>NC_140585.1:1150395041-1152795041 GCF_964204655.1 Triturus cristatus
AGATGAAAGCTGGAGGGGACCTTAGGAATAAACTCTGGGTTCGTTCTTTGTCTGAATTGTAGAAATGGTTCTGCAATTGAGAAAGCTTGGATCTCGCTGACCCTTCTTGCTGACGTGAGCGCTAATAATAACGCTGTTTTCCATGAGATAAACTGTAATTCCGCCCTATGTATTGGCTCAAATGGCGGTTTCATGAGCTGTGCAAGAACCGTATTAAGCTGCCAAGTAACCACTGGTCCTTGAACTGGGGGGAACATCCTGAAAAGCCCTTTGAGAAATTCTTTAATATCTCTTTGAGACCAAAGAGATGGGCGGTCAGGTACTCTCTTGTACCTTGAAATAGCGGCCAAATGTACCTTTATAGACATATGAGAAAGTCCAGATTTGGCAAACATTAAAAGATATGGAAGAATTTGATCCGAAGAGACTTGAAAAGGATGTAGACTTTTTAGGTGCGCACCAATGACAAAATCTCTTCCATTTAGCCGAATAGGTTTTATTTGTAGAGATTGCTCGAGATCGTGACAGAATCTCCCAGCATTCCTGAGGGATATTCAAAAGTTGGAACTCATGTTCGTGAGGTTCCATGCCGACAAGTTCAGCGATTTCAAATTTGGATGCAGTATCTGGCCGTTGTTCATAGTGATTAGATCCTGCACTAATGGAAACTGTATCCTGGGTGTCACTGAGAATTTGAGAAGTTCTGAGAACCACGCTTGTCTCGGCCATGCTGGGGCAACTAGAATCAGAAGGCACGGCTCCGATTTCATCTTTCTCAAGACTTTTGATATTAGTGGAAATGCATACGCAATGGGGGAAATGCATACGCAAACATCCCTGTCCAGCACATCCGCAGCGCATTGCCCCACGACCCTTTTTGTGCAAACCTGCTTGCAAAGTGTTTGCATTTTGAATTGTGGCGATCCGCGAACAGATCTAGCTTTGGAGTGCCCCGTAGCTTGAATACTTTGAGAAGTTGCCTTTGGTCCAATTGCCACTCGTGAGAAACTTTGGACGATCTGCTCAGAATATCTGCTCTTGTGTTGTCCACCCCTGGAACGTGTTGGACTTGAAGCGATATGTTATGATTCAGAAGCCACTTCCAAATTTCTTGTGCTTGCTTCGACAATATTTTTGATTTTGTACCCCTTGTTTTAGAAGGTAAAACATGTATGTTGAGCTGTCTGTCTTGACAAGCACTGTCGAATCGTGAATCCTGGGAAGAAATGCTTTTAGACCCAAGAAAATAGCCTTTAGTTCCAGCAAGTTGATGTGGAGCTGAGCTTCGCTCTTTGACCAGTGACCCTGGATTTCGAGCTCCTGCAGATGCGCTCCCCAACCTTGTAGCGAAGCGTCCGTCATCATCACAAAACTGTAGTTCTGTGGTTCGAAAGTCAGTCCTTCCGCTAAATGATCTCTGATCTTCCACCATGACAGGGCCTTTAGGATCTAAGGAGAGATAACTATCCGATCTGAGGAGGATCCCTGAGACTGAATCTATTGCTTGTCTAGCAGTTCTTGAATAGGCCTCATGTGAAGTCTGCAATTGGGAAGTAGGGGGATAGAAGAGGACATCATTCCCAACAATGATTTGCAGGTTCTTACTGAAACAGACTTTATCTGCAAATGCGACGTCAGCTTTATGATTTTATGAATACGTTCCTCTGAAAGATAAGCCTTCGCCTTCTTTGTGCGAATTATAGCTCCCAGAAATTGACTGCGATGGCATGAGATGTGATTTTTCTAGGTTGACTCTCAGACCTAGACGATTGAAAAGGTTCATGCACACTTGTAGAGTATGTTGGGTTTCTCTGAACGAACCACCTTTTATGTGCCAATCGTCTAGATAAGGGAAAATTTGGTGACCTTGAAGTCTTAGATGTGCTGCTACTGGCACCATACACTTCGTAAAGATTCTTGGTGCCGACTTTAGACCGAAAGGCAATACTTTGAATTGATAATGGCGCCCCGCCACCATGAAGCGAAGACATTTTCTGTGATTGATATGAATTAGGACATGAAAATAAGCATCTAAGAGGTCCAGGGATGCCAAATAATCTCCTTTGCCAATCAAAAGGAGTATTTCTTGCAGGGATAACATTCGAAATGATTTCTTTTGGATGAATTTGTTCAAACCTCTCAGGTCCATTACCTGCCTCCATTTTGATGTGTCTTTTTTCTTTATTAGGAAGAAATGCGAATAAAAGCTTTTCCCTCGTTGAAGGCGTGGAACTTCTTCTATTGCTTCCTTTTGTAGAAGAGGTGAAATTTCTGCCATGAGGGCTGAAAGATGTTCTTGTCTCCTGTGTATAGGAGGATGATTTGGGGGCTTTTGTATGAACTCCAGGGTATGGCCATGTTGAATCACATCCAAAACCCATCTGTCTGTTGTTATCGACAGCCAAGCCGGATAAAAGGAGGACAGGTAATGATTGCTGATGTTTGAACATGTGGCGGGTGCCTCGACAGAGTCACTGTCATCTATTGGATTGTTGCGATTTGCTCTCGCAGATGATCTCCCTCTGGACTGTTGTTGGTAAGTGTTTGATGAACGAAATTGTTGATTACTTGAAAATTGTCGATATCCCTGCTGATTGTACGGTGGATATCTACTGGATTGGAAAGAAGATCTTTGTATAAATTGTCCTCTGGATCCTCTCCTCCGAAAGGACTGTAACCTGCCCTGCTGAAGGGATCCCAACGCACGCGCTGTATCCGTGTCAGTTTTGATGCTTTGGAGGGCATCATCCACATGTTTTACGAATAGGTTCTCTCCGTCAAACGGCATGTCCACTATTTTCGCTTGCACTTCTGGTCTAAAAGAAGTGGCTTTAAGCCATCCTTGCCTTCGTAGGGCCACTGCACCTGACATTTGCCTGAACGCCACTGAAGACAAATCCATCGCAATGTCTATGGATTCCGAGGCCGCCCGAGCCCCATCCTGTAAAATAGCAGCCGCTCCCTCTTTCTTATCCTCTGGCAGATGAGCTAGTAAAGGTGCTATATCAGACCACATCTGCCTATTGTATCTGCTGATGAGGGCTAACGCATTCAAGGCCTTTATGGCAGACTCTGCCATCACAGCAAATCGCTTCCCCGCACCATCCATTCGCCTCCCTTCTTTATCCGGGGGAACTGCAGATGTGGAAACCGGATTTTTGGAGTGCCTTTGAGCGGCTTGCATCACTACAGACTCCGGCTGTGGATGTCCAATTAAAAAAGACGGAAAAGATTCTGGAGCTCTATATTTCTTTTCTATCCGGGGAACTGAGGCAGCTACCGAAGCCGGGTTCCTCATTATTTTTAATCCTTCATCCTAAATGTGAACGATAATTGGAATAGATCGAATGAATTTCCATGAATCCTCTTTGAAATCATGAAGGAAACACTCAGCTTCTTGTACTGGAAGCGGAAGCTCAAATCTTCTTGACGCTTTTTCCATGATATCATGGAAACCTCCAATGTCTTGTGGCGGAGAATTCGCCGGTGAAGGAGATGGAGACGGAGTAGTTGGAAGGATGTATTGGTCCCATTCATCCCCAACCTGAGAATCCTGAAGAAGTTCTCCTTCTTCCGGTTGATCCGCGTCACTTTCCTCTAAATCATCCCTAATTGTCACAATAGGGGGAGATTGAATTTTTCTGAGTTGAACTCTTGGGAGAAGAATGAGGTGGTTGAACTTGAGCAGGCTTATCTGAAGTTTTAGAAGTTTGAGTGTTTGCATCAGGAAAACGACGATAATAATCATTTATCATAAGCCGTAAGTCTGTCACTAGGGAAATTGGCATTGAGATAGTGTCCTCTCTCAAATCAGACTGAGGTTCCTCCTCCTCTTCGTAGTCATATGACTGCTGAAATGACTCATACCTCCTTGAATCTTGTGCAGGACGATCCTGGAAAGAGAAGACTTTCTGAACCTCCTGATATTCCTCATCGTCAGTCTCCTGGCTCTTTATTTGAAGTTGAGACGGACTATATGCCACTCCTGATGACTCTTCATCTTCGGACAATTCCAGCAGATTAAATGGAGGAAGCGGAGAAATCTTTGTCCAGGCCGCAAAATTTGAAGATTTCTTAATCGTCGACGAGCTCGTCTACGATGGAATAGATTTTAATGAAATTGTCTTTGCCTTGGGAGACTTAAAGGATGCCGTCGACGGAGCTCCCGTCGACGGAGTTTACGTCGACGTGAAAAGATGAATTATCATCGACGAGGAGGTCGTCGGCGAAGTCATCGTCGCTGACGATGGAGTCGTCGACGAGGTCGAGACCGCCCTCCCCGTCGACGGGATTGTCGACGGGCCTTTCTTCGACGACGATATCTTAGTCGTCGCCGTCGCCGCAGCTGTTGTCGTCTATATGGTTGTCGTCGACGGAGTCGTCGACGGTTTTATTGAAATCAAAGCCGGCGACGCCCCAATTTTCGTCCACGGAGCTGAAGAAACTACTCTGGACTCTGTAGATTTTTTAAGAGGAGTATGAGGAAGTGAAGACGAAGAAGCCTCTTTGCCTTATGTCTTCTGCTTTTTAAGCTCTATCTTTTCCTCAGAAGCAGAAGATTTCCTCTTTTTAGATGATCTAGATTCCTCTTCAGAGTCAGAATCTGAAGTGACCTTCTTCTTTTGAAGCCACAACAGTAGCCGTGCCTCCCTGTCACGCAGGGTTTTCGCAGAAAAGGTTCTGCAATGTTTACAGTCTTTGGGCACATGTTTAGGGTGTAAACAATACAGCAGTCCTTGTGGGGGACTTCAGAAAACAGCCTAGGCTTTCCACAGGATCTGCAGGGCCTGAAGAGCCTCTTTTTACAGCTTTCAGCCATAGTAAGCAAAAATATGAAGCACAGTACCTCAAATCCAGTAAACAGAAAGGACTTCCAGTTGAACAAGAGGTCAAAAGTTCACACAGGAACAAAACTGAGCAAGGCTCAGGGAGACTCCTCCTCACATGAAGGTGGTTGGAAATCTGAGGTAGGATGGCTCTGCTGGAGAGTGTGATGTCAGGGCTGGCAACCGATTGGCTGAGGTTTGGACCAAATAATGATGAAGTTTGGTTACCAAATAATATGATTCCCTATGGGATTTTGCTATGCAGTTTTTTCTAGTACTGCTGTGGTCATTCTGTTACCGTGAGACTCCCACCATGACGACGGGGAAGATACAAGCATGTGAATCTATGAAAGAATTAATACTGGAGAAGAGAGACATATTAATGGCACTCCCCTTAATACGAACTTGATCAGGGGCTGGAGCCAGAGGGCTCTAATCCTGCTTGGCAATGCTAATGCTAGCTTAAATGCAGAGACGAAGAGTTGTCTTATCTAAAATAAACCCAAAACTCTCCTACATGTCTGACAAAGAGACCTCTCAGAACCCTAAGGGCTTACTTTTCGGAGAGGATCTCATAAAGTCTCTTGGCAAATACGTCGCAACTTTTACGGCCTTGGATAAGCCCCAACAGAACATGCGCAAGGTCTTTACCCCTTTGCCGCGGCACGAATTCCGCCGCGGCGCTGGGGGGGTTTGGGGTCAGCGCGGCGCCGCCATGCTCATGACGGAACCACGCCGTCATGAGTCACGGGCGAGCTGTGCTCATGATGGTGTGGTTCCGTCATGACTCCGCCCACTTGCATTGATCGCCCGCACAGGCGGGGAATCAGTGCCGCGTGGGCGGAGCGGCCGCCAACGGCCGCAGCATGACGGAACCACTCCGTCATGAGCACACGGCGCCCGTGGCTCATGACGGAGTGGTTCCGTCATGAGCAGGGAACGGGTTAATAATAACCTTTTTGGCCGGGCCGGAACAAGGGGCCTCTCTTCTGGACGATTTAACCAAAGGCCCTCAACAAGATCACGCAGTTTCGGAAGAGGCTTTCAGCAATTCAACAACTCACAGTTCTATCCCCAGAGAGGGAGAGGCATGCGCTCCAGAGGATTCAGATCCCGCGGACCCTCCATCAATAACAACCCACCAAGTGAGTATTCTTCCCCTTCTTACCACTCCTTCTTTCCCCCAAAAGGTGGGAGGGAGACTCAAATTCTTTTTTCAGAATTGGAAACTGATCACTCAGGATCCATGGGTTTTAAATACCGTCAGGGGTTTCAGAATAGGCTTTACGGAAACTCCTACTCAAACCTCTCTCCCAGGGGTCTTTCCACTCCCTTCAGAACAACAGAAAATAATAGAGGAAGAGATCTCCTCAATGCTTCAAAAAGGAGCAATTATAGAAGTTTCCCTGGAAGAACTCAGATTCATAAGCACACTCTTGTAGAGAAAAAAAGACAAGGGTTGGAGACCCGTGATAAATTTACGACATCTAAACAAATTTTTGGTCTACAGACACTTCAAAATGGAGGGGATCCATCTTCTGAGAGATCTTCTTCTTCTGGAAGGAGATTGGTTAGTAAAATTGGACCTAAAGAATGCTTATTTCACCATTCCGATGGCCGAAATCCGCCAACCCCTTCTCCAGTTCCTCTGGAAGGACCGCTTATATCAGTTCCAAGCCCTCCCGTTCGGTCTTTCTTCTGCCCCTTGGTGTTTTACCAAGGTTATGAGACCAATCGCCTCATACCTAAGGGAAAGGGGCATCCGTTTGATCATCTATCTAGACGATATTCTCATTATGTCGCAAGAACTTCCCCAAATATCTCAAGACAGTAATGGATCTTCTAGAAAACCTGGGCTTCATCATCAACAAAGAAAAATCGGTCTTGACTCCTTCCAGGTCTCTGGAGTTTCTGGGCTTCACTGTAGATACCTCAAAATGTCTCCTACTCCCTTCCAAGAAGATAGCCAAAATCAGGAAGCAAATTCGTCATTTCTTGAAGCAACAAGACTTTCCCCTGAGAGAACTGGCCAGACTACTCGGTCTTCTCTCATCTATTCAAGCAATTTTTCCCAGTCCCCTAAATTATCGGGCTCTCCAAAGGGTGAAAGCGAGGGCCCTAATGTCCTGCCTTTGGTACGAAGATCGCGTTTCTCTAGACAGAGAAGGCCAGTTGGAACTGGCTTGGTGGCTCAAAAACTTGGACACGTGGAACAGAAAAGCGATCTTTGGTTCAAAACCTGAATTTGTTTTAGAATCAGATGCCAGCCTCCATGGCTGGGGGGCTTGCCTTCTCGATCAGAACACGGGTGGCGTCTGGTCTCTGGAAGAATTCTCTCAGCACATAAACTACTTGAAACTCACAGCTGGTCTTTACGCCTTGATGAGCTTCAAGAACTCTGTGAGAAGTTGGCCTGATATATGATGTCACTAATTCTAGTGTACACCTTGTATCAGTCCAAACAACCCTTATGGTGATTGGTTGTAAAGTCAACCTTATAGACCAGCTATCCTAGTGGTAGCATGGACAAGAGCAGTCTTAGGCTAAACTCGAAGGTGTGTCGTCGCAAAGGTTACTAGCCAACGGGCAAGCAACCGGACAGACGCGGCAAGCAGGAAAATGCAGAAGGGCCCCACGCAGGACTCGCGGAGTGTGGGGGGCTGATCTTCGGTGTAGATGGTGCTTGGGGTTGGGGCTTCTCAATCCCCGGTGCACAACTTCGAGGGTGCCTCAGAAGCTGCGATGGAAGATACTCGCCACTTTTCCCAGGTAGCCGGTCCCACGTCTCTCGTCGCCTCCACGGATCTCAGCTCGGCTGTGGATGTGGATCAGGGTCGGAGAAGTCTGGAAGTCAAGGCTCTGCAGTCGGTCCCTCGCAGAACTTCAGCAAAGCAAAGGGTAAGTCTCTTGATGGTGCCTGTTCGCACAGGGTAACCACTCCTTGGCCACAAGGGAGATTCTTCAGTCTTCTTCTTTCGTCGAATGTCGAAGATCGAAGGTCCAGAGTTTCTATTCAAGTTGCAGGTTCAGGATAATCTAATCTAGCACGGCCCAACTAGCTACTAATATACTGGGCTAGTGGGCTGGGCTACCTGCAAGGTCCCTCCTATGGGTGGGACCAGGAAGGGGAGTGGCTACACCCCCTTTCCTTTGTCCAGTTTCGCGCCAGAGCTGGGGCTGGAGTGCCCCAGCACCGGTTTGAACTGGACTATGCATGGAGCACCTTGTGTGCCCCAGGCATGTCTCATTCCTTTCAGCCCTCCCTGCCCCAATACACTAAAGTCTGTCTGGGGAGGTGCTAGCACATCCCCAAGCAGGAAACCTATTGTCCAGGCCTCCCTGGCTGGGAGGGCTCCCAGCAGCAGGAGGTCAGACTCGTGTCTGTGGCAGCAGCATCCATTTTGTGATGCTGAGGCTTTGGTGAGAGTTAAACAGCAAAGTAGGATTTTAACATGTCTCTCCCTCTAGAAGGGAGGAATAATATCCTCATGACCAGAAATGGTATGGGGGGTATTATTCCAAAGTGTTAGACACCTTACACGACATGTTTTGATAAAGCCAAACCATAGTTACCATAACCGTTTAAGATTATAAGGTACTTTAAGAGTATATGGTAGGCTATATCATAGAACAGCTATAAGGACATGGTTCCAAAAGCTGCAGACAGGCTCAGCTCACATGTTACCAAGCACTCTGCCTCCAGGATTGTTAAGGCCTGCCATAGGAGTGGCTGATAGGTACACATGTGTCTATATATAAGGGTAGATATAGGTATACTATATCTAAGCAAGGGGTGATTACACGACCTTGCCCCAGCTGAGTGATCAGCCAGTTGTGTCTGATTAGAAGGCCAGACCAGGGGTGGCATAATACATGCTGCAGCCCCTGGGAGGCCTAGGGTACACCTATGCCCTGGGTACCTAGGGTACACTGTACAGGGTCCAATAAGGTGATCCTTACCAATTGGGTATGTACCTAGGGTACATGGAGTCCATTTTAAAGGGAGAGCAGACAGCCTGAGACCCTGAATGGCAGGATCTCAGGCCAACTAAGTCGAAAAACCAGCTAGACACTAGGCAAAAAGTTGGGGGTAACCATAGTCAGATATCCACCTTCCTACACACTCTCTCCAGGGCAGGTCAGTCTTCTTAAAGATGGACAACATGTCTGCAGTAGCCTATATAAACCGTCTGGGCGGCACCAAATCTGCGGATCTATCGAAT
This sequence comes from Triturus cristatus, assembly GCF_964204655.1. Taxonomy (NCBI): domain Eukaryota; kingdom Metazoa; phylum Chordata; class Amphibia; order Caudata; family Salamandridae; genus Triturus; species Triturus cristatus. The sequence continues at coordinate 1,150,404,091 of NC_140585.1, forward strand.
TTGGCCAAAAAACTTTGGATGTTCTGTCTGGAACACAAAATCGCTCTGAAAGCAGAATACCTTCCCGGGAAATCGAACATTTCGGCGGACTAGAACTCCAGATTCCTCCTAGATCACAGCGATTGGAAACTCAACATCTCCGTCTTCAGGTCCCTGGACAAAATTTGGGGACTTTTGGAAATAGACCTATTCGCAAGCAGACTAACATTTCAACTGGAAAAATACTTCAGCTGGATGCCCGATCCCGGAGCTCTAGCAGTGAATGCCTTTCTCCAATCTTGGAAGGATCTCAGTGACTACGCCTTTCCCCCCTTTGCCATGATCCAAAGGGTTCTACAGAAAGTGAGACACGAACAATGCTCCCTTGTTCTAGTAACTCCCTTCTGACCCTCTCAAGCTTGGTTCCCCACCACTGTGGAGCTGGCATGCGAACCCCCCTTTCTAATCCCTTCCCTAGAATATCTCCCATCAGACGTAGATGGCGGAATACACCCCCTAATCCAATCAGGGAATTTGAATTTTCTTGCTTGGAAAGTGTCAGGAGATCCAATTAAGTCTCTGGACTTTTGTCTACAGCTGCAACTCTCCTCAGAGAGTCATGGCCTCCAGGTACCCACTACAGATTCAACATTTGGAGAAGTTGGGTTCGTTGGTGCCTGGAAAGGAACCTGGATTCCCTTAAGGCAGCTATTGTTGACATAGTTAATTTTCTTTGCGAAAAATTTGATAGAGGTCTTAGCTATAGAACCATCAACTGCTACAGGTCAGCTATCTCCGCTGGTCACGTCCTCATGAATGGTAAAACGGTAGGTAAAAATGTTATTGTTTGTAGAGTTATGAAGAGCATTTGCCTAAGAAGACCTCCAAAACCCAAATACGATTCTCTTTGGGACGTTAAGCTAATTTTAGATCTTTTTTTTAATTGGCCAGATAACACTCTCCAAAACAGAAAATTCCTTTCAATCAAACTCGCTACTCTTTTATATCTAATTTATTGTCGAAAAGTCTCAAACGTCAAAGCTTTCGAGTTTTCTAATAGGTCCTAAAACATGTTTGGTGTTAAATTTGAGATTTACAGAAGAACTAAGACTATGTCCGATTCAATTTTTTACCCTCGCTTGGACTCTTGCCCTAAACTTTGTGTTGTCAATTGCTTGAGAGAGTACGATAACAGAATGTCTGTTTTTCGACCCCATTATGTCAACAAATTACTCATTTCCTTTGTTAAACCACATAAAGCTATATACTCAACCTCCATTGCTAGGTGGGTTAAAACCACTATGACGCAGCGTCTGAATCGGGGACACCAGTGGAGGCATCACCAAGGCTACTACGAGTCCCAGAAGGCCGAGGGACTGGGCCAGCAGCTGTGATTCCGCCCCATGTGACCGGAGACTTCTACAAAACACCTCACGCCTCCCGCCTCGCGGGAGACGCAGCGTCTGAATCGGGGACACCAGTGGAGGCATCACCAAGGCTACTACGAGTCCCAGAAGGCCGAGGGACTGGGCCAGCAGCTGTGATTCCGCCCCATGTGACCGGGGACTTCTACAAAACACCTCGCGCCTACCGCGTCGCGGGACGCGTGCGGGCAGGCGCCGGGCTAAGCCCGGGCAAAGGGCGGGCCGTCTGTGGCCGTCAGGAGCCAGGCCGGGCCATTCCCCTTGGCTCCCGAGTCCAAGGATATATGATGGGTAAGCGGAAACTTCATATCACACAGGACCGGGGGGGGGGGGGGGGCGCCAAAGCGAAAGTTCCGAGAAAGTCGGCAACAATCATATCGTACCTTACGTCAGCAGTGGGGGTTCTAACTTCTGAAATTGCTCAGGCTGAGAGAGAACTTGGTCTTAAGGATAATGAATACTACAACCTGGCTCTTTACAGACTTTAGGGAGTCATCCCGTTTCACTAGAGCCGGTCTTTATTGTTGGTCCCCCAGCCTTGGTGGCTGAACAACAAAGTACTGCTGGTGATGATTTGGGCCATGTCCCCTCTACAATCACGCCTAAACCTACGCCCCACAAGGCTTCTGTACCTAAAAGGCAATTGAAGCCCCAGTCAAAAGGTTCAAGGAAAACGAGTAAAAAAATCAAACAAGCGGGACCCCAGATCTAATTGCACCTCTTCGGTCCCCAGCCCACAGTCTATTGACTCCCTTCACTCATCGGTTCGGGACATGGTGGAAAACATTTTCTCTAGCCGGCTTGAGAAGATTTTAACTAGTATTGCCAAAGATATTGTTGATACTTTGAATATGTGTGTCGCTAGCCTATTAGAGAAATGTGCCAAGATTGACTCCACACTTTCAGCTTTAAATCAGGCTCGAAACACTACACAAACTAACACGACTCCCAGTTCGGCGCATCTAACAACAGTCGATCTTAGTAACAGGAGAGTGGGGGATTCTGCTAGGACTTTGGGTTTAAACAAGTCAAACTCTACTATGACAGCCCCAGAGGTAAGAGACACGGAGGAGCACCTGAGTAGGAACATCAGTTCTACTGTCCAAAATAGACCCCAGGATAATCTTGTTAGTGGGCACTCTTCATGTAACATCTTAATCCAACCCTGCATTAATCTCCCTCCCGAGGCCGTCCCGTTGGTGGCCATTTTGGTCAGAGTCCCGCCCTTAGAGCATGGTAAGACTGAATCAACTGAAGCATTACTGGCAGTCACCAGGAAATGGTGTGACCTGAACTGTTCGGGCAACGCAAACATCTCACGTCACATCTTGACAGCTAGGCGGGTTGGCTGGATAGGTGGTACTAGGAAAAAACTTAAGGGGGATTGTGTGGTGGTCAATTTTAATAATCCCTATGCAGCAACACTTTTGCTATGGGATGCCTCAGATTTGGCTGGGGAGGGTGGCAACATAAGGGCTGTCCCTTTAAGCTTTTTTACCCATTGCCCCCTAGATCACTCAATATACGAGGGAGATATTGTCCTCCACCACGACCTGTGCTCCCTTTGGCCCCGGTGTCATGTGCTGTACATAGTGACGATCTTGCGTCTTGGAGTTCCCCTATAGTTCCTTTTCAGGTTGGCCCCAACAACAATAATACAGATAGGAGTGCTGATGCTATTTCCACATCTAATAGGTTTCAACCCCTGTCTCAGCTTGATGCCAATGACTGACTAGATTCTTCAGGCTCCACATTCTGTAGTACTGGTAATGTAACAGCTAATTCAGGGGCCCCTGGAGACTTTGTGAAGATTATGAGTTGGAACGTAGCTGGGTTACGCTCCAAACAAGATGATGCAAACTGGCTAAAGTTTGTCGCAGGTTTCGACATTATAGATCTACAGGAAACCTGGGCCAGAGAAAATAACCTGTGGATTGGTGGTTTTAAATCCTATTTTCCCCCTGCACAACCATCGGCAGCAGGCAGAGCAAAGGGAGGGTTGTTGTTCCTTTTTTCTATAAAACTTAAGGTCAAGATCTCCCAGTTAGACATAGCCTCCCATAACTGCCAATTGGTGGAACTTATCACTGATACGCAATCTAAAACTTTGTTTATAAATTTTTATAACGTTGGGGACTGCATATCCGAGAATGAGAACCTTAGCTTTTTATAAAATTTTCTAGAATTGTATAATGCACGTCAGACCACTTTTGTTCAAATATTTTTATGGGTGATTTTAACACTCATCTTTGTGATTTTAACTGTAAGATTGTTGATCCCCATGGCCCCCCACATTCTGCCCCACCACATTTTGAACATTCTACTAAGGGAGAGGCTCTGGAAGATTTTCTTCAAATGGCGGATCTTTTTGAGCCATGCTTTTTAACTAAGAGTGAACGGGTAGCGACATTTGAAGCAAGGGATAGTGAATCAATTATTGATTATATTTTCCTATCCCCTGCTCTTTTAAGGTGGGTCTATAGCTACAAGGTGTTTCGATCGCCATTTAGTGATCATAATCCGGTAATTTTATTATTGGAAAAGGGGCTTCTGTCCGAAGGAGTCACCATCGGTCCCAGTCCCCCCTGTTAGCCTGGCCTCTTGTGAGCATGGTAGGAAAATAAAGTGGTCTAAAGTTGTCCCGGAGGATTTTATGGAGAACTTAATGCGAAAAACAGAGATGGGTTTAGTAAATGTATGGATCCTTCCACCCCTGGTGGAGAGATAATTTCTGCCTTTGATTTTATTTGTAACCAGGTTACTACAGACCTAACCATTTCTAGCAAATCCCGTCCCTCGCAGGGGAAAAAGTGGTTTGACACTAGCTGCTCCAGGGCCCACCATAATCTTTTAACTGCTCTAAAAAAGCTGCCCCGGGACAAGGCCCAAATATCAGCCCTGAGGAAAGATTATAAAATAACTATCCAGAGACGGAAAAACAAACTCAAAAAGGAGGCCTGTGATGCTTTGACCACGGTAGAGGTCCTTAAGGACAGTGCAAAGTTTTGGAATATAGTTAATAGCCCACTCTTAACGGGAGAGGATAGTGCCCCACTCAATATTAATATTCCAGAGGGGGAGTGGTTGGACCATTTCGAACGAATCTATGCAAGCAACGAGTTTTGATACTTTTAAGGCTCCTGCAACATCCTCCCCCCTTAACCTTCTGGTATTTAATAAACATGACGTGGGGAAGGCCATTAAAGACTCTGCTTCTAACAAGGCCCCGGGACCTGATTGTGTCCCGTTGGATCTCTATAAAGGAGATATTGAGCTCTGGAGCAATATTTTAACTAATGTATTTAATGCTAGTGTATTAAGTGGGTTTCCAGAGTCCTGGTCTAAATCAATTATCATACCGGTTTTTAAAAAGGGAGAGAGAGGTGATCCGAGATGTTACCGGCCCATCTCATTAATTGATTCAGCCGTCAAAATTTTAGGCAAAGTGATCCTGAACAAAATATCAGACCGGGTGTTGGAGAGAGGGATTTTAGCAGAGGCCCAATATGGTTATAGATCTGGTAGAGGTACAATGGAACAGTGCCTTAATTTGTACTTGTTAATTAACAAGTACACAAAAGCCACTAAAGGCCCTATACATTTGGCATTTATGGATTTATCCTCAGCTTTCGATCTGGTGAACAGATCGAAGCTGTGGATGATCCTGCTGGACTTGGGGATTGACCCCTGTTTGGTTCATTTCTTAGCGGAATTGCACCAAGATTTATATGCTGCAGTAAGGGTATCCCATGAGGGCAAATGCACACGCCACTTTAAATCGGCCAGAGGGGTTCGACAGGGCTGTATTCTGGCCCCTCTGCTTTTTACGTTATATATCAACAGGCTAGATTTAACCTTAGGCAAGGCCAGTTTGGACATCCCGCGTATAGGGAACAGTACCTTACCTGTTCTGCTGTACGCAGATGATGCTGTCCTACTGGCTCGTACCCCTTTGGGACTACAGAGACTGCTGAACTCCTTTGGGGAGTTCATGAGTTCTCTAGATTTAGTGGTGAACAGTTCCAAATCGCATGTCATGTCACTGGGCTCTCGGAAAAATAAAGTTAAACATTTTTATTATAACGGAGCGGAGGTTACAAAAGTAAAGGTTTTTACCTACCTGGGGGTCCTGTTTGATGACAGATGTTCATGGACCCCGCAGCTTACAGCAAAGAAGAACAGTGTTGGTAGAGCCTCCTCTGCCATATTAAGCTTTGCCCGACATTTGGGTGGTAAACCTTGCGAGGCAGTCCTTGCGATCTACAGGGCGAAATGTTTGGCCATAGCGATTTATGGTGCTGCCATTTGGGGGTATAGAAAAGCGGAGGGAGTCCAGACGGTAGAAACTAAATTTTTCCGATCACTGCTCTCCATCCCCCAAACATCCCCTACTTTCTCAATTCATCAAGAACTGGGGATGGATTACGTGTCAGACCATATAAGCCTGGCCCCTTTAATATTTTGGCTGAAAATATGGTTGAACCCTGAACTCTCCCTAAATCGATTAATTTTAAAAGATTGTATTGGTTTAGACAGAGCGTCCGATATCCCTTGGCTCTCGTACATTAAGAAGATGTTTTATAATCTAGGGCGCCCAGAGATTTACGAGAACCCGGATGTGATCACCAAGGGTGATATTGCTTGGGTTAAGGTTCAGTTCCTGAACCTAAGGTCTCAAGAGCGGGAGGGAGTGGAACTAAACAAAGTGTCGGTAAGGGCCCATTTTTTATTATTAACTTCTCCCCAGATTGAGCCTTATCTCAAGTTGGTTACGAATCATTATCACCAGTGGTTGTTGACTAGATTTCGTTTTAATCTGATACATTTTAATTTAGGGAGTTTTCAGGGTTGGAGTAAACCTGAGGATGCTGCTCTTTGTAAATGCGATGATAGTTCAATTCAAGGCACTGCGCACTTTATTCTATTTTGCAATTACTATGTAGTAAGTAGAAAGAAGTACATTTTACCACTGTTTTATGGGAAAGGTTTTTATCAGATAAGAACTCCCTCTTGTCCTACAACACCTATCACCCCAGAGCCCTCAGGGACAATTTACCCGTGGGGCAGTTCCTTCGGTACCGCAGAAACTGTTCATCCACTGCTACATTCCTTGACCAGTCGGAAGAACTCTGTGCCAAACTTGAGATGAGGCAGTACCCTAGGAAAATCATTAGACAAGCTAAAAAAAGAGCAATGAACACCCTGCGGAGTGTGTTGCTCCAGAAAAATGAAAAAAATAAAAGATGACTGCTTGCCTGTGGTCATGACGTTTGACCCCTTAGCCACACAGATCTGTCAGTCCATACGGAAACATTGGTCACTACTGTCTACTGAGGATTTTAACATGCCTCCCCCGAGGTTTGCTTTTAAAAGATCTAGCAACCTGGGTGACAAACTTGTACAAAAACGCGTTAAAATGGCACAGAGGACCACAGAGTCGTCCATTCCTTCAGGACACTACCCATGCGGACTTTGTTCGGTGTGTGGATTAACAAAGAAAACCCAAAGTGTAACCCTCAACTCAGGAAAAATTTGGCATTTGAAGAACTTTAGCAATTGCAACACCGCCAATGTGTTCTACAGACTGACGTGCCAATGTAACTTACAGTACATTGGACTTACAACGAGGAAGGTAAAAGTCAGAGTACAGGAACATTTGAGCACGATCAGAGTAGGTAAGCTCACGACTAAGTTGGTACAACACTGCTACAACACCAAGCATACATTCACATGGGTGGTCTTAGAGAGGATAATAGGTTCACCCCAAAACGTTGAAGATCTACTGGCCTCTAAGGAAGCCAGATGGATTTTCCAAGAGAAGTCTGACCAGGTTGGACTAAATGACCAAATTGAGTGGGGGAGGGCACGATATTGACCTTTATAAGAGGGAACTATTTGTATCTATGGATAAATGGTTAAGGTTGTCCAATATCTTTGTCTATTCTCCCTTACTTTCCCTCTTTTGGTCCATACCAGTCCGGGGGGCATGGAATCACTAGATAACAGCCCCCGCCTTCAGGATACATGTAGGGTAACATACATGTCACATTTCACAAAGAATCATTAAGAAGTATCCACAATTATGTTAGAGAGGCAGTGCTGTGGGTCTGCTACACTATGGCCCATGATATAATCATGTTGATTCTTAATCTAGGACACATACCTACCTGAAAACGACTAAGGCGAATTAATAGAGACATAAATCAGAAATCTAACTCTTCGGGATGGAATCAGGTCTCCCAGCCAAAGATGGCGCCCGTAATGGTATACATAAGGTATAGGTGACTACAATATCCTACCGATAAGCACCAAGTAGCCATTTGGAGCAGCACATCAGAATAGAAAAGAATAGAAAAGAAAATAGTTTCTAGACGATGGCCCAGGATCTATCTATGCATTACCTGCGTTTGGATACATATACTCCTGAAAACGACTAAGGTGAATCTACAAAGATACAAATCAGAAATTGAACCTTCCGGGTTGTAATCAGATCTCCCAGCCAAAGATGGCGCCCATAATGGTAAATGTAAGGCATAGGTGATTGTAATATTCCTTCGACACGCACCTAGTAGCCTTCTGGAGTAGTATAGCAGAAAAGGAAAAGAAAATAAAAGAAAACAAAATCTAGATGCTGGACTAGGACCCATCCACTATCTGTACCAAAGACACGGTATAGAGATTGGCATGAACAACATACCTAACCACGACTGAGTACACTAGCAAAAGATGGCGCCCATAAGGATAAACGGGAGGCATGGGTGAGTGTAATATTCACTATGCAACCCTTTGATTAAATACACCAGAAATGAATTTCTAGACCACGATCCAGGACTTAACTGCGTATAATATACAGTTTGATATTTGCAGGCGCTTGATCTTGATTTTATACTCCCCAATCCAAAATGGCGCCTATACTAGCGCCGCGATATGGTGGGCGGCCCCAGAAAAGGAATATAATCGGACACGGGAACACAATACACGCGACCGGCAGAGAGAAGGAGCTCCGTGAGGCTTTGGGTGGTAAGGAGGTGTTGAATGAGAGGAAGGGGGGTTGGACATGACATAGGCGACCCCATATGATTCCGTGTGTGCCTGATATCCAAAACATTGAATTATGAGAAGCATTTTGAAAAAATCTCGATACATCGACCACTTTCTAAAAAACCGCCTCTCTTGCTTTTGTTGGATGACGTTGTGTTAATATTGGGGCCCCATACGATCCCGTGTGTGCCTAATATCAAAAATATTTAAGTACGAGAAGCATTTTGAAAAATCTCGATACATCGACCACTTTCTTAAAAACCGCCCCTCTTGCTTCTGTTGGGTGACGCTTTATTAATAGTGGTGTCCTGTGATATATGGGGAGGAAATGTAAGTATGTACGGACGTATACCGGTCAATGAACTTCCCAGGACAGCATCAATAAGTGTGTAGATAAACACCAGAATACTATTAACCAGGGGCCTATGGCACTATTGTGGGAGACGACGCTGCTGTTAATAGCATGTGGAAATCTGAATATATTCTAATTACCCTATTCATAGATCGGCATTACGGCTGAATGCTGAACCATCACGAGGACTCACACAAGGAGCCTTGGGGTGATCTAAAAACCAAAATCAGAGCTGGTACGAGAGGCCATGGCTCTATAAGGGTAATTGATGATTTTTAATGAGAGACACATATCCGTCCATATAGAACTGGTAGTGGCAATAGTTAAGTTGTGTGTATGTTTGTGTCTTTTACTTTTGGCAGTCCCCGAATGAAACTTTAAGAAGTGTCACTGACGTGTGCCAAGCGACTGTACCTGCCCTGACGAAATCACTATAAATAGTTTCTGAAACATGTTGGCACTACATAATGGTATGCATATTTAGCAACCTTTTTTAAGATTTGAATTGGGTGTACTTCTAAGGAAGAATAAAGGTTGAACCTATAGAGGGTGCATCCCTTTCAATTTTTACTTTTCACTATTCAGTCGCACTATTTACCTAAAAAAACTTTCCTTTTGGGTTTATGTTGTGGACACTTGTTCATTATTTTTTTTTTTGGAGCGTGATGGCCACCGATGATAAGAGTGGGCAAAGCTGATGAGTACCAGTCAGCAGGCTCAATTGGTGTTGCGCACGTGAGGTGCCATCTCGCCTCGTTCACATTTTTTCTTCACGTTTCTTTTATTATCTTGATTTGAGAAACACTTGGTGAGCTTTTCACACCACGAGGCTCATTGGGATGACTGCCAGAAGTAAAACCTTTAGTAGTTTAAAAAATTTTTAAATATTGAAGGTGGCGAGTGTTGTTGGCGACTACCTCAAGATTTGGAAAAATGGGGAGTACAAAATACCTTAAAAGATAAGGGTTTGAACCACATTACATTGCCAGTGTACCTTCTAAGACCTAGGCCTGTGCAGAAATATATTTCATCAGGTTAAACCTGCTCTGATGTACTTGCAACTACTTCATTGCCAATGGATTATTTTTAATACTGCTAGTTTTTTGATTGCTGCGGTGCGGACAAGGCAAAAACTTGATGCCCAGCCTGGTCTATGATCTCAATGTTTTATTCATTATTCTGGATGATCTCTATAGGGACTGTTTATTATACTGTATTTTATAATGTATTTAATTATGTGTATGAATTATTGTGTTGTACTTTTATGATTTTAATTAATCGATTAAAGTGGTTTTGACTGACTGACTGACACTATGAACTTAGCAGGCATTGACTTACGTAAATATCAAGCTCATTCTCTTAGAGGTGCTATGGCCAGCAAATCCCTCTGGTCTGGTGGTAAGTTGGATGACATCCTCAAAGCTGCTGACTGGTCCAACGCTAGCACCTTTGCTCGACCTTATTGCAAGCCTGTCGAACATATGTCTGATGTAGTCTTACAAAGCTACCAACATGCATAATGTAGCCTCCGTTCTTGTAATGAAATTGCGATTCTCCTATTACCATGACTAGAGAATCTGGATTTCATTAAAGACACGGAGGCTGACATTATCCCACCCATCCCGCCCTGGGATATGTTCTATTGTATTTATTTGCTCTTCTGTTTACAGTTCTAGCATATTAATTTATATTATTCAGTACTGCAATTTTTTATTGCTTTATTTCTTTGTATTTCCTCTAAGATTTACTTCTCTCTCTTTTCAGATATCAGTTCCTAACTACGAGACGTTTGGATCCTTCTTCACTTCTTCTATCTTCGCAGTTTATGCCTGAGGATCCTCTGAAGTTATTTGGACATTTTGAAGTCTATTGTATTTCATGGACTTACCCTTCTCTGTATTTCCACATTTTAAAGAGGCAGATTTGTGTTGGCTCATGCCCTTTAAGTATTTTCAGTGTTCTTTTATGGAATCTTTTTATTGTGATGTATGCAGCTGCTTAGAGACTGCATTGAAAGAGAATGCATAATGTCAGCCTCCGTGTCTTTAATGAAATCCAGAATCTCTAGTCATGGTAATAGGAGAATTGCAACTTCATTGGCACCATTAGGCTTACTATCAGCAGGTCATGATAGCTTTCCATTCTTTGCTCGATTACAAGATCATCAACCATCTGCCACGAATCCAAGTTGATTAGGATGTAATCTATCAAACTAACAAGCCCCCCTGAATAAAAGGTGTAATGTAATGGTGAATCAGAGGGCATGGAACCATTTTGCAGGCATAGATCATTTTTAGCACAAAGGACATTAAGGAGACACCTCTCCTTGAACTAGAGTGAAAAAGTTATGAGGATAAGATTGTCTGCCTATAACATGATTATGCAATACATCTAAATTGACCAATGTAGCATCAGCTTTGGTGTTAAAGTCCCCGCAGGCCAAGGCGATATGTTGCCTTGTTCGCAGGTGGGTACGTTTTAAGGATGTCATAAAAAAATAATAACCTGCCAATGCCAATTTGATTCTCTAGCTCATTCAGTTCAGCTGATATCCTGAAGAAAATAAACATTCATTATGGTTAGCTCCCAGAGATTGCTGGAAATCGCTAGCAGTTGGATGTTCTTGTTGATTTGAGAAAACGCTTGCCCAAATGTACCCAGTTGGACAGATACACAAATAGTTGGTCCACCTCTGCCTCCCTTTTCTTATTTTATGTCTTTTGTGGAGAAAGAAGTAAAATCTTTAAAGGTACTCTCATCCATAGCCATTGTCTCCTGGTAACAGAAAATTGTTTTTGATTTAATGAATGATACACATTCCTTGTCTTCTAGTTTCAATTGCAGGCCTGCAATAATCCAGCTAAGCAATTTTTATCCTGGTTATATGGTCTGGGCCGATACCTAATTCCTACAGATGATGAGCTACATGTTCTGCCAATCCTGGGAAGATTGTATCTGTGTTGCTTGGTCATCCACTATGTGTAAACTCAGGCAATGTGTAAATCACGTTAGCATTGCTTTGGACATTTCTTGGTCTCTGTAGAATCCAGCTTGCAGGGGACATCTGTACCTTGATCTTCAGGAAATAGCTGACTGATGGGGAAAGGAAAGGAAAATGCTACTTACCAGTATGCATCTGTTCTTGGATTGAAGAGCTGCAGAGTTGTACACTATGCATAGATCGCCATCTGGTGTTGGGCTCGGATGCTTGCACGTTGTTGTCTTGGAAGAGTCTTTTGTAGTCACTAGATAGGTGACTCCTTCCTTGGACGATAGTGCGCATGGGCATCGACTCCATCCTCAGATTGTTTTTCGCCATGACAGGAAATGATGGAGTCAGTAAGAAGTAAGAGATGTCCATGTGAATGTATCTAATTAAGATACTGGAGCAGAAACAGGTTCCGGGGAGGCGGTGGGCGTGTAAAACTCTGCAGCTCTACATGCCAAAAACAGATGCATACTGGTAGGTAGCATTTTCCGTTCGAGGCATATGAGCTGCAGATTGTACACTGTGCAAAGACTGTACAGCAGTGTCTTCCCTAGCGGTGGTCACCTGTATCTGCTGCAGCAGTTTGAGAAAGTGTTTTAAGAACAGCCTGGCCTACAGAAGCTTGCTGCTTAGACTCCATGTCAAAACAATAGTGTTTGGTAAAGGTGTGTGGTGTAGACCATGTTGCTGCTTTACATATGTCATCTAAGGGAATGTTCCCTAAGAATGCCATGGAAGCCCTAGTTTGCGTGTTGAATGTGCTCCAGGGGGAATTGTTATTGTGCGTTTAGCCTTTTGGTAGCATATTTGAATGCATTTTACTATCCACCTCGCGATCCCAGCTTTGGAGATGGGGGGTTACCTTTATGAGGTGGGGAGAAGGCTACAAACAGTTGTTTTGTCTTTCGAAAGGGCTTAGTCCTGTCAATGTAATAAAGTGGGGCTCTTTTGACGTCTAGTGTGTGAAGAGCTATCTCTGCCACAGAGTTTGGGTTTTGGAAAAACACCGGTAACTCAACTGATTGGTTAAGATGAAAAGCAGAGATGACTTTGGGAAGGAATTTTGGATTTGTTCTGTGAACCACTTTGTTACGATGTATTTGTAAGAATGGTTCTTGTATGGTTAAAGACTGGATCTCACTTACTCTTCTGAGAGGGGTAATTGCGACAAGAAAAGCTACTTTTCATGTGAGGAACTGAAGTTCACATTTATGTAGAGGTTCAAATGGGAGACCCATGAGCCTGGTAAGAACAATGTTTAAATTCAACACCGGAGAGGGTGGGACTCTGGGAGGAATTATTCTTTTAAGGCCCTCCATAAAGGCTTTAATTGCAGGTACTCTAAATAGTGACAAGTGTTGTCTGTTTTGTAAATAAGCAGCAAGTGCCGCTAGATATAATGGTATGGATGAATATGCTAGATTACACCTTTGCAAGTGTAGCAAATGATGTCCTGGATGGAAGCATCCAGCGGATCAATGTTATTGTTATTGCAGTAGATGACAAATCTTTTCCATTTTGCTGCATAGCAAGCTCTAGTAGTAGAGCGTCTGGCTTCTTTAATGATGTTCATACAGTCCGGTGGAAGGTTAAGATAACCGAACTCTAGGACTTCAGGAGCCAGATCGCTAGATTCAGTTGACCTGGATCGGGGTGCCTTATCTCTCCATGGTTCTGAGTTAGTAATGTTGGGGAGAGGCGTAGTTTTTGGTGTGGAACTACTGAGAGTTCCAGTAGTGTTGTGAACCACGGTTGGCGTGCCCATGTGGGAGCCACCAGGATCATCTTGAGAGACTGTTGTCTGAGCTTGTGTACTACTAGGGGAATCAGTGGGAGTGGCAGAAAAGAATACGCAAATCTGCCTGACAAGTTCATCCATATCGCATTGCCTTTGGACAACGGGTGTGGAAACCTGGCGGCGAAGGTTGGGCATTTAACATTTGCGTGTGTGGCGAACAGATCTATGTCTGGTTGACCCCACATTTGGAAAAATGGTTGAACCACTTGGGGATGAAGTTCCCATTCGTGTATCTGCTGTGTCTGTCGACCTAGCAGATCCGCAATTTGATTGTGAACTCCTGGAAGATGTTCTGCCAGCAGGTATATGTTTTGTGGAAAGGCCCATTTCCAAATGTTTTGTGCGAGCTGGGACTGCTGCAAAGAAAGTGTGCCTCCTTGTTTCTGTATGTAATACATGGCTGTCATGTTGTCCATCCGGACTAGGACAGTCTTGTGCTGTAGATATACTTGGAATGATTTTAATTCTAGAAATATTGCCAGTAATTCTAAGTGATTGATATGGAGCACTTTCTGTTGAGTGGTTCATTTGCCTTGAATTGTGTGGTTTAGGAGATAGGCTCCCCAACCGGTGAGTGATGCGTCTACTGTTAGCACTATTTGTGGAACCGGCTCGAGGAACGGCCGCCCTTTGAACAGTTTCGTGTGTTCCACCACTGCAGAGAGCGATGTGTGCGGCTGTCCACCAACACCAGATCTGTAAGTTGTCCTTGAGCCTGGTTCCACTGACCTGCTAGGCATTCCTGTAAGGGGCGCATCTGAAGTCTTGCATGAGGTCTGATAAAGATGCAAGAGGCCATCATTCCTATGAGTAGCATGAATGCCCTTGCTGGGAGGGAATGCTGTGGTTGAAATCTGGTGATTAGTGTTTGCATACTGGCTATCCTGGCTGGATTGGGATATGCTAGAGCTCTAGAGGTGTCTATTGTGGCCCCTAGATACTGATGTATGTGGGAGGACTGAAGATTTGACTTGGGGTAGTTTACTGTGAATCCCAAGTCGTGTAGCAGCTGGATGGTTTGATGAGTGTGATGAACACACAGGTTGAATGACTTGGCTTTTTTTAGCCAGTCTTCGAGATATGGAAAGACATGGATTTGCTGTCTTCTCAAGTGTGCTGCTACTACCGTAAGGAACTTTGTGAACACTAAGTGCGGTGGTTACCCCGAATGGAAGGACTTTGAACTGATAGTGTTGTCCATCCACTATGAACCTTAGATACTTTCTGTGAGCAGGATGTATGAGAATGTGGAAGTAGGCGTCCTTGAGATCTAGTGTGGCAAGGAAGTCGCCTTGTTGAAGCAGTGGGAGGACCTGTTGGAGAGTGATCATGTGAAAATTATCTGACTGTATATAGGGATTGAGGGGTCTGAGGTGGAGTATTGGCCTTAGGGTCCCGTCCTTCTTGGGTATTAGGAAATACAGCGAGTAAACCCCTGTTCCTTGATGCTGTAAGGGAACTCGTTCTATTGCCTGCTTTTGAAGCAGTGAGAGAACCTCTTGTTTTAAGAGCGTGAGGTGTTCCGTGGACATTGGACGCTGTTTGGGTGGTATGGTGGGCGGGGTTGCTGTAAGTTCCAGGCAGTAACCATACTGGGTAATTTGTCTTACCCACTTGTCCGTAGTGATGGAATTCCAGACAGGTAGGAACTGTGAGAGTCTCCCTCCGACCTGAGTGGAATGGCCTGGAGGGAAGTCACTGCCTATTAGTGGGGGAGGCGCGAGTGCTGTTACCTCGGCCTCTCCCTTTGTTATTTCCCCTGTATCCGCTGCTAAAATATCCTCTGTTGGGGGATGTTTGCGTGGTATTTTTGTAGGAAGAGAAGGCGGTCTCTGTTCCAATGTTTTTGGATGCTCCTCTATAGAAGGAGCGACGAAAGGAACCACGTGTGGATGGAGACTATAATGCTCCCATGGATTTAGCAGTCTGTGTCCTTTTTCATCTTCTCTAGAGTGGTGTCTACAGCCGGTCCAAAAAGTTGTTCTTGATTGAACGGCTGGTTGAGGATAGTTGTTTGTACCTCGTTTAAAACCTGAGATGCGTAACCAGGCATGTGGTCTGAGTAGCACACTAGTGTTAATGGACCTAGTGTCAGATGCATCAAGGGCACACGTGATTGATGTGTTGGTTATTAATTTGCCCTCTTGAATTAAATCATTTGCCTGGGTTTTGTATTGATCAGGTAAATGTTGTAATAGGGTTTCTAGTTGGTCATAGTGAGCCCTATCGTACCTAGCAAGTAATGCCTGGGTGTTGGCTATGCGCCAGTGATTAGCTGCTTGGGCAGCAACTCTCTTGCCAGAGGCATCTAACAACTTAGATTATTTATCCGGAGGTGGTGCGTCACCGGAGGTTTGAGAGTTGGCGCGTTTCCTAGAGTTAGTTACCACTAGTGAGTCTAAGGGTAGCTGCCCCTTGATGTAGGTGGGATCATCGGGGGCTGGTTTATAATTTTGTCAATCCTGGGATTGAGAATTCTAGCTCTCACCGGGTCTTTGAATATGTCGGGGGCGTGTTTAATGATCTCTTTTAGCATTGGCAGGATTTGGACGGTCTTCTGTGACTGTTCGAAGGTGTCTAGAAGGAAGTCCTCGTCTGCATGGTCTGAATGCATCTGAACACCATGGAAGACAGCAGCTCTATTTACAAGCTGAACAAAGCAAACATTGTCATCTGGGGGAGATGGTTTTGTTGGATATGGCTGGGGATCAGGGAGGTCTGGGGGATCTATTGGGTCATCAATCGTTCCAATCATCTTGTGGTTTGTCCGTGTTGTAATCAGGGTCAGTGAAAGGGTCATTGTTGTCTCCCCCACCCCCTAAATCATCATCATCATCATCATCATCCTGTGGTGGTGGTGAAAGTTTTGGAGGCTGTGGAGGAGAGACAGTCTTAGGAGGAAGAACAGGCTCAGGAGGAAGAACAGGAGAAGAGGGTCTTATAGGTGAAGTGGCACAGCCTTTTTTCTTCACAGGCACTGCAGGAGTGTCTGGTGTATCCAGCTTCCTCTTCTTGTGTGGAACAGCAGCCACATGTCCTGTTTTGGGGTCTATATGAAGTTTATTCTGCTTGGGATCGACAGGATCCGGTCGAAAACAACAAGTTACTTACCTTCGGTAACGCTTTTTCTGGTGGATACAGTATCTGCCTGTGGATTCCTCACCTTGTGAATATCCCCGGCGCCAGCAACATTCGGAAATTTTTTGCAGCTCTCCACGCCGACGAGGACGACATCACAATAGCATGGCTCCGCACGTGGCTCCGCTGATGTCACCGGAGCCATAAGAGAGCCTCGTCGGCGTGATGACGTCAGTTCCGCCCTTTTTTTCCGTGCCTTCGAGGCACACGGACGGACCGACAACAATATATATACAGTATACACAGTACATAATATTCAAACCAACACACACAGTGTGAAGTCAATGCAGGAAAGCAAAAGAAAGAACACACTTCCTTTGACAGTAACAGATAGATTTTAACACATTATCACTATCGTAGGTATGCAAGGGTGGACAACGGGGAGGCGGGTGGGTCAGTGAGGAATCCACAGGCAGATACTGTATCCACCAGAAAAAGCGTTACCGAAGGTAAGTACGTTTTTTTTCTGATGGATATATCTGCCAGTGGATTCCTCACCTTGTGAATAGATTCCCACAGTAGTCCCCACACCAGGAGGAGGGTGTCCACCCTTCTATACCAAAAAGTCCTGAAGGACGGAACGTGCGAAGTGTCCGTCCCTCCTCACCTCGGAATCTAAGCAGTAATGCTTCGCGAAAGTGTGGAGGGAGGCCCAAGTTGCCACTCTACAAATGTCCCCTACAAGAACACCTCTAGATAAGGCAGATGTAGAAGACTTTGCCCTGGTAGAATGAGCCCTTATACCCTCTGGAGGTTCCTTACCGGCCAAAGAGTAACAGATCTTGATGCACAAGATAATCCATCTGGAAAGGGTGCGCTTGTGCACAGCTCTGCCTTTCCTGCAGCCAATGAAGCCCACGAAGAGCTGGTCATCCACTTGAAAGTCTTTAGTTCTATCGAGGTAAAAACTCACCGCCCTTTTAGGGTCCAAGCGGTGAAGCCGCTCCTCCTCCATGGAAGGGTGAGGGGGAGGATAGAAGGTAGTTAGGGTAATGGACTGCCCCAGATGGAAAGGAGTTACCACCTTAGGCAGAAAAGCAGCCCTGGTCCTGAGAACCATTCTTTCAGCATGAATGGTCATGAACGGGGGCTTCGAACTCAGAGCTTGAAGCTCACTTACCCTCTTTGCCGAGGTAATGGCAATGAGAAAAACTGTTTTAAAAGACAATAGCCTTAAGGAACACTTGTGCAAGGGTTCAAAGGGAGAACCCATCAAGTAAGTTAAGACAAGATTTAAATCCCATTGAGGCACAATAAATGGAGTGGGCGGAAATTTGTTGGTAAGGCCCTTAATGAACCGTAACACAATAGGTGATTTGAACAAGGACGGCTGATCCGGCAAGCAAAGGAATGCCGACAAAGCCGATAAATAATCCTTCACAGTAGCTACAGCAAAACCTTGCTAAGCAAGAGAGAGAGCAAACTGAAGGATGTTGGATAAACGAGCCCTCAAAGGGTCAATAGACTTCTCCCCACACCAATGGACAAATTTGGACCACCTATAGGAATAGATAGACTTGGTGGAGTGATGGCTGGCAGACAAAATCATGTCCACCACGTCAGACGGGAGAGAAAAAGAATTCAGGTTGCCCCGTTCAATCTCCAGGCATGAAGGTGTAAGCTCTGGAGGTGGGGTGTAGAACCTACCCCTGCGACTGCGAGAGGAAGTCTGCCCTGAGAGGGAGACGGAGCAGAGGGCACGAGGAGAGGTGGAGAAGATCTGTATACCACACCCTTCTTGGCCAATCCTGGGAGATCAATAGGACTTGGGCCCGGTCTTGGCGAATCTTCCTCAGAACCCGAGGAATCAAGGGTATGGGAGGAAATGCGTAAAGGAGATGTGAGTCCCAGCTCAACTGAAACGCGTCCCCCAAAGCTCCCTGCATCGGATACTGGAGACTGCAGAATGACGGGCAGTGAGCGTTCTCGTGAGTGGCAAAAAGGTCCACCCGAGGAGTTCCCCCACGTCCGAAGGACGTGACAAACTACCTCCGGATGGAGCCTCCACTCGTGGTCGGCAGAGAACTGCTGACAGACTGTCTGCACGCACGTTCAGAACTCCGGCTAGATGATTTGCCATCAGACTAATCGGATGATCCTGAACCCAGGACCAGAGACACAGAGCCTCTCTGCAGAAACAATGTGACCCTACTCCTCCCTGCTTGTTGACATACCACATCGCGGTAGTGTTGTCCGTCAGGACTTGAACCGACTGACCGCGAAGGGAAGGAAGGAAGGCCTTGAGTGCCAAACGTATCGCCAGCAACTCCAAAAGGTTGATGTGAAGCAACCTTTCCTCTGGAGACCAAAGACCCTTGATCTCCAGATCCCCATGATGCGCACCCCACCCTAAAGTGGATGCATCCGTTATCACTGTGGCCACCGATGGAGGTAGATGGAAGGGCTTTCCTTAAGACAAATTGCCCTCCACGCTCCACCAAGACAGATCCGCTGCAGCTTCTCTGGAGATCCTCACAGACTCCCCGAGATCTCCGTTGTGCTGATGCCACTGCGTGCAGAGGCACCACTGGAGCGCCCTCATGTGCCAGCGTGCATGGTTGACCAAAAGAATGCAGGAAGCAAACAGATGAAGCAGACGAAGGACCTTCAGAACTGGAACGACCGCTCCATTGTAAAACAAGGGAATCATTTCCTGTATGTCGATAATCCTTTGTTGAGGTGGGAATGCTCGACACACAGTAGTGTCCAGTACAGCCCCTATGAACAGGTTGCGCTGAGAGGGCACCAGGTGAGATTTGGGCACGTTTATCGAGAAACCCAATTTGTACAACAGCTGAGTTGTATCCTGCAGATGACGCAGCGCCTTCTCTGGCGACTCCGCTTTGATCAGCCAGTCGTCCAGATAGCGGAAAACTGGAATCCCCGACCTTCTGAGATGGGCTGCCACCACTGCCATCACCTTGGTGAAGACTCGAGGTGCAGTAGTAAGACCAAACGGGAGAACCGCAAACTGATAATGTTGCAACCCTACCGTAAAACGGAGATACTTCCTGTGCGACTCCAGGATCGGAATATGAAAATACACATCCTGTAAGTCGATCGACACCATCCAGTCCTCCTGTTGCAGCGCTTGAAGAACCTGCGAAAGGGTGAGCATCTTGAACTTCTCCTGCTTCAGAAAAAGGTTCAAGATCCGGAGATCCAGGATTGGACATAGCCTGCCATCCTTCTTGGGTATCAGGAAATACCGGGAGTAGCATCCCTGACCCCTTTCCCGCTCTGGAACCACCTCTATCACACCTTTTTTCAGTAATGTTAGGACTTCCTCCTGCAGGAGAAGAAGGTGGTCCTCCGAGCAAGCACCTTGGCAAGGAGGGTAATTTGGAGGGAATTCTCAAAAGGGAAGAGCATACCCATTTTCCACAAGATTTAGAACCCAAAAGGTCTGTAGTGACCGATTCCCAATCTTGCAGAAAATGGGTAAGGTGACCCCCCACAGGACCAACATGATCCAGAATGGTGGATCTAGGGCTGCTTTGCTGTGGCAAGAGGGAGGGAGGTAGAGGAGGAGGGCTGACGACGTCGTGGACGACCTCTGTTTCTGCCCCTGTAGATCTTATACAGGGTATTTTGCTGCTGCTGAGGCTGCCTGTAGGTCTGAAAGGACGACCTCCCAAAACCCCTGTACCTTCTGTAAGAGGAACCTCTAGGCTGCACCTGCAGGCCCAGACACTTAGCTGTGGCTGTGCTGTCCTTGAACCTTTCCAAGGCTGCATCTGCTTTCTTTCCAAACAGTCCAGAACCATCAAAGGGTAGGTCTAGAAGTGTTGCCTGCACATCTGGAGAGACCTCCGACGACTTAAGCCAAGCACCACTTCTTGTGGCAACCGAGGAGCCCCTAATCCGGGCAACAGAGTCCGCAGTGTCCAAACCACTCTGAATAACCTGTCATGCAGCTGCTTGACTGTCCGACAAGACCTCATTAAAATTCTGCCTGTCTTCCTCAGACAATTTAGGAGCCAGCTGTTTTGCAGAATCCATCAGGGCGTGGATGTAACGGCCCAAAAGGCAGGTGGCATTTGTGGACTTCAAGGCCATACGTGCAGAGGAGAACAACTTCTTGGCCGACTGGTCAAGCTTTTTTGACTCTCTATCACTAGGAACTTGAGGAAATGCTCCAGAAGATTTCTTCAAACAGGCAGCTTGAACCACCAGACTCTCAGAAGAAGGATGGGATGTTAGGAAGTCCGGATCTCCTGGAGCCGCCCTGTACCTCCTAGCAACAGATTTTGACACTGCTGGAGCCGAAAAGGGCTTACGCCAAACCTCCATAACTGGCTCAGTGATGGCATCATGGAAAGGAAGCCAAGGTTCTACTACAGTGGAGGGAGAATGAAGAACCTCCGTCAAGATGTTGGACTTAAATTCAGACGTTGGGAGCTGCAAGTCTAAGAGCTCCGCTGCCTTCCTTATAACTGTGTGGTAAGGAACCACATCCTTAAAGTGAGCATCTGAAGGAGGAGAAAGCTCCCATTCTGGGGACATATCAAGGCCACTTGCCTCCTTTAAGTCTTCAATAAGTCATCTGACTCTTGAAGTTCACCTTCCTCCATTTCTTCTGCCTGATACCTCTGCTCTTCCAAAATCATCTGTGCCTCCCGCCTGGATCTTATCCTCGGAACCGGCGTTGGCGGCGCCACACACGACTCCTATGGAGCCAGAGCCGGTAACGAACATGGATCCGGAGGCACAGCCTGAGCCAAACGAGGTCGAGTTGGCGGAGCCGGAGATGAAGGGAACGGCGTTGACGTCTTCGGTGCCGGGAAATGCCAGGACGGCGCCGCTGGAAGGAATGGCATAAAGGGAGCCTGAGCATAGGCCTAAGGAACCCCCAAATTAAAGGCCATTGGACCCATGGGACCCGAAGCTGCTCCAGAGGTGTACACTGCTCTTGAAAAGACACCATACATGGCATTCAAGTAATGCGATGGGTCTTGAACCAGGCCAGGGAATGGCGGGTAAGGGCTCGATAAAGGCTCAGGCTGAGGCATTACCAGACTCGGGCCAATCGGCACCGACGGTGGAGCCAATGGAGTCGACGACTCATGAGGTACCAGAACCTCTTCCACCAGAGCCGGAGAATGCATCGGAGATGGAGCCGGAGCCGGAGAACGCTCCGGAGAAGCTGCAGGCGAAGCCAGATTCGATGCTGAAGCAGAAGGAGAAACATAGTCCTTACGACGCCAAGGAACTGGAGAAGTCGATTTCGGAGCAGTCTCCTTATCCGAACGGCATCGAGAGCCGTGCCTCTTCTTCTTCTTATGCTTCTTTGATTTTGAAGCATGACCCGACGTCAACTTCGGACCCGACCTGCACCTCGATCGCCTTCGACCTCTCTTCTCCTTCCTCATCTTCGCGATGAACAGCTTGGCCTCTCTCTCCTATAAAGCCTTTGGGTTAAACTTACGGCAGCAAGAGCACTCCTTGACGTTGTGAACCGACCGAAGGCACCAGACACAATCCTCGTGAGGATCCGTGATGGACATATGTCCTCCGCACTCTCTACAGGGCTTGAACCCTGACTTCCTCGATGACATCTTCAGGAAAGAAGCAAGAGAGGACAAGAAACATAATCCAGAAAAACAAAGTAACTAGCTACGGAGAGTCCCAGAAAACCGTTAGTGTTGACGGCGCGGAAAAAAGGGAACGGACGTCATCACACCGACGAGGCTCTCTTATGGCTCCGGTGACGTCAGCGGAGCCGATTGCGGAGCCATGCTATTGTGACGTCGTCCTCGTCGGCGTGGAGAGCTGCAAAAAATTCCCGAATGTTGCTGGCGCAGGGGATATTCACAAGGTGAGGAATCCACTGGCAGATGTATCCATCAGAAAGTACTTCCACTTCGGTAACAGCTTTCGGCGCAGACTTCTTCGGGTCCGAGCGGGGATTGGATTTCTGCTTCGAGGCCTTAGGAGGTGGTTTGGGGTCCTTTAGCTTGGCTATGGAGACAGAAATCTTTTTTGGTTCCGAAGGGTTTGGTTTCAGATCCGATGGTTTTTCTTTCAGCGTCGACGTGGTCGGCGCAGACTTCTTTTTGGGAGTAGGTTGCTCACCCGTCTTTGGTGCCGAAGGCGCCTGAGGGACACTAATATGCGACTTGCTCGGTCCCGAGCTATCGGAAGGCTTGTCCTTAATGTTCGGAGCCGAGCCCGGGGGCGGGGCTTCTGAAGCTTGTGTTCGGTCGCGACTGGGGCCAGCAGGTGAAGTCTTGACCAGGGCCTTCTTTTTTCCGGGTGGAGTTGGGGTAGGGGCAGTTGTACTCACTCGTTGACCAAGAGTGATGTGGTCATCGGAGTCTGAGTCGTCTGCTTCAGACACGATTTCCAGGTCCTCAGAATCCTCCTCCGGGACATCTGGGCCTTTATCGAAGCTGTCCACTGGTGCCGGTGCTGCTCGCTGCGCCATGATGTGTCGTCGGGCCAGGCGATCACGGATGGTCTTCTTGGATCGAAAAGAGGCGCAGGCCTGGCAATAGTTCTCGTCATGCTCGGGCGAGAGACACAGGTTACAGACCTTGTGATGGTCACTGTGTGGGAATTTCGCTCTACACTGGGGGCATTTTTTGAATGGAGTCCTTTCCATGAGCTGTAGGCCCAATGGCGTAGATAGGCCCAGCGGCCCGCGTCGACGACTGGAATCTAGTAGCTGAGATGTGCGTCGAAGATCACGCGATCGAAACAATACCGTCGAGTTGTAGATAGTTTGCGCGTCGAAAAGGTTTGGAAAATAAGGTGCCGGAGCGCAAAAGTTACATCCGAACCCAATGGCGGAAAAAAACAATCTGAGGATGGAGTCGATGCCCATGCGCACTATCGTCCAAGGGAGGAGTCACCTATCTTGTGACTACAAGACTCTTCCAAGACAACAACAAAGTGCAAGCATCCAAGCCCAACACTAGATGGCGATCTATGTATAGTGTACAATCTGCAGCTTATATGCTTCGAACACAACCTTTCACTTCAGGTGGGCATTGGGTCCACTGAACACGTTTCTTTATCATTCCATGAACACAGGTCATGATTTATGTAAACGCACAGATGGAGTGACATCGTCCTTAGAGTTATGTGTCACATAGTACCGAAAGATGTTGAAACCAACCCCACAGCACGAGATTGGGATTCATCACACACCAGGTAAACAAGCATCATAGGCAAGATCTGAGGCGCACAGCAAAAATAAAATAAAATGATAGAGGATGCTGTATCTGAAATGTGCGAGTTCCCAACAGCTACAGTATGACAAGTAGCAGTTCAACAGTACAAAAAAGATGCTCCTAAATGTAGAGCAACACATCTAATGCCTTATATCGATATAATTCTGAAGATTTCTCACCTAACCACAATGTAAAATGGGAGTGTTTTCACTGTGTGAATTATCATTGTGGCTGGTGCCAGTCGACCCAATTTTGACACTGCTCTCACTAGTTTCCTTGTAACTATGGGAGCAATTGAAATCTGCTGAACTTCTCGTCTGGGCAGTTTAACTTCCTTATAGCTCCAAAAACGCCACTTGATCCTGGGCATGTTTCTTTTTGGATTTTGGCAATCACACCATGTCCTGGATGGTCGGATTAGGGCACACATGCATCCTGACAACTGAATTCCATGGTTCATTCACAGCTGTAGCTACTTTAAATCTTTGATCACTAAGAGAGCAGCTAGGGCTTTATCCTCCGGAGCTGAACCAAAGGTGCAGTTTTCTTTTTCACAGGGTAGCTAGGTGTGATGGCACTGGTGAGGCAAATTAAAGCAGATCTTTTTTAAAGTTAGGTAGCGTATCTTGTTTTCAATTCCTTCCACAATTCAAGTACATCAGGTACATGCACACTTCTGGGTTCTTTGAAGCTCGTCGAATCTGTTGTAAAGCATGTTGGTGTGTAGAAATACACAGACGTAGCTTTGTCTGGAGAGGGCATGATTGACCACCAGAAGCAGATTACATTTCTGGCTCAACCCTCGTGATAATAGCTGTCTACCAAGCAACCCTCATCACTTCAGTATTCTATGAGATCAGTAGGCACCCAGACAGACAGGACGTCACTAAGCTGTTTAGGTGATAGAGTGTACTAAGATGTGTGTGCAAAGATCTGTTCAAGAGTGTGTGGACCAGCTCAGCGAGCCCTAGAACTAGTTGAGATAAGTTGAAGATGGAGCATGCATTGATTAGTTCAAAGACTGCCTTATACTGCTCAGCATCCATGAGGAAATTAAAATAGTTAAGAACAATTAGAGTATTGTTTTTTAGATAGCGGACAGATAAACTATCAATGATGCAAGATCAGAGCAGGAGAGAATTGTTTTTCTCTCACCAAATGAGGTATAGTTCTCACTTCAAAGCACAGCACTTTCTCATGGAAGCTCTACGTGTTCCTTAATTATCTTAAGCGCTATGTCTGGTAACCTTAGATGACAACTGGTATTTCAGGAGCCAGGCCAATAAATGTAGGTCCACCGGGTTTAGATGAAAAACCTTGCCCCCTTGAGATGTGTTGTGTCCTTGTGTATTGTAATCCTTACACAATCACCTTGTGCTCTCTGTATTGTGTAGGAAAGCCATTGCTGATGCAGCCATTTTGGGGCTGCCAGGATTACAGTCCTGTTAACAGCTTTGAATTTCTCTATTGGTAGGGGTGTTTGTTATACTTCAGGTAAAGCAAAGGCAAACCTTCCGTACTACCAATTTATCAACAGAGCATTCCTTTGTGACAGTGGTTGGTAGTACCTGGATGCAAAGGACTGGCACTACGTTTTTTGCTGCTGCAAACGCAATTAACTGTAACGGGAAATGTTTGCTTACCTTCTGATCTCATCTGCATACCTGTTTTTTACTTCTAGGATTTGGTTTGCTATCGCCTCTACGTGTCTTGTTGTTGACAGCTTGCAAATGACAAGACACTGCCCCACCTTCCCGCTTGTACAGGTAGAACATAGTGACATACAGGTTGGCATGACAATCTGTAGTAGGGGTTCAGCAGTCGTCTCTTCAATTTGTAGCCACTCACTGGCCATTCTTGAATTGGCTGTGTGTGTGTAACTTTGTATGTGGGATTAACTGGATATAACATGCCATCATACCCAAAAGTTTAATCACTGTCTGTGTCGGACGACCAAAACCTATAGTAAAGGCAACCTTGTTCTTGAAATACCAGTACTCCTTTTAGAGTTGGAAATGCCTTTGTTTTCAGGTTACTGAGCTCTGCTCATTGAAAAGCTCTCTTCATCACTGAAGTGGAGAAAGACTTCTTCCAGTTCATAGAGAACCCCGGTTGGTGAAGGAGACCGACTACTCTTTGTAAGTTCTCCTTGCTTTGAGTGAACGTCTTCATCTTTCCTGCCAGTCGCCTAGTGAATGATACGCATCGATAAATTATCCCCGGAGGTGAGCAGCAACCACCGTCCATGTTTTGGTAAACACTCTAATTGAGGTATTTATATCAAAAGACCACCCTTTGAACTGGTAATGCATTCCCCCATTAGCACAAACCTGAGTTGTCTTCGGTTTGAAGAGTGAATCAGGACCTGGGAGAAGACATTTCTTAGGTGTGTAATCACCAGAAATGTATTTCCTTACAATAGTATTCCCTGCTGTTATGTTGTCATCTGGAAACTTTGGGTTTTGACTATGCCTGGGTGAAATTTTAACTACCCCATAGTAGTTGGTTTAATTGTTGTAACCTTGGGTAACAAAATTCAAGTGAAATTACATTATTCCTCCACATCGTGCAATTTGGGGGAGAAATGTTAACGTGAGATGTACAATTCTGATTTTTTAACTCAAGCGGCATTTTAGATAGATTTTTTAGCAGAGTGGACTAATGAGAAATTTGTTAACGCGAACGGAAGTTTTTTAAACACGAGTGGCAGTTCCTTTAATGTGGGTGGTCAAAAAAAATATTAGGTATATTTTCTTACCCAAGTGGACCGTTCGGGTAATTTCAAAATGTAAAACTGCATACAAACGCAGTGTTTTGAAGATGAGCAATCGGAAATCAACTCCAAATTACATTTTCAAGTTGAATTTTTCCAAGACTGTTCGGATAATTTTTTGAGTACAAGGGGCAGCTCACATAACAATGCCTAATTACACATAATTTTTCAGAAATTTTGCTGAATTATGCTACCTGAAAATATGCAAGTTACACCCACCCTTAGTTTTGACAAACTTATTGACAAACTTTACGCCCAGTATTGACTGCAGGGTTGAGTCTTGCTTTAGGATTAGGAAGTAAACTGTGGTGCACAATTTCTATTGCTTCCTATTTCCTTAGTTCTTGTACCTCCCTATGCAGTACTTCCGCTTGCTCTTTCTTCTAAATTTTGTGTTTAAAGGTATTGTATGAAGTATATTTACAAACTCTATAGAATACCCATGTCTTATGAGGTTTAGCACCCATGTTAATGGACTCCCAAGTGCTTAGGAAGGCCGTTATCCTCGCTCCTGCAGGTGTACTGGGTGGAGGGGTGGCTCCCTTGGTGGATTGGCCAGTTGCTCCTGCTCCTTTGGAGATGTTGCCTCAAGATTTAGCTCTGGCATGAAAAATGTTTTATCTAGCTGTTGTTGCAGTTGTTGTGTCTGGCAAATTTCTTTGAGATGTGGAAATGAATATCATACTTCCCTGACATCTCCTATCTGTATTGCCTCCCCTGCTAACAGAAGGGCATGAATGAGTGCAAAGCTGACATGGCTTTAGCTGTTTCATTTGCTTTCTTCATGGCCTAAAGAATATTGTTCACTTCTGGGCCCTAGAGGTGACTACCTTAGTGGGCATGTCAACTAACTAAGTTGACCTGTACTCCAGGTTTAAAACCTAGGATGTGTAACTACATGTTTCCTCAATACAGTGCTCTTAGCCATGTGCCTACTAGCAGTGTCAGCTGCATATAGGGCAGACTTAAGGAGATCTCTTCCACTCCCCTATGACTGCCTTCGCTCTTTTTTTTTTTTAAGTATTCATCAGGCAGGTGTGATGTGAAGTATTCAATGTCTTCCAATGTTGGTGGACATACAGATTGACAAGAGAATTAGAGCTGGTGATATGTCACTGCATAGCTACCACCCACTCCATTTTCCTGCTAACTGCTTCTAATCTCTTGCTATCTGGGTTTGGTAGCAAAGATGCTAGTGACATGGCTCTTTTTCTTGCAGTTGAATTACAGTAAGGTTCCACATTGGAAAGTATGTGTTTGGGATCCAGAGTTGGCGACCTATACATTTGCTCTAGCTCTAGCCTAGAATCCTAGGGGGTAACAGCTCTGGCTGATGCAGGTTGGTGAAAAACCTCCGTCAATCATTGTAAAATGCTAGGAAGCATAGGTAGCAATTGGTTTTGTGTATACACCTGGCTCAATATTTCCAAGAGGACAAATGTGTCTTGCTAATCCAGCTCTTTAGGCATCTGGTGAATAGGGTCTTGAAAGATAAATGTCTGTGTCCTCCTGGGTTGATTCTGTATCCATGTCCTCTCAGAGTATTACCTCACCATGTGCCTTAAATTCTGCCTCCTCTGCTCATGTTGAGTGAACATACGTTTTTTGCCCCCAACTCATCATCTGATACCTCCTGTAGTGCTTCCGGACTCTTGTGTTTCTTCCGTCTACCTAGGACATATAATGCCTCTGGAAAAAGGTATCTACTGGTGTTCCATGAATTCCTCAATGGACCTCTTTTTAAATTTAGAATATGTATTTGTGCTTTCTGTGCTCTTTTAGTCTTTCCAATGTTGGTTATGTTGGACGTGCTCCTACCAGTGGCTCTTTCTCTAAACCCGGAAGCCTCAAGCTCCTACTACTGCAAGCTTTTTCCTCGTTGAGGGCTTATACATTAGCGGCTTTGTATTTTCACTCAAATGCCTCGGCATTAGCAATTTTGCAGGCAGATAGGATACGTTGCCTTTTGAAGCAACAGACCTTATTTTAGGATGGGGCACAACAGATCTAGGGTCTTTGTTGTGAGAGAACTTGACATCCGGATGAATCATCTGAAGGACTGGGTCCACACAGTATTCACCCCAAACTTCCTGGGCCTTAATATCGACTTAAAAAACAAATCTCCTCCAGCAACGCAGCGTTTGCCCTCCTTCAGATGGCAATTAGGGCAAACCTTTGAAGACTTTGCTCCTACTCAGAGATGCCATAGATGAATGTCAGGGGACCCACCTACTATCAATAGTATTCATAGACTACACTGAAAATACCTTCAATAATGCCTGAAATAAAGACCATCCATCTTCAAGAAACAGTGTTTCCTAAGGTTTTTGATAGCTTCCAGCTATCCCACTACAGTCTTGCAGTGTTATCTTCAGGAGCTTCAAACCCAATAACAAAAAAATGCTCTAAAATGATGGTCAGTTACTGTGGCATTATGGGCCTGCAGTCAACGGCATGTCTAAAGAGTGCAATGCTCTTTCTGCCGCAGTTGAAGGGTCTTTAAAAAATGTAGGTAAAACTACTGGTTCATTCAGATGAAAGCTGGAAGGGACTCGTCCTGAGAATCACTCTGTCCTGCCTGAATTGTAGGAATGGTTCTGCAATCGAGAACGCTTGAATCTCGCTGACCCTTCTTGCCGATGTTAGCGCTAACAATAACGCTGTCTTCCATGAGACAAATTGTAATTCCGCCTTATGGATTGGCTCAAAGGGCGGTTTCATTAACTGTGTAAGAACTGTACTCAGCTGCCAAGGAACAACTGGTCTTTGAACAGGAGGGAACATTCTGAAGAGCCCTCTGAGGAATTCCTTAATAACTCTTTGGGACCAAAGAGAGGGATGATCAGGCACTCTTGTGTACCTTGAAATCGTGGCTAGGTGTACTTTTATGGACATATGAGAGAGCCCAGATTTTGCCAATGTCAGTAGATATGGGAGAATCTGATCAGAAGAGACACGAAATGGATGCAAGTCGTTAGATGCACACCACTGACAGAACCTTTTCCATTTTGCCGCATATGTTTTGTTTGTGGAGACTGCCCGGGATCGTGATAGAATGTCTCTGCAGTCCTGAGGGATCTTTAACAGGTGGAATTCATGCTCGTGAGGTTCCATGCGGACAAGCTGAGCGATTTCAAATTTGGATGCAGTATCTGTCCGTTGTTCATCGTTATCAGATCCTGCACCAATGGGAACTGTATCCTGGGTGTCATTGAGAGTCTGATCAGTTAGGAGAACCACGCTTGTCTCGGCCACGCTGGTGCAATCAGAATCAGATGGCACGGCTCTGATTTCATTTTCCTTAAGACTTTCAGTATTAGAGGAAAGGGGGAAAAGGCATACGCAAACATTCCTGTCCAGCACATCTGTAGCGCATTGCCCCACGATCCCTTCTGCGGAAACCTGCTTGCAAAGTTTTTGCATTTCGAATTGTGGCGGTCCGCGAATAAGTCTAGCCTTTGCGTGCCCCATACCTTGAAATCTCTGGAAAGGTGCTTCCGATGTAGTTCCCACTCGTGAGAGATTTCGGGAGATCTGCTCAGAATATCGGCTCTTGTGTTGTCCACTCCTGCAACATGTTGCACCTGAAGCGAGATGTTGTGAGCTAGAAGCCATTTCCAAATGTCTTGTGCTTCCCTTGACAGAAGTTTCGACCTTGTGCCCCCTTGTTTTAGCAGGTAAAACATAGACGTGGAGCTATCAGTCTTCACCAGAACCGTAGATCTGTGAATTCTGGGTAGAAAAGCCTTGAGTCCCAAGAACACGGCCCTCAGCTCTAGCAAGTTGATGTGGAGCTGCATTTCGGACTTTGACCAGTGGCCCTGAATTTCGAGCTCCTGGAGATGCGCTCCCCAACCTTGAAGAGAAGCATCCGTCATCATCACGAAATTGTAGACCTGTGATTCGAAAGTCAGTCCTTCCGCTAAATGATCCCTGATCTTCCACCATGACAGGGCGTCTCTGATCTGAGGAGTGATTACTATTCGATCCTCGAAGGATCCCTGCGACTGAAGCCATTGCTCGTCTAGCAGTTCTTGTATAGGCCTCATGCGGAACCTGCAATTTGGGAGTACGGGGATACAAGAGGACATCATTCCCAACAATGACTTGTAGATCCTTACTGAAACGGACGTTTTTATTTGCAATTGTGTTGACAACCGTATGATCTTTCGAATACGCTCCTCTGACGGGTAAGCCTTGGCCTCCTCCGTGCAGATTAGAGCACCCAGAAATTGAATGGACTGTGTTGGTCTGAGATGGGACATGCTCTAGGTTGATTCTGTGACCTAGCTGATCGAAAAGCTCCATGCAAACGTGAAGGGAGCGATGGGTGTCTCTGAACGAACTTCCTTTGATAAGCCAATCGTCCAGATAAGGGAAAATCTGGTGACCTTGTAATCTTAGGTGGGCCGCAATTGGCGCCATACACTTTGTAAAGATTCTCGGCGCGGACTTTAGTCCGAAAGGTAAGACTTTAAATTGGTAATGACGCCCCGCCACCATGAAGCGTAGAAATATTCTTTGTTTTACGTGGATTGGGATGTCAAAATAAGCATCTAAGAGGTCCAGGGATGCCAAATAATCTCCTCTGCCAATCAGGAGAAGAATTTCCTGCAGGGATAACATTCGAAATGATTTCTTTTGAATGAATTTTTTTAGACCTCTCAGTTCCATTACCTGCCTCCATTTTGATGTGTCTTTCTTTTTTATGAGAAAGAAATGCGAGTAATAGCCTTTCCCGCGTTGAAGCCGCGGAACTTCTTCTATCGCCTCTTTTTGTAATAACGCTATCACTTCTGCTTTGAGGGCTGATAGATGTTCTTGTCTCCTGTGTATAGGAGGCTGAATTGGAGGCTTTTCTACGAACTCCAGTGTATGGCCATGTTGTATTACATCTAAAACCCATCTGTCCGTTGTTATTGACAGCCAAGCTGGGTAAAATGAAGTCAGGTAATGTGTGCTGCTTCTCGGACAAGTGGCGGATGTGTTGAAGAAGTCATTGTCGTCGATTGGATTGCTGCGACTTTCCTCTCGCAGATGATCTTCCCCTGGACTGTTGCTGATAGTTATTTGAGGATCGAAACTGTTGATTGTTCGAGTATTGACGATATCCCTGCTGCTGGTATGGCTGATATCTGTTAGATTGGAACGAGGATCTTTGTGTAAATTGTCCTCGGGATCCTCTCCTCCGAAAGGACTGAAACCTGCCCTGTTGAAGAGATCCCAGCGCCCGCGCTGTATCTGTGTCTGTTTTGATGCTTTGGAGGGCCTCATCGACATGCTTTCCGAACAGGTTCTCTCCATCAAATGGCATGTCCACTATTTTGGCCTGTACCTCTGGTCTAAACGAGGTGGCTTTCAACCATCCTTGTCTTCGCAGAGCTACTGCACCTGCCATTTGTCGAAAAGCCACTGAGGACAAATCCATAGCGATGTCTATGGATTCCGATGCAGTCCTAGCTCCATCCTGAAGAATAGCAGCCGCTTCTTTTTTATCCTCTGGAAGATGGGAGAGCAAGGGTGCTATATCGCTCCACATCTGCCTGTTGAATCTGCTGATAAGGGCTAATGCATTAGAAGCCTTTATGGAAGACGCTGCCATCACCGCAAAGCGCTTCCCTGCGCCATCCATTCGTCTTCCGTCTTTGTCCGGTGGAACCATTGTTGTTGAAACCGGATTTTTTGAGTTTCTTTGGGCAGCCTGCGTCACCACAGAGTCTGGTCGAGGATGACCAATCAAACAGGGCGGAGATGATTCTGGAGCTCTATATTTCTTGTCTATTCAAGGAACTGAAGCAGCCACTGAAGCCGGGTTCCTCATTAACTTCAAGCCTTCCTCCCAAATATGGGCGATTATCGGAATGGATCGCATAGACTTCCGTGACTCCTCTTTAAAGTCATATAGAAAACATTCGGCTTCCTGAACTGGAAGTGGAAGGTCAAAGCGCTCTGATGCTTTCTACATGATATCATGGAACCCTCCTATATCTTGCGGCGGAGAGTGCGCGGGTGTTGGAGATGTCGACGGTGTAGTCGGGAGAATATATTGGTCCCATTCATCGACAACCTGCTTATCTTGAAGGAGTTCTCCTTCTTCCAGTTGATCGGCATCACTGTCTTCCAAGTCATCTCTGATTGTCATAATCGGTGGAGATCGTATCTTCTGAGTGGAAGTTTTGGGAGAAGAATTAGGTAGTCGTACCTGTGTCGGCTTCTCCACCGGCTGTGGCGCTTGAGAGTTAGCGTCCGGGAAACGCCGATAATAGTCATTTATCATCAGCCGTAAGTCAGTCACCAAGGAGACCGGCATGGAAATAGAGCCCTCTCTAGAAGTATGTTGAGGCTCTTCTTCCTCGTAGTCATAAGACTGCTGAAAAGATTCATATCTCCGTGAATCTCTCGGAGGGCGATCTTGAAATGAGAAGACTTCTTGAACCTCATGAAACTCTTCCTCATCCGTTTCCTGACCCTTAATGCGAAGTTGGGAGGGACTATAAGCCACTCCTGAAGACTCCTCATCAGCTGACTGCAAGTCTAGTAGATTTGAAGGCGGAAGCGGAGACATTTTTGTCCATGTTGTAAAATCTGAAGACTTAGTGTGCTTCGTCGCCGAGCCCGTCGACGACGCCATAGACTTCAATGTTATTTTCTTGACTTTAGGAGATTTAAAGGTTCCCGTCAACGGGGCTTCCGTCGGCGGAGAGCTCGTCGACGGGGACAGCTGTATTATTGTCGGCACCGTAGTCGTCGACGACGAAGTCTTCGTCGACGAAGGTAATGCGGCCGTCGACAGGATCGTCAACGGGCTTTTCTTCGACGACGAGGTTTTAGTCGCCGTCGATGCCGCTGTCGTCGTTGATATGGTGGTCGTCGACGGAGTCGTCGTCGGTTTCAAAGCGATAACAGCCGATGACGGTCCGACTTTCGTCCACGGGGCTGAGGAAACTTCTCTTGACTCTTTAGATTTTTTAAGAGGAGTATGAGTTAATGAAGACGCAGGGGCCCCTTTGTCTTTTGCCTTTTGCTTCTTCAGCTCTGAAATATCTTCTGAAGTTGAAGATTTTCTCTTCTTTGAAGACTTAGATTCCTCCTCAGAGTCAGATTCTGAAGTGACCTTCTTTTTCTGAAGCCACAGCAGAAGACGTGCCTCCCGGTCACGTAGGGTTTTCGCAGAAAAGGTTCTGCAATGTTTACAGTCTTTAGGCACATGTTTTGGGTGCAAGCAATATAAGCAGTGTGAGAAGTTGGCCTGATGTATGATGTCACTAATTCTAGTGTACACCTTATATCAGTCCAAACAACCCTTATGGTGATTGGTTGTAAAGTCAACCTTATAGACCAGCTATCCTAGTGGTAGCATGGACAAGAGCAGTCTTAGGCTAAACTCTGAATGGCATGTGAAGCCAGCTGTGATACCATATATAATCCCTTGAATACCAAATGAAAGGACACCACAACAGATATATATATAAAATAAAGCGTATTTATTCTAGTCAAACCCTCAGCACTCTTTATGAGATTAGAGGTAAGTACAACACAGTCTTATTTATGCATACATTAAGTCACACAGGTAAGTAATACAGTTAGGCCCTAGGGGCCACGCAAACCATATACTAAAGAAGTGGTATAAGGACCACTGTCACGGAAATAGGATAGGCCTAGGCCTAGGGAATCGCTGGGGCTACACTACACTAGCAACAGTTAGGAAGTGGGAGGCCCACGGGATTCAGGTGCAGAGTGGAAACACTCACGCGTAATGCGTAAAAGTCGATAGAATTACTAGCAGTTAGAAATTAACAGTTTAAGGACACTTCTGAAGCAGCTAGAGAGCCGAGACTCGGAACCTAGACCCTAGGATAGTCACTACCCTTGTGAGCACCGAAGTACCCAAGTTACCTAGCCCACGGGCTGCGGGTGCATAGGTGTGAACTTGCGTCGGGTTTCGTCGTGGACTTCTATGGATGCCTGAAGGAAAGTTGCTGACAGGCAGTCAGTGAAGAGTGTCCGGTGGATCCCAAGGCTGGGATCAAGAAGAGAGGAGACCTGCAAGCAGAAGGGACAGAGTCAAGGTCACTAGCCAGTGACCACGTGGAACCAGGAAGGAACGAGGCGATGTCGTGAAGATTGCAGGTGAAGGTGAAGCTTGTCGCTGCAGCCACGGGGACCAGGAGACGTCGAGGACGACCAGGACCAGGAGGCGAGCTGTCCCACGAAGGATCTTGCTGTCGGCGGCGTCGAAGTCGAACTAGGACTCACCAAGCCTTGGCAAGCGGAACCCACGAAGAACGGAGGACTTGCTTCTGGTGCAGACCAGGAAGGTCTGGGGTGCTTCTCTTTTGCAAGGAAGCGGGAGCCTTTCTGGAGGAGCCAAACCAGCAGTGAAGATTTCAGGGTGCGTCGTCACAGAGGCCACTAGCCAACGGGCCAGCAACCGGACAGGCGCGGCAAGCAGGAAAATGCAGAAGGGCCGAACGCAGGACTCGTGGAGTGTGGGGGGCTGATCTTCGGTGCAGAGGGTGCTTGGGGTTGGGGCTTCTCAATCCCCGGTGCACAACTTCGAGGGTGCCTCAGAAGCTGCACTGGAAGGTACTAGCCACTTTTCCCAGGTAGCCGGTCCCACATCTCTCGTCGCCTCCACGGATCTCAGCTCGGCTGTGGATGTGGATCAGGGTCGGAGAAGTCTGGAAGTCAAGGCTCTGGTCGGGCTCTGCAGTCGGTCCCTCGTAGAACTTCAGCAAAGGGTAGTCTCTTGATGGTGCCTGTTTGCACAGGGTAGCCACTCCTTGGCCACAAGGGAGATTCTTCAGTCTTCTTCTTTCGTCGAATGTCGAAGGTCCAGAGTTTCTGTTCAAGTTGCAGGTTCAGGATAATCTAATCTCCTGGGGCCCAGCTACCACTCTTATCCAAATCTGGGGGGCTGGGTTACCTGCTAGGTCTCGCCTTATGGGTGGGACCTGGGAGGGGGGTGGTTACACCCCCTTCCCTTTGTCCAGTTTCGCGCCAGGACTGGGGCTGGAGTGCCCCAGCACCGGTTTGAACTGGACTATGCACGGGACACCTTGTGTGCCCCAGGCATGTCTCATTCTTTTCATCCCTCCCTGCCCCAATACACTAAGGCCTGTCTGGGGTGGTGCTCGCACCTCCCAAGGCAGGAAACCTATTGTCCAAGCCTCCCTTGCCGGGATCACTCCCAGCAGCAGGAGGTCAGACTCGTGTCTGTGGCAGCAGCATCCATTTTGTGATGCTGGGGCCTTGGTTAACTTTAACCGGGTAAGTAGGTTACAACATGTCTTCTCCCTCTAGAAGGGAGGGATAATATCCTCATCCCCAGAAATGGGATGGGGATATTATTCCAAAGTGTTAGACACCTTACACAACATGTTTTGATAAAGCCAAACCATAGTTACCATAACCGTTTAAGATTATAAGGCACTTTAAGAGTATATGGTAGGCTATATCATAGAACAGCTATAAGGACATGGTTCCGAAAGCTGCAGACAGGCTCAGCTCATGCTAGAGCACCATCTCACATGTTACCAAGCACTCTGCCTCCAGGATTGTTAAGGCCTGCCATAGGAGTGGCTGATAGGTACACATGTGTCTATATGTAAGTTAGGTATAGGAATACTACACCTAAGCAAGGAGTGATTACACAACCTTGCCCCAGCTGAGTGATCAGCCAGTTGTGTCATAATGGAAGACCAGGCCAGGGGTGGCATAATACATGCTGCAGCCCCTGGTAGGCCTAGAGTACACCTATGCCCTGGGTACCTAAGGTACACTGTACAGGGGCCAATAAGGTGATCCTATCCAAATGGGTTATGCACCTAAAGTACATAGTATCAAATTAGAGAGAGAACAGCAGGGCTGTGGGTCTGATCAGCAGGCCCACAGCCACATCTAAGTCGAAAACCAGTAAAGCAAAAAGTGGGGGTGAACATAGAAAGCAGACCCTACTCTCCTACACAACCCCCCCCCCCCAAACTTAGGGACATTAAACTAACCTTGACCAGTTGAGTCTTCATGTTCTAAGTGGAAATATCTGGAGAGTCCATCTGCATTGGCATGGTCAGTCCCAGGTCTATGTTCCACTGTGAAGTCCATCCCCTGTAGGGAAATGGACCACCTAAGAAGTTTGGGATTTTCACCCTTCATCTGATTTAGCCACAAGAGGGGCTTATGGTCTGTCTGAATCTTGAAGTGAGTGCCAAGCAAGTATGGCCTCAGCTTCTTCAGGACCCAAACCACAGCAAAGGCCTCCCTCTCAATAGCTGACCAACGTTTCTCTCTAGGGGTCAGCCTTCTACTTATAAAAGCAATGGGCTGGTCTTGACCATCTACATTCAGTTGTGAAAGAACAGCTCCCACACCTAACTCAGAAGCATCTGTCTGGACAATGAACTCTTTGGAGTAGTCTAGACTTTTCAGAATAGGTGCACTGCACATGGCCTGCTTCAGGTCATCAAATGCTTTTTGACAGCTTACTGTCCACTGAACTTTCTTTGGCATCTTCTTGGAGGTCAAGTCATTAAGTGGTGTCACAATGAACCCATAGTTCTTAACAAACTTTCTGTAGTACCCAGTCAGGCCCAAGAAAGCTCTGACCTGAGTCTGGGTAGTTGGAGGAGTCCAGTCCTTTATGGTCTGGATCTTGCTCTCCAGTGGTTGAACCTGACCCCCACCAACTAGGTGGCCCAGGTATACAACCTTGCTCTGCCCTATCTGGCACTTAGTGGCCTTGATAGTGAGGCCTGCCTTTTGCAGGGCCTCTAAAACATTCCTCAGGTGGACCAGGTGATCCTCCCAGGTGGAGCTAAGGACAGCAATATCATCAAGATAAGCTGCACAATAATCATCCAACCCAGTAAGGACTTGATTCACCAACCTTTGGAAAGTGGCAGGTGCATTCTTCAAACCAAAGGGCATTACCACAAATTGATAATGTCCTCCTGGGGTCGAGAAAGCAGTTTTGGCCTTTGCATTCTCAGCTAGTCTGATTTGCCAGTAGCCTGCTGTCAGGTCAAATGTGCTCAAAAACTTAGCAGCTGCCAGTCTGTCAATGAGCTCATCTGCCCTAGGTATTGGGTGGCCATCTGTCCTAGTGACAGCATTGAGACCTCCGTAATCCACGCAAAACCTCATCTCTCTTACCATCTTGGGTGTGAGGTTTTGGCACAAGGACTACAGGACTAGCCCAAGGGCTCTCTGAAGGTTCAATGACTCCCAACTCCAACATCTTTTGTACCTCAACTTTTATGCAGTCCCTGACATGGTCAGGTTGCCTGTAGATTTTACTCTTCACAGGCAGACTGTCACCAGTGTCCACCTCATGGGTGCACCAGTTTGTCTGACTTGGGGTCAGAGAGAACATATGTCTGCAGTCCTGTTGCTGATGGACAGTGAGGCTGTCAGAAAAGACCACACCATCAACTGAGCCATCATCAGGGTTCTGAGTCAACAGGTCTGGGAGAGGGTCACTCTCTTCCTCCTGCCCCTCATCGGTAGCCATGAGTAAGCCCATGTCTGCCCTGTCAACATATGCCTTCAATCTGTTGACATGAAGCACCCTTTGGGGGCTTCTGGGAGTCCCAAGGTCCACCAAGTAGGTGACTTCTCCCTTTTTCTCAACAATAGTGTGGGGTCCAGACCATTTGTCTTGGAGTGCTGCTGGGGCCACTGGCTCCAACACCCACACCTTCTGCCCTGGCTGGTAAACAGTCAGCACAGCCTTTTGGTCATGCCAAGCTTTTTGGAGTTCTTGGCTTGCCTCGAGGTTTTTAGAAGCCTTCTTCATATACTCTGCCATCCTGGAGCAGAGACCAAGTACATAATCCACTATATCAAGTTTGGGTTGTCTGAGAGGTCTCTCCCATCCTTCCCTCACTAAACATAGGGGTCCTCTTACAGGATGCCCAAACAAAAGCTCAAAAGGGCTGTAGCCAACCCCCTTTTGTGGGACCTCTCTGTAAGCAAACAGAAGGCAGGGTAAAAGGATGTCCCATCTTCGCCTAAGCTTATCTGGTAAACCTTTTATCATTCCCTTTAGGGTCTTGTTGAATCTCTCAACAAGCCCATTGCACT
Source organism: Triturus cristatus (assembly GCF_964204655.1). Taxonomy (NCBI): domain Eukaryota; kingdom Metazoa; phylum Chordata; class Amphibia; order Caudata; family Salamandridae; genus Triturus; species Triturus cristatus. The sequence continues at coordinate 1,150,442,841 of NC_140585.1, forward strand.
GTGGGTGATAGGGTGTGGTGAACTTGTAGTTCACACCACACTCCTTCCACATTGCAGTCAAGTATCCTGACATGAAGTTGGCACCTCTGTCAGAAATGACCTCCTTTGGAAAGCCCACTCTGGAGAATACTCCAAGCAGGGCCCTTGCCACAACAGGAGCTGTTGTGGTCCTCAGGGAAATAGCTTCTGGATACCTGGTGGCATGGTCCACTATCACCAGTATGAATCTGTGCCCAGATGCTGTTTGTGGGTCCATTGGTCCTACAATATCTATGCCCACTCTTTCAAAGGGAACCCCCACCACAGGTAGTGGTATGAGGGGGGCCTTTGTGGTGCCACCTGATTTGCCACTGGCTTGGCAGGTGACACAGGAGCGACAAAACTCCTTGGTATCTTCTAACATATGGGGCCAGTGAAAGTGAGGGACAAGTCTGTCCCAGGTCTTATTCTGGCCTAAGTGTCCTGCAAGGGGAATATCATGGGCCAAGGTAAGAAGGAAGCCTCTGAACTTCAGTGGTATGACCAACCTCCTGGATGCACCAGGCTTGGGGTCTCTAGCCTCTGAATACAGTAGCCCTTCATCCCAATACACTCTATGGGTACCTTGAGCATTCCCTGCAGCCTCAGCAGCAGCCAGCTGTCTGAGGGGTTCAAGAGAGGGGCAGTCTAATTGAGCCTGCCTCAGATCTGCCCTTGAAGGTCCCCCTGTCCCAAGAAACTCAACCTGATCAGGTTCAAGTTCTTCTAGGACAGTTCCTTCAGGGCTCTCAGAATCATCCTCCTGGGAGGGCTGATCCACCACCTGAGGCAGGGGGGAAGGCACAGCCTTAACCCTACTGCTCTTTCTCTTGGGTTGTGACTGGTCCATAGTTTCAGGATCCAGCACTTGTTCAGTGGTGCACTTTTTGGCCTGTGACCTGGTCACAGCAAGGACATGTGCATCTATCCCCAGCATTTCTGCATGGGTCCTATACTCCACTTCAGACCAAACTGAAGTTTCAAGATCATTGCCCAGTAAACACTCCACAGGCAGGTCTGAACTAACAACAACTTTCTTGAGGCCAGTTACCCCTCCCCAGGAGAAGTTAACAATAGCCACACTATGGGAGGTAGTTGCATTGCTAGCGTTGGTCACTAGGTAATTCTCACCTAGTATGATCTGTCCAGGGTCCACAAAGGCAGGTGTCACCATTGTGACACTAGCCCCAGTGTCCCTGTAGGCCTGAGCCATTCTTTGGTTGATGAAATTTGTCTGTCTGTACTTGCCCAGGTTACTGGGGCCTACAGTAGAGGACAAAGCTAAGTCCCCATCACAGATCAGAACAGCCTGAGTAGGTATTCTGACTAGGCCAGAATGCTCCACAGTTCCCAGGGTTAACCCTACTACACCCTTTTGCTGGGAACCACCACTTACAGCTGGACTAGGGGGTACAGTTGCCTTAGGGGCAATGGTGGCTGGGGGCTTATCCTTTTTGGTGCACTCACTAAACCAATGTGAGTTGGACTTACAATAGTTGCACCATGGTTTCTTTTGGCCATCTTTCTTTTTATCCTTTTTGGGACCACCCTCCCCCTGAGCCTTTTGGGGGCCTGGTGAAGACTTCTGGTCTTTTTGTTTCTGATCATTACCCTTCTGGTCTGCCTTTTTCTGATCACCGCCCTGGTTCTGGTTTTTCTGCTTAACTCTAGTCCTGACCCATCTATCTGCCTTCTTTCCCAATTCTTGGGGAGAAGTCAGATCAGAATCAATCAGGTGTTGATGCAGTAGCTGGTTTTGACAGTTGTTAAGGATTTGTTCTCTCATGATCAAATTATACAATCCTGTATAGTCCTTAACCTTACTTCCCACTAGCCAGCCTTCCAGAGCCTTAGTGGCACAATCTACAAAGTCAGTCCAGTCCTGAGTCTGTGTCTTCTGGGTATCCCTGAACAACAACCTGTATTGTTCAGTGGTTAGGCCAAACCCATCAATTAGAGCACTCTTCAGGACAGTGTAATTATCTGCATCCTCATCACTAACTGTGAGGAGCTTGTCTCTACCTTTTTCAGAGAAGGAGAGCCACAAGATAGCTGCCCACTGACTTTGGGGTACCTGCTGTACTTTGCAAGCTCTCTCCAAAGCAGTTATCCATTTGTGGATGTCATCCCCACACTTGTAGGGAGGGACAATCCTTCTCAGGTTTCTATTATCATAGTGCCTGTCTCTATCCTTAGGGATATTGCTGCCACCAGGGGGTTCTGACCCACTTAACTTTTGCTCTCTAGCCAGAGCAAGCTTCTCTTTGGCAAGGGCAAGTTCTTCCCTCTGAATCCTCAGATTAGCTTCCCTCATTCTGGCTTCATGCTCCTTTCTCTCAGGGGAAGTCATTCCCCTGTGAGAGGAAGCATTAGAGATGCTAGAGACATGGGAGTGGATGGATTCCCTTGAAGGGGATCTGTCCCTCCTGCTTCTCTGTGTAAGCCCACTTGGGGGTCTGTATGGGGGGACCCCATGCAAACTCCCATGTAAGCTTAGGTTAGCCTGGCTAAGTCTTCCTACTTGGCCCTGGCTGTCTACCTCTTCATCTGAAGTCCCATCTGACTCATCTGTGGTGGGTAGACCCTCCTTTGTACCTAGGGTACTGGCCTGTGAGGCCCTCAAAGTATCATACTCCTCTAGGAGCTGTACTAACTGAAGGAGGGTAGGGTTTGCACCGTGTTTTAACTTTCTGGAGGTACACAATTGTCTCATCTCCTGAAAAGTTAGGGTATCATATCTAGAGGGGGTCTTCTTCAGACCTGCCCCTCCTGAGAGAGCATCTACTTGATCTCCTCCCAGAGACATGATCTAGTGAGGGTGTGGTGTGTGCTCCTACCTACACTAGTTGTTTCTACTAAACCTCTCTGGTAGTTGTAGTCAGGGTGTGTTACTCCCTTCAACCTACAACCACTAAGTCCAGTAGGACTTAAGTGTTATAATCTATGTTATATGTACCTAAACAATATCTGTGTGATCTTTCAATTTAGTATCTCAAGATTACAATGGTATTACAACAGCAAGCTCAGATCCCAACCGCTGCTCACCAATGTGAGAAGTTGGCCACTAGTTCTAGTGTACACCTTATATCAGTCCAAACAACCCTTATGGTGATTGGTTGTAAAGCCAACCTTCTAGACCAGCTATCCTAGTGGTAGCATGGACAAGAGCAGTCTTAGGCTAAACTCTGAATGGCATGTGAAGCCAGCTGTGATACCATATATAATCCCTTGAATACCAAATGAAAGGACACCACAACAGATATATATATAAAATAAAGTGTATTTATTCTAGTCAAACCCTCAGCACTCTTTATGAGATTAGAGGTAAGTACAACACAGTCTTATTTATGCATACATTAAGTCACACAGGTAAGTAATACAGTTAGGCCCTAGGGGCCACGCAAACCATATACTAAAGAAGTGGTATAAGGACCACTGTCACGGAAATAGGATAGGCCTAGGGAATCGCTGGGGCTACACTACACTAGCAACAGTTAGGAAGTGGGAGGCCCACGGGATTCAGGTGCAGAGTGGAAACACTCACGCGTAATGCGTAAAAGTCGATAGAATTACTAGCAGTTAGAAATTAACAGTTTAAGGACACTTCTGAAGCAGCTAGAGAGTCAAGACTCGGAACCTAGACCCTAGGATAGTCACTACCCTTGTGAGCACCGAAGTACCCAAGTTACCTAGCCCACGGGCTGCGGGTGCATAGGTGTGAACTTGCGTCGGGTTTCGTCGTGGACTTCTATGGATGCCTGAAGGAAAGTTGCTGACAGGCAGTCAGTGAAGAGTGTCCGGTGGATCCCAAGGCTGGGATCAAGAAGAGAGGAGACCTGCAAGCAGAAGGGACAGAGGGGACAGAGTCAAGGTCACTAGCCAGTGACCACGTGGAACCAGGAAGGAACCAGGCGATGTCGTGAAGATTGCAGGTGAAGGTGAAGCTTGTCGCTGCAGCCACGGGGACCAGGAGACGTCGAGGACGACCAGGACCAGGAGGCGAGCTGTCCCACGAAGGCTCTTGCTGTCGGCGGCGTTCTAAGTCGAACTAGGACTCACCAAGCCTTGGCAAGCGGAACCCACGAAGAACGGAGGACTTGCTTCTGGTGCAGACCAGGAAGGTCTGGGGTGCTTCTCTTTTGCAAGGAAGCGGGAGCCAGTCTGGAGGAGCCAAATCAGCAGTGAAGATTTCAGGGTGCGTCGTCACAGAGGCCACTAGCCAACGGGCAAGCAACCGGACAGGCGCGGCAAGCAGGAAAATGCAGAAGGGCCCCACGCAGGACTCATGGAGTGTGGGTGGCTGATCTTCGGTGCAGATGGTGCTTGGGGTTGGGGCTTCTCAATCCCCGGTGCACAACTTCGAGGGTGCCTCAGAAGCTGCACTGGAAGGTACTAGCCACTTTTCCCAGGTAGCCGGTCCCACGTCTCTCGTCGCCTCCACGGATCTCAGCTCGGCTGTGGATGTGGATCAGGGTCGGAGAAGTCTGGAAGTCAAGGCTCTGGTCGGGCTCTGCAGTCGGTCCCTCGTAGAACTTCAGCAAAGCAAAGGGTAGTCTCTTGATGGTGCCTGTTTGCACAGGGTAGCCACTCCTTGGCCACAAGGGAGATTCTTCAGTCTTCTTCTTTCGTCGAATGTCGAAGGTCCAGAGTTTCTGTTCAAGTTGCAGGTTCAGGATAATCTAATCTCCTGGGGCCCAGCTACCACTCTTATCCAAATCTGGGGGGCTGGGTTACCTGCTAGGTCACGCCTTATGGGTGGGACCTGGGAGGGGGGTGGTTACACCCCCTTCCCTTTGTCCAGTTTCGCGCCAGGACTGGGGCTGGAGTGCCCCAGCACCGGTTTGAACTGGACTATGCACGGGACACCTTGTGTGCCCCAGGCATGTCTCATTCTTTTCATCCCTCCCTGCCCCAATACACTAAGGCCTGTCTGGGGTGGTGCTCGCACCTCCCAAGGCAGGAAACCTATTGTCCAAGCCTCCCTTGCCGGGATCACTCCCAGCAGCAGGAGGTCAGACTCGTGTCTGTGGCAGCAGCATCCATTTTGTGATGCTGGGGCTCTGGTTAACTTTAACCGGGTAAGTAGGTTACAACATGTCTTCTCCCTCTAGAAGGGAGGGAGAATATCCTCATCCCCAGAAATGGGATGGGGGTATTATTCCAAAGTGTTAGACACCTTACACAACATGTTTTGATAAAGCCAAACCATAGTTACCATAACCGCGAGGATTATAAGGCACTTTAAGAGTATATGGTAGGCTATATCATAGAACACCTATAAGGACATGGTTCCGAAAGCTGCAGACAGGCTCAGCTCATGCTAGAGCACCATCTCACATGTTACCAAGCACTCTGCCTCCAGGATTGTTAAGGCCTGCCATAGGAGTGGCTGATAGGTACACGTGTCTATATGTAAGTTAGGTATAGGAATACTACACCTAAGCAAGGAGTGATTACACAACCTTGCCCCAGCTGAGTGATCAGCCAGTTGTGTCATAATGGAAGGCCAGGCCAGGGGTGGCATAATACATGCTGCAGCCCCTGGTAGGCCTAGGGTACACCTATGCCCTGGGTACCTAAGGTACACTGTACAGGGGCCAATAAGGTGATCCTATCCAAATGGGTTATGCACCTAAAGTACATAGTATCAATTTAGAGAGAGAACAGCAGGGCTGTGGGTCTGATCAGCAGGCCCACAGCCACATCTAAGTCGAAAACCAGTAAAGCAAAAGCAAAAAGTGGGGGTGAACATAGAAAGCAGACCCTACTCTCCTACAAGCAGTCCTTATGTGGGTCCTCAGAAAACAATCTAGGCTTTCCACAGGATCTGCAGGGCCTGAAGAGCCTCTTCTTAGAGCTTTCAGCCATACTGAACAAGAAAAAATGAAGCACAGTACCTTAAACCAGCAAATAGAAGTAAATTTTAGCTGAACCAGAGGTCAAAAGTTCACACAGGAACAAAACTGAGCAAGGCTCAGGGAGACGGCTCCTCACACGAAGGCGGTTGGAAATCTGAGGCAGGAAGGCTCTGCTGAGGAGTGTGAGGGCAGGGCTAGCAGCCGATTGGCTGAGTCTTGGACCACATAATGATGAGATTTGGTTACCAAATAAGATGATTCCCTATGGGATTTTGCTATGCAGTTTTTCTTCTACTGCTGTGGTCATTCTGTTACCGTGAGACTCCCACCATGACGACGGGGAAGATACAAGCATGTGAATCTATGAAAGATTCAATACTGGAGAATTATAATTCCTTTGTGAGGGCTCATACGAACGAGCATTTCAAAAGTGTGAAAATCTTTTAAAGTTTTCTTTATGGAAAAGCAGAATATGCCTTCTTCGGTTATTATGATTGGTGATTTTAATGAACAAGTTACTTACCTTCGGTAACAATATATCTGTAAGAAACATTAGTTAGTTAGATTCCTCACCTTAGAATATACCCAGGCGTCAGGCTGGATCCGGAAAGATTTTTGTCAGCAATACCCTTGCGCGTCGCTAGGCGTCGTCTGCGGCTCCGCATCCGTCGGCGTCGTGATCGCCGGGATGACGTCATCGGAGTACTTAAGACGCCGCCCTCGCGCGCTGACGTTAGTTCTTGTACATAGCTTTCCGCGCCAGGAACGCAGAGCAATGCAAGAGACCGACACTGGTGCCAAAAAATTCTAGGGCCCTGAAAGGGATGACCTCGACCCTAGATATCGGTTCGCAGAGCGGGGAGGATGGGTGGGTCGGTGAGGAATCTAATGTTTCTTACAGATATATCGTTACGGAAGGTAAGTAACTTGTTCATCTGAACCAAACACGTTAGATTCCTCACCTTAGAATAAATACCCCAGCAATACCAACCCCAGTGTTGGGTCTGCGAACCAAGATCACACCAGAAAGTCCTGGAGAACAGAACGGCCAAAGAAGCCGTCTCTCCAGACTTGGCTGTCCAGGCAATAGTGTTTGGTGAACATGTGCAGCGAGGCCCACGTTACGGCCTGGCAAATGTCTTGCAAGGGGACTCCCTGGCCCAGGGCAGTGGTCGCCGCTGTGGCCCGAGTGGAATGGACCCTCAGCCCTACAGGAGGTTCCTTTTTAGCTAAGGAGTAACAAGCCTTGATACACAAAACGACCCACCGAGAGATGGTTCGTTTGTGTACCGCCCGCCCCGGCTTAGCACCCACGTAGCCGACAAAGAGTTGGTCTTCCACCCGGAACTGCTTGGTGCGGTCCAGATAGAAGGACAGCGTCCGTTTTGGGTCCAGACGGTGGAGCCTCTCTTCCTCTTTCGAGGGATGCAGAAAGAAGGTGGGCAGCGTAACAGACTGCCCGATGAGAAAGGCAGTCACCACCTTAGGAAGAAAGGAAAGACGAGTTCTGAGAACAACTTTGTCCGGATGGACAGAAAGGAAAGGAGGCTTAGAAGAAAGAGCCTGGAGCTCACTCACCCATCTAGCAGAGGTGATGGCCACCAGGAATGCAGTCTTAAGCGTCAACAGACGAAGGGGACAATTATGAAGTGGCTCAAAGGGAGCGCACATCAGATACGTCAATACCAGATTCAAATCCCACTGAGGTATTACAAAAGGGACAGGAGGAAACATGTGAGTAATGCACTTAAAGAAGCGAGAAACAGGGGATTTGAAAAGCGAAGGCTGATCAGGAAGCCGTAAGAAAGCAGAGATAGCAAAAAGATAACCATTAAGAGCGCCCAAAGCAAAGCCCTGCTGGGCCATGGAAAGAAGAAAGAGAAGAACCTCAGAAAGAGGGGTGGAAAGGGGATCCACAGCCTTTGCTGTGTACCATGCCACAAATTTGTTTCACCTGCAGGCATATACCGATTTTGTGGAGGGACGCCTGGCTGTCAGAATCACATCACAGACTACAGGAGGCAAGTCAAATGGCATCAACTTTCACCGCTCAATCTCCACGAATGGAGGTGGAGACTTGACAGGTTCGGGTGGAGGACCGTCCCCTGCTGCTGCGACAGAAGGTCCTCCTGAAGAGGGAGTCGTATCGGGGGATCGATCGACAGACTGAGTAGCTCGGGATACCAGTACCTTCTTGCCCAATCCAGAGCCACCAAGATGACTTGGGCCCGGTTGCGCCTGATCTTCTTCAGCACTCTGGGCAGAAGTGGTATAGGTGGAAAGGCGTACAATAGACCGCAACTCCACTCGCGACGAAAGGCGTCCCCGAGCGAGTGCCGCTTTGGAAACTCCAATGCGCAGAACTGCTGACATTGCACGTTCTATTCGGTGGCGAATAGATCTAACCAAGGCTCTCCCCACTGCCGAAAGAGGCCTTGCGCCACATGCAAGTTCAGACGCCATTCATGATCCATCATGCACCGGCGGCTGAGTTCGTCTGCTCTGGCGTTCAAAGAGCCCGCCAGATGTTGAACCACCAGGGTGATGCCCTGATGTTCCAGCCATGTCCAGAGGCGCAGAGCCTCCTGACAAACGGTCCACGACCCCACCCCGCCCTGTTTGTTGCGATACCACATGGCGGTGGTGTTGTCCGTGAACACCTGCACTACACTTCCCCGGACAGAGGGAAGGAATGCCTTCAGTGCAAGACGGATCGCCCTCAGCTCCAGAAGGTTGATATGGAGCCGGGACTCCGCCGGAGACCAGAGGCCTCTGATCTCCGCCTATCCCATGTGGCCCCCCCCATCCCAGGAGGGACGCATCTGTCACTACTACATGGGGTAGGGAGAGGGATCTGCCACTGACGCAATCGCGGTCCGTGAGCCACCACTGCAACTTTCTCGCAGTGCCCTCCGAGATCAAGACCTTGTCGGACAGGTTGCCCTGATGCTGGGCCCACTGAAACTTCAGGTCCCACTACAGAGCCCGCATTCGCTATTTGGCGTGATGTACCAACAGGATGCAGGAGGCCATCAGACCCAGAAGCCGCAGCACCAACCTGACCGAAACCCGGGATAGAGGCCGGAAGATGGGAATCAGAGCCTGAATATCCCGGACCCGCTGTTCCGGAGTATAGGCCCGGAACTGCACCGAGTCCAGAACCGCTCCGATGAAGAGGAGCTTCTGGGAGGGGCTCAGATGCGACTTCGGCACGTTGATGGAGAACCCCAGCAAGTGCAGGAGGTCGGCCGTAGTCTGGAGGTGGGAGACGACTGCCTGGGGCGAGCCCGCCTTCAACAGCCAGTTGTCGAGATAGGGGAAGACTGGAACCCCCAATCTGCGCAGATGAGCTGCTACCACCGCCATCACTTTCGTGAACACCCGAGGGGCACTGGTGAGGCCGAAGGGTAGCACGGTAAACTGAAAATGCTCCTGGCCCACCGTGAACCGCAGGTAACGCCAGTGGGCCGGCAGGACGGGATGTGGAAATAAGCGTCCTGCAAGTCCAACGCGAACATCCAGGGTCTAGGGCAGCCAGAACCTGAGCTAAGGTGAGCATCTTGAACCTCTCCTTCCGGAGGAAGGCGTTGACGCTCCTGAGGTCCAAGATATGGCGTAGGCCCCCTTTGCCCTTCTTGGGAACCAGAAAGTAGTGGGAATAACAACCACGACCTACTTCTGGAACAGGAACGCGCTCAATGGCCCCTTTGGCCAAGAGGGCCGTAACTTCCTCCTGCAGAAGATTCAAGTGATCTCCCGACATGCAGTGGTACTGCGGTGGCATGACTGGAGGGGTCGCCTCGAAGGGGAGGGAGTAGCCCCTTCGGACGATTTACAGCACCCACCTGTCCAACGTGATGGAAAGCCAGTGGAGCAGGTGATGGCGAACTCTGCCTCGCACTGGCGTAAAATGGGCCTGAAAGCACAGACTAGGAGGGCTTTGAGGCGGATGCTGCTGGGGTAGATGTGGACGACCGGCACATTGTCCCCCTGTACCGCCTCGGCAGAATCCACGTTCGCGACTGCGTGGAGGTGGATTTTGCGGCCTGTGGCTAGGCAGACGTGAGGGGGAGCCCCTTCCTTGGCCATGAAAGGGGCGAAAAGCGGAAGCCTGCGGGCACGGGGACGAGAGGCCCAAGGACTTGGCCGTAGCCCTGGAGTCCTTAAAGCGCTCCAGCGCACTATCCGCTTTGTTGCCAAAGAGGCGACTGCCATCGAAGGGCATGTCCATGAGGGTGCTCTAGACATCCCCAGAAAAACTCGTGGACTGCAACCAGGCGTGGCGGCGAAGTGCCACCGTGGTAGACATTGCCCGACCTAGCGAGTCCGTAGTGTCCAGTCCACATCGGATTGCATGCCGTGCTGCATCTCGCCCCTCGGCAATAGCCTGGGCGAGCCGTGTCCGGGCCTCCTCCGGGCACTGGGGCAGCACGACCTCCACCGTATCCCACAGGGAGTGGGAGTAACGTCCAAGAGACAAGCGGTGTTAATAGAACGCAATCCCAAACTAAGGGAGGAGAACAGCTTCTTACCAAACTGTTCTAGTCTCTTGGATTCCCGATCTGGGGGAGCGGACAGGAAGGAGGTCTGGGAAGTAGAGGCCTGGATAACCAGGCTCTCGGGTGTGGGGTGCATGGACAGAAAACTGGGGTCTCCCGGTGCAGGGCGGTGGCGCTGGGCCATGTTCCGGTCCACCAGTGCTTCATTAAACTGTAGCAGAGGCTCCGAGGAGCTTTCTGACGGTTGGAGCACTTCAGTGAGGAGGTTAGTCCTCACAGCCACAGCAGGTAGCTCCAGCCCAAGGGCTTCGGCTGCCTTGCACAGCACCACAGAAAATGCAGCACCTTCCTCCGAAGCCACGGTCGGAGGAGAGATGAAGCCAGTGTCAGGGGAGGTATCCAGACCACTGGCATCCCCCAGCTCATCTGCCCAGTTCTGAGATAACAGACCCTGCCGGGTCAGAGGGTCCTCAGACCCCTCCCAGTCGTCACCGTCATCCGATTCCTGATAGACAGGAGGAATGATCGGAGCCGGGCGGAAAATGAAATTGCCACCCATCGGTGTCGGGTGCGGCGCCGGACAGTGCTGCTCCGACGCCGGGCCCGGACTGGGACTAAACTGGGGAACGGCGCCGTTTGAAGGCGGCGCCGGGGGTGGTACCGGAGTCGGCGCCGGCGGAGGGGTCGTGAGGTCGACCAGCGCCGACTGGGATCCAGGCCTGGATCCCGCGGGGACCTGCGGCGTCGGGACCGGAGACGGCGCCGGAGCCGCCTGCTCGCTAGGTCTCCCGGTCGAGCCTGCGGGGCCGAAGGCGCACCGGCAGGCGTCGTCGGCGGAGCCAGGGTCCTCATGGCCTCGAGGAAGGCACTGATCTCCGCCGAAGTCGCGCCAGCCCCAGGGACCGGCGGGTATGGGGACGGACGCGACTCCTGCGGCTCCGACGGAGCCGCGCGGGTGGTACCACCCGAACCCTCGGACGAGTCGCGTGACGAGCGAGGGGAGCCCGAAGAGCAATGTCGCCTCTTGGACTTCTTACTATGCTTCGACTTACCCGAAGACTTGGAACCCGACAAGTGGTGGTGATGGCTGCGGCTCCGCGACCGGTCCCTCGACCTCCTCCTCGACCGGGACCGTGAACGGCACGGAGCCGACTGCCGGAGCTCGAGTAGCTTGCGGGACCGCTTCCGTCTAGCCTTCGAAGTCAAGGCCCGGCAGTTGGGGCACGACTTGGCATCGTGGTCGGGCCCCAGGCAGTAAAAGCACCGGCGGTGGTGGTCCCTAACCGACATCAGTCGGTGACAGGAGTCGCAAGCTTTAAAGCCAGGCATCCCTACCGGCACCAGATTCGAGTCGAGATCGAACCAAAAGAGTTCAAAAGGTTTTAGTCAAAAAATGACTACACGGTATGCTTCTTCCCAGATTGGCGCTCACTGGCGCGGAAAAAAGAAGAACTGATGTCAGCGTGCGAGGGCGGCGTCTAAGTACTCCGATGGCGTCATCCCAGCGATCATGACGGTTACGACGGACGCGGAGCCGCAGATGACGCCTAGCGACGCGCAAGGGTATTGCTGACGAAAATCTTTCCGGATCCAGCCTGACGCCTGGGGATATTCTAAGGTGAAGAATCTAACTAACGTGCTTCTTTCAGATGTGCCTTTATGTAAGGAGGGTTGCCATGTTTATGACGAGTTGGATTCTGGGAATCGCTCAAGTGCTCCTTTTGAGAACACAAAACAAGAGGGTATGCTTAAGGACATCTTTTACTACTTTTCTCTGTATGAAGCCAGGGATGACAGGGTTGGGGAAAGTATTCCCTCATTTACTGGAAGGCGTTCGAACACCATTATTGATTACATTTTAATTTTATTAGGTTCAGTTTGTTTAGTCCTGTGCGGTTAAGTGGTATCATTTTAGCAATCATAAACCGCTATTTCCAACTATGGGGGAGGCTGGCGATTCAGCAGTGGGTCCTGGTAATGTGGATATCCCCCTCAGGATCAGGTTGGGTTTGCCAACAGGTAACCAAAAATTTGTCTACGCCTAGAGGTAACGTTAAGGCTGGCGGTGAGAGATGGTTTGATCATAAGTGCAAAGTCGCTCTCCAAAGTCTATTGAAAACTTTAAGACAAATACCTCAGGACAAGGCTATTATATCAATATATAGGATATTTTATAAACAAACCTTAGATGTCCATAAAAAAAGAAACTAAAACAGAAGCATGGAATGATTGATTACTTAGAGATGTATTAAAGAATTGTACCTGGTTTTAGAAGATTGTTAATCAGCCATTTCTCTCATGGGCTTATAACAGTGCAGTCGATTGCAATATCCAGTAAGATACTTGGGAAACTCACTTCTAGAGTATTTATGGCAATCCGGTAGATCCTGCTTTACCAGTATTTATCTTGGTAACTATTGTTAGACCTGCCAGCCCTTTGGCTGTCCCCTCCTCATTTTTTCTTCCTTTACCCTCTAATTTTTCTGTCCACTAGTTTTTTTTGGTGTTGACTTAGAGGCTCTGGGTGCCCCATCATCACTAATTGAAGGTGGGGCGCAAGGCGCTTCCCTAAAATTGAGGGAGGGAGAGAGCTCCTCCACAAAATGGTGGCCTAAACGGTCACCTTAGAACCTGGGCCATAGGCTGGCATGAGGAGTTCCAGAACCTTCTGGGCCACTCTAGCCAGTCAGGGCCCAGGCTATATATAGAGGTGAGGTGCGACGGCCATTTTGGAGTGAACTGAGGTAGTCAGGAGTAAGGCACCTGAGTGGGGAGGTAGGAGCGCCAGAGGGGGGGAACTGACTGTTCTTAGGGCCTGCTTTTTCTCCCCCCTCGGTTGACACCACCCCCTACCTCGTAACCTAGCCCTGCCTTCAGCCTCTGACCCTGGGATCACGTCAACTTTTTGTGCTCCCCGCCTAGTCAAGACCCCTGAAGAGAACTGGGGAAGAGCGTGACCATTTCCGACCTTATCCACCATTTTCCTGACTGTGCCTGGGTCCCCCCTATCTTGTTGCGCCACTGGCTTGTGGCCTGCCGCATTCCAATCAACCTGTCCTGAGTCTGGGCGTCGCTGTGAGGAGACAGGGGGCACTAGGCGCCGAACACTTCGCCACCCCCGAACTGCAGGCCAACCCTTAATTTGGGCCACCCCCGTCGGGGCTGTCCCAGAGAATAGCTCACCGCTGCGGCCCAGGGCCGGAAAGATCGCCCCCATAGTCATCGGGGCCCGTGGAGAAGCCCAGGGCCCCATCGCTGCAGTCGGAAGGCAGGAAAGCCCACTGGAACCCTGCGAAGGCCTCACCAGGCCTGGAGCCATCCTGTGAGGGCCGCGCAAGGCCGTGAAGCGGATTCCCCCATCACGTGACGGGGGCGGACTGCGAGACGCCGCCCCCGCCGCCGGGTGATTTGCCAACTGGGTCGCGCCCCGCAGGTCGCGCTGCATCGGCGGCTGCGGGCGTGGGCCCTTGAAGTCTGAGGGAAACTCCGGAGCCGCCTGGAGTCCTGCGGAGCCCCCACCACCTCGCCGGACCGCGCCGAGTGGAGCGCTGACTGAGAGGAGGCCCGTGAGGGGCGAAAACCAGCGCAAGGGCCGAGAGAAGGCTGAGGAGAAAGGTAAGCCCTGGGGGAGGCGGGCGGAAGGCCGTAGAGAGGCCCTGAGTTCGCCCCTCCCCTGGGGAGGCCCAGTGAGCCACAACATTTCCCCCTGACCTGGGACCCACCTCACCAGCATCTCCTGCCTCTGTAGGGCTCCAGGACAAGGGAGTTTGGGGCCCGAGGACCTCGCCTCAGACGGAGAGTCCCGTTAAGGCCTTAGGTACTTGCCGGGGATAGCACTGAGGTACTGAGTACACCGCTAAGCGGAAGGGCCACTTTTAAGGCGCTATGAAATTACCAAGTCCAGTGCTATGTTAATGACTCTATTTAAGGCGCTATGAAATTACCAAGGGCAGTGCTATGTTAATGACTTTATTTAAGGCACTAGGAAATTACTATGTGTAGTGCTACGTAAATGACTATTTAAGGCACTATGAAATTGCTATGTGCAGCGCTATGTTAATGACTATTTAAGGCGCTATGAAATTGCTATGTACAGCGCTATGTTTAATGACTATTTATGGCATTATTGAATTTGCTGTGCTGTGTTTGACCACCATGTGGCGCGCTTGATTTAACATCAGGGCTAAGGTACTTAAGTACTGCCAATTTAACCACAACAAAATGTTTTGACCCTAATGTGGTGTAGATAAAAACTGATTGGTTTCATTTGAAAGAAAAGAGAAACCTGATAAAAGGAAAGATAAAGCTTTTCTAACTTTTATAATACCTTGGTGTAGTGTCGTTTTTGGTGGTGATACGCTGGAGTGCTGAGGTGATTGTGATGCAAGCACGACATGTTACTCCGGAACGAGGCCTTTCCACCTGAGCCAAGCTACCCTAGGACTTTAGGTCCAACAAGTTGGTGTTCAGCGGTGGGATTCTGAGCTTGTGCTTGCGTTCACTCATCAGCAATTCAGGGTGCGCCACGCACCCTTACACCCCATTTTTGGTTTTTTATTGGAGTTTTCTCCAGGTTGTCTCCCTGATTGGATTCTTTTTGGATTTTCTGAAACTATCCCTGTCCTGTGGTGTGGCTTTCTTTTGAAAGAAGGTTCTTCTTACCTTGAGAGTTCTTTTCCGCATTGTTTAGGGCCCCACCTGGCAGGATGGAGTTTGAGCTGGATAGTCTAGAAGAGTACACTGTAACCCAGCTAAAGGAATTTTGCCTGGAGAGGGGGGTATTTTTCAAGCGGGGGGGGGGCAAAGAGAGAGGAGCTCCAGACTAGCTTGAGAGCCTGGGTAATGGCCCACCCTAGCGGGGGACGGGAGGAGGAGGGACCGGGACCGGACACCACTGAAGGGGCAGAGTCACTTCTTCCCCCTGAGAGCAGCAATATGGTTGCAGGACCCAGGGCGCCTTCAAGCGCCGGTAGTAGCGCTTCAGGGGGAAGCCTGCCTTCGGCTGATTTAGCCGACAGGAGGGAGGAGAGGCAATTCAGGATGGAATTAGCCCGCTTGGAGAAGGAGAGGGAAGAGCGGAGGTTCCTTCATGAGCTCCATTTGAAAGAATTGGATCTCAAGGCCCTTCAGTTCAGGGCCCCCGGTAGTCCTGTTGGTGGCAGCGTACAGAAAGAAGTCACCAGGGAGCCCAGACCCCACTTACCAAAGGACGTAGTTGCCAGCTACGGTGTTGGGGACGACATCGCCAAGTGGTTGGCTGCCTATGAGGTCTCCTTACGAGCCCATGGGATCCCGGAAGCTCAGTGGGGGGGTGGTCTATATAGGTACATGCCTCCGGTGGGGGAGGGATGCCCTTTTAGCCCTAGAACAACGGGAGCAGACCAATTACCCCACCATGAGGGTCGCCTTGATTAGGAAGTTTGGGCTGACCCCTGAGAAGTACAGGCAGAGATTCCGGGGTAGCCAAAAGCTGGCCACCCAGAATTGGATGGACTTCCTGGACTACACCAAAAAGGCTTTGGAGGGCTGGGTGCAGGGCAGTGAGGTAAAAGACTACGAGGGGTTGTATAACCTGTTTTTGTGGGAGCACCTCCTCGAGAAAAGTTTTCCGGAGCTGCGTCAACACCTGGTGGACAGCACGCTGACTAATCCTAGGAAGCTTGCAGAGGAGACGGACATCTGGGCTGTCTTCTAAAGGAACTGGGGGGGATTCCCAAAGGACTGGACAGGGCGCTTCCCAGAAGAAAGAGGGGGGAGACAAAAAGAAGATTTCCCTAAAGGCCCCCAAAAGAGTTCGCAGGGAAAGGGATCAGGATTCCCTCCTAAGGTTGGCCCCCACAAACCCCCTGATCCTAATCGTGGTCAGCAGCCTAGGGTTGTCTGTTGCTAGGAGTGTGGCGAGATTGGGCACTACAAGGGGGATACTAAGTGTCCCAAGAGACCACACCCTCCCACAGGAGGAAAGACCCCCGGGGTGGCGAGTGTAGTGCTCGGGGAGTAATTGCCCCTAGATAAGGGAGGTGAGTGGGCAGGGCTAACATTAGTGTCCCTGGGAGACTGCGAGATGGTTCCTAAGACCCATGTGCCCTCGAATACTACCAAGTACAGGCAATGGGTCACCATCAATGCCCAGAGGGTGGAGGCTCTGAGGGACACAGGAGCCAGCATGACTATGGTAAGGAGTCAGCTGGTGTCCCCAGAGCAGGTGATTCCCAACGTAGTCCACCCGGTTGTGATGGCTGACAACCGAGAGGGTCACTATCCGGTGGCTCAGATTCCCTTTGAGTGGGGAGGGGTTGCGGGTCCTCTTCGAGCTGCGGTAAGCCCTGCCATGCCGGTCGACTGTCAGTTGGGAAATGACCTTGAACATACGGCCTGGAAGGAGGTCGAGTTCAAGGCTCATGTGGAGATGTTGGGGTCGCCTGAGTGGACTTGTGCCAACACGCGGTCCGTGACTGCCCGGAGGGGGAGTTCACAGAGGTTGGAGCCTGGGACAAAGGCCCAACCAGCTGCCAAAAAGGGTAAACGGGGACAGGGGAAGCCTGCCCCGGCATCTGCACCTCGTAAGGTGGATGGGGCAACTGAGGTGGTCCCGGAATCCACAGAGGGGGATGTGACTTCCCTGGAGGGTTTACCTACCCCTGCAGAATGGCAGGTGGAGGGAGGACCTACCAGGGAGGAGTTTTGTTGGGCCCAGAAGGAGTGCCCCACCCTTGAGGGCTTACGGTGGCAGGCCGAAGCCCAGGCAGCGGGTAACGATTCGGGGAACTTCCACATATATTGGGAAGATGGTCTCCTCTATAGCGAACCCAAGGCTCCGGTGCATGGATCATCCCAGGCCTTGGTGGTTCCCCAGCGTTACCGAGCCTTCCTTTTGGAATTGGCTCACGAGATACCCTTGGCAGGACACTTGGGACAGGACAAGACCTTTGCTCGGCTTGTCCCTCACTTCTACTGGCCTCAGATGAGGATTACGTCCGACACTTTTTGTAGGACATGTGTCACCTGCCAAGCTAGTGGGAAAACAAGGGGTGAAGCTGAAGGCTCCCCTGGAACCACTGCCTGTCGTTGGCATCCCCTTTGAGAGGGTGGGCATCGACATTGTTGGGCCATTGGATCCACCAACGTCTGCCGGTCACAGGTTTATCCTGGTTCTGGTGGATCATGCCACCCGGTACCCAGAGGCTATTCCTCGGAGGACCATTACCGCACCTGTGGTGGCACGGGCCCTGATGGGGATTTTCACCCGGATGGGGTTCCCCAAGGAAGTTGTGTCTGACAGAGGTGCCAACTTCATGTCGGCATACATGCGGGCTATGTGGAAGGAGTGTGGAGTCACCTACCGGTTCTCCACCCCTTATCACCCTCAGACCTATGGCCTGGTGGAGAGGTTTAATAAAACCTTGAAGGGCATGATCAGGAGTCTGCCCGAGAGCCTGCGGAGGAAATGGGACGTCCTCCTGCCTTGTTTGCTGTTCTCCTACAGGGAGGTACCGCAGAAGGGAGTGGGCTTCAGCCCCTTCGAGCTGTTGTACGGGCACCCTGTACGAGGACCCCTCAGCCTGGTGAAGGATGGATGGGAAAAGACTCCCAGAAAACTTCCCCCGGATGTGGTGAGCTACATGCTGGCCTTTCGTAGCCAAATGGCTAGGTTGTGGAAGCAAGCTTCCGAAAACCTAGAAGCCAGCCAGACGGTCATGAAGGAGTGGTATGACCAAAATGCTCACCCGGTGGAGCTGGCGGCTGGCCAAAAGGTGTGGATCATGGAGCCTGGATAGCTTAGCGCCCTCCAGGATCGCTGGTCAGGCCCCTTTGAGGTGATTGAGAAGAGGGGCAAGGTCACCTATGTGGTGGATCTTAAGGCCCCCAGGCAGCCCCATCGGGTGCTCCATGTCAACCGCCTCAAGCCCCACCAAGAAAGATCAGAGGTCACTTTGATGATGGTGACTGATGGGTCAGAGGAAGAGGAAAGTGAACTTCTCCCTGATCTTTTAGCGTCCCAAGAGAAGGATGGGTCGTTGGAGGGAGTGATCCTCTCACCATCTCTAACTCCCGAACAGCGGAGAGACTGCCGCCAGGTTCTGGAGTAGTACGCTTCACTGTTCTCACTTATCCCGGGAAGGACTCATCTTTGTACCCATGATGTGGACACAGGGGACAGCCCACCTGTGAAGTCCAAGTCCTACCGCTTGTCGGATAAGGTGAAGGCTAGCATCCATGGTGAAGTCACTAAGATGCTGGAGCTGGGAGTAACTGAACCTTCAAGCAGTCCCTGGTCCAGTCCGGTGGCACTGGTACCTAAAGCTGCCCCGCCGGGCACTACCCCAGAACTCAGGTTCTGTGTGGATTACAGGGGACTGAACTCTGTGACGAAGACCGATGCTCGTCCTATCCCGAGGGCGGATGAGCTCATTGACCGGCTGGGAGCTGCCCAATATCTGAGTACCTTTGACCTTACATCCGGGTACTGGCAGACCTCCCTGACAGATGGAGCAAAGGAAAGGTCAGCCTTCTCCACACCTGAGGGTCACTACCAGTTCTGCGTGATGCCCTTTGGGCTCAAGAACGCCCCTGCCACTTTTCAGAGGCTGGTGAACCAGGTCCTCTCTGGGATGGAGGCTTTCTCGGCTGCTTACCTGGATGACATCGCCGTCTTCAGCAGCAGCTGGGCGGACCATTTGTGTCACCTTCAGGCTGTCCTTCAGGCCCTGCAGCAGGCGGGTCTGACGATTAAGGCTAGCAAATGCCAGATCGGGCAGGGGTCGGCAGTGTACCTCGGTCACTTGGTGGGTCGGGGCAAGGTGCAACCCCTCCAGGCTAAGATCGAAACCATCATGGCCTGGGAACCCCCCCCAAGACTCAGACGGAGGTCCGAGCCTTTCTGGGCCTCACCAGTTACTACCGACGCTTCGTCAAGGGGTATGGAACTATCGTGGCTCCCTTGACTGAGCTTACATCCAAGAAGCACCCTCGACGGGTAATCTGGACCGAGGTGTGTCAACGAGCCTTTGACTCCTTGAAACAAGCAATGTGTGCGGCGCCTGTCCTCGGGGCCCCTGACTTCTCCAAAGAGTTCATCGTCCAAACGGATGAGTCGGAGCATGGCATCGGGGCAGTGCTGTCGCAGCTCAATGAAGAGGGTCTGGACCAACCGGTGGTTTTTTCCTATCCAGGAGACTACTCCCCCGGGAACAGAGGTGGAGTGCGATCGAGAGGGAGGCTTTTGCGGTGGTGTGGGCTCTGAAGAAGTTGCGGCCATACCGGTTTGGCTCGCACTTCCTGGTTCAGACCAACCACCAGCCCCTCAGGTGGCTGATGCAAATGAGGGGCGAGAATCCTAAGTTGTTCAGGTGGTCCATCTCCCTACAGGGAATGGACTTTAGGGTGGAACATCGCCCAGGAGTGGACCACGCCAATGCTGACGGTCTCTCCAGGTGTTTCCGCCTTAGTGAAGAGAACTCCCAAGGGATTGGGTAGCTCTCCCCACTTTCAGCTGGGAGGGACGCGTGTTAGACCTGCCAGCCCTTTGGCTGTCCCCTCCTAATTTTTTCTTCCTTTACCCTCTAATTTTTTTGTCCACTAGTTTTTTTTGGTGTTGACTTAGGGCTCTGGGTGCCCCATCATCACTAATTGATGGTGTGGCGCAAGGCGCTTCCCTAAAATGGAGGGAGGGAGAGAGCTCCTCCACAAAATGGTGGCCTAAACTGTCCCCTTAGAACCTGGGCCACAGGCTGGCATGAGGAGTTCCAGAACCTTCTGGGCCACTCTAGCCAGTCAGGGCCCAGGCTATATATAGAGGTGAGGTGCGACGGCCATTTTGGAGTGAACTGAGGTAGTCAGGAGTAAGGCACCTGAGTGGGGAGGTAGGAGCGCCAGAGGGGGGAACTGACTGTTCTTAGGGCCTGCTTTTTCTCCCCCCCTCGGTTGACACCACCCCCTACCTCGTGACCTAGCCCTGCCTTCAGCCTCGGACCCTGGGATCACGTCAACTTTTTGTGCTCCCCGCCTAGTCAGGACCCCTGAAGAGAACTGGGGAAGAGAGTGACCATTTCTGACCTTATCCACCATTTTCCTGACTGTGCCTGGGTCCCCCCTATCTTGTTCTGCCACTGGCGTGTGGCCTGCCGCATTCCAACCAACCTGTCCCGAGTCTGGGCGTCGCTGTGAGGAGACAGGGGGCACTAGGCGCCGAACACTTCACCACCCCCGAACTGCAGGCCACCCCTTAATTTGTGCCACCCCCGTCGGGGCTGTCCCAGAGAATAGCTCACCGCTGCGGCCCAGGGCCGGAAAGATCGCCCCCATAGTCATCGGGGCCCGTGGAGAAGCCCAGGGCCCCATCGCTGCAGTCGGAAGGCAGGAAAGCCCACTGGAACCCTGCGAAGGCCTCACCAGGCCTGGAGCCATCCTGTGAGGGCCGCACAAGGCCGTGAAGCGTATTCCCTCCATCACGTGACGGGGGCAGACTGCGAGATGCCGCCCCCGCCGCCGGGTGATTTGCCAACTGGGCCGCGCCCCGCAGGTCGCGCTGCATCGGCGGGCGCGGGGCCTGGAAGTCTGAGGGAAACTCCAGAGCCGTCTGGAGTCCTGCGGAGCCCCCACCACCTCGCCGGACCGCGCCGAGTGGAGCGCTGACTGAGAGGAGGCCCATGAGGGGTGAAAACCAGCGCAAGGGCCGAGAGAAGGCGGAGGAGAAAGGTAACCCCTGAGGGAGGCGGGCGGAAGGCCGTGGAGAGGCCCAGAGTTCGCCCCTCCCCTGGGGAGGCCCTGTGAGCCACAACATTTCCCCCTGACCTGGGACCCATCTCACCAGCATCTCCTGCCTCTGTAGGGCTCCAGGACAAGGGAGTTTGGGGCCCGAGGACCTCGCCTCATACGGAGAGTCCCGTTAAGGCCTTAGGTACTTGCCGGGGATAGCACTAATGAGGTACTGAGTACACCGCTAAGCGGAAGGGCCACTTTTAAGGCGCTATGAAATTACCAATTGCAGTGATATGTTAATGAATCTATTTAAGGCGCTATGAAATTACCAAGTGCAGTGCTATGTTAATGACTTTATTTAAGGCACTATGAAATTACTATGTGTAGTGCTACGTAAATGACTATTTAAGGCACTATGAAATTGCTATGTGCAGCGCTATGTTAATGACTATTTAAGGCGCTATGAAATTGCTATGTGCAGCGCTATGTTTAATGACTATTTATGGCGTTATTGAATTTGCTGTGCTGTGTTTGACCACCAGGTGGCGCGCTTGATTTCACATCAGGGCTAAGGTACTTAAGTACTGTCAATTTAACCACAACGAAATGTTTTGACCCTAATGTGGTGTAGATAAAAACTGATTGGTTTCATTTGAAAGAAAAGAGAAACCTGATAAAGGGAAAGATAAAGCTTTTCTAACTTTTATAATACCTTGGTGTAGTGTCGTTTTTAGTGGTGATAGGCTGGAGCGCTGAGGTGAGTGTGATGCAAGCACGACATGTTACTCCGGAACGAGGCCTTTCCACCTGAGCCAAGCTACACTAGGACTTTAGGTCCAACAACTAGGATCTGTTTTTTACTGAAAAAGTTCCTGAGGCCATTTTAGTTGCAGCAAAAAACAAAGCGTTTGGCACAGACGGTGTCCGCGTTGACTTATATAAGCTAGATCTTCTATTATGGTCAAAACTGTTAACACACGTTTTTAATGCAGCAGGTAAAATTGCTCTTCTAATGAACTGATCAAGATCTATTAATATTCCAGTTTTTAAGAAAGGATGAGGTCAGACCCACCATGTTATAGACCAATTACCCTTAGTGACTGAGTTAAAGTTTTTGGTATATGTCCAATTGGTTGGAACAGCATAATGTAATTTCTAATCTACAATATGGCTTCAGGTTTTGGAAAAGTACTATAGACCAGTGCCTTAACCTACAGCTGTTAATGGAAAAATACACTGTGGGCAAAAAGTTCACTTCACATGGCCTTTATGGACATAACTTTGTAATTTGACTGTGTTAATAGATCTAAACTGTGGTTGTTACCGATCAATATGGGGATTGATCATAACATCTTAAATTGTTTACATGAGCTCCATAGGGATCTTTTTGTCGTTGTGAGAGACAACCAGGTAGTGAGTCTTTCTTCAACCACAAAAGACCACAGGGGCGCATGGGTGTATACTTGCCCCACATTTATTTCCACTATAAATTAACAACTTGGGACTGGTTTTATGCACAGCCTGTAGTGACATTCCCCGGGCGAGCACCCAGCTAAAACCTGCACTTCTATATGCAGATTTTGCAGTGTATAGCAAGGACTGCTATATGGCTCCAACAATTGTTTAAATCTTTTATTGATTTTATAATATCATTGGACTTGAACACCAGTTTTGCACACTTAATGACAATGGACCCAAAAAACAGGAAACAGAACACCCAGTATGGAGAGGCTATTGAAATAACAAGAGTAACTACCTTCGCGTATATGGGAGTACTGTTCGATGATAGGGGTACGTGGGCCCACAGAGAAAAGGAAAATAAACTCCTTGTCAAGAGTTGCAGTCCTCGATTTCGCTAAAAGGCTGGGGACCAAACCAGTTCAAGCCATATTGAAAATGTATATGGAAAAATGTATTGCTATTGCCTGCTACGGGGCCTATATATGGGGTCATAAGGATTCAGGTGGCCTACAAATAGCACAGAATACGTTTACGAGAATTCTACTTTCTGTCCCCCAAACTGTAAACTCTTATTGTACATTAGCTACATTAATGTGCTGGATCAAGATATGGGCCAATCCCAATATTGAACCGAATCAGATCACTGAGAATGACTGACTGTCCCTTGCGAGGGCAAATTATATTCCTTGGTTTTGATACATAAAGAAAGTAGCAGAGAAAGTGGAACGTTCTGAATTATCTTGAGTAACCTAATGGGCTCACTAAGAGAGATCTGACATGGGCGTAGAGACACTATCTGACTACTGTATGTGCGGAGAGTGAAGCAAGTGAGCTTCTTAAACCTACGGTATGGGCCTTTAGTCTGTTAATAACTTGACAATCATCTGAACCTTATTTATCTGTTGCTACAATCCCCCTACCATTGTTTTCTAGTAACGAGGTTTATATTGGATCTTCTGCATTGTATCCTTGCAGAACCTCATGGGTAGCATAAAGTTGAATAATTGGTCCAATGCTCTTGTGATAATTTTTCCACACAAGGTACATTGGACTTTATGATGTTGTGCGATCATTACTGCTCTCTCCGTCAACGTTTAACAGTATCTTTATTAAAAGATATACGTTTTTCTCAAGTTAGACCTGCACTAATTTATCTGCAGATGTTAACAAGTCCTTCTGTATATTTTAGGGTTTCCTAGTTGTTGCTGTTAGGAAGAGGAAGAGATATGTTGTCTGAAAAATATGCTTGATGTGTGTTAAGCTTTGTATGCTGCATTTTTAAAGAGGTTTTTATATGTGTTTTTATAATGATTATTTATGTCGATTTTTCTTATATCTGTTTACACTGTGTGCTTTTTTATGGTGTGACTTAACAGAATACGGTATTTTGACTGACTGAATGATTGGTGAATGTCTGAATCTCTCCTAGTAGATGTCAGAGCCAAGAGTAGCAGTCTTCCATGAAACAAATCTTAGGTCGCTCTATGTATCTGTTCCATAGGAGGTAACCTCAGCTGACGGAGGACTGTATGAAACTCCCATTGAACTGGAGGATGTCGGAGATGGAAAAGCTCTGAAGGGACCTTTCATAAATTGTTTAATGATCCTTCGAAGAATATCTGAGACCACACTTGGTCAAACTTTGAACAAATATAGCAGGATCTGAGTAGGCTTTATATGAAGCGCATGATGATCATCAATCCTGCACCTAACACAGAAACGTTTCCACTTACCGTTGTAAGTTTTATTAGTCGCTAGAGCACGAGCATGCACCAGAATCTGTTTACACTCTTGTGGGATATCCTGATGGCCAAATTCTAGGCGGTCAGGCACCATACTATCTAATTCAGCAACTTAGGACCGTGGTGAAGCATCTCTCATTGATGTCTGGACAATATCCTGGGATGCACCTTCAAACGAATGGATAGACGCACTGCCAACTGCAGCAGGTCACTGTAGCCGTACTGTTGATGCCACACAGATTAGATTAAAGCTTATTAAGCGCTTGGTTACTCCCAACAGAGTGTCACCGCGCTAAGACATCCCAGTCCTTAACAGCAAAACCCTATCCAAAAAAAACTCTAGTCCTAACAGAGAAGCCCTATCTGAAAACAGCAGAGATTAACACTAGTCCCCTGGGGATGACTGAAAGAACCAGGTCTTAAGTTTTCTGCGGAACAGCATTTCCGAGGGCTGCATCCTCAGCTCTAATGGCAGTTTATTCCAAGCTTTAGCAGATAGAAAGCTGAAGGATCTGCCTTCCAAACATGCCTTTTTGGCACTACCAACTTAGCGGTGCCCGCTGACCTAATATTCCAGATAGGTCGGTCAGGGGTAAGCAAGGGGCGCAGGTAACTAGGTCCTTTCTCTTTGAGAATCCTATGGCAGAAACAGAGCTTTAAAAGTAACTCTGGCCTGCACTGGTAGCCAATGTAGCTCCCTCAGGGCCGCTCCCACTGGGGTACGCAACGGGATGTTCAATATCATCCGGGCAGCTGCATTTTGGACTTTCTGCAGCATATTCAGATTGCTTTTTGTGACCCCTAAATAAAGGATGTCGCAGTAATCCAAACAAGATGTGACCAGGGCCTGCACAATGGTATTTTTGGCATCTAGAGGTAGACGATCTAAGATTTTTCGTAGCATTCTCAAAAAGGCCAAAGCACGTGCCCACCAGAGCTGATATCTGTTCTGTAAAAGATAACGTGTTGTCAAACCTGACTCCCAAATCTTTGATCTTCGGTTTGGGAATCGGGATTGGTCCTAGTTCTTCTGGCCACCACCTATGGGACCAGATGAACAAGTTACTTACCTTCGGAAACGCTTTTTCTGGTGGATACAGTGGATTCCTCTCCTTTTGAATACCCCCTGCACCAGCATTCTACAGAAATTCTTTCCTAGCTCTCTTACGTCAACGAGGATGTCATAATAGCACGGCTCCGCTCGTGACTCCGTATGACATCATCGGAGCCATAAGAAGACCTTGTCGGCGTGCTGACGTCAGTTCCACCCATTTTTTCCGTGCCACCGAGGCAAATGGGCGGAACAACGCATTTTCACATGTATACACAGTATACAAAATATAAATATACAAATGCATAACCAATAAAAGCATGGAAAAAGGGCAACAGACCAAGCATTCCCCATTATTAAAACATAAGCTTGAAAAAGACATATTAAAAACATTCATGTCAAACAGTTAAAGCATTTTTTGGTAGAAACAGGTTGACAACGGGGAGGCGGGTGGGACAGTGAGAAATCCACAGGCAGATACTGTATCCACCAGAAAAAGTGTTATCGAAGGTAAGTAACTTGTTCTTCTGATGGATACCTCTGCCTATGGATTCCTCACCTATTGAATAGAAACCCAAAGCCATACCTGACTAGACCAAAACATCATGCAGAACAGAACAAGCAAAATAGCCATCCCTCGTAACTTCCGAATCTAAGCAGTAATGCTTTGCAAAGGTGTGGAGGGAGGCCCACGAGCTGCTTTACAAATATCAATAACAGGAACACCTCTAGCCGAATCAGAAGAAGATGATTTAGTTCTGGTGGAATGAGCTCTTATACCTTCAGGCGGTTCCTTCTTGGCCAAGGCGTAGCAGATCTTGATGCACAAGATGATCCACCTGGAGAGAGTCCGCTTGTGAACAACTTTGCCTTTGATTCGCCCAACGTAACCCATGAAGAGATGATTATCCAGTCTCAGATCCCTTGTTCTGTCCAAATAAAAGCGGACAGCTCTCTCCAGGCGATGAAGCCTCTCCTCCTCCTTGGAAGGGTGAGGGGGAAGATAGAAGGTAGGTAAGGTAATGGACTGTCCCAAATGAAAACGGGTAACCACCTTTGGAAGGAAAGCAGCCCTGGTCCTTTGAACCAACTTATCTGCATGAATGGTCAAGAATGAAGGTTTAGAACTAAGAGCCTGAAGCTCACTTACCCTCCTAGCCGAGGTAATGGCAATCAAGAAACCCGTCTTAAAAGAGAGAAGCCTCAACAGGCAAGTATGAAGAGGCTCAAAAGGAGAAACCATTAAAAAAGTAAGAACAAGATTTAAATCCCACTGAGGCATAAGGAAAGGAGTGGGAGGAAACCTATTAGTAAGCCTCTTAATGAACCTCATAACAATGGGGGACTTAAATAAAGACGGCTGGTCTGGCAAACATAGAAAAGCTGACAAATAGCCCTTAACAGTGGCCACAGCACAACCCTGCTGGGCCAAGAAAAGCGAAAATTGAAGAACGTCTGACAAGTGGGCCTTCAAAGGATCAATGGACCTCGCTCCACACCATTTAACAAATCTAGACCATCTGGAGGAATAAATAGATTCAGTGGAGTGTCGCCTGGACGATAAAATAACATCCCCCACATCCGGCGGGAGAGAGAGGGAACTCAGGTTGTCCGTTCAATCTCCAGGCATGTAGGTGCAGGCTCTGGAGGTGGGGGTGTAGAACCTGCCCCAGCGATTGCGAGAGGAGGTCTGCCCTGAGAGATAGACCGAGCGGAGGGTGCGATGAGAGCTGAAGAAGATCGGTGTACCACACCCTTCTTGGCCAATCCGGGGCAATCAATATGACTTGGGCCCGGTCTTGGCAAATTTTCCTCAGAACCCGAGGAATCAAAGGTATGGGAGGAAACGCGTAAAGGAGTTGCGAGCTCCAATCCAATTGAAACGCGTCCACCAGCGCTCCCCGCATCGGATACTGGAGACTGCAGAACAACGGGCAATGCCTGTTCTCATGAGTGGCAAACAGGTCCAACCGAGGGGATCCCCACATCTCGAAGATGTGATGGAGCACCTCCGGATGAAGCCGCCACTCGTGATCGGCTGAGTAATGCCAACTGAGACTGACGGCACATACATTCAGCACACCGGCTAGATGATTTGCAAACACACAAATCGGATGGTTCTGAGCACAGGACCAGAGTTGCAGAGCGTCTCAACAGACGATGCAACCCTACACCTCCCTGTTTGTTGATGTACCAAATCGCGGAAGTGTTGTCCGTCAGGACCTGAACCGACTGACCGCGAAGGGAAGGAAGGAAAGCCTTTAGTGCCAAACGTATCGCCTGCAATTCCTGAAGGTTGATATGAAACAACCTTTCTTCTGGAGACCAAAGACCCTTGATCTCCAGATCCCCCAGATGAGCACCCCACCCTAGAGTTGAGGCATCCGTGATCACTGTGACCACCGGCGGAGGAGGCTGAAAGGGCTGTGCCCTGCACACCCCACCATGTCAGCTCCTAGCAGCGCCTCTGGAGATTCTGACCTTCTCCCTGGGATCTCTATTGTGTTGAAACCACTGCCTGCGGAGGCACCACTGGAGTGCCCTCATGTGCCAGCGTGCATGACTAACCAACAGTATGCAGGAAGTGAACAGACCGAGCAGGCGTAGAACCTTCAGGACTGGAACAACCGCTCCATTGTGAAACAAAGGAATCATCTCCAGAATGTCGAGAATCCTCTGCGGAGGTGGAAATGCCCGACACACAGTAGGGTCCAGTATTGCCCCTATGAACAGGCAGCACTGATAAGGCACCAGGTGAGATTTGGGTACATTTATTGAGAAACCGAACTTGAACAACAGTTGCGTTGTTGCTTGCAAATAGCGCAACACCAACTCCGGAGACTCTGCTTTCAAGAGCCAGTCATCCAGGTAGGGAAAAACAGGAACCCCTGACCTTCTGAGATGTGCTGCTACCACCGCCATCACCTTCGCAAAGACTTGAGGTGTGGAAGTCAGACCGAAAGGAAGAACCGCAAACTGGTAGTGTTGCGATCCTACCGTGAACCGAAGATACTTCCGATGCGACTTCAGGATGGGAAGATGAAAATACACATCCTGCAGATTGATGGACACCATTCAGTCTTCCTGTTGCAGCGCAAGAAGAACCCGAGTCAAGGATAACATTCTGAACTTTTTACTACCGGAGGTAAAGATTCAAAATCCCGAGGTCCATGATCGGCCTCAATCGACCATCCTTTTTGGGGATCATTAAATACCGGGAGTAGCAGTCCTGACCCCTTTCCTGCTCCGCACCTTTCTGTAACAAGGTAAGAACTTCCTGCTGCAAAAGCAGCAAGTGGTCCACTGAACACCAACCCAGGCGAGGATGGTAAGGAGCAGGAAACTCTAAAAAAAGGGAAGGTGTATCCATTCTCTACAAGATTTAAAACCCAACGGTCTGAAGTAATCGATTTCCAATCTTGTAGAAAATAGGACACCCAACCCCCTACCGGACCAACATGTTCTAAGATGGGGGATCTAGAACTGCTTTTCTGAGGCACCAACGGTGGCGGGAGGAGAAGAGGAGGACTGCTGTCGAGGGGCTCCTCTAAGACAGCCCCTGTTTTTACCCCTGTACGATTTGTACAAAGGTTTCTGCTGCTGGCCCTGTTGAGGTTGCTGGCGGCCACGAAAGGAAGCAGCCCTTCCAAAACTACGATACCTCTTGTAGCCGTATCCTCTAGACTGCGTTTAAAGGCCCACAGATCTTGCAGTACCTCTGCTATCCTTAAAGCGTTGTAAGGCAGTCAGCTGACGTGCCAAAAAGTCTCGAACCATCAAATGGCAAATCCAACAGGGTTGCCTGAACATCAGGAGAAAAGCCAGATGACCTCAACCAAGCTTATCTCCTTGTTGCTACAGGAGACCCCATCACACGAGCCACAGAGTCAGCCGTGTTAAAACCCGATTGTATAACTTGACGGGCTGCAGCCTGAGAGTCAGAAAGAGCCTCCAGGAATTTATTCCTATCATCTTCAGGCAACTTTGGAGCCAGCTGCTTGACAGAGTCCATAAGAGCATGGATAGATCTCCCAAGTAAACAGGTAGCATTTGTGGACTTTAATGCCATACTCGCAGAAGAAAATACTTTCTTTGCCGATTGCTCCATTTTTTTTATCCCAATCCCCTGGAATAGTTGGGAATGAACCAGAAGATTGTTTTGAGCAAGAAACCTGGACAACCAGACTTTCAGGAGATGGATGCGTTGAAGGAAACGCCGGATCCCCAGGAGCTGGCCTGTACCTCCTTGCAATGGACCTAGAAACTACTGGAGCAGTCAAGGGTTTTTGCCAGACTTCTAAAATAGGCTCTGTTAAGGACTCCTTGAAGGGCAGAAGTGGTTCAGAAACTGCAGCAGATGTACTTAAAACCTCCGTTAAAGAATGTTAGAATTCACCTCAGCTGTAGGTAACTGCAGATCAAGCAACTCAGCTGCTTTCCTTATTACAACGTGATAAGGTGCAACATCCTGTAATACTCCAGCCTCCTGGAGATGAGAGTTCATACTCAGGGGAAGTATCCAAATCACTGGCCTCCTGTAAACCTTCAAACTCATCCACAGACTCGACAATTTCCCCTTCCTCCTGTCTATACTCTTCCTCTTCAAGCAGCCTCTGAGCATCCCTCCTAGAGCGCTGCTTCAGAATCAGCGGCGCCAGATGCGGCGCTGGTGACGACGGCATCGGCGTCGATGGAGGACCTTCAGTTTTAAACCTCGGCGTCGATAGAATTCGAGGCGGTGCAGACTCGACAGCTGAAGGAGTCCGAGAAACCGGAGTGGAAGACCTCAACGCCGGAAAATGCCAAGCCGGAGTCGTCGGCAAGAATGGCACGAAGGGCGCCTGGGCATACTGGTAAGGTACACCCAAATTAAAGGCCAAAGGACCCACTGGGCCCGAAGACGCACCAGATGGGTTAGAGGCTCTGGCAAACCTGCCGAACATTGCATTTAAAAAATGCGCAGGGTCCGTATCAGGAAAAGGAGGATATGGATCCGTACCTTCCTGAGCAGGTATCACCTGAGGCTGATCTAGAATTTGCAGAGCCGGTGAAGACGGCGCCCGCACAGGCGAAGCCACACGAACACTAGACGACTCCCTGGGCGTCGGAGGCTTACTTGGAGCCGGAGAACCTTTAGGCGTCGAAGAGGCCCTCGACGTTGGGGACATCGGAGCCGGAGATTGAACCAGCGTCGCCCGAGGAAAAGGAGATGGAGATACAAAGTCTTTCCTTCGAAGCCGCTTAACTGGAGAAGGCAACATCAAAGCCTTGTTCTTCGACGAACGGCACCGAGAACCATGCCTCTTCTTCAACTTCTTGTGTTTTCTCGACTTCGAAGTGTGAGAAGAAGACGACGACTTTGCATGCTTTCGACCCCTCTTCTCCTTCTTGGCTTTGGCTATAAAGAGTTTAACCTCGCATTCTTTAAGGGCTTTTCTTCCTGCAGCTTCGACACCCTTCAACGTCGTGATCGGAAGATAAGCACCACAGGCAATCATCATGGGGATCGGTGATCGACATGTGGCCGCCACATTCCCTGCAGGGCTTGAATCCGGACTTCTTCGAAGTAGCCATCTGAAATCTTCAAGGAAACAAAGTATTCACAAAGAAAATGGAGAGTCCCTAGAAAAACCTTTACACGTCAACGTCGCGGAAAAAAGGGAACCAACGTCGGCATGCCGACGAGGTCTTCTTATGGCTCTGATGACGTCATACGGAGTCGCGACCGGAGCCGTGCTATTATGATGTCCTCATCAACGTAGGAGAGCTAGGAAAGAATTTCCGCGGAATGCTGGCGCAGTGGGTATTCAAAAGGTGAGGAATCCACAGGCAGAGGTATCCATCAGAAGGAAGGCTGTTTACCAATTACCATAATATCAGTTTTGCCTGCATTTAAATGAAGGCAGATGAACTTCATCCAATTTGTCAAATCACTTCGGCAGGCTTTAAATTTAGGCGCCGCCTCTATATCCTTTTGCTCCAATGCGATACTCAGCTGAGTGTCATCAGCATATGACACCAGCTTCACCCCATGTTTCAATACAATATCTGCTAGTGGGTGCATATACACAGAGTAAAGAGGATCAGGTCTATCTTCGCTTTCTTCAACACCTTGGTAATCAGGAGGAAAGGCGTAGGCAAATATCTTGACTCAAATGATCGAAAATGCTTTGTCCGTCATCCCTGGATGGCAAAGCCTGTTTACTAAGAATGGGCATTGTATATTGTTCGCAGTGGCAAACAGATCGATTATGGGGTGACCCCAGCGATCCCACTGATTGAAGATGTAATCCACCAGTTTCTGTTCTAATTCCCACTCGTGACAATCTGTCATTTGCCGGGTGAGCGCACCTGCCTGATCATTCTGGTAGCCTGGCAGATGTTCACTTGAATGTCTATCTTGTGAGAAATGGCCCAGTTCCACAGCAGCTGAGCTTCTTCTGAAAATATCTTGATCCTTGTACCTCCCAGCTTGGTTATGTAAAACATGGAAGTAGTATTGTCTGTTCTGATTAGGTGCCGCTGACCTGTCAATCTGGGGAGCAACGCTTGTAAGCATAGTCTTATGGAACAGAATTCCAACACACTGATGTGGAGTTTTTTTCTGCATCTGACAAAAGGCTTCGGCTTGAAAGCACTTTCAGGTGGGCTCCGTATACGTCCATGTAAGCATCTGTGGTGAGTAATAGCCTTTCCGTTATTGGTAGAAAAGAAAGACCTGCATTTAGGTTTTCTGGAATCTGCCATCGGCTAAGAGCTTGTTTCAAGGGCCTTGTGACATGGACCTTACCTTTCCATGAGCCTTCCGCCTGCTTCCATTGTAAATCCTGCTCTTGCCGAACAGGTCTCATATAAAGCATGCAAAATGGAATGAGACCTATACCATCATATCTATCAAAGACATATTGCCTCACTTTGATTGACTGCTTTCCAGCAGTAGTCTTTGACATTGACTAACTTTCTCACTCTTTTTGCCGATTGAAAGGCTTTCCCCAACTGACTGTCGGGTGGTGCTACCAGAAATTGGATCCTAGTTTGAGGTACCACCAATGATTTCTCCCTGTTCAACGTGAGACCTAATCTCCAGAAGAGAGTGATGCAAGCAGTTGTGGAAGCTTTTAGTTTCTCTCTGTTGGGTGCTTTGATTAACCAGTCGTCCAGGTATGGGACCACCACCTGACCTTCTCTCCTGAAAAGCAGCAACTGGAGCGAGATAGTTGGTGAATCTTCTCAGTGCTGACTTGAGCCCAAAAGGAAGCACCTTGAAATAGTAGTGTTGACCTGCTGCTGAAAACCAAAGACACTTCCTGTGTTTTCGATGAATGGGTGGAAGGAAGCATGCCGAAGGTCCAGGTATGTTAAAAAAAACAAAAAAAACCTTTGTGCATCATCAGGAAGACTTCTTGCAGGGTAACCATCCAAAATGATTGTTTCTTTAGAAACTTATTTAGCACTCTGAGATACAATATCAGCCTCCATTGACCGTTCTTCCTTTTTATTACAAAGAACCTGGAATAGAAACCTTGATTCCTTGGGGATTTGGGGACAATTTCTATGGATTTGGGGACCATTTCTATGTCTCTTTTGGAAAAAAGCATGAGAATTTCTATTTGCAGCTCCTTTAAATGACCCCGATACTGCTTTCTTGGTGGACAAACTGGGGGGGGGTCTCTGAATGAACTCGAACGTACAGCATGACTGGACAAATTGTAACTCCCACTTTTTGTATGTTCTCTCTTTCCATGCGGGACCAAAAAGGAAAATTCTCGTGCGGGGGGTCAGGCTATCTTCTGATTATCATTGGTTGGTATTTGTGAGAAGCCCCTCTTTCTTCCAGTAGACCTCCTGTAAGTTTGCCTTTGATTTTGATTGAAGGAGTATCCTTTGTCATATCCAGACTGTCTTTGAGGATAACAGGAGTGTCCTTGACCTCTATTCTAATTGAATCTTCCTCTGAAATTCTGTAATCTTCGGGAACCACGAAGAGTAGAAGTCCCAAATCTAACATACTGCAAAAGCCCCAACACCTTTGCTGTATCAGCGTCTGTTTAAAGGGCTTGCAAAGCTTCATCAACATGTTTACCAAAATGTTATCCCATTGAATGGTACATCTAATATTTTAGATTGGACATCAGTGCAGGAGGCTATGGATTTTAACCCATTTTGCCTCCTTAGCACAGTCCATCCTGCCAACTGCTGTAAACCTATATTTGAAGCATCCATTGCTGCGTGAATAATGAACGAGGAAGTTAGTTCCAAGGGCTATGTCATTTCACATCTGGTGACCATAACGACCTAGAATCGCCAAGGCTATCTTAATTGATGTAGCTTCCATAGAGGAAATTCTCCATCCAAGATTGTCAATACGTTTGCTATCCTTGTCTGGTGGACTAGATGACAGCCTTATTGGGGTCTTCGTTCTTCTTTGAGCCGCTGTTGAAATTACCGAGTCTGGTCAAGTATGACCAGTGAGGCAAGCTGGAGTTGAATCTGGGGCTGTTTATTTCTTTTCCAGACGAGGTATCACAGCTGGAACGGTAGCAGGTTTCTTAATTAATTTCAGACGTTCTAAGCAGACACAATCAAGAATAGGTATGGATTTCACATATTTCTGAGGTTGCTCTTTTAAGTCAGAGAAAACATGGTTGATCTACTGAGGTCATGTTAGGTTGAATTGAGTGGCAGCTCTTTCAATCAACAAATTAAATTTAGATCTATCATTCATAGCATCTTGTGGAATCTTTTCCATTTGGGACAATACAATCTCTGCCATAATCATCGCTTTCATCACAATCTTGTGGTATCTCAACCTTCTCTCCTCCTATATCAAAACGGGTAGAACTATTCGAGTAAACCTAATCCATGTCTTCTCCATGGACCGATTCCTTGGAGTTGGAGGAGGCGGTAGTGGTGATGGCTGCGTAGGAGGTAAAACTATTAAAGGATCAGGATGAGGTGAAGGGAGGATGGAAGCAACATGCAAGCCCATGCTAGGATTATTAGTTGGTTGCTGCAGTAATAACTTAGTAAAAGTATCCAATGATTTGTTGCAATGTTGATAAGAAGGTCATTGGCACTTGGAGCACATCTCACTCTCTATAGTATTAGGTGATTGCTGCCTTAAATCCATTCCAGACTTGAGCTCCTGCTAACAAACATATTCACTGCAGGACTTATCGTACATTCATCCTCTTCAAAACCTGGGACATATCTGACATCCAACTGCGTTGGGCTGTAAGCTGTCAGTGAGCCATAATCACTATCCTTTTCTTCCTGGTCTGAAGAGGGGTGAAACCCCGAAACCGGTCCTAAGACGCTTGATTCCAGTCCAGGGTAGACATGGCTTGGCAGTTCGGGCTGGACTGTTCCCATGAGGCACAGGGTCAAGACTGATTTGCATATGGCCATGTCTGAACTGGGGTGGCGTGGTGAGCAAAATAACGATGGATTAAACCCAGATCTGTGACTGGGGGTGAATGTTTTGCCAATGTGCAACATTCTGTCCATCTTTTGTGGTTTTTTCTTTATAATTGTATGGGGGGCATATCTGTGCTCATCAACAGTGAAAAAACATTTCCTCACATGTTTTTTTTTTGACTAGGTGGTTCTCAATGGTGATACCGTCGACAGTATGGTCGTTGCTGTCGACGATATGGACATAGTCGTCGACGGTATGGTGGTCTTCATCGACGGTATAGTCCTTGCCGTCAATGGCATGTTCGACACCAATGGTATAATCGTCAATGGAATGCTCAAAGTCGTACTTGACGGTGTACTCTTCATCAATGGTATCTTCGTCGTCAACAATGGAGTGATTGTCTTTGACGTCAATGATCTTTTCGTAGACAAGGTTTCCTTTGAAGAGTTCCTCTTTTTTGTGAAAGGGGAGTCTCTGTAGTGCTTAGGTTCTGACTTGTCAGCAGAGGAGGTAGCTGAAAGTGCTGAACAAAATAGATTATGCTCAGGGAACTGTAAAAGTCTCCTCTTGTTCGCTGCCTTCATGGAAGTGCTTTGGGGGCAAGATGCCCCCTGAAGAGGGGGCATCTCTTTTAGGAGGAGGAAAATCTTCTTTATTCATCAGACATAATGCTAACCTCCTCGCTCTGTCCTTAAGTCTTAGTGGAGAAAGACTTGCAAATCTTGCAATTCACTTACTTATGTTTAACAAGACAATAAAAACACAGTGTTGGTCGTCACTGTAAATTTTCTTGCTGCCACAAGAAAAACAGGTTTTAAAGAGAGATCTCTTCTCCTGGTCAGCCACCGAGACAGTTGTTGACAGTTGCTTGTCAGACCATAGCTCTCCCTGGTCCAGAAATTGGAAGAAAATTCCCTTAAAACAACTCACAGTACAATAGAGCTGAAGAAAGGGCTGGTTCAAATCCAGGTAAGACCAAAATGGAACCAGTTTCAGGTTCACTGAAAGGTTAGAGCAGAGCTCTGACATGGGACTCTCTCACACCCAACATGCGGTAGAAATCTGAGCTACGGTGACCTCTAGGTGGAATAGGAGTGCTTAAGCTTCAATCTCATTGGATAAAGTTTGCGTTCTTTCAAACAAAGTGGATGTGTTACTCAAATACTATGCTGTTTCAGGCCTATGGCCCTTTTACATTATATACTGTATGTTGTATATTTTTACATTGTATACTACTATTTTAATGTATAGGGGATTCCGAGCTGGACGACAGGGAATGATTCAAGCATGTGAATATATAAAATTCTGAAGATCCAACCTAAACACAGTAAAGCACAAGTTACTTACCTTCGGTAACGATATATCTGTAAGAAACATTAGTAGTGATAGATTCCTCACCTTAGAATTACCCCCAGGCGTCAGACTGCATCCGGAAAGTTTTCGTTAGCAGTACCTCGCGTCAGTAGGCGACGTCATGCGGCTCCGCGTGCGTCGTTGGCGCCGGGATGACATCGCTGGAGCTACTTATTCAGTTCTGTACACTACTTTCCGCACCAGGAACGCAGAGCCATGCAAGAAACTGCCCACTGGTACCATGAAATTAGGGCCCTGAAAGGGATGACCGTAACCCTAGAAATCAGTTCGCAGAACGGGGAGGATGGGTGGGGTGGTAAGGAATCTATCACTACTCATGTTTCTTACAGATATATCGTTACCAAAGGTAAGTAACTTGTGCAACTGAAAGAAACACGTAGTGATAGATTCCTTACCTTAGAATAGATACCACAGCAATACCAACCCCGGTGGTGGGTCTGCGAACCAAGAGCACACCAGAAAGTCCTGGAGAACAGAACGGCCAAAGAAGCCATCTCTCCGGACTTAGCTGTCCAGGCAGTAATGCTTGGTAAACGTGTGCAGCGAGGCCCACGTAGCTGCCTGACAGATGTCATACAAAGGAACTCTCCGTCCCAAAGCAGTAGTGGCTGCTGTCGCCCTGGTAGAACGGGCGCGCAGCCCCACCGGAGGCTCTTTTTTAGCCAAAGAATAACAAGCCTTTATGCCCAGAATGACCTACCGAGAGATGGTCCGCTTGTGCACGGCCCGACCTTTCTTGGCGCCCACGTAGCCAACAAAGAGCTGGTCATCCAAAGGGAACTGTTATGTGCGGTTCAGGTAGAATGAGAGCGCACGTTTTGGGTCCAGACGGTCAATCAATCAATCATGAAATTTGTAAAGCACACTACATACCCGTAAGGGTTTCAAGGCGCTGGGGGGGGGGGGGGGGGGGGGGGGGGGGGGGGGGGAGGGTGCTGCTGCTACTGGTCGAAGAGCCAGGTCTTGAGTTGTCTCCTGAATGTCAGCAGGTCTTCGGTTTGTCGTAGGTAGAGGGGGAGGGTGTTCCAGGTCCTGGCGGCGCGTGGGAGAAGGACCTGCCTCCGGAGGTTGTTCTACGGATGCGCGGGACTGTGGCTAGGGCGTGGTCAGCAGAGCGGAGTTTCCTGTTTGGTACATAGAAGGAGAGTCGATTGTTGAGATAGGCTGGACCGGTCTTGTAGAGTGCCTTGTGTGCGTGGATCAGGAGCTTGAAGGAGATTCTCCTGTCGACGGGGAGCCAGTGCAGGTTCCTCAGGTGGGGGGTGATGTGGTCGCGGCGCGGGATGTCGAGGATCAGGCGTGCAGAGGCGTTCTGGATTCTCTGTAGTCTGTTGATGAGCTTGGACGAGGCTCCGGCGTAGAGGGCGTTTCCGTAGTCGAGTCTGCTGCTGACTAGGGCCTGGGTGATTGTTTTCCTCGTGTTTGTCGGGACCCATCTGTAGATCTTGCGGAGCATGCGGAGGGTGTTGAAGCAGGTGGAGGAGACTGCGTTGACTTGTTTGGTCATGGTGAGCTTTGAGTCTAGGATGATTCCCAGGTTGCGTGCGTGGTCAGTGGGGCCCGGGGGGGGGGGGGGGGGGGTCCCCAGTGCTGCGGGCCACCATGAGTCGTCCCATGCTGAGGGGTTGGGCCCGAGGATGAGGATCTCCGTTTTGTCTGAGTTCAGCTTAAGTCGGCTTTCCTTCATCCAGTCGGCAATTGTCTTCATTCCCTGGTGGAGGTTGGATTTGGCGGTGAGAGGGTCCTTGGTGAGGGAGAGGATCAGCAGCGTGTCGTTGGCATAGGAGATTATGTTGAGGTTGTGCTGTCGGGCGATGCGTGCTAGTGGTGCCATGTAGACGTTGAACAGCGTCGGGCTGAGGGAGGATCCTTGAGGGACGCCGCAGATGATCTCGGAGGCCTCTGACCGGAACGGGGGGAGGCGGACTCTGAGTTCTGCCAGAGAGGAAGGAGGTGGTCCAGTCCAGGGCCTTCACCCGGATCCCTGCGTCTTGGAGTCACGTGCGTAGTGTGCGGTGGCAGACGGTGTCGAAGGCGGCGGAGAGATCCAGGAGGATGAGGGCCGCCGTCTCGCCATTGTCTAGAAGGATCCTGATGTCGTCTGTGGCGGCAATGATGGCGGTCTCGGTGCTGTGGTTGCTGCGGAATCCTGATTGGGACGGGTCCAGGATGTTGTTGTCTTCGAGGTGACGGGTGAGCTGGGTGTTAACTATCTTCTTGATGACCTTTGCTGGGAACGGAAGCAGGGAGATGGGTTGAAAGTTCTTGATGTCGCTCGGATCCGCCTTGGGTTTCTTTAGTAGGGCGTTTATCTCTGCCACCCTCCCTGAGAACTGAAAGCACGCAGTCTCGAAGGAGAGGTTGATGATGTTGCGCAGGTGGGGTGCGATGGAGTTGCTGGCTTTGTTGAAGATGTGGTGCGGGAGAGGGTCGGACGGGGATCCGGAGTGGATTGTGTCCATGGTCTTGATTGTGTCCTAGATGCTCACGTTGGCCCAGGTTGTCAGGGTGTCGTGGGCGGTGGGGTGCAGTGGGTCCGGTGAGGTCTGCAGGGGTCGTCTGGGCTTTGAAACTGTCATGGATGTCGGTGATTTTCCGGTGAAAGAAGGTGGCGAGGGAGTCGCACAGGGCTTGCGATGGTGGGAGGTCGTTGGCACTGGAGCTGGGGTTGGAGAGTTCATTCACGATGGTGAAGAGCTCCTTGCTGTTGTGTGCGTTATTGTCAAGGCGGTCTGTGAAGGAGGTCCTTTTGGCAGTCCTGATGAGGTGGTGGTGGTGGTTGCGGATGGCGTCTTTGTGGGCAGCGCGGCTGTCTGGCGTCTTGTCGCTGTGCCATATGTTCTCTCATTTCCGGCAGGTGCGTTTTGAGTCGAGGAGTTCCGAGGTGAACCAGCTGACTCTTTTGCTGGTGTCTCTGTTGGTGGGTTTTTTCAGCGGGGCTATGGTGTTGGCGCAGTCGTTCATCCAGCGTTAGAGGGAGAGTGCACCCTCATCGGGATTGGTGGGGTTGGTCAGAGGGTTGAGTGCGAGGCTTGTCTGCAGTTGTTCTTCAGTGACTTTGCCCCAGCAGCGGCAGGGGGTCTGTGGGGTGCGGTGGTGTGTGAGGGGTTTTCGGAATGAGAAGTGGATGCAGTGGTGGTCTGACCAGGTGAGTTCGGAGGCGTGGCTGAAGGTGACGTGGGGGCTTGAGGAGAAGATGGCATCAAGTGTGTGACCGGCGATGTGGGTCGGCGTCATGAGTAGCTGTTGCAGTCTGAGGTTGGCGAGGTTGTCGATCAGGGTGGAGGAGTTGTTGTCGTTGTTGTTCTCCAGGTGATAGTTCAGGTCTCCGAGGAGGATGTAGTCGGTGGAGGGCAGCGCGTGTGTGCTGATGATGTCGCCGATGGAGTCGCAGAATTGAGGCCGGAGTCCTGGTGGTCTGTAGACGAGGGTGCCTCTTAGGGTGGTCTTGGAGTCCGTGTGGATCTGGAAATGCATGTGTTTGGCGGTGCTGAAGGTGTCGTTGGTGTTTGAGACCCTGATGGTGGTTTTGTGGACGATGGAGATTCCTCCTCTGGCCCTGTTGGTGCGGACTCTGCGGGTGATCTTGTAACCGTCTGGGATGGCTATGGCAATGTCTGGCGAGGAGGCTTCGTTCATCCAGGTCTCGGTCAGGAAGGCGACGTCCGGTGATGCGGTGTCGAGTAGGTACGGTGGAGCCTCTCTTCCTCTTTTGAGGGATGCGGAAAGAAGGTAGGCAAAGTGATGGTCTGCCCGATATGAAAGGCAGTGACAACCTTCGGCAGAAAAGATGGACTAGTCCTTAGAGCTACTTTGTCCGGATGGACAGAGAGAAAAGGAGGTTTAGAAGAAAGAGCCTGGAGCTCACCCACTCTTCTGGCAGAGGTGATGGCCACCAGGAAAGCTGTCTTTAAAGTGAGAAGACGAAGAGGACAGTTGTGAAGTGGCTCAAAGGGCGCAAACATTAGAAATGTCAGAACCAGATTCAAGTCCCACTGAGGCATTAGGAATGGAACAGGAGGGAAAAGATGAGTAATGCCTTTCAAGAATCTATTTACAACCGGGGACTTGAAAAGGGAAGGTTGATCTGGAAGCCGTAAAAAGGCTGAAATGGCCGAAAGATAGCCCTTGACGGTGCCCAGAATAGAGCCCTGCTGGGCCAAAGAAAGGAGGAATAGAAGGACCTCTGAAAGAGGAGCAGAAAGGGGATCCACAGCCTTTGCAGTGCACCGTGCCACAAACTTATTCCACCTGCAGGCGTATACCGTCTTAGTGGAGGGATGCCTGGCTGCCAAGATAACATCACAAACTTCAGGAGGCAGGTCAAAAGACGTCAACTGCCACGACTCAATCTCCACGCAAGGAGGTGGAGGCTGGACAATTCCGGATGGAGGACTGTCCCCTGCTGCTGCGACAGAAGATCCTACCGAAGAGGCAGTCGGATCGGGAGATCGATAGCCATGCTGAGTAGCTCGGGATACCATACTCTTCGAGCCCAGTCCGGTGTCACAAGAATGACTTGGGCCCGGTCACACTTGATCTTCTTCAGCACTCTGGGCAGAAGTGGTATAGGCGGAAAGGCGTATAGTAGACCACAACTCCACTCACGATGAAAAGCGTTGCCTAGCTAGTGCCGCCTTGGAAAGTCCAATGCGCAGAACTGAAGACATTGCGCGTTACCTTCGGTGGCGACTAGATCTAACCAAGGCTCTCCCCACTGCTGAAAGAGACCTTGCGCCACGTCCGAGTTCAGACGCCATTCGTGATCCATCATGCACCGGCGGCTTAGTTCATCCGCCCTGGCGTTCAGAGAACCTGCCAAGTGTTGAACCACCAGGGAAATGCCCTGCAGTACCAGCCATATCCAGAGGCGCAGAGTTTCCTGACATAGGGTCCATG
The DNA here is from genome assembly GCF_964204655.1 of Triturus cristatus. Classification (NCBI taxonomy): domain Eukaryota; kingdom Metazoa; phylum Chordata; class Amphibia; order Caudata; family Salamandridae; genus Triturus; species Triturus cristatus. The sequence goes on from NC_140585.1 coordinate 1,150,483,862, forward strand.
ACCTCATCCCGCCCTGTTTGTTGCTGTACCACATGGCGGTGGTGTTGTCTGCGAACACCTGGACTAATTTCCCCTTGACCGAGGGAAGGAATGCCTTCAGTACAAGTCGGATTGCCCGAAGCTCCAGAAGGTTGATATGGAGCCGGGACTACACCGGATTCCAGAGTCCTCTGATCTCCGCCTCTCCCACGTGGCTGCCCCAGCCCAGAAGAGACACGTCTGTCACAACTGTGTGTTCCGGTTGGGGAAGGGAGAGGGATCTGCCACTGACCCAATCGCGATTCGTGAGCCACCACTGCAATTGTCGTGGCGTGCCCTACGTGATCGGACAGGTTGCCTTGATGCGGTGCCCACTGGAACTTCAGGTCCCACTGCAAGGCCCGCATATGCCATCTGGCATGATCCACTAACAGGATGCAGGAGGCCATCAGGCCCAGTAGCCGGAGGGTCATCCTGACCGAAACCCGGGATAGAGGCTGATAGATCGGAATCATCGCCTGAATATCCTGGATTCGCTGCTCGGGAGGATAAACCCGAAATTGCGCCGACTCCAGAACCGCTCCAATGAAGAGGAGCTTCTGAGTGGGAATCAGGTGCAACTTCGGCACATTGATGGAGAACCCCAGCAAATGCAGGAGGTCGGCCGTAGTCTGGAGGTGGGAGACTACTGCCTGGGGCGGGCACGCCTTTAACAACCAGTGGTCGAGATAGGGGAAGACTGGAACCCCTGAATGGCGCAGATGAGCTGTGACCACCGCCATCTGTGAATCACCGCCACCGTGAACACCCGAGGGGTGCTGGTAAGGCCAAAGGGGAGCACCTGGAACTGAAAGTGCTCGTGGCCTACCGTGAACCACAGGTAACGCTGGTGGGCAGGCAGGACGGGGATATGAAAGTAAGCGTCCTGCAAGTCCAACACTACCATCCAGTCTTGCGGGTCTAGGGCAGACAAGACCTGAGCAAGTGCGAGCATCTTGAACTTCTCCTTCCGGAGGAAGCGATTGACGTTCCGGAGGTCTAAGATGGGACGCAGACCCTTGTCCTTATCGGGGACCAGAAAGTAGTGGGAATAACAACCACAACCTACTTCTGGCCCAGGAACGCGCTCGATGGCCCACTTGGCCAAGAGAGCTGTGACTTCCTGTTAAAGAAGCGCAAGATGGTCCCCTGACATGCGGCGGTACTAAGGTGGCATGGCTGGGGGAAGTCTCAAAGGGGAGGGAATAGCCCCTTCGGACAATTTGCAGCACCCACTTGTCCGAGGTGATGTTGCGCCAGTGGGGGAGATGATGGCGAATCCTGCCGCCCACTGACGTTGGATTGCCCTGAAATGTCGGACTAGGAAGGCTTTGCAGTGGATGCTGTGGGGTGGAGGTGGACTGACCCGCCTGCTTGCCCCCAGAACTGCCTTGACAGTTCCCACGACCGCGCTGAGGATGTTACTGCGCAGGCCTGTGGCTCTGGAATGAACGTGTTGGGGCACCCCTTCCGTGGCCACGAAAGGAGCGAAAAGCAGAAGGCAGAGGAGGGCGAGTGGCCGACAGGCCCAAGGACTTGGCCATAGCCCGCGAGTCCTTAAAACGCTCCAACGCACTATCCGCCTTATTGCCAAAAAGGCGAATGCTATCAAAGGGCATGTCCATCAAAGTGTTCTGGACATCCCCTGAGAAGCCAGTTGTCCTCAGCCAGGTGTGGCGCCGAAGCGCCACCGTCGTGGAAATCGCCCTGCCCAGCGAGTCGGCGGTATCAAGCCCACAACTTATAGTGAACTTTGCTGCGTCTCTCCCAGCTGCAATAGCTTGAGAGAATACTGTCCGTGCCTCCTCTGGACAGTTGGGCAGCACCTGCGCAACCGTATCCCACAGAGAGTGGGAATAACGGCCCAAGAGGCATGCTGTGTTCACCGACCGCAGCCCTAAGATGGTAGAAGAAAACCGCTTCTTGCCAAGCTGCTCCAGCTTCTTGGAATTCCTATCCAGGGGTGCGGAAGGGAACGCGCTCTGGGAAGCAGAGGGGGTCGCCCGGAGCCAGATGATGGCGGCGGGCCGTGTTCCTGTCCACAGGAGCCCCTGTGTTGGGCCTGGACCAAGTGCACAAAAGAACGTCAGAAAGTGCGTCATTGAAAGGCAGCAAGGGCTCCGTAGAGGTTGCTGTCGGCTGAAGCACTTCTGTCAGGAGGTTAGTCCTGACGGCCACCGGAGGGAGTTTGAGGTGGAGAGCCTCGGCTGCCCTACGTAATACCACTGCGTAACTGGCTCCCTCCTCTGTAGCCACGGTAGGAGGAGACGGCATGTCAAGGTCAGGTGAGGTGTCAAGAACACTGGCCTCCCCCAAATCCTCTGCCAAGTCTGGATCATAATCACACCGTTGTGTGAGAGGGTCCTCAGACCCCTCCCAGTCCTCCCCTTCCTCCAAAGTCTGCGAAACAGTGTGAAAATAAGGAGGACTGACATAGGGGAAAAAGGGCCCCATCGGGATCGGCGCCGCACGGCGTCCATCCGGCACCGTGTCCGGGCTGAAACTGGGGACGTCGTCGTCCCGAGGAGCGGGTGACGTCAGAGGTGGTGCCGGTGGGGTCGACGGCGGTGGAGATGTTACAAGGTCAACCAGTGTCGACCGGGGTCCGATCCCGGGGGCTCCTGCGGCACCGGGGCCACCAGCGATGGAAGGACAGGACCCCCGGTCAGGCCCGTAGGCGCTCCGGCGGGGCCAGACTGCCCAAACAGCCGGGCCATGGCAGCAAGAAACTCTTGCACCTGAGCAGGGGTCGCCGACGAACCCGGAAAGGGTGGGTTGGCCGGCACCGATGTCGCAGGCTCCGCCGGAGCCGCAGGGGTGGCACCACCCGCACCCTCAGCCGTGTCACGTGATGTGAAGTCGAGGAGCGACAACGCTTCTTCGACTTCTTTTTGGAATGCTTCGACTTACCTGACCCAGAGTGCAAAGACTTAGATCCAGAGGAATGACGGTGACGGCTCCGCAACCGGTCCCTCGACCTCCCACGGGATCTGGACCTTGAGCGTCGCGAAGCCGACTGCCGGACTTCCAGCAACTTTCGGGACCTCTCCCTCAAAGTTTTCGGTGCCATGGCCCGGCAGTCGGGGCACGACTTGGAGTCGTGGTCGCGCCCCAGGCAGTAGAGACACACGCGGTGTGGGTCCGTCACCGACATCATCCCTATGACACCAGGAGTCGATCGACTCGAAGAAATTGAGACAAAAGGCCTCGAAAAAACTCAGTCAAAAAATTACTGGGGGTACTTGCTCTTCCCAGACCTGCGCTTGCTGACTCGGAAAAAGAAAGAACTGACGTCAGCGCGCACGGGCGCGCCTAAGTAGCTCCAGCGACGTCATCCCGGCACTGACGCCAACGATGCATGCAGAGCCGCACAACGCCGCCAACCGATGTGCAGGGGTACTGCGGACGAAAACTTTCCAGATCCAGTCTGACGCCTGGGGGCAATTCTAAGGTAAGGAATCTATCACTACGTGTTTCTTTCAGATCCAAAACGTTAATTGAAAACAAAAATAAAAATTACTAATAAGATCTGGTCGATATTTTAACTGGAAATGTTTTTAAAGACCTGTGTTAGGCAGTAGATTGAACAGCCTATATAGCTAAAATGGTTGATTTGTGGTTAAATTAAAGAAATTGTGTTTGGAGAGCTTATCAGTACAATATCCACATTATCAAGCAAGTGTGTCCCACTGAAATGGAGAGAGTTCTTTACTCAAAAGTATTGCACGATCTGCAGGATAAGAGAAGATTTATATTTTTAATAAAAAGCTCGAAATGGACTGAACAAACAGTACAACAGAATGTAAGTTCTGTGTACCTAAAAGATGTTCTTTCTTGAAAATATCAACCCAACAAATTAATCTCTAACCAGGCTTCATTTTTTTAGGTCAAAGCATACTTAAACCTTCTTATAAAGTGTTACAGTCAATACCGTTATCGCCAATGTCTCACCTTCTGTTTGTCTAGAATCTTCATGGCATAGTGGTGTCCGCTTTCCTTGTGTTTCACCAGCATCACCCGGCCAAAGGAACCTGTTCCTAACGTTTTGATTCTCTCAAACTGATCCAAATTGGCTGTATTCTGAAGGAGGAACAAAATAAGACATTACACTAAAACATCCATTGAAAAGGCATGATGCCTCATTCATCAAATGATTGAGGGTTGTAGCATAAGAAGCAAATATAGGGTAGAGGAGGTCAGATTTTAACAGCCTTTTGCATTTTACAGATTAGATCAGAAGAACCTTTATCGAATGGAATCCAACAGTGCATGTGAGTGTTTCCGTGCAGAAACATTTAAAGAGTCACTGTGAACCACACTTCTGCATTATTCAACATGGAAAGAAGCCAGGATGCATATTTGTAAGAAATCAGCTAAATGGAATTTGCACTTGCCTAAAGAAGATATCACAAATAATCTATGTGGTCCCTGAGGCATGGCATATCATTTATTTGATCTCCCCCCCACCCAGCTTATAAAAGTTAAGGGGGTACATTTTGTTACTGAAACCGAAAGCATGTGAACTTTAAGATGCTGCTCAATATTTGCATTTGACCAAAAGAATTGGCATTAAGTTATACATATTCTGCAATGGTTCTTTACCATGTGGCAAACAGCAAAGCATGAACTGTTCAGCAAGTGTCTCTAAACACTTGAAACTTGAGCGTGATATCAATTTAAATAATACTTTTATGGCCACCTTCACAGTTCATATTCAAACTGCTATATTTAATTTGACATTATATCGCATAAATAACATCTATACATTTATTTTTATGAAACACAAATATTCTGTGATGGTTTTGCAATTACTAATCATAATCAAACATTGGCCTATTTAACAAAAGGAAATTGGAATACAACCATATGTCTGTTGCCCAATGAATTTCGGGAAAACTCCCTTCTGCAGGGGAACTGTTGTACTCGCAACAATTCCTCTGTCCTAGGGTGTAATTAAGGTACAGAAGATAACTTTCTTTCTGTCACTTCGTGGTTCAGTACGATTAATATTAGATATGCATGGTTTGCAATATGGTATCTTTCTCTATAAAATGCATGCTGTTCTATGCACCACTTTTTCTATTTAAATCACAGAAATTTGTTTTTCACTCAAGGCACCACGTATCCTTTCATTAACTTATCTCACTAGTTAAACAACCAAGAAAACATAGCGTTGCATCATTAAACAGGATGTTGTGATTTTTTTCCCCCCTACCATGTTCATGTTTTCAACAGTGGCCCTTGAGAAAGGAAGTGTTCCCGAAATGCATTGGGCAACAGACAAATGATCCGATATGCAGTTTGAAAAGAACTGTGAAGGTGTCCATAAAAGTATTATTTAAATTTGTGTCACAACAATCTTCTTTGATAAATTCACCAGCTATGCACTCAGGTTTCAAGTGTTCAGAGACACTTGCTATACAGTTCAAGTTTCACACATGTCGAGCAGTGACATGTTCCTGATCAGCACGCTAAACATTTAAATTTTGTTTAGCATTAACTGAAGGCTTCCCAGTGAGAGCATAATAGGTGTGCGCAATACATAAATACACATACAAAACAGCAAAGAATGCCAAATTATTTATCCTCTACTTTTTTAAAGTTCGTTTTTAGTATTCGGAACAGTTTTAGTACTATTTTAGTTGTATTATCATTGATGCAACTATGACAGAAAATGAACACACAGGAAGGAAAATGTTACTTACCCTGTAAGCATCTGTTATATTGTTTTCCCACACTGCGGGTGAGGATGAAATATGAAACGAAGTAATGTATAGAGAGATGTCCACGCAAGAGGGGGAAAAGAGCTCATAAGAGACACTACAAGGGCCGTATGCATCTGGGGAGGAGGGTGGGTGCATGTGAATCTACAGCACTACATGCTACAAATAGATGCTTACATCATCCACATATGCCTCAGTTTGAGGGATGTGTGGATGTAGATACATACGCTATGCATAGGCTGTAAAGCAGTCCTTCCATGGCAGATTGAAAAAATGTACGAAGCACTGCCTGAACCTTGTTGGTGGTCTAGCACATTGACACAGTAATGTTTTGTGAAAATGTGTGTTTTGGACCAGGTAGCTGCTCTGCTTATGTCCACTATCGGGATGTTCCATTGGAAAGCCATTGAAGCTCCTTTCTTCAGAGTGGAGTGGAACTAGGAGGAGTGATCAAAATTTTCTTAGCTTTAGCATAGCATGGCTGAAAGTGTCTAACAATCCATCTGGTAATGCCTGACTTGGATAGAGCCTTCCCTTTATGGGATTGGAGAAAGCAACAAAAAGTTATGTCTTCCTAAATGTTTTGGTTCTGTCAACAAAGTGCATGAGGTCTTGTTGTGCATCCAAAGTATGGCGAGCCCGTTTTACAACTGAATTAGGTTGTGGGAAAAAGACAGGAAGTTCAATTGATTGGTTAAGGTGGAAGTGAGAGACCACCTTAGGGAGGAATTTGGGATTGGTGCAAAGTACAACCCTATCCCTATGAACTTGGTTCTTCCAGGGTTAATGCCTGTAGCTCACTGACCCGCCTGAGTGAAGTGATAGCAACCAGAAATGACACCTACCAGGAGAGGAACTGAATGGGGCAGGAGTGGAGGGCTCAAACCGGCCCAGGAGTCTAATGTTGAGATACTAATCTGGGACGGTGGCACATAAGGAGGAATGACCCCCTAATGACCCCCTTGAGACCCTCCATTAAAGCTTAAATGGCAAGAATCCTGAAGAGAGATGTGTTGTCTATTCTGATTTTTTTTAAATGTGGCAGTGCATAGGCAGAATTGGCAAATACTGGGTATTCCAGATACAGATAAAATGTTTATTACTGCTGCTACTATACTTTTGTACTGTATTTTGTGTGGGAGGTTTCTGATCTAATTTTTACCATATATTGCTATTTTCTGCTCCATGTCAGACAGGTGCAGGCATAGCGGCTATCTTGTTGGGCTATTTCCAGAGAGTGGTTAGAAGCCCTTATTTAAACATTGTTGTTGCATTGGCAGGATTGGCACATACTGGGTATTCCACATTACATTTGTTAATACTACTGCTACTATACTTTTGCACTGAATTGTGTGTGTGGGGGGCTCTTTTCTCATTTTTAACCTTTTATTGCTATTTTCTGCTCCACATCTGTTAAACGGGTCCAGCCTTATCAGCCTTCTTCCTGGACCATTTTCAGAGAGCGGTTGATGCACTGAGTTCGATGGGCTTTCCATCCTGCTCACAGCCCAGGCCTTACTTAAATGCAAACGCTGTGCAGACACACCGCTGGCACATCAACAGCAAGCCTGTTTGAGCTCGAATGGACCCAGGAGCCAGGATTGCTGGTCCTTTTGACTCTGTCACTAAGCTGCAAGCTCCATGTTCTGTGACACTGGAGGTATGTTAGCTATGAATCCAGTAAGTGGTATTTTGTGTTACTGCCACTGTGACTTTCATACATCAACCCAGTTTGTAGGTTCAGGATCTGGGAATAATGTTTTTACTTCTCTTCCAGACATCTCTACTTCTAAAGCCACTGTGCTATCAGAACCTAAATTAATTATCATTTTTGTAATATTAACTGCTGCTCCTTGGCCAAACACCAGTTAGAATTATTTAACATTTTCATTGATAATTTGCAGAATGCCATTTTTCTAACTGAAACCTGGTTAAACGACGCCTTCTCACCTGATAATATTTCTACATTACCTACTATCGGTATGGTATCACAGGACCTTTTGGATTGAAAAGGCGGTAGGGTTGATATTGTTTTTAAAGCCCACTATCAATGTAAAACAGAGAATCTTTATATCTTAGACTGAGTCTATATTTTTCTCCCTTTGCCTATCCAACACCCTTGCCTTTTTGGGTGCATTGATCTATCATCCTCCTGGACCAGCAGGTAGTTGGTGCTCTCTGGTGCCAGAAGCTCTTTCCTATTAATCCTTAAATGCTCAAATTAAAAAAAAATCAGTGATTTTAACATTTACTTTGATGACCCAACCTGTAGTTCTGCCGCTTCTCTGGTGAAGGACTTTAAGGATTTGGAAGTTAATCTATTAAATAACTCCCCTACTTATGTAGCAGGGCATTTGCTTGATCCTCTCTTCTCAAACTTGAAGGGATTGTTGGTAGACTGCCTGATTCCTCTGCTGTGGTCTGATCATTTCGGGATACCTTTTTCCATCTCAATTCCTTCACTTCTATTGCTCGGTTTAGTAGCTTGGCTTCCAGGTAGAGGAATTGGTCCAAATTCAACCTTCTACTTTTAGCTCACTCCTACAAGCAAACCAGATTTGAGCCATTCAGTGGATTCCGACTCTTTATTTACAACTGGGTTCTGTCATCTCTTGATCTGCACTCCCTCTCAGTCTTATTAACTTTTCTTGATGTCTTCCTCCAGCACGTTGGTCTAATGACACTCTCGGTGGGATGCGAAAGAATTGTAAGCGCCTAGAGAGGATCTGGCATAAAACTTACAGTGAGGAGGACAAACTGAAATGCAGGCTGGCACCGAGAGACTGCCACAAAGACTGTCGCTCTACCTGAGCCCTTTTATTTTTTTACTCTGATAAAATCACTCTGGCTCAGCACTATCTTAAAATGTTATTCCAAGTGGTCAAATCCCTACTGGATCCTATTACTATTTCTCCTTCTATTCCACTCTCAGACCCAATATGACGAATCGGCTGACTTCAGTTAAAAAAAAAGTGGCTGATATCCAGGCCTTCCACACTCCTAGTTTTATGTCTCCCCGTCAGCTGTCCTAAGAAAACGTTACTACTTGTACTAGGACTCCTCGTTTTGTTGCAAGCAGAAAAATAAATTACTTTTGGCTCCTCTCCTCCCTCCCTTCTGAGCACTTTATCGCCTATTGATTTACCGGTATTTACTACCGTACTATATGCCATTAAATCTGGCTCTCCTCTGGATCCTCCTCACACCAACATATTTTATTTTAGCAAACTGTGCCCGCAGCTTTTTTATATGGCGATCCATATAGCTTCATAAAATGTAAGGCAAGAAGAAATCAGAACAGGAAAAGTTGAGTCCTTCAGCACCTCCAGGATCAACAAAACAAAAAGCATCAGTCTCAGAACCATCAACGCCCTTTGAAAGAGCACTAGCTTCTGCTGACACTAGGAAGCCTACCTCAGAGTCATCACAAAAATCAGGTAAGTTGTAAGTTAAATAGTCGATGAGACCGTCCACTGCACCGTCAATGGCAAAGAGGTCTACGCCGACAACATCGACCACTTCTGTGTCAACGCATCATCGACGGGAAGACTCATATCGACTTTGTCGATGGCATGATCATTCAAGCCATTGCTGCACCATTGAAGAACACACAGCTGGCGCCGCCATCAATGCCAGTTCCAATGGCTACAGTGAACATCATGCCGTTGAAGTTAAAGTCATTATCCTCAAGAATGGCTTCGTTGATTGTCATTGCCGAATCACTCCTAAGGCCAGAACAAACTTCTCCTAGCAAGGTTTCACCTTTGCCACCAGCATTCCTTCAAGAAATAGGAGGATTGGAAGAAAAGGATTATGAAGGGCCTTTTAGAGATGCAACAAGTCCATCACAATGACATGTAAAATGCCAAGTTGAACAAGACGCATCTATATAATTGCAAGGTGTTTTAAAGACAGACAGCAAGGTAGGAAGAAAGCATATGAGGAACTCCTTGAGTTTGATCCTTATGAGGATGTACTAGATGAACAACTGGCACAAGAACCAATTATGGAAGTCCCTGCAGCTCTGGTGACAGACCTCCATCTAAAGTTAAAGGACTATCATATAAGCTTTCCTGAAAAGGAAGCCACACCTCTAGAACAATCTAAATCTGGGGTACAACAAGCAGAAATACTGTCACAGCAGTGAAGCCCACTAGTACAGCATAAACACTTCTTGCAACCAAGATATCTAGAGACTATCACCATTCATGATGATTATGTTGATCACAGAGATGACTAAGATGAGCCAGAAGAGGCTGAGATACCACAAGATCAAACAGCGAGTGCGGGAAGTGAATGGGATGACTATGTGACCCCTATACTGGCTCCACCAACACCTCCGGCAGATAGCTCGCCGCCAGATGATATGGCGGACTTCTATGCACTGCTAGAGAGAGCTGCCAAGAGATTTAATCTGCAGTCTCTTCAGCAAACAGAATGTTTCTTGTATGATTTTAAAGAGTTAACCAAAAGAATTAGTAAGATCCATACCAATTGTTGACTACATTTGGACTGAGAGACTTAAGGCCATGAACAACCCTGCTACAGTGACAGCAGTAACTCCAAGACTTGATAACAAAAATACAAGGCTCCAGACAATTCTCCAGCCTGCCTGATTGCTCACCCAAAACCAGATGGATAAGTTACTTACCTGTAATCCTAGTTCTCTTCCAGGGGTATCCTCAAAGTCATAAACACATGAATATTCCCGCCCATGCGCGGGACCCCGGAAACATATATGTGGAGAAGAATAAATATATATATATATATATATATTTTTTCACCAGAGTGCCCCAAAGCATTAGAAGGTCACTCGACACCATTCTCACCATCAGGCATTATTTACTACTCGCCTTCATGCTCCAGCAATTGTTTATCATCGCCGACGAGTTTCGAGGTTTTCTAACCTCTTCTTCCTGGGCTGCTAAACAAACGAGGCATCACTGGCTCACAATTTCTGGACACACGGACACACACACGGATACACACACACACACGCGCACACAAAATTTGGCCCAAAGAGGAGACGCCACTTCACGGGTAGTTGAACACATTTAATTGAGGGACCAACAGCTATCACCCCTTCGTGAAAAGATGAAAGCCCAACGCTTAATCTTGCAAAGGAACTACAGGTACCACCATGCCCCGAGGCATACGCCCACATGGGCGGGACTTGTAAGACTCATCAGGGGCTCCTTTGAACTGCCAGTGTTTCACCTTCACTCTGCCCGTTAACAAGAGCACAGGAGTGCTCGAAACACGTTGGGCTTTCATCTTTTCATGAAGGGGTGATTGTCCTGTTGCTGAGCTGTTGGTCCCTAAATTAAAGGTGTTTAACTATCCGTGAAATGGAGTCTCCTCTTTGGGCCAAATTTTATTTAGAGATATATATATATTTATTTTTTTTCACTGAAAAAAACATAGGTTTCAGGCACGTTATAGTTAGAAATTAGCTTTTAAAAAACCTTAGAAATTCACTAAAAAAAACAATAGGTTTCAGGGGCGTTCTAGTTAGTTGGACATTTGACTCGTACAAAACCAGAGAAATTCCCCCGTTATAGTTAGTTCAGCTAACTATAACTTGCGCCCCCTGCAATGCACTGCTGATGACATCACATATTACATCACTGATGACATGGTCAGTGACATCACTGATGACATCTCAAATGACATCACTGATGACATCATCCAGTGACTGTCTGTAAAGTTTAATTATGTTTAATATATACAGGGAAAGGCGTATTGAAGAATGAGTGGGTGTATAAGTGCCTGAATGGATGATTTAGTAGGTGTGTGACTGACTAAGTGAGTGATTAAACGTATCTTACTGAATGCATGGGTTAGTGACTAAACTGTGTGAATGTCTGTATCAGTCTGTCTGTTGGTGTGTAAGCGGCTGCATGGGTTTGTGAATAGCTACATGAGTGTCTATATGGGTTATTGATTGGTTGTCTGAGTATCTGTATGGGTGCCTGAGTGTTTGTGACTGTGCATAGATGTGTGAGTGGGTGATTCACTGGGTGCATGGTTTCAATGGTGCATCTGTGATGGACTGTATGGGTGGGTGAGTGTGTGTATGGATGTGTTAGTGAGTGAATCTATAACTCAGTGGTACATGTGGGAGTAACTACAGTATATATGTGTGTTGGAGTATATAAATGGCTATAAGTGAGTGTGTGATTGTGAGAGTGGCTGTATGGATGAGTGTGTGCTTGTATCAGTGATTGTATAAGAGCGTAAGAATGTGCTAGTATTTGTATGACTAAGTGAGCTGGTGTGTGTATAACTGTTTAGATGAGCAAATGGCAGTGTGTTATTTGCATGACTGACTAGGTGTGTGAGTACCTCTATGGATGAGTGGTGGTGTGTGAGTGTCTATATAGGTGTATGAGTGCATATGATAGTCCTGTACTGAGTGACCATAAGTATGAATGACTGTACGGATGAGTGAGTGGATGTGTGCGTGTAAACCTAAGAATCAGTGAGTGAGTATGTAGTAATTGGTGTTGGAGTGTCTATGGTTTTGAGAATGGCAGTCTGTAATTTAGAGTGAGTGTATCAAAGGTTATATTAGGGTGTGAGAAAATGCATCAAATTATCACATGGATTATGTCACGGACCATGTCATGAGTGATGTAATATGTGACGTCATCAGCAGTGCATTGCGGGGGCGCGAGTTATAGTTAGCTGAACTAACTATAACGGGGGAATTTCTCTGGTTTTGTACGAGTGAAATGTCCAACTAATTATAACGCCCCTGAAACCTATGGTTTTTTCAGTGAATTTCAAAGCTTTTTTAAATGCTAGTTTCAAACTATACCTACAGAGGTAGGACATGTGAAGAAAGAAGAAACAACGCACAGAAAGAAGCAAAAGAAATGCAGAAAGAAGCAACAGACGTCCACAAAGACGAAGAAAAGTGCAGGAAGAAGCAAGACGTGCAGAAAAAACAGACAGTGGAGCATAAAGAGGCCTTGTTGCAAAATCATCCTGTGCCCACAACCTTTTCAGACGGGTACTGGTGGTAACTGACTGACTAACCAGGCATAGAGCCAGTGCTATGCTAAAAGACACTTAGAATACAGTGAAAACACCTACATACACTAGGGAACACTATGGGTTGGGGTACCCCTGTGATTAGCATGACCTCCTCTGTAAGGCCCTAGTACATAATAGGGCAAGGGGATAAAACCTACCTCTACGTCAGAGGTGCAGAAATATGCTACTTTAACTAGTAGTCGCGTTTGCAGAGTGGTGGAAAAAGGGTGCTGGCCGTCCAACCAACGCTCAGGAATTCAGCTGCGTAGGACTTACAGGAGGTACCAGGAGGGATTCCTGGCCCCCAAACTCCCTCAGGACTAAATTGGACTTCATCCCCCATCCCGTAGGCACGTTTGCAGAGTGGTAGAGAACGGGGGCCATGGCCTCCGAAGACGTCTTAGCAATCCCACTTTGTGGGACTTACTGGAGCTAACAAGAGGGGTAGTTGGCCCCCAAGGACATCCTTGGGGGTCAACTTCCCAAACTATTACCTCCAGTCAGTCCCACACAGCAGCATTGGTAAGTACTCGTACCAGGCCACGCCCACTTTGCCCTCCACTCTAAAAACGCGCTCTCTGGCACACTCTTGGATGGGGATTGAAGTCCCCTTCACTGCTGGGGGTCCTTTAGGGGCCAACTAGCCTACCTTTTACCTCCAGTAAGCCCCACGCAGTGGGATTGGTGAGAGGTAGACAAAGGCCATGCCCCCTTTCTCCACCACTGTGCAAACGCACCCCGTGGCGCCTTTTAAGTTGGGGGATTAAGTTCCCTTGAATCCTGAGGGTCCCTGGGGTCCAACTAGCCCACTAGGTACCTCCAGTAAGCGCCACAGAGCTGCGTTGCAGTGAGGTGTAAAAAGGGGCATGGCCTCTGAACACCTCTCTGCAACGCAGCTCCCTGGCGCATACTGGAGGTTTTTGGTGGGCTAGTTGGCCCACAGAGACCCTCAGTATTCAAGGGGAATTAATTCCCCAACTTTAAACACCCCAGGGGGTGCCTTTGCTGAGTGTTGCAGGGAGGGGGCGTGGCCTAGCCGCGATGCCGGCTTTTTAAAAAAAAAAAAGAAAAGAAAAGTTAAGAAAGGGGCTGTGTGGCCCCCCTTCTCTTGCCTTTTTTTGTGCTGTGGGGACCGAATCCCCCAGGGCCTGCCCCCCCCCCTTTTTTTTTTTTAAGGGCCATCAAGGACTCCAGGAGGGGCACCCCCCTCCCAACGTTTGCACAGCCCCGGGGAGGTGGAGATCCCCGGGGCATGTGGGGGGCCATGTGCCCCCTGCAAAATAATCAATATTGGAGGCCCCCCAACCATTAAAAAAAGAAAGCCCGGGGGGTGGCGGTCCCCGGGGCAGAGTGGGGGGGATTGGGGCCCCCCCCCACACATTATTTTCACTGCCCCCGGGACCTGCCCCACCCAGGGGCTTCAATACAACGTGCGGGAGTCCATGCCTTTTTTTTTCCTCAGCCGGATTCGCGCACCCAGCGTGAATTCAGCCTTTTTTTTAAAAGCAGGCCTAGGGGGTCAGGATGTTTCTACCCTGCCCCCCTTTTCTTGTTTTTCGCGTTTCTTTTTCTCTTTTCTTGTGACTCTGTTCTACCGAGTCACAAGATGACTGCCAACACTTCCTGGTTTGGAGTGTTGACAGCCAATTAGAATAAAACTCGTGGTTGGGAGAACGCGCGGATCTTCAGCGCCTCTATATATCGAAACTTTTATTTTTTGATTGTCTCAGCAACTTCTGACCGGATTTACTCCATTTAAAAAAAAGGGCGCTTTCTGAAGCAAGCACTACCTTTTTGCTAAATTTGGTGTAATTCCATTCAGCAGTTCAGGCTGTAGCCGTGTCTAAAGTTTCCTATGGAAAATAACATGGAGAAAACAAGTTTTGGGACCCCCCTTTTTTCTCGGCCCCCGCTTGCCGAATCACCCCAAAACTTTCAGGATAGGAGCTGACCGGAGCAGGCCACAAGTTTTGAAAATTTCACGAAAATTTGTCAACCGGCGGCAAAGTTATTGGGAAAAGAAAAAACGCTTTTCCTATGGAAACTAGGTCCTAACTAGAACTATCTACTGGCCACCGCCAATAGATTATATATATATATATATATATATATACACACATACACATATATACTCAGAATGCAGCCTTCCATATACCACACAACGCTGAGCAATGTTGTAAGAATTTCCCTTGCATATAAATACAATTTTAATAAAGCAGGGAGAAAAATACATTTGGAAACTGCTTTAATACACAGCAGAAATCATAATCCTGCAAACAAGAATGAAAAACACATTGCCAGCACATAGGCTGCACTGCAGAAACATCAGTGTAGAAAGCTGAAAAGCTAACCCACAGAAACACACAGAATAAACTGGCACCGTGCCTTTAAGGCAGCCATGACCCCTAGCTTCCCATCATGCCTCAGGTGTGACAGTTAGGTCAGTTGTTCTTTGCGGAATCCCGAAGGACATGACTTGACCGGGAAGGCGGGTGGGTTGCTTATGACTTTGATGAGGATACCCCTGGAAGAGAACTAGGATTACAGGTAAATAACTTAGCCTTCTCTTCCAGGGGATCCTCATCAATAGTCATAGGCACATGAATAGAATAGCAAACCCATCCTCTCATCCTGTGGGCAAGTAACCAGAGCACAATAAAGAAACATTGTAAGAAAAAAACCATTACAAAGACTCCAATTAAGCTAGCATTGGAACAGATTCCTCAAGGAGGCCTGGCCTACTTGGGTATCCGCTCTGGAGTCAGAATCCAGACAGTAATGCCTGGTAAACGAATGGACCGATTTCAAAGTTGCAGCCTTGCAAATCTCGGCCATCGGTACATTGTGTAAGAACGCTACTGTAGCAGTCTTTACCCTAGTAGAGTGAGTTTTAGGGGAAGCTAACAGAGGCTTGTTCGCTATTTGGTAAGCTAATTTAATACAAGACACTATCCACCTTGAATTTGATCTTTTGGAGGCTGGAAAGCCTGTTCTAACAGAGCCGTAGTTTACAAACAATTGATCAGCCTTTCTAATGGATTTTGTTCCCTCTAAATAGAATTAGAAAACCCTCTTGAGGTCTAATGAATGAAGAGACCTTTCTGCTGGTGTAGCAGGATTTGGAAAGAAGGAGAGGAGAGAAATTGTCTGATTTACATGGAGGTCAGACAATACTTTGGGTAGGAAGGAAGGGTGAGTTCTCATAACCACCCTATTGTGATGGAAAACCGTATACGGTTCCTTAGAACAGAGTGTTTGGATTTCACTCACTCTGCGTGCTGATGTAATAGCCACCAGAAAAGCTACTTTCCATGTAAGGTGTTGTAATGTGGCCTTATGAATGGGTTCGAAAGGAGGACCCATCAAATTTGACAAAACTAGATTCAACTCCCAAGGCGGAGAAGGAGGTTGAACAGGAGGATAAACCTTCTTCAACCCCTGTAGGAAGTCCTTGACCACCTGAAGTTGAAAGAAAGAAGGCTGGTTTGGTGATTGTCTACATGCTGTGATGGCAGCCAAATGCACTTTTATGGACGTGCATTTCAAACCAGAATTGGCCAAGTAGAGCAGATACGGCAAGGTTACCTCTTCTTGCCCGTTAATTGGACTCCAACCATTACGAATACACCACAAGCAAAACCTTTTCCATTTAAAAGAGTACGAGGTTCTTGTGGATGGTCTCTTTGACTCCCTCAAAAGGTCCATGCAGTCCTGTGGGAGGTTCAAATGTCCGTACTGCAGGATCTCAGGAGCCTTGTTACCAAGCTCAGCGAGGGAAAGCAGGGTGCAGAATCTTCCCTCCCATTTTGGTCAGAAGGTCCAGCCTACACGGGAGTCTCCGATGCAGACAGATCGAGAGTTGCAACAGATCCAGATACCACCATTGGCAAGGCCAGTTCGGATGAGCTTGGTCACCACCTTCGGGATGAGAGGAAGGGGCGGAAAAGCGTATGCAAACGTCCCGGACCAGTCTTTCAAAAGAGCATTCCCTCTCGCTCCTAGTCGGTAAAATCTGGACATGAAGGCATGGCATTTTCTGTTTCGATCGTCTTCAAAAAGGTCGATGGATGGATGACCCCATTGATGAAAAATGTCCGCCACCACTTCGTCGTTGAGCACCCAGTCTTCTTGTTCTTCGAAGTGTCGAATGAGGGTGTCTGCTCGCACGTTCTGTTCTGCTGGCAGATGCACTGCCGTGATCTAGAGGATCCTGGCCAGCAGCCAGTGCCAGATCACCTGGGATTCTAGAGACAGAGGGCGAGAGCGTGTTCCACCTTGTTAGTTCAAGTAATACATGGTGGTTGTATTGTCCGTTTGTATCAGAATCGATTCGGACTGAATCTAAAGGATGGAATGCCTAGAGGGCTAAATGAACTGCCCGCAGTTCTAGCATGTTGATATGATAAGTCTGCTCCTTGCTGGTCCATCTGCCCTGAGTTTGTAGCTGACCCAGATGCGCTCCCCATCCCTAAAGAGATGCATCCGTGATCAGAGATTGTTTTGGCAGAGGTTGATGGAATGGGACTCCCACCAGAAGATTATTTGGCTGAAGCCACCAGAGAATGGACTTCTTCGCTGTTTGAGAGAGGAGAATTCGGTTGTTCCAATGACCAGAGGATTGGTCCCATTTGTCCTCCAGATCCTGCTGCAAAGGTCCCATACTCAATCTGGAGTTTGGTATGACAAAGATGCAAGAGGCCATCGACCCCAGTAGGGACGCCACTTGCCTTACTGATGATGGCTGATGTGCTTGAAGGATGATGTTGCATTTGTTTCTCATTGATAACAGTCTCTCCTCCAAAGGAAACCCTTTTCCGAGGTCGGAGCCCAGATAGTGGAGCGATTGAGTGGGCTGATGAACTGATTTTTCCACGTTCACATGAAGGCCTAGGCATTGAAGGAGATCCAGGCAGATGTGAAGGTGCTCTTGCACCATGTGAAGAGATGATCCCTTCAACAACCCAGGTATGGATACACGAACAGGCTTTGGCTATGTAATGCTGCCGCCCCTACTGCCATGCATTTCGCAAATACCCTCGGAGCAGATTTTAGGCTGAAGGGTAAGACCTTGAACTGGTAATGCTTCGTGCCTAACACATCCAATCTCCTTTCCTCAGATGAGGAAATATTTGATGGAGCGCCAACATTCGAAACTTCTCCTTTCTGATTAACTTGTTCAGAGAACGTAGATCTAGAATCGGTCTGAACTTGTTTGGTTGGTCTTTTTTCTGAACAAGGAAGTATCTGGAGTAGACTCCCTTTCCTCTCTGTGCAGGAGGGACCTCTTCTATGGCTAGTTTCTTGAGAAGGGTCAAAACTTCCTGACGCAGCAGTTCTAGGTGTAGATGACATGACTTTACTAGAGGAATGTCTTTTGGGGGCGCGCAAAAACGTAGTGCGTACCCATTGCTCAGTATATTCAGCACCCACTGGTCTTTGATGATGTTGCGCCACTCTTGTATGCAATTTGAAATACTTCCTCCCACTGGAGTGTGCAACGGATCTATAGGAAGCAGAAAACCATTGCTTTGCTCGAGTTTTTACTGCGGAAGAGGACTGTTGTTGATGTCCTCCTCTTCCTCTCGAGGAACGACGGCCTTGAAACTGAGACTCGTTTTGAGACCATTGATGGGTCTGAACCCTCTGTTGGTAATTTTTACGATTGTAGGGCCTGTAGCGTCGTTTGAACTCCTTTTTCTTCTCCAGGCCCACAGCCTTTAATGTGTCCAACTCTGCCTTCATTCTGGCAATTTCCTCATCGGTGGGTGATCCAGACAGTGAGTTTCCAGAAAACTGAAGATTCAAAATGCGTTGCTGTGCTTCCGGTTTCAACGCTGTCAGGCGCAACCAGGAAGATCTCCGTGCACATATACCATGTGCATACGAGTGAGCAGCCAAAGTCGCCCCATCCGCTGCTGTATTGGCCACCAGTGCCCCTTCTTGGAGAATCTCAGAGAAGTCCTGTTGATCCTCCTTTGGGAGTTTGCCTTTAAAACGCTCCAGAGAATCCCATAAGGACCTATCATAACGGCCCAGCAGGGCAGCAGCACTAGACACCTTAAGAGAAGGCCTTTCTACCCCAAGAATCCTGGGCTTTACTTTCTTTATCTGGAGGAGCTGAGGAGGAAGAAGCCACCGCATGTGTCTTTGCTGCTGCGATGATGACAAACCTGGTGGTGGATCAGATTTCAGAAAAAGAGGATCTGATGCAGCAGGATTATATTTTTCAGGATCCGAGCCCGGAGCCGCTTTAGCCGATGGAGTGAGGAAGATGTCCATTACCGGCTCAATGATACCAGGAACCAGAGGAAGCAAAGGCCTAGCCGCAGATCTCTGATGGAGAGTTTCGAAAATGATGGAAGTGGTGGACTGAGGCGCTGACATGGCTATGCCTAGCTTTTGTGCTCCTCTAGCGAGAACATCGTGAAAGGTATTAACATCATTGATGGGTGAAACTCTAGAAGATGGGCTATCCGTAAGGGTAGGCGAGTAGTCCCTTTTGGATGAGCGTGTCGAAGATGAGGACCAAAATGGAGTTCTTTGTCTCTTGTGATGACCCCGAGTCGACCTGCGCTCAGGAGATCTGCCTCTGTGTTCTCTGGTCCGAGTAGTGGGGGACCTGTTCACTTCCTGCACTAGACGTTGTAACAGGGATCTGTGCAGTGGACTGGAATAGTCCATAGGCCGTTGGGCATGACCAGAGGGTTCTTTCTGCCAATGATGGAGAGGTTGAAGCCATCTGGGCGGAAGGTGAATTGAAGGAGATTGCGGTCTCCTTCGAGAGCCTCTTGGAGGTGTTCTTGGAGGCTCAGGTGAATGAGCAGAAGAGCTGCGTGACGTCGCAATCGTCTGAGGTGAGCTCCTAATAGAATGAGAGGACTCCCTGCTACTTCTGGAGCGTGATCGGCGTCTCGATGAACAATGTGATGTTGATGGAGTGACTCGACGTTGACCGGTTCTGCATCACCATCACTGGTGAATCCCTAGAGCGTGATCTTCTCCTCGACATCCACCTCTCCGTGTGCTTTCGACGTTGTATGATGAGACGTCGAACACCTGGAGCCAACAGACTTTAACGTTGAGCGTGCAGGAGACCCCAACAAAGTACGGATCGACGGAGAAATCCTTCTTGGTGTCATGTCTTGATGCCTTTCAGGTCTCTCTCTTGACACTGATCGTCTACTGGAAGTCAGTGGAGTTGAGATCGGGGCACTTCTCGCCGTCGATGGAGACCGCCGTCTCGACTTCGAACGACGCCTGGTGTATTTCACTCTGGATCTCGATGACGAGTCTTTCTTCGTCGTCGGTGAACATCGAGCCCTCGACGTTGAACGTCGCTTGGACGACAATGGAGGCGATGAGTGCCTTGCCTCTAGTGACGAGGCGCGTCTCGACGTTGACCGCCGCCTGGTTGACTGAAACGGAGACGCCTGCTTCGACGCCGATCACCGGTGACTCTGCGACTTGACGGCGACGACGGAGATCTATCTCTCGACGTTGGGCAAGCCCGCATCAACTGAGAGTGACTCCTCGACGCCTATCGTCGCCAGGTTGACGACTACGGAGGATCCGACGTAGCTGTAGTCTTCATCGACGACCGGTGTTCTCTCGACGGCGAGCCCGCCGTCGATGGTCTTCTCGTTGACGATTTCGTTGCCAATGAAGGTATTTGTGGCGCCTGAACCCAACGCCGATGGAGGGCAGACTGGAACCTTACTTTTAGATGGAGTGCTGGCTCTCTTTTGCCTCTTCTTCATCGGAGACCTGCCTCTTGAAGGTGCTTGTCCCTTCTCAGCCAGCCCATAGAGGCAAATCCTCTCCCTGTCCTTCAGAGATCTTTTGGACAGCGGCTGGCAATGCTGACAGATCATGGGAGCATGATCAGAATTAAGGCAGAGAATACAGACAGGTTGGGAGTCTGTTTTAGCCTACTTCTTGCCACAGGAAGGGCAAGAGTCAAAAAGAGGGGGCATTTTTGACTGGAAAATAATGCTCAACTCTCTCAAGAATAGTAGAGAAGTACTTCAACAACAAAAAGACGTCGAAGTAAAATGTTTTTAAGAAAAAAAAGAAGTGATTTCTGACAGAAATCAGAAAAAACTAAGAGCTGAAGTTACCAGGGTCCTGACAGAAGGAGCCGGAAAGAACAACTGACCTGTCACTCCTGAGGCATGATGGGAAGCTAGGGGTCATGGCTGCCTTAAAGGCACAGTGCCAGTTTATTCTGTGTGTTTCTGTGGGTTAGCTTTTCAGCTTTCTACACTGATGTTTCTGCAATGCAGCCGATGTGCTGGCAATGTTTTTTTCATTCCTCTTAGCAGGATTATGATTTCTGCTGTGTATTAAAGCAGTTTCCAAATGCGTTTCTTCCTCCCTGCTTTATTAAAATTGTATTTATATGCAAGGGAAATTCTTACAAAATTGCTGCATTGTGCGTTTGTATATATATATATATATATATATATATATAAATATATATATATATATAGCTACATATATGGTTTCCACATATATGTTTTATATGTTTCAGGGGTCCCGCGCATTGGCGGGAATGTTCATGTGCTTACGACTATTGATGAGGATCCCCTGGAAGAGAATCAGTTGTTATGTAGGCAGTACAAAGGAGAGGGAAAAACCTTACAACGCCCTGTTCAACTCCTCCAGATAGGGATGGTAAGAGCCTAGACAGCATGGGGAAGCGTTCTCTGCTATGGAGGCTATCACCATAAGGGTGTTCAAATCTCTGGCCATACTGGGTAGGTATGACCGTCAGATGTGTTCACACCTCATGCAAGTCCTAGATTTTCTACCAGAGGATAAAATCAGGAAGCTAGAGCTATCCTTCAAGAATTGAATCATTTTCTCTCAAAGAGACCTGCTACCCATTGGGAATACACGCAAATGGTATTGGCTATGACAGAGCTAATACTCACTAACAACTATTTCTTATTCAAAGATGAGTGGTTCAAACAAACTCAAGGTGTAGCTATGGGCTCCAGATTTTCACCAGCCTACGCCAATCTTTTCATGGGTTGCCTGGAGGAGGTGATCATCTGGGGCCCATCAGGAAGTCGTTGGAATGAACATATCCTTTATTGGGGAAGGTTCATAGACGACTGCCTTATGATATGGACCGGAACTGAAGTGCTATTGCAAGAGTTTTTTGATTACTTGAATAGTAATGATATGAACATTAGGTTCACTACTCACTACAGTACCACTAATGTAATATTTCTAGATGTAAAATTATACATCAGCAATGATTGTATTCAAAGTGACTTGTATCGGAAACCTACCTCCTGTAATGCTATCTTGCATGCAAAGAGTGCTCATCCCCGGCATCAATTAAAAGCAATTCCTTTTGGAGAAATGATTAGAGCCAGACGTAATTGCAGTGAAGATTCACATTTTGAATTATGTATATCTGACATGGAGAAAAGATTCCTTCAGAGGGGTTATGACCAACATGATATACATGTGGTCAAAACTAGGGCCCTAAAAATCAAACGCATGTCCACTCTAAAATCTGTGAAAGACACTACACAAGTAGTGCAACCTATCAGATTAATAACTGACTTTACACCTATTAGTGTTTCACTTAGGAAAAGCATGTGTGAACATTGGCGCTTTTTGAAATTAGATAGAACTCTAGCAGATTGTTTAACTGAACGACCACAAATCACTTATCGAAGGGGTAAAACTCTTGGTTCTCAACTAAGCCCCAGCTATCCAGTGAATAAACAATCAGAGACCTGGCTGACACAACATTCTATGGGCTTTTATAAGTGTGGTCACTGTGGAATGTGTAGATGTGCTAAAGATAAAATGCGAGATTTTCAATTTAATGACAGCAAAACATTTACCATATTGACAAATATTACTTGCAGTACCAAGTATGTTGTATACATTATTGAATGCAAATGTGCTAGGATATATGTGGGTAGTACTATAAGAGCACTGAAGGAACGTGTTGGTGAACATTTACGGGCTATTAAGTACAATGATATACGTTATCCTATTGCTGAACTTTTACATAATTGCAAAGCTCAGGGCCCAAATAAAACTTTCATGTTCTTTGGTAACATGTGAAACTGGATCCACGTGGTGGTAATAGGGAATTGAAATTGCGAAGGACAGAGGCAAAATGGATCATGCGTCTGAGGGCCGTGGAGGACGGTCTTAATTTTGATCAGGAATTACAGTACTTTCTAGGTGACTGAGATTTGAGATTGGATTATTAATTTATAACTGTTATGGATTTGTTTTTTTTATTATATACTGAACCATCAATCTCTGGCTGTGACTCTCAGGAGCATTGGAAGGCGAGGTCTTAATTTGGAGTTATAAAAAAAAAGAAATTTGTGGTAAATGTTATTTCAGAACGATAATTTCTACATACTTATGATCTACTTATGGGATATAGAATTTAGAATTGTTGTCAATTGTGTTGTTCTTCCATTTGGTCTTGCCCTCTATACCTTGTTGGGGGGATATTTATAGATATTACATCTGGGAGACTGAGTTTATATTAAACTGCTCCAATGATATATGGGAGCTTAGCTTCATCTCAATGATGGGGTTTACTTTGTCCACAAATAATTTAAATATTTTCTGTGGTTTATTTCATCTACTTATGGTGCTTACTGATAGTAATGTTAGTCTGCTATTTGCTAATTAGTAGCGCTTTATTTTAATCCTTCTTTTTAATTGTATATGACGTAAAGCAAAATAGCTTCATAATATAGTCCGTTTTTGATGTTAGCGACCACTTCACCCGATGGATACTTGTAGTCTTTTCGCTTATAGAAGGTGTCCTTTGAAATTAAGGATAGTCTGTTTTCGCTTATAATGAGCATGATGGAGTCATTAGAATGATTATAACTGATACTACAAGCAATATGACTGATAATGTAGACGAACATTGGAGAGTGCCTCTTAAAGGCATTATTTGGTTTCCCATCTCAAGATGGAGCGGATCAAAAGAGAACGTCTGCTAGTCCTTTTATAGTGTCTGCATGACTTTATTTGAATGAGGAACCAGGAAGTCCTGTTGACCGCCTGTATTCGGGAGGAGTTCCCGGGAGCGAAGGTATTTATCATGACTGTTTGTATTCAACATTGAATTAATTGATTGTGCTATAGATTTTACACGTAGAGTATCGCCCTTTACTTCAGGTGCCGTACTTGGGGGACCTCATCTGGCTACTAAGACACACGACGGTAATGGACGTTGTGGTTTGATACATGTGGAGATAAACTTAAGGTACGATAAAGTGCTATCTTTCTTCAGCTGTGAGCCATACGCAATATAATGGCTTAATTTGGTTGTGCTTTCATGTGGGCAAGTCATTATAAACATAGTGCGAGATATTGAACTTTATATCGTTTACTAAGGTGCTATTATCTAGCGTTATAATTCTGTTACCGCGAGAAGCGAAGAAAATATAAAGCCATATTCTAAGATGCACAGGGCAAGAACACGTTTTTAATAGTGGCGCTTTTCTTTTGTATGGTGATAACCTAGGATTATATTCTGACATCAGTTAACTATGAGTTGAAACGGCTCGATAAAGCTTGCCCGAAATTTTGTAGAAGTACAAGGTATTATATATCCATTTGTTTTATAACTTTGCAGAATCGACTTATAAATATTGGGGCTGACCTAAGACAAGGATTCGTAATTTGGATATTTTAAATTCATTTCGTGGATAATCGATACTACTACAAATTACCTTTATCAAGGTAAGATTTATTTTGGAAAGTACGGTCATTCGCGATCAAAACAGACACCGTGAAAGACCATTGCCTTATCCATTAAGCAATTTTATCTTTGATCTTTACAGATTCAGCTTTAAATAGGATCTTAAAGGTACTTTCTGACTTTTGATATTGTGATCTAATGACACAAGGGTTATATACTCATAATATGCACAATATGGAATCTCAGGGTTGTACTTTGAGTATCACGATATCACTATAATAAGAAATGCCATATATCAAGGAGGCTGATATTCATTTTCATAATTTGAATTGGATGCTAATGTATTTAACCAGTCATTTCTCTACTTATTCTTTAATTATTTCTTAAATGTTACTTTGTATACATTATACTGTCACAAATCAGTTCATTTGACTAGCCCTTTGCACTGGGTGTAAATATTTTGGGTTTTCTCGATCTTATGAAAAGTGTATTTTATTTATCATTACAAAATTGCATTCTATGTTACTTCCAGCCTTGAGAAAGTCGTAGGCTTAATGCCGTTGACGACGAAACGCGTTGGCACAAGGAATTGGAAGATCTATGAAATTAAACAAGAAGAAGAATAAGAAAATACATTTATCCATCTGTATTATTCTGTAAAGAATGTTCTTGATTATTTTGGTGACGTGTGTTCCGAAAAAATTGTGAATGTTGTAATCAATCTTATGATTGAGCCTTGGAGAGATTAGAGTGTTTTCTCTCCCCTTTTCTGGATGCACCGTATTATTTTGTCTCTTAACTAATTTCTAGTGTGAATACTATATGTGCGCTTTTTATACCTCTTACACCCCAGCTACTTTTATCCTTCAAGAAGGGGAAAGAATATCCTCAGAAATAGATACAGCAATGGATGTAGCCCTCATGCGTTTTAGACAAATGGCGGGAGCAACGGTCTTGAGAAGGGAGAGCTGGTTACGAGCAACTTCATTCAGACCAGAAGGGCGTCAACATTTTTAGACATGCCTTACAATGGAGAAGCTCAATTTGGAAAGCATATTGATGACGCCTTACAATCAATCAAGGCTGACATGGAGACAGCAAGGTTGTTAGGAGTGTTTCAAGAGAAAAGAGTTCATCCTTTTTGAGCTGGCAGAAGCAGAGGACAATATTTCTTTAGAGGAGGGTATCAGCCTTAAAGATATCAGCCTTATCACCTGCTGCAGGGATATCGTCAACAGTTCCCTTAACAATTTATTTACACCTTCACAGACAACTTTCTCCTGACAACCAGGTAAGAGAAGGGGTGCAGCTACAGGAAAAGGACAGGAGTCCTCAGGGAGACAGCGATAAAAAAGTGACACCGGTCGTCTCTCTGGATTTGTCTCCCTTGAATTTCAGAGACACTCTCAACAACTATTACAAAAATTTTAAGTCCATCTCTTCCGACACATGGGTCTTAGACATGATTGCGTATTGACTCATCCTATAATTTATTCAGAAACCTCCATGCCATCCACCTATCAGGAGATCATACCAACATGCTCGTCTTTTAAGAGAGGAAATACAATCTCGGATATTGAAAGGAACAACAGAAGATATCTCACAAAATTGCAGAAACACAGGTTTCTACTCCAACTTCTTTCAGCTGAAGAAGAATGAAAAATAGAGACAGGTGTTGTATTTGAGACAGCTCAACAAGCACCTCAAAAAACAATCTCCGAGAATGATTATGCTACAAAACACAGTTGGATCTTCTGCACACTTATTGTCACATCCCCATACATGTAAGGCGGCATCTCAGACTCGAGGTGGCCGGATGTCACTACCAATTCAGGGTTCTACCTTTCGGGTTAAAGTCAGCCCCAAGAATATTCACCAATTGCATGGCACCGGTAGCAGCGTACCAGAGATGAAACAACCACCAGGTATTTCCTTACCTGGACAATTGGCTAATAAAAGAAAATTCGAACAGGGCTGCAAATTGGTTCTAGACGGGCATGCCTTCAACTTTTCGAAGATCCGGGTCTCCAGATAAACAAAGAGAAATTGTGAGCAATTCCAGACACAATAATTACATTTCTGGGAGCAGTCCTGGACACAAACAAATTTGTAAGGTGTATCCTACAAAAGAAAGAATTGAAACAATAATAGCATTAGCATCGACCCTATCCAGAAAAAAATCCTCTCAAGTCAGGCAATTCAAATCATTTCTAGGAAGGAGTGGTATCATTATGCATTCCTCTCATACCAAACTGTAATTTGTACATGAGGCCACTGTAAGAACAGCTGGATAAGCGAAGGATGCAGGACACAGACTCAATCGGCAACGTGGTCCATATAACAGAAATGGCGAGCGTTATGTAATGCTGAAGGAGGAAAGCCAACATTGCAGTTGGGGCCTAGTTAAGTCGCCATGTTATGTCAATACACAGGATGCTTCCACAGAAGGCTGGGGAGCATATCTCCAAGATTTGGAAATGAGCAGAGAGTGGTCAGACAAGGAAAAGTAGAAAAATATACATATCCTATAACTGAAAGCAGTGGCCTTGGAGCTCGGGCTTTTCTGCCAAGAGTAAAGGGGTGGGAGGTCATGATTTGAAAAGACAACATGACCACAATGTTCTATGAAACCAAACAAAGTGGAACAAGATCACGTCTGTTGTCCAGGGAGGCACAGGACATTTGGAACTGGTGTCCCCATCACAAGGACTCCATGAAAGAGGAGCATCTACAAGTGAAAGAAAAACAATGGGCGGACAAATTAAGCAGGTCTCTGAAAGATTGCCACAAGTTGGAGATGTCCAAAATTCAACTCAGCAAAATATTCAGCAAATGGGGAACACCATGTCTAGATCTGTTCGCTAGCGTGGCGAACAAGAAATGTCAATATTATGCAAGCAGATCATGGGGAAATGCGCTTCAAATATCATGAATAGGTATATTTGAGTATGCCCCTCCGCCAATACCTCTTATCCCAAAAATGCTTAACAAGATGAAAAAGGAACCATGCTGGAATATGATAGCTTCCAGTGTGGTCAAGACAATTTCAGCACAGAGAGCTTCCTCTAATATCAGAAAAGTGTCACATTCCACTCATACTAAACCCAGGATTGCTATACAGAAAGAACGGGTAGTTATTGCATTCGAATCTGGATTCGTTCAACTTAGCCGCCTAAATACAATGAATTTCACCAGCTGAATATTTCTCAACAATGCAGAGAAGAACGACTTTGACGCCAGCATTTTGAAAACTAGGAGAATGTTTCTTTAAACATCGAGAGTGCCCTAATTGAGGAAGCCTACGGAAGGTAAGAAGTATATCTTTCACAGTCTTTGGGGAACCGTGTTCGCTAACTATCTAGATGGAACCAAGATAGCCTCTTAGAAATCGTGGTCTTTACCTGCAGCATTGCATATAAGAAAAATAAGAATATAAGGAGATCCATACATCCAACAGATTGAAAAGTATTAACTCTTGTGCAAACTAACCTATGATAAGCAACAGAGCCTAACCCAAAGAGCTCTTTTCCATCATGCTGCAAGTTGATAAACGGATCAGTCTCTTTTGAGCCAGAGAGTTTGTTTCGCTGCACTATACATAGAGAACCCCCCCTTACCGCCGCACAGACTATAAAGAACACCTTTTTAAAAAATATATTGGTCCTGAAGAAGGAGACGGGAAATTCGCATACAGTCTCCGAAACGTGCGTAGACCGACCAGATATCTGGGAGACCTATAGTAGAAACTTTGTGTTAATGCTTTAACCAAAATCTTTTGTGTTTCTCTCGAATCTTATCAATTCCTGAACTATAACTCAAACAGGATCTTACACCAGATGTGGTTTTTTAGTTTTATACATTAAAAAAAGGAAACCTTTTTGTGGTATGATTGATAGTATGCAAGGGTGGAGTGACAGGTGAGAATGACAGTGTGATGGTATGTTCTTGTGGGGTTTTTCTCTTAATGTTTTTTCATTTGTCTCTCTAAATTCAATTATTTGAATCAAAAAAGATTTTTGTCTCTATGTGCCTCTTCCTTTCTTATAAATTGTTGTCACCCAATTTAATGGAAAAATATGTGTATGGCAATGTTTATTTTGTACATAAACTATGTGTCAAATGAAATTTTATAAATTATGTGTTATAAAAATAAAAACCAATAAACAAGATTCAAGAGTAAGTTATCCTTGAAATGTTTTGTGGCTCTGGGGATTATCAAAGGCATGAATAACTATCATTAACAATTAACCCCTTCGACGCGCATGACGGAACGATTCCGTCATGCACGTCGGTTGGGCTGTGCTTATGACGGAACCGTTCCGTCATGGCCCCGCCCGCGCTCAGAACCTTCAGCGTGGCACGGAAATCCGCGCCGCGCTGAAGGGGTTAAAATAGGTTAGACAAGAGGTTGTTTTCTTTACATGTGCCCTTTCCCCTCCTCTTGAACCTAAAAGAAACTAGGGGAACCCTTTCTTCCACATACAGAGAATCTGGCAGATGTCAGAGAAATTCACGAGTAAGTCAAACAAGGCAAAATGGGTAAGATTTTGTAATTGGTGTTCCACAAATAAGTGTAACCCTTTCTCTTTGACACCGTATCTACTATGCTTAGCTCAGTCCGGTCTATCTCATTGCTCGATTAGAGTACATCTGTGGGCAATTTCAAGATTCAGGTGGACTAGGAATCAAAAGTCCCTGTGGTCTTAAAGGCTAATAAAAGAATTCCTAAAAGGACTATGGAGGGCTAGTAAGAAAACCACCAATTAGTTGGCAGCTGAATACAGGTTTAGTGCAACAGATGAGGAGGCCTTTTGAGTCTATACAGAAAGCTGACAAACTGCTGTTTTCTTATCCCTTACATCTTCAAGACAAATTAGTGGAATACAAGATTTTACAGTGCAGGATCCATACAAGCAATTCAAAGGGGACAGAGTTATCCTGAGTACTAACCCTCGCTTCATTCCTTAAGTGCCAACAGATTTTCACCTCAAATAACCCATTGTCTTAAAGTCATTCTTTCAGAACACCTAGAAAGAAGGAAAAAAGGAGCTTCCTACTTTAGACATTAAAAGATGCTTACATTTTTTAAAAAAAAGAACAAGGGGGGCGTGGCTTGCCAGCCTAACATGGCGGACGTGTGCTGAGTGAGCTCCGTCCAGCCCACAGATCATCCGACATATATCCTTCCTTCCCTGCGATCTACAACAAAGCAGAGACGATCCATCGTCGCTGCGCTTCCCTGCATTCGCCCCGGGAGTCATTCGGGTGCCTGAAGACGTCTGGAAGGGACCAATTGTGGGGCACCTAGGAGCGGCCTGCCCAAGAGCGGTGAAGCCGGGGGGGTCGCGTTAGGCGCCATTGGCCACGAGCGGGGGACGTGCGGCCCTGCGGGGCCCGCCCATTGACGCATGACAGCGGAGGACCTGACTGGCCGGCGGACAGGCTGGAGGCGGCTCAGCAACTCTGCGGCTGGGCCCGAGATACGGCTGGAAGCGGGGATTCGGCGGTCTGATCGGGCCGCGTAGGTGAGGCGCGAGCGGGAAGCTGTGATTGGGCCTTATGGTGGTGGAGGTAGCAGGTGGCATAATCGTTGCACCGGCACTCAGGCTCAGGTCCGGTGGTGTGCCCCCCCCCTCCTGGGGGCACTAATCACACTGTGCGGGGGATCGGCGGTGCAGTCGGCCCGCGGGGGTGGCGAGTGGGGCGCTAATCTTCTGTTCTGTTCGCCTGGTCGGGCCGTGCTCAGGGGAGGTGTGAGGCGCCTTGGAGGCAGTGGAGGAGTCTGGTGGCCCGAAGGAGCGAACACTAGGCCTACAGGAGAGTGGACCAAGGTGTGGGCCTCCACCCCCCCCCCCATAGGGGCGCTTGAATATTGATGGGGGATCGGCGGTGCGGTCGGCCCGCAGGAGAGGTGCAGGGGGGTCATCGCAGGTTTTGTTCCTTCCTCCTCACCTGGGCTCTGTGAGGGTCAGGTCGCCTCCCACATCGGCGGTCGGGCGGACCGCATGGGGCTGGTTTGCAGGCTGAGGGGCACTTCCATCTCGCTGGCGGACTGGTAGGGGATCGGCGGCTGAAGCGGGCCACGGGGGTGGGGCTCCAGTGGCTTGAGTTTGGTTTGTGTCCCCCCCCACCCTCCTCCTGTGCTGGGTTATTCGAGGTGCTGGCCTGGACGGTGGCCTGTGGATCTGCAACCCCAAGTATATATTCGTCCCGAGAGAGTGCAGGTGGTGGAAGACAGGTGGCGACGTCGAGCCGCAAGGGGGGGGCTGCGGACTGGCCAAATACGCAGATGTTTATTTCTCTACCCCCCCCCCCCCCCCGGTGAGGTGTCAGGATTGGCGGGTACCCACATCGGCGGTCGGTCGGGCCGCGTGGACACCCATTGGGCCTCAGGAACGGTGGATATAGCCACGAAGGGTGGCAACGCACAGCAGGAGTGCTAGCGCGCCCCATTGTTCCGACGATAGCGACCGGGCTGTGGCAGCGGATCCAACATTGTATAAGAGTCTGGGATCCCCGGAGAGGGGGAGCCGAGTAAAGAACAGTTAGGCGGGGGAGCGGTTGCGTCTGCTGGTAGGCTCCCATTCGGTGGCCGGGTCGGACTGCGGGGGCTGGCAGTATTCGCGCCTGTGCCCTGCTCGGCTCTCCCGGGTGCGGTGCGGGGACGTCGGGGACAATCATGCCAAGAGACAAGGGGGGTGGCAGATCAAGCAAGCAAGGCCCCATCGGCAAGTTCACAGGCCCGAGGGCGGGGGTCGTTGGGGGCCCACCGGAGGCAACGCCGGACAATTCAACTCTCCTGGCAGCCATCACCCTGTCAAGGGACATGCTGGCCGCAAAAATTGGGGTGGTCGGGGCGGACGTAATGTTGTTGAGGCAGGAGCTGCGCTCTGCAGTGACCTGTATCACGGAGGCTGAAACCCGGATCTCGCGGGTGGAGGACGAAGTTACAGTGCTGAAACAGAAGGTTGCTAAAATGGAGACAGTTCAGAAGGGCCTTGCACTTCGTGTGGAGGATGTGGAAGGGAGGGCTTGACGCAACAACCTGCGGTTTGTTGGTTTTCCGGAGGGCTGTGAAGAGGGCAACACGGAACGATTCCTGACGCAATGGCTCGAGAGCTGGCTCCCTCCGGAGGCCCGGT
Source organism: Triturus cristatus (assembly GCF_964204655.1). Lineage (NCBI taxonomy): Eukaryota > Metazoa > Chordata > Amphibia > Caudata > Salamandridae > Triturus > Triturus cristatus. Next base: position 1,150,515,484 of record NC_140585.1, read on the forward strand.
CCCAGTGTTTTGTGGTGGAGCGGGCTCACAGAGCTCTGGTGCAGAAACCCCCGTGGGGGCTCGCCCGCGGCCCATTATCGCTAAGGTCTTAAATTACCTTGACCGGGACGCTATCCTGAAGCAAGCTAGGGCGCAGGAATCCCTGCATTACAATAATGCCCGCATTCTTATATTTCCGGACTACACGAGACTAGTTCAGCAGCAGCGTCAATTGTTCATGGCGGCGAAGGCCCGCTTGCGGGACCTTAAGCTCCAGTATGCCCTGCTCTATCCGGCGCGTCTTAGGGTGGTATTCCGCTCCCGCACCCATTTCTTCGACACACCGGAAGAGGTGTTCAAATGGACAGATGAGACGGTGCGAGTAAGGCCGCATACCCCGCCAGGCAGGGAGTCTGACACGTCATTGGGCGGGGTGGCTCGGAATGGCCCTCGAGGACCACACCAGAAAAGCAGCAGCAGATCTAGATCCAGGAGGCACTCCCGGTCCGGCAGTGTCTCCTCTCGGGAAAGGGGGGGGGCTCTATATCAGGGCACCAAACTTTTGAACTCTAATTTAAGATGCTAAAGGGGCATTGTGGGGAAGTGGCAGCTGTTTTCGTAGAGGGAGTTACAATGTGGTTGGGTCTCACAGCAACGACCGTGGGGGTGGGGCGCTCAGGTGATATGGGCTGTGAGGTGGGAATCCATTGGTCGGGGTGGGTCTCATCCCCCTGTTGGGGATTGGGGCCCGGTCCCGTCGTGACAGATACTTCAGAGTTCTTTGAGGTATGGGGTGGGGGGTTGGTTGGGGAGGGGTTGTTTCAGTTTTCCGATCGCGCTTATGCTGGACACTTGTTCTTCGTCTCTGCGCCGCCACGATTTTATGCTCGCTGCACTGGGTTGTGCGCCAACACATGACCGGAATACCTAATAATAGTAACCTACACCCGGGCAGTGTTCGTATTATTAGCTGGAATGTGCGGGGGGCCCTGGACAAAATCAAGCGCGGGGCGATACTCCATCAGGCGAAGAGGGCTAGGGCGGATGTTTTAATGCTACAGGAAACGCATTTGTTGGGTACAAAGGTCCTTTGCTTACAACGGTATGGCTTTCAGCAGGTATTTCACACTGGCTTTACAAGGGGCTCGCGAGGAGTGGCGATATTGATACATCGTAGGGTCCCGTATGTACACGTACAACAGTGGGCCGATACACAGGGGCGGTATCTATTTAGGGGCAGAATTTCCTCACCCTGGGTAGTGTTTATGCTCCCCCTCCTTTACAATGGAACCTAGTAGAGAAACTGCTCTCCTTGTGGGCTGATATGCCAGATGGATTATCCGTGGTGGGCGGAGATTGGAACGATGTGATGGACCTGACCAAAGATAGGACTAGAGTTAGGGGTTGCCTGGGGAGTGGTCCTTCCACGAAACTACACTCGCTAGTTATGGGCTTGGATTGGATAGATGTATGGCGACGGAAGCATGGTGATCGGCGGGGATACACATACCTTTCGGCGGTTCATCACTCATTATCTAGGCTTGACTATATCTTTGTTCCTCGGGTGGCGGTGGGAAGGGTGGTGTCAGTGGAAATTCTACCTCACGGCCTTTCGGATCAATCTCCGGTGTCCGTTGAGATATGTATAGGTAGGGGGAAACAACTGTTTTGATGCAGATTATCCACTTGGCACTTACAACATACGGAGTATGGGTCCCATATGAGTGAGGCGATTGCTCGGTATCTGTCGGACAGTGAGGGATCTGTCAATGGTGCCGCGCTTTTATGGGAAGCGATGAAGCCCACATTGCGAGGAATTGATATATCTTGGTGCGTGGCGGCCCGTAGGAAGCGCAGGGCAGAGCTAATTCTAGCAGAGGCGAAGATGGAGGCACTTGAGCGTCGGTGTCAGGGGGCTGGGAGGGATCAGAACGCGCGGCAATTGCTCTATGCACAGCAGGCTTGTGCAGCCCTGCTGCTGGATGAGGCACATCAGGTCTGGTTGGCGACGCGTAGCAGAGCATATCAATGCGGGGACAAGTCTAGTAAAATGTTGCATCGTCTCTGTCAGGGTACCTTCCATGCCCAGGATCTACCGGGTATTTTGGATTCGGCAGGGAGGGCCATCCAAATCCCCCGGCCATAGCAGAGAGCTTCGCCGTCTATTTTGCAGAATTGTACGCTCAGCGGGAAGTTTTACCAGGAGCCACCATAGATGGGTTCCTTGCGGACTTGCCTCCCAAAATGGTGTCGGATGAGGTGCAGGGCCAGTTGGAGGCCCCTTTGACAGATGAGGAGCTGGGGGTGGCGCTGGGGGAGCTCAACTCGGGTAAAGCACCGGGACCCAATGGGTTTCCTAGCGAATTTTGTCGACGGTATAATATGCAATTGGTCCCGTATTACCAAGCAGTAGTGGAGGAGGCCCGGGAAAGGGGGGTGCTCCCGTTGGATTGGAGGCACACGAAAGTGGTGGTATTCCACAAGCCGGGTCGGCCCCAGGATCAGCATGCCTCATATCGCCACATATCTTTGTTAAATGTGGAGGCTAAAATACTGGCGAAGGCATTGGCAAATTGTCTTTTGCCTCATATCACTGCCTTAGTGCACCCGGACCAAGCGGGATTTATGCCCCAGCGGGCGACTAGACACAACATACGGAGGGCGCACGTCGCAGTGGCGGCAATACGGAAGACGGGAGAGCCGGCGGCTCTACTACTGGCAGATATGGACAGGGCGTTCGACTCCCTCAGCTGGGTTTACCTCTTTGCATTGCTACGTAGACTCAATCTTGGTCCCCACTTCCTCTCATACAGATCGCTCCTCTATAAGGAGCTCACAGCTTCGGTTCGGGTGGCTGGAGCTTCCTCCCCCACCTTTTCCATAGGGCGGAGTACAAGGCAGGAGTGCCCGCTGTCTCCATACTTCTTCGCCCTAGCCATGGAGCCGTTGGCGAGGTGGGTACGCATTGATGCGCAGGTCTGGGGATTTAAATGGGCCCCGGGACTGTCCGACCGGATTGCGTTATACGCAGATGATGTCCTGTTTTTTCTTACTGACGTGGACAAGACAGGACCGCGGCTGCTGCGCATCATGCAGATTTTTGGGGAAACATCGGGTTTGCATATGAATCCTCGCAAGTCTATTTTGTGGGCTCTGGGGGAGCGAGCGAGAGTGGGTGCCTGGGCTTCCTCGATCCAATTGGCGGTGGGGGGCCTGAAGTATTTGGGGGTATTCCTGTCGGATGTGCAGACTATCTCCTGGGAACGGAATGTGGCTCCGGTGTGGGAGCGAGTTCGCTCAGACATTAAATCTTGGTCTCATATGCCCCTGTCCCCATCTAGAAGATCAGCAATTTTCAATATGGTGGTGCTCCCTTGGCTCCTTTATCAGCTGCAGAACCACCCATACCGGATTCCGCCTGGCTGGTTTAGGCTGGTGAATTCGGTGCTCGGGCAATTTTTGTGGGAAGGGGGTAGGGTACGTGTGGCAATGCGAACGTGCTTTCTGTCCACATATTGCGGAGCGCTGGCGACCTCGGATATCTTATCATACTACCAGGCTTCACACTTGCTAGTTCTTAATGAATGGTGGTATGGGGAGAGGGGAGACCCGGCATATGCGCTGGAGCGGCAGCTTATGGGGAGTCACACCTTACACACGCTCCTATACTCGACGTCGTTGAGAGGTGTGCTGCCACCGGTCACACAGATAGTGTTTCAGATCTGGAGGCAGGCGTTGCGTCGCATGGAATGGTAGAACACCTTGACTCGGGAGACCCTTCTGTGGAATAATGGGTGTCTGCCCCAATTGGCGGCACTACAGAGATTCAAGGGCTGGGATGCTATTGGCATTTCAATACTGGGAGATGTAATGAGAGGTAGGACACTCAAATCCTTTCAGGATCTACAGTGGGAGTTACACATGCCACGGGCGGGCACAATTTTTTCGTTATCTACAGCTCCGTCACGCCCCGTCACGCCCCGTCACCTAGAATGGTGGGTTTAGAGTCCCTCCCTGAATTTAGCCCACTGGAGGTGAAAGTCTTTATGAGGGACCTTAGGGAAAAAAAATTCCAAGATATATCAATCCCTGGTCACACACAGTTCCCCCACACAGAGCAAACTGCGGGGGGATTGGGAGGCAGATGTGGGTGCCCTAGAGGAAGAGGACTGGAGGGAGGCACTAGCAGCGCCGCAGGGCGCAGCTACAGCGCTGAGACTCCGACTGGTTCAGTTTAAATATCTTCACAGGGTATATTTTACGAGAACACGATTGTGGCGGGCGGGATTGATTGTGTCCCCGGAGTGTCTGCGGTGTGGCAGGGAGGAGGGCACATTTCTGCACACAATATGGCAGTGCACGTCATTAGATCAGTTTTGGAGGGCAGTGTTGGCATGCCTTTCGGAGGTGCTGGGGTGGGAGCTCCCCCGATCACCGCGGCTGGCTATACTTCATGTCATGGAAGGCATAGGGGGTAATATTTATAAACGACACCTTATGTTGTTGGGGTTTACGCTGGCTAAGCGAGATATTGCTAGGGAGTGGAAGGCTGCACGAGCCCAGTCCATGACAGTTTGGAAGAATGGATTCGATTTTTGTATGGGACTGGAGCAGCCTGTCTTTGAGGCCAGGGGGTGCCCACACAAACATTACAAGATCTGGAAAAGGTGGGCGGACTATCGAGGAATATGGTTAGAGCCACCGGTGGAGGAGGAGACCCGTGCGTTGGGGTAGTGGCTAGTAGGGTCCAGTGGCCACAGAGGGGGCACGTGGGGGTACGAGCCATGAGGGTGGGATATATGGTTGGTGGGAGTGGGAGAGCAAAATTAGGCGGCAGGAGTGCGATCACAAGGGAGTTGGGGGAGGGAGGGGGGAGTTCAGGGAGGGGATACTAAGTGTTTTCAAATATGCATTTGTTATACATCGTGATTTTACCCCCCTTTTTTCTGGTTTATCTTATGTTTTACTATAGATCTGTCATTTGCTTGCCGGTATATGTATGATGAATATGGCATACGTCTCTGGAGTGTAGAGCCCTGCGCTGTGATAGTCAAAGTGACACATGTCAACGGGATATTGTGTTTCTGGCTCTGTTTACTTAGACAGTTTGATTCACGAGCATCTCACTCCTACCTACCATATCGCCCCTGGGTCCCTGACGCTGCGTGTCTCCCCTGCAGCCGCTGTTTGACATCGCGCAGCCATTGCAGGGGGAGACTACAGCTCCCAGAGGGCTGAGCGCTCCTCAGCTGTTCAGAATCTTCGCGCCCGGAGGCGCTTAAGAGAAGGAGGCTCCCTCGGTAGAGCGGGTTACAATTCAGACGCTGCCCAGCCTGGAAGGATTCACGAGCATCTCACTCCTACCTACCATATCGCCCCTGGGTCCCTGACGCTGCGTGTCTCCCCTGCAGCCGCTGTTTGACATCGCGCAGCCATCGCAGGGGAAGACTACAACTCCCAGAGGGCTGAGCGCTCCTCAGCTGTTCAGAATCTTCGTGCCCGGAGGCGCTTAAGAGAAGGAGGCTCCCTCGGTGGAGCGGGTTACAATTCAGACGCTGCTCTGCCTGGAAGGATTCACGAGCATCTCACTCCTACCTACCATATCGCCCCTGGGTCCCTGACGCTGCGTGTCTCCCCTACAGCCGCTGTTTGACATCGCGCAGCCATCGCAGGGGGAGACTACAGCTCCAAGAGGGCTGAGCGCTCCTCAGCTGTTCAGAATCTTCGCGCCCGGAGGCGCTTAAGAGAAGGAGGCTCCCTCCGCGTCGCGGGACACGCGCGCGGGCAGCGCCGGGCTAAGCCCGGGCAAAGGGCGGGCTGTCTGTGGCCGTCCGGGGCTGTACAAGCCTGGGCTGGGCCACCCCTCTAACCGGCACCAGACGTTCTTTGAGACTGTTCGTTCCAACACCTGGTCGGTTCTTGAGGTTTGCACTGTTGAGGACTTTCATGTTTTGATAGCTGTTGTTACAAACGTATTGAGGTTTCTGTTTTAGAATACGCTATAGCGAAAAACTACAACAAGGGCTCTATAGCGGGGGGGTCAGGGACCCTAGATGCTTATTTAAAAAAAGCTGAAAATGCTGTGTCAAAAGAAATTGAAATAGTGGAAAGAAGGTTGTCATTAGAGCCTTTTACCCAGCTTAACTCAGTTGTTTCTACACAGGCCACCCATTCTATCTCTTCTGGGCCTGCTTTAGAGTCCTATCTTCCCAGTGCCCCATTTTCGATGAACGTCTCTAGTCCCTCTCTTTCCCCCCCAGCCTTACGCACTAGGCAGTTAAAGATCCCTTCTGTTGCCCCTGTTAAAGTACCCAAGGGTAAGAGAAAAGCTACTCATACCCCCAAAGGAAGCCGCCAACAAGCTAAACAACCTAGGAACAAAGATCCTGGTCAAGGGTTGGCTCAACCGGAAGGTAGTTTAGTGGTGGAGGCAACTCCTCATAAGGGAAATCGGCTTACTGAGCATATGGCTCAAGGGGATGTAGCTACTATGAGGGACATATCGGTTGATTTGATTAAGCTGATGGACGAGCGATTGAGAGCGATTATATCGCCAGTCATGGACTTAGTAAGATTGACGATAGACTTATTCTCATTGAACGTCATATAGCGGGTCAGAGTGCACCGGTGTTAAGGCCTAACCCATCTGATCTTCACCCCCTAAGTGCAGTTACATCTAGAGTGTCTGAACTGGTTGAGTCTATGTCGACTCCTGTTGTTGGCCCTATAAACCCCTTACCACCTGCTCGGGGAATAAACGGTGTTGTTAGCCCCGGGTCGAGGGGTCATACTGAAAGACTAAGTTCTCGGGGGGAGCTTACACGCAAGGATCGCCCTTTAAATTTGCCACCAGAGGCCTGCCCATATACGGTTATTTTGGCCAATGTCCCGAAAATTTGTGATGGCAAGGAAGAGCATTGGTCCTCCCTAAAAAATAAAGCCCTCCACTATTTGGCTGGTAAGACAATCTTGGGGAGTCACCTCTTTGATTGTTTTAAAATGGTGAGAAGGGTTCCTTGGGTGGGGAAGTCCAATAAGACACTGAAAGGTGATTGTGTCGTTGTGAATTTTAGTTCCCCCGATATAGTAAACCACATTTTGAGACAAGCAGGGTCTATTAGAATTCAACAGGACTACGTTAATGTTCTCCCATTGGGCTTTTTTTACCCACCTCTTTTTTTGGGGCCTGCCGGAATGAGAGAGCATACCTTTCAGCACGTCCCTGCAAGTAAAACATTGCTATTAAGTAATAGATACGAAGTCCTTAGCACTTTAGATGTTAATGACTGACCCAGGGTCGACAGAGTTTATACCAATAATGATGTATCCAGTGCAGTTTTTTCTAATTCCTTTGGGTCTTTATCCCCCAGGATACCTGCTGTGGATAATATTGTCAATTTCAGTGCTTTAATAGATAAAACTTTACCTCTACAGACAGATCACGACATAAGAGCCACGCAGAGCTGCCCTGAGGAAGTTTCTGTAGTTGGGAGCGGAACAGCTCCTATTATTAATTTTGATAATTTGGGTGTTGAGTTGCCTAATTATGGAGTAGAAGTTGATCCATTACCTCTTTCATTTAATTTGGAAAACTGTATAACACAAGAGCGAGGGTGTGTAGGAGGCACTCCAGCAATAGATATAATTACTGCTTTATCATGGAATATTGCTGGTCTTCGCTCTAAAAGAGGTGATCAAAACTGGAGGGCTTTTCTTTCCACTTATCACATAATTGCTCTGCAAGAAACATGGGAGGCCACAGATCCTTACTAACTGGATGGGTATCAGTCTTTTATCAAATACGCTGTGCCTTCTGTTATGGGGAGACCACGAGGGGGTCTTTTGTTATTATTCAGTCTAAAGTTATTATATAGCATGGAGCTGTTAGTGACCAATTCTTCTCATATTTTAGCGGTGAAAATGGAAGGTGTTAACTTGCCATCATTATTGGTGGTTAATTTTTATAACTCATTTACTAGACTTGATGAGTTAGAGCATCTTAAAGCACTGTTCACATTTTTGGACGAGTATGATGCAATTAACGTTAAACCTTATTTGCTTTTACTTTTTGGCGATTTTAATATTCATGTATGTCATCTTAATTGTTTTGGAAATAATTATCACGATTTTTGCCCGCAAGAGGCTATCCACTTTGAACATTCTAAGGATGGGATATATTTAGAGAGTATGGTATCGGCTTATCATTTACACATGCCTGTTCAAGACTTGTTGGTTCCTGTCCCTACGTTTACGGGTCAAGGCCGTTGTAGTACGATTGACTATATCTTCGTATCTCGCCTTCTGATGAACTTACTGGGCACTTTTTGCGTTACGCAAAATGCCTTAAGTGACCACAATCCTCTTACTGTGGAAATCAAAGTTAAGGCCTTGAGGAAAGATGTTCCCTTGCCTTTGATCTCCATTACAAATTTAGAGTCTACCAGTCAGGGAAGACGACTGAGATGGGATGTTATTACCCCGGCCGATTTCCTTGAAAACTTATACCAAAGTAATAGAGGATTTTAGTCTGTGTCTTTCGGTAGTGGCGCAATCGACGGTTATTCTGCGTGCCTTTGATAGAATAACTAAACAAGTTGTGGGGAATCTTACCAGCCATGGGAGACCAAGGCCCAAGAAATTTAAAAATTGGTTTGACCATGCTTGCTGTAGTGCTCACTCTGCTCTCTTATCGGCACTGAAAGAATCCGGTAAAAACCCTAGTAAGATAGCAGAGACAAGAAGATGTTATAAAAAAGCAATAAAGGACAGGAAAACTCAGTTAAGAAATAAGGCATGGGATGATTTGTCAGACGCAAGTATCCAGAAAAATAGTAGCCAGTTCTGGAAGGTGATTAATAGTCCTCTCTTTGATGAACTGGAGAATACTAACAAAGAGTGTCTCATCCCGCCAGACAGATGGGTGGCTCATTTTAGTGGTCTTTACTCGGAGATTCAAGAATTTAATCCAGTAAACTATGCGGATAGTATATTGGCCTCAAGAATCCTTTTTAAGGAGGAAGAAGTCCTGGAGGCCATTGAGTCAATGGCAAAAGGTAAAGCCTCAGGACTGGATGGAGTTCCCGCGGACCTTTATAGGGCTGATCCAAGGTTTTGGGCAAAACTTTTAACTCGTGTTTTTAATGCTGCATCTGAGGCCGGTGCTCCTAAATCTTGGGGCAAAGCTGTCATTGTCCCTTTATTTAAAAAAGGTTCAAGAGAAGATCCGGCTTGTTACCGGCCTATTTCTCTCTTGGATTCTGCCATGAAAGTAATGGATAAAGTTGTCCTTGCCCGTTTAACAGTCTGGTTGGAGGAGAAATCTATAATCTCTGACCTACAATATGGGTTTAGACAAGGAAAGGGTACTGTAGGTCAATGCCTTAATTTACATCTCATTATTGGGAAATACACGGTCGCTAAGCAGGGGGACCTTCATTTAGCTTTTATGGATTTGTCCACTGCTTTCGATCTTGTAAATCGGCAAAAATGATGGGCCTTATTAGCCGTTTTGGGGCTTGATCCAGTGTTGATTTCTTTTTTGGCTGTTATCCACGAGGATAATACCGCAGTCGTCCGCTATAGTGAAGATGGGAGTCAGACAGATGCTTGGCAGGTAAAGCGCGGGGTAAGACAGGGGTGCATTCTTGCCCCCCTACTTTTCTCGCTTTACATTAATAATTTGGGCGTGGTTTTAACCTCGGTTAGTAAAGATATTCCCAAAGCCGGCTCAAAAATGATCCCTGCATTACTATATGCGGATGACACTGTCTTGTTGGCAAGAACCGCAAGAGGTTTACAAGCTCTTTTAAATGGATTTTATGATTTTATGGTCTCTTTAGACTTATTAATAAATTTCAAAAAATCACATTCCATGTCAATAGGCACGGGGAGGGCGAAAAGGGTTACATTTTTCTGTAATGGGCAGGAATTAACAAAAGTGCAGACCTTCCCATATTTAGGGATTGTATTTGATGATAGAAGATCTTGGGTCATGCAACGTGCCCAGAAAAAGAATAACCTTGCTAGAGCAACAGGAGCACTGTTGGGCTTTGCAAAGCGTTTGGGGTGTAAACCGCTTCCTGCTCTTATGAAAATTTATAGAGCTAAGTGTATTCCCATGGCCCTATATGGTAGTGAGGTTTGGGGTTATAAGGCCTCACCTGACATTCAAACAGTAGAAAATACTTTTTTTCGGAAACTGTTGTCTCTTCCCCCTTCTGCTCCAACTTTTAACATACACGAGGACCTGGGGGTGGGATATCTTACTGACCAAATATCTGTGGCCCCGCTATTAGGTTGGTTTAGAGTTTGGGCGCAGCAGCCACCAAATCTAAACCAACAAATTATTCAAGATTGTTTGTCCCTAGATGAAGCTATGTCTATCCCATGGATTTGCTATATTAAAAACAAAATCAAAAGGCAAGTTGAGGGTCCTCAAGCTGCTTATTGGGGCAGTTCACGAGTGAGCTGGATGGTGTTGTGTTATTTGCAAGCATAACAGTGCGGGACACTTTTTACAACTTGCCTTTTGATTTTGTTTTATTTTCCTTAGAACGGCAGCTGTGGAGTTTGGAAATAAACAAGGGAACATTCTTGTGGTCACAGCTTGCCATTCTTTGAGAGATTTGCCCATGACGAAGGGCGCCAAGCCCGAAACGCGTTGGCACTACTACAGCAAAGGGGTGTCTGAGCCTGGGTTGCTTGTGAGAGAACAGCGTTATTCCAACCAGCGAGTGCAACTCACCGGAAAGGGTAACTTTGTTTGATATATATATATATATATTATTTTAACCAAAGGTGCCCTGCGGTATGATAACACAACTCTTTATTGGCAAAGGAGCAGGGTGGCAGCTCTGATTCTGTTTGTCCATTCGCCCGACGCGTTTCAGAGCTCTCAAGCTCTTTCCTCAGAGGCAATGTTTAATTGTGCATCATAGTATCAGCGTCCCACAGTTCCCTGCGTGCTGGCTTAATTAGTTAACCGGCCTCCGGTGTGCCATTTATTCTTAACCTTTCCTGTTGCATGCTGGAACATGTAGGAATTGGCTCTCAAATAAAACCTCCAGTGGTTGTGTGCAATTAAAACCCTTTACTTGGACCGTTCTCAGCCCTCCAGTGGGCCCCAGGGCTGCCAACTTGCTCCGTGTTCTGTGCCACCAGTTGCGCCGTCATGGAATTCCTGCATAATTCAGGTCTGACGATCCCACACATCTCAAGGGGCGGTGCGAACTTCCACGGCTGGACCTGCCGTGTAGAAATCTTTAACCAAGGGTGCCCTGCATTCAAGACGCACTTGTCCAACCGGTAAGTTAACAACTCTTTATTGGCAAAGGAGCAGGGTGGCAGCTCCGATCCTTTTTGTCCACTCGCCTGACGCGTTTCAGAGCTCTCAAGCCCTTTCCTCAGAGGCAGTATTTAATTGCACATCATAGTATCAGGCTTCAACAGTTCCCTGCATACTGGCTCATTTAGTTAACCGGCCTCCGGTGTGCCATTTATTGTTAACCTTTCCTGTTGCATGCTGGAACATGTAGGAATTGCCTCTCAATTAAAACCTCCAGTGGGTATGTGCAATGAAAACCCTTTACTTGGACTTTTCTCAGCCCTCCAGTGGGCCCCAGGGCTGCCAACTTGCTCCGCGTTCTGTGCCACTAGTTGCGCCGTCATGGCACACCGGAGGCCGGTTAACTAATTAAGCCAGCACGCAGGGAACTGTGGGAGCCTGATACTATGATGCGCAATTAAACACTGCCTCTGAGAAAAGCGCTTGAGAGCTCTAAAACGTGTCAGGTGAATGGACAAAAAGAATCGGAGCTGCCACCCTGCTCCTTTGCCAATAAAGAGTTGAGTTAACTTACCGGTTGGAGGAGTGCGTCTTCAATACAGGGCACCCTTGGTTAAATATATATATATCCTGGAGTAAATCACGGCAAGGTCGAATTCGGAGCCCCAAGCTTCAGAACTTGGGACATATCGGAGCTGATTTTTACCTTGCCTGTGCTTTCCTGATCTGAGGGGAGGCCACGCCGCTACTGGAAGGAGTCCTGCAGAGGCCTAAAAACCGGGACTGCGAGGACCAGGGTGCCTGCCGTTCAGCTGACACAGCACACCTGTCTCCTCTTCCCGGCCCCGCCCCTACTGACTACATCACTCCTCGCGGCCCCCGCTTCGCGGGAGCCGCTCGCAGCTTCAGAACTTGGGACATATCGGAGCTGATTTTTACCTTGCCTGTGCTTTCCTGATCTGAGGGGAGGCCACGCCGTTACTGGAAGGAGTCCTGCAGAGGCATAAAAACCGGGACTGCGAGGACCAGGGTGCCTGCCGCTCAGCTGACACAGCACACTTGTCTCCTCTTCCCGGCCCCGCCCCCATTGACCATACCACCTCTTTAAAGGCCCTCTTCCCACGCGCAAGCGGGACGCGCGCGGGGCGAAGACCGGGCAAAGAGTGAGCCGTTTGAAGCCGTTCGAGAACGGACGAGTTCGGACCTGGGCCACCCCCATTTTATTGTGTTCACTTGTGCTCCCTGGTACTGTTGCTAAGTTTGCTCCTGGACAATGTCTACGAGAGGGTCACGAAGCAAGACTCTGATGGCTGCCGGGCAGTCCCAATGTACCCTGGATAACTATTTTGCAAAGGCTGGAACATTACTAATTGAGGACATTACTACATTGGAACGACGTATCTCCCAAGAAATCGACTGGGTAAGGAGATCGTCTCTGGGCCCCCTAGCTTCTGCAACTACCCCGAATCATAGACTCGAATGTAGTCCATCAGCAGCTGGGGGAGAGGGTCCAGTTGATATACCCAGACTACACTGTTCTACTATATCTAGCATCCCTGATGTAGATTGTACCATTCTGTCTCAGGTGGATCTTAGTATAATACCCCTACCTTTACCAAAGCTTTTACAACCTAATCCTACCCCTAATACCATCTTGCAGGGTAGGGAGGAAAACATCGCTGGGTCTAAATTATCTGAACCACATAAGTTAGGGCCGAGAGAAGGAGCGATTCCAAAAATTACTAAGAGGCCCCAAAAGCAACTAGGGGAAAAACGGAAAAATGCTAAAAATCAAATTCCAATAGAAAGGGAGAAGACCGAGATAAGTAATAAACGGCAAACTCCATTAAAACACAAAGGGTCTTTACCATCTCATGCACCAACCCAGAAATCCCCTAATACTGGATTAACTTCGGGGGAGGAGGATATCACACTTTCTGACATTCGCAATTTGATGAGGCTGATGCTCAAACCATTGGAAGTTCGGCTAGGAAAGATTGAAACCTCCTTACAGTGCATGGAAAAGGAAATGGGCCGTATATCATCTGCCCGCGCACAAGATAGCAGATTACCAGATATAGGGTCGAGGAGAGTGACGACCACAATACTCCCCCCAGCTACAATTACGAGCTCTGCTCCTGACCTCCCAAAGTCTCAGACCTCCCCTCCTCATTTTAATTTACCGGTCATAGGTCAGGTACCAATTAGTAGCGCGAGGGAGAAACCGTCTGTGTCCGGCAACGAGGGTATGAATAATAGTAACTTTGGAAAACAAAGGCTAATTAATTTACCGCCTGAGGCCAGTCCATATATAGTAATCCTAGCTGGTATCCCTGTACTCAAAGAATCTATGCAGGAGTCGGTGGAATCTCTTAAAAATAAGGTCATTAACTGGCTATCCATTAACAGACCGCTCCCTGAAGGAATAAGAAGCGAAGTTTTGATGGTCAGAAGAACTCCGTGGCTGGGTGGTACAAATAAATCAATCGATAAAGACTGTGTCCTGGTCAACTTTAGGGACCCCAGGACCGCCTCATACATATCCAATTGGCCCTACCGTGATAGGCGAACCTCAATTCAAGCTTTACCATTATCTTTCTTCTATCCACCTCCATTACAAGATCAGGGAGATGGAGGTTGGGATTTGGTACGGGGCAGAGGTTCCAGGAGGGGCAATGGGGAAAGGAGAATTCCACTCTTGACTGAAAAATCGTATTTTGATTATTTCCCTACCCAGAATAGGTATGGGAATTTAGATATGATAGATTGGCAGTACAGGATAGGTAGCAATGAGGATTACCCCACAATCTCCCCCACTGAGGAAACCAATCCTGTGAAGGCTGATATCAAGAATCAGACACCTATTCTCCTTGTTCCCCTCGATATTCCTGTTTGGGAGGTGGAGACTTCTCAAGTCCCTAATATCGGTACCAGTATATTCACAGCGCATCAAGTCCGTAGGCCTTCTGCTTCAAACGAATCCACTGTTAGTACCACCTCCCCCGCATTAAAAATATCATGGAATGTGGCGGGCCTCACTAACAAGTTGCACTGCCCAGATTGGAATACATTTGTCAGGAGTAAAGACATGTATGTTTCAAGAAACCTGGGCATGTCAAGAGGTGACTTATCCAGGATACGCAACATTTTGCACAAAAGCGAAATGGGGAGGGAAGGGACGCCCTTCGGGCGGACTTGCAACTTGGTTGGCAGCAGATCTGGGATGTAGTGCTGTCTTACATCCACTTACGACGGAGGACGTCCTTGTTGTATTATTGGAATGGCCTAACTTAAATAGACTCATGTTGGTAAACGTTTATTCTCGCCCAGTCAATAATGGGTTCGAATCCTGCACAATAGAGGAACTCGCTGCAGTCTTAAGCGAAATTCCCGCAGATATTCCTTATTTAATTGGGGGTGATCTAAACTGTCACTATGAGCCACTTTATGGCTCACTGGACGGTTTGGCTGATGAGGAGGATGTGCTCTGGTCCATACCTCCTTTGGAGGCGTCTGGCCCAAGAGCATGGACACCTCTTGCTGTCCAAATTACACTATTAACCTTAAGATTTGGTATCCCACCAAAATATACATTTCATAGAGGTGGCAGGGAATCCAGATTGGATTATATTCTTGTCCCCCTGGCATCGTGGTCACTTATCAAAGACTTTCGGGTAACCCCGAGGATGGATAGTGACCATGATGCCCTGGAAACGGAATATACTCTTCTCCACCACAAGGCTATAGGGGATCAGACGCTGACATCCCGGACGGGCTTAACTCTTTCGAGTAATAGACGGAGAGTGAGATGGGAGAGACTACTTTTAAATCCAGAGAATTTACCTAGGCTCTACGCCCGGGTTATCCCAATACTCACAAAAGCTCTTGTGCTTACTGAACAAAATACTACCCTTGACACCCGGGAAGAGTGGGGAATGCTCCATGAAGACTTAATTTTAGCATTGTCTGATATCCTCTTTTTAACTCGGCAAGGAGCTAACAGACGCCCTTATTGCCCCACGTGGTATAATCCCAAATGCCGGAAGGCCAAATCAGATCTCTTGGATGCAATGAAAAAGGGTATGGGGATGGAGGTTGTCCGGGCTAGGCGATCGGCATACAAACGTCTGATCGGTCTCGCTAAAAAGGAATGGGAGCACAACAAATGGGAGAAACTGAAAACTACCTTGGCACGAGGAGACTCGCGTACATTCTGGCGTCTCGTGAATACAGGGTCAGAATCACAGCCAGATGCAATTGAGCCAAATATTTCAGCCATCGCATGGCAAAATCATTTTAAATCTCTATATAGTTCACCTGATGGTGCCATTCCAAATCTAAGTAATTTTAATAACCCAGAATCAAAAGGCTCTCCATTTACAATAATGGAGGTTCAAGAGGCAATAGATAGGCTAGCATCTGGCAAGGCACCTGGCTTAGATGGTTTGCCAGGTGACCTATTTAAACAAGAACCAGCTGCTTGGGCTCCATATTTACTGAGCTTATTTAATTCTATTTTGGGTGGTATGGAGGTTCCAAATACTTGGTTGGGAGCAGAGATTGTCCCAATATTCAAAAAGGGATCTCCTCTGCTCCCTTCCAATTATAGACCTATTAGCTTAATAGATGTTCCTAAAAATTGTTTGGTAGATTGTTATTGAACCGGCTCCAGGCCTGGATTGCAGAGCGGGAAATACTGAGCCCAGATCAAGCTGGGTTCAGAGAGGGTGTCTCAACCATAGATCAGATCTTCCGATTCAACCTTTTATACTGGAAGACGGCGTTAATAGGTAGAGGCACCCTGTATACGGTTTTTGTGGACCTACGAGCAGCGTTCGACCTGGTACCCAGGGACAAATTATGGACAGTATTAAAAGATCTAGATGTACCGGTTGACATCTTATCAATGCTGATGAGATTGCACCAGGGCAATTTTGCCAAGGTGAGGTGCGGCAGAGGGGGAGCACTGTCGGATGCCTTTCCCGTGGAGACAGGGGTCAGACAGGGCTGTGTTCTTGCTCCGACCCTGTTTTGCCTCTTTGTGGACGGGGTCATAGACTTTCTGACAGGGTTAACCAATATTGATGCCCCAAAGCTGGATGGCAGCAGGGTACCCGCAATTATGTTTGCGGATGATACCCTGCTGCTTTCCGAATCCCCAATGGGCCTTCAGAGGGTTTTGGACGGGTTAATGAATTTTTGTGAGCGGCGTGGTCTGGAAGTGAACGCGACCAAAACCAAGTTCATGATTTTCACCCACCCCCCACAACCCGCCCTAACCCTATGATAGGTTCCGCTAGATTAGACAGGGTTTTTAGTTTCGAATATCTGGGAGTAACCTTAAACCCAACCCTGACTTGGGACTCGCATATAACGAAGGCAAATCTGAAACTTGCCCAGCTATCAGGTGGCATATCACGGATGATATCTAGGTCCTCGTACAAGCCACTAGGCCCACCTCTCCACATTTATAAAACCCAGGCAAGAGGGGCAGTAACTTACGGGGGCGAATTATGGGGGCATATAGTGTCCCCGAAACTACAGACAATTGAGAACAATTTCATTAGGCAATTGGCTGCACTACCATCTAGCACCCCACTCCTCCCGTTAAGACTTGACCTCGGCTTAAGATCAATTACCGAGGAGTTGGGTCTTAAACCCCTGACTTACTGGCGCAGAATATGGAGCTCATTGGAGCTATCAAGTTATATAGCAGAACTTGAAGAAATTTTGCACTTTCCAAAAGTGTTACAAATACCTTGGTTTAAATAGATCAAGTACACTTTTGAAGCGACGGGGAGATCGGAGCTCTGGCTAGACCCGTTGAGAGCTTGCCCTAGGATCTCTCGTAGATCCCTAGCGGAGGCATACTACGAGTACAAGCTACGGGTAGCAACAGAGCCCTTACGCCAGGACTCACTGTCTAAACATTTTCTTGCCATCAAAGACCACTATCATTTGGAATCAGTCTTTGATGACATGGGTCCACCATTAACACGGAAGTTGTATATGCAGTGGCGTTATGGAACTCTCCCCTTGAGGGCCCATACAGAGCATTGGCATAATGTCCATACTACCCCAAATTGCCAAGTATGTCCTCTTTTGCGAGAAGATGAAGTACATGTTATTTTCTTTTGCCCTGCATACAATAACCCACGGAAACACTGGCTTGTCCCACTCCTTAGAAACTTGGGTTTTAGGGAACACCAACCCGCATATAGAATTCTAAAGTCCGATCTATCTGCCCCAATTGTATTTGCCGTAGCCAAATTCTTAACTGCGGTGTGGTTTATTCGTAACCGTTTTATTATGTCTAAATAATAATGTATTTTAATTTTAAATGTTTTATATCGAGCGGCACATGAGATTTTTCTTTATATTACTATTTTATGTGTAATGTTCAATTTATAATTGTATTCAGTTGCATTCTTTTATGGTCCATAGTGACCGAAATAAAGATTTGGAATGAATGAGTATATATATATATATAAAATTACCTACTAGCAGCTGCCAGTAGATCTTTATAGTTAGGACCATGTTTCCATAGGAAAAGCATTTTTTTTTTACTTCTATATCTTTGGCGCTGTTTGACAAATCTTCATGAAATTTCCTGAAAAGTGTGCAGTGATTCTTGTTGTACATGGAACATTTCCTTTGTTAATTTCCCTAGGAGCTTTGAACACAACTATAGTCTGAACTGCTGGACAGAATTACACCAAATTTAGCATAACCTAGCTTTCGGTCCGTGGATTGTGCTTTGTCATTTGGAGTGAATCCGGTCAGTAGTTGTGGAGAAATTTTAAAAAAATCCAAATTTGTTTACCTGGGATCATGACTACTTTATGAATAATAGTGAGCTTGTGCAGGGAAATGGAGAGCTCTGTTTCGTTCCCAACACTTCAACCAGGAAGCCATCTTGGGACACTGCTACAGCGACACACACACAAGGAATATCCTGACCCCCACAAGCCTTGGTCTAGAGGTCACAGAGGAAGCCAGGCAGGGCAAAAAAAGCTTTTTAAAAACAAAAATACAATTAGCTGCGAATTCGCAAAACTCATGGAATTAAAAAAAAAAAGGCCTCCCGTGCTTATTTTTAAAAGGGCCCTCGGGTGGGCCATGGACCGGGGATAAACAAACAAATTTAAAGGAGGGGGCCACACTAGTCCCCCCTCCTGTGACCACCATCTGGGGCTTTACTTTTTTTTCTTTTAAGAAGGGTGCCTCTCCCAGGCTGTTCTAAGACCAGGGGACCACCACCTCCTTGGGGAGGCCATGCAAACAGAAAGAGGGGGCTGCGCAATCCCCCTCCTGAAGTCTTATTTGGCTCTGGAGACTGCACCCCCAGAGCCATCCTCCTCACCCACCTGCTATGTCCTGGGAAAGAGGTAAACTAAAGGTCAGAAACTAGCAGAAAGAGGCAAATAGAGGCCATTAACAAGCAAAGAGTCAAAATAATCGTCAGAAACAAGCTGAAAGAGGCAAAATAGAGATCAGAAATAAGCACAAAGGGTCAAAATACAGTTTAGGAATGAGCAGAAAGAGACAAGAGTAAAGGCCAGCAACAAGCAGAAAGAGGCAAAATAGTGATCAGAAACTAGCAGAAAGAGGTCAAATATAGGTGAGAAGTGAGCAGAAAGAGGTAAAATAAAGGTCAGAAACGAGCTGAAAGAGGCAAGACAGAGGTCAGAAGTGAGGAGAAAAAAGTCAGAAATCGAGCAGAACCTGCTCAAGCACTCATGCACCCAGTCGCTGAACAATTCGGACACACATCCACTCACCAACCCAGTCAGACACTCATGCACTTATTTACAGAATCCCTCATACTCTCTCACCCACTCACAGACCTACTCAGAGGCACACACACCCACTCCGACACTCACATCCCCTCATAGTCCCACTCAAACAATCATACATTTACTCACAGACTGACACTCATGGAAGCACTTGCAAACCCACTTAGACACACACACCATACTCACAGACCCACTCAGATACTCAAACTCACGCACTCACTCATATACCCACTGAGACACTCATGCACTCAGCCACAAACTCACTCTTAAAGGTTACAGTTAGGATATAACATTAAAAAACCTGAAAAATGTACAGAAAAACTTAAGGTTAGAGGGATGTTATAGTTTAGAAAAAGAATTTTAAAAACCTTCGAAATTCGCTGAAAAAACACCAAAGGTTACAGGGACATTATAATTGGAAAATATAGTTTAAAAAACCTTACAAATTCACTGAAAAAAAAACAAAGGTTATAGGAACGTAATAGTTAGGCTCAGATTTTACTTGTACAAAACCAGTGAAATTCAGCACTTATTGTTACCCAAACTAACTATAACATAGAACCCCACAATGCACTGCTTATGACATCACATATTACATCACTCATGACATGGTCAGTGACATCACTGGTGACATCTCAAATGACATTACTGATGAAATCATATACAGAACCACTCACACCCATATACAACCTCTCATATACCCACTTGCACACCCACTCACTTACCCATACAAGTACTTACACAACCACCCACTCACCCATAGAGCTACTCACAAACCCACTCACTCACAAACCCACACTCACAACCACCAACTCACCCATACGGCCACTCATGCACCCACTCCACTCATCCATACAACCACTCATGCACCCACTTACTCATCCATACAGTGACTCACACACCCACTCACCCATACAGCCAGGCGCGCGCGTACACACACACACACACACACACACACACACGCGCACACTGAACCCCTCACTCATACATACAGGCACTCCAACAACCACTCACTCACCGCAACAGCTACCCACAAACCTACTTTTTCACCCATACAGCTACTTATACATTCAGCCACTCACACATGCATACAGTCACATGTCTACTCACATAATATATATTAGAAGTAGTATCACTGAGTAGTACACCTAGTATACTAATTTAACTTTTGCAGTACCTTAGCATATAAGTTTAACAATTGAACTCCTACAAAATACTTACACTCAATGAATGATGTCATCTGTGATGTAATTTGAGATGTCATCAGTGATGTCACTGACAATGTTATGAGTGATATAATATGTGAGGTCATAAGCAGTGCACTGCAGTGGCGTACCTTATAATTAGCTCAGATAACTATAATGTCAGAATTTTACTGGTTTTGTACAAGTAAAAATCTGATATATATATATATATATATATATATATTTATCCATACTGTTGTACTTAAACTTAAGGATGCACTCAACAGCAGTTCATTCTTCCGAATATATTTAATAGGGGAAGAGGCAAGTTCATTTCACGATCATTATGCTATCCTTGACACGTTTCGGAGCCCCTGCTCCTTAATCATAAGGTTAACTGCAGCTGCGCAGAAACACTACAAAGTTTTTAAAGTCACACCCTCCAGTGGGTCCTGCAGGTAATTAATTATTTTTACATTGCATGATGGGGTTTGTAGTTTGAAAATAAATCTTTTCCCTCTGGTGGGTTCTGCGCGGCTGTTGTCATAATTCATGCATATTTCTGGCCCTTCAGTGAACGTCGAAGAATAACTTGCACTGTTATCATTACAAAAGAAATGCTGTTCTGTAACCAGGCTTGGCATTTTTCCATCCCAGCGGCCTCCAGCGATATTCCAAAAGGTGGTGTAATCCTCAACGGCCGGCCTGCTGTTTTACACATCTCCATACTGTTGTACTGAAACATAAGGATGCACTCAACAGCAGTTTCTTCTTCCGAAATATGCAGGAATTATGACAACAGCCGCGTAGAACCCACCGGAGGGAAAAGATTTATTTTCAAACTACAAACCCCATCGTGCAATGTAAAAATAATTACCTGCGGGACCCACTGGAGGGTGTGACTTTAAAAACTTTGTAGTGTTTCTGCGCAGCTGCAGTTAACCTTATGATTAAGGAGCAGGGGCTCTGAAACGCATCAAGGATAGCATGATGATCAGGAAATGATCTTGCTGGTTCCCCTATTAAATAAATTCAGAAGAATGAACTGCTGTTGAGTGCATCCTTAAGTTTCAGGACAACAGTATGGAGAAATATATATATATATATATACACACACACACACTTTTTACCCACCTCCACATGGAAATGAAATAAAAATAAAAAGAATCCAGTTATCTATTCAGATTCAAGCATGTGAATCTTTGAAAGAGTCAATATTGGAGAAAAAAACAAGTTACTTACCTGTACACTGTGGTTCTCCAGTACTGATATCTTTCACAGTTTCACCTGCACCCCTCCAACCTCCTCTTCAGTCGCTCACCTCATTGTTCTCTTATTTAGATGGTATTTAATGCACTTGTGCTTCTAAATCTGAGGTGTGGTGCCACTGGAGAGGAGGAATGGGGGCAGAAGCTTCCTTCTAATTGGTTGAACTTTGGTCGTACTCAAAATGATGTAGATTGCTACACAATCCAATGGGATATGCACTTAAACTCTAAGGCAATGTAGTTTTACTACTAGTTACAATTACCATGAGACTCCCACCTCTACAACAGAGAAGACTCAAACATGTGAATCTATCAAAGATATTCCTTGTCCTGAAGAGGCCCCTTCATCTTAACAGGTTCAAAACACAGTTGACCCCTCTGCAGGTAAACCACTGATGATTACAGCACTAAGTGACTTTAACATAGTGCTGCTGTTTTCCCCAGAAATAATACTTTATATGGTTATTTGACAAACTAATATACCGTAACCCATATTCACCATTTCACATTTTTGTTGGCTATGGTAGTTCACTCTAACATTATATTGCTTAATTTTTTGTTCTATAATGTGCAATAAATACTATGTTGATGACTGCAACAGTGATTATGCTGCATTACTGATAAATGTTGAAAATGAGTTCCATGTGAACAACTGTACAAGTCTTAATGTGTGTGTTTGCAAAATTTCTGGTGGGTGGCACTCTTGATCAGCCAGTCATCCAGATTCAATAGTAACCCCAAAGGGAATGTTTTCCACTGTCTTTAAACAAACAGGCGGAAAACCCTAGAGGAGGGACTAACCACCCAGAAGGTTGGGATACGATCTATGGTACAGCAAGATGGGTGAGTGCAGTACTAAGTAGGTACACTGGCGGTTTCGGGACCCTTGTGGACTGAATGACTAATGGGACAAAGCTCCCTCAACACTCTTTGGTTCTTGATAATTACAACCAGGAGGAGAAGAGGTAAGTCAGGGATTGGTGGTGGTTGCAGCTACTTTTGGAGAGCCACCTTTACCTCGGTCTCTAGAAATGCTGCACCTGTAGGACAATCTAAAGTAACAGCTAGGAGAGTATTGGTGTTCCTGGGTGTGCTGGTAGGATATGGAGGCTTCGGGGGAGGTGGTCTTCAAGACGCCACAATAGTGTGTGCAGCTACAGGAGCCACGGGGAGCAGGTATCTAAAGTGTGTACATTCCCTTAGCTGTCTCCGTATCTTTCCTTATGTTTTTGAATAATTGGTCCACCTGTGGCCAAGGAGATGGTGGCCATCAAAAGGCATGTTCAACAGGTTCTGCTGGACTTCCAGGTTGAGACAGGAGATACAGAGCCAGTCATGTCTTCATAGGACTATGCTGGCCTTGTGGGCTGCAGCATCTAGCGCACAATGAAAATCAGTGTTGGATATCTGCTTGCACTCAGACTATTTCATGTCTCCTCTTCCTGTGCTACTCTGGGAGCTATTGGAGGAGCACATTCATCTCGTACCAGTGTGCACAATCATATCTTGTAAAAAGGCCAATTAATGGCCGATTGCGCAGCCACCCTTCTGCCCACCGCAACTATCCGCACACCCTCCTTCTGTGGTGGCGGGGCATTCCCACTGGTCTGGGAGTTGGCTTGTTTACGAGCAGTAGTACCTCTATTAAGTTCCACACAGCATGTTTGCTGAGAGGTATTCGGAGGCCACGCCCCTTTCTCCACCACTCAGCAAACGCGCCTCCTGGCACACTAATGGTTGGGTAATGTAGTCCCTTTGGCTTCTGAGGGTCCTTGGGGGCAAAAAGCCCTTCTGTTACCTCCAGTAAGTCCCACACAGCTGGATTGCTAAGAGGTTGTCAGAGGCCCGCCCCCTTTCCCCACCATTTCCAAACGCACCTCCTGGCACACTACTAGTTGTGGGAAGAAGTCCACTTTAGTCCTGAGTCCCTCCGGACTAAAGTGGAATTCTTCCCTCAACCAGTAGCGCCGTGTGCACCCCCCCCCCCTTCCCTGGTACGATTTTGGTCCCAGGGACCCCATCCCCTGGGGCCAGGTATATTTAGAATGGGGAAGGGGGCCATGCAGCCTCCCTCCCCGAGCCGACTAAGGCCTCGGGGAACCCATCCCCTGGGGCCTGGCCTTCTCCGTTTAAAAAAAAAAAGTTTTTCTTTTTTAATAAAGCAAGTTGGCTGCATGGCCCCCATTTCCCTAGGCCAATTTTGGCCCCAGGAACCCCATTATCCGGGGCCTGCACTTTATTTTTAAAACATGTAGGGGAACCATACACCCCCCACCCAGTTTCTCCTCACATTTGGGACCGCAGGGGCACCCTTAAGGCCCCCACTGTCCCTGCCCGCGCTCCCTACATCTTGCGGGAGCCAGCACTGCTTTTGGACAGAGGGAGCTGCTGAACATGCCAAAGATCTAGGTAAGTCAAAAAACGCTTTTCCTATGGAAACTAGGTCTTAACTAGAACTACCTACTGGTTGTGAAGATATGTATATCTTCACAACCAGTTTTTACGCGTATTAACCAACAAACCCTCTCTTAAAAATTATTAAAAGGACGGCACACCAGGGGTAGAAGTTGCCATTGTGTTGAATGACTGAGGCTATCAACGCATTTCGGCAACAGCATTGTTCATGATAGTGACCTCATTACAGGAGTCGGTTTATAAATAATTCTTAAACAATCACAATTCACATAAAACACAAACCATAAACCATAAATAAAGGACTTAATCAGTTGACACGCAGAGTTCCTCCATATTGGAGTAATTCACAAATCATCATGTGCTGACTGCTTTAAAAACGTAATGCCTTGTGGTGGAATAAATCATATTGCATATCACTAAGGACAAACTACTGCAGACCAGATGCAGAGAAGCAAAATACTCTGCATAGTAATTTATTTAAGTAAAGAAACTCCAAGTGAGCATACCTTGTGCTTCTTCAGTCTCAATGCACCAGGGAATAAATACCACAATCCTACTGTGACATAATTGTGTGCTAAATAAATGAATGTCCAATCTCTTAATGTAACTAGATTGCACCAAAATGAATACAGAACTATACAAAAGTTCTACTAGCCCACAGGTGACAGGCAGATTTGGCAATAGCGGCTGCCACTGAATGTAATATACAGTTCTGTATCAGATACTGCCTATTTCCATCATGTCCTCCGGCAATCATCACTAAGTGGTTTCAGCAGCTGTGTACCCATAAAAAATCCATGGCAAATGTTGTTAATGTCTGCACCGGTCCTTAGCCAAAATTCCATCATTAAGCATCACAATGGCAACTTCAACCCCTGGTATGCCGTTATTTAACCCCTTGTGTGCCCATGACGAGCTGGACTCGTCATGGGCCGCGGTTGCGCTGTGCCCATGACGAGTCCAGCTCGTCATAAACCCCGCCCACTAATGTAACGGCCGGCACAGGGCGGGGAAAGGGCGTGGCACACAAGGGGTTAAGAGATGGTTTGGAGATATTATATATTACCTAATGGCGGTCGACAGTAGGTATAGTTAGGACCTAGTTTCCATAGGAAAAAAGATTTTTGTTTCGCCGACAATTTTGACACAGTTTGATGAATCGACGCTCACTTGTGTTGCTGTCTGGAAAGTTCGGGGTGATCCGTGAAGCTGAGGCCGATAAAAAAGGGGGGGGTACCAAAACACATTTTTCTTATGTCAATTCTCTTAGGGACTTTAGATACCACTACAGCCTCAACCGTTGAAAGGAATTACACCATATTTGGCAGAAAGGTACATATTGGTCCATAGAAATATATTTTTCTTATTTGGTGGTTATCAGTTCAGTAGTTGTGGAGTTATTAAAAGTAATTCAAATTTGTATATATATGGACGCGGATGCCAACACTTCAAACCAGGAAGGG
This sequence comes from Triturus cristatus, assembly GCF_964204655.1. Taxonomy (NCBI): domain Eukaryota; kingdom Metazoa; phylum Chordata; class Amphibia; order Caudata; family Salamandridae; genus Triturus; species Triturus cristatus. The sequence goes on from NC_140585.1 coordinate 1,150,540,873, forward strand.
CTGGCAGCCATGTTGGGACTGCTTCAGGGAATACCCTGACCCCCTAGGCCTCTTGGGAGGGGTCCCAGAGGAACCCTGGCCAGGGCAAACAAGTGTCTATAATAAAATTAAAATAAAAACATTTCGGCGGGAGCCACGGCTCCTGCTGAAAAGAAGGAGAAGAAGAAAGAAAAAGGAGTGCGGGCCCCCAGGCATCTCAATTATTTAGGCCCCGGGTGGGCCAGGTTCCGGGGACAAGCAGCCATAAATCAAGAAAAGAAATTGGGGCGAGAGGGGGCTGTGCCCCAGGGACCGCCACCTGCCCGAGGTATTGCTAAATAACTTGGAGGGGCCTCGCGTACCCTCCTCCTCCACTGTGCCACAGGGGCCCCCACCTTCCGGGGCTATTTTATGTGTAATCGCGGGGCCTTACAGACCCCCCCCCCCCCCCCACACCCCTCCCGGGCCCTGTGGACCACCACTTTCCCAGGGTCAAATTGTATTTTAAAAATGAGGAGGGGGGGCGTTCTCGGCCACGGGGACCGCCACCTCCCTGGGGCAATCCATACTAAGTGAAAGGAGTGGGGCTACGCCCCCCCCCCCCCTTTGGGCGGACTCCGGCTATATCCCAGGGTGGCCACCCCCCGGACATAGCTGTTTGTTGTTGCTTGGCAGGAGATTTTAAAGTGCTCCTGTCAAGCTACAGCAAATGCTCCGCTTCCAGAAAGCGAGAGCAGTGAAGAACAAGTTACTTACCTTCGGTAACGCTTTTTCTGGTGGATACAGTATCTGCCTGTGGATTCCTCACCTTGTGAATATTCCCTGCGCCAGCAACATTCGGAAACTTTTGTAGCAGTCCACGCCGATGAGGTCGAAGTCGACGTCACAGAGACACGGCTCCGCTCGCGACTCCGCTGACGTCACCGGCTCCATAACAAGACCTCGTCGGCGTGATGACGTCAGTTCCGCCCTTTTTTCCGTGCCTTCGAGGCACACGGACGGACTGACAGCAATATATACACAGTATACACAGCACATAATATACAAAGCAACACACACAGTGTTGAGAATAAGTAGAAAGGCAAAAGAAATAACCCAATGCCTTTGACAGTAACAAAACACATTTTGAAACACCATTAATAGAATTGTAGGTATAGAAGGATGGACAACGAGGAGGCGGGTGGGTCAGTGAGGAAACCACAGGCAGATACTGTATCCACCAGAAAAAGCGTTACTGAAGGTAAGTAACTTGTTCTTCTGATGGATACATCAGCCAGTGGATTCCTCACCTTGTGAATAGATTCCCACAGCAGTCCCCACTCCCGGAGGAGGGTGTCCACCCTTCTATACCAGAAAGTCCTCAAGGACGGAACGAGCAAAATGTCCGTCCCTCCTCACCTCGGTGTCGAAGCAATAATGTTTTGCGAAAGTGTGGAGGGAGGCCCAAGTTGCCGCCCTACAAATGTCCTCCACAGGAACACCGCTAGACAAAGCAGAAGTGGAAGACTTTGCTCTAGTGGAATGAGCCCTTAAACCCTCTGGAGGTTCCTTACCAGTCAAAGAGTAGCATATCTTGATGCACAAGACAATCCATCTGGAAAGGGTGCGTTTGTGCACCGCTCGACCTTTCCAACATCCAACAAAGCCCACGAAGAGCTGGTCATCAACTCTGAAGTCCTTTGTCCTGTCCAGGTAGAAGCTCACCGCCCTCTTAGGGTCCAAGCGGTGAAGTCTCTCCTCCTACTTGGAAGGGTGAGGGGGAGGATAGAAGGTAGGGAGGGTAAAGACTGCCCCAGATGGAAAGGAGTTACCACCTTAGGCAAAAATGCAGCCCTGGGCCTGAGTACCATCCTTTCAGCATGAATGGTCAAAAACGGGGGTTTTGAACTCAGAGCTTGAAGCTCACTTACCCTCCTTGCCGAGGTAATTGCAATAAGAAAAACCGTCTTAAGAGACAACAATCTCAAGGGACACTTGTGTAAGGGCTCGAAGGGAGAACCCATCAGATAAGTTAAGACCAGATTTAATGCCCATTGAGGCACAATAAAAGGAGTAGGAGGAAACTTATTTGTAAGGCCCTTTAGAAATCGTAAAACAATAGGCGATTTGAATAATGACGGCTGATCCGGCAAGCAAAGGAAAGCCGACAAAGCCGATAAGTATCCCTTTACAGTGGCCACAGCAAAGCCTTGCTGAACAAGAGAAAGGGCAAACTGCAGAATGTCAGATAAACGAGCCTTCAAAGGATCAATTGACTTCTCTCCACACCAGAGAACAAATTTAGACCACCTAGAGGAATAGACAGATTTGGTGGAATGACGTCTGGCAGACAAAATTACATCTACCACATCAAGTGGGAGAGAAAAAGAGTTCAGGTTGCCCCGTTCAATCTCCAGGCATGAAGGTGTAAGCTCTGGAGGTGGGGGTGTAGAACCTACCCCTCCGATTGCGCGAGGAGGTCTGCCCTCAGAGGGAGACGGAGCGGAGGGCACGAGGAAAGGTGGTGAAGATCTGTGTACCACACCCTTCTTGGCCAATCCGGGGCGATAAATATGACTTGGGCCCGGTCTTGGCGAATCTTCCTCAGAACCCGAGGAATCAAGGGTATGGGAGGAAACGTGTAAAGGAGTCGTGAGCTCCAACTCAACTGAAACGCGTCCCCCAACGCTCCCTGCATCGCATACTGGAGACTGCAGAATGACGGGCAGTGAGCGTTCGTGAGTGGCAAACAGGTCCACCCGAGGAGTTCCCCACATTCGAAAGACGTGACGAACCACCTCCGGATGGAGCCTCCACTCGTGGTCGGCGGCGAACTGCCGACTGAGACTGTCTGCACGCAAGTTCAGCACCCCGGCCACATGATTTGCCATCAGACAAATCTGATGATCAGCCTCTCTGTTGATATACCACATCGCGGTAGTGTTGTCCGTCAGGACTTGAACAGACTGACCGCGAAGTGAAGGGAGGAAGGCCTTGAGTGCTAAACGAATCGCCCGCAATTCCAGAAGGTTGATGTGAAGCAACCTTTCCTCTGCAGACCAAAGACCCTTGATCTGCAGATCTCCCAGATGAGCACCCCACCCTAAAGTGGATGCATCCGCAATCACTGTGGCCACCGATGGAGGTAGATGAAAGGGCTTTCCTTGAGACAGATCCGCCGCAGCTTCTCTGGAAATCCTCACAAACTCCCTGAGATCTCCTTTGTGCTGATACCACTGCCTGCGGAGGCACCACTGGAGCGCCAACATGTGCCAGCGTGCATGGTTGACCAACAGAATGCAGGAAGCAAACAGACCGAGCAGGCGAAGGACCTTCAGAACTGGAACGACCGCTCCATTGTAAAACAAAGGAATCATTTCCTGTATGTCGAGAATCCTTTGAGGAGGAGGAAATGCTTGACACACAGTAGTGTCCAGTATCGCACCTATGAACAGGTTGCGCTGAGAGGGCGCCAGGTGAGATTTGGGCACATTTATCGAAAAACCCAATTTGAACAACAGCTGAGTTGTATCCTGCAGATGACGCAGCACCTTCTCTGGCGACTCCGCTTTGATCAGCGAGTCGTCCAGATAGGGGAAAACTGAGATCCCCGACCTTCTGAGATGGGCTGCCACCACTGCCATCACCTTCGTGAAGACTCGGGTGCAGTAGTAAGACCGGAAGGACCGCAAACTGATAATGTAGCGACCCTACCGTAAACCGGAGATACTTCCTGTGCGACACCATCCAGTCCTCCTGATTCAGCGCTTGAAGAACCTGAGCAAGGGTGAGCATCTTGAACTTCTCTTGCTTTAGAAAAAGATTCAAGATTCTGAGGTCCAATATCGGATGCAATCTGCCGTCCTCCTTCGGAATCAGGAAATACCGGGAGTAGCATCCCTGACCCCTCTACTGCTCTGGAACCACCTCTATCGCACCTTTCTGAAACAACTTCAGGACTTCCTCCTGCAGGAGAAGACGGTGGTTCTCTGAGCAAGCCCCTTGACAAGGAGGGTAATTTGGAGGGAATTCCCGAAAGGGAAGGGCATACCCATTTTTTTACAAGATCTAGAACCCAAAGATCTGTAGTTACAGATTCCCAATCTTGTAGAAAATGGGTAAGCCGGCCCCCCACAGGACATGATCCAGAATGGCGGATCTAGGGCTGCTTTGCGGTGGAAGGAGGGGCGGAAGAGGAGGAGAGTTGACGGCCACGTGAGCTATTCTACCTCTGAATCCTTTAGACAAAGAGCCTTGCTGCTGCTGCTGCTGCTGGGTCTGCCTGTAGGAACGAAAGGTTGTCCTTCTGAAACCTCTATCTTTTAAACGACCCCCTTGACTGGGATTGAAGGCCCAAAGACTTAGCCGTAGCCTTGCTTTCCTTAAAACGTTCAAGAGCAGCATCTGCCTTTTTGCCAAATAATCCAGATCCATCAAATGGCAAGTCCAACAGTGTTGACTGTACATCCGGGGAAAACTCAGAAGACTTCAGCCACGCATCCCTCCTGGTGGCAACAGAAGACCCCATGACTCTTGCCACTGAATCCGCCGTGTCCAGCCCACTCTGAATCACCTGACGTGCTGCTGCCTGGGCATCCGTCAAGACCTCATTAAAGCCAACCCTATCTTCCTCAGATAGTTTTGGTGCCAATTTCTTCGCAGACTCCATGAGCGCATGAATATAGCCTCACAAAAGGCAAGTGGCATTTGTTGATTTAATTGCCATGCTGGCTGATGAAAAGACCTTTTTGGCCGACTGATCTAACTTTTTAGCCTCTCGGTCACCTGGAACCTGAGGAAAAGCACCCTTAGATTTCCCTGAACAAGCAGCCTGAATCACCAGGCTCTCAGGCGATGGATGTGATGTTAAGAACTCAGGGTCCCCTGGAGCTGCTCTATACCTCCTAGCCACAGTCTTAGAAACTGCAGGAGCAGAAAAAGGCTTACGCCACACCTCCATCACAGGATCTATAATGGCCTCATTAAAAGGCAATAATGGCTCTGAAACTGTAGTAGGAGAATGCAGTACTTCTGTTAGAATATTCGATTTAAACTCAGTAGTAGGCAACTGAAGATCTAACAGTTCAGCTGCCTTCCTAATCACTGCATGATAAGGAGCCACATCCTTTGAGGGTTCATCGGAAGGTGGAGTAATTTCCCACTCAGGAGACAAATCCAATCCACTAGCCTCTTTAAGTTCTTCAAAAACTTCGTCAGACTCCACCAGCTCTCCTTCTGCTTCTTCCAGAAGGTACCTTCGCTCATCAATCACCCTTTCAGCTTCCCTTCTGGACCGAATCCGTACAAGCGGTGTTGGCAGCGCCGTGTTCGAATACGACGGCGCCGGCGTCGAACGTGGTTCCGCAGGAGCAGCCGGCGTCGAACGAGGTCGAGCCGGTGAAGAAGAAGCGACGTCGACGTCCTCGGCGCCGGTAGATGCCAAGATGGCGTCGCCGGAAAAAATGGCATGAAAGGGGCCTGCGGATAGACTTGCGGCACCCCCAAATTGAAGGCCATTGGACCCATCGGACCCACAGGTGCACCTGTGGTGTACATGGCTCTCGAAAATACCCCGTACATAGCATTTAAATAATGCGAGGGGTCCTGACCTGGTCTAGGGAACGCAGGGTACTTGTCAGGCATCACAGAACTCGGGCCAACCGGCGCCGACGGTGGAATAAGCGGCGTCGCAGGCTCTCCCGGTGCTTGAAGCTCCTCAACCGGGGCTAGAGACGGACCCGGAGCCGGAGATGGAACCGGCGTCGGAGATGGAACCGGAGCTGGAGATGTAGCCGGAGCCGGTGAAGCCACTGGAGAAGAAGGACCAGGAGGCGAATCCAGAACGGGTGAAGGAAACACAGAGTCCTTACAGCGTCGAGTTGGTGACTTCGGAGCCGAACTCTTGTCAGAGTGACGTCGAGAAGAATGTCTCCTCTTCTTTTTGTGCTTCTTGGATCTTGAAGCATGCCCCGAAGTCTACTTCGACGCCGGCCTCGATCGTGACCTCGACCTCGTTCTCGACTTCCTTCTTCCTCTCTACTCCTTTTTCATCCTAGCGATGAAGAGTTTCGCCTCCCTTTCTTTTAGAGCCTTGGAGCTCATCTTGCGACAGCAAGAACAACCATCCACATCATGGTCAGATGATAAACACCATACACAGTCGTCATGTGGATCCATGATCAACATATGTTTGCCACATTCACGACAGGGCTTGAAGCCCGATTTCTTTGTCGACATCTTTTCCGAAAAAGAAACAGAGAAATCCAGTAGAAACACAAAGTAACAGTGAAGCTACCAACAGAGATTCCCGAAATCCGTTGGCGTCGACGGCGTGGAAAAAAGGGAACTGACGTCATCACACCGACGAGGTCTTCTTATGGAGCCGGTGACGTCAGCGGAGGCACGAGCGGAGCCGTGTCTGTGACGTCTACTTCGACCTCATCGGCGTGGACTGCTACAAAAGTTTCCGAATGTTGCTGGCGCAGGGGATATTCACAAGGTGAGGAATCCACTAGCAGATGTATCCATCAGAAAATCCTCTTACTTGCTGGAAGTGGAGCATTCGTCTGTTTCCCAGCCCGCTGTCAAGTGAGCAGGGAAACAGACAAATTGCTTTCAGAAACAGGGAGCTGCATTTTTAGCAGCTCCCTCTGTGTGAAAGCAATGCCGGCTGCCGCAGGAGGAGAGCCCACAGGGACCGTGGGGGCCTTAAGGGCCCTCCCTTGCAGTTTCAGTGCAGACTGGGTGCCAACCATGATTGAGCCCCAAGGGATAAGGGCCCCGGAGCAGATATCGGCCAGAGGAGGGGGCGGTCGGCCACCCTCTTCTATTAATAAATAAATAAAAGAAAAGGTCGGGCCCCAGAGGAAGGCGCCAAAAGAGGGAACACCTGGAGCCAAATTGTAAAATAAAAAAATCATTATCATGATTCCGCGGGTCTTAATACAGCCCCCGTTGTGTCTGCAGACAAATAAATATATGTTAAAGAAGCACTGGCAAAGCCAATAGGTTCCCCAATGTGAGTTCTGTTGGCATTGTCAATGTTTTTTTTACAAGATGTTCCACAGCAGTTAAGGCTACTTTGGATCATTGCACAAAGTGATTTTAATAGAATTTTTTTTAAAAGCTCTATGGCGTGGCCAGCGTTGATCACTTCATAGTGCATTTTATTTTATTTTTTATTTTTTTACTTAAGGCAATGTTGCACACTAGCCCGAGCTGCTGTGCAACACCTTTGAAAAGCATACCAAATAGCTCTGGACAACAATAGTATATATTGTTTGTTCTATCCTTTTCTTACTTGTGTCTCTAATTATTTACCAGTTTCTGCTCTCTTTACTTTCTTCATATAAGTAGTGAACATGCACAAAGATGACAACACCATACTCCCATTAATGTAACCTAGCAGAAAGAATAGAGAGTAAATGTATAGAATAGTTTTCCCTGAGAGCACGTGACTGATCCCCAAATAGGCATGAACCATGTCAACCCCAACTTATTCCTCATATTTGCAGCTATCAGGGTACACGGACTTGATGATAGCGCCACTATTTTTACTTAGTCAAGGGATCATTACCCGAAAAATATTCCCTCGGTTCTCTTAGACTATTGCACAGCACCCCTATCACCACCCTGTTCGTTAAATGAAACCCTTACATCCACTCATTTTACGGTGTCTACTGATCAAAAGAACTCCGATAAAGAGCCCTGGCCTGTCAGGCATTGCAGCGCTGGCTTGAAGAGGAGCCCCCTATGATGAAGCATGAGACCCCACTAGGTGTGTGAGGGCATTAAGATCTGACCACTCGGATCCCCTTTGATCCCACCGGTTGATCTTGTGATTTCACCAGATTTAGGGTCGAATTTTCACCAGAGAGGAAAAACTCCACTTTAAGTGTTTAGTAACATTACTCTAGGAGGTTGTAGGTCCTCTTTATAAATACAGCTCTCCGTCACTCTTTTGACAATATGAGATCCCAATAAGAAACAAGCGTTTGCAATGCAATAGGTCTCGCATTTACGTGAGTTTAAGTGATATTGGCATTGTAAATGACAATGCCTTTTATTTATGTTTTGGTTTTTGAAATATAAATAAAACGCATTGTCATTTACAATGCCAATACCTTAAACTCGCGTAAATGCGAGACCTATTGCATTGCAAATGCTTGTTTTTCATTGGATTGAGCAATGAGCTGCTTGTTTTGACACACCACGTTAAATGATTTGTGATGTTTACCCAGAGGTCGAAGTGCAGAGATGCGAGCAGAGCATCAAAGGTCTGGGTGAGAAGAGAGGGGGGAATGCAAGGAGCAGAGGAGCAGCTGTGCACGTGCACGCAAGCTCTAGGCCAGCAAAACCATGTGGGTAGCACTTTTGAAAACCCACTTACAAAATGTCTCAAAGAGACAGCTTGCGCTGCCTCAGCGAGACATCTAGGCCAGCAAAACCATGTGGGTAGCACTTTTGAAAATCCACTTACAAAATGTCTCAAAGAGACAGCTTGCGCTGTCTCAGCGAGACCTAAAAATCACTTGATTAACAATTTGCCTTATTGGGGCAGCGTGCTGCCGGTGTAAAGTGATTCAACGTCACGGCAATTGGTTATAAACACCATAAAATTACATTACAATACAAGACAAGTGTTTGAAAACAGTTGGAACAACAAATATAACCTTGTTCTTGACCATTCGTGTAAAATTTACAAGTGAGCCGCGAGGTGGCACTCGCGGCTCAATTTTGAATTGAAATGGACATTGGAGTCTATATTATTATTATTCAAAACAAAGAGCGGCGATAACCTCATTTGGCTGCCAATATTTTCAACTGCAATAAGTAGCAGAAATTCATCACCATATATGTATGTTACATTTATATAGTCAGAGTTACCAAAAAATGTTTATCTGCAAATGTAAAACGTGTGAATTGAACCTCTCCAGAACGCCCTTAAACAACGATGCGATGTGAAGTGCAACCCGCCTGGGGATTAATTCTTCGGCAGCGAAAGGTAGGGAACGAGGGTGGAGTTGCTTCCCCACTGATCTTACCGGTCAACAATACATAATATGCAAAGCCTAGTGTATAAACCTAACGAATATGTGAAATCTATTGAGCAGTTGCATTAGGTTAATCGCTGTAAACAAGATTATGCTGACAACCGGCGATGGTCTAAGGAGATAAACACACTGGAGACAGTATTTGCAGTTTTGGGGATTTTAATTACAAAGAGCAGGTTGAACCCCAGTGGGAAAGCTGTACTCATGGAGCGAGAGTACAGTGCATACCAAGCAGAATGGTGGCCGGTACTCTCCAAAGTATAAACAATGGAGTACGCTCCCCGCTTGTTTAGTTTCAATATCGAGCCTACGAGTGTATACACCGCATTATTCGAAAAAAATACCATCAGAAGTGATAGCACCACGTACTTACGAGTATGGCTTAAAGGGAAAAAAACCCACACTGGCCGTGTTATAGCGTTATTTATTGCAGTTCTGAAGTGAATACAATAGTTATTGTGGCAGTGCCTGTTTCAAATGAGGAGCGCTTCAATGTATGACCAATCTCTATTTCAAGCGACAATGCCAAGCCATTTTTTACTGAAGCACGATCCTAAGATGGCTCCGGTCTCTCAGCATTAAGCATTGTTGAGGTGTCATCTTTCCGTCTCTATCTGCAACAGGGTAGTAAATTCTGAAAGCTGTGGGACGCTTTATTACCATTGCCAATGCTAAATAGTTGTATTCTGCAATAAGGTGGTGCCCTATATAACCTTTTTGAGTCCTGCCTTTTAATGGTGATATTCTTCATCTACTAATTCACCAGCGTACATCAGCTTCTCTTCCAATTGCTTGTAGATCTTAAGTATTATTCCTTGGGTGTTACAAAAATATTCCCTGCTGTAAAATTGTTCTGTTTGAGTTCTCTTCAACAGCCCGGCTTGCTGGTCCTAACTGCATGAATTGAATGTGGTGTTTCATGTTAATAGAAGGTCTTCTATATGTACTGTGCATTTTGTGCAGTCGCCAAATAAAAAGAAGTTGTTGCAGCTGGCCACCTATCTTTGTTTATTACCCGGAATCAAATCGTACACACAAAAGTTCTGAGTCTTGCTTGTGCACTTTTCGTACGATATACTCTGCATCTCATCTCGGGGCGAGCAATTGTCTCAGGACGTGTACCACCATTTCACTATTGGCTACAGTCAAAGAGTGCTGGCATTCATCTATAAGTTTGTACTATTTCTAGGTTTAGCCTCTAACATTATCACTAGTGGTAACATTTCCAGCTCAAGGAGGGTTGCTTGCCCTTCTTACAAGATCTTCATAATGGCAGAAATGGAGTCCAAAATTCAATACAAAAGAAACAAAGGTGATACTTCATGGCCCGACTCTTCCATCAAGGCCAAAGCGGATATAAATAGTAAGATGGATATGATCCTCAAAAAACTAGCCGATGTTCACGACTTAGCTAAATCCACTAAACAAAATACGGACGCTATGCAGCTAGAACTAACTGCCATTCGAGCAGACATGAACACTATTAACTCTAAAATAGCAACCGCAGAACAAAGAATCAGTGATGTTGAGGACGCATCCTTCCAAGCCAGCAAAGAGTTAAAATCTCTTAGGGATAGGACTACCAGCCTAAAGAAACAAGCAGCCAAATTTGAAGATAGAGACAGGAGAGGCAACATTAGAATTTTAGGAGTTCCGGGAGGCTCAGAAGACTCCGCGGATTCATGCATTGCCTTCCTGGAGTACTGGATACCTCAGATCACAGGCATAAAATTCATGAATAACCTTGTGCTAGACCGGGCTCACAGAATTCCGACTTAATTCCTTTTCACGGCAAACAACCCGTCCTATCATCTGTAAACCGTTGAGATACCAACATACTGAAGCCATTCTCAACTATGCCCGTAAAAACAGTCAGATCATTTGGAACGGTCACAAAATCTTTACGCAGGATTACTCTAAACCTACAGTTGAAACTAGAAAGGGCTTCCTCATGCTACAAGTTAAGAGAGAAAAATATTCAGTTTTCCTTTGCTGGCCCTGCTAAATTTAGAATCACAGACAATGGTAAACAACGCTATTTTATGGACCCCAAAGAGTTGTCAAATTTTCTGGACAGCCCGCCCACTCAGGATATGGACTTTACTCATTCCTCTTACAATTAAAGGAAGTCATGATACCAGCCTCATATACCATTTGCGCCATTTTGCCATGTATGTTGGTTCATATAATTTTCATATGTCTTCATCTTTTTTTTCGTTTTTGTTCCTATGGCTCGTGTTCTATGGTGCTTTTTTACAGTGTGATGAGCCAATTATTGGTATATTTCATGTTTACTTTTTTTTCTCTCCAATTTCATGTGTGTATCAAGCCGCTTAATATGCGGTGGTTAATCTTGTACATTATTGAACATTCTCAAGTTCACTTAGGTACTAGAAGGTGCTTTTAAGCATTTATTCGTACTACGTTAATATGCATAGCTTTGCCCTATAACATATAACCTGCTTTTTCATATGATATTCTCTGGAAGGTTTCACCATTTTAAGATAAGTATTTCTCTGCTGACAGGCTGACGCTCCTACCGTCGCACCTCCTACATTCGAGATTTGGTGGGGAAGGTCGGGGTGAGGGGTGGGAGTTTGGGGATTCACAAGGTTTGCGCAGTGAGACTGGGAATTTTGTGGATTGTACCTTGGGTATTCGCAGCTGTTTCTTATCTATATCTTTATTTTCTTTCTTTCTGTATTTTATTTTCTCCTCATTATCGATTTTGACATGCTTCGCTTTGATTAAACAAGTGTTCCTATGTCATAAGTGTGGTCAGCGTCATTACAATGTTGTACTCAATGCAAGTAATTCTTATGCATCTAATGTTTATAGAGGAATGACTTATCTGTTATGTTGTTATTCAGCACACCATATACAACACATGAGATTAGTACATTTTATCTTCACTTAAATATCTGATGGCTCAATCTAATACATATAATATTACGGAAGATCTTAACATTGTTTCTTTGAATGTTAAAGGGCTTGACCATCCGATTAAACGCTGGAATTTTTTTGACTATTTAGCCAAAACTAAAGGGGACATTATATTATTACAGGAAACAAAATTATCTGAAGATACTGCGTTTATTAAGCATAATTGGATATCACAAGTCTCCTGCTTGCCGGAAGATCATAAAAAGAAGTGAGTGATCACCCTAATAGCAAGGAAAGCCAGTATTTCCCTGGTATCACAATCACATGATAATGATGGTAGACTTTTGATCACTCATCTGATGAAAGGGGAAGATTCCATACATGTCGTAAATATATACGGGCCTAACATAGATGATCCAATCTTTTGGGAGGGTATTTTGAATACCATAGACAATCTCCCCCAGGATGATCTCATCATAGTGGGAGGTGACTTCAACATCCCGCTGGATCCGTTAATTGATCGTCAATCTACACGTAAATATCATGTCACAAGATCGCATGGCATAGTCAAAAAAATATGTTCTAAGTTTAACCTTAAAGACACCTGGCGCCTTCAACAACCAGACTCCAGGATTACACTTTCTACTCTGCCCCACATAATTCATATACTAGAATAGATTACATACTTATATCTGGTTCATTCACGCACCTAATTGATCATTCCGATATATCCCCCCAACTAGTGTCCGTTCATTCATGCATCAGTGTGAAACTGGCTGGCAGTCATACTGAACCGTCACTTAAAAGATGGCGTTTTAATAACTATTTCCTATCAGACCCTGAAGATAAAAAGGAAATTCAAGAGGCAATTACAAACTATCTCAAGCATAATGATCTCCCAGAGACTTACGTAAACTCTCTTTGGGATGTACTAAAGGCAACCATAAGGGGGGGTCATCACGGAAATTAAAACAAAAATCAATAAAAATCTTAATTCTGAATAAGTTAAGTTAGAACGTGAAATTAAAATTCTGGAATCATAATATGCCAATTCATTAAATGATAATATTCTTAACCTCCTAAGGCAAAAGAAATATGAATATAATTAAATTTTAAGTAAACGTGCGGGAGTATGGGTGAACAAATCCTTAAACTCTGTGAAGCCAACAAAGCGGGTAAAATGTTGGCATCTTATCTTTTAAGCACAAACAGAACCAAAATGTTATCCCGTCTATCAAAGATGCTAATAATCAAACACATACTAAACAAAAAGATATACTAAACACCTTTAAAACCTTCTATAAGAACTTATATAAAAACGATCAAGAATTCAAATTAGATGTGTGCTCAATATCTGAACAAACTGAACCTGCCCCAAATGAACGAAACGGATAAACTAGCTATAGGGAAACCTATCAGCGCTCTGGAAGGGTCGAACTCTATTAAATCCCTGAAAGACAATAAGGCTCTGGGTCCGGACGGATTTACTGCCACTTTCTATAAAACTTTTACAGACCTATTGCAACCAACTATGTTAAAAATGTTTGATAATATAGCTAATAAAGGTCGCACGACTGACTCCATGACAGAAACTAACATACTAGTTATACCTAAAGAAGGGAAGGACTCCCTAATACCAAAGAACAATATGCCAATATCCCTCATTAATGTAAAAATTTTAGACACAAGACTTAACACAGTTCTCCCACATTTGATAAGTAATTCTCAAGTTGGCTTTCTTAAAAACCGTATGTCCAATGACAATACTCGCTTGTTATGCCATGTTTTGGAAAACGCTGTGATTAAACAAGATCCTACAATCGCGATTACTCTGGACGCTGAACAGGCGTTCGATACGGGTTTATGGTCATTTTTAAAACAATGCATGTATTCGTTTAACTTGGGGGAATCCTACATAAACATGGTCATGGCCTTATACCCATCGCCATCAGCGGGTATTGCGATTAACAGCTCCCTCTCGGAGTCTTTTACCCTGCAACAAGGCACAAGACAAGGTTGTCCTCTTTCACCATCTTTTTTCCTTTTAGCGTTTGAGCCATTAATTCAAGACATCAAGATAAATACAGATATAAAGGGAGTAGGGTTTAATAATACTCAGGTTAAACTAGCTGCCTACGTGGATGATATATTGATAGTAACTGAAGATCCGGGTCCTTCTATTGAAGCTTTGATGTTCACGATTGGAGAATATTCTATACATTCAGGATACAAACTTAATGGGGACAAATCGGAGGTGAAATCTCTGAAGGTTTACTGTACCAAAGAAATTTTAGGCCACTCAGGCCTGGCTTGGCAACCGGGATTTATAAAATAATTCGGTATCGAATTTGGTAGTAATTTACTTGATACACTCCATCACAATGAAAAGATAACAGTGGAAAAGGTCACAAAACTTCTTGATTCATGGTTGCCTAATTTCATCACATGCTGGGGGAGAGTAGAGACAATAAAGATGATTACACCCATAATTAATTACCTTATCTCCATGCTCCCACTTATCCTGACAGAAGACTTTCACCATAAACTGGACATCCTTCTCTAAAACATTTTAAGGCAAGGCAAGAAGACTCAAATTGGTCTAAAAAAACTACAGCTGGACAAATCTTTAGGTGGAGTTAACTTAGCTGATTTCAAATTGTATCAAACAGCATTCTTGGCCAAACAGGGTTCTTATTGGATCTCGCCTCCTAGCAATTCTACTCCGGTGTGGTTAATTGTTGAAAAAGCTATTCTTGAGAATCTTAACCCCCTTGCCCTGTTCACCTCTAATCAAAGGTATTTAATTAGGTTTAAATCTATTTAAAAAAATATGAAAATGGCGCTAATAAAGATAGACAAGAAACTCGATTCAAGCATAAAGGGATCCAAGATGGAATATATATGGTATAATCGTAGTATTCTATAACAAGGAAAAAGTTTACATTTTGACACTTGGATCAACGAGGGTATATTTTTGCCCCACCAGTTAGAACACTCATCATATCCAATTACGGTCGCGGAGCTTCAATCCAGACACAATCTAGACAACAATGAATTTTATAACTTTTTAAAAGTTAGAGCGGCACTGTCAAAAGCCAAATTACATAACTCACCGCCATCCCTACCACTTTTTTGTGTCACAGATTAATAAGCTAGGTCACCAAGTGTTACTCATTTACAAACTCCTTCACTCCAAAACCTTGAATCTCAACAAAAATCTAGTAGCTTTCTGGGAGACACACTCTTCTAACCCATTACCCGACTCTATTTGGCCTCAAATATGGTGTTCTACAACTCGTGATAAAATGTCCCCAGTTTTATCTCAAACTAAACTTTGGCTTTTATACAAAGCATTTTGGACACCTGCTCGGCTCCACTCAACACCTTCGCGATGATCCTATATGCTGGAATTGTAAAGAAGAAACTGGCGATCTAGCCCATATTATATTACATTGTAAGGCTGTATTGACTTTTTGGGACAACCCTTTTGATTTTCTCTCAACTTTATTCAATTGTAAGTTAAAAAGAGAATTTTCCACTTTATTAACTGGTTTTATAACTGTTGATGCATGTACTGATGCAGAAAAAGCCCTATTAGACCTCTTATTCACAACAGCAATACAAATGGTACTAAATAATTGGAAATATATACATAAGACTTCATATAAAGGGTGGATGAACTGGATTATTCATCTCAGGGGCGCAGACAATATCGCTTTACAGAATTCTCCATGGAAACCCTCGACCAGATCTATGTGGAATACTCTCGATGTATACTTTACCACACATAAACCACCATGATCATTTCATAGAGTTTTCTTTCAAGTTATCTTTTCATCCATAACACAATTTGTCTTAAAGATGCATAGAATATTGTTGGTTCAATTCCGCATTAATTCTTTTAATATTGTTATTGCAGAACTCTTCTTTTCATATATGTATTTAGACATAATAGCCAGCTGAAGCAGTAGTTTTCTAGATTGTTTCACACACTCTTTGTCTTTTTAATTTTCTTGTTTCTCTTTTTATTGTTTATCTTTTAGTTTTTCTCTCTTCTTTATTTTTTTCTTTCTCTTATTGTTCATGGCGTTCATGGTTTTTGGATAATCACCTTTAAGTGTACAATGTTCCATTCTCATTGGTGCTCTGTATTTACATCTTTTGTTTATATATTGTTTGGAATAATAATTCATATGTTCATATTGCTAAGTTTATTGCTTCACTCAGATGTAGCATTGAGCCAAGACTGCAGTGTTGTTTACTTTACGAAATGTATTTTATTTTGCTTTATTATGAAAACCGAATAAAATATTTGAGAAAAAAAAAAAGAGTGCGTGTCTTAAAGTAATCAGAGGAAGGACACTGGCCACTGTAAACCATACCTGGTCCAGGCTCCACGGCAGGACCAAGACTTGACTCGAAGCCCATGAGAAGAGGCAGGCATGGAGGTGGTGCTGACCAATAGTAAGAAAAAAAAACTGACGTGGGAGCCAGCCAACGGAAAGTAAAGGTAAGTAATGGGTGGACTTTAATCCCCTTATAGGATTTTTTTTATTACAAGAGATACAGCACAGGCAGGCGAAACCTAAAAAAAACACCACTAAATGATTCCATGCACAGCCTTCACCCTTCATTGAGGTCTTTGCACCGGTTGTGTGTTAAGTGACATAATTGATTCATTTAACATGTCAAGAGTAATGTAATATGCGAGGTCATAAGCTGAACATGACGGGGGACACAAGTTATAGTTAATTCACTAAACCAGTGGTTCTTAACCTTTGGGCCGGAGACTCAGTGAGTTTGCGAGTGCTTGGAAAATTAAAAATATTAACAGATTACAAGAATGCATATAAATAAAGAAGCAAAATGTATAACTGAAAATTGTTAACATTCTGTAAATGTGGAGGAATTAATATTTGGAGGTTAAAAATGAAGTTAGTATCCTCACATTAATCACGTAATCAGTGTAAGTGCATCAAACAGAATATAGACTGGAGGATGAGTGACCTCAATTGAATTTAAAAAAAAAAGCTCCAGCCTTCCTATTAAAATTTAGATTTTTTTATATTCATCTGTGAATTAAATGAAACATTTAATCATTTGTATATTTGTTTCATGAATGCTTGTTTTTTTATATTTTTAATACATTGTATACAGCTCAAATTAAGAAAAATGTGTAGGCTGGGGTCCCTGGCGTTCTGTAATTACTCATCTGGGGTATTCAGATTCCAATATTGATTCAGTGGGGGTGCCCGGGTTCCAGTAATGATTAAGTAGGGGTCCACGGAAGTAAAAAGGTTAAGAACCACTGCATTAAACTTTAATTCGCCAATGTGTTATTTTTGGGTTTTTAAACATTAGATATTATCTCATTTCAACACCCAACTATAGCAAAGCAATAACACTTAGTATCCCGCCATCTCCTGCCACTGGCATCTGAGCCAGATCTTTTTATGGGGACCAGGGTAGATTTCAGTTTAATTCACTTACCACTTCTCTGTGGAGGAGGGTAGGTTGATAATGACCATAGCAAAGAATCCCTCTGAAGAACTAGGATTACAGATAAGCAACTATTCCTTTAACAGCAGCCAATTTTCGTTAATAGTCAGAAGCACTAAATAGAATAGCAAACTAATCTCACACAAAAGTGGAGAAAGAAGCAAAAATAAACATCCAACACTATACTGACCAAATAGATTCCAGAGCAGATACCGAAGTGCGCCAAGCTTCTCTGTGGAATCTGTGTTAAGTCAATGTCCTGTAAACGTTTGTGGAGACCTCCCATAGCCGCTTTAATTAGCAATGGGTACATTCCTTATTAATGCTGCAGTAACAGTACAAGCTCTTAATGAATGGGCTTGGGGACTATCAGACAAGGACTTTTTTGTGTTGTGTTAGCAAAGAAGAACACACCAAACAATCCACCAAGAAATGGACTGTTCCCAAGTGGCTAATCTCGTACGTATTGGTTCACCGTTTACTAATAGGTAGCAAGTCTGCCCAATTTCTTTGCTTTTATCAAGATAAAATTGAAGAACTATCTTATCCTGAAATTGCAAAGCCCTTCAGTTAAGGAAGAGGGGTCCTGAAAGAAGGCTGGAAGGGAATCAGTTTGATTAACAGGATCATCTGATCTAACTTTTGGAAGGAAACTAGAATTGGTCTTCATAATAACCTAATTTTTGTGAAAGGCCTTATACAGTTCTTGACTGCAGAGGACCTGAATGTCACCAACACTATGGATGGATATCATGGCCACCTGAAAAGCTGCCTTCCAGAAAATATGCTAGAAAAATTGAGGACACTAATTTAGAAAGGACCACGCTAGGTTCCCTGAG
Organism: Triturus cristatus; assembly: GCF_964204655.1. Classification (NCBI taxonomy): domain Eukaryota; kingdom Metazoa; phylum Chordata; class Amphibia; order Caudata; family Salamandridae; genus Triturus; species Triturus cristatus. Next base: position 1,150,559,105 of record NC_140585.1, read on the forward strand.
AGGAGAACATTTTCTTAAGACTAGAAACTCTTTCTTAAATGCTTCTAGGAAGTCTTTTCAGAACTGGGGTGTTAGTAAACTAGGTTTATTAATTACTTTAGGTACAAGCGGTAGTGACTGCTATGCGTCCCTGTCTTCGAGAAAACTGTTGCCCAGCTATAGCCAAATCAAGAAGATCTAGGAGTACCACACCCAGTTGACATCTGGTCGAGTTCATGTTCCTCTAGATATACCAGGTGCAGAACATCTTCTCAATGTAAGATTAAGATGTTCTGGTGGATAGATTGTTGCTTCTTTAAAATGTTCATACAATATTTTGGAAGATTTAAATGTCCATATTGCAAAGGTTCAGAAGCCAAGCTGTCAAGTTTCATGATTAAAGTTGGGATGGGGGATCTGGACCCTGAACAGGAGATGCAGTCTGCACAGCAATTTCTTGCAGGGTTGTTCTGTTAACTATAGTAAGCGGGTGCACCATCATCACCTTGGCGACACCACAGCAATGAGGATCATGCTGGATCTCTCTAGTTTAATGATTTCTGGTGGAATCAGTGGGATCGAAGGAAATGTGTACACACATTCCTTCAACCGACTGATTAAAAGAATGCTCCCAAAAGAGACTTTTTGGACATATCTGGAAGCACAACTTGGAAAGAAGTCTATGTCAGGACATCCCAAGTTATGAAAGATTTTCCGAAGAACTGCATCATTCAATATGCTCTTGAGAATCTACTTTGGCGTTTTGGACACCATATAGACAGACTGCCGTGATGCGCATATTCTATGCAATCAACTTTTCCAACCTGTCTGTCCTAGATTTAGAGCTCAGGATCTTGTACGTCTCTTATTAATATGATACAGCCTCAATGTATCGTCTGTTTGAACACGCAGGGATGTTGTTTTAAAGCACACAGTAAAAGACTTGATGGCCAGATGGACTTCACTCAATTCCATCAGGTTGATGTGGACCACATTCCATGAGGATTCCAAAAGCTACTGGGGTGGCGATGATCTGGATGACATGGAACACTCTTTAGGAGACTGGTTGATCGACACCAAGGAAGAAAGTCAACTGCATCTTGACAGCCAACTCTGAGTGATTTAACGAGACGAAAGCGCTGAAGGAGAGAGGCTTTTTATGTTGAAGGGACTCTGGGTAATCTGAGAAGTCGATGCTTTTATAAACATTTCATCCAACTGAAGATACAAGAAAATATTCATATTTCCAAGGTATGAAACCACGTCCACCATTCTCTTTGAAAAGGTTTGTAGTCCTAGCCGGAAACTGAAAGGGAAGATTTTGTATTGATAGTGCACACAGCCCACAGCAAATCTAAGAACTCTCTGACGAATCTGTATGATGACGATGTGAAAGAAAGGGTCCTGAATATCTACATCACACATCCAGTCTCCTTCGCTGCTATCTGCTTGAGAATGGAGCAATATTCTAGCTTTATTCCCTTCTTTCTAACCAGAAAGCAAAATGAGTAGATTTCCCTTTCTTTTTTGTTTATGAGGGACCAGTTCCACTGCCTGCTTGATCAGAAGAGTGCTTTACCTCCAGCTGGAATAAGTCTTGATGGTATTAAAATATGTTATATGGATGAATGAATGAAGGAGATGAACGAAATCTCAGAGAGTAGCCATTTTGTTAATACTCCGCACACATCTGTCTTTAATTTATTTCACTCTTGTAGATAATTGCTGATGTTGTGCCCCAACAGAGTGGCAAACAGAAAAAGGGGAGTGAAGAGTCACTGCTTGGTGGGCTTTCACGTGCAGCTGGGGTTCTTGCTGGTGATGGAGCAGGTAGAACAACATTTTGTATACCTCCCCCATTCTGCATGAAAATACTATTTAAATAATGTATTAACTATAATATTATTAAACTAGTTTGCTTGTTTATTAATCAACATTATTAATATTAAAAATTACACGTGGGATTTGCATTCGCATGGCTAAAATATCTCTGATGACTAAAATATGTACGCATATTAACAGTAGTATATGTGGTAATTAAAATACTGCATGATATATGTTGCTTTTGTAATGTCTTGTAATGTTCCCCAAGAGGAGGACGAAAAGGTGAATATAATTGCTTTAAATGTTGCTATATGCTAGATAAATACAAGCACAAAGGGATTAGGAAGGGGATAACATTAGATTTAATATTTCTTTATATTAATTACTCTTTTGTGTTTGTTTCGCTTAAATTAGCATTTGGGCCTAAAATCCAAGATGGCCGCTGAGACACTACGACAAAGTGGCCATTTTCTCATGTGGCGTGGAGTGAACAACGCCTGTGCGAGAACTTCCCTAATCCTTGCAGTAACCTCTGTACAGACTGTACCCTAACAAGGATAGCACATTGGACTTCTGCCAAGAAAGGGGATCAATCACCCTTACAGTAAAACGGAACGAGTCGATACTTCTTTTACCGGTGACCTCACCCCTCGCACTGTACTGAAAATCCTGGGAAAAGGATCGGACGATCTCAACCAGCCAATCACGACCACTCTAAAGTTAAAAATTGTATCTTCTATGTTTAAGTTTTATTATAAAAGCTTAGTAGAATAGGGACTGAGATCTGACTGCCCCTACTTACAGCAGCAGCGGATGCCATGTCCGAAGTGATATTTTCCTTGATGACCTAGATGCTGCCCGACTCTTTGATGACTGCGAACTTTTGACAGATACTTGCACGTCTTTGGTGCTTTGCTGATCTTTGGGACTGTAACGTGCTGAGCAAAGAACTTTGAGCTTTGGCTTGCTTTTGGACGATCTATGACAAAGACTATGCAGAGCCAATGAATTAGAGGACCCCAAGTAAGATTAGGTAAATATGAAGTTCTGCGATTTTCTGAAAATTTGATATAAACTTTCTAAACTTGACAAAATAAATGCATACTAAAAGCTCTTATGAAATTTAGATAAACCATTATTGATTAACAAGATTTGGTGGGTTTGTGGTTTTTCATTAAGAAGGAAAGGATTCTGAATCTTAAAATGTGTTTTAGCTGGTTCTAAAATCATCATCAACCAATCCAACTAATTTGGTCCATTGACTGAAGTGGGAGGAGTGCCTTGATGTTTTAGGATTAGGGATCTGTAGGCGAAAGGGTGTTAATGTATATTTGTAAATTACTTTTCCTTCCCCATAGGTTATAAGGTATTTCCCCCACATGTCCAGCGCTTGAATTACTCATCCCTCCTGTGAGTGCAGACTCAGTGAGAGAGATGTGTGAGTGTTGGTGTTATGGGCCCCACCAGCGACTGTGTGTGAATGAATCCGTGTGACGTCGGGTCTGCGACGCAGGGATGGTATCGGTAAAGGTTATTCCCCGTTTCCAGTTTTGCGCTGGATCAGTTTTTCTGGTAGCAGGATGATGGTTATTATTGTTTTGGTGATTATTGCTTGTAAATAGCTTATTGATTATGGATAAGTATTGGTTTATGTATTAACAATCTATGTGGAGTCGTGTCGAGTTCTATGTTGTTTGACGGCTTCTGGGATGTAGAAAGTCGGAAGTTTGTAACGGTTCCATAGTAGGGCAGAGGTAAGCGCTGCTCTCGGGAAAGACGGAATTGTTGTTGCCCTGTAGGTACACAGGGAAAACGTGTGACGATTGGAGTTGCACGACGCATTGTCTGGGTTCGATTCGGTAACATCGTCGTGTGTTGCCATTAGAGACATTTTCTGTATGAGAGAAGTGTATGGTAGCGAAGGTCACCTGTGAAATTTTGGTCTTAGATACCAGGAGTCCAAAAGGCACTCTGATTACGCTCATCACTGGAAAGGTAATAGGTGTTCTCTAAGATTGCTAGAAGGATAAAGTAGAGGGAAGTGCTATTTTATTAACGTGTGTCATAATTCTGTAGTAGGACAGACTGTTCGCTGTTCTCGGGAAAGACAGAATTCTGTGTGAATGAAAAGGCATTCAGGCTAATTGTGAAACTCTGGTTTTATTTCTCAGGAGCATTGGGTCTCCAACTAGGTGTCTTAATTCTGGAGAAACGTTTAACTAATGCTTGTTAGAAGGGTATGGTAGAGGGATGTGCTACTTTATCAACGGAAGTAACGATTAGGTAGTAGGGCAGAGGTAAGCGCTGCTCTCGGGAAAGACGGAATTCTCGTAAGAAAGGTCATTAACTATACTTGGTTAGCGAAACAGATAATGGTGGCGTATTTATGTTGTTACTAACAGATTTGTGAGTCATAAAGAACGTAAGAAAAGTTTGCCGATAGATTTTGTAACGGAGGGGTCAGCAGAAGCAGGAGTAGCGAGAAAAGCGGACGTCAGAAATACCGCGCTGGGATTGGCTACTCAGTAAGAAACGTAGATGTTCCGGATTGGTGCGTTAGTGTACGCCGCGCTAGGAGTTGAGAATTACAGGCTGACGTAGACGCTCCGGATTGGTGCTTTAGTGCGAGTCGCGCTGGGATTGTAGAATTGCTAAAGTGGCATAAACACTCCTGATTGGTGCGTTAGTGTGAGTCGCGCTACGATTGGTTAAAACAGAATAGTCATAGAGAAGTCTAGCGATACATGAAAGACAAAATGATGTATTATGATCCACCAGAAAAAGACCTGGTTTGGGAAAATAAAACGTTTATTTAAAAAGGACAAACCGATTAAGACTAGAGAGGGACAGTTGCTTCCTCCACCGAAATCGCCCGCATCCTTTATGGCTGCGAAATATGGATATCATACTTGTATTTGGTTGGACAATTGGGCGAAGTATACAAAAGATGATGGAGTTTTGGCATTTCCGGAACATGGTTCATTGAATTTAGCGGTTTTGAGAAATTTGAGAGAGAGTGATTAATCTAGAACCAAGACCTAGACCAACACAGTTTGAAGCATTGACAGAATGGGAAGATGAGATGCATGACAGAGAAAAACAGAGAAGTGGCGGAAGGTATAAGTACATGTTTGGTAGATCATATGGACAAGAGAATCATGATGATAGAATGAGGAGATGGCGAAGTGCAAATATGGCTGATGGTCTGTTCCCGGTGAGACATACTGAGGAAGGTGGCAGTAGAAAATGTGTGGAAAAGGGAAATAATGTCGAGTCAAAAGGATATGGTGTGCATGAATCGGAGGATGATGTTCTTGGCAACATGTTTTATAAAAATCCACCCCCTTATCAGTCAGATTCTACTATGTTGACACCAAGTGCCCCAATGAAAGACTTCACAGAATATAAAATTTGAATCAGTATTACCAGAGATAGGAAGGAACAATCCTTGTAAGGAATTGGAGCAAACCCAACATGGTAAAATGGGTAATGAAAATTCCACTAAATTAGCAAAAACCACTTTAGAATTAACTGAAAAGATTAGGGAATTAACTAAAAAGATTAGGGAATTAACTAAAAACTTGGAAGCCGTAACTGTTCCAGTAACTATAGGACCCGTAATGCCTATTTTTGATAAACAGAAGGATAGTGAGCATTGTTTGACGATTCCTTATAACAGTAATAAACAAACAGAAAGGCTAGAAAAGAATATAGATCAGAATCCATGGAGACCAACGACAAGTATATTAGAACAGAATACACCTAAAAACTTGACAGTAAATTAAAGTTTAGCAGATAGAATGATAATGACGAAAGAATCAGTTCTAGGAACACCAGAGAGATTAACACAACAAAATTCTGGGAAAGATAGTGTAGATCCTACTTCAGACGAATTGAGTCAATGGCTAAGGAATTTGCAGCAAAAAGATAAAGAATCCCAATCTATAGATGTGGCTAAGCTAAGAATGCTTTTGGAAGAATTAATAGTAGGGACTATCCCCATAGAAAAGCTTTAAAATTATCAAGATGAAGAATTACCATTCCTATGCAAAAGCATAACATGGAGAGCAAAGAGTCTACACGAAAGACTAGAAGAAGTGGCAAATGAAATGGGTATAGACTTTGAAAGAGTAAAGGCTTTACAGAAACCATATAGAGTAGATTTTTCTGAAAAAGATATCGAAAATCTGAATACCACAGGAAGAATGACCCAGATCAAAGACAATCATTTTGTTAAGAAAATGGGGAGATGTAGATAAATGGAAGAGTAGCCTTCCCCGTAAGAGAAAAGAAAAAGGTAACAACAGAATGTCCCATGAGAGAAATTCCAGGAGGGGGATATGTACATGTCCCTTGGACTAGACAAGATATTTTGTCATTTACCAATGATTTCTCTCGACTACGCGAAAAGCCAGTTGAGTGGTATAGGCAAGTGGATAGGTTTGTTAAATTATCAAAAGTTTTATGGATTGATTTAAATAGTCTTTTTGACATAATAGTACCAGCAGATCTATGGACAGAGTGTAAACTCATGATAAATTGGCCTACACAGGAATACCCTAGAGACCCAAAAACGGGAGCCCCTGACTCAGAAGTCATGAAAAAATATGAACAAGTAATTGTGTTTCTGAAACATAAGGTACCTCCCAAAGAAACTGATTGGGTAAAAATCGACAGGACTCATCAGGAAGCTAAGGAATCAGTACACGCTTGTTATGAAAGGTTGATTCTTGCCTTTAAGCAATTTAGTGGTGATGAAAACTGTGAAAAGGATTTAAGTCACTTTGTATACAGATTTGTATATGGGCTGCGTCCAGAAATAAGTGAAATGATTAAACAGCATACAGTAGATTGGAAAAACAAGAAAATAGATGAAGTACTGAGACATGCAAAGTATTTTAGTGATGAAATTGAAGCCAAACAGCGTAAGTTGAAAGAAAAAGCTATGTGGGAACAGGTCAAAGTAGCAGAAAGACAGGAAGCTCAATTGATTGAACAAGCCAATGGTGCAGGTATGAAACCAAAATTTAATAACGGAAAGGGAAAAGGACAATTTAATATAGAAGAAGCCAATAAGAAATGGCCATGTCAAAATTACGGAAGAATAGGGCATTGGAAAACAGAGTGTAAATTTCCCCCGAATACTAATAATGATAATGCATCATTGAATCCGCAGGTGCAGAAAGAGGTGAGTTGTCAACCGCAGCGACAGCAGCAGGTTGTTGCCCAACAGAATCAGGCGCAAAAACCGCCTTTTCCACAGAGCGTAAATTCACAGAAATACAGTAATGAGACAGGATTCTACAACGAAGAACAGGTAACTAAGCTGCCGTGCGCTAGCGCTGTTTCACAGTATTGGCTAAAACGCGATGAGAGTGAGTCAGAAGAAGGCTATTGATGGTGCCGAAGTGAGGAAGAAGAGTGCGAACTTGGCGCAACTCTAGAAGTAGACCAGACAGGCCCTTTTGTGGATGGAAAGGTAAATGATGAAAATATTACTTTCCTAGTTGATACTGGTGCTACTCTCTCAACTGTTAGGTCAGCTGATGTTAAAAATCTTCCTCTCTCGGATGAAACAATCCAAGTGGTTGGAGTATCCAACAGACAAATTAAAACGTATCTCACAGAACCAGTAAAAGTCAATATAGGGTTTTTTTCCGAAATGCACCGCTTTGTTGTAAGTGATTCAAGTCCTGTAAATTTGTTAGGGAGAGATTTACTGTGCAAGATGAATTGCACCATATTTTGTACCCCTGATGGTATAGCATTTGAGACCCCTGATGAAGACGTACTGTATAAAATGACAATGGCTAATATGGAACCTGAGATTACTGAAGCCTTTGCTGTATACAACCCTGATGAACTACCACAAGAATTGAAAAAGACAGTAAAAGCAGAAGTCTGGGATTTCACAGGAGAAGATGTAGGATTAATGAAAAATGTGGATCCTGTAAAAATAACACTGAAGGAAGGAATAAGCTACCCAAATGTTCCCCCATATAAACTAACACCTGAGATAATTGAAGGAGTTACTCCTATAATGGAGAAAATGGTTAAACAAGGTATTTTGAAAGAAATAATGAGTAGCCCATGTAATTCACCAATTATGGGACTGAAAAAGCCTAATGGAAAGTTCAGAATAGTGCAAGATTTGAGAAAAATAAACAAAATCGTTGTGTCTTGTTGTCCTATTGTACCCAATCCATCTGTGATTTTGTATCAGATTCCACATGATGCAGCATGGTATACAGTGATTGATTTGTGTCACGCTTTCTTTTCCATCCCATTACATCATGATAGCCAACACATTTTTGCGTTCCGTTTTGGTGAACGTATTTTGGCATGGTGCCGAATCCCACAGAGGTATACAGAAAGCCCCTTGATATTTAATCAGATATTGATAAAGTCCTTAGAAGATTTGCAAATGCTCGAGAATTCAGTGCTAGTCCAATATATTGATGATTTGCTTGTAGCGTCAAAAACTCAAGAAGCGTGTGTAATGGACACCATAGCATTGCTGAACCATTTGGCAGATGGAGGACTTAAGGTATCCCCATCTAAACTACAATTCTGTCAGAAAGAAGTACAATATTTAGGACACAAAATTGAAAAGGGACTGAGGAAAATAACTACAGACCGAATCAAGATAATAAAAGGAATGAGAGCCCCAATGACGCAAAGAGAAGTGAGAATGTTTCTTGGAATGGTTGGATATTGTCGTCAGTGGATAAGTAACTTTTCCCTGATTGCAAAACCTTTAGTACGCCTGATGAGAAGTGATGTAAAAGATCCCATCGAATTGAATAAAGAAGAGTTAGCAGCCTTTAAACAGTTGAGAGATAGTTTGTGTGAGGCACCAGCATTGGGTATGCCTGATTACGAGAAGGAGTTTGAATTGTACTGCAGTGAGAGGAATGGATGTGCACTTTCTCTACTAATACAGAAACATGGAAAATTGAAAAGACCAATTGCATATTTTTCAGCTATGCTAGATCCTGTAGCTGTAGCATTGCCAGTTAGTTTGAAAGCAGTAGCTGCTACTTGTAAGAGTCTGGAACAGAGCAAAGGAATTGTGATGGGATATCCTGTGCGAGTGTTTGTACCTCATGATGTGGCAATCCTTTTAACAAGGAGCCGCACTCAGTTCATGACACATAGTCGGCTGACTAAATATGAAAAAGTCATTTGAGGTGCAACAAATGTGAGCCTGACGAGATGCTTGAATGTAAATCCTTCAACGTTATTGCCCGACGCGGAGAATGTGGAGGTCAGAGATGAAGTGGATCATGATTGTTTGGACGTACTTGATTTCTTTACCAAACCACGTCCTGATATAAAGGATGTACCATTGACAGAAAGTGACTTTGTGATGTTTGTGGACGGGTCATGCCTGAGAACAGAAGAGGGAATTCTAAGTGCAGCATACGCAGTATGCACAGTTGCAGCAGTAATGGAAGCATCTTACCTGAAGGGAGTAAAATCAGCCCACGTTGCTGAACTTGTACCCTTAACTAGAGCATGCAAGTTGGGAAAGAATGTGAGAGGGACTGTGATGACGGATAGTCAGTATGGCTTCGGTGTTGTGCATGATTTTGGTCAGATATGGCTGCAGAGAGGATTTCTGACTTCAAATGGAACTCCTATAAAGAATGCTGAAGTGGTTGGGAAGTTGCTAGAGGCGATACAGCTGCCTAAGCAATTGACTGCTGTGAAGTGTGCCGCACACTCAAATACGGGAGACTATGTCGCAGTTGGTAACAAGTAGGCCAACGATGTGGCTCAATACTGTGCTCGTAACCAGAACTCGATCAACAGGGCGAAAGAGAGGGAAATGAATTCTTGTCCTCTACTGTTTACTAACATTGTCAGTACCTGGGAAGAAATGAAGCAGTTGCAGGACGAAGCAGGAGATGAGGAAATGAGACAGTGGGTAAAAGCAGAATGTGCACCAAGAGAAACAGATCATGTGTGGGTCTATCGAGATGGAAGACCAGTCATGCCTGACAGCATGGTGTCTGCCATGGCACGGATGTATCATGGACAAGCAAACATAGGGAGAGATACCATGATTAGGTCATTTAAACAAACATGGTACAATGCAAAATTCAGACTTGTAGCTGAGAGTCTTTGTCAAAGATGCCTCATATGTCAGCAGTTCAATCCTGGAAGGAAGACAGTGGTAAGTCTAGGAACGATAGGTCGAGAAGGAGGGCCTTTCACCAGACTGCAGATTGATTTCATTGAGATGCCGCCTTGTAACAGGTTGAGGTATGTTCTAGTAATGGTCTGCTTGTTTTCTAGATGGGTAGAAGCATATCCCACAAGAAGAAGTGATGGAATCACAGTAGCAAAATTGCTTTTGAGGGAATTCATCCCTATATTTGGGTTCCCAGTCACAATTGAATCAGATAGAGGAAAGCATTTCCATAATGAGATCATGAAATTGATTTGTGAAGCATTGAATGTACAACAGAAACTACATTGTGCCTATCGCCCAGAGGCTTCTGGTGTGGTGGAACAAATGAATGGCACTATTAAAAACAGATTGGGAAAAATGTGTTTAGCCACAGGTTTGAAATGGCCTGATGTCTTACCTCTAGTACTCATGACTATTAGATCTATTCCAGATAGGAACACAGGTCTGAGTCCCCATGAAATTGTCATGGGAAGAGCAATGCGACATGTTTTCATTCCAGTCAACAAGCTGTTGCCTATAACTGATGACTTGGTGTTGGATTACTGTAAGCAGGGGTGTGGAATTTAATAAAATATCTACTTGTCCATGGGGCAGGGTGCTTCATAAATCTACTTGTCCTGTAACAAAATCCACTTGACCCTTTTGTGCCATGTAATGTGGTGACAAATTACGGCAGAAATCTCATTAAGCAAGAGTTCTGATAAAGCCTCTCTAATTATGCCAGGGCTTGTACCATAGTAGGGTTTGAATACTAGCAATTCCCTTATGTTGCTACGTTTCTGCAGGTCTACATACTGGAATTTAAGGTAGTGGTAAGTAATAGTTCATGGGTTGGAATGCCCTTTTGAGTCTGTGCAAACCTACTAATTTGCATGTTTTAAGGGTTTTCACCAACTCTTTTTTTTTTTTTATCTTTTCCCATACGGAAAAAGGTTGGAAATGTACTCCTGGCAGTGACAGACGTAAAACTTCTTCAGGGTTGGGGAAAAAAGTGGTTGGAGGAAAAGTGAACTTGAAACATTCAGATTTTCACATGAGCAAATCTACACAAGCACATTTGCTCATGCTAAAATGCAGTTCACAAAAATTACAGTACTATTTCTTGGCCTACTTCTGTAAATTCTTGTGAATTTATGGAGACTGTATATATGCACTTAATGCATGGATATATACCATGGATGCACTTTTGAGACTTTCTTTAATAATTGGGCCTCTAATTAGGCCTGGGGTTAACCATGACCTTTTGTATTAGTAACATTATGTCTCTCTCTCTCTCTCTCCTTCTAAAGATCTATATCAAAAATATAACTGAATTGCATGAGGAAACAGTACCACTGGACGTTGACAGTGTTTGGGAAAAGATTAGAAAGAAACTTTCCTCTATTAAAGATTTCTTATTTAATTTAGGTAGTACATTTATAGGTAGAATCTTATTTCCATTAACATGTGTGATTTTTCTAGTATTTATTCTAAGACTAGGATGTTTATGTTATAAAAGAAAGAAAATACTGAAAAATGTTAAAAGAAAATTTAAAAAAAAGACAGAATAAGAGACAAGAGAGGGAATATGAAGAAGTAGAATTAGAAGAAATGAAAGGTAATATGTATAAATCAGCAAGAAGTGAAGAAATTGGGAAAACAGAGATGTGAACAAAACTAAAGAATTCATTTCGCTTTCATGATAAATGGATACAAAATTTTTATGGTGTGGTGATAAAAATCCCCAAAGGGGGGATTGATGGAGCAGGTAGTACAAAACGTTGTATACCTTCCCCATTCTGCATGAAAATACTAATTAAATAATCTATTAACTATAACATTATTAAACAAGTTTGTATGTTTATTAATCAACATTATTAATATTAAAAATTACACGTGGGATTTGCATTCGCATGGCTAAAATATCTCTGATGACTAAAATATGTACGCATATTAACAGTAGTATATGTGGTAATTAAAATACTGCATGATATATGTTGCTTTTGTAATGTCTTGTAATGTTGCCCAAGAGGAGGATCGAAAAGGTGGATATAATTGCTTTAAATGTTGCTATATGCTAGCTAAATACAAGCACATAAAGGGATTAGTAAGGGGATAACATTAGATTTATTATTTCTTTGTTTTAATTACTCTTTTGCGTTTGTTTCGCTTAAATTAGCATTTGGGCCTAAAATTCAAGATGGCTGCTGAGACACCACGACGAAGTGGCCATTTTCTCATGTGGCGCAGAGTAAACAACCCCTGCGCGAGAACTTCCCTAATCCTTGCAGTAACCTCTGTACAGACTGTACCCTAACAAGGATGGCACATTGGACTTCTGCCAAGAAAGGGGAACAATCACCCTTACAGTAAAACGGAACGAGTCGATACTTCTTTTACCGGTGACCTCACCTCTCGAACTGTACTGAAAATCCTGGGAAAAGGATCGGACAATCTCAACCAGCCAATCACGACCACTCTAAAGTTAAAAATTGTATCTTCTATGTTTAAGTTTTTTTATAAAAGCTTAGTAGAATAGGGACTGAGATCTGACTGCCCCTACCCCTACTTACAGTAGCAGCGGATGCCATGTCCGTCGTGATACTTTCCTTGATGACCTAGATGCTGCCCGACTCTTTGATGACTGCGAACTTTTGACAGATGCTTGCACGTCTTTGGTCCTTTGCTGATCTTTGGGACTGTAACGTGCTGAGCAAAGAACTTTGAGCTTTGGCTTGCTTTCGGACAATCTATGACAAAGACTATGCAGAGCCAATGAATTAGAGGACCCCAAATAGTAAGATTAGGTAAATATGAAGTTCTGCGATTTTCTGAAAATTTGATATAAACTTTCTAAACTTGACGAAACAAATGCGTACTAAAAGTTCTTATGAAATTTTAGATAAACCATTATTGATTAACAAGATTTAATGGGTTTGTGGGTTTTTTTAAAGGAGGAAAGGATTCTGAATCTTAAAATGTGTTTTAGCTGGTTCTAAAATCATCATCAACCAATCCAACTACTTTGGTCCATTGACTGAAGTGGGAGGAGTGCCTTGATGTTTTAGGATTAAGGATCTGTAGGCGAAAGGGTGTTAATGTATATTTGTAAATGACTTTTCCTTCCCTATAGGTTATATGGTATTTATTTCCCCCCACATGTCCAGCGCTTGAATTACTCATCCCTCCTGTGCGTGCAGACTCAGTGAAAGAGACGTGCGAGTGTTGGTGTTATGGGCCCCACCAGCGACTGTGTGTGTGAATGAATACGTGTGACGTCGGGTCTGCGACGCAGGGAGGGTATCAGTAAAGGTTATTCCCCCGTTTCCCGTTTTGCGCTGGATCACTGGCTTCTTTTTGCATTTGTCACCCAAGTGGCCCAGGTATGCCCAGAAGTGGGTACCGTGCTCTCCATGCCACTGCAGTCAAGACAGATTTGAATATAGCTGGGTTTAAACTGGAATGGCACGGGGAGCAAAAGAAACAGATTTAGGCCCAGATCTCTGTACTAGGGTGACTGTTTGACATTGATCAGCATTTTGTCCATCAATTGTTCTTTTTGAATTTGTCACCCCAAGTGGGTCGGGTATGCCCAGACGTGGGTCCTGTGCTCTCCATGCCACTGGAGTCAAGCTAGCCTGGCTGATGACGGATGATGCCCCTAAACCAGTCCCAGGATGCTCGATTCCGGTCCAGGGAGACTTGGCCTGGCAGTTGGGGTGGACTGTTCCTATGGGGGAGCAGGGTCAAGACTGATTTGCATATGGCTGGGTTTAACCTGGAATAGCATGGGGAGCAAACAAAACAATGGATTTAGGCCCAGATTTCTGTACAGGGGAGTATGTTTGACATTGAGCACCATTCTGTCAATCAATTGTTCTTTTTGCTTTTGTTCTTGATGCTGGCTCTCATTCTAGCAAATGCCCGAGGCAAGTGTGACTTTAAATGTTGTTACTGTTGCTGTATTGTTGCGGCCAATGAGGGAAAACAAATTATCTGTTGATAAACTCCTATCACAGGTTTTGTATTAGTGTTTCCAGCAGTCTTTCTTTTTTCGCAAAGGTCAACAGCTCCAGTTCACCATTCGTGCACTCCATTTGGTCATCCACATGGGCTCCAAACAGGGTGTTTCCAAAGTACTGCGAAAAGGCATAGCCATGATGAGGAATGAAGAGCCAGACCATGGAAATACTGAAGGACAGCTAAACAAGCTGAGCCGGCAGAAACACTGATTATTTGGTTGAAGACCATCATGCACTCTTATAATACCTTTGAAAAATCCTGCCTGTATCCATAAGGTAGTGTGGCCTGTAAATGTTGGCAGGTCTCCTACAGGGAATCATCATAATGTCCAAGAAGGGCAGTAGCACTCGCCATCTTAATGGAAGTTGCAGATGTGCTACAGAATTTTCTTCCTACTGCATCCATTTTCTTCCTCTTCTTTTCAGGAAGCACTGTGGAGGATGGTGAAGTAGAGGGATACTTCTTCGCAGCAGAAAAGATAACAGAAATCAGAAACAAATCTTCATATAGGAACAAAAGATTATTTTTCAGGCAGCTTTCTTTTTTCTGCATGTATGCCGAAGCGGACTTTGCTGAAGCTGAAATTAAGCACAGCTCCAAAGGTTCTAAAAAACACTAAACCAATGAAGGGGAACGGTACTGAAGAATTTGAAAGCTCACTTAGGTCTTCGGTGGAGTTGTTGGTAACGGTATGTTGAGTTTTGCAGCATCCGTTACCAAGGCTTTGTAGGAAGTCATGATATTGTTCTATAGAAGAAACTCTCTGCAAGTGAATCAGAGTTGCAGAACGCAGCCTCTATGACAAGGAAGACAAATACAAAGCGTATGTAGGGTGAGGCGGTATAAAGAGATGAGTGGATCTAGAGCATGTTGTGCATCTTGACATATATGTGTGTGTATAACACACACACACACACACACACACACACACACACACACACACACACACACACAGTCTCATTTGGTCTGTAAAGGTTATGATGGTGAATGCTGCGGTTTATCCAGGAGTCTTCAAAGCAAACTGATTGGTCAAGAAGCCCTGGATATCACCAATGGAGTGCCCATGCCAACCCTGTAAGCTCCATCCTCGTTTTGAATTTTCTCAGTTTGAGTTAAGGGTCAGCATATAAAGGAGTCCAAAACGATGCCGGTGTAAAAACACAACCTCTGCGAGCTGATGCCCATTGTCTGCCTTTTCCCTTTCTGCACCCTCAGATGAGATGTGTGAACCATTGTTGGTAACAGAGTGCCGATTACTAATTTGGGATCTTTTTATTTGTTAAAAAGAGGCCATGCCACAAAATACGAGGAGTAATCAGTAATTAAAGTGTGTCCATCAGAATAAGCATTCACAAAGGTATGCAACGTGCTCTCCTGATAGATGCTTCTAACCAAAGACTCCTCGCCATAGAATAGATACCAAAGCAGTACCTCCCCACGGTGGAGAGCCTTGATGAGCTCAAAACAAAAAGGAGGTCAGATTGGCGCTGTGTTCCATGCACCACACAAGGTTGCAAATTAGTCCCAGAGCAATGTGAATAAGGGGGAAAGCCTGAGGTGGAAAGACATCATGTAGAAAGGATCAGAGGGTTATGTGGAGAGTTGGGGTAGACTTAAGTGGGATGCAAGGGCAGGGAAAGATGAAGGGACGGAATGCTGAAAATCATATGTGGTTAAAGGGGAGGTTGTTGTAAGAGTATAACAGAAGACCAATGTAGCAAGAATAAGGAGGATAGTGAAGGGAGAACTTCGAGTGAGGAACCTCATGAAGAAAGAAGTAGTAGTGCTGCTCTCAGATCCGATTCTGAACAAAGGATTTCCCATTTTTAGGACCGAGAGTTGGTACCATGTTGTTTTACTTTTCCCGATTAAGTGTTCTTTGAAGGAGAGGTTTGGGTCATGATGAATCTAATAGATTTCATGTTGCCCATCATCTACCTAGTGCTGTCATTTAAGTTCTTGTCTGACACAAAATACAGCAAAAAATAGGTAATCTCATAAGAAGTAGGGTGGCCACAAATCAAGCAAGAAAATGTAAAGCAAAAGACAAGTGAGCTGGAGGCGCAGAAATTATTCTAATTTGTACTGAAAAACTGCCAAATTCTATATAAATCTTTTTAGGTTCGGGATTAAATTTATGTTCCCTCACAATCCAATGGCTCTTATTTTGTTGTTTTTTTACAAATACTATAATTCTACATGTGTCTTCTAGACAGGATACTTTTCTGCAAGGATCCTATTGCTACCAAATCTGCAGCATTCAAAAGAATTACATAGAGAAGAAGGAGAACACAAGAGCTTTGCTTTGCCGAAGGGTTCCAGAAAATGCCTTTGAAAGCAATGTTTAAAGGGTGTCTTTCTATTACCTGTGCTGGGATCTCCCATTTCTTCAGGAAGTCTTCTTTGGCTTTGGCGAGAAACTCCTTCACTGCAGAACAGAAATAAAATAATACCAGTGTCACAAGGGATGGCAGATGCTAACACAATGTACAAAGTCAATGTTACCGATACTCATTATGCTCCTGTCCCCTTTAGCTATACAATGGTCATTTCTAATTCTACGCTTTAAAAGAAATGTTAGAAGGCCATAAAATGTACCTTCATAGCACAACAGTGGTCTACAATACCCACGTGGTTGGGTCGGGTATGTCTTGTTTTCTGTTGCCATTTGTTGTAAAAGCTGTTGGAGTTTTTACAGTGTTTTCTATGGTCTACAAAAATTGTTATAATCGGTGGGTATCAGTGTTTATGCCTTTATGCTCTATATGATCAGTGGAATGGTGGTCTTCCAGAGCATATAAAGAATTTTCCTTTTATTACCCTCTTTTATTTCTATTGCATAATGCTCTTTATTTTTCTCCCACTTCTCCCTCTCTTCATTATAACCTTTCTTTGAACTTGCTCGCCTCAGTGAAGACTTCCTACTTTAGACAAGAAATATAGATTGAGGGATGCTTGGTGTCACACTACCGGATTCTTTGAGGCACCAAGAAAGGAATAGGCTAATAACCGTATCATTGTCAGACCTGGGCCTATTCCTGCACTGCCTGGTCACTCAAGAGAAGTCTGCAAATTAATTTATATGCATACTGTTAGTTGTAGGGCATTTGTAAACTACAATCACTGTTGCTATATGAAAAAGGAGCTCAGGAAGTAAAGAAACTTCATGACTGGTCACAAGCTCAGCAGGGTATGGCAAACCCTATTTAGCTAAAATTTCACTGGCTGCAGCATGCACTGGGAAACGCAGATCTTGCCTTTTCATGTTTTTGAGCTATAGTGTCTAGATGGCCCCTCCTGTTTTTGAGCGGTAGTGTCTAGAGCTCATTCAATATGTTGGGGATTTTCTAATTGAATGTGTTCACCATAAGCAGCGTAGTTTAAGTCAAACAGATGAACTGACCCCTTCTGAACCTGTGCATGGGCACCAAAAACATGCTGATAAGGCAACTGATCCTTCTGTATAATTCAAAAGTAAAGTTTTAGACCAATGCTCCTTAAAGAGCGTAAAACATGACACTTTATATATTCTAAAAATATTGCAAATTCATCAACCACCATCATTACAGAAGCCTGATTTCCAAATACTTCCTCTCAATTTTACACCCTACTCCATACATAGGTCCTAGACACAGCTATACATAAATTAAATTAAAAGAAATAAAATTCATATTCTATCAGGTTTATAAAAGGTAATTAACCATTAAAAACATCCTAAAATCCCTGTCTATCAATTTTACAATCTAGCTTACAGCCGACTATTTCCTATTCCATAAAAAACATTTTTACAGCCTTCATGAACTTCGCAATGGCTATTGTAATTTCGAGGTTTGGCATATCTGTCAGGGAATCAATTGCTTGTGTGCGCAGCTTCATGCCATATTTTAAACAAGCATTTACAATGCAATGGTCTCGGCATTGTTAAAGTTAGAGCTATTGGCATTGCTCATGACATTATTTTTGTTTTTGTTTTTCAAACATTTAAAGAAACGGCATTGTCATTTACAATGTCAACAGCTTAATCCCTCTCAAATGCGAGACCTATTGCATTTGCACCCACACACAGAGCCACACACACAAAGCCACCCACACACACACAGAGCCACCCACACAGAGTCACTCACATAGAGCAACCCACACACAAATAGAGCCACCCACAGAGCCACCTACACACACACAGTTACCCACACACAGACAGAGCCACCACGCATATAGCCACCTACAAAAAAAGCCACCCACAGAGCCACAGACACACAGAGCCAGACACACACACAGAGCCTCCCACACACACACACAGAGCCACACACAGAGCCTCCCACACACACACAGAGCCAGCCACACACACACACACACACACACACACACACACACACAGAGCCAGCCACACACACACAGCCACCCACACACAGCCACCCACACACACACACTTCAATGAAAGACAGCTACGATTTCTAATACAGCATTATTTAAATAATTATTATTGGCTCCGTTACGGAGCTCTAAACACAAACTAAATTGTTGCTGATAAAGATCAGGAATTTAGTTGCTGACTCACCTGGGCATCCTCCAAAATAAATTGACGCCGGGACCCCGAGGGTCTCACTTAACCCAGGCAGGAGCGTAGGGTGCGGGGGGGGGGGGGGGGGGGGAAGGAAGAGTCCAGGAGAAGGGAGGGGCTGAGAGTTGATCTCTTAGCACAGCCCACCGGACACAGCCTGATTACCCCATAGTAATCAGAAACGGGGCAGTAAAGTATGTATATACACGCGTTTGCCTGGGAATCATTCGAAGAGTTTTTAGGACGATGGGTCAACATAAGTGAAAAACAATGCCAGCGCAAAAGTTTTTATTGGAATATCTCCTCCAGCCTCGGGTGGGAAGGCTCTCTGGCTGCCTTCAGGTGGGTCTTGGGTGGTCTCTGCCGAAGCCGTCTGGGGGGCTGGGGATGGTCTCTGCTGGGGGGCGGTGGGGGGGAATTCCCCCCGAGTGCGGCTTGGTGGCGGCATGGGCTTTTGGAAGAAGAGGGGCCCCCCTGTAAATGCCCTGTCTCATTACCACCCCACCTCCAGAGAAGCAGCAGCAGCCGCCCCTACCTCTGCGGCTGGTATTCTGCAGAGCCCCGGGGCGCTCTGTTCCAGCGAGTCTCACAAAGGACTTGATTTACAAGCGTGCAGGTTGCAACACGAAATGCTTGGGAGGCGTTTTTTTTGTTAATAGTCATCAGTTGTGCAGAACTCCAGCTTATGCTTAAATCTGCTTTAAAGCTCCGAACCCTTTCATTTTTTGCCTTTTAACTCCAGACTGCAGTGCCCTCCCCTGTTTGGCTCCCTCACACACCACCCCCTTGCTCATCTTCCCCAGTGATGACGGTCCGGCAGGAATGTCCCGGTGCAGCGGCGTGACGTTTATTTTGGGGGTTGGGATCGTGTGGCGCTGCGATGCGAGAGGTGCCGGCTATTTGCAGTGCTCTTAGTAGTGCAGGAGGGAGCGAGGATGGGGGAGGGCCGTGCAGTTGTGTCGCGTTGTTTTGGGAGAGAGTTGTATAGTGGTGCTCAACAAAGGCAAACTGATTAATGCATCACTGCAGGTGCCTCAGGGCGTCAGTCGCGTTTGAATGAGACCCCGGCTTGGGACTGGGCTGGATGGAGGTGGACACATCGCTGCTGAGCGCGGGGGGCCGCCGGTGCCCAGGGCTCGGCTTTGGAGGCAATGTGCCGGTTTTACAGCTCCTCTTCCGTGTTTGGCAGCTGCCTGGGACGGAAACGCCGCGTCTGATCGCACGTCGGGCAGGGGTAGCCAGCTCGTCGGTGGCTGGCAGGCTGCAGGGCCGTGTCCTTACTTGCCAGGCCGCCCTGATACTGCAGCCGGGGGGCTAAAGGAAGTCGTAGAGCGACAGGAGAAAGAAGCAGTTATTCTGACCTCAAGTATCCACCTATTGTTAAAATGTTAAGAGCTGGGACGTGTCAAGCTTCAATCCACCGCCAGCGGTATGGCGGTCCCCTGGAACACAGAGCGCATGCGAACCCTGCGAGCACAACACTGGCATGAGCGCCCCGGGGGCGGCCTTTAGAGCATTAATTTTGGCAAACGACACCAGAGCTGCTCAGTATGCCATTACTCTTTTGGAAATGTCTGAGGCAGGAGCTTCTGTGCACATTAAACTGGCTGCAGTGACGCCCTTGACCGGACGATGCCAAGCGAATTCTTGTGATGTGTTTTTTTTTTCCAGTTAAACCATACAACTCTACTGCAAAATGTGGAAGGCCTAGTTCTTGAGAGGGCTCAAACAGTGTTAATGCATAAAACCATAGTTATAGAAACCAGCTTACCTGTTTGAAGATTTAGATCTAACACAACTCTCCCGTCAATCAATTTAAGGTGAGGGAGCAACGCCGGGACACCACCGCCTTTCTCCGAGGCAGAGAAGAACTGCCTCGGAGAAACGCAGCCTCGGTTTCGGATTCGGGGGCGCGTTTCTTTTTCTCTCCTCTTGCCATTGGCTGGAGGAGAGAAAAACACGCCCTGCGAAAAGCAACGAAAAAACACGCCCCCCGATCCGAAAAAGACGGGGCTTCAACGGAGTGACTGGACCTCTTCTCCAGTGGCTGGCCAGCATTTAAGAGGCCAGCCAATGGAGAACAGGATAGAAGAGGGGCGGGTGCAAGCCCCTCTTCTCAAAGTCACTCCAACTCATTAAATCTCGGAGCGAGACTGCGCAAGCGCAGCCTTTCGCAGCCGAGACCTAAAAATATAGGGCATAAAAACTGTTTCCGTGGGGCTAACAATTTTAAGCAGTCCATCGGGATATGTAATATATCGCATTTTGTGCCCAGCCGACATGTACAGTTACCATCAGTTCGCCTCAATTAAATTATTATTCTACTATTTAACATAGCAGGATTAATACCAATTCTCAGCCTCAATATTTCTAATCTGAGCCATTGATTGATCTGTATAATTGAATCTGGCTCATATAGGTATGCTTTTAAGACTATCACGCTGCAATATGAAGACCAAGGGTGCTTGACAGTCATTTATGAGAGGCCATTGATTATGGAGAAATTCATATGCACAATGATCTTTGTTGTCACAGTCCTGACACATGATCATTCAGAAAGCGAGGCTCTGTGCCCCCTCTCACGGAAGTCAGATGATAACATGGTGAGCTCATCGTGGCCGTGGCCCCGGCCTACGACTCTGATCAGCTGCAAAACTGTTGGCTACTACGCAGAAACATGCAATAAACAGGTAACTGAAGCTCTAAGAGGTGAGCAATGCTCCCAAAATGAGAGAGGGTGTATGTCTTTTCCGATATTCACAATGGCATATTAAGTGACTTACGAAGGGGTGAATGGGTAAATAGCGGGAGCATCCATCAAAGAAAAGTGCTTAGAGGTAGGAACTACACTTGGACTGATTTAACATCAGAGGCCATCATAGCATTAAAATTACAGCAACATTCAGTGCTTTCCAGTTACTATAAAAAAGCAAAAATTATCTTGGGTGAGGTTTTCTAGGTTATAATCAGTAAAACCAGAATCTCGAAATGTGATTATGGAAAAAATACTCTCCACTGTAACACTAGATGTACTAACCCATATGGCGTCCTTTAGTAATGTGCATTAACCCGGAACCAACCAGCAAGACAACTGGAGCAACGAAAAACAATTTCTCTCCAAAATCAACTTTCAGACACCCTATAGCAGAGGTCTTCAATCTGTGGGGCGCGAACCCCAGGGGGGACGTGGAGGCCTGGAAAGAGGGTCACACAGTTCCATACCTCACTTATGCCGTAATCCAAAACATGTGCTCTTCCTTTTGGACAAGGACACCCGCCCAGGACTCTTCATTCCAATCATTAAAATGCTTCAGCTGAAGTTAATTGAGTGTCATGTGCTGTGAAACAAAGAGGCCCAGCAGACTGGTAAAACAATCTTTCAAACAAGCCTTTGTGCCAGGGTGCCTGCTTGCATGAATAAAATGCAAATGTGCCCTAGGAGTTAATCTGCAAATGTAAAGGGTGCATGGGAGCGATTCTGGCGATCCAAGCACTTTGATTGCAAAGATGTGTTTTTTTAGTGTAGTGCAAAGACTTAACAACTGGGCTGTGAAGTTATGCAAAATAAATGCATTACTTATGACCTGGTATTACTAAATTCTAAATTTAAAAAACTCAATTTTATCCTAAAACTATTTGCACAGTTTGGAGCAGTCTATCTTATAATGTGTGCAATGCAAGTATAAAATAATGATTTACACATTCACTGTGCTTTCTGTCACAGGCAGTGACCTTGTAGCACTAAACAATACACAAAGTCACTATTCTCTACTGAACCAATCTGGTTACAAAAAAGACCTCTGCAGTGCATTAAATAACAGAGGTTTAATAATAATAATAATGTACATTCCCCACTGAGTAACAACTTTTTATGTTTATTTTTCATTTAAACTACCCATTATTGTATATATTGCTACCTGCTGGTGAAAGACTAAAAAAGTGAACAAAATATTTTTGGGCTGATTTATGAGAAGCTTGCGCCACCGGAGTGTCACTTATTTTGAAGCTTTGGCGGTACAAGCATCTCAATCATATTGATGAGGCGACGCAAAGTCAACCTGCGTGGCTTACCCTGCGTCAAGGAGGCATTCCATGGGCGTTAGGTGGATGTTCCCAAGCAACACCCATGGATTTTGACGCTTCCCCAGATTTGCAAAACAATGTAAACCTTGAGCAGCGCCAAAACCATAAGCCTCCCACAGCAGGCGTAACAAGGAGAAATGTTTTCATTTCTCCTCATTTTTTCCTCTTTCCATGTGTGCTGCATTTTGCAGCATACATAGAAAGAGGAAAACCCCTCTCAGGATTGTTTGTGTGTGGGAAGGTGACCCTTCCTGCACAAAAACAATCCTGCCTATGTTGGCACTAGGCAGCAATCTGTGTGCCAACGCAGGGGGAAAGGACAGGAATGCACCATATTTTATAAATAAGGTGCAGTCCGGCCCTATAACAGTGGCGTAGGGCAGCGCAGCAAGAAGCCTTGTGATGCTGCCCTACGTCAATGCCTCATAAATGAGGCCCTTTGTTTTTAGCCACACCTTTGACCAAGCCCCCATGCTCACTGACCTTCGGTTTGCTAAACACGGTTTAATTTATTTCACCACTGTAAAAATTATTTGCTGTGGGAACTGGGGGTGTTTATGGTTGTCGATAGTTGTCAAGGGTGAGGAGTACCAAGTTCTAGAAATGTTAGCATAAGGGGGTCCTTACACCTAAAATATTTTGACTGGGGGTCTCGGCATCAAAAAGTTTGAAGACCTCTGCCTTATAGCGATATTGTCCACTGGGGCAATGCAATTCAAAATATGATCTCAGCCTTATGCATACAGAATCTTTTTGATTATTGCAGAAGTTACTTCCGCCAAAGTCCCATGGAGAACTTTGCTTCAGTCCAAACCGAAGCTTGTTAGAAGCACCCACACAGGGCATCACTCAGCAGAGAGCATGTACCATTATTACTGCACATGTCCACATTTTGTTACTTCCTTCCAACACCTCTCTGTTACAGCTATTAGAATTAAATAACCAAACAAAAATATGTATTAGGAAATGGCTTAAACAGACCAGGTGTCTAGTGAACAGGTTTTTAATAAAAGTGTGGGTTATGTGACCATCTATTAAAGATACCAAAGCTGTTGAATGGTAATTACAGGACAATAATGTATACTCTCTCTAGTATTGTATCTTTCATAGATTCACATGCTTAAATTATAACTACAAAGGTGCATTAGCAAGTATAACACTGGAAGGTAGGAAAAGGCTCCCCTTATGCGGAAAAGATCCCCCTTATGGGAAAAAGGCTCACCTAATGGGAGATCCCGCATGACTGGCTGCCCCAAAACTAATAAGAGGCATGTTAGCGAAGAATGCGGCAATAACTGCCTTGCCTTTGTAGGAATGGGCTCCCAATAGCCTTCTCTTTGGTCTGGCTGAGAGTGTTGCAAACTGCAATTCAGGAGGAACTGCCTTGTTTAGGCATTACCTGACCTTTAGAGGCAGTGGCAAAACAAACAGTTGGTCCTGTTGTTAGAAGCTTTTGGTCGAGTCCATGGAGAATTTTAGAGAACATTTGATGACAAAGAATGTAGGGTTCTAGTTCAGCTGTGCAATAAGAGTGTGGAAAAAACATTGGACAGCTAAGATGAAATTATTGCAGGAATTTAGGTATAGAGTGTGGTATAGTCTTCAAAATACCCTTGCCTTCCGTGAATGGTTCTTTGACAGAGAAGGCCAAGATCTCTCCCACACACCTAGCTAACGTAACAATAAGGAGGACAGCCATCGTCTATGAAAGAATCTGGAGAGACTATGTAGGCTCAAGGGGTCTTTACAAGAGATTCCGTAATGAAGACTTATTGATGGATAGATCCCGTAATGAAGACTTATTGATGGATACTTGAGTCCTGCTCTGGCCAACAGCATTTAGGAGAACAGGATGGTACAGCATAATGAAAGGGATCAATATTATTGTAACTCAGCCAAATGGAAACCTTTCTCTCTCAAAATTGTAGGCTCTGAGTGGAAAGTTTTCTGGCTGCCCGAACAATCGCACTGCAGTGAAGTTGAAGGATGAGAGAAGTCTGAAGTAGCCTAGCTATTAAGTGTGGCGAGAATATAATAGATTAAGGCCTGTGAACGAGAACCACCTGACCCCTAGCGGTTAGTCACTAAGGTGATCCTGCAAGGTTCCTCTGTCACTGTGCGGCGAATTCTAGGGATTAGTGAGATTGGAAGAAAGGCCTAACAAAATATCTGCCACCAGAGAATCTAAAACTGTTCCCGCAGTGGCTCGAGACAACACTCAGGTGTTGAAGAATTGTTAATTCACTTTAAATGGAATCGCAAACAGGTCTAATAGTGGTGTAGCATTCCCCATCTTGTGTCTCCTTAACTTGACTGGCCCAGCTCAAAGGAATGGAAGACCTCTACAGTGACTGCACAACTCCACGCACTAAAGAAGAGTACCTGCTTGCCTGGCATAAGGATGGACTTTTTGTTGTTCCTAGTAAGAGTCACAGTAGTTGTGCCTGGAATGCACCACTGTACGGTTTGGGACTCCGAAGGGACCCGAGAAGCCTGGCATCGAAGAATGGGAAGACTCTTGCGCATTGTCAACAAAAGTTGGCAGTGAATGATGCCATACATTTGGAGAAAACATAACTGTCAGATGTGGAGGTGAAGGGCTAAGCTCTCTATTGGTAGTGGATTATCTCCATCAAGAAGTTGCTTTTACTTTGATGGGAATGTATAAGATGTAGGTAGGCGCTTTCCAGTTTGGAAGCTAGAGAATTTTCTTTAACAATGGAGAGGAGTGTGTCTGGAATGATGACCAACTTTTTGAAATTGAGAGTACTGTGGGCAAGATTGGGCTGCATTGTTTTGCCATTTTCCTGACCTAGGAAATACCTCAAAAGCCACAGTGGTTTGAGCCATTGGTAAACACTCCACTGTGTGTTCAAGGAAGAGCTTCTGGATTGTTTCATGAAAGATGGCCAAATGCACCTCGTTCTCCTTCACTGGAGGTCATGGTGGAGGCTTTGTGAGAAATTCTATGGGCTAGACAATGCCCATAATGCTCGGAGGTGATGCCTAGCTATTCTGGGAAGAAAATCTATATAGTGCCCCAGCTCCCCCTGCATAGACAGAGTATAGGTGCTTGACAGTCAGATCTGTCTTGGCTAGACATGGACTCTACTGTAGGATGCCCTACCCCACTCTGAGTCTTGATGACCATTTGTCGCCGAGGTTGTTGCAATGAAAATGCTTGACTAAATCACCAGAGAAGTATGAATAAATGCTTTCTATTCATATTTCTGTGGCATACAAGATGTATAAAGCAGGCTTCTCTAAATGGTCACTATGGTCATAGCCATGTCTGCATCCGTTTTAAGTGTTTGGGGTACCTTACACAGGTTTGCTGAATATATTGTGGCCATTCAATGAAATGTCAAAACTTGACTGAACATCCGACCGAAAGGGTGTGCTGTGCAGCCAATTGTACCTGAAAATTAACACGCCACTGGCAATTTGGTAGAAGCTGATGTTGGAAACACCAAGTGAAGCATCGATTAAGGCAGTCAAAGTGTACTCTTCTACCCGGAATATGGTTCAAGCATAGGATATCTTGTTGAAAGAACTGTGCTTAACTATGCCATATTTGTCTGTCACAAAGATAACAGATGGCAGTGGCACCAAATGAATAGATTATTTTGCCCACAGTTTCTAAAATACTGCCCTCTATCCATGGACTTGGTCTAGAGCGATGGAAGGAGTTCAAGCTTTGCTCTGAAAGCACTGCCTAAATAAAAATCGGTTTTCTTTCTGTTGAGGAGGCAAGCAAACAAAAAGTCAGATGCCTTGTATTTCTTATTCAATCCCATAATGTTTGTACATCTAGTGGCCGAGTTTCTCATGCACACCAAACCTATTCCCAGAAATTGACTACAATTAATATGGCTCCGGTGGATGTCCGACACCTATTTTTTTTTTTTAAATCAAATAGAAAGAAGGTCTACTCTATGGTTGCCATGGGAAGCTTGAATATTTAAGATACCCAAACAGTGAGATCAGGGGGCCTAGCAGTATAATCTGAGAGAGGAATGGAGGCGATGGTAGCTCCACTCAACCCACCCTTCAAGGAGACATAAGCCCCCCATTCTGCTCCTTTAGTGCCTGGGGGAACCTAGCTCGATCATTATGAACTCTGTTACCATCAGTATCGCTATGGTGGCCACATTCCTCCTCCTTATCTCTGGGAAGAGGTGGAGTTGGCATCATAAGGAAGACTGGCAGCAAAGTAGGTTGAGTACAAGCAGTGAATGGTAATGTTGGCTGAGGATCAGGTGAAGGCTACTGAGGTGCGGCTAAAGGCAGTGCCGTAGAAGGAAATTTAGAAAAAAAGGTACTCTTTAGAGTACCTGTTTGCTCCTGAGAAGTGGTGGTACTCTCCCATTAAATGTATTGCAACAGTGCTGGTAAGGTACTTTCTTTCAAATGAAAGAAGTGACAGTAACTTCCTATTTAAAGCACTAGCTACAAGTAGAGGCACTGGCTTTGGTGGAGGATGGAATGGTACAAGCGTTGCAGGAGCCCAGGCTTTCTTAAAACTTATGAATCATGTCCTGCAAAGAATTTCGAAAATGCACAGATACTGTACCACTGGAGTTGGATACACTGACTGCCAGACATAGTCTCTTTGATGGAAGGCAGCTTCACAAGTCCTGTGTGGCTACCAGTAATATTTCTGTTATGTGTCGCACAATAAAAAGTACATTTCAGTTCTAATGCACCCAGGCTTTGCGATCTTCCCATTTATCTTTGTGGCTGCTGTAGTTTTTTTTATTCCTGCCCGTCACAACTTCCATCACTTTACTGCTTACTTTTCTGTTGAAGGAGTGATTATCGCATATTAGCTGCTGTGCTTTGACAATTACCTTAACTGGTAAGACTCTAAACTGCAAATAACCTATGGTGGCCAGCGAAGAATTCGTAGAGGTCAGGTTTGATGTAATTGACGAGACTGTCAACAACATTAACGCCTATCTGGAAAGTGCAGACGAGGAAACAATTGACATGGCCGTGGAAGAGTCATAAACTGTTTATGTTTAAGATGGTGCTGGCAGTGAGGAGCGCCAGAGTTTGCCGCAATTGTAGGAATTAGACATGTGGCATTAACAAGTTAAATATTCTCCTTCTAGTTGGGAGATACATTGGTTGAGGGTGCTTTTAATGAAGACATCCGTTTATCGCTTGATTGTTCATTGAAGTTCTGCACTGACGTCTGATGTTGACAAAAGAAACATTGGGTTTCGCAAAGAAAGGCAGTCAGATGGTGCTGGCCATATTTGAAGAGCATTGTATATGGTGAATGGTGGAGTGATATAACAGTTTGACTGATGAGAAATGTAGTCTTTTTTTAAAAAATTGTTTTGATTGGCTGCTATGACGTTTTTAGTAAAGAAAGACAAGCATAATGTCCTTAGCAGATTTGAAAATTCTTGACGCGATAGATAGAAAATGGTTTATTCACCTTTGCATATAGTAGAGGGAGATTTTAAAGATGTTATGTAGCCATACAGGAAAACATCCCTGACTATACACTTATGTACACCGATAGACACAGATAAGCAAATTTCATACTTTTAGTGTGCACATAAAACCCTTTCAAGGATCGATCATGTATGCAAACCAGCAAGAGATCCCTTTTATACTTTAAACAGAATATCTAGCTTGAGGATATCAGATCATTCCCTCTTGGTGTAGTGATAGGAGGAAGCAATAGAAATTATAGGAATTACTTGTAGGTTAGATGGATGGGAGCTAAGAGAAGCTAAAAACAATGGCTGTAATTTGGTAGATTCCATACTACGCATACACAATACTGGATGAGTCAATTCCGCACCAGTATTATGGTACACTTATGAGACAATATTTAGGGATAGAATGAAAAATATTATAGTACAAAATAAAAAAATACAAACTTGAGGAAATTAGAGCTCTTGGAAATATTATTCTCAGGTTAGAAAAATCCTGCTAACTGACCTATTAATAGAACACTCCAGACAACTCCAGCAAGGAAAGAATACCTAAATAATGCACAAAATGCTGTGAAACAACACTATCACGCTACACAGAGGAAAATTACAAGTCAGGGTATAAAGCAGGACGCCTTCTAGCTCAGCTTGGATGAAGAGTTGAAGAGGCAGGATGGGTGGGAGAAAAACTAGATGCATATGGGGAGAAAGTCACAACAGATGATGAAATAACACAAACATTTGTCAAACACTATAGTGACTTGTAAAAAGTTAAACAAAGAAGTGGAGAGAAGGAGATTAAAACGGTTGTCGAAGAACCTAGATATACCGACCCCAAGTGAAGATCATAAAGAAGATCTGGATGGTGACTCTACACTTGATGACATCTCAGAAGTCATTAAACATATGCAATGCAGCAAGACCTCGAGCCAAAACTACATTCCTCCGGAGGTCTATTAGAGACTGTCCTCTCCAGCGGGCGAAGTTTGTTGAACATGGAAAAAGCAGTGCAAGAGCAGGGAACTCTGCCTCCATATCTCAGACATACAGCAATATCAGTGATACATACGAAGGGGAATCTGAAAGATGATTGTGCCTCATATCGCCCAATATCACTGCAAAATGTGGAAAAAAAATTTCTAGCCAAGATATTAGTGGAAGTTGTGACCTCCCTTATCGACAGACCAATCTGGATTCGTGCTACGACACTAATACACGTGGATCTACAGAGACAACATAACTGGTGAGATAATAAAAATTTATGGGAACCACTTGCTATAATGTTTGACATTTAAAAAGCATTTGATTTCATCCACTGCCTTACCTTCTTTCTATAACACTAAAGCCATTACGGTTCGGACAAATCTTCTGTAGTTGGGTAACTCCAAAGTAGCAGGGCCCGACAGTGGTAGTTAAGGTAAATGGAATAATCTCATACTCATTTACTCTAGCGCAAGCCACAAGGCAGAGATGCCCACACTCATGTACTTTTTGTATTGAACCACTGGTGTGCTGGATCAGGTTAAGAGGGAATATTGAGGGGTCTGCCATAGAAACCAGTGTGTCAGGGGAGAAAATCTTACTATATGGGGACAAATTCCACCAATATGAAGAGAACCTGAACATAACAGTTGCAAGTATATTCTCACAATTTGAAAAATACAGCAGTTATGCAGAATAATATTTATGATTAGGATGCGGAGGGGGAACCCCTATAAGAAATAGAAGTAATGAAAGTCGGGTTCAAATACCTGGGAATAAATGTAACACCAAAACAACATTTATTCCTAGAAAGAACACTACAATTGTATTGAATTAGTTCCAGGCTGATGCAAGTAGGTGCCACACTGTCATTTACAATATTAGGAACAGCAGCAATCTTTCAAACGATTTCCTTCCCAAAATTTCTCTATAGGATACAAAATATGCCATTACCAGTACCAAAAACATTCTTCCTCTGGATAGATAGGGAATTATACATTATGATCTAGAACGTAGGTACTTTCAAGATATCAATGAAATCACTATGCAGCGCCACAAACAATAGCACTACCAGGCATAAGTGCCTTATACAAGGCATCAAAACTTTAAACCATAAATGATTGGATTTACCCTGTGAGAAATGACCCAATGGTAGAACTAGAGAGGCATTTAGCAGAACATTCTTGTACAACATCTAAGGGGACAAAGGGAGGTATAATAATCCACATTTGTAAAGCGCAAACAATTACCCATAAGGGTCTCTAGGCGCTGGGGGCCGTCTGGAAGATTAAGCAAGCTATTGCCCAGAGTCACATGGTGTTGGGCTAATCTGCCGCCGAGGTAGAAACAATTATCCGCAAAGCAAACAATCCTAGCAACCTGAGGTTGTGCTTCATGTTCCCTGGTATAGATGGAAGACAAACCTACCAAGGAATATCCATTATGGACAAGAAATATGTTGAGTTTCACGAGCCGAAGGGATTTCAAAAATGGAACTTACTAGGATATCTATAGTAGGGAATATAATGGAACATGGCGGCATTAAAACATCGTCACGACTAAAGGAAGAGTATGACATGTCACAACCCCAGGCAAACAAGTACCTGTAACTCAGATACATTTTACAGACCAAAGCAGTAGACTGGTTGGAAATACCAGAATACACCCCCTCAGAGAACTGGATAAAACGCTTATAAACAACTTGCCAGACTGTCTACAAAAGTTTTTTTTTTTTTTTTTTTTTAAGTGGGAAGATCTCTGTGAAATAAAAGATACTGATTGGGAGGATCCGTTAATGCACCTGAGAGAGGTGACTATTGAAAAGCCGGAGACTGATTCCGCAAAATTTTTTACATAGACCATATTAATAACAGTCATATAAAATGTACCTTCTTGTCTGAAGTGTGACATACAATTTGGGAAGGTGATTAATTACGGGAATGCTGGAAGTGAATTCCAAGTGAACTGGGAATTCTAGAATATGGAATTTCGCGAGTACCCCAATTTGTAATGTTAAGTATCTCCACTGAGGTAGACCTGCCACAAAGTAAATTTGTGTTTCGTATACTGGGTCATTTTGCGGCTAGAAGAAACATTACAATGCAGTGGGGTTCCCAGACCATACCAGCACAGAGGGAGTAGCAAGCAGGTACGATTGGTGTACAGCAGCGGAAAAAGTGGTCTTTCGAGAAGAGGTTGCTTGCAAACATTTAAGAAAATTTGAGGAAAGGAGAAAACGATTGTGGTTTAAGAGAGAAAAAAGTGTCTATTAAAGGACCCATTCAGGTATACAAATGAACAAGTCAAAGGCTGTGAGAAACAAGGGTAGATTCAAAGAAAAGGATTACCTCAGGGATTATAAATGTTATGTAAAAGAATTGCTCTTAGTGCCATGTCTAGAAGTCCTACAGGCTATGCAACATTCGTTAAACTGGATTACTGACCTGTTTTGATGTGTGATTAAAAAGAATGTTAATGTAAAACATAATAAAATTTGTTTTAAAAAAAACCCAGTATATTATCTCTGTATGTGTGCGGGATCCAGACACTTTTTCCGACATATTACAAAACACTTTACGTTCTTTTTAATTTTTGATTGTGCCACACTAGCTCTGAAAGAGAACTTTTTTTAATAAAAAGGTGCTTTATACCTTCAATCTACCGGTACTTCAATGGGGAGTACCTTTGCCCCTAGTGTGGCTGGATTATACGTTTATGATTTTGAATGCAAATACATCTTGGTGCCCACGAATCCGTACTCTTCCAATTTAATATTCTGGAAGAGATATATAGATGATGCTTTTATCATCTGGCAAGGTACCGAGCATACTCTCCTGGAGTTCTTTGATTGGATTAACACCTGTGATCAGAATTTGACTTTCACCAATTCATTTCATAGACATGAGATGGTATTTCTTGATGTTGTAGTAACTAAGACAGAAGGTTGTCTATTGACAAAAACTTACTACAAACCAACAGCTAAAAACAATTTGTTGACCTTTTCAAGTTTCCATCCAAGGCCGCTTAGAGAAAACCTCCCTTACGGACAATTTGAAAGAACACGGCGGAATTGTAGTAAGGTAGAGGATTTCCAGAGTCAATCCAAAGATTTGACACAGAAGTTGCGGTCTAGAGGCTACCCCGAGAAAATACTGAAAAGAAGCTGTAAAAGGGCCAGGAATCAACTTAGAGAGGTTCTTCTAGAGGATACACTCAGACAAAGTGATGATATTCCCCTCACCTGTGTAACAACTTACAGTGTAGCGTCAAATGCAGTTTCTAACTCAATCAAGAAGCATTGGCGCATCCTTGAGAGTAACAACATCAAGTGGGAAAAACCCCTCTTTTCCTTTAGGAAAGCAAGAAGTATCAGGGATGCCGTGGTACATACGAGACCCAAGATGCTTACCATAAGAGATGATTCTTCTGTCTTAGCTTCCTGGGGTTTACCGCGTGTTACGGGACACTTTCCTTGTGGTGCATGCAGTTTGTGTCATTTGACCACGGCCTCAAAAACATTGAGCCTGGGAAAACATGGACCCAACGTCCACACACAAATTGTAACACAATGAACGTGGTGTATATGATCACTTGTCCCTGCAATTTAAGATATGTAGGGATGACTTCTCGCAAAATTAAGCGGCGCATATGCGAACATCGGAGCAACGTCCGCTGTAAGAAAAGTGCGACCAAGCTGACCGACCATTTTTTAAAGTCAAACCATACACCCAATGACATGCATTGGACTATCATCGACCATATCCAAGCAGGGACACGATCCTCACATCTTTTTTTTTGAGAAGGAACAACGCTGGATTTATCGTCTGTCCACACATACCTGTGGTCTTAATGATAATATACCATGAGGATCAGTGTTGAAACGTTAACAACCTTAGAATCTGTGAACCCCCCTCTTTTTCAATTTCCGTGTATGGTCATGGGTGCTTTTTGATATATTAATGTTGGCTGGGACACAGACCTGGAGAATATTTATGCATACCCTTGGATAGTTTCCTCTTCTATCAGTTTGTGAACCAATCTCTGGGTATCCCAGTAATCCCTCTAATGTGGCCCCGGAATGAGGTTCTTTTTGTAATCCCTCTAATGTGGCCCCGGAATGAGGTTCTTTTGGCTGGGTGTAAAGAACTATCCCCTTTCTTCTTTACATACGCTAAGACAAATTTTTACGTGTTTCTTAGCGCATTTTGCTATTTTTAGCATTATAAGCTTACTATTGCTGAGGTACTCTGTGCTATTGTTTGGGTTTCTTCTATTTTATTTAATGGTTTGAAGATGTGAAATCAGTCTTCCCCTTTAATATTGGACTGATTCCCATCTTTATCACGCAAAACGAAGCCCTCGTTGCGTAAATATCGAGTCAGCAACCTAGTCTCAATAAAGTTTTTTTGTAAACAAAGAAATCTGAACACGGTCCTTGGTTAACGTTCTAGTGTTGCAAACCGGAACGAACCATTGATTTTTGAAGTGTTCACGTAACCACGTTGCTCACGTGACTTCCTTTCCCGGAAGCACGTACAGAGTTGTACGCGCTTAGGGGCAAAACCGCTAGTATTTATCCGCCGCCGTACGAAGCAGCAATCACCTCCAGGGCTGCAGGGACCAAGTAGGTGTTTCGGCTGGCGGTTGAACCTAAGCTAAGTGACTACAATTTTCCCCCCTTCCTTTACAATAGAAAAGTGCCATTTCGATCGGCAGTTCACTGAACAGCTATTTTGAACAGTTTTAGAGGTTACTCAATACTGCTACCTCCTTTTGTTTACTTTTAGATTTGCATTGAGGCTCCCGCTACCCGGCAGTTCCTAAGGAGTGCAACCTCATTCGCTTTTATGTGAGCCCTGTGTTTTCTCATGTTTTCTCCCCTGAGTTTGGATTGAATTAAGACTGCCATTGTCGAACTGCTATCTTGTATGTAGTTCGAAAAAACCATGTTCTTCGATCTTTGAGTTTTTAACAACGTTAAGTCAACAATTGGTTCTGAAAACAGATGCATGAATTAACGTTATGGTACACTAAGATAATTTACTTATGAAGTACCATGTAAACGATAAGTTGAATATAATTATTCAAGAGATATCGAATTCAGGATTCCACTTCCCCTCCTCTTTCTTTGAGAGAGTATTATGTTTCATTGAATTATACTTAGTTCAAAAGAATACAGCGAGGGTTAATAGTGGAAACATCCTTTATATTTTGGGATAGTCACTTTATAAAAAACTTTTTTCTGTTGTCTCTTTCAGAAATCATTTGCTTTTGGGAAATTCCTGAAGGTCCACACTTAAACCCTGAGTTGCTAAACAAAAAATTACACCAGACGTTAGGGTAAGCCTTAGCGTGCC
Organism: Triturus cristatus; assembly: GCF_964204655.1. NCBI lineage: Eukaryota > Metazoa > Chordata > Amphibia > Caudata > Salamandridae > Triturus > Triturus cristatus. The sequence continues at coordinate 1,150,593,536 of NC_140585.1, forward strand.
TATACCGCCATGGTGTTGTCTGGTCCTGACGAAAGCTTCGACAAAATGAATATGGAAGCTGAAACATGTTGACCGCATTTCTTTAGGATGTATCTGGTCAATTAATTACCAGTTAGCGACATCCATCTCACTTCATTTTAACTGGTGCCATTTCTTGGCTACCATTAAAAAAAATTGAATTGAGAAAAGGCCCCATTTTAAATCACCCTTTTCCCCACTAGAGGTTATAAGATACAACACGCTCCGCTATATTTACAGCGTTGTAGCACACCAGGAATACATGTCATATTCCTGGTGGGGACCCTATGATGAAGGATGTCACCAACCAGGTTGGTGAGTGAGGGTTCCATTCTTTTACCTAAAGTGACTTCTTCCCTTTCTACAAACCTGTGTGTGTGGAGACACTCTTTAGTTGTTTGATTATGAAAAATAAATCCATCAGGCATATCGGGCATTGGCAGTGTTGGCTAAAAAAAAATAAAGGATTTTAAAGGGTTTTAGATTGAGAAATGAAAAAAATTGGTATTTTACCGGGATATAAGAAAACAAATACAAAGCAAGTCAAACTGACACTACACCATTAAGAATTCCAGATGTCTCTAGCCTTCCATTGATGCAATACAGGTTAGGATCAGCAAGTATCTTCCTTTGTGCTTTTTGGCAATACGGAGATACAGGCAGGAGGTTTATGGATTCAGAGAGACCACAAATGAAGAAGATTTAGAATCACAAGAAAATAACTTTTCCTTCTCTATCATTGGAGCCTGAGCTATCCTTAAACAGTAGAATACAATGTCAAGCTAAAGAAAGAAACTCCCCCTTGGATGTGGAATCCAACAACAAGCGAGGTATCTACAAAACTTTGAGTCACAAGAATTGGCAAAAGAGAGAGAAGTAGTTGCTTGAAAGTCTGAATCAACATAATAACGTTTAGCAAATGTAAGAACCAATCTTTGGGTGGCTGCCTCATACATACTTGAACTGGTACATTTATCATAAAAGCAGCAATTTCTGCCTTGCCTAGAGTATAATGGCCAATTGGTTTATTTGACCAGGGTCAAGTCACTTTCTGATAGCAAGTAAAGATACAGGATAGTATGCATCTTGCTACGGGTTGATTAGTAGAAGGTAGACCTGCACACACAGTCTAATATTTGTCAAAAATCTACTGTAAAGTGGATTGGGAGTGTCGGCTACATAATGAAAAATCTGGGGGCCAACAGGGGATCAAATCTTTTCACACCAAGGCACAATGAGGAAGGTGAAGTAGCTCTCTCCTTGAACTTGAGCCGGTGGATGAAGGAGGTGCGCAACCAACTTCTTCCTGCTCATTTCTCAGAAGAACTCCATCCCTGTCTCAGAGTCCTCTGTATAGTCTCTCCAGTCATATTTTGCAGGTCTTAAGTAAGTCAGTAAGAGTCCAGAAGGAATATGTTGATCTCATTTTTCTAGGACTTTTCCACACTTCAACACTCAACAAGCATTGGCAAAATCAATAGGACCTGGGGATTTGCCAGTTGTTCTAAGCCATGCTGCACAGCATTCATGATGCACCCTCCCAGTCAGACTTCCTAGATGGAGAGGTTGGCCAGGAGAGGGTTGTTTGTTTTTATCTTGGAGCCGTGAAACCCTAGCTTGTACCAGCCCGAGCCATGTGGTGGGGCAAGCAACATGGAAGGGGATTAAGTAACAGGGAAGGTGGGGGCAGAAGCATGGCACAGGGAGGGTGGGGCCAAAGCAACACAGAGCTTGGGGGTGGGGGGGGGAGATAGGAAGAAGTGCCACGGAGGGCGAAGTAATATGTCCCAAGGGGCAACCCAGAGGCCAAGTACACGTGGGAGGCTACTGGAAAAGACACATGTTCCAGTTCAGTGCTTAGACAAGAAGAAAAATGGCAACAACCTACTTTTCATACAAACCACCTAACAGCCTACCTAAAAGTCCATGCCTGAGATCATAGTTTATTTTATGTACTTAACTTCCAATGTTACTTTCTACACAGGTTTCACTTCGAAGTATTTAGTATAACAATCTACCAATAATCTTATGAACAGGTTACTTGCTCCTAAAATATCTATCTTTCTTAGGAAACTACCAGTTAGTTTTTCCCATGGGTACATAAGTATTTTTATCCAAAGGAATGGTGTTTGCCTCATTATTTCAATCTTGGTACTACTCCTACAAGCAAAACAGTTTTCCCTTACATTCTTCATGTTATCATCAACGCTTACTCACCAGAAAAGATTCTCTTAATCTATGCTTTGTAATATTTCTACCTGGGTTGCCCTAAAGAACTGCATTGGTTGTCTCTTTACAACTTTAAAGGGAGTATAATTTGATTTCCCCTCAAAAACTGTTCACCACATAGCCTTAATTCTTCTTTTAAACCATGAAATGTCTTTACTCCCTCTTTCTTCCCTGGGCTAAAATCCTTACATTAATTTAAAATCTGTTCTTTCACCTTCATTTAAACTTGATTTTTCCATATCACCTTATTACCCTTCCCCTAAAATTAGCTATTCCTCAATTAACCCCATCCATTCACAATTCACTTCTCTTGGTTCACTTATCTTCTCATTCATCACCAACTGAAAGTACTGATAACCAGTTTGCTATGTTATTCTTAACCCCTTTAACATATTCAACTTCCAGGTTTTAATCCATAACACTCTGTGTTCGCCTGGATATATTGTGCCACACTGACCTACCGTCATCTTCCATTTTTAGAATGTGCTCTAAGGGTTTATGGTCCGTTTGATTATTATAATGCCCCAAACAAAATACCTAGTTTATTTTAAATGCCATAATCTGCTCTTCGCTCTCCATTATCTGTGTCAATATTGATCCCAATACTGCCTTGCTAGAATCTGTTACTATGTGTGTATTAGTACAAGTATGAAAGTGTTCTATGCATTGTTTGACCTTTTTGAATGCTTCACACATTTCTTTGTCCCTGCTTGTAAACACCACATTTGCCTCAGCAAGTCTCTCATAGGTTCTACGATTTCATCAAAATGATTTATGAATTTGGAACAATATTTTGTCAGGCTCAAAAATGACCGTAAATTATCCTTATTAAGAGGTTGCGGAGCCTTCTTTCCAGTACTCTATAGACTTTAACACATCAAAGATATGAGACTTGCATCAATTCACAATATTCCCTTAGACAGTCAATCCTTAATTTGTATTGCCTCCTTATATACTTTGTATTTTTTTATGCTTTCCCTTTTATGAAATGTTATGTTGGAAACATAGCAACTTTTTAAAATGTTTTAATAGTTTTTTTAAATACTAATGCCACCAAAGCGAAGCCCAGCGGCATATTGCAATACCTACATGTACCCGATGGTGTGGTAAGGCAAGTTAATGGTTTTGACTCATGTGGGTTTATTTGGCAGTATGCTACAGATATAGCCAATACACAAACACTTTTTATTGATATATTATTGCATCTTTATCGTCAAAATCGCTTTGATTGAAATTCCAGTTTTGGACATTACCTGTTAACAGCTTTTGCTCAAGATGGCCTTCACGCACTAACAAACTTGACACATGCCCGGTTTACAAACTTGTTCCAGAAACCAAGATACATTGCCTTTTCTTTTGTAACTCGTACACCAGTCAGAAATAAATGGATTCTCCCAATGTGTTGATTACTGGGAGTTAGGCACAAATGGCATTTTGCACAATTTTTTTATGTAAATGATAATCTTGCTTTTTTACTGAAAGTTTAATGGGGGATCACACCCGAAATAAACTTGACTGATTACCAACCCCCATCCCACTAAGTATTTTTGATAAGTTTGGAAAGGGGTTCTTATTGATCCAAATACTACTGCTAGGTGTGTGAAAAGTCCATACATTTGCTGCTCTTGTTCCAGCATTGGACGCAGATCACGGGGTCAACCATTTGGAGGTTGCTAAGGGACCGAGTATTCCTTTTACTTAAAGAGTATTCAGTTCCTTAAAAATAGTTCTCACATCAAGTATTAATTGGATTTAACTGTGTGTTTTCTCGTCTAAATCTGGAATGTAAGCCTTATGAAATGAGGCACTTGGAGAGGGGAGGGGCAAGCAACACAGAGGAAGCAAATGATGGGGAAGAACAACGAGGAGAGAAGCGCACAGCTGAGAGAGTAACATATAGAGTGGGTGGTAGAGAAGCACATGGTCTAGAGAGGAACAAGTATGCTGGAGGGAGAGAAGCACACAGTGGAGAAACAACAATGTGAAGCACTCGGGAGGGAAGCACAACCGCAAGAGATCAACACAGAGAGCAGAAAACTGAGAAACAGATGGGTGAGGCAGGAATAAAAGTGCTGGGGGAGAAAGCACGCAGGCAATAAAGAGTAACGTGGAGTCCGGTGGAGAAAAGCATATGGGCAACAAAGAGCAATAGGAGCACAGGCGGGTGAAGAGAAGCACACAAGAGTGACAGCTAGAAAACACATGCATTCACATGGAGTGCTTACATTGAAATAAAACCTGTTTGCTGGAAGTCAGCAGTGAAATGTATAAAAGGCAGCCCATTAAAGATGGTAAAGAGGCTATTTTCGAGAGGAGGGACAAACACATGATTGACAAACTGCAACACAGAAAGCCATTAGATAAGGAGCGAACAAATGAGTGACAATGCCAAACAATGGTAAGCAATGGGCGTGTTCTACCTCCAGGTAAGCTCTAATTTAGCCCACAAGAGGTCTTTTGAAACCAGACTGCTGCGCTAACTGGTATGCTCGACCTAAATATGTGCAAAACCACACCTTTAAAATTACTGCGTGTTCTACTTTATTTTGATCTCCAAATTGTGAAATAGGGTGATGAAGCCTTACTAAAATGGAATTATCACGGCAGTTTTAAAAATATTGCCCAGTTTTATATGAGCACCTGGGATCAAACATTTACAGTGCCTTGTAATCAAACCCAGAGGTAGGTCGGGGGTCTTGACATTCATAAGACTGATTTGGAAATGTAGATGAATTTTCGAAGTCTGTGTACAAATCAGTTAGGGTGGCGTGGTGGGGGATGGGCGGGGGGTGAGGGCGCATGACGTAATTTTCTGGAGTGTTTCCCAGCTACAGTTGGACATTATTTCCATGAGTTAATTGGGAGACACCTTCAATTCCTAAAAAATACTCTGCTATTCCAGTCTCTTATGTAACCCTCCGACAGGAAAGAATTCCCATAGCTGTACAAGCAAGATCATACGACCCTCGACTGGCCAATGTACAGCATCAGGCACTACATTCAGGGGACCCACAAACTGAGGTCCACTCCAGCTGGAGAGAGTTTTCATCCCCACCTAGCTCATTGTTGTACGGAACTTGTGATATCTCTAACGTTGTAAGATCTTGTAACACTGGATATTAGCTCGTAGACACTTCAAGTGATGTTATCCTTTGGGGTTATTTGCAGCATGACGAGCAGTGTCGCGACCCATTTACGTAAATTACTAATAGCTCATTCGAGCGACTTTGGCTGACGAGCCCGGTGTCTGCACCTGCGCGCCTTGGAAGGTATTTTACCTATATATATGGCAGTCATCGGCACCCCGCATACCTACCTGCTCCCTGCTGACGAGAGGCAATTACCTCGAAACACGTGTCCAGGGATGGCATTATATTTCTATATACTCGTGGCGTAGGCGTACTCACCGTAGCCACTACACTATCCAGAATCCTTTGGGGTTATTTGCAGCATGACGAGCAGTGTCGCGACCCATTTACGTAAATTTCTTCAAGTGATGTTACTTGTGGTGAAAGATGCCCCTAAACTCCATATCAGTGCACGGACCCTGCCTGAAATCATTTTTGCGGTGATAGATGTTTTGAAGTAGATTATTGGTTCACAAGTCGTACAAGTGATGTATTTCATGGTGAAAAACGATGTCAAGTCAGATATCAGTTCAAAGGCACCAGCAGAGTGGTCTCTTTAACATAGACAACTTGGATTGCTTGAATCAGGATTTTAAGGGTCTCACCTGTTCGTTTCAGGTTGAGGGAGCTGGGCTTGTTGAGTTAAGAAAAATACCACTGTACTACAAGGACAGCATCAAATATGGGGGGTGGGTGGACTCTTCACCTTAAATGCAAGGGGCTATGCTTTGGACAATCTTTTATATATAGGTGTGGGGTAGGGAAGGTAAAGTCTAAAATTACACTTCCAGTTTTATACTACCAGATACTAAGATGGTTAACTGTGTTCTAGCAAAACTCCTAAGATTTATTGAAACCTGCGACAGAGCACGGCCTCTTGTGCTCTTTGGGTTAATCAAGTTATACAGTGAAAAGAAAGCACATACTCAATGCCATAAACAAACCCTCCTAGACACAGGCAGATTTAAGATGCGTTAGTACTTCAAATACACACCCCCTACTGATTTAAAGGGAACAAACGTTCCCAGGCACAAAACTTCGCATTCACGAATCAGACACCAATTTATTTCTGTCAGAAAAGTCATATCAAAGGATTTAAAATAAAATTTCGCAGACACAGAAAGACGGTGACTACGGTACGCGTCATAAGTATTTATGTGTCCTTGCAGACCTTACAATTTTAATGTCAAGCGAGACTGAGAGGGGTGTTGCAAGACTTAGGCAGGAAAGTATGTGGGACAATGGAACCCCCACAGCTCTGATCGCTCTACCCCCTCAAGAATGGATTGGGTCCTCCTCTGTCCACCTTCCCTCACTTGCTCTCCGTGTTACAACAAAAACAGAGTAAGAGACATACTGCGGTAAACCAACCTTCCACGCCGAACAATCAACCCTGTATTATAGGAATATTAAGGTCCCTGGATACCAGAGAGTTTAGCATACGTCGACGCTTACAATATGCCCCCACCCAGGCAGTCAGTCCTGGGCAGATGCCAAAAACTCGTATGGGCGTATGAAAGTGTTCATACTCCTTAAAAGCGAACAACGTTATTATCATGTTGCGCTAGACAAGCGGGGAAGGTTAGTTCCTATTTATCAAAACTATGGCTTGAGACGGTGATTTTAGAAGCAGTGGGCGGATTGGAGCCTACCCATTGGCACACAATGGACGCGTTACAGTGCCCGCCCTCCTACTTACCATCCATGCTGCGCTGGAGTGCACACTTGTCCTTGCAGTCTTCAGCTCGTACGTTCCTTTCCCTTTCGGAAATGCGGAAGTCCTCCCCCACGCCTCTTCAAACAAGGAACTATCTCACAAATGTTTGCGTTACAACATGTTTTAGTCAAACAAATGGAAGACTTTGCCCCGAGTGCATAAGCGAGACCTCCAAACTCTGTCCAATTGGCGATCGTCCTCGCTGTCCAGTTACCAGAGACAGTAAGGTCCGAACGACGCCCCAACGTCTGCCGGTAGTTCCTCCATCCTCAACTCCGCACAACAGGAACCAGTCCAAGGTCTGCAGCATGCATCTATCCACGAGGGGGGCGAGGATCTTATCGGACCCCCGAGAGCCTGGGTAAGACTCCGCTTCTAGGAGCATGTGCCCCTTTGCGTTAAGTCAGGCAGGAAGGAAAGTGCTCATCCCTGGGCCGCAACGCCACAGCCTATCTACAAACGGCAAAGTACGTTGGTCCTGGCGTGGACAAGGTCCCCGCGCTGCCTTTAGGCCTGGCACTCGCTTGGCAGAGACAGACAGACAACCAAACTAAGCCATTGCCGGTCACGGCTTCTCTGATTCTGGAACCAGGTGACAGTTCCTTCAACTGAAGCCGCCGGGTTCAAAAACACACACTGCCACGGATGGGCAGTCTGCTCGCTCTTGGCCGGGCCCAAAGTGTACCAAGCCAGCCGCAGGGATGCCTCCCTCCACAGGCAGGACAGGTTGGAGCACGTGATGGGATGACAGAAAACAAACAGGGGAAAAAAAAGCTCTCTGGAAACCAGTGTCTGCTGCGTAACATGGCAACGCGGATAGTTACTATTTATAAGCTGTCACAACAGCTAACCCCACTAAACAAATCCTGACTGAGCAGGAGAGAGGGCAAGGGAGGAGGAGAGTAGCCGAATAGCTAGCTGGGCTGAGGCACAGCAACGACTAAAACTGTAGCATGAGGCAGAGCGACTGAAAAGCAAGGAAATGAGGAGGGGCCAGAGGGAAGAGAGCAGCTAACGAAAGAGCAGGGATAGAAGGAGGGCCAGAAATAAAACTACACGCACGATGAGGATACAGATAATTGTATAGCACACGGTAAAAAACAGGCAGGGCAACTGAAAAAACAAGGGGTGGATAGAGAACAACCGGCAGAAGGATGGCTATATCATGAACAGGGAGTAGAGAAGGAAAGACACCGAGCAAATCAATTAAAAGGACTACACGACGGCGGGGGAGGGGGGGGTAGTGGGGGGGGGGAGCAGAGGAAGTAAGGAACAACTAAATGGGAGGAGGAGGAGTAACTGAAAGTGTAGGAGGTAAAAGAAAGAACGCACCGAAACGTAAAGTGGGACAGCGAATGAAAGCCCAGGGAGTGAGTGAGGTAACAGAGTAACTGCAAGATAAAGTTAAGGAGAAGAGGACTGAAATGGAGGCGACACACCGACTGGAAGTCACGGAGCAGAGGTGGGGGCAGCTGAAACAAAGGAATTGAATTGAAACAAAGGACCAAGCGATGAGTAAGAAACTGTCGCGGGAAAAACAGAGGATCTGAAAGGACAAGGGGCGAAAGAGATGCAGAACAACTGAAGGCAGGGCAGACCAGAACAATTGTGCAGATGAGGCAGGAAGGGGACATGAACGTAAAGAGAAATGAGATGGAAAAGCAATGTCTACAACAGGACAGAGCATCGGGTAGTATGGGACGTGGTGGGAGACAGAACTCAGGGTGCTAAAGGAGGAAACAGAGCACATGAGTTCCTAAAAAGGGGAGGGGTGCAGGTGCCCAAATAAACTGCATGCTCGGCACCCTCGGTTATACAGACAAAGCAAAATATCGGGGGCACAGCACTTTCAATTACATTTTTTATTGATTTAGATCTCTTACGTGATTAACAATTATACTAAATACATAATTCCATCTCTTTTATAAAATTATTTTACAAACATTTTAAAAATCTAATCTAAAACCTGAATAAACAGATTTCATAAATTTGTACAATGAATAAAAAATTAATTTGGTGGGCATTTAAAAAAAAGATCAGATCAGTGGAGGAGAGGTTGTATCTAAAATCATTGGGTTTTATGAAAACGATTTCTTGCCTCTACTACCTCCTTACTGGAACACAAACATAAAACAGGTGTTAAGTCCTGGGTTCCGTGATTGCATTTGCCGCATACCCCACTGTCTTCATCTAGGTTACACTAACTTCTTGAATACGCCTTTAAAGGAAGTAAACCTTGTCAAAGCATAATGATACATCTCCTAATAGAATGCTCCAAAGTAAATCTTACATATTGTTGAGTGATCTTAAACTCAATAGCAGAGGTGAAGAATTTATAATGAAACAGCTGAAGGCAGGGTGCCTTATCAAGCTCATACCTTAATTGGGAGTCATTTTTCAAAAAGTGCTTCATGTGTGCTGGGGACCAGGATTCGAGAATGGTTTCAGTGCATTGAAAATAATCTAAAGCGGTCTTAACATTTCTTTCGAAAGTATCAAGTTTTTTTTCCCTGACTTGAAAGTTTAGTCTTTCAATAAGGTCCTTGAACAACCTTCTTCAGAGTGTATTAGTTTAAAAACCCATCTGATTATGCTGGAGCTGCACATGAAAGGCAAGGCAGATGAGGAAAAAAACTAAAAAACAGAGCAGACCCCAACAAAAAGTCAGGGAAATCGAGTGCCACTGCAGAAGACCAACATCAGACTGAACCACTAACAACTGCTCACTTCACTACATTTACTTCCCTTTGGATAAAGCCTAACAGAGGCTTCAAAGGCCCAACACTGGCATTGTCTCAACCACTGAGGCGACATGAAGCTCCTGATGTAGTATGCTCCTCACGGTCATATTCTCTGACTCAAATCCCCATCACAGTGCCGTGACAGAGGGCGTCTGTTAATCCCCCTTAGTCCACAATAATCCTGAGACAAACTAATCCTGGGCTGAGCGATGCACTGTTACTCCCCAGGTATGTGGTAGGCATGAATTACAGCAGCCGCTTACTCCCAGGTTCCGGTTTAAAATGTCTTGGCGTGTGTACTGTGTAGGTATCGCTAACAATTAACTCGAGTGCTGCCTGGGGATTGAGCCGGACTGCAGAACAGTACACTCCACTCACAGCTCAGAGCAAGCACTTAATATACTGAGAGCACATACATCTCCCCACCGCCAGGCAGTCAGTAACAGGTTTCACTGCGAAAGGGGCCAGAAGGAAGGAGCAGGAAGGACCATCCCAGTACCCCTTCCCACCACAGGATCGCAGACAAGCAGGGAGCAACGGTGTGTACGCACTGTGCACCAATGTATCTTTAACCCAGAAAACACAGTTCCACTGTGCGGTTATCCCCAAACTCAAGCGTTGTGTAATGCTGAATAAGTTCATTGTAATTAATGTAGGAGTCCCGGGCATGATCGTAAGTGCGGTGGCCATGGTTGGAGTATGACAGCACAACGCACATTTTCAGCACAAACCATATGAACATTATACTACATACCGCACGTACAATATCATTTCAAAGTGCGTATCGCTCGTGCAATATCAACTCCGAGAAATGCGCTATATATTTTCAATTTAGAACATTAGATTAAATATCCTGAGCAGTGTCCTCGCCGACCATTATACAACCTATCTAGAGGAGAGTGCCATATTAGAACATTGCAATACATTCTCAACATATAGTGCTGTCTCCAAGCACTACAGTGCATATGCATATCCCTTGTGCATTGCCAACTCAGAGCAAAACAATATATGGAATGCTATAAGATGGAACTGCAATCAATAAATGCCCAATAATGCTGTAAGCTAATATATAGAAATGTACAGTAATGCTGTGAATCTATATATCTAGACAAATTCTCACACAACCCCGCATTTCAAGGAAATAATATAGCGCTGCAGCATATGAAAGGCACTTTGCATTGTAAATAACAATTTTTAACAGGGTGCACAACTATGAATGACATTTACTTTTGTGACTATGGCAAGAAAAAAACGCTATTAAGCAAAATGGAATCATGCAGTAAATCAGGTTATGAGGAATATGTATGAGGTGCACCCTGGGGCCTGTAGTTCATTTTATGGGCCACATGACCACTGGGAGGATACATAACCGCTCACCTGTGATCAAGGCGGCAAAATGCTGAAACACGTAAGGAGTGAGGGTGGTTAAAATGCTGTTGCACTGACAAAATAAATGTCTGAACTTGGAAATGAGTCGCAGTTGGGCTCTTATTTTTCTTGGATAACTCCACATAAAGGCTTCTCCATTCCTGCGCAAAGAGCCCGCCCTGCAGGGTCGGGGGCCCCCGGAAAATGGAGCTTTTCTGAAAATATTTAATGGAGGGGTCATGACCTGCTTGGATTACTGCACCAGCCAAATGGATTTCCAGGGGTATATGGTGAGCAGTAAGGAGGAAGGGAGGTGAGGAAGACAAATTCTCACACAAGCCCGCATTTCAAGGAAATAATATCGCGCTGCAGCATATGAAAGGCACTTTGCATTGTAAATAACAATTTTTAACAGTGTGCACAACTATGAATGACATTTACTTTTGTGACTATGGCAAGAAAAAAACGCTATTAAGCAAAATGGAATCATGCAGTAAATCACGTTATGAGGAATATGTATGAGGTGCACCCTGGGGCCTGTAGTTCATTTTACGGGCCACATGACCACTGGGAGGATACATAACCGCTCACCTGTGATCAAGGCGGCAAAATGCTGAAACGCGTAAGGAGTGAGAGTGGTTAAAATGCTGCTGCACTGACAAAATAAATGTCTGAACTTGGAAATGAGTCGGACTCTTATTTTTCTTGGATATATACATATAGTTTCTATTGTTGCATCCAGCTATATATATATATAATGATTCATGCACTTGCACTTTCAATTCTGCAATAAATAAAAGAATTTCTCTCCACGTTGTGGTCCGTACTCGCTTTGGATCTAACCAGGGATCGTTCCAGGATTTTGATATATATATATATATATATATATATATCACAAAACACCTCCGAGAAAAGGGAGCCTCCGACCCTGCAGGGCGGCTTCAGGCGTCAACAGGCACGGAGCAGCCTGTCCATAAACACACGAAAAAGAGGTGCTGAAGCCCAGTTCCAGGAACATCAAAGCATTTATTGCAAAAGACAGCATACTCTCGTTTATATCCCTTACGCGTTTCAACTCCATAATGAGTCTTGTTCACAGGTGGAGCAGCTTGTCATGAAAAGGCTGCGCGCTCTTTATAAAACTATGCCCCACGTGACTTTCATGATGTTTCAGCATACATTCCCCACAATGCATTGAGGATGAAATTCTACACTTTATCAACTGTGGCAAGGAATTAAAATAAAACATAATTGTGTCCAAACTTGCGCAGTTGAATATTTTCAGTTTGTTTGTTTTTCAGTGCATTGTGCAATAAAGTTATTATGGTGAAGCACTCTAGCTTTGTATAAGCCACAACCTGAATAGGTCAATAGAGTCCGTAAGCGGCGGTTCAGCAGCCCAAATTGAATCCAAAACACAGTATTCCACCTGGGGCCAGCCGAACTCGCAGCGGGTGCAACCGGGAAGTGGTGGTGGAAACCACTTATTACACAGAAAAACAAGGAGTTCATGGTACTCCAAGGTCCGGTGCACTCACGGGGTATGTGTCGGCTATAAAACATCCGCAGACGCGTTTCTGGCTCTTGCCGTCATCAGTGCGGAAAAGCCGTCAATAAAGACATCCCCTCGCCTGCCGCTGTTAGAACGAAAACTCTGTGAGTGTCCCACATATGGTGAAGCACTCTAGCTTTGTATAAGCCACAACCTGAATAGGTCAATAGAGTCCGTAAGCGGCGGTTCAGCAGCCCAAATTGAATCCAAAACACAGTATTCCACCTGGGGCCAGCCGAACTCGCAGCGGCTGAACCGCCGCTTACGGACTCTATTGACCTATTCAGGTTGTGGCTTATACAAAGCTAGAGTGCTTCACCATATGTGGGACACTCACAGAGTTTTCGTTCTAACAGCGGCAGGCGAGGGGATGTCTTTATTGACGGCTTTTCCGCACTGATGACGGCAAGAGCCAGAAACGCGTCTGCGGATGTTTTATAGCCGACACATACCCCGTGAGTGCACCGGACCTTGGGAGTACCATGAACTCCTTGTTTTTCTGTGTAATAAGTGGTTTCCACCACCACTTCCCGGTTGCACCCGCTGCGAGTTCGGCTGGCCCCAGGTGGAATACTGTGTTTTGGATTCAATTTGGGCTGCTGAACCGCCGCTTACGGACTCTATTGACCTATTCAGGTTGGGCTTATACAAAGCTAGAGTGCTTCACCATATGTGGGACACTCACAGAGTTTTCGTTCTAACAGCGGCAGGCGAGGGGATGTCTTTATTGACGGCTTTTCCGCACTGATGACGGCAAGAGCCAGAAACGCGTCTGCGGATGTTTTATAGCCGACACATACCCCGTGAGTGCACCGGACCTTGGGAGTACCATGAACTCCTTGTTTTTCTATATATATATATATATATATATATATATATATAGATAGATAGATATATATAGATATATATATGCAGTATCATCTCAGAGAATTCCACAGCAGAGCACAGTATCCCATCAGAGTATTACACAACAAATTAAGAATACTGTCTTCTCAGGACAGTAAACTACATATCCCTAGCACAGTACTAAGTGCATTACAGTACATATTCAGAGTGCAATCCCACCTTAAGTACAGTACCATCTCAGAGTATTACACTGCAAGTCCCGAACACAGTACCCTCTCACAGAATTGCACTACATATCCCAAGTACAGCACCATGTCCGGGTATTACATTACATATTGAAGCCAGTGATGTTTTGGAGCATGGGTACTCGCAAACATTTTTCCGGGGCCAAAAGGTTTGGTCTTTGGTGTGACCAAGGACTGCACTGATGGTTGAATGGGGACATGGGGGGACGTAAAGTGGGTGGAGGGGAAGTGAAGCATGTAGGACTAGTGGCTGAACTGAATTGCATAATGTGGAACCAGAAGACCTGGGATGAATCCCGGCTTCCCCATTTGACCAAATTGTGTGATCCTGAACAATTGATTTATTTTAATTTCCCTCCTTTTTCTTCATTATTACATACAAGAGGACCTCAAATACATGGCTGCAGGATGAAAACCTTCTTCTGTGTTTGGATTTAATTGCTAAAGGCATTGCTGTCAGGGTTGGGTAGTGGAGAGCATGACCGTTTCTAAATTCATGTTTAAAAACTCACTAAAACTTCTGAATGCACTGCTAAAATCTGATTTACTAGGTTGAAACGGTTCTGCAGGTTAATGAAATACACTTTTTGAATTTTGAAGAAGCTATTATTTTTACAGGTTTGCTGGCTTTAATGTTTGTGCTGAGTCGAATAAACAGCACCCACGTTCTGCTGTTACCCAGGGGACCCGCATGTAAAGGTCAGGAGGGCCACATTTGGGCCCCAGGAAGTACTTTGAATATCACCATTTTGGAGCATTACTCTAGGTCTCTCTAGTACAGTACAATCTAGGTGTATTGCAGAGTATCGGGACTAAAGTACCAACTCAGAGAATTCCAAGTCACAGTACAGTACCATCTTGGTCCTGCAATGGAATGGAATGTGTAGTCTTGCGCTCTGATACCATCACACTATATATACGAGTACAGTAACATTTTAGAGCACTACAAAACATATTCCAAGTACGTTAAAATAGTGGATCAGCACAGAATTTCCCAAGTAAAGTTCTAACTCACAGTTACAAATCAGAATACGGTACCACCTCAAAGCATTATAATATATATATACACCGAGGACAGTACCATCTCAGAGAATTACACTACTTATCCCGATTATGGTACCACTCTCAGAATAGTGCCAGCACAATCCTTTACATTAATGCACACTTAAAGCTGCAAGCTAAGCTTAAGTTACCTCTCACACACCATAACATTAGCAGGATAAAACTTTACCTCCACTTACATAAATAAAAGATGCAGGAGTGGAGGCCACCTACAAGTACACCGATCACACTCTAGTATAGTCTTCTGCACCACTGTTTAAGCACAAACTCCATTCCAGATTACCTCCGAGAAAGGAAGAGCACCAAGGGCTTATCAAAGGAGAAGAAGGGGGGGGGGGTGTTATATATCTTCCTAAGCATAACATTATGCAGCCTATTTACCTAGGTTACATTGGCCAGGTTCTTAATCTTGAAGAGAAAAAAGGGGCCAGAATAAGCACATTTCAGATAATTTTAGTGTCAACCAGCATAAAATCTCTCTCACAAACCTTTTTTTATGATAGAGACGAAAAGAGCCGGACAGAGTAGCCTCATAGGCTGTCATTATAGGTCTAAAAAAGAACACTGCCTTTAAGGAACCAGGCACCACCAGTATCTCATCCTGCATAGCAGGTGACAGTTACTTCAGTTCTTTTTGGAGGCGTCTGATAATAGATATGTAATAAAGCAATTCCTCTGTCCAATCAGCCGGGGTGGAGGGTGTGTCGCTTATGACTATCATGGAAATACTCATGCAAGAGAAAAGAAGTTACAGGTAAGAAACCATTCCTTCTCTCACAGGGGATTTCCATGTATAGTCATTAGCACTGAATAGAATAGCAAGCCCATCCCCAAATAATGCAGCGGACTAGACAGAGAATAATGTAGAGAACCTAAGAAAAGAGATTTCTGAGGGAAGCATGCCCTACTTGAATATCTGCTCTAATTTCAGAATCTAGGCAGTAATGCTTTGTAAATGTGTGTACTGATTTCCAGGTAGCTGCTTTACAGATCTCTGGAATAGTAATATTACACAATAAAGCCATAGTGGCTGCATTCCCTCTAGTGGAATGAGCCTTAGGTTTGGCTGGGAGTTTTTTTGTTAGCTTTCTGATAGCAGGATAAAATGCAAGAGACTATCCATCTGGAAATTGACAAATAATTGTTGTGACTGGCGAATGTGCTTAGTTTTATCGAGCTAAAACTTGAGGACTCTTTACATTCAGGGAATGAAGGGTACTTTCCGCTGGAGTAGAAGGTTTCTGGAAGAATGTTGGTACAGGCATTATTTGATTGACATGAAAGTCTGATACCGCTTTGGGAAGGAACTTAGGGTGAGTTCTAATAACTACTTAGTTCGCATGGAAGACAGTGTGAGGTCATGAGAGCAAAGAGCTTGGATCTCACTAACCCTGCGGGCTGAAGTGATCGCAACAAGGAAAAGCCGTTTTCCAAGACAAATGTTAGAGAGATGCCTTGGTATGGGTTCGAAAGGATCCTGCATAAGGCATGTAAGTACTATATTGAGCTTCCATGGAGGAGAAGGACGTCTGATGGGAGGAAATACCTTCTTTAAGCCCTCTAAGAAATCCTTAATTACAGGGATTCTAAAAAAAGGAGGTTTGTGAGGGACATTTTCCGTAGGCAGTCAAGGCTGTCAAGTGAACTTTTATTGAGGACCTTTGTAAACCAGATTTTGCTAAATGGAGTAAATATGGAAGAATAACATCTTCCTGGCAAGTGGTAGAGTCCTTGTTCTTGGATGAGCACCATATGCAGAATCTCTTGCAGTCGAAAGCATATGCAGAACGTGTTGAAGGCCGTTTAGCTTCTTTGAGAATTTCCATGCAGTCCGGAGGTAGATTCAGGTGTTCATATTGTATCAACTCAGGAGCCATGCTGCGAAATTTAAAGAGAAGAGATTGGGGTGCACTATCTAGCCTCCAAATTTCGTCAGCAGATCTGGCCTGCATGGCAGCCTCAGAAGTGGACGGATAGACCAGTGAAGGAGGTCCATGAACCACCACTGGCGTGGCCACTACGGAGCTATGAGGATCATCTTTGCTGAGGACTGAGTCAACTCGATGAGAACTTCCGGAATTAAGGGGATCGGTGGAAAAGCGTAGAGATATCTGCCGGACCAATCGATATATAGGGCATTCCCCAATGTCCCTGTCTGGTAGAACCGCAATGCGAAACGTTGGAATTTGCTGTTTTCTGCTGTGGCGAACAAATAGACGCTGGGAGTACGCCATCGCTGAAATAGGTCTTGTACCACATCGTCGTGCAAGACTCACTCGTGGATTTCTTGCAGAAGTCTGCTGAGCGAGTCCGCCTGAGCATTTTGGACACCTGGTAGGTGTACTGCTGTGATTGTCAGGCCCCTGGCAAGAAGTCATTTCCAGATAGTCTGGGACTCGTGAGATAAGAGTCTGAACCTTGTCCCCCCCCCTGCTTGTTGAGGTATTACATCGTTGTGTTGTCCGTCTGAACAAGCAGGTTGGGGGAGTTGAACGACAGACAAAGCTTTCAACGCCAGATTGACTGCACGTAGCTCCAGGAGATTGATGTGGTACGATGCTTCCTTTTCGGACCATTTCCCCTGGATCTGGAGATGGCCTATATGGGCTCCCCAGCAAAGCAGTGATGCATCCGTGACTATAGTTTGAGGTGGAATGGAGCGCCCTGGCGAAGACTGGATGGGGGGGCACCACCATCTGAGGGACAACTTCGTATGGAAAGATAGTTGTATCCTGCCCTCCCAGTTTCCTGTCTGTTGGTCCCACTGAATTTCGAGACTTTCCTTTAGAGGCCTCATGTGAAGATGGGTATTCAGTGTGAGAAAAATGCAAGACGTCATTGAGCCAAGAAGACAGTATACTGTCCTCACTGTTGGATGGGAAGCTTTAAT
This sequence comes from Triturus cristatus, assembly GCF_964204655.1. Lineage (NCBI taxonomy): Eukaryota > Metazoa > Chordata > Amphibia > Caudata > Salamandridae > Triturus > Triturus cristatus. The sequence continues at coordinate 1,150,611,332 of NC_140585.1, forward strand.
GAGACCCTGACATTTCGGAATGATCAATAGGAGTCTCTCCTCTGAAGAAAACACTTTTGCCTTTAACGTGTCGATGGAGGCTCCTAGATAGTGCAAGGTCTGTACTGGGTAGAGATGGACTGGTCGTGATTCATTTGAAGTCCCAGTCTCTGTAAGAGATCGCAAGTCCAGTTGTAATGAAGCTGTGCTTCTTGGGCCGATGACACCTTGGTGAACCAATCGTCCAGATATGGATAGACGGAATCATCTGTGTCTCTGGAGATGTGCAGCGACCACTGCCATGCATTTGGAGAATGATCTGTGTGCTGATTTCAGAACAAATGGGAGGACCCGGTATTGGTAATGGTCCTGTCCCACCACGAACCACAAGAATTTGCGATTCCTTCTGGCAATTGAAATGTGAAAGTATGCATCTTATAGGTCGATTGAGCAGAGCCAATCCCCTTGATGTAGTTGAGGATAAATTTGGTGTAGTGCCAGCATCCTGAACTTTTCTCGCCGAATCCACTTGTTGGCTGTCTTGAGGTCTAGAATGGGTCTGAATTAGTTTCTGTCTTTCTTTTTGACAAGTATCTGGAATAAATGCGTGTTGCTTGCTGTTGAGGAGGAACTGGCTCGAATGCCAACTTCTGCAAAAGGATGTTGACCTCCGCTCATAACGGAGGAAGATGGTAGTTGGTTGGCTTCGGAGGAATGGAAGGTGTTGGACTGATGAACTGTAGGCAATATCCATTGCGAACAATATTCAGCACCCAAGAGTCTTTTGTTTTGCCACTCTACCAGATAGTGATTTATGCTTCCTCCCACCGGAGTGGGGAACAGAACAGGGAGAAGTAATGATTCAGGGCTTCAGCCCAGAAAGCTTTTTTCCCACTTGAGGAAGCTGTTGGGAAGATCTCCCTGTAGGCTGTCGTCCTTGATACGACTGGTAAGGCCGTTGTTGTCAACTCCCTGTTGGCGGCTCCGATACCATGAGGAAGAGTGGCCTCTATGAGACAAGAAACGGCGCTGATAAGGCCGAAAAGATTTTCTTTGTTCCCTAGGTCTTTCTAAGCTGACTGCCTTAAGAGTTTCCATCTCTGCCTTCATTCGCGACATTTCCTTATCGGCGTGGGTTCCGAAAAGAGTAGTACCAGAAATAGACAGATTAAGAATCCCTAGTTTCGCCTTTGGTTTGAGAGAGGATAGACGCAGCCAAGATTGTCGCCTAAGGGCTATCCAATGGCAGTATTCGTGAGCGGCTAATAATGAAGAGTCTGCTGCTGCACTAATCACCTGATTTGAAACCATTAAGGATTTCCATGAAGTCTTCCCTTTTATCTCTGAGCAGATGGTCAAGAAACGGATTCAAGGACTCCCAAAGAGCCCTGTCATATCTGCCTAAGAAGGCAGTGGTGCTAGCTGCCTTCATGGATGTTGCTGCTGTTCCACACATCTTCCGACCCACAGAGTTGGACTTACGATTTTCTTTGTCCAGAGGGACCGAAGATGGAGTAATGGTATGTTGTTTACTTGCCGCTACCACAATTACGGAATCAGGTGCCATATCAGTGTGCAGGAAAGGTGGATCCTGCTCTGGAGGATGATACTTCTTGTGAAGTCTAGAAGGCGCTGTCTTTATGGAGGCTAGAGTGAGAAAGAGCTCCATGGCCAGTTCAAGGAGACCTGGCACCAGCGGTAACATGGGTCTAGCCATAGAACTCAGTTGTAGTGTCTCAAAAATGATGGCAGTTGTTGGAGTTGGAGCCAATAAAGGAATGCTTAGTTTCGTAGCTCCCCTCACTAGAACCTCTTGAAAAGTGGAGACATCGTCCGCCAGTGAAATTCGTGGAGGTGGAGAGTCAGTTAGTGTAGGAGAGTAATAACCAGTAGATGTAGAAGATCTTAAACATGAATGATGATGGCGACAGTGATGAGATCTTTGAGAAGTCGAAGTACGTCGATAGCTGTGACGATGGCAATTAGAATGATGGCGCGATCTTGATCTCCGTGGTGTTACTGAAGCTGGAGGAGACTTGGGTGGAGGCAGTGCAGGAGGATGTGGAGGAGGCGGAAGAGGTGGAGGAGATAAAGGTGGCGCTGGTGGATGCCTCAAAGACGGAGAGTATGTTCTGGAATACTCTGAGTCAAGCGAGGAGTAAATGTGCCTTCTCTCCTTCTTGGTCTCCTCAAGCCTGGACGATGACGATAGAGTTCTCGATGTCGACAAATGCCTCGATGGCGACCTGCTTGTCGACGGTGAATGTCGACGGAGTCTCGACATAGATCTTCGGGCATGTTTCGATGCCGGTCTCCGAGAACGCCTCGACACCGGTCTCCGAGTACGCCCCGACGCCGATCTCCGAGTACGCACCGACGCCGATCTCCGAGTACGCCCCGACGCCGATCTCCGAGTACGCCCCGACGCCGATCTCCGAGTACGCCCCGACGCCGATCTCCGAGTACGCCCCGACGCCGATCTCCGAGTACGCCCCGACGCCGATCTCCGAGTACGCCCCGACGCCGATCTCCGAGTACGCCCCGACGCCGATCTCCGAGTACGCCCCGACGCCGATCTCCGAGTACGCCCCGACGCCGATCTCCGAGTACGCCACGACGCCGATCTCCGAGTACGCCACGACGCCGATCTCCGAGCACTACGCCTAGACGTCGATCTCCACCGGCAAGGCATCGACAGTGACCTGGATGGAGTCTCTGACTTCATTCTTCAGCGCTTGCTTGACTTCGTACCTTGTATTGACGGCGAATAGGTCTACGCTGCACCTCTTCTCAATGGCGACCAGGACCAATGTCGTTTTCTAGCCCCTTTCTTCATGGCACGCTCCCTAGAGGCTGTTAAGAGACCTGGTAGAGGTTCTACCCTCTCCATGCCCTGAGGTCCCACCTTCAGATTGCGATTGCAGGCTTCTTCGCTCCTCTGTCCCATGAAGGCGAATCTTCTCCCGGTATCTTAAAGTACGTCTGGTAAAGTTCCTGCAGTGTTGACATGACTCAGGAACATGATCCCCTGGAAGACAGATTATACAGACCTCATATGGGTCTGTCATGGCCTTCTTTCTCCCACAAGCTGGGCACTTGTCAAAAAGAGATGGCATTTTCTTGACAAAATGCTGTACATTTCTGTAAGACAAATACAGAAAAGGGCAGGGACAGACCAAAGAAGTCGAATAAAACAAGAATTAATCAAATTCCATAAAGAATTTTGAAGAAACAAAACACTTTTGGCCGAGCTCAATGCTCCAGGATCCTGTCAGCAGGAGACGGAAAATAGAACTTAAGTAACCACCACCTGCTATGCATGACGGGATACTGGTGGTGCCTGGTTCCTTAAAGGCATATAATGACAGCCTATGAGGCTACTCAGTTCTACTCTTTTCATCTCTATCATCAAAGGTTTGAGAGAGATATTTTGTACTGGCTGACACTAAAATTATCTTAATTTTGCTTATTCTGGCCCCTTCTCTCTCTTCAAGATGAAGAACCTGGCTAATGTAGCCTAGGTAAATAGCCTGCATCATCTGTCTAATTTTATTAAATGTATTTGCAGGCGTTCCTGAAAAAAGGCGAAAATCTACGCCTACGCCCGCCCCCCCCCCCCCCAGCTCCGGGGTCCCCGCACATGGGCAGGACTATTCAGCGCTTAAGACGATACATGGAAATCACCCAATTCTGGCTCATCCCACTTATTGGTGGCTTCCAGATCAAAATGTTCCAATTGTTGGCACTAGAGGATTTGTGTTTGTAGATGATCTACAACCATGTATAGAATCTCCATGGATCACCACAGAGATGTCCAACCAGAAGACAACAAAAGAAAAACTCCATTTACTTTGTGAAAGTACAGACACCCGGCTCTGCACATTAAAGCAACATGAATTGACACCAATGTCACACCTAGATAATTAGTCCTGCATGAAATAACTACAATAATGACAGGGTGGCGCAGGGCAAATACTAACTAAGAAATGCTTGTCTGTTTAATGTTCAACCAGGTTTTGATAACAGGAATGAGATAATCCCACTACTGTACCTTAGCATATGTTGCATTCTGCGGATCTTGATGGGCACTTATCAGGATTACATAAGTGAGTAAGCAAGCTTGGGGTACAGTCAGGACCTATTATTCAAGGTATTCACACTTGTTCTCCCAGTCCAATAGCCTTGATTCTGGAGACTGCACTTCTGCTGGCGCAGATGTTTGACCAGCAAAAAGTTTAATGCAAAATTTAGAAGGCTGACTCCACATGTGATACTGATTCTTTTCTCTCAGTCCATGCCAAAGTCACAGACAGAAAAACAGCGGTGATAGTTGATGAGGGGCCTGAAGGACTTGGAGAGCAAGACCCACTAAGTACCTTGTACTTGGTTCCCCTTTCATCAGACTGATTTTTAATATACAAAGAATATAAACTCCAGAGCCTGGAGGGTAAGACACAGGTTGGCCTGCAATCGAAAAGCACTTTCAAATTGTTCCACTCAACTTAGTAGTCTAGTGTTCAGATACCTTATATGCCAACATCAGGCTGTTAGTCATGTAGGAGAAAACCGACTAGTAACAGACTACACGCCACTGCTCCAGTTATTTTTGCCAGATCCTGAGATCTACTCCACCACTTGTGCCCTCTACTTTCCTCTACCTTCATTAACACAAACAGACAAAGGATTTGGATAGACTACATCACTACTGGGTCGGACTGGCCAAAATGCAATCAGGCAGTGCTCGACGGGCTTGTATGACGGATCAGTGTGTTGGCCGTTTTTATGGCCTAGCTTTACAGTGAGCCATCAACAGACAATTATGTGAGCATCACTAGAGGGAGGCTTTGGCTCTGCCCACCGTTGGGATCCAGGAGTACATGTTTTGATTAGGCAGAAGTTGTGTACTTCCACTTAGCTTTGATCATTTTGTTTAGTTATCCAGCTGAATGAGCTTGAACTTTACCGGGCACACACTTGACATTGTAAAGCTATTAACGTGTCTTAGATAAAATAATATATTGTGTTTTTCTCTCGCAGCAGCACAGATGGGAAAGGACAGGCATTAACCCATATGGAGTTTTAGTTCTAGTTTGACTGTGCAACTGTCACCTGATCAATTCACCTACACCAATATTATTCTAAAGTTCTTTGCTTCCTCACACATAAATATACATTTCCAATCTATCTACTTGTACTGCTTCACATTACCATACGACATTCCTTTAAAGCCAGACCTGTTGGCATTGCCAATGCTTGTTTTGGCTGTTTGTGGGCCTGTTTTATGGTCTACTGGGCCTGATTTTCCAAATATTAAAGCAAACATTGCCTGCAACAAGCACACATTCATGCAGTCTCCCATACCTAGCAACACATTTATATAACGATCTTCACAATTTCAACTCTGCCCCAATTTGCAATCATGGACCACTTTTTTAGTCAATAAATCATTTTATTAATATTTGATTACTTCAAATCCTTACATGAAAACAACCATGCACTATGGTTTCGCATAAGTACAGTAAACCACAGTTATTATGCGACTCCCAGTAAACAAGGATTAAAGTGATTTAAAAAAATAAAGGAAGTGTTAAAGTTTTATCACTTCTGTGCAAGGAAAGTGCAAGGGGCTTGTATTGCACATGTGCAGCCGCAGAAGCCGGGCTGAGTGTTCTTGAGTCCCTTAGGTTGAAAAGGAGATGGTTCTTGCAAATCTTCAAACCCAGCCCATTATCCTATTTAGGTTTCGCCTAGGCAGCGCGCATGCGCTACCCTAAGAGGGCCTTTAGCCATCGGTCTGCTCCTTTTCAAGCACACTCGTGTGGCATCCACCTTGTGGGAGCGAGCAGCGACGCGCGTGGTAATTGAAAACATATGGCTCTCGCGCTGCCGCTGCTCGTTCCCGCAAGGCGGATGCCAGCACAAGCACGAGTGCATTTGCCTGCTCTTTCGCGGCCGCAGCACGCTCCCTCACGCTTGTTGATTATTTTCATGTGCCGGCAAGAACTTCTTTCGAGAGTCCACTTTTCATTATTTTGTTGATGTGCCGCTGAGTAGTTCCAGTGCAGCACACCGTGCTTTCAATGCTTTTGCAGCGCCCGTTTCATGAGTGCTGCTCTTTTTCTTTACAGTTCGAGGCGCTTTTCAAAACAACCTTGCCTTCTTTTTCAGCCAAGGGCTTGTTGTATCTAATATTCTGCCTCTTTCTGCTCTCCCATGTGCCCCCTTCAAGATCCTCCTCTCCAGCCGCATTCTGCCAGCACCCTCCTACCCAATAGTCGTCCACCACCACCACCACGTCCAGCACCACCACCACGTCCAGCACCACCACCACGTCCACCACCACCACCACCACCACGTCCACCCACCACCACCACCACCACGTCCACCCACCACCACCACCACGTCCACCCACCACCACCACCACGTCCACCCACCACCACCACCACGTCCACCCACCACCACCACCACGTCCACCCACCACCACCACCACCACGTCCACCCACCACCACCACCACCACGTCCACCACCACCACCACCACCACGTCCACCACCACCACCACGTCCACCACCACATCCACCACCACATCCACCACCACGTCCACCACATCCACCACCACCACGTCCACCACATCCACCACCACCACGTCCACCACCACCACCACCACCACCACCACGTCCACCACCACCACCACCAAGTCCACCACCACCACCACCACATCCACCACCACGTCCACCACCACCACCAAGTCCACCACCACCACCACCACATCCACCACCACCACCACCACCACCACCAAGTCCACCACCACCACCACCACATCCACCACCACCACCAAGTCCACCACCACCACCACCACCACCACGTCCACCACCACCACCACGTCCACCACCAGCACCACCACGTCCACCACCAGCACCACCACGTCCACCACCAGCACCACGTCCACCACCAGCACCACGTCCACCACCAGCACCACGTCCACCACCAGCACCACGTCCACCACCAGCACCACGTCCACCACCAGCACCACGTCCACCACCAGCACCACGTCCACCACCAGCACCACGTCCACCACCACGTCCTCCACCACCACCACGTCCACCACCACGTCCTCCACCACCACCACGTCCACCACCACGTCCTCCACCACCACCACGTCCTCCACCACGTCCTCCACCACCACCACGTCCTCCACCACGTCCTCCACCACCACCACGTCCTCCACCACGTCCACCACCACCACCACCTCCACCACCACCACCACCACCACCACCACCACCACCACCACCACCTCCACCACCACCACGTCCTCCACCACCACGTCCTCCACCACCACGTCCTCCACCACCACGTCCTCCACCACCACGTCCTCCACCACCACGTCCTCCACCACCACGTCCTCCACCACCACGTCCTCCACCACCACGTCCTCCACCACCACGTCCTCCACCACCACGACATCCTCCACTACCACCACCACGTCCACCACCACGTGCACCACCACGTGCACCACCACCACCACGTGCACCACCACGTCCACCACCACCACCACTACCATCAACCGTGACAGGTAAAGTGTCACTGGAGGGCAGGGGTAATAGGATACGATCTATCTGTAAGAGACATTAGTGATAGATTCCTTACCTTAGAATATGCCCAGGCATCAGACTGGATCCGGAAAGTCTTTTTGTAGCAGTACCCCTGCGCGTCTGTAGGTGGCGTCGTGCGGCTCCGCGTCCATCACTGGCGTCGTATGCACCGAGATGACGTCACAGAGACTACTTAGGCGCCACCCATGCACGCTGTCAGTTCTGTACACAACTTTCCGCGCCACGAAACTGACCACTGGTGCCATGAAACTAGGGCCTTGCAAGGGATGACTTTAACCCTAGAAATCAGTTCGCAGAACGGGGAGGATGGGTGGGGCGATAAGGAGTCTTATCACTAACTAATGTCTCTTACAGATATATCGTTACACAAGTAGTAACTTGTGCATCTGAAAGAGACACGTTAGTGATAGATTCCTTACCTTAGAGTAGATACCCCAGCAATACCAACCCCGGTGGTGGGTCTGCAAATAGATTACACCAGAAAGTCACGGAGAACAGAACGGCCAAAGATGCCGTCTCTCCGAACCGGACTGTCAAGGCAGTAATGCTTGGTAATCGTGTGCAGCAAGGCCCACGTAGCTGCCTGACAAATGTCCTGCAAGGGGACGCCGTGTCCCAAGGCAGTAGTGGCTGCCGTTGCCCTGGTAGAATGGGCACGCAGCCCCACAGGAGGCTCCTTCATAGCCAACTAGTAACAGGCCTTGATGCAGAGAACGACCCACCGGAGAGATGGTCCGTTTGTGCACAGCCTGACCTCTTTTTGCGCCCACGTAGCCAACAAAGAGCTGGTCATCCACCCGGAACTGTTGCGTGCGCGTCAGGTAGAACGAGTGCGCACGTTTTGGGTCCAGACGGTGGAGCCTCTCTTCCTCTTTAGAAGGATGCGGAGGCGGAAAGAAGGTAGGCAAAGTGAGGGTCTGCCCGATGTGGAAGGGTGTGACAACCTTTGGCTAGAAAGAAGGACAGGTCCGTAAAGCCACCTTGTCCGGATGAACAGAAAGGAAAGGAGGTTTAGAAGAAAGTGCCTGGAGCTCACTCACTCTTCTGGCAGAGGTGATAGCTACCAGGAAAGCAGTCTTGAGAGTGAGAAGACGCAAAGGACAGGTATGAAGGGGCTCGAAGGAAGCGCACATCAGATAGGTCAAGACAAGGTTTAAGTCCCTTTGAGGCATTATAAACGGCACGGGAGGAAACGTGTGCATAATGCCTTTTAGGAAACGGTTAACAACCGGGGACTTAAAAAGAGAAGGCTGATCAGGAAGCCGCAAAAAGGCGGAGATGGCCGAAAGATAACCTTTGATAGTGCTCAGAGCAGAGCCCTGCTAGGCCAAAGAGAGAAGGAACAGAAGGACTTCGGAAAGAGGGGCAAAAAGGGGATCCACAGTCTTAGCTGTACACCATGCCACAAACTTGTTCCATCTGCGGGCGTATACCGTTTTAGTGGAGGGACGCCTGGCTGCCAGAATGACATCACAGACTTCGGGAGGAAGATCAAAAGCTGTCAACTGTCGCCGCTCAATCCACGCATGGAGGTGGAAGCTGGACAGGTTCGGGTGGAGGACCGTCCCCTGCTGCTGCGACACAGAAGATCCTCCCGAAGAGGCAGTCAGAGCGGGGGAACAATCGCCATGCTGAGTAGCTCGGGATACCAGTATCTTCGTGCCCAATCCGGAGCTACAACGATGACTTGGGCCCGGTCGCGCCGAATCTTCTTCAGCACTCTGGGCAGAAGTGATATAGGCAGAAAGGCGTACAACGGACCGCAACTCCACTTATGACGAAAAGCGTCGCCGAGCAAGTGCCGCCTTGAAAATTCCAACGCGCAGAACTGATGACATTGCGCGTTCTCTTCGGTGGCGAATAGATCTAACCAAGGCTCTCCCCACTGCTGAAAGAGCGCTTGCGCCACGCCCGAGAGCAGACGCCATTTGTGATCTATCAAGCACTGGTGGCTGAGTTCGTCCCCCCTGGCGTTCAGAGAACCTGCTAGGTGTTAAACCACCAAGGTAATGCCTTGATGTTCCAGCCATGTCCAGAGGCGCACAGCCTCCTGACATAGGGTCCAGGACCCCACCCCGCCCTGTTTGTTGCAATACCACATGGCGGTGGTGTTGTCTGTGAACACCTGCACCACACTTCCCCGGACAGAGGGAAGGAATGATTTCAGTGCAAGCCGGATTTTTCAAAGCTCCAAAAGGTTGATATGGAGCCGGGACTCCGCCGGAGACCAGAGTCCTCTGATCTCCGCATCTCCCAAGTGGCCTCCCCATCCCAGGAGGGACGCATCCGTCACCACTGTGCGTTCCGGTTGGGGAAGGGAGAGGGATCTGCCACTGACCCAATCGCGATTCGTGCCCCACCACTGCAATTGTCGTGCAGTGCCCTCCGAGATCTGGACATGATCGGACAGGTTGCCCTGATGCTGCGCTCACTGGAACTTCAGGTCCCACTGCAAAGCCCGCATATGCCATCTGGTATGGTGCACTAGCAGGATGCAGGAGGCCATCAGGAGCCGGAGGGTCATCCTGACTGAAACCCGGGACAGAGGCTGAAAGATCGGAATCATTGCCTGAATATCCTGGACTCACTGCTCGGGAGGAAAAACCCGAAACAGCGTCGCATCCAGGACCGCTCCGATGAAGGGGAGCTTCTGAGACGGACTCAGGTGTGGCTTCGGCACGTTGATGGAGAACTGACGACTGCCTGGGGCGAGCCCGCCTTCAACAACCAGTCGTCGAGGTAAGGGAAGACTGACACCTCCGACCTGCGCAGATGAGCTGCGACCACCGCCATCACCTTCGTGAACACCGAGGGGCGCTGGTAAGGCCAAAGGGGAGCACGGCAACCTGAAAATGTTCATGGCCTACCGTGAACCGCAGGTAACGCCAGTGGGCCGGCAGGACGGGGATGTGAAAATATGCGTCCTGCAAGTCCAACGCTACCATCCAGTCTCCAGGGTCGAGGGCAGCCAGGACCTGAGCCAGAGTCAGCATTTTGAACTTCTCCTTCCGGAGGAAGCGATTGACGTTTCGGAGGACCAAGATGGGGCGCAGGCCCCCTTTGTCCTTCTTGGGGACCAGAAAGAAGTGGGAATAACAACCACTCCCTACTTCCGGCCCAGGAACGCACTCTATGGCCCCCTTGGCCAAGAGGGCCGTGACTTCCTGCTAGAGAAGTATCAAGTGATCCCCCGACATGCGGTGGCACCGAGGTGGCATGGCTGGAGGGGAGGACTGAAAGGGAAGAGTAACCTCTGCGGATGATCTGCAACACCCACTTGTCTGATGTGATATTGCGCCAGTGGGGGAGGTGGTGGCGGATCCTGCCACCCACCGGCGTAGGGTGCTCCCCAAAGCTCGGATTAGGAAGGTTTGGAGGTAGAAGCAGCGGGGTGGAGGTGGACTGACCCCCACACTGATACCCAGACCCGCCCCTGCGGAAGCCGCAGCCGCACTGAGACTGGTTCTGCACAGGCTTGCTGAAGGAACGCGCCTCGGCGCCTCTGCCATGGCCACGAAAGGAATTAAACTCAGGAGTGGCCGGGATTTTTGCGGAAAGACCCAAGGACTTGGCCGTGGCCCGCGAGTCCTTAAAACGCTCCAGTGCACTGTCGGCCCTATCGCCAAACAGGCGAGTGCCATCAAAGGGCATGTCCATGAGCGAGCTCTGTACATCAGGCAAGAACCTGGTGGATCTCAGCCAGGCGTGGCGACGAAGCACCACAGTCGTAGAAATCGCCCTGCCCAGTGAGTCAGCGGTGTCCAAATCACACCGAATAGCGAACTTAGCCGCATCCTTATCCTCGGCAACTGCTTGGGACAGCACAGCGTGGACCTCCTCAGGACACTGAGGTAACACCTGAGCAACCGTATCCCACACCGAGTGGGAAAGCGGCCCAATAAGCAGGCGGTGTTCACCGACCACAGCCCCAAGCTGGCCGAAGAGAACAACTGCTTTCCAAACTGTTCCACCTTCTTAGAGTCCTTATCCTGCGGAGCTGTGGGAAAGGCACTCTGCGACTTCGAGGCTTGGATGACCAGGCTCTCAGGCGCAGGATGAGTGGTCAGAAATGCGGGGTCACCAGGCGCCGGGCGGTGACGCCTGGCGACATTCTTATCCACAGGGGCCCCTGTGGACAGCCTCGACCAAGTGCCCAACAAGACGTCAGTGAGGGAGTCGTTAAAGGGAAGCAGGGGCTCCGACGAAGTGGACGCCGTCTGGAGCACCTCACTGAGGCGATTACTCTTGAGGGCCACCGTAGGAAGATCGCGGTTGAGGACCTCAGCTGCCCGACGGAGCACCATCATGTAGGAGGCGCCCTCCTCCATGGTAGGCGGGGGAGAGGCAAACCCCGGGTCAGAAGAGACATCGAGGTCACTGGCGTCCTCCAAGGCGTCCACCCAGTCCTGCTCGGAGTCACACTGATGGGCAAGAGGGTCCTCGGACCCCTCCCAGTCATCCTCCACCTCTGTTGCATGGGGAAAAGACCGCGGCGGCAGAGCTGGAGCCGGAGAAGGAACATACGCCGTCGTGAACGGCGCCGGCCGGGGCCAAGCCGGTGCCGCATCCCAATGCGGATCCCAGATAGGAACGAAATGGTCCTGGAACCGGAGCAAGGGCGGGACAAACGGCACCCACTGCGGCAGCGGTGCAGAGGGTGGCGCTAGGGCTGGAGCCGGCAGTGCTGGACCTTGTTGCGCCGAGGCCGGCGCCAACGGCGCAGGATCCTGTGGCGCCGAAGCTGGATTCACCTGCAGCACCGATGGCCCAACAGGATCTGGACACAGGACCGCGGGGTCCAAAGGTGTGCCGGTGGGAGCCCGAGTCTTAAAAAGGCGGTCCATGGTGGCAAGAAATTCTTGCACCTGTTCGGGAATCGCCACAGACCTGGGTAAGGCGGGTAGGCCGCGGGACTCCCAGGCTCCAAAGGAGCCACAGGGGCAGAACTCCTGTCCTCCTCGTCCGCATCCGAGGTTCGACGGGGGACGTCAGAGAGCGAATACGCTTCTTCGACTTCTTTTTCTGTCCTCGCTTACTGGAATCCGAGGGCGAAGACTTGGAGCCCGAGGAGCAATGACTGCGGCCCCGCAAGCGTTCCCGGGAATGGTCCCTGGGCCTGGAACGGCGATGGGACGAGTGCCCGGACCTTCAGCAGCTTCCAGCGCCGCTCCCTCAAGGCCTTCGGGGCCATGGCCCGGGAGTCGTGGTCGGTCTCCAGGCAGTAGAGGCAAACATCGTGGGGGTCCGCCACCGACATATTGCGACGGCAGGCCCCACAAGACTTAAATCTAGGCATCCCTACGTGCACCAAGGAGAAAAAGGGAGACAAAAGTGTCTAAAGTGTAGTCAAAAAGTGACTAAGGTACGTGCTCTAACCGGATCTGCGCTTGCTGGCGCGGAAAAAGAAAGGACGTCAGAGCGCATGGGTGGCGCCTAAGTAGTCTCCGTGACGTCATATCTGCGCATACGACGCCAGTGACGGACGCGGAGCCGCACGACACCACCTACTGACACGCAGGGGTACTGCTACGAAAAGACTTTCCGGATCCAGTCCGACGCCTGGGGATATTCTAAGGTAAGGAATCTATCACTAACTTGTCTCTTTCAGATAACCTCGGCTGTACATGGGACATTTAAGGATGCATTGGGTGCGAGAAGACGGGAATCGGGACTAGAAGTATTACATCAGACCCAAGATACATTTTGAAGAGGCGCAATGTCACAGGGGCTCCTGTAAAAGCACTCGCAGCATCTCTCCCTCACAGTGGCATACCTGCACGAGCCACTCACTCAAAACAAGCATTGGCATAGCCAATAGATCTCGCCTTTGGGACCTTATAAGTGTTTAGCCATGCAACACTTGAAGTTGTTGCACCAAGGATATTGTGCTGGATAACTAATCACTTATAAGGTCCCAAAGGCAAGACCTATTGGCTATGCCAATGCTTGTTTTAAAATGTTTTGGGGCTCAAGATTCTTAGCGGAAGAAAGCATTGTGGATTCTGTCTAATCTAGTTCAACGTCCCGGCCCCGTGGGTAAAAGTCACACAAGGTTGGTGCAAGAAATTAAGTAAAGTGAAGCAATCGTCTTCCAGTGCACTAGACCACAGGGGCCGAGAGGACTATTCTCATTGCCCTTGGGGTAAACAACTTGGGCTGACTCCAGCCCCTTAGAAGAAAATGGAAGAGTGCATGAGGCACACTTCGACAATGCCATTATCACCTTCTTGGTACACTGCAGATTGGAAGTAAGATAGCATCTGTGAATTTCCCCCGTCTGCCTAGGATCTTAGGTGAGTTAGCGGAGAAGCACAGATCCAAGACTTTTTTAGTAGTCTAATTCCCTAATTGGGCCACTTTTATTTTGGTGCCAGGCCCATTTTCTGTCCCAGTCGGACCTTGCATCACTAAGTTTGTCACCAATCTTGGAAGTGAAAAGACCACTAAATATCAAAATTATGGTGTCAAACTGTCAATATTAAAAACTGCATACAGTCTAAGGCACTGGATTCACAGATGACTGCAAGAATGAAGGATGTTCTGTGACCCTGGCAACTCCCAACAAGTATCCGTAAGACTCAACTGGCAACATACTCCTTTTTACTCCCCAAATGACTTGCATGATAGTGAAGTCAGTTCTGTGCTCATACAGTTATTTTTAGGTCGAGAATGGGCAGCGCATGCTCTGCGAGGTATGCTGTATTAGAGCATGTACTTGAAGCGCCGCCCACTCTCCGCCCATATTTTTCATTGGCCTGTGTCTTTGTCCTTTGTAAATGCTGGCTTCTGATTCGGTAACCGGCTTGTTAGTCCCCCCCTTTGTACCGCCTTGTCTTCCCTTGTAACCTCTCGGGACGACTGGCCCTTTTACTTCTGTTACACTGTCTGTGTTATTTAGTCTGTAAGCACTAGATCTTTGGTGCGTTTTGTCTTCTGCAGGCACGACGTCCTTTGCAGCAACATTCAGCGCGCCATGTGCGCTTTCACTATCCAAGCAGCCGGGACAATGGCGGCTGCTTCTTTGGAATGCCATAGGGCTCACATTTAGGAGAGTTTGAGCTATTGGCATTGTATATGAAAATAGCTTAAACTCTCGCAAATGTGACACCTATTGCTTTACAAATATATTTTTTGTGGTTTGTTTCCAAGCGCCCCATGTTGTGCTTGCAATTTATAGAGGCCACACCCTTTCTTTAGAAGCAGCTCATCTAAAAAAAAAGGAGGATGGCCTCTATTAAGTGCAAGCATGGCATGGGGCACTTGGAATCAAACAATATTTGCAATTCAATACGTCTCGCATTTGCAAGAATTTAAGCTATTGACATTTACAGTGCCAATAGCTCAAAGTCTCATAAATGCGAGACCTATTGCATTGCAAATGCTGGTTACATTAGGCTCTGGTTGGCCTGGGACTACCTCAGCTCAGGGCACATATTACTGTATGCTTTAAACAGAAGAAAGACCCCTCCTCGCCCTGTACTCATAAATTCTGCACAACAGGGGGCGCTCTCGTCCTCTCCCCTGTGCACATGGGATTATTATTATTGCAAGCTTAGCATAGCACGGAGTTCCCTTTAAAATTAAGTATTGCATGATAGGGAATTCCCTTTCATGCCCGAGAACATATTATTGCAGGTTCAAGCATGGCAGGGATCTCCTCTTCAACCTTGGACACTATGTAATGGGAAGCTTTTAACAACATGGTGATCTTACCCCATTGTGCACAAATTAGTATTACCGAAAGATTTGACAGAGAGCTCCTCTCACTCTTGTGCATATATCCATTGTAAGCTATTACGGTAAACACTCTAGGGCAGGGAGCGCCTTATAAGCGCTGAACAAATATGTATATTTGTGCAGAAAAGTCTGCATCACAGGGAGCTCGGCTTTGTGAATTGGTTCACAGGGCTGCTTCATCAATTGGGCGAGGACGCAGTTGAGGTTCAATTCCGGAGGGGGTGCTCGCACCGGAGGAAAGGCACGGAAGAGCCCTTTCATGAATTGCATCACTAGACTCGAGGCACAGAGAGGCGGAACATTAGGAGATCTTCTGTATCGGGAAATCAAGGCAAGGTGCACCTTCACTAAAGAGAAAGTGAGGCCTGATTTTGCTAAAGAGAGGGGATATGTAAAAATCTGTTCCGGAAACGCATGAAACTGGTATAAGTCGTTTCTTTGGCACCAGCAGCAGACTGCTTCCGCTTTAAGCAGTACATCTTATTAGTGCTTTCGACTGAATTTTGAAATTATATTCCTGCACTCCTGTGAGATATTCATGTCTTTGAACTCCAAGAACTCAGGAGCCATGCATGCAAATGAAGAGACTCTGGGTCTGGGTGACATACTTGGCCCTTGTGTCTGGTCGGTAGAGATTGAGATGGTTGTAGGCATATGGTTTTTGATTCAGACAACAGAAGAAGTTCCGGGAACCAGTGCTGTCTGTGCCATCGTGATGCTATTAGGATGAGACAACAGCCTTCCATTTTCATCTTGGTCAGCACCCTGGGAATTAAAGGGATGGGGGGAAAGCATATGCATATATCCCCAACCATCTAATTAAAAGGGCTTTCCCCCACACCCTGGGAGAGGAAATCTGCTAGCATAGGACTGGCATTTGGCGTTCTGTCCAGTGGCAAAGAGGTCTAAAGCTGGCTTCACCCACATCTGAAACACCTTGTCGAGCTAGCACTGTTCCAATTCCCATTCGTGACAACTGGACTGCGCTCTGCTTAGTGTATCAGTCAGTGTGTTGTGTAGCTCTTGGACAAGTTCTGCTCTGAGCGAGATTCCGTGTTGCATTGTCCAGTCCCACACCTCCTGCACTTCCTGTTATAGCGTGATGGACTTGGATCCCACTTGCTTGTTGACGTAGTACATGCTGGTTGTATTGCCCATATGAACCAGCACTGAAGAACCTGCTATCCTTGGCAAGAAAGCCTGAAGAGATAGAAAAATGGCTTTGAGCTCTAACCGGTTGATGTGCTGTAGCCTTTGCGCATTGGACCATTTGCCCTGAATTTGCAACTCTTGCAGATGGCCTCCCCAGCCATCCCTAGAGGCGTTTGTCATTAAAATGAAATCTGGGGTGGTTTTAAGGAAAGTAAGGCGCTTTGAGAGATTTTGGTCTGTGAAACCACCATTATAGGGCTTCGTTCATGCGCGTTGCGATCTGTATCATATTCTCAAAGGATCCAAAGGCATGCAGCCACTGCCTCTAGTGTTCCTGAAGAGGCCTCATCCTTAGTCTGGCAAGTGGTACTAGATCAATCGCTAATAAACACATTCCCAGGAGCGATTTGTATGATCGTACTGAAACAGACCCTTTTTTTGACATACTCTCTGCAGGCTGTTGCAATCGTATCTACCTCTCTTGTGATAGGAAAGCTTTGCAGTGGATGGTATCCATCGTAGATCCAAGAAACGATATGACTTGACTAGGAAGGAGTGAAGATTTTTCCTTGTATACAGTGAGGCCAAGAGCCCGGAACAACTAAAGGCAAACGTTTGTAGTTTGACTGGCCTTCTGTGCTGTTGCTGCTTTGAGCAGCCAGTCATCCAGGTATAGGAATACCTGGAGACCTTGAGATCCTAGGGCGGCTGCTGCTACTGGGGTAATCATTTTTTTAAACAGCAAAACAATGCCAAAACTGATTTCTGATTCAGTTTTTTTAAAAACATCGAAAAAAACAATGTCTTAGCGGAAAATCAATTTCCTTTTGAGTTAATCAAATGATTTATTTGCCTGATATCAACACTTTATACACAACTTAAATTCAACACTGTCATATCTTAAAAGAACTTTATTCTCATCCTTCAACACCCACTCTTTTTTCTCATCCTTCAATATTTTACATTCACATCACTTTCAGCACCCATTCATACAACATATCTCACACCTATTCAATGATTCCACCAGTCATACTTCCCAAAGCTTACAGGCAACCCACACCCAGCCCACATTCCCTCAACAATAAATGAATCCAATATTAGACTAGGCCAAAGATTAAAATGCGTTTCAAATAATTCAAAGCTTTTTTTGTCTTAGATAACATATAAATAACAATTGGCCATAGAAACAAAGGCCGACGCGTTTCGAACCCCTCTCAATACGGGGTTCTCTTCAGGACCAGAAAGCTTAATTTATGTTATTGCTGAATCAGTCGATTCAAGCCTTTAAATCACAAAACTTCACATAGTGCTTGTGTAATGGTGGAGAGAAAATTTTGATGTTTTCTATCTGATGTATAGCCCAGGTCCCTCCGTATGGCACTAGGAAAAAATGTTTTAGAAGCATTTTTGTTCACGTTTGAGGCTACAGCTACACTTGACTGGTCCGATAGAATTCGATAACTGCCGCTTGTGTTTCCTTGGCGGCAATATAATCGGCAACGTATTTTCCGTATGGAGCGTGTTTCTTGTCCAGAGAACCGGTGTAATTAGCTACTGGGGTAAGGCACTTGGTGCTAATTTGAGGCCAAACGGGTGTACTTTGAATTGGTTGTAGGTACCAGCTACGGTAAATCTTGAACATTTGCGATGTTTCCTGATGGATAGGGATGTGAAAATATGAATCTTCCATGTCGAGCGAGGTCATGAAGTCTCCTTTGTTGAGAGGATGTAGAATCTCAGAGTATTACCATCCTGAGCGGCTGTTTTATGAGAAACTTGTTAAGATTCCGGAGATCAAGTATTGGTCTCCATTCCCCCGATTTCTTCCTTATCAAGAAAAAACGGAAATGGAAACCTCTTTGATAAGATAAAGGGACCCCTGTCTTCTGAGCACGGCGGCACCCGCCAATTGTCAAATGCCTGTGCTGCCTACGACGAGAGCGCAGTAGCTAGTTTCCGACGCTGCGCGTTCTCCTTCTAACAGGATCTTCCTCGCTTTATGCCTGTGTCATCTAGTATCAGATCCACCAAAGCTCCCATATAGAACCACATCTGGCAGTCATAGCAGACGATGATGGCTAATGCATTTGCTGACCTGATCGCGATTGCGGCCATAGTGGAGAATCGCTTTTCAAGAATGTCCATCCTGCGCCCCTCCTTATCAGATGAAGTAGAGATTGGGGTGACAGGGGTTCTTGGATCTTTGTTTTTGCCACTTGAGAGATGACTGAATCTGGCTTGGGGTTGCCCGTGTTCTCATAATTTTGATGTCTTCTTGCTGCATGAAATCACTAATGGGTATGGAGCGCACCCACTTCCTGGAGTCCTCCTTTATACCGTACAAGATGCAGTCGGTCTGCTTGACTGTCATTGGCTGGTGAAACCTGGTGGATGCTCTCTCCATCAAATTATGTAATTCTTCAATGTCCACTGAGGGGAGAATCTGATGGTAAGTGTGGAGGAGGGGAGGGTGCTGGTATGATATAGTCATCCCAAGGATCTGGTGCAGAGATAGGATCGGGTAACTCACCCTCTTCTCTCTTCATCCAAAGCAGACATATCCCCTGCAACAAGGTCTATTGGTAAGGGACGAGAAGTAGTCGGTGTGAATGGAGGCTGCAAAACTGGCAGATCTGCTTGAGGTACTGATCTCTCAGTCTGATCCCCTTGCGGCGGAAACAGTTGCCTGTAATTCGCCAACATCACCTGCAGGTTTTGGATGAGAGAAGGTAGCAGATGGGCCATGTCTCTGGGATGCGGTTCTGCTTGAAAACCATATGGATGGTAGTGATGAGGTGGCGCCACATAGCTTTGCCGATAGTACTGATTTTCATCCTGGTAATCCTCATCTTGACATTTTATGTGCAGCTCAGATTGACTATGAGCTACACCATAAACACCATCATCCTCATCATCATCATCAGAGTCCTGTATGTCCAAGAGATGTGATGGGATTTACTGTGACACCGTCATGTATTCAGATATGGTTGGGTGTAAAAAAAAGTCTTGGTTACCTTTGTGATCGGAGTAACTCTCGTTGACGATGGCATGAACGGAGCAGACATAGCCGGAAGGGTAGATTCCATCGTCGACAGTAGTGTCACAGACCTAGTGGTCGTCGACGAGACACTCGCCAACAAATTGCTCGTAGAATAATCTTCAAAAGCAATATCTTAGTCAATAATATCTTCGTCGAGGGGTGTACGCCGACGGTCTTCGATATAAATGTAAATCTCAACGTCAACGTGCTCTTACAGAGCTAGGCTCTCATCAACAATATAGGATCAAATATTGCAAAAGATATCACACTTTTAGTCGTCGACGAGTGTGGTAACTTCGTTGATGGTTTTTGCCAGATTTCAGCCTCACAGGTTCTGAGGAGGAGGTTCTTGAATGGTATTTGTCCTTTCCGGGCAGAGTAAAGGGCACATAAAATGCAGGCTCTGAGGAGTGCATCACTCTCTTCTCTTTCTTAGAGTCCTTGGTGCCATGAGAAGGTTTATGGTGTTTCCTACCTTCTCCAGAGAAACTGTCCCTCGACCTGGCCTTCGTGAGACGTGGAGGGTCTCTCACTCTCTTCATTTGATGAAATTGTTTGGTGCTTAGTGGTCTGGAGCCACAGCAACAACCTTCTCTCTCTATCCTTGAGGGGTTTTGAAGAAAAGGTACGTCAGATCTTGCATTCCCTCATCTCATGTTTAGGACAGAGGCATAATATATACTCCTTATGTGGATCATCCACATGGACCCTTGTTCTGCCACAGGTCTTACATGGGCAGAAAAGGCCTCTTTTGTTAGACATGGTGTCCACACTATACAAATTCAAAAAGCTGTAGAAAGAATCCGAGTAGCACTCAGGGAGACTCCCTTCTGCATGAAGTGCGGTGAACATCTGAGGGAATCTGCCTCTGCTGGGAGTGTTCTAGAGGGTGCTGACAGCTGACTGGCTGAGTTCAACATTTGGTCCTTTAAAAAAAAAATACATAGATATGCTATCAACAACATGGCCTAGGGCTATTATAGCCTGATATTTGTTAATTACTGCTTGATTATTTTACCGTGGGACTCCCATCTCGAAGACGGGAAATGATTCAAGCATGTGAATCTATGAAAGATACCCCACTACTGGATAACAAGGCTTTCTCATCCATCTACCTGTATGACTTGTAAGTGTAGTTGCCGTTCGGAGGATCTTACGCCTCCCTTCCCACCCAGCAAAAATAAAATCAGGTTTGTAGCAAGTAACTGCTCAACCCCATTGCCAGCAGGAAGTGTGATAAAGACTGCCCGTGAATGGGTTATTGATCTGGCTTAAAAAGTTTCCATACCCTTCTAATAACGCATGTAAAAAGTCGAACATGTTTTGGCAAATCAGAATGTAGCTATTTCAGATGATAAATGGTGCAAAAATGTTAACTGGAAAAATTACTTGCTCGTAAACAATTCAGAGTATTCAAATCAAACACTTTATTTACTGCACCAGTGTGGAATCCCATAACATTTTATAACATACATTTCTTGGATTTTCTTAAATGTTAAATGCAGGAAAAATCGTTACCCCATGTAAGTATACATTTTGTTTGGTTTTTGTTTATTACAAAAACAATAAACATTCAAAAATACTTTATAGAAAAAGGAAGAGCCTAAAATGCTGCCTGTGAGGAGGAGCCCGCCTTCATCCCTATCGGAGTCACTGACCTCCGCATCCCAGAGTACCGAAAGCGCGCCGATTGGACTTCTTCAGGCATTCAAGGGTTAACTAACCCTGACTCCTCTTACACACAGGAAGAGGAATGGCCCGCGGGGGAAGAGGAACAGCCCGGAGAGGAGAGGGACCAATCGGGAGAGACCCGAGAGGCAGGAGGAGCCCCTAAAAGGAAGACGCCAGATCACGATGAGGAAGGAGAGATCAGGAGGCGGGAAGAGGACAACAGGACTGTGGACGGTGAAGAGGAGCGTTACGGAGTGGAGCGGAGGACCTGCGGACAAAACCCCAGCAGCGCGGAGGGAGAAGACATGGAACCAGACACCTGGACGAATGACTGGTGGACGCCCCCGGAGGACGCCTTCACGCCGCCGTAACTCTGGAGAGCTACGGCTTCCGCGGTATGTGAACCGGGGAGAGGGGCAGGAAGGGAGGGT
Organism: Triturus cristatus; assembly: GCF_964204655.1. NCBI lineage: Eukaryota > Metazoa > Chordata > Amphibia > Caudata > Salamandridae > Triturus > Triturus cristatus. The sequence continues at coordinate 1,150,632,953 of NC_140585.1, forward strand.
GGTCTTTTTGTTGAAATACCGCATGAGAGGGGGGGTGGGGGGGGGGGGGGAGTTTCTCCTCTATTACATGCGGGTGTGGGGGGGGTGGGGCTTGAATGTAAGCAAACACCCGGCCAAGAGTACATGCTGGAGTGTGTGTAAAGCATAGGAGACATGCCTCCATCCGACTCAGGGCAAGGCAGGGCCGGGCATACCGGGGGAGGGTTTTTTGAGTTAAGAGACCCTGCTCTACGGAAGTAGCCATTATAAGCGGTTACCTGAGATTAAGGTAGCCAAGTCTCATATATATGATTTAATTGGAGGACTTCTTCATCCTGATTTATCCTTGCACTTCCATCCAGTGTGTGCACTTGGGTGTGCCACTCTCCCTTTTTCCTTGGTGACGATCTTCCCTCTTTCATTAGTTAAGATCTTTGAAGAACCTAAATACTTACCGCATACCCTCTCTTTTTCACGGTACCCGGGGGACGTTACCACCACTCACCTGGAGGGAAAAAACCCAACCGGAAGACTGAAGAAAGAAGACCACCAGCCATCCTTGATTATTATTTACCTCTCTTTTGTTGAACCTTAATAAATTACGCCATCATTGATCCACCATAAGACCTCCTCGATTCTTTTTCCACCCATCCCTCTCACACTGCCCTTTGGAAAAGTCATTAAGAAAATTAGAAAAACAAAATATGCATGAACTCCCTGAACTGAAAATTGATATTGCTCCTTTAATGCGACCAGCAGCTTCCATATCACTTACATCCTGAGTCAAAGGAGCCCCAGTTCTGTTTAAGGATTTTGGTTTCCGCTTGCAGAAAATTCTGAATGTGTTTGGGTGCCTTCACTAGTGAAATTACAGGTGAAGGCCTCTTGAAATGGAAGGATTAGTCATTTTGTAAAACATCACTTAATTGTCTCTGGTTATAGGTTTTGCTAATCTTCGAGACGATTTATGATACTTCCTCAACACCAAATCGAAGTGGCCCATGAAGATGGAAGCTGTATACTGGACTGCTACCTTGCTTTTGGATAAATACCTAGATGACAGCACTCTTTCAAGGCTCTCTCAATTTGTGATATGTACGAGTCAGCAGGAACCACTGTCTAGTGAAACATTGTCAATCACTTCAATCAGGTGAGTATTTTAGTCTCACCCTTATGCTACTCGATGTTAGAGTGCCTCCTTCCACCTCCTAGAATGTGTTTCCATAGGAATGAATGAGGAACTATTTTACATCTGAAACGTAATCCTAATCATCACACATCTGTTACATGCAATTCTCTTTATCGTACATGTATTGTATATAAAACACAATCCTTTCTATAAATATTTTTCACTGCAAGACACGATGGTTCAATTTGCAGGTCAATAAATGCATTGCTAGGGATGACATAGCCTATTCCTCTGATCGTGAGGACTACAGGAACGCTCCTTTGGTATTCTTAGCAATGACAGAGTCCCCGCGAATCAGATGAGATTCAGCACATCCAACAGTTCCCCTCCACCTGCAACCAGGCCATTTCTGAGACTACAAATTGAGAATGTCTGGCAGCTTTGTCAAAGCCAATCAGTGAGGCTTTTAACTAAACATTCAAAGCCAGATCTTATCGCTTTGCCAACAATTGCTGAAATTTGCTGGCAAAAGTCTACTCTAGGTTATGTGAATTGCTGAGGTGCAGGTCAAACAAAGGGTCAGTCCAGCCTTTTCCCAGCCAAATCAAAAGCATTTCACAAAAAGGGTTTCATGCTGACAAACTTTTTTTGAAAAAATTAATTGAAAAAACACCAATAACTGCTAGAATAATTATCAAGAAAACTCCTCCTTTCAAAGACCATTGAATGTCCCACAAAGATGAAGCTAGACAAAGACATTTCCAAACAAGCATTTGCAATGCAATAGGTCTCGCATTTATGCGAGTTTGAGCTATTCACATTGCAAATAACAATGCATTTTATTTTTGTTTTCGTTTTTAAAACTTAAATAAAAGGCAATAGCTTAAACTTGCGTAAATGCGAGACCTATTGCATTGCAAATGCTTGTTCTAGACAGGTCACGGCAATGTAACCAATAGACGCCCAGCATGCAGGATGGGCCGGGCTCTGAGAAACAGGCTCAGCCCTGACTGGGAAGGGCTAACAAAACACAAACATCACTGACAGGAGCCGACGCTCGAGCAAGTGTATCTGTTCCACCTAACAACAAAAAGTCAGATCATGATCGGATGGTTATTGAAAAATAAAGCGTTCTCTGCGCTGGGAAATAAAGTTCAAATGTTTCCCGTACCGGCTTCCTCTCGAGAAGTGCCCAGATTGCTCCTCGCCAAGCGATATATTTCGCTAACTTCCTATGTAATCGAGTTTGCCCGAGAAGTGTTGGTAATACCAGTTAAAATAAAAAAATAAAAAGAGTACAACAAAGTCGGCTGAGTGCACTACAACACCGACAATACCTCATTAAAGCTGTGCACGCAATACTAGTAGCCACAGCTCGTGACAACGCATCCATGTTTTAAGTAACGGGCTCGTCCGTGTGGGGCCGGTCCTGGTTTCTGTTGTTGACCCCAAAAGGAGTTTATTTATTCACTGCTCGACTCTAGGTCACCTCTGGTCATGAGCGTAGCAGCGCACCGCCAGCCTGTGTGCTCATTCGAGCAGCAGCTGTGTGTACAGTATGACAGCCCGGCTGGTGCTGGGTGATAAGAGAGGATGCCGGGGAGGGATGTATGCAGCCTTTTCCTGTTATACGACCAGGCTCTGCCGCGTTCACGGAAGCTATGGGCGGCTCCAGGAGATGCAGCGGACCCTGACGCAGAGCTGGTCCGTGGAGCTCAACCCGCCCCCGCCCAGTGTCCGGGGCAGCTGGCACTACAGTTGTGTGTGCTCCAAAGCCAGGCCTCGGCGTGGGGGCTTGCCCTCCCTCTGTCCTCCTCGTGGTCTACCCTCACAGGCAGGCTCCCTTACCGGAGGGTTGGTCCCACGCGGGCCGTGTCGGTGCTCTCTATCTCCTGCAGGATCCGTTCGTGCTCGGTGATGGTCTCCTGGCTCTCGCTCTCCGCCGCGGCTGCCATCTTGCGCACTGCTCTGTGGCACGGGCTGTAGGTTGCTGCCTGGTAGCGGGAGCAGCGCGCCGTGGCTGCAGGGTACGCTGTGCTGTGCCTTCGTAACCCAATGCGCCGCCGGGGGCTGCCCGTGGCAGGTGAGCCCGGCCTGGAATAAAGACCTGGCAGGGCGCCAGCACGGCCACCTGCTGCGGACAGGTGTACTGTTCGCGTGAGGTAACAGCATCCATGTGTGACAGGCAGATGGATGCCCAGGCTGCAGGGGCCTGCTCTCTCCGTACTGCATAGCAGCAAACATAGGGTCTCAGAACAAGGGAAAGTGAAAGAGCGCCATGCGCGCGTTGTAGGCCCGCCGTGAGCGTGCACCTCGGCGTGGCCTGCGGCTCGTACCCAGTGGCGGCGCCTGCAGACTTCACCGTACTTGAATACGTGCTGCGCGGCTCGTGCGGCCCAGAGAGGGGACCGCCAATGCGCCCAATGCAACAAAAAAAAAAAGTAGAGCAAGTCCGGCGGGAGCCCACCCCACCTTCGTGAATGCCGCATGGTGTGTCCAAAAAGGATTTCAGGCGGGGCTCCTGTGAGCTAGACGGAGCCCCTCGTGTTGCTGCGGTGACCGACTGAAGACGGAGACCAGCGGAGGAGCAACGCAGATTCACCACGAGAGCCGGTAAGTGGGTTGAGGCATGCATACGTGTAAAGCGCGCCGCGCTTGGAGCTCGTGTGCGCATTAAAAAAATAAAGTGATATTGCATGAGACTTACGAGGACGGAAGGGGGACAGGAGATTTTCACATCGCGTGTCTGTACGTGCGTGTTCACGGGCACGTTCACATTTGCAGTCTGTCCTGCACGTGCACATCCCCTGTCTCCCTTCCGAAGCAAGTCGGTAACAATAGATCTGGCTAGCGACAGCGCTTTCGCTCTGCGTCGCTAGGCGAGACCTAAAAAGGTGATATGCAGACAGTCTTGTGTGAGGACTCTTTCACAAAGGAAAGGACACAATAACGAAGCATCTGCCAGTATAAGGCATGATGCAATTTGGATGATGCTGGTGTCCTCAAGGGAGCAATGTCAGTTCTATCGACCCTATGTCCTTCACTTTCGTATTTTTTCCATTAACATTAGGGAAGGAAAGTTATTCAGGCAGCTCCGTCTTCCTCAGTGAGGTTTAAGGTTTAACTGGCTATGATGGTAAGAAAACAAACAAAACTTGGCAAATTTAGCTTTAAGCAGGCTGTGGTATTTGTCTGCATTCAAAACCGTCCAATTTATAAATTCTAATACATTTACTAAATAAAGTGTTCTGAAATCATGCACAACAGTGGGGCTAATCGAGTGTTTATGAATATCAGCGACGATGCGGCAATGGAGAAGAAAAGATCATGCAAAGTGATGAGACTTCAAGTGGCAATAAAACTAAATAACTAACAGTTTGTTCACAGTTGCAAGCTGTACTGTTTTGCTACCTGGTATAGATAAAGCATTTACTAAAACTGGTTGACATTGAATTCCCAGTTTCATCAATTGATAATCCAGCATATGTAAAGCAGTTGGTACTCTGAAGGGTCACATATGACTCCATAAACATTTAGCCCAGCTCCTTCACATGGGTGTTCTTTTTGTAAAAAACAGTGGTGAGGTTGCCAAGCCCATGAGAAGAAAAATAAGCGCGTTTACACGAAAATAGACACAGTGAGAAGTAAAATCACCTCTAGGTGCTAGTCATCAGTGGATGAGAGTTGGTCCTGGGTCAGTGAAGACATTCACAATCCATACAAACGGACAGAAATGACTAGGGAGAGGAGGAATGGGGCAGGCTATGGCAATGTCTAGAGCAACCAAGCATATGCAAAGCAAACAGGACTGACCTTTTCGATCTAGTAGCTTTGGGAATGCTCTTTGGCCATACTGCAAAGCATCAGGAAAAAAGCAACAAGAAAAAGAAAATATTGTTTCATGATGCCACACACTCGTCATAATGCTACAGACACCAGTGCCATTCAGTAGGTGGTCATACGCAAGAGGACGTATTTACATGCAGTTGTGCCGCCACTGAATGACACTGTGGCCATTTTTTTATTTTACTGATCCAATCTGATGGATGGTACTTTGCTCAAGATATATATAATCTTATACTTGAAAACTCTGGTAGAGAGGCAGCCATTTGAGATGAGCAGATTTGGAGTGTTGGTGGTGTTTGTAAAGTGCTCTATACGAAGGACTAACCAGAGTTTCTTGCTTCCATTTCTGCATAATTTATGAGGCACTCTAAGCCTGAAAGGGTATTGTCTTGACTTATACTGGTGGCTCCCTTGTGTCTGGAGAAAACTAGACCTCGCTCAAGAGCCTATACTAGAGAAAAACACGTGTCAGGGGTTGCTTTTATTCATTCCGGGCTGGCTTGGATGGTATTTTACCAATCCAAAGCTGCAATACCATGCCGGGATCGGTAAAACGCTTTTGTCATTTCAGCCCAGCATGGATGGCACTGTGCTAATCCAAAGCTTAAAGACTTCGCTGTCAAAATGGCAAAAGGCTTGGTCACTCTTTAGCTCATTATGGATGGCACTGTGCTAATCTTATGTTTAAATACTCTGCTAGAGAAACAGACCAATTGAGCTGATTTAGAGTGTCAGTGATGTTGTAGGGTGTTCCATATAAAGGAGAAGCTCTTCACTTAAACTTGAACTACCCAGAGCTCCATGCGTGTGTGTGTGTATTGGATCTGCCTGGCCCTCCAAGAACCATTAAAAAAAAAAAGAAAAAAATGGCCGCAAGGGGTGTGTGGGCAATGAAGGAACAGACAAGGGTCGCAACAGGAAGTGGATGGGGGGGGGGAATAAAGGAAAATAAAGCTAGGTAGCCGACAAAATGGTCCATATGAGGGAGAGAGAGCACAAGAAGCATGGGGAAGATTTTGCAGTTGTGGAAGAAGCACACAAGTGAGTGAGAACTGCAAATCAGAGTCAGAGCAACTTGAACAGTGGGGGTGGGTATATGGCCGTGGAGAAATGCACAAGGGGTAGCGCTGGAAAACACATGCGATCATGGAATGCCTAATGAAAAAGAAGTAGATCCCAAAGATTTAGCAGTGGAAGTCTACAAGACAGCCATCAAAAGTACTGTATAAAGAGGCTCGATCCTGGGGATGGACAAGTAAAAGAAGATTAAGAAAAGCTACCATATAAGGGGCAAGGAAATAAGAGACAACATAACAAAAGTATTTGGCGGGCTCTAAGAAAATTATAACTTTTAAGGATAGTCCACAAGAGGTTTTTGGCAACCACACAACTAAAGCAGTCACATAAGCAAGGCCTAAAAATAGCAAATCGCTGGTCCCCACCTTGGGCCAAAGTGTTTTTAGGCACAAAAAATTATTTAGCTGTTAACACGAAAAGCCATGGTGGGGTACAGTAGGTTATGAGGTATTTTGAAGTCTCCCCAAGGTTGTCTATGGACACAATAAAAAGTACCCTGAACACAGCACTCTGTGACCAGCTATCTATATAATGGCTACAGTAGCAGTATATCAACTATGACATATTGCCACTTGTGCTTACTACGGCAGTATTCTTTCAGTCTTCACAACCAAAACAACAAGATCTGAACAACTAGGCCTTCGACGGTCTCTGTCTTGCTTTAGCATCGGTGGATACCAAATTGTGGACTACGAACAGAGCTCGACAAAAAGGACCAGACTGCAGGGACATAGATGAAGACTGTAGGGCTTGGTTTTCAACTGAATGCATTGATAAATGAGAATGCCCATATAAATGCCTCCCACCCCCTGTCCCACCCTATGGTAGCACGTTTCCTAACTTGGAAGGAGCGAGACAATATAATGAAAATGGTCAGAAGGCTAGGTGGAGTCCGACTCTAATCCAAAAGGATTCGAATCTTCCTGGACCATACAAGGATAGAGCAACAGCAAAGGACAACTTTTGATCAAGTTAAACAGAAACTTCGAGCTATATGGAAGTACAATACATGTTGTACTAGGCGAAATTAATTAAAGGTCGTATTTCAAGTGAAGGTGATGATCTTTGACCACACAGAGCGAGCCTGCGAGTAGATTGAGAGGCTCTTACAGACAGGGGATGCAAAGACCTACCAAAAGGAAGACGAGGGAGGGGCAATCTAAAAGGCTCCAAAATGAAGGGAGACGAGACGGCAACTGGCGTAACGAAACTCGAGGGGACCTCCCTGCAAGGCACGTGGAGGGGCCCCCTCCGGGCTCAATCAGGAGCCCTGCAGCCAGAGTGCCCTGCCTAGGGGGCCCCCTGGAGCTTGGGGGCACCCCCGCATCGAGTGGGCTGCGGGGCCTGTGTTACGCCCCTGAGATAAACAATACGGGTGTCGAGTCCCTGAAGCGAATGAGCAGACGATTCTAGACTGACTTTCACAGACAATGATGGGGGCAGTGAAATGGCTGAACCCTCTAAAGGGGGGTGATGAAGGGAGAGACAGCTGACTCTTTAAATCGAGAAAAGGCATTGTATCCTTCAAAATTTCAAAAGAAGGTAGCAGACCCCGAATAAGTTTAATTTAGATACACATACACAGAGTTAACTTATAGGTTGAGGGCAGTTGTTCAGGGGGGGACGAGGTTGCTGTTTTGCGGTTCATGTTAGGATGGCTCCCAATTCGTACCATAATAGAGGCTTCGAGCTCTGGAAGTGTAGGGATTGTGGCTGGGTAGGAAAAGATATGCTTTTATTTTGTTGTGATATGGAGATACAGGATGGGCTGAAGGTTGTGCTGTGCTAGAGCTCACCACAACACATTACCATGCTCTAATTCAATGGCTAGGGCCTAGAAGCGGGCCTGAAATGGGTTCTCACATGGGGCCTCAACCGTGCTAAGAGGGGCAGTCTTCCAACAGCCAGACACTACTGCCTCAATATTCTTTATTTACAGGAGACCTACCTCATGGGTAATGGATGTCTGTTCTTGACAAGCATTGGCTGCTATCCAGCATATCATTCTGGAATCTCAAAGGGATCACAGGGTGTAGCTATTCTGATCTGAAGGAAGTTCTCTCTTATGGTCAACGAGGTACGGCATGATGATATGGGCAGATACATAGCAATGATAGGGCTGCTACAGGTAACACTGATATCCCTGCTTTGAGGGCACGTGCACCCCTCCCCCAGCACTCCCCAACCCCCATAACAAAAGGTTACTGACCTTGAAACCCAGATGCTGGAGTCAGAGTCTCAACACCTGGCCTCTCTTACACAGATCTTATCTAGGAGATTAGATCACGGGTCAAAACAAGCCTATTTATTGTTTCAGGATGTGGACACCTTAGGGGTGGCACTCAAGTGCCAGGTGTCACTTGGTGTAGTCTTCAATAAACTTCAAGTGCTTTCATGCAAAGTGCCACCATTCCTATGCTAAGGATGATGATGAAAGATACATGCCTGCGCCTCGACACGCACATTGTAAACCAGAGTTTTAGGAAAAGTGCTATTTAGTATTTAGGCTGTTGAATGCAAAGACATTTAGCAAATATGTCGAACACATCGCTTGAAATTCTCTTCAATGCCAAGTAAACAACCACACTAATTAAGCATACAAATCCGGCAAGCAATCTAAAGGCGCACACTCAAGCCAGAGTAAAGGGGAGGGTGGGTGGAACGCTTCGTTCATTCCCACTGTGAAAATGTAACAGTAAACATTTTAGGTGGGCACTGAATATGTGAGGAGAAGCCTCAAGGAGGATACTAGAGCGGGGAGGCAGTTCCACCGCATCAGGGTACCAATTCCATACCCACAGCCCCATTCAGTTAGTATTCACAAATAGCCCTACCCGTATGAGAACGTATTTAATAATTTTTCTACACAGATAAGGAGGTACTGTGCCAGACACACATTTCTGCACCAGGAAAAGTTGATTTTTTATGGCATTATGTTTAAAAGAGATCAAGCTCACTCTCTTTACTCCCTGGCCCTGCTAAGCCATGTAGTGTTCCCTAGCAGCAGAGATATACTTGGTAAATGCATAGTTGGTTCAAATTGGTCTGAGTTGTAGGAGGCCCAGTCCGCGGCTCCTTAAGCTGCCACAGGATCGAGATCACCTAACCACTAAGTGCCCCTGTCACACCTTCCGCAGCCAGCTTAAAATTGTAATCACTGCAGGCCCTGTTTGTAAGTGCCTTATGCTGCAGAGGACTGATCTGCAAACTTTGCCAGTCCGATCCAGAGAAAGAAGGTACGCCTAAACAATCTTTATTTCATAGTGCTGCCTGTTCATCAATTGGAGTTAAAGTCAAGTCAAAGTAAGCTTTATTAGATTGCTATGTCAGACAATCATAAAAGCACATAAGAAAGCATTAAAAACATATCAACGAGTATACAAGTTAAATAATATCCTGCATATGTACACATAATCTCTGGTATGTTATAAGGTTAAAAGAAACAGTATTGAATTAAAAACATTAAGAAACATATCAGGAAGTACATGAGTTAAAAAGTATCCTGCAAATGTACACATGATCTATAGTATGTTACAAAGTTTAAGAAACAGTATTAAATTGAAACCTTTGTCCGATTAGAATCGATTAAATAAACATACTTTTCCTTTGACTCAGAACTTCCTTCAGAAAGATTACAATTCTAAAAACACTATGCTCATTATCTAAGTGTTGCAGTGCAAGAAGAGCAAGTCGACACTGGTCGAAGCCCAAACAATTTTAAAACTGGTACTAAATAAATTTTCCTTACATGGGTATAGAATCTACAAAAGAAAACCACATGTATCGTAGATTGGCTGGAATTATTGTCACAGGGGCAAGGTCGAAGGTTACGAATCCAGACATTCATTGTGGGTAAAGTGACTAGTCTATGAAATACCCCCAACCTAAAGCTGGTAAATAAAAACCTATCATATACTCCAGGTACAAAAGTCAAATAAGGTTGAAGACTAAAAGTGGATAAAATCAACTGGTGGTGCAGGACTGTTGGTTTCAGTATTTCAGAGGACATTCTAATAGAGTCCAGCAACAAGAGCCCGTTCTTTCGAATTTCTTTTCTTGTTATTGTCCCAATAGTTCTAGGGTTATTAAAACTGTCTATACGGCCAAGATCTTGTAAGAAGTTGCGGACGTACCTTAACCATGGGATCTTTAAGACCCCTTCTAGTTTCAAAATATCTAGTAAAATATCTCTGTTTAATTTTGCCTCATCTTTAGTCCAGAGCCTGTGCCATAAAAGCACAGGCTCAAGCTTTATTAAATCAGAGATGAAGGGAAGTCCCAGCTCCGCGTGACATATACATGATGATGTACTGTTGGGAACGGATAAAATGTACCTGAGAAAATGATTTTCAATACATTGAATAGGCAGCAAGTCAGTAAACCCCCAGACCCCTGCGCCATACACTGCTGAAGAGACACACTTTGCCTTACAGATTTTAATAAGCTCATCAGGTGGCCTTTTTCCCAGTTTCCTGGCAAAGTTAGTAAGGGCAGATGATGTTCTTAGGAGTACCAATTTTTTCGCTGCTACAGTTTGTGCCCAAGTATCATTATGAGCAAAAAGGATTCCCAAATATGAGAACCTCTTGGTTACCCTAATCTTCTGTCCTGCCACAAACATATCTTTAGATTTCTTGACACTAGAGCCACATCGCATAATAAAGGTCTTAGAGGAGTTTACTCTTAAGCCACGATCTTTCATAAAATGGGAGAAACTGTCCAGCACCCTCTGAAGACCTACTTGCGTGCGTGACATCAGCACTGCATCATCTGCGTAAAAAAGGGCTGGAATTGGACTTCCTGCTACCTGCGGAAAGTCATTATTATCCTTCAGGAGGGCCTCCTCCAGTCTGTTGGTATAGAGATTAAAAAGGAACGGAGCCAGGATACAACCTTGACCGATTCCGCTACTAATCGGGAATGCAGCTGAACGCTCGCCCCCTCAGTCCATAGCGGACACACGCCTTGGCATCACAGTAAAAACGCTTAAGAAAATCGATAATCTGAACGTCAACCTCCATGATTTTTAAAATAGACCAGAGTTTGCTGTGGACTACACAGTCAAAAGCGGCTGTGAGATCCACAAACGCTAAAAATAAGCTTCCCTTCTTTGCGCTTGTGTACTTCCCCACCAAGACAGACAGATTTAAACCCTGTTCCACCGTCCTCAATCCTGCACGGAATCCGTACTGCAGGTCGGATAGGACAGAGTTCTCCTCTGCCCAGTCCTGGAGGCGTTCAAAGATAATCCTACCTATAACTTTAGTTACTGCGTCCAGCAAGGAGATTGGCCGGGTAACAACCAAGGTCCTGTCTGTCCCCCATTTTAAAGATAGGGACAATAGTAGATTCTACCCAAGTCGATGGGAAAGTGGTGCTGCAGCTCGCGGTAATTACCTGGACCAGAATGGGCCCCCACAAGGAAATGTTTGATTTGAACAGATCTATGGGGACCCCATCCGGTCCAGGAGCCTTACCACCCTTACTTAATGATAGGGCCCGCTCCACCTCGTCCAGGGTAAATAACAAGTCAAGAGTAGTGCGGAGGGGACTTCAAGTTACAATCCTGAGCAAAAATACAAGTCACATTGGGGTTTCCCTCGCCACTATATACTCTTGAGAAATGTTTGATCCATTCTTCCTCAGCGATTGCAATTTCAATGGAAGGACCAGCCTCGCTCGACAAGAAAGGAGCTTTAACTACCTTCCAAAAAAGCTGAACTGTCATTTGTTATTGAGGCCTTATGTAAAGCTTCCCAGGCCTCGTTTTTCAGGGTAGTTTTTCTGGCCTTTATAGCTTTTTTATATTCCACTCTAGCACTCCTCACGTCATCTAAGTTTCTAGGAGTTTTATGTAACTCAGTTTTTAATAAAGAGTATGCCTGGGTACACCTGGAATCAAACCATCCGTTCGAGTGTCTGCTGCTGTTAGTACGTTTTAGGAGGGATTCTTTAATTGCGTTGGATATCACCTGGAATCAGGCCATGATATTATCTGGGGCAGCTGATTCATTCAAACAAGTCCCGATGGCAGATCTACATTTGTCACCACTGTCTTTATTGTTGCTACCTGGTCCACCATGGCCCAGCGCAGGGAATACCCATTCGATCTCCCGATCGCTATGTTTTCTAACAGCTGGTCATTTTTATAAAATCTAACTGCTCTACTCGAGGGTAATATCACTGACAAACACAGAGGAAAGTGATCGCTGAGAGAATTATAAGTGATAGTAAACGAGTGCAACCTAAGCGCATAATTACATGATGTTAAAATGAAATCTATGGTCGTGTGAAAACCCCTACCATTAAATGTCCAAGGCATGAGGGTGGGTGGTTGACATAATTCATTTACGAGGACCAAATTAAGGCTGACAATTAATTCATTAAGTTGCTCTCCCAACACGGAACGCCGAAAGTGGGATGAGCATGCCCCATCTTCATTCAGAACACCACATAAGTTATCAGCATTGGTGAATAGTGCCAGAATTAACATCAAGTCTTTTACCTTATTTTTACAGGCAAATTTCAACGATTTGATCAAATCTTTTACTACATTTTCCCACTTTATCAGATGGGATATTATTGTAAAAATTGGTCACGACTATACAGTGTTTTGTGTCCAAATCCAGAATGACCATTTGGTAGTAAGGATCACTAACAACATCATTATTACCTCCACTTTCAAGCTGCAAGATATATAAATGCATATACCCCCCCCCCTTAGCCCTAACACTTAGACTATCTATCGCTGGGGTGTGGTACGTCCTGTAACCATCCATATGGGTCGCCTCCCTTGACCAGGTTTCTTGAAAGCATAAGACCTTGAATTGCAAGATATCCCACTACAGAGTGTTATTTAGCTTGGAAGAAATACCTGCAATATTCCATGAAGCGATATTACAAAGAAGTAATTTACCAGCAATGGGGATGTTAGTAAGGGTTATTATCCTCGGTGATTCCTTAAATGTGTTACTATGTAGATGGGAATTGTCTGTAAAACCCACGGGATCCGTTAAGACTATTGATTTCACAACTGTTGTCCCTAGGTCCTCATCTGTATGGCTTTTACCAGTGAAAGTGGGGAGTAGAACAAACTTTTCTGCCTCAGCCAAACCTCGATTACCCCTGGCTTTGGACCAAAGGGGTAGGGGGTTTTGGGTTGACCATACTCCCCTGAGACCAGTCAATCGATCTCTTCCAGTGAGCTCAAGACATTAAAACGGTTGCTCACTGGTACCACGTATCTGGGTTCCCTGTTACCCATTAAGTTTTCACCTACAGGCACACGCCATCGTGGTAAAAAATATTTGGGTGGTTGGTAGAAAAATCTGAGTGGTATGATGTTGATGTCGTTGGGATTCACAGACCCGTTACCTCCCCTCTCCAGGATTGTATATACCAGAGCTGACAAACTAAAAGTTAAAACACAGTCTCCCTGCAAAGTTTTTGCTGAGGTACCCACCCACCTTATTCTCCGTACTATTTTGAATTCTGAGAAGAGGGTGTTACTAATGCCAGTCCTTGAACATAAGAAGTGTAATGATTTATTTTTTTAAGGTTGGCCAGTGTTCGAAGGCATTATGTGACAGGGGAGGTACGTTGGCCAGGATGGCCGTGTACGGGGTCGCTTCTGGTGGCAAATTTAGATTTCGTGAGGAATTGGGAGGCTTGTCACAGTAGTCTTGTGAGTAAATATCTCTCTCCACAGCCTTATTTCCGCCAGGCGTCTTAGGGCCTAGTGTTCCTCTTTCTGTAATAGCGGAAGTACTGGATTGTACTGTGGGGGGTCCTGTTTTCAGGGGAGGAGGCCCAGAATGACTAAGGACGTTGGCTGTACTATGAACGATGTTATTAGAAGAGCTCCTAGAATGGGTCTGCCTATTTACCTGTCTATTTGCAGAGGAACTTTCGGGTTGACCAGCCCCCTTGCCCTTCCCCCTGTTGTTTAATGTACCATGAATTGTCGGAGAACTAACATCAGGTAAGACCGATGGTTTGCAGCTTACCATCTCTTCTACCTTAATCAACCTGGCTTCTACTGTTGTTAATTTTAGTAGAATTGGTTCCAATAATACAGTAAACATTGTTTCCAATCTACCTCAAAAGTTCCCCTCTTGTGAGGCGTTGGCAAGCTTTTCTGTCTCAGTATGGGAGATAGTGTTAAGGGGACCCTCATTGGGCTCCTTTTCGCTTGTAGCAAATCTCGATCTCTTCCCGGGTTTTTTTTGGGCAGGCCTACTCGGTTTCTGTGGTCCTCGGCCCTTCTTTTTCTTGTGTGGAGGGTCAGTAGAGTGGTGTGAACTTAAATTGGCTTTCTGGACTCTAGTTGTTACTTTGGGTCTGACGGGACTACATTCTAAGTCGGAAGACAAGAAGGAGGAAGCAAGTTCCGTCATCGCTTCAGGGTCGGTACATAATGGCGATCTATTCCGTATAGGGGGTGTGTCTTGGATGGACTTTGAACTCGTATCAGTGTGTACGGGGGTCAGGGAAAGTGTGTGGGGGGGGGGGGGGGGGTTCAAGGGATAATCTTCGCTCTGAGAGTTTGATCTCATTGATAAGAGCTGATTCTGCCCTCAGCAGAAAAGCGTCAAGGGTCCCTACAACACCCGGGCCTACTCCTAGTTTTCATTTACTCATATTGATATTAATAATAGCGAAGAAACCAACCATACAGTATGAGTTATACTACAGTAAAATGTTATACAAACTTTACCATAACATTGCAGATGTCCCCGTAACCAAGTCCTTAGGGGGGTGGCACTGCCCTGCCTCGTCTGGGCGCAGACGGGCGCGCGTCCCACGCTGCGGGAAAGTTCTGGCCCTTTTGTGCGCCTCCAGGCGCAACGGAAGATCGTCGGCAGCCTTTCCTGCTGCAAAGGGTGCTGGGCGGTGTAGTCCCACGGGCCCTCTAGCCCCAGTTGCTGGTGCTGCTCTTCCCGTGCTGCGGGAGTGTTCAGGCCCTTTTGTGCCACTCCAGCCGCAACGGAAGATCGTCGGCAGCCTTTCCTGCCGCAAAGGGTGCTGGGCGGTGTAGTCCCACGGGCCCTCTAGCCCCAGTTGCTGGTGCTGCTCTTCCCAATTGGAGTTTATTTAGGTTAAAAAAAAGTTCCTTTTTGAAAGCATTGTGTATCAAGTGCTTTTCTAAGCATTTGATACAGATTTGTATCAACTCAGCCCTTTTATCCTTGCCCATTTCAAGCCAAATAGCGTTTCCTATCAGCAGGGCTCCTCTTGGTAAACGTGTGTATTGGGTTCAAGTTGGGCCTATCCTTAGGTTGGTTTGTGAGTACTTGGGCTTTCCCTCCAACTTAAACAGACCTTTTTGAGGACCCAACCCGGGCATCCAGGTAAAGGGTAATAGGTTAAGGTTGCTGCCTGTTATGGCCTGGAAATGTCTTAGGACTAGAAACTCTGCACACTACCTCCAAACCACCAGGTTAGCAGCTACTCACCATTACAGGGAATAACTGCTTTTGGGCTCTTAGAAATGAGCACACCTGGGTTCAAAACCCCATACACAACCCACATGTTGATGACTAATGGTACTGGCCTCCAGTTATAACTCACTTGCCATTCCATAGGGAGAATACAGTCATCTCTAGGACATCAACCCCCTATTCAGGCATTAGGATCAAACCACTCTAATTATAGCCACAAGATCGAGACTGCACAGTAAAGGAGAAAAATCGGGCACACTGTTGGCCTGGATATTGAAGAGAGTTCGACGCCCCTCTGATATTTACCTTGACGGCCCCCATGGAATATCTGCAACGACACAGGCAAGAATGAATAGCACTCTCTGTACTCATTTGCAAGGGATCCATCAAAATACTGGTCCCGATTCTGGGACCTACCAACCAGATAACAGGAAGTGTGGAACTCCAAGTGTAGCCAAGGCTATGAATGAGAAGCTGGACTCCGAGATCACTCTAAAGGAGGTGAAGTAGACCATGCAAGCAATGACTAAGGGAAAGATGCCAGGTAGTGTTGGCTTTTGGGTAGAATTCCACCAGGCCCTTGCATACCACCTGGCCGATAAATTATTTTAAACATTCAAAGATGTGCGCCAGCTAGGTCCCTTTTTTTTTTTACCTACTATGCGGGAGGGCATAATGTGTATGATGCTTTAATCAGGTACAGACCCCGGTAATCCTTCGTCTTACACACCCTTGACTATTATCAACTCTGACACGAGCGGTCTCTTTAAGGTCCTGGCCAACAGGCAGTGGAGGACGTTTGGAGACATTGTGTTTGTGTGGGGGAGGGGGGCAGGAGGAGGGGAGGGCTTAGTGCAGCAAGATCGGTGCAGGTTCGTAACAGGCCATAACACAGCAATGAATGGTGGCAGAGTCCGGTGTAATTCTGTCTTGTCTGGGCAGCTCTGATTCCCACTCACTCCTCCTTCCACACCAGTTCCCTCCCCAGCTCTATAAGATCACAGAGAGGACAAACTCCTGCCACAACCAACATAGGAAATGGGAATGAGAGCAGAGTCTCAAAGTTGCTTTACATAATATGCTACAGTTTGATTCAGCTGCGTTATGGAGAGTTTGGCCTGGCTATATACATCCAAGGACTCTATACAGAAAATTGCAGCATGCAAGGTGTGTTTTGTTAATCACGATATCCAGCCTATGGCGGCTAATGAGCACCGGGACACGGGTTGGGAGGAGGGGTTAAAATGAGGGGGTGCGAGTATGCAGCTGGCAATAAATAACTCTTTCTTAATTCGCAGATTAAGAAGGCACATTTTTAGTATTGTAACGGTGTGATTAAAAGATAAAACACTGTGTCGTGCTGTTGAAAATAAATGTAAACCAGTGATGCACTAATTTGTTTTGACGGCTGTTTTGAAATGTAGACATTTGATCAATGTTTTCTATTGGAGTTGGAAAATTCCACTAGCATCGCCCAGGGATTTACAAACGGATGGTATAGAGAGCCGGGCACTTACTATAGATGCCACCTACTACCCCCTCCCCTCCCCCCCCCCCACGAAGCTGATTTGAACGCCATGATAATGAAAAAAGCATAATATTAAGCGAACTTTTCAGCGTACTTGACCCAACGCTTCCCCCCATAGATACATTTTTGAACATCAACACTGCCCTCCGGTGGACCTTTAGCAATAGTAACGCGGAAAGGTATACTAGCCTATTCGTCCTATATGCTAGATTGTTTGCAAAATTAATGCTTTTGAGAATTCAGCTTTATTTTGAGAGATTCGTTGGATGCTAGCCTTCTAAACCACGGCAGGTGTCTCGAATCCGAAAACTCATTGCGGGTCCTTCTGGAGAGCAGGACACTAGAAAATAACGCAGTCTTGTTATTTCATGCCACACTGCTTACGAGCGGAGAGTACCAATACTAATGAAGGCAGTTGAGAAGTTACTGCTTGGAAGCAGAAGGGGGGTTTCTCACTCAGGACGAAAGCTGCTGGTCTCCTTTTGGATATCTCCTTCGATGGAAATGAAGAGTGTAGTGTTGGGAAAACAGCTCCCTGTAGAGTTTAGAAACTCAATGATGGTGGTACAAGCGCTGTGACGTCGTGGAAGAACGCAAAAATAACTATTGATGGACAGAATGCATAACAATTTCATACGTTCCCCCAGTACAGAGATCTGGGCCTAAATCCATCGTTTTTTTGCTCACCATGCCATTCCAGTTTGGACATAGCCATATGCAAATCAGTCTTGACTCAAATCAAGCTATCCTGGCTGAAGAGGGGTGAAACCCCGAAACCGGTCCTAGGATGCTTGGGAGGACCTGGCTTGGCAGTTCGGGCTGGACTGTTCCCATGACGCAAAGGGTCAAGACTGATTTGCATATGGCTGGGTTCAAACTGGAATGGCATGGGGAGCAAAAAAACGATGGATTTAGGCCCAGATCTCTGTACTGGGGTGAATGTATGACATTGTTCTGCATTCTGTTAATCAACTGTTGTTTTTGCAGTCGTGGAAGAACAGCAGGAACATTTTTAATTCCCTGACCCCATAATAGTTATCAGCTTTTGCCTTCATTTTCAGTATCCAGTCATCAGGGTGAATATAGCTGTGAAGGAAGTTCTTTGCTACACGTCTGCCGCACCGCCTGAGCGTTAGTCCTATGCACAGCACTTTGAAATACCACGGCAACAACCATATGCTGACGCGCCATGACATCTGCTAAGGCCTGCTAATTACCTGGTTCGTAACAAACTGGCCTGTGTTGATCATTTCCAGGGAATACTCTTCTTGTCTCTCAGAAGATTCGCGGAGTAACGCAATCCCCACACCTTCTCCCACAGTGACTGGTTGTATTTTCCCATGGGGGCAGTGGAACTTCACCGAGTCATGGCCGTTGATATAGCGCCCCAGACGTTTCTTCCAACAGCAGCCATTTTGAGGCTTTCTTCCGCGAGAGTGGGCAAAACCATGATGAGGCTCGGTAGCCGTTCCTCAATGCCAAACCAATGAGTGAATGAGGTTGTGGTTTAATCTTAGGAGTGGTTGATGCTGCTCCTGTGGCTTGCAATTCTTCAGAAAACCGGTGGTGTATGGTTTAAAGAAGTCTACATTAAAAAATATGCCCAAAGTCGGTTTCATAAAACTTGGGACCTATGGTGCCAACAAGCTCCCCAAAGCCACTTGTTGCCAGACTCGTCCTTGGAACCTCACGACATGAGCACATGACCCAGCACCTGCGAGACCGCCACTGGCTCCCCGTCGAGAAGAGAGTGACTTTCAAGCTACTCATCCACGCGTAGAAAGCCCTCCACAACATAGGACCCAAATACCTCAACAAAAGAGTCTCATTCCACGTACCCAAAAGAAACCTTCGACCCTGCCCTAGCAGAGACCCCGTGCATCCACAGAACCACAGCAGGCGGAAGAGCCTTCTCTTACGTTGCGGCCAAGTCCTGGAACGAGCTCCCAGTCAACATCAGACGCTCCCCTACCCTACACACCTTCAGGAAGAGCCTCAAGACCTGGCTTTTCGGCTGATCCGGAGCTACACCTACCCCCCTCCACCTCCCCCCCCAGCGCCTTGAGAACCTCATGGGTGAGTAGCATGCTTTAAAAGCCCCTGATTGATTGATTGAAACGTTTTATTTAGGGAAAGTACTTCCCAATTGCCTTCACAAAAGGCTCCTGAAATGTCACGTATTCTGTAAACTAGCAATATCCTAGACTCGGAGTTCGTAGGAGAGGTAGAATACGTGACCCATGAGAAAACCAACAGAGTATGGTTTCTCAATCTGCTGCCTTCCTGGAAACTCCGGTGTAGGTGTCTTTGACCGCAAAGTACAGCTGCAACAGATCTGGGCTTATCTCTGGTGTCTCCAATGTAGAAGACAGACCTAGGTTTATGTAAGTTCTGAGGAGACTCCTCTGGTGGAGGCACAGGCTCCATTTATGAAGGTATTTCTCTGGGTAACAAGCTGCCTTCTGGGAGGAATAATTAATAGGTCTCTCTACACTACAAGATGCTGTGAAGGTGGGAAAACAGCCTCAAATATAAATCCTCTACAGTATATCCAACGATATCAGGGACTGACTCGACAGACTATTTTCCTGAGTCAATTTGTCAAATGTTTATGGCCTAGACATTGACATTTCTAACAGTTTTGGCTTCACTGGCACATCTCTTGTTGAAATCAAACTACAACGACAGCAATGAAGCAACAACTGCCCCCTTCAATCTTTCCAAACACTCTTCATAAATATGGGGGGGGGTTCAAATGAATCTCAGAGTGCTGAGGTGGAAGAACCCCAAAACGTTTCAAGTTGTGTACAATCATTTGCTGCAAGTTATCCTTCACTGTCCTCCTGCAGCTTTTCTGTTATGTGAAGCACTCCAAGACAGCGTGGTTAGCCGTAAGAAATATGGTACGCAAACCTTGCAAACCTTTTTCAGATTCCTTTTATCACGTGAAGAGCACTTTAGAAAAAATAATGTACAATGGTGCTTGTGGTGAAAATGCCGTAAATAAAGAAGTTCAGTCAGAACAGACCACTGTAACTGAAAGATCAAATAAAAAGGTGTGGAAAATATTAGAAATTTGCCAGAAACGTAGCTAATTATCAGCAAAAAAGGCAAAGCCCAATGTCCATCGATCCTGATATAGAATGGAAAAAATACTGTCAGTGAACTGGCAAAACTCCTCTCTGAGAAAGGAGTGGACAGCCTATGGTTTAAAGAAAGAGCATGTTTTCTTCAACTAAAGTTATGCTGCATATCAATCTATATTTTGGTTTTTAAAAAGAAAAGATGTAGAAAAGTTTGGAGGCTGGGGGCACGTTTACTGTTAAGGTTACTTGGCTTCCTAAACAAAATTATTGAAATCTGCCTCCATGGTAAGCAGGCATGAACATTAAATATTTTCCACTAGTTCTACTTCTCTGTACTCCCTCCCAAGGACACCCTCACCCCAAAGTTAACCTGGTGGTTACATATGAATCAAGTGCATTCAACTAAGATCTGGTATAAAGAGAGCAGATATTCTCCATCAAAGGCCCTATATGAAGGACTACCCATCCCCTCAACGAGATGATTTGGGAAACTTGCACTAACTTCAGAATAACTCAAACCCCATCTTTCTGCACAGCAACTCATTTTACAGGTTACTGGATTATGTTTAAAGGGGCTGCTTAGAAACGCATTCTGCAGAAGCACTTTATCAATGCACTCCACCTGTGTATAGCCAAAAAACGTCCAGCGAAATACAAAAATTATCATTTAAAACTGCTTACAGCTCATCTAGGCAGAATGAATGTACAGACCTGAAACACTACTAATGCTCTCCTTTATTTATGCTCTTTGCTGCATGCTAAAGGGGTTTATAAATCTGCACAGACATGGACTGTCAGAAACAAGCTGGCACATACTGTATTATGTTCAATATACACTGCAGAGACTGGGTGGGGGTGCAGGGGTCCTTCAATTTAACGCTTGAGCAATGGCAGCTATGACTGAACCGGTCCATCTCAACTGCACACATTTGCCTTCTAGCTCACAAGCCACCACAGCTCTTTAGACTGCTGCCGCCCAGGAGTTCCACATGAAAAACTTGTATTCAGCGATCATGGTGGCTGACCTTTCCAGCTGTAAACACCTGCCTATTTGAGCTCTGGAAACCTAAACAGATGTACAGCAAACTCCATTTAAGACAAAGCTCTACTGAGCACGGCTGGAGGAAGACATGGGCAAGGCTATCGTGCCTACGAGAATCTTCCCCTTGTTCGATTACGTAAGGCAATTTACTTGCCAGTCAAAAACTTTCTTCTGATCGTTAGTACACATCAAGTAGATGGAAAATGACCTTAATCACAAGTACGAGTTGGGGCCTTCTCCTGTTCCAATCACAACAGGAGACCACAGACGACTCCTGTTGATTAACAAGATAGGAGCACCTGTACAAACGTAAGAAATCAGGAAGATAAGGCGAGAGGGCACACCAGAGTTACGACGTGAGACAAGTGAAGAGACCTTCCTTGTAAGTGATAACTTGGACTCAACAGATAACAGTCTATGAAGATGCGCGTACTTTAGGCAGTGACAGATTCCTATAAAATGCTATGGGATGCACAACAAGCTTTAATAAGCATAAGGAAAGCTAACGGGTTTGACATTTGTGTGGATAGGGTGTGCTCAAAACGTACAAAAGTCAAACCTATTGGCTTGCCCAGAGGTTCCTTCCCTGGTAGCATTAAGGAGCAAGCGCAAACAAAAGCATCCTAAAAAGGAATGCTACTGAATAAGAGTTGCTTTCTTTTCTCGAATATCCACTTTTCATCACTCTCCCCCCCAGTGCTGCCAGGCTGCTCGCTGCCCTCAAAGAAACGCTGCGGTCCTCTTGGTCTTCTGTTTACCTGCTGTGCCACCCAGTATTGTATCATTTCAACAGCTCGGAGCGAAATCAGTAGCAGGACCTGAACCTGGCCATGGACGTTTTGAGCAAAGTGATCCTGCCTCGCACTGTCAGCACCCCCTGGACAAGAAGCTCTCCACGAGGGCCCACACTGCTTCTGACCCTGAACCCTGCAGTTGCCAGGTCCCTTCAATAGATGAAATAGGTCCCCCTGGACAGCTCAATGCTGCTGCTGACACTACGGACCTTCTTAGCCAGAGAGGTTTCCGTGTTCTTACCGGTGGAGCAGCTCAGCCACTGCCCTAGCATGTACTTATCTGCACCTCTGCAGGAGGAGCCATACACGCCCTTTCACCTGGTGGGAGGAAAAGTTTTCTAAACTGCACCCTCTACAAGGCCCTTCACTTATCCCATTCAGATTCAGCATTGCTACAATCCAAACACAGTTTTCAAAGTGACGCTCTGCCCCTCACCAGTCACCAGCCTTTTCACCCAGCTGGTGTTTCCTACTCAGCCTTCCAGCAAGCCACATCCATGTGCTTTAATTGGCTCGCTTTTAACAAGCACGTTGGCGCTTCCTTCCCAAAATGGTTCAATTAAGTGAGACCACTCTCCTAAAAAATCTGAACCACCTGCCTACAATCAGCAGCACCCACTGACTTTCGGGTTGTCTTCCCAAAAATGTTAATCGCCATAAACTACCATACTCCCCTTCTCAACCATTTAACACCATTCGTCCTAAATATCTCATTGGTTATGATGAGACGAGGAAGACAGGGGGCGAGGAAGGCAGGCAGGGAGTGAGGTAGGTCAGGATGACTGTAATCCCCCTTTTGTTTTTGTTTTTTATCAATTTGGTTAAGAGGGGAATCCGTGATTTTTCACGGTTTTCGGGTTTCACTTTGCACAAAACTGCCACCAAATAGTTATTTATTTGCCCTTTTTTTACCTAAAATGTTCAAGCTTTATTTTGACTTCTTTGTGCATGAGGGTAGAGGGAGGACGACAGGGTAGAAGCCACATGAAACCTAAGCTCGCTATGGGCTCGAGATTCCAGCGGGACTTGCCCATAGCTAGGCTTCAGGTTCGGGCTTTCACCCGTTTGCCCATCATTAGTCAGGATACACACTCGAGTCCTCACAAAAACATTAAAACAAGTACTGGCAAAGTCAGCAGGTCTGGTTTTAATGTGCCAATGCCTGTAAACAGGCATTCGCATATTCAGTTTATACGCACAAATACCGTTTATCACTTTGATGCCTGTCCTACATGCTTTGCCAACGCTGAGAAAAACTAGCAAAAGTTAGTACTTTCTGTATGGAATGCATATAGTGGAATTGAATGTGAAACAGTGGGACGATTTAGTGTACTTTTCAGATGTAAAATAGTTCCTTATGCATTCCCATGGGAGCAAGTCCTGGAAGGCGGAATAATACACCAAATAACATTAGGTGTGGGAATACTTCTGAGAGTTGAGAGAAAGCCCCCTATGTATATTTTAAACAACTGGCAACAGTGTGTATTGCTATGTTGTCAAGCCAGATCTAACGCAAAGCTAGTAGGCCCCGCCTAGGAGAGCTACTGGCTTTGGCAGCATGTTGTAGCCATGCTGTATAGCATAGCAGATACTTTGCAGTGTGGCTTAACTAATTTTAAAAAGCACTGAGACGCCACAAGGGCTACTTGGCTTTTTTTTTTTTTTTTTAAGGTGCATTAGTGCTGTATGTATCAGTTCTTTTATTTTTTTTA
Source organism: Triturus cristatus (assembly GCF_964204655.1). Lineage (NCBI taxonomy): Eukaryota > Metazoa > Chordata > Amphibia > Caudata > Salamandridae > Triturus > Triturus cristatus. Next base: position 1,150,656,586 of record NC_140585.1, read on the forward strand.
CCCATGCTGCAAAGCAGCACATTGCCTTACATAAATGGCTACACATCATAGCCAGAGTCAGCAATGCCCATGCTGAACAGCATAAATAAATGGCAGTGGCAGAGCCAACAGTCTCAAAGGTGAGACTATTGGCATTGCCAATGCTTGTTATGTCTCGGCACAACACCCCTGTGATTCCGAACAAATCTGTTAATCTCCCCATGTGTGAAAAAGAAAAGAAACAAAACAGGGCATTTAGCAATAAAAAATCCTATCACATAAAGACATCAATTGCACCCTTGTCATAGTTAAAATACATTTGGAAGCAGATAACATCTGTTGTCACAATAAAAGCTGACAGCACCTGTTGTCACAAAAAAGCAGAGAGCATCTGTTGTCACAAGAAACATCCATTTCAAAGGGGAAACGGGCTTCTTAGAAGTGAGCGTGGCATATTAAACCATAGCTACAAATAGCAAGAGGTTCAACAAGGACGACAGGGAGGAAGAAGAAAAAAAGTAGTACCTCAATCACAGCGCAATCAGCGAAAATCCCACAATTAAGCTGAAGCAATCAGTACTTGGTCCATGCTTCATTCGAAAGAAGGGGAAGTGAAGCCAGCATGTGCTGGCCAATTAGAAGGCAGTAATTAAGAATGAAAATGAAGCCAACTAATGTTAAGCAATAGGCTGGCTGCAGGCCTCTTGTTGTATACAATATCTCTTGCAATTGAGAGTGCATGCAGCACATGCGCTGTTGCAGGGTAGACCTTAAAATTACTACTCGTATTGGAGTTAGACGATTAAGTTGGCTGACCCACAGTCACATGCTGTAGTTGAGGGGGAAAAATACGAACAGCAGTAATAGACCAATGGGTGAAGAGGGCTGTCTGAAAGTCCCTAAAAGTAAGTGTATAATACATATAATTTTAGTAAAATCAAAACTTAAGGTCTTAGCTTTCACCAGACCTATAAAGCAAATGGAAAATGGTACCTTAAACACATTTTAATACATAATGTATGGTAGTCTTGTTTGAGTATTTGGCTTTTCAGTTCTTAAAGAGTTAAAAAAAAACATCAGGGAACAACTGGCCTGCCTGCAAGAGTTCACTTTTCCAATAAGAGGTCTGACCTTTGTGTTGGTCAGAGAGCTGGAGAGAAACCCGTCCTGGCTGATTACACAACAAGCTGCACACAGGAGGCTTAGTGGAGGCGTGCCCCTGGGACACGCCTGCTAAATCTGAACAGGTTCTGTAGAGTCTTCAGCAACAGTATAAACAATCCTTAAAATTCGCTCTCAAACGCGAAGGTGGGAGGGAAGTGAAAGAAGGACATGCGACACTTAGCACGGCTGTGTATTATATAGAGAGCATGAAGCAGGTGTTCAGAATGTCCTTCTCATCCTTTGCAGTCATCTAAAAGAGCACCAATTATGCAAAATGCCAGCGAGCCATAGATTTTGTTAAATCATTAAAATGTCAGGAAATTTTTGAAGATGTCATCCCAAGTCAAATGTCCCGATTCGTTTCTCTTGCGACATCCTGGTTTCTAATTCCAAATAGTTCTAAAACAATGGACATCCTATAATCAAATTAAAATCAAAAGAATAAAAAAAAGAAATGCCGGTCTTGTGAACAAAGGGGCATTGTGGAATCCTAATCCTGGGCGATGCAGGCTTGGCTTTCCAGGGTTGGTTGTCCTTGCAATGAAATGCTTTAGATAAACTCCTTTATTTTTTTTAAACTATACTGGCAATACGGAGACACCTTAAACAAGCATTGACAGTGAAATCTATTAGCTTTGCCAATGCTTTTTGTTAGACAGCTGCCTTGGATACTCCCACATCTTCGGCGACCAACTCTGAATGTATTTGTAAAAACTGAATAAACCAATTCAAATGTGGGAGCGGTGAAAGTGCGAGCATTCACGGAGGCCATCTTTAAATTATTTGTATTATTTGAACAAACTCATTCAAAGATGGCTGTAGTGGATATGCAAGCATCCGTGGTGGCCCTCTTTGAAGGGCTTTGTTCAAATAATACACTTTTCTTGGTGACCGCTGAGCACGATTGGGGTTGGCCATCTTGAAATGGGTAAAATAAAAGCTCATTTTAAGCACAGCGAGCAAAAAATGTGAACAATGTTTAGCGGGATGATGGGAAGGATAAAAAGCAGGTATTGTGAGTGTATGCGTGTGCACATATATATTTGTGTGTGTGTGTAGAATACGCCTACCTGAGGGAGAGAGGGAGGTGGGGTGTGTATCCTTTCTCTCCCTCCTCGAAAGCCTCCAAGGATGACGACAAACTCAGGTGGAATATGTACTTCTTATTCCTTCATTATCTACCAAAAAAACACATTTCGGCTATTGCTAGCCTTTTTCAACATTGGAGAGACGCCATTGGTTTTCCATGTTTAGGGCTCCAGCAAAACCATGTGACCAGAGGCAGAGTAAACCTACTCAAATGCAAAACGGCTCATGTATGGCCATAGTGACCTTGTCTCTAGACAAATTCATTACAAGGATCAGCAGCTGAATAAACTCCACATAAAATCTGCACATGATCTCAACATGGAACTGAATGTATAGTACAATACAATGTATTTACCACTAAATAGTGAATATTCTAGCCAATAAATGTCGTTGTATAGAACTAAATTAGTTGAAAGTATATTTACATGTGTATATAAATACAAATATATAACAAATTAAACAATATCCAAAAAGCCTCAGCTCTGTAAAACTGATTGCTCCTTCACAGTGGAATATTGTATTAAGGCATAGTATGTTCCTTTGTACAGCCCCAGTGGGCGACGGTACCATGCAAGAAAGTATTATGAGCCAGTTTTACACTCACTGCTTGCCTTTCATGTGGCACTCCTGTAAATACATCTACTACTACAGTTAAAATCACCGTTATTTACTCTTTGTCGGGAGCCTATTCACTTGTTTCATCCCAATGGTTGTGTACTACTCTAGATTCTAAGTGGTCCTCACTGCCCGCCCCAAGTGCTGAAACTTCTAATGATGTGTGCAGAGGTCCTCTTCGATGTTGAGACCCCCTGGAGTCTTTGTATTCAATTCTACAATGTATTTTGACTTCAGTTGTCTCTGCCTTTTGACTCTGTTCCCCCCTAGCATGCTCTTGGGAACTGCATCAATCACACAATATGCGAGCCCCTCCTTATGAACTTCTTCAAAATGCCTTGCTACAGGGTATCCTTGGACTCGATTTTTGTTCGCTCTCAAATGCTGAACGATTCTTTTATGAACTGGTAGGATTGTGCTACCAATATACATAAACTGGAAGGGGGCATTTGAAAAATATACACAGCATGTTCTGTCTTGCAATTGTATTTTTCTTTAATGCGCTTGATGTGAGGGGAGAAGCATATTGTGTTGTGTTTTTCCCATGTTGACAAGCATTGCATTTTCTGCACTTTTGGAACCCTTTTCTCACGGTCAACCATTTATTTTTCACCTCTTTTCTGCTCTCAGGGCTGCTAACCACTAAGTCCCGTCTCATTGGCCTTGCTCTCCTAAAGGTGATACCTGGCCTAACTTCTTGAGAATAGGATCATTCCTGATAAGGTGCCAATATTTATTCCTAATGGTTCTAAAGGCCGCCTCCTGTGTGTGTGTGTGTGTGTGTGTGGGGGGGGGGGGGGAAGAGGAGAGGAGAGGAGAGGAGAGGAGAGGAGAGGAGAGGAGAGGAGAGGAGAGGAGAGGAGAGGAGAGGAGAGGAGAGGAGAGGAGAGGAGAGGAGAGGAGAGGAGAGGAGAGGAGAGGAGAGGAGAGGAGAGGAGAGGAGAGGAGAGGAGAGGAGAGGAGAGGAGAGGAGAGGAGAGGAGAGGAGAGGAGAGGGAGAGAGAGAGAGGAAACTGGTGCACTCCCACCGAGTGCTTAAAAATAGTTCCTGAATGCATGAAAAGGCAGCAGCAAAAGGCTTGAAGTCAACCAATCAGAATACTGATCTAAATTCTCATTGGCAGGACGAACAAGTATAGGAAAGAAAGCCATCAAACCAAAAGGAGACAAGTGACAAAGCCCACTCAATTTATATTGGAAACAATATGTCTGGTGAACAGACAGCAAAACTGTTTGTACTGTAGCTGTGACCTGCGTAAAGCACCCGTCACATTACAGGCAGACACATTCATACATAATTTTAACTCCTCCACGTAATGCACTAAAAATCCATACCTTGAAAATGAGCACACAACTCTGAATAATTGTACGTTTCATCTACCCACTGTAAGCGACTGTTAAAAGGAAGAAGGGAAACACCATTACTATTTTTCTCGGCATTGGAGTTCAGTTACCGTTTGCACGAAGATAATACATCTCTGAAGCAAAGTTAACATCGCTAGCGGCACACTGTTAGGACAGAAACAGAGCCCAATACTTGGATAAAGCTACCTTTAGTGTGACTGAATTACTTCTAGTCCAAAATTTCAAACTCCATCAACCTGCAGGACCCATGCCACCTACTGCCTGGACATAAAACTACTTCTATGGCTGTTGCAGTGTTTCACTGGCGTACGTTAATACATGAACACATGCTTCATTTCCCCGCATGACCACGCACCCTTGCCCCACATAGCTTGCAGAATTGTGGGAATAAGTACCCCTTTCTTGTTTTTTTTATTACAAAGAGAGCTGAGGATTCGACCCTGTGGACAATCAATACTCTGGACGCGATCCCTGGAACAAGGTCGTTTGTAGCCAGAAAGACTACTTTCAACTCGAACAGGTTTGTGAGGAGAGGCTTAACTGATCTGACCTACAAGCCACTGAGGGAGTGATCTCTGCAGTCAGTCCCTTAATGAAGTCATATTAGCCGGTCGTGAGGGGAAATTGCAGCCACATTAAGTAAAGGAGGAACCCCTAGCAGACAGTATGGAGCACAGAATGGACCAAAAATCTCTGTGGGTGATTCAGGATAAGCTTGCAATAGCTGTCAAGGAACTGATGCCAGTGCTCTACTATGCAGAAAGAGGAGGACTAAGTGAAGCCTGAAAAGGGCAATGGGAACGGTGACTGAAACGCCAGATTCCGATAGTCACAGAAGTTATCCCCACTCTTCCATGATTGCCAATGTTTTCTTTGTGGGACTACAGAACAGTTCCACTAAAAAATATTTTTTTTGCTGTCATCAGAGAGAATGTTCCAGGTAGGAATGAGCAGTTCTCCACATCTGCCAACAGGCTGTCACTTTGAGGTTCAAGTCTTAGAGTAATGTCGGAGAGGAGTAGAAGGAAGGCAAATTTATGCTAATGGATAGCACGTTATCCAGTAGTGTTAATGGTGGTCTCTCACCGCGAATCAGAGGTATTTTCTGTGTACCTGCAGAATGGTTCAAGAAAATGTCCTGAAGGTACACCAAGCAGTCATTCATCACTTTGAACGGTAGTGAGGAATGGGGCCAAAGTGGGCACATTGAACTTTTGCATGAGAAGTTACTAGCAGAGAACAAACATTCAAGAAGGAGCAAAGCCCAGTTGACACCACGCCATCAGAGGGCTGAGTAGCTTCACTGATCCCAGAAGGAGTTGAGCAACCTGCTGCAGAAGCTCTTAGGAGGAAGATGTGATCATATTTGGCAGGGAAGGATGTAGCGGGACAAAGCCTTCTGAGCACAGCTATTCTGCACCATAGAGAGGACCTCTGGAACGTTGGCAATTTGGTCGCAGAGGTGAAATGGAAGTAAAGCCTTGCTCGCTCCCTGTCCCCCTCAACTGGATCGCAATCCACCTCCTTAAATGGAATCTTGGAGGACTGCATATCCCAGGGACATCCATTTATTCTTAGTAGGCTATGCAGAGGTCTGGAGAATGGGTGTGATATTTTCATGGATCACTTCCATTTGGACTAGGATGCCAACCATGAGAAAGTGAAGGAAGCTGCTGAAGCCACAAAGGAAAATGAGACTCAATGTTTGAAAGCTGAAAAGTCTTTATTGGCTGCAAGGATATTTATGGTATGGCTGGCACTGCTTGGATGGTACTCATCAGTGTGGAAGTAATTGCCTTATAGTTCTAAAGGGTGTCATTGGTGGAGATGTTAACAGCTTGAATTCAACTACGTACACCAACAATCCGCCATTCAGCACATTGAGGTGTAAATGAACACTTGATTTTTTTGTACCCTGAAATTCAATGGGGCTGTTACGTAGTTTACAAACATATGAAAATACGTTTTTGTAAATATGGAGACTCAAAAAATGTTTGGATGATTAGTATACCATTTGGAATGAGAATGTGATTGCATAAAGAGACACTGTATCAATTCCATAAACAACTTCGGATCCTTACAGATGTGCAGTGGGAGGCAGACCTACGTTTGACATGTGCATCATATTTCAACACTGAGAGGCCTCAAGCTGAAGAGACCCAGTCTTGCATGTGTCAGTTAGATTAAGTGAAGTCAAACATATGTACCCAGGGTGTGAAATTAGGCTAGTTCAGCATTCTATAGACAGGTTTTCCTATCAAATGCTGTTAATAATAATGTATTTCTGGGACTCAGAATTTAGGTCTAAAGAGTTCAGCCACAGCTTACTGTACAAAGACATGTTCCTGGTGGCAGTCAATGTAGCCGTACCAGTTACATTTACATGCAAGAAAAATGTTGGGAGGGGATAGTTTAAAAAAAAAAAAAAAAAAAAAAAGGTATGGAGCTGGTGCACCTGGGAAGACCCAAGGAACTGTGTACTTTCAATATGGCTGAAGAAAGTCCCATATATGAGGAGATACTTTTTAAATATAAGCATCCCTCTCTGTAAGTGTTTGATGCACTTCGCACTAGGTAGCTTCGCTCTGGCCTTTATCCTATGAAGATGTGAGCTCTAGACATCCTAGTTCAGGTGAGAATTTAGCAATGATGTGTGTAGTAGTAGCTGACTTACTGTTATGGTAGCTACTTCTCTCTCTGCATCTTAGCACTGCATTGAATTTCTATGCGAAGCAAAACTGAGGTCACTTGATAAGATTCCCTGAAGCCTGGAAATTTTCAATACTACAGCCGAAACACAAAAAGGGGCAATCATCGGATCCACAAATTAGAGAATGATAGCATTGCTGGACGTCGAAGCTAAGGCCTACCCAAATCTTCTAGTAAAAAACCTTGAAATGTGGGCTAGAAACTAGGGCATCCTCCGGTTTATCAGTCAGGTTTCAGGGAGGGGCTTAGGCGATGGACAACATTCTGGCCCTGGCATACCTCCAAAACAGCATCCACTCTTTGCTTGCTTTGTGGGCTATTCTGCAACTTTTGATTGTGTTAATAGGAACATTCTTTGGAAGAAACTGCAAACATGGGAGATCCCGAACACACTGCTTGGTGCCATCATAGCAATTTACTCGCAAACTTGAGTTCACATCAAGTTTTCTCAGAACACAGCCAAAGTGCATACGGACCAAGGGCTCAAATAAGGATGCGTCCTGGCACCTATACTTTTTATTTTGTGTACCGCTGATTTAGGAAACTCCTTAACATCAGCGAACCTGCTTGTACCAAATATTGGGCAGAACCAATTGTTTTTGTTGCAGCATGCCAATGATATGATTCTAATGGACCACCAAAAAGTGGCTTTACAGCGAGCCTTGGGTGAGTTAATAAACTAAAATACTGCCAATAAATTGGTGTCCAACTGCAAAAAAAACCAAGATTGTCTTTGGCTATTATGCTAATAAATTCGAACATCACGGAAGAGAGGGCAATCTGAAAATACCTACTGACTTCAAATACAACTATTTGGGGGTATGGTTTATGAGTAATAGTATGCTTAATGCACATTTCTCTCCCATAGAAGAAAAGGCAAGGGCAGTGACTTCTGCAATGTATAAGCTCCACGCAATCTATTCAGTACAACTACTGAGGCAACTCGCAGGTAGTCAGAGCCAAACTACTACCTACAATTTCGTACGGACAAATTGCATTCCCTGGAGCCTTGGCGAACACTATTCAGTTGGCACACTATCGTGCCTATAAACACATTTTTCAAATTCCAGCCCTTGCCCGGAATGCTCTGGTACTCTTGAGTTTGGACTAAATCAACAACCCTTCGAAAACTGGGCATCCATAATTCAGTACTACTGCAGAATCTGTGGAGCACCTACCAATACAACGAAAGACATTTTGAAGGATATGTTTTTTAAATGGCAACATTTTTTGTCCAGACTACTTGACAGTGGCCTGCTTTAAACTGAACCTGGGAAACGTTTATACATCAAACAATGGCACTAAAAACCATATTGAAAAACAAGTAAGGCTGCTATCTAGGCAGGAAGATTCAAGTTTCATCAAAACCTCTGGCTGTAATATTCAGGTCATTGTAAGCTCCTATAGGGCTACATTATGCCAACCGTACTTAAACTGTCCACTGAATAGACCAATTTTAAAGCTGATCCTGCTCACCAGATTCATGGTTTTACCAATAAATGATATAAATGTCCGCTGAAAATCCCTGGCTAACAATGGCACCTGAGACTGTAATCTTTACGAGGTATTCCTAGTCCATTTTATCTGTATTTGCTCGAACCAGTTAAATGCACGTCACACTTTAATAAAATGTGCTTTTTCTAAAAACACGGCACGCGTACTTGCACTGAGGCGATGGAACTTCTTTTAGCCTGGAAACTCCAATGGAACTGGCAAGGTTAGCTAAATTTGACAAATGAACAAAACGTTCAAGGGTTTTTATCTTATATCGATAATATTAAAATGACTTTTCCCATAAGAACTGAAAGGTTTTTTTTATTTTTTTTATAGCTTTATATGCTACTATGCAAACGTCTTTTACACCAATTTTAATTAATTGAAACAAATAAACCTTACTTCACTTGATAAGACAAGCCCAACCTATGTCATTCTTATGTGATAGCTGCAAACATCCATCACCACTGCTAGGCAAAAATGCAGTCAGTGACATCTCACTGAAGCATTCCCTGATCTTAAACTTTCTGTTGTTCAAGTCCTGCACTTTTATGTTTGGCCACATTATGAAGCTTACATATCCTGATGACAACACAGATTTGCTCTCAGCACAGTATGAGCCACAACTGCAGCATACTTAAGATGCATTCCAAATTGCATATAAAACGTTGGGCTGCGCGAGTTGCTACAGAGACTCTAGAATCGAATAAAGGACTGTCTGCTCTCAGCAATGAATCTAATGAACGATCCCGGTAAAAATAATTCTGGGGGCGACAATCTTCTTACAGATTCCCCAGTTTATAATTATCCTCAGGCATCAGAATGGTCAGGAAACATTTCCTACAGATAGTGCCAAGTGGTTTCAGCTTCAGACTCTACCTCCTAGATGTGATGAGATTGGGGTATAATAGGTGCCAACTGGTACGCTGGCGTTAATTTCTGGTACTTTTTCAATGTCCGATCAAGGCATGAGGAGAGGAACTGAGATAGCATTAACACCACCAACAAATAAAGCACATTGTTATAATCTAGGAAGTAAATGGTGCATCCTCTCTGTTGCTGTCCGTGCCTTGCTGCTCAGTCTGTGTGATGTCATCGGAATGTTGAGTGTGTTTGAGTGGAAGCAGAGATCAGTTGGTGAGATGGGCTGAGCAGCAGGGAGGCTGCTCCTGGTGGGGCATTGCTGGACAAAGATCAAGGCCTAGCATGAACTTGTTGTGGATCCTGCTTGAAGAATAAAGCTGAGATCTTGAACCACATCCATGGACTACCTCGCTTTCTTTGATTTGTAACACTGGCGACGAGTTATAAGAACCTGCGTGCTGATTGGACTTTTAAAACTGAAGAAATCAATTTCAGTAAGTGAATCATCTGGATTTGAAGAAACCTGGCACCCCTAATGCCCCACCAGTGACCCTGTCAACGGTCGCCCACAACATGATTGTGCCAGTTTCTGTTTGCCTGTCTACTTCCTCCTACATTGGTCTACTGACTAGTTGTAATACCAAAAGATGCAGTAATCTCTAAAAGGGCTCTGCTACTTTCTTTTACATTCTGCCTAGATGTACTGGACCTGTAGCTGTAGCGAGGCACTGCGCAAGTCCCGGTTTTTGAGAGACAGCATGGTTTGGAGAGCTGCTCGGTTTGCTGTCCTACATACAACTGGGGTATATCTAAAGGAGAGAATTTTGGGTTACTAGTGATCCAGCGAGTGACTGGATAGAGGAGTGTCGCATTTATACAACAACGAACGAACCAGCGTGTGTCTAACGGAGGAGGGTTGGATTAACTAATGTACTAGGATCGTGACTGAGCAGAGGAGGTATTTTTACAATATCTTAATCTTAGTTTAAAGCGTTACTTAAACTAATCTGTTGGCTGTGGCGTTAAAGTGTGAAACCGACGCTCGTGCTCTTAATAGCGCGTGCAGCAGTACCTGTTTCTCAGTGAGGTTGCCATGGATCCTTTGCGACGCGTTGTGGGTCATTGTTCGTAGCCTGCATGCAACAACGTGCCAAGAGCCACCCGACGCGTCGTCACCTACGTGCCACCATCTTTGATTCAGGGCTCAAATTGGAGGAGCGTAAACTAATTCAGTGCTCAAATGGAAGGAGCGGAGACTTTTTCCCTGGTTTCCGGGGGTAACACAGAGTTGCATACAAGTTTTCAAGGAGCGGCGATTGAGTAAGACGTGGAGTGGCATGAAAGATTTCCTTTTTGTTTGAAGTTGCAGCGATTTTTCCATGGGTCACTTGAAGGAATTTCTTTGATTTTGCTGTCATAGATCACCTGCGAGCCTCGGGTGAGAAGTCGCTCACCGGTTGTTTTTGACTGTTTTGACTAATCATTCTTATGCAAAATCTATTTTATGCTTTATGGCTAATGCCATGTTATACTCCCGTTAATTATTTCTCATGTGTATGGAGTCTTGCTATGTTCTCTTAATGATATATTGAAGTGATAAGTGAATGTCGTTTTATGTATGGCATCGCTGGCATATGGTGTTAGGTGTGTGCAGTTGAAGTATTATAGGTGCAGGAGAGGGGGGTGTTTGTGTTACCTTCTAAGTCCTGCAAGTTTTACTGCACTGTAGTGCGTAAATGGATGTTGTAGGGGAGGTGTCTTGTGTTCCCAGTCCTGTGAGCTGGTGTTTATGTGGGTTCTCCTTGTTTTGTGGTTGTATGAATAAGAGGGAGAGAGAGAGTATAGTGTCTCTGGTTTTGTTAGTGTATGTTTTCATAAACTTTGCCTTGTGTGAGGTGTTGGCCTGTGTGTCATGAGTACACATGTTAGAAGACTCTCTATTTTGAGGCTTCTCAGACTTACCTGTCTGGTTTTACCCATGATTGGTGGTTACCTCGTGTGGGGTGTCGGTCTGTGCGTTATGGGTGCGCACGTAAGAAGATCCTTATTGTGAGGCTTCTCAGACTTACCTGTCTGGTTTTACCCATGAGTTGTTAGCTACTTCGTGTGAAGTGTTGGTCTGTGCGTTATGGATGCGCACGTAAGAAGACCTTTGTTAAGGCTTCTCAGACTCATCTGTCTGGTTTTACCCTTGGGTTGGTGGGTACCTCGTGTGAGGTGTTGGTCTGTGTGTTATCAGAATGCACGTTAGAAGACTCCTTATTGTGAGGCTTCTCAGACTTACGTCTGGTTGTACCCTTTAATAGGTTACCTGGTGAGAATGGTTGATCTGTGCGTCACAGGAGCGCACGTGTGGAAACTTATTATCTTTTTGTCATCTTGATTTTCCTGTCAGGGGTTGCAAGATTACCCTTTTCTAGGTTATATTCTGAAGCTTCGTGTTATACTTGAAGCTCATTGGTTTTTGGGTTGTGTGTCTTTCTATCATCGCACAATTTATTTATTTAGTCATTGCAGGGAAGTACTTTGTTTTTGCATTTTCCTATTCTTTGCAATTTGCATGAAAGTACATTGTTCTTGCATGTTCCTATTTTCACAAATTTGATGAGGGGGGGATGTGTTATAATCTAGGAAGTAAATGGTGCATCCTCTCTGTTGCTGTCCTTGCCTTGCTGCTCAGTCTGTGTGATGTCATCGGAATGTTGAGTGTGTTTGAGTGGAAGCAGAGATCAGTTGGTGAGATGGGCTGAGCAGCAGGGAGGCTGCTCCTGGTGGGGCATTGCTGGACAAAGATCAAGGCCTAGCATGAATTAATATGGATCTTAACCAAAGAATAAAGCTGAGATCTTGAACCACATCCATGGACTACCTAGCATTCTTTTATTTGTAACACACATGATAGGTTTGCATGACTTTGAATCTTATATAATCACCGTACTAACGCAAAGAGGAAGAGGGAAGGCGGCGAGGAATCAGAATTTAGTTTATGAATCCAGTAGAAAAATTGTTATTGAAAATAAGATATCTTTTCTTCTGATGGATTCAGCTTCCCATAAATTAATCTAGTCATGAATGGGTTCCAAAGCAATACCCTCCAGGATATGAAAGCAAGAATGATGGACTGTCAACGGTGGTCTGACTGAAAGGACCTCAAGTTCACCAACCCTCCGGCCTGAGGCCATTGTCACCAAGCACATGGAAATGTCATTAGAAAAGTCACCACAAGATTTAGTTCCCACTGAGGAATCCTAAATGAAGGCGAGGAAACATGTACAACAAACCTTTCAAAAAGCTCGTCACTATGGGCGAGTGGCGAGTCACAAAAACAAGACTGGTCGGGGAGGCATGCTAAAACGTATTTAGCAGCCAAATAGCCTTTAACAGTACAAACTGCTAAATCTTATTCAGCAAGTGGGAGAGCAAAGCACAAAACATCGGAAGCGAGTTATGAAATGGGTTCAGGTCTTACAATTCGTACCACTGAACAAACGTGTTGCAGGGGCACGCACACATGCATAGGTTTTCTGGAAATGTTCCTGGCTTTTAAAATGAAGTCTGCAACTCGGACGAAAGACAAGATTTTACCTTGCACTGCTAATTCTTCAAGTGTGCAGTCACCGTGTTTGAGGGTTTGGTAGAGGACCTAGGCATCCTGCCTAGAGATCAGGTCCACTCTGTACGGGAAAATGAGACAATACTACATACTGTGTGCCCATATACTGGCGTACAAGAGCATCCTCGCCCAGTCTGAGGTAATCAGAATCAGTACAGCTTTATCTTCCCTCAGGTTTAACAGAATCAGAATCTGCAAAAGCACCGAAAGGAGCACATGTGACAAGCTGCCCCACCTCCCCTCACCCTCCGAGGGAAACAATCGAGGGGTCCATGGACCACAGGTTAAGTATCACTGCTCCAAGTGAGGAAATTGTACTACAGAATTTGAAAGGTAAGGTGTTCCAGGCTGATGCTCTGAGAAAGCTAAAGGATCAACTGTCAAGCCTAACTTTAATTAATACAGTGAATGAAAAGAAGGAATGCTGAGGAGGAATGTAATGGGCTTGAAGGCTTTTATCTCAGAAAAATTGCTTGCAAGTAGGAGGAGTTTTGAGAAAGCACAGCACAAAGGCAAAACAAAGATTTGAGTAGACGCCTTTTTGCAAGTGGCAACTTGGTGCTCAATTTGAGTTGGTGGTTGCATGTGGGGCCTACTGGCCCTCATTTTTTTGGACCAGTACATGTATTTTCTCATCAGATGTTCAGCCAGAGTAAGTTAGAAAAAGACACAAGGATGAAATGAAGAATCGAAAGACAGAAAACCGTGACATACAAATCAGAGATGAAAAAGAACCCATAAGAGGGAGATGAAGGGGGAACAGCGTCGAGTGGTGGATGAAAGAGGCATAAGGTGGAATCAAGAATACACAGACTTTGTATTCGACATCCCTGACATTTGAAAGTGCCAGACAAAAGCTTCTGATTAAAGTTTTGGGCCCATGCACTTATTCTTTTACAAATTAAGCACTGGAGCAACCAATTTAGTTGTATGAGGTGGGAAAACAGAGGCTCATGTTTTTTTTTTATTGCCCACCATAGAGGCAAACTTAAAAAATAAATACCCAGCAACAAAAGTGCCATGATATTTTCAACAAATAAGCGGTTTTACAATGATTCTACAATTTATTTTTTTTAAATACAGGCATGAATCAAACATTTTGTTAAATTATGCCTTAGAGAAACAGTATTTAAAATGTTCTTTAAAATTACACAATAGTTTAACAAAACTGGCTATAATCCTTGTCTTAATTGCAAATATAATTTACGGACCTTTTATTTTGAAAACAATTGCCAATCTTGGTTCCAATGTTCTCCATGCATTTGTATTTAATCAAGGACATGGGATAAAGATAAATAGCCTCAAATCGTTACATTTACAAACAAGGGTACATCTTTTCAATTGCAACCACTATCGATAATGAAAGTTTACCTTACAACTCACTGCAGTTCCTTAATCCGGTCACCCAAATAGTAAAGGCTGTTGGCATTAAAGAACCAGATATACACCACTCCTCCCGCTTAAACTAGGTATGAGCCCAAATCCATTACTGATTTTGTGAAACTACACCCGCTGCTTTTTTGGCAGAGGATTAGATCTCCCCCTGAACTGTTCTCCTATGCTGCTGAACTTGAGTAAGTTAGCACCCTTGATGTATTTAATAAGATCCTAGACAGCATAGCTGGCCCCATCGCCATTTTAGGCCTTATAGAGGCTTTTGCTGATATTATTTGAACCTGTGTAACAGAATTGTTTATTTATGTATTTATTTATTTTTTAAAAAGCGAATCTATTTTAGCCAGCATTGTACACCTTGGGTTCATTTTAAATATTTGCGTGAAAATGTATCTAATGTTTACAACGTACATTGCACTTTTATGGTTTGATGACCAAAATAAGGTATTGTCTTTTGGGAACCACATATACAGTATTTAACAACCTATACAAACAGGTGCATATCTTGCTTTAGTACCACAAAAAACACTCTGTCAAAGACCACACTGTGGTACGCTACGACCCTTCCAGAAGATGGAGGCTTTAGGGTATATTGGGGAATCAGAGTGGTTTCAAAGACGCAGAGCCAGCAGAAATTCGAGTAAAGTAGATCTGCAATACATCTGTTTTTATGCCTGGATGGATTGCGAAGGATGGCATGACCAGGACAGCTGGAGTTCTACAATAGCCTTGACATTTTTTGTACTGCTGGTGGAAATAGTCAGTGGGAAGGCTAAGCCCTGCTGGTCATGAAGCATTCCAGAGAGGAGTCAGCCTTTTAGTCAAATAAGTGCTTTTCCTCCAAGGCTATGTCCATTAGAGTGGCAGGAAAATCCGTGGAATGCATCCAAACGTGTTGGGTAGGTTAATAGGCATGCCCATAGATGAGCCACAACGTCAGCTGAGTCCAGGCCGAACTTCAAGATGTGTTTGGTTGCATCCAAACCATCGCTGATCAACCTCGTCGATGAGGAGCAAATAAAAAAAGACAGGAACTGACACCAGCTGGCACCCATTTACCCAAATGTCCCATCCAGCAGGCAAAGATGCAGCTGAAGCCTCAAAGCACCACATGGTGACGCTGAAGCACTATTTCACGGGAAAAGGTTTAGGACCTGTCTGGAGCCTGGAAAATATTCAAAAAGGTAACTAATCTGCAGGAAGTGGTACCAATCGGAAACTTTTCTGTCAAATACTTTTCCAAGTACGCGTCTCCGTCTTCCAGCATGGTTTGTGTACTTTGTCACCTTCAGTCCAAAGATTCTGTCCTTGTTCCATACCGAACAGGGTAACTGTATGAACACAGCAAACAAAGTAGTAGGCCGTTTCAAAGTATATCCAAATATGACCATAATCTACCTATCATTTAACAAGGAGCCTATTAAAGCAATAACTTGAATACTCTTGTGCCGTCAAGGCTGCTAAGGGTAGGGTAGCATTTGTGCACTAGAACTTACAATTGTTTTGATACTCTAGTTTATCTACTCTTCCATTACTTCAATTAATATTTATAATAGTTCTGTGCAATGGCCCTAACTCCCCTATGTCCTTCTATATATCCTTAGTAATGTGCTGTAGGTTACATCAATCGTTCTTCACGTCTATTTGGCTCAGCTGTGATTTTTTTCTGAGAACATCACTCCACTTAACCCAACCCACCTACCCCACCAAAATCTTGTGAAACAGAGGAATCTGCCAAAGATTACCACTATTCTACGTCCTTCAGAATTTTGGTGCATATGCATTCAACAACTTCATGTGTTTGTTTGCACATGAGATATCGCTAAACATGGCCAGGAGATCTCACCGGGTTAAGTTATGCCATCTGAAGATTTTCAGGGAGCAGTACCTTCCTTGTGAAGACATCATCTGCTACTGGCAGTAAAGAACCACGGCAACTTATTTCTCTGAAACATTTTTCGATTGGTCCTCTGAAAATATGTTGTCTGTCACAGTGTTTCACCAACTGTGAACCTGTTCTGCAAATCAAACCTAGTACTTTGCCAACAGACTAATGAAAACCACTCCTTGGTTCGTTTTGCCATGCACTTAATAGCCGTTAAGCTGCAATTATAAAATGTATTAAACTGGTGACATCAGCTAATAACCATAATAAAAAGTCAATGGTCTGTTGAGGTGTCCGAGTAGAAGACAGCAGATGTGGGACAGTGGAGTCGAAGTCAAGTATTAAACACTGCGACGCATCCATGTATTTTCATGGGCTTTAATTATATACTTTCAAGCAGCGATCTACAATTACTGTAGCTGCAAAGAACCATACGAACTTCTAGTTGAAGAAATAACGTGAAAATGGCAATGCCCATCAGCACAATGTCAGTAAAGACTCGGCTGAGAAACTTCACAACAAAACACACATTATAAACTCTAGAGCTTCCAACCCAATGGAATACACTGGTCAACATTTCTATATTTAGTTCATCAGTGCAACTGCAGAAGAGACCAACATTTTGTACTCGTGTCTTGGCTTTATACAAAAACAAGCATTTGCAATACAATAGGTCTCACATTTGAGAGAGTTTAAGCTATTGGATTGTAAATGACAATGTTTTTATTGATCTGTGTGATAATTAACACAAACAAAAAGCATTGTCATTTACAATGCCAATAGCTCAAACTCTTGTAAATGCGAGACTTATTTCATTTCAAAGAAGCTGCAGCCATTGTCCCGGGCTGCTTGGAAAGTGAAAGCGCATATGGCGTGCTGAATGTTGCAGAAAAGCAGGTCGGGCCTGCAGTAGGAGAAACTCATTAAAGTAAATAGTGCTTACAGACTAAATAAGGCATACCGTGTAACAACAGAAGTAAAAGGGCCAATCCTCATGAGAGGTTACAAATTAAGACAAGGTGGTACTAAAGATTGACTAACAAGCCGATTAACGAATCAGAAGTCAGCATTTACAAAGGACAATAACACAAGCCAATGACAAATATAGGTGGAGAGTGGGTAGGATTTCAAGTCCACACTCAAATACAGCATACTTCGCAGAGCAGCTCATGAGCTGCCCAGGATCGACCTAAAAGGAGCAGTGTAATCCGAACTCGCAGAGCGGCATCCTTCCTACGGGAGATAGGTAACCAAGTGTACCTGGAGGATTTTTTTGAGAAAATGTAAGACTAATGTCCCAGGCCCCATGTTCACTCTTCCCTGATCCCCATATTCTTTGCAGGTCCTTTTTATGACCACTCTCTCTACTGCTTTCTGGCTCAGCATCAGGGCAGAATTAAGTGCTTGACAAACAAGCAGTATAACACAGAAAACCTCAGTGACCCTTCAGAAGACTAATCAGACCAGCACTTTGCAACCAGATTTATTTTAGAGAGTGCTGAACAGACCTTTTGAAAGCTAGCTCTTCTCTTCTGGGATCAATTGAAGAAGACCTCAACTAGAACCTGAATGTTTATCATCAGTGTTTTGTGGGATTATGCATTTCAAGTGGCACCATGTTCATGCTGGAGACATTAAGTGTAGAAAATGGTTTGCATTCAGCCATACAATTTATATAACTAACCCTTGCGACAGGTCAAAAGAAAGTCATAAGATGCTATCCGATTCATATATGATGGACACCGACCTTAGCTGTGCTGTTTCTTGAAATGAGCTGTACACCACGTTTGCGCAAGAAGCTGCTCATTCATTGTCTTTGCTGTGGAGTTTCATGATTAAATGACCTTCGGGCCGACCCCTATATTTTTCATTCTTGCTCTACAACATTTACACTGATGATACTCCTTAAAATTATCCTGCATTGAAACAGCAACAATATTAACAATTGGACCACTAAAACTACTGGTTGATGGTATCGGACTACACATTGATACAAATGATTGTCTCGGACATCAAAAAAAATCCACGGATGGCCCAATGTCATGCTTTGTATCAGTCTCATTTTCATGTTTTATCTTTCAATTAGACATCACTTGAGCACTTTACTGAAAAATATAATTATTCTTTTGCATGGCCTTAATAGCGTATGTGGCTGATGAATGGCTTTTGAATTCATTTTCTTCAGTGTATTTATAACAACTGGTGCAAGGAATCACTGTGTTCTTAACAAATAATTGCCCCAGATTCTGGGCAGTTATTGGGCAATCCATGTCATCTCAGCCAAGGCAAAAGAAAGGGAAAAAGGGCAACAAAAAATCAGCTAGACTTTGGTCCTAGAGATATGGCCTTATCGACTTATTTCTTTTGTTACTGGAAAGTGCACAAAGGGCCAGCTGGTTAAAATGATGCGTTGGCGAAGGGCATAGTTGGATTCCTACTCTTCTAGAGCATGGAAATTTACCTTTCAGCAACGTTAAGAGGCACTGTGTTATCAAGTCTAAAATGAAACACCCTTATTTCACGCATAGACTGTTACTTAACTAGTGGGGTTTTAGAAATCCCCTTATGTTGCACTAATGTGTATGGACTGCATTTCACCCCGAGATAAGTGAGGTATCCAAAGTACTTTTGGTAAAATTATATTCATCAAGAAACACTAAGGTCCAGTCAATTTGCTTTTATTCTGGGAATCGGTTTGTGAAACAATGCTCTGGGTGGATCAGAAGGGGCAGCAAAGCTAGGCCACCGTTATCAGTGATACAGAGGATGTCATTTAGGGACAATCGAAGGAGCTGTGCCTTCCCTTGAACGGATCAGAAACAATACTTTTAAGTCATGGGTACTCTCAACATGTTTCTCAAGGGCCAAAAAGTATGTAGTCTGGGGTGTGCCCAAGGGTTGCATCTACACCCTCCTTCCCTTCTGTTGTATGTGGTGTTGCCTTTTCTCATCCACCCTCCTTCCCCTCCTTTGTTCGTGTTGCCCTCCCTCCGTTGTCTGTGTTGCCCTTCCTCTGTTGTTCGTGTTGCCCCTCCCACCTGCCAAAAAACAAAACAAAGTGCTGTAATGTGGCCAGTGCCAGCCAGGTCATTCCACAACCTCCATTATCCGTGTCGCCTCCATTCCATGCCCCACACTGTACTGTTTCATGCCCTGCCCTCCCTTCAGTAATTAAAAATAACACTAAGACGCACACAGAGCACGCCATATCATAGCGTTTTTTTTCTTTATCTTTCAGCGGTGCTGCTGTACAGCATGGCTAAAACTATTGTATTGTATTTATAAAGCGCACGGTCACCCCACGGGTATCCTAGCACTGTATTACGCAACTACGGGAACATAGTCCAGGAAGGAAGATGTGTTAGTGAAGTTCATCATGCATGTTATAATCTTTCGGGAAGAGCCATGTTTTAAGTCTCTTCTTGAAGTGTAAAAAATCCCCTGTCTGTCTTAGCGTTATTGGGAGTTCATTCCAGAGCCGGGCTGCCTCTATCCTGAATGCTCTTCCTCCAAATCTAGCTTTATTGAACCTGGACCTGCTTGCCAGATTAGCGGATGAGGATCGTAGACTTCTTTTCGGGGAGTACCGGTTAAACCTATTTTGTAAGTGGGTTGGCCCAAGACCGTGCAGTGCCTTAAACGCAAGTGATTTAAAGTGTATTCTTTGCACCGAAGGGAGCCTATGAAGTTCCCTTAGGGACAGGGATGCAGATGTCCTGCGTGGTCTATTTAGAGCCAACTTAGCTGGAACCCTTTGAACGCTCTGTAATTTCTTGATTAAGAAGTTCGGAGCTCCTAGTAACAGAGTGTTACAGTAGTCCAGTCGGCTCAGGATTACGCTTTTTACCACTATGCTCTGGCCGAGATTGGGAGAATTGGGAGTTTCTTTCGTAAAGCTCTAATGAGGGAGAAACAGATTCCAGACGTTTTGTTCACTTGAGTTTCTAGACTTAACTTGTTATCAAAGACTACGCACAAATGTTGAACTGTATCCGAGGGTGTCGGGGTCTTATCTGATCGTATGGGCCAGAAATTGGATGGAAGGGAGAATGGAATTTTCGTCACAGGGCAGAGACGTTTTAAGGCATGGGCAAAGTGGGCTCTGGCCCAGGGTTCCAGCCTTTCAGGGGGCCCCCTGATAGAGACAACTCTATTCTGTAGAAAGTCTTGCCCTGATGACCTTAAAACATTCTTAAACAGTTTACTTTCAATGCATCTTTCTTTAATGTGTTTTCAGTGTGGGTGATGTGTCGGAGTCTATTACAGACAATTTGCAGAGAAATGTGTTTAATGACGCATTGATAAACAGTTTCTTTTAGACGACAATAGGACCTAACAGATGAGAAATGGGAGGGTATCACAGAGATTATTTGCTGTAATATTAGGGAGCCGCTGCTGTGGCATAATTTGAAAACACACGTCGCTATCCCTGAATATTAGATACAAACACATTTAGAATTTGGACCAATGTGCCTGTGTACGGTCAGTGACCTGGCTAAACAGTGAGGAAAGAGATGACATTGAATCATAAATTTAAAGGTGTTCTGAACAGGGCCCCCAAAAATACATTTGGCCCAGGGTCCCCAAAATCCTTAAGATGTAGACTCGCTATCTTATCACCATTAAACTGCAGTGTGTTGTCTTTAAGCCAAGCTGCAGTTCTTTGCATACATTCATGAAAGATATTGAGTGGCAGAAGATTGATCTCCTTCCAGGGACAGGATAAGTTGGGTGTCATCTGCATAATTTACTAGGTTAATTTTATATGACTTTATGACTGAGATCAGTGGAACACCATGTTTAATGTTTCTGTATTCAGATTGGTAAAGTGGGAGGGCCACAGCCTGTTGTCTATTAGACACTTAGGATTGCAGCCATTTTGCCATCATGCCTCTCACTCCAATTGAGGTGAGCCTATTCATGAGAGCGTTATGGTTGACCGTATCGAATGCAGCAGACAGGTCCAATAAGATCAGCATGACCGAGTGACCTTTGTCTGCTCGCATTCCAAGTTCATCCATGACAGTCAGTAGAGCAGTTTCACTTCCATGTGGCAGTCCAAACTGCTCATCTTCTAATTAGAGGTTGGTTTCTAGAAACAGAGTGTTTTGCTGACTAATCGTTCCATTATTTTCACTGTGTAGGGTAAGAGAGATATTGGCCTGTAGTTGTTTGGGGATGTAGGGTCTAAAGTTGGTTTCTTTAGAAGTGGCGTAACTATAGCTTTCTTCCAGAGTGATAGTACTACTCCACTAGTCAGGGATTGGCAGCAAATCTACCGGAGCTGTGGGAAAAGTTCCACCTTCAACTCTTTCCACACTCGATGAGGTAGCAGGTCCTGCGGGGACGCCAAGGAAACACTCAAAGCTAATTCATTTAAGTCATCCTCTGTTAAAGTCTCAAAGTGTTCTAGGATCTTTATCTTATCCTTATCAGCATTATCACGCTTGTGGTGCATGGATGGAATTGTGTCTGGATCTGTCTGGTCAGTCCAAAATGATTGATTTGTGGAGGTAGTGTCTAGACCATCAATGATTTTGCTGATTTTGTCCTAAAAAAACACAGCCAGGCTATCGCACATGTCTTGTGAGGTGTGACCTTGTTTTTAAGGCACTCTAGTTTAGAGAACTCATTCATTATTTTGAATACACTTCTAGCGCTATTGGGTGCGGCCAAGATAGCGCTAGAGTAGTATTCTGCTTTGCTTCTGGAAATCTCTTTACCTGTGGCTTATTTTAGAGCCATTTTACACTCTTCACCATAAAGTATCCTCCACTTCCTCTCTGCTGTTTTACAGCACATTTTCTTTTTTTAACTCCACACTATACAAAGGAGCCGACAGTCTGTGTGAGTTTTTTAATTCTTTAATCAGTACAATTTGGTCTAAGGAGGTTTTAACCTGCTTACTGAGTTCTAAGTAGCTCTCATCCAGCAATTTATTTATATCAAAGGGGCATTCATAATTAAACATGGGTTTTTCTTTAATTATTCTCAGAAGTTTATTCCATTCTCTGGCGAGGCAAGTGGTTTTCGTGATTGTTGTCTGCTGGACCGAGCTTTGGTTTAGTACGGAGAAGTATACTAGATTGTGATCTGTCCAGCATAAAGGTAGAATACTTTCCATGATTGTGAGGTTTTTAGTCGAGAATATTAGATTTAATATGTGTCCTCCGTGATGTGTTGGTTTTGATACCAATTGTTGAAGACCCATGTTCTCACAGGATTGAAGGAGATCCTATAAAGCAGGACCCAGGTCTCAAATTGACCAAAGATTGAAGTCCCTAAGGATAATGATTCTAGAGAGAGTGAGCGACATGTTAATGAATATATCAATAAATGACTGTTGGTGAGAGCTAGCTGGAACAGGGGGATGATAGCACACGATACCTGTGAGTATTTGGCCCGTGCAATCCTTTATCAAGAAACCCAGACGTTCTATGCCCATTACTTCATCAATGTCAACTAAGGCAAAGTCCCAGTTTTCTTTAAAAACCACTTCTACCGCACCCCCTCTTCCACCGATACGAGGCTTATGAAAAATCTTATAGCCTGGTGGACAAACTAACCCCAGCTCAACTTCCGAATCTGGGCATGTCCACGTTTCGGTCAGGAACACGGCGTCCATATCATACAACTGCAGTAAGAGGTGAATCTCCGTGTGGCGTTTCACCAGAGATCTAACATTTAATAGGCCGCATTTAAGATTATTACTACCCCTTTTTTCCTTGTGAATTGTTTTTGGGGAATTGGGCGCCATGTGATTGGTGGCAGAAACCCCTGGCTTACCTAGTGGTAGCAATTGTTCTTTCGTGTACCGCAGGAGGCCTGGCTCCTTGGGAGTTCTCTCCAAACCAGCAGCATGGCTGGCGCTGTGCGCGGGCGGGTGCAGATGGGCTTGCTTTTGGCGCGTCCGCACTTGCATCGGCCTTAAGTAGTGAGGTGTTTCCTCCTATTTCTGGTTGACTAGACCACTAACAACGATGGCGTTCGTTCGGTGACCTGCTCTTACATGCGGAAGTACACCAGCTCACCTTTGCCTAGTTAACCTCACTGGTTAAGGCAAAAACAATTTTTGGCATAAAATACTTAAAAAACACTTATTGTGCAAATCTAGACATTCTAACAGTTTCCAGCTGTATGTGCAGCGTAGTGATCGTAATACCTGCGCGTCTGCGCTTGTATCGGCCTTGAGTTGTGATGGGTTTCCTCCTATTTCTGGTCGACTAGATCGCTAATTAAGACTGCGTTCGTACGGCGACCCGCTCTTGCATGCGGAAGTTAACCAGCTCACCTTTGCTTATTTAACCTCACTGGTTCAAGTGCAAAAAACAATTGTTGGCATAAAATACTTACAAAACCACTTATTGTGCAAATCTAGCAATCGTAAAAGTTTCCAGCAGTATGTGCAGCGTATTGCGCGCAATACCTGCACTCCCGCGCTTGCATCAGCCTTAAGTAGTGAGGGATTTCCTCCTATTTCTGGTCAACTAGACCTCCAACAAAGATGGAGTTTGTTCGGCGACCTGCTCTTACATGCGGAAGTAAACAAGCTCACCTTTGCTTAGTTAACCTCACTGGTTCAAGTGCAAACAACAATTTTTGGAATAAAAAACACTTATTGTGCAAATCTAGCAATTTTAACAGTTGACAAAGCCAATACCTCATGCAGGCGTAGACTTATTGACTTTAAGAATGATTGTTCATTTATGGTGTGTGCCCATTGTAGGCTGCTAAGCCGAGGTCTACAAATGTGGTACTGATGCTGAACTTCTAACTGCAGATGAGCCTCACACATGGACCAGGTTAAGCTGAATGTAAAAGGTTTTGTGTTTAGATTGTTCAATATTCTAATGCGACCATGTACTAATGCTAAAACATACTTCCAATAATATTCCTACATATATTCTGTAAAAGTAGTGAATAATAAAGTCTTGAAAGACTTAGACACAAGTGTGTGTGAGTGAGTGAGCGTGTGTGAATGTGTGTTTTGACCGAGGTTCTAATGAAGGAAACTCCTCCACAAATACCCTGCTGGGTTTCAAGCAAGTCTGATTGCATGTCTCCACACTGGCTCTAACAAAGACATAAGCAATATGAGGACCCCATGAGACCCCCCCCCTTCTCGGTTATCTCAATCTCAATAGGGTCAATAGGCAGCTATAACTATGGGCCCAGAGGGCTCAGAGAGCTCTGTAGATCAGCAGATGTAACTAAAACAGTGGCATGAATCCCGGGTGGATGAGCGTATGGATGTCTGTAGCCTAAAGGTCGGCTGGGGCAGCATGTCCATGGACCTCAAAAACAAATTATGTTTTTGTACTCTTAAGCATGGCTATCCCAGACTCTGCACTTGTGGGAACAAATGACCAATCAGGTAAACTTTACGAGCCCAGCTTATTAAAACCTCAGAATGCAGCATTGGTGGATTAAGTATTCAGAGACTAATACTTAGAGAAGACTTGAGGGCTCATCCAATGGATATACACGCATTTGCAGGATTGAAAGAGGCCTATAGAAATGTGCTTCTGTTGCTTTGGCTATAAAAAATGTGCACAAATTTGTTCATGTTTGATTAAAAGCAAACAATCCACGACAGTGAGTGTTGTAGTAAACTAACAATCAGACATATGTGGGGCGGGTGCTAATATATAAACGAGGGCAAACTAAATATTAAAGTTAGTGTGCCTCACAGTGAAATAATACCCCAAAGCCATTTAACCATGTCGGCCAGACTACACTTTATTTGAAACATTTGCCTCCAAAAGGGCCAGAAAAAGTTATGTTCTACTTAGTTTTTAAAATCTGACTTCATGGTGAAGCAGAAAGTAACTTTGCAAAAATATAAATTAGGCTGTCTGTGCCACACATGGCTTAAAACCATTCTCATACTCCTCACACCTCCTGAGCTGGAAAACACATCATCGGTTGGGAGGCTTAACAGCCATGGATGAAAGGACCATGCCTTGCCGTTGAGCCCAGGCAAGGCCAATGGGTGCTAACTACTGACTACCTAGCAAGGATTCAGTATGTGGGAGTGAACAGGAACCATTGGAAGAACAAAGGACAGCTTTAGCACTACTTTGTTTGACTTCGGGATGCCACAGAGGGCTTCATCTATTGATTCCTAGGGCCCTCCTAGACAGATAGGCTCAAACTTTGGAAGGGAGGAAAACATTTTCAAACCAGTCAGGTAAGATGCGTAGTTTGCCCTGGGAGACGAGGAATGTGGAGGCTGTGGAGGATGGGGATTCTGTAGATGTGGATGGGGGAGTGGAGCCTGGGACGGGGTCGGCGGGGGAGTGCATGCAGGACGGGATCACTTAGTTACACTCATGGAGGACTTGCTATCTGCACTCTACCTGGGTAGCGGTTGAAGAGCGCAGGTGGGAACAGGGCTGCGGAGGGAGGCCACGGCAGGGTCCTCTCTCTCGGGCTGACTACTAGCAGGGGTCTGCCCGTTCGCCCGGAGCGGGGACGTCTTAGGCCATAGGACCGGATGGAAGGTAGCTGCTGAGGACTTACTGCGGGCACACTGACTGGGGGGGTGGGGGTAGAGGGGGCAGCGGGTGGGGGATGTAGGGTAGGCATGCAGTGGAACGGATTTCTCCTGATGTGTATTTTGAGGGGGGATTCCTCGTCTGCTGGTCATATGTGTGATGTTGGTCTCTAAGACCCTGGGTGTGAAAACTTAATAAAATCTTTTACCAAATAAAAAAGATGCGTAGGTTGGGCCACAGCTTTATTACCATTTATCTCCTCTATTTGAATGGAGAGGAGAAAGAGCAGTTAGCATTTTTAAAGTTCTGTGCGTCATGCAAAGAAGCTGGGACACATGGCAAAAGACATACCTCAACAATGTGACAAGTTTCAGTCTAAAGAAAGATGTAGAATAACCTACATTAGGCCTTATTAGAGATAACAGAAACAACCATTGGCATAGCCAATAGGTCTCGCCTTTGGGACCTTATAAGTATTTAGGTATGCAGCACAATATCCTTACTGCAACAACATTAACTGTTGCATGGCTAAACACTTATAAGGTCCCAAAGGCGTCGAGACTTATTGGCTATGCCAATGCTTGTTTTGCTCTGTCTCCCTGTGTGCTTGTAGCTCCCTCTTTATCTTATGGCTTGCCCTATTCCAGTGGACACGCAGCGTATTGCCCCAAAGGTACTAATCTGTCCATGGCTTATTCTTCGAGAAATAGGTGAACAGTGGGCGCTTTCTTGGCCAGGAATGAACACAACACAAAAATGCACAGCAACGTGAAAGCAGCTTCACTTAAATGAAAAAAAATGCCTACACCAAGTAATAAAGAAAAGAGTGTAACGCCGCAAGAATGTTACATTACAGAAGGACATATTCATTCGTTTTTTTAGGCCCCAAGATATTAAGTGATTTGCGCAGGATCAGAGGATGTTGAGCCGACGCCGAGACTGGAAGCGGGTTCCCCGGGTACTCAGGCGGCAGCTCTGCCCATTGTCTGCCCTTGAAGGCTGACGGTGGCGCGGAGGAGCAGAGTGGGCCTCAGAGCAGCGCCTCAGACACGCCTGAAGGCAGTTTTCATCCAACTTTTATTTGGAGCCCGTTCTCCGATAAAGCCTCTTTTGTCGGAAGTCAGCAGCAAGGCGCAGACAAGATCTTTGGCAGCAAAAGCCCAAATGAAGAAAAACGTTAAAATGTGTCTTAAAAAATACACCTCTTTTTTCCCTGAAAATGCAACAGGATTTCATTGAAATATATGATTTGTGGCCCCTAACCTAGCTTTCCAATGTGGCATTTGTTTAAATATCTGTACAGGCGAGTGGGGTAAGCACCAAACGTTGTACGACATTTGCACCGCAGGCGTCCTGCTCATTACGGGTACTCCCTCTGTGTGGATTTAAAGATAGAAATAGCGCCAAGAAGCCAGTGTGGCACTAACCTGCGATTAATTTTGTAACACAGCCCTATGACTTTTGAGATAGCGCAGTGAAGCGTTATACTGTGTTTTTGTACAATGCTTTCACTTAACTTGCCCTGTGCGAGCACCATGTCGGGGGCTGCCCTGCGACGTGAAAGAGTTCGAACATGACGTCAGAGGGAGCACGGCTATGGAGGGGAGAGGTGTATTTATTTGTTTTTAATTTATGCAATTATATAGCGCGTCCTGTGCCGGAAAGCATTGGAGCGCGTTACATGCACATCAGCTACATTACAGAAGGACACATTCATTCGTTTTTTTAGGCACCGAGATGTTAAGTGATTTGCCCAGGATCACAGGATGTTGAGCCGACGCAGAGACTGGAAGCAGGTTCCCCGAGTCCTCCGGCAGCAGCTCTGCCCATTGTCTGCCCTTGAAGGCTGACGCTGGCGCGGAGGAACAGAGTGAGCCTCATAGCAGCGCCTCAGACGCGCCTGAAGGCAGTTTTCATCCAACTTTCATTCGGAGCCCTTTCTCTGATAAAGTCCTTTGTCAGAAGTCCGCAGCAAGGCGCAGACAAGAACTTTGGCAGCAAAAGCCCAAATAAAGAACAAGCGCGGCCGCGAAAGGAATGAGAGGTATGCAGCTGGCACCCGGCCACGCTGCTGCTCGCGCATCTTGCCGGCGAGGAGAGAGGCGCGCACAAGAAAGGAAAGCCAGATGGCTCCTGTGCGAGAGGATAGCCAGATGGCGGCTGTGTGCGTAACCGCAAGCTCTAGGCCACAACCACCAGAATGTGGTCGGACTTTTTAAAGCCCACTTACTAAATGTCTCGCCAGGCCAACGCATGCGCAGGCTCAGACGAGACCTAAAAAATACCTAAGGTGGGCATACAGGGAATGTAAACGAAGGTCCTGGGGGTAAAATCCATGCGACATGCAGACATTTTTTTCGTTTCCCACCATTCAATGGTGCAAGCTCCCTCTAGCTGGCAGTGGAAGAGTTTTAGACAAACGCACATAATATCTAGTTGGTTAAATTCCTATCAATGCATCTCTTCTAGTGTATAAAAGAGTATTTAAACCATTGAAAATAATGTCTTTGTTTAAAATGCAGACCTTTATTTACAATAGTCCTTCGCTTGATCACAATGGCCCATTTTAACAGTACAAGAACAGGTTTTCAGCATACAGTTCCGAAGTGCAAAGATACTTGAGTTCACCCAAACATAGAGAAAACAGGTCATTCTAGTCTAAAGTTTCAATGAGACAACATAATCCAATGTCATAAGTGGAATTAATTAAGTAGTGATTAAGGCGTTATCTTGAGCAGGAGGAATGTCAAGTAATGTGAGGACACAAAGAATGATGTGAACATCTGACTCCCACAAGGAGTAAACCCAGAAAGCCTGCAGGAGATAAGTTGTAAGACTAGTTTGAACCTACAGAATTTATTTAAAAGTACTCCTATCTCCTCAGACTAACTCTGCAAGTAGGGTAAAATGCATCACTAACGTTGGGCTGGATACCAAAAACCAAGCATCTACCCATAATCTGTGAGATACTAATTGCAGGTGTTTCTTAAAACCAAAAGTTCCAGGTACTAAAGAAAAATATTTTTGTATCACTGTTTCATAAGAAACAGTTATTACCTGAAAAAAATCTATCAAAAAAGTAGTGTTTCGTTCTGGTTTTGTGAATGACAAATACGTAAAGAAGAAGCAATGGGGGTTTATTTATACTCGTGCTGTATACTTCTACTGTAAACTGTATTTTAAGATGATGTGCTAGTAGAAACACACTAGGGGTCTTCCCCTGGTATACCTATTCATCACCATCATCATCACAGAGCCTAAAAGGACTGTAACAGCCGGTCCTGCGTTAGAGCCAAGCTCTCTTACAATTCAGTGATCTTTACAAAAAAAAAAACCAGAGCCAAATGCATAAATAGTAAAGAACAGTGCTGGAAAAATGCAACAAACTAAGACACAGAGGATAGCATAATGCATCAAACTTTGTTAATATTATGTCAGAGCAGCAAGAAAACACATGTTATTTACCTGTACACTGTGGGTCTCCAGTATTGATATCTTTCACAGATTCACATGCTTAGAATCATCCCAGTCATTGGGGTGGGAGTCCCAGGGAAATTACAATTTGAATTGTTATTGTTAATTTTGATTTGTATAGCGCTTAATACCAGCAGGTCTCTAAGGGCTACAAGAAGATCAGCGTCAGTACCAGGGAGCGTTGTATCACAGAGGGCGGGGTTAGGCCCAGGCTTCTTTGAATAGAAGGGTCTTAAGTTGTTTCCTGAACGGGAGAAGGCGATTTTTAGCTCGAAGCTGGCCAGGCAGCCTGTTCCAGAGTGTAGGTATGAGGACCGAGAAGGCTCATCCCCCTTTGGTGGAGTAGTTGAATCGTGGGCATTTTAGAAGGCCCTCGGTAGAGGACCTAAGCGAGCGGCCTGGGGCGTATTTCTCCATGCGTTCCTGGATGTAGCTGGGTGCCTGACCGTAAAGGGCTTTATGTGTGATGCAGAGGCCCTTAAATTTGGCCCTCTGCTTTATGGGCAGCCAATGAAGTTGTTGCAGTAGGGGTGATGCCCTTGTGCGCCTAGGTAGCTTGAAGATGAGCCTGGCGGCATAGTTTATCACTACCTGGAGTTTGCCCACCAATGAGTCTGGTAATCCGATATAGAGCGAGTTACCATCGTCCAGGCGGGCCAGGATCAGGGCAGCTACAACTGTCCTCATGGTAGAAAAGGAGAGGGTGGGGGAAAGTCTTCTCAATAGCCGGAGTAGGCCCACACAAGTTCCAAACACGGTGGAGACTGGATTGGCTAATGAAAGTTTGGCATCTAATTTTATTCCTAAACTTTTTACCACTAAGCCTGGGGCTGGAGCATCACCCAACTCGTGAGGCCAGTAGAGGGAATTCCAGGGGTTGCTATCATTGGTCACGGCCAGAACCTCCGTTTTGTCTGGGTTAATCTTAAGTGAATTGGCCATCATCCAGTTAACCGCAAATCGTAGAACGTCTTTCACCAGGGAGTGGGCCTGAGGGGTGTTTTCAATTTAAAGAATGATTTGCGTGTCGTCCACATAGTTAAATACCTGACAGTCCATCAAAGTGAGGGCCTTTATCAGAGGTCTAAGGTATATATTAAACAGGAGGGGGGAAAGAGCTGACCCCTGTGGAACTTCGCAGGGAATCGGTCCCCTCGCTGAGACCCAGTTGCCCATCTGAATTCTTTGGGTGCGGTTGGTCAGGAATGACGTAATCTATTGGAGGATTGGCTCACTAATCCCAATGTTTCGTAATCTTTCCAGGAGTTGGGTGTGGTTGACCGTGTCGAACGCTACCGACAGGTCTAGGAGGACTAGGACACATGGTTTCTTGTTGTCAACTGTAATCCTGATATCGAGTACAGACAACATCACTAGTTCCGTGCTGTGGTGTGATCGGAAGCCAGCCTGCCTATCTCCCAGGAGGTGGTGGTCCTCCATGAACCTGGAGAGAGTTTGCAGGACATATTGTTCTATGATTTTGGCCAAAAATGGGAGTTGGGATATGGGTCTGTAATTTTTCATATTGGAAGTGTCCGCACCTGTCTTCTTGAGTAGAGGGATTACTCTGGCTTCTGTAAAGTATCTGGGAACCTTCCAAGTTTCCAGAGAGGTTCAACAAGGCAAGGATATCTCCCTCAATCTCTGGAAGAGCTAGTTTAAATATCCTCGGAGGGCATGGATCTGCGGGTGAGCCAGATTTGATTTTTGTTGCGATGCATCGTAGGGTCTCGATGTCGAGAGTTTGGAAGGAAGAGTTCAACTCTACCCTCTTTCCCTGGGTTTCCGCCTCCTCATTGAGGACTTGCTTAAAGGGGGATTTGTTGATCTCAATCAGGATGTCTTGTATTTTATCGGAGAAGTAGGATAAAAATTGATTACATTGTTCCTGGTTGGATGGCGTCTCCAGCGACAGTTTTTGACTCAGTTCTTTAAGGATTTTAAATGTTTCTTTTTGTTTGTTGGTTGCTACCAGAATCCTATTTTTGTAGTATTTAGCTTTTCTGCCAAGGAGTGCTTTTCTATAGGTGGAAATTTTTGCCCTGTACTCTACGAGGGCCTGTGGCCCATAGGCTTTACGCCACTGTCGTTCGTGGTGGCGGGGCGTACGTTTCAGACCCCTGAGCTCCTCCGTGAACCACGGTGCACCCTTTCCTTTGTTAACAATTTTTATTTTCTTAACTGGGCCAATTTATTGATGGCAGATAGTAGCTGGTTAGAGATGGCTTCAGTCCAATCTTCAATATCAGCTGTCTCTGGCCGCCTGACGGGGTTGTCTCTCAGGGTACTTTCTAGTTTTCGGCCCTTGATTTTTGACCAGCTACGAACAAATTTCCAGTCGGGGGGCAGGCGTACATTTCGCCTGGCTAGGGAGAGTAGCAGGTTTATACAGTGGTGGTCAGACCACGCACAAGGGGTGATATCCCCAAGGGTCACCAATGGGAGGGTAGACCAAACCAGGTCTAGGGTGTGTCCTAGCTCATGTGTGGGGGTCGTTACTAGCTGCATAAGCCCAAGAGTGGTGAGCGTTTCCTCTAACTGTCGGGCCTGAGCCCCTTTAGGTTGTTGATCCCAGTGGTAGTTGAAGTCTCCTACTACCAGGAGTTGTTGGAAGCGTGAGCGGAGATTAGTAACACATTCGGTCAGGAGGTGTACAAAATTTGGGGGACATTTAGGTGGGCGATATACTACCATGATTACGGTACTAGACGAGTTATGACAAACCTTAATTATTAAAATATCAGCTCCTTCCAGGTTTTCTCCTGACAACTTCACAATTGTCAGGTGATTTTTATACAGAAGCGCCACCCCATCTCCTCTTTTTCCCGCTGGCCTGTTATGCCAGATGGCGTCATAGCCATCGGGTAGCGATGCCGTTATGGTAGGCCCGGAGTTCTCGTCAAGCCATGTTTCAGTCAGGGCTAGATTGTCAGGGGCATCATCTTCTAGGAGTGTGAGGATCTCCGTGGCATGTTTCTGAAGTGAGCGGGTATTCAGAACCGAGAGTTTCAAAGTCTTATTTCCGACATGATTGTGATACCCCGCGGTGAGTACAGGGAAGGAATTAGGTGTTTCACCCCCCTGTGGGGTGAGGAGTCCTCTCTTTGAGGAGTCCTCTCTTGAGTATAGTTACCATCTAATGTTTTAAGGGACAGGACCTGAGATCAAGAGATCTTAGTTCAGCACCAGAGTATACCCGTAATTGGCCAGGGATCCTGGTCCTTGGACCCATTCGGGCGCAGACGGGCTTGCCTTAGGCTCGCCCAGTGCACGCGTCGCATCAGCGTGTGATTTTATGCTTCCTGTGACCCCTGGCCCCTCCCTGCCAATCAGCCCTGCTGTGCAGCAGCTGATACCCCCAAGGTCGCTAGACCGCGTTCGAGCGTGCGGAAAATGAAGGGTAGGACCGGCTATGTGGAGGCTCCGGTGCGCCGGTGAGTAGCGTGACTATAGCAAAGTGAACATGACACTCAAAGTGGCTTTAAAAGTACAGCGGGTAGGACAATGTTAAAAACAACGATAAAAACAATACATGCACTGCCTGGGCTAGCCGTCTTCTTGTAAGAATAAGCTACTTACCTACGGTAACGCCTTAACTTTTAGATTATCTAGCTGCAGATTTTGCAATTTAGAATTATTCCCAAGTTTCAGATGGGATCCGGATTTTTTTTTGTGAGCAGTATCACTGTGCGCCAGTAGCTGGCGTAGGTCGGTTCAGCATGGTGTCTCCCGTGCCCAAAAGTGACATGCGTGATGCCTATATAGGCACCTCCCCAGCATGCTGATGTTAGTTCTTTTTGCGACTTTCCACGTCAGGAGCACAGAGCAACGAAGAACACGGACCACTGTTGTGGAAAACTAGGGCCTTGAAATGGTTAACAGTCCTGTCCCTAGAAATGCATTGGAAGAGCATGGAGAATGGTTGGGTCAGTAAGCAATCTGCGACTAGATAGTCTCTAAGTCTCTACGAGATAAGGCGTTACGGAAGGCAATTAACTTGCTCATCTGATAGAAACTTCTAGCAGCAGATTCCTTACCTTTGAATAGATACCTAAGCAATACCATCCCCAGCGGTGGGTCTGCGGGCCAATTTCATACACAGAAGTCCTCCAGGACTGCAGGCAGAATACCCATCTTGATGGACCTGACAGTCAACGCAGTAGTGCTTTGTGAACATGTGCAAAGAGGCCCAAGTTAAAACCTGGCAGGTGTCCAGGATCGGAACTCCGTGCGCTAACGCAGTGGTCACAGCTTTCGCTCTGGTGGAGTGAGCATACAAACCCTCAGGGGGTTGCTTCTTAGCAAATGCGTAGCAAATCTTCATACAGCGCACAATCCATCTGGAGATGGTCTGCTTCTGCACGGCCCGTTCTTTCTTTGCATTGTGATCTGCTAGGCATCTTCTGCAAAGTTTGTCCTCTCTGGCGTTCAGAGAGCTCACCAGATGTTCAAGCACCAAGAAAATGCCCGGACATTCCAGCCATTTCCAGAGACGCAGAGTCTCCTGACAAAGGGTTCACGACCCCACCACGCCCTGTTTGTAGCAGTACTACATTGCGGTGGTGGTATCCTTGACCACCTGCACTAGCCTTCCGTGGATGGAGGGTAGAAAGGCTTTCAAACCAACCAAATCGCTCGGAGCCCCCAACAGGTTGATGTCAAGTCCGGATTCCACCGGAGACCAGAGTCCTCTGTTCTCCACCTCTCCCAGATGGCCGCTCCATCCCAGCAGTGACGCATTTGTCACTACTGTCCGATCTGGCTGGGGAAGGGAGAAGGGTGTGCTGCTGACCATATTGCGGTTCGTGAGCCACCACTACAAGTCTTTTGTAGTCTGCCCTGAGAGCTGGACTATGTCGGAGAGATTCCCCTGATGCTGCGCCCACTGGAACTTCAGATCCCATTAAAGAACCTGCCTTCGCCAGTGGGCATGTGTGATCAGCAGGATGCAGGAGGCCATGAGGCCCAGCAGCCTCATAGTCAGTATCCCCGAAATCCAGGATAGAGGTTGAATAATCAGTATCATAGCCTGAATATCCTGGATTTGAGGCTCAGGAGGATAAGCCAGAAACTGCACCGTCTCCAGAACAGCTTCGATGAAAGGAAGCATTTCAGAGGCAGTCAAGTGTGACTTCGGCATGCTAATAGTGAACGCCAGCGAGTGCAGAAGTCTGCCGTAGTCTGATGGTGGGAGACAAAAGCCTGGGGCAAGCCCGCCTTCAACAGCCAGTCATTGAGATAGGGGAAGACTGCACACGGATCTCCGCAGATAAGCTGAAACCAATGTCATCAACTTGGTAAACATCTGAAAGGAGCTGGTGAGGCCAAAGGGAAGCATGGTGAACTGAAAATGCTTGTGGCCGACTGTGAACTGCAGGTAAGGCCTGTGGGCAGGCAGGACGGGGATATGAAAGTATGTGTCCTCTCAGCCCAATGCTACCATCTAGTTGAGGGCTGACAGGACCGGAGCTAGCGTTAAAATTTTGAACTTCTTCTCGAGAAAGAAATAAAGAGGCTGCAGGTCTAGTATAGGACAAAAGCTTCTGTCCTTTTTGGGCATCAGAAAGTAGCGGCAATAACAACCACAGTCTAGTTCTGCGTCAGCACCCTCTTTATGGCTCCCGTGGCCAAGAGAGTCATCACTTCCTGGCAGACAAGAAATAGGTGATCCTTAGTCAGCCTGTCGCATGTTTGTGGGATGGGGGAGGGGTAGTCACGAAGGGACGGGAGCAGCCTCTTCTGAAAATCTTCAAAATTCACCCGTCTGATGTTGTGGACTGCCAGTGGAGCAGGTGATGGCAAATCCTGCCACCCACTGGGTGCCCATAATGGTAATAGGGCATATTAGGAGGGTTTGGAGGCTCTGGCTGAAGTTGATGGGTGGTGGACTGACTCGGCTGCTGGCTAGCCGACCCATGGAGAGTGTGGGTACCGTGTCCTCGGACACACAGAGGCTAAGGGGCGTGCATGGGGGCTGGGGGGGATATAGACACAGCTGGGAACCCCTTCTGTGGCCGTGAAAGGCGGATTGGTAGTGGCAAGGGGCCATGGAAAGGCCCAAGGACCTGGCCGTAGCCCTGCTGTCCTTAAAGCGCTCCAGAGCTGAATCTTCCTGGTCTCTGAAGACACAGGAGCCATCAAAGGGCATGTTGTAAATTCACCGTCAATTAAACCGCTATGTCCAGTGAGTCATCGTGTCTAGTCCACATCGGATCGCAAACTTAGCCACGCCCCGCTCGTTGGCAAAAGCCTGGGAGACTACAGCCAGGGCCTCCTCCGGGAGCATTGGCAGCACCGGCACAACAGTGTCCCACAGATCGTAGGAAGACCGGCCCAAAAGGCACGCAGTGTTCACAGACCGCAGTGCCAGGCTGGTGGAAGAAAATATTTTCTTCCCTAAGGTATCCAGTCTCTTGGATTCCCAATCCTGTGGTGTGGTTGGGAATGCACCAGGATTTAAGTGGGACGTGAAGGCTTGGACCACCAATCTCTCCACAATAGCTGTGTTGTGTGAGGAAGCTTAGGTTCCCTGGAGCCCCTGTGCTGGGCTAGGATCTAGTCCCAAGCAGGACGTCAGTAAGTGTCTCATTAAAAGAGAGAAGCAGTTCTGATGGGGACACTCCCAGCTGAAGCACTTCTGTCAAGACATTTGTCTTGGCTGCCACCGAGGTCAAGCTTAGGTCCAGAACCTCGGCCGCCCTCCTCACCATCATTGCAAAGGACGCTTCCTCCTCCGTAGCCACGGTAGGGAGAGAAAATATGCCAGTAGCTGGAGAAGTGTCAAGTCCACTTGCTTCACCCAGATCCTCACACCACTCCAAGGTGTCATATGGCTGGTATTCATCAGGGTCCAGCAACCCTTCCCATTCCTCTTCAAGCCCTAGCCCAAAAGAATAGGGCTCAGGCTCAGGCTCCGGCCTGGAAGTCATAGCTCCAGCTAGCGCCAGAGTGTGCATCGGAAAAACGCCGCTCCAGCTCTGTGCCGGCGTCAGGGATTAGAATAGGGACGGAGGTGCTGCCAACGTCCACATCTGGACTGGCGCAGAGGAAGTTTGAAGTGGCATAACCAGCGTTGGTCCGGATCCAGGAATGGATACTATGGACCCGACTGGCCTCAGACCAGAGTGTCTGGCGCAGAACCAGAAAGGGCCCCTGCCGAACTCTCTGGGCTGAAGGCACGCAAGAGGGAATGGGCTGCCCAAATATGAGGCACATGGCCTCACAGAATTCTTTTAGCTGGGTTGTGGACACTCCAGCTCCTGGAAACTCTGGGAGGCGTCGGAGACTGCCCAGCGCTGGCTCAACCGTGGAGCCAAGCCTCAAATGTTGACATTACCGCGTCTCGCTGGTCGACAGATGTGGATAAGTCAAAGATCTCCTTGAATGCTACTTCTTGTGGTGGTGTGACTTACCCAAGTGACCCGACGACTTCGAGTGAGACGAGGATCTCTGATTGTGCAACCTTCCTCTCGAAGCTTGAGGGATCGCTCCTTCAATGCCTTATGGGTTCAATCGGCGCAGGTCCTTTGGGTCTCTGCTTTTTTTTTTTTTTTTTTGCATAATGTATGCAGCACTCGAACCTTAAAAGGGTATTGTTTTGACTTACATTGGGTGCTCCCTTGTGTCTGGACAAAGCTAAACCTCACAGAAGACCTATAATGATAGCGAAACACGTGTCAGGGGCTGCTTTTATTTATTCCAGGTTGGCTTGGATGGTATTTTACTAATCCAAAGCTGTAATACTGTGCCTGGAGTGATAAAAGGCTTTTGTCATTTTATAGCTCAGCATTGGATGGCACTGTGCTAATCCTATGCTTAAAAACTTTGTTAGATAAACAGACATTTGAGGCGAGCACATTCAGAGAATCGCTGGTGTTGTGAGTTGCTCTACAATAAACACACGGAATGGGGAGACCAAGTTATTTGTGACAGTGTCTGTCCGTAGATTGCTCTAAACAGGAGCTACTCTCCCCCTAAACTTGGTAACTACCCAGAGTTTTCTGCTTCTTTTTTTTGCATAATTTATGGGGCATGACAGATATATATATATATATATACATACACACACACAAACTATTCGGACTCAAGTATGTAAATTGATGAAAGATTAAATACTGGAGAAAAATAAGTTACTTAACTATACACTGTGGTTCTTCAGTATTGATATCTTTCATAGATTCACATGCAAGCCTCCCACCACCCCTTCAGTTGCTCACCACATCGATTGACTTACATACGCTTATTCTGTATTTAATATAATTGTGCTTTGAAATCTGAGGTGTGGTGGCGCTGGAGGAAAGAAATGAGGCAGGGGCTTCTCTCCGATTGCTTGATGTTTTTTTCTGCTTAAAACGATTAGGCTTGGTATACAATCTCATGGGGTTTGACTTTACTGTCTAGTGCTCTTGACTTACACTACTATTTATAATTAGCGCCGAACTCCCACATTGATGATTGGGATGGTTCAAGCATGTGAATCTATAGAGAATACACTACTGGAGAAAAGACATTTATTTTTAAGAGATCTCACACGCTTCTACTCAAAAAAAAAAAATTCTTCAACAGTTCTCCATGTATAATTTGCTCCACAAAGAGCCGTGGAAAACACAGTGAGCCAAGTTAATGAACGCTACAAATGTTGCATAACCGTTACATTGCATATCTGAACTGATCCTAGGACTGGATTCCTCCAAGTACTGCAAATAACAGTGCACTATAGAATTGATAGAAACT
The DNA here is from genome assembly GCF_964204655.1 of Triturus cristatus. Lineage (NCBI taxonomy): Eukaryota > Metazoa > Chordata > Amphibia > Caudata > Salamandridae > Triturus > Triturus cristatus. The sequence continues at coordinate 1,150,694,462 of NC_140585.1, forward strand.
TCAATGCAAAGAGCTAAGGTGAAGGAATTTAAGCCAGTGGGGATGGAGGACCAGGTGCTGCTGGTGCGCTGGAAATTAGCATGCTAGTATGGAGGGCATTGGCCCCGTCTTCAGAAATCCAGCACATTAAAATAGTAAATTAAATCTGAACACAGCCAGTCGCCTTTGTTCCAGAATTAAACAAGCATTTGCAAAGCAATAGGTCTTGCATTTGTGAGAGTTTGAGCTATTGGCATTGTAAATGACAATGCCTTTTATTTATGTGTTGGTTTTTAAAACATAAAAGGCATTGTCATTTACAATGGCAATAGCTTAAACTCTGGCAAATGCGAGATCTATTGCATTGCAAATGCTTGTTTGTAAAAGCGCTCCATGCCACACTTTCACTTTAATGTCAGCCACACCCCTTTCTTTAGATGACCCGCATCTAGAAAAAGGTGCGCAGCTGCCATTAAAGTGAAAGTGCCGTATAGGGCGCTTTTACAAAAAAAAAAAAAAAAACATTTATTTGTTATGGTGTCAAACAAATGTGTTTTTTATTTTGTAAAAGCGTCCCATGCCGCGCTTTCACTTTAATGGCGGCCACGCCCCTTTCTTTAGACACAGCTCGTCTAAAGAAAGGTGTGCGGCTGCCATTAAAGTGAAAGCGCGGTATGGGGCGCTTTTACAACAACAAAAAAAGACATTTGTTAAGCAGCATAGCGTGTGCATAAGTATTTTTCAAAGATAAAGTGTAGTTTCCTTGATCGGGCGCCACGCTGTCAGGAAAAGAGGGTGGGTTAGGGAGAGCCTGTGATGCCTGCAACAGCATCTAGAATAAAGGCATAAAATAAAATAGTGCTCACAGACTGTAGATAAAACGGACTGTGTAACAACACAATTAAAAAGTCCAGTCCTCGTGGGAGGTAACAAATGCAGACAAGGCAATAAGTACTAAGAAGGGACTATTAAGCCTATTCATGAATCAAAAGAAACTATTTAGAAAGGACAGTACAGGAGCCAATTGAAAAGATGGGCAGAGCTTCAAGTCCATACCTGAATGCAGCATGCCTTGCAGAGCAACGCATGCGCTGCCCAGGCTCGAACTACAAACACTAACAGGTTTTAAAGTCCTGACCACTTCAAGACTTCTAGCACAGACAGCCTAGAAGCAGGTTAAGGGATCATGATGCAGGAGATCATGGTTAAATTAGCACCACACATACCTAGCAGTGACATAATGCAAAATGACGGGGCCCACAAGTCACCAATATCTCACAAATATTCATAGAATTTTGGCTTAATGGGAGAGCCATCACGAAGGACTGAAGGCCCCCTGAAAGAATGATGGCATTCCTGAACCGCTGGATCCTGTGTTTACATCCCCTATACCTAGGACACAGTAACCAAATAAAAAGGGTCTGGTTTTTATTTTAAATAAAGGAGAAAGCCAGAAATTATAAAACTAAAACAAAGAAGGGACCAAGAAATGGGGCAGAGGGCGCAAAGAAAACATGAGTATGTCAAATTCTTAACACACGCACACTTGAATGTATAATGATTGAAAAGCTTATCAGATCCCTAATATGAACAGATCCGCTTAGAAAGGGTGCCTATACTAAAAGAGAATACCAAAAAGGTTTTAAAAGTTCGCATTAGGATAACAAGATGGATTAAAGCTGGCAAGAGAATATTTTCACTGCCTGGCCATACCGGAACAAAGAATTAAAGAGAAATGTCACTTACCGGCCTTAGAATAAAAGGGAAACTACCCTTGTTTGCCACTGAATAAGAGGGGCTCTCCACTTGATGGCTAGCAAAAAACATAGATCCTCGCTGGCCATAGTATAACAAGGATACTTTACTTGATGGACATACAGAAACAAGGACCTTTCACTCTTTGGCCATAAAATAAGGGTGACGCTACCCTCGCAGAAAACAATCAATGGCAAAAACAATCAGTCTGGCGTTGGCTGCCTGTCTTTAGCTTTATCAATCTTTGTTTTTGCAAAACTTAATTGAAAAGCTGCTGGGCCATCGTCGTGCTGAAAAGAAACGCTGGCTAAAAACAAAATCATGTTTTTGTCTGTGAAAGAACACATTGCCATAGTAGTCACTAGCAGTGAAGAGACTACTTTGCATGAGGATGTACTCTTTGTGAACAGGACAAAAAAAAAACCTTCACTCACAGTGAAGTCAGCCAATAGCTGGAGGCGGCTGAGCCAGTGCACCATGCTGTATACTGTTATGAGCAGAAGAAAAATACAAACAACATAATACCACATCAATGGATGAAGAGGGCTGGTGGGAGCTCCCAAAAGTAAGAATATTTTACATATATTGTCACTAAAATCAAAATGTCTTGTCTATCACCAGACCTAAAAAAAAAAAAAAGTTTAAAAAAAAAAATGAACCTGGAGGTCTCTCTATCCAAGTGCAATAGTAGTACAGTGATGCTTCCTTAAAAGCAACGCAAATTGTGCTCTGACAGTACCTGCACTAACCATGCTGCAACGACCTTCTGACCTCTAACGAGCAAGGTGGACTATTTCACCAGTTTATTTAACTGACACACAGAGGTCTAATCTCCATTGTTTAGCATGCGATGTAAACAGATTACAGAGATGAAGGCAGTTTACACTGCTATGCTCCCCACCTGTGTTTGTTTCACGTTTTTGGGGCAGGGACAGTTCTTTATCTTAGACAGGGCTGTCCATTCTGATTTATATTTTTTACAGGGCCTATTTTTTAAGGACGGTAAAACGCAGTGAGTGAACTGAATGTTTGTGTGAGAACAAAATTGCCTAGTTCTGTAGATTAATTTTGGAGTATTGAAGAGTCTTCCAAACAGATTAATTCAATTCCCCTGGCCTATCTCAATAAACCCCTATAGCAATCAAAAGTAAAGTACTAACAAATGCTAATCCTTTCCTACCCCTTCCTCCATTTTTAGAGAAGTAGAACACAGAAAATATTCTAGAATCCTTAAAAGTGGTTTTTGCCCCCCCCTACTAATTAGGTATCAAAATCCCACATCCCTTGTGAAAAGTAAAATTCCATCCCAATACATACGAACCTTGCCACCAAAGACCTACAATCACGCACAGCCAGCCAAGGAAATGTCATCCTGATCAGTATTTACACTCCTTGACCACAACACTTTAAGTAGCTAAATCTGGATTTCCGACAATCTGATCCACAAGCAGCAGTAACTGACGCCCCATCTCAATTAATTTTCTTCTAGAGAAGCCACACTGGTCCTCCAATTAAGACCCTTGCAATAAATGCATCTTTACAAGGTGCAATATAGGCAACACATTCCTTTTTGCGAATGAAGGTTAATGATGCTTTGCACTGTACAATGCTAGATCAGTAATGGGACCAAGCCAACATACCTCAATTATTTGTAATGTGACCAATCACAAGAAAATCGTTTCGCATAATGGAAAAACACCTCTACAATCACTGCTTTGGTACCTACTGATGCAAGCTTCTTCGGGAAACATGAGACGCTGTCCCAATCAAGAAGGTTAATAGTTGCAACACTGAAAAAGATTTTAAAATGCAAGTGTCTCCTAGGGATAAAACCGATACAGGGGATAAAAGCAACCAAACGTCCCCATTAGCTGTAACAGAAACCCAAACACAATAAAAGGTAGTCACAGTTTAATAATTGCAACTTCATTTTTGGGGGCTGTCCTGAGAATTCTGTGCCGCAAGAGAAATAGCAACATGTATAATCTAGTCAGTTGGTAGTGTGGTGCTTGAAACCAGAGGCATAAAGGATACGAATTAAGGCAAAGGCATGGTGACGACAGGAAGGTTACTGTGACATTTTTAGGTCGAGGCTGGGTAGCGCATGTGCTGCTCTGCAAGGCATGCTGTACTCAGGTATGGACTTGAATCTCCGCCCACTCTCCCCCCATATTTTTCATTAGCTTGTGTCATTGTCCTTTGGAAACTATTGTTTTTTATTGCTCAATAGGCTTAGTAGTCCCTCCTTAGTACCGCCAAGTCTCATTTTGTAACCTCCCATCAGGACACCCCCTGTTACATGTGCTGTTACTTGGTAGGCTTTGATTACATTCTCCGAGCACGGTTTGTTTAAATAGTTGCTACTGCCCGCTATTGCAGGCAGGACACTCTTCCCCCATTGCTTCCATTTTTTTCCATAGCACGGCACGCTCATACAGTGGCAGCCGTGCCTTTAGTTTATTTGCAGCACCAAACGCGCCTGCATGGTTTTTTGTTTATTTATTCACTTTTTATCTTTTCTAAACTGTCCCATGTCACACTTTCACTTCAATGGCAGCCGTGCCCCAATCCTTAGACGAGCCGCATCGAAGGAAAGGTGTGCGGCCTCCATTAAAGTGAAACCGCGCACTGGGGTGCTTTTACAAAAAGTATTTGTCAACTTGATGCACACATTTTTTTTTTGTAAAAGCGTCCCATACAGTGCTTTCATTATAATGGCGGCCTCGCCCCTTTCTTTAGGCATGGCTCGTCTAAGGAAAAGAGTACGGCTGACATTAAAGTTAAAGTACCACATGGGCGCTTTTACAAACAAGCATTTTCAATGCCTTGGGTATCAAATTTATGAGAGTTCCATAAATGAGAGACCTATTGCGTTGCAAATGCTTGTTTTGCAGTAGGCCTGGAGCAGATTGGATAGTTGGGATGAGGACACGAGTAAGATAAGTAAAATACTGACTATACTGAGGCAACATTTTAAAAGTAACTCTAATGCTTTATTGATTGGCTCTCTCTTTTTAAAAAATACACTTTTTAATTACAAGGATGCGTTTAATTTTATATGTAGTCTGGACACTATGAAAATTATCGGTTCAGTTATTCGTTTCATACAACAATCGATTAGAAAAAGAAAAGACTACGCCCATTTGGAAGCTTTGCTGTATGAAAAAGAAGACACCCAACATTATTCATTTAAATGTTATCTTCTTGCACTTCCTGCACTCGCACCTTATTGCACGAATTGTGGTAGCCTGTATTTTATATACCTCGGTAATAATGCACTTATTACTTTATTATGATATCCTCCCTATGAAGCCCACATTTGTAAATACTGTTTTTAGCGTTAATTGTTGTCCATGATAAATTGTAAGAATGTATTTATTAAATATATGTGTATTAGTATGCTTTTATGGTGTTTGTCTTGTCAACGAATAAAGCCGTTTTGAATTGAATTGAATTGAATTGAATGGCTAACTCTTTCTACTTCTTCTGTCCTAATCCTAATAGGAAAACGGAAGAGTATGTGAGATGTACAGATTAATGGAAGGTTGAGCAAGAGGGTTGTCTACAGCCACTGATGGACTAGGTATAGAAGAGAAAAGCAAATGTGAGTTAGGAAGTATGTTGCAAACACATAAGTCTGCAACAAGTACGTTTCAAACATACAAGTCTGTGTCAAGAATCAAAGTGGAAAATGGTTTTAATCACTAGTGTGGAAGCAAGGATAAACATTTAGTCTTCATTTTCTGGACAATGGATTTCATTTGCATCTGTTTATCCGTTACCAGCATACTCTAGCAACCTTTTAAGTATCCATAATGCAAAGGACAAGCACAGTTAGGTGTCTCCTAAAATCCCACTTTCGAAATCAGAAACAATGAACCAGGCTTTCACTGTACGTCACTGCCACATGGGTATTTGTTTCTCATAGAAATTCCTGCTGATGTTTCATTTGTGAGCCTTAGATGGTAAGTACAGCCACAGGTCGGTTAGAGTGCCAGAATATATGTATAGTGGGAGTTAAGGGGCATAGGGAGCTATCTCATCATGCCGTACTGAGACACCACAAATGTTTTCTTATGCCACTGTCAGTGAAAGAGTATTTAACCATTTACTGTTTAACGCGTAAAATGCAGATGTTTGCAATTGCAGAATTGATATTTACATGGTTTTTTACATTCCTATATTAACAATTCTAGGAAAAAAATCTACTTTACTGCGACAGTAAACCTCCTTCATCCCTGGGTAACCCCTTTTAGTAACACAGCATTACAGTACGGAATTCTGTCTGGAAAACACGTGACACCTCGTCCTAACTGAAGAAAGGTTTTGCTGTTTGTGCTACATAAATGCCAAACTAAGCAAATTCTTCAAATCTTTGCTTGACCTTGAAGGAGTAAAAATACATTTTCAGTCTCCACTTGCTCTCTTTGGCCTCTACCCTTCACTGAATGTGTTGGAAGAATTAGAATGTACTCTGTTCTTCACTGAAAACTGTCTGCATATCAGCTAAAAGGTCTAAAGCTTTTTTGGAAGGTGAGTTGCAGCCATCAAACTTTCACCAAACGGATACATATCCCGTGACGGGAAGACAGACACAAAACTCACTTTCTTCGTTCCAGGCGATCAGGTGCTCAGACTCGATAACCAGTTCCACGCCCTGTGGCCCTGCCTCGCCCTCCATGGCAGGGCTTCGGGGTCCGCGGTAGAAGATCCGCACTGCCAGGTTTTCCAGCTTTTGCAGTGCTGACATCTTGGAGCCCTTGTTCTTGCCAGGACTCTGGCAGGTCACATTAGTTTCATGGTTCATGTCTGCCAACGCCGACTATTGGTGATTGCTTTATTATTTTTATAGGGTCGTATTCACTCACAGGAGGAGGCAAGACAAACCCAAGAAATGCGCCTCATGTGCTGCGGCCATTTACCAAGGCACCGAAACGGATCCAAAAAATAAATCCAGTAGATGATAAACAATTTTTTCCCCAAACAAAAAAAAGGAATTATAACAAAGCAAACAAAATTATAGTAACGCCTTCAAAAAAGTGTAAGAAATATAATCATCTCTACATCTTCATAACATGTCAAAAAAGAAGTCGTGCCTGCCGAAAACTAGAAACGAGGCACGCAATTTGAAAGCGGCACAGTACACCCTCGGCATATGTGTCAACAGAAGTCGTACCAAGGAGGAGTCTTTTATCAGCATGCACCAGTACTCCATACATGCTTGGAAAAAACCACAGGGCAGGACCTCGGTTCCTCTAACCCCGATGTCGACTACTTCCTTGAGGTTGGTGGGGACATCTCTGGAAGCTCTTCGATCGGCGCCAATTCTAAAACTCGGGAATTCTTTTCCGCATATGAGCTGGATTTCTTTGGGAGGACGAGGAGGGTGCCAGGCCCTGCAGAACCAGAAGTCGTTTGGAAAGGTACAGCGATGGCAACAGAGTGCCAGGCTATTGCTGAGAGCGCAGCGTGGAGAGATTTGCCAGAACAATGATCTGGGGACAAGTATGTTGGGAAGATGCTTAAAATAGAACACACTGGCACTCGCTCTCTCAGCGCCTTTATCTTGTTCTTTTAAAATAGTTTCTTTTTTCCAGAGTGGAAACTGTCTCGGTCCAGACAGCTTGAGTATCGTGTAGTGTTACCCAAAGGCTCCTAACGTTACAGTCCTAGGTAAAAGATCAAGGCAGGTAAAGCCACAAAATCGGGCCGATAGAGAGGAGGCTGCTCGCAGGGGGTGTGACAGGGGAAAAATGAGGGACACGAACACGAGGCCAGTCAGGTGTGGAGAAGTGGAGAGGCCTTAAAGCGCGAAGAATCGTAGAGGTGACTTTGACTGCATATCAGACGGCAGTAGGAGATAAAAACTCTACTCACGAACTTCAGCAGCAAGGTATTCACAGTGCAAGGTTTAGGAGGGACGAAGGTACGGCGGAAGGCCCCGTCTTAAACACGCACCGGTGGCCACAAAATGCAGCGTCGCACAGAGGGCTGACGAGGAGGGCTCGCGGACTTTTAAACACCTAATTAAACAGCAGTCTTTCGACTCTGGTTCCTTTGTTTTCACTGCTTCGACCTTGGGTGAAGCCCTTTCCTTGTCGTGGAAAACAAGTTGCGAGCAGATTGTGTTTAGGGAACAAACACTAACCTTTGTTCTAACTTTTTTAGGCAGCTGGCAGAGGAAGGCTGGAAACGTTGCTGAACAACAGGGCTCCTGTTAACCCGATAGGAAGGTGGATCCTGCGAACAAAGGGGGAAGAAGGCGATTCCAGGATCATCGTCCAAAAGCGTCAAGTTTTCTTTTGTTTTCTTTTTCCAGTGCAGCTCTCGGGAGGCACAAGTCTGGCACCACGGTGCGCCTGAAGAGCTCAACTCAGGGAAAGTAGCAAAGCCGCCACGCTCCTTCGGCAGAGGGCGGCTTTATCCGGCAGTTCAGGATTCTGCCGCGGCTTTTTCTTCTTTCCTGAACGTAACCTTTTATCTTCTTGTACAAGGCAATAAAGTGCCGGAAAAACAGCCTTCCACCATCCCCTCCGCAAACGCTGCCAGCGGCCTGGTCCAGTCGCCCCAGCGGGCAGAAGATGATGCTGCTCGCAGATGGGGACAGCAAGGCATACGCCAGGCTGTATGAACAAGTTACAGCACAACGCACTAGGTAGGGTTTCAGGAAGTGCCTCTAGGGAGCAGCAGGAGTCGAAGAGGGAGGGACGGAGCTGGGAAGGATGCCAGCCTCAGACTGATACTTAAAGGCACCCACACCCTGCCTCTCACCAGCTACCTACCTCCCTCCTCTGGGTGCCCGGGGACTGCAAAGAGCACTTACACAGGGCAGAGCGTCCCGTTGCGACACAATTCTGCACAAGTCAGGGCACGGCATTTGAGTAGGGTGGCAGTTCCACAAGAGTGTGGAGAAATCCTTCCCAACATTCAGTGCCACTCCACGGTAAGTCCCAAGTAACCTCTTAACACTACACAATACGTTAAGTGTTTGATGTGGAAGGTAAAGAGCGGCTATCATTGCTAGTACGCTCCCTCTCCCCCAAAAAATAATACCGTAGGGCGTATCATATCGATGGAACACAACATACTTCAACAGATCAGAGAGTGCCTATCAATGTAATTCAATAATATCCGTTTGCGACAGGGCTTCTGCGCCTAGCCAGGTGTAAGAAGCGCTATAGATAAGCAATGAGACTACATAAACTGCGGTCTAGGTGGACTTAAGTCGCTGCAATTCTAAGAACTCTAGAGATATTACGGTATTTAGCCTAAAGGCAGTACTTCCAGTGCCTTGCTTCAAACAGAATGCAAGGAGCAAAGAACAATCGGATCTGGGTTTAAAGAATTACAAAAGATTCACCCAGTTAATCTAGAATTATTATTATTTTTTTTTTTTAACACTGACAAATCACACAGAGAACCCATGCTTGGAATGATGTCCAAAAAGGGTTTGATATACTACGCGGAATCGTTTCAAAAACAAATTTAAAAAAAAACATAACTGCTTCGGGAAGTCACTGAGATTATGTTCAATAGTACAACGCAGTTTGTAAACACCAATCCAGGGTACCGCTAATATTTACGTGCGCTACAGAATAAAGCATGACGCAGCATAAAACCAAATTCCGTCGTAGAGTTAATTGTTTTAAAAAGTCTCATTAACGTCATCAAAAAGTTGTACATCTTAAAAAAAAAAAAAAGTCTCATGCCACTGGACCATTTACGTCATTGGACGGTTCTCTTGCCCTCGCCCAACACATTAGGAGTATGACGTCAATACGGCACTTAACTGGCCCAACAGCAACAGGTCTTCCACCAAGGAGTGTTTCAACTTTTCAAGCAACTCCGGTGCCTGCTAAAGGTTTTACTGGGCATGCTGCAAACCATATTCAGGTAGAGCTCACTCGGGAGCATTCTTCGGCGACACGTGCATTATTAACCCCAAGTGCTTCTTTGTGTTCAGGGGCCTACCTGCTTTGCAGACAACTGCTGCCTGCTAGCAGAGCAAAAATACATGGCAAGCAGGCTTAGCGCTAATTAAACTGTCGATGCGGTGGCGGTGGCGGTGTCTCGTGTCTTTGCTCAGCAAAAATAAAGTTGTTCCGAGGGGCTCCTATTTCGGCACTAAGCGCCATTTCAGGAGCCACGGAGCAGGAAGGCCACCCGCTCTGCACCTGCCGATGGCCCAGAAGGGGTTAACCCCACGCAGGTGCTTCTCCGGTAGGATCAGGTGAATTTTCTGCTTCCTCAGGAGGATTTCAGAGAGCCGAGTCCCACAGGCTTCAGCACGAGGCTTAATATACACCAAGCTCCTCATTAAAATTTGCCTGCAGTAAGCAAGAACAAACCGAGAGTCGAATATTATGAAATCACACATTCACAGGGAAACCCATCCCTTGCGTTCTGCTAGCTTAGCAATTTTATAGCAATAGATCAACATTTTCAAGCAATCCTTAACAGTTACGAGTTCACTCCTCCCTGCAGAGTTCTATACTTGTATCTGAGGACACTTGTTAACCGACGGCTGTTACAACCAGGCAGGTCCTTGAGATCAGGCCATTGTACCTGCTAGTTACCACAAGGTAGAAACAAGCGCTAGGTAACGAGATCTGTAAAGGGCTGAGGAATATCCAGTGCTTTACGTGGGCCGGTACTGTCCGCTAAGGCGTACCGGCACATTTTTATTTTGATAGGGAGAGTACCGGCACTTCTCAGAAACAAGCAGGTACTCTGGAACAGAGCACCTGCACTTCTATTTTTCCATTTCAAGCACCGGGAATATCCGGAAACGGCACATGCAGCTCGAAACACCCAACAAAACTGGTTCAAGCCTTATCATTCAAACAGCTACATGCACAAGATTTTGATGCATCTTCACAATAGGGTAAAGATGTTGGTGCATCGACGAGTAGTACAATTTATGATAATTAATGGAAGTAAACAAATACACTAACAAAGGAGCAAATGGAACCCTTGTTTCTGTGATTTTGCCCCAGCAAACTTAAAAAAAAACATTTTAAGTCAGCAATCCAAGAATAAGAAAGGGAGGATAAGAAACGTCTCCAGCGCTGTCAACTTTAATATATTCACGTTTGTGTTATTTCGCTTCGCCAGGCTGGGAATTCTCAGTTTTCTTTTTTTTTTAGCGCGAACACAAGGGCACATTCATTTTTGTTAGGCACGGGGAGATTAAGCGATTTGCCCAGAATCACAGGAATTCAGCGTCATTGCCGAGACTCTAACCCAGTTCCCCAGATTCGAGGTCCACCGCCCTAGCCATTAGGCCAACTCCTCTCCTCAGTAACTTTAAAAGCAGTAGCGGTGGAAGGGCTGAGCAGTCCTCCCCCGGAGGTCACCCCAGCTCGATTTCATAGCACTACGTATGACAACTTATGGTTGACTGGGGAGGAGGAAGGATCACACAAGGAGCTTTGATGAACCAATTGTCTAACTATTGATACACTTGATGACTTTTCCGTCCTAGGGATGCAGGTATCTGTGCCATGCACCTTGAGAAAATACAGGGTGCTGATTTGAGTCTGAAAGAAAGCCATCGGAATTATTCACCATTGCAAAACTGAGCTATTTCTTAAGGTTATGGGGATAAGAAAATACACATCTTGAAGATTCAAGGAGGTTGCAAATTCTCCTTCCTGGAGCAACAGATGGCTCCAGGAATGGCCTTAATCTAACTCAACGGGTGAAGGGTCCCACTCACCGGGCGGGACATACCCTAGATTTACTGTTCACGAATAACCCTAACCTTCTCACCGCCACTCCCCTTCCGCTCACTTGGTCAGACCATTCTTTGATTCCTTTTAGCTTATATTCCTTCCCCGCCCAACTCAGCTATCCCCTTCCCGGGAGCATAGCAGAAAATGGTGCAAAGTAACTTGTAACACCTTGGCCCCTGCCCTTGCTGGCTTCAAGCCGCAGATAAGTGGGGATCTGGATCTTGATGTTTCGAGCTTCAATGACTGGCTCTCCTCTGCACTTGATAAGGTTGCCCCTATCCAACCCATAGTCTCCTCCAGACTAAAACCATTCGCCCCTTGGTTCACTCTCGTGCTACGCGCCGAAAAAAGTCAGTGCAAAAAACTGGAGCGAAGCTGGAGACTCACTTACAATACTGAGGCAAAAGCTACTTACAGAGCCTCTATCAAGAACTTTCACAGACTAAAGCGTGCGGAAATGAAAGATTACTATGTTAAGAAGATTAACTCTGCCAGTAACTCTGACAATTTTAAAGAGGGATTTGGAAAAGGTTTTACTAAGCCTGCCGCCCTATCTAGTAGGATTCTCCCTACTCAGGAACTCTGCGATGGCCTTTCAGACTTTTTCTATGATAAAATTCTGGACATTTATTCCACTTTCGACCCCACCCGGAAAAAACCACGGGGGTTACTAATCACCACTCACTCACCTCCTTCGCCCCCCCCCCCCCGAATTTGCTCTTCTAAAATGGCTCACCTGTAAATCAGGCTCTCCCATGGACCTTTGCCCGGCTTCTCTTTTTAGCTCAGTTGCCCCCACCTCATCATTTCCCCCCCCCGAATACCTCATGGAACACCTCTTTACAGTCTGGAATCTTCCCCTCTGTCTGGAAACAGGCCATGCTGATACCGATCCTGAAAAAACCTGATGCTGACTCCTCGGTTTTTAAAAACTATCGCCTTATCTCCCTCCTACCTAAACCGGCCAAAGTTCTCGATAAAATAGTCCAGGGGCAACTTGCCACCTATCTTGAAGCCGGCCGCCTTTTACACGACTCTTAATCCGGTTTCAGATCCAGCTACAGCACGGAGACTGCACTGCTGGAGGTATCGGAAAATATCCGTGAATGCATGGACACAGGCGATGCGGCAATGTTAGTGCTCCTCGACTTGTCCGCGGCATTCAATACGGTCTCCCATGACATCTTAGTTGAGAGACTACTCGGCCTCGGGATCCAGGGCACTCTACTCTCTTATCCTGGATCATATCGTTCTTAACTAACCGCACTCAGCAGGTCTTCCTGCAGCCTTTTGTTTCCGGAGAGAAACCTCTGAACTGCGGCGTCCCTCAGGGCTCCGCTCTTAGCCCTCTACTCTTTAACGTTTACCTATGCCCCCTGGCCAAGGTAGTTGAATCTTGCGGAGTCAGAGTGATCTCCTACGCTGACGACACCCAATTAGTGTTCTCATTCAGGGACCACTCCGAAGCTAACTTCTCCAATTTTAGACGTTGCTTGCTCAACATCTCTTCCTGGATGGCCCATAACACCCTCAAGCTTAATTCAGATAAAACAGAGGTGCTATTCTTCAATCAACCTAGCCCTCCCCCTCTCCCCTCTGGTGGCCATCAGAAATTAACCCCCCCTCCGGAACATGTGACAGGGCTCGAAAAATGGTACTAGTCCTGCAGGTCTAGTACCTTGAAAAATCTCCTCGACCTAACTTCACCCTACTTGACCTCCGTCTCTGAAAGCGGAGCAAATGTGACAAGTTAACAAGATTTAAAGGCATCTTTATTTTTCATTAGCTTTGTGAGCAATAAAAATGCCTTTAAATCTTGTTAACTTGTCACATTTGCTCCGTTTTTAAAGACAGAGGATAAACGTTAGTTTGTTTTCCTACTCGCAAGAAAGGGCGAGTAGGACCTAAAAATAGCTCGTCCTCATTAATTCTACCTCGCAAATGCGAGCGGGCGAGTGGATTTGTCGAGCCCTGTGTGACATCAGCCAGGAACCTAGGTTTCAGGTTCAATAACGAACTCTCATGTAAAAATCAAATCAAGCAAGTTTCTGCAGCCTGTTTCGGAAAACTCCACATGATCCGAAAGGTTTCCTCTTTCTCCCACGGGACTCTCGCAGGACCGTTGTTCACCCACTTATCACCTCACATCTGGACTATGCAAATAGTCTGTACGTAGGGGCTCCGGCGTACCCGATCAGACGTTTACAGACGGTCCATAATGCGGCTGCTAGGCTGATATAGAATATCCCTTATCGCCACTCGATCTCCCCATACCTGAAGCTCCACTGGCTTCCAGTGGCCAAACGCATCCAATTCAAATCAATGTTTTTGGTCTTTAGATCACTACAGAGTACGGGCCCGGCCTGAGAGCTCGGACTAAACATGCTCAGTCTAGCCGCGCTCTTGGATCCAACCACCTGCGCTTCCTAGTCACCCCCTGCTTTCGCCGCGCTAGAATGAGCGGCAGAGCTTTTGCGGTGCTCTCCGCCAAAACCTGGAACAGCTTGCCTCTGAGACGGACCAATTCGGAACCTATCTTCCGTCGAGACCTTAAGAATTGGCTCTTCTTCAGCGCCTAAAACCACTGAGTGTACTCCCATCCTTCGCTTGTCCAAGCGCTGGGAAACCCCCGTTGGGGGTAGCTGCGCGCTATATAAGCTCAAAAAATAAATACATAAATCAGAAGAACCTTCAGGAGGGCCACAATACAAAATGATTGCTTATTATTATTTTTTAATCTGCTTAGTTCTCCGAGGTCTAGAATTGGCTTCCAGTGTCCAGTCTTATTTTTTTTTAAAAGAACCTAGAAGATAGCCTACAGTTTCTTCGGCACTTTGAGACAGCCTCTATTGCTCATTTTAGCAAGAGGAACAATTCTTGTACTACTTCCCATAAGTTTAGGTTAAGTTCTCTCCTGTATGGGTGATTTGGTGGTTTCTGTATACATTCGAGAGCATGTCCAGAATGTACTATATGAAACAAAAAGTAGCAGAACATTAAGGATTCTCCCAAGCAGGAGTGAAAAAGGAAATTCTTCCCAGACCGGATGAATTTGAAATAGTAAGGGTTCAGCTTGGGAGAGCCAAGCTATCTTCTGACAGGGTTAGCAGCGAGATTGGGACACACCCCTCTTGTTTCCAGCTGTTTTGCATTAGTTTTGTCTTTAACCTTTGTTGGCTGTGTATCTCCTCATCATATTCCCTGGTCTGGTGGGGTAATAGTCTCGCCCTTGACCCCTTACCAGGTGAAATCTTCAGCTGAACCAGGGCATCTATACTACACGGCTCTTAAGGAACGTGTCATGCCAATCTCACTTTTCACATTTTGTATGGAATCATACACATCCTTTCCAAATAACGTCTGCATGTTGAAGGGTGTCAATTGGAACACAACTGCACCAGAGACGGCACTGTGGGTGTCTCCACCGACTCCAAAACGGTGGTAAGTTGGCCTGCTGAGGGATCTCAGGGCACAGTGGGCTTCGTGGGCCACAACATGGTGACAAACGGCCGCTTGCAGTGACTGACACGGAGGATTGGGTGAGCCTGACATCCCGACTGAGCCCGTGGAGGGAGCGAGGGGGTGGGTGGGTGGGTAGGTGGGTGGGGGGGTGGGGGGGGGGGGGGGGGGGGGGGGGGCTAACCCATTGGACTTTGCCGGCTCACTGACTGCTGTGTTCAGGCCCATGTCAAAGACCTAGAAGACAGATCTACGCAGAACAATATTCACATCCGAGGAGTTACGACTGATGCAGAGCGTGCAGACCAGGAAGAATATGTGGGAGCCCTATTCCACTACATCCTAGGGCCTCGGTGGACATGGAGATAAAGCTAGCTTGGTTCTACCGGGTGGGACCATTGAGATATGCAAAAAGTCCCCCAGCACACATTTTGGTGTGCATTCACAACTTTCACACAAAGGAATCTATTCTGCATAAGGCCCGAGATAGCCATCCGCTTCAGTTCAGAGGACATGCACCTCTGCTGTATCAGGACTTAACGGCTATTACACTACAGAAATGGTGCAATTTTTGCCTGGTTAAGGCCCACCTGAGGACGCCGCCATTTCTTACTCCTGGGGTCATCAATTTCGAATCATCTTCTGCCTCAAAGGCAAGGTACACCAAATGCGATATCTCGTGGAGGCCTGCTTAGTCCTTGGCATAAAAGATCGCTCTTATGAAGATCGGCCGCCTAGCCCACAGGATCTGATGGGGCAACGCCGACCTAGTTGGAAATGACACAAACATGCCACTGACAGCCTGCGCCCTGATCTTGCGGCTATAGCACAGGATAGGAGGTCTGTGCTAAACATGCTATCTGGAAACATGGCCATGGTTGATGAAACTTGAAATTGGAGGACATTTACCCTAATTACTTCGCCGCTAGAGGGTGGGCTTGGCGGTAGTGGGGACGGGATGAGGGGGTCCTGCTGTTTCAAAACTGCCTAGTGGCCTCTTCCCTGATGCGAACCTTTCCCTCATCTGAACTTTTCTCTGGTGCTGGCCATGCCTACTGGGACCATGCTTTATTTATTATTACAATACATGGACATCTCATTGTTTACTGAATGTTTTCCCCATTTGATTATTCGAGGAGTTTTTGGTGTCTTTTTTTCTCCTCCTTCTAGCATGGTCAATTCTAGGCCTCTCAGGTTGTCTAGTACTGGCTCACTGCACTGAACAGCACTTTCCAGTTGCATGCCTCTTTTGCCCCATGATAGAGCCCTCTCAGTGCCTTACCTTCAAATGTAGACTTCCCACAGCTTAAGAGTATTAGCCTCAATGTCCAGGGTCTTAACAAGCCAACGGAAAGGTCAGCTATCCTTTCTCTCTTTGAGCAGTCGGGCAGCAATATCTGCCTCCTTCAAGAGACTCAGTTACTAAAAATTGCAACAGAAGGCAATCCCGCTGGTTCCCGCATCAGCTATGGTCCTCAGGTCCAGCAATAAAGGGTGGGGTTCTCCTCTCGCAGGACTTTCAAGGGGGAATCTCAGCTACTATTGCAGAAGGCAAGAGGCGCCTCTTGCGCTTTGAATCAGGGTGGGTGCATAACACTTTACCCTAGAGAATGTAAATGTCCCTAATGAGAAACAGGAAGGCTTCCTCATGCACTCCCGGGCCTCGGTGCTCCAGACCCCTGATGCAGCTATAGTGATGGGGCGGGGGGGACATAAATTTAGTTCTAGTCATTGAAATGGACCGTTCTAGCCAGCGCTCGAACCAGGCTGGTGCCTTCTCGACCGCAGGCTTGGGCTGACTGACGGAGTGTAGGCTACATGATTTGTGGAATTGACTACATCCAACCACGAGGTACTTTTCATATTATTCTGCTGCACATAAGACTTATGCACTACTGACCATTTTTTTGAGTAACCCTGACCCTCCTTATCTAGGACGCCTCAATTGACCTACGGTTTATCTCTTGTCCGGCCCCCTTTTCACAGACTATCCAGTTGCCTCATTCTCCATCCTGGCACTCCACTGGCGACTGCGGTATACTATGCTTCAATCCCAGACCACGGTCGACTCGATTCGGAAGGTGATCATGTTCTTTCTCCCAACAAACGATACAGGGGAGACCTCCCTAGCCTCTGTGCGGGAAGCCTAGAAGCTGGTAGTTGGGGGAGAGTTTATCACTATCTCTGCGGATGAGAATCATCGTCGAGACAAACGGCAAAGTCTCAAGAAAACTGTCACCGAACTGAAAGCAATACATGGACAGGGGCCCCTAAGGTGTGGAGGGAGTTGTAGAAGGCACGGCTCCTGCTTATGCGGCTTGACTTGGGTAGGGCAGAATACACCATGGTACCCCTCAAACAAAATTTTTACCTAAGAAGCAATCGCTGTGAGCATATAGTGGCCCTTCGTCTTCGTAGCAAAACCCACACCGGCTCTGTGAAGACGACCCGCACTGGTCCCACCACGGAGACCAGCAACATTGAGGGAACTGCTTTGGCCTATCAGGCCTTCTAAGCTTCTATCTATGCGTCTGCGAATAGCACCGATAGAGATCCCTCAAGTGATCTCCAATTTATCGCTCCTACCCATCTGCCTGATGCATAGGCTTCATCCCTACATCAAACTCAAAAAGAGAACCAAGACCGGTTCAAAAGATATATGTTAGGGCCTAATAAATAGGTACCTGTTGAAAAACAAAACAAAACTGGAAGGGAATGGACAGATAAAGATACATCAAACACCCAACAAAGTATATGGATATAAAAATATATATCTTTTATTTTTATTTTATTATTTTGTGTTAAATTATTCATTTCAATTTGTACAAAATTTATATCTAATAGATACATGTATAAATATTAAACATACAATCAGAACACATCAATGTATATGTCTGTTCATCAAAACAGAGTTCAAGGCCCCACACAAAAAATCAGATTCATACATCTACTCACTCAATCCGAATCGCATTCAACAACACACATCACAAAATGAAACAGATTATCCTTAGGTGTTCAGATGGGTATAATAGTTGGTGTATCTCCCAACGGAAGCCAGATGGTACTCAAAGAGGAAGGAGGTCAGCGAATCAAGCGCCAACGCATGTTTCGGTATAGGACCCACCGGGGGGCCCCACCTTCATCAGGGCGTGGACCAAGGATAATAAGGGGCAAGAACAAGACCTAAAAGTTTAATAAAATAAACAAATATAAACACAAAATGTGGGAAAATCAGATTCCAACAGCAGTTAGCTATATTCAAATACATTTTTCTTCAGAAAGAACATTAATGTACATCAGTCCAAAAACAGTTCCAGTTTAATAGCGAATACAAATCAATCACAAAATCATTTGATGAGGCCCAATGGGTCCAGAGGTAGTTCAAACAGACATTCACCAAAATAATATCGGAGTCAAGTGAGAAGAAGCAATGAAACCCAGCACCAAGGTAAAGACAGAGAAAGATTCAAGAATAAAGGAAACATCACATGAAAATTTAAGGGATTAAGCAGGAAAGCGCCGACACCAAACTTCCGAATTCGCGGGTGTAAAGACTGGAAAATAAGCCTGTGAGTAAGGGGAAAGGTCATCTATTGCTAATACATACTAAAAACAGGATCCTTGATAAGC
Source organism: Triturus cristatus (assembly GCF_964204655.1). Taxonomy (NCBI): domain Eukaryota; kingdom Metazoa; phylum Chordata; class Amphibia; order Caudata; family Salamandridae; genus Triturus; species Triturus cristatus. The sequence continues at coordinate 1,150,713,019 of NC_140585.1, forward strand.
CGTAGGCGTCAATCAGCCACACCTATATTCAAAACGTCGTCAGATGTCAGACGAAAGCATCCAGCCTTATTCAAACGAAAAAAGTTTTATTTAAAAAATTAAATTTATAACTCAAATCTATGCGATACACAAAGAACCTTACAATAGCATGGAAAGGTCTGACTGCATTAGTATTTACAAAGTCTATAAGGACGAGATTAAAGACATACTTGAATCGGTAAAAGCGGCGAGTGGAAACAAGCAGCCAATGCTATACGGCGGGTATCATCAAGCCCAAGGGCATGAAAGTCCAAAGATATGCACTCGTGGATGAGGAGCCAATTACGGGATGGGAACGGTAACTGGAATATATGAGCAAAAATCTATGGAGAAAAATAGACAAACATAATTGTATATATAACACCCGCTAATGATAACGTATGGCAGCCAAAAAAACCACACCAGTGAGTCTCCTAAAGTACGGAGGCAACATGCTGAATCAAATAATCAGATGGGGGTGTTAAGCGAGTAAATGGTTTAATAAAAGCTCCTGCCCAGAATGGGAATGTGCGGCAAACCAAGAGCAGATACCCATAGCGGCGTTTAGCGATCAGGGGGGGACATATGAGGCAGCAAATCGCTACCCCAGCATACTTACTTGCTAGTCACGGGTTCAGATCCCGCGTTCCCTCAGTTTCAAACGGACGAAAAGAGTGGGCGTCAGGAGACATCCTCGCTGAAGGAACTAAAGGTCCCGCCATTCTAAATACACGTAGCCAATCGGTCATCAACCAATAAGGCACTGGATGGAAGGAGAGTGATTAACCATAGAAAAGGGACTGGCGCAATGTAACGAGTAGAGAAATCGGCAAAACCATCGCCATCTTAGAAAGGGTTCCTGATATCAGAGTGTAAAGAAACCACTGATACTTAGCAAGCAAGTCTAATCAAATACACGTAAGTCAGAAATAGTACTAATATAGAACGGGCTATTAGGACCCAATGCTAGATAGAAATTGAGAAACAGAAGCGATGTCCAAAGTCCTGCCAAAGCAGCGAAAACACAATTCTAGGCCAAAGAAGAACATTAGTGGGGTTAAAAACGCAAATATAAATCCTAGTGCGCCGATAACCAAAAACGATAAAGTTAATCCTACAAATAATGAAAAAAAAGGTATGTCATTAATCCCTCACAAAGGGATGCAATAGTACAGCAGGGTCCTTAATCAGCAGACCTGGGAGGAAAACAAAAAGGGGGGCGGAAGTGAAAGGAAATAAAATAATCCAAATAAATGAACAAAATCATGCTCCAGGCAGGAGAGTGGGGCCATTCATAAAGTCATGGGGAGGAGATACTCAGAACGGGAAAATCATATGATGGCATTCTCCCACGAGATAATTTCATTTAGGCCATGCCGGACAGAGTCAAGATGGAAAATCCAAAAGGTTTCCCTTTTCTTCCTGATAGAGGTGGGGTTTCTTCCTGGGGGGGGTGTATATCTTCTCCAAAATGGTCCATTTCAACTCGGTATCTTTGTGGCTCTTACTTAGCCAATGATTGACTAGGGGGGCAGATGTCTTATTAATGCGGATATTAGATTTATGTTCGCAAATCCGCAATCTTATCTCCCGGCTAGTTTCCCCGATGTAGGGGAGGTTGCACGGACAAATGATGAAATAAACCACATTGGATGACCGGCAATTGGTCATTCCATGGAGAGCAATCATTCGATTATTGATACCAATGGTACTGCCTACAATCGCCTGGGGACATGCTTGGCAAGTGCCACACCGGTGGTTGCCTTCAACAGGTTTGATGCCGACAATGGCAGTTTGGATGGGTGTTTTTTTCTTTTTTTCCGAGATCTTACCTCTGATCAAGCAGTTTTTTAAGTTCTTATTCCGCTTAAAAGCAAAAAGAGGTTTGGGAATCCCCATCCCATCATTGCCAATATTCCACAGATACCAGAGGGAATTGATAGTTTGTCTGACCTTATGATTAATGTTGGAGTGCTTGGTGACATAAACCAACTTATCCCTCTTTTCATCCCTACATCAGCCAATTTGCATGAAAGAAGTGTGCCATAGCACACCTAAAGCCACTAAAGCCTCCTCAGCTAGACTGCTTTTGCTCTCAATTCTAAAAGGCTTTTTGTCAGGAATTAGTCCCCTTGCTCACTGGGTTATATAATTCCTTTCCTGAATCGGGCTCCATTACTGATTACCGACTTTATGCTGGAAGCTGTTATTTTGGTAATCCCCAAAATCGGTAACGACCCGACCCTCTGTGGGTCATACGGACTTATTTCTCCCTTAAATGTGGACGCAAAGCTATTCACTAGTATACTTGCGCAAAATCTTAACCTATTAATTCCCTGACTGACAGACCTGGACCAATCCGGGTTTATACCCGCCCGCCAATGTGGTGACAACACCAAGTGCCTACTCCACCGTATGGATAAGATACACCGGTCACACAAGGTGGCTTTACTTCTATCTATCAATGCCTAAAAGGCGTTTGATAGTGGCCATTGTCCTTACCGCTTTGAAACGCTGCAGACATTCAGTATATGCAAAAGGTTTTGAAACTGGGCGCGGAGCAGCTCTAGTGCTCCACGTGCCTCGGTCAGGGTTAATAGCATATCATCCTCTCCATTCTTCATCCAGCAGGGAACTGCCAGGGCGGTCTCTTGTCCCCGGTTTTGTTCGCTGTACACATGGAGCCTCTGGCGCAACAGTTGAGGGACAACCAGGCCATCACAGGGATTCCCTTCTGGTTGACCAGCATCTGATTAGCTTATATGCCGACGACGTAAGTCTATCCAGCATAGAGCCCATGGCCTCACTTATGGCCCTAGGCACCGAACTTCAGGCCTTCAGGATGAGCTCCGAATTTAAGGCAAACATGCAAAAGTCCCCGATCTTGAACCCCTCGGTTACGCCTCTGCACGAGACCGCTCTGTGCTCCTAATTTTTCCTTTGAATGGGCAACCAAAGCCATTCCATATCTAGGTAGTTTATTGGCCCAGACTATCCCTTATACATTCAGGCACTAACTGTGCATCCCTCGCCACTCAAACGCATAAAGACCTGTCAACTTTGAGCCACCTTCGCCTCTCATGGATAGGACGAATCACATCAGTTAAGAGAACCATTCTCTCACGCATCTTATATCCATTTCGGACTTTACCCTCATCCCCACCGCCAAATGCTACCTGCTCCCTTCATTTGGACATGAATAAATGTATCTGGGATGGGGAGAATCCCCACCTACATAAACACCTTATGTATCGCTCAAATCGAGACAGTGGTCTGGCGGTCTCTCCGCTACATCGCTATTATCAAGTCGCCCAACTTAGATTTTTAGAGGAATGAAACCGCCAGCTCTCTGAGAAGCACTGGCCTTTATCGATTAGATAGTTGCGGGTACTAATATATGGAAGGAAGTTTGGCTTTCCCGTAAACACAGAGCCTGGGGCCTCACTCCTCCCCAGTGACAAGTGCTACACTCAAAGTCTGGCACTTCGTTGCAGTTAAAGCAGGCCTGACCACCTTCCCTTCTCTGATGACCCCAATCTTTACTAATCCCAAATCTACTTCTAGAATGCGGACAGAGAAGTTTCGATGCTGGATTAGCGCGGGGCTGTAAACGTGTGGGTTGCACCTTTTTGACACACAGGCTTATCCCTTTTGACCATCTCCAATCTGATTACTCCTTAACTGGCTCTGATAGCATCTCATACCTACAAATACGACACTGGGTAATAAGCTCCGAGATGCGACAGGGTGCGGACGACCGATGACCGATGACCCCCTTTGAGAAGTGGCTGATTCTTAAGGTGGATGACATATCTTATAGCAGAGCTTTACAACTTATTGGAAGGTGGGATGCCCCAGATTAAATCCGGAGGGCAGATTAGATGGGAGACCAAATTGGGCAGATCTCTTTCTACTAAGAAATGGAAAGACATTCTATTGGGCACTTTACACAGCTCATAATATGGCCAGTACTGAAACTACATATAAAATTGCTTCCTATGGGTATCTCACTCCAATGAGACTCCTTAAGTGGAACACTGGGTGCTCGGGGATTGTTGGCAGGGTTGTGGAGGCACATGGACCCTACTCCATCTTCTGCCCAAAGCTCACTCGATATTGGAACCTTTCGAACTCCCCGACTTATCCATTGCGCTCTAACAAGGGAAGGCAAATGGTCCTCGCTTTGGGAGCAGCTCAACAGGTTATACTCTCTCTGAATCACAGACAGGACTCCAGACCACATCTCATGGTTGCATAAATTGTGGTTTATTCTCAGGATGGAGAAGCTCTCCTTAGCAACAATCCCAGGCAACTCCTCCTACTCAGACTTGTGGGACCCCATTATTCAAATTCTTTCTTCTGAATTCCAGGAGTTAACCTGCCCGGTCTATTTACGTCTATTACAACTGATCCAGGTTGCAGCCCCGCCCAAGGCCTAGACTAATCCTTGCAGTTCCTACACCTGTTATAACCACATAGCCTAGTATTGTGCCCGTATAATTGATCATTCCGCAACTACACCAAAAGAGAACTGGGAGGAAGGGCATGAGGATTCTTTAGTTACTTTCATGCTTGTTTGGTTTGTTTTTTAAATGCCTGAATCATGCTGCCAGCCCCAGGGTTATAAGAGCAGTCAGCCCTCTGGGGTTGTAGGCGGCATGCTGTGTATTAACTTGAAAAGGCAGTATTAATAAACAGAATTGATCCATAAAGCACGAGTGAAGGGAGAAACACAGAGGGCACTGGTGGGGTAAAGCAACACAGGGGGGTGGGGAGCAACGGAAGAGCATCATTTGGGTGGGAAGAAACACAACAGTTGAGGGGATGGAACCAGTAGGGGGGATAGGAGGGAGGAGAAGAAACAGCAGGCAAGATAGCACCATAAAATAGGCAAAAGAGTAGCATATGGGCGAGAAAGAAACAGTGAGAGAGAAACCTGGAGGCGGGTGAGGAGAGGCATGCAAATGACAGAGTGACACAGAGTACAGGGAATAGAAGTATACGAAGAAGACAGCTGGAAAACACATGCAGTCTCGTGGAGGGCTTATCCAAAAAGAAAAAAAGTGCTGATTGAAAAGCAAGAGGGGAAAGCACGGAATCCAGCCAATGAAAAGAGATCATAAAGACGCTATGATCCACAGATGGGACAAATAATCAGGCAAACAAGACTGACAGGAAAGCTAACCAATGGGTAAGCAGTGGCTGCCCCTGAATATTCTTGTTAAGTCCACAATGAGTCTTTCGCAACCAAACAGCTGTGGTGTCTGGTAGGCTCAACCTAAGGAGAGCAGTGAGTGGAAGCGGTCAGAAAAAGTAGCAGCAGAGTTAAAAGTAAGCAAGACAGAAGGGTATTTGGACAGAAATCAGAGCAAGGACACTCAGGGGTGTGGGTATGCAGCTAAACAGAGACAGAAAATGAAACTTGCGTTCTAAGGACATAGCCAAGGTTGGAGTTTAATAAAAAATAAGCTTGCAAAATGTATTTCACAAACTGCCCAAGCAAAAGATCACATTAAACAAGCATTGGCATAGCCAATAGGTCTCACCTTTGGGACCATATAAGTGTTTAGCCATGCAACATTTGCGTTACTAAATACTTATAAGGTCCCAAAATCGAGACCTATTGGCTATGCCAAGCGGCCTTGAGGCCGCGAAAGTTAAAGTGATCGCAATTGCGATCAACATCAAAGCGGCCTTGCGGCGGCAAAAGTGAAAGCAATTGCGGTAAAACGCAGCGCCCGCGCACATGCACTGTAGCTCTAGGCTGGCCTGGTAGCACTTTTTGGAGCCCTCTCAATAAGTCTCGCCAGACCAGCGCATGCGCTGGGTCAGGTGAGACCTAAAAACCAAACCGAGCATCAGAGAGCCTTCCTGTTTTTCCAACAAGAAGATACAAACTGCCCAAGGGGTGAACGGGCAACAGGAAAACACATTTATAGAAACATATTGGCACATAACTAAATGTGTGCGAAAGATCAAAATAAGATTAAGGGTAGCTAGACATGCTTCCAATATTTGTGGGAACAAATAACGGGATAAAGGATGGACCATTATTCACAGCAACACAGCCAGTGGTAGATCCAACACAGTTGCTACCGCAATAAAGGATCTGGGGTTCACACTCAAATCAAGCAAATGATACATGGGGCTAAGGTAAAACATAGGGCCAATGTTCTGGTCATTTCAAAGTGGTAAGCTGGTGAAAAATTGCCTCTAGACGCTATCATGAAGAATGCTCTATCACTAGCTCCCTCTTCTTTTGCAGTATCCCTCGATGGCTCATCACTGCTGATATTTTAAGAACAAAAACAGCAAGGCTAGTCAAAGAAGCCTGAGGTTACTCAAGACTGAGCGATGGATGGGGCTCTGCTATGGTACGATTGGTTTCATTATTAATGCCAAAAGAGAAATGGTCTCTAGAGGCATTAAACGTTCAACCTTACCTTCAAATAATAGAAATGTAAGCATTATTATGTCCATATGCTTCTGAAACAATTACGGTGATTACAAAAAAAAACACAAATGCAATATTTGGACAAATTCAGGCACATTGCTCAAGGCATCTTTTCTCATGGGTGAGGTGTAACTTCATACAAGGAACTGGGCTAATCAACATTGTTGTCAGAAGCTGACCTGGGAATTCAAACTGTCTTCTACCCTTAATAAAGTTAACTGTTCATAATGTTCCATCAATTTTGAAACCTATTTGGTATTCAAACTGGCCAATTACTGAAATGATAAACGAAATGAATATTCACACAGCAGTCAACAGCTGAAGCACTACCTACGTCTCTAAGGGGGGGGGGGGGGGGCATAGCCGCTTTACAGAAAGGGGGTACAGCGAGGCTGAGAACATCAAAAAGTACAAATGTTGGGGTGCATCCAAAACACATCAGTTGAAGGCTTTTAGTTTTGACTTGAACATCCGAGGTGTACTAGGTTATGAAGGGTGCCATGGGCCAGACGACCAGATAATTGTGTGGGGGTTAGTGCCGATATGAGATGATGGGAGGGCTGTATATACAAGCTGACAGCATCATCTGCCAGTCTTCATGAACTCCTGCACTGATCTTAGCTTTCCTCGTGGCTCAACGTGCCGACCTTCAAATCTTAGTACTGGACTCACTGCTCTTACAGTTTAATAGGACAATGTTCATGCGAGTCAATAAAATAAGAGAAGAGGAGTTCACACTCTCCCCCGAAAAGCGGATTAAAAGAAACTAGGGGACACAGAAAATTCCATTTAAGACTTTTCAATTTCGCTCTCATGAATCAAAACGCTTTATATAAAATGATGTCCTTCATGCCTTTTGAATTCCCAAACATATGAAGGTGTCTAGGGTTTTGGACTTTACAGCGGCTTTCCGGAGTGTAGAAAACATGCAGAGAAAAGAGAGGCATGTGCTTTTCTTTTCGAGCATCAGGGAATATCAGTCTTTCCCGAAAAACGTGAAGTGGGAGACATGGTTCTCTTAATAAAGGCAGCGTTTAAATAGCAGGACAAAGATTTGCACAGCGTAATGCGCCAAGAAGAAAACAAGTTACTTACCTGTAACTGTAGTTCTCCAGTATTGGACCTTTCATAGATTCACATGCCTGAATCATTCCCCGTCGTCGAGACGGGAGTCTCCGGTACATAAAAAAGCTTTGCTTAGTATCATAGCAAACAGAAAAAAGGCCTAGGCCCATTTTCCTTTGCAACCCATAACCTTCGTTATGTAAAAAAGGACTAAACCAGTCCCTGAGCCAATCAGAGCCTCTCACCCTCTAGAACACTCCTGAGAGAACCTTCTGCCCTCAGATTTTCGTGCACTTGTGCAATAACACTCTTTGTGCTAAATCCGAGGTGAGCCTCTCAGGGGAGGAGGGTGGGTTGCATGTGAATCTATGAAAGGTCCAATACTGGAGAACTACAGTTACAGGTAAGTAACTTGTTTTCTTACTCCAGTATTGGAGCCTTTCATAGATTCACATGCCTGAATCAGAATAGCGAGCAGTAAATAAATGCACATTTTTTGTTACCTAGAAAGTGAATCCAGGAAACATATACAGTGTGATAAAAATGGTATCTGTAAACCAAATTCCACCTCTCAAAATTTCTTTGCAAATGGTAATACAATAAACAACCATAAAATGTGCCAACGTACATAACAAAGGAAGGAGGGATGGTAAAGAAGGCTCACCGTTACTGGATAAGGTTCCTCAGCACCGCTTCTCCCACTGCCACATCTCTCTCTGTGGCTGCATCCAAGCAGTAATGCCTGGTGAAGGTGTGTGTACTCGTCCAGGTCGCCGCTCTGCAGATATCCTGGATCGGTACTCCTGCAAATAGAGCAGTAGAGGTGGAGACTGCTCTTGTAGAATGAGCACGGACTCGTGCATTCAAAGGTCGGCCAGCTGCCTGATGACAATACCCTATGGCACTTGATATCCATCTGGCAATTCCTCTCTTTGACAAAGGGAAACCCTTTCTGGGTGCGCTGTAGGCCACAAAAAGCTGTGAAGACTTGCGGAAAGGCTTAGTTTTCAGCAAATAGAATTTCAAACAACGCTGGACATCCAGCGAGTGGAGAGCTCTTTCCGCCGCTGTTGATGGTTGTGGAAAAAATCTTTTGAGAATTAAAGGTTCGTTCAAATGAAAGTCAGTTGGAACCTTAGGGATGAATCTTGGATTAGTCCTGAGTATTATCCTGTCCTCCTTGAACTGCAAGAACGGCTCTTGGATCGTGAGAGCCTGAATTTCTCCCACTCTCCTGGCTGAAGTGAGTGCAATGAGAAGCGCAACTTTCCAGGAAAGAAATTTCAGTTCCGCCCTGTGAATTGGTTCAAAGGGCTGTTTCATCAACTGGGAAAGAACGACATTCAATTGCCAGAGAGGTGGTGGTGGTTTTATTGGAGGAAAAACTCGGAACAGACCTTTCATAAACTGCTTGATGACTCTAGCAGACCACAGAGATGGACCAGAGGCCGTTCTTCTAAAGCGTGAAATTGCAGCTAGATGTACTTTTATAGACGCATGCGCCAAACCAGACTTAGCCAAAAGCAAGAGGTATGGAATAATCTCGTGAGCTTCTGAAAGCAGCGGATGAATGTTAGACCTTTTGCACCATAAACAGAACCTTTTCCATTTCATCCGATATGTCTTGTTTGTACTATCCGCTCTAGCTCTAGATAGAATCTCTCTGCACTCCGTAGGGATATTCAGATGTTGAAATTCACGGTATTCAGGAGCCAGGCTGCTAACTGCAGAGATTTCGGATCCGGATGCAGCACTTCCCCCTGGAACATTGTCAGCAGAGACGGTATCGGCTGCAGGCAAATCGGGCGCTCCTCTGACAGTAGAAGAAGCTCTGCAAACCAATGCTGTCTGGGCCACCACGGAGCTATCAGGATTAACCTGCATGGTTCTTTCTTGATCTTCATAAGAACCCGCGGCAGGAGGGGAATTGGAGGAAAGGCGTAGGCAAAGATGCCTGACCATGCCATCAAAAACGCATTCCCCCAAGATCCCCGTTGGGGAAGCCAGCTTGCGAAGAACCGGCATTTTCTGTTCTCCCTTGTCGCAAAAAGATCTACTATTGGAGTTCCCCATTTCTGGAAGATGTTGTCCAAAATCCCGTTGTCGATTTCCCAATCGTGACAGACAGACTTTAGTCTGCTTAGAGTATCCGCTTTGGTGTTCTGGTCCCCTGGAAGATGTTCCGCTGTAATGGATACTTCGTGTCGTAGAGCCCATTCCCATATCCACTGGGCTTCCCGAGACAGGGAGAGAGATCTTGTGCCTCCCTGTTTGTTCAAATAGTGCATTGCTGTTGTGTTGTCTGTTCTTACCAACACGGCTGCACCTTGAATCCTTGGCAGGAACGCTAACAATGCTAAGCGGACGGCTCTGAGCTCCAAAAGGTTGATATGCAATTGTTGTTCGTCCGCTTTCCAACGACCGCTGACCTGCAGATCCTGAAGGAATGCTCCCCATCCTTCCAAGGATGCATCTGTTGTAATGACCAACGGAGCTGGCTGAGTCAGGAAAGAAAGACCCTGTGAGATGTTTCGTTTTCGGGTCCACCATGTCGCCGCGTGGACCATGATCGGCGTCACTTTGATTATATCCTCGAAGGATCCTGTCGCTTGATGCCACTGAAGATCCAATTGCTCTTGTAACGGACGCATCCGTAGTCTGCAGCAAGGTACGAGGGGAATGCAAGATGACATCGTTCCCAGCAAAGACTTGTACCTGCGTACTGAAAGAGACTTTCTTTTTATAAACGCCTGGGATAGAGATATTATTCCGCGCTGTCTCTCCTCGGAGGGGAACGCTCTGTTTACCTCCGTATCCAGGATCGCTCCCAAGAAAGTTATATTTCTTGAAGGTTGTAGAGTCGACTTCCCCTCGTTTAGAGTGAGGCCTAAACTGGCAAATAGTTCTATGCAAGCCTCTGTTGACAACTGGGCTGACGCTTTCGATGGAGCCTTGACTAGCCAGTCGTCGAGGTAAGGAAACACTTGGTGTTTCTGTCTCCTTAGTACCGCTGCCACTGGAGCCAGACATTTTGTAAAAATCCTCGGGGCCGATTTCAGACCAAAAGGAAGCACCCTGAATTGGTAATGATCTTCGGCCACCACGAACCGAAGGTACTGCCTGTGTGAAGGATGGATTGGAATATGGAAATATGCATCCCGTAAATCCAGTTTGGTCATATAATCCTCTGGGTTTAACAGCAGCAGAATATCCTGGAGGGAAATCATTCTGAAGGTCTGATCCTTGAGGTAAGTATTTAGGGATCTGAGATCCAAAATGGGGCGCCATTGAAGAATGTTTTTCTTGATCAGAAAAAACCGGGAATAAAATCCCCTTCCTTTCTGGGAATTCGGTACCGGTTCTATTGCTCCCTTTCGGAGCATTGTCCGAATTTCTTGACGCATCTGATGCAAATACTTGACCTCTTGAAATCTTGGAGGTGAACAAGGGGGGCTTTCCAGAAATTCTAGAGTATGACCGAATTGAATTATCTGGAGGACCCATTGGTCCGTCGTTATCTGCTGCCAATTTTGATGATGATAGGAAATTCTTCCACCCAGGGGAATATGTGACATATGAGGAGTAAGTGTCACCAGAATGTCATTGTCTTCGGGTGGTGTCTTTCCCTTGACGACCTCCTCGACCTCTAGGAGTAGATTTTGTGAAACCTCCTCTTTGTGAATATTGTTGTTGACGATATGGTTGAGATGATGTGGAGTAGGAAGAATAACGGCCTTGTTGATAACCCCCTCTATAAGAGGGCTGGCCCCTACCACGTGAGCCACGAAAAGGAACTTTCCTATACTGCAATGTTCCCAGAGATTTCGCTGTTTCCGTATCCTTTTTTATACTCTGTAAGGCCTCATCCACATGTTTTCCGAACAGATCTTCCCCATTGAACGGAAGATCCAAGATCTTATTCTGGACTTCAGGCCTAAAAGATGTTGCTCTCAACCATCCTTGTCTGCGCAAAACCGCCGCTCCTCCCAGAGATCTGAAGGCCGTGGTCGCAATGTCCATTGCACAATCTATGACTTCAGCCGAAGTCCTTTCACCCTCCTGGAGGATTTTTCTAGCCTCTTGTCTGTCCGCTTCAGGTATGCCATCAATGTATGGTGATAGGTCGCACCACATCTGCCTATCATACCTGCCCAGGATGGCTAGTGCATTTGCTGCCTTAACCAGAAGAGCAGACATGGACGAAAACCTTTTTCCTGCATTATCCAAGCGCCTACCCTCTCTATCCGGTGGCGTGGAAATTGGAGCAGAGGGATTCCTCGACTTTTGCTGCGCCGCTTGAGTTATAACCGAGTCCGGTTTGGGGTGACCTAATAAACAAGCCGGAGCATCGGAAGGCGCTTTGTATTTTTTGTCCAGCCTAGCCAGCACTGGAGTAACCGTTGCCGGCGTCTCCATTACTTTGAGACCTTCCTCCCATAGATGACTCACAATTGGAAGAGATCTAACAGTCTTGCGAAACGGTTCTTTAAAATCATATAAAAAGCATTCTGCTTTATCTGATGACATACTGAGCGCAAATCTCTGCGCGGCTCTTTCCATCAGATTATGGAACCCTCCAATGTCCTCCGGAGGGGAATCCACAGGTCTTGGTGACGGAGATGAAGGGGACGGAATCAAATACTCATCCCATTCCTTACTAGGATCTGTTATCTCCCCTTCCTCCTGCTCTTCATCCTCAGAAGTGTCCAGAGCCGGCTGCGGCAAAGGTGTTAGTGGCCGCGGAACCGGTATCTCCTGTCTTCGCAGTGGTGTACATGGCACAGAGTGCGCCGGAGCCACTGGCATCCTTTGGGTAGACTGAGGCAAAGTATGCCTCTTCTTGTAATCATCCAACATGAACTGCAAATCCGTCAGAAGAGAAGCTGGAACACTCACCATCTCTTCCTGTTCATGTTGTCGGGGGGGGTCCTGATAACCCCCATACTCATCCTCCCAGTCATCCTCCTGACATTTAACGTGCAACTGAGAGGGGCTACTTGCATAGCCAAACGGGCCCTCATTATCCTCTTCCTGCGAATCTTCTTCTTCCAATAAATGGGATGGAACCAGAGGCGTTACCTTACTAGGAGACGTAATATCCGGGGTAATCCTTCTTTTCCTGTCAAAACCCCGCTTTTCCGGGGTTTTTTCCCTCGTCGACGAGCCCGTCGACGAGATTGCCATTTTAACCGCCGTCGACATCGTCGTCGTCGATGCCGTCGTCGACGCTGTAGACATAGTCGTCGTTGCCGCCGTCGACGATGTAGTTGTCACCGTCGTCGACGGTGCCGTCGACGATGTAGTTGTTGTCGTCGTCGTCATTGCCGTCGCCGTCGGCGCTCTCGTCGTCGACACTGCCGTCGACGATGCCATCGTCGACGAGAGTATAGGCTTAATAATGACTTTTACTTCACTCTTCGTCGTCGACGACGCTACCTTCTTCGTCGACGATCCCGTCGACGATGTAGATTTTCCTAATTTCTCCTCAGGTGAAGTAGACGCTGGCTTTTTAAGCGCATGTTTAATTTTAAGGGGTGATTTTGAAGGCTCAGAACTTGTTTTCTTTGGCTGTTCCACCCCTGAAGCATGACCCTTGCTCTCCTTTTCTTTAGTTTTAGGAGATTTTGAGGGACTGCGCTCTGAAGACCCAGCAGTGGTCTTTTTAAGAGCCTTCTCAGGTTTCTCCCCTGAGGTATGAGCCTGAGGAGATCTGCCTCTCTTCTGAGATCTCCTTGAAACATTTGACGCCTCCTCACTGTCACTAGACACGACGTCCTTCCTGGTTTTAAGTTTTTGGAGCCAAATTAGCAGTCTGCCTTCACGATCCCTTAAAGTCTTATTAGAAAAGGTGCGACATACCTTACACTCCTTCGCCTGGTGGTGTGGGTAAAGGCAGTATATACAGTCCTTATGAGGATCATCAGTATATAATCTCTTCTTTGAGCAGGTGGCACAGGCCCTAAACAAGCCTTTCTTTTCTTTATCAGCCATTCTCCTAGATGATGTAGAAATTTCAGTAGAAAAAATCACCTCAATCTAAAACCAACTGTAGAATTTGAGCAGAGCTCAAAGGAGACTCCCTAGCACAACGTGCGGTAGAAAATCTGAGGGCAGAAGGTTCTCTCAGGAGTGTTCTAGAGGGTGAGAGGCTCTGATTGGCTCAGGGACTGGTTTAGTCCTTTTTTACATAACGAAGGTTATGGGTTGCAAAGGAAAATGGGCCTAGGCCTTTTTTCTGTTTGCTATGATACTAAGCAAAGCTTTTTTATGTACCGGAGACTCCCGTCTCGACGACGGGGAATGATTCAGGCATGTGAATCTATGAAAGGCTCCAATACTGGAGTAAACTCTATGACCAACACTGTTGGGTACAAACGCAACTGAGCAAATTTACAAAAAAAAATTGTAGGGATTTTCAGTATAGGAAAATCAACATTATACATTTCCACTTGTTGGAAATTCCACGTTAATAAACCAAGTCCAATCTGTTTAAATGTGAGCATGTTCAGTTACTCCTGTGACTGCCGGCCCTGAGAGATTGCCAAAAACTGAGTTTACGTGGCCCCATTCAAAATTTGTGAACGCATGTATACGTTTATCTATATCTTATATTTAAATATGTACATAAATCTCTTGTGTGTGTGATGGGGTCACCTTGACCACAAATCTGGTTGGCAAAGTAATCATACAAAAGTGACTTAAGTAAAGTCTCTAACGCACGGGACTCGATTGGTGAAAAGGTTACGTGTAAATCTCCGCATAAGTAATAAACTATGAAGGTGGGAATGTTACGGCCCCAGGCTCCCGCATAGCATAGATCCTTCACCCATTATCATCAGACATCACCATCTCTGCATAAGGCGGTATTGGCACATTTGTAGGTCTCTCTTGACAGTGCAGCTGTCACCAGACCATAGCTGATCAACGGAAAAAGAGCTTTCAAAAGTATAGCTGTACTGAGAGATGGGCTTTGACTCTACATTTGACTGAACAGAAGTTGTGTGTTTGGTATTGCACTTTTTACCTTGTGAGAAAGCTTAAGCCCAAAGCATGACTGTGTTGCTTATGGGGTCAAGTCACTGAATAAGTCTATAGGCCTGATATGTTTGTTAAGAAACGTTACAACAAGGGCAGAAAACCCGAATCATTTATTGTAAAAAGCATGTCAAAGTAAATAAGCATTTATAGGTTAATTATTACTCTACATTAGAGCTTGCAGAGATGTATTTTGTTCTTCAAAATCTCACAGATTACTGTACTAGGCATGGGTTTTGGTACTGGATGACCCTTTGGCAAACTGTGGTGATAGCAGATTTGCAATGCGATACTCCTTGTTAGGCCCTCTTGGGAGAGAGAGTATTTTGTTATGCTAACTGCAATTCTGTATATATTTGTGATGTCATGACTGTATGCCTGACGGTTGCCTTGTAGGTTAGCTAATGCTCAAGACAGTAGACCCGAGGTGGATCTGGTAACCGGACAATGACAAAGGCTATAAACCTGACTGTCATAACATTTCATAATAGTGAACCAAAGGCAATAAACATGGCTAATTTATTGGGGAAAGTACTTGCTAAAGCTAATAGGCCTTTAACAGTGAATGTACTTTAAAATTTACACTGCATTACAGGCTGTACTCGAGTATTCTGTTACATGATATCACAGATTACTGAAGCTGACAATGGTTTTGGTGCTGGTCATCCCTTTGACAAACTGGGGTAAAAGATTTTGTTTGTGATAATCTATGGTAGATCGTTTTGTGAAGGACTGTATAGGGTTTTGCAAACTGTGATGTGTGTACATACGTGTAATTGCACAGGTGTATGCCTAATGGTTGCCAGTTTATGCACACTTTAAAAGGGCTGCGTTAGTTACGAAGACAAGCCAATGATAAAGGCTATAGGCCGGATAGGTTCACTGGGAAAAGTTATTCCATATGTCTTAGGTCTGGTCTGTTTATTATGAAAAATTAAGACAAATGCAGAAGGCATTTATTATGAAAAGTATATATTAAAGGCAACTGCTCATAAGAGAAGATTATTATTGCACTAAATTAAAGTCTTCTGATAAGTATTTTGTTCTCACAGATTACCTTAGTAAGCAAGGGTTCTAGTGATTATCACCCCCTTTGACTAACCGAGGGTAGAATATTTGCACTGTAATAATTCTAGCTAGAAACTGTTCGGAAGGAAGGTTTGACAGGGTTAGATGTCTGCAAGGACCCTGTAATTAAAAGCATTTAGACAGACAGATGGATAGGGACTTGTATATGCATACACACAGAGAGGGGCTACAGTTCAGCACTTTTCTGCCATTGGTCTGTATGTGTCACTTACACTCAGCTTTCCTGCATGAGAAAATGGGGCAATGGGTCAGCCCACTTCATCCTTTGGCTTTATCACCCAGGGAGGTATGCCATATGTCTGATCACTGTTGCACACCCACCCAAAAATGAGTCCACTTCAGTGCCAGGGCTGGTAGTCCAGTCTTTAGTTTTCCATTTCTTCACTTTATTAGATTCATTTTCAATCCTTTCCTTTTACTCTTTACATTTTCAGTTTTACAGCACACTACATTCTCCACAAAAGGTGGGTTGGTTGCTTGCTTGCCGCTCATTTAATCTGCAGTACGCTGCATCCTTGGCAGCCACAGCCTCTAAAAGAGGCTACCATTGTGGAAAGATATTGCCCCTACTGTATCATTGCTTTACCATTCTAGATTGCCAAAATTGGGGTTCTAAATGCAGCAACCATCCCAATGATACACTATGCACAATACTACTACAAGGTGAAAACCTGGTGCTATGTTTACTTTCGTTATTGCAAGCATATGGTAGCAGCATACTTATTCTACTTTCATTCTTTTATTTTATATTGCATATCTCGTTGAGCTTATGTGTGTTTTACTGTGGTCGTGAAAGTCTGTGAATGTAAGACTATGCCAGTGGGTAGACGAATGCATGCACGAGTGGATGGATTATGACAGAGTGCTGTATTATCCCTTAGTAAGAATCTAAATCCATCAGTGGCTGAAATGTATTTTCATGTACAAGCAAGACTTATTGCATTGTTAATGCTTGTTGGACAAAGGGCCGGACCATAATCTAAAGACAATGAGACCTATTCACAATGATAAATATACATGAGTGCATTTACTTTTGTGTACATTTAGTACTAACCCTCAGTGTAACAACGATTTTTCTGCTATTTGTCATTTACAAGTATAGATTTACACCTAGAGGTGGACGTAAATCTCCACCACTCCAAAACAGGGGGTCAGCCTACTACAAGATTATTCACAAGTGTACATTTACTACTAATAACTTTGCATATGCATGTGGAGTTCACCGCCACCCTCACAGAGGTCACCCTAAGGGAAAATAAAGGGAAAATTGTTATAGTTCGCTATTCTTGAATAAAAATATTAAAACTATCTTAATGTAAAATATACATGTAAAGTCATAAATATTTAATTTTAAGCTACCACTAATAAAATGTGACAGCACATTAACTCAAATTAAATGGGTAATCATTTATTTAAATATTAATCATAAATTATAATAATGATTAATATTTTTTAAAAAAACTCCCATCACTAGCATTTTTATTTGTATTTAATATGTAGAGCCTAATGGTAAAATGTGTAATGTGCTTTCACTAAAACGTAAAAAGTTTAATAAAATTAGGTTTGTCAACTTCCAAATAATTATATAAAAATTAACATCGAAATAAATATACATTGTAAAACTAGAAATAATGTAATTATTTTAACATTAGTTAGTTCCTCTGGGTGTTATTTTATTGCCCTGCCTCCATTGTTTAATATTGGAGTCTGTTGCAGAAACAGGAAGCGGCCATTTGTGGTGCTTGGCTTACTCGAAGGCTGGGCTGGAGTACATGTGCACCTATTTTGACACCTTTAGGGTTGTAGCAACTTAGGATATTAACCCTTTGCGTGCTCATGATGGAGCAGTTCCGTCATGAGCCACGGTCGGCGTGTGCTCATCACGGAACCGCTCCGTCATGGCACCCACCCATGGGGGAAGCAATGGCACTCCCCCAATGGGCAGCCCATCTAGCCCCCACAGAGGGGGATGGCAGCGGAAGAGTTCTCCCCCCCCCCCCCCCCACACCCCCGGATAATCCCATGAAGTCCACGCGTGCCGATGTCATCAGGAAGCCCCGGACGCGCTGGAAGCCATTTGCTTCCAGGCAGCAACGTGAGTGTTTGTTTGCTACTCCGGTGGGGCGGGGGGGGGGGGGGGGGGGGATTTGTTGCACATTGAGGCATCGGGAGAGGAGTGATAACCTGCTGCATGATCGCGCACAGCAGGAATGCCCCCACTAGTCACCAGGGATGTGTTTTGTTTGTAAAGGAATCCACCCCTTGGGCAAGGGTCGCTTCCTCAAGATGGCCACTTATTTCAAAGACTTTCCTGCCACCCCTGGGGACAGATCGCCCGGGTTTTATAGCGTTTCTGGCCCCGGGGAGGGGGGTGGGGGGGGGTGGGGGGCAGAAAAGCCCACTAGAGCCAGGGATAGTAAAAATATTAAAATGGAAGTGACCCCTTGGGCAAGGGTCGCTTCCATGGGGCATATTTTTTTAAAATGTGTATTCTGCCCGTTTATTCGGCAATGCCCCACTAGACACTAGGGAATTCTTTATTTATTTAAAGGAAGTGACCCATTGGGCAAGGGCCGCTTCCTTAGGGGACAGATCGCCTGCGTTTTTTTGCATTCTGGCCCCAAAAAATAATATGGAAGCGACCCCTTGGGCAAGGATCGCGTCCAGGGGGCCTATTTATTTAGTCTGCCCCCCCCCCCGGGGACAGATCGGCCCGTTTATTTGGCCTTTCAGCCCCCCAGGGAGGGCAGAATACCCCACTAGACACCAGGGAGTTCTTTAAAATTTAAATGGAAGCGACCCCTTGGGCAAGGGTCGCTTCTGGGGGGAGCATTTTGTTTACGTGTTTCCTTCTCCCCCTGGGGGCAGATCTGCCCATTTGTTTGGCCTTTCTGCCCCCCCAGGGGGGGGTGGGGCGGGATGCAGAAATCCCCACTAGGCACCAGGGATTTTGTTTGGTTTGTAATGGTTGCTTCCAAGGGGGTAACATTTGCTTAATGTTTTTTCTGCACCCCTTTCTTTTGCCTTTCTGCCCTAGGCGGGTGGGGAGGGGGAGGCAGAAATCCCTACTAGGAACCAGGGATTTATTTATTTTGCAAGGGGGGCACATTTCTGTCTGCTGTTCTCTGCCCCACCTGGGGGACAGATCGGCCAGGCAGACAACTTCACCCGATCCCTTGGGCAAGATCACCCCCCATTTTTCTTAGCACTATTTGATCTGGCAGATTGACTATTTGGGTAGTGACATAGTGTGTTATAATGTTAATTGTTTTATTTCTTATGAATTGCAATTATAATGCTTTATTTCTCCCTTTTTGTTCTAGTTCAAGGCTTTTGCTCTTTAGACTGTTCCAGGTTGCGGTATCGTTACTGGTGGTTCTGCTGTTTGTGTAGTTGCATGTGTTTGGTAAGAGACTTTTCTTTGTACAATGTAAATCAGTTTCCTTTCTCTGAATGAATGTGTTTTTTGCAAATGGTGTAATAATAGCAGTATGTTTGGCTTCTGTTTTTTGAGTGTCAAAAACTTTTTGCATTGCTTGATGTGTATTTAGTTGTCTTGTGAGTAATTGCTTTTGTTTTTTTCTTTCTAGTGGGATATCGTTGGTTTTTGCTGTCTCACTGCAGAGTAGGTGCTGGTGAGTGTAGCTGTCTCTTCCAAATGAATCGTAGAGTTTTTGAGTATATAGATCTTTGTGATAAAGGTACACATTTTGTGCAGTCTCCTTTCTTAGTAAGGATAATGGGAAGCCGCAGGATTACTGCTCAGCAGGTTGTTGGTATGCTTTTTGAGTCGTCCTTTGACCATGCTTCAGAGACTGACTCTGCATCTGAGGCAGAGGAGGGAGGGGAAGATTCAGGCAGTGAGTTTTCTCTACACATGGAATCATCGGATGATGAAGCTACTCTCAGTGCGGATGAAGCGACTCAGTGCAGATTAAGTGCCTGTTTTAGAGGAGGATATTGATGTGCCGATAGTGCAGCAAGAGGCATCTGGAGTGCAGCCTGGGGCTGCAAGGCTTCCAGTTGGAGGTGATGACCTCTGGGTTGCCCCAGGCATGGAGCAGCCGGCATTGCCAGACTTTACTGGTGTTCCAGGGTGGAGTGAATACAGAAATGTCTTTGCCGATACATTTTTTTCAGTTGTTTACGGACAATGTATTTTTGGCAGAGATTGTTGAGCAGACTCATTTGTATGCCGAACAGTTTTTGAGGGACAACAGTGCCAGCCTTAAGCCCCACTCTAGAGCTACTGGGTGGACTTCCACAAATCTAGACGAGATGAAGAAGTTCTTGGGTTTAACTTTTTTGATAGGCTTGCTAAGGAAGCCATCAATGTCTTCATATTGGTCTACCAGTCACTTGATGGCAACGGCTATATTTCCGGCAGCCATGAGTCGTTATAGGTATTTGCTTCTGCTTCGGAGGCTGCATTTTGTTGATAATGGTTTAGCGTTGCCACATGATCACCCCGAGTGTGACCGTCTTTTTAAGATTCGGCACTGATTACTTTGTAGATCGATTTTCTGAGATTTATGCTCCAGGGAAAGAAAAAGCAGTGGAGGAGTCTTTGGTCTTGTTCAAGGGCCGCTTGTTTTTTTAGGCAATACATTCCTAGTAAGATGGCACGCTATGGAATTAGGCTGTATAAACTGTGTGACAGTAGGATTGGATATGTCTCTAATTTCAGGGTGTACACCGGTAAGGAATCCAGGATTAACCCCCCTGGTTGTCCGTCCACTTTTGGAGTGACTGAGAAAATTGTGTGGTAACTTGGTAGAGAATGAATTGAAGTGGCCTAGACCCTGAATAGTGACCAGGACGGCAATCTGCACTGCTAATAGGTTTCTTTAACATTCAATGCAATTTATTATTCAATTGACATTGGAATATGAACATCATAAACAAAATCAACATTCAATGTTTGTAGGTCAAACAAACTTTTCTGTAAAAGGATTTTTTGTACATTATTGATGCTCCACATTGTGTAATTCATTTCATATCCTAAAGATTACTGTGGTACCAGAACTCTGGTACCAAAACCCAATGCATTTCGGGACACGAAGTCCATTCGTCAGGGGTATTTCTGAAAGAGAAAAAAAAAGAAAAGGAGATCACTCTCAGTTGGTGCACGTTTGTAATTTACTAATTAGGGTGTTATATTCCCTTCACCGTGGTGCTCTATCCCCATATGTAAATTGCTTTCACTTACTATCTCAAATCCACAAGATAATCTTTTGCTGCGTAAAAATGTAAAAAAGACCAAAATTCTATTGAACCGAACCATCAATCAGAGATAATTACGTTTTTGGGAGTACCAAACTCATACCTGATAACAATGCGTATGAGAGATCAATATTTCGAAATCACGTCCCCTCTTAGGAACATCTGAAATCATAAAATACCATTTTTTTATGCCAATGTTGAGACGTTTAATTGTTTAATTCTCTCAACGAAAATATGGAGCTTAAGGTAATAAACTCACTTCGTAAAGAGTATCAGTGTGAATCAACCGCAACCGTTTCAAAATGACAAGCTGTGAGGTTCGCTCAGCAAGAGTTTTCCGCCACTAGCCCGATATTATCTATCACCTACAACAGATGAACCCGAGTAAGAGATGCATCCAAACTTTAACACTTATAGCCCAAAAATCTATCTAGAGTTGCAAAACCGCTTACCGAGTGTCAGGACTTCAATATCAGTCAATTCATTCACGAGAAATGGAAACGGCGTTTGCGTCCATTTTCAAAGGACAACTTCCTGAATAGCATTTAAGCGTCATCACGCCATTCAACACGTGTTGAATGGCGTGATGACGCTTAAATGCTATTCATATAGTGCTCATGTGACAAGGTGCTTAGTGATCAACTTAGTGCAATATGTACAAGGTGATAACAAGATTTATGTACAAGGGGAATGAAAGGGGACAATGTTAATTTTGGGCGAGAGAAACAACCAACTGGCTGAAAATGCTTCTTTTAATATGTATGGTCTTGGTAAATCTGTGCCTAATGATATCGTCGACGTTTCAACCCACGGTGTGCTCCCTTCAGTAGTCACTACGGGTCTTCATCAGGATAAGGGGAGGGTGGGGGGGGGGGGGGGGATAAATTCGGTAACAACCTAGACTAGGCCAGAGTATAATTCAGGCATAGGAACCCGGTGCGGGAATCTGCGGGATGATGGCAATGGATGGCTTCAATCGTATTGAAGGTCCCGGATGAGTCAAAATGGGGGATGCAGGCTTCCGTCCTGCAATCCCGGCGAAAATTAATCCTGCGTGGACTGGCACTTGACTGGTGGTGTTTATGGACTGGCGCTTGGCTGGTGGTGTGCGTGGACTGGCGCTTGGCTGGTGGTGTGCCAGGACAGGCGCTTGGTTGGTGGTGTGCCTGGACTGGAGCTTGGCTGGCGGTGTGCCTGGACTGGAGCTTGGCTGGCGGTGTGCCTGGACTGGAGCTTGGCTGGCGGTGTGCCTGGACTGGAGCTTGGCTGGCGGTGTGCCTGGACTGGCGCTTGGCTGGCGGTGTGTGAGTAGTGGCTTGCTGCTGGTCACTACACACACTGCTAGCCAAACGCCACTCCACGCAATCCGTGGGCTGGTGTGGTTGCTGTGTCAGGAAAGAGGGCGTGTGAAAGTGATAGGCCCTTGAATTGCACGGTCTGCTGGTGTGAGTGTTGTAATGTGCTGGGCCCGCGACTGGCGGTGTGAATGGTTTTGTATGTGTCACACATATGAAAGGTGTATGAATGGCCTGTAAAGAGGTTGGTGCCCTGTCGTGGCTTTACAGCTCACAAGCTGCGAGTCAATGGTTCAGTTTCTCGTCTTTCCAATTCATTTTTGTGAAATCTCTGGTTAATACAACTGTATATACTGAACCATCACTCACCCTCGTGCCAAAGCCAACCAGTATGTGTGTGTGCTTGAGGAATAGGTGGTTATGCAGAAATAGTTTTTGGCCCCGTGCTCGCCGGCCAGCTAGGGAAACCTACCAAACCCAAATATTTCTGAAAACTAGACACCCGGGTGATTCCAGGGAGGTATGGCTTGCGTGGATACCCCAACGTTTTCTTACCCAGAATCCCCTGCAAACCTCAAATTTAGCTGAAAAAAATCACTTTTTCCACACATTTTTGTGTGGGAAAGCTGTGGCATCACCGGGCTGACACCAATGTCCTACCACCCAGCGTTCCACCAGGCCTCCCGATAAAAATGGTGCCTCACTCGTCTGGGAGGCCCAAGTACCTGCGACAGGCAAGGGCCCAAAACGTATTGAGGCGACATCAAAATTGCCTATCACAAAGCAACCTGTTTTGCAAGGGGGTTCACCTGGGTTTTTGGCCCTGTGCTCGGCGGCCAGCTAGAGAAACCTACCAAAGCCACACATTTCTGAAAACTAGACACCCGGGGGATTCCAGGAGGTATGGCATGCTTGGATCCCCCAACGTGTTCTTACCCAGAATCCCCTGCAAACCTCAAATTTAGCAGGAAAAAAATCACTTTTTCCACACATTTGTGTGTGGGAAAGTTGTGGCATCACCGGGCTGACTCAAATTTCCTACCACCCAGCGTTTCCCGAGGTCTCCCGAAAAAAATGGTGCCTCGTGTAGGAAGCCCAAGTACCCGCGACAGGCAAGGGCCCAAAACGTATGGAGGCGACATCAAGATTGCCCAATGTTTGGCCTATAAATCACTGCACGGGTTGGGACCAGTACACTTCAAGGAGAAGCTCAAATGGTATATCCCAGGGAGGAGTCTTCACTCGGGTTCTGCCATGAATCTGACTGTCCCCCCATTCAGGAGGACCACCTGGTGGGGCAAGAGCTTTTTCAGTACCATTGCAGTGCTCTAGAACAGCTTACAACTGACACTAAAAACCACTCCCTCCCTACTCGCCTTCAGAAAGGCCTGGAAGATTAGCAGATAGCTGATCTCAGCAAGAAATCTTTTTACCAACTGCTCTGCACCCAGACCCACCTTTGACAGCGCCAAGACGCCCTTGGGCACGAGTTCACACTTTACAAATTACATTTACATTACTTTACATTAGGTAAGTGAGGGCCACCACATTGCTGCGAGATTACAGGTGCACAAATTGGAAGTTCAACTGTAAAACACATGAATTGTGTGTGGGGTCGGCAGAAGGTAATTAAGAACTGTAAATTATGACTTTAGTAGAAAATATGTATGTTTTAGTTTAATGAGGTCCAGCTACATGACTTGCAGTGGTCGAGAACACGGTTTATTAAGAATTTCTCCACCAAGGCTGCCTTTTTAAATCAATTTTACGCTGTAAAGTGACCTAACCTTTCTGTAAATATTGAACTATTTCTATATCAAATCGATACAACTGGGTTGCACAATTTGATTTTTGTAAATGCATGCTGAAGGAGAACAATGTTTTAAAACCTAATATATGTTGTAGCTGCTTCTGACTTTACCAAGTCTTCTATAATCCCTCTAAATTGTGTCATGAACCTCGTTCGTCTTCACTACCCTTTACACACTTATCCACAGTACTTCCAATAGTAAATTGATTTTTATCTCGGAGATGTATCAATTTCCTTCAAATGATAGCAAAAAGGGGGGTCCCATCAATTATTTGTTAAAAAATTAAAAGCCCCAACAATTTTTTATGTTGCAAATCCAGTCCGGTTTTTTAGTTGTTTTCTTTTTTATCTCTTTCATATATACTCAAGTACAGAATACATAACCTTCCTGAGTAACTTTTGAGACCCAGGTGTAGGAAAATGCAGAATAAAGATCTAATTTGTGCAACTGTTGGTATAATCTCTTTGTTTTTTTAGAGACAAGCTGTCCTTCGTTTCCAACGTTTTGGTTCTTGCATTTGTCGCTTCCCAGAAATCCCTCAAATAAAAACTTTGCTTAATTTAATAAAAACACACCTCCTCGTGGACTATACGGAGTGTGTCCCAGAGGGGTTAAGGAGAGGATGGAGCAATGCCTTAGTTCAGATAGCGTAAAGGGGAGAGTACATCTATATGGGTGAGAGAGTAGATGAGAAATGTAGTACTTTTAATATAGCAGGTGTACACAACTTGCTAGGTGAATCGTGGAGGTGACATTTCAAAGTAAGTATACCATTTTATATAAGACAGTGTTAAACTAGAACCAAGTCCGTTCCAGGTAAGGTCCAAGGAAAGGCTCCTCCTTCAGCACATGCTTATGTGGTACTGTTGAATGTGACCAGTAAGTGGTTGGCGAATACCAATGATTAAACATTACAAAAAACAAAATGCAGTTATGGCACCCACCCATTGCTATCTTCCAACGCATATAACTAAGATGCAGGGACTGAAAAAGTCCATATTTTAGGAGTTCTAATGCCTAAATGTTGAACACTTGGCACTATCACTATTGATGTCATATGTTTCAGTATCAAAAGAGGAGTTTGAATCCACTCCACAGTGTGCCAACCACTTATTGTGGGAACAAATCAACAAATACTTGAGTAGCAACTGCCCGTACTGGGGAAGAGGCCCAGAGAACTGAGGGAGCGTGCTTATTCATTACAGCATAGTCAGTGCCGGTATGTATTTTCAGCCAATCTATGTTGGCTCTTGCTGTACAATGTGCTCACTTCAGACTGCACTGGGGGAAGATTCTGAACCGAGCACGGAGACGCTTTCCTCAAGTGTAGAGGATTAAACTTGTTCTCGGTCAAAGGATTCTGTAAAGAATTGAAATTGTAAATAACAAACTAGTAAGATATTATCCAGCGCACTGCTGAACATGAAAAATGCTGCAACTCATTCTCTTACAGCAACTCACTCATGCTAGCTCCATTGTCAAATGACTGCTCATCACTCATACACATTACCCGCAGAATTTTCAGAGGAACATATTAGTATTAGTTTTAGCATTTATAAAGTTGAAGTACACCTCCTCATCTTGGAGCAAAAAACACAAAGAATCAGAAAACAACACAAATAACTAGACAAAACTGATTGAAGTGCACATTTAAAACTGTTGAAATTACTGATATTCCGAAGACCAAGCGACAGATCACTTTATAGTTTGGGGAAAAGCACTCAACACACTCTGCCTTCTGATGTTACTCATTTGAACTATTGGAAGTCCAATAACAATGAGGAGCAGGAGTGGAGGGTCGTAACCTGTTGGCACGGTGTTACTTTACAAGAGAGAAAAGTTGGACCTCTGTTATGAAATGTTCTAAGCATCAGGGTTGTGGGCTGAATTCCCTGCTTCACCAGCAGCCATCTTAGGCTCCGTTTAGGAAGAGACACGTGATCAGATTTCCGAAGGTCACATAACTCGATATCCATATTCTGTAGTTTCTGCAAGTTGGCAACATCATGCTCTTGGAGCCTTAAATAGACTGTTACAATATGAGCTCATACACAGTCCCCTACCACTTCCCCATTTTAGTCTGGAAAAAGGAAAGGTAGAAAGAATCTTTCTACGCACTTCCAGCTGCAGGAAGCAAGTAACCTTGGAACAAAATGGTTACAGACCAGTAAGAGCAATTTTGCAGCTTGAAGAGTATTCTGGATTCATATGCTGTGCATTATTCCACCATCTAGTTATTGGGTCCGGATTAGGAACCCAATCCACCCCCCCATGGGCGGCGTCAACCACTATTTGGTGGTATGTCCGTACCATTTAGGACGTCAGCCAGCGCCCCGGATGTTCCTGTGCGCAGTTACCATCTTCAGATTCTTTTTTCTGGTTTTGGTTTTCTCTACTCTAATTGATCTGAACTTTGTTTTCCCACCTGATTGCATTGTTTCCCATTTCTGGGGAGGTAGGTGGGTCACATTTGAATCCAGAAAACTCTTCAAGCTGCAACACTACTCCTACTAGTAAGTAACCATTTCGTTTTGCAGCATGAATCCTTTTCTGGAGTCACATGCGCTGCATTAGATTATGTAGCGGTATCCCTTCTTTTGGGATGCTTGGGATAACATGAGGAAGAACATGCAAACAGGTGTTCAAGTACTTTTAGTGCCAACTGTCCCTCCTTGTTCATTTGAATGTCCATACTGTAATGTTTAGCAAACGTGTGTGGCGAAGCCCATGTTGCTGCTGCGCAGATTGTCTCTATGGGTACAATTGTTAGGAACGCCAAAGTTGCCCTCTTCTTTCTAGTTCAGTGTGCTTTTCGGCGCAAGGGTAGTGTCTTCCCTGCGCCTTAAGTAGCAATTCTGTATTGTTTGCACAATCCATCGTAAGATTGTTCCTTTTGTTACTGTAGAACACTCAATTGCCTTTGCATAGGAGACGAACCATTGGATTCCCTTGCAAAACTATTTTGTTTCTTGAAGATAGTATATTAAAGCTCTCCTTCTGTCTAGCGTGTGTAGTGTTTTTTCCATTTGCGTTTGTGATTCTTTGAAGAAGAACGATAGTTGTATGCTTTGATTCACATGAAATTTGCTATTTTGGGTAAGAACTGTGGGTTGGCTCCGAGAACCACCTTGTCCTTGTGTATTTGCAGGTATGGTTCCTGAATTGTTAAAACTTGTAGTTCACTCACTCTCCACATGATTTAATTAGGAATGCTGTTTTCAGTGTGAGATCAGCTCTGTTCATAGGCTCAAACGGTTTTGCCATCAATTGCATTAGCACAGTGTTTAGGTTTCAAATTGGTGCTGGGACTGCTCTGGGGGTGCAATTCTCTTTGATGCCTCCAAGAACCTTTTCACCACTGGTGAAGTGAAGAAGCTGTTACATGAAGTGCCTCTGGTACAGGCCACTATTGCTGCTAGATGAACCTTTACTGTTGAATAGGTTAGCCTGCTATCCAACAGGTGAATAAGATATGTTAGAACAGTTTCCTGTTTTGTTCTTACTTCCATTATTTTGTTTTTTGTTCACCGGTGGATATATCTGCTCCACTTTGCTGCATAATATTGTCTTGTGGTAGGCTTACTTGCCTCCTTTAGTATTTCCATAGTTCTATGTAGTAACTGTAGATGTCCAAACTGTGTGTGTTCAGGCACCAGGCCGCTAGATTGAGTGTTGCTGGCAGCAGGTGGTACACTTTCCCCGCCTGCATTGAGAGGAGATCCCGTTCAGTTTTGATCATTTGTCGTCTGGATATCTCTAGTAGGTTGAGTACCAGGTTTGTCTGGCCCACTGTGGGGCCATGAGGATAAGGTCTGTCCCTGGTTGTCAGGCTTCCTCCAGCACCTTACATATTAGGGGAACTGGTGGAAAGGCATATGTTAATCTCACTGACCATTTTAGTGAAAGGGAATTCCCCTCTGATTGGTGGTGTTGGAACCTGGAAGCCAAGTGTTGGCATTTTTCTGTTCTCTGCTGTTGCAAACAGATCGATTGTTGGATTGCCCCATACCCTGAAGGTCTTCTCCAGTGTTTTCTGTTTCAGTTCCCATTCGTGGGGGCTGCTTACTTGTCTGCTTAGCCTGTCTGCCTCTGTTTTCATTCCCTGGTAGGTGGACAGTTTGCAAGTTGGTTCCCTTTTGTATTGTCAATTGCCATATTTCCTGGGCTAGTTTGCTCGAGGTAAATGATTTTGTGCCTCCCTGTTTGTTCAGGTAAAACGTTGTTGTGTTGTCTGTTTCTATTAGTACAGTTCTTCTTGTTATGTATGTATGGAAAGCCTTCAAAGCTAAGAACACTGTTTTCATTTCCAGGAAGTTGATGCGCTTCAGCGCATCTGTGTTATTCCATTTTTCTCATACCTTCAGGTTGCCTTAGGGTGCTACCTACTCCTTGAAGGATGCATCTGTTGTGATGGTCATTGTTGGAGTTGGTGTCTAGAATGTCTTCCTAGTGTTATGTTCCTTGATCTCCACTATTGTATTTCCTTCCGTATCTTTTCTGTTACAAACACTAGATCCTCCTAACTCCTTGTGGCATGTGACCAATTGTCGCATAGCCATTCTTGAAAAGGTTGCATGTGCAGTCTTGAATGTGTTATAAGTAGTATGCATGATGCCATCACGCCCATTAGCTTCATGCCTTTCCTCACTGTCAGAGGCTGATCTCCCCTTTGGTATGGGTAAACTTCTGACATCGTTTTTACCCTCTTCTGGACAGGATATGCCAGTGCGGTCTTCGAGTTCAAGGTGGCCCAGAGGAAAACCTTTTCTTGTTCCAGTTGAGGTGAAGCTTTTTTGTAGTTTATGGAGCACCCCAGACATTCTAAGGTTCTGATTACTGTTTGAATATCCCTTTGGCATTTTTCTTTTGTTTTCGCCTTACCAATCTAGTTATCTAGATATGGGTATATATGTACTCCCTTTCTTCTTAGAAAGGCGGTAACTGCTGCAAGACACTTTGTAAAGACCCTTGCTGCAGACTTTATGCCGAATGGCAGGTCTCTGAATTGATAGTGGACCTGCTCTAGTACAAATCGTGTGCTTAGTTCATAGGTATGTGCAGGTAGGCATCCTTTAGATTTAAAGTTGCCATGTAGTCCCCTTTTTTGTAGGAGTGGGATTACTTCCTGAATTGTCATCCTCAAGTGTTGTGTGCAGATTAATTTGTTTATGAACCTTAGGTCCAAAATTGGTCTTAAGGTGAGATCTTGTTTGGGAACTAGGAAATAAAGTGAATAGTTCCCTTGTTTTGTTCCTTTACTGGCACCTTCTCTATTGGCTTTTTTCGTAAGAGTTATTTGGCCTCTTTCCTCAGTTGTATTACCTCTACTCCTTGGTATCTTTTTCTTTTTAGGGTAATTGACGGTGTTTTGTTGAGCAGTTCTATGCAATAACAGAGACGTATCACATTCAAAAGCCAATTGCCTGTGGTGATTTTTTCCCACTGCCGTAGGTAATTCCCTATTCTGCACCCAACTGGTGTTTTGTGGGGGCTTGTTTCGGTTGTGCAAGTCACTTGCTTGTGGCTCCACCTCGAGCCGTCTGCCCTCTTTTCCTCCTTCCACTAAAGTGCTGCCTTGCTCGGTGTTGCCACTGCTGCTAAGTGGTCTGCAGTGTGGCTTGGTAGGAGCTTGCTTACGTTTGTTGCAGCTGCTGTCCTGAGGGAAATGGTGCTCTGCTGAGGGTCTCTGTATTGTGCCCCCACCTCTTCTGAATGAGCCTCTCATCTCCTTAGCTGTTTCATTGTCCTTTTTAGTTTGCTGCAAGGACTCATCAACCATCTGGCCGAACAGTGGGTCAGCTGGAATGGTAATATTGATGATATTTGCCTGCATCTCCTGGTTGAACCCTGAAACTCTCAACCAGGCAGGTCTCCTAAGCGCTGTTCCCATATACATCTATCTGCTGGCAGTGTCTGTTCCATCTAAGGTCAACTTCAGGCATGTATTGGGGATGTTTCTGCCTTCTTGAATCACCACCTTGGCTCTCTTTGTGTCTTCCTCAGGCAGTTTTTGCATGATGGTTTCTATTTCGTCCCATTGCTGGTCACCATACCTGTTCGGCAGCCCATTTGAGTTTGCAATCCACCACTGTGTGGCAGCCTCCCTCTCCATCTTTCTGCCCACCAAGTGGAGTCTCTTGCTCTACTTTTCTGGTGGAGGCCCTGTCGAGGTGTGTGCGTTCTTTCGCTTTCTAGTAGTATTAACAATGGAGTCTGCTGAAGCATTCCTCTGGATGTATTTGGGTCTCTTGTCAAGAGCTTATTTTTCTTTTCCACTCATGGGGTCACTACTTTTGCTGTGGCAGGCTCACGAAAGGCTTCCTTGCCTTGGTCTAGTATGCTTGGCAGCATTAGGAGGTACAACTTTACTTTGTTAGAAGGCATCGAAGTCTTGAGGAGGAAACAGGAATCTCCCTTCTCCTCCTATAATGGCACTTCATATGTGTCTGCAGCTCTTCTGATCAGGCTGTGTCAGGATGTGATGGCCTCGAGGAGTAATTGTCTACTTTTTCTTCTGGAGATTTTGAAGACCATTCCGGACCCAACCACAAGATACCGGAATAATGCACAGCATATGAATCCAGAAAAGGATTCATGTTGCTAAACCTGTGCATTCAACGACAAGCCGTAGTTGAAAATCACACCCAGATTCTTTACCTTGGTCACCTAAGGTAGGCAGGCGAGTACCTGGCAGAGCCACAGTTCTTCTGTCCAGCATCTTGCCTTTTATAAAAGGAATATGCTACTTACCAGTATGCATCTGTTCTTGGCATGTAGAGCTGCAGATCTACACACTGTGCATAGATCGCCATCTGCTGTTGGGCCCGGATGTTGCAGTTGTTTTTCTCTTGGAACGTCTTTGGAAGTCACGAGGTATGTGACTCCTCCTTTGGATCATAGTGCGCGTGGGCTTCGGCTCCATCCTCAGATTGTTTTTCGCCAGCGGGGAAATGATGGAGCTTTGTAAGAAACAGGAAGGATGCCCATGTGTGCTGTATCTAAATAAGATAAAACTGGAACAGATAAAGGTAGCCGGGGAGGCGAGTGGGCGCGTGTAGATTTGCAGCTCTACATGCCAAGAACAGATGCATACTGGTAAGTAGCATATTCCGTTCGAGGCATCTGAGCTGCAGATTACACTGTGCATAGATTGTGTAGCAGTAGCCCTCCTAGCGGCGACCACCAGTATCTGTTGCAGTTGTTTGAAACCGTGTTTTGAGGACACCCTGGCCCACACTAGCCTGTTGCTTAGTTTGCACATCTACACTTTAGTGTTTAGTGAAAGTGTGCGGTGTAGACCATGTAGCTGCGTTGCAGATATCATCTAAAAATGCCATGGAAGCCCCTATCTTACGTGTAGAGTGGGCTTTAGGGGGAACAGATAGAGTTAGTTTTGCTATGTGGTAGCAAATCTGTATGCATTTAACAATCCACCTAGCTATCCCAGATTTGGAGATGGGGATGCCTTTGTGTGGTGGTGAGAAAGACACAAATAGTTGTTTGGTCTTGCGAAAAGGTTGTGTTCTCTCAATGTAGTAGAGTAAAGCTCTTTTGACGTCTAGGGTGTGTAGAGCTCTTTCTGCAATGGTTTGTGGCTGCGAGAAGAATACGGGCAGTTCCACAGATTGATTGAGGTGAAAGGGAGAAATGGCTTTAGGAAGGAATTTTGGATTAGTGCGGAGAACAACCTTATGATGCATTTGCAGAAAAGGTTCTTGAATGGTGAGTGCTTGTATCTCACGGACCTTTCTGAGGGAAGTAATGGCTACAAGGAAAGCCATTTTCCATGTTAACAATTGAAGCTCACAGGGGAATTATTCTCTTAAGGCCTTCCACGAAGGCTTTAATGGCAGGTACTCTGAAGAGTGATAGATGCTGTCTATTTTGTAGATACGCTGCTATGGCAGCAAGGTGTAGTCTAATAGACGTGTAGGCTAGGTTGCATCTTTGTAGGTGTAGTAAGTAGCCTATGATGTGTTGGATAGACACATCCAAGGGATTGACATTGTTGTGACAATAAATCACGAAACGTTTCCACTTGGCTGCGTAGCAAGCTCTAGTGATCGGTCGTCTAGCTTCTTTAATGACGTTCATACAGTCAGGGGAAGATTAAAGTAACCAAATTCGAAGATTTCAGGAGCCAGATCGCAAGGTTGAGCTGAGCTGGGTGTCTGATCTCTCCATGGTTCTGGGTTAAGAGGCGTGGAGAGAGGTGTAATTTTTGGTGCGGAACTACGGAGTGTTCCAGCAGTGTGGTGTACCACGGTTGTCTGGCCCAAGTTGGAGCAACTAGGGTGAGAGTTAGGGAATGTTGCTGTAGTTTGCACACCACTAATGGAATGAGTGGGAGAGGCGGAAAAGCGTATGCAAATCTGCCTGACCAGTTCATCCATATCGCATTGCCTTTGGACAATGGGTGTGGATATCTGGCGGCGAAGCTTGGGCATTTAGCGTTTTTGTGGGTGGCGAAGAGGTCTATCTGTGGTTGCCCCCACGTTTGAAAGAATGGTTGAAGAACTTGTGGATGAAGTTCCCACTCGTGGATTTGCGGAGTTTGACGGTTCAACAGATCTGCAATGGTGTTTTGGATTCCTGGGACATGTTGTGCTTGGAGAAAAATGTTTTGAGGTATGGCCCACCTCCATATGGTCTGTGCTAGCTGAGAGAGCTGCAGAGAGTGTGCCGCCCTGTTTTTGGATGTAGTACATTGCTGTCATGTTGTCTGTGCGGACTAAGATACCTTTGCCTGAGACGTGCGTTTGAAAGGCTTGTAGGGCTAGCAATATGGCCAGTAACTCCAGATGGTTGATGTGGAGTAACTTTTGTTGAGGTGTCCACCTGCCCTGCATGGTGTGATGTAGTAGATGAGCTCCCCAGCCGGAGAGCGATGCGTCCACAGTTATAACTATTTGAGGAACCGGCTCTAGGAACGGTAGCCTTTTGGAAAGGTTTTTGGTGGTCCACCACTGCAGAGAGCGATGGGCACGACCGTCTACCAGCACCAGATCTGTTAGCTGACCTTGAGCCTAGTTCCATTGGCATGCTAGGCACTCTTGGAGAAGACGCATCTGGAGTCTTGCATGAGGTACTATGAATATGCAAGAGGCCATCATCCCTATGAGTTGCATAAACACTCGGGCTGGAAGAGAGTGTTGTGGTTGAAATTTGGCGTGAAGAGCTTGTATGCTTGCTATCCTGGCAGGACTGGGGTAGGCTAAAGCTCTTGAGGTGTCTATGGTGGCACCAAGGTATTGTTGTACGTGGGAGGGATGCAGATGGGACTTGGCGTAGTTTACTGTGAAGCCCAGGTCGTTAAGTAGTTGGATAGTGGCGTGAGTGTGTTGTACACACTGGTTGTATGAGCTGGCTTTTATGAGCCAGTCATCTAGATGTTGGAAGACGTGGATGTGTTGTCTTCTCAGGTGTGCTGCCACTACTGCTAGGCACTTGGTAAACACTCGTGGCGCTGTGGTTACTCCGAAGGGGAGTACTTTGAATTGGTAGTGGTGACCGTCCACTACGAATCTGAGAAACTTCCTGTGAGCGGTGTGAACGGGAATGTGGAAATAGGCGTCCTTGAGGTCTATGGTGGTCAGGAAGTCGTTTTGGGAGAGCAGAGGAAGCACCTGCTGGAGTGTGACCATGTGAAAGTGGTCAGGGTGTATGTATTGGTTTAGGGGTCTTAGGTCCAGAATGGGCCTTAGAGAGCCGTCCTTCTTTGGTATGAGAAAATATAGGGAGTAAACTCCCTTGTTTTGTTGGTGGGTAGGAACTGGTTCTATTGCATTTTTTTGTAGGAGGGAGATTATCTCCTGCTTTAGGAGTGACAAATGTTCCTGTGACACTGGCCGCTGTTTGGGTGGAATTGTTGGGGGGGTAGATGTTAGCTCTAGACAGTGGCCTGATTGAATTATTTGTTGCACCCATCTGTCTGAGGTGATGGTAGCCCAGACAGAAAGGAAATTGTGGAGTCTGCCCTCGACTGGAGTGGAATAGTCTGGGGGAAGACTAGGTGGGGGGGGGGGGGGGGGGGAGGCAGAGCGGGAGGTGTTAATTTTGCCTCTGCCTTTGTTGTTACCCCTGTAACTGCCTCTTTGGTAACCCCTAGTGAAGGTGGATTGGGTAGGGGTTTTGTAGAAAGTGGAGGCGCTGTCCGAGGAGTAGCCTCTGGTGTTGCTTCTAAAGGAGGAACGGCGAAAGGGGCACCTGGGAGCTTGCGACTGCAAGGCTCCCATAGATTTTGCCGTGTCTGTGTCCTTTTTCATTTTTTCGAGGTCTACATCGACATTAGGGCCATACAGATGTTTCTCATCAAAGGGGTGGTTGAGAATGGAACTCAACCTCAGGTTTGAACCCTGAAATGCGTAGCCAGGCATGCCTACGCAGAAGGATGCTGGTATTTATTGCCCTGGAGGCGGTGTCAGCTGCATCGAGGGCACAACGGATGGAAGTGTTCGTGATGGTTTTACCCTCTTGAATCAATTCTTTGGCCCTATGTTTATATTTGTCAGGGAGGTGTTGCATTATGGACTCCAGCTCATCATAATGTGCCCTGTCATATCTGACTAGGAGCGCTTGGGTGTCAGCAATATGCCAGATGTTGGTCGCTTGGGACGCTGTCCGTTTGCCAGAGGCATCTAGGAGTTTAGACTCCTTATCTGGCGATGGAGCCTCACCTGATGGCTGGGATTTGGCACGTTTCCTCGCATTGGAGACTACCAGGGAGTCTAATGGTGCAGGGCCTTTAATGTAGGGTGGATCTGTTGGGGTGGCCTTATATTTTTTCTCAATGCGTGGGTTAATGACTCTGGCCCTAACCGGGTCTTTAAAGACTTCTGGTGCGTGCTTAATAACCCCCTTAAGCATCAGCAGAATTGAGGTGGACCTCTGTGCAGTGTCAAATGTATCTAAGAGGAAATCCTCCTCTACGGGGTCTGTGTGAGATCAACCCCGTGGTAGTGGGCAGCCCTATGGAGGAGGAGGAAGAAGAGGAGGAGGAGGAGGAATCCTTAAAGGGGAGGTGGCAGACTCATTTTTGGTGGTGGAGCTGGTGCAGACTTGTCCAGTGATCTTTTTTTGGTGCCAAGTGTCAAATGCCCAGTCTTTGGATCCTTTACGAGGGTTTTTTGGTAAGGATCGAGTCGAAACAGTTCCTCTGTAAGGGGCAGATCCTTTGGTGCCGATTGTGTCGGAGCCGTGGGTTTCTTAGGCGTGGATTCGGCACTGGTTCTTGGTTTGGAACCGTGGGGTTTAGAAGTGTCTGTTGACTTTCTCGGTTCCAAGGTGGGTTTCGGCTTCGAGGTTTGGGAGTCTAGGCTTTTCGACTTGTTGCTCGGCTCCGAGGATATTATCGGTACCGAGGAGCCGGTGCCAGTCTTCGGCGCCGAGAGCTTCGGTGTCAAGCTCGGCGTGGACGAGGAAAGGGCGTTTTCTTTTTCAGTGCCGGTGTCGATGAGATTTTTTGGGCAGGGAGGGTAGGCTGGCTCAAGCCCGAGATGCCTAAAGGCTTGATGGGCTTCTTAACCGGGCCTGGAAGCGAGGTATGGGAAGCAGTCTTTTGGTGCATACCTAAGCACGAAGGCAAAGGCGTGACCGAAGCCTTTTTCAATGGAGTGGAGGGGGGTTTAGGGCCGGGATCGACGTCTGTACTCACGCCCCTCTGTGCCGGAGTGATGTCCTCAACGTCGGAGTCGTCAGCTTTGGAGTCGCTGATGAGGCCCTCGTCGGTGCGCTGTTCCGGAACATCGACGCCTTCTTCGAAGATGTCGTCGGGGATCGAAGTCGACGAGTGAGCCATTGTTCTCCTTGCTAGTCAGTCCCGGATCGTCTTCTTCGATCGGAAGGAGGCGCATGCTGGACAGTCCCATGCCTCGTGTTCTGGAGAGAGGCAGAGGTTGCACACCTCATGGAGATCGGTGTGGGGAAACTTCGACCCACATCGAGGACAATTTTTAAATGGTGTCCTTTCCATCAGCCAGGACCGAAGCCCAGGTAGGCCCGAAGGCCTTCGTCAACGACTGGAATCGAAGACTTAGATTGTTGAGAGTCGCGTCGAGTGTGGAGAACGCGATCGAGACAATACCGTCGAAGGGGGGAGGATTGCGCGCCGAACAGGAAAACTGGAACGGTTCCGAACTGGAGCGCGAAGAAAACATCTGAGCCCGATGGCGGGAAAAAACAATCTGAGGATGGAGCCGAAGCCCATGCGCACTATGATCCAAAGGAGGAGTCACATACCTCGTGACTTCCAAAGACTTTCCAAGAGAAAAACAACTGCAACATCCGGGCCCAACACCAGATGGCGATCTATGCACAGTGTGTAATCTGCAGCCTCGAACAAAATGTTACTTACAGGTGTACCCTGTGATCCTCCAGTTTCATATATTCACAGGCTTGAATCACCCCTGTCATCAAGCTGGGAGTCTCTCAGAAATTTGTGGTAAGGAGTATAATGCTGAATTGAGCTTTGAAAAGCCTAAGATGACACTTTCAGCTTTTCACATAACTGACAAAAAACGAAACTTCAGTCAATCAGTTGACAGGTAAGTAAACACCACTCTACTCAAGACGCACCACACCTCAGATTTCTTAGCACAAGTGTGAGATTAGATAATGTTTTAGGTGAGCCCAGATCAGGGAGGCGGTTGGGTGGCATATTAATCTATGAAAGATACCAACACTGGAGAGTTGCAGTCTACAGGTAAGTGAATTGTTTTCTTCCTCCAGTATTGAATCTTTCATAGATTCACATGCCTGAATCAGAATTGCAAGCAGTAAATGAGAGAGAGAGAGCGAGGAAGAGAGAGCGAGAATGTGTGTGTGTGAGACACACTCAAACTACAGTTGATGGATGAAGAGATGAGGGTCAAATATATATCGGATATGCCCCTTATTAAAAAAAAAAAAACAAGGTCAAGAAGTGACCGTCCAACATGTGCACAATTCTTTACTGTTGAATCAATCGGTAGTGTCGAGTAAATGTGCGCCTGTACTTCCATGTCGCAGCCCTGCAGATATGAGACAATGACATTCCTGCAAATAAGGCAGTGGAATCTTTTCTTCTAAAAGCCCTCCTGCCTTTCGGTGACTGAATATTAAGGTTGCAGACATCCAATGTACCACACACTGTTTGGAAAGAGCATGTCCCTTTCTGGGAAGGAACGGGGAGGGGTAGGGTGTGGGAGGTACTGCATATTACAATTTGATTAGATTTTCTGAATTGCTTTGTTCTTTCAATATAGAACCTGAGGCATCGTCTTACTACATTGCATCTTTAGGATTTTGGAAAAGGTTCTCTAGGACAACAGGTTTGTTAAAGCAAAAGTCTGAAAGTACTTTAGGAATGAAGTGTGGGTCTGTCCTCAGAATGACTTATGTCAGAACTGCATGTATGGTTCTATGAAAGTAAATGCTTGAATTTCACTTACCCTTCTTGCAGATAGTTCAATGATGACAACAAAGCCGGTTGCCAAAGTATTTCAGTTCTACCTAGTGAATAAGCTCAAAATAACTTATCATTAACTGAGAAAAAAATGTGCTAATTTGGCATGAAATTGAGGGATTCCTAATGGGAGGATAGACTCTGAATAAGCTCTTCGGAAACTCTTTAATAATTCTATTTGACCATAACAATAATTGGTTAGCTGACCTTCTGAATCGTGAGACTGCCTGAAAAATGGACTTTGATTGAAGTGTGCAAGAGGCATGAACATGTTAGGTTTAACAAGTATGGAAGAATCTGTTCATGTAGAGAATATTTAGGATGGAAACTGTGAATGACCACCATAGACAAAAATGTTTACATTTGGTTCTGTATTTTTTTTTTGTGTTAAGTCTGCTCTGGCGAGTATCTCTCTGCAATCTTCCACAATGCTTAAGTGAGGATATTCATTGTGTTCAGGAGCCAAGCTCATACATTTGAGAGATTGTGGGTTTGGGTAAAGAACTCAACCACTGTCCAGAGTTTAAAGATTAGCTACTGGCCGGAGGCAACTGGGATTCTGTTCCAAAAGGAGAAGTAAACCGGAGTACCAGTAATGTCTGGGCAATGAAGGTACTCTTATTATGAGATGGAATGGTTCTTATTTCATTTTGCTCAAGTCACTGTATCATGGGAAGCTGGGAGAAGACATAAGTGAAAATTCCTGACCAAGCTATAAGGCTTTTTCCCACAACGCCTTCTGAGGGAATCCGCTTGCACAGAATCAGCATTAGTCTGGTTGCTCACAAACAAGTCCACGTTTGGTGTTCCCTACAGTAGGAAGAGGGTTCTCAACTGGTGTTTGTTAAATTGCCATTCATGCCACTCCTTCGCGTTCTGCTGTTCGTGCTTATGGTGTTGGTTCTTTGTTTGCTGACATCGGGCACATGTTCCGCTCTAAAAGTAACCTGATGTATTTTCCATTTCCAAATTTTCTGAGCTTCCATGGAAAGAAGGCGTGATTTTTCTCTTCCTTGTTGGTTTATGAAGTGCATGGTTGTTGCGTTGTCTGTGCATACCAATACTAAAAAAAAAAACTATAATCCTTGGAAGAAAAGGACTGCAATGCCACCAATCTTAATTTTGAGCGTTGCTATGCAGGTGGGACGCTTGTGACTACCATCTCCTGTTGACCTCCAAATTCTGTAGATGAGCTCCCCAGTCTTTTAAGTGCGCATCAGTGGTCTTCACAAATCTGTATGTTGGACTGAGAAAATGACGCATCAGTGGTCATCACAAATCTGGGTGTTGGACTGAGAAACGTTAGACCTACTGACACAATTTGTTCCCAAGTCTACCATGGTATGGGGTCTTTCATTCTTAATGTCATCTTTATTATGCTGTTGAATAAACCCTGATCTTGTACCCATGAATTGTCAATTCCTCCTAGAACGGTCTCACACAAAGACAACAATGTGGGACCAAGGAGATGCAAAATTACATCCTCCCTAGGAGCGATCTGAAGAGGCATACTAAAACCAACTCTTTTTTTAGGAACTTGTGGGAAAGATAAAAAAATCTTCCTTACTCTTTCCTTGGTAGGAAATGCTCTGCATCGTTCCATATCCAGAGTTGCCCCAAGAATTCTCGTTTGGCTTCAGGGAAGATTATGGACCTTTGACTAACCAATCATCGAGATAAATAATGATTTGGTGGACCATTCTTCTCATAAAAGCTGCCACCAAGGTCTTGAACTTGGTGAAGGTATGTGGTAGGATTCTGAAGTGGTAATAGCAACCGGCATCCTGGAGATCTAAAGTGGTCATAATCTCCTTTATTCAGTAACTGGCCGATTTCTTGAAGCGTTACCATGATGGTTTAGCTTTCGTAATTCAAATATTGATTTCCGTTTGCCCGATATCCTTATAATGAATTTGTTTTAAATATAAACTTGTGTTACGTTGGGAATAAGGCACATGTTCTACTGCCCCTATTGAAGCAGCAAATTAATCTCCAGTTGTAACAGAATATAATGTTGGAAAGTCCTCCTTTGGAGTGATTTCAGAGGAGACATCTGGACAAATTCTATAGTGTTCCCTTCCTGCATTAAGCCTAGAACCCCAAAATCTGCTGTAATAGATTGCCAGTGCTTGTAATACTTGGAAATTCATCTGCCTCCTGAATGGGGAGGAGGCAGTGTGACAGGTGTCTGAGGAACGTCACAGGTATCTACAGAATTTCTGGGACCTTTTTTGTGCCACAGACTTCTTTCAGGGTCCCTTTCAGGAATAGGCTAATGGTGGTGGAGCTCTAAATTGTTGAGGATGAACCAGTTGACTGTAATCCTGCTTGGCCGGTTGGTACAGATTAAACTGGTAACGTCTGCTTAAAGGGAACGATACTTTCCTTCAGGCTCAACGAAAGGACAGAGAAGTGGTCTCTGCTGCAGCAAATCTAATTACCTTTCTGTAACAGTGTCTGATTTAAAAGCCTGCAATGCCTATCTTAAGGCATGTTGAGTATTTTTGTCTGCACTTCTGGCCTAAAAGATGTTGCCTTAAGCCATCCCTGTATTATTAGGACAGTGGCCCGGGTTAATCGACAAAACCCGATGGAGGCTATGTCCATCATTGTTTCGATTATCTTGGAAAATATGTTCTCTAGCTCATGAAGAATTGTCTTCGCATCATGTCTTCTGGGAGGAATTCAAGAATCGAACTTAAGGTAGACAACATTTGTATGTCATATCTTCCTAGAATTGACAATAAATTGGATGTTCTAAGTGTGGTAGTAGTCACAGCAGAAAAACGCTTGCCACAATGTCAAATCTTCTATCTTTCCTGCCAGGTAGAGTAGAAGAAGGTATAGAAGGATTCCTTGATCAATCTATGCTGCCTGCATCACCACAGAATCCGGTCTGGGTTGACCTATGAGACAAGTGGGAGAATTGTCGGGAGCATTCTCTTTTTTGTCCAGTTGAGGGACGATGGCCATCCCAGTTGCTTTGGTCTTCATTAAAAAACATTTGGATGGTTTCATGGTTAGAAATCCACCAAACTTCTTAGATGCCCTCTCAAGTAGAGCATGGATCCCTTCAAGGTCATCCGGTAGAGAATTTGCAGCAAATGGAGTAGTAGTACCGGATAATGGTGCCAACTTTCAGAGCCCGCAACCTGAGAAGCATCATCATGAATCTCACCTTCCTCTTGATCTTCATAAGAATACATTTCCTCGACAATAGGTCAAGGAGAAAGATTAACAGATGGAAGGTGACCTGTCAGCAGAGCAAGACTCTACAGAGTGCCAGCACTGTAATTGCAGGAAGCACTTTGAAGGTACTTACAGACTTCAGTTCAATGATGAAATAATAATGTAGACTGAAAAAGGCTACATAGTACAGTTATTTCAAGCCAAACAGAGGATGGCATATCAGTGCAAACGTTCCCCTCCAGGGCACCACAAAAGTACTCAGTCGATTTCCATTATGCTTTTCTGCCATTTATAATCCCTGTATGGCATATGCTTTAGAAAATAATGGCAGGGTTGGTTTCGTGATAGAGAGAAAGCAAGTACTAAGAATAGCTACTCATAATGAATGTAATTACTCCTTTCTCTTTTGACCCGCTCTCCCCTCTTTCCCACAATATAGGACCATATTACACGTTACTCGTTATGTACTTTTTATATTATTTGACTTCATTTTAGAACGCTTTAGAAAAATCTACAGCAAAAGAGTCATACATTTGCACAGGCGGACGCCTGTGCAGGTAAGGCGCTTCTTTGTGTTTTATTGTTCTATAATTATTTTAACGGCTCGTTTTATGCTCATTGCCATATTAGGTAGCTGATATTACCTTCATTTGAATCCCTGTCTCTCCAGCCCGCCCCGGGCGTTACCCGATTGAGCAGAGAGAGCGCCGACATATTTCTCTCTGCTGGCCGCCATTCTTAGGCAGTTGGCGGTCCAGCTTTGTTCTCTTCATACTTCCGGGGAGTGCGCTTAAATTTAATGGAAACCACGGCGCGCAGCGGACGCCTGGGCAAGTAAGGGGCTGCTTTGTGTTTTATTGTTCTATAATTATTTTAACACTTAACGTCTAGTTTTCTGCTCTGTGCCATATTAGGTACCCGATATTACCTTCTTTGGAATCCCTGCCTCTCCGGTCCGCCGCGGGTGTTCCCCGATTAAGCAAAGAATGTGCCAACTCATTTCTGTCTCTGCTGGCCACCATTCTTAGGGAGTTGGCGGTCCAGCTTTGTTCTCTTCATACTTCTTGGGAGTGTGCTTAAATTCAATGGAAACCCCGGCGCGCAGCGGAAGCGCACAGCAGACACGCGTCTGCGCCTGGACCAAGCCCAGGGCCCAAGACCCTGGCCGTTTTGGTTCTGGGCATCTTACCAAAGAAACTATTATAGCGCTGAATAAAGGCAAAAGGGAAAACTGCACTAACATGGACTGCTCCCTTTTAAAGGTTAAATAAGTTAGGCATTGCATATCATACGACCTAAAGGCAATGGCCAAACCTAGCATGCTTTTTACTGAGACCAATTTCCATTTACATAAAAGAGCTGCTATTAGTAAAAAAAAAAAAAAAAAACAAGGAACAAATATCAGGAAAATAAAACATTAAAAATATCTAGTAAACATGCCAATAAAATAACAAACGTGTTATCCTGTCCGCTACTAAACACTAGATCCTTAATAAAGCATAGCTGTGAATTCCATTTATTTATGGAAACACCCAGACCCACGCTTGCTTTTCTTACTGAAACATGGGCTGACGCCACCTGTGATATAGATATACAGGCAGCATTACTACATGGTTTCAACATCCATAGATGGGACAGGGAATATAAGTGTGAAGGAGGAGTTGCAGTCATTACTAGAGAAGACTTAATATCCAGATGCCAACCCTCACTACCCTCTTTGGCGAAATGGTATCATTTTCTATAGAGCTCAATAATAAACAATCATTCAAGGGCATAGTCCTATACTGACCACCTAGTCCCCAAAAAGATTTTCTGGAGTAAATCGCTTGTGTTTTGGAAATTTTTATCCTGGAAACAAACTATACAGTCATGGGAGATTT
This sequence comes from Triturus cristatus, assembly GCF_964204655.1. Lineage (NCBI taxonomy): Eukaryota > Metazoa > Chordata > Amphibia > Caudata > Salamandridae > Triturus > Triturus cristatus. Next base: position 1,150,755,519 of record NC_140585.1, read on the forward strand.
TAGTTATCATTTAGAGGCGAACTCTGATCCCGATACTGCCGCACTCTTGCAAACTTGCTAGGCCTAGAACAAATCGTTCAAGAACCAACACATCAGGCAGATCTCTCCTTGGATGGGATTCTTAGTAATAATCCCAACCTAGTCAATATAAAGACTTCTCAGATAGCATGGTCCGACCATAGGGCAGTCTTTTTTTTTTACCTGTTTCTCCAGCAACCTAAATCCAATAGGGAAAAACTACCATCTACATTCCTTTCAAGAAATTGGTGGAGTGTGAAATCAGATCATCTGAATAAAATACTTGAGAACACAACTTTAGTATCAGCAAACAATGTGGAGGTCGCAGCCAAACAATATAATAACTGTCTGGAAACGGCATCAAATCAAGTAGCTTAAAAAAATTCTCCAATTCAAAATTATCGCCTACTCTACTATCTGCTAATATGAGCAAACAGCCACTTGAGGCAATTAAACCAATGGCAGAATGTGTTGCCCCATTAGCTGAATACATTAGAAACCTATTAGAAATTACCACCTCAGGCTCACCGTATGACCCATGTCCGCCTAATATAAATAAGCGATCAGCAGAAGTCATTGCGTCTAAATTAACATCCATCTCCAAAACTATGAGTGAAAAAGGCACCTTCCCAAATATCTGGAAAAAAAGCAGCCTTGATCCCTCTTCTAAAAAAGGCCTCACTGGATGAGAATGACCCTAGTAACTATCGTCCAATTTCCTGTCTCCCACTACCAATCAAAATAGCTGAGAAATTTTTAAATGAACAACTGGTGTCCTTTATTGAATCTAATAAACTCTTGGATACCACCCAGTTTGGCTTTCGGAAGGGGCATAGTATGGAGACAGCTTTGCTCAAGGCAACCGAAGAGATCCGGCACGCTCTAAATCAGGGAAAAGGGGATGTCCTCATCCTGATAGATCTCTCTGCAGCTTATAACATGGTATATCATAAACTTCTGCTAAGTCGATTAACAGCCTGTGGGGTCACAGGTCTGGCCTGGAATCTGCTAAAATGCTATTTAAAGGATCAGGAGCAAATAGTAAAGTTGGAGAATTTTACTACCCACCCATTCTCTCTTCCATGTGGAGTCCTGCAGGGATCCTCGTTAAGTCTCACCCTTTTTAACATTTATATTTCCCCATTAGCAGATCTGATAAGAAGCTTTGGATTCTCGCTTACATCCTATGCCGATGACACTCAAATTTTTGTCTCCATAGGAAAAAACGACTGATACCGGAAGTATATTGCATGATTGCATAATGGCTGTCCATAATTAGATGAACAGCAACTGCCTTAAATTAAATGCAGAAAAGACTGAAGTCTTACTGTTTTTGGACACACAATCATCCTTTTGGTGTCTGTTAGCTTGGCCAGCTATCATGGACTCCATCCCCTTTCAAATGGAAAAGGCTCGAAACTTTGGAGTGATTATTGATAATAAAATCAACTTTTCTGATCATGTAAACAAACTTCTTTCATGTTTAATACTCTCAGAACAATTTTTAAAGTTTTACCTTTTATACCCGCTAATCTGCAAAAGACATTAGTTACCTCTTTAATCACGTCTAAAATCGACAACTGCAATAGTCTGCTTCTGACCACTCATAGGTACAATATTAACAAACTTCAGGTCCTGCAAAATGCTGCGGCTAGACTTTTGCTGAAAATACCCAAATCTACATTGGCTTCCCGTTAAACAAAGAATTACCTTTAAGGTACTGTGTCTAGCTTACAAGGCAGTTCATGGCCTTGGTCAGGAATTCCTGTAGCAGAGCTTCAAACAGAATCTCCCTGCCAGAAATCTTGGGTCAGCAAAGGCTAAATTACTAGTAGTGCCTAGATTTAAACAAGTATGATGGGGTGGAAAAAGAATTGTGCTTGAAGCATCCAAAGCATGGAACTTACTTCCTCTCTGTATAAAAACAGCGCCTAGCCTCCTTGCTTTTAGGAAAGCTATAAAAACCTGGTTATTTAGGACTTTCTTGACACTCGCAGCTGCCACTGTAGCACTGTAGTGCTTAGATGCCCAAGGGCAGTAATGCGCTCTATAAATCCAGATAACAACATAACATTTACAATTCATTGTTTACCTGAAGAATTGTTTGCATTTCTTAATATTTTGATAATATTTAATTCGTGCTGTGGATAATGTGCTAATGCTTACAATGTGTTTTATGCAACAGTTGGCATTATTTTAAATGCAAAGTACACTGTAAGGAAATTGAAAACAATCTTTCTAAAACATGATTTTCTTTTGTAGTGAACTGAAGATAGAGTAGCGTTAAGACACACAGAAAACAAACATTTACAGTGCAATAGGGCTCGCAATGACATTATTTTAAGCTATTGGCATTGTAAATGTTATTGTTTTTTTCTTTCCTTCATGAAGCATTAATCAAATGATGTAATGCAAAATGGCAATAGCTCACTTTGTTGTAATTGCAAGATCTATTGCATTGCATTTGTACTAGTGTGAGTTTTGTATTGTAAATGGTACTGGCTTTTATTAATGTTTTTTTTATCACATTAATCTAATGCATTCAAAATGTTAATATCCCAGGCCTCAGGACAGCAAAAAGCGATTATTATGGCCACTGCCTGCTCCACTTATGAGGACTGCTGCAACAGGCAAGCAACCACTGGTCCTTAATGAATTGCTTCCTTTTGCAAATGGACACTGTATGCTCTGCAAACAGTCATACCCATTGAACCAGAGCATGTGTCAGGACCTCAAGCACACACCTACTCTTCCCATATCGGACACACAACAACCACACACATTCCCAACCACACATACAGGCTGGCCTCTCATTGCCATGAAATGTTTGAGTGCGAAATTTTCACACTGGTTGCAGGTGAATGCTATACAAAGGCCAGCTAACTTAACTAATGAAGTCACCAGCACACAACATCCCCCTATACTGGTGTATGGTACCACAATCATGCCAACTGCTTTTGCACACTAGCAGTACCCTCTTCGAATCTTATACAGCATACAAGCCCCAGCTTCTACCCACTGGCACGCGGCTGTTCAAGAATGTACCCTCCTAACCCCACAGTGTGCCTCATGGGTGGAAGTCTCTCCGCTTCGTACATGTCTTGTTGTGCCCGCCAAATGCTTAGAAGCCATCTATAATGGTTTCTGAATAAGCAATGAATTATTTTAATTAAACGCTGAATGTATTTTTTTTTTATTGCTCGGTCTAATAAATGACTTTATTGTGGCTCCAGGTTTGGGAAGTCGTATTATGAAGCGGCACGAACAACAATAAATTATTCGTAATCAATTCGACAAAGTATATATTCCCGATAGAGTGGGGGGAGAGAGAGAGATAGATAGATAGATAGATAGATAGATAGATAGATAGATAGATAGATAGATAGATAGATAGATAGATAGATAGATAGATAGATAGATAGATAGATAGATAGATAGATAGATAGATAGGGAGAGAGAGAGAGAGATAGGGAGAGGGAGAGGGGGAAGAGAGTGAGAGAAATATATAGAGTGAGAGAAATATATAGAGTGAGAGAGAAGAGAGGGAGAGAGAGAGAGAAAGAGAGAGAAGAGAGGGAGAGAAAGAAGAGAGGGAGAGAGAAAGAGAGGGAGAGAGAAAGAGAGGAGAGAAAAGGGAGTGAGGGAGAGAGAGAGGGATAGAGAGAGGAGAGAGGGATAGAGAGAGAGGGATAGAGAGAGAGAGGAGAGAGGGAGAGCTAGAGAGAGAGGAGAGAGGGAGAGCTAGAGAGAGAGGAGAGAGGGAGAGCGCGACAGAGAGAGCATTTTTATTTAAATAAAGGATTGTTTGATAATGTTCTTGCTGGAACGCTATTTGTGCTGCAGAAGGCTGGAACGGCCAGAGGGCTGCCCGTCTCACATTGGGAGGGAGAGCCTGGGCCCTTATGACATCCCCACTCACCCGATGGCCTGGCCTGCTAAAAGATACTTTCCGCCAGACGAAGAAGCAACAGAAGCAGCCAACGATCATACACCTTCTCTGCCAAAGAAACCGAGGATGCTGCAGAAGAACAAGGGCCGCTCACAGTGGAGGAGTGACTCCAGGACCTTACACAGACTTCACGAGCATCAAATAGTAAATGTGAGTGACCCTTTGGTTGCAGCCTGCCAGTGGTCCGCCCTATTGGACAATGACTCCTTTCCACTGTGATGGGCGATAAAGTTTATGCTGTGAACTGGTGCTACATGGATCCATAAATTCAATACATTGTGTTCCTTTTTAGTTGCTCCACCTGCACCTGCCCCGGGGGCTTTGTTTCCCTTCCAAAAGTAAACCATGATATTCAAATTAATGTTTTGCGCCCATACACCCAGAATTATTCTGCGGTGCGTCATGCACCCAGAATACGCTGCAGTAGTCCTTTCTAGGTGCACAAAGACATTCTGCAGTCTTTGTGTAGGAGTGGCGACACTGGCGTCTGAGAGGGACAAGGTTCGGGGCCAGCTCAGATGCCATGAAATATTCTGTCCTGTACCTTTCATTTCTGAGAGTTCTTTTGAGATTTTCATGAGCATGATATCATCGAATCTGTAGACTACGCAGCGAAGAGGCCTTTCTGCATCTTGCACTGTCCCAGCTCACCGACAGACACCCTGTGCTGTGGCCTTGGAGCTTGCCTGTCCATTAGCTTTGAGTATCTGTGTATGGTTTTTCAGTTAGAAGAAGGGGGCGCGTGGTGCATAAAAGATGAAATTATAACATCTAGGCACTGCAGGGAGGCAGTGTTGAGAGGCGTGCGCATGCTGTGCCTCATTGGGGCGGGAGGGCGTGCAGGAATCGACCGTGTGTTATGCTTACACTCGCTTTTCATAGCAGCCATTGTGCCCAGGTGTGAAAGGGTTTCCATAGGATAAACTGCACACAGGCGAGCAAGTGATGCATGGAATGGCTTACACCATGAGCCTCGCGAGGATAGACAGTAAATAGATGTGCAGTGCCGTAGCATGAAGACAGCCAACCCGCTACCGAGAATACATCGAATGCTAGAGCATGGCTGTGTCAGGGGGTGAGAGGCTGAATTTTGTGAGCGGCAACAGCAGCCTCTGTTCACTTACCAGCATGGAAAACAGTGGCCGCCAGAGGCAGGTCTAGGGGGCATCTTTGGATGATGTCGGTGTCATGGCAACGTGTGACGAACCCTATAAGGCAACCGGCAGAAAGAATCTATTGATGGAAGCGCTCTGCTGGGACCGAACCCCCGAGCAGATGTCGTGAATGTGAATAACATCGGGGACACATGGAGAAATGTAGGAATCGAGCATGCGCAGAACAGCCAACTACTGCAGTGGCGCCGGGCTGGATGTGTACCAGAAAACTCCCTAATGCCAGCCCCTTTTCTCCCGCCTAAAGTCACGGCCTCACACGCAAGAGCTACATATCCTAAAATAAAAAACAAACTCTGCTCTTGGCTTGCCTTCATGTGACATCTCTGCCTTAGGCCAGCCAGGGTGTCTCTTGTGTGTGTCACTGACATTTCCTGTGTTCCTTTTAACCTTTCAGCTTCACGAAAATTCCAATGGATTAGAAAAAATGACAGAGAAAAATAAGCATTACACCAACGCTAAAAAACAGATGGACCCTGCGTGTGCAGACTCGGACGCGAAATGAAAACAAGACAAGTAACAGATGGCCCCCCTAAAGATTAGGAATTGCTTCGCGACAGCCGCAAAGCAGACGAGCCAGTCCGGATGGGCCGGACGAAAAGGCGAAAGACCGGCAACAAAAAAAAGCTCATTTCCAAAGGCAGGCCACAGTTTAGCATAAACGGTGACGCCAGCCAATGGAAATGAGGGGCGGGGCTTCAAGCTCCCTTCTGAAAGTCCTCATCCACAATATATCTCACGAGCGAGCAGCGCATCCGCACTGCAACGCTAGGCAAGACCTAAAAACTAAAGTGCAATGTGTTCTGCGTTTACTATGTTTATTTTCATACACAAAGAAGAGTATTTATTGTTAGATGTTTGCATCAAGATAGTCCTTCAGGGGTAAGCTTGTCAGCTGTGCTGAGTAATGGTTTTAAGAGCCGCACTGTCATTGTGAATTTTTATTTTTTCCATACCGCTGAATAATGAAATATGGTATTAATCTTTTATTTGTTTATGGAAACTAAATAACTTGCAAAGTATTTCAGTACTACAAATTTCGGGAAATAATCCACAGTTCTACTCTTTTGTATGTCGAGCTTTAAAATCACTGACAAACAAACGATATGGTAAAAATATAAAATTCCTATTTTGGTATTGTTAGGGTTATGTATAGGCTTAGGTCTAGCATATAAGTTATGTCAAGTTTAGGGTGGTGGTTTCAATAAGGATATGTTAAATAGGAAGGGTTATTATTTGTGTTCGAGCGCAACATTTGTGATAAACAAAAGAGTTTTGATTGGGCTAATTTATGGAACAGAATTAGTGTAAACTTGGGCTAGATTGGAGGCTGTAAAAACGTAAAGTTTTTGTAGAGGGCCTACTAGTTTTTAAAAATTAGAATACTCGCTGAATTGGGATCCCGATAAGGGTACCCTATAAAGGTTATCGCTGAATTGGGATCCCCGATAAAGGGTACTCTATAAAGGTTATTTGTTATCATGGGGGTGGTGTGATCTATTTTTGTGGGTGCGTGACGGTACTGCTCAAATTGAGCGCAGAATCAGTAGCACAACATATGCCATTAAAATGTTAAAAACCGGGACTGGGCAGGGGAAATATTAGTAATAACAGCCATGTCAAACTAAACGAACACCGTATGGTACTCCATCTACGAACGGTATGTTACACCGACAGCAGGAGAAAGGGTCGGTTTGGTGCCCAGCACATTTCACAGCACATCTAAAAATGTAATCGTAAATAGGGCCAAACTATTTTGTGCTTGAGAGGTATGTGAATGCCCTGCTATGTAAGAGACTTTTTTAATGCGGAGGCGCCCTCTTGGGGCCAGGCGAGCACAACGCAGGGAAAGATTGTTGAAAACAACTGTGCCATACAAAGTGTTTTACTGAAAACCCTCGCCGCCTCTCACGAGAGTGCGACGATTTTCAACACAGGGGCCAGGGCCTAGCCAAACAAGAGGCTCACAGAGCACTAGTTATAACTTCCATCAGGCGCGCAACACCCATTTGAATCAAAGGGCTTCAGCACCCCCCCCCCCCCCCGTCGTGTGTGGCAGCCCGGGATGAGAGAGCTTCCCGGGCGAACACGCAGCCGCACCCGAGCACTTCACAGGTCTTTAAAAGACCATTTGCATGTTAATGAGGCCTCGCTGTTGTTTCACCCCTTCTAAGAGCCCCTGCAGCTCCACTCTGCCTACTGCTTAACGATTCAGCCCCCCCCCCCCCCCCCCCCGAAATTTGACTAGTTGCGCCTCTGACTTCCATACAATGTGGGTTGTGCAAAGACCAATCACACCTGCATCCGCTTCCATAACATTGCAAAAAGAACCTCAAAATCAGTGAGGTCATGAATAGGATGACCAACTGGCAGGAGTACAAATTCAAGACGGTAAGTGTAAAAATTCCAGACAAAAATTCAGGACAGAAGGTCAACATTCAGGACAAAAATTGGAGACAAAAGTTACGTTTTACAGACACATCAGAGGCGGTTGCTCAATAGTATAGCAGTACGTAAATAGACAACCAACATAAGTGCAAGTCAAAATAAGTTCATATTAAGTTGCGATAATCGTGGACTTCACAGTTTTCTATGCATGCAGCTTTGAGCAACTGTGCAGGTATTGTGGTATCTCATATGACTGATGGAAGCAGCTCGAGTCCCACCTCACCCTCTCCATCTTTTGCTTCCATATTGAAGCACTTCAGAGCCTGTCTGATCAGAACCCAAAACAAAACCTAGGGGGGAAAGCAATCAGACAAAATAGAAAATAGACATCCTGCCAGAAAACAGACTGCCAAAGATCTAACAGAATAATATTCTTCAATGCCCTTCTAAAATGTCCGAAAGACAAGAGACGAGACAATATCCCCCGAGTTCTAGTTTGAACATAATGGGTGATAAATAGGTTCAGTTTTGAAGAAAGTCGGTGTGAAAAGTAGAGGCGACTATCGCGACACGCCTGTGAAATAAACATGGTGATATTTCCATACACTGACAAACCGTACTGCCATATTCTGGGGCAGCTGAATGGTAACCCCCTCAGAGGAGCAAATGCAACAAAACGTGAATAGCTGATAAGCTCGCATTGATGCTATCTACTTTCAATTCTTTCTTTGCCAGGGATACTGCAAAGGCACAATGCCCGAGACTTCAGATGGTAAAGGGTCCATAGAATTGGACTTAATCCACACTGTATGCTACAGTACATTGCTTTCATGGATGCATAACTGACACACGAGAGACGATTAAGGACCTCCATCAGCAACTCAAAGACAGAAAGGTCTTGCCTTTCAGGTTCTGAGCAAGGTGTAATGAGGAAACAACCAGGCACAGCTAGCAGTCACACAGAAAAAGACATGAAAGAGGCAGCAGCCACAGAGGCTCACAGCTCACGTTCAGAAGTCTGGATTACATGGGTGTCTCCCACAGCCCAGTTAAATTAGGATGACAGCTACCCTGTGTTGTCTTTTTTCTATATAACCTCCTCGATTAAGGGAACCACATGGAACACAATGAAGGACAAATGTCAGGATACAGCCAACAAGTCGCTGTATTATAAAGTGCACCATCACCCAACAAGGGAGCAGAGGAGCAGCCGCCATTTCACATTACTAGTTGTCATAAAAATGTCAGTGGCACCACAACATGTGTAGAACCGTTTCCACTGCACTTGCACAGCCTGGAAAATCATCCAGCCTCCACATTTTGACTACTCACCAGATGAACCTATGAAAACCCAATTGCCAGGTCTACACAACACGACAGAAGCTTTGAACCAACACTGCTTTGTTTGTTCATCTAGAACATCGTGGTGGTACTGTCAGGACGTTCTCTAGTTAACTGCACAACTTTGGAATCAGACGAATAGCACCTAGCTCCCCAGCATTTACATGCACTCACTGCTTTACAACAGACCACAAAGCACTGATTCTAAACCCCCCCCCCCCTAAAGTGAGTGCCTGATCCTAAAAGACAAGAGTTGGAGCCACAGTGGTAACAAAGACTGCGATGAAGGCTTTCTAAGAGATGCCCACCATGGATGGTCTGCTTCAAGACTTAAGAAACAAGAACCATGTCTTAGAAATTGCACAATAATGGATTCTATTGCTCCCTCAGATCCCTCTGCATGCGTCTCAATTAGAGGCTTAAAATACAAGAAGCCAGCAATCATAGCAAATCCAGAACTGACAGGGTCATCGAAACTGACTGTCAAGTAAATTTAGCCATTAACTGATACATGATCTGAAGCTGCAGTGGAAATGCATTCAACGTCTGAGTGTCCAGGAACAAACCAATAAACAGAAGTCTCTCAGATGGACTTATTGATGATTTCCCCTAATAGGCAGAGAATCCCAATACCTGCAAAAGTAACTGCAAATTTTAGATGCCATCAGACCATTGCCACAGACGATGCCTTCAATGACCAGTCGTCCAGATGCAGCTGGATGCGTAATCAGTGCACATTCAGGGAGCGGATAATAGAAAAAATGTGCTCACTCCCAACCATAAACTTCAGTAATTGACTGCGCTCTTTTGAATTTGGAATATGAAAGTATGTGTCTGGAAGTCTAGAGATACCATTCAATTCAGAGCTCGAAGAAGGTGGAGAATGTGGGGTAGGGCTGTCATTTTGAATTTTTCTCTTTAAGAGCTTGTTTATGAACCTTATACCTCGATGGAAAAGTTGTGTACCCAGGTAGAATAATCCAACATTCAATGCTTAATTTGAGCCTTTTGTTTAAGGTGCTTGGCACCGGTACTTCATTGTCAACACCGGCACTTATGACCGTTTGCCTCATGGTGGCGCGGTTTGACTAATTTAGTGATGAGCAGAGCAACAGTTGTTTATTAATTCAATATACATTAAAATGATTAATACCTGCCTCGCAAGCCATTCTAAAAGCTTTGGGAGTCTGCAATACTCTGAATTGTACGAGTGTGATGGTTAGCAGTTGAGTTGGTACAGTCATTAGCAGCAGAGGCAATGGATGGTAAAAACTGCAGTGGCCCCTGCCGAGGACCTTGGCACTTACATTTTTACAAATTAAGCACTGCTAACACTGGTATCTTTCCTACATTCAAATGCTTGAAATAGTCTGTCGTCAGGCCGGGGATCCTCGGAGGTCAATGTTTATAGTCCACCAAATACACTCAACACTAAAATAGCATTGTGCGACTTCTACTAGTCTATCCACCCTATGACCAGATCCAAAATCCATCCAAAGATGTAAAGGGGACACACCGCTCAACTCGCAATCATTTTAGTGTTTGTCAACAGTAGCTTTCTGGAACTTCCTAAAACGGAAGGAAGGCAGGTAACGTTGGTATCGTTCGGATATTCACTTTGAAGAACACTATTTACAAGTAAATAACGTATTTTCTTCCTTTTGCATCTTTCATAGTCACATGCTTGAACTAGACAAACAGCAGCACCAGAGAAAAACGTGGCAGGCAGAAATAAAACTCACATTACCTGAACTAGTTTGGAAGCATTGATTGTCCCACTATCAACGTGGAGACTGCACACCAAGGCAGTAATGCTATCACTCTGCAGACCACTGTCGAGGACACTCGGCAAGGACATTGGTAAAAACTGCCACACCTCTGCTAAGAGAGAAATCTGACCCCAGAAGAGTGTTCTACTCATCAGAAAGTGTGCTATAATGATGCGCTGTAATATCTTTGCTTTGACAAGGCGTTGCTAGTTGTTAGCTTGGCTAAAGGCCATGAAAAACTGGTTGCACTGGCTATAGATTTTAGCCTTCTGCAGGTAGAGTTTCAAACATATTTTGATGTTTGGAAAATGCAGTGCCCTCGCAGCTGAAGTTGACAGTTGCTGGAAGCACGTAGTTAACATTACCTGTTTTTCATTAAAGACAATACTCCGAGAACAATTCGATTGTCGGCTCAGAGAGAAATTTTGTTTTTCTAAAAATACAGATAAACAATTAAAAAAGTATATTCTCCAAATGAAATATAAGTGGGAGAATTTCTTGGATGAAATTGAGCCGGCAACTGCAAGGAAATCTTGCCTGCAGTTTAAATATGGATCCCTCCCTCTCTCCTCTTTCACAATCAAAGGGATGGGGGGATACAACGAGGTCCCGATTCCAGCTATGTGGGGTTGTTTAGAAGCAAAAGAAACACCCGAGTGCGTTTTATTTTTCTGCCCAGTGTACCAAGGTGCTAGGAGACTATATATTCGCCCACTATGTCGCAAAATTAGAATGTACAGAAAGGCTCTAAAAATATTAAATGGCAACACTTCCCCGTGCGTAGTCTTTGCGGTTTCACAATACTTGCTGAACACGTGGAGGATTAGGCAAAATATATATATTTTTTAAAGAACGCATTGCCCAGTATTGCCCAAGGTGGTTAATAATTAGAATAATGGCGGAGATTGTTTTATGAATAATTTTATACTGTTTCATATTCTCTCCATAATTTTAATAATGTATTGATGTCTTAATGGATTTATGCAATTTTATTGTGATTTTAAATCTTGATTTTTGTGACTTGTAGGGGATTCTTTTTAATTTTATGAACTTTAAAGGCATAAATACCAAATAAAGTTTTTGTAAAAAAACATAAAAGTATATTCTTCAGACTGAATTAATAGCTAGCTAGACAGCGGCCTTCCAGGACATATGCTGTATGGAGGCCCCATGTATTGTTATGTAAGGTGCTTCCATTTGCGTTAACAGAACTGTATTCAACTCTCCCGACAGGGCAAGCCTTGTTGCTGGTTGAAAAAAAATGAAATAGTGCATTCATGATTACCTTTATTATCCTGGAAGAGAATAAAGATGGATAACTTGGTTTCCTCAAGTATCTATAAATGGGTGTCAGACGCATACTGACAGATGAGTATTGGAGCCTAGATATAGCTAGATGAAGGAAGGGTAAAAACTGAAGTGGAGAACATGTCGGGGTTCAGAGACAGTGCCCACAAGGCAAACAGTTTGATTAGATAAGTATGCAGATTAGTAACCTGGCCACTTGCAGTACATTCTCGCAATCTTACAGCAGGTCTAGAGAATCAAATTCTAACCGCTCAGCAACCCAGAAGAGTATTAGGGAGTCTTTCATCCCAGGACAGCAGATGAAGATCCAGCTTGAGCAGAATTAGAGTTTGTATTGACACTTCATACTGTTCTGGTAAACAATGACGTCAGAGCCAGACGGGTGCTATTAGGATCACTCCTGCATACAAATCTGGCTGTTAGTGGAACTGAATAAAATTTGAAAAGAAACTTGCCTAAATAGTCAACTAAAAATTCTTCTCTTTGTGACAATGGGCATCACCATCTACTGATAGAGACATTGGGGGTTCCGATTTGTTACGAGAAGTTTCCACTACAGGGTTCCCCAGCGCTTGGATTTAAAAAATTGCTGTTTGTTATGTGGTTCCCACTTGTGACTGGAGAAACACTGCATGCTGAGAGAATCTGCACACACATTATCGACACCGGGCACAAGCTCAAATGAAATGGCCAGGTTTAGTTTTAGATCCTACTGCCATAGATGCTCGGCTTTGAGAGACTGGGGATGTGATTCCTGTAGTGTTCACATTGTAGAATGTCATGAGTCTTCTGGGGTTCTATGTTCCACTATGGACGGTTGAGGAATCTCAATGAACCGTCTGGAAGTGGTTGTTTAAGCTGTTCTTTCCAGACCCAATATACATGAAACCTGCAACTTGTCCTTTTACATCGTTACCTCATTGGAGACGATCGGGAGTCAAGGAGAGGACAGCATTCACTTTGTTGAAATAGTCTCTAGGTATTTCCGCTCTAATTTATTCGGCTAAGTGCGTGAATGCACCAGCGGTTGCACGAAAGATTGTGTTGTGATTGCACCCGCGGCTGAGCCAAGTGTTTGTCCTGCGTAGCTGCACACCAGTGACGGAGCCAGAGGAAGTAGTGTGGCAGTGGGCAGAAGGAATAGTGGATGCGGTTTGTCGTTTAGGAAAGCGATAAGAATAGCCTCTTTTGCTGTTTTTGAGGTGCCACGCCCGCAGCAACTTTAACAATTTGTTTGTGATCCGAGTGATTTCTACATTTTTACTGTCGGATCATGTACTGCAGCACAAGATATTTGAAAGGAAACAAGAATTTACTTTACCCGCATTAGAATTCGATCTCAGCGTTCGCGCACCTTCACACAAGTGGAAGACGGGAAGTCCAATGTTATAGTGCATGCTGGAAGCGTGATGACATCACGTGCTTCCGGCGGCCATCTTAGGTGTGGAACTTCCTCAGTGTCATCATCTCTTTTGCTATTTTAGGAGCATTTTCTCGTTTTTTTTTTATTGCTTTATTTGTATTTTTTTTTTCAAAAAGAAAAAAAAAAGGAGCGAACATTATTTCGGTGATTCGCACACCTCTCAAGTAAGGGAAAGTTATTTTTTTTTCCTCTTTTCTTCAAGGATCTACTTACTAGTTGTATTATTTCTGCAAATAGGATTCTGTTGTATGTAATTTTACATCAGAAATGTAATGCAAACTATACACCACATATACTAAACAGGGCAAGGAAAGTTGTGGGTATTCAAAACCTTAGATTACATATGAATAGTATAGCATTATATATTTATATATATATATATAGCATATTCTGATATTGTTGTCGAATTTGTCTTATTTCTATATTCACAATGTCCAACATTTCAGCACCCCCACATTTTTTACCCTCTGCTGGCGAACCTAAGATGGAATGGGATTTGTGGTACCCCATGTTTCTAGCTTACGTGGAAGTTTTAGAGGAGGATGGTTGTTCTCCCAAAAGAAAATTGGATCTCTTGAGACATTGTTTAGGTGGCCATGGCATTAAGAAATTCAATAATTTGCCTCCTCTTGAGAGTACAGAAGGAGTAAATGTTTTTGAAGTCGCTGTCAAGAAAATGAGTATCAGATTTGGGAAGAAAATAAATGTGGTAATGGAAAGATTCAAATTCTACTCTCGCGCTCAGAGAGAAGATGAATCAATCGAGAATTATGTATCTGCTTTACGTTCTTTAGCGGGTTCATGTGCATTTGATATCATTAATTATGAGCAGGTACTAAGAGACCAAATAATGATGAAGACAAAGAGTATACAGGAAAGGTTGTGGTTAGGCACAGAATCGTCATTAAGCGCTGTAGTTAATATTGCCGGAGGCATTGAACAATCCGAAAAGTTTGTTAGCGAGATCAGAGGTCTACCTCAAACTTTTAGTGCGAAGGTGCAAGACCCTGTAGCTGAAGTATCACTAGTAAAGAATCAATTCACGCCCAAAAGACCGCCATTTGTCAATAGGAAAGACTCTGTTTTTAAAGACAATAAATTCAGCAATTGACGAAATCCTGTGATCTGCTACAGATGTGGCACTTTTGATCACGTAGGTAATTACAAAGGGTGTCCTGCTTGGAATAAAATTTGTATTAAATGTAAGAAAGCAGGTCATTTTGGGAAAATGTGTAGGTCATTACAGAAAGTCAACTGCGTTACTTGTGAAGAGGATGAAATCTCTAAAGAATTTAATGAATTCAATTGTATTTCTTGTGTATGTGAGAATAATTGTAAAGGTTTTCCATCTGGTATAATATTGGTTGATGGGAAAGAAGTGTCAATGATGATTGATTCTTGTGCATGGTATTCTATTATTGTCAAGGATGTATTTAAAAAATTGTGGGATAGCAAAGAATTGTTACCTCCAGATATCAAACCGGGTAGTTATTCAGGGCACCAAATTGTATTGGAGGGATTCATTTGGGTAGATTTTGTTTTCAAAGGAAAAAAAATTAAAGGTAAATTGTATGTTGCGACCAAAGGAGTATCTATATTAGGTTGGCCACACCAACAGGAGTTGGGTATAAAATTGGATCCTAATGCCTCGCCGCCTGTGTATAGTGTTTCTACAGACGATGAGGCATTTGTACTAAACATAAAAAACTTGTATCCTAGGGTATTTAATGATACTCTTGGAAAATATGTAGATTTCAAAAACAAGATTATCCTCAAAGACTCTGTTGTTTCAGTGAGGCATAAAGTCCGCAATGTACCTTTGGCTTACCGCACCAAATTGAAAGACATGTTAGAAGATCTAGTTTCTCGGAACGTGATTGAACCTATAGAATCTTCTCCATGGGTTTCTCCGGTGGTTCTTTCCCTCAAAAGTAACGGGGATCTCCGTTTGTGTGTTGATCTACGCAGTTTGAATAAAGAGATCTGGATTGACAGACACCCCTTACCCAATATACACGAATTGATCTCAACTCTCTCTGGTGCCTGTGTGTTTTCCACTGTGGATCTAGCTAGTGCATACCACCAAATTATGTTACACGAGGAATCTAAATGTCTAACAGCATTTATTACACCGGAAGGTATGTTCCAATTCTTACGGATGCCTTTTGGGTTAGCTAGTGCGGCCTCAGTCTTTCAGAGGCTTATGAAAGATGTGTTGGAAGGTTGTCCTGGTACAATTGCCTTCCAAGACGAGATCTTAATTTTTTGATTTTTTTTTGAAGAACATGACTCTAATCTAAAAAAAGGTTTTAGATAGTATACAAAGGAAAGGTTTAACGCTCACATTTTCTAAATGTGAGGTCAGGAAGGATAGTGTTGAATATCTGGGACATGAAATATCAAGTGACGGTATCAAACCGAAGTTAGACCATGTAATCAATATTTATAAGGCACCTGCACCTACCACTAAAGAGCAGTTAATGTCCTTTTTAGGTCTAACTGAATTTTATAGTAAGTTTGTGAAGAATTATTCTTCAAAAGTATTCCCTCTACGTATATTATTGAAGAAAAATGCCAAATTTATCTGGGGTGAGGAGCAAAAATTAGCTTTTGAAGCATTAAAAAAAGGATATCAGCTCTGCCCCCTTTTTGAGACCTTTCGATATCGGAGGAGAATGTATAGTAGCAGTGGATGCTAGCAGCACGGGTCTAGGTGCGGTGCTTATGCAAAAGAATTTTGGAGAAGAGTTTGTAGTGCCTTATGCTTCCAGATCACTGCGTGGTGCAGAATATAACTATTCCACGATTGAGAGGGAATTGCTTGCATGCACTGGGCTGCCCAACACGTCAGACAATTTTTGTGGGGCGCGAAGTTTCAATTAAGGGCAGATCATAAACCTCTAATTAACATATTAGCAGCGGGAGGTGGCAGAACACTTACGGTGCGTTTGGCGAGATTAGCTGCCAAACTGCAAGAGTACCAATGCTCAGTTGTATACATCCCTGGCCGCTTGAATGTACATGCCGATTGCATGTCTCGACTTCCTTTGCCTGATGTTCCAAAGCTGGATAGGGACACAGAAGAATGTGATATAGCTTATACCATGGAAGATGTTAATTATAGTGTAAACTCGGAAACCATTTCAGAGGAAGTGTGGGCAAAGGCAATGTCTGATGATGTAATACTGAATAGTGTGATAAAATACTTGCAAGTTGGATGGCCTGAAGAGAGAAAGTTGTATGGAGAAATTAGTTCATTTTTTAAAATCAGGGACGAACTTATGTTTTCACACGGATTTGTAACCAGAGGTGATAAAATTGTTCCTCCTCAAGAAATCAGGGAAAAATTGATCAATTTGTCCCATGAAGGACATTTGGGTATGTCCTGCACCAAGCAACGCTTGAGGGAATTCTATTGGTGGCCGTGCATTGACAGCATGGTGGACAGGTGGGTTAGAGAATGTGCACAATGCTCTAAGAGCAACAATTCAGTTAAACCTTTATCTGCCGATATCTCTCCCATTGAACATTTGCAAGGACCATGGAGGAAACTGGGGGTTGACATAATTGGTCCTCTGTGTCTTTCTTCCGCCAAACACGTTTTTGCTCTAGTCTTGGTAGATTATTTTTCAAAATGGCCAGAAGTCAAAATTGTAGACAAAATCACCTCAACTCAAGTCATAGAGTTTTTGGATAATGTATTCAGCAGGGAAGGTCTTCCTGCTGAACTTGTTTCAGACAATGGTCCACAATTCATCAGTAAAGAGCTAGAGATGTTTTTAAATAAATGTGGTATTATTCATAAAAGAGTTTCTAATTATAATCCTATGGCCAATGGTCAAGTTGAACGTTTCAACAGGGTGGTAAAAGAATCCATACATTTAGCTATTAAGAGGAACATTGATTGGAGGAAAGCTTTGCGAGCCACTTTACTTACGTATTGTACATCCCCTAACTCTGTTACTGGCTGTTCTCCTTTTGAAATGTTAAGGGGAAGGAAACCTAGTTCGAAGCTTATGCCTTGGTGGTTGAAAACAAGTAATCTTCATGATCCAATTTTGGATTTTAAATTAGTCAGAGAACGTGTACAAAAATATCAAGATAAAATGCAAAGAGATACTTGCAAAAATCGTCCGTTGAATTGTAAAATTAGAGTGGGGGATTTGGTACGAGTTCAATTTGGTTGTCCTGACAAAAAATGGTCTAAATGGTCTGACCCTGTCAAAGTAACTGAGGTTTATAGCAAAGCAGTCACAGTACAAGGTGGGAAAATTTGGAATTTCAGACGGGTATCTATGTACAGGTCTAATGATGTGGTTAGTAAACCGCTTGTTATTCCACAAAAAGATAGGCTAATTAATAAGGACAAGGAAGATTTTCAGAATTTTCTAGACACCTTTGATGGTTCCGATTCTGGACCTGATGTCTGTGTTCCATCTTCTAAGACTCATGATTTTGGTACTTGTGATACTATTGTAAAATCAACCTTTATTCCGGATACTGCTGTGGCACCAAGTACTATTCCCATTGTGAATCAAAATGTTATTCCTGTGGAGTGCTCACCTATTCAGAATGAAGAAATATCTGTTCCAAGGAAAAGTTCTCGCATTAGGAAATTACCTGTTAAGATGAATGATTTTTTTAGATTTTAATCCTCTTTCATGTGTTGACTACCTTGTAATTTTTATTTATTTATTTTATTCTTTCTTTTCTTTCAAAGGGGGAAGGTGTGTAGCATTCACATTGTAGAATGTCATTAGTCTTCTGGGGTTCTATGTTCCACTCTGGACGGTTGAGGAATCTCAATCAACCGTCTGGAAGTGGTTGTTTAAGCTGTTCTTTCCAGACCCAATAAATATACATGAAACCTGCAACTTGTCCTTTTACATCGTTACTTCAATTCCCTTCCTTCCAGATGTAATACATGGTCATTGCATCATCTGTGCGGACCATCACCAGAGTGTTCTTCAGGCATGGAAGGGATGCCTTGTGGGCCAGCCAGTCTGACATCCCTGGGCTCCAGCAGGTTAGGTGGACTGTCTTAGGGTCCATAATATGGTGCCTTTCAAGTCCTGCAGATGTGCTTACCAACCAGCTGGGGAAGTATCTGTTACCAGAAACATTTGGGACTTGTATCACAAAGATGCTGTCACTGTTTTGCCACTGATGATTTATTCTCTTTAAGGTAGGCTGATTGTAATGAGGACATCATGATCTGATGCCAATGAAGGTTTAGTTTTTGAATTTGCCTCAAGCATTGGCGGCACCACAGCATCAAGCAGGCTAAGAGGTTCCTAAGTTTTCAGATTAACACTTTCTCGAAACTGAATATTTCATTAACCAATACGTTTTATTTGGGAGAAGAGGGGGAGAGAGAAAAGGCTATGGGTAGACGGCTGCACAGAAAAGCTAAAAGATACCCAGATCTTATGATCTTAAAGACTCACTAGCCTCATTTTATCTCTTCCAATCGCCTTAGAAAGTATGCTACCCATCCCCTGATCTAGTATGTAATATGTCCGCACTTATACCGTGAAGGATTACAAAAAAAAAAAGAACAAAAAAAAAAACTCGTGAGATCTGAGTCTAGTGGATCCACATCTGAGATTTCGGTAACAGTTGGTGGAAATTCTTTGCAGGAGAGGCAGTAAACAAGGTATGTATGGCTCTGCTGTGACTGAAATGCTCCAATGAGCTGCCGGATTTTAGCAAAAAAGGTGTTGTGGACATGGAGGACATCCTGCAACTGAACCTGAACTTCCTCAAAAATGTCTGTTGAAGACATACATGCATGACCTGTAAGCACCACGCCTGCAACCATAAATCGATCCATGCATTAGTGCGGTCTAGACTGGGTTGCAAAAACAGCTTCACTTTATCAAGGCATTTTACACCACGGTCGGACACGTTTTTCAATATTATGGCAGCCATTCAGATGGTTTCACCACCTCCCATTTGTTTATCTGAAGGTGAAGCTCCGTCCATAGAATGGGAGGAGTGGATTGGCATTTTCGAAAACTATATTGAAGCCATTGATGGGTTGATATTTCCAGCTACAAAAAAAAGCCCTTCTTCTGAATTCATTAGGGAAAGAGGGTCAACATGTTTCTAAATTTTTGCCTGAGGTCATGGGAGCTGATGG
The DNA here is from genome assembly GCF_964204655.1 of Triturus cristatus. Taxonomy (NCBI): domain Eukaryota; kingdom Metazoa; phylum Chordata; class Amphibia; order Caudata; family Salamandridae; genus Triturus; species Triturus cristatus. The sequence continues at coordinate 1,150,775,029 of NC_140585.1, forward strand.
TTCGCTAATCGATAATCCATACGTAGAAGCAAAGAGCAGACTAGGGAACTATTATGGCAAACAGGTCAATAGCGTAATGCAGGGACACCAATTTTATTTGTTACCTCTAAAAGAAAAGGAAACGGTGGATCAAATGGTCAAACGTTTGAGAGAATTGGCACTTAGGTGTGACTTTGGTTCCATGACTGATCAGGGATCCATTAATAGTGCAATGCAAGAACAAGAAAATGCAGGAAAGACTATAGGCTGCTAGAAATCCAACACTACAAGAAGCTATTTCCATTGCGAAAAATTGTGGAGGAATCCGATACAGGAGATAGATGCACAATTTAGAGATTAAAAAAGAAGATACAGTGAACGTAGTTAGCAAGAAGTATGATAAGTTGGATGGTGATCACAGAGCAAAGCAAAAGAGTGATGGTAGACATGGTTCACACAAATATAAAACAAAACCTGTGGGCGATACCAGAAGCAAATTTAACGGTTGTTATAGATGTGGGAGCATTTGTCATGCTGCTGATTTTGTGGGTTGTTATGCTAGAGATAAAGTTTACAGAAAATGTGGAAAAAAGAGCATCTGAGCAAAGATCTTTCAAAAAGTAGAGTTGCTTTTGTTGAGGATGGATCTATCGCACCCGATTTTGTACTTTGTGTGGAGGATGAATGCAAAAATGGAATGCAAAGACCCAAAGCGACTTTCCTGGTCAACTGTGTACTTGTAGAATTGATGGTGGATCCGGGTTTCATGTTTACTATTCTATTCTTGTGAATGTTTAATGAGCATCGGCCGACTGTGTCACTCAGTAACAATGACATTTCTCCTAAGGGGTACAGTGGGGAAGCTATTTCCATCAAAGGTTGGGTGGAAGCTAACTTAGAGTTTAAAGGGAGAAGTGCAAAGGATAAAGTGTATGTGTCGAATGATAGGCCTGTTATTATGGGCTTGGTCCAACAACATGATCTGCATTTGATTATTGATCCAAGATCGGAGGAACAAATGTTGATGGTGGGTGACGAGGATGTGCTTGAACCGATCCTAGCCAAGTACAGAGACGTTTTTAGTGTCGATTTAGAAACACTGGTGGGGTATGTGCATAAGATAAAGATGAAGGATGGGGCTCAGCCCGTGAGACATGGGCTAAGGAAAATTCCAATTGCCATTCGGGATGAAGTTAAGGAGAGTGACGTGCAAAGGCAAGATATTATTGAACTGGTAGAGGCATCAGAGTGGCTTTCTCCTGTGGTGGTCACTAAGAAGGATTGTAAGCTCATGTTTTGTACTGACCCCAGAAGGTTGAACCAGAACATTGTCATGGATAGTTTTCCTCTGCCAAACATATCTGAAATGGTGTTATTGATGAACAAAGCCAAGGTTGTTACAAAGTTGGACTTGAGTTCGGCTTACCATCAGGTCATGTTACATCCTGATTCTAGAAAATTGACAGCTTTTATCACCATGGAGGGAGTTTTCCAATTCAAGAGGCTTCCTTTTGGCCCAGCATCAGCTGGAAGAGTTTTTCACCGTATGATTCACAGTTTACTTAATGGGGTAGAGAATACTCATTTTCAGGATGACATTCTTGTTACCAGGGAAAATGAAGTAGAACACAATAGAACCTTGGCAAAGGTTTTGGAAATACTAAACAAGGCAGGAATAACTCCAAGGAGGGACAAATGCAAGTTCTTATTGAAGGAGGTGGACTAATTGGGTATACAATTTGAGAGGGGTGTGCAACCTAAAGAAGATTTGTTAAAGGCTATTAAGCTTGCTGCTATTCCTACTAGCAAGGATCAACTCAAATCTTTTATGGGATTAGTTGAGTAATATTCCAAATTTGTTCTCAATTTTGCAGACAAAATGGAACTTCTCAGAGAATTATTGAGGAAGGGCGAACAATTTGAGAGGGGTGATGCACAGTATAGAGCTTTTCAAAATATTAATGATGAAATAGTGAATGGGGACATTTTGGCTCCATTTGAACCCGGTAAGGGGACCCTAAATACTGTTGACGCCAGTGCCCATGGTGTTGGTGCTGTCTTGTTGCAAGTTGAAGGGGGTGTGCAAAAACCTGTGGCGTTTCCTTCTCGCACCCTTAACAAGTCAGAATGCAACTATGCTGTGATTGAGAGGGAGGCGTTAGCTGCTGCATGGGGAGTTCAGTACTTTCGCACCTACCTGTGAGGTGTACGCTTCACTCTAAGGACTGATCACAAACCCCTCGTGAGAATGTTGAGCGAGTAAAGGATCTTCATGTAAGAAGTGGTTTGCGGCCAGACTGCAAGGGTACATTTATAAAGCTGAATATGTAGCAGGCTGGAAAAATGTGCATGCGGACTGTCTATCAAGATTACCACTTAGTGTGGAATGTGATGAAGAGGACGATGAGGAAGTGGTTTCAGTGGTGGCTAGTGTTGAAGGTGTGTTGGAAAATAAATGTAATTCAGTGACTAAAGATGAGTGGCAGGCAGCAGTTAGGAATGATGACTAATTCAGAGAATTTGTTAGTTCCATCAGGACAGGTTGGAAACGCGACGGTGATCTCAAGCCAGCTTTGAGGAGCTACATTAAATTGCAGGAGGAGTTCAGTGTTGGTGCGACTGATGATTTAGTACTGAGGGGTGAGAGAGTCATACCCCCTAGGGGGCTTAGAAAAAAACTTTATTTTGGTACATGAAGGTCATTTCGAACAAACCATTACTAAGAAACGCCTCAAGCACAGGTTTTAGAGGCAAGGATTAGATGAGGATGTCAAAGTGTGGGTAGAAAGTTGTAATTTATGCAGAGATGGAGGAAAAAAGGCTCAAGATTGATACACAGTGTATGGAGCAGGCGGGCAACTAGAGCCAAATTTCGGGGGGGGCTGAAAAAGATTTTGGGGGGGGCTAAGTCTTCGAGCCATAGGCAGAGTGGCTGTAAGAAGGGGTGATAACACAACAAAAGCCTCATTAACGAGTAAATGGTCTTTTAAAGACCTGTGAAGTACTCGGGACCGGCTGCAATCAGAGGGACGCCAGCCCGCGAGGCTGTCTCAGCCCGGCTGACACACACGACGGGGGGGGCTGAAGCCCGGTGAGCCCAATGGGTGTTGCGCGCCTGGTATGGAGTCTGTTGGTGGAGGCCAAAATGGAGCAGCGTGGGAGAAAGTTTGCCAGGACTTCATTGGCTCTATGGATGTTTTATCCTGAGACAGGAGGTATGCCATGGTACTGGTGGATGTTTACTCGGGTTGGGTCATTATGGAGTTTGAGAAACATCACCACCAGTGATGTGAGCAGAAACAGATGCCATATTTAAGAGAGAAGGGTATCAAGGTGTGTTGGTGACAAGAAACTTACATCTCACGTTATGCAAAAGTTGTTGCATAGAAATGGTATTAGACATGTTTGCACATCTTTCTATAATCCACGAGGGAATGGCATGGTGGAACGCATGAGGGTCATTAAGGGCACGATTCAAATGGCTTTACAGGGAAATCAGGATGTTCAGAGATGCGTGGATAATATAGTGTGGGCCTACAATACTGCAGTCAGCTGTGCCACTAATGAAATGCCTTTCAAAAGAATGAGAGTCATGACTGAAAATAAAACTTAATCCTCAGTGGATGTTTGAAAGTGTTGGTGGTGATAAGGGAAAGGATGGTATGAAGGGAGGTAGAATAGGAGTTGGAAATTTAGTCAAAGTCAAGTTGGGCAAGAAAGAGCATTGCATGAACAGATTCTCTGCACCCATGCAAGTGAAAGTAGTACATGGGTGGCATGTAACTTTAAAGAATTGACAAAGGTGGAATAGAAGAAGGGGGCTTTGTATTGTAAGAAGACTGATATTGGTAACTGTGTGTAAAGGATTAAGGATAATTTAAGGAATGAGCACAATTTTGATCGAGTTGATGGAATGAGGTCAGCAAATGGGGATGGAGGAGACACTAAGAGCAAATTGTACCAAGGAGTTGTTCCAATGGGGCAGAGTGATGGGTGTGTTAAGCAAACTCGTGTGCATCGTTTTCCCTCTAAATTTAATGACTCTGTCAAGGGGTAAGGTCTAAGTGTAGTTTCATTGTCAGGTGGGGAAGTTTTTTGTGTGTTTCTATTATTATATATTTTGCTTTTGTTAGTAAAGTAAGGAGATTTGTTGTGATTGGTAATGTATATTTTTAATATGTACTACGTGCATTTCTATTCTTATTATGCAACCATCGCATATTGTGAGAGTTGTCGTGGTATCTGTGGAATGCAGCTTGGCATTCTAGGGAAGCTGGACAATCTCAGACGGTTGATGGATTGAGCAGGCTGGGAGCCCCGCCTGTGTTGGAGAGAAAAATAAACTTAACTTTATCATCTGGTGCATCGACTTCTGTGTGTTGATCTTCAACAGGACCCTTAATGTTATGATGTTGGGATACACAAGGCAAGCCTCAGATTAGTTCATATGGGACAAAGTACCTCCGCTGTATATTAAAACAATGCTGCACGTCTCCAACGGGTTCCATGACCAGATAGAGGGACGAGGTCATAGGTTGAGTTCCTTCCTAAAGTCATGGATGACGTGTAATATATTTTAAACATATAGTAGAGGATATTTCATTTCTTAAAATAATACATGGTTGCACCATCATCCTTCCCTCAAACCGCTTATACAGCTGGAGTCTTGTTCATTTATGTTCATTGCATACAGGAAAAATAAAAGAATCTGTAGTGCAAAATTAGCCATACCAAAAAGTAGCTAGTAATGTCTGCAAAAAGAAACTAGAATCAGTTTAATGCAAATCAGATTTTTTTTAAATGCTGCACCTCAGAATGTGTGGAAAGAGGCTATCTTTCCTTTATTGAACTATAGCATAGAAAAAATAAACATGTTGCAATACAATTTCTCCTTTCTGCGGAACACTTTTTCGAAAAAGAAATCGGAAGAAGGAAAAGTTTGTTCCCGTGTTTCCTTGTTTCAACTAAAGCTGCAATTACGTAAGGTGTCCTGCCTTTTACCCTGGCTGCTCGCCGAAGACGATGTGATGTCAGAAGTCAAACTGTAATAACCTATTGCGGTTGAGCAGCTATTTCATTTCTTTAACCCCTTCTGTGCTCACGACGGCCGGGAGCCATCATGAGTCACAGTGGGGCTGTGCTCATGACGGCTCCTGGCCGTCGTGACACCCACCCACGGGGGAAGCGCTGGCGCTCCCCCCGTGGGACACCGATCTCGCTACCTGCACCGGGGAAGGCAGGGGAAGCCCTTCCCCTGCCTCCCCCCGCCCCGCCACGTCATTGAGGGTTTCCTTGTGTTTCCCAGACGTGCTGGAAGCCATTTGCTTCCAGCGCGTTGAGAAAGAAAGGCGAGTTTCTCACCGCGGAGGGTGAGGGTGGGGGGGGGGGGGGCATCGGAAGAAAGGAAAGGGTTTTCCTTTCCTCCGATGTCTTTTTAAAAAGAATTCCTGCTACATGATCGCGCCTGGGACGCGATCGTGCAGCAGGAATGCTTTTTTTTTATTTTTAAAGCCCAAATTGTGTCGGGGAGCGGCCCTTTGGGCAAGGGTCGCTCCCCTTGGGGCGACATTTATGTAGTTGGGTCTGGGGGCGTGGGGGGGGGGGGGGCGGGCAGATCATTAATAATTTTTATATTAAAAAGCTGTGTGCGCCCCCAGTGGGTCACCAGGGATTTTATTTTTATTTAAATGCCCAAATTGTGTCGGGGAGCAGCCCCTTGGGCAAGGGTCGCTCCCCTTGGGGGAGAAATGTATGCAGTTGGGTCTGCCCCACTTTGGGGGGGGGCAGATTGATATTATTTTATATAAAAAAAAAATGTGTGTGTGCCCCCACTGGGCCACCAGGGAATTTTTTTTTTTAAATGCCCTGTGTGTGTTGGGGAGCGGCCACTTGGGGGAGCAATTTGTTTAGTTGGGTCTGGCCCCCTGGGGGGGGCGGGGTAGATCTGATAAAACCAAACAAACAAATAAGTAGGTGTGTGCCCACTAGGCCACCAGGGATGGTTTTTTTTGTGTAAATGCCCTTTTGTGTCGGAGAGCGGGCCTTGGGCAAGGGTCGCTCCGCTGGGGGGAGCAATTTGTTTAGGGGGGTCAGCCCCGTGTCCACTAGGCCACCAGGGATTTTCTTTAAATTAGATTATGGTTTTGGGGAACGGCCCCCAAGGCAATGGTCGCTCCTCTTTGGGGATCATTTATTTTGGCCGTTTTGGCCCCTTTGGGGGCAGATCGGCCTTGGGAGTCTAGGCCCATATGCCCCCCACGGGGGGCAGAAGCCATTAGACACCAGGGATTGTTTTAGTGTTGTTGGGGAGCGGCCCCTTGAGAAAGGGTCGCTCCCCTTGGGGGAGCAATATGTTTTTAGGGAGCGGCCCCTTCGGCATTGGCCGTTTTCCTTTTAGGGAGCATTTATTTGGGCCGTTTCTGACCCCTTGGAAGGGCAGATCGACCCAAATAAACAATTTTATGGTATGCCCACTAGGCCACCAGGGATTGGCAGCATATATAGTTAGTGTTTTGAGCATGAAATTCTTTGCGATGTGTTTTGCATTCTCTTATGTGTAATTTTCTTTTCTTTTTTAGTGGGATATTGTCGATCCTTACTGTGTGTGCAGAGTAGGTGGTGGTGAGTCTAGCTGCTTCTGGCAAGTGTGTGGTATCGTTTTGGAGTATATAGGTCTTTCTGATAGATGCATTTTGTCTATTACTTATTTTACAAAGTGTTTGTTGTTGTTGACTTGTTTGACAAGCAGGTTGTTGGTATGCTGCTTGAATCTTCCTCTGAGCAGGATTAGGAGACCGACAGTGCTTCTGAGGGAGAGGAGGGATTTGAAGATTCAGGCAGTGAGTTTTCTCTCCACATGGAATCATCGGATGATGAAGATACTCTCAGTGCGGATGAAGTGCCTGTTTTAGAGGGGGACACTGATGTGCCGATGGTGCAGCAAGAGACATCGGTATTGCAGCCTGAGACTGCAAGGCTTTCTACTGGAAGTGCTGGACTCTGAGTTGATCCAAACATGGTGCAGCCGGTGTTGCCTGCCTTTAGTGTGGATGCAGGGTGTAGAGTGGATTGCGATTTTATTTTGCCTATACAGTTCTTTCAGTTGTTTATGGATGATGTATTTTTGGCTGAGATTGTTGAGCAGACTAATTTGTATGCTGAACAGTTTTTGAGGGACCACAGTGCCACACTTAAGCCCCACTCTAGAGCTACGCGGTGGACTCCCACAAATCTGGATTAGATGAAGAAGTTTTTGGGTTTGACTTTTTGATGGGCTTGATAAGGAAGCCGTCCATGGCTTCATATTGGTCTACCAGTCCCTTGATGGCAACGGCCATATTTCCTGCGATTATGACCCGTGATCGGTATTTACTTTTGCTTCGGATGCTGCATTTTGTTGATAATACTTTGGCGTTGCCACAAGATCACCCTGACTGTGACCGTCTTTTTAAGATTCGGCCTGTTCTTGATCACTTTGTAGATCGATTTTCAGAGATCTATACTCCAGGGAAATAAATATCTATTGATGAGTCTTTGGTCCTATTCAAGGGCTGTTTGGTTTTTAGGCAGTACATCCCTAGCAAGAGGGCACGTTATGGAATTAAGCTGTATATGTTGTCTGAGAGTAGGACAGGAAATGTTTATAATTTCCATGTGTACACTGGTAGGGATTTCACTATTGACCCCCCCTGGTTGTCCATCCACTTTTGGAGTTTCAGAGAAAATTGTGTGGGATCTTGCTAGAGGACTGTTTAACAGAGGCCACCATTTGTACCTTGATAACTTCTACACTGCTGTGCAATTGTTTAAGGAATTGTTCAAAGTGGACACTTTTGCTTGTGGCACAATCCGCTCTAACCGTAAAGGTTATCCAAAAGAGCTTGTTTCCAAAAACATTTAGAGGGGCCAGTGCAGTTCCTTGCGTAGTGATGAACTAACTACTAGCTGTGAAATTTGTGGACAGGAGGGATGTGTTCATGCTGACTACCATCCATGATGAGAGTACTTCACCTGTGGCTGTTTGGGATCAGTTTGCTGAAGTACGCAAACCGGTGTGCATTTTAGACTACAATAAGCACATGGGTGGTGTTGATAGAGTAGATCAGAGGTTGGAATCTTACACTGCTATTCGTAAGGCGTACATTTGGTACAAAAAGTTGGCCATCCATCTCTTCAATTTAGCAACTTTCAATGCTTTTGTTGTGTTCAAGGAGTGTTCTCCTGAGTCAGTTGACTTTTGTTCAGTTTCAGCAGTCTGATAGGAAGCCTTGTTGTTGTGGAACAGGCAAGTGTTCCTAGAATTGGAGTGGTGGAGAATGTGGCTAGATTGAAAGATCCAATTAAACAAGAACTGGGTTTAGGCTTATATCAGTAAGGCCAAGCCTATAAGCATAAATAACACCAAAAATACCAATACTGATCAATAGCTTTCTATCCGCATCTTTTTGCGGAGGGACATATTGAATGAAAACAACATGAGCCTAAAGACCACTTTTTCCGTAACCAATTCAATAAAAATTACTTTTAACAATGGCCATAGAACAATTTTCAACAAAGTAATATAAATACGATGTTTTCAAACAGTTTTTTATCATTCTTATGGCCGAAGAACTAGGGTCGACGCGTTTCAAGCCCCTTCTACTATTGGGGCTATCATCAGGACCTAGAAGCTAAAAAACAGAAAGAGGCTTAGTACTACTAGATTCCCACAGTCTCTAGATGCAACTGAACATCTTCTAATTTAATGTACCTCTGTTTGGAGAAGGATAGAACATCCATAAAGCCTTCGTATCTTAAACCTGAAAAATACAACCAAAGAAACAAAAACCAGCTAGACTATAATCGTCATTCAAAATGTAGTCTCACTTTCACTCAAATGTGTATTATATCGTATGCTTACGTTAAATGTATCGTCTTGTAGTTGGGTTGTAGTTTTAATCTGTAATACGGGAAAAGAATCTTCAACATTTTTGTAAATATCCTCTGAGGTTCATTGCATATTGAGAACTGCATATTATGACTTGCTTTTAATGCTTTTCTTGTAAGCTCATTGATGTATGTGTTGTCTCATCCGTTCAAATTACTGACGGAAGGCTGTGTTCCAACTAAAACCGCAAATATCAATGAAAAGGAATCAGGACCTGCTTCTTATCGGTGCGTCTATATAAACTGTTAACATTCTTCACGGAGAAAAATTGGGGAATGCATACCTTGATTTTCTCAATCGGAAGTCTCGCTCTTCTTTATTTAGAGCGTGGAGGTTAGCGTGTCAGGTTGATTTGGCTCTCTGGAAGAAAGATGAAAAACAGACTCAATTTTGTTGGCAAACTCGTCTCTTCGACACTGGTTCACCAATGGATAGTTTGCGCTGCTTAGTTCCCGCGTACCTGAGTTGATTTCGCTGCTCTCATTACACACGGAGAAATTAGACATCTGCATTTGGGCGTTAGATCTCGTGTGATTAAGACCGCGTGTAGCGTCACTCTGTGTTCATGGGAGTTGTAGTTTTTTTCTTTCAAGAAACAATAATATATATTAAATCGAGCATGTTCAATCCGATTCGTTGTCCTATTAACGGTTATATAACAAAATGATGCAGGAGCATGCAAATACTGTAATCAAAAACTTGCACTTCTCTTAAGCATTATAGGAGATGTAGTTGAAATGTTGCCCAACATATCTTCTTCTCGTAATAGTCTTTCTTTATCAGCTACATAGAAGTGAAGTGCTCTCGTTCTTCCAACCATCAAGCACCTTTTTGTGGGAGAGAAAGACTTGTCCGCATAATTTTTGATGGAGTGGTATCTCAAAAATTATCTTAAATTGTACAGCTCCGAAAGTTCATTGAGGCCATTAACGGCTGTGTTAAATTTTACTATTAACATAGCTTCTCTTCTTGACAGTTTTATTTCGAGGTCGCCTCCTCTTAGATCCTGTTCAACTTTTGAAATCACGGTCCATTTCAAATCTTTTAACTGATGATTGTGTATTCTCCAATGGTTGACTAATGGTGCATTTTGCACGTTTTTGTTAATCCACGATTTATGTTGTGAGACTCGGACTCTAATTTCTTGACTTGTCTTTCCTATATACAATTGATTACAGGGACAACGGATTCCATAAATTACATTTTTACTTTTGCAATTTGTGAAGGATTAGTGTTGCCAATGGATTGAATTATGAGTGAAAAGCGCTCCTTCTTCAGTAGAGTTGCAACAGGCATAGGTGCCGCATTTGTGGTGGCCAGTGATTGGTGGAAGGCCTACATACTCTCTTAATGAGTTATGTTTTACTATTGGCATTGCTGCTCGTACCACTTGGTTTGCAATACTGCGATCTTTTTTGAAAGCAAAAAGTGGATTTCCCTTTAAGGAGTGATCTAGATATTTAATCAAGTGCCAGTTTTGATTGATTACCTTCTTCAGATTGTTGGAACTCGGACAAAATGTCGAAACACAAACTATCCTTTTCAAAGGAGGCTCATCTTTTTTCTCAAGTAGTGTTTCCCGTGGGGTCCACCATGCTCTCTTCATGGCTTTTTAAAATAATTTTCTGGGGTATCCTCTTTTCTTTAGGTTGTCCAAAAATTTGCTTGCATGTAACACATATTCATCTTTATAAAAACAGTTCCGTCTGATCCTGAGAAATTGCCCGTAGGGCAGATTTTCTTTTAGATTCCTAGGGTGACTGCTTGAGAAGTGTAATGCTTTATTCCGGTCGGTTGGTTTTTTGAAAAGAGTGGTGACCAGTCCATTTTCAGCTGGATACACCTCTACGTCTAAGAAAGGAATCCTTATCTTAGAATGATTCATGCTAAATTTAATCTCTTCTGTTCGGTTATTTAACCAATGATAGAACAGTTTAAGATTTTCCTCAGTACTTGTCCAAGTCATGAAAATGTCATCGATATAACGGATCCATTTCCCAATGTGCTTGGAAAATGGATTGTCATTATAGACGAACCTTTCTTCATATTTAGCCATAAAAAGTACTGCCAATTCTGGAGCGAATGGACAACCCATTGCAACTCCTCTGATTTGGTAGTAGAAGTCACCATTGAAATTGAAATAGTTTTTCTTGAGGGCGAAACTCGCTAGTTCCATAATAAATTCTGTGGGAACTCTTATTGGTCTTGGTCTACTTTCCAAATACTGATTGATAACTGCCAGGCCTTCATCCTGGGGTATTTGAGTATAAAGAGAAACTACGTCTAGTGTGACTAGATGATGTGTGCCTGCTTCGAAACTTAGTGAATCCAATTTCTTAATAAAGTCTGTCGTGTCACGTAGGAATGATGGTACTTTCTGAATGAATGGTTTTAAAAAATGATCGACGAATTTTGAAATGGGTTCTAACAGTGACTCGCAACCTGAAACAATAGGTCTTCCAGGTGGTGTTGATTCATTTTTATGAATCTTTGGAAGAACATAAAAAAGGGGAGTTCTTGGATTTTTGTTCTGTAAGAACTCAAATTCTTTTTTGTTCAAGAATCCTTGTTGGAAGCCTTTTTCAAGTACAGGAAACAGTTTATTTTGCAACTCCACAGTTGGATCTTTCCTGATCTTTCTATAACAATTGCTGTCCTCTAGTTGTCTCATCACTTCACAAGTGTAGTCTGTGGTATTTCAAACCACAATAGAACCGCCTTTGTCCGCCTGTTTGATTATAATAGAAGTGTCTTTCTGAAGATTAGTTAATGCTTGCATTTGGGTTTTTGAAGTGTTAAATTTAACCCATCTTTTTTTCTAACCCATCTTTTTTTCTCTTCCATTTCAGCAATTGCTGACAGAATTGTTTTTTCAAAAATTGTCACTTCCTTCGGAATTTTATTAATCGGAGGGCAAAATGAAGACTTTTTCTTTAGACCTGTATTTTCCATTATTTCTGTATATGGATTTTGGGGAAAAAAGGTTTTTAACCTAATTTTTCTATAGAATTCTATTGCTTCCATTTTCAATCTCACAAAGTTCGTATTTTTGGCAGGAACAAATGATGACCCTTTTTCCAATATACTTTGTTCTTCTTGGGTCAAAATTTTCTTTGATAAATTGTACACTAATGATGGCTCTAGTTTTTGTAATTCTGCCGGCGAGTGGACATCTCCCATGGTTGAGTATTGAATCTGACTCTTCCTCGTGGTTTCTGCTGTCCTCTGCCTAAAAAAGGAGTTTGCTGTTGTTGTTGTTGGAAATTGCCTCTTCCGTTATTATTCCTATATCCTTCGTTTGTCTCTCCTTCACTGCCACTTGAGGAGGATGAAGTTTCAGAAAAGGTAATGGAATTTTTAGAAGATCTGCCTTGATATTCAGGGAGGTATCTGCGTGAATCAACTCGAAGATAGAAATCCGGCTGCAAATACGGGTACACTTTTTCTAAGGAAAAATTCCTTTTGTCTTTATCAAATTTGTTCCCTTTTTGGTTAACCGTATAGTCTTTGAATTCTAAGATTTCTTTGTCAACTTTGTCCAGTAATGCTTTTGAGTCTGCAATAATCTGATTTGTTTTTATTTCAGATTCTAATATGTCAATTTCTTCTAGTTGTTGTTTCGAAATCCGTTGTGCTGTTTCAACGGTTAGAACCATTAAGTCTCTGCTGCACTTAGTCTCTATTAGGCTGTATCCCTTTTTGTATTGTGGATCTTCTGTGAAGATTACCGGGATATTTTTGATTTGTAATCCACCTGGGATAGTTCCCACTTTCAGATGTTGGATCAAAAAGTGTCCATGTAGATCAGTCCTTATTTGTTTTTTCTTTAAACGCAGAAGTTTGTCTGCTTCATTTTGATTTTTTGCTGAGGAACTTAATGTTGCTGATGCAAAAAGAGGGGGGGGCGTCTAGTAGTTTTTGTATATGTTCTTCGCTATAGGCGAAGGTGTCTTTTTCTGTCATACTCTCAATCACTCCTAAAATCTATCTTTATCAAAGGCCACAGCTCAAACAATAATGAATATCCTTTTCAAACCACAAAATACAAACAGAACTGCATTAAAGTTTTTAAGACAGCAAACTGTAGTTGGAGACACAAGGGTCAACAACCTCGCAGAGAGGTCTCTGCTAAATCCAATTAAACAAGAACCTGTGCCTGTTGCGACTCTACTGAAGGAGCGCTGTTCACACATTATTCAATCCATTGGAAACACGAATCCTTCACAAATTGCAAAAGTAAAAATTTAATTTATGGAATCAGCTGTCCCTGTAATCAATTGTATATAGGAAAGACAAGTCAAGAAATTAGAGTCAGAGTCTCACAACATAAATCGCGGATTAGCAAAAACGTGCAAAATGCACCATTAGTCAACCATTGGAGAATACACAATCATCAGGTAAAAGATTTGAAATGCACAGTGATTTCAAAAGTTGAACAGGATCTAAGAGGAGGCGACCTCGAAATAAAACTGTCAAGAAGAGAAGCTATGTTAATAGTAAAATTTGACACAGCCGTTAATGGCCTCAATGAACTTTCGGAGCTGTACAATTTAAGATAAGTTTTGAGATACCACTCCATCAAAAATTATGCGGACAAGTCTTTCTCTCCCACAAAAAGGTGCTTGATGGTTGGAAGAACGAGAGCACTTCACTTCTATGTGGCTGATAAAGAAAGACTATTACGAGAAGAAGATATGTTAGGCAACATTTCAACTACATCTCCTATAATGCTTAAAAGAGAAGTGCAAGTTTTTGATTACAGTATTTGCATGCTCCTGCATCATTTTGTTATATAACCGTTAATGGGACAACGAATCAGATTGAACATGCTCGATTTAATATATATTATCGTTTCTTGAAAGAAAAAAACTACAACTCCAATGAACACAGAGTGACGCTACACACGGTCTTAATCACACGAGAGCTAACGCCCAAATGCGGATGTCTAATTTCTCCGTGTGTAATGAGAGCAGCGAAATCAACTCAGGTACGCGGGAACTAAGCAGCGCAAACTATCCATTGGTGAACCAGTGTCGAAGAGACGAGTTTGCCAACAAAATGGAGTCTGTTAGGTCCTGATGAGAGTCCCAATAGTAGAAGGGGCTTGAAACGCGTCGACCCTAGTTCTTCGGCCATAAGAATTATAAAAAACTGTTTGAAAACATCGTATTTATATTACTTTGTTGAAAATTGTTCTATGGCCATTGTTAAAAGTAATTTTTATTGAATTGGTTATATGATGGTTATGTGAGAGTTGAGAGTATGTCTGTTTTGGACTGTGCAGTGTGGTATGGGAGTGAATGTAAGATATGACAGATTTGTAATGAATGGAGTGCGTAAAGAATTTGATTGTAAACGTTTATGTTTTCACAGCTAAATCTTTGTGATATATGTTTGAAATTTACTTGGTTAAGTCACTAAAAGTTATGGTGCAATATAACAAAAATTTATGAAATTGTTTGATTAAATTGACGGAAAAAGTGGTCTTTTGGCTCATGTTTTCATTCAATATGTCCCTCCGCAAAAAGATGCGGATAGAAAGCTATTGATCAGTATTGGTATTTTTGGTGTTATTTAGATTGAAAGCTCGCCACTTCCCTGATTTAATTCCTCCCACGCCCAAAAAAACCAATCCCTGTAAGAGATGTAGAGTCTGCTTGCGAAGAGGTGTGCGGAAGGAGAGTCGTATGCACTGTGCCGATTGTCCTTCTAATCCTGCGCTGTGTGTGCCCTCATGTTTCAGATAGTATCACACTAAAGAGTTTTTGGGAGCAACCGTGAGTCTAATAGTGTACTGCCTGGTCTGTATGGTTTGATATAGTGGTTCAGTTTCACGTTTGGCAATAGAATGGTGGCTTTAGTTTCTGCTGTTTTTGTAGTTATAGTTTGGTATCTAGTTGGAATTGGTTTGTGTTTTCTTTCTTGTTTAAAAACAATTCATGACTGTGTGCGTGGACTGGCGGTTGGCTGGCGGTGTGCGTGGACTGGCGGTTGGCTGGCAGTGTGCGTGGACTGGCGGTTGGCTGGCAGTGTGCGTGGACTGGCGGTTGGCTGGCAGTGTGTGTGGACTGGCGCTTGGCTGGCAATGAGCGTGGACTGGCGCTTGGCTGGCGGTGAGTGGACTGGCGCTTGGCTGGCGGTGAGTGGACTGGCGCTTGGCTGGCGGTGAGTGGACTGGCGCTTGGCTGGCGGTGAGTGGACTGGCGCTTGGCTGGCGGTGAGTGGACTGGCGCTTGGCTGGCGGTGAGTGGACTGGCGCTTGGCTGGCGGTGAGTGGACTGGCGGTGAGTGGACTGGCGCTTGGCTGGCGGTGAGTGGACTGGCGCTTGGCTGGCGGTGAGTGGACTGGCGCTTGGCTGGCGGTGAGTGGACTGGCGCTTGGCTGGCGGTGAGTGGACTGGCGCTTGGCTGGCGGTGAGTGGACTGGCGCTTGGCTGGCGGTGAGTGGACTGGCGCTTGGCTGGCGGTGAGTGGACTGGCGGTGAGTGGACTGGCGCTTGGCTGGCGGTGAGTGGACTGGCGCTTGGCTGGCGGTGAGTGGACTGGCGCTTGGCTGGCGGTGAGTGGACTGGCGCTTGGCTGGCGGTGAGTGGACTGGCGCTTGGCTGGCGGTGAGTGGACTGGCGCTTGGCTGGCGGTGAGTGGACTGGCGCTTGGCTGGCGGTGAGTGGACTGGCGCTTGGCTGGCGGTGAGTGGACTGGCGCTTGGCTGGCGGTGAGTGGACTGGCGCTTGGCTGGCGGTGAGTGGACTGGTGCTTGGCAGGCGGTGAGTGGACTGGTGCTTGGCTGGCGGTGTGCGTGGATTGGCGCTTGGCTGGCGGTGTGCGTGGATTGGCGCTTGGCTGGTGATGTGTTTGGACTGGCGCTTGACTGGTGGTGTTTGGACAGGCGCTTGGCTGGCGGTGAGTGGACTGGCCCTTGGCTGGCAGTGTGCGTGGATGGGTGCTTGGCTGGCGGTGTACATGGACTGACGCTTGGCTGGCAGTGTGCGTGGACTGGTGCTTGGCAGGCGGTGAGTGGACTGGTGCTTGGCTGGCGGTGTGCGTGGATTGGCGCTTGGCTGGTGATGTGTTTGGACTGGCGCTTGACTGGTGGTGTTTGGACAGGCGCTTGACTGGTGGTGTTTGGACAGGCGCTTGACTGGTGGTGTTTGGACAGGCGCTTGGCTGGCGGTGAGTGGGCTGGCGCTTAGCTGGCGGTGTGCGAGTAGTGACTAGCTGTTGGTCACTACACACACTGCTAGCCAAACGCCACTCCACGCAATCCGTGAACTGGTGTGGTTGCTGTATCAGGAATGTGAGCGTGTTAAAGTGATGGGCCCTTGAATAGCGCTGTCTGCTAATGAGAGTGTTGTAATGTGCTGGGCCCGCGGCTGGCGGTATGAATGGTTTTGTATGTGACACACGTATGAAAGGTGTATGAATGGCCCGCCCGGTGATGCCACAACTTTCCCACACAAAAATGTGTGGAAAAAGTGATTATTTCAGCTAAAATTGAGGTTTGCAGGGGTATCTGGGTAAGGAAACATTGGGGGATCCACGCAAGCCATACCTCCCTGGAAGCCCCCGGGTGTCTAGTTTTCAGAATTGTGTGGGTTTGGTAGGTTTCCCTAAATGGCCGCCGAGCACGGGGCCAAAAACCCAGGTGACCCCCCCCTTGCAAAACCAGGTGGTTTTGAGATAGGCAATTTTGATGTCGCCTCACTATGTTTTGGGCCCTTGCCTGTCGCGGGTACTTGGGCCTCCCACACAAGTGAGGCACTATTTTTATCGTGAGACCTGGGGGAACGCAGGGTGGTGGGAAATTTGTGTGAGCCCGATGAGGCCACAACTTTTCCACACAAAAATGTGTGAATAAAGTGATTTTTCAGCTAAAATGGAGGTTTGCAGGGGATTCGGGGAAAGGAAACGTTGGGGGATCTGTGCAAGCCATACCTCCCTGGAAGCCCCCGGGTGTCTAGTGGGTTTGGTAGGTTTCCCTAGGTGCCGGCAGAGCTAGGGTTCACAAACTACAGCTAGGCACTTTGCTAAAAAAGGGTCATTTTTCACTGCGAAATTGAGGTGTGACCACATTGCGTTTTGCGCCGTTTCCTGTCGCGGGCACTAGATCAACCCACACAAGTGAGGTACCATTTTTCTCATAAGACTGGGGAACGCGGGGTGGGTGGAAATTTGTGGATCCACACAGATTCCAGAACTTTCCCCCACAGAAATGTGGGGAAAATGTGTTTTTTTGGACAATTTTTTAGGTTTGCAAGGGATTCTGGGTAACAGAACATTGTGGGAGGCAGTCAAGTCACCCCATCCTGGATTCCCCTGGGTGTCTAGTTTTAAAAAATGTATAGGATTGCTAGGTTTCCCTAGGTGCCGGCAGAGCTAGGGTTCAAAAACTACAGCTAGGCACTTTGTCAAAAAAGGGTCATTTTTCACTGCGAAATTGAGGTGTGACTACATTGCGTTTTGCGCCGTTTCCTGTCGCGGGCACTAGGCCGACCCACACAAGTGAGGTACCATTTTCTCGTAAGACTTTGGGGAACGCGGGGTGCGTGGAAATGTGTGGATCCACGCAGATTCCAAAACTTGCCACCACAGAAATGTGGGGAAAATGTGTTTTTTTCCCCCACAATTTTTTAGGTTTGCAAGGGATTCTGGGTAACAGAACCTGGTGGGAGGCAGCTAAGTCAACCCATCCTGGATTTCACTGGGTGTCTAGTTTTCAAAAATGTATAGGTTTGCTAGGTTTCCCTAGGTGCCGGCAGAGCTAGTGTTAAAAAACTACACCTAAACACTTCGCAAAAAAAGGGTAAATTTTCATTGTGAAAATGTGGTGTGTTCACGTTGGGCTTTGAGCCATTTCCTATCGTGGGCACTATGCCTACCCAAACAAGTGAGGTACCATTTTTATCGGGAGACTTAGGGTAATTCAGATTTGTAAAGCAATTGTTATTACCTATTGATTTTTGATGCATTTCTGCCTTCCAAATGAAAGACATTGTGTAAAAAAGAAGTCATTTTGAAAAATGACCTTTAATTCTCATGCTAGTATGAGTATTCCCAATTTCAAAAATGTGCAAATATGTACTGTTTCTAAACTCTATATTTTGTTCCCATTTCAAAAATACATAGGTGTCTTTCATACCGATTTTTCCATGTATACATTTTCCCACAAGAATTGCTATATACCCGGAACATAATAAAAAACCATTGCAAATTGCTGCTCAGTTTTTGACTCTGGGTTCGTCGGGTTCTTGGTGAACCTACAAGTCCTTTATATCCCCACAACCAGGAAGGTCCCACAGATGTAAGGGTATATTGCTTTGAAAGAGCTGTCATAAGTAGAAGTTACAGGTGAAAACGTTGACACAAAAGGCTGTTTTTTTTTCAACTAATTTTCAATTTTTCCTATATTTAACTGTTATTTTCTATAAAGAAACCTTGATGGATCTACACAAATTACCCCTTGCTGAATTCAGAATTTTGTCTACTTTTCTAAAATGTATAGCTTTCCAGGATCCATTATTACTTTCGCACACATTTCTACCATTAACTGGAAGGAGGTTGAAAGCGCAAATAAAGGCTAATGTCCCAGAAAAATGCCAAAACTGTGTAAAAAATGTTGGTTTTCTGACAAAAGTCTGTCATTCCCTAAAAGCTTGGGAAATGGTGATTTCAGCCCCACAAACCCTTTTTTGATAACATTTGCAGGGAAAAACCCAGACGCTTTCATTTGCAGCCCGTTTTTTCTATTTTTCCCAACAAAAAAAAAAAACTTTTGCTGTATTTTGGCTAATTTCTGGGACCCCTCCAGGGTAATCCACAAACCCTGGGTACCTTTAGAATCCCCATGATGTTGGAAGAAAAGGACGCAAATTTGGAGTGGATACCTTATGTGGTCAAAAAGTTAGAGGGGCCTAAGCGCACACTACCCCAAATAGCCAAAAAAAGGCTTAGCACAGGGGTTTATACAAACGACTAGAGCCGCCATAAACTTCCTATAACAAGGAAATTTGAGACTGGCTTTTATACAGGAATTGTATGTATTATCATAATATAATCTCAGAGTGAGGCTGGTTGGACTTGATTAATTGAAGACTATTTCTCTTGTAAGGTTGTAAAGGAATTTCAGTACGAGCCTCGGTATTGTAGATTATGGCTTACAGAAATGTGATATAATCCAAGATTAAACCACATTACGATGAAAGTGATGCCTTGGTCAAACAAAGCAATTTTGTTATAGAACCTTGGAGTGAGCTTCAGTGTTACTCTAAGTTTAATCAGGGCAAGCGATGGAGTAATATTGAGATGGACACTTGTGGGTAAACTGAAGTGTTAGGAAACACCAGCATCACGGGAAAAGCCAACACTAAAAGCGTGTGTGCACTTCTTGGGCAACCCTCTCCCCGGAGTTGAAACAGAAGCTCATAAAAGCCCTTAGTGTTCGGTCTGATCGCACATTACTAAAGTGAACTAGGTCTACTTTTACAGTTCGTCCCTGGTGAGGAGGGGTTGGTATGAGAAAAAGAGATCAATGAGGGCCTGTGACAACAACAAAGTAACTTCTACATGATTAAGTGCAAGACCAGGAACATCAATAAACACAACAACACTTATTACGGTTAAAGGTCACTTCAACTTTGAAGAAAAACATGGACACCTTTGCTGGGATTTTAACAAAAACACATTACAAGAATATCTTGCCTCATCCGGTAGAGGGTGTCTTACTTGGTTCTACAGAGGAGATCCTGGGCTATGACCAAATCTGAATTCAAATAAATGGCTAGTTTAAAGTTTCAAGGTTCGTTTCTAGTTTGCACTGTAATATTTTAACGCACTGCTCTCTGAATAGATGATGCATTATGGAGTATCCCCTTTTGAAGTTTATTTATATTTTATGCGGTATTCCTTTTTTATTGAAGACGGCACAGGTATACTAGATGAGACCTACGAATTTATGCAATATCATTGTTCTAGGTTTTTAACGTAATGTGCATCCTCTATGGAAGATATTGCAGATTATATAGCACGCTATTAACTCTTAAAAAAAACTGAGTAAAAAGTCGCTTTACGATTCTTGAAAAAAGAAATTGCATAGGTGGCCAAAAAAGTTGGAATGACAGACAAAATGAACGGTTATAAAATATCAGCACTGAAGTCATTTAAATTCAGTCGTTAGCATGCCATTTGTACAAAGGTGTGACCGTAACATGCCCACCACGAGTAACCGTTCACCATAAGAAAACTTTAGTAACTGATCACAACGAGAAAATCCCTTGAAGAGAGTAGACTGCGATCTCGGAAGTCACCGCTAGATAGCAGACGATGAATGGGATCATTGCATTCCAAAGGCCAGTGGAGATTTTTCACAAGGTCGTTTCTTGTCGAGGTTTATAACGAAAGGAGCTTAACAAGTAGCCCAGAAATACTTACTGATCGTGGGAAAACAGAAAAAATACGCTGGACCGCTAAAAAGGGGTAAGAAGAACAAGTTCAAGCACAAACCTCTGCCCGGATTCTTTACGGTTTCAACCTAAATGGCTTTATACAGCAATTTAGGTGATATGAAAATTCTACACAATGGTAATATTACTAAAAAGGTCTCTTCTACATTGCCAAATCAGTAATTGCTATAAACGCAAACACAATTAGCATTGTTCCTTTTATAACTTTGAGCTCAGAGGTTTACATACTTTTCTTGTTGAGCTCAGTCATTCATCATCTTGAAGAAATGAAGCAGTTCGCTGTTGTGAGGCGAAGCATATATGAGGGTCATCATTTGTAAAGAGCCAGTAGGCCTTAAAACGAAACTATTAATCACATTTCACAGTTCTAAGATGAGTGACCACAACTTTATGGCATGCACTGCCAATGTGGATAGCATTTCGGGAAGGAGTGAGGAGAGTGTGTAGTACCTGCTTATAGACTAAGCCTCTAGGAATTGAATTTGGTCACTGGGCTCGAAAAATGGCCTTGTACTTTAGAAGCAATACAGAAACCCAAATAAAATGATTCATGTGAAAAAACAAAGAACACTATTGACCCCAGCAGGTCTTTTGTCTTGTGCTCTCGGCACACCACAGCATCACCTGCTCCATAGTTTATGTTTGCTCCACTAGTGTTGACATGAAACAAGCCCTGCTATGGCCTGCAAATGATTTGTTTAACAAAGAGTTCAATGAATACTGGCAGTGCTGACGGTCAAAGAGGCCCACAGTCCAGAAATACCTCTGGAATGCGTTAGTCGCAAGACCTTCTATAGCAGAAAACTCAAAATGGTCAACAATATTTTCAATCACAAGATTTGTTTTATGGAAATCAAAAGCCTACATTGGTTCTAGCAATTGGGTCTCATACGGTTTGGGCACTTTACAAGTGGGAGCTAAAACAATGTGTGTGAGCTTTCTATGCCTTGATTAAAGCTGTAAATTAAAAACAAATAATGCGAGGCAAGATGCTTAACAGAGACGTTTCACCTCAGTTTGAATTCATACATTAGGGAGCCTAGTAATGATAAACAATGAGAACAAAGAAGGTCTGTAAAGAAGATTATCCACACAATCATTCAAAGAGCGAATTACTGGATATAGGGTAACTGCATGATACCATGGTTATGTATACATATATTTACAACAAAATGCGGGCAAGAAATTGAATATGCAAAACTCCCAGTACAGGCGACACAGTGAAAGGTCATGATGTAAGTATTGCAGCAGTGTATATACAGATGAAATAATTTAAATGCCCGACAGAACGGAAACATTCATAAATTCAAAAACTGCACATTTGTTGGACTATATTTGTCAACTTTGATTTTCAGATATCTGTAATAGAAGAGGGTAATCCCCAGACACAGTAGACATAGCTAGTAATAGTTACCACCATCCAATTTCTGTTGCAGCGGGGCTATCAATGACAGAAAAGAGGTACTAGAATCATGAATTGTAAGTATACCGCAACGCTGTGCGGCAAAGTTTTCTAAGACGGGAATAAGTCATTAAGAATATTGCCCTTTAAGTTCAACTGTTAATTAAAAAAAATAAGCACACAAATTGATATATTTCCAGTTAGAAGGTGGTTATAAGGTGACTAATGAAGCACACAGCCCTGTGTAAGGCTATGCCATACACCAAACTGGGCAGCTCTAGCAAAAATTCCTCTTCAAATATTAAACTAATAGCTATGTTTTAGATGCTCCATGAAACACTGAACAAAACTGCCTTAATCAGACTTCTGTCTGGAGCAGATAAGAAGATAGTTACTTAAAGTATTTCATTCAGAGATGTGCTGCAAGCAGATTCTGCTAAGCAAATAACAATTTAGCATTTTCATATAAAATTCTTTATAAAATATCTTTATGAACGAATGCACATTCACAATTTACGACATCCCAAAAGCGGGCTCAATCTTAAAACTGACCCTAGATTTCAATATTAAAATCATGAACTGGAGTAAAGATTTTCACTGCACCATCCGCACATCTGGATTTACTCACATCAATTTAGATTTTAGATCTGTATCCAGAAAGAAGTCAGATTTCCAAGTGCTCCTATCCATTCGATAAGTGTCTGTGGTGGGTGTATTACTGGTTGCACTCTGATCAGTGCTGGCTCAACGGGAATAAATACATGGTGCATTAATTTGCCTATAAGACCAGTCACGTAAAGCATTCCTCTGGGATATAAATCAACATATGTTCAAAAGAAATAAAGACATGGTGTTTTAGACTGCTTATTAGGAAGAAAAGCTGCCATATTTCCAGGCCTTGGCTTTTATTCAACCCCCTAGTTCACTCTGGGAGCTCTAGTATGCTTTTGTAGGAGAGTGGCATCGACTGCATAGTTGCCCCCAACGTTTTGCTGATGTTTTGACTGTTTTCTGACTCTAGCCAGGCTGTGGCCATACTATCCAGGACCCCAGCCTATCTGCTTCCTCTCTAAACTAATGGGAGTACCCTAGGTACATACCAATTGGATACTGAGGACACCCTATCAGCCCCTTGTAGATGGTACCCTAGGTACCCAGGGCATGGGTCCCTCAGAGGCCTACCAGGGGCTTCAGCACTTATTGTGCCACCCCTGGGACAGCCATACAAACTGACACCACCAGACCACTACTGTAGTCTGGGTAAGGTGGTGCTTGCACCCCTTACAGGGATATAGGTATCCTGTACCCCACTTAAATACAACACATATATCCTCATAGGTCACCCCTAAGGCAGGCCTTGGTATCCTACAAGGCAGGGTGCTGAGATATGTGTGAGGGGGAACCCCTACCTGAGTAGGGCCCCTCTGCAACCTTCATTAAAACTATTGCTGGGTTGTTTGTAGTGCAGCCATACCATATACTCTTAACCGCATTATAAGTAATCGCGATAGCGTGATAACTTGAGAGTAGCTGCACAGAACTATGTCATGTTTGGTGTCAAACCGTGGAATCATACCCCCAATCCAGCCATGGGAGTGAGGGAATGATTCTCCCCTGCTAGAGGGGTGATATGGTAAAAGCGGCAGATTTTAGACACCAATTTAAAAGTGCACACGTAGTACAAAATGGATGCTACCCGCCAACCACACGACTCTGGCTGCCTGTTGCTGGGCAGAACTCCAGCCACGGCAGCTGGACAATAGGGATCTTGTTGCAGGGAGGTGTTCCCACCTCCCCAGACAGACTATGTGGATTGGAACTGGGTGGGTGCACCATAGGATGTCTTTCAAACTTGCACATAGGCTTCTCCAGTGCCTACTTCTGCATACACCGCCTCAAACCGGTTCAGGGGCATCCTGTCCCCTGCCCAGGCGGGAAAACACACAAAGGGGAGAGGGTGTAGCCACCCTTTCCCGTCTGAACTCTCATTGGTGGGCTCTGATTCAGACACTCCCCTAATCTCTGGATAAAGGTGGGTGCAGGGTCCCCAGAGCCTCAGATTAATCTTGGACTTCAAAGACTTGAACCATCGACTTGCTGCCGCACAGCTAAATGAAGAAATCTCCCTTGAGGTAAAGGAGTTACCCCCCTGCTTGGCAGGCACCTGAAACACTGCAAGTGACCCGGTTGGAACTCCGCTGCTCCTACAGACATCGAAGTCTTCTGCCTACCCTGAGGTGGGTTTCCAAGCATCCCAGAGGCCAGTGAGTGTGCACAGCAAAGCTCAGCACCGTGGACCGAGATCACCAATACCCCAGGACACCGGCCCCCTCTTGCACAGCACACGACACCGACCAGTGGGGAAGTTGTGCTTTGGCCCATAATTGAGATAACCTCTCAGCATTACTTGTGCCAAAGGACAACGCTCCAGCCCGCTCCGGCGACCCGTGGGCTCATCTTTACGCACTCCAAATTGCCGCCTCCTGCGGTCCCTTGTCTCTCGACTGTTGGGCCCTAGCGGAGGTCAAGAAACGCGTTACTTACCTGTAACAGCAGTTATCCAGTATTGGTGTCTTTCATAGATTCACATGCCTGAATCATTCCCCGTCGTCGAGACGGGAGCCTCCGGTACATAGAAAAGTAATGTCTTATAGACATACATAGAGAAAAATAGGCCTAAGGGCCTCCCCTTAGTAGCCTATCCTTGTCCTTATGTAAAAAGGACCAAACTCTTAGAGCCAGCCAATCAGCTGTCGCCTCCCTCTAGAACCTTCCTGACAGGAGCCTCAGTCCCTCAGATTTTCATACGCACCAAGCTAGGTAGGCGTAATATAGTTAGAGAGGGACGTGAGTCCTTCCAGGGGAGGCGGGAGGGTTGCATGTGAATCTATGAAAGACACCAATACTGGATAACTGCTGTTACAGGTAAGTAACACGTTTCTTATCCAGTATTAGGGGTGTCTTTCATAGATTCACATGCCTGAATCAGAGTAGTCAGCAATACATTATGCACATTTCTGATGTAACATGCCATATAGTCATTTTAGATAATACACATATTACCATACAAGTTTGAAACATTGGCATACGTCAATACAGTATAACAGCAAAAGATGTGCATACCAGGATGGCGGGATGTTGGAAGGCTCACCTCACTGGAATAGATGGCGAAGCACCGCCTGGCCCACTGCCGCATCCTTCATAAGTTCAGCATCCAGGCAGTAGTGTCTGGAGAAGGTGTGCGGTGACTTCCACGTCGCCGCTCTACAGATGTCCAAAATCGGCACTCCAGCGAACAGCGCTGCTGATGTGGACATCGCTCTGGTGGAGTGCGCTTCCACCCTGTCTCTCAAAGGCCGTCCGGCCCAGTCATGGCAGAATGCTATCGCTGAGGAGATCCACCGTGAGATGCTCTGTTTCGTTAGAGGCATACCCAACCTTGGCCTACTGTAGGCCACAAATAGCTGTGATGACTTCCTGAAGCTCTTTGTTTTGTCTATGTAAAACTTAAGACACCTTTTGAGGTCCAGAGAGTGGAGCGTCCTTTCTGCTGCCGTGGTAGGGTTTGCAAAGAAGGAACGTAGAACCACCGGCTCATTGAGGTGAAAGTCTGAAGGCACTTTCGGTATGAACTTGGGATTTGTCCTCAGCACCACCCTGTCCTGTTTGAACTGCATGAAGGGTTCCTGAATGGAGAGAGCTTGTAGCTCGCTGACTCTCCTGGCAGATGTTAGAGCGAGCAGCAGAGCCGTTTTCCATGAGATGTACTTGATGGAAGCTCGATGAATGGGCTCAAAAGGGTGCTTCATGAGTTGGTTAAGGACCAAATTGAGGTGCCACGTCGGTGGGACCCGTCTAGGTCTTGGGAAGGACCTATATAGTCCCTTTAGGAACTGTTTGATAAGCCTACTGGACCAGAGAGACGGGCCTTTGTAAGTCCTGGTGAAACGTGAAATGGCCGCCAGATGCACCTTTATGGATGCATGCGCCAATCCCGACTGTGCCAAGTGTAGTAGATATGGCAATATCTGTTCAGGTGTGATATGGAGTGGTCTCAGGCCTTTCTCTAAACACCATACGCAGAAGCGTTTCCATTTGAGAGAGTAGGTTTTGTTGGTACTGTCCGCTCTCGCTTTTGCCAGTACGTCCCTGCATTCCTGCGGGATGTTTAAATGACAGAACTCTCTGTGCTCAGGAGCCAGGCCGATAACCTGAGCGATTGCAGGTTCGGGAATTGCACCTGCCCGTTGGACATTGTCAGCAGGTTCGGGTGCTGTTTCAGACGAATCGGTGTCCTGATGGAGAGGCGATGAAGGTCCGAGAACCAGTGCTGCCTCAGCCAGAACAGGGCAATTAGGATCAGGGTACAAGGCTCCGCTTTCATCTTCCTGAGGACCCTGGAAATCATCGGGAACGGCGGAAAAGCGTACGCAAATACGCTGAACCAGCCTATGGAAAAGGCATTTCCGAGTGACCTTGGTTGGGGATGCCAGCTTGCGTAGTTTGGGCATTTGGCGTTCTCCTTGGTGGCAAACAGGTCGATTCCTGGGACTCCCCATTCTGAGAATATGTGAGCTAGCGTATTCTCGTCGAGCTCCCATTCGTGGGAGAGGGATTTCTGTCTGCTTAGGGCGTCTGCAATGGTGTTGTCCTTGCCCGGGACATAGTCCGCTCTGAGAGTGATCCCATGGAGAACAAGCCAGTTCCAGATCTTTTGCGATTCGCGTGATAGAGTGAGCGAACGCGTTCCTCCCTGTTTGTTGAGATAGTGCATCGTCGTGGTGTTGTCCGTTCTGACGAGCACCTGGGAGTTCTGGATGCGTGGTAAAAAGGCTTGTAGCGCTAGATACACAGCCCTCAACTCCAGAAGATTGATATGTAGATGCTGCTCCTGATCTGACCATTTGCCGCTTACTCGGAGGTCCTGAAGGACAGCTCCCCAGCCTGCCAGAGATGCATCGGTGGTGATCACCAGCGGCGCTGCTGGAAGCAGGAATGGCAGTCCCATAGACAGATTCCTGTAATCTTTCCACCATTCCAGGCTCTTGGATATTCGCGGTGTTATCCTCACAATGTCTTCGAACGATTGGTTCGTGAGGGCTTCTTGCAATGGACGCATCCGAAGCCTGCAGTGAGGGATGAGGAGTATACAAGAAGACATCATTCCTAGGAGTGATTTGTAGGTGCGAACTCTTAGGGACTTCCTTGATGCCACCGCCGTGGCCAGAGATATTATCTTGTTTTTCCTTTCTTCTGAAGGAAATGCCCTTGCGCATTCCGTATTCAAGGTCGCCCCGAGGAAGGTGATGCTTCTTGTTGGGGACATATAGGATTTCTGAAGATTGAGAGTCAATCCTAGATGTTGGAAAAGATTGGTGCAGGCGTTGGAGGATTTGGTTGCGCCTGCAGCTGTCGGTGCCTTTTCCAGCCAGTCGTCGAGGTAGGGGAAGACTTGGTGACCCATTTGACGCAGGAAAGCTGCCACAGGTGAAAGGCACTTGGTGAAAATCCGAGGAGCGGATTTGAGGCCAAACGGCAGGACCTTGAATTGGTAGTGCTGTCCTGCCACCTCGAAACGTAGAAACTTTCTGTGCCCCCTGAGTATCGGAATGTGATAGTAGGCATCCTGAAGATCCAAAGATGTCATGAAATCTCCTTTTTCCAGAATGCCTAGTATTTCTTGGAGCGTCACCATCCTGAACGACTGACTCTTCAGGAAAGAGTTGAGTGCCCTGAGATCTAGAATGGGCCTCCACTTCTTCTTGCGTATAAGAAAGAAACAGGAATAGAATCCTTTCTCCCTCTGAGCCGATGGAACCCGCTCGATCGCTCCTTTCTTCAACATCGCAGATATTTCTCGGAGTAGCAGTCGCAGATGTTTGTGTGGGAACCTTCGGGGAGGGGTTGCAGGTGGGATGGTGGTAAATTCTAGGGAATGGCCGAATCTTAGTAGTTGGAGTACCCATCGATCCGTGGTGATGAGGTGCCAATTTTCCAGGAAATGGGTCAATTTTCCTCCAATCTTTGATGAGGGAGATAGTCGCTGGACTGGCTGGAGTAACTGGTCACTGGCGTCCGCCGGTGCCCCTCTTCTGGTTTTTACCCCTGAAGTTAGATCTTCCATAAGAAGACTGCCGACCTTGTTGCTGCTTCTGCTGGTACTGGGATTTATTCTGGAAGGAATACGAGGACCTATTCTGGTAGGATCCCCTGTAGGAGGACTGGCCTCTGGATTTGTTGCCCCGAAAAGGACTGATTCCTTGCCTGCAAAGCTCCAAGCGCTCTAGCCGTATCAGTGTCCTTCTTGATAGCTTGGAGTGCCTCGTCAATTTTATCCCCAAAAAGGTGTTGTCCGTCGAAGGGCATGTCCAGTACCTTCGTCTGCACTTCCTGCCTGAACGATGTTGCCTTAAGCCATCCCTGACGGCGCAGGACTGCAGCCCCAGCCAGTTGACGAAAGCCTGTCATAGCCACATCTATGGCACAATCAATGATCTCAGCCGCCGAGGTTTGGCCCTCAGAAAGTAGTGCCTTGACCTCCTCTTGAACTGCGCTTGGCAGCTCCGCTATATATGGGGCTATATCCTCCCAAAGTTGGCGGTTATAACGCCCTAACAGGGCTATGGAGTTGGCCACCTTGATGGTCATTGCCGATGTGGTCGAAAACCTTTTACCAATCGTGTCCAACTTTCTGCCCTCCTTGTCTGGTGGGGCTGACAGAGGAGAGGAAGGGTTACGAGAATTCTTCTGGGCCGCCTGGGTCACGACCGAATCCGGTTTCGGGTGCCCATTAAGGCAAGCTGGCACCGTGGATGGAGCCTTGTACTTTTTATCTAGGCGTGGAACAACCGCAGGTACGGAGGCCGGCGTCAGCATTAGTTTCTTTCCCTGGTCCCAGAGAAAGTCAATAATTGGGATTGACTTCGTCGTCTTCTTCGTCTGCTCCTTGAAGTCATACAAGAAGCACTCAGTCTCCGTCGAGTCCATCACCATATGAAACCGCGTCGCTGCTCGTTCAACTATCTTATGAAAACCGCCAATATCCACTGGCGGTGAATCAGCTTGGCGCGGTTGTGGGGAAGCTGGGGAGGATGCCACATACTCCTCCTCCTCATCCTGATCCGTCTGGTCTTCCTGGACTTCCCCCTCTTCCATCTCCTCAGCCTCCTCATCCGATGACTATCACCTGAGGTGGCAGTTTCTCCTGGCAGACCTGAGTAGCTGGTCGTGTTTGCTTTGGGGCTGTCGTTGGTGGATTTGTAGTAGGCACCAGGCCCCCTGTTTCCAGTGCCGGCGATTCCGGGAAACGCTGCTTGTAGTCCCGGATAAGGTATTTGAGGTCATTAACAATCGACAGGGGAAGGCATACCATCGAGGTGACCTCCGTGCGAACCTGCTCCCGGACAGGGCGTTCCTGGCCGCTCATCTCCTCCTGTTCTTCGCCCGTGCTCTGACATTTGACGTGCAGCTCAGAAGGGGAAGTAGCCTGATCAAAGAGTTCTTCTTCCGACTCCTCACTCTGAAGAATCTCCATAGGCAAATTGGTTTGCACCTTACTTGGAGACGTTGTTTCCGGTGTAATCTGTGTTCTGGTCAGTTTTCCAGATCCAGAACCCTGTACAGGATCCCCTGCAGTCTTCCGTGCTGTTGTTGACGGTGGTAGGGTCATAGACGACATTCCTACTAGTTCGGATTTCTTCCATGGCTCAGAAATACCCATGGACGACGACGACGTCCCCGGCGACGATACCGTCGTCGACGGTATGGCCTTCGTCGACGGTATGGCCTTCGTCGACGGTGTCCCCGTCGTCGACGACGAAGGCGTCGACGACGAAGGCGTCGACGGGGGGCTCCTCATCGACTATGTCATCGTCGACGGGACAATCTTCGACGAGGTCTTAGACGTCGACGACGGCTTTAGCAGTATAACAGACGAAATAGGTGTACCTGCTGACGACGACGAAGGGGTGGTCGTCGTCGACGAGAAGACTGACGACGCTGTCGTTGTTGACACAGTTGTCGTCGCTGTGGAGACATGACCTGGTGCCCCAACCCTTTTTTGCGCTGAGGAGGGTGTCGCAATTTTGCTGGCCGACAGGGTAGGCTTCTTAAAAGTCAGAGAGTCCTTGTCAGACACTGAAGATTTTGAAGATCTTGCCTCTGAAGACTTCTTGTGCGTCTTCATAGGAGGAGCGTCTGAGGGGCCAGGAGACGTCACTCTCGGCCTCTTCAGGGAGACTTTAGAGGTTCTGGAAAAGCTTCCCTCTGAGGATACCACACTCTCCCTGTCCTTAAGCCTGTCCAGCCAGATAAGCAGACGACCCTCTCTGTCTCTCAAGGTCTTGTGAGGGAAAGACCTACATATTTTACAGTCCTTAGGCACGTGGTCAGGATAAAGGCAATATAGGCAGAGGTCATGCTTGTCGTCCACATGTAGCCTCTTCTTCCCACATGAAGAGCAGGCCCTGAAAAGGGCTTTCTTCTGGGATTCAGACATGCCAGGAGTTTAGAAGAAATAATCACTCACTGCAGTAATAAGTTGCCTGAAGCAATCTCTGTTCAAGTTCTTGAAGAAGTAAGTCACTTAAAAAGTGAACAAACTGGTTTTAAAGAAATCCTGAGGAGAACTCAGGCTGGAGACTCCCTAGCACAACGTGCGGTAGAAAATCTGAGGGACTGAGGCTCCTGTCAGGAAGGTTCTAGAGGGAGGCGACAGCTGATTGGCTGGCTCTAAGAGTTTGGTCCTTTTTACATAAGGACAAGGATAGGCTACTAAGGGGAGGCCCTTAGGCCTATTTTTCTCTATGTATGTCTATAAGACATTACTTTTCTATGTACCGGAGGCTCCCGTCTCGACGACGGGGAATGATTCAGGCATGTGAATCTATGAAAGACACCCCTAATACTGGATAATCTTTACTTTAAAGGGCTCCCCTGGTTGCTCCAGGCCTGCTCTACAGTCTCCTCGCTGGAGACCTTGCTCAGACCTCGTCGGTCTGCACCGTAGCTGTTTTGTGATCCTTGCGTGGGTTGCGGTTGCCAAGGCTTAGTGGATCCAATCCGGACACTAACACCGCAGCGGCCTTAATCCTTCGTGGGACAGTCGCCCTCCAGAAGCTGGCCTTCCTTGAAGCCTCCTGGACCCCGTGGCTGCTGATCCAAGCTACCTGTCTTCAACCTGAAAACACCAGACATTGAAGGGCTCCTTCTCCTGAGCTCCCTGGACACTGGCTAGTGACCCAGACTCTGTCCCCTCTGCTTTCAGGTACTTACCTTCAAGATCTACATCTTCAATCTGCACGACATCGACTACGCTTCACGCCAGCAGCAATTCTTCACCTTTTTCCATTGAAAACGAGATCGCGACCCGACATCGAAAACGACCTATGCACCCGGCTTCCCTGGGGCAGGTAACAGTGGTACCTCGGTACTGTCGTGGGTGTGGGCCCTCCAAAAGCTTAACTCTAAGCTGCTGAACTTGAACTCCTGCTAGAAGTGTCCAGATTCTTGTAATTTCCAACCGCGACATTTCCCATAGGGTTTAATAGGGATCCCGACTGTATTTTAAACACTTCACCCGTCTCCCGTGGGTCCCCTTCCTCACTACCTTGGGTGGTTTCTGTCTGCAGAACTGTTGTGGTTCTTATACCACTTAATATATGGTTTGGTCCCCCCCCTGGGGCCCTGTGATTCCAGTGCTATTTTTTATTGTTTAAATGCTTTATTGAAGTGTATCTTTACCTCCAGCCTCACAAGAGACTAGTTGGATTTGTTCTTAGAATAAATACATATATTTTGAATATATACCTGGGTGGACTACTCTTTCATTTGGTCATTCAAGAGGTTATCCATGGTAAAACAATAAGCTTAACACTCCTTCAAGACTTAGCCTGAAGGCTGCTCTCCACAGCTACCATTAGGATAGCTTTCTTTAAAGGTTGTCTTTTAACCTATCACCATAAGAGTCGAATTGGACTGGTGCAAGGTGTCTCCTATAACTAGTGGACAGCATATGCCAGGCCAACTTCTCACAGCTTTGAAGAAAACATTCTGTGAGCGCCCCACCTCTGAAGAATGGAGAGTTTTTTGCTGGCATGGCGGTGCTGCTGTGGTCAGCCCGGGTGGGACACACAGCCTGACAGTCGGGGTATACTGGAGGTGAAGGCAGGCTCAGCTAGAGCATGGAACACTGAATTGCCAGCTTATGCATATAAATAAACTGAACTGTAATTGTATCTAAGATATATCACTGCATTCAAAGCCCCATACAATCCGAAGCAAACGTATGCCCTCCATTTTACTTACACTGATAATAAGATGCACCTCTAACAACTTTTAGTTTGTGCAAGCATATGACAAACAACTGTAGCACAATACTGTAGCCATACACCTAGCATTAAAAAGAAACTGGCCTTCATCGGAACTGGAGTTGTAAGTTACACTCTATATACAGTGCCTGCACACCTGAGTAAAGCAAGGTTAACTCAGCACAGAATAACAGTCACTTGCATAATTAAACCTTAGCAGGTAGGAGGCGACTCTACATGGGTCACTGATTAAGCTTGCAATATAACAAGGCTAGTAGTGGTGTCCTATTCACCTCTCAAACCTGATGCAATATCTCCCTCCAGCATCATACCCACCTGTGGCATACTATTACATATTTAGCGACATTTCTGAACTCCAACTCACTGAGTTCACCTTTGACCATCAGTTTGCTCCACAAGGCAGCATTTTCTCGCAGGCTGTAGCTTCTCTAGTCTTAACCACAGTTTTATTGGTGAGGAGGCAAGATTTGGATACCCCTCCATGTTGCAATTGGCGGTGGATTCTTGTTGGAAGGAGAATCAAGGAAGCATATTGATGATGCAGTGGATGTGCCCATGTCACGACGTTCAAACGTGCAGACATTTTGGGGGAAAAAAGCGTTTCAGGTCTGGTCAGTGATCCAGTTGTTGGACGCCTATGTTCTCTGGTGTCCGCACATACGTACGAGCGGCGATCTTAGATTCCTATTGTAGGTTAAGCCGCATTGGGAGAGAATGTTCAACAGCACACTGGTTTTCCTACTGCATGGCATTATTTCTACCACAGGTTCCATGTTGGAGCAAAGAGTCAGTAAACTGATTTTTATGCTTCCACCTAGCTTTTCCTTTATTTTCACCCTGTTGTTTTATTGCTTTTTGAGGGCATTCCAGAGCTGACAGCAGCACAAACACTGAAAACCACATTAAGGAAAAAGCCATGTTTTGAGAGATTTCTGAAAGGCCAAATGATTAGGTTCAATACGAATGTGGAGGGGAAGGGTATTCCACATCTTAGCAGCGTTATAGGAAAACAGACGGCCACCACTTCTCGCCTATTTTAATCTGGGCACTAAGGTGAGACGAAGATTGTCAGAGTGCATGCATCTCTTCGAACGATGGAGCAAAAAAATGGACTGATTAATAGGAGGCCCCTTCCCTACTAGTGTCTTGTGAGCAAAACAGAGAGCCTTAAATTTAATTCTCTCTTGTATAGGGAGCCAGTGAAGGGTATTTAGAGCTGGTTTCGCAGATTGGCAGTTCGGAGTCCGAAGGAGCATGCGTGCTGCGCAGTTTTGCACAGTCTGTAGCTTCGTGTTGGTAGCACGAGGAGCTCCTAGATAAAGAGCGATCCCGTAGTCCAGGAGAGACAGAATTAAAGCCTGGACCATAAATCCTGCAAGGAAAGAGAGAAGAGGCAGAACTTTCCAGAGCATCATAAGGATTCCATAGCAAGTAGCTGCCACTTTCAAGGCCTGATGCTTAAAATTGAAGTTGCGATCGAGTCAGAAGCCCAGACTTTTAATCTGGTTCTTGGGGGTCGGAGCGGGACCAAGACAGACTGGCCACAACAAGCCTGCTTTAAAAATGGGGAAACTGCCTAGGAGCATCAGCTCCATCTTATCTCCATTTAATTTCAAATATGAATGCTCCATCCACTTGGCCACCTTCTCCAAGCATGGGCCTAGACCAGGCGAAGAATTATCAGAATGTTTAAGAGCCACAACAAGTTGGATGTCGTCAGCATAAGTGACAATCTGGACCCCAAACGGAAGCTCTATCTCTGCTAGCGGACTCATATATACATTAAACAGAGAGGTGCTCAGAGATGATCCCTGAAGGACACCACAGCTGAGAGGCATACATTTCGATATCGCATCTCCTTCAAAAACCTGT
Organism: Triturus cristatus; assembly: GCF_964204655.1. Lineage (NCBI taxonomy): Eukaryota > Metazoa > Chordata > Amphibia > Caudata > Salamandridae > Triturus > Triturus cristatus. The sequence continues at coordinate 1,150,808,995 of NC_140585.1, forward strand.
AATGACCTGTCTTCCAAAAAAGATTGCAGCCACATTATGGCCCCCAAAGTCACCCCCACACTTTTCTGTTTACAGACCAAGGTATGGTGGTTAACTGTGTCGAAGGCTGCACTGAGATACAAAAGGATAATAGCTGCAGAGCCTCCACCGTTCACGATTTTCTTGGACTCTTCTACTACTGCTAAGAGAGCAGTTTCTGTACCCTGTTGGGGTCGAAAGCCAGTCTGTGAAGGGGGGAGGTGATTGTGAGACTCCAGAAATGTGGAAAGAACCGAGTTGACATGCTTCTCAACAATCTTATTGATCCCTGGAAGAAGCGAAATGGGGCGGTAATTCCCCAGGAGATCAGGGTTGAGACTTGGCTATTTTTAGCAACACCTTAACCATGGCGCTTTTCCATGGGGTGGGGACTACTCCAGTCGAAATCGAGGCATTGATCAGCTCCAATATCACTGGGGAGACTGTTCCAGCAGCTTTATTCAGAATAGTGGGGCTACTGAGACTCTAGGCGTACCAGATTTTAACCGAGCCGAAATACTTTGTAACGACTCAAGGTTCATCTGAGGGATTTCCTCCAAAAGGTGCTCACTAATCCGAGGCACGCTATCCAAAAATAATTAATTGCTCTGGCAAGCCGCCTGAGGAAAGGAGGTATAGATGGCTTGGATTCTGTTGAGAAAAAACTCTGCCAATTTATTGCAGCGCGCACAAGCATCATCAGTGATAACTAGGGGTGAAGGAGGTCTGAGAAGGTTTTTTGCAATGTGTAAAAGTTTGTGAGGGGAGTTAGATGCCCGCGTAATTCTTTCTTCAAAATATGTAGCTTGTGCAGATTTAATTTCCGCTTTATAGAATTAAATGGCCTCCCTGTATTTCAATTTATTGACTTGGGAAAAGTCCTTTCTCCATATTATTTCAGATCTTTTACAGATTTGTTTAAGCTCACGGAGCTTAGGGGAGTACCACGCTGTTCTGTTGGTTCCGGCTGTCTTCTGAATCCACTTCTTAGGGAGAACCTGGTCTACCACTTAGGGAGAACCTGGTCTAACGAGGACTCAATCCATTTGTTAAAACTGTCATTGGCACTAGTGGGATTAGGATCAGGAGTCGGCCTCGAATTTTCTAAAGCCGAGACCCATTGTTCTAATGAAAGTTTTGAGCTTTGGACGGGTCTGGCTTCTAACCGGGGTGACAGACAGGGTGGGACACATGGGTGTCCAGGTAAAAGGAATCAGAAAGTGGTCAGACCAAGGCACTGGGATAGGGTCCTTTACCAATAGGTCGTCAATATTAGAAAAAGTAAGGTCCAATAAATGGTCTTTCAGGTGAGTGGGGCCGATGACTTTTTGTTTAAACTGAAAAGCTGCAAGGTCATTAACCAACTCAGAGGCGGCTAAGTGAAAGGGATTGTCAAAATGAAGATTAAAGTCGCCCAGTAGCGTAAAATTAGAGGGGGAGCTAGCTAAATTGGCTATCATTTCAGGGAGAGATTTACAGAATTGTCTGTATGCACCAGGGGGACGCTAGATTAAAATACCTGAAAAGGTAAGAGTAGGCGAGAAACCTATAGCAAATGAGAGGTTCTCACAGTCAGGTAAGGGGCCTACCGGAATGCGGCATTTAAGTTGAGTTTTATATACGATAGCAATGCCGCCGCCTTTACCGGATTCTCGATCTTGGCTCTGAATGAGGTACCCAGGAGGGAGGGCTTGAACAAGGTCGGTGTCTGCCTCGTTATTAAACCATGTCTCAGTTGCTTCAAGGCATAACCTGAATCTTGGCTTATTCTAATAGAGATGACTTGTTCACAAAATTATTTTTGCTGGGTGATTTCAGCATGGCTAGTGGAGGTAATGTACAGCAACAACCACATTTTTTCCTAATCTGGGAAAGTGGAAAATGACTTATGTTTTTTCCAACATTACTTGGTTGCCACAGAAGCTGTAAACAATGCACTGGCTAGGGAGGTTGCCCAACTGTTTAACTGTCTTGGAGCAGAGGGCCACAATATTTTTTACAATTTACCTGTTCTTCAACCACCTAATATTGATGCAGGGGATGCTGATGGATGAAACGTGTACATCGAAGCGGAGAAAAGACTTGCTCTACATTTTCCAGAGGAACCAAGAATTGTTTTAGAGCGTTTTCATTTTTACGCAAGAAAACAATCCTTGTCTGAAACCATTAACCAATATGTTACATCATTAAGACTTTTGGCATGCCTTTGTAACTTTGAGAACAATGTGAACCAGTATGTTAGGGATCAAGTTGTATTGAACTGTGCTTTGAAGGTGGTGCAGGAACATGTATTGTGTTGTACAAACCCAACAGTGTGAAAGTAATTTCTGGAGTGCTGATTTACGATCTTTAAACAAAAATATTATAGTCAATTGCCACCTTAGACCTAACAACTATTGGTGATACTAAATATTTCAGTAACATTGATTTGAAAGCAGCCGACAATCAAGTATTTTTGAGGGAAAAGTCTCAGTTACTCACCACCTTCATAACTCCATTTGTTTTTTTAAATATTTAAGGCTACGTTTTGGTCTGGCCTTGCCAGCTAGCGCATTCCAGAAGATTATGTATTACTTGTTAAAATATATTACTGGAGTTTTAGCTTTTCAGGACGATTTGCTCATGTTTGCCACAACTTTCGAGAAGCATAAGATTTTAGACAAGGTGTTGTATATACTTGAAGATCGTGGTGTGAATGGTCTCGCGTGATATGTGTAATTTTCTCACCAATTCCATGGATTATCTGGGTTACAAGGGTAATCTTTTTGAGGCCTTAAAAGATGCACCTTGTCCTAAAAACAAGGATGAATTAAGGTCCTTCATTGGCCTTATCAAGTACTACTCAAGTTTTGTAGAGGGTTATGCTACTATTATGGAGCCTCCTATCAAAATGCTTAGAAGGAAAGAAAACATTGTTTAGGGTGAGAAGGAACAGCAAGTTTTTCTTAATATAAAGTCAATTTTGGTTAATGTTTTTGCTTTGAAAACTTTTATGAGTTGGTTGAAGTGTATCATAACCATATATGCCAGTGCTGTGGGGTTGGCCGCAGTTTAATGTCAAAAAGCTGATGTGACTGAACACACTATTGCTTTTGCATCCAGAACTCTCCAGGAAACGGAAAGGAAGTACAGTACAATTGAGAGGGAGGCATTAGCTTGTGCCTGGGCCATTGAGAAATTCAAAATGTATGCTTGGGGTACACTTTATTCTAAGTACTAATCATGCGCCTATGACTTATTATTCGGTGAAAAGGGTACCTCAGCTGCTTCATCAAGGTTGATTAGAATTTGGCCAAAATTGCAGGAATACAACTTTGATGTGCAATACATTCTTGGAAGTACTTATCAAGGTGCCGATGGATTATCTCAATTACCTCTTAGTTCTGATTTGGATGTAGTTGATTTATTTTGAGATAAACGTGTAGTGGCTGGGGTTGATGTTGTTAAGCAATTCAATGGTTGCTGCTTGTGATCAGGATATGGTCACGAAAAAAGCTTTGGATTATGTTTAAAAGGGATGACATCATGCTAAGCATCTTAGAGGGGAGTTGTTGAATTTTCTTCATGTGTGATAAGTTATCTATTGAATCTGATGTTGGTTGAGAGGGATACATTTGTTCCACCTGCTAGTTAAAGATCTAGAATTGTTTTGCTAATGTATTCTGGTCATTTAGGATTTTGATTGACCAAGAATATTCTTAGGCGTTCTTTTTGGTGGCTTTCAATGGATAATGATCTTGACATTATGATGGGTGACTGTATGGAATGTTTGTTGTCTAATAAGCATTGGAAAATGTGGGACATGCAGTTAATACCAGGGCCGTTTCCCCAGAAAGTGTGGGTACATTTGGCTTTAGAGAGACCTCTACACACTGTGAAGCATATTATGCATTATTTGAATGTTGTTGTGGGTTATGTCTCTAAATGGATATTATGATTTTGTGGAAGAAACTAGAACACAAAATACTACTGATTTGTTTTATCATAATTTTTTCTATGAAAGGTTTACCTTTGAAGTTCATCACAAATAATGGTGTACAGCTTGTGTCTGACAAGAGGGAAAGCTTTTTTAAAGTTAAAGGAGTTAAACACTATACTGTGGTTCTTTATAGAGTGCAATCTAATGGAGCAGTGGAAATGGCGAACAGGCTGCTCAAGGAGGGTATTCAGACTGCTCTCGCATATGGTCTTGATGTATCTGGATTTGTTAGAGAGAAAGTGTGGGTTGATCATAACACCCCTCAGTCTGCAACAGATGTGGCCCGTATGTTCTATTTAGAGGGAGAATTGCACATTTTAGTTTGATTCCTGGATGGTTAAAGAAAAGACATTTCAAAATTGATGATGTGAATGGATACAGTGATGTGAATGGATACATTGATGTTGATGAGGTCAGATGCAAGGAAAACAAGCATTGGCATAGCCAATAGGTCTCGCTTTTGGGACCTTATAAGTGTTTAGTTATGCAGCACAATATCCTTGGTGCAACAACATTAACTGTTGCATGGTTAAACACTTATAAGGCCCCAAAGGCGAGACCTATTGGCTATGCCAATGCTTGTTGGTATTTACATTGCAGGAAATTATCAGAGTACAATGTTTAGAGCGCAAAGTTGGCAAATTGTGTATTGGGCGAGTGTGGAATGTAAGAGCCAGAGACGGCTCGGTCAGAGCACCAACAGGTAATTGTAAAAGCTAAACGAGTTATCAGAAGATTGTTCGCAGAATGGAGCAATTCCAAAGAACACGATTTGGATTGCACCAGGGAATGATTTTGACCTGCAGTACTTCAGGTGTGTGCCTCGCACACTACAGCATTGTTTGTTTTCCATACGTGTAACTTCGCACACACAACACGCTTCATGCCTTGCAAATGCAAAATTCATTAAAACCGTTTCACAACAAAGACTGCTCTCTCCTTACTGCTGCTCTGTTTTTTGCTGTCTGAGCTCTGAGGTTTAGAGCACGGATCACACACTCCATGCTGGCCCGTAGACAAGTGCTCAGGGGACGTGAGCTGGAAAATAAATAGTTTCAGACCTGTGAGCATGCCACCTCCGACCCGTTACTTAAGCTGGAAGGAAGCTATCCCCTTTCCGTCGCCCAGCCCACGAATCAATGACCAACAGTATCTGCTGGGTAGCAATGACGGAGGCGTGGGTCAGAGACGCTCCACTGCTTCTTTGTTCACACGGCCTGCCCTGCCCCCGATGGGTTTAGTTTAATGGCACTGTTTAGTTCCCTCGCTGGGCCATTTAAATAACGCCTCAAAGAGAATAAAAAAGCCTGTCTTTTCTCCTACCCTAGCAATAAGTGAAGGCCAGGGCGACGTAATTACGCAACAAAGAAAATCACGCCCAAGAGGGCCTACCTCTCTGAGATCAAGACATCTGACTTAAACACCTGTACTTTTGTGGCTACTAGCATCATGGTCTGTTGAGGGAGCATGACAGACCATGATGGTTTAATTTTTTCTTGTTGTGTAATTATGTCCCCTTGGCATTCACTTATTGATAGGGTAGGGGTAAAGTTCACCCTGACAAATGCCCAAGACCTGTTAGGCTTTTAGAAATGGCACAAACATGTTGGTAAAAGCTATGGGGCGGCTAGGATCATTATATCCGAGGCCATTCCCCTCCATTACCTTACAATCATTGCGCGACAAGCGAGAGGCTGTCAGCTACGAAAATATCACGTCGACTATGTTTTAGATACCCCCAGTGTTGGAATTGGAAAAAAAATACTTCGGTAACCCGTAAATTGGGGGACAATATATGGTAGAGGAAAGGGGCTGGAATCACGAGGGGTGGAGATTGTAAAATGGAGCCTGACAGCCAATTAATGCTTTTACTGGGGAAAAAACCTGCTGCAAAGACAGCCAACTAAAACAAACCTGACAGTACGTCTGTTCTATAATTGGTCTCAAAGAGACTGCATTAAAAAATATCAAGCATTTAGAAACACCTGCTGCAGAGATCTCAATTATGCGAGAGTTATCTGTTTTGTCTAGGCACAGTTTTGACGTATAAAGTAACATAGAAGGCTAATGTCCCTGCTGCAGAGCACACCGTGTTAAATAGAAAAATAAAAAATGCTGCCATGTACTTTAATATTTGTTTAATTACTCATACGGGCAGATACATCGTGGATTCTTACAGTGGAAGTACATCTCTGAGAGTTGAACAAAATTAAAAACCTGCCTCCAAATCATGTTATTGTTTCACAAGTACTGAAACAAAAGTGGTCCGGACGCGAGCGCCCGCCGCGCGAAAGTGAAACGGCGAGACGCGGCGGAGTGTGGCGCGCGTGCTTGGCGGGAGCGGGGGAGCGCATTCCAGGCGGGGGAGCGGACCCTTTGAAGTTTGATGCCGAGGGCGCCAGTGGGCTGAAGCGCTTCCCACGGATTGCATGGCGGGATGATGCACGTGATTGTGCGCGTGCTCGCCATGCAATCCGCTTTTGGGAGCCCCTTACTAGAGTCTTGCATAACGATTGCTATCGCAATAGCTAGGCGAGACCTAAAAAGGCACAGGAGAAAATGAAAAACCAGCATGATCGACCTTACAATTTTTATTGACAAGTTGTTGTCTGGCGGGTCGTGGGTAACATTGAAAAGGATCAAAAGGTTCAAAAACAATTTTAATTTCAGTTGTCCCTATGAGATTGTAAAGGTATGTCGCTACAGATGTAAAATTAGCTTATAGTCGTTTGTGGTAAAAAAGGAATTTAGTCCCTTTTAAAAAATGTATTTATTAAGTGGTTTTTTTTTATGTCCTGGGTAAGAAATTACATACTCTTGGAAATGTATTCTTGGATAATTTTTCCACATCAGTGAGTGGTGGGGAAAATGATTTTAAGGAGATTTCGATTTCAACAATTAAGTGATTCCAATAATTTGGAACTTGAAAGAGGTCAGTTTCCTGGCCCTCTTATGGATATTAATGAACAAGCGGCGTTGTCCTGTTCTGGTGCGGGTTGTGACGTTTCTACCAATGTAGCTGCTTTGAATAAACCTGATGTTATCACAAGAGATCGCTGGGTTTCTAAAAAAGTGAATAATTTTGATTTAGAATTTTTTCGGGGCCTTTTTGTTACGTTTGCTTGGGGGGAGATGTTGCATTCTCATGATGTGGTTAATAGAAGGTTTGAAGAGCATGCTCACTGTTCGTGTTCCTGTTCTGGAATCAGATCTTTGAAGGATAGGCACGTGGAGATCTGTGTCAAGACCCACAGGATGCCGAGAGATGGGCTCGGTTTTCACCTTGCCAAAGAAACAGGATCTTGATCTACTTGGATTTCAATTTGATGTTATTCCCACACATCGCCTACTATCCCGACATGCAACACTATGCACAAAAATGATAAGCAAATGACACTCAAGTTTCATCCCTAGAGTACAGCTAAAGGAACTGACAATGAAGGCCTGGCATCTGCACCAGACTATCTGGTGATTCCCAACACTGCTGAGAAATTAGTCAGAGCACTATTGCTCGAAATACAAAAAGCCTGACCGCCATCAATTACAAAACAGTCTAAGCATCAGAATGTACTTTATGAAGACAAGAATAGATAAACATGGAATTCACACTGAAAAGGCAGAAAAGTGCATAGCAGATGTAAAAGATCAATCCAAAGAGTGGAAAGGCAAACAGCTCAATAGGGACAACATTCTTAGCCTCAGTCGGTCCAAGAATGAAGATTCTGCGGTCAGGCCGCAGAGACATAGCCTGAGAATCCTAGGTATTCAAGAATCAACCAACAAAGGCCAGATGGAGGATTACATAGAAGGTATGCTGATCACCAATTTGGTGCGGAAAGTTTCTATCTACTTCTAGTCATTAAACAAGCACACTTTGTCATTTCCAAAGCCGCCCATGAGGAACTCATGTGCCTCATTATTCCTCGCCTACTAAGCTTTAGAGATCGCAACACGGCACTCCAGCTGACAAGAGAAAAGAGAACGATCATACCATAAAAATTTAATACAAAATACCCTGATTTCACCTAAGGAGTGCAGGAGGAGGCGAGGTGTGAACTTCTACCCCGCTCTTAAATATGCAATGCTTTATCCAGCCCAGCTGAAAATAACAAAGAGCAAAGGCCTGGCTTCCTTACTCATCAAAAAGTCAGGAGAGCTTTGATTGCAACAGGTAGAGGGGACTGCAGATAATCTTTGTCCTTCCATCATGAGATTGCAGAATGACAGACAACTCCTACATGAACAAGTGACTGGACCCCAATCATATGGTGTGTATTCAATGCAAATGCAGACTGTTTCAACCAGTGTTTATTTGTGATACACAATTTGATGTACAGTGCTCAGATTAGTCCCGATTATGAATGGCTCAACAGCCCTGAAGATTTCTTTTTAACCTGGCTAGCTCTACCTTATATTTAGGCTTTCCCATTTTCAGTTTCTTCTTTTGGTAAATTCTGGTGGGGTTTTTTCAGTGTTTTCAAAACCTTGAAAAACAGTGTTTATCAGTGATTACAAATTTTTGCACAATTAAGAACAACAGAAACAGTGTTTTTCCGGTGTTTATGGAACATTTTGCTTTTATTATTGCTTGCTTTCTGCACTGTTAGTGCATGCGTATAGACAGTGTGCATACAGGGTGTATGAGGTTCAAATACATTTTTAAAAATCAAACTTATTGTAGTGCACTAGACAATACTTCTTTAGTGAGTCTTTGGTCATGCACACGCGCTCTTTCCTTCCCATGTAAACATTTATCTGTGAAAAGGCCCTCTCAGCATTGGCACTTGAGACAGGCAACGCCAAAACAGCCAGTAAACAATTTGCTAACTCTGGCCACTGACATAGCTTTCCATGCCAATACTGGTGCACCTGAAGATTATAATTCTCTGGGACAGGTTCTGCAAGATATGCGTTAAACTGGGCTCATATGCCCTCAGTTATTGAAGCGGTCAAAAATTAAGCAGTTCTTTACAAAGTCTGGATAAAATTCCCATTTAAGGAAAAGATCTAGAACTTGTACAGAGTACCTCATCAGCCATTTCGCATGCACTGTAAAATGAAATGTCCTGAATTTCTCCACAACAATTCTTTGCTTACCAAGTGGCACGAATTCTAACATGGAACATGTTGCAGTGCCAAAGTCACTAAAAGTGTTGCCTAGCCAACTCACAAGGAGATGTTTCACATCTACACTAATTACGCTGAACACTTGATAGACAATGGTGTTTTCACACTCTAGTTTTATTATGTTCACTACAGCAATCATGTTTTCCTGTAAAAATACAAGAATGCAGTAGAGTGTACTTCTTTTGAGATCAGTATAAGTATGCGACCAAAGATTTTAGATTTAGGGGATTTATAAAGCGCAGGACTACCCTTGGGCATCTCAGAGCTGAGGTGATACAGAATAGAAGCGGTGAGCACTTGGGTTTACGGGAAAAGCCATGTCTTAAGTCTTATTTTGAAGAATGCTTCATTTTCAATGAGTCGGAGATCTGGGTCCAAGCTGTTCCAGAGTGTTGGTACCAGATGGGTGAAAGATCTTCCACCCCATCTGGCTCTCTTAAACGTGGTCGCTTTCACCATGAATTTTGAGCTTGACCTAAGTTGTCGACGGTGAGAGTAGTGGGAAACCAGCTTTTGGATGATGGCAGGGCCTCTCCCATACATGGCTCGGTGGGCCAAACTTAAGGACTTAAATTTGATGCTGGCTTGAATCTGGAGCCAGTGCAACTCTCTCAATGCTGGTCTGACTGAGTGTTGTCTGGGTATGTTCAGCAGCAGTCGGGCGGCTGCATTCTGCACAATTTTAATCTGTTTGGTATATTTAGGAGAACCAAGATCGAGGGAGTTGCCGTAATCCAGCCTTGATACCACTAAGGCTTGGACTACAGTCTTCCTAGAGTCCTCTGGAAGTAGAGATATTATTTTTCTGATCAAGCGTAGTATTCCAAAGCAGGTGCCAGATAATTTTTTGGCCTGGACCTCCATTGTTAAGTTTTGGTCCAACCACGTACCTAGGTTTTTTATGGCTGCTTTGGGGAGAGGAGACAGCCCCCAGCTGGCGGGCCAAGAAATCTCCAAGTGAGGACTGAAGTTGTTGCCCAAAATCATTATTTCTGTTTTGTCCCCATTTAGCTTGAGTCTACAGCCCGCCATCCAAGCTCCAATTTTTTCCAGACAAGGGACAAGTTGTCTGTGGTCTGAATTGAGAGAGTCTGAGATTGAGAACACTAATTGCGTGTCATCGGCATATGGCACGATGGAGATGCCAAATCCCTGTGTTATATGTGCCAGAGGGCTAAGATAAATGTTAAAAAGAGTCGGACTCAGGGAGGATCCCTGAGGACTCCCCATGGTGCTGAGAAAGAGTCTGACTTAAAACCGGTCTCCATGCATTGGAAGGTTCTGTCACTCTAGAATGACGCAACCCACTGATTAGCTGTTCTCTCCAGTCTTTGAGTTAGCACTGTGTGGTCTGCCGTATCAAATGCGGCACTCAAATCCAAAAGTACCACAGCCGCGGTTCTACCTTGGTCAAGGATGGATTTGAGTTTTTCGGTGACCACCAACAAGGCTGACTCGGTGCTATATTTTGGTCGAAACCCCATCTGAGTCTGGTGGAGGATATTATGATTTTCAAGAAAGGTAGAGATCGTGCTATTCACGTGTTTTTCTGCCATCTTTCCCAATATAGGCAGTAGCGATATAGGGCGGAAGTCGGCTAGATCAGCGGGGTCCAATTGTGTTTTCTTTAACAGGGGTTTAATGATAGCGTGTTTCTACTCTCTGGGTACCTTGCCTTTTTCAAAGGAGAGATTGATTAAGTTACATAATTGATTGAGGACGGTTTTCCCACCTTGGGCGAGGATATAGGGTGGGGCTGGTCCTAGCGGGGATCCTGACTTGATTTTCTGTGATAGGCAGAATATCTGATCTACCTTCACCAACGGGATGGACTGGAGAACCGGTGCGGCGGAGATCCTCACCTTTCTTGACTTTTGGAATCCTCACTAAGCACAAATTCTATAAACGGTCGCCACATGGATAATATAGCCCTCACGGCCGCTAGAACTGAGAATCACTGGCAAAATGACACAGTTGGGACGACTCTTTCTTTGATGCCACACAAAGCACAAAATGAGAAATATTAGCATTTTAGTTCCCGTGCATAATGAAACAGTGCACCAGAATGGACTACAAAGTCAATGGCATTTTTCATTAACTCTGAAGATTGTAAAGATGCTTTCAGCATACCATCTTGTAAATGGCAAGGATCTCTTATACGAAAGCACTTCAGCTCAGGTATTGATTTTGATAGGTCATCACACAACTTTTTCATATACGTAGCTGACTTACTGGAAATACAAACATTATCCTCAAATCTTTCTTGAACTTGGTAAGAACTTTTAGCAGTGGCATTCCAAGTGACACTGCGTTCCATGTTTCCAAACATCTGGTGTCATGTTTACCTAACTATCCCAGATGCTTGGTGACAGCACTCTTTTCACATATACTTGTCAGTACACCTTGCATTGAATGTTTGAAGCCTACGGGGTTTGGCAATTCACCTACTATAAATATGACTCACTAGAAAAGGGACTGATGTCTCAAAGTGTTTCTCTCATTCTTGGCCTGTGGGTAAATATGAGGGTACATATTGGGAAAGATTTGTATGAAACCAGCCATTTTACCCATCTGTGAAAGAATCAAATATATTTCCTGATTCTCTATAGTTTATAAAATAATTAAATAAGACCTAAAACATGCTTCTAAACCCTGTATCATTACACCAAAGACCACAAAACGGGAAAAAAACAAAAGATAGAACAAACAATATTTTTGTGACATCCCTAAACAACAAAACTCAAGCAGAATAATGTTAGCCCAGTCTTTCTTGCTGCTGCCTTATGTTACAAAGTTATATTGTATTGACCCCTTCAGGAGGAAATAGAAATGACTCTTTCACTCTTTTCCTTTCTTTGAATGGCATTTAATTTTAGCTGCAAAGGTGTTTTTTCAGTGTTTAGATGTTGACACTGGTGAGGGTTATTTTCCTTTCGGTTGGGTTTTATAAGTTATTATAGGTTTAAACCAAAAACCGGACCGCCTACTTATATTGTATTATGTCAGTCCCCATTAATGGTTTACCTTGGGGTTTATCCCCTTATTGTAAAATCAAAATTACCAAAGACATGTTTATTGTGATCTATTTGAAGAACTGGGTGGGGGAGCAGGGCACAGTAAAAGAATGTTTTCATTGAAGAGTTCGAGATGTCCATTTAGTTGGGAGTGAGGAATTTGGGGAAGTTCAGAGGATGACAATGTCATAAGGCACACCATGATCAACAATATGCTCCATGCCCAAGGTATAGGTTTCACACAAAAAAGTGTAACCTATATTACAGCATGTTCAGCAGCACACTAAACATGCAAAATATTTGCAATCCTGACAGGGAGTGCTGCCTGGACGCGCCAGATACTGCCAACCTCGCAAAAATCCTTCTACGAGTCCACCGCACCGCGCCAACAGACGCAACTGCTACCAAGGTGATACCGCACTGTTAGTCCAGATACCGGAGGAAGGTGGGCGCTGTGACTCCCTATTCTCCTGACATACCACTGACAATGTTGCGGTACCTTCCAGAGGGAGAGCACTAGGCAGGGTTGGAGGACTGGGTAGAAGCGGGACTGAGAGACATGGGAGACCTATACAGAGACTCTGCACTCTTACCTTTGAGGACCTGCAGGCTACATACGACATACCTGGGGGTCACTTCCTGAAGCATAGGGCCTTGACTCGCAAGATTAGGGAACATTGGAAGGGCAGGGGCACGGAGCCGCGAGCACTGGCGGGGTGCAGATATGTGGCGCTCCTAGCAGGAAGAATTAAAACAGTGTCCTGCCTATACAAGGCCATACAGACAGATGCACAGCGGCCATTAGAGCGCCTGAAGCTACGATGGGAAAAGGACCTTGGTAAGCAAATACCAGAGAGGGACTGGAGAAAAATTCTAGAACGCGTACCAAAGGCGTCCAGGAACGCACGTTATAAATTAACTATTATGTCTTGCATAGAGCATATCTAACGCCGGCCCGCATTAGGAGGTACTTTGGTGCGGAATCAGCGGCCTGGCCGAGATGTGGGGAGAGGGAGGCATGTTCTATAGGAATAGTACGTGCACTGCTTATGTATTTATGTCCATGTTCTAACAGGTTTGTGTGAAGGTAAGTCCGTGCTCCTGGGTGTCACTTCTCTGAACAAGGAGTGCGGGGATTCAATGTGATTAGTAGCAAACCCCAAAACTTTGGGTGTGTCCCCTGGGCACTGGTGTATCAATGTTGAATTGTTGTTATCCAATTAAATTCAATAAAGTTTCTTGAAAAGTTTCTTTTGTTGTTTTCAGCTGTTTAATCACAAAATTCATATATCATTTCGATCATGCATCGTATACTACAAGTTTACAATTCCCAATGCATTTCGGCGTGATGCCTTCTTCCGGGGAATATTTTCGTGTCAAAGAGGTTCCTAGCGCATGCAGTGAACGGCCATGCCGAGTGCCTCCGCCGGTTTGTGAACGCTGAATCGAACGTGGGTTTATCTAGGGGTTTGTGTCGTGGAAGATAGAAATGGGACTCATTATTAGGAACGGATAGTGAGAAAAGACTATGCGTGCGAACGCGGAACACATTCGACAGTCTGCAATACAAAACATCCGTGTGTTTAAAACAGGATCATAAGTACACGTTTTACTGTTAATACAATCAGAGATAACATGTAAATTCCATTCGGTCATTCATCCCGTTTGGTTTCATTGAATTAAGTGTGCGAATCCAGTAATTTTCGCATTGTAATAAAGTTTTGTGGTTGTCTCTGCCTTCCATTTTGACAATGATTTCCAAAATGTTGAATTTGAGTTGACTTATGTGATGTCCAGCTTCTGGAAAATGACTTGCCACTGTGGATTTGAGATTCTGGGTTCTGATGTTACTTTTATGTTCGTTTATACGTGTTTTAATTTTTCTTTCTGTTTGTCCCACGTATATTTTCCCAGATGGGCATTTTAGTTGGTATATTGTGTTAGCTGTGTCACATGTAGCTGTTACTTTGAGTTTGATGATATAGCCTTTCATGGGATGAGTGATATATGAACCAGGGATGATATTATTACAGTTGTTGCAATTCCAACATGCTTTAGTTCCTTTATATTGGATTTGTGAGTTCTGATCTGTGGGGTTTTTTATAATCACTCCCAGGTTTTTGGCTCTGGTGTATGCAAAGATTGGTTCCTGTTCAAAAATGTTATTGAAATCTGGTTCCACTTTCAATATTGGCCAGTGTCTTTTAACAATGTTTTTGAAGCATTTGCTCATCGTAGAGTACTTAGAGACTATTGTGGTTCGGCTGTCTGTGGCTTTTCTTGAAGTTGACAGTGCAGTGGTTCTGCTGATGGTGTTACCTCTATTTTCTGCTTGTTGTAAGATGTTTTCTGGGTATCCTCTTGTGCGAAAGCGTTTCAGCATTTCGTTGATGCGTAGTGTCCTGATGTTGGGATCAGATACTATTCTTGTTATTCTGAGTATTTGCGTGAAAGGCATGTTGTTCTTTAGGGAACTGAGGTGAAAGCTGTCATAAGACAGCATGTTGTTTTTGTCCGTGGGTTTTCTGAACAGATCTGTTTGAAATCCTTCGTTGGTTTGTGTGATTTTTACATCCAAGAAGTTAATGATGTTTGGTTGTATCTCTGAAGTGAATTGTATTCTTTCATCTATCAGATTGAGTTCATCCAACAGTTTAGTGAGAGTCGATGTTGGTCCGTTCCATAGTATGAAGATGTCATCTATAAACCTTACAAACATTTTTAGGTGCTTTTGCCAAGTTGGATTGGTTAGGATGTATTTTTCTTCAAACATTCCCATGAAGATATTCGCGTATGTTGGGGCGGCACAATTTCCCATTGATGTACCGGTCTTCTGCAAAAACCAGTCTGTCTTCCATTTGAAATAGCTGTGCTGTAATGTAAAAAACATTAGTTCCATCAAAAAGATTTGTAAATCTGTACTATATTCGCTTTGTAGAAGTGCTTGTTCTACCGCTTCCAGGCCACTCTGATGTGGGATGGATGTGTATAAAGATTTGACATCTACTGTACACATGAGGATCGATTCATTCTTGTATTTCATGATCTTTTGAAATTTGTTGAGAAAATCCGTTGTGTCCTTGATATACGTGGGTAGTTTAACAACGCTCGGTTGGAGGTACTTGTCCAGGAGAGGGAGGCACACATACTCCACATGTTTTGGGACTGCCCCCTACTGCAGACTTTCTGGGGAGACATACGGCAGATAATAGGCAACTTGATTGATAAAGAGCTGCCACAGTCACCAGAGCACTTCCTCTTCGGATTGTTTCCACACACGGCCAAGAACAAGGTGACGGGGAAGTTTCAGGACCTTGCTTACGTCCTAGACAAGAGGGAGATCACTAGAAACTGGAAGGCCCCAAGAGGTCCGCAGACCGCCACCTGGAGAAGAGAATTAGAAAGATGGGCGGGTGCAGAAAACAGGCTACTATTTAGGGAAGCCAGTCGGGGGATTTGCAAGATGGACAGGGCCAAAGCCTGGGAAACATTAGTGGATGAACTGATAGCCTCTGGGCAGGAAGATATGGAAGAGGTGGGTTCCCCTAGAGCAGCTCACGCGGCCCTAGGCAACGGCCTGGGAGGACACCAAATTTAACACACAATACCGGCTACCACCATACACGACCGATGAGCCCCACATTTACGTGCAGCTGCTAACAAGCTGCCCCTATATATTACTTGTTCCATAGCAACGCAGGGGGGAGGGGGAACGCGGGAACTGTTCTATTTTTCTTCGAGAAGCTTGAGTGTAAGGATTCGCAATTGTTAACAGACCATCTGCCATATTTGTCAAGAACTTATTCATCATAAAGTAATTTGTGATAATAAGGATTAAATGCCAATAAAATATGGTTAAAAAAATATGTATATATTTACATCTAAACTTAAAAGGCCATTCCACTTCACACGTTGTAATATTAGAGGGCTAAATAATCAACTCAATTGTTGCCAATGGCTGGCATCCTGTGACAGGCACAATGGAGATGAGGCACTACTTCAGAATACCCAGTTAACCACAGCTACTAAAATTGCTTTTGCTAATAATTAGTGCCTCTATAAAAACACTTCCTCATTTTCCTCATATAGGAGAGATATAGCAATCCTACTTAAGCAAGGACTTACCTTCCAGCCCTCTCCAAGGGATACAAAAATGTAATAAAATATGGCACAGGGAGTGCCGAGAGGCAAACGTATCACAATGGCAAATGTGTAGTCCTAATGAAGATGATGTAATCTTTACCCTTGAGCTGTGGAGCAAGCGTCTCACAATTAAAAATGAAACTTCGGATTCCTATTGTTATTTATTTATTTAATGAGGTTTTTATACAGGTCAGACTCGACCTCAATGGGTATCGGAGCGCTCTACGAAGTACAGAGTGCACAGAATAGGTGAGATACAGGAATATATATACTATTCAACTACATACAGCATACATTAGCAGGAATGAGTGTTGTAGCACAGGATATCCATAACAAACAACTAAAGACAACTTCGATTCTTTATCATCTAGAAAAATAGGAAGGGTGGAGTAAGATTTTATACAGGGTACAGAGGTGTGCTTCCAGATGATTCACGCTGTGGTTAGTGTGGGGGCAATGAGATTGATGAGTCTTAGTCAGTAAGGCGGCCAGCTCATTTTATGTCCAAAGAAATATGGAAATAGTATCCTCCCTATTGAGCGTTGCAATGTAGGATAAGATTGCATTTATATCTAATCCTGCTCGTACGTTTGGTAATATCTAATATAGAGCATTTCATTGCTTCTTCATTCAGAATTACAGTGAGTGTGAGCCATTCGGATAACAAGAAGACAGCTAGCTATTTAGGAGAACTTGCTGAATGACTAGAGCTTCAATCTCCACTTTGAAAAATTCAAGAGAAGCACCTGATGTGATTTATGGGGGAATGGCGTTCCAGAGTCTAGGAGCGCATCCTGAAAAGGTTTGCTTGAGGATTCTCTTTCTTTGGCAGGGGGAGGAATTCAAGTAGGAGGGAGTGCAAAGAAGATGTTGACCTCCTGAGATGACAAGTTTCTTAGAAAAAAAGATTGGGATCTTCAAGTGGTGAATTCTGTGAATAATGCCAGCCAGTTTCAGGATACCTCACGTTTCGATTGGGTTGGCAGTTCAATGAAATTAAGACGGGTGTGTTGTGATCGTATTTTCTTTAGCTTGATACTAATTTAACAGTAGAGTGGATGGTTGCTTTCTGAGGAGCTAGATGGAGTCTGGCTTTCCTGGTTAGAAGTGTGTTTCCACAGCTTAATCTAGAGAGACAAGATATATTTTACTGAGGTAGAAGTTTGATTTGTAATTGCACTCCTCTGGTAAAGGCAGTAGGTGGAGAGTGCATTAATTGGACAAAATCTTTAATATTGCCACTCATGCACAGCAAGGCAATGATCCACCTTGAATTCCTATTGGTATGGTTTACTAAATCAGTTAACTACTTTGGCATCTACATGCAATCCATCATTAGGGAAGGCTATGGCATTGCTGTTTCTTGAACTGAAAGCTCAAGTGAAGAGCTGGTCATCACTTTACCTCTTACTACATGCTACATCACCCTAATGAAAATTATGCTTTTATCTAAACTGCTATGCCTGTTTATTAACATTCCTAATCCACCAAAATTGGCACTTCTTTCAAGCCTTTAAATAGCTAATAATCGAACTGACGTGGGCTGATAAACAGCCCAGACTAAAATGGGAGGTACTGACTCTCCTCTGAACAAGGTGAATTCATGGCCCCAGACTTCAAGCAATATTATCTCTGTGCACAAGCACATTTTGCACATTGCTGGTACAATCCCCCCATGCCGCCACATATGCCTCAAGTAGCTACTGTGCTGGAGAGCACGCATCACTCTCCTTTTAAAATATATATGCAAAATCCCTATCCCAAGCTTCTAATAGTACAGTGACATCGGTTGTATATGCACAGGACAGACTTTGTATCAGAGCTAAACTAATTTGTACTCCCCAGAACTGCAGCTCCTTATCTATTCAAAAGCACCTACAGAATAAGGAACGGAAACGTATAATACAACTCACTGTATAAAACATAATTAAATTAGGTGATTTTTAACAAGATAACCATTTTGTAATCCTTCAAAATATTACTGATCAAACAATCACACAGCTTTAAATACATTTATGTACTATAAGCTACGAGCACCATGTAAGGCAGAGTTCCCGCATTTCCCACCGAACTTTCCTGAATCTAAAGCACATAATATTGCACCTTTATAATGCATTTCAGGAAGAAATCCTTGAAGCAACAACATTTTCAAGAAACAAATGGGAATCAGAGTTGCTCAGTCTCATCACGGAAGCATGCTGTTTACTAAGCGGGGATCTGGTCAACATGTGATGTACCGCAGAAGGAGCTACCCACTGCGGAGGAATGGAGGTGGGAAATGAGCAGTCCGTAGGGAACCTCATTGTGGATGGCACTACCAGTGGCATCTAAGGCATGTGTGTACTTGTCAAGTGTGCAGCTGGTTGCACAGGCACGTTTTCTTGCAAGAAGGCACTTTACCTACACTGTACTTTGCAAGCGCGATTCCATCAGAAATTGAGCTCACAAAAGGATTTCTTAAGGAAAATTCATTAAACAGCAAACATATCTGCAGATTTCGAAGTGCTGTTTTTACTTTTGATTTTTTGGAAAGTTCATTCAATACTGTAGAAATCTGCCATTAAATGGGTTTTATATACAAGTCTTGTTTGACTTTTCGTTCATGTCCTCTTCTGAAGTCACTAACAGAAGTATTAATGATTCCCTGTACCTCAGTGACAGTTGCGCAGGTCGATTTCGGAAAAATGTTACGTGACTTGATCCAGGCGCACTGATCACGTGGATCCTACCAAATACTATTAGCATACAACCAAACAAAACTCCACACACATTTTGGTGCTTTTGTCCAACCTATTCCCTTGATCTTGCTATGGGACCTCACTATTTTTCATGGACTCGACTTGAAGTTTTTGTGGTACATTATTACACATGAGGGCATAAGACAGATGAATTGAAAAGAAAGTGGCAGCAATAGTGCAATGACCTACACCAACTTCAGTTAAGGCAATTCAGATTTCTTGGTTTCTTTTTGGAAGATTTTCCTTTATCAGTTTTCTGAAGACATAAGACCACTATGAAAGGAAGAAAAGGTTACTTACTTGTAGTGCTGGCTCTGTATCGTAGGAATCCTCATTGAATCATGAATACTGAATAATTGCGCACAACCTGCTTGAACCCCGGACCAGTTTTGAATAAATATATAATCCATTTTGAAGTTCCATAGGGTTTCACTGTGCATCAGTTATGATAAAATAAACAACGCCCTGTAATGGCCTATCAAAGGCTCAATTTCTTTTTCTGAGAGAATACGACTCAATCTTGCCCATGAAGAATCGTAATACCCTTCTAACATCTAAAGCGCACAAAGCTTTTTCTGCCTGGGTTGAAGGATTGGGGGAAAAAGCAGGGAGAGTAATAGTTTGATTGATATGAAAATCAGAAATCGCCTTAGGGAGAAAGGAGAGATGTGTTCTCATCACTACTCTGTTAGAGTAGAAAAAACAGTGAACTGGGTGGATTTCAACTGTTGTCCGCTGTTTTGAAGGAATATCCTTTATAGTAGGCTCGCTATTAAGACATCCATTTGTTATTTCGTTCAACACCCAATCGTCCAAGTATGGGTAGAAAAATATTTATTTTCTTCTTAATTACTGCCATGCACTTAAAGTGTGGTGCCAACTTCAGGCCAAAGGTTATACTGTGCATTGGTAACGATTGCTTCTTCCCACAAATCTAAGGAATTTTCTTCGAGCATGTGCTCTAGGGATGTGGAAATAAGCATCTTGTAAGTGTTTCGCGTACATCCATTCCTATTGTCTCCGGTGCGGGTAAATTTGATCAACGGCTAAACATCCAAAATCTTTTCTTTTTATATATATATATTTGTATGTACCTGGGATCTAATTTAGGTCTGAAGTCACTTCTCTGACCTTTATTCTTTATGAGGAAATATCTAGAGTAAACCCCCTTTTTGCCTTCTAGACACTGGGCCAATTGCTCATTTTCTCAGCAGAATAGATGTTTGTCTGGGAATTGGTAGCTGGTGTTTAGATGTTGGTTTTGGTGTAATGGGAGGGGGAATGGATTCGACATTTAGATAATTTCCACAATCTATAATATTGAACACACATCTGCAGTTTGTGATTAAAGTCCACTCTATCATGTGTTTCTCCACTGGAGTGAGTAACAGAGATGGGGGGGATGATCTAGTAATTGCCTTGTACCAGATGAATATCTTGCTCTAGAGGACGGAGATTTTCTCAGAGTCGTTCATTGCCTAAATGAGAGAAGTCAATAGGAGTATGCTCGGTTTTGTGGATGCTGTTGCTGTTATTGGTTATACGGTCACCTAGGGGTTTGAACCCACTGTTGTTATAATCTGCGATCCCTCGATCTTTACTGGGATCTAAAGATATTATTTTTCCATCTTCTCCATTGATCCCTCCATGTATTAACCAAACAATGATGATCCTGAAAATGGAGGGTTCATAATTTTTCATTGAGCCTTAGGCTTCAATGTAGTGACGCGTAGTCATGAAGATCTTCTTACTGAAAATGTAGTTGCTACTAACCCTGTGGAATCTACTGCTGCACTGGTTATCTGATTAGCTACCAGAGTTCTCTTGTAACACTTTCACATAATCTTGACGACGGTGCTTTGGAAGATCTTCTATGGAAGCTCACATTCCTTTCCATATTTCTCCATGAAAACAACCCAGAAAGGCAGTGCCAATAGCATTTTTAATTTGTGATGCTGCAGTTTCACATATATTCCACCAACTGCTTCCATACATGGGATGCAGCCACAGTCTGTCATAATAAAAGGGGCCATCCTCTCCAAGAAAATGTATTAGTACATTCAACAAGAAGTGTGACTACATACAGCGCCTTATTTTCAGGAGTGCCCTTAGCAGATATTCGCAGGGCAGCAACCCGGAAGGACAGACACAACTTTATGCAACATTAGCGTCCAGATGCGACAGTACAAAGATACAGTGGTGTAAAAAGCGATTCTGTGCAATCTATAAATTAGGGAAACCTTTTTTTCCCCAATGTCTCCCACCATCCGTTAACAACTGGATACAATGAATTTACTGCTAGCTACACTGAGTCCACCATGTGAATCTAAGAATGATCCAAATTGCCTTAGTTGGGACTTATATCTTGTTTTGAGAGAGAATGTCTTTTCTGTGGATGACCATAAGCCACTAAACCTTAATCAGTTTATTAAAAAGATGTAATCCTGTCAATAGAAACTCAATGCCCAGTGTACCAGCGGGGCTATGGACTTTCTGCCATGTGTTGGTTCCCCATCCCCACTGTTGAATGACAAGAATCGCGTGTCTGTGCTGAGGGATGTGGACTGGCTGGGGTTGGCCCGAAGTATGCTTTGCTGGGACACAACACGTGGGCCCGTCGCTCCCACCACCGTATTCTGTGTTATCTGCAGGATGGGATGCCTCCACTCGACATAGCCAGGGTCCTTTTTTTTGTCCCCTCGCTTTCTATGCCTGGGGACTGCATTGGTATTGGATTGTTGCCATGCTGCAGGCCAAATGGAGGGTCAGGTCATAGGTACAAGGTTCTCAGTATACACCAGAGGGGTGGCATTGTGGGGATCAGGGCCGGAATCCCATTCAAGGCCGAGAAAGTTTGAGTGGACCCTGAGAGACACTATGTGTTAGTATATGGCTCACTTAATGGCCTCCTCTGTAATTTAGAGGTAATTTATGCTCTCATACCAGCTGACATACTGTTCTCAGTAGATAAACATTCTCTCAAACTGGCCCTATGCCTCTGGGTTATCAGAGGGGACTTCAATGCAGTCCTTGATACATTTCTGGACCGCTCGACTACACCCCTCCCTCAATCCCATCCTGCTTAACGCTAGCATGCCAGGGGTTAAATCACTGGGGCCTGGATGACACCTGGCTTGACAAACACCCTAGGCAGCAAGAATACTCATTCTATTCCCCGGTTCACAAGCTTCATTCTCGCATAGACAGAGGTCTACATTCTGCACCTCTTCATATTCAGTGACCGCTGTTCAATATCACCCTAGAATTCTATCGGATCACAACCCTGTGGTAATGACAGAGCTTGGGGCACTCTGCCTCCTACCATCCCCACATGGAGATATGCAGTTTCCATGCTGCACAACATAGTATTTTACCAGACTTTACTTGATCACATTTCTTCATTCTGTCAAGAAAATGCTGGAACCATCTCCTCTCCACTAATAGATTAGGAGACAAGGTTTTTATTGGGGGGACTTTGCATTTAAAACAACAGTTTGAGTCCATCGGGTCCTCACAAGGGACATATTGACAGCTGAAACATCTCTTCAAGGCTGGAGCACACACTCGTGTCTTTCCCTGATAAATTAAAGGACTTAAGAGGCGATGGTACTCTTCCGCTGCCATGAACGCGCTAACTACCTAGCTAAAGTCGATAATGAGGGAGATAAATCTAGCCTTCAACTTGCGAGTCTCGCTACCCCTCGAACACCAGACTCTGTCTACCTTCTCATCTCGCTGCTCAAGGGGGGGGGGGGGGCATATTTTGCTGGCTATCAACACTGCTTCCCATGACTATTATAAAGAGTAATAAGCAGACCCCATTCCCCCCCCCCCCTTCACATCTGCCAGTGTCTGAGGGCTTATTAGAAAAGTTTGTTGCATACATCCTTCATCTGTTAACTATGAACACATGTAAACCTACATGGCGCCATAATTCCTCAGGATACTTTCGGTGCTGTTGGGTTTACCCACGGTTAATGTTCCCGGCATAGACGAGCTGCAGCTGAATTGTATGCACAAGTTGCTCCAGTCTTGGTGCCTAAACTGGCAGAAATATATGATGCCATCTAGTTTGGTGGTCAACAATAGAAGGTTCTGGCCCTTAATCAGTAAGGCTAGGTCAATCTATATAAGCTAACAACAACACACATGCCAGTACTGATACAAAATCAACAAATTACTTACTCACATCACATGTGACACTCATTGTGATTGAAAAGAAACACATTTATTTTTTCTTTAGGTTCAGAAGAAATTTCAAGATCCAAGTGTTTAAATTTATGCAGTCCTATTAATTTGCAATATAGTCTATTAATCATTTTCCATAGACCACAACAAATTACAGCACATACATGACATACATTACATGTAGTGTGTACACATATAATTTAAATGATACTAAACATTGAATAGACAACCAATTTGTGCCGTGAGAAATATAAGTTAAGGTTCCGCACAAAATTGAAAAAATGACATACATGTGAAAAACGAACCAAAAGAAAAATAGAGGAAACAAGACCAACATGGTTGGAGAGTATATTTCAAGAACTACCTATTAGTTTTTCAGCACAACCCATGTCTAGATGAGGACCAAACAGTGTAGTATTCAGTTAACCTGGGTAATTCATTCAGTGACTTGTCAAACATTAAAAAAGAAAAACATCGATACATAAAAGGGTTAAGGCACTTACTCCAATTAGGCTCTATTTATTACATCACAGATCCTTTTAACCGCTTCCATGTGTCGGACGGCCCCCGGCCGTCTTGACGTCACGGTGGGCGTGTGCGGAGAATGGCCAGGGGCCGTCTGAACCACGCACGCGTGGAAGTTTTCAGCACCACGGGGGAATTCCGGCCACAGCGAAGCGGTTAATTCTACAATCAGCGAGCATTAAAGAAGTCTCTTCAAGGATTTTCCTTTTGAAAATACAGCGTCATCATCTTCTCTTCAGAAGAACAGTCCTTCTCACCTTTCCAGCCACAACTTTTTCTCAAATAAACAGAGCCTAATTGGAGTAAGTGCCTCTACCGAATGACGCGATATCCTTTGTATAGTAAATTTTGAAACAAAAATCTGACTTAAAATCTTTCTTTTGCTGTCCACTTTTGCCATAGGCTTAAACCATTTTCCACATGGCATAATCAAGAAACCCATGTATGGATTAGAGATTGGACAATCTCTTACAAGGTTATGGGGACCTGGATCATTGGTTCCTGTGATGTTTAAGTAGTCAAATCATAAGGATCATTTCCATAATGTTAAGTAGCATCATCATTGTGAGAAGTTGGCATGATATATGATGTCACTAATTCTAGTGTACACCTTATATCAGTCCAAACAACCCTTATGGTGATTGGTTGTAAAGTCAACCTTATAGACCAGCTATCCTAGTGGTAGTATGGACAAGAGCAGTCTTAGGTTAACTCTGAATGGCATGTGAAGCCAGCTGTTATACCATATGTAATCCCTTGAATACCAAATGAAAGGACACCACAACAGATATATATAAAAATAGAATGTATTTATTCTAGTCGAACCCTCAGCACTCTTTATGAGATTCGAGGTAAGTACAACACAGTCTTATTTAAGCATACATTAAGTCACACAGGTAAGTAATACAGTTAGGCCCTAGGGGCCACGCAAACCATATACTAAGTAAGTGGTATAAGGACCACTGTCACGAACACAGGATAGGCCTAGAGAATCGCTGGGGCTACACTATACTACCAACAGTTAGGAAGTGGGAGGCCCACGGGATTCAGGTGCAGAGTGGAAACACTCACGCGTAATGCATAAAAGTCGATAGAATTACTAGCAGTTAGAAATAAGCAGTTTTAGGACACTTCTGGTATAGCTAGAAAGTCGAGACTCGGAAACTAGACCCTAGGATAGTCAATACCCTTGTGAGCACCGAAGTACCCAAGTTACCTAGCCCACGGGCTGCGGGTGCATAGGTTTGAACTTGCGTCAGGTTTCGTCGTTGACTTCTATGGATGCCTGAAGGAAAGTTGCTGACAGGCAGTCAGTGAAGAGTGTCCGGTGGATCCCAAGGTGGGGATCAAGAAGGAAGGAACCTGCAAGCAGAAGGGACAGAGTCTAGGTCACCAGCCAGGAACCAGGAAGGAACCAGGCGATGTCGTGAAGATGCAGGTGAAGAGGTGAAGCTTGTCGCAGCAGCCACGGGTACCAGGAGACGTCGAGGACGACCAGGACCAGGAGGTGAGCTGTCCCACGAAGGCTCTTGCTGTCGGCGGCGGCGAAGTCGAGTCAGGACCCAACAAGCCTTGGCAAGCGGAACCCACGCAGGATGGAGGACTTGCTTCTGGTGCAGTCCAGGAAGGTCTGGGGTGCTTCTCTTTCACAGAGGAGCGGGTGCCAGTCTGGAGGAGCCGGACCAGCAAGATGAAAGTAAAGGTTCGTCGTCGCAGAGGCTACTAGCCAACGGGCCAGCAACCGGACAACACGTCGAGCAACACAGGTGCAGAAGGGCTCCACGCAGAACACGTGAAGTGTGGGGAGCTGGTCTTCTTTGCAGATGGTGCTCGGGAGTGGGGCTTCTCAATTCCCCAAGCACAGCCTCGAGGAAGCCTCAGAAGTCGCGCTAGTCAGTTACTAGCCACTTTTACCAAGTCGCCGGTCCCACGTCCCTCGTCGCCTCAACGGGTCTCAGCTTCGCTGGAGATGTGGATCTGGTTCAGAGGTGTCTGGAAGTCTCGGCGCTGGTCAGTCTCTGCAGTCGTCCCTCGTAGGATTCAGTCGCAAAGCAAGCAGCGGTCGCTGGATGGTGCCTGGTTGCCCAGGGTGGTCACTCCTTGGCCACAAGGGAGATTTCTTCAGTCTTCTTCCTGAGGTCGAATGTCGAAGGTCCAGAGTTTCTTTTCAAGTTGCAGATTCAGGTTAATCTAATTTAGCAGGGCTCAACTAGCTACTAATATACTGGGCTAGTGGGCTGGGATACCTGCAAGGTCCCTCCTATGGGTGGGACCAGGAAGGGGAGTGGCTACACCCCCTTTCCTTTGTCCAGTTTCGCGCCAGAGCTGGGGCTGGAGTGCCCCAGCACCGGTTTGAACTGGACTATGCATGGGACACCTTGTGTGCCCCAGGCAGTGTCTCGTTTCATTCAACCCTCCCTGCCCCAATACACTAAATCCTGTCTAGGGTGGTGCTCGCACCTCCCAAGGCAGGAAACCTATTGTCCAAGCCTCCCTCGCTGGAAGGACTCCCAGCAGCAGGAGGTCAGACTTGTGTTTGTGGCAGCAGGATCCATTTTGTGATGCTGGGGCTCTGGTTAACTTTAACGGGGTAAGTAGGTTTCAACAAGTCTTCTCCCTCTAGAAGGGAGGAATAATATCCTCATTGCCAGAAATGGTATGGGGGTATTATTCCAAAGTGTTAGACACCTTACACGACATGTTTCGATAAAGCCAAACCATAGTTACCATAACCGTTTAAGATTATAAGGTACTTTAAGAGTATATGGTAGGCTATATCATAGACAGGCTCAGCTCATGCTAGAGCACCATCTCACATGTTACCAAGCACTCTGCCTCCAGGATTGTTAAGGCCTGCCATAGGAGTGGCTGATAGGTACACATGTGTCTATATATAAGGTAGGTATAGGAATACTACACCTAAGCAAGGGGTGATTACACGACCTTGCCCCAGCTGAGTGATCAGCCAGTTGTGTCATAATGGAAGGCCAGGCCAGGGGTGGCATAATACATGCTGCAGCCCCTGGTAGGCCTAGGGTACACCTATGCCCTGGGTACCTAAGGTACACTGTACAGGGGCCAATAAGGTGATCCTATCCAATTGGGTTATGCACCTAGAGTACATAGTATTAGTTTAGAGAGAGAACAGCTGGGCTGTGGGTCTGATTAGCAGGCCCAAAGCCACATCTAAGTAAAAAACCAGTGGAGCAAAAGCAAAAAGTGGGGGTAAACATAGAAAGCAGACCCTACTCTCCTACAATCATCATCACAATGCTCTTTAAAGGGCTGATCGGAAACTCTTGCATTGGGATCCTCTATATGATCAGGAACAGTAGTAAAAAGTCCTCCTTTTCCCAATATTCATCCTTGCCTTGGTCTTGATATTTTTATTTTGTACTGCACTTTATGCAGTTCCGAAAGGATCATCATCAGACTCTTTTGTACCTAGGAGGGTTTGTGGTGTACATGGGAATGCCTTCCTAAATGATGCATGTTCAGGCACAAGTGGCATTGGAATGTCATTAACTGATATTCAAGTAATTCTCGAAGATTGTGACATCTTTTGTAGAATTGGTTTTGTTGACAGTGCCATCATTGATGCTGTCATCAACAGTGTTGAAGGAATCGCCTTAGATAGGGTCATAAATGGCGGCGGCGTTTATGCAGTCAAAGGATGGTGCCAGTGTGGATGAAGTCAGTCATCGTTGGTTGCCTCATCGGCAGTGTTGTCATCAGCTAGGTTCTCCAGAAGAAGTCGTCAATGGTTGTCCCTCTGCCTCATTAGACAGTTTATTCTTCAATGAAGACACCAACCTCATCAACGGACTCCTAAGAGGTCTTGTTTTTTGGAATGGGCTAGACAGAGCATGGCTTGTGGGCTGACCTCTGATTTTTGCAATCAGCACGACTACCTTTTATGAGTTTTCTCTGATGTTAAGGATTTCCATTCTGATGTTGATTTTGAAGAACACTGAGTGTGACTGAACCGTTTTTTTATGCTTTACCCTTGGAAGTACTCATATTTCTCTTCAGAGTTGCGGGTTTCTCCCGATTTAGATTTTTTGATAATAAAAGTCTACCTTCTCATTCTTTCAGGGTTTTTGTAGAAAATGTATTTTGCATCCTTTGCCTTATAGTTCGAATATAAAAAATATATGCAGTGCTTGTGAGGGTCTTCAGAATGAAGCCTCTTCCTGCTACAGGCTCCAAACGGTCTAAAAAGACTTACTTTAGAGTACTCAGCCATGTGTAAGTCTTGTCAGGTTAAGAAAGTCTTAGAGATGGTGGATATATTCCCAGAAATTAAGAACTAAAATAGTAAAATCATGTGTGACTGGCCAAGCACAACGCAAGGGATTACTTCACACACAACCTGGGGTAGACATCCAGGCTATGGTATCCTGGGTGGGGAAGGGTTAATGCTGTTGACTATGTTGATTGGTTGTAGTTGGATCTTTTAAAATGATGTGAACAGGCTACCTCTGTGACTATGTTAAATGTTTTGCACCTATGCTTAACACTGCACTGCTTTCTATGATTACAGAAGAAGTTCCAGATAGATGACGGGGATGATTAAAAAATGCAAATCTATGGAAGATCCAATACAGGAGTGCTCCAATTACCAGTAGGCCATAAATATCTTGAATATGCTGGAAAGACGGCAGACATCTTAACTTATTGTGTATAACGTATCTTGGATTTCATGGCATTCTTACTAGGCAATCATGATATAATGCTGCTGCAGCCTAGATCTCGCTAAATGTACATCAGAAGTTAGTTGCCAAGATCTGTTGATTCCAAAGAATTTGTACTGATGAACATTGAGAGTAAAGACAAGTCACGCTGTTAAACAAAACAGACCTTGAACTATTTATACCTTAAACATGTTATCTGAACTCTAAGAATTGGGGTTGTTACATTACACTAAGAATTATCTGATAATTCAGCAGGAATGATTTCTTAGACTGGACTAGTATGTGGGTGCCATGCACAGGGTACTTGGATTTAGTATGCACATACAAATTGCTCATAAGAGGGACCAACAATATTAACATCGCTGGTTATTTTACAGAAGTTAAGTAGAAACTATACCTCACTGCCATGTACAGTGCTGTTATCAATGATATATTTTCAGATGCTAGTAGGTCTGTTACCAATATATTAATTGAACATGTCATGAGTGATGTAATATGTGGGGGTACAAGCAGTGTAAGGCAAAGGCGCGAGTTATAGTTGCCGGAGATAACCAAATTTCAGTGGTTTTGTGAGGTTAAAACAATGTTTCAACAGCCATTTTAATTTAACTATAACCTCCATTTAACCTTCGTTTTTTTCAGTTTAAGTTTGTTTTCCCTAAAATGTAAAGCATATTATATATATGTAAATATAAAAACATTTCTTTAACATGATTCAGGCCACAAAATGCAGTCATCGGGCTAACCACAAGGGGTCTCAACATTCCAGCTAAATAGCATTCAGCTGGAATGCTTTAAAAAACAGTGGCAAGCTCTCCTGGGATCATGCATTCAATGACCTAGGAGACTTACAGTGGTTTTTTCCTAAGCTTGGTGGTGCCACTGCCACTCCTAGGTGCACCACCACAAATAAACTATATAAAAATAAAACCCATGAAGGTCATTATGAGACGGTCCAGGGACAGAGCAGTGAATATTAATGAGCTGCCTTACCGCTTAAAGGAATGGAGACCAAGTCATTTTATTTGATTTTAAACTTGAATGCCTTCATCAAATTTTTTTTCTTTCTTAAAAAAAAAAAAAACAGAGCTAGGAGTCTACTCCTGCGCTGCCATTTGTTTTTCTATACGTTTTTTTTAATGTGTGCCCCAGTCCCTCCCTGGATACACACACCAATGCCAATGCTGGTTGCTGCAGTGGGAGGCTCATAGTCCCCACCGCTCCCCTGCCAGCAACCATCCTGGGTGCAGACAGAAGCCGGCTTCATTGGGTTGCTCCAGCTAGACAGGAGCAAAGCTATCTTTCCTGCCAGGAAGAGTGTAGGGTGAGAATTACATTTATATTCCCTGCCTGCACTCTTCCACGCAAAAAACAAGACCATGTCCTCCCCAGGACAGTCGGTCTTCAGGCCCCAGGGGATGGGGTACCCATGACCAACAAATGGCTCGGAGAGGGAGAATGCATGCCCCCCGCCCCCCCCCCCTTTTTAATTCTGTTTTTGAGGACAGGGGACCGAGTACCAGAGTCCGCAATTGGCTGCCTTAACATCCTAGTTGACTTTGGGGCAGCCAATCAAATCTTATCTTTAATTTATAAATGCAATCACTGGCACAGTTGATTGAAAAGAAAGGGTGCTTTCTGGAGGAAATGTATGCCAACACAATTACGGATTCATTAAATAGCTACTCCAATGGAACAACCATAATGTTCTTCAGCCTTTTGGTAAAAACACTGAACGAGGCTAAATGAGTTGTGTCATAACAGTGACAAAATAGATTCAGAGAGAAGAATCAAAATAATGGATTACCTAGCTGTTGGCCTGCTCAGCTAGGTGAATTACCAGCAGCAGCACAGTTGGGACATGAATTGCATGTACTTTGAGTCTCAGCTATGCTTTGAACCCTTAGGTGTACTGTTCGAAATCTACTCGATTCTCACAATGTAACATTGTAAACTACTTAAGCAGACGTGGTGTCCAAACTGCAATATAAATGAACAACATATTTAAAGCTACAGGAAAAACGATGTCTAAGTTTCGGTTGGAAAGGAAAAGACACAAGATGCTGCACAAAGCTTTCAACTTCAGCAACCTGTCAAACTCATGCACTCCTGTTCGAGCTGAAAATTCAAATCATAAATGACATCTATCCAAATTTGGGGTGTGATCACAGAGTAGTCTGAACTACGCTTTGGAGCAATCGTCTTAAAGAACAGATGTCAGTACATAAACATAAGCTTTAAGGGGAAACTGAGGCACCTCTTTCTCAAGCTACACGCACAAGCATCAACTGATGCCAGACAAACATTTTGATGAAATATTTTTTCTATATATTTTTTTCTTTTGGTTAATTTATCTTTCACTTAAAATAAATTTACTTTTTATGTTTTAGTTAAATTGCATTTATGCACTGCATGCACAATCTGCCAATAGTATGGCATGGTTTCAACTTTCCATAGTCCAGGGTGTGGTTCTCCAAACGCTTCTGTTAAAGTCCAGAGTTTCATTTGGTTTTGTGAATGTGTGTGATCTGTAGGGTGAATATATCAGTTTTAATAAGCTATGAATTTTTGGTAGTGGGTTGGTACCAGAGGTCTATACTAAACTGATCACATATTCTCTCGGTTGCTAGGTATTGTCTGGCATGTTCTGTTTTCGATTATCCCTGTTTTTTGTTTTTTTCAATTAACATTTTCTGCAAGTATCCACTTGGCTCCGGTTTTTCTATTTCGTCGTATCTTTTTTGTAAGGCTTATTTTATGTTGTGACTAGAAGCGAGGACATCATATTTTGCGGGTTACAAATAATAAACAGAACCTCGACTCTGTATACGAGGCAGACTCTTCATGTGGAGTGAACGAATAAGCAGTCTCTTGCATTGCTCTGGAACCATTTAGACAGCAAAATGGATTGCCTCGGGAATGCCAATATCAGAAAAACTGGAACCCATGGCACTTCAGCACTGTTTTGTACTCTTACTGCAATGGGATACTGTGTGCAATCATGACCATCCTTACCTTCGAGAACCGGACAGCCACCCTGTTCTAAGAGTACACTGCGACTTAGCCCAAAAAGTTAGAGATGGGCACACCAGCCAACCACTGGGATAAGGACACACCACCTGTGAGAGCCGCCAGCTGCTAGGATTACCACACACTTTGTTACGCAGAGAAATTACAGCATCACATGTGCAGAAGCATTTACAACCTGTGCATACAACAGTCATTTTGTGCACCTACTCGGAACCGGATGATCCTTAAGTGACTGGGTTCCATTACAGAATACCTTCACCTCCACAATGAAGCACTGGCTAGGCATGCAATGGGTGGCTTATGCTCGGAGTGTACTTCAGAGTGAATGGCCTACATTCCAGTCAAACTGAGCTTGATATATAGAAATATTTACAACTACGTCATGCCTTGCAACCTTACAATAGGGATCTGACAGCCTTGCCCTAGTTTAGTACACTAGAGGGCAAGCTACTGATGGGGCACTTGGGGGACCATAGATTCTCCAAAATTTACCAGACCCTAGTGACGAACAGCCCCACAACCCTAGCCTCTCTATGGGCCTCATAGGAGATGGACATAGGACCCATAGAGGATGACTGGTCCGAGGCACTAAAATCACCATCTGGAGCCGCAATCTCCATCCGACTACGTTATATTCAATTCACATACTTCAATAGGGTGTACTACACCTGACAAAGATTACGGTGGGCTGTATGTATCACCTCTACCCGGTGTCTTCACTGTCACTCCCAAGACGGCACCTTCCTACACACAGTCGGGACATGCCCCACTCTTGATTAGCAGGGGTGCTACAAAGTCTATCCGCAGTATTAACATGGGATATTCCTCGATCTCTCAAACTCATGCTCTTCCATTGCACAGATGAAATTGGGGGTAATCATTATAAAAGATATTTATTATTTTTGGGCCCGACCATTGCAAAACGGGATATTGCCAAACTTTGGAAGGCTTGACACTCCCCCTCGTGTGTCGACATGGAAGGGAAGCATGGATTATGCTATGGAGTTAGACTGACCCCTATTCATTGCTCGTGGATATCTACAAAAGCACATTAAAATATGGAAACAGTGGGCCACCTATAGGAACATACAGATGGAGACGCACAGTACAGAAGATCATCAATTAATGAATGAAGTTATAACATGCTAATAAAGATTGAGGGTTTATACGGTCACCATACATCTGTAACAGTGACGCAAGTAACCAAGAATTGCATGCAAGTAACTAGACGCAGAGTCGGGATTAGTTTGAGGCAGTTGTTTTTGTTTAATGTGTGTAATCATACAATACTGGACAAGATGCGGACTGCAATTTTTCTCCAATATACCAATGTGAGGATTTCTAAGTCCATCATCATATGGAAATCCTGTATTGACCTTCACAAACTCAATAAAATGTGTTTTAAAAAAAAAAAATAAATGAGCTTGATATTACCTACCTAATCAGTTTGCCTTAAAATTGCATTGTCAAACTCTTCAACCTATAATTAAGCTACAGTGCACTTGGTACATGCCTTGCTAAGTCGCTCCATGGATTGAAAAGACTACTCAACAGTGTTCTTTAGGCAGCCCACAGCATAGGCAGGCAAACGAGGGACCCCTTCACCACAGCAGCGGAGTTCAGTCACATAGTGGTACGTTGGGGCAAAATCGATAAATGCAATTCAAAGAGATAATGAGCCTATGTGCGATGAACTTAGTCCACAACCACATCCACACACCCACGTTCAGCGTATTTAAGGAAGATATAGCAGAGGTATCAATCCAAACCGTTCACATATTAAAAGACTTTGGCAAAAAAAATGGCAAGGTCATCCACAAGAGCTAGTGAAGCCCAACCAAACAATGCATTACCCATACAAAGGTACAAATTTACAATCAGGGCCAATGGAATTAGGCAATTCTGCGGCTGCTGCGTTTGATGCGTTTGACGCATGATTATAAATTTGCCGCATATGCCACGTAATCAATCATCTGCTGCATAACCTGACGATTTTCAGATAAAAAAATGTTTCTAGCTCAAACAGATCAAAAGTTACTCAATTTGTGCGGATGCGTGCACCCCACCCCCGCTCCCCCTTTGCGATTAACTGCTCATCTTCTAATGCTTATTGTTGTATTTGAGTATTAAAATTGTAGTAATAATGTGAAATATTTGCCCAGACATGGTTACCTTGTGTAAAAATGGCCAAGTAATTAAGCAATATTATCAATGTGCTGCAGTATGTCACATATGCCACCCATCTCACAGCAATCTTTAACGGCATGTTTGCCGGAGGGATATTCCCAACAGTCTGGAAAAAGGCATCTATCCTCCCCCTGTTGAAAAAAACTAATCTGGATCCCTCCGACCCAAACAATTTCCGGCCTATCTCTCGTCTCCCATTTCCGGCTAAGCTTGCTGAAAAGGCGTTAAATTACCAACTCACAGCTTTTGTAAGGAACACCTCACTACTGGATCCCTCACAGCACGGATTCCGGGAAGGACACAGCACCGAATCCGCGCTGATCACGGCTACGGATCAGATCAGATTTACGGTGGATCGGGGAGGCAGAGCAGCCTTGATTCTTTTAGATCTCTCCGCTGCGTTTGACACCGTCCATCATGGTCTGTTGATGGACCGACTTAAGAAAAGTGGAATACAGCAAAAGGCATGGGACTTGCTAAACTCTTTTCTTTCCGATCGCAGCCAAATAATTTCCCTGGAAAACATTGCTTCCCGACCTTTCTCGCTGTCTTGCGGAGTCCCACAGGGATCCGCGCTGAGTCCCACATTTTTCAATATCTACGTCTCCTCCTTAGCGCCCATTGTCAGAAACCACGGTTTTAGCGTTACTTCCTATGCGGACGATACGCAAATTGTTGGGTCTCTTTTACCCGGCCAGGAACTAAGGTTGGACCTGAATTTTCAGTCTTGTATGTCCGAGGTGGCGCAATGGATGGCAAACAACTGCCTTAGGTTGAATTCCAACAAAACCGAGGTTATGTTCTTTGGTAACAACCCTAGTTTCTGGACTCCTGCATGGTGGCCGCAGGAACTGGGGTCCCTTCCCACTCCCGTAGACAAAGTCAAGAATCTTGGAATGGTAGTGGATGCTAAGCTGTCCATGGCATTACAGGTAAAAGCCGTAGCTTCTAAGACCGGCTACATCCGGAGAATGTTGAGGAAGATTTTGTTCCTGCTTCCGCAGGAGCATCGACAGACTGTTGTAGTGGCCCTGGTTACATCTAGACTGGACTATTGCAACAGTCTTTACCTCAACATTCGGGAAGGCCTGTTGCATAGACTGCAGCTTTTGCAGAATGCCGCTGCCAGACTCCTTACTGGCATCCCTAAGTTTTCGCCAATATCAAAAGCCATTCGGGATCTACACTGGCTTCCTATTAAATATAGGGTCCAGTTTAAGTCCCTTTGCTTGGTCTTCAAGGCCCTTCATGGAGAAGGCCCAGACTTCCTTATCAACAGTTTTAGAAGATATGTCCCTGCCCGACATCTTCGTTCGTCGGATGCTTGTCTGATTAAGGTCCCTCTTACAAGGAAAGTTAATTGGGGAGGTCGTAGCTTCTCTTACGGTGCTGCCAAGTTGTGGAACGGTTTGCCACTTCACCTGCGTTGCATGGAAAATTTATTCCAATTTAGGAAAGCGCTGAAGACCTGGCTGTTTGTTAAATAATTCCTGAGTTTTGGTTTATGGAGTAATGGAGAGCGCCAGGACACCTGTTTGGTAATCGTGCGCTATATAAATTACGATAACATAACATAATTTACCTTTTCTTGCTGCTTAATTTAGTCAATCTGAAGAATGATTTGGTCAATATCTTCTGCATTATTCCAGTGGCCCTGCTTATAATCCCAACTCAAGGTTGGCTGGTTTTAAAGTATCAGTTTTGAAAGCTTAACTAAGATGGAATAATGGAATAAAGACGTGCTTTTACGTTTAAATTGTAAGAAGAGGAACTAACACTCGAGAACCAGAAGGCGTGTGCCTTTATCAAACTTATGTTAGGTTGACAGATCAGAGTCTGGTAGTAACTTGGCTTTATGCAAGTGAAACACCCTGCCAGGTATAGCAGCAAATATTCCTACATTGGCAGGTGTACATTAAAAAATGTACAGAACTTGGAGAATTGGATTCACACTAAACTAAACCACAATCATTACATAGTTAACATGCCATGTGGAAAATGGCAGATTGTGAAAACGAGGTGTCCAGAGTTGTATAGGACAGCAGGATTGGCAAACTTCAAAATGAGTCTTAGGACTTGGACGCTCAACTAGTCCCTGGGTGATTCATGAAAGCACCTTGATACCCCAAGTTTATGGTGCCATACAAGTATTCTTGAGTAATGCTCCAAATTATAGTTGCAGTAGTGAATGCTGTTATGGTTATTAGTAGAGCACATGATTTACCCAGGAAGGAACCCTACAGTGGAAAGCAGAAGCTGCGTTGTCCAAGCTTAGATTGTGACTAGGTGAACATCCACAGCTTCAGTTTCCTTCAAAATTCACGAACTGAGGAGGCAGCTCTTAGGTGCAGGGGAAGGTAGATCCAGAACTTGGGGAAGAGGCAAGAGAATGCACAACCACTGCATCAGGTTCTGTGCAAATATGAGGGCAGCGGAGGTGTATGAAAAGTTAGTGGAACTTTAAGAGATTGTTGAGGTAAGTGGGGCCAACTTTGTGCAAAGCATTGTATGTGCGCATGGGTAGAAGAGTGCTTTTATGTGAATTTGGAGCCATTGGAGTTTTTACAGGTGCAGGAAGTAGTTTAAGTGTGAGTTTGGCTACTAAGATTTCTATGGTCTAGAGTCTACTGTCAGTTGTACGTTGATGAGGTCCAAGTTACGTTATGTTATTCGCCATTTGTAGCGCGCATGGATACTCGGAAGTGTCCCAGCGCGAGAGCCAGTTCAAAGGAGACAGGGAGGTGTGGACCGTGGCTGGGTGATTAGTTAAAAAGCAAGGTTTTTAGCTGCTTCTTAAACAGCCTAAGGTCGTGGATGTTCCGAAGCTCGAAGGGCAGGGTATACCAGGCCTTGGCCGCCAAGACAGGGAGGGAGCTACCGCCCATTCTAACGAGGCGGTAGCGAGGAATAACACCAAGGCATTGCCCCGCGGAGCGGAGATGTCTGTGTGGCACATAGAAATCAAAGCGTCTCCTGAAATACATGGGCCCTGATTTGTAGAGGGACAGTGGGCGATGGTGAGAGCCTTAAACAAAACACGCTGGCCCACCGGGAACCTATGCAAATCCCGGAGAGATTGCTTAGTGCTGGACCTACCAGGAATACCCAGTAGCGTTCTAGCGGCCGCATTCTGAACAGTCTAACTTTTTTAGCTGGCAACCAGGAAGACCGATGTAAAGGGCATTGGCGTGGGTGACAGATCTGTAGTGTTGGTGGGAAGCCATCTGAAAATCTTTGAGCATCTTGAGTATGTGGAAGCTGAAGGTGGACAGTGCATTTACATAGCCGGTCACAGAGAGCTGGGTGTCAGAGATTCTTTGCGTACGTTTGTGGGGTACAGTACAGCAAGCCACCAGGTTGAATCCCATAGCGAGGTGTCTTTGACGAAGATTACTACTTCTGTCTTGTCCGTGTTGAGCTTGAGGAAGTTGATTTTGATTTACCTGGCAACTTCAGACAAGTAGAAGGGGAAGCTGGTCGAGGTGTTCAGCGTTTTGTCAGAAAAGGAGAGGATGAGTTGTGTGCCGTCTGTGTAGGATATGTTGATTCGTGGATAAAAATAATCTGGCGAGTGAAGCCATGTGGGCATTGAACAGGGTGGGGCTGAGCGATGATCCTTGTGGAACTCCGTAAATGAAGCTGGAGGCGGCTGATACAATAGGAGCCAGGTTAACAGACTAGGTGCGCTGGTAAGGAAGGAACAGCCAGTGGGACACAGGTCCTTGAACGACGATTTCGCGCAAGCATTAAAAGAGGATGGGGAGGGAAACAGTGTCGAAAGTGTCAAAGATGGATTAGTTACTTTTACCTGTAATCCTAGTTCTCATCCAGGGGTATACTCATCAAAGTCATAATCTATGAATAATCCCCGCCCATGTGCGGGATCCCGGAGCATATAGAAAATACATATATATACATATATATGCATATGTGAAAACATATACATGCAGCCTAAAAATGTTTCAAACATGGCAAAACTGTAAATTACATAGGTTTGCATTGCAGTGCCCCCTAACCCATAAGGAAAAACTGAAGCACCAAGCCAATTGTCACACAACAATGCTTTATTGCCATAAAGCAAACCTGTAATTGCAGGCATTTGCCTGTAGGTTGCAGTAAAGTATCAAGAAACAAAGAAAACTGACACCTTGCCTTTAAGGCATTAGAGTAGGGGGACCGTGCCTTTAAGACCTGCAGGAGACCCCTTGCTCCCATGATGCACCACAGGTGGCAGTTGGGCCAGTTCTTTTTGACGATGCACTCGCACCTGAGTAGATCTGCAACACTAACTTAAGGAGAAAAAATGCTCGTCCGGGGAGGTGGGTGGGTCGCTTAGGACTTTGATGAGTATACCCCTGGATGAGAACTAGGATTACAGGTAAGTAATTAATCTTTCTCATCCAGGGGATACTCATCAATAGTCATAATCTATGAATAGAGTAGCAAGCCCATACCCAAAGTCTCGCGGACGAGCAGTTTAGCATTTAGAACATGCATTAATATCACATTAGCATAGCAGTTATGCAAACAAATTCCTCAAAGAGGCCTGCCCCACCTGGGCGTCGGCCTATGCGTCTGAATCTAGGCAATAATGGCGTGTAAAAGTATGTACTGAGCGCCATGTAGCCGCTTTGCAAATTTCAGACATGGGAACGTTGCGAAGGAGAGCTACAGTTGAAGCTTTCCCTCGAGTAGAATGTGCTTTTGGTCTACCCTGCAGAACCTTGTGAGACAGTTGATAGGACAAGGCTATACATGAGACATACATCTAGAAATTGACCTCTTGGAGGCGGCCAGCCCGGTATTCGTTGGACCGTAATTGACAAAGAGCATGTCAGACTTTCTAAGCGAAAGCATTTTAGCAAGATAAAATTTCAATACCCTCCGGAGGTCGAGAGAATGTAAAGCTCTCTCCGGGGGAGTGGTTGGCGGAGGAAAAAAGGTGGGCAACGTGATCACCTGATTAAAGTGGAAGTCCGAGACCACCTTGGGCAGGAAGCTCGGATGAGTACGTAGAACCACTCTATTAGCATGGAAAACAGTGTGAGGTTCCTTGCAGCAGAGGGCCTGAATTTCACTCACCCTGCGGGCAGAAGTGATGGCTACTAAGAAGGCAGCCTTCCAGGTCAGATGCTGCAAGGATGCCTTATGAATCGGTTCAAAAGGGGCTCCCATCAACTTAGAGAGAATAATGTTGAGTTCCCGGGAAGGGGAAGGAGACCTCACTGGTGGAAATACTTTCTTAAGCCCTTCTAAGAAATCTTTGACTACCGGCATCTGGAAGAATGAGACCTGGGTAGGAGATTTCCTATAAGCTGTGATAGCAGCTAAGTGGACTCTGATGGAAGCGTACTTCAACCCAGACTTTGCCAAGTACAATAAGTAGGGGAGAATAACCTGTTCTTGACCCCGGATCGGATCAAGGGCGTTATCTCTGCACCAAATGTAGAACCTCTTCCACTTGAAGGCATAAGACTTCCTAGTGGAGGGTCTTTTTGCCTCCCGGAGGATGTTCATACAGTCCGCTGGAAGATCTAAGTGTCCGTATTGGATGAATTCAGGAGCCATGCCGTCAAGCGAAGAGAGGGGAGGTTGGGATGGAACACTCTCCCCTGGTCCTTGGTCAGCAAGTTCGGTAGGCAAGGCAACCTCCGGTGTGGCACCTCTGACAGCTGGAGTAGATCCGGATACCACCACTGACGGGGCCACTCCGGAGCAATCAGGATCATCCGAGTTCTGGTCCTGTAGAATTTCTGTATTACAGCTGGGATGAGAGGGAGAGGAGGAAAAGCGTACAGCAATGTCCGCGACCAGCTGATCAAAAGTGCGTTTCCCCGAGATCCCCGTTGGGCACCCAGTCGTGCGCTTCGACGAAGTCTCTGCTGAGACCGTCTGCCTGCAAGTTCAGGGTCCCTGGCAGGTGAACAGCAATGATGGACAGGTCTCTCGCCAGAAGCCATCGCCAGATGGACTGAGCTTCCAGAGATAGGACTCGTGATCTGGTGCCTCCTTGCTTGTTCAGATAGAACATAGTTGTTGTGTTGTCTGTCTGAATCTGAACATGGTTGGTTTGGAGGGACGGATACAGGGATTTGAGAGCTAGATGGACTGCTCGTAGCTCCAAGAAGTTGATGTGATAACTCTGTTCGGTATTGGACCAGAGACCTTGTACTTGAAGCTGGCCCATATGAGCACCCCAGCCCTGCATGGAGGCATCTGTG
The DNA here is from genome assembly GCF_964204655.1 of Triturus cristatus. Taxonomy (NCBI): domain Eukaryota; kingdom Metazoa; phylum Chordata; class Amphibia; order Caudata; family Salamandridae; genus Triturus; species Triturus cristatus. The sequence goes on from NC_140585.1 coordinate 1,150,848,859, forward strand.
ACCACTGTCTGTGCCGGAGGCGCCTGATGGAAAGGGACGCCGTGAAGTAGATGGGAGCGTTTCATCCACCATCTGATGGGAGTCTTTGGCAGCTTGGTGAAGACAAATGCGAACCTCCCAGCAGCTGGACCTCTGCGACCATTGATCCTCTAGTTCCTGTTGCAGAGGTCGCATGTGAAGATGTGCATTGGGTACAATGTAAATGCACGAAGCCATCGACCCCAGAAGTGACGACACTTGCCTGGCTGTGGGAAGTGCCGCGTTGAGAAGCGTGTGACATTTCTGAAGCATGGATGATAACCTCTCCTCCGAAGGACACACGCTTGCCCTTGCGGAGTCCAGAGAGGCGCCCAGGTAGTGAATCCGCTGAGTGGGATTGAGGACCGACTTTTTGTAATTGACCTGTAATCCCAGCGAGTGTAGAAGTTTGAGGCAAAACGAGAGATGGCTCTGGAGTCGAGCAGGAGTGGAACTCTTCAGGAGCCAGTCGTCTAGATAAGGGTAGACTAATATCTTCCGTTTGCGGAGGAAGGCAGCTACCACCGCCATACACTTTGAGAATGTCCGTGGAGCAGATTTGAGGCCAAATGGCAGAACTCTGTACCGATAGTGCCGACGAGAGATCTGGAACCTGAGAAAGTTTTGGTGTTTCACTGAGACAGGAATATGGAAGTAGGCATCCTGTAGGTCGATGGCACACATCCAGTCTCCCTGGTGAAGATGCGGGAAGATCTGATGTAGAGCCAGCATCCTGAACTTTTCTCTCCTGACAAATCCGTTGAGCAGACGGAGATTGAGAATGTGTCTGTACTCGTTGACCACTCCTCGTTTTTGAACAAGAAAGTACCGGGAGTACACTCCTTGATTTCTCTGCCGGAGCGGAACCTCCTCTATGGCGTTTTTGGAGAGGAGAGTGGCTACTTCGTCCAGTAAATGCCGTTTTTGGATTTGAGGGAGGTACTGCCTCCGTGGGGATACCTGCGGAGGGGGAGACTTGAACCTCAGCAAGTAGCCAAGCTGTACAATATTCAGCACCCATCTGTCTTTTGTAATAGCTTCCCACTCTGCCAGGTGAACACTGATACTTCCTCCTACCGGAGTGGCGAACGAGCGCGGAGGAAGTACAATCTCACTGCTTTGAGGGCTGTTTGGTGGAGGACTGTTGCAGCTTTGAACTTCCTCTCCCTCTGCCACGGCCCCTTTTTTTGAAACTGGGACCTCTGTTGATTTTGAGAGGACCATTGGGGTGTTTGAACGCGCTGATGAAAGGCACGCTTGTCGCCCTGCCGAAAGCACTTGCGATATTCCTTGCGCTTTTCCAGTCCCACAGCTTTAACGGTGTCCAACTCTGCCTTCATTTTGGTCATTTGATCATCAGCGTGAGCCCCAAACAAAGATGACCCGTTAAATGGCAGATTAAGAATCTTCTTCTGCGCATCAGGCTTGAGGCCAGTTAGCCTTAGCCAGGCTGAGCGCCGAGAACATACGCCATACGAATAGCCATGTGCGGCGAGATCGGAAGCATCAGCAGCCGCACTGATTTGATTGGCTACAAGCCCACCTTCCTGGAGGATTTCAGTAAAATCCTGCCTGTCTTCTCTTGGCAGTTTCTCAACAAATCTGGAGAGGGAATCCCACATAGAACGATCATACCGCCCTAGCAGGGCTGAAGCACTAGCCACTTTCATGTGGGAGGCGGAACGGTTGCACATCTTTCTGCCATACCAGTCCATTTGCTTGCTGTCTTTCTCCGGGGGAACAGAAGACGACACAGAGGCAGAATGGGACTTCATGGCAGCTGCCACGATCACAGAGTCCGCTGGCGGGTCCGCCCTCAGAAACAAAGGGCCCTCAGCAGGAGCCTTATCCTTTTTAGCTATTCTTGAAGGTACAGAGTCCACCGTAGCGGGGGTGAGAAATGTGGCCATAGCTGGCTCCAACAATCCTGGCACCAATGGTAGCAAAGGTCTGGGTGCTGACCGGTGATGCAGTGTATCAAAAATGATTGAAGTGGGTGCCAGAGGGGTGTGCAGCGTGATATTCAATTTCTGCGCACCTCTACCCAGGACGTCAGAGAAAGTAGTGATGTCATCAACTGGGGACACTCGTGACGGAGGTGTAGAAGACAAGGTCGGAGAGTAGTCCCGGACCGAGGACCTTGTGGAGGAAGACCAGGTGGGCGATCTGGTGCGTCGCCTCTTGTGGGGGCGGTCGCTGTGGTGAGCCCTGGACCGTGATCTGTGCTTTGAAGGAGATCTTGGCCTTCTGTGCGAAGAGGGACGGTCCCTGGATCGAGACCGGCGTGGAGAAGGCGGCCTTCGACTACCCTGTGGAGACTTGCTCCTGTGCGGCGATATCCTCGAGGGAGAGTACGTGCGGGAATAGTCAGAGCCCGGACTTCTGCAGTCACCTGTACCCACACCCTCCAACCAGCGAGGAGAGAGTCCGAACTTCTCTGGTGCCTTAGGTGATCCTTCCGGAGAGGTCTGCACGATATGCAGGATCTAGATCTGACTCCTCTCTCCGTGGCCACTGCCCCTGTATCCTTCGACGTCGAACCCCTCAACGTCGATGACGTTTGTGTCACCATGGGTGCCAATTGCTGAGAATGGCGTTCAGTTCTCGACGGCGGTCTCGACGCTGATCGCCTACGGCGTTGCGGAGACATAGACGTCCATCTTCGTCGCCGAACAAGTGCTTGAGGTCGGCCTGATGACTTCGACGTCGACCTTCCATGCCGGCGACCTGGTGACTTCGACGTCGACCTCTCACGACGTCGACCTGGCGACCACGACGTCGACTTGGTGACTTCGACGTCGACCTTTCATGTCGCCGAGTGGGGGTTTGTCTTGAATTCGAACGACCCACTCGCGGCGAGACGTACGTCGCCGCATCTCTCGTCGCCGACCCCCTCGAGGGAGGCGGAGAGTGTCTCGACGTCGACGGAAGCCTCGACGTCGACTGAGACAGTCTCACCGGACTAACAGCCTTCGAGCCCGAAGGACTGCGCCTCGATGCCGACTTACTTCTTCGCGGCGGAGAATCTCGACGTCGAGATGAATCCCTAGACGCAGAAGTCATCCTCTGCTTCTTCGACAGTACCTTCGACGTAGACGGCGAATCTCCTGGAACCTTGGTCTTTCTGGAGTCAGGAGAGGTGGTGTGTCGCCGTTTGAGATTGTGAAGCTGAAGAAGGTGGTTTTGAGGATGAATGGTCGCCTTCACGACGGCTTCTCTCCTTCTCCAGCTGGGCATGTAGCTTAATGCGCTCTCTATCTCGCAGAGTGCGCTTGGAAAACTTCTGGCAGTGGGGGCACCGGTCAGGCTTGTGTGAAGTTGGCAAACACACAATACACACAGAGTGTGGATCCGCCAGTGCCATCTTATTGCCACAGGAAGGGCATTTCCTGAATAAAGCAGGCATTCTGACTGGAAAAAATATGGAATTCTTCAGGAAACCAGCAGAACACACCTTCAGCATCCAGAAAATGTCGAAAATTCTGAAAAAATCTGAACTACCACACTTTCAGTCAAAAAACTGAAGAGCTCAAGCTCCAGGATCCTCACAGAAGGAGCCGGAAAAAAGAACTGGCCCAACTGCCACCTGTGGTGCATCATGGGGGCAGGGAGTCTCCTGCAGGTCTTAAAGGCACAGTCCCCCTACTCTAATGCCTTAAAGGCAAGGTGTCAGTTTTCTTTGTTTCTTGATACTCTACTGCAGCCTACAGGCAAATGCCTGCAATTACAGGTTTGCTTTATGGCAATAAAGCATTGTTGTGTGACAATTGGCTTGGTGCTTTCGTTTTTCCTTATGGGTTAGGGGGCACTGCAATGCAAACCTATGTAATTTACAGCTTTGCCATGTTTGAAACATTTTTAGGCTGCATGTATATGTTTTCACATATGCATATATATGTATATATATGTATTTTCTATATGCTCCGGGATCCCGCACATGGGCGGGGATTATTCATAGATTAGGACTATTGATGATACTGCAGCCTACAGGCAAATGCCTGCAATTACAGGTTTGCTTTATGGCAATAAAGCATTGTTGTGTGACAATTGGCTTGGTGCTTCCGTTTTTCCTTATGGGTTAGGGGGCACTGCAATGCAAACCTATGTAATTTACAGCTTTGCCATGTTTGAAACATTTTTAGGCTGCATGTATATGTTTTCACATATGCATATATATGTATATATATGTATTTTCTATATGCTCCGAGATCCCGCACATGGGCGGGGATTATTCATAGATTATGACTATTGATGAGTATCGCCTGGATGAGAACCAGTAGGTCAAGGGCAATGGCGTCTCCTCTGAGCATGATCAGTCAGATGTCGTCCGTGGCGGCAATGAGGGCGATCTCATTGCTGTGGTTGGGTCAGAATCTGGACTGAGTGGTGTCAAGGTGGTGACTGTCGTTGCGGTGGGGGGCTAGACGTTCGTTAATCTTCTCCATTACTTTTGCCAGGTAGGGTAATAGGGAGACTGGTCAGTAGTTGGTGGTGATGTGGCGTTTGAAAGTCAGGTGTTCCATTTTACTGTTGGTGCTTTCCGAGATGGTGGAGCACTGGATGGATTCTTAGATTATAGGGAGTCCTCTCGGTCTGTTTGTCCTGTGCTGTCTGACAATAGCAAGAGGCAAAGTATAAAAAGCCCTAGGCAAGTGGTCGAAGTGTCAGAAAGAGGTGCAAAGGCAGTGCGAAAAAGGGCAAAGGGGCAGAGAAAGTGGTATAACGAAAGAACATGAGAGAGAGAACGTAAGGTAAAGAGAAAGAAAACAGACAGTAGAGAGAGAAGGTCAAAGATGGGTGCGCCTTGTGAGAGGGCTGGAACTGGGACAAAAAGGGCTGAGCCTGTTCAAAGGACCGGGCAGATGTAGGCCACAAGTGCAAGTAAAGCCTGATTAGTGGTAGGCACGCTCTGTGGCCACCTTTATGTAGGAGCCGTAAGGGGTAGGAGCTTCAGGGTGTTGGGCGGGGCTAAGCAAGCAGCAGGAAGGGAGCGCAGGGTGGAGGCAGGAAAGGCTGCTGCGGGTGGAGTAAGCCACAAACCAGAGCGAAGGGCAGAAAAGGAAGAGTTAATAGAAGCACTTAAGACTGCAAAGATTGAATCACGCAGGCCACCCCATTGTGGGATTCGGAACAACTCGTGACGCTGAGAAAGACGAGGGGCTTCGAATGCTGGGATAATATTGGGATATCGAAGGTGGGGGACCTTTGGAGAAAGGGGAGAGGTCGTGTCTTTCTCCTCCCTCTAAGAATATGAGATGGCAGACACAAAAAGATTTAGATACCTACAGGTGCGACATGCCCCAACAGGCGCAAAACTCAAGGGGGGAAACTCCCCCAGAGGCTTTGCCACTGGAAGACAGGCTCCTAGACAGATATATGCCCAAAAAAAGCAATATCCTGGACTTACCAAAAGTTAATCAAACACACTCTGGACCCCCTTGCACAACTCCGTAGGAAATGGGAAGCGGATGTATCGGAACTGGACGAGGATGAATGGAAGGAAGCACTGGCCTCTCCCAGAGAGGTTGCAGTCTCTTCCAGACTCAAGCTGGTGCAGCTCAAAATACTCCACAGAATATATTTCACCGGACCAACACGGGTTAAGGTGGGCTATAGGGAAGATTCTGGGTGAGGGAGGCAGTGTGGTCGGGAGGACACGTTTTTGCATATAATATGAGTTTGCCCACATCAAAGGATTCTGGAGGGGGGTGCACCTTAGAATGGAGGAGGCTCTGGGGTCGAGTCTGGAATTTGAAGTCAAAAGATGCTTGTTAAATATTTGGGAACCTACAGACCTAAACAGCAAAAAAAAGACATTGGTTGGCCTGATGGTCGCCAAGCAGAATATCCCTTGATTGTGGGGGGGGCAGCGACTGCTCCACTGGTGGGCGCCTGAAAGAAAGACATGGACTGGTGACACTATATATGTGCAGATATTTGTGCAGATATTTATATAGCGCAAATCACCAACCGGTCTCTAAGCGCTTGCTTAGGGAACCCGTCCTGGTATTCCCCTGTGAGATAACCCAGCAGGGCATCCACAAGGTGAAAGCCAGGCATCCCGCCGCGAGGGGCCATTGTGGAGATTAAGCAAGCTATTGCCCAGAGTCGCAGAGTGTGAACCCATGAATCAAGTTTGCACTGGAGCGAGAATTATCGAGTCCATGGACAATTTATGGACTCAAGACCCAGCCGAGCCGGGAATTGAACCCTGGTCCCGGGCTGACCTCTGCTTCCAGGTCTGCCTACTCTAACCAGTGAGCCACACTTCTCCACTATGTAGCTAGGGGATGTCAAAGAAATGGGGGCAAATGGAATATGTATAGAGGAAACATCTGTACTCCACTCTCGCTCTCCCCCCCCACTTGTTGTGCAGGGGCCGTAGACCTGAAGTAACGAACACTACCATGTATAATCAAATGACTACGAATGTATAATCCACGGGAAAAGTCAATCACTTGTATAAATAATCACTGTGATGTTTGAATTAGTTGATACACTCATCAAGAAAAAGCTTTATAAAAAAAAAAGCACGAAGATTGAAGGAAAAAAAAAAGAGAAGGGGCAAAGACTGAATACGAGGCCAAGACGGAAAAGATTGAGATGGCAAGTTAAGACAAAGCGTCTAGAAAAGGTACAAAAAGCAGCAGAAAATGATTGAAAAAGACATAAAAAGCTGAAAAAATTAATGAGAAAAGCACAAAAAGCATTAAAGAAAAGAGGCACAGAAAGTGCCAAAAAATTAATGACAAATGGCTTAGAAAAGTGTCAAAGAGAAATCAGGAAATGGACAAGGCAAGGGAAATGAGAGCGAGCAAGAGAGAGACAACGGAAGGTCGACGAAAAGAGATCGTGGAGGTCGAGGCAGGGAGCATCACAAAAGCACTGTAGCTTGGACGGGGAGGACTGGACCTAGTTGGAGGATGGGCAAAGGCGCTAGGCAAAGGCCAGGTGAAACCTGCCTAATATAAAAGCCTCAAATGTGTGAGAGGTTGTCTATGGAGAGATTAAGGAATTGTGGGACTTCTTTATTGACAAAGTTGATCAAAACCTCATATATGGATTCTTCTGATGAACCAGTGAATGGGGCAGTAGAGGAAGGGATGGGTCAGGAGAGCTATAGGAATTGCTAGCTTATGCAAGAAAAGAGGAAGAGCACATTCCCTTCTGTTGCTTCCTGAGTTAATGACTGATATTTCAAAACAACTCCATGGAGACGAAGAGCACTTCCTTTTAAAGTTGTGATTTATGTGATAGACCTAAACAATAAATCTTTGAACTCCCCAAAGTGTCTGCATTTGATTACTATAAGATGATAAGGCCCCTAGCACGCCTAGCAATCCTGGAAACTTTGGTCAACAACGTTAATCAAACATGAACCTCTCTCCTCATCATGTTTGTTACAGACGAGGTATGCTGAACAGTCACTTTATAGAACTGGCATGTACTTACCAGTTAACTTCCGTACACTACAGTAGCACAATAGTTTTAAGATTTAGATCCCCTTGCCCTGGCAGCCGGAAAAGTGGTCCTAAATATTTTAGAGCAGATTTAAGTAGCTCGGTGTTTAAAGTCACCCTGCAATAGGGTGACCAGTTATGCTGGATTTGCACAGGACAGTCCCAGTGTCCCAACAATTTAAATTAAAAAATATATACATGTCTTGGTTTAGAGAGGTTCGGGTGAGCATGCACATTTACACTGTGCTTTGAAGGACTGCGTTTACACCGGCTCTCTCATCACACCTGGGACACAGTTTACTAAATCAAAAAGTTTCCTTCTGTGCTGCCTGGCCTCAGTCACGAAGCACAGCAGAATTTAATGAGGGGTGGGAGTAATTTAATGATGACATTTGAAAAAAAACAACGGTTAAAGCTTAGTTACAGTCAGGAAAAATTAATTTATTATTTCTATACAAACCAAACTTAAACTACACAAACATTACAAATTCTAAAGTTATAGCTCTACCTTTAAGTTCTAATTTATGCACCAGCCTCAAATTAATATAACTTGCGTACCTCCATACACAGTACTGTGAAATCAGTTGCCACACTACATTAATAATAACTTGTGCCTTCTCCCTGCGCTGCTTATACCTTTTCATAATACATCACTTACATCAAATTATACAAATCAAATTATACAAATCATTAAAACGCATATGTCAAATCACAATTTCTAAGAACACAGTGCATGATTGAGTGGTGAGATATAGTTAATGTAGTGTGACTACCGAGTTCAGTACACTGATATAAAAAATATTTTTTCCTAACTATAACTATGCTTTAACCATTGCTTTTTTTCCTTTAAATTTTGAGTGTTATTTTTTTAATTTAAAAAAATGTTTTGTATCGTTGAGTGGAGTGGAGCATCATTAAGTGAAGGGTCAGAAACTATAGTGAAGAGTGTCATAGCATGTAGTGTCGTACAGTGGAGTGGCATGGAGTAGAGTGGCGCAGACTGGTGTTGCGTAGAGTGGAGTGGCAAAGACTGGAGTCGCGTAGAGTAGACCAGGGTAGAGTGGAGCGGAGAGGAATGGAATAACAAACAGAGGGTTGGTGTGAAGTAAAGCGGCACAGAGCTGAATAGCGTACAATGGAGTGACGTACACTGGATTCGCGTACATTGGAGTGGTGTACAGTAGACTAGCATACAGTTGCATGGTGTACAGTGTAATAACGTGTGGAGTAGATTGGAATAGCGTACAGTGGAGTGGTGGAGCAGCATACAATGGAATGGCGTACAGTGGAGCAGCATACAGTAAAATAGTGTACAGTGAAGTGGGGTACTTTGGAAGAGTGTAGAGTGGAGTAGCAGAGTGCAATCGCGAAGAGTGAAATACAGCAGATTTGAGTGGCACACAGTGCAGTGGCATGTATGCCTTCACAAAACAAAAAGGCAGCCATGGTGTTACCACACAAAACTGTGTTCTGGCTTAGGTCCTTAGATATAGGTAAGTAATGCGTTTAATTGTTGTTTCTTACCTAGTAGCACTTCAAGTGATATTAGTTAAAAAAAAGAAAAAAAACATAATATATATATATACACACATATACACACACACATCTCTCCGGGTTGCTGGGTCGTGGGAGGCCCATCTTATTAAAAGAAGCCATATTCCTTGCATTCCTCATGCGCGTGCTCTTTTCCTTCGGGAGAAGGGGTTTTGTTGATTACTTCTGAACATCGGCAGTTGATGTTCTTCACGCACCACAAGTTGTTTTGGGCAGTCAGAGTAACCGATTTCAGGAGGAGTCAGCATGTTAATGCTTCAACGATTTGCCCCCAGATCAAGCCTCGGGACGAGTAATATGAAGCGTGGGCAGTGTGGGAGACGCAGACTCGGAGAGGGGAAATCATCCAATTTTCAGCGCGGGGATGGAGTTTTGCCATGCATTCTACAGCTTCACTCAGCAGACCAAGGAAAGGTCTGGTGGCTGGGCACTACTGGATGTGGAAGGAAAGGCATTTGCAAAAAGGCTCTTGAAAGAACTAGAGACATGGATCACGAAAAAACAAGTAATCCCGCACTATCAGACTGGCTTTCGGCCGAATTCGTCGACCATGGAAAATGCCATTGCACTTTCATATCTGGTAACGAAGGCAACTGGGCCCGTCTCCCCACCATTATATGCATGCTTTGTGGACTATAGCGCAGCCTTTGATGGAGTTGAACGAAACATTCTGTGGGCAAAATTGGCTAAGTGGGGCATACCACGGAAACTGCTCGCAGCTATTCTAATCACTCTACACCGGTACGCGGGTGCGAGTAAAGCTCACTAGCACTTGCGCAATTGCCAGGATCTTCACAAACCGGGGGCTAAAATAGGGCTGCGTGATCGCCCCCACCCTGTTTAATTTATACACTGCTGGTCTGGGAGAAGCATTGCTAAAAACCAACATCTTTCCTCCAAAATTGGGCCACCTCAGATTGCCAATTATGAAGTATGCAGATGATCTTGTCCTGTTGGATCACACAAGAATTGGCATGAAAAGGGCATTAGAGACGCTACATAACTATAACATGGAAAACAAGCTTGTAGCCAACGCATCTAAGACCAAAGTGCTGATATTTGGCCACAAACCAAAAAAACAATCACTGACTTGGCATCTGTGTCCCCTAAAGATAAGCACAACCAACAAGTACACCTACCTAGGAGTACAATTTGCAGATACCGGCAGACCTGCCCTGCAGGTTAAAGCATTGGAGGTAAAAGCAGCTAAACTAACATACGGTTTGTGCAAACTACACCAAAAACTCGTAAGTCATTCGACGGAGGGGATCAGACGTGTCATGCAAGCCAAGCTACTGCCAAGCCTCAGCTATGGCCACCTTGTCTTTCCTGGTCTCTTGACTAAAAAACTGTAGAGTGTATACATAATGGTGTATAGAAAAGATTTTAAGCTACCCTATACGACCAGGCGATCATTGATCAGACTAGAGTTCAATATCACAACAACGGACATTGAATGTAAAAAAGATATAGTCAAACTCCAACATAATGTGAACAATGCATGTCAGGGTTCTATCAGGGCAGCGCTACAGGTGGTCTTCACCGACAACAACAGTCTTTGGGCAAGGTATTTCTTGACTGCCAAACAAACTCTGGGCCCATCAATCGAACCTCCTACAGATATACCACTAGCAATGTGTAGAGTAAAGATCCTGTTAAAAAAGTGTGGAAAGAACATCTCGAGGCAACAGGACCTTGAACGGATCAGATTGGTCCTGGGTGCAGAAGGCCTCGCTAACTCGCATGAAACCACCACATGCCAGCCTTACTTAAAAGCTGGCCTTGGAAGAAAAGCCCTACAAAATGTTATGAGAGTGAGGCGCTTAACCTTGCCAATACAAGACTATAGAGCCTACTGGAAAAACTGGTCATCAAGTGGCTCCGGCTGCTGCCTGTGTCAATATCACACAGAATCTGTGGAGCACGTTATTTGTTGTTGCCCAGTTTTGCTTTCTCCAAGGCGCTTGTATCTAAGAACTATGTTCATACAGCACAGTGTTAGATCATGTAAGGAGGCCTTAAGGCATATCTACACCACCATAGTCCCGATGGAGCTGGCATTAATTGGGAAGTTTTATGCGGCTGCTGAAATGCTCATACGAATAGCCAGAGAAGAGTCAGCTGAATAAACTATGTCCCAGCACCTCTGATATTTGTACTCTGCTCCCCCCATGCAAATTTTGTACATGCTGCCAGCAAACGGACATTTCTTTTTAGTCACTGTACGCATTTTTGCTTTTTACACATGCTGTTTTAATCAGATTTTATGCTTTTAACTTGCACTTTTGTTGCTCTTGTGAAAGATTTTAAATAATCATACAATAAAGGTCCCTATTATCTGGTGGCTGGGCACCTAATAAGTATTTGCTTTGTCTGGTGAGGACTGCAGCACTTATTAATCTTTGTATGAGGATCTCCCCCGACCCTGCAAGGTGATTTATACTTGGCTATTGGACTAGATCGAGATTTCCCCGGCTTGATATCCTTATGGTGATGAGGATTGGGATGCCGTGGATCTGCTTCTGTAAGCGTATACTTTGCTGAACAATATATACTCGAAGGCGATTTATTTTTCTTGAGAGCTATTCAGAAACAATGACATTTCATCTCTCATGTGACCTTCATTCGTTTTATATTTAAAGAGTAAAGCACGATTTGTTTTGCAATCATGTTAGTTACCTGCAATTCCTGGTTATGTAGTAACAATGTTGCTTCACTGTGGCATTATGGGAATTGTAGTCCTCCGAGATTTCTCTGTAGTGGTGTGGCAATATGAGGACTTAAAATGATGTTAATTGTACGCTGGTGAGGTGCGCTACACTGCTCACCTGCTGGAATAGCATGTATGATTATTTAACTTTGTTTCTGAGACAGATGTATTTTACGTATTTCGAGACAACGGCATTAGAGTCATGTTGCTCAGCATTTGTGAGGTAAGCAGATTATAGAATTAGTTTAGGCAATTCACGTCTACACCACGATATAAACAAACAGCCCATGTGACATGGTAGTACCACTTGAGGTGGTTTGCGCTAATCTTTTTAAATGACTAGTAATGGTTTTAAACACGAATTTTGTTATTTCATATTTCAAGTTAATATGCAATGTGATGATATATTTTGGGAGCACACTGGTATTGGCGACTAAATGGTAATTGGTACAGTTTAACTCGTAGATTACCACGATGGAAGTTGAAGCTGCCACAGTGTTACCACATGATTCAGTGTATGCTTTTATGCACATATTGCAATGTACTTTTATGTATAAGGCATTTTATAAATAATTTTGAACATGAAGTATTTTTACTGTTTCTATAAATTTGTCACTATGTATTGAATAAGAAAAATGGTGCTCACCAGATTGACAAAGGCTGTCGTTACAGCCGAAACGCCTCTATCCTGGTTGCTGGGTCGTGGGAGGCCCAGCTTATTAAAAGAAGCCATATTCCTTGCATTCCTCGTGTGCGTGCTCTTTTCCTTTGGGAGTAGGGGTTTTGTTGGAAAAAACAGCTTTCGCTGTTGTGTCTTTTTTCGAGGGATCGAAATAACTCCTGCACGCCTCCAAGGATGTTTCAGCCAGGACCGCTGCCAGGTGCAGCTTGTGATCGCACGAAGGATCGCAACTACCATTTTGACGACCTACGTCCTGGCAGGCACTTACACGGGAGGCCGGAATGTCAAGGGGACCTGAGGGAGCCCGAGGAATATATTTTAACGGACACTCCATGTTTATTACCACGTCTTTGCCCTGAATAGTGGTTCCTTCTCCACGAAAAACCCACCAGGGAGCAGTGCTCTCTGGGATTTGCAGTGCTATTCGAACCATTTCGGTTGAAAAAGACATGTGATTTGGAGGTCGGAACTAATTACCCAATCCGGGACAAGTGGGATACCTTATAAGACGTGGGTGGAGACTCACCGTGATGGCAGTAGCATCTGAGGAAGGCAAGTCGTGCCGAAATGCATTATGCTGTGCTGTTTCCAATTAAAGGCTTCCAAACGGATTCCCCGAGTGGCCTCTTTCCTTTCTTTGCTGGAGAGGTGGTTCGTGATTCTATTTTGTGCACCAGCCAGAGGTGTTCCAAGAGGCCCCATTCCACTAAGAGGCAGGAGGTATGCTGGCTCCAGCTTTTGCTGTTGTGTCTTTTTTCGAGGGATCGAAATAACTCCTGCACGCCTCCAAGGATGTTTCAGCCAGGACCGCTGCCAGGTGCAGCTCGTGATCGCACGAAGGATCGCAACTACCATTTTGACGACCTACGTCCTGGCAGGCACTTACACGGGAGGCCGGAATGTCAAGGGGACCTGAGGGAGCCCGAGGAATATATTTTAACGGACACTCCATGTTTATTACCACGTCTTTGCCCTGAATAGTGGTTCCTTCTCCACGAAAAACCCACCAGGGAGCAGTGCTCTCTGGGATTTGCAGTGCTATTCGAACCATTTCGGTTGAAAAAGACATGTGATTTGGAGGTCGGAACTAATTACCCAATCCGGGACAAGTGGGATACCTTATAAGACGTGGGTGGAGACTCACCGTGATGGCAGTAGCATCTGAGGAAGGCAAGTCGTGCCGAAATGCATTATGCTGTGCTGTTTCCAATTAAAGGCTTCCAAACGGATTCCCCGAGTGGCCTCTTTCCTTTCTTTGCTGGAGAGGTGGTTCGTGATTCTATTTTGTGCACCAGCCAGAGGTGTTCCAAGATGCCCCATTCCACTAAGAGGCAGGAGGTATGCTGGCTCCAGCTTTTGCTGTTGTGTCTTTTTTCGAGGGATCGAAATAACTCCTGCACGCCTCCAAGGATGTTTCAGCCAGGACCGCTGCCAGGTGCAGCTCGTGATCGCACGAAGGATCGCAACTACCATTTTGACGACCTACGTCCTGGCAGGCACTTACACGGGAGGCCGGAATGTCAAGGGGACCTGAGGGAGCCCGAGGAATATATTTTAACGGACACTCCATGTTTATTACCACGTCTTTGCCCTGAATAGTGGTTCCTTCTCCACGAAAAACCCACCAGGGAGCAGTGCTCTCTGGGATTTGCAGTGCTATTCGAACCATTTCGGTTGAAAAAGACATGTGATTTGGAGGTCGGAACTAATTACCCAATCCGGGACAAGTGGGATACCTTATAAGACGTGGGTGGAGACTCACCGTGATGGCAGTAGCATCTGAGGAAGGCAAGTCGTGCCGAAATGCATTATGCTGTGCTGTTTCCAATTAAAGGCTTCCAAACGGATTCCCCGAGTGGCCTCTTTCCTTTCTTTGCTGGAGAGGTGGTTCGTGATATATATATATATATATATATATATATATTTTTTTTTTTTATTATTACTTTTACGTTTACGGCCCAGTACACTAGTTCCAAGAAAGTACCAAAGTAGTTCCAGAGAAGAAAAAAAACGAAAAGTACCCCCAAAATTAAAAATACACTGTCGTATACTATTAGTGAAATGTAGCGTAGTAGCACGATAACAGTGTACTACACTATATTTGTGAAATATTGTACAGTGTATTGTAAAAAAACTTAAGGTACTTAAAAAAATAAAAAAAAGAATTTAAGCACCGCAGTACTTCCTAGGTAGTACCATAGTACTCTAACTTTAAGAAAAAATACCACCGCTAACACCCCCACCCCCCCCCCCCCTTCCCGGGACATAGCGGTTTCTCTGCCCGCACCAGCACTGGCAGGGAAGCCTGCGTTTGCTCTCACTTGGTGAGAGCACTTTCAAAACTCCCACCAAGCAGCAGAGTACACCAAGTCTGCTCTCAGCAGGCAGGAGCTGTAAAAATGTTCCTGCCCGCTGGGTACAAACTTTTGATCTGTTTCCCTGCCCACTGCACTGATGCGGGCAGGAAAACACATTAAAATATTGCTCCTGCCTGCTGGAACATCATTTGTAGCTGCTCTCAGTGGGTGGGGGCAATGCTAGCTCCTGCTGTTTGCTGGGAGCCAGCTGCAGCCGCAAGTGCCTTGGAGCTTCCCCAGCATCTTCCTACGACAGTGTGATGGGTGCCCTAGGTGGGCATCAGGTCACCCACCTTGGTGAGGGACCCAGGGATGGGGGTCCTTAAGGCCTAACATGGCTCGGCGAGTGGGGCCGCATGGCCTGCTACTCGTTATTTAAATGAGTGGCCCTGGGGGAAGGGGTTCCCAGGGCATAACAAGGCTCGAGTAGGGTAGCAGCACCGGGCCCCCACTTTTATTTTTAGTAATACCCTGGTAGATGGGGACCCCACGACCTACCAAGTTTCAGGGAGGGGGCCGCACAGCGTCTTACCCTTTACTGAAACTAGTGCCCATGGGGAATGGGGTCCTAACAAGGCAAAGGAGGGAGACCGTGCGCCCTCCCCCCTCTACTTTATTTTTAGTAATGGCCCCGGGCCCAACAAAGCCTCGGGAGCGGAGCCACATAGCTCCCATCCCCGTTAAAATATATAAGGCCCTGGGGGATGGGGTCCCCAGTTCCATAATTGGTTTGTTTGGGGGGGGGCACACGACCACCCTCCCTTTTAAAACAAAAAAAAAGTCCATGGGGGAGGGGATCCCCAGGGCCAGGCCCTGTGGCCAACACACAGCCGCACATGGCCAAAGGCCACTCTCACCGTGGAGTTGGCTTCATGTGAGGGGTTAGCCGCAGGCCAGGCCCTGCAGCCAACCCACTGCCGTGCATGACCGAAGATCCTGTACAGTGTGGGTTTGGCTGCCTTTACAGGAGTTGGCCACAGGGCATGATCACAGGCCAGGTTTTGTGACCAACATCCCACTTAAAACGGTCATCGGCTGTGCACATCGTGGGGTTGGCTGCATGTGGGGGGGGGTAGCTACGGGGCAGCGAGGGCGCTGGGTTTACATGTGGTAATTAAATGTTACATAAAATAAAATGTAAACCTAGAAGTTCACAAAAAAAACAAAAGTTAACAATAAAGTTAGATGAATTTGTCAGTGACAACATTAACAATTTGAGCTAAAAAAATAAAACCAAACAGGAATTCACCAGTTAGTTAGCACAGATAACTATACCTTGCCCTCCCCAATGCACTGTTTATGACCTCACATAATACATCACTCATGGCATGTAATATGACAATTTATGCAATCACTGATGACATCCTCCAATGAGTGTACTAGTTTGTTTTATAGTTTACATAGAGGCAGGTAACTACCATAGTACTTTTCTACCTATTTTTTTTTTACATCCTGTATCAAGCTAATGGATGTGTTTACAAAACATATGTTCTCCTAATGCACCTTAGGTGTTCACAGGTATTGAACACATTATAAATCTTCTAACTGAATAGTAACTTTGTGTGCAGGTGACAGCTGACTACTTGCGTCCAGTTTGTGCCACACACGTTTTTTGGTTCTGCAGAAAAGGTTTTCAACAGGGCAAATAATCTATGTAGTACATCCTAAGGATTGTAAGCAGCCTTGAGTTATTAGACAAAATTGTGTTAGCAGAACAATGTATACTTAACATAGCAGATGGTGGCATCAGGTACTTACCTATTCACATGTGCTTGTTTTACTTCAGAAGATGGGCTATCTGTAAAGTTTCCAACACAGTATGAAAGCTACAGGTAGTATGATCTTTAGCACCTTCAGACCTTGGTTATTTGAAGTGAATAGTCGCCGTTTGGACAAGTTTTGCACAGAGTGCACACTGTTTTTAGTAGATACGTTTTAATATCCTGGTGGATTTCTCATGAGAGTTTCACTTTCTGCAATGTGGTACAGAGTAAACCCTCTCCTTAGAATAAACAGTGTCTACAGTACCCACTTTTCTACTTATATCTACTTCTCTTCTAAATGGAGGTTAAGTGACTATTAGGGGTCTGATACAAGTAAAGACTGTCCATAGTAGAGCATTAGTTTTGTAGCAGGGCTTCAGTATCTGGAGGACCTTTGTTTTCCCTGAATACTTGCATACAGTTTAAACTCTGTGTGCAGGATAGGCTATCCTTTTATCTGTGGTTCATAGTCAAAATGAACTCGGCTACCCATCAAGTGTATGTTATAGGGTCAATGTTGCACATAACACAAGCACCCTTTACCTATGGGGGTTGTATGTATGATAGCAGTAATGACACTTTATATTATTCTGCACTATTTTGCACTCACTTTCACAGCTCCAAAGGCATACCCGTTTAAAGAGCAATGCATACAAAAGAAGCTTGGGTGAAGTCATCAATTATATCAGTGATTTCCTAGAACTTGTCATGAGTGACTAACCTGAGAGGTCATAAGCAGTGCACGGCAGGGGAACAAGTTACAGTTAGCTCTGCTAACTAGAACTGGTGAATTTGTATTTTTTTTAGTTCAAAATGTTAACGTCACTGACAAAGTCACCCAACTATTTGTTACTTTAACCTTTGATTTTTTAAATATATACATACACATATTACCTACTGGCAGTCGCCAGTAGGTAGTTATAGTTAGGACCTATTTTCCATAGGAAATCCGCAACATTCTATTTGGAATAACGTTGGCGTCGATTGATGAATCTTCGCGAAAGTTTCCAAACTTTTGGCCAGCTCTGGTACGCTCCTATCCTGAAAATTTAATTTAAAAAGAAACAAAATGAGGGGGTTCATTTTGCCATAGAAAGTATGATTAGTGCTGCAGAAAGAAAAATTAGGGCACATTTTGAGTGACTTCTCAAATCCTCTTCTATTTCATTAAAAAATTCTGACATGCAGACTGAAACATGCACTTTCAATACCAGCAGCAGACTTCTCTGGTGAGCAGTAGCTTTACTACTGTGATCTAATAAACAACTAGAGTGCTAACATTCTGAATTTATGGCAAGTGTGTGACACATCTGAATGCCTTCTTGATGGAATCAAAGTAAAAAACTGAAAGTATTTCCTACTGAGGAGACTGTAGTAAATGAGGAAATTAGGAATCATCATAACAAATAAGTCTCCCAAAATGGCCACCAGAGACAAAAGAGCACAAATGTAGCCCAAATATCACCCAGATGTAGCCCAAGTATAGCCCAATGACAGAATGTCCCAGAGTGTTCTAACGAACAACTAGAGCGCTAACAGTCTTACTTATGACAAAAGTATGACACACCTGAAGCCATCTTGATTGGAATAAAGTGGTAACACTTAAAACATTTAATTTACAAAGGAACAAAATGAGGGGGTGCTTTTTGCCATC
Organism: Triturus cristatus; assembly: GCF_964204655.1. Classification (NCBI taxonomy): domain Eukaryota; kingdom Metazoa; phylum Chordata; class Amphibia; order Caudata; family Salamandridae; genus Triturus; species Triturus cristatus. The sequence continues at coordinate 1,150,867,057 of NC_140585.1, forward strand.
GAAATTATGATTAGTGCTGCTGAAAGAAAAATTAGGGCACATTTTGACTTCTCAAATCCTCTTCTATTTCATAAAACATTCTGACATGCAGACTGAAACATGCACTTTGAATACCAGCAGCAGACTTCCCTGGTGAGCAGTAGCTTTACTACAGTGATCTAATGAGCAACTAGAGTGCTAACATTCAGAATTTATGGCAAATGTGTGACATATCTGAATGCCTTCTTGATGGAACCAAAGTAAAAAACTGAAAGTATTTCCTACTGAGGAGACTGCAGTAAATGAGGAAATTAGGAAATTTCATAACAAATAAATCTCCCAAGATGGCCACCAGAGACAAAAGAGCCCAAATGCAGCACAAATATCACCCAGATGTAGCCCACATGTAGCCCAATGACAGAAGTGTGCAAAACACTTATTTTTTGTGTATTTGAAGTGTTATATAGTGCAGACTTGTCAGGTATTGGAGTGCTTTATATGAGCATTGGTTACATCACACAAGATCAAATTAATTTTGGTTGTAGACATGGGGAGATTAAGTGATTTGACCAGAATCACAGAAGGTTGAGCTGAAGCAGAAACTCCAACCTGGTTCCCCAGTTGCAAAGTCTGCAGCTCTGGAAGTAACACCACATCCTCTCCCCTAGGTGCAACATTTAATCAAGTGGTCAACTGGATAAAAAAAACAAAGATTACAAATAATTTAAAAGTTTTTTGTCGCTATTTGAAAACTCAGAAAATATGTCCTCATTTTAGGTTTTTAGAGCACTAACCATAATTTTGATGCAAATAAGATCCTCTCATATATGTAATTTCTAAAGGAAATACTCTAGGTATTACAGTTTTGATTACATCAAGATGACGTCAGGCGTTCCACACTTTTGTAATAAATATAGAATGTTAGCAATCTAGTTGTTCATTGGGATACTGTTGAGAGGAAGAGGCCAGGGGCACGGACTCTGAAAATTGAAGGCAGGTAGGAGAGTGCAGAGGCAACAATTTGACCACACTGAGCAGGCAGAAAGGGCAGTGGCAGCACAACAGACTATGAAGGGCAGTGGAAAGGGGGGCAGGGGCAACAAACCAACAATACAGAACTGGCAAGAGAGGCTGTGGCAATATAATCGACCATTGTGGGCAGAAGGAAGAGGCAGTGGTAGTACAACCATACATGACAACAGACCCGTTTCAACCAGGAAACATCCAATGTTTTTAAGCTAAAATGGGCTTTATTTGATCTGTCTCCGGTCTACAATCTTCTCTTTTTCAATGCAACTCAAAGGGGAAAATCAATACCCCAGTTTTTTTTCAAAATCTCCCTCTAACCAAGTTCAAAATGTTCGCAAGTATGGTACATTGGATCATGGTAGGCAGGAGGAATTGGGGTAGGGACATGGACTCGGATAACAGACGACAGGAGGGACATGGAGAGGTGCACCAAACTGACCCTACAGGGCAGGCATCAGGGTTTGCAGCAGCACAATACACCACACAGCGCACGCGGGACGGGAGTGCAGCACAACAATCCATAGAAAGCAAAAGGGAGGGGACAGGACCATGCACATGGACAACAGAGAACAGAGGGGAAAGAGGCAATGGTAGGTAGCTGACCATAATGGACAGACAGGAGAGAAAGATGCAGCATAACAGACCATAAAGGGCAGGAGGGACAGATCAGGGGCATTACAATGGAACAGACAAGCCAGGAGGGAGGGAATAGGGGTCTGCACATGGAAACAGAGGGCTGGGGGCAAGGGGGCAGGGCAGGAGCAGCAAGATGACCATGGAGGTCAGGCAGGATGTGCAGTAGAAACCAGACACACCATGGAGAGCAACAATGAGACTATGGTGGCATACACACAGACCCTGGAGGGAAGGTGGGAAGGGGTCAGGGTTAGTGGCAGCACAATGGCTATGATGGGCAAGACGGAGGGTGCAGGGGCATGCACAAAGGACCATGGAGGATAGAAGGGAGGGTCAGGACCTGGGCACAGACAAGAGAGTTCAGGGGAAGGGGCCTCAAAACAGACCGCGTGGGGCTGGCAGGAGAAGCAGTTGCAGCACAACAGACCAGGGAGGGCAGAAGGGTGTGGCAGTAAAATGGACCATGGAGGACAGGAGGAAGGGGATAGGGGCATGGCATGTGGACAGGCAGGGTGGAGGTGGCAGGGACAGTGCTAGGCAGGTGGGATTGGAGTGGCAGCTCAACAGAACACTCAGAGTAGATAGGAGTGGCAGGTCCATGGAACATGGTGGGCAAAAAGGATGGAGCAGGGGCATGCACAAAGACATCGGAGGGCAGGGGAAAGGAGAATAGGGGCAGCAAGCTAAGCACAGAGGCTAAGCAGGAGGTCAATGATGGGTCATAGAATTGGGCAATGGAGGGCAGGAGGAGTGGACTAGTACATCATGCTAAATGGAGGGCAGTGGCAGCACATCAGACCATGCATGGCAGGAGGGAGGAGGCTAGTCCATGGATTCAGACAACAGAGGATAGGGAGGAGGTGGATGGGGGAGCAAGCTAACTGTTCAGAGAAGGTGGGTATTAGGAACTTTATTGTTTTTAAAATGTGTGTCTGTGCGAACTACTTAAAATATGAACAAGTATGCAGCATAATCTCACTTTTATTCAGGAAGAAGAGGACGTTTGTGACTGTGACTCCGGGCTCACTTGGCAGAAACACCCCTTGACCCTCCACCCCCATCGCAAAATGTAATGCCCGTGAAAAGGGTAGGTGGACGCAGTGTTATATAGAACATAGTCCTGAGAGCACGATTGAAAATGAAAACTAGATATAGTATATGGTATAAACTATGCACCAAAAAGTGTGATACAAGATGAACCGGGCGCGAAATATAATATGCAATACATTGTGCGCAATGACAGATTCATTGGAGAGCGCGAGATAGCACAGGCACTAGCGCGTGCTATGCGATATGCGCCTTGGAGTGTAATATGCACAGGGCAGTGTTGTGTAACCTAACTAGTCTCTAAAGTTGTAATATAAAATATGTGCTGGGGAGTGTAACGTTGCATATGCACTGTGACAAAGATATGGATCCCAGATTGTAATATGTATGGCATAGCGCTGTGCGTTATAACAGGCATCGAGGAAGGCACGTTGATGGGGCAATATAACACGTGCGAAGGCAAGTGTGGCATGACATATTCACGGGGTGGTGTTACAGTGCACATGGGCTAGAGAGTGTCATAGCATACGCACTAGCTGGTGGAATACAACACAGAGGTGTGATGCACTCGGCGGGCACTGGTGGGTGTAACAAAGCATTGGGCTCAGCCAGGAGCACGTTGTGACTCCCAAGTGAGGTTCGTCTCCTTTCTAGAGAGTAAAATAAAAAGTATTACACATCCGGCGGTGGATGTGTATTTTATTAACCGTGAGGGGGGTTTCTTGCATAGTTTGGTCGACTTTTTGTCGAATCCCCTTTGAATGGCTTGATGTGCGTGTATATTAAATGTGCCCGTCAATAGCTACCCATGTTTGTATAAATAAACGACAAGGTTGTCTACTTGGAGAGTACCCACCGGCGGGGGTGCCGGGATTAGGCACGGTAGGGCGTCAGACACGTCAGAGCTTCACTAGCGGTGTAAATACATTCCATGTGGATTCATTCTATGCATAGTCGCCTTTTAATGAATATCACGCAAATCATCATGGTGATAGGTACGTACAGTTTGTCCAGCATGTCCTAGGTGTTTCTATAAATATATATATTTTTTTAAATAATAAAAAACAAAGGCCGGCCCCGGGGGATGGGGTCCCCGGGGCCATAAGTGGCCTGAGGAGGGGGGCAACGCAGCCCCCTCCTAAAGAATAAAAAAAAAAAAAAAAGGCCATGACCCGGGGGTTGGGGTCCCCGGGGCCGATTAAGGCCTTGGGAGGGCCAAATGTATTTTTTTCAACAAAAAAAATTAGGGTGCAGGCCCTGGGGGATGGGGTCCCCAGGGCCAGTAAATTAGAAAACGAAGGGGGGGGCCCACACAGCCCACCTTCTTAAAAAAATTAAATAAATAAAAGACCAGCATCGTGCCGGAGGCCACGCCCCCTCCTTGCAGCACTCTGCAAACGCGCCGCCTGGCCAGTTGTAAGTTGGGGAATTAATTCCCCTTCAATACGGAGGGTCCCTGAGGGCCAACTAGCCCAACAGGTATCTCCAGTATGCACCAGGGAGCTGCGTTGCAGACAGGTGTTTTGAGGCCACGCCCCTTTTTACACCTCTATGCAACGCAGCTCTGTGGCGCTTACTGGAGGTTCCTAGTGGGCTAGTTTGACCCTAGGGACCCTTAGGATTCAAGGGGACTTAATCTCTCAACTTAGAACGACCACAGGGCGCGTTTACACAGTGGTGAAGGGAGGGGACGGGGCCTGAGGGCGTGTGCAAACACGCCCTGTGGTGCGTTTTAAGTTGGGGAAATAATTCCCTTTCAATCCTGAGGGACCCTGGGGGCCAACTAGCCCACCAGGTGCTTCCAGTAAGCGCCACTGCTCTGCTTTGCAGAGAGGTGGTGCAGGCCGTGCCCCTTTTTACAACTCTCTCCAATGGCGCTTACTGGACGTACCTAGTGGGCTATTTTGCCCCTAGGGATCCTCAGGATTCAAGGGGACTTAATCTCCCAACTTAAAAGACAGCCACAGGGCGTGTGTACACAGTGGGGAAGGGAGGGGACGGGGCCTGAGGTGACGTGTGCAAACACGCCCTATGGTGCGTTTTAAGTTGGGGAAATAATTCCCCTTCAATCCTGAGGGCCCCTGGGGGCCAACTAGCCCACCAGGTGCTTCCAGTAAGCGCCACTGAGCTGCGTTGCAGAGAGGTGGTCCAGGCCGTGCCACTTTTTATACCTCTCTGCAACGCAGCTCTGTGGCGCTTACTGGAGGTACCTAGTGGTCTAGTTGGACCCTAGGGACCCTCAGTATTCAAGGGGACTTAATCTCCCAACTTAAAAAACGACAACAGGGCGTGTTTACACAGTGGGGAAGGGAGGGGACGGGGCCTGAGGTGACGTGTGCAAACACGCCCTGTGGCGCGTTTTAAGAGGTAGTTTTAATCCCCTGCCCTATTATATACTAGGGGCTTACAGAGGAGGTCATGCTGATCACAGGGTGACCCCAACGCATAGTATTCCCTAGTGTATGCAGGTGTTTTCACTGTATTATGAGTGTCTTCTAACATAGCACTGGCTCTAGGACTGGTTAGTCAGACTCAGTTACCACCAGTATCCGTCTGAAAAAGTTGAGGGTACAGGATGATTTTGCAACAAGGCTTCTTTCTGCTCTTCTGTTTGTTCTTTCTGCACGATATCCTTCTTCCTGCACTTTTCTTCGTCTTTGAGGACTTCTGTTGCTTCTTTCTGCATTTCTTTTTTTTCTTTGTGCGTTTTTTCTTCTTTCTTCACATGTCCTATCTCTGTAGGCATAGTTAGGAATTAGCATTTAAAAAAACCTTAGAAATTCACTGAAAAAACATAGGTTTCAGGGGCGTTATAGTTAGCTGGACTTTTCAATCGTACAAAACCATTGAAATTCCCCCGTTATAGTTAGTTCAGCTAACTATAACTCGCGCGCCCGCAACGCACTGCTGATGACGTCACATATTACATCACTCATGACATGGTCAGTGACATCACTCATGACATCACTGATGACATCTCAAATAACATCACTGATGACATCATCCTTGTGATAGAGTGGCAGACCTCCTCTCCCCCTAATATAACTTTTGATACACACATTCAAAAATAGAAACTAAAATTTTCTAAACAATGGACATACCAATATCAGTTACAACAACCTATTCAGTAATTCTAAGATCCACATACACATCCACTCATTCACCAACAGTCCTATACAGTCACTCATACATGTACTCACTCATCATATGTACTCATACACCTATACATCCTGTTACACAACGCCACTCATCCATAGTTACTCACACACATAGTCACTCATGCTAATAAAGAATCAAACATCCATTTACTTGCATATACAGTTATACACACACCACCACACTTACTTCTACAGAAACTTACACATACTTAGTCTTTTAAACAATCACTTTTAGAAACACATAATTATTCATACAGGAACTCTTTCAATCTCTCACTCTCACATATACTCACTTATATACACCAATAGTCACATATACTAGTTTAAAACATATGTGGTTACTCTTAAAGACACTATTGAGACAGGCATTCACTCACTAACACACCCATGCACACACTCATCCACCCATACAGTCCTGTACACATGCTGTCTTCAACACATACAAACAGTGAGTCACTCATTCATGCCCTATGCACGACTACATAATACCCCCCACCGAACCATACAGACACTCAGACACTCATACTGATACTCAAAAAACCAACTAATAACCTATAGAGACACTCATGTAGCTACTCACCAACCCATGCAGCCACTTATACACAAAGTGAGAGACTGATACAGATATTTACATATTTAAACATTACTCACTAAGCCATGTATTCACTAAGATACACTTAATCAGTCAGTTATACAATCAATTTTTCAAAAACAAATCATCCATTTAGATACATACACCCATTTATTCTTCCATCGACCTTGAGATATACATATATAAAACATATGTAATTTTCAGAAACACACACATTCACTGGATGTCATCAGTGATGTCATCAGTGATGTCACTGACCATGTCATGAGTGATGTAATATGTGACGTCATCAGCAGTGCATTGCGGGCGCGCGAGTTATAGTTAGCTGAACTAACTATAACGGGGGAATTTCAATGGTTTTGTACGAGTGAAAAGTCCAGCTAACAATAACACCCCTGAAACCTATGGTTTTTTCAGTGAATTTCTAAGGTTCTTTAAATGCTAATTCCTAACTATAACGTGCCTGAAACCTATGGTTTTTTCAGTGAATATATATGAATCCTGTGGTGCCCTCTTTAGAAAGTCGGCGCTCCTCTTTTGGCGCGGTGCGAAATTCGTACGGCAGAGCAGCCGGTAAATATCAAAGCAAGTGACCTCTGAGCCCAGAAGTCAAAATGAAAACGCACTCACTCGGAATCTGCTGCTTTTGACCACAACCTCTTCCAATACAAGATTGGTCTGGCACTTATGGGACTAAACCAAGGTCAAATCTAAGGGGGATCAAAGGCGTGCTAGAAGGGAGCCCTACAAGAGTTCTTAAAAAGGACTGCTCAGCCTTTATGAGGGTCCCTGTCTGCTTGTGTCCTTAAAGTTCAGCCCCATAAATTGCAGCCACTCTGGCCTGCCGACAGTAAATCTCCAAAGCAGGGGAGACTGGTTTGTAAGTTGATTTTTTTTAAACTTTGTTTAGACCCCCCCACCAACTGAGAGAGCTTGAGTGTCGACTTAGCAATCTGCGCATTCCAGTTAAAGTTCTCAGTTAAAGTGACGCCCAAATAAACAAAGGTTTTAACCCTTTCAAGGGAAGTGCCAAATAGAACTGGATTTGGGCGCACCCGCTTCGGGGGATTGAAAATCATAAATTTTGTTTTCCCCAAATTGATTTTCAATCCCCACAGCTCGCAAAACCATCCAGTGTATTTTGAATGTATTTTGAATGCCCAAAGATGTTCTAGACAGCAACAAAGTGTCGTCTGCAAACATCAGAGCGGGCACTCGACCTGTAACCAATTTAGGGGCATCATTGTTTACCACACAATTCAGATGGTCCACAAGACCATTAATATAGAGGCTAAATAGTGTGGGAGCCAACACACATCCCTGGCGGACACCTTTTTGGACAGGAAATCGGTCAGTAAGACCACCATGCTTGCCACACCTTACCTGGGCGAAATTATTTTCATGGAGCCTAGATGGGACGGCCAGTAAATAGGGCGGAAGACCCAAGTCTGCTAAGACCTGCCACAGTTTAGCTCATGGAACTAGATCAAAAGCTGCCCGCAGGTCCACAAACACAAGGTAGAGGCTGCCACCCTCCACCATAGCTGTTTTCCAGTGCAAGACCTGCAGGCAAAAGATCTGATCACGAGTGGAGGTACCAGTCCTAAAACCTGCCTGGAATGTAGACAGAATCCCATTCTCCTCAATCCACCCCAGGACCCTGTCCAGGAGAACCCTCCCCATTAGTTTTTGCGAAGTATCAATTAGGCTAATAGGCATATAATTAGAAGGAGTTAATGGGCAGCCCTTTTTTAGAATTGGCACAATTTCTGCTCCTAGCCAGGTGGGGGGCACATCATCCCCCTGCAAGATACGATTAAATAGGACGACCAAATAGGGAGCCCATATCTTTGGTTGTGCCCTAAACAGGTCATAAAGATAAGAAACCAGCCATGCCAGACAGTCCAACTGGGACGGTTGGCGAGCCAGTCCAACTGGGACGGCTCTAAAAGAGAAAGAGAAAAACAACGAAATTGCGAGCGCTTGTTTTAAGTGTAAGGCGTTTGCCCGCATTACAAGACACTTTCATTTTAGGATAAGTAATACTACAAGCTCACACGTCAGGCTCCCAGTCCCAGCCTTCAGGAAGGAGGAACAGAGTAAACGAATTCAGGGCGTGACTGTCAAGTATTGGTTGAAACCACTCCGTACCAAAAGAATACGCGGCAGCCATCTTTAAAAAGACCGACTGACAGGCCACGGAAAGGTTCCGGAAAATGAAATATAACACACAATATTGCTATTGTTTGAAAAATTAAGAAAAAAAGGGTTGACGAGTGGCTCACTTACGTGTAGCATATCCATGTCTTGAAATTAGCAACATTGAAGCAATGTTTTATTAAAACTCAGATCATGCTCGTACAATAGCACATAGAAGCAATCCGCCCCTCTGTGGCATTTAAGTGGCTTTCATTTAGAGAAATCGTATTACCACTCGCTGTGGCAAAACAATCAGCAGGTACAGCTGGAAGGTTGGCCCCGGCCGGTCTTCTTTTACTTTCTATTGCTGGCCTTGCTGGTTGGCAAGGTCAACGGACGAGGCCAGGCTCTGGAGTCTGCGTATTCTACCGCTACCGGTGTCCGATCTACGTTTGTGACATCTCCTACTGCCTGTTGTAAATTTTCCGCAACATGAATTGACGTGTGGCTCGGCCTTGAGCCCAAATATTAACCTAGCCTGTGACTTCATTCAATCACAATATGGCGCGATTGGCGCTCTACGTGGGAAAAATGGCGGGCGGGAACACTTCCGCTTCCGTCCGGCCTCGCTGTGGTCCTTGCAGGTGTCGGCTGAGCGGTGTGTGGCTCCGCCATATTGTCTGTGTGAGGCCGGAAGGAAGCGGAGGCCGCGGGGCGGGGGAGAGGCGGCAGGTACTGAGGTTGTACACTTGGCTATGGGTCGTGGGATTCAGTGGATTGGAGGTGAAAGACAGAGGTTCGCTGAATGGAGTAAGGGGCGGTCTGAATGTTGGGTTGTACCAACACTTCGGGATGTGATAGCGAGGGGGCACGGATGCCTGTCATGGGGGGAGGCAAACGATGAGGTGGGGTCTTGTGTGGTTATTCAGTTCAGTACATAGTAGCGGAATAATCACAGAGTGGCCCCTTAGAATGGAAGAGTGGGACGACTGAACGTTCCAAGACTTAGGGTAACGGGGTTCTAGTTCTCGTGTGCATGGGCTCACCAGCACTATGGAATGTCAGGGCGGGTGATTAAATATTGATTTGTGCTATGTGTCCAACCCAGTAATAGTTACGTGTAAGTAAGTGTCTGCAAGCTTATGCGTGCCTTCATATATTGGATATATGTTTCGCATATAGATTAATAGTGTAATCAGCAATTCTCAACAATTATGGAGTGGTGGTTTCCTTGGTGGTTAGCAGGCAACCTGTCAATATTTATAATGTGTAATCTTCTTTATATTTTATGGTATTTTGGTGTTTCACCAATGCCTAAAATTAAGAAAGTAGGCTTTAGCATATGTAACCATTTCAGTTGTGCAATAGAATGTTCGGCTAGGGTGGGTACTCGCATCTGTGGTTTGCAGGCTCTCCAGTATTGCGGAGAGTGAAGGGCTACCGTTGAGAGAAATTGATGCACCTGGTAATGTTTAAGAGGCGGTTTTGTTAGCCACAGCTTTAGCTGTTAGATGGACACCAGCGCATAACCATTTTTCCAAACGGGCCTACATCTTTGCGATGAGTCCTAAAAGTGTTTAAGTGAATACAATAATTGGACTGCAGCTGTGGCAGATTTGTGCACCTCGGCATATGTAAAGCAAAAAGTGTAGCTTTTGGCGTGAGTATTCCTGCAGTGAGTCAGATAATAAGTAGGCAACCACTTTTGATATGTAGACAATCCTGTCAGTATACAGAATAAGGGGTAGGGTGCAGCAGTGGATGCTTGTACATTTCTCAGGAGCTCTTTAAAATAATAAAATGCCTTTCCGCCGAAGCATGTATTAGAATGATGGGCTAGTTTCACTTTTTGGGGATGTTTAATCAGCCCAGCAGCTCTCGCATTGGGGTTCCCAGGGCTTTATGACTCCAAGGTTTAAATTAATATGCTTAAACAGCTTCCCTCCTCTGGCCTCAGACAGTTACTGATTTTATTACTTACTAACCACGTGATACATGTTGTGAGAAGATACATAATTGTTTTTTATATAAAATGTGAGTAGTAATGATCAATTAGATTGCAGTCTAGAATATCAATGTCAAACAGGACAATGCCTCACATAATCATCTGGTACTGGGCGGCCTCTTTTTAAATAATTTTTTTTAACCTTTTTATTATTAGGGGTCATTTATTGTATCTATATTTTCAAGGCCTTGTCCTAAACTAAAGGTTATAACAAGTAAATGCTCCAGTTATGCAATAGGTCTCCCATTTCGCGAGTTTGAGCTATTGGCAAGTGGGCTGCTGGATGCTGTTGGCGTAGGAGTGGTTGATCAGAAGAACTTGCAGGAGACACATGTGAACTCTCGTTCAACGTTGAGTGGTGCAGTGTGGCCGCAGTGCGGTGAGCGGCAGCCAGGCCTGAAAGCAGAGGAGTGCAGCACGGTAGCAGGGTTTTGGACAGAACCAGGGTCCCTGGTGCTGGACACGGTGCAGATAGGTGCAGCTGTGCCTGCTGCACGCATCCTTTCATCATCTATTTTGCAGATGCCATTAAGTAGTTTGTGGGAAAGAGGAGGAGTGCAGGGTGACATGGGCGAGAAACGTGACGTCCCTTTCTGTGCAGATGGTTGATAGGAAATTAAGTTCTCTTTGTAGGTTTCTTCTACTGCCTAGATATAAGCCCCCATTTATTCCCCATGCTTGCAGTGCAATACAGCAGGTTAAACATTCACACTACACATATAGCCAGTGCACCTTTGTGCATGCCGGTGTTTACATGCATGAGCACATTGAAGCCTGGTACAATCAGACAACAGCATTAGTTCTGTATTGAAGAGATAAAAGTTGGAGAGATTGTGGCTCTTCTCGAGAGTACATATGGAAAGATAAACTGTTTTCAAAGCCTGCGTTCTATAAGTTTTATCTTGAGTAACCCAGATGCAGGCCATGCTACTGCTAAGCTCGGCGTTTCATTATTGCAAAATATCCAAGATAAGGATTGACTGAAAACTGGTAAATATAAAACTTTGCATCACCTTGCAATTAACACAAAGGTGTGTTATTACCATGAGTGCTTGGCGCTGTACCTGTGTGCGGGTTATCAGTGCTTGGCGCTGCACTGTAATGGCATTTGTGTAAAAAAAAAAAAAAAAAAACATCTCTGGGGTAAAATCTTTCACAACAGGGCACATAATTTGACAGATTTTCCCCTTCTTACTACCTTACTCCCGTCGGTGCACTGTAGTCACCAGCAAGCCACTTTCGTCCTCATGAGAAGGAATGACTGCAGCAGTTTCACCAACTCTCTGAGGAATACGACTGGGTTAGGCAGGTACCATGCATGCAATCGGAACAACTCGCAAAAAAAAAAGCATTAGAAATGCAATAGGCCTCGCCTTTCATTAAGTTAAAGCCATTTGCTTTGCTATACAATACCATTAGCAAAGCAAATGGCTTTAACTTAATCAAAGGCGAGACCTATTGCATTTTCAATGCTTGTTTTTATACTGAAAATCTGGTCACCCTACCCTGCAAGCACGATTTGCGAATACAGTCAGACTACAAAGAGTACACTTCAGATTATACAACATAATTAAAATTACCGATTTTACAGAACGATTGCTAAGCGCGTTTATCTTAAAAGGTTTACTTACTTTGCATCGTAAATTTTAAAATAAGGATCATATAATCGCACATTACATTACTTTTGACTAATAAAATCATAATGAGGGAAACACAGCAAGCCAGCCGTGCAGTCGGTTTGTAAGCATCGCTTTAGACCACGCGAGCACTAAACGGGAAGGTCAGCAGGACTCCAGTGAGCCGGTAGCGTAGGAATAACGGCTGAATTAGAGGAGATGCAAGTCGGGAAAACACCCCCCCCCCCCATTCACGAGGAAGACCTTGGGGCTGTGGTGAGAGCTTCTCTCCAAATCACCCAAATCGTACTGCAATCCATGCTGCACCAGTCTCGGCTACTGTTCTGCAGGCATTAAGAATATGATAGCAAAAAAAGGAAAATATTAAAAAGGCCAGGGGGAAGGGCAGGGTGTGGGGGATTGATAGTATGGGGCCGGTGCACAAACTCGCTGACTATGAAAATGTTACTTTAAAAAAAAAAAAAAAAAATAGAAGCAACATAGTGTGCTTCTTAAAACATTTAATAAAACACACATATGTAACGCAATTGAGTTTAGCCAACTATCATAATGTAATCAACATTTGCAGGATGTTTTTAAGTGGAATCTTCATTTCCACACAGAAACCTGAACATTACTTTCGTTGGTAGTGATGAATGTATGAAAAACATCAGAAATTGGAGCTCGAGTCTCGATACTACAGAAAGACCTTCAACTTCTGAAGGGCACAACAGTTTTTAAAAGCAATCTTAAATCCACGACATTATTTCTAGAATAATCACTATGCAAACTTTTTCCATTCAGATTAATTTCATGATGATTTCCTGAAAAACTGACAAAAATAAGCAGCCACACATTAGCCGTCAGTGTCTACTTAGCCACATACTATAATGTAAATATAGGACTGCAAATATTCCAGCAAATGGGATCTTCATAATACTTTGACACACTTTCAGACATCCACAACTGCAGGTATCCCCCACCCCCCATCCAAGCAACTGCTATCTACACTGCTCTTATTCCAGGCTCTCTCTTATATTGCAAGTATGTTAAACAATGCGATCTTAATACGGCATGGACAACAACATAACAAGCAGTGACAAAGATGGATTAAAAATAACATAAGGAATACAACTGGCGCTGTGTGCGTCTTTCCTTATATTAACACAAGGACCTCATGTCTGTATTTCGCCGAACCCAAAAAGGACACTGCTTTCCACTGAATTGGTAAAACGTCTGCAGTTCTAAGCGCCTGGCATGTCATGTGATGTGATCGAGCCAACCACTAATACTGCATAAGGAGCTGAAAGCACGTCCGATTCTAAAAGGGCTCAAGTGACTCCATCAGAAAAAGCTTGCTTTACCACAGAGGTGGTTGATCCGACCAGCATGGCGCACTGAATTAATTTTTAAAGCACTAGCAAGCCCTCAGGGCTTTAACATACAGAAATCAATGGGAAGTCTGTCGAACCCTCAGCAACACCGGGTTTGCAACATGTAAGATATGTCTGCACAAATTCACAAACAATCATGGGTCCAGTGCACATTGGCCTTGTGCACCTATTAGGAGGCACGACACGTTAACAATAAATTTGCTGCATCACCTCACGGACATTTTTCTTGCTTCCACTGTTCTGCATCATTGCGGATGTAAGAAACAGATCCATACAAACCTTGGTCCCAAAACCACTTGTATTTCCATAAAGTGGCTTGAATTAACGCACAAGTTACTACTTGTGTAACAATATATCTGTAAGAGCCATTAGTTAGTGATCGATTCCTTATCTTAGAATATCCCCAGGCGTCAGACTGGATCCGGAAAGTTTTTCGTCAGTTCTGTACACGACTTTCCGCGCCAGGAACGCAGAGCCATGCAAGAACCTGACCACTGATGCCATGAAACTAGGGCCCTGAAAGGGATGACCTTAACTGTGAGAAGTTGGCCTGGCATATGCTGGTCACTAGTTATAGTGGCCACCTTGCACCAGTCCCATTCGACTCTTATGGTGATAGGTTAAAGACAACCTTTAAAGAAAGCTATCCTAGTGGTAGCTGTGGAGAGCAGCCTTCAGGCTAAGTCTTGAAGGAGTGTTAAGCTTATTGTTTTACCATAGATAACCTCTTGAATAACCAAATGAAAGAGTAGTCCACACAGGTATATATATAAAATATATGTATTTATTCTAGGAATAACCCCACTAGTCTCTTTATGAGGCTAGAGGTGAAGATACAATTCAAACAAGCATTGATAGTTACAATAAATAGCACTGGAATCACAAGGCCCCAGGGGGGACCAAACCATATATCAAAAAAGTGGTATAAGAACCACGACAATTCTACAGACAATGCCTAGGGCATTTAGGGTCGCTGGCCCCTTGTGAAACCACCCAAGGCAGTGAGGAAGGGGACCCACGGAAGCCGCGTGCAGTGATTGAAATTACTGTCGGGATCTCTATTATAGCCTATGGAGAATGTCGTGGTTTGATTTTACAAGTTTAAAAACACTTCTAGCAGGAGTTCAAGTTCAATACTTTAGAGTTAAGCTTTTGAAGGGCCCACACCCACGAGAGTACCGAGGTACCACTGTTACCTGCCCCAGGGAACCCGGGTGCATAGGTCGTTTTCGATGTCGGGTCGCGGGCTGATTTTCAATGGCAAAACGGGTAGAACTGCTGCTAGCCACAAGCGTTGTCGTGAAGAATGAAAATGTAGATCTTGTAGAGAGGAACCTGAAAGCAGAGGGGACAGAGTCTGGGTCACGGCACAGTGACCAGGGGGCTCAAGAGAAGGAGCCTTTCAATGTCGGGTGCTTCCACGTCGAAGAGGAGTAGCTTGGATCGTCAGCCACGGGGTCCAGGAGGCTTCAAGGAAGGCCAGCTTCTGGAGGGCGACTGTCCCACGAAGGATGAGGGTCGCTGCGGTGTTAGTGTCCGGATTGGATCCACTAAGCCTTGGCAACTGCAACCCACGCAAGAAACACAAAGCAGCTACTGGTGCAGACCCACGAGGTCTGAGCGAGGCCTCCAGCGAGGAGACTGAAGAGCAGGCCTGGAGCAACCAGGGGAACTCTTGGAATCGAAGATTGTCCTCCGCTAGGGTCCACTAGTCGAGAGACAAGGGACCGCGGAAGGCAGCAATTTGGCGTGCGTAAAGGTGCGCCCACAGGTCGCCGGAGCGGGCTAGGGCGTCGATCTTTTTCACAGTTGCTGCAGAGAGGTTGGCTCAATGATGGGCCAAAGCACGACTTCCCCACTCGTCGGGGGTCGGGTGCTATGCAAGAGGTGGCCGGTGTCCTGGGGTATTGGGGATCTCGGCACCCACGGGGTCCACGGTGCAGAGCTTTGCTGTGCACACTCACTGACCTCTGGGATGCTTGGAAGCCCACCTCAAGGTAGGAAAGAGTAATCTATGTCCGAAGGAGCAGCAAGGTTCCAACCGGGTCACTTGCAGTGTTTCAGGTGCCTGCCAAGCAGGGGGGTAACTCCTTTACCCCAAGGGAGATTTCTTCAGGTAGCTGTGCGGCAGCAAGTCGAAGGTCAAGACTGTGAAGGTCAAGAATAATCTGAGGCGCTGGGGACCCAGTATTCACCTTTATCCAAAGATTAGGGGAGTGTCCAGATCAGGGTTCACCAATGAGAGGTCAGGCGGGAAAGGGTGGCTACACCCTCTCCCCTTTGTGTGTTTCCCGCCTAGGCAAGGGACAGGATGCCCCTAAACCGGTTCCAGGCGGTGTATGCAGAATGTAGGCACTGGAGAAGCCTACATGCAACTCTGAAAGGCATCCTATGGTGCACCCACCCAGTTCCAATCCACATAGTCTGTCTGGGGAGGTGGGAACACCTCCCTGCAACAAGATCCCTATTGTCCAGCTGCCGTGGCTGGAGTTCTGCCCAGCAACAGGCAGCCAGAGTCGTGTGGGTGGCGGGTAGCATCCATTTTGTACTTCGCGTGCACTTTTAAATTGGTGTCTAAATTCTGCCGCTTTTCCCATATCGCCCCTCTAGCAGGGGGGAATCATGCCCTCAGTCCCATGGCTGGATTGGGGGTATGATTCCTACATGTTTGACACCAAACACGATCTGGTTCTGTGTAGCCATTCTCAAGTTATCACGCTATCGCGATTTACTTATAATGTGGTTAAGAGTATATGGTATGGCTACACTACAAACAACCCAGCAATGATTTTACGAAGGTTGCAGAGGGGCCCTACTCAGGTAGGGGTCCCCAATCACACATTTTAGCACCCTGCCTTGTAGGATTAGCAAGGCCTGCTCTAGGGGTGACCTATGAGGATATATGTGTTGTAATAAGTGGGATACAGGATACCTATATCCCTGTAAGGGGTGCAAGCACCACCTTACCCAGACTACAGTAGTGGTCTGGTGGTGTCATTTGGTATGGCTGTCCCAGGGGTGGCACAATAAGTGCTGCAGCCCCTGGTAGGCCTCTGAGGGACCCATGCCCTGGGTACCTAGGGCACCATCTACAAGGGGCTGGTAGGGTGTCCTCAGCATCCTATTGGAATGTACCTAGGGTGCTCACATCAGTTTTAAGGAGGAAGCAGATAGGCTGGGGTCCTAGATAGCAGGATCCCAGCCAGACTAGTCAAAAACCATCCAAATACCAGGCAAAAAGTTGGGGGCAACCATATAGTCAGATTCCACCTTCCTACATTAACCCTAGAAATCAGTTCGCAGAACGGGGAGGATGGGTTGGGCAGAAAGGAGTCTATCACTAACTAATGTCTCTTAGCAGTAGTAACTTGTGCATCTGAAGGAGACACGTTAGTGATAGATTCCTTACCTTAGAATAGATACCCCAGCAATACCAACCCCGGTGGTGGGTCTGCGAACAAAGATCACACCAGAAAGTCACGGAGAACAGAACGGCCAAAGAAGCAGTCTCTCCGGACTTGACTGTCAAGGCAATAATGCTTGGTAAACGTGTGCAGCGAGGCCCAAGTAGCTGCCTGACAGATGTCCTGCCAGGGGACGCCGCGTCCCAAGGCAGTAGTGGCTGCAGTTGCCCAGATAGAATGGGCACGCAGCCCCACAGGAAGCTCCCTCTTAGCCAACAAGTAACATGCTTTGATGCACAGAACAACCCACAGAGAGATGGTCCATTTGTATACGGCCCAACCTTTTTTGGCCCCCACGCAGCCAACAAAAAGTTGGTCATCCACCCGGAACAGTTATGTGCGCTTCAGATAAAACGAGCGCGCACGTTTTGGGTCCAGACGGTGGAGCCTCTCTTCCTCTTTTGAAGGATGCGGAAATAAGGTAGGTAAAGTGATGGTCTGCCTGATGCGGAAGGGCGTGACAACCTTTGGCAAGAAAGAAGGACGAGTCCTTAAAACCACCTTGTCCGGATGAACAGAGAGAAAAGGAGGTTTAGAAGACAGAGCCTGGAGCTCGCTCACTCTTCTGGCAGAGGTGATAGCTACCAGGAAAGCCGTCTTCAGAGTGAGAAGACGTAAAGGACAGTTATGGAGTGGCTCAAAGGGAGAGCACATCAGATAAATCAAGACAAGATTTAAGTCCCATTGTGACATTATGAAAGGCCCAGGAGAAAACGTGTGTAATGCCCTTCAGGAAGCGGTTAACAACCGGGGACTTAAAAAGAGAAGGCTGATCTGGAAGCCTTAGAAAGGCGAAAATAACCGAGAGATAACCCTTGATAGCGCCCAGAGCAGATCCCTGCTGGGCCAAAGAGAGAAGGAACCTCGGAAAGAGGGGCAGAAAGGGGATCCATAGCCTTTGCGGTGCACCATGCCACAAATTTGTTCCACCGGCAGGCGTATACCGTCTTAGTGGAGGGACGCCTGGCTGCCAGAATGACATCACAGACTTCGGGAGGGAGGTCGAAAGCTGTCAACTGTCGCCACTCAATCTCCACGCAAGGAGGTGGAGGCTGGACAGGTTTGGGTGGAGGATCGTCCCCTGCTGCTGCGACAGAAGATCCTCCCGAAGAGGCAGTCGGATCGGGGGATCGATCACCATGCTGAGTAGCTCGGGATACCAGTATCTTCGTGCCCAATCCGGAGCCACAAGGATGACTTGGGCCCGGTTGCGCCGAATCTTCTTCAGCACACTGGGCAGAAGTGGTATAGGCGGAAAGGCGTACAACAGACTGCAGCTCCACTCATGACAAAAAGCGTCGCCGAGCGAGTGCTGCCTTGGAAATTCCAACGCGCAGAACTGATGACATTGAGCGTTCTCTTCGGTAGAAAATAGATCCAACCAAGGCTCTCCACACTGCAGAAAGAGACCTTGCGCCACGTCCGAGTTCAGACGCCATTCCTGATCCAACATGCACCGGCGGCTGAGTTCTCCACCCTGGCGTTCAAAGAACCTGCCAGGTGCTGAACCACCAACGTAATGCCTTGATGTTCCAGCCATGTCCAGAGGCGGAGAGCTGCCTGACATAGGGTCCACGACCCCGCCCTGTTTGTTGCAGTACCACATGGAGGTGGTGTTGTCCGTGAACAACTCCACTACACTTCCACGGACAGAGGGAAGTTATGCCTTCAGTGCAAGTCGGACTGCCCGAAGCTCCAGAAGGTTGATGTGGAGCCGGGACTCCGCAGGAGACCAGAGGCCTCTGATCTCCGCCTCTCCCATGCAGCCGCTCCATCCCAGGAGGGACGCATCAGTCACTACTGTGTGCTCCGGTTGGGGATGGGAGAGGGATCTGCCATTGACCCAATCGCGATTCGTGTGCCACCACTGCAATTGTCGTGCAGTGCCCTCCGAGATCTGGACGTGATCGGACAGGTTGCCCCGATGCTGTGCCCACTGGAACTTCAGGTCCCACTGCAGAGCCCGTATATGCCATCTGGCATGTTGCACTAGCAGGGTGCAGGAGGCCATGAGGCCCAGGAGCTGGAGGGTCATCCTGGCAAACCCAGGATAGAGGCTGAAAGATCGGAATCATAGCCTGAATATCCCGGACTCGCTGATCGGGAGGATAAACCCGAAACTGCGTCGAATCCAGAACCGCTCCGATGAAGGGGAGCTTTTGAGAGGGACTCAGGTGCGACTTCGGGACGTTGATGGAGAACCCCAGCAAATGCAGGAGGTCGGCGGAAGTCGCGAGGTGGGAGACGACTGCCTGGGGCGAGCCCGCCTTCAACAACCAGTCGTCGAGACAGGGGAAGACCTGAGCTAGAATCAACATCTTGAACTTCTCCTTCCAGAGGAAGCGGTTGACGTTCCTGAGGTCAAAGATGGGACGCAGGCACACTTTGTCCTTCTTGGGGACCAGAAAGTAGTGGGAACAACCACCACGTCCTACTTCCGGCCCAGAAACGCGCTCGATGGCCCCTTTGGCCAAGAGGGCTGTGACTTCCTGCTGGAGAAGCGCAAAATGGTCCCCCGACATGCGGTGGAACTGAGGTGGCATGGATGGAGGGGCAGACTCTAAGGGGAGGGAGTAGCCCCTTCGGACGATTTGCAGCACCCACCTGTCCAAGGTAACGGAACGCCAGTGAGGAAGGTGATGGCGAATCCTGCGCCCACCGGCAGGGGGTGAGCCCCAAAGCTCGGACTAGGAAGGCTTTGAGGCAGATGCTGCGGGGCGGAGGTGGACTGACCCGCACGCTGGCCCCCTGTCCCGCCACGGCAGGAACCACGTCCGTGCAGAGGCTGGTTCTGCACAGGCTTCTGGCTGAACGAATGTGTCGGGCGCTCCTTCCGTGGCCACGAAAGGAACGAAAAGTAGACGTGGCCGGGCGCGTGGAGGAGAGACCCAAGGACTTGGCCATAGCTCGGGATTCCTTAAAACTCTCCAGCGCACCATCTGCCTTATCACCAAACAGGCGAGTACCATCAAAGGGCATGTCCATAAGAGAACTTTGCACATCCCCTGAAAAACCAGTGGACCGCAACCAGGCGTGGTGACGTAGGGCCACTGTTGTGGAAATCGCCCTACCCAGTGAGTCCGCGGAGTCCAGTCCACACCTGATGGCGAACTTTGCTGCATCTTTCCCCTCTGCAACAGCTTGGGAAAGCACTATCTGAGCCTCCTCCGGACACTGAGGCAGCACCTGCGAAACCGTATCCCACACTGCGTGGGAATAGCGGCCCAAGAGGCATGCGGTGTTTACCGACCGCAGCCCTAAGCTGGTAGATGAAAACAGTTTCTTGCCGAACTGTTCCAGCTTCTTGGATTCCTTATCCGGCGGGGCGGTAGGGAATGCGCTTTGGGAAGTGGAGGCTTAGATGACTAAGCTCTCCGGGGTAGGGTGGGTTGTCAAAAAAGCAGGGTCACCCGGGGCTGGGCAATGGCGCCTGGCCACGTTTTTATCCACGGGAATCCCCGTGGCTGGTTTAGACCAGGTGCCTATCAATACGTCAATTAACGCCTCATTGAACGGAAGCAGGGTCTCCATAGAGCTTGCCGCCGGATGAAGTACTTCAGTGAGGAGATTAGTTTTGAGGGACACCGTAGGCAGGTCGAGGTCAAGGTCCTCAGCTGCTCTACGGAGCACAACAGTGTATGTGGTGCCCTCCTCCATAGCCACAGCAGGAGGAGAAAGAAAACCAGGGTCAGATGAGAGATAAAGGCCACCTGCATCCTCCAACTCTACTGTCCATTCCTGTTCCAACCCGCACTGCCGTGCAAGAGGGTCCTCAGACCCCTCCCAGTCGTCCCTTTCCTCCACTGCTTGTGGAACAGGCTGCGGCGGTGGGGGAGGGACAGGGGAATATAAATGGTGGAACGGCGCCGGTCGGCACAGGTCCGGCTCCGTGTGCCAATTAGGGTACCAACCAGGAACAACATTTTCCGGGAACCCAGGCAAGGGTGGTGGTGGAACAAACGGAACCCACTGCGGAGCCGGGAGTGGAGCAGAGGGCGATGCCGTGGCCGGAACCGCCGGCTGAGGACCTTGGGACGCCGGAGCCAGAGCCGCCAGCAGTGGAGCCAGCGGCAGGGGAGGGCCCTCAGCATGGACCACGGGGCCCGAAGGCGTGCCGGCGGGAGCCCGAGGCCTGAAAAGGCGGTCCATGGCAACAAGAAAATCTTGCACTTGGGCAGGAGTCGCCGATGAACCCGGATAAGGTGGGTAGGCCCGGGACTCACAGGCTCCGTGGGACCCCCTCGTCCGGAGACCGACGGGGGGACATCGGAGAGCGGAAACGCTTCAACTAATTCTTATGACATCTCTTACCCGATTCAGAGTGTGAAGACTTCAGCCCCGAGGAGCGATGGTGATGGCTCTGCGCGAGGTCCCTCGAACGGCAGGGGGGGGGGTGGGGGGACGACTGTCTGGCCTCCAGCAGCTTGCGGGACCGCTTCCACAAGGCCTTCGGAGCCATGGCCAGACAGTCGGAACATGACCGGAAGTCATGGTCGCGCTTCAGACAGTAGAGACAGACGCCATGGGGGTCCGGCCACCGACCTCATACAGCGACAGGCCCCGCAGGATTTAAATCCAGGCATCTCTACGTGGCACCAGGAGTCAAAGACTCAAAAGTGTTAGACAAAAAGTCTCAAAAGACGGATTTCTGTTTTTACTGTCATGTTTTTAGAGTCAGAAGTAAAACAGAGGCAATGGGATTTAGAGATCTCAGTAAGAAGACGGGAAGTAAGTCCTGCGCCTGGGAAGCTTGCAATGTATTTGTCAAGTGTTCACTTGCATAGCAAATATTTTCTTTTAGTCCATATATTTTTTTGCGTTGATGGGGACCATTTTCCTTAAAGAAAAACATGTATGCCACTGGCTAATGTGAGGATCGGACGTTTGCTTGAAGAGCAGTCCCTTAGAGGCGGACATGCCAGGTGCACTTCCAGCACCTAAGGATCTCTATGTATCGACCTCTTTGGGAGATCTAAACACGGCAGAAGTTAACCTCGACAAACCAAACACTAAAAAGTACAGCCTTTTCTTTTTTTACTCCGTTTGTTTCACCGTTGTATAAAATTAAAGAACAAGTTACTTACCTTCGGTAACAATGTATCTGTAAGAAACATTAGTTAGTTAGATTCCTCACCTTAGAATATCCCCAGGCGTCAGACTGGATCCGGAAGATTTTTCGTCAGCAATACCCCTTGCGCGTCGCTAGGCGTCGTCTGCGGCTCCGCGTCCGTCGTCGGCGTCGTGCGCCGGAATGACGTCGGAGTACTTAGACGCCGCCCTCGCGCGCTGACGTCAGTTCTTGTACATAGCTTTCCGCGCCAGGAACGCAGAGCCATGCAAAGACCAACACTAGTGCCAAAATAAAATATAGGGGCCTGAAAAGGATAACCTTAACCCTAGATGTCAGTTCGCAGAACGGGGAGGATGGGTGGGTCGGTGAGGAATCTAACTAACTAATGTTTCTTACAGATACATCGTTACCGAAGGTAAGTAACTTGTTCATCTGAAAGAAACACGTTAGTTAGATTCCTCACCTTAGAATAGATACCCAAGCAATACCATCCCCGGTGGTGGGTCTGCGAACCAAGATCACACCAGAAAGTCCTGGAGGACAGAACGGCCAAAGAAGCCATCCCTCCGGACTTGGCTGTCAAGGCAGTAATGCCTGGCAAACGTGTGCAGCGAAGCCCACGTCGCCGCCTGACAGATGTCCTGCAAAGGGACACCCCGTCCCAAAGCAGTAGTAGCCGCTGTGGCCCGAGTAGAGTGGGCGCGCAGCCCAACAGGAGGGTCCTTTTTTGCCAAGGAATAACAAATTTTGATGCACAAAACGACCCACCGAGAGATGGTCCGTTTGTGCACAGCTTTCCCCTTCTTAGCACCCACGTATCCAACGAAAAGTTGGTCGTCCACCCGGAACTGCTTTGTGCGGTCCAAATAAAAGGAGAGCGCACGTTTTGGGTCCAGACGGTGGAGCCTCTCTTCCTCTTTGGAAGGATGCGGAGGCGGAAAGAAGGTGGGCAAGGTGACAGACTGCCGAAGATGAAACGGAGTCACCACTTTCGGAAGAAAGGAGGGACGAGGCCGAAGGACAACCTTGTCCGGATGAACAGAGAGAAAAGGAGGCTTTGAAGATAAAGCCTGGAGCTCACTCACCCGTCTAGCCGAGGTGATGGCTACCAGAAAAGCAGTCTTAAGCGTCAGCAGACGAAGAGGACAATTATGAAGAGGACAATTATGAAGAGGCTCAAAGGGAGCACACATTAGAAATGTGAGAACAAGATTCAAGTCCCACTGAGGCATTACAAAAGGGACAGGAGGGAACGTGTGAGTAATGCCTTTTAGAAAGCGTGTAACTACAGGGGACTTGAAAAGAGAAGGCTGATCAGGAAGCCCCAAGAAGGCAGAGATGGCAGCAAGATAACCTTTCAGGGTGCCCAGGGCAGAGCCCTGCCGGGCCAAAGAAAGAAGAAAGAGGAGAACCTCAGAAAGAGGGGCGGAAAGGGGATCCACAGCCTTTGCTGTGCACCATGCCACAAATTTGTTCCACCGGCAGGCGTATACCGTCTTTGTGGAGGGATGCCTGGCTGCCAGAATGACATCACAGACTTCAGGAGGCAAGTCAAATGGCATCAACTGCCGCCGCTCAATCTCCACGCATGGAGGTGGAGGCTGGACAGGTTCGGGTGTAGGACCGTCCCCTGCTGCTGCGACAGAAGATCCTCCCGAAGGGGCAGACGTATCGGAGGATCGGTCAACATACTGAGTAGCTCGGAATACCAGTACCTTCGTGCCCAATCCGGAGCCACCAAGATGACTTGGGCCCGGTCGTACCTGATCTTCTTCAGCACTCTGGGCAGAAGTGGTATAGGCGGAAAGGCGTACAACAGACCGCAACTCCACTCGTGACGAAAAGCGTCGCCGAGCGAGTGCCGCCTTGGAAATTCCAACGCGCAGAACTGCTGACATTGCGCGTTCTCTTCGGTGGCGAATAGATCTAACCAAGGCTCTCCCCACTGCTGAAAGAGACCTTGCGCCACTTCGGAGTTTAGACGCCATTCGTGATCCATCATGCACCGGCGGCTGAGTTTGTCTGCTCTGGCGTTCAGAGAGCCCGCCAGATGTTGAACCACCAGGGTGACGCCCTGGTGTTCCAGCCATGTCCAGAGGCGCAGAGCCTCCTGACAAAGGGTCCACGACCCCACCCCGCCCTGTTTGTTGCAATACCACATGGCGGTGGTGTTGTCCGTGAACACCTGCACGACACTTCCCCTGACAGAGGGAAGGAAGGCTTTCAGTGCAAGTCGGATCGCTCTCAACTCCAACAGGTTGATGTAAAGACGAGACTCCGCCGGAGACCAGAGGCCTCTGATCTCCGCCTCTCCCATATGGCCACCCCATCCCAGGAGGGACGCATCCGTCACCACGACATGCTCCGGTTGGGGAAGGGAGAGGCTCTTGCCCTTGACCCAATCGCGGTCCGTGAGCCACCACTGCAACTGCTGTGCAGTGCCCTCCGAGATCAAGACATGGTCGGACAGGTTGCCGTGATGCTGGGCCCACTGAAACTTCAGGTCCCACTGCAGAGCCCGCATGCGCCGCCAGGCGTGATGCACTAGTAGGATGCAGGAGGCCATCAGCCCCAGAAGCCGCAACACTAGCCTGACCGAGACCCAGGATAGAGGCCGAAAGATGGGAATCAGGGCCTGTATATCCCGGACCCGCTGTTCCGGTGGATGGACCCGGAACTGCGCCGAATCGAGAACCGCTCCGATGAAGAGGAGCTTCTGAGGGGCTCAGGTGTGACTTCGGCACGTTGATGGAAAATCCCAGCAAATGCAGGAGATCCGCCGTAGTCTGGAGGTGGGAGACGACTGTCTGGGGCGAGCCCGCCTTCAACAACCAGTCGTCGAGATAGGGGAAGACTGGAACCCCTGATCTGCGCAGATGAGCTGCGACCACCGCCATCACTTTCGTGAACACCCGAGGGGCACTGGTGAGGCCGAAGGGGAGCACGGTAAACAAAGTGCTCTGGGCCCACCGTGAACCGCAGGTAACGCCGGTGGGCCGGCAGGACAGGGATGTGGAAATATGCGTCCTGCAAGTCCAACGCTACCATCCAGTCTCCGGGGTCTAGGGCAGCTAGAACCTGAGCCAAAGTTAACATCTTGAACCATTCCTTCCGGAGGAAGGTATTGACGTTCCGGAGGTCCAAGATAGGGCGTAGGCCCCCTTTGCCCTTCTTGGGAACCAGAAAGTAGTGGGAATAACAACCACGACCTACTTCTGGGCTCGGAACGCGCTCGACGGCCCCCTTGGCCAAGAGGGCCGAAACTTCCTCGTGGAGAAGATTCAAATGATCCCCCGAGATACGGTGGTGCTGCGGTGGCATGGCTGGAGGGGTCGTCTCGAAGGGAAGGGAGTAGCCCCTTCGGACGATTTGCAGCACCCACCTGTCCGATGTGATGGACCGCCAGTGTAGCAGGTGATGGCGAACTCTGCCGCCCACTGGCGTGGAATGGGCCTGAAAGTTCGGACTAGGAAGGCTTTGAGGCGGATGCTGCCGGGGTGGATGTGGGCTGACCTCGTCGTCCTCCAGAACCGCCTCGGCGGAAACCACGTCCGCGACCGCGCACAGGTTGGTTCTGCGGCTGGTGGCTAGGCGCACGTGAGGAGGCACCCCTTCCTTGGCCACGAAAGAGGCGGAAGTTTGCGACCGCGGGGCCGAGAGGCCCAAGGACTTGGCCGTAGCCCGGGAGTCCTTAAAGCACTATCCGCTTTCTCGCCAAAAAGGCTAGTGCCATCAAAGGGCATGTCCATGAGAGTGCTCTGGACATCGCCCGAAAATGACGTGGACCGCAGCCAGGCGTGACGTCTAAGCGCCACTGTGGTAGAAATGGCCCTACCCAGCGAGTCCGTGGTGTCAAGCCCACATCGTATAGCATGTCGCGCGGCATCCCTCCCATCGGCCAGAGCCTGGGTAAGTCGTGTCCGGACCTCCTCCGGACACAGGGGCAGCGCGTCCTCCACCGCATCCCACAGAGAGTGGGAATAACGGTCCAAGAGACAAGCGGTGTTCAAAGACCGCAGGCCCAAACTAAGGGAGGAGAACAGCTTCTTGCCAAACTGTTCTAGTCTCTTGGAATCCCGGTCCGGCGGGGCGGTCGGGAAAGCGGATTGGGAGGTGGAGGCCTGGATAACCAGGCTCTCAGGGGTAGGGTGTTGGGACAGAAAACTGGGGTCGCCCGGAGCAGGGCGGTGGCGCCTGGCGACGTTCCTGTCCACAGGAGGAACTGTGGAGGGCTTGGACCAGGTGCCCTGCAGAACGTCAATGAGGGCCTCATTGAATTGCAGCAGAGGCTCAGTGGAGCTTGCTGCAAACTGAAGCACCTCAGTAAGGACGTTAGTCCTCACAGCCACGGCAGGCAGCTCGAGCCCAAGGGCTGCGGCCGCCTTGCGCAGCACCACAGAGAAAGCAGCGCCCTCCTCCGAAGCCACAGTCGGAGGAGAGACAAATCGAGTGTCTGGAGAGGTATCCAGGCCACTGGCCTCCCCCAGTTCATCTGCCCAGTCCTGGGACAGTTGAGCCTGAACGGCCATAGGATCCTCGGATCCCTCCCAGTTGTCCCCATCATCCGACTCCTGGTATAGAGGAGAAAGTAACGGAGCCGGGCGGTAGACATAATGTGTCTCTAGCGGCGCCGATCGCGGCGTCCATAGACGCCGTACCAGCACCGGGCCCGGAGTGGGACTGAACCGGGGCTCGACGTCGAGCGGAGTCGACGTCGGGGGTGGTACCGGTGTCGACGCCGGCGGATGAGGCGTGACGAGGTCGACTGGCGTCGGCGGGGACTCGAGAACGGGGCCCACGGGCGCTTGCGGCGTCGAGGCCGGAGCCGTCAACGGCGCCGGGGCCGGAGCCACCGGCAGGCAAGGCAGCCCAGTCGGGTCCGCGGGGCCCGAAGGCGCACCAGCGGGCGCCGACGGCGGAGCCAGATTCCTCATGGCCGAGAGGAAGGCACTGACTTCCGCCGGCGTCGCGTCAGTCCCAGGGACCGGATGGTATGGGGACGTGCGCGGCGCCTGCGGCTCCGCCGGAGCCGCGGGGGTGGAACCACCCGGACCCTCGGCCGAGTCGCGCGACCGGCGAGGGGAGTCCGAAGAGCGGTGTCGCCTCTTGGACTTCTTGGAATGCTTCGACTTACCCGAAGACTTGGATCCCGACGACCGATGGTGACGTCGGCTGCGGCTCCGCGATCGATCCTTGGACCTCCTCCTGGACCGGGATCGAGAGGCGCGCGGAGCCGAGTGGCGAATCTCGAGAAGCTTACGGGACCGCTCCCGTCTAGCCTTCGAGGTCAGGGCCTTGCAGTCCGAGCACGACTCCGCGTCGTGATCGAGGCCCAAGCAGTAAAGGCACCGGCGGTGATGGTCCGTAACCGACATCAAGCGGCTACAGTCCGTACAGGTTTTAAAACCAGGCATCCTACCGGCACCGGAGTTGAGACAGGATCAAAAAGTTAGTCAAAAATTGACTAAAGGGGTAGCTCTCCCGGATCTGCGCTTACTGGCGCGGAAAAAAGAAGAACTGACGTCAGGGCGCGAGGGCGGCGTCTAAGTACTCCGACGACGTCATTCCTGCGCACGACGCCGACGACGGACGCGGAGCCGCAGACGACGCCTAGCGACGCGCAAGGGGTATTGCTGACGAAAAATCTTCCGGATCCAGTCTGACGCCTGGGGATATTCTAAGGTGAGGAATCTAACTAACGTGTTTCTTTCAGATTCACCTATTTATTCCGTAATGGCTTGTGAATACGCGTGTAAGTGTATAACAGATGGCTTGACAACAAAGACTTTCTATTAAAAAGGGACATGCCACAATGCTGCTGGCATAATGGTGAAAGCAAAAGACACACAATTGATGGACAGAATGCAGAACAAATCAAAACATTCACCCCCAGTCAAGAGATCTGGGTTAAATCCTTCATTCTTTTGCTCACCATGCCACCCCAGTTTAGACCTGGCCATATGCAAATCAGTCTTGACCCTGTGCCTCATGGGAACAGTCAAGCCCGAACTGCCAAGCCAGGTCCTCCCTGGACCAGAAACAAGCATCCTAGGACCGGTTTCTGGGTTTCACCCCTCTTCAGCCAGGATAGCTTAATTCCAGGGGCACAGTGAGCCCAGGACCCACGTTTGGGCATGCCTGGCGCACTTAGGGCGAGAAAGCAAAAGACACACAATTGATGGTCGGAATGCAGAACAAATCAAAACATTCACCCCCAGTCAAGAGATCTGGGTTAAATCCATCATTCTTTTGCTCACCATGCCACCCAGTTTAGACCTGGCCATATGCAAATCAGTCTTGACCCTGTGCCACATGGGAACATGGTCTAAACTGGGGTGGCATGGTAAGCAAAAGAATGATGGATTTAACCCAGATATGATTGATTTGTTCTGCATTCCGTCCATCAATTGTGTCTTTTGCTTTCTCGCCCTAAGTGCGCCAGGTATGCCCAGACGTGAGTCCTGGGCTCACTGTGCCCCTGGAATCAAGCTGCCTTTTGTCATTCTCCGTTGACCTTTACCTTTCCAGTGGCTAGTTTCTCTCTGCCTTCATGTGTCTCTTTGTCAAGTGGCATCTACCCCAATGAATATTCGTTCATCCTTTTTCTTTTTTTCTATCTGCCTGCCTCCACTTTAGCCATTGCTCACCGTACCCGTCTCCTTGCTTTCATTTTCATTTTTGTCTGTCTTTTCTCATTTACTATCCATCTTAATCTTGTCAACCTAGCTTTTATGACAATTGAGCGCTCTGTCTCTTTTACCGTTCTGCCCCTCTTTTCCCATTTTCCATGTGCAAACCTTCAGTCTTTTCTACTTCACTTGAATTTTTTCTAACACTCCAACTGTCAGCGTCCTCCCACCTCCTTGCCTTTTCTACGTTACTGTTTTTTCTCATTATAAATTTCTTTTTGTGCCTAATTCTCCTCTCTTGTTTTTGTACCTTTCTCTATGCATTTGTGAAGTTATGCAGTCTTGCCTCCGAGCACTTTGGAACAATGCACGTAGATGCTTAGCAAGTGACAGTACAGCAGATAGGCTTCTGCAGTGGTTTACAAGGCGCACATCCTGGGTCAAAGGGACTGAATGGCATTTCACAGTGCAATATGAGCACACACAGCGTACATCTTCACTCCCTGCAGAAAGGAATCTGCAGAGCCAGCAGGCCGGTGGTGGATCCCTCCAATTCTAGCGAAGCAAGCGGTACTGATAGGATCAATACATCCTAAGCGGCTTCTCCTCACAGTATCTTACAGATATAGTGCACACTATCATGGGCATGAACCATACTAGCTCGGGAATCAGGTGCAATAAGTCAGAATAACACATGGATGTGAAATAGAGGCAGTATGGGCTGCAACATGCCATAAACCTTCCCAATGATGCATATATTGAGACACCCACACACCCGCTTTATGTTGCAATTTGATGCCTTTGTTATCCATCCATTCACCCACCCGCTCATGCATCCATCCATCGACCCTGTCCTTCCAACACCCACCTCTGCCCTTCCATCCATCTGCCCACTCATTGTCCTTCCAAAAAATTCCTCCGCTCGTCTGTCCATCCACCCTTCCACTGTCCTTCAAACACCCGACTCATCCATTAGTTCACCCACGCACTGCCAGTCCAACAGCCATCTACATCCATCAGTCCATTTGCGCACCCACTGTCTTTCCAACACCCACCTCCGTCCGTCTACGTATTTCCTAAGGAGGTGTATATTATGCAAATATAGATATGTAACATAACTGGTATTTAGGACAGGTGACATGCATGCACTATATATGCTAGATAATATACATTTAAATTAATGTGTCAACAATGTAACTAAACACACTCATACACAAGCAGGCACACACGCACGCATATATCCAGTTGCGTTTAATGCATTCTGGAGCCAGCACTTTAAACATTTCAGGCTACTAGGAGCAGCGTACACTTAAGACGTCCAGCTGAATGGAGAAAATGTGTGTAGACAGTCTTGCTTGTAGCGTGAGAAACTGGAGTTTGTTAAGGTAGATTGTAATTTCACCCTTCTAAGCACACAAATGCCACTTGTTTACTTTGCTTGACACGTCATGTGCCTGTAATTTGGTATACACTTTTTGTTTTGGGTGCGGTTTTAAAAACTTTTATAAGAGGATACAATTTGGGCTTGTTCTGAATATGCCCATGTCTATTGAGGAGAGAGTTAAGACTTTCTACAAAAGATGAGATAAGGATGTGTATGAACCTCAAGCTCAACCATATTACAGATCCTGGTTGCCTTGGAAACAACACCCATTTAGCCATCAGAAATCTGGCATTTGCAACTAATAACACCTTTCATACAACTTCCAAATGCAAAAAGGGTAGTTGTGGCGTTGATGCACCACAACATCTGCATTTCCAAGGATAGACCAGTTTTCACTAAGGCCAGGACCGGATTCTTACACCTTGGTGTGTTAAAATGTTTTTTTCCATTACTTAACTTTACTCGGAGTTTAGACAGTAAACTGCCGCTGCGAATTGCCCGACTTGGTAATGGAGCACCTTTAAGCATACCTTTTGCATCTGAAACATTTGCTCCATACTGAACTCCCAAAACAAAAGCGCTCTGCTGCCTGCCACTGCCTACAGTTTCAAGATGTAAAAAAAAAAAAAAGAAGAAAAAAAAAGATAGGTTGTTACACTTGATCTTAGATGCTCCCAAATTACTTTGGACAGTTGATAGCCTTTGGATACGGCAATCCTTCAGTCAAGAATCCTCATGGTGAACAGTAGTGGGGTGTTTGCTTGGCCAAGATGGTGGATGTATTTCTCTAAGGCTCTAGACTGTTTATTTTTGGGAGATTTATACAGCGCAACAGCTACTCAGAGTGTACGGGCACAATAGTAGGCACAGATCATTGTAGTCTTGGAGTTAAAACGCAGAGCTAAAAAGCCATAACTTCAGCATTTTTTTAAAGACAGAAATGTCCTCATAGCCCGCAAATGCTGTGGGAGTGCATTTCAGTCTTTGGCAGCAAGATGAGAGTAAGAGCTACCACCACAGCGTTTTCGTCTGAATTTAGGAATCACCACCAGAAGAGTTAGAGGAGCGAAGGGATCTGGCAGGAAAATAGCTTGGGTATTGAGGACCAGAGTTATAGAAGGCTTTATGAATAATGGTGAAAAAACAAGTTACTTACCTGTACACTGTGGTTATCCAGTATTGATCTCTTTTATAGATTCACATACTTGAATTTTCCAGTCATCATGGTGGGATTCACACGGTAACAGTGAAAATAGCAGTACTAAATACATTACCATAGACCTCAATAGAAAAGAAAACCTAAATTTAGCAACCTTTCAACCTCATTTTAGAACATCCAAAGTTCAGCCAATCACAGCAGAGACCTCAGAGTAACCTTCCCCTACAGATCCCACCATACCTCAGATTTCAAGCACAAGTGCAAATATAGATTACTCATAGGTAAAAAGCTGAGCCTAATCAGGGAGGAGGGAGGGTCGCATGCGATTCTCTCAAATATATCAATACTGGAGAACCATACTGCACAGGTAAGTAACTTTTTTCTCCAGTATTTTATCGTTTATAGATTCACATGCTTGAATCAGATTAGTTAGCAGTATACCAGCAATAAAATATAAAAAAATGACGGTGGGTAGGCAAACTATCCCACCATGATGTAAAAGAGAAATACCATGACCAAGGCAAGAAGTAGAAACATGAAATCATTTGCATACATACCTATACATATAATACAAGTAAAAAAACAAGAGAAGAACAGACGTATAAATAAAAAGGAGGCCAATAGCCGCAAACCTCAGGCAAAGAGGCGACGTAGTGCAGCTTGTCCAACAGCTATATCTGCCTTCTTCCAACCATCGAGACAGTAATGCTTCATGAATGTGAGCATTTGTCCATGTTGCTGCCCTGCATGTGTCAGGTCAAGATGCTCCCACAAACAGGGCTGAAGAAGTTGTCACCTTCCTCGTTGAATGATCCTGCGTCTTTGCAGGTAGCGGGTGGGCATTCTTTTCATGGCAGAAGACAATCGCTAAGGTGACCCAGCGAGCAATACTGGTCCTTGTCAAGGAGAAGGATATCAGTAACAGAGGATTTACGGAAAATCCTTGTTCTTTGCCGATAAAACTTCCACCAGCGTTTAATGTCCAATGAATGGAGAGCTCTCTCAGCTGCCGAAGACAGATTAGGAAAGAACATAGGTACGATTACAGGCTCATTGAGGTGAGAAGTTGAAGGAACTTTAGGTATGAAAGGGGGATTAGTAGGCAGTATAACACTGTCTGCCGGAAACTGGAGATATGGTTATTTTATTGTGAGTGCCTAGATTTCTCCGATACGTCTAACTGACGTAATGGTCAAGAAAAAAGCCACCTTCCAAGAAAGAAACTTAAACTCACATTTGTGCACTGGTTCTAATGGAGGTCGCATAAGCTGCCACACTACTGGAGGAGGTCTAACTGGTGGATAGGCACTAAAGAGACCTTTCATAAATTCTTTGACGAGTCTACTGGACCACAAGGAAGTTTGATCTGAGCGTTTTCCATATCTAAATATTGAAGCAAGGTGAACTTTTATGAAAGAGTGCAAGAGCCCTGCTTTGGCTAGGTGCAAGAGATAAGGCTATACTTACTCAGGTGAAGATGAAAACCGATGCAATGAATGGGCAATACACCATGCACAAAATCTCTTCCATTTTGCAGTGTAGCACTTGAGTGGAAGGAGTTCAAGAGCTCTGCAGTATTGTTTTGCATTCTTCGGGTAGGCTCAAATTCCCAAATTCAGTGATGTGAGGAGCCAAGCCGACAAATTAAGAGAGGGAATTTGCGGATGAACCACTTGGCCCTAGTTTGTGCAGAGATTTCTGATCCTCCTTTGGAGGAAAGAGAATCGGAGCACACTGATAGGTGGTGCAGCTCAGTGTACCAAAATTGCCTTGCCCACCCGGGGGCAATGAGAATCAGCTGACACGGCTTATACTTCATTTTCGGAAGGACTCGAGGAAATGGAGGGAAGGTGTAAGTGAACATTCCCTGCCCATAAAAACAGAAAGGCGTCTCCCCACGACCCTGGTTGAGGATTCCTGGTTGCAAAAAAGGTGGGCATTTTGTTGAAGGATGTA
This sequence comes from Triturus cristatus, assembly GCF_964204655.1. NCBI lineage: Eukaryota > Metazoa > Chordata > Amphibia > Caudata > Salamandridae > Triturus > Triturus cristatus. The sequence continues at coordinate 1,150,900,315 of NC_140585.1, forward strand.
GCGAACAGATCTAATATTGGATAACCCCAGGACTGGAAACCCACCTGCTGTTGCTGATCGTTTAGTATCCATACGTGCCATTGCTTGGACACCCTGCTGAGAAAGTTGGCCCACTCATTGTGGACTCCCGGCGCATGTTCCACCGCAAGGAGATGTGGTTGGCAAGAAGCCACTCCCAAATCTGTGGAGCTTGGAGAGCAAGCACTTGAGCTCTTGTGCCGCCTTGCTTTCAAAAGTAGATCATGGTGGTAGTATTGTCCATCCGGACAAGAACTGAAGAGCCCTGGATTTGAGGCAAGGAATGAGCTCTAGGTTTATGTGGCATTCAGACTCCTGCTTGGACCATTTGCTGTGAACTTGCAATTCCTGGGAGTGAGCTCCCCCTCGATGCATCCAAGGTCATCACTAACTGTAGCAGTGTGAATGAAGGAGAGGCCCTGTGTAAGAGTTTCCTTAGTCCTCCACCAAGACACCGCAGCTTTCACAGGAGCCGAAATGTAAATCATATCGTTGAACAACCCTTGGGATTGAAACCATTGCGCATCTAGCTGCTCCTTGCAGCGGTCGCATGAAGAGATGGCTATCGGGATCAGCGGGATGCACATGGACATCATCCCCAGCATGGACCTGAATATTCTCACAGAAAAAAACATTTTTGATGAGAGAAGGTGTGTTATCCCTTGAATATGTAGAACTCTTTAGTGAGTATGAAAGGCTTTGCCATGATCCCTGATGAGGCATGCCCCCAGGAAAATCAGATTTGGAAGGAATAAGGGATGATTTTTCCAGATTGAGAAAAAGCCCTAGAGACTGGAAGAGATTACGGCAGGCTTGAGTGGAAGCTTTGGCCGCTTGAAACGTAGGAGCCTTTATTAGCCAGTCATCCAGGTAGGGAAACACCTGGTGACCTGAAAGTCTTAGAAAAGCTATGCATGCATTTGGTGAAAACCCTGGAAGCCGATTTTAAACTGAAAGGACGCACCTTGAATTGATAATGGCTCCCTGCCACTTCGAACCTGAGACATTTTCGATGTTTGGGGTGAATGGGAATGTGGAAATATGCATTGAGGAGATCAAGCGAAGGAAGAATCCCCTTTTTCCTTGAGAAGAAGGATCTACTGTAGAGAGCATACTGGAGGATTGTTTTTTGATAAACTTGTTCAGCAACCGGAGGTCCATGACCTGCCTGCATTTTCCTGTTTTCTTCTTGATGAGGAAGAGGTGAGAATAAAACCCCTGTGTGTGTTGTTTGAGGGGTACCTCCTCTATGGCATGTTTGGAAAGGAGTGGTTTTATTTCCTTCTTGAGATCGGGTAGATGAGGAAGCATAACGTTCCGCAGTGGGGCATTTGGCGGATGGACTTGCATTTTTGCAAGAATTTTGAGAGGGCGAACCGAATTGCTGTAGGACTGTGATTGCAAGGCCCTGCTGATACTCATTGTCTCCGGAGTCCTGGAACCTTCCGGCAGATTGCGGTCTCTTATGTCCTGTTGGTCTTGACTAGGACTGTGCAGCATTGGATTGGAAAGATTGATTGGATGGATGGTTGGTAGGTATTTTGAGAATAAGTCTGGAACCACTGTTGAAATTGAGGTCGAGATGTATATTGCCTCCGATCTCTACCTCAAAAGAACTGGAAGCGGCATTGCTGGAGAGTGCCTAGTAATTTTGCTGTGTTCGTGTCTGCTTTTATGGACTGTAGCGCCTCATCTATGTGCTTGCCGAACAAACACTCCCAATCAAAGGGCATATCAAGTACTTTGGCCTATACTTTGGGACGAAAGGTGGTCGCTCTCACCCAATCCTGATGACGCAGCACCGCTGCTCCTGCCATGTGGCGAAAGGCGGTAGATGACAAATCCATGGCAATCTCAATGAGCTCTGAAGATGCTCCTTCCCCTTCCAAGAGAATGTCCTTCGCTTCCTTCTTCTTATCTTGCAGAAGATTCTCCAACAATGAAGAAACGTCCAACTACATCTACTAGTCATATCTTCCCAAGATAGCCATGGCATAGGAGGCACTAATGGTGGTGGCCGATAGAGCAGAAAACCTTTTCCCTATGTTGTTGAGTCAGCGAGCTTCCTGATTAGGGGGAGCAGAACACAGGGACAATTGTTTTTTGGCCCTTCCTTGTGCTGCTTGCATGATGAGTCTGGCCTAGGATGATCAATAAGGCATGTGGGCGAGTTGTCAGTTGCCCTTGTAATTTTTGGCTAGCTTAAGAATTACCGCTGGAATGGGGGCCGGTGTTTTCATTAACTTAAGGCCCTCCTGCCACAAAAAAATCACTTATGAGGCTAGCCCTGATGGAACGCTGAGTGCCTAGCTTGAATTCCTACAAAAAAACATTCAGTCTGTTTAGCCGGCATAGGCAGATCGAAGCACTTGGAGGCACACTCCAAAAGATTGTAAAAGCCACCAATGTCTGCAGGTGGAGAATCCGAAGGAGGTGGGATAGGAGGCAGTGGCATGGGAGGTCATCTCATTTATAATGAGTATCCAAGTCAGTATTGATTTCACCCTCCTTTATTTGTTGCTGTTCCACATCCTGGGTATCCTCCGTGATGATAATCGGTGGAGGTAATACTCTAGTGCAGGTAGAGGCCATTGAGGAGCATTAGCATCTGGAAAGAGTCTATAATAATCGTCAATCATATGACGCAAGTCCGACACGAAAGATACTGGAACATTCACAGACGGTTCCCTAAAGTGATAGCGTTCCTCCTCCCAGTCATCATAGGGGTGACCTCGACCTTGCCTAAGGGCCGAGTCACTCAATGCCGCCAACCGCTCCACTGATCGCGCTCGCTCTGCCACTGCCCGGCAGGGTTCGAGCCCCCGGAGCCCCGCCAGCGCTCTGTTGAAGGTTGTTTTCACTGTAATTTACCGTATTTTCCACTGCTGTTCTTCCTGCCAATTCGTTCATTGTATTTTTTCCCCTCTGTATTTTTGTGCTGTCACAGCCCTCCGCCACCCCCCCCTTGCCTTCTGTGTCCCTGCCCTTTTCCCGCAGCTTCCCCGCGGCCACGCCCCCTCGCCGCCCCGCTCCCGTTTATTAGGCAGCCCTCTCGCTCTCTCGGGTTGACCTCGAACTTGCCTAAGGGCCGAGTCACTCACTGCCGCCAACCGCTCCACTGATCGCGCTCGCTCTGCCACTGCCCGGCAGGGTTCGAGCCCCCGGAGCCCCACCAGCGCTCTGTTGAAGGTAGTTTTCACTGTAATTTACCGTATTCTCCACTGCTGTTCTTCCTGCCAATTGGTTCATTGTACTTTTACCCCTCTGTATTTTTTCGCCGTCACAGTCCTCTGCCACAAAAAAACCCTCCGAGTCTCGACCAACACCCTCACCACCGCCGAGCACATGCACTTCCAGATCCACACCGACCCCAACACTACCCTCAGAGGAACACTCGTCTACAAAAGACCTCCCGGACCCCGACCACAGTTCAGAAACACCATCGCCGACCTCATCAGCACCCACGCCCTCACCTCCACAGACTACATCCTCCTCGGGGACCTGAACTTCCACCTCGAGAACAACAACGACGCCAACTCTACCACCCTGATCGACAACCTCGCCAACCTTGGACTCAAACAGCTCGTGACAACACCCACCCACGTCGCCGGACACACACTGGACCCCATCTTCTCCGCAAGTCCCCAAGTCTCCTTCAACCACACCACCGAACCCCACTGGACCGACCACAGATGCGTCCACTTCACCTTCAGGAAACCCACCACCGCACCCAACAGCTGCCATGCCACTGCTGGGGCAAGGTCACCAGTGATCAACTGACCGCCACCCTCGCCCTGAGACCACCCGGGGCCCCCACCGACTCAGACACTGCCGCCATCAACCTTAAACAGTGGATCAATGACTGCGCCGACACCCTCGCCCCACTCAAGACCTCCGCTATCAACTACACCAACAAGAAAGCCGCATGGTTCACTGAAGACCTCCGAACCTCCAAGCGCACCAGCCGAAAACTGGAGAAGAAATGGCTCCAAGACCGAACTCCAGACAGCTACACTGCCCACGAGAACGCCACCCGCAGACATCACCAACTTATCAGGACCACCAAAAGGACTGCCTTCAAGGACCGCCTAGACAACAACGCACACAACACCAAAGAGCTCTTCAGCATCGTGAAAGAACTCTCCAACACCAGCTCCAACACCAATGACATCCCACCATCACAAGACTTGTGCGACTCACTGGCCACCTTCTTTCACCGCAAGATCACCGACATCCACGACAGCTTCAATTCCGACACCCCCACTCCCACCGCCGAGACCACCACCCCTTCGACCTCCATCCACACCAGTCGCCTGACCACCGGGTCCTACGTCCGCTACGAAGACACCATCAAGACCATGAACTCCATCCACTCCGGATCCCCATCTGACCCCTGCCCTCACCACGTTTTCAACACAGCCAGCACAGTCATCGCACCCCATCTCCGGAAAACAATCAACACCTCCTTCGAGACAGCAACCTTCCCGACGAGCTGGAAACATGCCGAGATCAATGCCCTACTGAAGAAACCCAAGGCGGACCCCAAGGACCTCAAGAACTTCCGGCCCATCTCCCTGCTCCCTTTCCCGGCGAAAGTCACGGAGAAGATTGTCAACAGACAGCTGACCCGCTACCTTGAAGACAACAACATCCTGAACCCTTCCCAGTCAGGCTTCCGCAGCAACCACAGCACCAAGACCGCCCTCATCGCAGCCACTGATGACATCAGGATCTTGATGGACAAAGGAGAAACAGCAGCCCTCATCCTTCTAGACCGATCAGCAGCATTCGACACGGTCTGCCACCTCACCCTAACAACACGCCTCCATGACGCCGGAATCCAAGAGAAGGCCCTGGCCTGGACCACAGCCTTCCTCTCCGGCAGAACCCAGAGCGTCCGCCTCCCTCCCTTCCGATCCAAGACCACGAGATCTGCGGCGTCCCACAGGGATCTTCCCTCAGCCCGACGCTGTTCAACATCTACATGGCACCACTCGCCCACGACAACACAACCTCAACATCATCTCCTACGCAGACGACACCCAGCTGATCATATCCCTCACCGAAGACCCCCACACCGCCAAAGCCAACCTCCAAAGAGGAATGAAGGCCGTCGCCGATTGGATGAAGGACAGCAGGCTGAAGATGAGCTCAGACAAAACGGAGGTCCTCATCCTCGGCCCCACCCCATCAGCCTGGGACGACTCCTGGTGGCCAACATCGCTAGGAACAGCCCCGGAACCCACCGACCACGCACGCACCCTGGGGATCATCCTAGACTCCGCCCTCTCCATGACCAACCAAGTCAACGCCATCTCCGCGTCCTGCTTCAACACCTTCCGAATACTCCGCAGGATCTTCAAATGGATCCCCCCCGACACGAGAAAAACTGTCACCCAGGCCCTCGTCACCAGCCGACTGGACTACGGGAACGCCCTCTACGCAGGAACAACTAACAAGCTCCCGAGACGGCTGCAAAGTATCCAGAACGCCTCGGCACGACTGATCCTCGACGTCCCCCGTCGCAGCCACATCACACCCCACCTGAGAGGCCTCCACGGGCTCCCCATCAACAAGAGGATCATCTTCAAGCTCCTCATCCACGCACACAAGCCCTACACAACACCGGACCAGCATACCTCAACGACCGACTCCGCTTCTACACCCCCACCCGCAGCCTCCGCTCTGCCAACCTTACCCTCGCTACAGTCCCTCGCATCCGGAAAACCACCGCCGCCGGCAGATCCTTCTCCTACCTCGCCGCCAAGACCTGGAACACTCTCCCTACCAACCTACGACAGACCCAGGACCTGCTGGCCTTCAGACGACTTCTCTAGACCTGGCTCTTCGATCAGTAGCAGCCCCCCCCAGCGCCTTGAGACCATCACGGGTATATAGCGCGCTTTACAAATGCTTGATTGATTGATTGAGGGGTTAACTGTGATGGGCTACAGGCAGGGCCAAACATACTATCATCCTCAGACTCTTGAAAGTCCAAAAGATGAGCTGGAGGGAAAGGAAAATTTTTAAAGAAATCCTCCATTTGTTTGGGATGCAGTAATCTGGCTTTTCCCTCCGTCGATGGACTGGACGACAGTGCTATCGCCGATACAGCCATTTGTGGCACCGTCGCTGCTCCGTGTACGACCTTCGTCTGCAGAGCCATCTACGGGGCGATGGTAAACGGTGAAATCCCCGTCAACGATGAAGGTCTCATTAACGATGACGCAGTCGTCAATGTTAGTTGTGGACCGGTCGATGCTGCAGCTGTCGACGTTTTGTAGTCGTGGCGGTCGCCGATGAGACCGTCAGCTATGTAGAGACATCAGTTTTTTTCGTGGTGGTGAGAGTGTTAGACGACAAAGCCGTCAACGGATGAGATGAATGGTCCCTGACAGAAGTCAGGGAAGCTGAAGCTGGTGCGGAGAATGATTTTGAGGTCACCGCTTAAGGTTTTTTTGTGGTGTTTCACCTCAGATTTATCTTGCTTCTTGGGCTTGGATCTTTTTGAGTCTCCAAGTTGAGAAGAGGCGCGGTCTTCCTAGAGGAAGAATGGGCTTTTCCCTCAGGTTCCGGCTCCAAGTCTGAAGTAGACTTTTTCTTTTGGAGTCAAAGGAGCAACCTACCCTCTCTGTCCTTGAGTCTTGGCCAAAAATGTGCAGCAATATGTGCATTCCCTGGGTTTATGGTCAGGGTAGAGGCAATAAAGACATTTGTAGGGGTCTTCAGACAACAGCCTACACTTCCCACAAGTTTTATAGGGTATGAACAACCCTCTTCTATGCTCTGGCATTTTAAAAAGGAGAGGAAGACACAGAACAATAGTACCTTGAATGTAGCTGAAAGCTGGAGGTCAAAAGTTGAAGAGAAAAACTGTCACCGAGCAGAGCTCAGAGCTGGTGACAGGTGTCTGCTGTGATTGACTGAACTTTAGATGTTATAAAATGAGGTTGAAAGGTTGCTAAATTGTGGTTATCTTTTCTATGGAGGTCTATGGCAATGTATTTAGTACTGCTATTTTTACTGTTACTGTGGGACTCACACCATGACAACAAGGAAGATTCAAGCATGTGTATCTAAAAAAGATACACTACTGGAGAAGTCCTTTGAACCTCACCGTTCTTTAACAGGAGGCCAATGCAGTTTTCTCAGGTACGGCTGGATATGCGTCCTGCTGGGCAGCTTCAACAAAAGACATGCTGTAGCATTCTGCACCAACTGCAATCTTCTCAGGAGATAGGACATTAGACCTAAATAAAAGGAATTAGCGTAACCCAGCCTGGCAGTGATAAGTACATGGATAATGGTTTTCTGCTGCAGGGTAGGGAGAAGATGGATACCTTTTAAAGGCTCTTTAGAAGTCTGAAACAGACGCCAACAAAACTCGCTATTTGGGGGCAAAGGAGGCTGCATTGTCAAACTTCACTCCCAGGTTAGGTGCCACTGAGGCCGGAGCAGGTGAAGAATTAACCTCATTGGGTCAGATGTTATTGTCCCAGCGCAGTGGAGGGGTCCCAAATAGCAGTATTAAGTCTTGCTGACGTTACACTGGAGGCTGCTATTGTGAATCCAGTGAAACAGTACAGCCTTGCAGGTCCTGGAATTATTCTGTGCATTGGGGGCTTTTTTATCTAGTGTGAGGAGCAGTTGAGTATCGTCAGCGTAAGACTATTTGTATGCCGAACGATTTAACCAGGGAGGCCATAGGAGCCATATAAACGTTAATAAGCATAGGGCTCAAAGCTGACCCTTGAGGTACCTCAAAGCTCAATGACTTTGGATGAGAGGTTAATGGGGCCATCCACACAGATTGAAGCCCATCTGTAACAAAGAAACTCGGCCAGGTCAGCGCTGGGCCGCTCAAGCCTATGTCTCTAAAACGTTGTAGTAGTAGCAGGTGAGAAACCGTTTTGAATGGTGCAGATAGATCCAGGAGAATCAGGGCTGCCTGATTCCCCTGATCCACCATCCGATTGATAATGTCAGAGTCCTCTAGAAGCATGGTTTTTTGTCCTGAATCCCGGACGGAAACCCGATTGCGAGGGATGTAAAAGATTGTCCCTTTTTAAGAAATCCGATAGGTGCCGGTTTACACGTTTTTCCAATATCTTGGCAACAGCAAGCAACAAAGATATTGGTCTGAAATTGGACAAGTCTGCTTTGTCAGCAGTCAGTTCTTTAGTAGTGGAATTCATTTGGCCTGCTTCCAACAGCTGGGAAACCAAGAACGACTGTAGAGGCAGATTTAGTAGCTGATTTAGGATGAGATTAAATACCACAGTGTCCGGAGCCAGGATTTTTTTTGGGGGGGGGGGGGGGAGGGGGGGGGGGTCGAGGCGTGTCAGGGGTCATCTGGGGAACCAGACTTACAGGACAGCAAGGCCTGAGCCGATTCTTCAAAGGGGATAAAGGGCATGGGAACAAACTCTAGCAGAGAGGGACTCTACTCTTATGGGAAGGCGGAGCCTCTCGATGATTCATACCATCGCAAAGACTGCTAAAGGGAATCAACTATCCCTTTAATATTAGAGTTAAAAATACTCAGAAAGGTGATTGCAAAATTTTAGGGATGACGTCCATAGCTAGAGTAGAGCGCCGGGTGAGTTTTTTGACAATTTGAAATAGTTCACCTGCTTTATTTTGGTTGGTATCAATTTGAGTAATAAGGAAATCTGCCTGAGTTTTCTTGACAAAACACACAAGAGGATGGACAGAATGTTGCACAATGGCAAAACATTCACCCCCAGTCAAAGATCTGGGTTTAATCCATCGTTATTTTGCTCACCACGCCACCCCAGTTCAGACATGGCCATATGCAAATCAGTCTTGACCCTGTGCCTCATGGGAACAGTCCAGCCCGAACTGCCAATTTATTGCTGCATATTCCACAAGGACAGGTTATGGAGAAGGAGCTTTCCGTGGAGGTCCGAAGGGGCATCCCAAATGGAGTTTCAAATCTCCTAAAACTGTAAAATCAGCATATTTCAGCATGAAAGTCGACAGAAATTCAAATAAGGATGTTAAAAAAAATGGATTGCTGGGCCCAGGGGCCGGTATGCCAGTGCACCAGCCAAGATTGTATAGGCAGAGAGTAAGCAAAACAAAAATCCATTGACTCAGCTCCCAGGAGCTCCCTAAAGTCGAACGTGGTACAGTTTAGAGTGAGTCTGTAAACAACGGCAATACCGCCCCCATCTTTCGTCTTCTCGGTCGCAGTGTAATATTGCAAACTCTGCCGGGATAACCATTGCAATATTCGGCGCAGCGCTATCCGACAGCCACGTTTTAGTGAGTAAGAATATATCCACTTTATCTTCACTTAAAATGTCATAGATATGTTGTGCGTTTTTATGAAGAGAGCGTATGTTACATAAAAGGGTGTGTCACTTCAGTCCTTTTTTAGGATTTTGGGATGAAGGAGGGGCTCTGGTGTAGCTGCCGGGGAGGGGGGAAGACAATTTCAGGAACAGTAAAAGTGCAGTGGGAGCAGGAGGTTAAAACAGTGGAAACTGGCATACCAGGACAAAGATACTACTATTGTAAGGAATATAGCTCAGCAAGGTGTAGAAGTGCTGCAAGTCGGTTCTAGAGGATCACAGAGTGCAAACATCTTGCTTTAGGCGCACCTTTGGCACGCCAGTGGCACGTTCGTGCACTGGCCCGTTTTTTCTGGAAAGCAGGCATCCACGTGGCCTGACACCTAGTCCGCTAACCGACCAAAATGGCAGCCAGAGCGGTAGTGTAGGGCGTACTGACCCCTCCCTATTCACTGCAAGATTGTATATTGCAAATGAAGGGGCACAGACTCCAAATCAAGGACTCAGTCATATTCCCCTGTAGCACGCCAGACTCAAATTAGGCAATGTTGCATACCATTCAGCGTTCAGGTAAGTGAAAATAATTCAGGCATTAAAACATTTTTCAAGCAAATGGTTCACAGCTTATAACATTAATTTAATTTTTTTTTAAAAGACCATTTACACGCTAGGTCCATAATACATAGACTGGCACCAAGGAATCCAGCCCAAATCCAGCCATCAGTTAGCCTATTTATCAGTGGAAGCCTTCCCGTACCTTCTTTGCGGTAGCAGTGATGCTGAATTTCCTGTGGCGGACAACCCTCAGCTTCTGGTTCTCATCTACCAGAGCATGCGGCAGGATTGTCTATCAATGGGGAGTCCGTTGAGTGCAAGGACAAAGGCACCCGCCATAGGTGCACAACCCTTTGTGAGAGCCCTTACTGGGGTGGTGAGGAGATATCCTCCATTGAGCACCCTGGCACTCAGAGACCATGGAGCCTAGCAGGTCAAAACCCATAAAGAAGCCATGAAAGCTTCTTTGGGCTTGGCGCGGCCTGGTTAACAAGACACCAGACTATGTCCAGTGGTCCTTCACCATTTGCCTGTCATTTGCTGATGTGGTGCAGTCAGGGTTACTGGCTCAGACTGTGAGCGCCAACACAGAAATGAGAGCTTCACATGGTCACTGATGGGTGCTGGTGTGGCCTATAGGTCTGATCTTGATCATGTTGATAACTGCTTGGCTATTGGAGTGGGGCTAGTTACCCTTGCCACGGGCTTGGCAGTATATTAAGGCACAGTGAGACACTGACAGGTTAAGGTCTGACATTAGTAATAACTTGGCATGTTGTGGAGAACAAAGGACTTGACCCCCAGCTCTGTCCCAGCTTTCTAAGTAGGAGTGAGAAATGTCAAGCACTGGACGCACAGGCAGACACTGCACAAATGGCAGTCATTGTAATCCTTGACTTCAGCAGCTGGGAGGCACGATTGTATCGAGTCTTCTCCGCTCAGCACAGCACCAGAGAAACTGGATATTTCATCGAAGACTGGAACTGCGGAATCAAGTCTACTTGCAATCTGAGCTGGGTGATTGAGTCCATGAGTGCAGGTACCCGGTCTCTCTGCCTGTACTGGAATGAGCCGGAAGAACGCCAGACACAGTGGGTAGACTGGGTCTGTTGTGTTTCCTGCCCAGAAATACTGTTGTTGCCACACCCCCTGAAACAGTGATCATCTGGTGAGCTGCATTCCCATTAGCGTTATTCTAAAACAAAATGGGATTGATCTTCTATACACTGAACTGCTTGTTACATACTTTAATGGCACAGCTAACAGTGTACCTGGTTGTAATTTACAATCAGTGTTTGAAGAGGCGACAGATGCTTCTTGATTGACTCTCTAGAAACAAAGATGATCTGGCCTTTTATCTTGAGATAAACCTGTTGGAAAGACGACAACCTCAGACCTCCTATGCGGTTCTCATGTTATTAATAATTTTTCTCCTATGACAAATGTTAATGATAGGCCAGTCGATGGATAGGTTAAGTAAATTGATGCTAGAGACTGGCCAGATATCGGAGTTGAGACATGGGTCTGAATAGCAATCTTGAAACAGGGGGTTGTTTGGGAGCAAGATCACATGAAATAGTTTGCAGCCTTATAAGTGAAGTGCAAGCTATACAAATTCCAATTTTACAAACACTTACGTTTGAGACATGCCCTTAAGGTCCATCAAGCAGACACAGTTGCCCTTCCTGAGTACAACATTCTAGAGGCCAAACTGACAGCAGACTGTCCGAGCATGAGAGGCATCTCTAGACTAGGATTTCATTGTGGCTAGTGCTCCTGAGCTAAGCTCTCAATGGGAGGAAAACCTGTGTCCACTGTAGGTGGTTGACTGGAGACACATACAGATGGCTCCTTGGGAACTAGCTATACCATCATGGTTGCATCGGATCCAACTTCATTATCTACACAAGATCCATGTTATCCCGGGAGAACATGGCGGCCGCTAGCTCGATTCAGTCGCGAGCTCTCCTAGGCTGGCGGTATCGGAGGAATTCATGAACTCACCTGTGTCTTTCTGAATGCTTTTTGGAGTGTAAGGAGCGTGGAGCTGGGGTGACGAACGGGCTGGGGGCTGAAATTCTTAGTTTGAAGGATTCCATTTCAGTGGTTTCTGTTGCCCAACTCGGAAAACAAGGCCCGGGAACACTGGGAGGAGTGTGGGCGGAAGCTGCAGCGCGGCTCAGCTGGAGCCCCCGCTCTGGTGCTAGGATCGGTTTCCCGGCGAGAGGGATCAGTAAGTGTCAGCTCTCCGACATTACGGGCGTGGGGAAGTTCATAATTGAAACTTCCCTTGTAAAGCAGCAGGAGCCAGGAGATGATTTCGGAGATCGCCTGATGACCCCGGTAAGGAGGAGGGAGCGGGTTTTACCAGAAGGCTGTCTCAATACTGGCACTAATATTGAAAACTCCAGGCAGAAAGCAACCTCCCCGGTAAATAATGAGGAAAGAGGGAGATTAAGTAACACGGTGGGAACTGTGAGTGGTGTGAATAGGTACACCTTAAGAAGTAGAGGTGTTTGGGGAAAGGGTGAATTAGCTCTAACTTCACTCACTTCCAGGGATATTCTACCAAGGGTTCCTGTAGTCTCACCACCCACATTGAGCGAGCCAACTGTGTGTAGTTTGCGTTCCTCTAAATCTATAAAATTGCCCGCAGTAAAAACTGGACAAAAAACAAATATAAAGTATGCAAAGAAAGTCAGAAAATATAAATATTACTCCCTCGCTACGTTCTTATTTTAAAGTACAGGCACAAGGAGCCTCTGTCTCAGTAGACTATCAAACCAATCTCAAATCTTCCTCTCAACCCCAAAAGAATATACTATATATTCAAGGGGGAGAAAGTATGGCAGCTGCCGGCCTTCAAAAAATTTAAGACTGATCATATTCTATTAGAAAACAGGTTCGATCCTTTAGCGGAAGAGAATCTAGCCTAGAGTCCAGCTAACATTAGCTCTAGCTCCACTCAGAGTTCCAGTTCTATCTCAGTTCTCGCAGAAACCCAGTCTCAGGACAATACAGGCAATCCCTCTCTGGGCATGGTTCTAACAAATCCCCCCCCCCGGTCTGGAAAACGTATTGTCCACTCTACTAACAGAAGTCAGAGAGAAATTCACAACCTCAGAACTTAACCAACAGATAATACAAGGTTATTGCGAAGTTATGGAGGAGAAAATTAACAGTTTGGTAGATAGAGTGGGGGCTATGGAAACCGCATACAAGGATATTTCTACAAAAGTTGATAGTAACCAGGAAGAAATTAAGAAGCTTAAGAACAGTGAAAAGGACCTTAGAGATCAACTAGAATCCCTTGAAAACAGCGCAAGAAGGAATGATATTAGAATTCTAAATGTTCCAGAGAGCCCTGAAGGGGGGGGGGGGGGGGGGGATATTAAGGCCTTTGTAATTACCCTTCTAAAGGAATATAATTTGGATCTCGATCAAACTACACTAGAAGAAGATATACAAAGAGTCCATCGTGATCCTTTTGTGAATCGTCCGGGCAGAAAAACAGCAAGAAGGATTCTAGTGAATTTTAAAACATAGACTCTGAAAGAAAGAATCCTTTCTGGAGCTTTAAGGGCTGGAACATATAAAAAAAATGATTGGTCTTTTCGTATCAGGTCCGATATCTCCTGTTCTACCCTGGATAGGCAGTGGGAACTTGGCAGTTTTATCCAGGAACTAAGATTTGGGCGCCACTGCAAATATAAGATTTCAGGCATCTCTGAGGGTCATGAGAAACAACAAAATGTATAACTTCAGAGATCCAAATGAGGTGAGGGACTTCATTGAGCAGATCAAGCCACAATTGGTAGAATATCTACCTAATGCCGACCGCCATGCTGAAGGAGAGTTCATATAAGGTATCTACAGTATACCTCTAGTTAGTAGGGAGGGTGGGGAGGGTCACTTGTAAAAAATGCAATCGTAAAAAACAAAAATTGAATCACATTGGGTGGAGGAGCATGTAGGAGAAAATATAAAAAAAAATGTCCTCTTTTGTCGTTATTAGTTACCTTTTTTTGTGTATTGCTTGCTTTTTCTTCATTACTGGCTGAGTTACCCTGGTCTTTCTTGGTATATCAATTCCTTTTATGGCTGGCCCGGATAAACCTAGGCCTCTAAAGATATTAACGTGGAATGTCAACAGACTTAGGGTATCTTCGAGAAGGAGGAAGATCTTAGAATATTTGAAGCTGAGCGATTCCGAGGTTATTCTTATTCAGGAATCCAATCTTCTTAAAGAATAACGGTCTGAAATTCTAAAAAGTCAACAATGGATTGACCATTGTATATGTACTACGCAATCTTGCACAGCTAAAGGTGTGGCAATTTATTCAAAAAATCCTCTCAAGCCGTATTAGGAGATATCGTGGTAGATCCCTTAGGTAGATGGTTAATTGTGAAGGCAAAAATTCATGGCGTATGGCTCGCCTTTGTTGGATACTATGGCCCAAATTTGGACGACCCTACGCCTTTATTCTTGCACTTAATAGACTTAAATGAACCTATTATTTTGGGAGGTGACTTTAATGTCTTTTTAGATCTAGCACATGACAACCTCTAAGAGGGCATCTGTGGCTACACCCAAAATGAGGAAAGCTTTGAAACATTTGATCCAAGATATTGGCCTCATTGACATCTGGAAATGTATGGGCCCTAAGAAAGAGGCAGAGGGGGAAAATTCACTTTTCATAACAAAAAACTAGGACATCGATCCAGGATCGATTTTTTTCTGGTAGACCCTGCCATTAGCAACAATACCAAGAAAGTCACTCATATCCCAGAACATCTATCCGATCATTCTGCGTTCTCACTTGAGATTCTGTTTAAAGATAGCGCACCTGTGCGGCGCTGGACTTTGAACCGAACCTTACTTTCAGATAATCTGAAAAAAGCAACTAATTCGTTTTTTTCCTTTAACCTTGATTCTGCTCCCTTGAACAAGTTGTGGGATACATACAAAGCCTATATTAGAGGTATTCTATCCAGTCTAAGTGTATCACAAAACAAAAAGGTCAGGGAGGAAATCAAAACCTTAGAAGTTGCTATCAAAACATTACAAGGCACCATAGTGTATACTTCAAACACAACAATTAAATCACGGTTAGAAGGTGAGCTGATAAAGGCAAAGGCTAATTTAGCAGATTATCTGGAAGCCAGGGTAAAACGAAAGTGGGAAGCCAGCAGACTTGCCAACTATGAATACGGAGAAGGGAGTGGCAAACTTTTGGCTTGGAAGATTAAAGCTAACCAGGCTAGAAATACCATCAAAGAGTTAAAGTGCCAAGTCACTGGGAATATTATCTCTGAGGATGGGGAGATTGAACACGCATTTGTCCAGTTTTTCCAGGGCTTATATACAGAAGATACTGCTCCTAGTAAGGAGCAGATAGAAGTGTTCTTTCGGGATTTAGACCTTCCTTTCCTTAATGAAGAAACTAAAAGTGATTTAAATGCCCCTATTACAATGGCAGAAGTCTATAACATAATAAACAGCTTAAAAAAAGGGAAGGCTGCAGGGCCGGATTCCCTTCCCAATGAAATCTATACTTTACTGAAAGATTAATTGGCCTCAATTTTGCTTAAGCTTTTTAACTCCGTTTTTTACACTAAACCAGGACCTTCCTCTTTCTTGGGACCTTGCCACTATAAGAATTCTTCTCAAACCTAAGAAGAACCAGAGGGTCTTCGAGTCGTATAGACCAATTTTACTCCTTAATACTGATTATAAGGTATATACGCAGATTCTCACTAAAAGGTTAAATCAGCTGGTAGGCTCTTTATTACACAGTGACCAAAAGGGCTTCATGAACGGGAGGCAATTACATGAACCGACGCATGAGTTACTAAGCACAATAGATCTGGCCACAGAATATGGCAAACCCTTGACGGCTATGAGACGTGACGCCGCTAAAGCCTTTCATAGGGTCAGCTGGCCTTTCCTCCAAGAGGTGATCGAGCGTTTTAATCTGAGACAAACTTTTGTATCAGCAATTAAGGCTCTCTATAAAAACCCGATGGATAGAGTGCTTGTCAATGGGAACCTCTCTAAACAATTAAATATCGGTAGAGGTACTAGACAGGGATGCCCTCTTTCTCCACTGCTTTTCAATCTTTACATTGAACCATTGGCTATAAAAGTAAGAGCATGCAGGAACATACTTCCTTTTTCATGTAATGGTTGGGAAAAGAAGATAGGGCTTTATGCTGATTATTTTTACGGGCCACCTACACTTGTCGTTACCAGCTATATGGGAAACTTTGGAGTGCTTTGGTAAAATATCTGATTATGCTGTTAATCTCGATTTTCTGTTGATCATGCAATGGAACACAAATTACCAGGGCGGTCTAATTAGACAAAATATCAGATATTTAGGGATTTAGTTGTTCAAAACCTGGACAATTTAGCAAAAGTGAATTTTGATACAGTCACTTCTAAAGTAAAGAAACAACTTCAGATCTGGGATTCCTTACCCTTATCAGGTAAATCAAACCTTTTAAAAATATCAATTTTTCCAAAATATACTTTCTTACTCAATACATTCCCTTTAGAATTTAAGAAGGAGTGGATAAAGAAAGTACAAGTCCTTTTTTCTAGCTTTATCTGGGGGAATCAAAGACCCAGAATTGCCTGGAAAAAACTCAGAGAGAAAAAGAAAAATGGCAGTATAGCAAGCCCAGATCTCCTCCAATATCAAAGAGCTTTTCCCTTAAACATTTTCAGGCAATTGTTGAAGGATACCCCTGACCTTTCACCACTCTTTCGTGCACTTACATTTGGCCCACCAGATTGATCTAGTTTTTTCCTTTTCAAATTTGGTGACCCCAAATACTTTTAAAAAGTGAGACTAAAGATCCTTCGGGGGGCATGCAAAATTTGGCATCAAATAAGAGTTTTGCTAGATACCGTATTATAGCCACTATGCGCCTATCTGGAAATCACCTGGTACACCTAACAGTTTACAAGATGCTCTTGCAGTACCTATGAAAGAAAGAGGAATTCTTAGATGGGGTCAACTTTTTAAAGGTGCGGAACTAATCCGTTGGCAAAGAATGCAGGAGATCTCAGAGGGATCTGTCTCTAAATTTAAGTATCATCAATTACTAAGTTGGGCCAAAATGCCAAAAAAAGGGGGAATGGGCAACCTGTTCTAGGAATCCAAAATCTTCTTGCACCCCCCTGTGCGTAAAGAGGTACCAGAATGGTACTGGATGCTGATACAGTCAATGGAAGACACTAGCCTTGTTAAAAGCGATCTGGATTAAGGAACTGCCAGCGTACGACCTCGAAAAACTATGGCAAGTATCTTTGTCCTTCCTATGGTCCTGTGTGAGATCTGCTACACTAAGAAAAAAAATCACCTTTTTACAATCCACAAGGCATATTGGACACCTGGTAAATTGGCAAAAATGGGGTCTCAAGCTGTGAGGAACTGTCCAAAGTGCGGAGAAGTAAACGCAGACGAAGCACATATGTTCTGGCAGTGTCCTTCCATCCAGATCTTCTGGCAGAAAGTGGGTATGACGCTTTCTGGAATTGTGGGTCATGAAGTCAAGGTGAGCCTGGCATTGGTTATTTTTGGGGTAATACCGGTCGAGGAAAGCAATAGGATATGGTTTAAAGCATATAAAGTGCTTACTTTTACTTTAGTTCTTTTGGCGTGTAGAGAGCTGTGTATTAAATGGATTTTATCTATTCCTTCTCTCGAAAGAGAGTGGGTAAGCTCGGTACAAAGAATAGCAAAACTGGATAGCGCAACTCAGAATACGAAAAGAACAACATTTTGGAGCATGTGGGGTAATTGGTAGAAGATAGCCTATCTCTAAATTAGATGCCTCTCTACATTCTCCTTTCTTTTGCGTTTTTTTCTTATCAAATTTGTATTGTAACTTTTTTTCAATCGGTTTTATTATCGTTTATACTTAGTCCAATGATTATCAATCAGAAATACAGTTTTTTTTTAGATTACAGGGGATTGGAATGGCATCCTCTCTGGGGCATAATCTGCAAGCACCTGTATAATTGAAGTAAAAGATTGGGCGGCAAGGTATTGGGAACCTGAGATGTGATCCAACCCTCCTTTTATGGAGTGACTGGGTATTTCCCATTTTTGAATTGAGACAGCCCAAATCCGTTTTCTATCTCCACTTCTATATTGATTTAACAAATGAGGATTTTAAAAAAACAGAAATACCCATGTTATCCCAGACAAGCCATGGAAGAGGAGTGGGATTCCCTCACAGGACTGCCCTAGATGACACTCCGGAACAGAACACTTTTTCCATACGCATGTGTGGGCATGTAACCAGATATGGCATAATATACTTCAGCTCTGTCCTCGGAAGGCCAATTGATCCCTCCCACTAAAGTGATACTCTTGGTGGTGATGGCAGTTAGGTGTCACCCATGGGCATAGTACCCTAATAGAGGTTTTCTGTTCTCGCCAAAAGAGACATGCCCAGATAGTGGTCTACAGAGGCAGCCATAGCGATACAGAGAATGGATAAAATCAATGAAAAGATACTCCTGCCTACAGGAACCCATCTACTGAACCAGAGGCTGTACATGCAAACATAAAATCTGAAGGAAGTGGCGAGTATATTTCCATATATCTGTCACCTACTTCCACTGCCACATTGGAACTTGCGACTTTGCAATGGAAGTACTGTGCCATATTGAAAGCTACTCTTTGTTGAAATGAAACTACACCATAGGTTATGCGCCATCGGTTTTAAAAATGCAATAAAAACAATTTCATTTTCAAAAGACTCCTCGTGAAGGTAGCTTAACATCAGAAATGTCCACAACACCTCACCGTTTTGATGACATTTCTCACTGTTGTGGTTTACGCAATTTTTATTTCGCTATACGATGGGAGCTTAGACAGCTATCTCTCGTGCTGTACCCTATTTGTGTATATTAATTGTGACATCTCCCCAGTCTCATGGAAATCCATAATTCTTTGCTTATACTGTAACTGTTCCAGATGGATACAAGGATGAGCTCAGTCAATTCCACACTCTGAGGTGGATGTAATTTTAAAAATATGTATATATGAGGAAAAGATATCGCAAAGTTGACTGCAGACACTGTGTAAAGGGGAAAAGATGAAGTTACCCAACTCTGCTGGGCTCTCTGTAGCCTTTCCAAGCATTTCTCTAAACAGAGCATTAGAATTTTCAACTCGGCAATGCTTGGATTCTCTTACAGTTATCACTCTCCTAGAGGATTCTCCCCTCCGCACATCATCCAAAACCTCTTCCTCTTTCATTTGCTCCGATTTATTCTCAATAATACCTGTCCTGCTATCTCATTTCATAAATGCAGGGAGAGGTGGATAGTGAAATTTGAAAATGCTGGTTGTAAAGGTCTGCCTCAAATTGGAGCAAGAGTGAAACGGAATCAACCTGGCAATTGCTTTAAAAACAATCATTGAAAATGCTATAGGTCTCGCCTTTGATTAAGTTAAAGCCATTTGCTTTGCTAATGGTATTGTATAGCAAAGCAAATGGCTTTACCTTAATGAAAGGCGAGACCTATTGCATTTTTAATGCTTGTTTATCTTATGCAACTAATACCCACTGACAAAGCCAATAGTCCTGGATTGTTGTAGGTGTAATGTTACTTGTATTATATATCTAGATGCAATGATAGAAGCAGCAAAATACCCGTGCGTCGGCACACTATGCTAAGCACAGATTTTTAGCTTCGGGTTTTTTAAGCCACGCCCTTAATAATATCGACCACGCCCCTTTGAGAGACCCCCCCACCCAGTTTTTTATCCCACTTACAGCCCTGTGAACAGGGAAATGTCACATAAGCAAACTGAGAACTTGACAACTATGTTCTTTTATAAATCATGTTTTCCTGTGCTTTAGGTCAGTTATATTAACCGTAATGCCTTTGGACTATTACTCCCACAATGCACTGGATTGTAACAGAGCGTCCTTGGTGACCAATCGTTCTGGGTCTCCCATTAGAAATGAATACCCTCCATCCATCGGCCAAACGAACCATAGTTTGTAGTTTAGTGCGGATATATTTGTTGACAAACTTTAAAACGAACCCTGTAATATAGTTAAACCCTGTGAGCAGCCCATTCATCTCATTTTTATGTGGGAAATATGCACGCTCCCTGCGTGACCAGCACTTTTCAAAAGTGAATTCCCAATTGCTGTCACCCGAAAATGAGCTTGGCAAATGAGCCCTGCCTGGCCGGTCAGGGCAGCCCGTGGTATTTTGGAAGAGGTAACAAGCAGGGGGTGGGGAAGTTGAGGGGGGCGAGGGAAGGAAGACGTGTTGAGAGGGGGAGAAAAGGAAGGACCAAGGTTAAAAGTGTGATTAGAAGAAGATCAGGGTGAGCAGGAAGAAGCGGCGATGAGCATTTGAGGCAGGGGCACAACGAAAACCCCCATGGTAGAAGGACACGGATGAGATCCCGAAAGGGAGTCGTCATAGCCAGATTCAAAACATTTTCTCGTGTTTTGTGTTGAACCCGGTTTGTTTCAGTAATGACTTTACACCTGAATCATACTTGCTCTGTGATAGTGAAGGGCTGTTTAAAAACGCGGTAAATGCGAATGGTTTTTGATGGTGCCATTTCCGCCTCCCTCCAGGGCTCATTGCAACATTGAGAGAGAGAGAACAATGTCTGTTAGATGATGAGCCCAACTGACCCCTTGCTATGACCCCCTCCTCCTGCTTAGTTTTAGAAGCTGATGCTCTTCAGATTGACTGGAGGAATATTCTAACTCGAAAGATTGCAACTCCTAAGTGGAAAGCGGCAACATCCCCGCTGTCCAAAAATTGGGATACCTACTCCTGACTTGGCCGTACCTCAGATCTTGAAGGCTAGAAGCAGGCAAAGGCACCAGTAACTGTATTCGTCAAGAGTACGGTAAAGGTGGAGCATAGGCACATTTGGGTAGTATAATAGTACCTGAAAAGTCCGGTATGCCATGGCGCTCAACCATGTTGACACTAGTATTATCTGGTATCCCCAGTGCTTAAAATGGAAAATTAGCCATGCAGGTACTCTGAACCAGAGTACCTGCTTGTTTCTGAGAAGTGCCGGTACTCTCCAATTAAAAGTATTGCATTTCTCTTGAGAAGTGCCGGTAATGTACCTCACAACATAAAAAGTGCCGGTACTCAGTACCGACCCATAGAGAACACAGGGTATTCCTGCATGCAGCAGAGAACGGATTTACAAACACTTTACAACAACAACCTCAAATGTGTCAGGCTCGCGGGATTTCATGGTACACAGTATTTTTAACTTGACACGTCTGCGTGTTCAGAATCAGGGGACTCACTTTCCAATGAGAAAATGAATGCGCAAGTGTTAACCATGAGCAAGTAGTACAAGTGCCCGTACTCATTCCCCCACGTCTACCGCTTGTATTTTGAAACCAGACAAATCCCACAACTAGGACCCTTTGTCTCCTAGCCACATCTGAAATAGCAAATGTATTAAGAAGCAAATGGCGTGAGTATTGTGTGAAATACATTTAGTGTTACAAAATTCGAATAACAAATCATCCATTTATAAAATCCATACCCAAGGAATAAAAAAATAAAAAACAGTACAGCCTACTCCAAATTAGTGTGAGTTATGCTGAGCTCCGATTGAATACTGTAACATTGCAATAAGTCTGCCCTGTGAGATTTAACAGTGCCCTGTACTTGTTACGCAGAAACTGCACACTTAGGATAGTTGTAGAGAGTATTTAGTTTCCCTATTCAAATGTCCTATTCAAACCAAATCGAAGGCCTATAGTTGCTAACGTCCACGTTGCGGGAATAATATCGGCACGGAGACACCCCTGGTAATGCGGTGGGTGAAACGGGAGAGCCTGTCTAAACGGAGCTGTCTCCGACAGCACCTGGGGTGATGTTGGAGGTGCGGTCGGCTCATGGGCGGTGCAACAGGGTTGATGACCCCTGAAATGGCATAGTGGTTAAGGTCTCTGATGCCAATGTTGAAGGTTATGTGTTCAATCCGGTGTTAATCGGTTACCGGAGTACAGCTCCCGGAGATACGTCCGAACAGCGGGAAGGAAGGGACCGAGGCTAACATCTGTGCTTTGACTAGTGTACCGCCAGATTTGTAAATGGCTGTTTCCTTCCTTGCATACAGATATATCAGGGGAAGATGCAAGAGACCCCCCCCTAGGCCTGCAACCTGCTAACACCAGTTAGCATAGTGCCGCCCCCAAAGTATCTTAAACTAACAGCACACCCAGCCTATTGTATTTGCCAATGGATGTTGGTTGCCTGAGGGAAAATAACCAACCCCTGAAAACGGGCATACCGGATAGAAGGGCAACATATTGCCCTGCAAATAGTTGTTTTTATGGTGAACGCGTGGAGATTTAGTGATCTGCCCAGCATCACTGGATGCTGAGAAGACACCGAGGCTCGAACCCGGTTCCTCAGCTCCAAAGTCAGCAACTCTAGCCGTAAGGCTACGTCCCTTCACCTTTACTTAATTGCCTTCTTTCAGCTCCTAAGACGACGGTTGCTGCTTGAATTCGGCCGCGCCAGTAAGCCCAGGTGTGCCACGGCACTTAGGGTCGCAGAGGCACAAACGCGGCCAGGGGACCCACAACGGCAGCATGGTGCACCGCCCCCACCATTCCAAGCCGAGGTAAGCCCGCGGCCATGCAAGTCCCCTCTTCCCCCCAGTTTCCAACTCGGCGGCTGCCTGGTGAGCCCAACCCACTGCTGAGGGGAAGGCAGGTAAAACCAGCACCTGGGATGGCCAAAAAATACGGTAACAGGCAGGGCGGCAAGTTGGAGGTAGCAGGCAGCAGGGAGGTGAGGTTCGAGGTGCTACCGGGCGCAGAATACAGAAAGTAGTGACCCTGTGGTGGACAAACAGTGAGTTGGGAACACTGGAGACTAGCGAGGGTTGCGCGTGGGCAGTGCAGCACGGAGGAGGCCGGCATTAATCCGGTCCGGTTTGCGCTCCACATAATGGCTGGCAAGTCCACCTCTAGCTCTCTTATGTCCGTTCTCATAATACACCCTGCAGCCCATAAAAACGTACCCGAGCCTCAGTACCGACGTTAAGGCACGACGGAAGGGCCTATACCCGGGAGCCTTGCCCCCTCCCCTCCTTGCCAGCCACCCCCAGGCAATAGCCGGTTGACGCCGCACTCCATCGGAAGGAGGTGGGGCGGTGGTGGCTAGGACAGCACTCACCGCCGCGAAGCGCTCCCGTACCCGACCATAGGCAAGACCAAACGGAGTGTGTCTGCAGCCAGCAGCCGAGTATTGTTCTAGTAACCCGAGCTCTCCACCAAGAACAGCAAGGCACATGAAAAGGAACTAGCACGGCGAAGCGGACGGTGCTGGTTTGGTTAAATGAATAATTAAATACACACGCGTGGCCGAAGTGGACCGCGCTTGTGAGATTACATAATTAAATACACAACCGCAGCCGAATCGGACTGCACTGCTGTGATAAAATAATTAAATACACAAACGCGGCCGAAACGGACCGCGCTTGTGCGATTAAATAATATAAAACAATGAGGGGTGGGGGGCTGAAGCAGGAGAAGCTGTCCAAGCGCCCATTACGAGCGTGTGGACGGCGCTGCAAATGAAAAGAAAAAAGTGCTTACTGTCCTTTAAATCTGACTGTAAAAGATCCAGTCCCGGTGGGAGAGGCCAAAAGTGGACAGGGTGGTAACCAGGAGTGACTAAAAAGCCTCCTGGACAATCAGTACACCCCGTTAAGCATAATTGGTGACATCAAATGATGCACACCAATGAAAATTACGGCCGGAGACGCAAGTCAACTTCGCAAACCGTACTGATTCCAAGAAGTCTCGCATGGAGAGAGCAGCGCATGCGCGCTGCTAATGTCAGGCGGGGCCTAAAAATGAGGCAAAATAGAGCATGATATAGCATTCTTTCAAATAAAGTTGTTAAATCCAGAGGTTCAGAAGAGGCAATAAACACTACAAAATCTTCATGGGGTGCCAAGCAAACCCTGCACTCCCCATGTGTGATAGTATGCAACCAGACCAGAAAAACTTTGAAATCACAATTTCCTCTAATAATGGACGAAAGAGCTATATGCTTTACATGCAGTTACACAATCTGTTTATTCAATGATGCAAACCCTACCATTATGTAAAACGCATATAACATCCGCCTTTACTTCCTAAACACTGCACCTTCCAAGTAGATTCTCCATCATGCTATGACCAAGAAACTATGCTATGACTGAGAATCTACTTGGAAATTGCAGGTTGGAGTATTCATAATTTGTACAAATCTCACAATTGAAACCTGTAGACAAATGCTCCAAACAAATCTTAAAAGCTGAAAGAGCAATGCTATTCAGTAGGGAGGATCAGACGTTACAGCAATATTACTTGCTAAGAGAAAATGTTATGAAATGCTGTTACAGAAAAGAAATTTAAATATTTTTGAAGTATGGAATCTAGTATCGTTAGAGAACCTAAACCCAGGTTGTCAACGAGCTGCAAAGTTTGCGAAAAACAAGCTTTTCTGAAAGTTATTACATTCTATCCTTTCCATACAGAACATAACGCTCATTTTCCTGCCTTTAGAAGACGGCAGAGGCATTTTGCGTTGCAAACGAAACAAAATGAAAACTCTAATGCAACTTCCAAAAAGAGCATTTTGTTAAAACAAAAAAACATGCATGGCTAAAAATACAAAGGAAAGCCTAATGGCAAACTTAAAAGGTGGAGAAACATCTTTTAGATAAGAACGAGATCTGTTTTGTTAAAAGGACACCAATAAGAAACAAGCATTGGCATAGCCAATAGGTCTCGCCTTTGGGACCTTATAAGTGTTTAGCCATGCAACACTTGCATAACTAAATACTTATAAGGTCCCAAAAGCGAGACCTATTGGCTAAAAGCGGCCGTGAAAGTTAAAGTGATCGCGATCGGGTTCACGATCAAACATCAAAGCGGCCGTGCGGCCGCAAAAGTGAAAGTAATTGCGGTAAAGCGCGGCGCGCGCGCGCACATGCACTGTAGCTCTAGGCTGGCCTGGTAGCACTTTTTTGGAGCCCTCTCAATAAGTCTCGCCAGACCAGTGCATGCGCTGGGTCAGGCGAGACCTAAAAAAGTAAATAGAGTGTGCCAGGGATGTTACCTTGTGATTACAACACGGAATAGCCAAAATTAGTCTGGAGTTGGAACTTGTAGCTCCATCCAAGTCGAAACACGTGCAATTTCTGGGAAATACACAAAAATTACAGCAAAAGAGAGAATTTTTGTTTATGCAAGACGTCAACACAAACATTACCCCGAAATAGACATTTTGAGGTGAACATATGTATATGGGTTAAAATACCCAATGCTGCACATTATTATAAAGATAATGCAAATTACCACAAAGTTCTGGAACCATAAAGAAGAACAAGACCAAAGGCAGGAGGTACTTAATTCCATATAATACATGGCTTTTGCTCACAAACCTTACATCCTTGATGTCTTACTCTTCCTTATGAAAAAGAGTATGGCTGCAGACATGAATAAAAGCAAAATCCGTAGCGGGGGATTAAAAGGCACCAACAGCAGTTTTCAGCATCAGATTAACGAAAGTCACATTAAAAAATATTGCAACATAGAATGTGAAGAAATATTCATAGGTATTCCATCGTTCCTCTAAACAACCACAGCTTGCAAAAATATATATATATGTTTCCATATATTTTACCTTTCTGCTGATCAGTTTTTCTGAAATGAATAGCGATCAGAACAAGGAAAAGCCAGTTCACGTTTTAGTTGTTAAAACTGCATCTGTAAATTTGCTCTGTGACCTGGCTTTAACTTGGCTGCTGGCTATGGCACAAATGCACCTGTAAAAACCTAATATAGTTGAGAAGCAACGTCATTTCATTATTAGAGGCGTTTAGAAACATCAGACCCGGTCTGTGATAAATAGGAGTTGCAGGTTTCCATATCCCTTATATCATATCTTCTAATACATTTAATTCACATGAGAGTTGAGGTTAACTAGTAATTTGACAATGGCAACTAATCTTCCAAGCCGCAATACTAAGTCAAGCTTAATTACCAACACATTACTTGTAATCATTGGAAATGGCCAGTGAATAAGAGACTGAAAAAGTTTATATGAATGTGTTACTAAGGAGCTCAAGTGACAAACAAAAATGTTAATTGCTGAATGCTGAGTTTGGGTGGGAATATATTTTTATATTTTGATTCACCTTCGAGGAAATTACACTCAAAATAGCAGTACACAATTACATGCAAAATAATAAAACATGGAGCAGCATATATTTTAAAGAAATTTCTTTAAAAAATCACAATATGCAAAATATTGTTACGTGCAAATTCATCTTTCATTTTGCTACAGGGTTTAACAGTGAGGAAATAGTTGGAAAAGGTGTCATACTGATGACTTATCTGTCAGAACATACTTTGCATATTTAACATTCATTGACCAAATCTTTAGTGCGCATTTAGCAAAAGAGCAGCAAAGCCCTTTACGTATAACAATGGTTACATAGATATTGCAGGCTAGAAGAATGGAAGTTTCAAAATGGAGAAAAAAACAATAGAATATTGAGTGGCTTGAGGTTTGTCACATTAGATCACATCAGGATGCTTAGTTGCTCAAGTGGAGTATGAAGAGGAAAGTCTTAGTCCTTTTCAGCATGGCAGTAGGTTTGGTTTGAGTCCTAAATGTTAGCCACCATATAGTAGAAGGGGGAGATGTAACGTTTGAATTTAAGGTCTTTAGATTTTGTGGAGTAGCAACTGTCAATGTAATAGTCAACCTTAATTCTTAACATTATTTATTTAGGGAATTTCAATGATTATTGTGGATTTGTGCATTATTGTAGGATGGTGGATGTGTGAATGTGCATTTCATCTCTAGTGTTTAACAACAGGTGTATAGGCATCTAATACTGTGTGTTATGATGTATAACAGCTGTCTTGATGTAGGATTGTGGGTTTGTGGCTGTATCATGTCAGGTGTTTGCCTGTATGATGAGGAGCGTATGGACGTTTGCTGGTAGGTATATGGCCACAAGAAGATATGTGTGTTGGAATAACATAATGGCTGTATGATAATTGAATGTGGTTGTTTGATAGATGTTTTGGCACGTGATGGTGGGTCTATGTTTACGATTGGGACATCCCCTCATTTGACGATGGCGAAGAGTGAAGTATAGAAAAAAAGGAATGCAAATTATAGCAGTGTTACCAGCGAGTTCGTTCAAGGCAAGAGTGGTACTAAAAGTCACAAGCAAAACACTGAAGCATTATGAGGAGTGCATATGCAGTTAGGGGTAGGCAGATCATAGTGAATGATGCAGAATTAGATTTATATTAACGTGAAATAAAACAAAATATTTATGCTGAAAATTTGGAACATATTTAAAGTAAGAGGTTGCAAAAAATACATCAGTTAATAATGCAACATTAAAAACATTTTTACTTTTTAAAACACATTACAAAGTAATATTAAGTCTTAATTTTTAATATATGGTATTATGATATAACCGTATGTACATCAAACCATAATAGATTAAGAAAATATATACTCTAAGATAATTATACAGTGAGCAAAGAGCAATATGAAGGTAAGTGCAGAAGAGAGGCTAAACAAAATAATTGCTAGAAAGCTGGTGGTCAACACCAGAACCATTGGCTTTGCCAATGCTGGTTTCTTATTTTTGTGGTTTGTACCTCCTTGCCATCCGTTTCGGAAACGGGTGTTACCCCATACGTAAACAGAGTACGCTGTACATTTCTGCAAAGTAGACACGCTCCTGAATTCTGCATGGAGCCATCTGTGTAGTTCGCTTATGGTTTTTCCAAACAAACCAATTGTTGAAATCGAAATGGCCCAGTGGCAGATTTACGCTTTTGAGGTTCACAAGGCAATCTGGTAAAGAAAACAGCCTAATTGTGAGCTGTCACTGGCCTTCTTCACTGCCACAAAAAAGAAGGTTGAAGGAGGGCAGGTCATTCAGAATAGTTTATGAATATTAATGAAGATCACCTGGTAAAGAGTAGAATGTTCTACATATGTTAGCATTTTACAACTTGCCATGAGAGAGACAAGCTCTGTAATCACCCTGAAAACAAAGCTAAACACATGGATTCCACAAGATTATAGACATTTTTAGCAGTTGCAGCAATTTGAAAATACCCCCTTTAACTGTAACTGGCTATTCACCAAGAAAACCTCTCAAATCTGAGGCATGACAGTCACTTTTAAAAGATCTACTCCCATCTTTCCTCCAAAGAGGAGTATCAGTTCACATCAAACAACCTTGCAACCACACCCCATACAATCAAGGAACATGTAAAACGATCAGCCCACCTTTGGCCACGGAGAGATTAAACTCACAGACCATCGGTCATCTTTCACAGTGTACTGAAACCGAGCAAATTTCATAAAATCTAGGGAACAGGGACACTTGCTCATATCCTCTAAAAATCCAAATGTCTGATTTAGGTCCTCTTTCACATGAGGTTCCTCAATGGCTGTAAAAAAACAATTATATTTCTAATGAGTAACCACTGTCTCTGGCTTCATCGAAGTGCTGGTTTTACATTCTGTCCCTTAACTAGAACTCTGTTAAACCTGCCTTTGTATCCCACTAGCCTTACTGAAGTCAGTAGACTAATTGCGCTCCGGTCTCACCTAGTCTCCATTAACCGTGTACACTCCAGGTTTCATTAACTCATATACATTTAAATCCTAGATTTATGCTCTTGGGCAATTCAGTTTCATTTGGGTGATTTTTCAAAGCCTGTTTTGACTGCTAAAGAGCAACCCCCTCAGCTGCAACATACCCAATATATAGGTGTATGTAAATTGTCTTTTCCGTTTATTCCTGAATTTAAATAATCTCTGGAAGAAACTGCAAATTAATCACAGAAACTGAGAGTTCTCCATAAGCTCAAGAAAGGTGTTCTATTCATTGCAAAAATGATCTTCAAAATGAAAATTAAAAAAGGTTTAAGCAGGACACCGCTGCCTGGAAAACACTTCCACTCTGGTCACTGGGACGAGCAGCCCTCTTTAAAATGATGGCACTGCCTCGTTTCCTCTATGCCCTCCAAAATTTCCCGGATCCAGTTCCACGGAAATTTTTCAAAGACGTTGAATCCACCCAGAGAGAACTACTCTGGGATGGTAAACCGCGTATATCGCTCCAGAAATTAACACTCGGCTGGTACGATGGAGGCATAGCACTCCCTGATATTAAAAAATATTACTGGGCAGGACACCTCTCAGCCATAAACCAGTGCATTTACCAAGGGGGGGGATGATCCCGGTTACAAGATGGACAGGTGGATACTCCCGGAAGGTAGCTTCACAAGGGCACTATACTCTAGACCCAATAAATTTCCCCTGACCGGACCCACACAGCTCTCATTGCAAATCTGGCACACGGTAAACCGCACCCTAGGGTGGGGGAAAAAACTCACGTTTGCCACTCCACTATGGGACTCTGAATCCTTGGGTACACTGGGCCAAACTAAGGGTGTTTGACAGATGAGACCTAATCGGACTCTCACGAATTGGTGACCTCTGGGGGCAAAACGGAATGATCACATTTGCCTCACTACAACAGACACACGAATTATCCGCATCAGAATACTTCAGATACATGCAGGTTAGACACTCCCTCCAAGCTAACATCCCGGCTGGGTCCTACGTACCAGAGTCCTCCCCACTAGAGGACAGACTTCTAGACGGGCTCCTACCGGAAAAAGCTATCTCCCTCACATTAGATGACAGGGAGTGACAGGAATCGCTCTCCTCACCGAGGGAGGTCGCCATCTCAGCAAAACTTTGGTTAGTCCAATTAAAGATCTTACATTGTGTGCATCTTTCTGGTCCTCGATTGGTTCTGATGGGCAGGAGCGAAGAGGGGATGTGTAAAAGAAATTGTGGCCTGGAGGGGTCTTTTCTGCATATTATCTGGGAGTGTCCCCTAATCCAAAAATACTGGAAGGAAATACATAAATGTATGAGTGATGTATGGGGGGGTAGAGATGCGGCTTGAAGCCAAAAGGTGTCTTTTAAATGTTTGGGATCCCACGGATTTTAACACCAAAGGTAAACTCTTAT
Source organism: Triturus cristatus (assembly GCF_964204655.1). Taxonomy (NCBI): domain Eukaryota; kingdom Metazoa; phylum Chordata; class Amphibia; order Caudata; family Salamandridae; genus Triturus; species Triturus cristatus. Next base: position 1,150,930,324 of record NC_140585.1, read on the forward strand.
CAACACTCGGCCAGATGGTGGCTAAGGGGAACATCGCTCGCCTATGGGGAGCAACAATACCACCGACACTTGCCGCCTGGAAGAATGATATGGACTGGTGTATGATACGGGAGAAAACGGTCTATGTGTCACGTGGCTGCCCCCGGAAGTGGATAGCACTCTGGACAAAATGGAACGTCTATCGTGGTAATATATGTGAGCCCCCATATGTTCCTCCCACTGCCGACCAACTGACTCCTTGATGTATATTACTGCTGTTTTGTGTATTCTCTCCCACTGTACCAAAGTATGTAATAATCACCTTGTTTTGCGTAAATGTGACACAACTGTAACTTATGCCTTATTGTATGCACTGACCATGCCAACTGCACTGTTTAGTAAACTTTTTTTTTTTTCAATTATTAAAATCACCCAGTACCATAAAATTTGAATTGTCAATAAAAGGTTTCAAGAGTTGATCCCAAGCCTTGAAAAAGTGAGTTGAGAGCCAGGAGGACGATAGATCAAAAGCCCGGAAAAAGGGTTTTTCATACTAGTTTTCAATCAGAACCGCTGCACCTCGCAGGCATCTTTAGAGCTAAGATTCACTAATTCTAGGGTACAGTGGATTAAGTTCCTTGATATCGTGGCTAACCCACCACTCCTTCGGATGGGATGGTCAACATGAGAAATAACATAGCCGGGATGGATCGTTACCACCAAATCTGACCCAGAGTCCTCTTTAGCACAGGTTTTTGTACATATACAGTCTAAACACATAGATGGAACCAAATCTCAGACTTCCAAATCGTGTTTAATCAGAGAGCGCACATTAATTAGTGCACATGTAATCTGTGTATGTCTGATCCCCTCTCAGTGGCCTCCGCCCCTGTTATGGCAATTGACGCAAGTAGTTTTAGATCATCAGGTAGATTAGTGTCCCAAGTACAATTAGCGCACCAATTAGCAGTTTTATTTTCTAAGTTAAGGGTGCTACACCATTCTTAACTTTAGGACAACACTCATGTAGCTCCAACCGAGAGTACCGTAAGCAAATGCTATCTTTGAGGGTAACAGCAAAAGAAGTAAATGATCTGGGTTTAATCCATCGTTCTTTTGCTCACCCCATCCATATGCAAATCAGTCTTGACCCTGTTCCTCATAGGAATAGTCCAGCTTGAACTGCCAAGCCAGGTCCTCCCTGGACCGGAAACAAGCATCCTGGGACTGGTTTTGGGGCATCACTCCTCATCAGCCAGGCTAGCTTGAATCCAGTGGCCCAGTGAGCACAAGACCCACATCTGGGCATACCCTTCCCACCAGGGGAACAAAAGCAAAAGGAACAAATGATGGACAGAATGCTGAACAATGCAAACATTCAACACACTCACAAAGATCTGGGTTTAATCCATGGTTCTTTTGCTCACCACGCCAACCCTGTTTGGAACCAGTCAGACATGGGTCCCGTGCTCACTGCGCCACTGGATTCATGCTAGTGTGGATGAGGGGTGATTCCCCGAAAAGGGTCCCAGGATGCTTGTTTCCAGTCCAGGGAGGACCTCGCTTGGCAGTTCAGGATGGACTGATCTCATGAGGAATAGGGTCAAGACTGATTTGCATAAGGCTGGGTCCAACTGGGGTAGCCTAGTGAGCAAAAGTTTGATGGATTAAACCCAGATCTTTGTGACTTGGGGTGAGTGTTTGCATTGTTCAGCATTCCGTCCATCATTTGTTCCTTTTGCTTTAATCTTTGAAAGTAATGTCAAAACTGGAATCACTCCTGGCCCCTGGCACTGTCCAGGCGCAGACAAGCTTGCCTTAAGTGTGCCTTCGGCACGCCAGCGGCACATTCGCATCTCTGCCACTTTTTATGACTGATTGTTCTCATCCCCAGCAATCGACAACTAGAATAAGGACGTGCACCCTCTCCAAGGACAAGGCAAAGGGCCGCTAAGGAGAGGAAATGAGCCCAAGCACAGTGCACATGTCACACGAGTGACACAGCTTTCCCCTCCCCAGATCAAATTCACATGAATAAGTAAAGTGCAAAAAATCTATTTAAAAAGGCAGCGAGTAACAAGTGATGGAAGCTGTTCATAACTGTAAAAAAAAATAACTGTATGAATTAGAAGTGGGCCCAATTCAATAGGTCTTTGGCACTGTTAGACCGGTCAGCCCTTTGGCAGTTCCCTCCTCATTTTATTATTTTTGTCCTTTCCCCCTTCTCATTTTTTCTGTCCACTAACAACTTTTTGGGTGATGATGTAGAGGCTCTGGGCGCCTCATCTTCACTACATGAGGGAGAGGCGCAAGGTGCTCCCCTGAGGGAACAGGAAGAGAGGTTAGATTCACAAAATGGTGGTTCCAACTGTCACCTCAGCACCTGGACCATGACTGCCATGAGAGGTTCCGGAACCTTCTGGGCCCCTCTGGCTAGTCAGGCCCAAGGTGATAAATAGAGGTGACAGGAGGGCGGCCATTTTAGGACAAAGTTGAGCTAGTCAGGAGTAAGGCACCTGAATGGAGAGGTGGCTGCGCTAGGTGGGGAATGGACAGGTCCTAGGGTCTACGCGATTTTCCTTACCAGTGACATCACCCTCAACCTGCTGACCGGTCCCTGACTCAGCCAAGGGTTTGGAAAGACATCATTATCTTGGGGAAGAGCCCAGGTAGTCAACACCCCTGAAGGAGGACTTAGGGAAGATATCTGTGCCCAGTGAATAGGAAGAGCACTGTTGACCCCTCCATCTGCACCGGAGAACTCCTGGGGCTAAGTTCAGCCCCCCCCCCCCCGTCACGAGTCCCTACCTGAAACTATCTCCGCCGCCACCCAGAGGACGGGAGGTTGCTGGGTGTCCTCAGGAGGTGGCCTGCTTGCTGCTGTGGGTTTTTGAGGAGAGGCTTGGTGTGAGGAGCAAGCGTCGCCGTTGCCAAGCTGAGGAGCAAGCGTCGCCGTTGCCAAGCTGAGGCGCAAGCGTCGCCGTTGCCAAGCTGAGGAGCAAGCGTCGCCGTTGCCAAGCTGAGGAGCAAGCGTCGCCGTTGCCAAGCTGAGGAGCAAGCGTCGCCGTTGCCAGGCTGAGGAGATCGGTATTCCGGAAGAAGGGTCGAGCTTCGGCCTGGAAGCCGCCGTCCTGCGGTCACGTGAGTGGGGCTGACGCCAATGCGCCGCCCCACTGCTATCATTTCTAGGTGAAGGCCGTGCCCCTGCCAGCCGCGCTGCTACGGGTGGCTGCAGGCGCGCTCTCCCCGAGGCAGCAGTGTGTTAGAAGCCTGCGCCTGGTTCAGAAATCTGCCGAAGAGGGGAGCAGCAGCAGTGGGAGAGCGCTGGAGCAAGGCCCCCACCAACGAAGGAGTCTACATTCCAGGGAAACCCTTGGGGGAGGTGGTCAGGGATGGTGGCCTGATTTCGCCTCAAGGAGATCGCTGTGATCAGTGTGTGAAGCCCCGGTTGTCCCGTAGGGAGCGGGAATCCCCTCCGCCAAGCTCCGCCGAACTGCCAGAGAGGAGGACACCGACAAGTAATCAGTAAGCGGGGCATAATAAGGAGGAGGGGGGGAGAGCACTGGATACTACGGACACAAGGCCAGCTGGTGTCCGGGTAAAGCCGAGTGCCGATCATAAGGGGAGCCCAATTTTAGGGTAAAAACTCCGGCACGATGCCGCATCCACACAGGAAACTGTAGCGTACCTATCGAGACTGTCAGGAAGAGCATAAGAATAATAGATTACATCCCGGTAACAGAGAAAGTTCATGAAGGATGTTTATGTGTAACAGCTTGCCTTCCACTTAAAAAGGGATTTTCTTGTGTAGCGCCTAAGTGAAACCATCTGATTTATAGCAGTAGAGTAATAGTTCCAAGTTAACGTTTGATTGCAAAGTATTGATAAATATGCGACAGAATGAGAATTTTGTTGAAGTATAGAGCATAGAGTAACCATGTGACCAAAGAGCACTTGGTAGATGAGATAACCATTCGAAATCCAGTACTTTGAACTGTTGTGTGGAGCATTGTCTGGGGGACTTCAAACCAGTGTTCCAGGATTGGGGTGCTGGGGTGAACTACCCAATGGTGCTTAGTTATTTGCGCTAATGAAGTAAAGAAAGAAATTGTGCCCTTGGTGAATACTATGAAATGCTTTATTCTGAGAAGACAAGATAAAGGTTGCAAGTAAACTTAAAATTTAATCAGTGTAGTGTCCTTTTTGAGTGGAGTGGCGTTCAGTTGTGAGCTGGGTTGTGATGCAAGCACGAGACGCTATGATGGGAGGAAAGCCTGTGGGCCTGAGCCAAGCTACCAAAGGACGCTAGGTCCAACAAGTTGGTGTTCAGCGGTGGGATCCTGACTCCATGCTTGCATCCACTCATTAGCAATTTGGCGCGCCGCCACCTACACCTGATTGTTTTTACTGGAGTTTTCTCCAGATCGTTTTCCTGATTGGAGGTTTTCAAAATTGTCCTGTGTTATACTTTCTTTTATGGAAGGTCTCCCATTGTGAAGTTCTTTTTGATTGTGTTGGGGTCCCACCTGATAGGATGGAGTTCGAGTTGGGTAGGCTGGAAGAATATACGGTGACCCAATTGAAGGAATTCTGCCAGGAGAGGGAGGTATTCTTTAAGCAGGGGGCAAGGAAAATAGAGCTCCAAACTAGCTTAAGAGCCTGGGTTATGGCCCACCCTAGCGGGAAACGGGAGGAGGAACCAGGACTGGACCTCCCGGAAGAAACAGAAGTACTTTTTCCCCCTGGGAGCGACAACAGGGATGTAGGACCTAGGGCCCCTTCAAGAGTGGGTAGTAGCGCTTCAGGGGGGAGCCTGTCCTCTGCTGATCTAGTTGACAGGAGGGAGGAGAGGCAGTTCAGAATGGATCTGGCCCGTTTGGAAAAAGAGAGGGAGGAGAGGAGGTTCCTCCATGAGCTCCATTTAAAGGAGTTAGAGCTCAAAGCCCTACAGCTTGGAACCCCCAGCAGTCCCGTTGGTGGCAGCGTACCTAGAGAGGTCCCCAGAGAGTCCAGGCCTTACCTGCCAAAAGATGTAGTCGCCGGCTATGGTGTCGGGGATGACATCGTTAAATGGCTGGCTGCCTATGAGGTCTCCTTAAGAGCCCATGGGGTCCCCGAAGCTCAGGGGATGGGGGGTGGCCTATATAGGTATATGCCTCCGGTGGGAAGGGATGCCTTGTTAGCATTAGAACAGCAAGATCAGACCAATTACCCCATCATAAAGGTCGCCATAGTGAGGAAATTTGGGTTGACCCCTGAAAAATTCAGGCAGAGGTTTCGGGGCAGTCAAAAGTTGGCCACCCAGAATTGGGTAGATTTCTTGGACTATGCCAAGAAGGCCTTAGAGGGCTGGGTGCAGGGCAGTGAGGTCAAGGACTATGAGGGACTATATAATTTAATTTTAAAGGAGCACCTCCTCGAGAAAAGTTTTCCGGAGCTGCGTCAGCACCTGGTGGACAGCAAGCTAACTAATCCTAGGAAGCTTGCAGAGGAGGCGGATATCTGGGCGAGTACCCGGGTAACCTCAAAAGGGACTGGAGGGAATTTCCAAGGGGCTGGACAGGGCGCCCCCCCCAGAAGAAAGAGGGGGGAGACAAAAAGAAGGAGTTCTCCAAAGGCCCCCAAAAGAGTTCACAAGGGAAGGGAGTAGGAATCCCTCCCAAGGTTGGCCCCCACAAACCCCCTTATCCTGACCGTGGTCAGCAGCCTAGGGTTGTCCGATGTTATGAGTGTGGTGAGGTTGGGCACTATAAGGGGGATGCCAAGTGTCCCAAGAGACCACACCCTCCCACTGGAGGAAAGACCCCTGGGGTGGCAAGTGTAGTGCTTGGGGAGGAGTTGCCCCTAGATAAGGGAGGTGAGTGGGCAGGGTTAACCTTAGTGTCCTTAGGGGATTGTGAGATGGTTCCTAAGACCCAGGTGCCCTCGAATACTACTAAGTACAGGCAATGGGTCACCATCAATGCCCACAGGGTGGAGGCTCTGAGGGACACAGGAGCCAGCATGACTATGGTAAGGAGTCAGCTGGTGTCCCCAGAGCAGGTGGTTCCCAATGTAGTCCACCCGGTTGTGATGGCTGACAACCGAGAGGGTCACTATCCGGTGGCCCAGATTCCCTTTGAGTGGGAGGGGTTGCGGGTCCTCTACGAGTTGCGATAAGCCCTGCCATGCCAGTCGACTGCCTGTTGGGAAATGACCTTGAACACTCGGCGTGGAAGGAGGTAGAGTTCAGGGCCCACATGGAAATGTTGGGGACCCCTGAGTGGACGTGTGCCAACACCCGGTCCGTGACTGCCCGGAGAGGAGATTCACAGAGGTTGGAGCCTGGGACAAAGGCCCAACCAGCTGCCGGAAAGGGTAAACGGGGTCGGGGGAAGCTTGCCCCGGCATCGGAACCTCCGAAGGTGGATGGGGCAACTGGTGTGGTCCCGGAGTCTACGGAGGGGGATGTTGCTTCCCTGGAGGGCTTACCTACCCCTGCCGACTGGGGAAGAGTTTTGTCGGGCCCAGAAGGAGTGCCCTACCCTTGAGGGTTTACGGCGGCAGGCCGAAGCCCAGGCAGCGGTTAACGATTCGGGGAACTTCCACATATACTGGGTAGTTGGACTCCTCTATAGCGAACCCAAGGCCCCGGTGCATGGTTCATCCCGGGCCTTGGTGGTTCCCCAGCGTTACCGAGCCTTCCTATTGGGATTGGCTCATGAAATACCCTTGGCAGGACACTTGGGGCAAGACAAGACATTTGCTCGACTTGTCCCTCATTTCTACTGGCCTCAGATGAGGATTACGTCTGATACTTTTTGTAGGACGTGTGTAACCTGCCAAGCTAGTGGGAAAACAGGGGTGAAGCTGAAGGCTCCCCTGGAACCACTGCCGGTCGTTGGCACCCCCTTTGAAAGGGTGGGCATCGACATTGTTGGGCCATTGGATCCACCAACGTCTGCCGGTCACAGGTTTATCCTGGTTCTGGTGGATCATGCCACCCGGTACCCAGAGGCTATCCCTCTGAGGACCATTACTGCACCTGCGGTGGCACGGGCCCTTATGGGAATTTTCACCCGGATGGGATTCCCCAAGGAAGTTGTGTCGGACAGAGGTACCAACTTCATGTCGGCATATATGCGGGCTATGTGGAAAGAGTGTGGAGTCACTTACCGGTTCTCCACCCCTTATCACCCCCAGACCAATGGTCTGGTGGAAAGGTTTAATAAAACCTTAAAGGGCATGATCAGGAGTCTGCCCGAGAGCCTGCGGAGGAAATGGGACGTCCTCCTGCCTTGCTTGCTGTTTTCTTACAGGGAGGTACCACAGAAGGGAGTGGGCTTCAGCCCCTTTGCACTGTTGTACGGACACCCTGTGCGCGGACCTCTCAGCCTGGTGAAGGATGGATGGGAAAAGACTCCTAGAAAACTTCCCCCGGATGTGGTGAGCTACATGCTGGCCTTCCGTAGCCAAATGGCTAGGTTGTGGAAGCAAGCTTCCGAAAACCTAGAGGCCAGCCAGATGGTCATGAAGGAATGGTATGACCGAAATGCTCACCTGGTGGAGCTGGAGCCTGGCCAGAAGGTGTGGGTGATGGAGCCTGGGGAGCTTAGCGCCCTCCAGGATCGCTGGTCAGGCCCCTTTGAGGTAGTTGAAAAGAAGGGCAAGGTCACCTATGTGGTGAATCTTAAGACCCCCAGGCAGCCCCATCGGGTGCTCCATGTCAACCGCCTCAAGCCTCACCAAGAGAGACCAGAGGTCACTTTAATGATGGTGACTGATGGGTCAGAGGAAGAGGAAAGTGAACCTCTTCCTGATCTTTTTGCGTCCCGTTTCGGAAACGGGTGTTACCCCATACGTAAACAGAGTACGCTGTACATTTCTGCAAAGTAGACACGCTCCTGAATTCTGCATGGAGCCATCTGTGTAGTTCGCTTATGGTTTTTCCAAACAAACCAATTGTTGAAATCGAAATGGCCCAGTGGCAGATTTACGCTTTTGAGGTTCACAAGGCAATCTGGTAAAGAAAACAGCCTAATTGTGAGCTGTCACTGGCCTTCTTCACTGCCACAAAAAAGAAGGTTGAAGGAGGGCAGGTCATTCAGAATAGTTTATGAATATTAATGAAGATCACCTGGTAAAGAGTAGAATGTTCTACATATGTTAGCATTTTACAACTTGCCATGAGAGAGACAAGCTCTGTAATCACCCTGAAAACAAAGCTAAACACATGGATTCCACAAGATTATAGACATTTTTAGCAGTTGCAGCAATTTGAAAATACCCCCTTTAACTGTAACTGGCTATTCACCAAGAAAACCTCTCAAATCTGAGGCATGACAGTCACTTTTAAAAGATCTACTCCCATCTTTCCTCCAAAGAGGAGTATCAGTTCACATCAAACAACCTTGCAACCACACCCCATACAATCAAGGAACATGTAAAACGATCAGCCCACCTTTGGCCACGGAGAGATTAAACTCACAGACCATCGGTCATCTTTCACAGTGTACTGAAACCGAGCAAATTTCATAAAATCTAGGGAACAGGGACACTTGCTCATATCCTCTAAAAATCCAAATGTCTGATTTAGGTCCTCTTTCACATGAGGTTCCTCAATGGCTGTAAAAAAACAATTATATTTCTAATGAGTAACCACTGTCTCTGGCTTCATCGAAGTGCTGGTTTTACATTCTGTCCCTTAACTAGAACTCTGTTAAACCTGCCCTTGTATCCCACTAGCCTTACTGAAGTCAGTAGACTAATTGCGCTCCGGTCTCACCTAGTCTCCATTAACCGTGTACACTCCAGGTTTCATTAACTCATATACATTTAAATCCTAGATTTATGCTCTTGGGCAATTCAGTTTCATTTGGGTGATTTTTCAAAGCCTGTTTTGACTGCTAAAGAGCAACCCCCTCAGCTGCAACATACCCAATATATAGGTGTATGTAAATTGTCTTTTCCGTTTATTCCTGAATTTAAATAATCTCTGGAAGAAACTGCAAATTTATCACAGAAACTGAGAGTTCTCCATAAGCTCAAGAAAGGTGTTCTATTCATTGCAAAAATGATCTTCAAAATGAAAATTAAAAAAGGTTTAAGCAGGACACCGCTGCCTGGAAAACACTTCCACTCTGGTCACTGGGACGAGCAGCCCTCTTTAAAATGATGGCACTGCCTCGTTTCCTCTATGCCCTCCAAAATTTCCCGGATCCAGTTCCACGGAAATTTTTCAAAGACGTTGAATCCACCCAGAGAGAACTACTCTGGGATGGTAAACCGCGTATATCGCTCCAGAAATTAACACTCGGCTGGTACGATGGAGGCATAGCACTCCCTGATATTAAAAAATATTACTGGGCAGGACACCTCTCAGCCATAAACCAGTGCATTTACCAAGGGGGGGGATGATCCCGGTTACAAGATGGACAGGTGGATACTCCCGGAAGGTAGCTTCACAAGGGCACTATACTCTAGACCCAATAAATTTCCCCTGACAGGACCCACACAGCTCTCATTGCAAATCTGGCACACGGTAAACCGCACCCTAGGGTGGGGGAAAAAACTCACGTTTGCCACTCCACTATGGGACTCTGAATCCTTGGGTACACTGGGCCAAACTAAGGGTGTTTGACAGATGAGACCTAATCGGACTCTCACGAATTGGTGACCTCTGGGGGCAAAACGGAATGATCACATTTGCCTCACTACAACAGACACACGAATTATCCGCATCAGAATACTTCAGATACATGCAGGTTAGACACTCCCTCCAAGCTAACATCCCGGCTGGGTCCTACGTACCAGAGTCCTCCCCACTAGAGGACAGACTTCTAGACGGGCTCCTACCGGAAAAAGCTATCTCCCTCACATTAGATGACAGGGAGTGACAGGAATCGCTCTCCTCACCGAGGGAGGTCGCCATCTCAGCAAAACTTTGGTTAGTCCAATTAAAGATCTTACATTGTGTGCATCTTTCTGGTCCTCGATTGGTTCTGATGGGCAGGAGCGAAGAGGGGATGTGTAAAAGAAATTGTGGCCTGGAGGGGTCTTTTCTGCATATTATCTGGGAGTGTCCCCTAATCCAAAAATACTGGAAGGAAATACATAAATGTATGAGTGATATATGGGGGGGGTAGAGATGCGGCTTGAAGCCAAAAGGTGTCTTTTAAATGTTTGGGATCCCACGGATTTTAACACCAAAGGTAAACTCTTATCAACACTCGGCCAGATGGTGGCTAAGGGGAACATCGCTCGCCTATGGGGAGCAACAATACCACCGACACTTGCCGCCTGGAAGAATGATATGGACTGGTGTATGATACGGGAGAAAACGGTCTATGTGTCACGTGGCTGCCCCCGGAAGTGGATAGCACTCTGGACAAAATGGAACGTCTATCGTGGTAATATATGTGAGCCCCCATATGTTCCTCCCACTGCCGACCAACTGACTCCTTGATGTATATTACTGCTGTTTTGTGTATTCTCTCCCACTGTACCAAAGTATGTAATAATCACCTTGTTTTGCGTAAATGTGACACAACTGTAACTTATGCCTTATTGTATGCACTGACCATGCCAACTGCACTGTTTAGTAAACTTTTTTTTTTTTCAATTATTAAAATCACCCAGTACCATAAAATTTGAATTGTCAATAAAAGGTTTCAAGAGTTGATCCCAAGCCTTGAAAAAGTGAGTTGAGAGCCAGGAGGACGATAGATCAAAAGCCCGGAAAAAGGGTTTTTCATACTAGTTTTCAATCAGAACCGCTGCACCTCGCAGGCATCTTTAGAGCTAAGATTCACTAATTCTAGGGTACAGTGGATTAAGTTCCTTGATATCGTGGCTAACCCACCACTCCTTCGGATGGGATGGTCAACATGAGAAATAACATAGCCGGGATGGATCGTTACCACCAAATCTGACCCAGAGTCCTCTTTAGCACAGGTTTTTGTACATATACAGTCTAAACACATAGATGGAACCAAATCTCAGACTTCCAAATCGTGTTTAATCAGAGAGCGCACATTAATTAGTGCACATGTAATCTGTGTATGTCTGATCCCCTCTCAGTGGCCTCCGCCCCTGTTATGGCAATTGACGCAAGTAGTTTTAGATCATCAGGTAGATTAGTGTCCCAAGTACAATTAGCGCACCAATTAGCAGTTTTATTTTCTAAGTTAAGGGTGCTACACCATTCTTAACTTTAGGACAACACTCATGTAGCTCCAACCGAGAGTACCGTAAGCAAATGCTATCTTTGAGGGTAACAGCAAAAGAAGTAAATGATCTGGGTTTAATCCATCGTTCTTTTGCTCACCCCATCCATATGCAAATCAGTCTTGACCCTGTTCCTCATAGGAATAGTCCAGCTTGAACTGCCAAGCCAGGTCCTCCCTGGACCGGAAACAAGCATCCTGGGACTGGTTTTGGGGCATCACTCCTCATCAGCCAGGCTAGCTTGAATCCAGTGGCCCAGTGAGCACAAGACCCACATCTGGGCATACCCTTCCCACCAGGGGAACAAAAGCAAAAGGAACAAATGATGGACAGAATGCTGAACAATGCAAACATTCAACACACTCACAAAGATCTGGGTTTAATCCATGGTTCTTTTGCTCACCACGCCAACCCTGTTTGGAACCAGTCAGACATGGGTCCCGTGCTCACTGCGCCACTGGATTCATGCTAGTGTGGATGAGGGGTGATTCCCCGAAAAGGGTCCCAGGATGCTTGTTTCCAGTCCAGGGAGGACCTCGCTTGGCAGTTCAGGATGGACTGATCTCATGAGGAATAGGGTCAAGACTGATTTGCATAAGGCTGGGTCCAACTGGGGTAGCCTAGTGAGCAAAAGTTTGATGGATTAAACCCAGATCTTTGTGACTTGGGGTGAGTGTTTGCATTGTTCAGCATTCCGTCCATCATTTGTTCCTTTTGCTTTAATCTTTGAAAGTAATGTCAAAACTGGAATCACTCCTGGCCCCTGGCACTGTCCAGGCGCAGACAAGCTTGCCTTAAGTGTGCCTTCGGCACGCCAGCGGCACATTCGCATCTCTGCCACTTTTTATGACTGATTGTTCTCATCCCCAGCAATCGACAACTAGAATAAGGACGTGCACCCTCTCCAAGGACAAGGCAAAGGGCCGCTAAGGAGAGGAAATGAGCCCAAGCACAGTGCACATGTCACACGAGTGACACAGCTTTCCCCTCCCCAGATCAAATTCACATGAATAAGTAAAGTGCAAAAAATCTATTTAAAAAGGCAGCGAGTAACAAGTGATGGAAGCTGTTCATAACTGTAAAAAAAAATAACTGTATGAATTAGAAGTGGGCCCAATTCAATAGGTCTTTGGCACTGTTAGACCGGTCAGCCCTTTGGCAGTTCCCTCCTCATTTTATTATTTTTGTCCTTTCCCCCTTCTCATTTTTTCTGTCCACTAACAACTTTTTGGGTGATGATGTAGAGGCTCTGGGCGCCTCATCTTCACTACATGAGGGAGAGGCGCAAGGTGCTCCCCTGAGGGAACAGGAAGAGAGGTTAGATTCACAAAATGGTGGTTCCAACTGTCACCTCAGCACCTGGACCATGACTGCCATGAGAGGTTCCGGAACCTTCTGGGCCCCTCTGGCTAGTCAGGCCCAAGGTGATAAATAGAGGTGACAGGAGGGCGGCCATTTTAGGACAAAGTTGAGCTAGTCAGGAGTAAGGCACCTGAATGGAGAGGTGGCTGCGCTAGGTGGGGAATGGACAGGTCCTAGGGTCTACGCGATTTTCCTTACCAGTGACATCACCCTCAACCTGCTGACCGGTCCCTGACTCAGCCAAGGGTTTGGAAAGACATCATTATCTTGGGGAAGAGCCCAGGTAGTCAACACCCCTGAAGGAGGACTTAGGGAAGATATCTGTGCCCAGTGAATAGGAAGAGCACTGTTGACCCCTCCATCTGCACCGGAGAACTCCTGGGGCTAAGTTCAGCCCCCCCCCCCCCGTCACGAGTCCCTACCTGAAACTATCTCCGCCGCCACCCAGAGGACGAGAGGTTGCTGGGTGTCCTCAGGAGGTGGCCTGCTTGCTGCTGTGGGTTTTTGAGGAGAGGCTTGGTGTGAGGAGCAAGCGTCGCCGTTGCCAAGCTGAGGAGCAAGCGTCGCCGTTGCCAAGCTGAGGCGCAAGCGTCGCCGTTGCCAAGCTGAGGAGCAAGCGTCGCCGTTGCCAAGCTGAGGAGCAAGCGTCGCCGTTGCCAAGCTGAGGAGCAAGCGTCGCCGTTGCCAGGCTGAGGAGATCGGTATTCCGGAAGAAGGGTCGAGCTTCGGCCTGGAAGCCGCCGTCCTGCGGTCACGTGAGTGGGGCTGACGCCAATGCGCCGCCCCACTGCTATCATTTCTAGGTGAAGGCCGTGCCCCTGCCAGCCGCGCTGCTACGGGTGGCTGCAGGCGCGCTCTCCCCGAGGCAGCAGTGTGTTAGAAGCCTGCGCCTGGTTCAGAAATCTGCCGAAGAGGGGAGCAGCAGCAGTGGGAGAGCGCTGGAGCAAGGCCCCCACCAACGAAGGAGTCTACATTCCAGGGAAACCCTTGGGGGAGGTGGTCAGGGATGGTGGCCTGATTTCGCCTCAAGGAGATCGCTGTGATCAGTGTGTGAAGCCCCGGTTGTCCCGTAGGGAGCGGGAATCCCCTCCGCCAAGCTCCGCCGAACTGCCAGAGAGGAGGACACCGACAAGTAATCAGTAAGCGGGGCATAATAAGGAGGAGGGGGGGAGAGCACTGGATACTACGGACACAAGGCCAGCTGGTGTCCGGGTAAAGCCGAGTGCCGATCATAAGGGGAGCCCAATTTTAGGGTAAAAACTCCGGCACGATGCCGCATCCACACAGGAAACTGTAGCGTACCTATCGAGACTGTCAGGAAGAGCATAAGAATAATAGATTACATCCCGGTAACAGAGAAAGTTCATGAAGGATGTTTATGTGTAACAGCTTGCCTTCCACTTAAAAAGGGATTTTCTTGTGTAGCGCCTAAGTGAAACCATCTGATTTATAGCAGTAGAGTAATAGTTCCAAGTTAACGTTTGATTGCAAAGTATTGATAAATATGCGACAGAATGAGAATTTTGTTGAAGTATAGAGCATAGAGTAACCATGTGACCAAAGAGCACTTGGTAGATGAGATAACCATTCGAAATCCAGTACTTTGAACTGTTGTGTGGAGCATTGTCTGGGGGACTTCAAACCAGTGTTCCAGGATTGGGGTGCTGGGGTGAACTACCCAATGGTGCTTAGTTATTTGCGCTAATGAAGTAAAGAAAGAAATTGTGCCCTTGGTGAATACTATGAAATGCTTTATTCTGAGAAGACAAGATAAAGGTTGCAAGTAAACTTAAAATTTAATCAGTGTAGTGTCCTTTTTGAGTGGAGTGGCGTTCAGTTGTGAGCTGGGTTGTGATGCAAGCACGAGACGCTATGATGGGAGGAAAGCCTGTGGGCCTGAGCAAAGCTACCAAAGGACGCTAGGTCCAACAAGTTGGTGTTCAGCGGTGGGATCCTGACTCCATGCTTGCATCCACTCATTAGCAATTTGGCGCGCCGCCACCTACACCTGATTGTTTTTACTGGAGTTTTCTCCAGATCGTTTTCCTGATTGGAGGTTTTCAAAATTGTCCTGTGTTATACTTTCTTTTATGGAAGGTCTCCCATTGTGAAGTTCTTTTTGATTGTGTTGGGGTCCCACCTGATAGGATGGAGTTCGAGTTGGGTAGGCTGGAAGAATATACGGTGACCCAATTGAAGGAATTCTGCCAGGAGAGGGAGGTATTCTTTAAGCAGGGGGCAAGGAAAATAGAGCTCCAAACTAGCTTAAGAGCCTGGGTTATGGCCCACCCTAGCGGGAAACGGGAGGAGGAACCAGGACTGGACCTCCCGGAAGAAACAGAAGTACTTTTTCCCCCTGGGAGCGACAACAGGGATGTAGGACCTAGGGCCCCTTCAAGAGTGGGTAGTAGCGCTTCAGGGGGGAGCCTGTCCTCTGCTGATCTAGTTGACAGGAGGGAGGAGAGGCAGTTCAGAATGGATCTGGCCCGTTTGGAAAAAGAGAGGGAGGAGAGGAGGTTCCTCCATGAGCTCCATTTAAAGGAGTTAGAGCTCAAAGCCCTACAGCTTGGAACCCCCAGCAGTCCCGTTGGTGGCAGCGTACCTAGAGAGGTCCCCAGAGAGTCCAGGCCTTACCTGCCAAAAGATGTAGTCGCCGGCTATGGTGTCGGGGATGACATCGTTAAATGGCTGGCTGCCTATGAGGTCTCCTTAAGAGCCCATGGGGTCCCCGAAGCTCAGGGGATGGGGGGTGGCCTATATAGGTATATGCCTCCGGTGGGGAGGGATGCCTTGTTAGCATTAGAACAGCAAGATCAGACCAATTACCCCATCATAAAGGTCGCCATAGTGAGGAAATTTGGGTTGACCCCTGAAAAATTCAGGCAGAGGTTTCGGGGCAGTCAAAAGTTGGCCACCCAGAATTGGGTAGATTTCTTGGACTATGCCAAGAAGGCCTTAGAGGGCTGGGTGCAGGGCAGTGAGGTCAAGGACTATGAGGGACTATATAATTTAATTTTAAAGGAGCACCTCCTCGAGAAAAGTTTTCCGGAGCTGCGTCAGCACCTGGTGGACAGCAAGCTAACTAATCCTAGGAAGCTTGCAGAGGAGGCGGATATCTGGGCGAGTACCCGGGTAACCTCAAAAGGGACTGGAGGGAATTTCCAAGGGGCTGGACAGGGCGCCCCCCCCAGAAGAAAGAGGGGGGAGACAAAAAGAAGGAGTTCTCCAAAGGCCCCCAAAAGAGTTCACAAGGGAAGGGAGTAGGAATCCCTCCCAAGGTTGGCCCCCACAAACCCCCTTATCCTGACCGTGGTCAGCAGCCTAGGGTTGTCCGATGTTATGAGTGTGGTGAGGTTGGGCACTATAAGGGGGATGCCAAGTGTCCCAAGAGACCACACCCTCCCACTGGAGGAAAGACCCCTGGGGTGGCAAGTGTAGTGCTTGGGGAGGAGTTGCCCCTAGATAAGGGAGGTGAGTGGGCAGGGTTAACCTTAGTGTCCTTAGGGGATTGTGAGATGGTTCCTAAGACCCAGGTGCCCTCGAATACTACTAAGTACAGGCAATGGGTCACCATCAATGCCCACAGGGTGGAGGCTCTGAGGGACACAGGAGCCAGCATGACTATGGTAAGGAGTCAGCTGGTGTCCCCAGAGCAGGTGGTTCCCAATGTAGTCCACCCGGTTGTGATGGCTGACAACCGAGAGGGTCACTATCCGGTGGCCCAGATTCCCTTTGAGTGGGGAGGGGTTGCGGGTCCTCTACGAGTTGCGATAAGCCCTGCCATGCCAGTCGACTGCCTGTTGGGAAATGACCTTGAACACTCGGCGTGGAAGGAGGTAGAGTTCAGGGCCCACATGGAAATGTTGGGGACCCCTGAGTGGACGTGTGCCAACACCCGGTCCGTGACTGCCCGGAGAGGAGATTCACAGAGGTTGGAGCCTGGGACAAAGGCCCAACCAGCTGCCGGAAAGGGTAAACGGGGTCGGGGGAAGCTTGCCCCGGCATCGGAACCTCCGAAGGTGGATGGGGCAACTGGTGTGGTCCCGGAGTCTACGGAGGGGGATGTTGCTTCCCTGGAGGGCTTACCTACCCCTGCCGACTGGCAGGTGGAGGGAGGACCTACTAGGGAAGAGTTTTGTCGGGCCCAGAAGGAGTGCCCTACCCTTGAGGGTTTACGGCGGCAGGCCGAAGCCCAGGCAGCGGTTAACGATTCGGGGAACTTCCACATATACTGGGTAGTTGGACTCCTCTATAGCGAACCCAAGGCCCCGGTGCATGGTTCATCCCGGGCCTTGGTGGTTCCCCAGCGTTACCGAGCCTTCCTATTGGGATTGGCTCATGAAATACCCTTGGCAGGACACTTGGGGCAAGACAAGACATTTGCTCGACATGTCCCTCATTTCTACTGGCCTCAGATGAGGATTACGTCTGATACTTTTTGTAGGACAAGTGTAACCTGCCAAGCTAGTGGGAAAACAGGGGTGAAGCTGAAGGCTCCCCTGGAACCACTGCCGGTCGTTGGCACCCCCTTTGAAAGGGTGGGCATCGACATTGTTGGGCCATTGGATCCACCAACGTCTGCCGGTCACAGGTTTATCCTGGTTCTGGTGGATCATGCCACCCGGTACCCAGAGGCTATCCCTCTGAGGACCATTACTGCACCTGCGGTGGCACGGGCCCTTATGGGAATTTTCACCCGGATGGGATTCCCCAAGGAAGTTGTGTCGGACAGAGGTACCAACTTCATGTCGGCATATATGCGGGCTATGTGGAAAGAGTGTGGAGTCACTTACCGGTTCTCCACCCCTTATCACCCCCAGACCAATGGTCTGGTGGAAAGGTTTAATAAAACCTTAAAGGGCATGATCAGGAGTCTGCCCGAGAGCCTGCGGAGGAAATGGGACGTCCTCCTGCCTTGCTTGCTGTTTTCTTACAGGGAGGTACCACAGAAGGGAGTGGGCTTCAGCCCCTTTGCACTGTTGTACGGACACCCTGTGCGCGGACCTCTCAGCCTGGTGAAGGATGGATGGGAAAAGACTCCTAGAAAACTTCCCCCGGATGTGGTGAGCTACATGCTGGCCTTCCGTAGCCAAATGGCTAGGTTGTGGAAGCAAGCTTCCGAAAACCTAGAGGCCAGCCAGATGGTCATGAAGGAATGGTATGACCGAAATGCTCACCTGGTGGAGCTGGAGCCTGGCCAGAAGGTGTGGGTGATGGAGCCTGGGGAGCTTAGCGCCCTCCAGGATCGCTGGTCAGGCCCCTTTGAGGTAGTTGAAAAGAAGGGCAAGGTCACCTATGTGGTGAATCTTAAGACCCCCAGGCAGCCCCATCGGGTGCTCCATGTCAACCGCCTCAAGCCTCACCAAGAGAGACCAGAGGTCACTTTAATGATGGTGACTGATGGGTCAGAGGAAGAGGAAAGTGAACCTCTTCCTGATCTTTTTGCGTCCCAAGAGAAGGATGGGTCGGTGGAGGGAGTAATCCTCTCCCCGTCCCTGACTCCAGAGCAGCGAAGAGACTGCCGCCAAGTTTTGGAGCAGTCTGCTTCCTTGTTCTCCCTTATCCCGGGAAGGACTCATCTGTGTACCCATGACGTGGACACAGGGGACAGCCCACCTGTGAAGTCCAAGTCCTACCGACTGTCGGATAAGGTGAAGGCTAGCATCCATGGAGAAGTTACCAAGATGCTAGAGCTTGGAGTGATTGAGCCTTCAAGTAGTCCCAGGTCCAGTCCGGTGGTACTGGTACCCAAAGCTGCCCCACCGGGCACTACCCGAGAACTCCGGTTCTGTGTGGATTACAGGGGACTGAATTCGGTGACAAAGACAGATGCTCATCCCATCCCGAGGGCGGATGAGCTAATTGACCGGTTGGGAGCTGCCCAATATCTCAGTACCCTTGACCTTACATCCGGGTACTGGCAGATTTCCCTGACGGATGGAGCCAAGGAAAGGTCAGCCTTCTCCACACCTGAGGGTCACTACCAGTTCTGTGTGATGCCCTTTGGGCTCAAGAACGCCCCTGCTACGTTCCAGCGGTTGGTGAACTAGGTCCTCTCTGGGATGGAAGCCTTTTCGGTTGCGTACCTGGATGACATCGCTGTCTTCAGCCGCAGCTGGGAGGACCATTTGTGTCACCTTCAGGCTGTTCTTCAGGCTTTGCAGCAGGCAGGTCTGACGATCAAGGCCAGTAAGTGCCAGATCGGGCAGGGGTCGGTAGTGTACCTCGGTCACTTGGTGGGTCGGGGCAAGGTGCAACCCCTCCAGGCCAAGATCGAAACCATCATGGCCTGGGAACCCCCCAAGACTCAGACAGAGGTCCGGGCCTTCTTGGGCCTCACTGGTTACTACCGACGCTTCGTCAAGGGATTCGGTACTATCGTGGCCCTCTTGACTGAGCTCACTTCTAAAAAGCACCCTCGACGGGTAATCTGGACCGAGGGATGTCAACAAGCCTTTGACACCTTGAAAAAGGCCATGTGTGCGGCACCTGTTCTCAGGGCCCCTGACTTCCCCAAGGAGTTCATCGTCCAGACAGATGCGTCGGGAGCATGGTATCGGGGCAGTGCTGTCGCAACTCAATGACGAGGGTCTAGACCAACCAGTGGTTTTCCTGTCTAGGAGACTACTCCCCCGGGAACAGAGGTGGAGTGCAATTGAGAGGGAGGCTTTTGCGGTGGTGTGGGCTCTGAAGAAGCTGCGGCCATACCTGTTTGGCTCGCACTTCCTGGTTCAGACCGACCACCGGCCCCTCAGGTGGCTGATGCAAAGGAGGGGCGAGAATCCCAAGCTATTGAGGTGGTCCATTTCCCTACAGGGAATGGACTTTAGGGTGGAACATCGCCCAGGAGTGGACCACGCCAATGCTGACGGTCTATCCAGGTATTTCCGCCTTAGTGGATCTCCCCACTTTCAGCTGGGGGGGGACGCGTGTTAGACCTGTCAGCCCTTTGGCAGTTCCCTCCTCATTTTATTATTTTTGTCCTTTCCCCCTTCTCATTTTTTCTGTCCACTAACAACTTTTTGGGTGATGATGTAGAGGCTCTGGGCGCCTCATCTTCACTACATGAGGGAGAGGCGCAAGGTGCTCCCCTGAGGGAACAGGAAGAGAGAGGTTAGATTCACAAAATGGTGGTTCCAACTGTCACCTCAGCACCTGGACCATGACTGCCATGAGAGGTTCCGGAACCTTCTGGGCCCCTCTGGCTAGTCAGGCCCAAGGTGATAAATAGAGGTGACAGGAGGGCGGCCATTTTAGGACAAAGTTGAGCTAGTCAGGAGTAAGGCACCTGAATGGAGAGGTGGCTGCGCTAGGTGGGGAATGGACAGGTCCTAGGGTCTACGCGATTTTCCTTACCAGTGACATCACCCTCAACCTGCTGACCGGTCCCTGACTCAGCCAAGGGTTTGGAAAGACATCATTATCTTGGGGAAGAGCCCAGGTAGTCAACACCCCTGAAGGAGGACTTAGGGAAGATATCTGTGCCTAGTGAATAGGAAGAGCACTGTTGACCCCTCCATCTCCACCGGAGAACTCCTGGGGCTAAGTTCAGCCCCCCCCCCCCCCCGTCACGAGTCCCTACCTGAAACTATCTCCGCCGCCACCCAGAGGACGGGAGGTTGCTGGGTGTCCTCAGGAGGTGGCCTGCTTGCTGCTGTGGGTTTTTGAGGAGAGGCTTGGTGTGAGGAGCAAGCGTCGCCGTTGCCAAGCTGAGGAGCAAGCGTCGCCGTTGCCAAGCTGAGGAGCAAGCGTCGCCGTTGCCAAGCTGAGGAGCAAGCGTCGCCGTTGCCAAGCTGAGGAGCAAGCGTCGCCGTTGCCAAGCTGAGGAGATCGGTATTCCGGAAGAAGGGTCGAGCTTCGGCCTGGAAGCCGCCGTCCTGCGGTCACGTGAGTGGGGCTGACGCCAATGCGCCGCCCCACTGCTATCATTTCTAGGTGAAGGCCGTGCCCCTGCCAGCCGCGCTGCTACGGGTGGCTGCAGGCGCGCTCTCCCCAAGGCAGCAGTGTGTTAGAAGCCTGCGCCTGGTTCAGAAATCTGCCGAAGAGGGGAGCAGCAGCAGTGGGAGAGCGCTGGAGCAAGGCCCCCACCAACGAAGGAGTCTACATTCCAGGGAAGCCCTTAGGGGAGGTGGTCGGGGATGGTGGCCTGATTTCGCCTCAAGGAGATCGCTGTGATCAGTGTGTGAAGCCCCCGGTTGTCCCGTAGGGAGCGGGAATCCCCTCCGCCAAGCTCCGCCGAACTGCCAGAGAGGAGGACACCGACGAGTAATCAGTAAGCAGGGCATAATAAGGAGGAGGGGGGGAGAGCACTGGATACTACGGACACAAGGCCAGCTGGTGTCCGGGTAAAGCCGAGTGCCGATCATAAGGGGAGCCCAATTTTAGGGTAAAAACTCCGGCACAATGCCGCATCCACACAGGAAACTGTAGCGTACCTATCGAAACTGTCAGGAAGAGCATAAGAATAATAGATTACATCCCGGTAACAGAGAAAGTTCATGAAGGATGTTTATGTGTAACAGCTTGCCTTCCACTTAAAGAGGGATTTTCTTGTGTAGCGCCTAAGTGAAACCATCTGATTGATAGCAGTAGAGTAATAGTTCCAAGTTAACGTTTGATTGCAAAGTATTGATAAATATGCGACAGAATGAGAATTTTGTTGAAGTATAGAGCATAGAGTAACCATGTGACCAAAGAGCACTTGGTAGATGAGATAACCATTCGAAATCCAGTACTTTGAACTGTTGTGTGGAGCATTGTCTGGGGGACTTCAAACCAGTGTTCCAGGATTGGGGTGCTGGGGTGAACTGCCCAATGGTGCTTAGTTATTTGCGCTAATGAAGTAAAGAAAGAAATTGTGCCCTTGGTGAATACTATAAAATGCTTTATTCTGAGAAGACAAGATAAAGGTTGCAAGTAAACTTAAAATTTAATCAGTGTAGTGTCCTTTTTGAGTGGAGTGGCGTTCAGTTGTGAGCTGGGTTGTGATGCAAGCACGAGACGCTATGATGGGAGGAAAGCCTGTGGGCCTGAGCCAAGCTACCAAAGGACGCTAGGTCCAACAGGCACTCATAAAATGCACGGGTGGCTTTTATGTATACAGCTTCAAAATGTTTTTTTTAATATATCTTTATTGATCTTTTGTACAGACAAACACCATAAATAGCGACATGTGCGTAAATGCCAATTTTTCACACTTCAAATATAATCGGCCGCAGCCCAAGTACAGCAGCATAAAGCTTCATCCCAGTTCAGACATCTCCCCT
Source organism: Triturus cristatus (assembly GCF_964204655.1). NCBI lineage: Eukaryota > Metazoa > Chordata > Amphibia > Caudata > Salamandridae > Triturus > Triturus cristatus. The sequence continues at coordinate 1,150,952,136 of NC_140585.1, forward strand.
CCTGTATCTCACATGTGATGCCTTGATCAAAATGAGTTAGAAATACTCAAGTTCCCGCTCAAATGCATTAAAGTGACTCCAAAGCTGCTACCAAACTAATTACTGTGGCCGTAAAATTGGCACTGTATGTTTTATATAGGCTTGGTTACTGCTTATTATTGCAATTGGGAGAGGAGTTGGCCTAACGGCTAGGGCGTTCAACCTCGGTTCTGGGGGACTGGGTTCGAGTCTCGGCAACGACGCTGAACATCCTGTGATTCTGGGCAAATCACAATCTCCCCGTGCCTAACAAAAATGAATGTGTCCTTATGTAACGCAATTGGTGCTATGTAAAGCGCTCTGATACCAGATACCTTCAGGTCAAGTTCAGGCTATATAAAACTCCTTTAAAAAAAAAAAAAAATTAAATAAAAAAATTACTTTTATAAATAAAGTCTAGCAGTTTTGCTTCTACCAACAGCTGCCTCTTCATTGCAGGATTTTGGTGGAACAAATATTTTCAATGTGCTAATCACGTTTGGTGTTCATTACCCTAGTTACCCACCCATATGTAAATTATAACTAGAAGACAAAGTCAGAAAACCCAGCTCTGCTTAAAATAACTCAGAGCCTCCCATCCATGGAACAAATTACCTGTGGTGGAAAAGCCTAAATAGAGAATCTGAAGTCTATTTCGGCCTACAGATGCATCATGACATTATATATGCATAAAAAGTAGTCCATCCCCCCAAAAAAAAAAGAAGATTTAGCATTTTGTTTCTGAATGGCAGTCCAATAACGTCATCAGCTCTGCTCAATAAGGGACTTCACAAATTGACGCTAAGGCCAGTTTCACCAGCCTGACCTATGCTAGGGGATCAAGTGGTGAAATGACAAAGGATGTATGGGGATTTAACACTTAGGATAAAAAATACTTCCATTAGTGTTTTCGCAGATAAAGCATGACTGTTAAATAACAAGAACTAAACTGTATGAACATTGTGTATTAATAACCTTCCACAATTTCCTTGCTCTACCTCACCCTCGTCAAACAAGGATTTCTGTCAACGGGAAAGCAAGGTTAGGATTTTAACCTCCGTGATTTTGATACGTGTGCAAGTCAAATATAAATAGGGTTCTCGGTTTTAAGGTATTTTTGGGGGGGACATTTCCATCTGTATTTATACATATATTTTTTTCGTCAACTTTATCTGTATTTATCCATATTGATTATGGGTTGTATGAAAAAAATAAAGGTGAACCTGGTATATTTCCACATTTATTTAACCTATAAATATGCAGTCTTGCTTGAATGCCTGCCAGGTTTCAGTGATATGAACATCCGCAGAAGATAAATCAATGTACTTATATGAAAATATCCACATTTCAGTATCAGCCTTCTGCATATTTTTGCTGTTTAAGCCTCTTTACCAAAATCCCTTTCTTTTTTAACGCCCTTACCTATCAATCCATGCAGTTATTTGCCTGGCAGTCATGGCAAAGTGTATTTCGAATCACTCAAAAATCACCCAATTTCAATTTTCATCCACATTTAAAAATAAATACAGACAAGAAAATACATGTTTTTCTGTCTAACGGAAAACAGAGAGCCTTAATTATAAACTAAATACATGTAAGCAAAGAAAAGCGTACAAATTGCGGTCATGAATCTCATAAGACAAAAACTTGTTTTAATGAAAAGATTATTCACGATACAAACTAACAAAGACTTCTATTTACAATAGGGATTATAAACTGATTAATGTGCAAGCAAAGACTGAATACACAAACACTACATAAAACAGGTTAGATGATAAAATGGCGACCCAATATTGGGGAAATGAGTTTCAGTATGTGTCCGCATGGATAAGACTTGTTGCATTCTACTTCAACAATAATTGCAGACCGCTGACGCTTTCACACTCAATTCTGTTTGCTGTGCTTGGGAAAAGGGTTTATAGTTCATGACAGAATACCCTACCTGCTCAACCTTGGTTATTGACTGTGCGGGTGACACCCTAGTTACGCCACTAGGACTTCCGGTAAAGTGAATGATGCATGAATAAAAGCTTCTAAACGATCAAAGTTGCGCTTGGTTTAAACAAACTTACATGAACGTTTACCAAATTTTAATGATAAACGAGCACTCGCAACTGAACTCGGCCAGTAAAGTGACAGCACACATGAGATAAAAGAAGATTACACTTTGGCTAATCACTAGCAGAGGTATTAGGCCTTCAAAGGCTCACAAGCAAATTCAAACACCCCTCCCTCTTCAAAATGCAATGGGTTAAACAGAGCACTCTCACTAACCGACTAGGAAACCGCCAGGTGCGCTTTAGCACTAGGTTTGTCCCCACCAGAGGCGCAACTAGAGTTAAATTTCGGGGGGGGGGGGGGGAGGGGCGGGTTTACTTCTTCCAGCAATGGCAGAGTGAAGATGCAGGGGCTCTAAAAGGGGTGAAAAACACCACAAATCCTCATTGACAAGCAAATGGTCTTTTAAAGACCTATGAAGTATTCGGGTGTGCCCAGGAAGCTGTCTCAGCCACTAACGACGGAGGGGGGGGGGAGCCTGAAGCCCTTTGAGCCCAATGGGCGCTGCGTGCCTGGTCCCCACTCTATCGAAGTCCATACAGGGCCGGTGCTAGGCATGGACAGTGTGGGCAGCTGCCCAGGGCCTCCCACTCAGCCTACCAGCATGGGGCCCGCACCGATTGCCCAGGGCCTCACACTCCGCTTACTAGCTCGGGGTTCCGCACCAATCGTGTGTCCTGATGTTTTCCTGCCGATCCAACTAAAAGAAAGGTGTCTCCTTGCAACTAGGGTCTATGGGAGGGGTCCCCTCCCCGGCCTCTCAGCTATGGTGTCTGGAGGCCTAGGGGAGGGAGACGCTTCCTCTTGTCCCAATTGCAAGGAGACCATTGAGAGATACGGCGGGACGCCCCCCCCCCCAGTTTTAACTTTTAGCCCACAAGCAATTCTCACACCTATCGGGCTGAAGGTGTGAGAATTGCTTTTGGGCAGAAAGTTAAAACTGGGGGCGCTAAAATGCTGGACAATGGGCCCTGCATAAGGCTCAGAGGTGTAGCATTCAAAAGGATTGATGGTAGAGGTCTATTTCACGCACAGAAAAAGAGAATATCACACAAGGCTGTTCATGTCTCTACATTTCTGTAGGCACAGGACAGCCGATGCCTAGACTCAAACCTTCTTCCCCAGTTCTAAAGTCAGCAGCTATTGATGTTATGCCACATTCTCTCACTAAAACAATCGGCTTCTTTGGGTGTTTTAATCTTCTTTTGTTTCCCTTAGCACACCCAGTGTGTACTCATATCCTGAGGGCCTGATTACAAACTTCACTAGTTTACAATGATTCCTCTGTCTGTCAGTTTCCTAATTCGAAGCAAATGTTTTGAAATTGGAGTAATTTGTTTTCCCTATTTTATTTAGTTGGCATGTCTGTATACTGAACCAGCGGCATTTGCATTCCACTAAACCTTGCCCGAACAGGCACGAACATAGAGTTGAGGGAAGACTTGCGCACAGCCGTGCTGCAGTGCACACATAGTGGCAGGAGTACAGCCGCAACAGGGTAAGGTAAAATCTGCTGCAGTCATTTGCACTGAACGAACGGTCACGTGTTGAATACCAGACCAGGAAAGCTCAGGCCTTCCCGTCTTCTGAGGTCGATAAAATGGCTATCAAATTGCGTAACAGTAATGCCTTATATTTACATCACTTGGAATCGTCAAACACGTAATGCACTGTATGCAAAATCAGAATTCAAATAATTTGTCAAGATGCTGTAGAATCCCCACCGAAGCAGAAATACTTTTCAAAGAGGGACAACTTAGGCCATTCCAACAACTTATTGACGACTATGACCTCCCCCCAGGTCAATTTCTGCGGCACCGTCAACTCCTCAGCCACTACCGACCGTACTATGATCTTACACTAGGGGAGCCCCCCACACACCCTGTCCTCCACACGATATTACGAATGGGAGCGGGCCGCCACCTCACCACATGGCTGTATAAATCAATTAGGGAATTGACACCTCCATTACTAGAACCCCTTCGGACTCTCTGGGATGGGGAAGTGGGACGGGCATTCCATGATAATGAGTGGGAAAGAGCACTCGAATTCCCCAAAAAAGTGTCCAGGAATGCCCGTTTCCAGAACATACAATTTTACAGTCGGCATAGGGCCTACCTGACACCATCACGCCTGCAGCGTTTTTATCCTGATACAACTTTCCTTTGCCCTCGCTGTCAGGCGCAAGGTGCAGATTTCCACCATATGTTTTGGGCCTGTCCGGATATCCAGACCTACTGGTCATCTATCCACACGACACTCTGCGATCTCACCGGACTCCCCCATCTGGCCACATGGGAGTGTTGCGCGCTGGGAATAATCGGCCGGAGGAAACATCACAAAGTGCCCATACGTTTTGTCTCCTTAGCGCACCTACTGGCTAACCGCTGCATAGCTATGCATTGGCGCTCCCCTTCAGGCCCCCCGATTGCAGCTTGGGAGGGGGCGGTGCTCAAATGGGCTGTAGCTGAGGAGGATGCCTTGTGAGAGGAGGAAACGAAAGGCATACGGAAAACCTCAATATCTCTGGAATCGGCGCTTCTGCTACACCAATTCAAACAGTCTCAGTCCCAGGATGACACGATCACGAGTGCGACAGCCCCCTCCCGATAATGCACACCCATCCGGGGACTGCTGGGCTCCCGCCCCCACCACCACGACCCATTCACCTATACCGCGCGCCCGCCTGCACACTCATTCTCCGTAGGGAGATGCAACTGTGCCGCCACTTAGTTCCTTGAGGGACTATGCATGCCCTAGTCTGGCTGTACCACCTAAAACTCCATGACGACCCCTAGTTTGATTCCCCCCCCTGGTTTGTTCTTTAGTTGGCAAACATCTACTATAGCGCATACAGCATCTACAGGAACTTGAAGTAATTGTAAATGCCTATAATGATACTAGCTGATCGGACATAAATGTATCATGTTAATGCGGATAAATACAAATGTGTAACAACTGTAATAATAAATGCCAATAAAAAGGAAAAAAAAAAAAAAAAAAAAAAAGATGCTGTAGAATCCCCAACCATGAGTAATACAAACCCCTTGGTGGGAAGGTGAACACCGCCTGTAGTCACACGTTTGTCAAGAGTTGTGTGTTAAGCAGTTTGTACCAAAGAAATCCTCCAGTTCACTGTAAGTGCAGTTCATCACATAAAAGCCTGTCCTATCCCCCGCTTACAGATGACAAAGTGGCGTAGACACGCACTCCCTACCAGGGGCGGATACGCCCGGAGAGTGCGGCAAACTCTTGCCCTGGGCGCACTATGTGACATGCCGGGTGTACGCTGACACTTGGCGGCTTGGGAGGCGCGGCGCTGGAGGGACGGATGCGCGCCGCGTAGCACACTCAGACATGGGCTACGAAGCTGCACACTAGACTCGCCGGGCCTACACGTTGTCATATATGTCGCAGTGAGCTATACCGCAGCATCCTCGTCGCGCTTCAGCCTACACTATGAGCACGACGCTGGCGCTAGGCTGACCGGAGGCCTTTACATTTTGGGGTAACAGCGATGTCCTGTAAGACTCCAGATCAGGGCCTAGGTAGCAACCGACATAGCCGCGGAGTGGGCAGGACCACAGCGCCATCCTCTGTCGCTGACAACACACATCAGGAACACCACAAAAACACACCGGAAAAAAGGAAAAAACCCCATGTATCTGCTCTTTTAACAATGTACGCACCTCATTCCTCTACACATGTTAACCTGCACAACGCCGCCGGACTTCCGGGTTGCCGGCTGAATGGCTGTGTCCCACCATCTGGAAACGTGCGCTTTGTTTAACTGATTCGCCGCCTGGACGGTGACTGTACATTGTAAGATGAAGCAACTGCAAACAATAAAGGTTTTTTCAAAAAAAAAAAAAAAAAAGCCTGTCCTATTGAAAAATTTGGATCAATGCGCTTTACAGTTAAATGTGACAAACGGTACTACGGCAGTGTACTTTCACATGTAAGAGAGTACCTCGTGCATTCCGATGAGCACAAGGTATCAGAGCACTTTACATGAGCACCAGTTGCACTAAATAAGAACACATTCATTTTTAGGCACAGGGTGATTGATTTCCTCAGATTCAGGGTGTCTGAGCCTCCCCCCATACTCAACCTGGTTCCCCAGCTTCAAAGTAGACCGCTCTAGCTGTTAAGCCACATCCTCACTTGGAAGGAAGAAAGTTACACAAAACTGCTGATAGCATGAGGCGAGGAATACTTTATGTATATTTTAAAGAATTGCTGAGCATGAGGCGAGGAATACTTTATGTATATTTTAAAGAATTGCTGACAATACATCTTGCAGACAACTGAGGTGCCAACCAGACCTAAAAAGAGATTGGCAGTTAACCGTGGATCATGTCGCTCTTAAGGGAGGGTTTCATTGTGAAGGTTTCACAAATGTCATGAAAACATGTTTTTGTTAAGTACTGAAAATAGAAAAAAAATGTACCCCAGGAACCCATAATTTGAGGACGATGGCATAAGAGAGAGGAGTGATGAGGGAGGTGTCCAGAAGAGCAGCATGATGAGAACCGGAGTGAATTACAGTCAACCTATGCATATTTTTTAGGCCGAGCCTAGCGCAGCGCGCATGCGCTCTACTAGGAGATGACTTTTTGGAATCACTGCAGCTTTTCAGCAAACTCGTGCGTGTGGCTTTTTTTTTTGCACACAATGTATTGGCCATTGCATGTATTTTAAGCATGCAATTGGCCAAAGGCGGGTGCATGTCCCACCTTTCCCAGTAAATGTTTCCTCCTACAGCCTACCGCTGTCAGGAGCGAGCAGCGGTGCGCAGGGTGCCATCTGCTCTGGGTCATATTACAAAGGTCGCTTTTACTTTCGCAGCCGCGCTCGTTTTCCTTCGCATTTTTCTGAGCTTTCTAGTGTGCTAGTTCAACGGAGCCCTCCTGCCAGCTGGGAGGTTTTGGATAAGAAACAATAAGGGGTTTCAGACTTTGCTTCTGGACGCTCGTGGCAGCTGGAGTTCACGGGAGTCACTGTGTGGGGGTGATGAGGAGAGGGCGGGGAGCTTGAGCCTGGGGGCTCCAGGCAACCAGCTGTTCCCCGGCTCAGTCGGAAATAACAACCGGGCCTGCTGAGAACTTTCATGGAGGAAAGATGTCCGAGAGAAGGTGGCACCCGATCGCCTGCACAGATCACCGTCCAGGCCCTCAGAGATGTTATGAACTTGTGTTTGGGGGCTCGTCTGCTGCCCTCGCTGGAAGGAGAGCATGGTGAGCAGGGGCCTGCACATCTGACCGCTTGCGGGCAGCCAGGGAGTGGTCGCAGGCCGAGGGATATGTGGGAGAGGAGCCCACTATGGGCATGGAGGCTCCCGGGATCCTGCGGCTGACGGCGGCGCTCTGTGGCCTCGGCCTGCTTTTCCCTGCCGCGGATCTGATCGGTCCGAAGCCATGCAACTGCCAGTAGCACCAGCACATCTTTTGCACCAACCGGGGGCTTCGAACCGTGCCAAAAGCCAGCGGCCTGCCCAGCCCAGAGGACACCCTCACCTACAGCCTGGGGGCAACTTTATCAGCAACATCAGCGCCTTCCGCCTGCCCCGCTTCAGCCGCCTGCAGAGGCTGGACCTTCAGTACAACCAGATCTGCCACATCCACCCCAAGGCTTTCCAAAAGCTAGGCCGCCTGGAGGAGCTCTACCTGGGCAACAACCTGCTGTCAGGCCTGGTCCCTGGAGCCCTGCATAAGCTGCGGGTACTGAACCTGAACGGCAACGAGCTGAGCGCACTGGGCAAGGGCTGCTTCGGGAGCTTGGGGAACCTGGTGAAACTGAGGCTGGACGGCAATGCGCTCCAGGGACTGCAGGAGGCGCTCTTCTCTCCACTAGGGAACCTACTGTACCTGCACTTGGAGAACAACCGCCTTCGCAGCCTGGGCAGGGAAGCATTCTTGGGTCTGGGTCGCCTGCGGCTACTTAACCTCTCAGGCAACCTTCAAGGGACGCTGCAGCACTCAGCCACCTTTCGCCCTCTGAGCGCCCTAGACACACTGGTTCTCTCAGTCAACCAGCTGCAGTACCTGGGGAGCCGGGTGTTCGCCGCTCTGGGGCGGCTCGCCCGCCTGGTGCTCGTCAAGGACCCCTGCCCCTTAGAAAGCGCCCTCTCACAGAACACCTCTCTCCACAGACCGCAACGATCCAGTAGTTCATGTGTTCTCCAGATGGCACCAGGCTCCAAGCCCGTGGCTGTAAACCGTATTTTTTATAGCGCTTCTTATCCGATGAAGCCTGCTTCTAAGCGCTTCGACTGTGGACCACTAGATTTCAGGAAAGCTACTTTAGGCAGGATCAACAGAAGATCAGAGTTTGCCGAGCAGGGGCGGTGCATGGGATCCGTCGAACTCTACTGCTATCGAGCCTATAAAGCTAGTGTACTGCTGTGAGCTAGTTGACTCACAAACAACCGAACTGGTGACCAATATGTTCCACACTAACGTCAGTTGCATGAACCAACTGAGCTTTCTGGTATTTTAAATCTGTGTCCTGCAGGAGTCACACAGATTTCTGCAGTAGGTGAACTAATCCACTGAGTTGTGTGACTGGGTTTAGAACCAGTGACCAGCAGGCTACACGTGTCACTATATTAACCATCTGCGTCGCTGTGCAAAAGTGTGAACCAGTTACCTGCATATTACACCCCTGATACTTACCCGGAGCATTACCCCTTCAACCACGTGGTGCTCGCTGATCCTACCTTCTTAGTCTTTTCCTTACACTCTTTCCACTCTGTTTCTCTGTGTTCCCTTTGCCCTGTATTCACTGTTTTCTTTGATCTTAACCTTTTTATTTATTTACGCCTTTATATTTCTTATAGTGCCCTTTCCCCCTTCCTCTTCTCTTCTGCCCCCCTTTCCTATTTATTTATTCTTCCTCTTGAACTCTTTTAATCTCCTTCCTGTATTCCTGCCATTACTAGCTCGTCAGTTTTCTTGATTTTCTCATCCTCTGTTCTTTTCTTGCTCTGTTCTCATTCATCTTAGCGTTCTGTCCTTCCTTTTTCCCCCCCACTCCCTATTTTCCCTTTCCGTGTTTTCGTGTTCAATGGTGATGCCGGTGCTCTAAATTGGATACAAAGAGGAGGGCGGGGTCTATAAAAGAGTAAAGAAGGGGGTAAAAGTGCACTGCTGGCTATGTTACTCACTTTTTGTGTAACGCACTTCTGTGACTTTCATGGCCTCGTAGCGCTAGTAAGGGCTGCCTCTTGCTATAGCTCTATACTACCCTCAAAATCTGGCATCTGTTAATTCTCCCCTAATATCCGTCCGTTATTCAAATTATAATTCAACTACCGTGTCCCAATCTCTACCCTCCCGTTATTTATATCTGCCCCCACTCAAAAATAAAAACCTATAACAAACATTGGAACAGACAGGAAAAAGTTGCCAACACTAAACATTTTATTTACATTTTTATTTTAATAAGGTCATTCACTTAGACATAAACTCATCTTAATTATAGATAAGGCAACAAAAAAATGCTTCTAACACTTTAATTATAACTTTCCAACATGCTGCACAGCAGCCACGCTGCTCCACACTATAGCTTAAACACATTAGCAAAACCAATAGCTCTGACTAAACACTTATAAAGGTCCCAAAGGCGAGACCTATTGGCTTTGCTAATGTTTTTTCCTCTTTCTCTCCCTCGCTCACTCCGTCCGTCCCTTCCTCACATCCTCTCATCTTTCCTCCCTTCCTTCTCTTAATTCCTAATCCCTTACTTCCCTTATCTCCCCATCACATTGCTCTTTCACTCAACGTCACACAGTTCAAGGCCACACAATTCCACTCTACACATTTCCATTCCACACCACTTAATTTACCAACAAACCCCATAGTTCAACTCCAACAACACAATTGCATACCACATACATCAAATCCAAACCACATAATTGCCCATCATGCTACAAAATTCAACAGCACACCACATATTTAAACTCCCCTACATACGACTCCACACCAAAAATACCATTCCACATAATTACACGCCATCACACCCAGTCCCACTACACATAATTCCAATACGCTCAATACCACATAATTTCTATCCACATATTTCAAATATATGCCATACCACATAATCCACTCCACACCACATAATTCCACGCCACACAATTCCTTAACTAACAATACCAATCCAGCTCACATAATTCCACTCACACCACATACATACACTCCATAACACATAGGTAAAACAAATTATCATTTAAAATGCCAATAGCTGTAACTCAAGCAAATGCGAGAGCTATTTAATTCCTTTTTCGATCACAAAACTAAAAATAGGCGCATGCGTCATTCCGTATGGTAATGCATGCACATGCCTACAAAATAATGTGGCAAGTCTTCTTTATTATAATTTTTTTAACATGCTACACAGCAGCCACACTGCTCCACAACATTGTTTAGAAACAAAGGTAAAGCCAAAATCTCTGGCTAACCACTAATAAGGTCCCAAAGGCGAGACCTATTGGCTATGCCAATGCTAGTTTTACATACTCTGCCCACATGTGGAATCCGAAAAATGTGATGTCTGGCTTCCTTACTCCGTATTTATCAGATTTTAAGCGAGCTTTGGAGGTAAAGGCACTTGCTGTGGAGGTTCATGTGCATCCAGCAAGCTACAGGGTGTGATGTTGGTGAGAGAACTCTGGTAATTAATGCATTTGCTGGAGAGATCGGTGTGCACTCGCTGGTGACCGGTCCAAATCATCATACAATAGTTCATAGGGTTCTGCAAAGCTCTACATTAAAGCCACTTATTTTAATAATTTGTTAAGCAGTTTGGCGAGCTAATGCTTTTCTTGCAGAAGTCCTTATGTAAACTACAAGTTTATGCTCTTAATAAAATCACCCAGTCATGTTGTCACTTTGAAGGACTTCATGCAGCCTGCGAAGGCATACGTTTTAACTCAATATTTTGCTATTGTATGATTGTTAATATGGGTTTTAATGGGCAGTGATAAATAGTTATGTGCCAAACAATTCAGTTTGTTTCACCTTTTTTTTATAAACGATTATAAATAACAAGCAGGCACTGAAATATATATCTGGTATTTTTACAGAGCATGCATTGATGTTATATCTTACAAAGATACACAAGCTGAGAAAATAAATAAATAAATAAATAAATCAGAATTTCTGTAAATCTCAGCAACTTTTGAATTAACATTGCAAGGGATTTCTTTGTTTCTGTTGCTAGGCTGCTTGCTGACCAGTAACGATATTCCAGCTGTTGTATGATTGACCCCTAGCTGTTCCCAGCCAGGATGCAATTGAACTCTAAATTAGATTGTTTGTGAAGTGAGGTTTCATGCAGCCAGCCATGCTGGAAAGCCAAATGAGCCCTATCCCGATCCCCAGAGAAGCAAACTAAATGTGTATGGGTACCGCTGCTGGTGTCGGGGCATCACCTCAGCACCAGCGCCGCACCATCTCATCAGCACAGCACCATCTCATCAGCACAGCACCATCTCATCAGCACAGCACCATCTCATCAGCACAGCACCATCTCATCAGCACAGCACCACTTCCACATTAGTATTGTATTGTAATTTCATTTATCTAGCACTTAGTACCCCTGACAAGGCGTCAAAGCACTTTCAGTGAGTAGCAAGCTACTCCGGAACCCATTAAGAATTTGTGGTGAATTAGTATAGTGAAATATGGAAGTAATATGAGTGGTAGATATGCTAGTCAGTTATTTGGATTGAGAAGGTTAGTGGAGGGATAGTAGAGGAAAAAGGTTTGCACTAATGTAGAGTTTGCTACCCCTGATGAGGTGTTGAAGCGTTTTCTTGGCGAGTAGCACGCTACTCCGGAACTCAAAGGATTAGGGGTGAATTAGTATAGTGAAGTATGAAAGTAATTTGAGCGCTGGATATGTTAGTCAGGTATTTGGACTGAGAAGGAAGAGAGAAGGGTCTAGAACTTTTTGGGGGAGTTTATAGCCGTAGGAGGGGGTTTGGGTGAGTAAAAAGGAGGTGGAGGGGAGTTAGTATAGGGAAATATGAAATTAATTTGAGTGCTGGACATGTTCTTCTGTTTTTTGGATTTAAAAGGACTAGTGGGGGATAGAGGGGGATAGAAGAGGGAAGGGTCTAGTTTTTTTGTTGAGTTCTTAGCAGTAGGAAGAGCTTTGGGTACAGTAAAAAGGAGGTGGAAGAGTTAGAGGTAAGGGTATATAAAGGCTTGTTTGGGAAATATGAATAGTAAAGAGTTATGAGATGATGCAAGGAGGGAAGAGTTTAGAAAGGGTTATTTTGGGGATCATAGTAGGGGTACAAGATGATTCAGAGAATGGAGGTAGAGGATATATTGTTAGAGGTAACGAGTGAGGAATAGGGTAGTTTATTGGATATGCTGAATTAGAAGAAAAGTAATACATATATAGATACATAAGTACATGGAAGGTATAGATACGCATAAGGAGGGTAGTATATGTAGATTAAAGATGCATTTGATAAACTCTGGCTTTCAAGTGTTGTACTTTAAATGTATTTATTTTTATTTATTTTCTAATTTAATAGTGAAGCAAGTGTAGATAAATACTTATGATAAAAGATTTACTTATTTATGCAGTCACTTATATACATGTTAAAACATAGAATGAAATTATGAATAATATGTACATTTGTTAAGCATACCTAATGTATATATATATTTTTTTTAATTATTATACACGTTTATATAAATAAACAGGTACATATCTATAGTCCAAATAAATGCTTATGTACAGATGGATATGCTGTATATTTCTGTTAGAGTATGGGGGTTATGTGGGGGAGAGCCAATTCTTGAGTAGTTTTCTAAAGGTAAGGTGGTTATCCGTGGATCTTATGTTGGGGCTAAAGAGCTCTGTAGATTGGCTGTTTGAAGAGAGAAGGATGTGCCACCCATGGTGTTTTTTCTTGTACATTGGGATTCTGAGGGGAGGTGCAACTCGTGAGCGGAGGTTCCTTTGTTGAATGTGTTTGGTGATTTCATTCCTGATGAAGAGAGGTCCTGTTCCATGTATCGCTTTGAGAGTGATACAAAGCAGTTTGAACGTCGATCTTCTGGCAACCAGTAACCAATGAAGGCCTATTAAGGCAGGGGAGATGTGCTCATGTGGCTTTATATGTAAAAGTAGTCTGGCAGCCGAGTCTTCTCATAGTTGTTAAAGGTAATACATGGTGGAGGCTATTGGCGTAACCAAGTTTGGACAAAACAGAGATGGTAGCCTGGACCTTGCCTGGACATGCCAGATGGCTCCATGTCATCCACGGCTCGGAGACAACTGAAAATTGGCTACTTTCCGATGTCTTTGGGGCATTCCAGTTGATGGAGTATTTGCGGGTCATCTACACAGTTATAGCACATGAGGTGAAATTGATTGATCAGTGCTGGTAGTGACTTCAAGTAGATGGTGAAAAGCATTGGCGAGATGACAGCCATGAGGGACCCCTGCTTTCTTGAAGCACGGTTTGGGTGAGAAATGGGGGGGGGAATGGATGACATTAGTTCGGTTGCGAAGGTACGATGTGATCCAGTCTAGAGCAGTCCCCTCTATGCCGGCTTCGTAGAGCCTTTGTATCAGAGCGTCATGGTCAACTGTGTTGAAGGCAGCTGAGAGGACCAAGAGAAGTAGTGCAGCAAAACCTGTTCCGGTCAACTGTGTTCTTCAGGTCATCCCAGATGGCAACACAGGCAGATTCTGTGCCACTTTCTGGACAAAATCACGTCTGGAAGTCTGAAAGTATAGCATCATCCTCAATGAATTGTGACATTTGAGTGAATGCTGCTCTTTTTATCAGTTTGCCCAGGAAAGGTCAATTTGTAATGGGTCTGTAGTTGTCAGGGTTCAGTGGGTCCAAGTTTGTTTTCTTCAGTAATGAGGGTATGTATGACTTTTTGAGTTCTAGTGGAAATATTTCAGTAGTTAAGCAATAGTTTATGATTCTTCTTACTGGCATGGCAGCAGAGGTTGTTAGAAGAATATTCTTGAAGGTTTGTGGTGGACACTGGTCAGAAGGGCTGCCGGCATGCCTGCTTGCTTTGACTAGGTCCATAAATTCATTGTGTGAAATGTGCTGGAAGGAACGAAGAGGCTTGGTTAGAGTATTCTTGGATTGTTGTTTTGGAAAAGGGTCGGAGCTGGTGCTTGGTCTTTGTTTTAAATTTGAATTCAATGTGTCTGCTTTGTCCGTGTAAAGATTTGCCAGTTTGTCTGTGAAATCTTGAGAAACGGGATAAGCTCCTTCTAGGCAATTTGGTTTACGAAATTCATTGAGAATTTTATAGAATTCTTTATTTGCACTTTTAGTATTTTGAATTCTGTCTGAATAGTACCTTTTCTTATAGCTGACTTGCATAATCTGTTACGTCTTGATTGCGGTTTGTTTTGAGCCAGGCACATTGCAGCTTCCTAATTTGGTGTTTTATCACTTATCTCTCCATTTCTCCAAGGTGCCGGTTTTCTTTGCTCTGTTGTGTCGTTTTTAGTGGTGGGTCTAGATCTGTACTGGATGTTAGTTGTGTTTCTAAGTGTTCAAAATGGAGTTTGTTCCAAGGTCGATAGGTGGATACACTGAAGGTGATTTTAGGTGCGTAACTGTGTGTTATGTGTTGGAAAGCAAGCAAATGGTGGTCTGACCACGTGACTGGAGTAATTGTTTGAAAGTTAACTAGTTCTGTATTAGCGAAAATGGCATCTAGGATGTGTCTAGCGATGTGTGTGGGTTTGTGGATGATCTGATGCAAGTTCAGTGCGTCTAGGCCAGTGATGATTGTTTTGGGATGGGGTATATTGGGTTTGTGAAATAAAATGTTGAGGTCACCCAGAACGCATAGGTTGGAGTGTGGTGTTATCAGATTTTAAACCATGTCTAGAGTATCTGGGAATGTTGCATTGCTAGGTGGAGGACTGTAAAGGAGCAGGAAGTTACAGGAGGAAGTGGGTGTAAGATTGCATCTGGGGAAAAGGACCTCACAGTCTTTTACGGAGACATTGTCCACTTTAGTGATATGTAACATTTGTCTGAACACAATAGATAGGCCACCTCCCCTTTTGCCTATACGATTTGGGGTAATAGCTTAAAGGAACGGTTTCATGCAGGACCAGAGCCATAGTGTCTCCCAACCATGACTCGGGTATGAATAGAATGTCAGGTTTTGCGTGCGTGAGAAGGTCGTAGATGTGATGTTGGTTTTTAGAGAGCAATCGAGGATTTATTAATAGACAGTTTAGAGAATGTGCTTTGGTGATAGAGTGACTGTTTTGTAGAGGAGTTAGCAGTATTTTGTGGGCTTGGAGCAGGTGTGTCCTTAGTGTTGGTATTAGCTGTATGAGGATAGCATTTGTGTAGCTATTCTGCATCATGTTTCTCATCCAGCAGGCTAAGGAGGCATTTTGATGGGTCTGCATGTGTAGGTGATGGGGACGGTGGTGGAGAGTGAGTTGGTGCGCTATGTTGTTTTTGTGGTGTAACTTTGTTGGGTAGTAGACATGGAGAAGCAAAGTTGTGAGGTGTGGCATGTTGCTTATTTTGTTTGTGTCTGTTTTGGGGGGAAGATATATGCGTTAGGGTTGGTGATGCAGAATGTGGGTCACGTAGTAAGGTTCTAAATTGTCCAATGGATTAGAGGCAGTTACCACAAGAGAAGCCCCACCTCAGCACCAGCGCAGCCCCACCGCAACGCAGCCCCACCACCAACACAGCACTACCTGAGCATCAGCACAGCATCACCTCAGCACAGCACCAATTCAGCATCACTCAGCACCACCTGAGAACCAGCGCAGCACCACCTGAGAACCAGCGCAGCACCACCACCTCAGCATGACTTGGCACCACCACAGCATCACTCAGCACTACCTCAGCATCACTCAGCACCAGCGCAGCATCTCCTCAGCATCATTCAACACCATCACAGCATCTCCTCAGCATCATTCAACACCATCACAGCACCAGCGCTGCATCTCCTCAGCATCATTCAACACCACCACAGCACCACCTCAGCATCTGCACAGCAACACCTCCACATCAGAGCACCAACAAAACACCAGCGCAGCCCCACAACAGCATTAGTACAGCACCACCTCGGCACCAGCACAGCCCCAGCTCTAGCTCTAGCAAAGCACCACCTTAGCCCCAATGGAGCCCCACCTCAGCCCTAGTCAGCGTCACTAGTAGCAGGACCTATTGTTCGTCTGCTGCTCTTGTTGTATTTCAGGTACTATATCCCCACCTCCACCCTCCCATTATGTCCACCCCCCAATAACAACAAGCATTTGCAATGCATTTGGTCTAGCCTTTGAGACCTTATAGGTATTTAGCTATGCAGCACATTAGCCTGGGTGATGAAATATCTACCGTTCTTTAAATTGGAGGGAAAGTAAGCACCAAACTGCGTGACATGCCAGGTATGGGAACACATGGAGAGAATTATTGCCTTTCAGCAAGAAGTGGTATAGTCCAAAGCTCTGTTTTTAATATAAAATCAGGGTATTCGGTGGTCATATCACTGAAAATACAAGATTTGGAAATATATTATTGTCTATGGGTGCTCGTGGGAGACAATTTCTATGGACTGGAATCTAGAGAACGCTAAAGTTATTCTGGTATTTTACTGACCTCTGCTGGTCGTTTTCGATCAAGAAAGTTAAAAAGAGGCAGTTGCCAGAAAAATTAAAAAAATAAAGTACCTCAGCAGAAAGCAATTCTGGTATTTTACTGACCTCTACAGGTCGTTTTCTATCAAGATAGTTAAATAGAGGCAGTTGAACAGAAAAAAAAAAAAAGTCCCTAAGCGGAAGCAGACAAGTCCTAGGGCTGATCTCCAGAGCCCACGAAGTACACACACATATAAGTATATACTAAAGTATATACACAAGGTCTTGAATGCTCGACCTAAAAAAAAGCTATAAAAAACAAGCATTAGAGCAGGCAGGAGGAAGTTGCCAGCATTGAAAGGACTACAAAGCTAGAAGACATTTTGTGTGTTAATTCTTTTTTAATAGTCTTGTTCAGTTGTACATAATGTCTTCTTGGTTATTTATAAAGGTAACAAAAATACTTATAACTCTTTATTATAACTTTTCAACATGCTGCACAGCAGCCACGCTGCTCTACAACATAGCTTAAAAACATTGGAAAATCCAATAGCTCAGACTAGACACTTATAAGGTCCCAATGGCAAGCCCTATTGGCTATGCCAATGCTTGTTCTACATGTGGGAAATCCTCATTCAGGGTTTGAGAAATATGCTGCTGCCCCAGGCTCAAAATCTTTTTTGCACTGAACAACTATCACCACTTGCTTTCCTTGTGGGAAAAACGTTTATTACTACTAGAAAAAATATATATTATTGAGTTTATGAAATAGGACTTTAAAGAAGCACGGACCACAACAAATGTGCACCAGTTCTAATAAAAAATTAGTTGTATCGATAATCACATCAAACTACCTATGAAGCGGGAACGATATGGAGTACAAAATCTGTGTAGGTCATTAGAAAGCAAGAGGCCAGACAGCAAATATTCCAAATTTGTTACCAGTCTGGCACTGTTCCCCAAATTATATAAAGTACTCATTTGCTGGTTATTGCCTGGGAAACCACGCACAAAAGTGGTTACTTGTGATAGCCACCCATTTTTACATCCTGAATGCAAAGGACTTCCAGTACACAAAACACTCAACTTAGTGATGTGAACATAAAATGACATCAAGCAATAATTAACAGTAACATTACATTCCCCACGCTCCCGAAAACAATAACAAGATTGTGGGTTAGCAAAAGTCGAGTTGTAGGGAAGAATCTAAAGCCCAAGTGATATATTTGCAGCTTGCAATTCAGAATTGAGAAAACAGACACTTATCGAGCACTATTTTAAACACCCATCTTACCTTCAAGAAGAAAGTTTAACTCTTTCTTCTTGCGCTAAGGAGGCATCACGTTGTCAAACTTAGTTTCTATAAAGCCATAGGTACACCAATGACCCCTCCAGTATGCATTTCCTTTCGCTAGATTGGAAACGAACGTCTTCTCATTTTTAACAGTTTGTTTTAAAAAGGCAGAAAGCTTTGAAAAAGTGGTGAGATAACAGTCTGTTGCGACTGTACGGCCAACAATAGGTATATTTTCAGGTGGGCTCAACTTGGGAGTTCATGGTCAAGGAGACTTGCATATTTCTTAAGAAAGACAAACGTTCTCCATCTGGTTGGCATGATGAGGATGTAACACTGATAGGGTGCTATTGGGACAGAAAATTCCCTCATAGTTCTCGAGAGCCCAAGCCCTCTCTACCTTGTGCTCCATGTTGGCGAGCCTCTGTGAGTCTTTGATTTTTCACACCCACGTGCACGCCATAACACATTTGTGGCCTGTAACGTGAAACCCAGGAGTATGACTTTGAAATAGGAGGGTCACCCAAGGGGCAACCCTCCTTTCAATTATGACTTCTGCCTTCTCGCTACTCTGAGGGCTGCCTGGATGTGGGAGCAGTCAATCATTATAGTTGAAGGGAGAGTTGCTCACTGGTCTCTCTTCTCCCTTTCATTTTAAAAAGGACTACCTAGTCAGACACACCCAGATCCTGTGTAGGTCTGTAGTACATGGACCAGGGAAATCAAGGAACGTGTTAGCTCTAGCCATGAAAGAGAAAACTGTACAGAAAAGCAGAGTGAAGCTTTGAAATAGGAATCAAATCAACTTCGAACGATACTGCAAAACCCAGAAAGGATTCGCATCCACTTTGATTAACACCTTCCATTCCTGAGCCCTTCAGAGTCTGGATGCAAAGACTCGAGAGCCTAGAGTTGACTTAGCTACCCTTCCAAGGCTTGAACTCATCCTGGGGTTGCTAGTGGGCATGAACGTTGACTGTGCATACCGCAACTAAATTACGGGGCGGCTGCCACAATATTTTAGTGAAAGCCTCTAATTCATCGTAGGTATGAGGCCAATTCTGGCTGCTGCGACTCTGTGTTTGTGGCCTTGTGAGCAGAAAAGCCTGGCTGCATTAGGCAACTTAATGAACTGACCTCCAACCCCCCCTAAAAAGAGAGTGTCTTTCCAGATCTGAGCCTAAGGGAGATTCAGGCTCATGTCACCCATTGCAGATTCTAAGTATTATGGCCCTAGAGATTTTAGTGTACGGGCACCAGGAACCAGATTTAGTCCCACTTTTCATAAGACCCTTCCTTTGGTGATTGCCCCCGGTTCTATCCCTTCGGGGCACAACTAGTGTGTAAGGGTGGTAGTATAGTGCCTTTGTTTCTTTGGTGGGCATTAGGATAACTGTGAGTCACAGGATTTAAATACAAGGGAACAAGAATCACACAAGACCTCTAAGAGAGGCCATGGCGAGCTCACTTTTGGGTGAGCTACTGCAGCAACAACCTCCTTGTCCACCAGCTGCACTGAAAGGGTCCATGCACGGTTCAGGATTCCCCAGCAGCAGAGCGACCAAAACAAATCAGGGGACTGTTAGTGAGATTACATTGCTTGAGGCTAGCCGCTCAAACAAAATAGACGGAAAAAAAAGCAGGACCAATAATTGTGCGTCTAAACAACTAACGAGTAGGCTTGCAAATATTTTGGTACATAGGTTGCTTCCTTGTATTTTGTATGTTTGTGCATAGTATTTAGCAGTGTGTATGAATTAAAATACTTTCTTTTTAAAAGATAAATCACTGACTGGACATTCACAATGTTGTTTGGTAATGATGTGTTCAGAGTTAGTAAAGCCTTAGATCACTTTACTACATCTCGAGTCATTGTCCCCTTCCCACACACTCAACAGTAATAATGAGCATATTCCACCATGCATATCTGCATTTATACTATATAAATGTGCAAAACGTGCTTTGAGATACTGCACATGGACAGGACAATTAAGAGCTTATGACTAATAAAGAAGATACCCTGGAGGAAAAAGCTAAATAATTGCAGCTTGAACTCGGAGTTGATCTATGCTTCTCATAATGAGGATATTTACACCACGTCTGAAAGAATAAGAAATGAGCCATGGAGCAGCCAGTTCTGCACCAAGTGAGTAGAGAGTTTCAAGTTGACTTCTAAAATGAGGACCTGGCAATGCTCAGGAGCTCAGATGAACCTACAGAAGGTTCCGGTTGTTATGGACTTCGCGTCAACCACGTAGAAAGGAATATGAATTAGGGATGCCCAAGACAATGGTTAACTGTTGTTGAGGACAGTGCTCGTTTCATTGGGACAACGAGGGAAGGCAAGGTTGTAACATGTTACATGTTGAAAGGGTTGTGTACCGAGTTTGCAGCATCATTCCCATGCATAAACTTGAGTCAAAATAGGTAGTGGTGGTTCCTTTCACATCACAGGATCTGTCTCCTCTATTACTTCCTGATTTCACCAGAGTGGTTGAAACAGGGTAAAGGCAGCCTCTATGAAGAGAAACACTGTGTGTGGGGGGTGAGAAGCACACAAGAAAGACGTTTACACAGTATGGCACAACTTAGAGCAGCAACGAGTACAAGGGGATAAGCACAAGCCTTAACAGTTAGAAAACACATGCACTCTCATGGAGTACTGAGCCACAAAGAAAAAAAATAGTTCCCAAAAGTGGAAGGATACAAGTCAGACAATCAAAAATACAGCAAGGTGGTTATGGTCCATGGGCAGATCAAACACAAGAAGAAGGCAAGTCACTGATTAAGTATCAAGCAAATGAGAGTTGAATACGGCCAACCAATGATAAGGAATGGGTGGGCTCTAAGCTCACTAAGTTTCTGGTGTGTCCTCAAAAGATGTTGTGTTGCATGGTACGCAAGACCTAATTACATAAAATGACCTGAAGTCTGCAAATGTGATCAAGGATGAAGATGTGCAGAGGGTCACATGAAGTCAAATCATGATACGGTTGAGGTCTGCTGATATTTTACAATTTGTAATATTAATTCAGCCAGCAGTCCGTTAACAGTGGTAAGGTTCATGCGCGCCAACGAGTTAAGGAAAAGCGTGACAAGTGATTTCAAATAATGGCCATTATTTATGGCCCTTCATTGAAAGTAGACTCTGATATGATAGTGAGTAGACACTGAGCAATGCCAGCAGGTCATCTTTACCCAGTGGGTCACTACTCAACTCTTGGGGCCGGAAACTATCCTACAACTATGTAAACATCAAATAGATGGGTACCACAGTCTGTATAAATAGCAAATGGCTGCCAACTACAAATAAGATAGCACATTAAATAGCTTTGGCCGTTCATCTCCTGCAGAGCTGAAGATCTAGGACCCTTTCCATACACCTAGTCTAGGCACCCTTTGTTAGATATAGAACCATCAAAGAAAACAAGAAACTGCAGATTCCTCTCTAGATACTAATCACAACTTTGGAACATATGAAAAAGGACTGTTTGGTAGAATTCACCTTTCGTTTTAAGCTTAAACACGAAACGGGGTGGCCATAATTTATGTGGAGAATAGACTTCAAAGAACAACTTTCAATTGCTCCGGACAACGGACTACGAAACTGACGTATTACCGCAGACTACAACAAGCATTTACAATGCAATGGTCTCGGCATTGGTAAAGTTAGAGCTATTGGCATTGCTCATGACATTTTTTTTGTTTATGTTTTTGTATTTAAAACATTTAAAGAAACGGCATTGTTATTTACAATGTCAATAGCTTAATCACTCTCAAATGCGAGACCTATTGCATTTGCACCCACACACAGAGCCACCTACACACACACTGATTTAAGCTATTGACATTGTAAACAACAATGCCGTTTCTGTACATGTTTTAAAAACAAAAACAAACAAAAATAATGTCATGAGCAATGCCAATAGCTCTAACTTTAACAATGCCGAGACCGTTGCATTGTAAATGCTTGTTCCCATTCTACCTCTATATGGTGAAACTTAATGCCTGACTATCTTTGAGCTCAGCTAGATTTTCTAAGGTTTATAAAACAACTGAAAACTTGGCTTTTCTGCTCCTTTGTTTAAAACTCATTTCCATGCATTTGTTCTGCCACCACATTTGACATTAACGTCAAAGCGCCAATTGGTACTTGTGAGCTTTATAAAATTATTAACATGAACCAAATTATTAACAGTAACAAAAGTATCCATCAGAAGAAAAGTTACTCAACTGCAGTAATGCTCTTTCTGGTGTATTTTCTGTCTAACCACAGATTCCTCACTCACCCACCCACCTCCCTATTCGGTGGAATGGACCTTTGGTCAATACTAAAAAAGATTCTGAATTAGAGATCTGCACACTGGCGCAATCTGATTACTAAGGGCTCCACATCCACTAACGGATATCAGCTTGTGAAAGTGGCAGTTATATTGCAGCCCCTTAGAGAATTGATTAGAAAGGTCTTTGCCCAGGCACTTCCCGTGTACGTCTTGCGCAGCGGGATACCCGGCGGCTGTAAATAGTCACCTCCTTGTGCTGGGTGCAACGTTGGTGTTGTGGGCTGCTCCTGTGGCGCAGATGTCTTTGGCTTTGAGTCCTGCCCCTGCACTGTTTGTGGTGTCCCGTGTAGCCAGATCCCCGCGGATGTAAATAGGTGCCTCCAGGCGCTGGCTGCATAGTCAGCAGTGTGGGAGCTCCTGCCGCACTGATTTCTGGGGCTTCGAGTCCAGCCCCTGCACTGTTAGCGGTGTCCAGTGCAGCGGGTGTCCCGCGGCTGTAAATGGGTGCCTCCGGACTATTTTACTAGTAAACAAGCAGTCACAATTGCAGTTACCTTGCAGGCACTAGGGTTATGACTTGAATGGTGCAGCAGGTGCTGTGGCACAGGGACAAAAGGCCTAGGAAATCCACTGAATACAGATTATTGTTGTCTAAAACGATTTTGTAAAAAGTGGGTTTTAAACCTGTTTTCTATTCCTTTTATTTTTAAATTTTTTTAAACTGCTGGCAGGAGGGGGGGGGGGGGCGCTCCTATAGTGGAGGAGCCGCTGCTGATTAGATCAGTTGCTGTTAACATATCTTAAACTCACTGCCTGGTATATTGCTCTTATAATTCACCAACATTTTATATTCTTTCTACTCTGGTAGATGGAAGAAAGGAAGTGAAAATATACTCCTTCATTTGAAATCTGCACATCAGTATTGTGCTTAGGAAAACAAGTGAAGGCGGGACACAGTTAGAGAAAGAAACAAACATAATAACAGAGACCAGTGAAAAACCTGGACTTCTGGTATTGTAGGACTAATGTCAGTGCCAGCGTGGAAAGGAGATAGTCTGCTGTTAGCAAAAATCCTTAAGCAAGTGTGGGGACAAAACACATGGCTGCACGAGAAATAAGTTAAACCTTCCTCAATACAACACCACTTGGCGAAGGAATGCACATCAGATGCCTCTCAGGCAATGAGCACAATAAAACCTGCTTCTGCAAGTTCCATGCCATGTGACCAGTGGGTATTATGCGAAATATACTTGCCAGGGGCGGGAGTATGTAGCCAATGGGAAAAACCAGTTGAAGATCTGCAAGTTAAACATACACGATGCCCGTCGTAAATTAGGGAAGAATTTAATTGGCGACGCTTTGATAATGGCAGAGTCAGTACTGCATGCTCCTTTACATGAGGGCATCTATACAAGTAGAAGCTGCACATGCATCCCTACAGTTATCTGAAATATTATACACAAGCACAGAAGCAGCCAGCGAGCACTAATCAAATGAACAAAGACAGCGACAACATAAACACAAATATTACTTCAAACTGAAGCGAAAAGTCAAAAA
This sequence comes from Triturus cristatus, assembly GCF_964204655.1. Lineage (NCBI taxonomy): Eukaryota > Metazoa > Chordata > Amphibia > Caudata > Salamandridae > Triturus > Triturus cristatus. The sequence goes on from NC_140585.1 coordinate 1,150,975,956, forward strand.
GATGTACGAAATAGTGCAACAATAAGATTAAACAAGTGAATAAACAATGTGCAATTATTTGTGGTGCTGCGACCCTTTCCCGTTATCAAGTTGAATTTATGTATGTGGGGCCTATATGAACTGGCAAGAGACCCTTAAAAACAGCCTCTCTGCTTTCCCAGAACCTAGCGCCGGGTCCAAAGAACACGCACAAAACCTATCAGTATATCATTTAGCTACCAGCGATGCCTCCGAAAACTTGCTGGATGCATCTGGACACTTTTTCATGAATGAACTATATTCTCTGTGGCATTTCACCCGTATGTGACAGCAGAGAGAAGTTTCACAGCAATGACAGGGGGAAATCTCGGTTTATACTAGGCTTGACCTAAAAAACAAGAATGGGCCAGAAACGCCGAGTCTGGTGAATGTTCAAATAGTCGCCGGTGTGTTAGAGGCTATGGAGATAGAAGGAGGACTAATATATGGTCCCTACCCGAGTTAAATAGCGGTCGCCATTGCAGTCTGGCAGTCCAGTAATGTTGATTAGTTGCTCGGGTTCGGGCAGATGCCCAAACACCATTAACATATTATATGAATATGTTTAAAAATGAAATTAGTGACCAATCGCCGCTCTCTACACTCCAGAACTATAGCATAATAAAATGATATTTAAACAACGGTGTTATGGCATGCCAATCCTAAGCAAAGCTCCAAATGCAGAGACAAAATCAAATAAATGCAAGATACCTAGAAAACATTATTCTTGTAAGCATAACGTATAACAATTGTAACAAAATGTAAAAATGCTGAAAGCAAATTAAATGCCGATCTAAAATAGAAACAGAGTGGGTAAAAGCACGTTTGCTGGTGTTACGTCCAGAAACCAATGCAACAAGCAGCTATTGGCATTGCTCCACGCCTCACCTCGTACTCAGTTGTTTCTCTTAGTCTGGTAGTCTGTTCCTTTCCTTCGCTCGTCGTCAGCAGTGAAACTGCATTAACACAGCTCCAATCATCTTCAGGTGACGGTGCATCAACTCTGCGGGTAGCCCCCCCAGGAGTTTAGTGGGGATCCCGTCCAGAAGCTCGGGAGGAAGCCCCTCCAAGACATCTGCTAACAGACCCTTACCCACTGACTCCTAGAGCAGAGGGTCCGTGCCCAGGTAGAGCGCCTGAGCGTGCTTCCCCCCTCCGCCCAATGCCTGAAGCATCTCCTGCCACTCGTACTTCTCCTCAGCACGCAGCAGCAACCGATCCCTGTCCAGCAAGGCCCCCCAGGCTAGGGCGACTAGCTGCAACCAGCGGGCGGGCAGACCAATTAACAACCGCAGCAGCAAGGCGGGTAACGGCCGAAAAAGCCATCCCAGAGCGCGGAACCAGGCACCAGGGTGTCCGGGAGCAGTGCTGGGGCCATCCATCCCGTCACCTCTCGGAGCCCGCCCAAGACGGCACGCCTCAGACCCGCTAGCCTGGAACTTCGGCATTTTGCTGTGGCCCAGCCGGGCACTGGGGAGTCTCGGGTGCGAGGACGAACAAGGTGCTTAAAGCAACCTACCAATCAACAAGGGTGTTGTGAAGCTCCGTTCCTTGTTGATTGGCAGGTTGCTTAAACGGCCGCGTTGAAGCCGGGTTTCAGTATTGTTAGGGACTTAGATGGCCCCTCCTCATAGCGTGGCGGGCGGCTTGCCAGGCTCTCGGACATACAGCAACCCCTTCCCGTGTCCGACAACTGCTGGGCCTGTACGATGAGGAAGATGGCGTCGCAGCGGAAGTAGGCTGTCGGGAAGGGTCAATCACGTTCACATAGTTAAAGTGAGTGACTGCGTCACAGCAAAGAAATGGACATCGACAACGTACACACTTTACAGTGGTACAATAAAAAAGTTGCCGCAAGCTTCGCGAACGCACACAAGACAGGTTGATTTCTTATGGCCAATAGTAGAATTGTTACGAAGAATGAACATGGGCAGAAGCAGTGCAGACTTGCGAGCGTCCTTTGTATACACAACGGATACAGCTATAGTACCACATGAGTAGACTACAGTTACAAACGCGCTAGAGCATACATGCCAACATTTCAACTTTGATAAGAGCAGTGGTCGAAGTGGGGAAACAAGCACACCGCTGCCTTTCTCCGAGGGTGAAGCTGAAATGCCTCGGAGAAACGCAGCGTCCTTTTCGGATCGGGGGGCGTGTTTTGCTGTTGTCTCCTCCCTGAGACTTTTCGCAAAAAACACGCCCCCCGATCCGAAAAGGACGGGGCTTCAACGGAGTGACTGGACCTCTTCTCCAGTGGCTGGCCAGCATTTAAGAGGCCAGCCAATGGAGAACAGGAGAGAAGAGGGGCGGGTGCAAGCCCCTCTTCTCAAAGTCACTCAAACTCATTAAATCTCGGAGCGAGACTGCGCAAGCGCAGCCTTTCGCAGCCGAGACCTAAAAAGAAAGTATGACACAGGGTAGATAGCTGTCCACTTAATGGATATGATCTTGCAACATCTGGGAGATTCTCAGGAGCCCATGCTAAGCCTTCACGAACACAGAAATAAAATAAATTACTGAAGAGGACAATAAACATAATAAACTGCTGGATCAAGAATGTAAGACTTCAATAGAGCTAAAGTCTACAAGCGTACAGTAGAGATTAAAAGCATCACTTACTATCATCCCAAATGGCAGATATCAAGAATACCACCTTTTCTGAAATTAGGTTACTGAATAACTTTGTATTAATAAATGATTTTCAGTAGAAAGAAAAGGTAATTTTGATGTGGGTCCTGAAAGTCACATTAGCACTCTAACACAGACATGGCCTGCAAACCAATCGACCAGTACTGCAAAACCTACCCACCCTAAACAATACTCGACCCTCGAAACTGAAGGCTGTTTAGCATACTTTACAAAGCATGAACATTACAACACGGGAATCCGTGGGCCTAATTAGCACACACTAAAGTTCTTTGTAAGACCTCCCTCAGACTAAAGGAGAACCAGACCTTGATCGAGAAGCTTTAGGGACGGAGAAACATTAGGTTGTAAACCTAAGGGCAAGAACCACCACCAAAGACAGGGATGGTTGTAGGACACGATTTGTATTCATTCAAAAGTATTTTCCATATGAAATAAAAAATGTTAAAAAAGTAAGAAGTGATCAACAATGAATATTTACGAAGTAAACCAGTAAAAAACAGTCCCAGCAATAATGCTGCAGTCTTCAATATTAATACCTCTCACAGCTCATCATTTGCCCTCATTCGGGGATTTTCTGAAGCATGACCGGGCAGAACATATTGCGGTCATGCACAACCTTTCTGAATACATTCCAATTTTGGGTATGCTTCTATTTGTTAAATGATTCAAATTTTTGTCTACTTTTTATTCTCTCACTGCGTGAGGACGGTCACTCATAAATCAATGGTGTTCATGCTACTTGGCAATGGAATTCATAATTGTTTGCGTTAGGACTCTCCTCGGAAGAAAACGAATATTTGTTACCCTATTTCAGGTCACTTAAAATCCATGAACACTGCTTAAATGCAGGTACAGACGATTTGCATGTTGAAGTAGGCACTCAATCCTTCAGATTAAATTCGTTCTAGAGTCCAAGATTACCAGTTACTTTACCAAAACCTTCAAGCCTATGGCAGTGAACGAAAAATAACTTCTACTGCCGTCTTATTACAATTCATACTCCCTCCACAAACATATTTGGGTGATGCAATGGCATGAGGGGGGTGACTATGGGTGGCAGACCGCTAAAATTACTATCCTTTGCTAGAATCTTGCTGTCTGAAAGCTTAAGGTTACCCAACCTCATGAACCATGTTAAAGTTGAGAGGAACTTGGGTCTAAAAAGTTGGTATGAGACATGGAACTCTGGTAAGGGTAACAAGACATCCTTAGAGCACAGGGACCGGCAGGGCTTGTATTTCCTGTACTGCAGCATAGAGTACTACTAGAGAGCCCAACAGGCACGCCACTGTGGGCAGAACTTGCGTATTATTATTTTATTTTTTAATTAAATGCCCCAAAAATGTATCTCTTGTTGACTGGAAATCAGAAGAGTTGTTGGTATTATACATACTGGCCGCCCCATGTTAAGATCGCTCTCCCTATTCCAGAACCCACATTGTTAGTCGAGCATTCGAGACCTCTTGTATATTCTTTAGTATATACTTATGTGTGTATGTACTTTGTGGGCTCTGGAGATCAGCCCTAGGACTTGTCTGCTTCCACTTAGAGACTTTGTCTGTTCAACTGCCTCTATTTAACTATCTTGATAGTAAACGACCGGCAGAGGTCAGTAAAATACCAGAATTGTTTACTGCAGATGGACTTTCTTTTTTTTTTTTTTTTAAATGTTGGCAACTGCCTCTATTTAACTTTCTTGATAGAAAACGACCAGCAGAGGTCAGTAAAATACCAGAGTCACTTTAGCATTTTCTAGATTCCAGTCCATAGAAATTGTCTTCCAGGAGCACCCATAGACAATAAAATTTCTTTCAAATCTTGCATTTTCAGTGATATGACCCCCGAAGGTCCTGATTTTATATTAAAAACAGAGCTTTGGACTATACCATTTCCCGCTGAAAGGCAATATTTCTCTCCATGTGTTCCCATACCTGGCATGTCACGCAGTTTGGTGCTTACTTTCCCTCCATGTTAAAGAACAGTAGATGTTGCAGCACCCAGGCTAATGTGCTGCATACCTAAATACATATAGGGTCCCAAAGGCGAGACCGACTGCATTGCAAATGCTGGTTAGGAATGCTATTAGATGAGAAAGGTTCCATAGCTAGGTTTCGAAAATGCACCTCTTACAAAGTTGCAGTGAGGTTTACAGCGCAGAGAGTTGCACAATTTAAACAGAGACTGGCAAAGGCAATAGGTTTGGCCTTTGAGACCTATTGGCTTCGCTAATGGTTTTTAGCAATGCTGTACAGTATTACTGATGCAACAAGGAGAACTGGAGGTAGTGATTGGAGGACTGAGGAAGTGGAAGCAACACTGAGGCCTCAGGGGGACTAGAGACAACACAGTGGGCCAGGGGTGGCAACACAGTGGACTAGACAGGATGGCAACACATTGGGCTAGGCGGTGAGGAGGGAGAAGTAACGGGGATAGCTGGGGAAAGCAAATGACATGATGAGAGAAGTATGGAGCACATGGGCAGAAAAGCAAACAGGCAATAGAGTCAGCAACATGGACCTCCGGGGGGGGGTAAATCACGAAGGGGCTGAGGAGAAGCACAGGGGAGACAGAGCAACATGGAGCACAACATTAGGGAGAAGAGAAGGATACGAGGCAGTCAGATGGAAAACACATGCACTCTCATTGAGTAAGAGCAGTGGGAAATGCTGGAAATGTGATGGCAAATTACATAAACTTAAACATATGATTTTCACCTGTAAACTCATCCTGTTCCAGTAATCCATGAGACTATATCTACAGCCTATATTTAATCTACAATAAGATCTTGACTTTGTTACAACATATCTTATTATGCACGTATTTAACAGAAATCAGAATTACCATAAGAGCTATTTCTAATTTGTCTCGTGCAGACGATTGTAACAAATTCACTATCACAGAATGGAAATCGCCTGAATGTGTGTGTGTGTGTATATATATACACCTGTTAGACATGGTACAGATACAAAAGTGTACAATAAATGTTGCACCCCATAAAAGGTCACTCGAGCTGCTCCGCACATATTTGAGAAAAGGCAGATGAGTACGTACTAAAGTGCAGTCCCCTTAAATTCCCATACAATGACATTCCTACAGCTTTCCTAATGGTCCCTCCAAAATATAGCTTTTATGAACTACGACACAAACAAGACAATACCTGCCCTCTTCCATAAAAACCTCCTCTACCGACTGTCTCCATTTAGATTCCTATCCTATCATTTGTTCATATCTACCCACAATACTGTTGAACTGAGACCTACTTGTGTCATCAATTAATTTCACCATTGTAACACCACGAATGTTCTACCTGTTCGAGCTTAGCCTAAATCTTTTCATGCTGATTAAATGAACTTGCTCCATTACTCAACCAGTTGAGACAATATCAACAGGTTACATATCACTACTCCGGTTTTTTAAATTGAAGATTGGGGTCACTAATTAATAATACAATGCAAAATGATGTAAGCTGCTTTTTAATATTGTTTTTCCTTAAACAAAAGCTGCCAGTAACTAGACCTATAAAAGTATTTTTTTTAAATACAGAACTGCACAACACTGTAGCATGTGTGTGTACCTTGTTACTAACTAGAACTTGGAATCCTCAAAGCACAACAATCTCAAATGAAGAACACAAATATCAAGGCCATATGATGAAGAAGCAAACATAGCGGAACATTTCCATCCATGCAAACCTATAACTGACCCATTCTTGCTAGACAATTAATTAAGAAGTAAAGCTCTGGCCAAATGATTCTACAAGGGCACACCCTCCATTTGGAACAGCCTCCTTATTGCCATTCATACATGCAGTGCTCGATAATCCCTCTGATGCAAAATTAAGGCAAATACAATCGCCAACACAAAACATCAACTGCCAGGTAGCAAATTAAAGAAATTCCCTGTTGAAGTGCTGGCACATGCTGTATGCCCTCAGAGAATCTCTTCACTTTAGTGTGCCGCCCCTTACAGACTGAGTAACTGGAAAATATTTCATGTTGTCGGCTTCAAGACATATTAAGTAAACCTGCACACTATGGGTATAAATAGTCAAGAATGAAGCACTTAAGTCGTTTCCCAGAGTCTCTTGGAAAATTTCTGATGAGGACCCTCAGCCACACTGTCAGGGCAGCAGTATATTTTGGTTCTCCGTTTATTAGTTAAGTGGGATGAATCATCATAGGGTCTCGGCCCCCCCGAGTGCCTTGTTCTAGAGGTGTTTATCATCCTCCACCAGGAGGGAGACTGTCTGGTGTGCAACAGTCATGAGTGGGAAAAGCATTGGAATAATAAAAAAATTACAAAATATCTTCTCTCCTGTGTAGTTTGTTTTAATTTTCACAGGGGAGGGATAAGGTTAAAAAAGTGGGCGGTGCTTGAATGGATAATTATAGGTCCAAAGCACCTGGTGAGTGAACAGTCAACATGCTTCATTCAGCCTGTGTCGCCCAAAAGGGTTAGATAGCTTTCTTCCGGACCAAAGGATCCATCCATCTCAAATGTTGAGTGGCTGTGTATGTGCTATGTAAGGTGAGTGGATTTGCTCACCCTATTAGGGCAACAGGTTGTATTTAATGCCTCCTATGTACATGTGGTATTTGCCCTAATTTAGTCTATTGCTGGGATCTATGCTGGTGTTTCACCTCATCTGAGGCATCAAGCGTAAGTGACATCGGAATGCGATAAATGCCATAGGTTGAAGATTTCACTTCACACCTAGGGTCAAATCATCTATTTGCTCAACATATTGCTGCTTACATGACGAAAATGGAGTGATCCATTCACAGATGAATGTAATACCACCACTGTCTTTTTTAAAGTGGCAACAACTTACCTAAAAATCAAAAATTGGTGTGTTTGAGCATAGACAGCATCCATCGCTTTGAAACAACATAAAAATATGCACCGATATATTAGGTGGGTGAGCTCTCACAGAGATGCTCATGCTAAACTGAGATACGGCAATGGAATATGGGTGCAAGAAGCTTACGCTACCAATTCATTAAATGCTTGAAGAGATTGGCATCTCTTCAACAACCCTCAACATTTGAGACGGCTGGATCCTTTGGTGCTGAAGAAAGCATCCTGACCCTTTTGGGCGACACAAGCTGAAACATGTCGACTGACCACTCACCAGGTGCTTTGAACCTATAATTATCCAACTAAGGAATGCTCACTTTTTTAACCTTATCCCTGCCCTGTGAAAATAAAAACAAACTACACAGAAAAGGAACATGCCGCCATACTAGGATCTCTAACCGTACGACTACCGACTATTGCAATGCAAGTGAAACACACTATATTCCATTAAACTTTCGAGACTTGTTCCATTTTTTAAGAACAAACAGACTTGACTCAAGCCCTGATGAAGTTCCCCTTGAGGGAATGAAACGCGTTGGCTGACCATCCTTTTATCAACTTTAAACCTATTTTGAAATAAAGAGGATATCAAAACATAACATTGAGGCTCATTGGACTATTTTATCTGTGCACCCCCTTTTTTCATTTTTTCATACAGAAGAGAAGATATTTTTAATAATAAATTATTATTCCAACACTCTTCCCACTCACGACAGCCGCACACCAGACAGTTTCCCTCCTGTCGGAGGAGGATGAACACCTGGAGAACGGGATACTCAAGTGCTAGGACCCTAAGAGGATTCATCCTACTTAACCAATAAGCGGAGAACCAAAATATAATCACTGCCATGACAGTGTGGCTGAGGGTTCTCATCAGAACATTTCCAAGAGACTCTGGAAAACGACCTAAGTGATTCATTATTTTTGATTACTTAAGTACTGGCTGGGGAAGCTGACTAAATCTCTGCTTCTCTCTCCCTGTTTTTTTTAACACTATGGATATCAGCCAAATAACATTGCTTTGGTTCTAATAGACATATTGAGGGGAGAGTGTACATACCATAGGAAACATATGAACAAACAACAGACATCATGCGCAGAACACTGCCATAAATGTACAAAGACTCAGGTATGGCTGATGCTTACAAACCCTGCTCTGTATGCCACTTAATAACATACTAAAGCAGCAGATTAACAATCAAGCCTCCAAAAAAAACACGATAGGACTATGTTGGCCAGGGATATGCCAACTTCTCCCGAAGAATGTCTCTTGGCTCTGTTCTATAAAAGAGAGGCAAGAAATGTTATGCCACGAACTGCTATGGCAGTTTCCTGTAAAAATTGATTTTCCACTTAAAAATGGTGAAGGGTGTGTAAGTCCTCTTAGAAGGGGGGCAAAAGAAATGAACCCATTGTCTCATGAGCAGATCTTAGAGTGCGGTACCTCTTGAAATCATCATGTGACTCAGACGCCAAAAATTAAAATTGAAGTGGTATACAAAATATTTTGTCGAAAGCACAATTTAGAAGCAGAGGAGCAGACAGGCTGTGAGTTGACCAGAATGCAAATGGGTTTTAAAAACACTGCAGGGGGGGGCAGGGAACCAGCAAGTATACCTGCAGGAAACCCCCGTGCAACCACACCTAGTCAACAATGTAGGGTACTTCAAAGGGAGGAGGGGAAAAAAACGGAACACTACAATGTGTACAGGACATTTTAATTTGGTATAAGATAATGGACATTTTGGTGTAGTCTTCCAACTTGCCAGCAGAACAAAACTGCTTAAAGAGAACAATTAACACAAATGTTCTACTCGTGCATTAAATGGACATCAAAATCGCAAATGAAATGTAATATACAGATCCCTGGGTATGTTCACATTTAAGGTCTAAGAGATTGGTAAAATGAACAGTTCTAAAATGCCAGGGCTTTTGCTTTATGTGCACAAAGGCACCCTATGCATATCTCAATACCCCAAAATTGGGCGGTTATGAAATGCCTGTAATCGCGAGGTCAATCTGTGTTCGACTTCCAGGACGCTTTAGGCTGCTAAATATTCAAGAGGAAAATTCATTTATTCTACCTCAAACAATAAAACCAACTAAAAGCATTAGAAAGCACTTACACCAGTCGCTCATTGTCGCCTGCCTCCTCTGTAGTTTCTATGTACCAGACTCTTGATAAGGTGATGGACTCTCTCTCTCTCCCTCAAGCTTGGGCTGTCTGAAACGCTGCTCTCTGCTTCGCGGTGCTCTCGGCTAAACCTGTTCCAGATGACTTGACTAAACACAATTAATTTTGTAAAAATGCTTAATACACAACTATCATCTTAACTACATGTTAGCTAAAGTACATATGCAGACAAACAGAATTGCTGCTGGTGAGTCTTTTGAAAAATGTGATGCTCTGTTGACTAGTTTAAGAGAGACTATGGATTTGGAAGTCTCTGTGAAACTGCTCAGAGATCACTTTCCTCCAAAGACAACAAAGCAGCGCCAATATGCATGTAACTGTGGGTACTGTAACCTATCTGCACTTAAAACATCTTGGAGAGTCATATAATCAGTAAATTAGAGCAGTTTAATGTCTATAAAATGTTCATGCGAGTGGCCCATTTTGGCTACAGAAGTCTTACTTATTTGTCAAGAGCTACTACTTAACATGAAATTTATATGTTCAAAGTTAAGCATGATGGATGCTTTTTCTATGTAGGAGTTGTAACACACTTGTGCTGGGAACGCCTCTTTGGGAGAAGGAATAGTACACACATTTGGCTCTGTGCTTCCAGCACAATATGTACTCTAAGATAACGGTCAAGTTATACCGGCCTGTAACTGAGTGATACTTCTTGTACTTTATCAGAGTGGTTCTCAATCTACATTGATCTGCGACTCATATACAAAACTTTTCAAGTACCCACGATAAAGGTAAATAAATGCAAGCAAAAATCTATGCAGTTTTCATGCATTGTGTCTTTTTCTGGAACGCTTATGCAAACACGAGTGGGCCAGAAAAACACACAAGCTGTTCGAACACATCAAGCTGCTCTGGGTAGGGCAATGGGGTTCAAAAAGTTGCAGTTTTTGTTTGGACAGAACTTGAATTTGGCTTGGATTTACTGATTTGCCCTTTTACGTCGCTCTAGGCTATCGTTCACCATCTCTCTCCAGAGTACTAGTAAACATGCAAGCAAGATGGGATTTCGTGTTTGGCAACTATATTCAAGAACCAATGCCCTAAGGCACACACCCTGATGCATCTATTGTTCAAAAACAATACCTTAAGAAGTCTGTAATTGCTGCGATAACACTTTCTCGAAGGATGTAAAACCAACAATAGGTTATTGAAGCCATCAATACAATATGCTATGTTCAAAGACATAGCATAATGGTACTTTCTTATGTATAGCATGTATAAAAAGTATCTATAAGTCTCTAATCTTTCCTCATATTCACTCCCTCAAATTAATCTTAAATGTTTATTGTTTAAAATTATTTTTCTCAATATTTTATTTCATTTGAACCAATCAGAAGCTATTCTTGTCCCCACCCCAGCTTCAGTTTCACTGTGTCTGTCCAATTAGGACGGTACAGATTGTATAATATGCTTGGCAAACAATACAAATGATTTCATAATGGATGCAGACCCTTCTGCTCTACAACATAACATTAGATTTGCATCCACTGTCTTTTTCATATAATTACAGAGTATTAAAGCCATCGCACATCTCTAAAAAATTCTTCAATTGCCCTGCATATGAGTTGGTCGGAGTTTTCTAACAATTGCACAAACCCGTTTACACAGGGGACAGAATTTCAAGTTTTGTCATAGCTGCCATACTCGGTAATGAATGTGTACGATAATACCCCACCTTGATTAGGTTTCAGCAGGTCAAATGTGCCCTAATATAACAGGAGTAACACCTAACATGCAGATGTAGTTGTGGTAAGCACCAAAATCTGCATGTTATTCCTAAAAACTAATATCTGCTACTTATCATACCCGATAAATTCTGAAGCACAATAAGCCTGGTTTCATCAGGTGTGTTAAATAGCACCCACTCTTCCGACTAACTCACAATCAGGGCCTTGTATTATATAACACTACAACAAATGTATCTTGCATGCCTACTTGAACCCCACTGTGCACCACAACCAAACCGGATGTTATTTGAGGCACTGAAGTTTATTCTATTGAAGATGTGATAGCAGAGAGCATCTCCCATAATTGGAAACCTACTCCACACATTCACATCATTTTTACGCCCAACATAGCTTTCTTGAACAGCGCACATGAAATGTCAACTCTTGTCATTGTGGAGGGGCCATCGAATATACACCAACAGCATGAATCTACTCATGTTTCAAATTCAAAGGGGAACCCTCAAATTGATTGGCCTCTTGCTCTGGGTGCACAGTAAGGTAAACATTTTACAGCTAAGTACGACAGTCAAAAGCACCACACATCATTCATCGTTTTGTAGTAACGACGTTTACTAAGTTGGGCTATCCTATCCCAAAGAATGAAGCTCTTGCTGGTCTAGCAACATTCCGGAACCTGGCACTCCAAAGTGAACAGTCTCCGAAGCTGTTGAACAGAGATAGTGATTCTTCTGTGGAGTGATATTGACACAATCGTAAAACGATGCTGGTTAGGCTACATGTCACAATGGCATAGTACTGCTTTGCTGTACATGCAAACCAATGCAGGTATACAAAAACAACGCACAAGAAACAGCTGGTTTTGATGTTGGAACTGTAAATTTAGAGTTGGACAACCAGCCCAGTGAAGTGGAATGGGGTGAGGAAACAATATTTCTTAAATGCCAGTAGCCAAGTGTTTTTGAATCAGTCAAGTATTTCAATTGTGCAAAAATGAAGGATCCAGTCTTAAGAAACCATTCCACTGTCTCTACTAATCATTGACCTACTAAACAGTATGACCAATTGCGCAGTAACAGAAAGAGGATTTTCTGCTTACATGATTAGCTAGTTGTCAACAGAATTTAAAGCACGAGTGGCAAATGCTTTCTAGCTACAGTCATCACAACATGAAAGCAATCTCATCCACAAACTTTAATCAGTCAAGTGTTCAGTGAAGTATAATTTTCTGGGACAGATGACATTTTTGCTTTGCAGACTGGGGGTTATATTTAAATATACAAAGCAAGTGAAAGTAGCTTGCTTCTAAAATACCAATTAAGTAATACCAATATTAAATGGTAAAAGTGCTGTCATATTTCATGGGCATCCAAGGTGGAAGGCCGACAGAGAATGGTTCCTTGGAGGATTGGATACTGCTTCATAATACAACCAAACTGAAATATTAGGCCTTCTGAGACAAGGCCCACAAACGCATTTGGCGTTTCACCTCATCAGAGGCATCAATCATAAGTGACAACTTTGGAATGCGATAAAAGCTATAAATTGAAGATTTCACTTCACACCTGGAGTCAAATCATGTATTTACTCAACGTGTTGCTGCTTACATGACCAAAATGGAGAGATTCATTCACAGCTGAAGGTGATACAACCAATGTCTTTTTAAATTGGCAACAACTCACTTAGGTGCCAAAAATGGATGTGTTCAAGCATAGACAGCATCCTTCACTTTGAAACAACATAAAAAATATGCACTGATATATTAGGAGGGCGAGCTCTCACTGAGACCGCGATGGAACTTCGGTTCAAGAAGCTTACGTTACCAATTAATTAAATACATGAAGAGATTGGCATCTCTTCAACAACCCTTCAAGGCACCCTCCAATGTCTGCAAAGAACTCACCACTTTCGAGCTCGCTGCCCTTCTTGGTGGGTGCTGCGTTGCCCATGCTTCCACCAGGCACTCCTGTGCTGTCTTCCTCACGGGAACCCAGCGGGCTCCTCACAGTGGTTAGCGCAGCGATCCTCCACCTCCTCCTCAGAAGGCCCCAGCAACCTATCCCCAGGGCCCCAGCAGGCTCTTCCCGTAGATACAAAAACCTCCTCTTCAGGTGGACTTCAGCCAACAGGAATCCAAGCTTTGCCCACGACGGTCTTTCAAATATCCCTCAGCGGTCTACTCTCAGGAGGACACCAAAAACCTAGCCGCCCCTTTCAGCCAATAGTTTAAAGTTCCCAAGGTCCCCTTAACAACTTATACTTACTATGAGCCATTGAAACCTGCGGCTGCTTCCAATATAGCCTTCGGGCCCCCTGGTGGCTTTAGGGCACCTCACGGAAATCTACTCGTCGGCGGTCCTGACCTATTTCTTGACAGACTTGAGTACGACACGCTTACTGAGAGCCTAGGTCACCTCCCTGACAGCCTATGCTAACCACTCTCTAGCAGCCTATGGTCCAACTCACTGACAACCTATTCCCTAACTCCCTGACAGCCTGGGATCCCAGTCCCTCGTAGCGAACGCCGATGTTGCCTCTCCCTAGCAGTCCAGACCCTCCACAGTCTTGACAGCCGAATCCTAACAGACTGCAGCCTTCACGGAGCCCAGTGCCTACTTCTAGGCCTACGGGGCCCTCAGCAGCCTGTACAGTATCCTGTGACGCTAGATGTCCTACACCCTCTCTGGGGGATGCACCCTCTCTCCAGGGGCCCAGGATTCTACTGTCCCTCTTGGAGGCCCCTCCCTGATGCCCGTCTTCCCTGCCCCTTCCACAGCGACCTCGTGGCCCCTCCCTGCCCCCCCTGCTATCTGCCAGCCTCTGGGGAGGCTGAGGCCCGCAGCTGGAGTCGCCCGTGTCGCGATACCCAGTCCCCCACCGGCGACAATCACCCTCCTCGCTCTCCTAGGGCGCGATCCAGCGCCGGACTGACTGACGTGCGGCGCGCGAGCCCGAGCCTAGCCGCGTGACGTCACGGCCTAGCACGAGCTTGAGACCAGCTCTGCTTTCCGCTACAGAGAAACAACTGCCAGAGCGCGCGCGGAAACGAGAAAACCGTGCAAACTGAAAAAGGACTATGTTTTACCATACACTGTCAGAACACCTGCGGCCATATTAAAACAACTGGACAGGAAGAATGAATACTCGAGTAGTCCCAGGTAACGACGACTTAAGTAGGAAACGGTATAACCGATGTGAAAGATGACAAATTCACCGCATGAATCTCTTTCGTCATCGAAACGTATCACCCCCTCAATTATTTTTCAAGCCCTAATTAACATAGATATACAGTTTGTAAGCGTGCACCATACCTACAAAAACCACTTAAAATTATAAAAGCACTTCATAACTGAGACAGCACAGTGAAAATAACTCAAAATTTGATTAAGTTCTACCTTCTATTAATTTTCTCTGTCGTGCGCTGCCTACATTATCACCATGTAAAGATGGCAGTTGCTGTAAACACTTCAGTTCAAGGTGAGCTGGTATGCTGTGACTCCATTCATTCTTTCAATTGTGTGACAGTACTGGTGGCTCAGATAATGCTTGACTTTTTTGATTGAAATGAAAAAATTCCTAGCTAGCAAGAAGGAAAGTTTCAATTCTATTAATGGACACTGAGGCGAGGGTTATGCATTTGTTTCTTCACTTTATTAATTAGCAGTCACCTTCAACAAACCTCTTTAATACAAAAAGTAAAAATAGCAAGAACTATAACACCCCCCTCCCCCCCAACAACCATTGGGGGCGTGAGTGTCCATAACAACAGTCCTCCAATCACAATACTTTGCCATGTCTATATATTGTTGTATCTTCCCTCCTATCTCTGTTAGCACTGCAGCCCTATGCTGCAGTGCCTTACCTAAGTGTTCCATTCCGGGCCTCTCTTTGTAGAATGTTGGGTTGTTGCCTGGTTGCCTTGTGGCTGGGTTCTCTGGATTCAAATGGTTTGGAGAGCAGTTGGAGTTAGACGTGTAACCACCCTGCTCTCCTGTCTGCTGTGTAGCTGTTCTAGAATAAATCCTGACTGAACCACTGCAGCGTCTACGGAGTCATTTACTAAAATTTGTGGCGACGATCCTGAGCTACACAGTCACACGCTGGACCTTGCGTACATCTCTTCTCATCGTTCGTATCGAATCAACTCAACGCCTCCTCATCCGGCGGTAAGACTGTTCTCATTTATTTCTACCCACTGGATTTAACCTCACTGCACGGATCTCTTCTCACCATCTATTCAAGCCCACCCGCTTCAACAGTAAATCATATTATGACTTACTTTGCGGTCTTGCTTATCATCCTTATCGTCATCTGTTGTGGCTTTTAAGGATGTGTCCACAGTGCGCGCTGTTCCGACTTCCAGTATCGCGCACGCGCATACGTTGAGCTTCAACGTCTTTGCATATCACATGCTCGTGCAATAGTATGCCTCAATTTGCCTTACTTGCCTGACTTTGCACACATCACGCTATGCTGGAATTCACCCCACGTCACAGTCCGGCCAAATACATAGCAACCACACAAGCGCTTGTCTAGCAACATTTCTCTACACTCTTTGCTATTGCCCATCGCGACAATCGGCACGTCTGTTCATGCCACGCTGGATTTCACCCTACATCACAGTCCGGCCAAGTACCTAGCAACCACACAAGCCGTTGTCTAGCAACGTTTCTCTACACTCTTTGCTATTGCTCATCGCGACGATCCGCAAGTCTGTTTTCAGCGCTGCTACACATTTTCACCAGTGGGTCATGCGACGGTGATCCACACACCCTTTCGACTTTTACAAGCAAATTCTTTTGAACTTTCTGCTTACATCCTGGTATAACCAACTTCTCACGGTGATTCAAACAACCTATCAAAGATCATTGTTTTTTTGTGTGTGCGATCAATGCTACAGTGTTGTGCATACTATTTACTTATATCTACATGCACATAAAACATTTCTTTTTCACTAGATCTGTTCTTCATATTTCTTCTTTTTTTTTTCTTTTCTTTACTTTTCTTTCTTTGCCCTTGTCTTTACATCCTGTTTTCTCCCTCTCTGTATAACCATGCAGTCTGTAACTCCACCTCTTCTTTTCTTGAATCTCCAGGAGAACCTCCTGTTAGAGGGGAGATTTGGTTTGATGCCTTCCAGACGTACCTAGGAGCCATCGGTGCCCCAAGGTTTAGCAGTGAATGCAAGAAATGCCTCCTTCTCCATTCACTGGGATTTGAAGGTCGATCAATTTTCAAGCATCTCCCTGAAATCACTCATTTTCCTGGTGATGACGTTGATGACTTTCAGGACATGATATCCAAACTCAAAACAAGATTCAACAAACAACCTAGCTTGATGGTTCTCCATTACAAATTTTTCAAGAGACACCAGTCTGAAAACGAAGACGTGGACTCCTACATTTCTAACCTACGCAGACTTGCTTCTGTGTGTCAGTTTGATGTCTTCACAGACCAATTGATCCGCAATCAATTTGTGTGCCATTGTAGGGACAAACAGATTTGCCAAAAGCTTCTCTCGCTTGCCAACCCCTCTCTTGAGGAAACGATTAAAATAGCTATTAGCATCGAGACATCGCAAGTGTCATTGAAAGAACTTGAAGAAAAATCAGTGGATTCCGTTGATGCCATCATCAGCAACGCTAAAGAGAAACAAAACGACTCAAAGCATACTTCACCTAGAAATAACACACTGAAGAACTCAAATGCTGGAAGAAGCGTGTCTGAATTTCACAACACCAAACAGATGTGTTATCGGTGTGGCAATCCTCCCCATCTAAAGGGAGCAAAGTGTCCTGGAGCTAATGTAATCTGTAGTTATTGTAAAAAAGTAGGGCACTTTGTAAAGGTTTACCTAAAAAAAAATACAACCAAAAAAGGACTGTTGCATGTGTATTAGAACCAGATCAAGAATCGGATTCTGGGGTGATTTCTGTCATCACTGATTCCCACGAGTTTGTTTCTAATGTAAATGATCCATGCAAATGTGTTGACCCCATTGTTGAGATTGGTATAGGGGGAAAAACACTAAATCTCCTAGTTGACTCGAGTGCCAGAATCACGATGTTAACACACAAGTTATTCTGCGAGACATGGGGAAACAGATCACTCCAACGTCCTGATCACTCGCCTGTCTCCTATGAAGGACGAAAGATTGACCTTCTTGGTTTCTTTGAAGATGTACTTGTTTTCAAGGATAGGACAATCAGTGGCAAAAATTATGTTGCTGTAAAAGGTTTGAACATCCTGGGGTGGTACCATCAAGGATTATTTGGGATGGTCCTCAAACCTGGTACATCAGAACAAGTCCATGTAGTCTCTGAGGATCAACATCTTTACAAATGGAAGGAACGTTTTCCATCTGTTTTTGGAGGGGGTCTAGTAACCGTCCGAGGTTTCAAGCCTAAAATTGTTGTTAAAGATGGGGCCCATCACATTAAACATAAATTGAGGGGTGTACCTTTCAGTGTGAGGGACGACCTCGAGAGAGAACTCAAGTCCTTGTGCAACCAAGGGGTCATCGAACCTAAAGAGTCGTCACTCTGGCTGTCACCCTTGATCGTTACGCGCAAAAAATGTGGTAAATTGCGTGTCTGCGTGGACTTGAGGTCTCTCAACAGGGAGATCTGAGTCGACATTCACCCGCTGCCAAAAATGTATGATCTGTTTGCCAGTGTTAGACGGCCCCGTTACTTCTCAAAGCTGGACCTAGCCAGCGCATATCATCAAATTGTGTTGGATACTTCTTCGCGTCCCCTTACAGCATTCGTGTCACCCTTTGGGACATTTCAGTTAAAAAACGAATGTCCTTCGGACTTGCCTCCGCGGCTTCCGTTTTTCAACGAGTCATGCAAAATATGTTAGGTGGGATTGAGGGAGTACTTGTCTTCCAAGACAATGTGTTAATCCACTCCAAAGATATCCCGACTCATAATTCACTACTTGAAAGGGTTCTTGATATCTTCAAGAATCATGGCATGGTTGGGAAGGCCGAAAAATGCGAGTTCCTTAGCGATTAAATCGAATATTTAGGCCATCTGATCTCTGGTGAGGGGATCAGACCTAGGAAAGGTCTGTTAGATGCCATCACCCATGCTCCCGCTCCTTCTGACAAGACGGGGTCAAGTCTTTGCTTGGTCTATTAGAGTACTATTCAAAGTTTGTTCCGAATTATGCCACTCTTGTACGACCTATTAGTTCCCTCCTTAGTAAGGGAGTAGTGTTTGCATGGTCTGATGAATGTGAGACTGCTTTGCGGAGTGTTAAAGATTCCCTCACTAATAGCAGTGCGCTCAAGCCTTTTGACCCAGATTTACCCTCCTGCATTGCAGTTGACGCAAGTCAAGTGGGGTTAGGGGCTGTGCTAACCCAGAATGCCTGAAGTGGAGAAAATACTGTCGCTTTTGCCTCAAGAGTCCTGAGGAATGGGGAGCTTCAGTACTCGGTCATCAAGAAGGAACTTTTGTCTTGCTTGTGGGCCATCGAAAAGTTCCATCCCTATATCTGGGGCAGGCGTTTCTTGTTGAGGACCGAGCCAAAGCCTCTTATTAGTATACTTGGTGTTAACACTGGTAAGTCTTGTTCCCCTAGAATCCTCCATATGGCATCTCATCTCATGCAATTCCAGTTCGATGTCATTCACGTCTCTGGGGGTAGAAATCTCAGAGCGGATTATCTGTCCCGTTTTCCCATGAATGATAACAAAAAAGAGTCTGATTTTGATGATGTTGGGGAGGAAGACTGATGATTGTTTTGTGGCCTCTCTTGACTTGGCTGAGCATGGTCTCCGCACTGAAAACAGTTGGGTGAAGGCCCTTACCGATGATGATGTCTTGCAGCGGTTGTGTGAGTTTGTCAGATCGGGATGGCCCAGAGAACGCGTTCTTCCCCAGTGCCTACAACCCTTCTGGAAGGTGGAATCCGAGATTTCTTTGGAGGGTGGTGTTTTATTACGTGATGACAAACTTATTCCCCCACAGAGCCTCAGGAAAGATATTATTACAAAAGCACACAAGGGTCGCTTAGGGTCCACGCTTACCAAGCGACGTGTCCGTGAGTGCTTTTAGTGGCCCTCCATGGACTGTGATGTTAATTAATTTGTTGATTTGTGTTCTATTTGCCGATCAGCTGACAAAGGGTTGAAGGTAGTCACCCCACCCCTTCTTCCGATTGAATGTCCCTCTGGACCCAGGTCCAAGGTGGGGTTAGACATCATGGGCCCTCTGGAAATTTTACCTGGAGGTTGTCACTTTATCTTAGTGCTTATTGATTATGCCTCAAAATGGCCTGAAGTAAAACTAGTTAAAGAAGTCTCCACTGTCAACATGTCAATTATTTCTTTTCTAAAAGATGTTTGTATGAGGGAGGGGTTCCCTGATACCATGGTGACGGATAATGGTACCCAATTTACCAGTGCTAATTTTGAATCTTTCCTGCAGTCATGCAACATTAGACACGTCAAGAGCTCTCTTTACCACCCCCAGTCCATTGGGCTTGTTCTGCGAATTAACTGCATTAGGTGGGCCAAAGCTCGTAATTGTGATATCCCCAATTTCCTTAATAGCATGCACTCCACAACCAAAGTGTCGCCCTTTGAGCTGTTAAAGGGAAGGAGAGCAAACACTAGTTTTAAACCTGCCTGGATGAACAAATGGATCAAATCCGTTCCAGATGTTGACAGCCTTATGGAATTGGCTAGAGGAAATGTCTCTAGCTCTCAATCCAAGCAAAAGTTTTGGTTCGACAACAGGAAAGCTGTCAAGACTGTTCCTGTTGTCGAAGGGAATCTGGTACATGTGAAATCTCCTTCACCTGTAAAGAAGGGTGCAAGCAAGTTTGGTCCCACCATTTCCGTCACCAGGGTAGGAAGGAATGCTGTACAAGTTGAAGGAGGAAAGTGGTGGAATGTTAGAAAAATTGTAAAAGTTAGGAATGTTGTTCCATCCTCCTCAGCTATACTTCATTGTCCCGAGGTTGCCGGACCCTCCGGGGTTTCCCTTAGAAGGAGCACTAGATCAAGAATTGATCCTAACAGGTACTGTCTTTAAACTGTTTCATTTTTACAGGTCTTCTCATGTTTCTCCCGTTTTTGATGTTCCTTTTGATTTCCATGTTGTGTTTTTTTGTTTTCTTTTTCTTTTGTTTTATTGAGAAAGGAGGATAGGTTCTATCTTCCCTCCTATCTCTGTTAGCACTGCAGCCTTATGCTGCAGAGCCTTACCAGAGTGTTCCATTCCAGGGCTCTCTTTGTAGAATGTTGGGTTGTTTCCTAGTTGCCTTGTTTCTAGGTTCTCTGGATTCAAATGATTTGGAGAGCAGTTGGAGTTAGACGTGTAACCATCCTGCTCTCCTGTCTGCTGTGTAGCTGTTGTAGAATAAATCCTGACTGAACCACTGCAGCGCCTATGGACTCATTTACTACATATATGTACCTTCCTGTTCCTCTTTCTTCACTGCTTGTCAGTTTAGTCACTCACTTTTCCTTCACTAACGGTTATTGACGTAAATTGTATTGCTGCAGATTGTTTTCATATTACTGCTTGATATATTGTGCTTCAGCGCAGTAGGTATTTCTGCCCAAGCACTTAGTTTGTCTGCTCGCAGGTCCCTAGATGGCCCTGCTCGCTCTGGCAACAGGCCTGTCGGGCACACTGCAGCCTGTCAGGGAAGCCTGGGGCGCTCCCGTAGACTTATGTCACATTTAAGGGAGTTCCCTGGTAAGGTTTTTCCGTGTGAATTCCCAGGGCCTCCCTCAAACCCTCGCTTGAAGCAGCACGATCGCGGTACGATTCACCTCCTCACAAACAGGTCCTAGCTCACGTGAGGCGAATGTTTAGATTTTACTTTTGACCCTGATGCCTTTGACAGTTCCATCAGAGCTAAGCCTATTGTTTTAATTGGAGATTCATGACAGACGCGCTGGTTTTTGGCGTTCAGGTTTGTTTATTAACACTTATTTGCCCACTTTGTATGTGCAGGGACAAGTGATATTTTGGCTGCCACTTTACATTGTGGTACAGGAGATTTTTTTTTGTAGTTTGATAAACTGCAAAATTGACCAAAGGTATTGGAGTACTTTACATGAGCATCAGTTACCTTATGCAAGGTTGCATACATTTTTTGTAGACACATGGAAATTAAGTGATTTGCCCAGAATCAGAGGGTGTTGGCTGATGCCGAAACTCAAACCTGTTTCCCCATTTCCAAAGTCAGCAGCTCTGCCCATAATGCCACATCCTCTCCTTTCCTGGGTAACAAGGTTGTGCTTGGATGGTGGAGACAATTAGCACAGTCCAATTTGGTGGCCGGGTGTGCACGCCTGCTCGCCCGTATTTTTTGCACGCCTTTGGCTACACTGCGGCTTTAGAATTCAGGCAGCACACAGCAGTTGCCCTTCGTCCATCTCAGCAAGTGTGTTTTAGGACAATTGCTCCCCGCTGACTCCCTAACTTAGGTGGACGCTTGGATTTGTAATAATAAATGAGCGGGCTTGATCCCAGGAGTTTAAGGCCTTCTCCCTCCATGTGTTAACTTGTTATATATTTTATGTGGGCCTGTTTGTTGGGGTGGCTTTCCCATATATCCTTTGGGTTGGACATCAGTTATGGCAGAATATCAGCTCTTTGACTAAGGGGATTATTGGGAATACTATGAAGATCCCTCACAAACCTTATCAAAGCACTAGACCACTTTTCTCCATGAATCCATGAACAGGGTTCTCGTAATGGCATTGAGACCTTTCCCAAGACCTCTTAAGGGGTATGCTCAGCAGCAGGAGGGGGCAGAATCTACACCCCATTCTTTGAATTGAGGAATTCCGATGGCAGCAGACCTGCCAGAGTTAAAGCACAAGCTACTGAATGGCCTCTACTTGGGCTCTGGAAAGACTGTCTAATACTTACTGTATGGATCATGAGTATGGTGCTCCTAAATGCCCATGTCCTTGAAAACTCGACCCCAAAGTACAATAGATGATGCCGATGAGCTCAGGTGTTCCTCTGACTAGGACTCTTCACGGGAGAGCACTCTGCAAGAACAGGCATGGGGAAGGCCAAAAGCCACGATTCCCCAGTGTGGTGATCAGGTGAAAATACTGTATTTCACTACAGATGAGATAGTCCATGCCATTTTTTCAGACAGGATTCCTCAGCCACAGGTGTCCAACGATGTCTAATCAGCCCTTATCCTCCTGGACCTCTCCGCCGCCTTCGACACAGTCTGCCACCGCACACTACGGGCACGCCTCCATGCCGTAGGGATCGGAGACAAAGCCCTGGAATGGACCACCTCCTTCCTCTCCGGCAGAACCCAGAGCGTCCGCTTCCCCCATTCCGATCCAAAGCCTCCGAGATCATCTGTGGCGTACCCCAGGGTTCCACCCTCAGCCCGACACTGTTCAACATTTACATGGCCCCGCTCGCACACGTCGCCCGACAGCACGACCTCAACATAATCTCCTACGCCGACGACACTCAACTGATCCTCTCCCTCACCAAGGACCCCATCACCGCCAAAGCCAACCTCAACGAAGGAATGAAGGCAGTCGCCGATTGGATGAAGACCGGCCGACTGAAGCTGAACTCGGACAAAACGGAGGTCCTCATCCTCGGCTCCAACCTTCAGCCTGGGACGACTCCTGGTGGCCTACGGCACTGGGGACAGCCCCGACACCCACTGACCACGCACGCAACCTGGGAATCATTCTCGACTCAACGCTCTCCATGACCAAGCAAGTCAACGCCATCTCTTCCTCCTGCTTCAACACCCTCCGCATGCTCTGCAAGATCTACAGGTGGATCCCGACAGATACAAGAAGAACAGTCACCCAGGTCCTCGTCAGCAGCAGACTCTACTACGGAAACGCCCTCTACGCGGGAGCCCCGACCAAGCTCATCAAACGGCTGCAACGCATCCAAAACGCCTCGGCACGACTGATCCTCGACGTACCACACCACAGCCACATCACCCCCCACCTGAGATACCTGCACAGGCTGCCTGTCAACAAGAGGATCACCTTCAAGCTCCTCACCCACGCACACAAGGCACTCCACAAGACCGCCCCGCCTACCTCAACAAACGACTTTCCTTCTACATCCCCAACCGCCAGCTCCGCTCCGCCGACCTCGCACTCGCCACCATCCCGCGGATCCGAAGAACAACCACCGGTGGGAGTTCCTTCTCCCACCTCACCGCCAAGACCTGGAACACCCTCCCACTGAACCTACGACAGACCCAAGACCTGCTGACCTTCAGGAGGCTACTCAAGACCTGGCTGTTCGATCAGTAGGCCCCCCCCCCCCAGCGCCGTGAGACCCTCACGGGTATGTAGTGCGCTCTAAAAATGTTGTTTGATGATGATGACAAAGAAAGGGATTTAAAAGAAAGTTTGGCCCCGCATACATGCTGAATGTCCACAGCTAGTTTTTAGGTACAGTGGCAGATAGCCTGAAATTGACCCCATCATGGTCATGGTTATGTGGAAGTTCTCAATGGATTCCAAAAACGGGATTGACCTTGCTTGAAGTAACTATCAAAACAAACCTTTGGATATTTCTGGCTCTATTACGAAGATCCTAAAGATGTCTTATAAGTCCAAGAAGTCGGAGATTCTTGCCAATCCATACCTTTTGGTAGGATGGGCCCAGCGGGCAGTATGCGAGTTGGGTAATGCTAACTGCGCACTGTTAACGGAGAGACATTGATCCATACTTATGCACATTTATCCTAAATTTATGGATCTGGCCTCAGCTGAGGCAAGTCCTATAGCAGAGGGTTGCTCTGTGGGGACCCCTTTGTTAAGGACCATGGTTGATTTTTTTTACCACCCTGTACAATACTCTACTCACATTAAAAAGGTTCTTCCAGCCTGGCCTTTTTGGAGGGGCCGGGTGATTCAGACAGTATTCACCAGGTCAAGGATTCTACCAGAGCCGATAGTGAGGCTTATCTTCCAGATAACAGAGAGGCTGGTTCAACAGCTTGAGAGGTGGTACCTTTATTTCCCTCTAGACCAAGAGGTGGTCATGGTCGATTTAGCTTTGGTTGCAATAGGGGCACCTCTGGATAAGTAACTCCAACCTTTGTAGGTTACCATTATTCCTGTATCCTGGGTGATCATAAAGGACAGAGTGAGACTCTTGTTGCACAATTGGAGTATGAGCAAACTCAATGTGTGAATTTTGGAAACCATTCAGGGTTACAGACTGGAGTTTCTATGGTACCCCCCTACAGCACTCCTCTCCTACATTTTTCCCAACAAAAGCATACCTTCATAGCCTCAGAAATTCAAGAACTAATGAGCAAAGAAGGCAAATTGTCTAATGCAGCCATATCCCAGAGCTTTTTAGTGGAAAAGAAGGTTTGTGGTTACAGAATATTTTGTAACCTGCACAAATTCAACACCTGGATCCTATACATGCACCTAAAAATGGAGGGCTTCCATCTTTATAGTGACGTTTGCTACAGAAGGGCTGGCTAGTGCATTTTGATCTCAAGGACAAGTATCAAATTTTTTTTTTATGATTATCGACCTCCACCGAGGTCTGTGATCAACATCTTAAAAGACATAATATATGATAAATACATCCCACCGTATAAAAGGACAGGGACAAGTACCTCTCAGTTCTGATCTTTCTGCCATATAAGTGCTTTTCGTCATTTACAGTAGCAAGGAAGTTGGTACAAGTTCAAAGTTCTCCCATTTGTTCTGCCCTCGGTCTGCTGGTGTTTTCTCATATCGATGAGACCTGTGGTGGAAACCCCCAGGATGAAGGGTGCGAGATTGATTGTCTATCTGGACACCCTGATTATTATGGACCAGGAGCAGTCATGATGCATCTGACCTGGGAAGTTCAACTTCTGCAGGTCCAATAGTTCATTATCAATGTTGCAGATTCATTATTGAGACCAACGCAATGCATACATTTTCTAGGTTTTCAGTCATCTCAACGCAAGACTCCTGTTGCCCATTCAGAAAGAGGAGTCCATCAAGAAGCAATTGAGGTTAGCATTGTCAAGTAAGACTGTGTCCTTGAGGGCCCTAACAAGGATATTGGGATTGTTAGCTTCCTCCATTCAGAGGACATTTCCTGGTTCATTGCATTACATGGCCCTTCAGAAGCTGTAATTACTCCATCTTCCGAAGGACCTCTCCTATGCAGATCAGATTTCTCTGTCAATCGATGCCCAAAACAAGCCGTCCCGATGGTTGGACCACATGGAGGAGTGGAACGAAAGAGCAATCTTTGGGTGCCTGCTAGAGACGTGATAGAGTCGGATGCCAGCAAGTGGAGCAAGGTGTGGCCCAATATCCACATGCAGTCGCTGTTCGGAGTCAGAATTACATCTGCATATCAATTGTCTGGAGCTCCTAGCAGTCCCTTTTGCCGTCAGAGTGCTTACCCCTGTGAGGACAAACTGTTGTATTCTCCTGCGGATGGACAACATATCACAACATATCCGCGGTTCAATATGTCTACAGGAGTGTCGGGTCAAGATCCTGTTTGTTGGTGGAAATAGCCAAGGAAGCTTGGCATTTCTATGTGCGACACCAGATATCAGTCATTGCGTAGTATATTTCTGTATATAGGAATGTCATCGCATATTAAAGCTCAAAGTTTCTGAAGGACAGTGGCGACATGAGTTTGTCACCACAGGTTTTCAGAACTCTAGACCAGTTTTGGAGTCCATGCTCGATGGGCCTTTTTGCGTCTCAACTTAATGCACAGATGTACAATTTCTTCAGTTGGAGGTTGGATTCACTGGCTCAAGCAACCAATGCCTTTCTCCAGGACTGGGCAGGGAATCTGCTTACGTGTTTCTCCCATTTGCGATGCTCCAGAGGGTGTTGTCTCAAGAGTGAAATCAGTGATTTCAGCCACCCCCCATGACCATCTTTTGTTTGATTGTGTTTTTAGCTCTGAGAACTTAATCACAGGTAATATTGGGGTATAAATAATTGATGAGATCTCTTTATTGTTTCAAGTTCACTTTGAAGCCTCCTGACATTATCCCATTGAAACCTCATTCACAGGATCTGCTAGGGTATACACATATTCCCATTTGGCAGTTGACGGGGGGAGGGTTTAGGGTAGTTGTGGAATGCTGTCTTGTTTTGAAGGAATTGTGCTCAATATCACAGTTGCCTACAGTTCATAGATTACTTTTCGAACTGCTGTACTATTCATGATATATGCTTGCACTGTTTATTATGTCCTAATGCACCAATAACAACATCTTTTTCTTTAAAGTGTGATGTCTGAGGACTGAGTTGATGGAAGTGCCTCTGGTTTGGAGAGCTCAACCTTGGTTCCTATTTCTGTTAGACCTGTCTTGATTTTCTGATGAAATTTCCAGCTTTCTTTGGATTTCTGACAGATCCGATTGGCCTTCAATATCCCTTAATGCTGTCAGCATAAGTCTCCCTTCTGGCCTGGAGGGTTTAAGGAACTACTGGAACATGTCTAGCATTTTGCAACAGGCTAATTTCGACATCCAGCAGTCTTTGTCAATCAATACCCATAAAATATATCCCTCAGCCTGAAGGAGATGGGTTGGTTGGTGCTACAAGGTTTGTGTGGATCCAATGGAAATTAGTTTGCAAATGGAGGTGAATTTCCTGTCACAATTGTTGGAGAACGCTCTGGCTTACAGGTCAGTAAATAATTTTCGTTTTGGGATTGCGGCTGAGCATTATCCTTTAGAAAGTAAAACAGTGGGTAAACACCCTCTGGTTTGTAAACTGATGGGGGTGTTATATTTGCTCACCCCCCCAAGACGGTGTCACACTGTCTTATAGGATGTTAATGTGGTTAAGTGATCTATTTAGAATATTGGCCCTATAATGAGAATTTATCCAGGAATCAGTTGTCAGCAAAATTGAGGGTATTATTATGTTTGATTTCGTGCAGGAGGGTATTTAATATCTGGGTGCTGGTATTAACAGATAGAGTATTTTCTCCGAATGGAGTATCCTTTACGATCTCACAGCATACTAAGACAAATTTATGCTGTGTTATCTTATCCTGCCTTACCTGTAAATCAAAAGAAGGGCTCCGGGTTTTATGTTTTTTTCACATTTCTTTCCATATTTATTCACAGCTATTGTTCGCTAATTTTATCTGTATTTATCTGCAATTATTTTAGGGTTTCTGAAAAATTAAGCTGAAACAGGTATATTTCCACATTTGTTTAATGGATAAATGCACATCCTTGCTTGAATGTCCAACAGTTTCAATTAAATGCACTCCCATAGATGACAAATCAATATGCTTATATGAAAACATGCACATTTTAGTGTCAACCTGGTGCTTATATACTGATTCTTAAGCCTATTACTAAAATGTCTTTTTTTAACCCACTTACCTGTCAATCCACACAGCTATTGACTTAGCAGTCGTGATTGATGGCATTTAGAATCATCCAAAAATCAACCTAATTTGCGTTTTTATTCTCATTTCAAAATAAATACAGACAGGGTAATAAATGGTGTTCTGCCTGTATTTATCTGTAAAAATCTGTAAAAATGAAAACACGAAGCCTTATTCATAAGCTGCGTTTTCCAATGTCTGAAGATTTATGAGGCATGCACCAAGGATCTTCAACATGATGCCACTGGGCCTTCAGACCAAGGATTCTTGATGCGGTTTGGAATTTCCATTGGATGATGTTTGCCGCAAGACTGTTGGCTGTTCTTTTGGTGTACTTGGTTGCGCTCTGACTTAAGGGACCATATGGGACCTGGTTGATTAATGTATACCCATGATGATGTTGAAAATGGTCACTGGAAATGTAGTTTTAGCTGGTGTAAAGTTTTCATTGGTTGCTGTGCTTTATTAAGTTAAAGATAGAGAAGAATAATTCGTGCCTGCCTGTCCTTAATATAATTGAAAAATCCTGGTGTGACAGCAAGAAATTTGTTTATTCACAGCAGCTAAGTAAAAACTACATTTCCAGTGAGACAGGAACAACATAACACATGATCAAAGTAAAATGACAATCCATAAACGAGTACATAAGGACATTCTTCTTAGCCACTAGTTCTCTTTCTTTGCTGCTTGCGGCCGCCGAGATCAGTGTTGTTCCTTTCTTACTTTAGAACTTTTACTGATAAATGCAGAATTGCAATCACTTGTGCACGCATATCTGTTGGCGGTATACTGGGAAATGCATACATGTCAACATTTGAAAACATGAAGGAGGGACATTAGAAAACAAAATGGGAATTTATTTTCCCCATTGACTTGTTTTGAAGGAAGGGCAATTTTAGGTGAAGTAGGCTAAAATAAAGCCGTTTTTGGCTTTAAAAATCAGGAGGTCTCTTGCCTGCATCGGGACTGTTGGCACATACGGCATTGCACTGTCTCACTTGTCTTAAGGTAGACATGGCTGAAGACCACCGGTATGTGAGGCAGGACTCCACAACAGAAACATATGGTATGGGCCCAAATGTTGCCATTATGTCAGATTTGGCATTTTCCAAAGCATTGGAGGCGCCATATCAAAGGCCTTACAAAAAATGCAGGAATATCCCCTCTTGACCCCTTACGGTTCGCACCATGTTGCTGCATCGATGCACCCCAAGGCTGCAGGCGGCTGCCCCAGCAGGGTTCAGGGTTATCAGAAAGAAGGTGAACTCTTTTGACCAGTTGTTTAAACATTTATGCTAAAGTTGCACAGACCATGAGGATGAGGGGGTTGTATTCTCACTAGATAAGGGTACCATAAAATATGTCGGTTCAAACCACGGCCTGGGAACACAAAGCCTTGACATCCAACGATTCAGACCATAAGCCTAAAATATCAGGGAACTGGCACCCCTCAGGAGGCTAAGGTGCCAAAAAAAGGCTCAAACGAGTGCTGGCAATCCCCCATAAAGACCGAGATCTGAGGATGAACCTCTTTGATCCCAAGGATATCAGACACTCATGATCCTCACAGTGGGAACCAACCTCCAGAATGTCTTATGAACCAAATCAAAGCCTTTATCAACTTATGGATAAAGAGATCGGGAACCTGCTCATGCAAATTGTCCGAGACCCTTCTCAGAGGGCAATGTTGTAGTCATACCATGGATTCCACAATCGTAAGCCTTTTGGTGCAAATACTCATCAAGGACCCCAAAAAAGTTATACTTAGGTTCTGGCATTCCGGTGAGAACAACTTCCTAGAGATGGGGAGACCCCTGACAAAAATTATGGGGAGGGCTGAGTCGGCCAAGGGGTCTAGAGAAGAGTTGGGCCTGGATGTTCACTCTGGTAGAGCCCAAAGGGCAATATCCATGCTGGCCGGCAAAAGCTGTGCTGTGTCCACAGAGCGCAGATCCTCAACCTTATTGAGGCTTGACCCTAAGCTTGGAGAGCAGGCCTCTTTCGAGGCGGTATCTGAGGCAAAGGAAATCCTGTTTGGGGAGGCATTTGAAAGAACCTTTCATAATGCGTCTAGGCTTTTGAGGCACTGGATAAGGTGTGGTCATTTCTAAAGAAAGTATTTTCTATAAAGGTTTTTGAGTGAGGCGAATGAGGCACTGTTAGACCTGTCAGCCCTTTGGGTGGTCCCTCCTCATCATTATGTATTTTGTCCCACTTTTGCCTCAAACCCTGTTAGTATTTTTCCTTTTTGGGAACCACCAGACTTTTTAGTATTGATGCAGATTCAGGGAGCCATTTTATCTACACCTGGAACTTCTGTCTGAGGGCCTGAAACACAAAATGGTGGCCACCCATTGTCACCTGTGACATCACTGGAACCTACCAGCACCTTCCAGAACATTCCAGAACCCTGTGACAGTGTGAGGCAGGTTTAGAATGTTGGGAAGGCATCTCCAGGTTGGCAGTTGGAGTTGGCAGTTGGCACCTGACTGGTGAAGAGAGAGGAGCACAGAACTGAAGGAGGAAGGAGTGAGGCAACAGGGGTGGAAACTTGTGCCTGGAGTGGGGTCCAGAAACCCACCCTTGATACTAGTCCCTGCTGACTGAGCCCAGCCTGGAGCCCTGTGTGGGAGAAAGCATGAAAAACCATCTTAAGGACCTGGACAGCCGGAACAGGCCTTAAAAGTAAAGAACAGCAAGTTCCTGACCTGGTTACTGGTAACTTCCTGAAGTCCGACGTCGAGAAGCCTGGAGACCTGGAGCCCGAGGTGGAGAAGCGGCGCTGACTGGAAAGCAGACGTCGTACCCGGAGCCGCCAGAGGTCGAGAGAGGGCGCCGACGGAGGTCGTGGGGACACCAGAGGTCGAGGAGGAAGTCACCTGAGGTCGAGTGTGCGGCGTCGACGGGGGAGTGAAGTCCGCCCTCCGGAGTCGCCGGAGACCGAGGTGAAGCGTGCCGGAGGTCGGGAGTGGAGATCGCACTCCGGAGTCGCCGGAACCTGAAGAGAATCGTGCCGGAGGTCGGGAGTGGAGGTCGCACTCCGGAGTCGCCGGAACCTGAGGAAAGGAGCACCGGAGGTCGGGAGTGGAGATCGCACTCCGGAGCCGCCGGAAGTCGACATCGAGCCAAGGCCGGAGCCGCCCGAAGTCGACATCGAGCCAAGACCGCCCGACGTCATCGAACCGAGGCCGCCGACATCGAACCGGAACCGCCTCCCGGCGTCGACAAGAACTGTCATTGAGCCGAGGCCACCGACATCGAACCGGAACCGCCTCACGGCGTCGACACGACTCCAGCGGCGTCGGAACTTCATAAAAAGGGCAGTAAGTGGAATAGAGGGCGCCTAAGGCCCTGTGAAGCCCTAAGAGACCATCCTAGAGGCTAGAGAGGTGCTGGAACCAGCTTGATAGTGCCAGGGGTGAGCTGAGACTAATACAGAGGGGTTGTGTAGTGTGGGAGAGCCAGATCTCTAGATTCCCCCTTGACCTACCTCAGTGTAGGCCTCAGCCTTGTCCAAGCCAGGTAGTACACCCCTCAGGTCATCCAAAACTCTACAAGCTGGGATTGGGCCAAATCATCCCATAGTACCTCAGGAATGTGAACTGATTTTCAAGTGTCACTGTTGGCTTTTATTAGTTATTGAGAGCACTGTATTTATTGTATTCATCCTATTTATGGCCTCACAGTATTTATTGCCTCACAGTATTTATTGTTTCACAGTATTTATTGTCGCACAGTATTTATTGTCTCGCAGTATTTATTGCCTCATAATATTTAATTGCCTTTTATGTAATGCACTTATATTTATGCCTTGATTATTTATGATCTACCTTATTTATTGAATCGTTGAAGTATTATTTATTTGACTTACCCTTCCACAGCCTTGTCTACTGTGATTGTATTATTATTTATTTAATCAGCAACTAAGAGAAAAGAAGATAAAGAGATATATTTTCAGTATAATTTTTAAGGTGTAGTGTCGTTTTTGGAACGGATGCACGCATGGTTATTGTGTGGGAATGACGTATGCTTAGCACGGTGCCTGATCCCTGACCACTCGAGCCAAGCTACCACAGTGTATGTCTGGGAGAACAACACCACCCTTCCGGTGTGGGGTTGTTTTTCTAACATAATTGGTGTTCAGCGGTGGGATAGAGCTGTGCCTACGTATACTCGACAATAACTGTGGGTAGTCCATAGGCCTACACCGGGAGTTTTCTCCAAGCGGACTTCCTAATTGTGAGTTTTTGTTTTTTCCAAATTTACTCTGGTGGTGGGAGGAGGTATTATAAAAGGTACCCCCCTGCATAGCTTCTGCAAATAACTGTCCTCTGACCTGAGTGGGCAAGATGGAGTTTGTACTGGAGAATTTAGAAACGTACACTGTGGCCCAACTCAGGGAGTTTTGTCAGCGGGAGGGGGTGTATTGTCCCCCAGGAGCAAAGAAGGGTGCACTCCAAACCAGCTTAAGGGCTTGGGGGGAGGCACGACGTGAAAGCAAGGCTGAGTAGGAGGACAGGGATAGAGAGCCCGACAGTGAGGGAGCTGGTTTGTACCAACCTGAGGTGGGGAACCTGTTAGCGGGGCCCAGGACACTTTCTAGGAAGGGCAGCAGTGCCTCTAGCGGTGGCTTGTCTGAAGTGGAGTTAACAGACCGGAGGGAGAAAAGACAGCTCACATGGGACTTAGCAAGGCTGGAGAAAGAGAAGGAGGAACAGAGGATGGCTCATGAGTTGAGGTTAAGGGAGATAGATCTCCAGATCCTACGAGTCGGGGCACACCCTATTCCTAATGGTGGCAGCGAAGAAAGAGAGTTCACCAGGGAACCCAAACCCTATTTGCCGAAAGACATAGTGGCTAGCTATGGTGTGGGCGACGATATTGCCAAGTGGCTAGCGGCCTATGAGGTCTCATTAAGGGCCCATGGGGTTCCAGAGAAGTATTGGGGAGGGGGATTGTACCGGTACATGCCTCCAGCTGGTAGGGATGCATTATTGGCCCTAGAGCAGGATGAGCAGACCCACTACCCCACCATGAAAGTGGCGCTCATACGAAAGTTTGGACTAACACCCGAGAAATACAGACAGAAGTTCCGGGGTAGCCACAAACTGGGCACACAGAATTGGGTGGACTTCCTGGATTATGCAAAGAAGGCATTAGAGGGTTGGATTCAGGGCAGTGAAGTGAGGAACTACGAGGGGTTGTTTGATTTAGTATTGAAGGAACACCTGCTCGAAAAATGTTTCCCTGAACTGCGTCAACACCTGGTGGATAGCAAGCTGACCAATCCCCGGAAGCTTGCTGAGGAGGCGGACATTTGGGCTAGTACCCGGGTGTCCACAAGGGGGACTGGAGGGGATACTCAAAAGGCCGGACAGGGCGCCCCCCAGAAGAAAGAGGGGGGAAAAGAAAAAGGAGTTCTCCAAAGGCCCCCAAAATAATTTCCAAGGTAAGGGAACAGGATTCACCCCTAGGGCTAACCCACCCCGAAACCCTAATCCTGGCCAGAGTCAGCAGCCAAGGGTTGTCCATTGCTTCGAGTGCGGTGGCGTTGGACACTATAAGGGAGATGCGAAGTGCCCAAAACGACCACCCCCTCCCATTGGAGGAAAGGCCCCCGGAGTAGCTAGTGTAGTGCTCGGGGAGGAGATGCCTTTAATTAAGGGAAGGGAGTGGGCGGGTGTCACTTTAGTGTCCCTGGGAGAACGGGAGATGGTTCCTAAGATCCAGGTGCCCGCAAATACTATAAAGTATGGACAGTGGGTCACCATCAACGGCCAAAGGGGGGAGGCTCTGAGAGACACAGGAGCCAGTATGACTATGGTGCGTAGCCAACTGGTGTCTCCAGAGCAGGTGATTCCCGATGTACTCCACCCTGCCGCGATGGCTGGCGGCAGAATGGGCCACTATCCGGTGGCCGAGGTTCCCTTTGAATGGGAAGGGGTTGCAGGTTCACTTCGAGTTGCCGTAAGCCCTGCCGTGCCAGTCGACTGTCTGCTAGGGAATGACATGGAGCACAATGCTTGGAAAGAGGTGGAATACCGGACTCACACTGAGATGCTGGGTACACCTGTCTGGGCCTGTGTGAGCACAGGGTCCGCGACTACCCGGAGAGGGAGTTCGTTCAGGCTGGAGCCTGGAACAAAGGCCCAGCCAGCTGCCGATCAAGGGAAGAACCGAGGACGGGAGGAGCCTGCCTCGGCATCCGCCCCCCGTGTGACGGATAGGCCACCGGAGGTGGTGGACCAGGAGTCCGCGGTGGGGGATGTTACCAAACTGGAGGACCTACCCATCCCGGCCGAGTGGCACGTGGAGGGAGGCCCGACCAGGGAGGAATTCTGCCAGGGCCAGGAGGAGTGCCCTACCCTTGAGGGACTGAGGCGACAAGCCGAAGCCCAGGCAGCAGGGAACGTTGAAGGGAACTACAGTGTTTACTGGGAGGATGGCCTCCTCTACAGTGAACCCAAGGCACCCCTACATGGATCGTCACGAGCCTTGGTAGTCCCTCAACGTTATCGAGCCTTCCTTCTGGAGTTGGCTCACGAGATCCCATTGGCAGGACACCTGGGGCAAGACAAGACCTTCGCCCGTCTTGTCTCACACTTTTATTGGCCTCAAATGAAAGTGTCGTCCGACACCTACTGCCGGACATGTGTGTCTTGCCAAGCCAGTGGGAAAACAGGGGTGAAGCTGAAAGCTCCCCTGGAACCACTTCCTGTCGTTAGCACCCCCTTGGAAAGGGTGGGCATCGACATTGTGGGTCCATTAGATCCGCCTACTACAGCTGGTCACAGGTTTATCCTGGTTTTAGTGGATCATGCCACACGGTACCCAGAGGCTATACCTCTAAGGACCATTACAGCACCTGTTGTGGCTAGGGCCCTAATGGGAATCTTTACCCGAGTGGGTTTTCCCAAGGAAGTTGTGTCCGACAGGGGGACCAACTTCATGTCAGCGTACATGCGGGCAATGTGGAAGGAGTGTGGAGTGACCTACCGGTTCACCACTCCTTACCATCCCCAGACCAATGGTCTGGTGGAAAGGTTCAATAAAACCTTGAAAGGCATGATCAGAAGTCTGCCTGAAAGCCTGTGGAGGAAATGGGACGTCCTCCTACCCTGCCTATTGTTTTCTTACAGGGAAGTGCCACAGAAGGGAGTGGGCTTCAGCCCCTTCGAGCTTTTGTATGGGCACCCTGTGCGTGGACCTCTCAGCCTGGTGAGAGACGGATGGGAAAGAACTCCCAGAAAGCTTCCCCAGGATGTGGTGAGCTACATGCTGGCCTTCCGGAGCCAAATGGCTAAGTTGTGGAAGCAAGCTTCTGACAACTTGGAGGCCAGCCAAGCAGTAATGAAGGCGTGGTATGACCACAACGCTCACCCGGTGGAATTGGAGCCTGGCCAGAAGGTGTGGGTGATCGAACCAGGAGAGCTTAGCGCCCTCCAGGATCGCTGGTCAGGACCCTTTGAGGTATTGGAGAAGAAGGGTAAGGCTACCTACTTGGTGGATCTTAAGACCCCTCGTCAGCCCCTCCGGGTGCTGCATGCCAACCGCCTCAAACCCCACCACGAGAGGCCCGAAGTCATTTTGATGATGGTGACTGACGGAGCAGAGGACGCGGAAAGCGAGCCTCTCCCCGATTTATTTGCGTCTCAAGAGAAGGATGGGTCGGTGGAGGGAGTGATTCTCTCCCCATCTCTAACTCCTGAACAGCAGGAGGACTGCCGCCAGGTCCTGGGACAGTACTCTTCGTTGTTCTCCCTTGTTCCGGGTAGGACTCACCTGTGCGTCCATGATGTGGACACAGGAGACAGCCCACCTGTGAAGTCCAATATCTACCGGATGTCAGACAAGGTGAAGGCCAGCATTCACAGTGAAGTCACTAAGATGCTGGAGCTAGGAGTGATCGAACCTTCCAGCAGCCCCTGGTCCAGTCCGGTGGTGCTAGTACCAAAAGCCGCACCACCGGGTGCCCAACCGGAACTGAGGTTCTGTGTGGACTACCGGGGACTGAACTCAGTAACCAAAACTGATGCTCATCCGATCCCAAGGGCGGATGAATTGATTGACCGGCTGGGAGCTGCCCAATATCTAAGTACCTTTGACCTTACTTCTGGGTACTGGCAGATCTCTTTGACTGATGGAGCTAGGGAAAGGTCAGCCTTCTCCACGCCCAATGGCCACTACCAGTTCTGTGTGATGCCCTTTGGGCTCAAGAACGCACCTGCCACGTTTCAGCGTCTGGTGAACCAGATCCTCACTGGAATGGAGTGTTTCTCTGCTGCTTATCTGGATGACATAGCCGTCTTCAGTAACAGCTGGGAGGATCACTTGCGTCACCTGCAAGCTGTTCTCCAGGCCCTGAGACAAGCTGGTTTAACGATCAAGGCCAGCAAGTGCCAGATCGGGCAGGGGTCGGTAGTGTACCTTGGACACTTGGTGGGTAGGGGAGCGGTGCAACCCCTCCAGGCGAAGATCGAGGCCATCATGGCCTGGGAACCCCCCAAGACTCAGACTGAGGTCCGAGCATTTTTGGGCCTCACCGGATACTACCGCCGCTTCGTGAAGGGATACGGTACCATCGTGGCCCCCCTCACGGAGCTTACGTCCAAGAAGCAACCTCGACGGGTAGTCTGGACGGAGGCTTGTCAGCAGGCCTTCGTAAAACTGAAGCAAGCCATGTGCGAGGCCCCGGTCCTACGGGCCCCAGACTTTTCCAAGAAGTTCATTGTCCAGACGGATGCATCGGAACATGGCATTGGGGCAGTGTTATCGCAACTCAATGAAGAGGGTCTGGATCAACCCGTGGTCTTCCTATCCCGGAGACTACTTCCCAGGGAACAGAAGTGGAGTGCAATAGAGCGAGAAGCCTTTGCAGTGGTATGGGCTCTGAAGAAGCTGCGGCCATACCTGTTTGGCACGCACTTCCTAGTTCAGACCGACCACAGACCCCTTCGTTGGCTGATGCAGATGAAGGGGGAGAATCCCAAGTTGTTGAGGTGGTCTATCTCCCTACAGGGAATGGACTTTCAGGTGGAACATCGGCCTGGAGTGGACCACGCCAATACAGACGGTCTCTCAAGGTATTTCCGCCTTAGTGATGAGAACTCCCAAGGGGTTGGCTAGCTCGCCCCACTTTCAGCTGGGGGACACGCGTGTTAGACCTGTCAGCCCTTTGGGTGGTCCCTCCTCATCATTATTTATTTTGTCCCACTTTTGCCTCAAACCCTGTTAGTATTTTTCCTTTTTGGGAACCACCAGACTTTTTAGTATTGATGCAGATTCAGGGAGCCATTTTATCTACCCCTGGAACTTCTGTCTGAGGGCCTGAAACACAAAATGGTGGCCACCCATTGTCACCTGTGACATCACTGGAACCTACCAGCACCTTCCAGAACATTCCAGAACCCTGTGACAGTGTGAGGCAGGTTTAGAATGTTGGGAAGGCATCTCCAGGTTGGCAGTTGGAGTTGGCAGTTGGCACCTGACTGGTGAAGAGAGAGGAGCACAGAACTGAAGGAGGAAGGAGTGAGGCAACAGGGGTGGAAACTTGTGCCTGGAGTGGGGTCCAGAAACCCACCCTTGATACTAGTCCCTGCTGACTGAGCCCAGCCTGGAGCCCTGTGTGGGAGAAAGCAAGAAAAACCATCTTAAGGACCTGGACAGCCGGAACAGGCCTTAAAAGTAAAGAACAGCAAGTTCCTGACCTGGTTACTGGTAACTTCCTGAAGTCCGACGTCAAGAAGCCTGGAGACCTGGAGCCCGAGGTGGAGAAGCGGCGCTGACTGGAAAGCAGATGTCGTACCCGGAGCCGCCAGAGGTCGAGAGAGGGCGCCGACGGAGGTCGTGGGGACACCAGAGGTCGAGGAGGAAGTCACCTGAGGTCGAGTGTGCGGCGTCGACGGGGGAGTGAAGTCCGCCCTTCGGAGTCGCCGGAGACCGAGGTGATGCGTGCCGGAGGTCGGGAGTGGAGATCGCACTCTGGAGTCGCCGGAACCTGAAGAGAATCGTGCCGGAGGTCGGGAGTGGGGGTCGCACTCCGGAGTCGCCGGAACCTGAGGAAAGGAGCACCGGAGGTCGGGAGTGGAGATCGCACTCCGGAGCCGCCGGAAGTCGACATCGAGCCAAGGCCGGAGCCGCCCGAAGTCGACATCGAGCCAAGACCGCCAGACGTCATCGAACTGAGGCCGCCGACATCGAACCGGAACCGCCTCCCGGCATCGACAAGAACTGTCGACACGACTCCAGCGGCGTCGGAACTTCATAAAAAGGGCAGTAAGTGGAATAGAGGGCGCCTAAGGCCCTGTGAAGCCCTAAGAGACCATCCTAGAGGCTAGAGAGGTGCTGGAACCAGCTTGATAGAGCCAGGGGTGAGCTGAGACTAATACAGAGGGGTTGTGTAGTGTGGGAGATCCAGATCTCTAGATTCCCCCTTGACCTACCTCAGTTTAGGCCTCAGCCTTGTCCAAGCCAGGTAGTACACCCCTCAGGTCATCCAAAACTCTACAAGCTGGGATTGGGCCAAATCATCCCATAGTACCTCAGGAATGTGAACTGATTTTCAAGTGTCACTGTTGGCTTTTATTAGTTATTGAGAGCACTGTATTTATTGTATTCATCCTATTTATGGCCTCACAGTATTTATTGCCTCACAGTATTTATTGTTTCACAGTATTTATTGTCGCACAGTATTTATTGTCTCGCAGTATTTATTGCCTCATAATATTTAATTGCCTTTTATGTAATGCACTTATATTTATGCCTTGATTATTTATGAACTACCTTATTTATTGAATCGTTGAAGTATTATTTATTTGACTTACCCTTCCACAGGAAAAGCCTTGTCTACTGTGATTGTATTATTATTTATTTAATCAGCAACTAAGAGAAAAGAAGATAAAGAGATATATTTTCAGTATAATTTTTAAGGTGTAGTGTCGTTTTTGGAACGGATGCACGCATGGTTATTGTGTGGGTATGACGTATGCTTAGCACGGTGCCTGATCCCTGACCACTCGAGCCAAGCTACCACAGTGTATGTCTGGGAGAACAACACCACCCTTCCGGTGTGGGGTTATTTTTCTAACAGGCACGAATGCTTGTCCAGCTGTGGTTTTAACTAAAGTCCCCATTGAAACCATGGACCAAGAAGAGCAGACTGGTCAGACTAATGAGGGTCCAACCAGTTATTTCCCTTAAGGAGCAAGTTCAACAGGGGGCATGCCAGCAGGGGTAGAAGTAGAGGAAATCCTAGCTCTTCAGGTAAGAGCTGAGTGTTCATTAGTAAAACTGAGCAGCAGGATTTCAGAGCGTTTACACAAATGGAAGGAGATTCCCTTAGATACCTGGGTCCTTTAGATAGTGAAGGAGTTCAACAGGGAGTTTTAGGGTCACCCATTTCAGTCAATAAGACTGATTCAACGTTTCCTGCAATTTCTTTGGCAAGACCAAATATGGTAGTTTAAAGTACTTCCTTTTGGTCTCTCTTCCACCCCCCATGGCTCCCTGTTCTGAAACGCTGCCACTTCAAGATACTCACCCTCTCCTACAAAGCGCTTCATCAGAATGGACCCGCCTACCTCAACTGCCATCTGCACTTCCACCAGCCAACCCGCAACCTCTGGTCTGCCTCGCTATCACTCATGCAATTTCCCGCATTCACAGGAGGCCAGTTATTCACTTATATAGCAGCAAAGACCTGGAACGCCCAACCCTAGGACCTCAGAACAGCCACTGTGCTCACAACATTCGGCAAGAAACTGAAGACCTGGCTCTTTGACTGATGCTCCAGACCTTACGCACCTACTCAGCGCCTAGAGGCCCTCACTGGTGATAAGTCCGCACTCTACAAATCCTTGCACATTACATTACTTGGTGCTTCTCAAAAGCTTTGCAAACCAGTGGAAACCTGGTTGTAGGTGCAAGGCTACAGGATAATCATTTATTTGCACAACCTAATCTTCCTGTCTCAGGACAGAAATACCTTGCTGGAACAGGCTCTCATGACCATCTCCCTTATGGAGAATTGGGTTTCCTGATCAATCAAGAAAAGTCAGACTTTTTTCCCAAGAAGAGGATACACTTCCTCAGATTCATGATAGACTACGAGAGTGCAATGCTGGAACTACCCATCAGAAAGATCAATGCAAAAAAGAAAGAACTGAAAAAAGTGTTCTCTTTTGAAAGGATATCACTACAAGTTGGTGCGGGGATAGTGTTCATCCTATTGTCTTCGATCACACAATCTTACTATGCCTATTGCTATATCAGTACCCTCAAGCAAAGGAAATTCCACTGTTTGAGGAAGCCAGAAAGGATATTGAATGGTGGCTACACCTCATGGAGGGGTGAAATGGCTGTGTGATCTTTGGATCAGCACCAAACATTATGATCAAGTCAGATGCCAGCCAATGGGGCTGAGGAATTGAATATAGGAAGAGGTACCCGGTGAGCCACTGGTCTTAGAAGGGCCTTGACCTCCATATAAACTGCTGAGAGCTTTGGTATGTCCATGTTGCTTTATAGAATCTAAGAATGTTTATTTGTGTTCCTAATGTTCTCTTGGGAGTGTACATTCCAGGTCCAAGCAGTTGGTTCCTGACTGGCCTAGAATGACTACGCTTGGGGTGTACCTCACAATAAACTTGGTAAATC
Source organism: Triturus cristatus (assembly GCF_964204655.1). Classification (NCBI taxonomy): domain Eukaryota; kingdom Metazoa; phylum Chordata; class Amphibia; order Caudata; family Salamandridae; genus Triturus; species Triturus cristatus. The sequence goes on from NC_140585.1 coordinate 1,151,016,386, forward strand.
CAATGCTCGAACATCTGAAATTCTTTGACAGGAGATCAGGCATAAGAACATCGTACAGAGGAGGAGCCTAGCGCGCAACCAAGATGGCCGCGTAGGTGCGAGGCTCCCGAGGACCTCCGTGACCTCCTACATAAATCCTGAAAATATCCTGTCCTAGATGAGGGGACTGTGTTGGTGAGCCCGAGCTGAGGTGTCACCCGTTTTCCGTTTCCAAATTGGACCTCGGACACCGGCGGGAGCACCGATTGAGGTTTGCGGCCTTCTCCACGCCGGCCCCCCGGATTGGAGTTGCGGGGCGATCCGGAGACAAAGTGATCAACAGCGGCGGGCAGGGCTGGGCGACTCGCGTACCCCGCACTTTCACTTTCGCTTTTGCGCCCTCCTTGCTGCTTGGGCGAGGTTGGGTTGCGGGGCGGTGTGCGGTGGTGTGGCCTCGTTGGGGTGCCCTGCTGGCCCGCCGGCTGTGATCCGTCCTGCGGACCTGTGGTGGCCCCCCCCCGGAGCCCGTGAACTGGTTTGTCGGCCTTTCCCGAGGTGATTGGCGCGATTTGGGGACTGAAACCATGTCCACAAAGCAAGATGGCGACCGGGCAAAGGTGAAATCGACCCGCCGTGGCGCGGCCCACCAGTCCAACAGCATGGACCGCTACACCCTCCAGAAGGGATCTCCCGAGGTGCCGCATCGGTCCCCTGAGGGCCCGACTGATGCTCCTACGCTGCCCGCGGATCTGACCCTGCGAGATGTTATGGGCGCTATCGCCGAGATGAAGGCCTCGGTGGACCAGCGCTTTGACACACTGGCGCAAAAGATTGACTCGGTCCACGTGGATGTTGGCCTGGTGAGGGCCGATTTATCCAAGATCAATGACCGGGTCGATTCTTTGGCCCACACCACTTCGGGCCTTACGGCGGACGTGGCGGCCCTCCAAAAGGAGGTGCGCCGGCTCGGCCAGGCGAGCGCCCTGATGGATCGTCGACTGGAGGATTCCGAGGGTCGGGCCCGGAGGAACAATGTCCGCATTGTCGGGGTGCCGGAGGGACGTGAGGAGGCGGCGGCGGACCTGTTTGTGGAGGATCTGATTCTCACCTATCTCCAGCCCCGGGGGCTGAGTAAACTCTTTGCGGTGGAACGTGCCCACAGGGTTCCCGGAGGAAGACCTAAGGCCGGAGCCCTTCCGCGGCCTCTCATTGCCCGGATTTTCAACTTTCGGGACAGAGACGCTATCCTTCAGACTTCTAGGCAACAAGGGCCGGTCAGACTTGACAATATGGATGTGAACTTCTATCCTGATTTCACCCCAGCGGTCCAGAAGCAGAGACTGAGCTTTCTCGGAGTCAAACGTCGTCTACGGGACCTGAACCTCAAGTATGCGATGCTTTTTCCAGCTAAATTGCGGGTGGAGGTGGATGGCCGCACGCACTTTTTTGATCGTCCCGAGGCAGCCGGGGACTGGTTGGACTCCTTGCCCGGGGATCGGGGCCGGGGGGGTGGGGGGGCGCGGTTGGAGGGGAGGGCTCGCCGGATCACGAATGAGGGACTAATAGTAGGCCTTGCTCTGGACAACATTGTCGTCATTTTTGACTGTTCGTTAAGTCTCCCTCCTGTGGAGGTGGTACGGGGTCTCTTGGGGGCTCTCCCTCCTCCTCTGGGGGACTAGTTAGTTTAATCATTCATGGGGCGACAGGCACACTGCACTTTGGGGGGGCTATTTGGGCTCATGCAGGGGTGCAGGGAGGGGGGAGTTCTGTTGGGATGGGTGGGTTGGGGTGGGGTGTTGTTTGTTTTTACCGCAAGGCAAACCCTTTATTGTATTTGTGTTTTTAAGGTGCTCTCCGGGGGACGAATGATGGCTTCTGTATGTGATGGGGGGTAGGGACCTGACTTTATTGTCTTGGAACGTTAACGGACTGGGGGATAGGATTAAGCGAGGTGTGGTCCTGCAGTATTTGAAACGACTTTCGCCAGATGTGGTCTTTCTGCAGGAGACACACCTTATTGGTAATTCCTTTTGTGCCATGAATCGGCGTGGCTATCGTTTGGTGGCCCATTCGGGCTTCACGTCGGGCTCGCGGGGGGTGGGCATCATGGTGAAGAACTCGCTCCCGTTGGAAATAGACGAGGTGCGCCATGATGAGAGGGGACGCTACACTGTCTTAGTGGGGAGAATGGAGGGTAAAGTAGTTGTCTTTGTATCAGTGTACGTCCCACCGGGGTTACAGTCCACGACTTTTGCAGACCTAGGGCGCCTCCTCCTTGACCTTCCGGGGGGGCTTCTGGTGATTGGGGGGGACTTCAATGCGGTGGTTTCTGGGACCGTGGATCGTCACCCCCCTAGGGACCTCCCCCGGGCGCAGGCGTGGCTGTCCGGCTTCTTAGACACACTGGGATTGGTGGACTGCTGGCGCTTAAAACATCCCACGCAGCTGCAGTACACTTTCCACTCGGGTGCCCATGGTAGCCTCTCACGGCTTGATTATGTCCTTGTCCCTGCGGCCTATGTTGGGAGGGTAGGAGAGGTGCGCCATTTGGCGCGGGGTATTTCAGATCACTCCCCGCTCCTGTTGCACGTTGATGTCTTCCCGAGGGGGGAGGGCAGAGTAGCTCCAATCAATGCCTGGTACCTGCGCGACCCCACCATTCGCGCTGATTTGATTAAATCCTTGCAGCGGTATTTCGATGAGAATGTGGGGTCCGTCCCTTCGGCTATCTCCCTGTGGGAAGCTTTCAGAACAGTTCTTAGAGGCGAGGCCCTCTCCTTTATTTCCCATGCCCGGAGGCGCGAGCAGGAGGAGGTGACCCGGGTGGAGGCCGAAATCGCTGAATTGGAGGGTGATCTAGAGGGTGGGGTGACGGATGCTGCACTACATGTCCTACAACTTAAGCAGGCGGCCTACAGGGCCCTCGTCACGGAGGCGGCCAGGGGCCTCTATAGAGAGCAACAGGGGCGACTGTATGATGTGGGTGATAAGGCTGGTAAACTGCTTGCATGGTTGGATAAAAAGGAGAGAGCGAGTCGTGTGGTTCCGCTGATCGAGAGGATGGATGGTGTGCGTGTCACCGAGCCAGAAGACATCGTCTCTTGTTTCGCGGAATATTTTCGCGAGGTGTATTCCCCGGTTTCTCCCTGCTCGGAGGATGATTCCCATGCCCTGCTTAGGGATATCGCGCTGCCTTCCCTTTCGGTGGAGGACAGGGTGTCGTTAGATGCCGCTCCTACCGCCGACGAAATTGCCCTCGCCATACGCTCGGTCGCATCCGGCAAGGCCATGGGCCCGAACGGCATCCCTATCGAGTTGTATAAGCTGCGACCGGATGTACTGGCACCCCACCTCCGCGCGATGTTCCTGGCGGCCCACTCGCTGGGCTCCCTCCCGCCGGACCAACGTCTGGCTACAATCGTGGTGATCCACAAGGAGGGGAGACCTCGAGACCGGGTTACATCCTACCGGCCTATCTCGCTCTTGAATGCGGAGCCCAAAATCCTCGCCAAGGTGCTAGCCAACCGACTGGTCGGCGTGGTGGGCGACCTGGTCCACCAAGACCAGTCCGGCTTTATTCCCCATCGCAACACGGCCCTTAATCTGCGGCGCTTGCACGGGGTGCTCGCGCGTGTCCCGTCTGTGCGGGAGCCGGCCATATTGGCGTCCTTAGACGCCACCATGGCGTTTGACACGCTCGAGTGGCCATACATCTGGGCCATGCTGGCGAAGTTTGGATTTGGCCCGGGGTTCATCAGCTGGGTCAAATTGTTGTATTCGGGCCCATTGGCGCAGGTGGTGGTGAATGGAAGAGTATCGGTCCCATTCGTGCTGGGACGGGGCACACGACAGGGCTGTCCCTTGTCGCCGCTCCTGTTCGCGCTGGCTTTGGAACCCCTGGCGGAGTGGCTGCGGTGGCACCCTTCCATCCGTGGTCTCCGTTGGACCCCCGAATATGAGGACCGCGTGTCCCTATACGCTGACGATATCCTTTTGTACCTAGCCTCCCCGCGTAAATCATTGATTGTCCTGGTTGATGTTTTGCGCTCATTCGGCCGCAATTCAGGCCTTGTCATCAACTGGGCTAAATCATGTGTGTATGTGCTTTCCGGGGAGGCTCCCGTCCTCCCGCGGGGCTGTCCGATCCAGATTGCCTCACAGGGGTTTCGGTACTTGGGGGTTTACATTACTCTGGACCCGGAGGCCCGCTACGAGCGGAATTTGCTTCCCCCCCTCCAGCGCTTGAAGGAGGACGTTGCGCGCTGGCGGCGCCTGCCGCTTTCGCCGCTCGGCCGGGCGGCATTGTTTAAGATGATGTCGTTGCCACGCTTCCTGTACGCTCTCCAGAATACTATGGATTTAGTCCCGGCGCGCTACTTCCGTGAGGTGGAGAGTCTACAGCGCCGCCTGTTCTGGGACGGGAGGCCGCGTATTGCCCTGGCGAAGTTGACGCTCCCATGGTACGACGGGGGGATTGCCCTCCCGGATATTAAACAGTATTACTGGGCCTCCCAGCTGGCTGCAATTAATCATGGCCTTTACGGGCCCGCCTTAAACCCGGCATTTGAAATGGACAAGATGCTCCTGCCTGGTGGCGATTATAATCGAGCGCTCTACTCTGGCGCGCCCGGCCCCCGCCTGACGGGACCTACGCGTGTCATGGTACGAGTATGGCACGCGGCTAACGCAGCTATGGGGTGGAAGGACCGTTTGACCCGGGCATCACCGTTGTACGCGTCTGAGAGATTGGGCTCCCTGTGGACCTCGAAGGGCTTCGAGAAGTGGGACATGATCGGCATCAGTAAAGTGGGGGACCTCTGGACGAGAGGGGGATTTAAAACATTCGAGACGTTGCAGACGGAGTTTCAGCTGCAGCGCAGTGAATACTTTCGGTACTTGCAGGTCCGTCACGCGCTGGGCTCAGTCTTCCCAGACGTCGCCTCCATCCCGGAGTCTTCCCCCCTGGAGGATAGAGTGCTGGATGGCCACGTTCCGGACAGCACGATCTCCCTTATTTACAAAAAATTGATTAATGACCGCTCGGGCCTGCTGACTGGCCTCCGCGAGGCTTGGGTTGCCGACGGGCTGGAGTTGGACGACGAAGACTGGATTTCCGCGGTGGCCTCTCCGAAGGAGGTGGCCATACCGGCTCGCCTTCGCTTCGTCCAGCTTAAGATACTCCACCGGGTTTACATGACGGGGCCAAGGCTTCTGCGTATGGGCTATGCTGAGGATGGGTTGTGTAAGCGTGGGTGTGGTGCTTTGGCGACTTTTTTGCATATTTTGTGGGAATGCCCGAAGGTGGAGCGATTCTGGCGTGGTGTGCATGAGGTCCTGCGAGTGGTTACGCATGTTGCGCTGCTGCCTGAAGCGAGGAGATGCCTGCTGAATGTGTGGGAACCAACTGACTACTCGGTTCCGCAGACGCGATGGGTGACTCTGGGATATATGATAGCTAAGCGTGACATTGCTCAACTGTGGGGATCCCAGAGGCTTTCTGGAGAGATCATTATTGTCCAGTCAGTTATTAAACAGGGGGTGAATCTCCCCTTTCCAATGCTACCTCTGCCCAGTGGATCCTTCTCGGGGATCACCACAGGAAAGCAATCCCTAGGCGGGGAACCACCCACTGGCCAGCAGGGATTGGGGGGAGCGTCCCCTTAGGCAAGGGTTTGTGCTCCACACAGCACATGTAGTTGCCCCTGTCTTTCTAATCCCCCTGGGCAGCAGATGGGGGTAATTACCCCAATTTGCTCATCGGGGGGCAGAAAGCCCACTAGACACCAGAGCGACCTTTGACCCTGTCCCCAGGCAGGTCGCTCCCCTCACCGCCACGCAGCCCCCTGTGTGACCGGTGCTCGCTGCTTCTGCCACCCGCATCGCTGGTAATCTTGCTTTGTCGCCCTTTGCCTCCTGTCCATTTTGCTTTCTGTACCCCTGTTTTTCCCTGTTGGTGCTGTTGCTGTCGTTGCTCTTTGCCCCTGTGTCGCCCTTTGCCTCCTGTCCATTTTGATTTCTGTACCCCTGTCTTTCCCTGTTGGTGCTGTTGCTGTCGTCGCTCTTTGCCCCTGTGTTCCTTTAGTTTCGCTACCCCCGTTGCCCGTTTTTTCCTCTGTGCCCCCCTTCCTTCGTGTCCCCTGCCTCCGTTTCCCGCCGCTGCATCCCTGCGGCCCCGCCCCCTTGCCTCCCATTCGCCGCCCCGCTCCCGCCTCCCAGCTGCTCCATTCTCCCTCTGCCCCTCATATGGAGACCGCGCAGCGGTAGAGAGTGCGACCTTTGACCCTGTCCCCAGGCAGGTCGCTCCCCTCACCGCCACTCAGCCCCCTGTGTGACCGGTGCTCGCTGCTTCTGCCACCCGGGCTCTGCCCGCATCGCTGGTAATCTTGCTTTGTCGCCCTTTGCCTCCTGTCCATTTTGCTTTCTGTACCCCTGTTTTTCCCTGTTGGTGCTGTTGCTGTCGTTGCTATTTGCCCCTGTGTCGCCCTTTGCCTCCTGTCCATTTTGATTTCTGTACCCCTGTCTTTCCCTGTTGGTGCTGTTGCTGTCGTTGCTCTCTGCCCCTGTGTTCCTTTAGTTTCGCTACCCCCGTTGCCCGTTTTTCCTCTGTGCCCCCCTTCCTTCGTGTCCCCTGCCTCCGTTTCCTGCCGCTGCGTCCCTGCGGCCCGCCCCCTTGCCTCCCATTCGCCGCCCCGCTCCCGCCTCCCAGCTGCTCCTCCCTCCCTCTGCCCCTCATATGGAGGCCGCGCAGCAGGCGCGCCGCTGGCACGCCAAAGGCGCACCAAAGGCAAGCCCGTCTGCGCCCGTCCGTGCCTGGACCGCGCCCAGCGCCAGAACCCCTGGCCCCCGCGGGAGCCAGAAACCTCAACTGAGATACGACTCCGCAGCCCTCAACGCACTCAACACCGGACGACCACACGCCTGCCACCGTGCCACCCCGAAGCACACCCACGGACCCTTCACCTGTCAAACCTGCAAATTCACCTGCCTCCGAACCTGCCCCCCGCCAGCCGGACCAAGCAACAACAACAACCACCTCAAATGCATCCTCCTCAACATCCGTTCTGTCCACAAGCACGCCATCGAACTTTGGGACCTCCTCGACACAACAGCAACAGACGTCGCCTTCCTCACGGAAACCTGGATGAACGCTTCCTCGGCCCCCGACATCGCCATCGCCATAGCCATCCCGGACGGCTACACGATCACCCGGAAGGACCGCGTCAACCAAACCGGAGGAGGAGTCGCCATCATCTACAGGAACACCATCAGCGTCACGACCAACACCGAAGACACACTCTCCACCGCCAAACAACTACACTTCCAGATTCACACCGACCCTAAAACCACCCTAAGAGGAACGCTCATCTATAGACCCCCGGGCCCACGCACACAATTCAACGAAACCATCACCGACTTCATCAGCCCGCACGCCCTAGCCTCACCAGAATACATCCTCCTAGGGGACCTAAACTTCCACCTAGAGAAAAACAACGACAACAACACCACCACCCTGCTCGACAAACCCCCAACCTCGGACTCAAACAACTGGTGAGCTCCCACACCCACCTCGCTGGCCACACGCTCGACCCCATCTTCTCCGCCAGCAACCACGTCTCCTTCAGCCACTCCACCGGACTACACTGGACCGACCACTGATGCATCCACTTCACCTTCAAAAAGAATACTTCCCACCACCGCACGCAACAAATCCCCCGCAGATGCTGGAGCAAAATCACCACAGACCAGCTCCTCTCATCACTGAGCCAGAACCCGCCAGCCGACACCACTGACACCAACGTCGCAGCCCACAACCTGGCACAGTGGATCACCAACTGCGCCGACGACCTCGCCCCACTGAAGAACCCCCCAGGCAAGACAAGCAACAGGAAAACCCCTTGGTTCACAGACGCCCTCAAAGAATCAAAGAGATCCTGCCGAACCCTCGAAAAATCCTGGCGCCACGAACGGACAACAGAAAACATGACAGCCCTCAAGAACGCTACTCGCAAACACCACCAGCTGATCCGCACCACCAAAAGGTCATCGTTCAAAGAGCGGCTAGACAGCAACACCCACAACAGCAAAGAACTCTTCAACATCATCAAAGAGCTCTCCAACCCCAACGCCAGCAACAACGACATCACACCATCACAAGACCTCTGCAACTCCATCGCCACGTACTTCCACCGCAAGATCGCAGACATACACGACAGCTTCGGACCCCAAGCTCCGCCTCCAATCACCGACCCAACGACCCCCACCACCACCCTCAACGCCTGGACCCCCATCAGCACTGAAGACACCACCCTCGCCATGAACACCATCCACTCCGGCTCCCCCTCGGACCCCTGCCCCCATCATATCTTCAACAAAGCAGACACCATCATCGCACCCCACCTCCGGAACGTCACAAACAACTCCTTCACATCAGCCACCTTCCCTGAGAGCTGGAAGCACGCAGAAATCAACGCCCTTCTGAAGAAACCCACAGCGGACCCCCAAAGACCTCAAAAACTTCCGCCCTATCTCTCTTCTCCCCTTCCCGGCTAAAGTCATTGAGAAGACCGTCAATAAACAGCTGACTGCATTCCTCGAGGCAAACAACTCGCTCGACCCGTCCCAGTCCGGATTCCGGGCCAACCACAGCACCGAGACGGCCCTCATCGCAGCCACCGACGACATCAGGACCCTGATGGACAACGGAGAAACAACCGCTCTCATCCTCCTGGACCTTTCGGCAGCCTTAGATACCGTATGCCATCGCACCCTAATAACCCGCCTTCTCAACACTGGGATCCAAGGAAAGGCCCTGGACTGGATCACCTCGTTCCTCTCCGACAGAACCCAGAGAGTCCGCCTCCCTCCCTACCGCTCGGCAGCCACCGAGATCATCTGCGGCATACCCCAGGGCTCCTCGCTCAGCCCCACCCTCTTCAATATCTACATGAGCCCCCTCGCCGCCATCGCACGCAAATACAACATCAACATCATCACCTACGCCGACGACACCCAGCTGATACTCTCTCTCACCAAAGACCCAACCACCGCCGAAACCAACCTCCAGGAAGGAATGAAAGACGTCGCAGAATGGATGAAGCTCAGCCGCCTGAAGCTGAACTCAGACAAGACGGAGGTCCTGATCCTCGGACAATCCCCATCCACCTGGGACGACTCCTGGTGGCCCTCAGCGCTGGGCGTCGCACCGACACCCTCGGACCACGCACGCAACCTGGGATTCATCCTGGACTCCTCCATCACGATGACCAAGCAAGTCAACGCCGTCTCGTCCTCCTGCTTCAACACCTTGCGCATGCTCCGAAAGATCTTCAAGTGGATCCCCACCGAAACCAGAAGGACAGTCACCCAGGCCGTCGTCACCAGCCGACTGGACTACGGAAACGCCCTTTACACAGGAACCACTGCCAAACTTCAGAAACGACTACAACACATACAGAACACCTCCGCACAACTCATCCTCGACATCCCTCGCCACAGCCACATATCCGCCCACCTGAGAAACCTGCATTGGCTCCCCGTCAGCAAGAGGATCACGTTCAGGCTCCTCACCCATGCACACAAAGCGCTCCACAACACAGGCCCCGAATACCTCAACAGCCGCATCTCATTCTACACCCCCACCCGCCAACTCCGCTCCGCCAGCCTTGCCCTCGCCACCATCCCACGGATTCGCAGAACCACCGCCGGAGGAAGATCGTTCTCCTACCTGGCAGCCAAGACATGGAACTCCCTCCCCGCACACCTACGAAGGACTCAGGACCATCCCGCCTTCAGGAGACACCTCAAGACTTGGCTGTTCGAGCAGTAGCAGCACCCCCCCTCCCTTCAGCGCCTTGAGACCCTCACGGGTGAGTAGCGCGCTCTATAAATGGTCTGATTGATTGATTGATTAATCAGTTGGTTTAAAGGATTAAAGGGAAAGATTTTTTTTAAATATAGGGGTGGGGCTGCCCAATATGGGCAATGCCATGTCCCCCCCTCAAAAGAGGCATCAGTCTCTCTGCCCCCGGAGGAGTAAATACCACCATTTGCCCCCCCCCGGGGGGGATCAGAAAGCTCACTAGATACCAGGAGGGATGCCCAATATGGGCATGGCCATGCCCCCACCCCAAAAAGAAAGGGTATCAGTCTTTCTGCCCCTCCTGGGAAACAGATGGGGTAATTGCCGCTATCTTCTTCCCCGGGGGGGGGGGGCGTGGGGGGGAGACAGAAAGGCCACTAGATGCTAGGGAAAACATTGTAAAAAAAGATATGGGGTGGGGCTGCCCCACAATGAGCATGGCCATGCTCCCACCCCAACTAAATGGGGCATCAGTCTTTCAGCCTCTTCAGGGGTGTATGGGACTAATTACCCCCTATCTGCCCCCCCCATGGGGCAGAAAGCCTGCTAGACACCAGGGATTTAAAAATGGCACCAAATAAATAAAAGGATGCAGTGGCCTACCCTGGCATTGAGCCATTGCCCTGCTCCAGTGGGGTCACTATCCCAGTTGAGGTTGACCCAAACTTGCCCTGGGGGTTAGAAAATCCACCTGACACCAGAGAATAGAATTTGCCATTGTGCTGAGGCTGTTGCACTCTGGCATTGGCCACACCCCATCCCCAAAAGGGACAAACTAGTCTTTTCCTCACCCCCAGGGGCAGACAGGAAGTATGCTCCCAATTTGCCGCTGAGGGTGCAGAAAGCCCACGGTATGGCAGGAATATATATAATAAAATTATGTGGTGGATCTGGCCTATTCCAACATCAGGCTCCACCCTCACCCCTAAAACATCCCATTTGCAAGGGAGAGTACATTTTATTCTTTTGGGGTTCGTTTTTACATATGGGCCAGGAGAGTGTGGCTGACTCTGGGGGAGTCTAGGGTGGTGTGCTTCTCATGGATCCCATTCCATTTTCTCACCCACAATGCCCTGCAAACCTCAAACTTAGAGTAAAACACACATTTTCCTCACATTTCTGTGAAGAAAACTTCTGTAATCTGCGGGGAGCCACAAACTTCCTATTACACAGCATTCTGCCAAATCTCCAGATAAAATTGCACCTCACTTGTGTGAGTAGGTCAAGAGCCCTTGACTCAAAAGGCCTATAGCGCTACATGGTGAGATCAGCAATAGGGCAGCTGCGGAATTTGGAGCCCTACTCGGCCACCACCCATGGAAACTTACCAACCATGGATATTTTTGAAAACTAGACAGCCGAGGTATCTCGGAGGGGGGGGGGGGCGCCTCTTATGGATTCCATGAGGTTTTCTTACCCACAATGTCCTGCAAACCTCAAACTTTGCCCAAAATCAGGCATTTTCTTTATATTTCTGTGATGGAAAGTTCTGAAATCTCCGAGAATGCACAAAACTCCTACCATCCAGCATTGCCTCACTTGTGATGATAAAAACGCTGTGCCACTTCTGTGGTTGAGCCTAGTGCTTGCAACAGAAACTGATCAAACTGGGTTCACTGGGAGTCCTCTGTCAAGGACTTCCACTGACCTTGGTTTAATTAATTTTCGGAGACCCAGTCTGTGTTTTAGTGCTTGGTATTATTGGCTTCTGACTTTCCTTTAATCTGTGGATAATTAGCCCTGGTTCCCAAACTACCTCGACCAACAGAGTTATAGATATCCGAAATTAATTTAGGCAGCTTGCATTCCTGATCCATAGCGCAAACTAAAGCGAGTCGTTGGTGTATCGCCAAAGAAGCTACCTACATGAATATTACTTAAAATGATTGAGGACACTGTGGCAAAGTCGCCAATTAGTTTAATCCCCAAATCCAGAACGGAGGCAGCTCCATGTTCAGTCTGAATCTGTTTAAGCACTTCAGGAAAAACAGCAATTGTAGGAGTACCACAAGTAAGAGTGTAGATTCAAGCAAATACAGTACCCCACATATTACACTCCTCAACTGTGGGAACCATACCAAGTGGAAGACGCATAGTGAGAATTCTAAACTTATCTTGGTGTCCCATATGGGGAAAAAACGCCTCAAGCTGATTTGTTTTTTATGCTATCCAAAACGCAATCTCATCACATTTGTCTAGGGTCTTACCCATAAGAGCATAAATGGTAAGTGTACTAATTGTAGGCACAGCTAACTATGCCAGTCTAGCATGAGGAACCCTTGCTGGGGCAGTTTTTAATGTACACAGAGTATTTAATGTACACATTATGAACTGCATAGGAAGTCAAAACAGTTTAACCAAATGATTTAAGAGAGCAAGCGTGTCTGGCTGTGTAAAATGATTTGTATTTAGAAATTCACTAAGACCAGCCAGGACGCCCTGTCGTTACTGAGAGAGCCCAGTCTTACATTCCAGTGAGTATGTGGGAGGGCACCTTGGAACCAATTGTGATGTTTCTAGAATGCAAACACGATTTATATATATTCATATGTTCTATATGTAGCTGGAACTGCAGCCTCAGTATATATGTGAAATGTCTGTGAATTTGCATCAACTGCAGGAAAAGTAACCCAGGAATAAAGCAATTTAACATTTATACACTTTGTGAACGTCAACCACGAAGGTGACATCTCCAATGCCATTGGCAAGTCCATATCTATTTAAATGAGCAGTTACTGCTGGTCTACAATTAACAGCAATATTCAATGGCTGTGCTGCCATATCAACTCAAAGAAAGGAAACACTAAAGTGGACTATACATTTTAAAGAACAAACTTGGTAAGCCTACAGAAATAAATAGGTCCATTCTATTAAACCTGAGGAGGATAAACCCTTATTACCACAGACAATAAAGAACCCTTGGGCACACTTGATAAACTACTCAGGAGATACATTAAATAGATACCAGGCCTAAAATGTTGGTGGTGCCATGTCACACAGTTCCTTCAAATTTAGTAGGACTGTGGATTGGATCAATAAAAAGTCATAATACAGGGACTGAATCTTCTTATATCGTTGAAAATGTTGGTCCAGCTAGCTCACAGTACCGCATCTAAACTCCTACGTTATTGATGTTGTTGGCAACCTTGAACATGAACACCCTTATTCCCAAGGAATTTGTGGAAACGGATCTAACAATTATGTATGTCACTTTTGCATGTCCAACATTTCACAAACAGAAGAGACATTAATACATTTTCAAATGTTTATTGAAAAGATATAATCCTTGTAATTAAAGCATGAACTGCAATTTTTAGACAGATCAGATACATCATTGTTATAAGCATTATTGAAATGGTGAAAAATATGAATAATTCGACCATGTTGATTATTCCTACTATTAATCCCATCTATCACTAATGCTCCGACACCAGTGAGAGCATGGTGGGAGTACCCTTCTGCCAGACCCAGTTGGAATGATCTAACCCCCATACCTTGCTGTAATGTCTCAGGAAGCTGGCCTCATGGAATTAATGTGAATGCACTCTGTCTCAGTGTGCAAGCCTACACAGCTCTGCTTGCACAGCTATCTTCCTTCTTAGAATGTGTGTCGGGACCTATGGAGCTGCATCTCATTCACAGCTCTCCGCAACATACATGATAACTCTGCCGTGGAGTTCCTCTGGCCTGAATTCAAAACGGACGCTGTTTAAATAATAAAATACCGGCCTTATCTCATTCTGCAAGAAACACAGAAAAACAGCTTTAATTAGTCTGGCTAAAAGATTTGTCTCCTATAAGCACGGAAAAAGCAAGGACATTATGTTCTAGTATGTGTCTCTGAAAATAACAGTGCACACTATAGAACAACAATGTCTAACTATATTAAATGATTGTGTGGCATGTTGTCATGTTAGTGAAAAACATGTTCAAACCACCATCTCGGAAAGATGATAAGTTAGAAAGGAAAACTAAAACGGAGATAAAAAGGTAATCCCTATAACAGCACAAGTGAAAGATGCGCACTATACAAACACAACTGACAATTGACAAGCTGCACATTAATAGGTGGAGGAACGTTCCCCGTTTTTAGTTAAAGTTATAAAGAATATTGATATTGACAACATGTGATCCTGAAATATTCATTAATCTATATTTCCAAATCTAAATACACATGGACAATTGATTAGCAAAGGTTATATGGTTAAGGCTTATTTATTTGAACCTGTTTATTATTTGCATTGATATTAGTGCCGTCATGCAATTAGATTGATGGATTTACTGCTTTAATGCTAAACCTATTCATGTTTGATTGTTTGAAATGTGAGGCACTAAATTATTGAGAATATTTTGTTTTTGATAGTTTGTTGTGTCAGATCAGGCAATTTCAGTCCTTTGTGATAAGCTTATGTGGTTGATGCTCAAAGTCTTCTGTGGACCTGAGATAAGTTGTTCAGCTCCTGTACAGCCATGTATTTCACAGAGAAATCTCCAGTACATTAGTGTCTTAATTTCGAGTGCAGGGCCGGACTGGCCGTAGCAGGCACTAGCCGTTTCCCCGGTGGGCCGCCTGGGTTGGGGCCGGTTTTGGGCCTCTGGGGGGACGTTTTTTGTTACTAGGGATTGCGATATCGGCCCCCTGTAACATAATCAACCCAAACCGGCCCTAGCAAGCAGCTTGGTCGCAACCCCCCACCACCCCTGAGGGCCGGCCGAGCAGTTTGACAGGGCCAGTTTCGGTTCCCAGTCCGGCCCTGTTCGAGTGGCAATCAAATTTAGGCACAAAGTGAACTAGAGAAATCCTGGTAGCACATATTATTGGGTTGATTTTTTACACCGTTTTTTTTACACTCCTTTAAGAGTTGTTGCCTCTGCACTAGGAAATAAGAGACCAGTTTTACCAGGCTGTATTCTCATTGACGCACTGTTTTGCTCAATGGCGTGTGCATAAAAAAGCTGGAACCAAGTGTAATGTGTGCAACAGACGAAATTAAACCCCCTGTTTTTTTTATTCCCTAAATCCCAGCACCTCATGGGAAAAAAGGCATCGGTATTGATGCTGTCCTAAAACCTCCTTCAAGTCCAATCCAAAGCCTCTGTTCACTGAAGCAGGGAAAGTGGGAGAATGGGACCCCTATCCAAAATTATGCCAATCAAACCAATATGAATCTCATGTCCTTTATGAATAACTTGGAAGAGGGTAAGATGTAAGGGTAGTCAGTTGCAGTGATCCACCATGGTCACAGATATATTCAGCTATTCTGCTCCAATCTATTTGTCCTAATGAAAATCAGACGAAAAGAGGAGTACACAGAAGGAGCACACTCACCAGGGCCGGACTGGGAACCAAAATCAGCCCTGGCAAAGATGTTCAAAGCAGCCCTGCACCCTTCCTCCTTGCTTCTCTTCTCTTTTTTTCTCTCTTTCCTGAAGCACCCGCCCTGTGCCTGCTGTAATTACGTGGGGAAGCTGCAAGATGTACCTGCGTCCTAAAAACCAGCCTCCAAATGGAGGTCCGGTTTTGATCCTCACTCCTTTTACAAAGAAGTGTAGTATTAAATACAAACACGTGAGATGATACAGGCGTACAGGAACTGTATAAAAAAAGTAAGTGCCACAGGGAATTCATTTCACAAAAAGTGAGCTAGATTTTAGCCCAATGAGTCAAAACTTCACAGCTAAAGCCATTTAATGTTCTGCAGCTTTTGACAGGGATTCAGAAAGCAAGACTGAAGTGACACATTTTTCTAATTCAGCAGTAATGGGTGCAGTCTCCTCAGTCTAAAGCAGAGGGCGGTATAAAAAGTTTAAGATGTTTGCGAACTGTGCTTTGATAGGGGTTATTTTCGACTGTCAAGAAGTTAATGAATTGTGTGCCAAGGCCAGACATTCAAGATGTACCCTTCGAAGAGCCTGATTTCACATGGTTTGTGAATGACTCTTACCTAAGAGGTAGACAATGAGTTCTGAAAGCAGTTCACCTTGTGTGCACCTTAAAAGATGTCATGAAAGCCTCCTGTTTGTGCATTGTAACTCCTGCACAGGTGGCTGAACTGATTTCTCTTACTAGAGCATGTCGTGGTTCCAACAGTCTTAAAGTCACCATTTACACTGATGGTACGGTTTTGGCGTGGTCCATGAAATTGGACAGTAGGGCCAGCGCTGACAATCTATAAAAGGAAAATCAGGGCATCGATAATTTACGGTGCAGGGCTCTGGGGTTTTGAAAATCTAGACACCCTAGTTCTTGCTCAGAATTGACTGGTCTCCCTCAATCGACTCCTCTTAAACCCCTATCATTAGATCTGGGATGCACTCCATTTTGAGGAGGCAGCGGGTTTTAGACCCCTGGCTAATTGGAGACGGATATGGGCAACCCCAGAGTTAGCACCATATGCTAATGCAGTTAAGCATATCAGAGAAGCAGAACTGTCTTCCAAATTTAAATAGCTACAAAAGATCAAGGGCACCTTATCTGATATGGGGCTTAGCCATTTATGGGAGGACCCAGAAGGGAATCTTTTCCCAACAAAAAACGATTTTAAAGCACTCTATAGGGATATTGTAGGAAGGTGGAATCTGACTATATGGTTGCCCCCAACTTTTTGCCTGGTATTTGAATGGTTTTTGACTAGTCTGGCTGGGATCCTGCTATCCAGGACCCCAGCCTATCTGCTTCCTCTCTAAACTAATGTGAGTACCCTAGGTACATACCATTGGATACTGAGGACACCCTATCAGCCCCTTGTAGATGGTACCCTAGGTACCCAGGGCATGGGTCCCTCAGAGGCCTACCAGGGTCTGCAGCACTTGTTTTGCCACCCCTGGGACAGCCATACAAACTGACACCACCAGATCACTACTGTAGTCTGGGTAAGGTGGTGCTTGCACCCCTTACAGGGATATAGGTACCCTGTATCCCACTTAATACAACACATATATCCTCATAGGTCACCCCTAAGGCAGGCCTTGCTAATCCTACAAGGCAGGGTGCTGAGATATGTGTGAGGGGGAACCCCTACCTGAGTAGGGCCCCTCTGCAACTTTTAACCGCATTATAAGTAATCGCGATAGTGTGATAACTTGAGAGTGGCTGCACAGAACCATGTCGTGTTTGGTGTCAAACATGTAGGATTCATACCCCCAATCCAACCTTGGGAGTGAGGGCATGATTCCCCCCTGCTAGAGGGGCGATATGGTAAAAGCGGCAGATTTGAGACACCAATTTAAAAGTGCACACGTAGTACAAAATGGATGCTACCCCCAACCCACACGACTCTGGCTGCCTGTTGCTGGGCAGAACTACAGCCATGGCAGCTGGACAATAGAGATCTTGTTGCAGGGAAGTGTTCCCACCTCCCCAGACAGACTATGTGGATTGGAACTGGGTGGGTGCACCATAGGATGTCTTTCAGACCTGCACGTAGGCTTCTCCAGTGCCTACTTCTGCATACACCGCCTCAAACCGGTTCAGGGGCATCCTGTCCCCTGCCCAGGCGGGAAAACACACAAAGGGGAGAGGGTGTAGCCACCCTTTCCCGCCTGAACTCTCATTGGTGGGCTCTGATTCAGACACTCCCCTAATCATTGGATAAAGGTGGGTGCAGGGTCCCCAGAGCCTCAGATTAATCTTGGACTTCACAGACTTGAACCTTCGACTTGCTGCCGCACAGCTGAATGAAGAAATCTCCCTTGGGGTAAAGGAGTTACCCCCCTGCTTGGCAGGCACCTGAAACACTGCAAGTGACCCGGTTGGAACTCCGCTGCTCCTACAGACATCGAAGACTTCTGCCTACCTTGAGGTGGGTTTCCAAGCATCCCAGAGGCCAGTGAGTGTGCACAGCAAAGCTCAGCACGGTGGACCCTGTGGGTGCCGAGATCCCCAATACCCCAGGACACCGGCCACCTCTTGCACAGCACACGACCCCGACCAGTGGGGAAGTTGTGCTTTGGCCCATTATTGAGCCAACCTCTCAGCATCATCTGTGCCAAAGATTGACGCCCTAGCCCACTCCGGCGACCCGTGGGCGTATCTTTACGCACGCCAAATTGCTGCCTCCCGCGGTCCCTTGTCTCTCGACTGGTGGGCCCTAGCGGAGGTCAATCTTCACTTTAAAGGGCTCCCCTGGTTGCTCCAGGCCTGCTCTACAGTCTCCTCGCTGGAGACCTTACTCAGACCTCGTGGGTCTGCACCGTAGCTGTTTTGTGATCCTTGCATGGGTTGCGGTTGCCAAGGCTTAGTGGATACAACACATATATCCTCATAGGTCACCCCTAAGGCAGGCCTTGCTAATCCTACAAGGCAGGGTGTTGAGATGTGTGAGGGGGAACTCCTACCTGAGTAGGGCCCCTCTGCAACCTTCGTAAAACTATTGCTGGGTTGTTTGTAGTGCAGCCATACCATATACTCTTAACCGCATTATAAGTAATCGCGAAAGCATGATAACTTGAGAGTGGCTGCACAGAACCATGTTGTGTTTGGTGTCAAACATGTAGGAATCATACCCCCAATCCAACCGTGGGAGTGAGGGCATGATTCCCCCCTGCTAGAGGGGCGATATGGTAAAAGCGGCAGATTTTAGACACCAATTTAAAAGTGCACAAGTAGTACAAAATGGATGCTACCCGCCACCCACACGACTCTGGCTGCCTGTTGCTGGGCAGAACTCCAGCCACGGCAGCTGGACAATAGGGATCTTGCTGCAGGGAGGGGTTCCCACCTCCCCAGACAGACTATGTGGATTGGAACTGGGTGGGTGCACCATAGGATGTCTTTCAGACCTGCACGTAGGCTTCTCCAGTGCCTACTTCTGTCTGCATACACCACCTCAAACCGGTTCAGGGGCATCCTGTCCCCTGCCCAGGTGGGAAAACACAGAAAGGGGAGAGGGTGTAGCCACCCTTTCCCGCCTGAACTCTCATTGGTGGGCTCTGATTCAGACACTCCCCTAATCCTTGGATAAAGGTGGGTGCAGGGTCCCCAGAGCCTCAGATTAATCTTGGACTTCACAGACTTGAACCTTCGACTTGCTGCCGCACCGCTGAATGAAGAAATCTCCCTTGGGGTAAAGGAGTTACCCCAGTGCTTAATTTGTAAAATATGAAGTGCAGGTGCTCAAATGTTTGTCGGAGGCCACACCTACTTTTCTATGGCTCCACCCACTCCCCCAACTGGCTCCACCCACTTACTCTATTGGCTCCACCCACATCTTCAACTAGCACTGCTAATGGGGACCCTACTCCTGCCGTCACATTCTGTATGGTTGGCACTTTACCTTCAGGCAATCTCAGGAATGGGTTGGCGAGGTGAGCTGGCCTCCCTCGAAATGGGGAAAACTCACTTACCCAGATGGGAAAAGCAGACCTGTGTCTTGGGTTAAGCAAGGCCTCAAGGGAACTTTGCAGGCAGCATGTAGGCCAGGCCTGTGTGTTTAATGGTAAGAAGAGTGAAACAACTGCAAGCTATCCCGGTTCCCGAGCCTTTCCCAGAGATGCTCTACTGGCTGGGATTCTTTGTTGAGCTTCCTGCAACAGCTGTGTGTTGTAGTTACTACTAGGTGTAGTGAGGGATAACTTTACATCTATGTTCGGGCGTGAGCTCCTGTGCAGACTTATTTAATACAGCAAACTTACACATTTGAAAAATAAACTTCAATGTAATGACATTCGGGAGTAGGAATCCAAGTATAGATAATTTGGACTAGAGTTTTGTTGCAGGCCACACTAGACAAATATTTTTTCTATGCAGCAAAATAGAGTACATTTTCAGTACAACCTTGTTTTCAGTCCTAAAAATTATAAACATCGCTCAAAGCTGTTGAACAATCACAGACGTGTAACGCCCTGTTTGGGACCATAATAGACAGAGTCCTCAGTATTCTTTCTCTCTGTTACTCGCTTCTATTTTCTCTCTGACCCCCACACCCACCTGTCTACCTCTAACTCTCTCTTTACTTTCGCTCTACCTGCTATCCCTCCCTCAACACCCTGTCTTTCTATATGTCTTTCCTTGTCTCCTCACCCATCTCTTGCTCCGTTATCTCTCTCTCTTGGTATCTGACCTCACGGCTCACCCCTCTTTACCTCTATCTCTCTCTCTACAGCCTACCCTTTCCACCTTACCCTCTTCGAAGTTCGCTCGGGAGTACATATCAGCTAGAAGACAATTTCCTACTGGGAACATGGCTACGTGCAATATGATCAATCACAGTCCTTGGTGGACATGTTTTTGGGAAGAGGTTGGCTTGGAGTCTTAGTTATACACTTAAGTGATTACAATTTATACAGTGCAACTGTCTAACTGGTGCTGCTAAAAATGATGAAGGTAATTTGTTACAAATGAAACACACTGGTGGTGGTCAGGCATGAGAAGAGTGTGAAAAGGGACCAGTAAGTATGCGGCATCAGGCAGAGCGAGAAAGAAATTAAACAGAGGAGAAGATGGTCTTTTGAGGATAGCATGGTCTCAGAGAGTACTTGCACACATCAACATTATGGTAGAGGAATTCTCTTCGGATGGTGTGCATTTGTCTTTCATGGCAAATAAGCGTCTCTGCTAAATTTAAGAGAAAAGGTGGTAAGCATCTAGGGGAAGAACCTGTGGTGCTAGAAGGATCAGTGATGGTGGGTGATTTTATGATGTGGTGGGGCAGGAAAACACCCTAACGGGGTTTCCTGGTTGTCTAACCATTGTGAAGGTCTAACCAGCCCAGCAGGCGTGAGGGGAACAAACAAATAAGGCACCTCAGAGGGTGCAAGGGCAAGAGATTGAAAGTTATGAAAACTGTGTGTGGCCTGGTATGGGTGGATACATGGATGAAGCGGGAGTAGGGGTGATAGATGGTATAAGTTGCAGTTGGGGGAGAAGGTTTGTAACACCAAGAGTTGGGTGGTTAATTAATAAGAGCACAATTTGTGTAAGTGAAGTGGGGTATTTTGTTGTTGTATTGGAGTTGTTACATTGCAAACAGCAGACCTCTACTAATAAGGCAGTCTTTACTCTTTTTGTTATTTATTGATTCTGGTAATTTTCTGCTTCTCGCCCGATATACTACTGTCTTACAGTACTATTCAGTTGGGCAGCTTGGGTGCCTGGGCGTTCAGTAGGATGTGCCTAAAGAGGAAGTTACCTGTTTGTCAATGACAGGCAGTAGTCTCTCTAATATCACAAAAAGGTAATGTGCCAACAAGGGATTTTGTTTAAAGAAATTGTATCTTTTTTTAGTTTTAAAAAATTAATTCGGAAATGAGTTCAAGACTGATACTCAACAACATGTTAATTAGCTGAATTAATCAAATATGAAAAACACACACGAGGTATCTATTTCGTGAAAAAATCACATATCATTTTATATATGCAATCAATAAAAAGGAGTACAAATGAACAATTAAATGTGCGGTGTCACATGAAAAGAGAGAAGAATAAATGTTATCCACATTTCATGACACAAAATATCTAATCCAAAAGGTAACACAGAGATCTATCTCTTATTAGGAGAGCAATCAACTGTACAAAGATGTTATGGATATAGATAGTGTAGTCGATGTTTCGGTCTGTAATGGCGTCAATCCGTCAGACCATCTTCAGGACAGTAGAGATTTCTAAAAAGGACTCCTGTACAAACATAGTGTCAATTAGTTACAAAAAAGTAAACATAATTATTCTCTTCCTGCTAATACAAAAGAGAAAAAGGAGATAGCCCGTGTGTGAAGAGCAATCATTTTAACTTGTTGTTGTGAGAAAACACCAAGACCCATCAATATCTACAGCATTACAATGTCTGCATAATTGAGGTAGAAGAGTGTGAGCATGCTGTATTTTAAATAGCTAGCTGGAATCTAACGTTTAATGCGTTGCTTACTTGTGATTTATTGTATTCAGTCTAGGAAGAAGCAATTTTATCTCCTCCTCAAATGGATTGTGCTGGTTCTATAGGATCAAAAAAATTGCAGCATATAATAGACTCAAATGTTGAAAGATTGTAATGTAATAACTTATTAATTAATCTCTTATCGAGACCTACCCGATCCTAATTGGATGAGGATATTACTTCCTAATATCTATGGAGGGGTATAACAACACTGCAGGGCAGCACCATGAGTGTAATATTCTTGTTTGTCGAAAGGGGGAGGCAATCCTTCCTGATTTAAGGTTCTGTATTGGGAACTCTGTGATGACACTGAAAAGACAACATAATATCAGTCTATGTTATCAGAAAAAAAGGTAATTGTCATAGTGTCCGAGATTAAACTAAGAATTAGCATGATATAGTCGGAGTAGTTGGGCGCTAACATAGACAAAGCTAAGACAATAATTCTGATCATAGCTAGTTAACACCCATTGTTATTTGAGCATTAACTCGATCAGGATTCCGAGGCACATTTAGTCAATCATGCCACAATGATTCGAATTGTAAACGAAAAGAGTAAAAAAAAATTTCAAAAAAATTAATCCCGGTTGCCACTACATACCCAGCTTGATAGTGTTAGAATTTATCTATTACCGGGGAGGGGAGGGGAGGGGAG
This sequence comes from Triturus cristatus, assembly GCF_964204655.1. Classification (NCBI taxonomy): domain Eukaryota; kingdom Metazoa; phylum Chordata; class Amphibia; order Caudata; family Salamandridae; genus Triturus; species Triturus cristatus. The sequence goes on from NC_140585.1 coordinate 1,151,038,749, forward strand.
GGGGGGAATAAGACGCGGGGGAAACCACAGCTTGTCAAGACGTTATTTAAACAGCAATGACTCGTTGTGGGAAGGAAGACAAGGAGTCTTACTTATATTTCTATCACAGAGGAAACGAATTCAACAACCGTCCGCAGGCAAGAACCCGAACAAGAGTTCAAGGTTTGCGGCGTTTATTTAAAGGGCATTGTCAAGCTGCCTCTCAGCTGTTTGAAATTAGGAGGAGGGGTCAAGGCGCAGTTTTGCTAAAACGTAGCGGCCATCTTGGAAAGTCCACTTTACAGGTCAACTTGCATGATCAAAAAAGTCGTGTGGTAAACAAAGGGTAAAAAACGTTACAATTTATGACCATAATAAAATAATCGTGTTTCACCGCTAGATTCTAAGGTTTACGGTGTGAAGATCTTGAATACAGAGATGTTATCTCTAACTTGGCGGCCATGATGGAATGGTCAAATACAAAGACTTTCATACGCTGTGCATAGACGGTAAGATTAATTTCATGACCAAAGGAAATGGAATAAGATTTGGATGACATTCCAGAAATCGATTGAATACCAATACATATCCTTGGTGCACAAACTAGTTTGCTTCTATTGTGTGCCTGCACATGGCTAGAGTGGTAACATTAATTCGTGTCATTACAGAAAACAGTTACATGATATAAGTAAATAGAGACACAGTTAACAAATCATATTGGCTTCACTTATCGGTACATGTGGCGTTAGGAGTTTGGAATTATCATTATACATTGTATTTACAAAGGTTATACAACATCATAGAGTTCCTTTATCTAGGTTATACAACATCATAGAGTTCCTTTATCATAGTTAAAATCAACTTTTTGACTAATTAGACAGAAATCTGGACATCAATGCATGGCATGAAATGAATGAATGAATGAATGAATGAATGAAGAAAGTATTTGATTAAGCGCACTGTGGCCAAGCGGCTTCCTGGCGCTGGTGTTGAGACCAACTATCACTGAGGCAACCCGAAGGGATTAGCAAGAGTACGCCTGGGAGAACAGAAAAGTTTTCAAGGCTTTACGAAAATGGGAGTAAATGGGGATGGATCGCATGGAAAGGGGAAGACTATTCCAGAAGCCGGGGGCCAGAACTGAAAAGCGTGTGCCTCCAGTTCTGGATTTACGGAAGCGGGGGACGTTGAGAAGGGCCAAAGTAGAAGAGCGGAGAGTGCGGGCAGGAATATGAGAAGAAATGAGGGAACATATGAATGCAGGAGCTGAACGGGCAAGAGCCAAAAAAACAAGACAACCCATTTTAAAGAGAGAACGCTGAAAAACGGGGAGCCAATGAAGAGACTTGAGCACGGGAGTGATGTGATGAGTTTTAGAAAGGTGAAAGATGAGACGAGCGGCCTGGTTCTGAATAGCTTGCAGACGTCGAGTTTCGTAGGCTGGAATGCCCACGTACAAGCTATTCCCGTAATCAAGACGGGAGGTAATCAGAGCCATAATGATGATTTTAAGTGCATCTGAGGAAAAGAAACGGGAAATCTTTCGAATAAGCCGGAGGGATAGAAAGCAGGAAGAAACAACAGAACTAATTTGTGCATGCATGGAAAGATCATGACTGACCTGAATACCCAAAGTTCTGACAGAAGAAACCGGAGTAGGGAGGGAGCCAAAGGAGGGGGGCCAAAAAGCGGAAGACCAAGGACTGGATGGGCCGCCCGTCAAGACCAACTCGGTCTTGTCCGGGTTGAGCTTAAGATGGTTAGAGCTCATCCAATCCGAGATAAAGACCAGAGTAGAGCGAAATTTTGAGAGAGACAGAGATGAAGAGGAAAGATCAAAGACAAGCTGGAGGTCATCGGCGTAATTATACACGGAGACCCCCAGAGCAAGAAGAGCAGAAATAAGAGGATAGATGTAAAGATTAAAGAGCAGAGGGGAAAGAGAGGAACCTTGGGGAACACCACAGGGAACCAAGCGGGAAGGGGCAGAGAAACCAGATAAATGAACTGCCTGAGAGCGGCCAAAAAGAAAGGAGGCAAGCCAGGAGAATGCAAGGCCCCGAATGCCCGCCGCGCTGACACGGTCAAGAAGGATGGAATGATCAACCGTGTCAAACGCAGCGGACAAATCAAGGAGAACCAAGGCTTGAGGAAGAGAAGTATCAGCTTTAGATTTCAGCTCATCGAGGACTGCAAGAACCACTGACTCAGTGGAGTGGCCTCGACGGAAGCCTGCCTGATGTGAAGCCAGGACATGGTTCTCCTCAATATGAGCAGAAAGGCAAGAGGTAACATAACTTTCTAAAATCTTGCCAAGATAGGGAAGAAGAGAAATAGGCCTAAAATTAGAAGGGAGTGAAGGGTCAAGGCCAGGTTTTTTTAGAATAGGCAAAACAATAGCAGATTTAAAGAATGACGGGACTAAGCCCAGGGCAAGAGAGGCATTGAGAAAAGAAAGAGGGGGAGAAGAACAACTAGTAAATAAAGCTCTTAAAATCCGGGCCGGAGCACAGTCAGCTGGAGAGCCTGACTTGATCTTGGTAAGCAAAGTGAGAAATGTGTCTACAGAAATAGGGGGGAAAGAGTCGAAAGAAGAAGAAAGAGCCGACAGAGAAGGAGTGGGGAGAGGGGGAGGAAGCAGGGGAATATTGGCTTTGATCTTGACGATCTTCTCAATGAAGAAATCATTGAGAGAAGAGCAGAGATCTTGAGAGGGAATGAGAGTAGGATTGGTACGAGCCGAAAATGCCAGATCATTGACCAAAGAGAAAATCTCCTTGGATCTGTTAGCAGAGAGGGCCACTTTCTCAGAAAAGTATTTTGTTTTGGCCAGAAGGACGGCTTGCTTATATTCATAGAGAAGATGTTTGTATTGGACCCGAAGAGCGGGGCAGTAATTTCGTCTCCAATGACGCTCAGAGCGTCTCAGGTCCAATTTCAGAGCTTTAAGCTCGGTATTAAACCACTTATGAGCGTCATAGGGACGAACAGCCTTAGTTTTCCTAAGCGGGGCAACCTGATCACAAGAGGAAGACAGCCAGGTGTTAAGCGCTTCAGCTTGAGAATCCAGAGGGAGTTCAGAAAGATCAGGAGTAGAAGAAGCAAGAGAGAGAGAAAGAGAGTTTAAGTCAACCCGATTCCAGTTTCGAGCGACAAGATTTTTAGGTAAGGAGGGTCTGTCAGGGACACCAAGAGAGATGGAAAAGGAGATCAGAAAATGATCAGACTAAGTGCAGGGAGAAATGCTAGGAGGAAAATGCAATATAATCTAGTGATGCACGTTTGATAGTACAATTTAACAGAAATCAAGAACTTATTCGATAGAGAATAAATGAACATCTAGAAAATACAGTGAAAGATAAGGAATTGTTCTAACTGGAGTAGTTCAGTATCAAGTTAGGCATGCCAGAGTATGCCATTCAGTCGCTGTGTTAAGACCCTGTTTTATGTTATCAGCTTTACAGATCCATTGATTTTCTTTGAACGTGAGTATACGATCGACGTTAGACTGTCTGATCGTGGGTCTCACCACTTCTATAACCCACCATAACATCTCTTTTTCTGTGTGTCCCAGACGTGTGTAATGATCAACGAGTGGGGCATTCTCAACCCTACATCGGATTCTAGACTGATGTTGTAAAATGCGACTCTTCGCCATTTGTGTTGTTTTGCCTATGTAATTCAAACCACAAGGGCATTGAATACAATAGACAACATTTTTGGTGTTGCAGTTGGAAAAAGATTTTAACCACACCTTTTTTCCATTTAGGTCAAATGATTTAAGGTTGGTGGTGCTAGAGCATGCTGCACAATTGCTGCACTTATGGTGACCAACCAAGGGTACAATTTGTTTCATGTTGTCAATTACATGTTGCTGTGGCATTTTATACGCATGGACTAATCGATCTTTCAAGTTTGTCCCTCTCTTAAACGAAAATAATGGTTCTTCAGTCAATTCAGGGAGGGATGCTAGGAGAGTCCAGTGTTTTTTCACGATTTTTTTGATTTTATTTGTGGCGGTCCCAAAAGTAGTGACACATGCCAGCATGGATTCTGTCGTCTTATGTCTCACTTCTAACAGAGCATTTCGATCATTGTACCACGCTCTCTTTAGAGATTTTTTTTTTTTTTTTTTTTTTTTTTTTTTTGAAAACCTTTATTGAACAGTTCAATAAGAACAAGTATGGGCCTACAACCCCCCAGGGCCGGCCGCTAAGCAATCAGGGCAATAACGACAAGTACAAACACAGGCAGCACTTCGGGGAGCAAAATCGTACTACTATTACTGTGAACAGCGTAAGTAGGGCACCAGGAGAAAAGGTTTTCATTTTATAATGAGACAAGGCAGTAGGATCAGGTGACAAGCAATTTTAAAACAACAATCACGGATCTGCAGAGTAATGAATGTTAGCGATTTACAGCAATCTGTTAGGTCGATGGCGCAAACACAAGAACATCAGGATGGGCAAGAACATAATATACAGTTGCGCCCGCAGGCCCCCGCCAAAACTCCCCAAGAACACCTCGGAAGTTGTGAACGCATGGAACGGCAACGAGGCATAACAACAGGGAGTGTATCACGCTGATCCCGGAAAAAGAAAAAACAAAAAGAGTCAGAGAAGAAAAAGGAGGCCATGGAAAAGGAGATGAAAGAATACAGAATCCCCTCCCCCAACCCCCCACCCTGCACCTCTGCAAATGAGTACGGCCCCCCCCCCCAGCAGTGTGCCTGTCGCCCTGGAACCAGACCCGAAATATAGAAGAGTAGGGAAAAAGAGGTAGGAAAAGACCCCCACCGGGCGGGGGGGTAGAGAAAGCATTTATAAACTTGGAGGAGGGCCTTCATAACAAACCCCCGGCGTTCTCCCTCCCGCACGGTAAGGTTCCCCTAAAGTGAACAAGGAACAGCACCAAGACAATCTTCTCAAACCACGATGGGGAGCATTATGCACCTATTGTGCCAGTAGCCACGTCAGGAGAGCACGCCACCCCTAAGCCCGCCCGTCCACTAGGCGACCACCCCAGAGGGGCAGCCTCATCCCTGACCACTCTTCGGAATTCTGCCCACGCCAACCCCTCGACCCAGCATCACACCCAATGTTCCCAGGCAGAGAAATGTCCAACAACGACAGAGAAGCGACACACACAGGTGGGGTGGAAGTCTCTGAGGAACACAGTCCGCCGCGTGAAGAAACTGGCTTCCCAGGGCTGCCCTAGGATCTGTACTGCATGCAGGGTTCAGGGAGGCAGAAGCAGCCAAAGCAGACATTAGTTGCTGGAGTTGTCCCTGAGTCGTAGGAGGGCATGTACGGGACGAGGCCACCACAGCACACACAGGTCCATCGCCTCCGGGAGAGATCAGGCCCTCAGAAGGTCGAACACACTGTAGCATACTGGCCGGGGCGTCTAGTCGTGCACTAACCTCAGGGGCGGCCGCCACAGCATCCTCCTGCGCGCAGTGTGGGTAGTCTCTGCGTTCGTGTGAACAGGCGGGCCGCCACTGCCCCAACTCCGACGCAACACCATCGAGCCTATTCCCTAGGATCACGAAACCATGAACAAAGGAGGAGTGAAGAGTACCAAGAGCCTCGAGGAGGTCGCCGTACCCCAGCTCAGCTCTCTGCGCTCTTGCCGCCATACTCCCAGAAGTCGTACGCTCACAGGCCCGCCGCGACCCAGCGGACAGGATGGTAGGCTTCATCGCCCAAAGATGGCCGCCAAGTATGCCCGACCCTCACCGGGGCCGAGACAAACGTCGCGGTGTCCACGTCGCGGGTGGCCGGGTTCCGGGGGCAAGCAAAAAACTATCCTTGGTCACGGGCAACCGTCGTCCCCACCACGGACCAGCCCCCGCAGAAATCCGGGGGCGGCCCGCCGCGATCGGGGCAGGATACGGACGGCGGCCGGGCAGCTCACCAGCAAGGCAGGGGCAGCCACCGGAGGATCCAAAATTTGCACCCCCGGTCATGCACTCGGTCCGCTACGCTGGACAGTAGAAGTGACCATGTCGAAATGTAGGCCGAGTCCGGCACCGCTCCGGTGACCGACTCCACCCAGTCACCACTGGCCGCTGTTGTCGCACTGCCACCCGGCCACGGCGTCCACTCGATGTCCCGGCTCCAGGGCCGCGTCGGCCGCAAAGTTCAGATGCGATTTTCTCCGGCGATACCGCAGCTAGCAACTTCGGAGTCAGACAGTCGGGAGCCCCCCTCCTTCAGAAACACGACCACGTAGCACAGGTTGAGGATCTCAGGCAGGATATCCGTGCGGGATGCGGAGGTTCACGGAGCCGGGAGTCTACGCTGCCGTCCCGGTCGCCATCTTGGCTCCTCCCCTCTTTAGAGATTTTTTGAGTAACTTATTTGGGTATCCTCGTGAATGCAGTTTTTCTTTGAGTTTTTTAGCTTCAAGGAAGTAGTCTTCTCTTTTGGAGCAGTTCCTCCGAAGACGGAGGAACTGTCCGAAGGGAAGACCATCCTTTAACGACTGCGGATGATGGCTCTCGTATTTTAGGAGAGTATTACGTGCTGTTGGTTTAGTGAACAAGGTAGTGTAAAGTGTATTATCCTCACCTACCTTGATCGAGATGTCAAGAAAATTCATGCATTGACTGTCTGAATCTAGTGTGAATTGCAGATTCGGATTTCTGGAGTTGATCCAGCTGTGAAATTCAGCAAGAAGTTGCTTGTTCCCCTTCCAAATTAGGAAGACATCGTCTATGTATCGCAGCCAACATGTGATGTTGGCTGCAAATGGGTTAAGCGAATCATAGATGTATCTCTGTTCAAAAGCTGAAACATAGATATTCGCTATGTCAGGGGCATAAACAGCCCCCATTGCGACACCTTTGAGTTGTTGGTAGAACGTTTTCTCACAGAGAAAGAAATTTTCGCATAATGAGATTCTGATACATTCAACAATGAATTCAGTGGGTACCGCATGCGGCCTAGGTCTATTGTTGAGTAAATTTTCAATGATTTCAAGTACTTCTAGCTGAGTGATGTTTGTATATAAGCTCTCGATATCCATAGATACCAAGAGCTCACATGTTGGATCAAAACAATGTTTATCTACCACATTGATGACTGCTGTGGTGTCCCTAATGTACGTGTTGGTTTCTGTTGCAAAGGGGCGAATGAAGAAATCAGCGTACTGGGCTAAGGGCTTCAGAATAGAATTACAGCCCGATACAATTGGTCTACCTGGTGGTAATTTGGCATTCTTATGGATCTTTGGTAAGATGTAAATTACCGGGACTGTCGGAGATTTGTTGATCAAGAATGCTGCCTCCTTTTCACTTAACCAACCACCGTGAAGTCCTGTTCTACTGAGTTCTGCGATGGATTTCTCTAATCGAGAAGTGGGATTGCTGGGTAGTATTTTGTAATGGGATTCTACTGAGAGTTGTTTGGTCATTTCAGTGTTGTATGCCTCGGTATCCCATAAAACAATGCCACCACCCTTGTCAGCGGGCTTTATGATGGTATCTGACAGAGTCTGAAGATTTTTGAGGGCCACATGTTCGTCTTTGGTGAGATTGTATTTCACGTGAACCGGTGTGTTAAAGAGGTTGTCGATTTCTGTAATGATAGCATTCTCGAAAGTAATGATTTCTTTGGCTATCATTGAATTGGTGGGGAAGAAGGTAGAGCGATTGTGTAGACCAGTCGTGACAATGTTGCGTAATGTATCCTTATTAGCAAAAAAGTTTTTCAATCTTACGGAGCGAAAGAATTTAAAAAGCTCCAATTTAGTTTGAAAGAGGTTGTTTCTGTTTGTAGGTACAAAAGAAAGTCCTGCTGAGAGTACTGATATTTCTGCCTCTGAAAGTCGATGTTTAGATAGGTGAAAGATTGGAATGGTTTGGATAGAGTTTACCATTCGTAATATTGGTTCCGGGTCTTACGGAAACCTGGTGTATATTGGTTCCGGAACCAACCTATCATGGTTGCTCGTGATCTCCGTGGATGGGACGAGCCCCTCCGATCCTGCCCTAAAAAAGACTGTCGTGATGTTGAGGGCTGTTGGTCGTAAGTGTGTCTGTAGGTGTTATCTGGTGCCTGATCACTGTCGGTGTCAGAATTGGTGTCAGAAAAAGTCACTTTTTTGCGTTGTTCATGTTTAGGACCTTGGTTAGAACCTTGTGGTTGATAAAAGTCTTTATTGAGATAAGGATATGTTCTTTCCTTGCTGTATTTCCTAATATCCTTCTGTAGTTTGTCTGTTTTTTTATGAGAATTAAAATCCTCAAAGTCTTTTATGGTTGAGGCAATCTTGTCCAACAATGCTTTCGCATTGGTGATACTAGAATCTGTGTTAATCTTATTCTCCAAGCTTTCAATTTCTTTAGAGAGTGTCTTGATGTGTTTGATCGCTGTTTCTATGCTAAGCACCATCCAAGTGCGGGAGCATTTGTTAGATGCAAAGCTAAAACCTATCTTGAAATCTTCATCGTCGATGAAGATGATAGGTATATTTTTAATTTGGAGGCCCGTTGGTATTATATTTGATTTAAGACAATCGGTTAAGAATTTGGCATGGAGTTCAGTACGCACCAATTTCTTTTTCAATCTTTCTAAGTGATTGAGGTCAGTTTCATAGGGTGAGTGTGTGGTAGGGCCTCGAGTGCCAAGTAACGAAGGGCCTGCAGCTATTTTCAACACATATTCGTCTGTGTACGATAGGGTTTCAGCTTCAGACATGGATGAAGCTGGAAAAGATGTTATTTAAGAGTAATGGAACCTAGATCTCTATTTCAACTAACCACTTCAGAAAGTGACCCACAACAGACAGTTGTCTGCGCATAAAACAGTGTAACCGTAGGGGAAAGACCCAATATACCCTTGAGGGCTTGGGCAAGTTTAAACAAAAAGGTAATGTGCCAACAAGGGATTTTGTTTAAAGAAATTGTATCTTTTTTTAGTTTTAAAAAATTAATTCGGAAATGAGTTCAAGACTGATACTCAACAACATGTTAATTAGCTGAATTAATCAAATATGAAAAACACACACGAGGTATCTATTTCGTGAAAAAATCATAAATCATTTTATATATGCAATCAATAAAAAGGAGTACAAATGAACAATTAAATGTGCGGTGTCACATGAAAAGAGAGAAGAATAAATGTTATCCACATTTCATGACACAAAATATCTAATCCAAAAGGTAACACAGAGATCAATCTCTTATTAGGAGAGCAATCAACTGTACAAAGATGTTATGGATATAGATAGTGTAGTCGACGTTTCGGTCTGTAATGGCGTCAATCCGTCAGACCATCTTCAGGACAGTAGAGATTTCTAAAAAGGACTCCTGTACAAACATAGTGTCAATTAGTTACAAAAAAGTAAACATAATTATTCTCTTCCTGCTAATACAAAAGAGCAAAAGGAGATAGCCCGTGTGTGAAGAGCAATCATTTTAACTTGTTGTTGTGAGAAAACACCAAGACCCATCAATATCTACAGCATTACAATGTCTGCATAATTGAGGTAGAAGAGTGTGAGCATGCTGTATTTTAAATAGCTAGCTGGAATCTAACGTTTAATGCGTTGCTTACTTGTGATTTATTGTATTCAGTCTAGGAAGAAGCAATTTTATCTCCTCCTCAAATGGATTGTGCTGGTTCTATAGGATCAAAAAAATTGCAGCATATAATAGACTCAAATGTTGAAAGATTGTAATGTAATAACTTATTAATTAATCTCTTATCGAGACCTACCCGATCCTAATTGGATGAGGATATTACTTCCTAATATCTATGGAGGGGTATAACAACACTGCAGGGCAGCACCATGAGTGTAATATTCTTGTTTGTCGAAAGGGGGAGGCAATCCTTCCTGATTTAAGGTTCTGTATTGGGAACTCTGTGATGACACTGAAAAGACAACATAATATCAGTCTATGTTATCAGAAAAAAAGGTCATTGCCATAGTGTCCGAGATTAAACTAAGAATTAGCATGATATAGTCGGAGTAGTTGGGCGCTAACATAGACAAAGCTAAGACAATAATTCTGATCGTAGCTAGTTAACACCCATTGTTATTTGAGCATTAACTCGATCAGGATTCCGAGGCACATTTAGTCAATCATGCCACAATGATTCGAATTGTAAACGAAAAGACTAAAAAATGTTTTCAAAAAAATTAATCCCGTTTGCCACTACATACCCAGCTTGATAGTGTTAGAATTTATCTATTACCGGGGAGGGGAGGGGGGGAATAAGACGCGGGGGAAACCACAGCTTGTCAAGACGTTATTTAAACAGCAATGACTCGTTGTGGGAAGGAAGACAAGGAGTCTTACTTACATTTCTATCACAGAGGAAACGAATTCAACAACCGTCCGCAGGCAAGAACCCGAACAAGAGTTCAAGGTTCGCGGCGTTTATTTAAAGGGCATTGTCAAGCTGCCTCTCAGCTGTTTGAAATTAGGAGGAGGGGTCAAGGCGCAGTTTTGCTAAAACATAGTGGCCATCTTGGAAAGTCCACTTTACAGGTCAACTTGCATGATCAAAAAAGTTGTGTGGTAAACAAAGGGTAAAAAACGTTACAATTTATGACCATAATAAAATAATCGTGTTTCACCGCTAGATTCTAAGGTTTACGGTGTGAAGATCTTGAATACAGAGATGTTATCTCTAACTTGGCGGCCATGATGGAATGGTCAAATACAAAGACTTTCATACGCTGTGCATAGACGGTAAGATTAATTTCATGACCAAAGGAAATGGAATAAGATTTGGATGACATTCCAGAAATCGATTGAATACCAATACATATCCTTGGTGCACAAACTAGTTTGCTTCTATTGTGTGCCTGCACATGGCTAGAGTGGTAACATTAATTCGTGTCATTACAGAAAACAGTTACATGATATAAGTAAATAGAGACACAGTTAACAAATCATATTGGCTTCACTTATCGGTACATGTGGCGTTAGGAGTTTGGAATTATCATTATACATTGTATTTACAAAGGTTATACAACATCATAGAGTTCCTTTATCTAGGTTATACAACATCATAGAGTTCCTTTATCATAGTTAAAGTCAACTTTTTGACTAATTAGACAGAAATCTGGACATCAATGCATGGCATGAAATGCAATATAATCTAGTGATGCACGTTTGATAGTACAATTTAACAGAAATCAAGATCTTATTCGATAGAGAATAAATGCACATCTAGAAAATACAGTGAAAGATAAGGAATTGTTCTAACTGGAGGAGTTCAGTATCAAGTTAGGCATGCCAGAGTATGCCATTCAGTCGCTGTGTTAAGACCCTGTTTTATGTTATCAGCTTTACAGATCCATTGATTTTCTTTGAACGTGAGTATACGATCGACGTTAGACTCTCTGATCGTGGGTCTCACCACTTCTATAACCCACCACAACATCTCTTTTTCTGTGTGTCCCAGACGTGTGTAATGATCAACGAGTGGGGCATTCTCAACCCTACATCTGATTCTAGACTGATGTTGTAAAATGCGACTCTTCGCCATTTGTGTTGTTTTGCCTATGTAATTCAAACCACAAGGGCATTGAATACAATAGACAACATTTTTGGTGTTGCAGTTGGAAAAAGATTTTAACCACACCTTTTTTCCATTTAGGTCAAATGATTTAAGGTTGGTGGTGCTAGAGCATGCTGCACAATTGCTGCACTTATGGTGACCAACCAAGAGTACAATTTGTTTCATGTTGTCAATTACATGTTGCTGTGGCATTTTATAGGCATGGACTAATCGATCTTTCAAGTTTGTCCCTCTCTTAAACGAAAATAATGGTTCTTCAGTCAATTCAGGGAGGGATGCTAGGAGAGTCCAGTGTTTTTTCACGATTTTTTTGATTTTATTTGTGGCGGTCCCAAAAGTAGTGACACATGCCAGCATGGATTCTGTCGTCTTATGTCTCACTTCTAACAGAGCATTTCGATCATTGTACCACGCTCTCTTTAGAGATTTTTTGAGTAACATATTTGGGTATCCTCGTGAATGCAGTTTTTCTTTGAGTTTTTTAGCTTCAAGGAAGTAGTCTTCTCTTTTGGAGCAGTTCCTCCGAAGACGGAGGAACTGTCCGAAGGGAAGACCATCCTTTAACGACTGCGGATGATGGCTCTCGTATTTTAGGAGAGTATTACATGCTGTTGGTTTAGTGAACAAGGTAGTGTAAAGTGTATTATCCTCACCTACCTTGATCGAGATGTCAAGAAAATTCATGCATTGACTGTCTGAATCTAGTGTGAATTGCAGATTCGGATTTCTGGAGTTGATCCAGCTATGAAATTCAGCAAGAAGTTGCTTGTTCCCCTTCCAAATTAGGAAGACATCGTCTATGTATCGCAGCCAACATGTGATGTTGGCTGCAAATGGGTTAAGCGAATCATAGATGTATCTCTGTTCAAAAGCTGAAACATAGATATTCGCTATGTCAGGGGCATAAACAGCCCCCATTGCGACACCTTTGAGTTGTTAGTAGAACGTTTTCTCACAGAGAAAGAAATTTTCGCATAATGAGATTCTGATACATTCAACAATGAATTCAGTGGGCACCGCATGCGGCCTAGGTCTATTGTTGAGTAAATTTTCAATGATTTCAAGTACTTCTAGCTGAGGGATGTTTGTATATAAGCTCTCGATATCCATAGATACCAAGAGCTCACATGTTGGATCAAAACAATGTTTATCTACCACATTGATGACTGCTGTGGTGTCCCTAATGTACGTGTTGGTTTCTGTTGCAAAGGGGCGAATGAAGAAATCAGCGTACTGGGCTAAGGGCTTCAGAATAGAATTACAGCCTGATACATGTTGTTGAGTATCAGTCTTGAACTCATTTCCGAATTAATTTTTTAAAACTAAAAAAAGATACAATTTCTTTAAACAAAATCCCTTGTTGGCACATTACCTTTTTGTTTAAACTTGCCCAAGCCCTCAAGGGTATATTGGGTCTTTCCCCTACGGTTACACTGTTTTATGCGCAGACAACTGTCTGTTGTGGGTCACTTTCTGAAGTGGTTAGTTGAAATAGAGATCTAGGATCCATTACTCTTAAATAACATCTTTTCCAGCTTCATCCATGTCTGAAGCTGAAACCCTATCGTACACAGACGAATATGTGTTGAAAATAGCTGCAGGCCCTTCGTTACTTGGCACTCGAGGCCCTACCACACAATCACCCTATGAAACTGACCTCAATCACTTAGAAAGATTGAAAAGGAAATTGGTGCGTACTGAACTCCATGCCAAATTCTTAACCGATTGTCTTAATGCAAATATAATACCAACGGGCCTCCAAATTAAAAATATACCTATCATCTTCATCGACGATGAAGATTTCAAGATAGGTTTTAGCTTTGCATCTAACAAATGCTCCCGCACTTGGATGGTGCTTAACATAGAAACAGCGATCAAACACATCAAGACACTCTCTAAAGAAATTGAAAGCTTGGAGAATAATATTAACACAGATTCTAGTATCACCAATGCGAAAGCATTGTTGGACAAGATTGCCTCAACCATAAAAGACTTTGAGGATTTTAATTCTCATAAAAAAACAGACAAACTACAGAAGGATATTTGGAAATACAGCAAGGAAAGAACATATCCTTATCTCAATAAAGACTTTTATCAACCACAAGGTTCTAACCAAGGTCCTAAACATGAACAACGCAAAAAAGTGACTTTTTCTGACACCAATTCTGACACCGACAGTGATCAGGCACCAGATAACACCTACAGACACATTTACGACCAACAGCCCTCAACATCACGACAGTCTTTTTTAGGGCAGGATCGGAGGGGCTCGTCCCATCCACGGAGATCACGAGCGACCAAGAGAGGTTGGTTCCGGAACCAATATACACCAGGTTTCCGTCAGACCCGGAACCAATATTACGAATGGTAAACTCTATCCAAACCATTCCAATCTTTCACCTATCTAAACATCGACTTTCAGAGGCAGAAATATCAGTACTCTCAGCAGGACTTTCTTTTGTACCTACAAACAGAAACAACCTCTTTCAAACTAAATTGGAGCTTTTTAAATTCTTTCGCTCCGTAAGATTGAAAAACCTTTTTGCTAATAAGGATACATTACGCAACATTGACACGACTGGTCTACACAATCGCTCTACCTTCTTCCCCACCAATTCAATGATAGCCAAAGAAATCATTACTTTCGAGAATGCTATCATTTCAGAAATCGGCAACCTCTTTAACACACCGGTTCACGTGAAATACAATCTCACCAAAGACGAACATGTGGCCCTCAAAAATCTTCAGACTCTGTCAGATACCATCATAAAGCCCGCTGACAAGGGTGGTGGCATTGTTTTATGGGATACCGAGGCATACAACACTGAAATGACCAAACAACTCTCAGTAGAATCCCATTACAAAAAACTACCCAGCAATCCCACTTCTCGATTAGAGAAATCCATCGCAAAACTCAGTAGAACAGGACTTCACGGTGGTTGGTTAAGTGAAAAGGAGGCAGCATTCTTGATCAACAAATCTCCGACAGTCCCGGTAATTTACATCTTACCAAAGATCCATAAGAATGCCAAATTACCACCAGGTAGACCAATTGTATCGGGCTGTAATTCTATTCTGACGCCCTTAGCCCAGTACGCTGATTTCTTCATTCGCCCCTTTGCAACAGAAACCAACACGTACATTAGGGACACCACAGCAGTCATCAATGTGGTAGATAAACATTGTTTTGATCCAACATGTGAGCTCTTGGTATCTATGGATATCGAGAGCTTATATACAAACATCCCTCAGCTAGAAGTACTTGAAATCATTGAAAATTTACTCAACAATAGACCTAGGCCGCATGCGGTACCCACTGAATTCATTGTTGAATGTATCAGAATCTCATTATGCGAAAATTTCTTTCTCTGTGAGAAAACGTTCTACCAACAACTCAAAGGTGTCGCAATGAGGGTTGTTTATGCCCCTGACATAGCGAATATCTATGTTTCAGCTTTTGAACAGAGATACATCTCAATTCGCTTAACCCATTTGCAGCCAACATCACATGTTGGCTGCGATCCATAGACGATGTCTTCCTAATTTGGAAGGGGAACAAGCAACTTCTTGCTGAATTTCATAGCTGGATCAACTCCAGAAATCCGAATCTGCAATTCACACTAGATTCAGACAGTCAATGCATGAATTTTCTTGACATCTCGATCAAGGTAGGTGAGGATAATACACTTTACACTACCTTGTTCACTAAACCAACAGCACGTAATACTCTCCTAAAATACGAGAGCCATCATCCGCAGTCGTTAAAGGATGGTCTTCCCTTCGGACAGTTCCCCCGTCTTCGGAGGAACTGCTCCAAAAGAGAAGACTACTTCCTTGAAGCTAAAAAACTCAAAGAAAAACTGCATTCACGAGGATACCCAAATAAGTTACTCAAAAAATCTCTAAAGAGAGCGTGGTACAATGATCGAAATGCTCTGTTAGAAGTGAGACATAAGACGACAGAATCCATGCTGGCATGTGTCACTACTTTTGGGACCGCCACAAATAAAATCAAAAAAATCGTGAAAAAACACTGGACTCTCCTAGCATCCCTCCCTGAATTGACTGAAGAACCATTATTTTCATTTAAGAGAGGGACAAACTTGAAAGATCGATTAGTCCATGCGTATAAAATGCCACAGCAACATGTAATTGACAATATGAAACAAATTGTACCCTTGGTTGGTCACCATAAGTGCAGCAATTGTGCAGCATGCTCTAGCACCACCAACCTTAAATCATTTGACCTAAATGGAAAAAAGGTGTGGTTAAAATCTTTTTCCAACTGCAACACCAAAAATGTTGTCTATTGTATTCAATGCCCTTGTGGTTTGAATTACATAGGCAAAACAACACAAATGGCGAAGAGTCGCATTTTACAACATCAGTCTAGAATCAGATGTAGGGTTGAGAATGCCCCACTCGTTGATCATTACACACGTCTGGGACACACAGAAAAAGAGATGTTGTGGTGGGTTATAGAAGTGGTGAGACCCACGATCAGACAGTCTAACGTCGATCGTATACTCACGTTCAAAGAAAATCAATGGATCTGTAAAGCTGATAACATAAAACAGGGTCTTAACACAGCGACTGAATGGCATACTCTGGCATGACTAACTTGATACTGAACTACTCCAGTTAGAACAATTCCTAATCTTTCACTGTATTTTCTAGATGTGCATTTATTCTCTATCGAATAAGATCTTGATTTCTGTTAAATTGTACTATCAAACGTGCATCACTAGATTATATTGCATTTCATGCCATGCATTGATGTCCAGATTTCTGTCCAATTAGTCAAAAAGTTGACTTTATGTGATAAAGGAACTCTATGATGTTGTATAACCTAGATAAAGGAACTCTATGATGTTGTATAACCTTTGTAAATACAATGTATAATGATAATTCCAAACTCCTAACGCCACATGTACCGATAAGTGAAGCCAATATGATTTGTTAACTGTGTCTCTATTTACTTATATCATGTAACTGTTTTCTGTAATGACACGAATTAATGTTACCACTCTAGCCATGTGCAGGCACACAATAGAAGCAAACTAGTTTGTGCACCAAGGATATGTATTGGTATTCAATCGATTTCTGGAATGTCATCCAAATCTTATTCCATTTCCTTTGGTCATGAAATTAATCTTACCGTCTATGCACAGCGTATGAAAGTCTTTGTATTTGACCATTCCATCATGGCCGCCAAGTTAGAGATAACATCTCTGTATTCAAGATCTTCACACCGTAAACCTTAGAATCTAGCGGTGAAACACGATTATTTTATTATGGTCATAAATTGTAACGTTTTTTACCCTTTGTTTACCACACGACTTTTTTGATCATGCAAGTTGACCTGTAAAGTGGACTTTCCAAGATGGCCGCTACGTTTTACCAAAACTGCGCCTTGACCCCTCCTCCTAATTTCAAACAGCTGAGAGGCAGCTTGACAATGCCCTTTAAATAAACGCCGCGAACCTTGAACTCTTGTTCGGGTTCTTGCCTGCGGACGGTTGTTGAATTCGTTTCCTCTGTGATAGAAATGTAAGTAAGACTCCTTGTCTTCCTTCCCACAACGAGTCATTGCTGTTTAAATAACGTCTTGACAAGCTGTGGTTTCCCCCGTGTCTTATTCCCCCCCTCCCCTCCCTGGTAATAGATAAATTCTAACACTATCAAGCTGGGTATGTAGTGGCAAACGGGATTAATTTTTTTGAAAACATTTTTTAGTCTTTTCGTTTACAATTCGAATCATTGTGGCATGATTGACTAAATGTGCCTCGGAATCCTGATCGAGTTCATGCTCAAACAACAATGGGTGTTAACTAGCTACGATCAGAATTATTGTTTTAGCTTTGTCTATGTTAGCACCCAACTACTCCGACTATATCATGCTAATTCTTAGTTTAATCTCGGACACTATGACAATGACCTTTTTTTCTGATAACATAGACTGATATTATGTTGTCTTTTCAGTGTCATCACAGAGTTCCCAATACAGAACCTTAAATCAGGAAGGATTGCCTCCCCCTTTCGACAAACAAGAATATTACACTCATGGTGCTGCCCTGCAGTGTTGTTATACCCCTCCATAGATATTAGGAAGTAATATCCTCATCCAATTAGGATCGGGTAGGTCTCGATAAGAGATTAATTAATAAGTTATTACATTACAATCTTTCAACATTTGAGTCTATTATATGCTGCAATTTTTTTTATCCTATAGAACCAGCACAATCCATTTGAGGAGGAGATAAAATTGCTTCTTCCTAGACTGAATACAATAAATCACAAGTAAGCAACGCATTAAACATTAGATTCCAGCTAGCTATTTAAAATACAGCATGCTCACACTCTTCTACCTCAATTATGCAGACATTGTAATGCTGTAGATATTGATGGGTCTTGGTGTTTTCTCACAACAACAAGTTAAAATGATTGCTCTTCACACACGGGCTATCTCCTTTTTCTCTTTTGTATTAGCAGGAAGAGAATAATGTTTACTTTTTTGTAACTAATTGACACTATGTTTGTACAGGAGTCCTTTTTAGAAATCTCTACTGTCCTGAAGATGGTCTGACGGATTGACGCCATTACAGACCGAAACGTCGACTACACTATCTATATCCATAACATCTTTGTACAGTTGATTGCTCTCCTAATAAGAGATAGATCTCTGTGTTACCTTTTGGATTAGATATTTTGTGTCATGAAATGTGGATAACATTTATTCTTCTCTCTTTTCATGTGACACCGCACATTTAATTGTTCATTTGTACTCCTTTTTATTGATTGCATATATAAAATGATTTGTGATTTTTTCACGAAATAGATACCTCGTGTGTGATTAATTCAGCTAATTAACATGTTGTTGAGTATCAGTCTTGAACTCATTTCCGAATTAATTTTTTAAAACTAAAAAAAGATACACTTTCTTTAAACAAAATCCCTTGTTGGCACATTACCTTTTTGTTTAAACTTGCCCAAGCCCTCAAGGGTATATTGGGTCTTTCCCCTACGGTTACACTCTCTAATATCACAGCAAGACTTAATCTGTCTTCCAATACCAGACATCTCTCAGCTAGTGTTAAAGGTGTCGCCTCGCAGTAACAGGGGTCTCATATAATTGCAAGTTGCAATTTGCAACGTGTGGGAACTTGTAACCGCACATATCAGGGGCAGGGCTTGGATTTGTGGGGATTTATCGCGTCATCTGCATCGCCAGGCTAAATTCCAGCCGGTAAAACGAGGAGCAGTTTATCAGGGAAATATGCAAAGAAAATCCCAGGACCTGCGGATTTTGCCTACGCTAAAAACCAAAATCGGAATGTAATGCCCCAGTTTATGGGCAAAACTAGGCTAACATTGTTGCCCAAATTAAAATCCGACAACACCTCTGTGTGTAATATATTTGAAGAATTATCGAACAGGACATTGAGGCACACCCAACAATGGGCCTCTCAGTGTTGTGTTATAATAAATGAAATCTTCAGTGGCACTGCAGTGAGGGGTCTCTCACAGAAGTGCTCAAGACTCTCAAGACTGCAGCTGTATCAGGGACAGCGACGTGCCCAAGTGCCTCTCAAACGGAGTTAAACATGTCTCGCCGCCAAGCATTTGGGCCAGTGAGCCCAAACTCCTCTTTAATAAAATTCTTTTGGAGCGCATGCCATGTGCTCGAGTCGATTATTTCAGTCAAGATTTATTTGTGACGTGGCACGCCTCAGAAATTCGGATGGCCGACGGAGTGTAATTTTACAGGACCGACCAACCATCATCATCATCATCATCATCAGATTATGATTTTAGTAACTCGTAGACGCATACATAATTGTTTTTGTACCCTGCCATCGGGGCACCCGTAACTAAGTACTGTTCAACGAGCGCCTCAGAAAGGTGAATGTTGTGCTCGTTTACGAAGGAACAGAAACAGCAGTGCAATGTACCCTCAAATTATATGCCCCAAAAGGGAAGTTTTAAAAGTTCTGTTTCTGTTGCTGTAAAATAACAAATATTCACAAAGGTAAACGGTGAGCTAAATGGCTTTGCTGGCGGAAAGAAAACAAAGCTGGTTAGGTAATTGCCTTTCAATTATTACTAATTGTCATGCTCTGGTAATTTAGCTGCGTCATAAACTGTAAGGCCTTCATTTCATGAAATCCCTTTTCAGCGAGTATGGTGCTTCCAGCGTGGCTGTGATATATTCACTGTCACAAACCTTTCCTTTAGGAATCTTACATACCGTGCAAGGGTTAATTATAACAGCCCAGTCATTAATGGAATGGGTGAGACTTCAGCTAACCCTTAGTGTTCGGAGGGGGGGGGGGAGTGAAACACTTACATAGACTGTAGTCTGTTTCACAGAATTGCTTCTGGCTGTGTCTCAGAACTTTTTTCATAGTGGCTAACTCCAGGCTCTTTGAGGGCTTATCTTGATCTCCTAAAACAGACGGGGTGCAGGTCAAATAAAGTCAGCTTGGCAACTGCTATTTCAAGAGTGTGATATGGATTTAGACTGATTATTTCATGTACGATCTGGGGCAGATGTGGTATTGTAACATTTCTGGCCCGTTTTAAAAAAAATTATAAATGTAATGCTGATGGAAGGAAGAGGGAATGCCACTGCCTGCCTATCTGTAAGGGAAGGCCCGGGGTTACTCTGAGACGTTTGCTGAGTGCGACACCTGAGAAAGTGAAAGTGTGAAACTAAACCGTGTTTCGTCGTCGGCGACTTGGAAACCTAAATTGTGTCCGGCTGCGCGCCTACTGCGATGTTTGGAGAAGGACAAGTCAGCGAGGCTGGGACCTGGGCAGGTAGGGCCTTGGCCATTTACATACTGTCTTAAAGCCCTATATCGAGATTGT
The DNA here is from genome assembly GCF_964204655.1 of Triturus cristatus. NCBI lineage: Eukaryota > Metazoa > Chordata > Amphibia > Caudata > Salamandridae > Triturus > Triturus cristatus. The sequence continues at coordinate 1,151,059,136 of NC_140585.1, forward strand.
ACTGCTACGTCCGGCGCCCAGCAGGCATGGCGGCTACTACTAGGCCAGACACTCGCATTCAGTGTGAAACTGAATGAATGACATGATCCTTAGTAATATAATCGTTTCTCTTATGGAGCCGCCGGAGGCGAGCTGCCTCCCACCACGCCGGTGATCTTAGTTACAACCGGACCATTACGCCACCACGCAATCAAACAAAACAACAACAAAAAACAGCGTTAGTTTTGGCACGGGCACAGCATATTTCTAAGTATATTGGAATAGTTAGTTAGCTTAGCTACTAGTACTTTAAGTTAGTTGTTTACTGATTAACTTCTTACCGTTATTCGTGGTGGGCCGGCCGGCAAGGACACACACTAACTGCTCTGCCTTTGCTCAGTTACTACGATTAGGCGGTAGGGTCTGGTGCTGCTTGCTGCCAGACAGTCACAGTACTGTACTACTGGCTGATCGATGCAGCGATGCCACCACAGGCTGGCTGCCCAACGTCGTCGTCGGTTGGATCGGGCTGACTTCAATGACGTCGTCAAGGATGACTCGTGGTGAGCTGCGCTGGTTATGCTGAGGCGTGGCCATGTGAGAAAATCTGCGTGCGCTGCACGCACAGCCTAACCCCTTCAGAAGGGGTGTGTGTGTGTGTGTGCGTGCGTGCGTGCGTGCGTGCATGCGTGCGTGTGTGTGTGTGTGTGTGTCTGTCTGCCCAGCTGCAAGTGGCAACAGTCAACTCCACACTGAACTAAGGGCCGCGGCAGTCTCATCAATCTATATATTAATTTATGAATCTTCTCTCAGGGCAGGATAAGCAGTTTGATTAAAAAGTCTCACAGGCAGCGGCAACACTGTTAACCACCGTGACTCACACTCGGGAGACGTGAACACGCTGCGGCTGCAGCGTGTACAGTATTTAAAAGACATCAATGTGTGACGTGCGCAGCAGATGCGTAGACCCGGCCCTGATAATTATGTGCCGGTGCTAAGCACCGGAAAGCACCGGCACAAATTAAGCACTGAGTTACCCCCTTGCTTGGCAGGCACCTGAAACACTGCAAGTGACCCGGTTGGATCTCCGCTGCTCCTACGGACATCGAAGACTTCTGCCTACCTTGAGGTAGGTTTCCAAGCATCCCAGAGGCTAATGAGCGTGCACAGCAAAGCTCAGCACTGTGGACCCTGTGGGTGCCGAGATCCTCAATACCCCAGGACACCGGCTACCTCTTGCACAGCACATGACCCCGACCAGTGGGGAAGTTGTGCTTTGGCCCATTATTGAGCCAACCTCTCAGCATCATCTGTGCCAAAGATCGATGCCCTAGCCTGCTCCGGCGACCCGTGGGCGCATCTTTACGCACACCAAATTGCTGCCTCCCGCGGTCCCTTGTCTCTCGACTGGTGGGCCCTAGCGGAGGTCAATCTTCACTTTAAAGAGCTCCTCTGGTTGCTCCAGGCCTGCTCTACAGTCTCCTCGCTGGAGACCTTGCTCAGACCTCGTGGGTCTGCACCGTAGCTGTTTTGTGATCCTTGCGTGGGTTGCGGTTGCCAAGGCTTAGTGGATCCAATCCGGACACTAACACCGCAGCGGCCTTCATCCTTCGTGGGACAGTCGCCCTCCAGAAGCTGGCCTTCCTTGAAGCCTCCTGGACCCCGTGGATGCAGATCCAATCTACCCATCTTCCACCTGGAAGCACCCGACATTGAAGGGCTCTTTCTCCTAAGCCCCCTGGTCACTGTGCCGTGACCCAGACTCTGTCCCCTCTGCTTTCAGGTCCTTACCTTCAAGATCTACATCTTCAATCTACACAACATCGACGACGCTTCACGCCAGCAGCAGTTCTTCACTTTTTTCTATTGAAAACGAGATCGCGACCCGACATCGAAAACTACCTATGCACCCGGCTTCCCTGGGGCAGGTAACAGTGGTACCTCGGTACTGTCGTGGGTGTGGGCCCTCCAAGAGCTTAACTCTAAGCTGCTGAACTTGAACTCCTGCTAGAAGTGTTTTAATTCTTGATATTTCCAACCGCAACATTCTCCATAGGGTTTAATATGGATCCCGACAGTAGTTTATACCACTGCACGCGTCTCCCGTGGGTCCCCTTTCTCACTACCTTGGGTGGTTTCTTAAGGGGCCAGCAACCCTAAGTGCCCTAGGCACTGTCTGTAGAATTGTCCTGGTTCTTATACCACTTTTTAATATATGGTTTTGTCCCCCCCGGGGCCCTATGATTCCAGTGCTATTTATTGTAACTATCAATGCTTGTTTGAATTGTATCTTTACCTCCAGTTTCATAAAGAGACTAGTGGGATTATTCTTAGAATAAATACATATATTTTATATATATACCTGTGTGGACTACTCTTTCATTTGGTTATTCAAGAGGTTATCTATGGTAAAACAATAAGCTTAACACTCCTTCAAGACTTAGCCTGAAGGCTGCTCTCCACAGCTACCACTAGGATAGCTTTCTTTAAAGGTTGTCTTTTAACCTATCACCTTAAGAGTCGAATTGGACTGGTGCAAGGTGTCCCCTATAACTAGTGGACAGCATATGCCAGGCCAACTTCTCACAGATATGGTCTGTAATAAGTCCATGTCATTGATGAGCAGCACATCCCTGACAGGCATCTTCCAAGAACACAAGTATGAATATAAGCCTGAGGCATACTGGGATTTTATTGCGCGATCTGATGACAGGAAATTATACCACCAATTTAGAGTGGGTACCCTTCCCATAAAATCTTTTGCGGCCAAGTGGCATGATGCCCCATGTGTTTAATTATGGATGAGTCTGTAACACATGTATTGTTTGTGTGCCCAGCATATAAGGGTCCTCGTCATAAATGGCTCAAGCCGATCTGTTTAAATCTTGGCACAAGATCATGTCAAGCTGCACTGCGTATTTTGAAAACAGACACACGTGAAGATGTAGCTATAGCTATGGCGAAATTTTTGAGCTGGACATGGGCCCTTAGAAGGAAAGGTATGGATGCCACTGCAGTCGTTACCCTGCATTAATCAACCTGTTTATTTATCTGGTGCGGTGTGATCTCTATTTACTGTATTTCTTGGATAATCTGTTTTCTCTCATGGTGTTTTATATTTTTTTTAATTAAATTTCAAAATCAAGGATATTAATCTTACTTACCATTGTATTACTATTATCAAATCCTATTCTATAGTACTGTATGTTCTATTAGAATTTTTGTTTTAATGATATTTTTAGGAATCTCAATCTGCTATGACTATCTTTTAAAAAAAATATTGATTGTTGTTTTAAGATCTTGTATGTATTGTACTTGTGTCTTTTATGATTGAAAATATTGAATAAAGACTACATTTGAAATTTGAAATTGGACAGTTATGGTCACAGGGAGGTTTCTTGACTTCCTCTGATTCCCCTATAAGAAATGGGAAATATGTAATTGTTTTGCCTGAAGCACTGCAATTGCCTAGAGAAGTTTCTGTTGTAAAATGTACAGCACACAGGAGTGGATGACATTTTGTGACTGCCAAATGGAATGGCAAGGTACTGCATGTTTGAGTCCTGTTTATTCAATCATGAAGACCCACGTGAATCTGACCCTGTTCCAAACATGTTGTTAGCACTTATGATACTTGGAGTTAAGAGTGCTACAAGATGAAGCCTCGGGAACTGAGAAGTAAAGGTGGATGAGGTCTGACTGTGTTAAGAATCAGGGTGAGGTTTGGTTTTCGACAGGTGGAAGACCTGTTATACTCAATGTTATACTTTCGTCCATGGCCAGACATTTCCAATGTCCCAGTCATATAGGGAGAGATGCTATTATAGATGCTATGATCTGTCTGTTCAAGATATACTGTTTCATTCGCCATTTGTGTGTCATAACAGAGAATTTGTGTCACAGGTGTGTTACTTGCCAGCAGTTAAATACAGGCAAGAGAACAGTTGTGCCATTGAGACACTTAGGAAGACCAGGCGATCCTTCCAACTGTATGCAATTTGATTTCAAAGAAATGCCCATCTGCATTGGACTCTACCGAAACTTGGTGGTAGCCTGTCTTTTTTTCTGTTGGGTTGAAGTATACCTGACCAGGAGGTGTGATAGTCTCAAGGCGGCCAAATTATTACTGAGGGAATTAATTTCTTGGTTCACCCTATCTGTTTCTCTAGAGTCAGATTGTGGGACACGTTATAAGAATGAGAATTTGAAGACGTTGTGTGTAGCACTACAGGTAGAGCCCAGATTTCATAGTTACAGGCCAGAGGCCTCCGAAGAGTTGAAATACGTCAATGGGATGCTAAATCTTGACTAGCCAAGGTGCACTCGTCTACTTCCTTGAAATAGCCAGACGCTCTTTTCCTGGTTCTGATGAGTTCACCGAAGCACTCCTGATCGGAGGACTGGACTCTCCTCCCACACCGTCCTGATGGGAAGAGCTATGTTACTTCCTGCAGTGCCTGCAGCTGCACTTGTGAATATATTGCATAATATGAATCTTGACTACTGCAAAGGATAGGCTGATGTGATGCTTTTTGTCTCTCACCAGGTTGACTTGGTGACCCCACTTCCAAGATGAGAACTGTGCCACAACCTGCATTCAGGAGACTGGGTGCTGGTGAAGAAATACATCAGAAAGTTATGCTGGAAACCGTGCTGTAACCGTGCTGGCGAGTACCTTTCTAGGTCATTCTTTTGATGAACACTGCTGTGCAGTGAAGGGAAAGGAGTCTGCAAACTGGATTCAAGCCTCCCATACCAAGGGAGTGAGATAAGCCGGTGAAGAACTGGTGAAAACAACCGATGATTTGCAGACTCAAACTCAAGCACAGAACAAATGTTCAGAGGGAGGAGAATATTGCAAAAAAGAGTCTCACATTTGAGTCAAGACAGGTGCACAGCCTATGGTGAATGAGCCAGCAGTAACCACGGTGAGCCATGCCATCGAACCTGAATGTGCTCCCCAAGATGAAAGAAGGTGCAAGCACTTTGATCAGTAGAGTACAGAAGCGAGAAAAGAGGATGAAAAGTGGTGAAAGACTCAGAGCTGTTGTGTCAGAGGAACACATCCCAAAAACGATCAGAGAAGAAATAGAGCCAATCGGATAAAGTAACCGTGACAGTGAGCAGCCTGAAAGTCAGAAGAACAAAGAGGCAATGAGTTCCTAATCAAATGTACTCAGCTCCTGAGTGGACCACTTTGCTGAGAGTGAGCTTGACTTGAGAGCTCATGAGGCTGAGAATCATCAAGGTGTTTTTGAAAAATTACATGAATTGTGCTACCACAACGAAGATTGAAAGATATGTTTGCCTGCTAAATTCAAGTGACAAATTCCCAGACCCAGAAATTCATGTTTTGGATTTTGAGTATTCATTGAAGACATTAGGGCCCAGAATGATTAGACTTTCATTTAGGGCAACGTAGCAAGCCACCTTGCTGCACTGAGCCGCATAAAAGGGAAAGGGCAGAAATGCGCTTCATTCCTGTACCTTACTTGCGCTGGTGCACTTTTGGCTGCTAAGTGCCATAACAGTCACCCATGCATCATGGTGCAAGGGTGCCTGCGTTGCAGGCAGTCTTGTTTTTGTGCAGGAAGGAACACCTTCCTACACAAAAACAATCTCAAGAGGCGGAATGCAGCATACATAGAAAGAGGAAAAAACAAGGTGAAATAAAGATATTTTTCCTTGTTACGCCTCCCCTGGGGAGGCGTTGTATTTTGACACATTCCCAGATCTACCACTAATTCTGGGAATGCACCAAAATCCATGGGTGGGTGCGTGGGAACACCCACGCTCCACCCAAGAATGCCTCTATGGGGCAGAGTAACGCAAGGCAGCGATTTGCACTACCTTGTGTTTCTCCAGATGTATCAAGCCATACAGGGCCATGCAAGGTAGCTTTGCATAGCTTGATATATCTGGCTTTAGTGTTGCGTTGCCACAGTGCCCTCTTGCGTGGCACAAGGGCAATTAATACTATAATAAATATTGGCCTAGGTCCATAGGTTCCAGTGGAAGAGTAGGATTGTGATTCCTTTACAGTATCCAGTTTTAGAATATAGGTTTCTAATCCTGAAGTTAACTGAACTAACAGACCTACACTGCAACACACTGAATGTTTTGCTGATTTGCACAGTGACATCAACAAGAAGAATTTAGATTTTTTATTTTTAATATGATTTGAAAGAATCCATGGTATCATGTACATCGAAAATCTGTAGAAATCTAATAATAGCAGTGGTATTCGCATAGTCATACTAATGATTGGTTTACTAGTGAGCCTTAACTCTTCTGTCGGGCATGCTTTAACCAAAAATAAACCTGATTAGACTATTTAGAAGACCAACGTAGATTTGAAATAACGATTTTATATAAAGATCGAAACCCAAAGTTGGTGGCATGAGTGATTGTGAATCGGGATTCAAGCCTATGGTAGATACGTATTTGAGAGGAGGGAAACCCATTATTAGGAGCGTTTATTATGTGTGTGGGAAAAATGCTTATTTTCAAGTTCTATCAAACTGGATTGGGAGCTGTTATTTAGCTTTAGTGTTTCCTAAAATGTACTATGTAGATGACATTGATGATAAGGGGATTGTGACCCACGAAAAAGTATAATGCTTAATTACTAGTAGGTAAATATATTTGACACAATGATTCCTTTGCAGGTATAGTATGAAATGATTTGAAGATCAGCAAGCTGTCTACCTTGGTAGGTCGTCTCGCTACAGCTATACAAACTGAGCTCATGGCTACACATGAAATGGTTTTACAAAATAGGCTTGCTTTAGATATATTACTTTTACAAAAGAGGGCAGTGTCTGCTGTATGTCATGCATCCAGCTATGCTGCACATATATCCCTGATACATATAACAAAATAAACATGTTTGGAACTAACTTGTCTGAGATTTATTGTGCGTTGAAGGGTTTTAAGAAGACAGGTGCTTGGGAGGCAATAAGGAAAGGATTTTCTAAGATTGGTGAGCGGTTTGTTGATATTGGTAATGGAATAATTAAGAAAATACGAACCCCAATACTAATCACTGTAATTTGTCTGTATGCCTGTTCCTTATTATAATAGGGATAAAAATGCATATTGCAAAGGGTGGGTCAAAATGCAATGTAGTGAAGTGGCTGCTTGACTCAAAAGGGATTAAAAGGAAACGTACAGATGTGAAACTTGAAAAACGAAAGAGTAAAATGTATGCCAAATTAAAGGATCTAGAGGAATCTAGGTGTAAGCTGAAAATCTTCTTTGCAGCGGGAGATTTGAAAGAAATGTGGGTGTAATGAGTGGTGACTCCCAGAATCACCAGAGGGAGGGTTGAGAGGGTAAATTTTCATATTAAATGTACTGCATTTTATCAACTTTAACATGTGAACATGCAAATGCTATTAACTGTGTATTATTTACATTTAGATTGAATATAATTAATGTAGGCCTGTATTTATTAAGGCTAGCATTCAGGAGCCATTTTGTTTCATGTCACATGTGTATTTTATTTCTAGGAAAAGCTGAACTCACATTAAAAAAAATGTGATATGCCTTTTCTTTTTCTCTCATGTGAAATCTTTTCTTTTATGTGATTTTTGCACAATGTTTTAATTAATTGCTACAGTACAGGCTGGTACAATGTATCTTGTTTTTTTCAGATAACTGTAAGTTTGGAGGACGTTTAGAGAAGCTTCATTGTGTAGGATCCTGAGAAACTGATCAGCCTAAGTTATATCTGTGTGTATTGACCTAATTGTAGCATTTTTTGGGAGCCATGTGTAGGCGTAAAAATGTGCAGAGCAGAACTTTTCCATAAGGCATAGGGACATGCTTTTGTCCTCTTTCGTGTCAGTTTAGAGCAGAGTAGGGTGTTCTCTTTATGGAAAACTGATTTAATTAACCTTTTCCTTTGAGACAATTTTATACTAATTTGTCCTCTTACTTATATGATTTTGATTGATCTGAACTTTATAATTACTAAACGCATGCATGTATTGATTATTGATTGATACTAATTTGATGATTTTGAATTTGTAACCCTTTAATAAACTTTTATGGTTTGAAACGCAGTCACTCTCTGTATTCCTTTTGGAGCCTAATGTACTTCACATTATTTAAATATATTGATTTGATGATTAGCCTCAGTTTCGATTAACCAGATAGCATTTGGTGAGCCCCGAATTAGCACAAGGAAAAGTGTTAATAACTTCAAAACTTCGCCCACAGAGTATTTTTACCAGAACCTGGGAGCGGAGCAAAGTATTTTGAAGGTTTGCATGAAAGTGAGCTACAGTTGAAAGTTAAGCTCCATGCAATTGGCAGACAGGGACATGGCTTCAGGGGAGTGTCTGGAGTTTGACTCCCCCCCCAAATAAATGCATTCTTGGCATCAAAGTGGGGTCTGGGGGCCCAGAGTCAGGCCTGCTATGTCTGTACTGGTTTTTCTTGTTATGGGCCAAGCATAAAACACAAAATAGTCAAAATAGTGACCTGTGACGTATAACAGGATAGAAAGAGAGAGATATTAACGGAGACATACATTTGGTGGCTGAATTTCAAAATGTTAAACCAGATAACCTAGAATCAATACTGACTTCCCTGCTTGTTCAAATTGAGTGATACTAGAAAAGCATTTTATTTCACAGAGCCTCCTTCTTCTTTATTACCATATAGGAGCGCACTTTTAAATCCTTGAAATCAGGATGTGCGCTGTTCAAGCATCTCTTATGTTTGATTGAATACATTATAATGTTGCTCCATCTATCGTAAGAACCTAGGCCACATTTAGGGTTTAAATGGCTACTGATTTGCCTGTTAGTTCATAAATGGCATTGTCATTGGTGCAGTCACCTATTAATGTTTCTAAGTTCAAGTTTAAAGACTATTAAATGTATGTCCATGTAGTCATAAAATCTGATAAAAGGTGAAACGATTCCACATGTTAAATAAATCCACTTTTAATTTTTTATAACTGATTGTATCATATTCTTACATCTTATTTATTTCACAATATACATGCAAAACGTTTTCATGGCTTGGCTCATGCACGGACTCTTAGAGCCAAGCCAGACCCTGGTGCCCCCACATCTATTTGCGTCTCGGGTTTATTTCATGGACCAATCAGCTATTTTATAACATTATTTGTAATAGGTGAGGATTGGAAACATGGAGTCCTGGCTACATGCACCAATTTGAAAACTCTACCATCTAGGCTTCTCATGGCAGAGGCGAAGAAGAGCGTGTGGATTGAAAATACATTTAAAAGCCCAGACAGTTGTGTCCACATGATCATAGTCATGAGTTCTAAGGCAGAACCACAGGTCCAGGTGGAATATTGAAACCAAATTTAAGTGTTCTACATTGCTTCCCCCAAATATTCCAAGGCAAAACTACAATCCATATAGAACAAGGCTGCCCGGTGGAGCCTCATTTGTAGCCCTAACACGTGGAAGGCTGAAGAAATAAAACCTCTCCACATTCTACCAACAGGGGCTTAGGTTAGTCAGTAAGATTTGGTGGGTGTGAATCTCAAATTTCCCAACAAAAAAGCAGTTGCCTGCAGGGTGAAGGGGTGAGATCACCTTGGAATTTTTGGGGGAACCAATGTAGAGGTTTGTTTCATAATTTGGTTTCAATGAATGTTCTGACAACACCAGGGATTCTAGATGATCATCAATGTACAGAGAGTTGAAGAGTACATATGTTTTATTGGCTGGCCTATTCCAAAGTCTGCTTGATGTCAAGGCTGCTTTACCTCACAACTGAAGCAAGCAGGTTGCTGAAAACACAGACTTCTTTCCTTGGATCAACAAGAAATAACGCCAGAAACACCTTTACATTATTCAAATGCAAATTCCCATTAAGTCCTTGGTCAGTGTTATTCCAAGATAAAAACAAAATCAAAGCTTGGCAATAATATTTTATTGAGGTACAGGTCATTTTTAGAGTCTCTCCCAGTCCCACCTCCCTAACAATCTACAATCTTATATCATATGACTGGGTGGGGGCTCTCTGTATCTCGAGACTGAAGTTATTTCAGCCATCTCCTTAGCTCTGTATATGGTTTATGACTCGTTGTTCCTTAGTCGGGGTATCTATTATACTAATATATTATATTATGTTTTTTCTTATTAAAAAAGGAAGTATCCACTCACTCATACTAGTAGCATGCTTTATCATAGAGGCTCTCATTTGATAGCATTGGAATGATGCAGGCGGGCTCAACCTGATTTTTTTTTATTTTTAAGATGAGGTTTTTGTGTAATGGGAAGGGTAATGAGATGTAGGTTAAAGATGTATTGAGGGAGATGGCATACTAGTTATCGCACACCTTATTTATTCCTTTGTTTAACCTTGTATGAGACAAAAATAGCTTCTAAAAAACACTTAATATTATCCCTCCTCAATACAATGCAATTAACAATGAAATTAATAAGATTTACAGTCATTTTTAAATATCCATTTAAAAACCTCTCCACTGCAAATGTTTAAGCTAGGTTTTCAGAGTTAAATTAATGCACGCAGCTACCATCACGCCTTTCAAAGACAATATTTCACGAGAAGATAACACAAATGCAGTTTCTCCGTTTAACAAACAAAATGTTGAGAAAGCATATCTTGTATGTGAAGTACTTAGCTACATTTCCTTGAGGCTAGCCAATTTGACTGTCCTTTTTTTTTTTCAGAACACATTTTATTGAGTTAGCAGGCAGAGTTATGCCATTTCTTACATGACATTTGTGGTAACATGTTTTCAGCTTTGTAATATCAAATCCGCCAACTTTTAATATAATTAAATTACTTCCCACCCTTTTCCCCTATAAACCCACAACCCGCTACGGAACTAAAAGCACAAAATTCAAATTAAAACAAAAATCAATAAATACTAAAATTTTAACACATATATTAAAAATACAAACAATTCTTATACAAAAAAATATACATCACATACATATTAAATATATACTAACATACATAACAATATTATTTTTTTTATTTTTGACAACGATATTTTTGCAAATGATATTAAACACTTTGATATTTTTAAAATTGATATTACGTACCTTACCTCGATATTCTTGACCACGATATTCTTGCTGTCGATATTTCTGACCCACGATATTAATGACTCGATATTTGTGCAACTCAATATTTTGTACTCGATATTCTTTCTGTGCACCAGTCACATGTTGGGCACATCAAAACCCTATGGCCTTCCCGGCAGCCTATTTGCTAATAGCCGGTATTCAGTGCTGTTTTTGGATAGGTCCCCTTAGCTTACTTATTTACTGCCAAACAATATCCTAAATATGTATCCTTTGTTTTTGTATATATTTGTAAAATCAATAAAATGTGTTTTAAAAACAATCAAAACCCTATGGCCTTTCAAAGCCATGAACTATTTTGGAAAGCCTTAAGATCAGTGCTACATAATGATTAAGGTTATCTGACTTAACTTTAGTTTACTGGCTTACTAAACGGTCAAATGACATCTCAAAACAGCTAAGATTAATGACAGCGTGAAAATCATCACTTTGCCCACCGAATCTCAAGTGTGCTGCACTGTAAAAGTATTCATGACCAGCAGCAATTGTGTATTGCTTCTCTGAGTGTGTTCAGCAGTGCAAGTACCCAAATGTGCGATTCTGTCTTGGTAAGGAAACTGAGGCTTTAGCTTAGCTCTGCAAGGTTTGTTTTCATACCATGGGTGACACAAGAGAACTTAGTTCAATGTACCAACGCTTGAATGTGAATGACAGGTTATTGGAGATCTGCAGATCCCACCCAATACATAGTTGAAGTGGAGCCAATGCTTTTGGGTTACTAACAGTCAGTAAACAGGGATCTAGGGGGACCCTGGATATTAGAAACAAACTGCACTACGGAAAAAAAATCTTTAACTAAAAAGTGTTTTATTTCAAGTCTCAACCTGTTGGCTAGCACACCAAAAATAGCTACACAAAATATCATAACAACAGCACAAATTAATGTTGATTCAACAAGAATAAAATGAACATTACTACCATAGTTAAAATGTCATCTAAAAACCTAACACCCTAAAACCCCCTTCTATGTGCTACTCTATGAGACCATGGAGTAGTATAAACTGCACCTAGAGGTTTTTAGGAAGAATCAACACACTGCGTGATTGTCAGGTAGACAGTGTTCCCTGTGAAAGGAAAACATGTGTGGCATAAGCTCCTTATCTTATCTGAGTTGAGAATTTAGGATATAACCTTAGGAATGCCTGACATAACCTATGAGCATCAAGATGCAAGACTTAACGCATTCTTATAAACAAATAAGGTAAAAACACGTCAATTGTTCTTGTCTTACCTTGAGATAGAGATAACAATGCACTTGTCCCAGACTGATGTCACATCAGGTGTTCTTATCGATGTCATTGTCTGAGTGACTTAACACTTTCACAGGTTCTTGGTTAGGCAAGGACAGATGACATCTGTGTCAAAGGCAGAAATGTGACTGATTCTGCAAAATAGAGAAAATGGAGTCTTGGCTTGCTCAAGATGGAGTCGAGCCCCATGGACTTTGTAAGAAATGGGTTCTCTAGTTGGCAGTCAGTATGCACCCTGTCCAAGTAGGGACCCTCACTCTAGTTAGGGTGAGGGGATCACACAGATAAGACAGCCCCTACTCATCCCCTTGGTAGCTTGGCATGAGCAGTCAGGCTTATCTCAGAGGCAGTGTGTAAAGCATTTGTACATGCACACACAGTAACACAGTGAAAACACACAAAATAGTCCACACCAGTTTAGAAAAATAGCCAATATTGATCTGAATTAAACAAGACCAAAACAACTAAAATCCAACATACACAAGTAAAGATATCACTTTTCAAAGGTTCAATAAGTCTTAATCAATAGCAATCAATGGATGCAAATGTTTTAGCACAAAGTACCCCAGATGTGTCAAAAACAAAGACAATGCAGGCCGCAGGGGAGAAGAGGCACCAGAAAACACAGTGATGCTTCAGTTTCTTACTACAAAGAGGAGGTGATGCGTTGACTCTGTACTGGCAGAGGAGGTTATGCATTGGTTCCTTACTGCAGAGGTGGTGATGCGTTGGTTCCCTACTGCTAGGCAGGGGAGGTGATATGTCGATTCCTTGCTGACAGGGGAGGTGATATGTCAATTCCATGCTTGTAGGGTAGGTGATGCATCAGGGTCTGGACACGCAGCCTCAGTTCCTTACTGCGGTGCAGTATCGATGAAGAATCGGCACCTAGAAGCGATGCATCAAAAATCAAGATGTGCTACATCGATTCCACATCCGCGATCTAGGCACTGCATCGGAGTTGGACTGGTGTGTCACGGACTTCAGTGATGAGGTGCTCGAAACACACGTTGTTGTGGTTCTTCTGACACGCTACGACAAAAAGCTGGGGCTTGTGGTGAAAGCCGTGGTCGATGCGCCAATCGGAAACCACGCTCCAGTGCTGGCAGCGGCAATGTGTTGAAGTTTGTAGCAATGCATCGATAAGAACAGATGCTGGGAGTCGATGCATGGATTTTCTTCTTCAGTTCACCAGATTCAAATTCCAAGGGCCCAGGGACTGGATTTGGCAGCACTAGGTAAGTCAGGAATCTCAGCAGAAGAGCCCAGGCATTGGTAGGTGAAGTATTTGATGGCCCTGAGACTTCTTAACAGGAAGCAAGCACACACAAGCCCTTGGAGAACCTTGGAAGCAAAGTCCAGTCCTTTCACTCCCAGCACAAAAGCATCAAGCAGCACAACAAATCAACAGGCAGAGTGTCAGTTCCTCCGACAGCATCAAGCTCTTCTTCCTGGCTGAATATCCTTAGTCCAGGAGTGTTCTGATTTTGGGGTGTCAGATGTCCAATACTTATACCCCTTTCAGCCTTTGAAGTAGGCAAACTTAAAAGGAAAGTCTTTGTGGTGCACATAACCCTGCCTTTCCCTGACCTGGCTCCAGACACACTAAAGAGGGGTGGAGACAGCTTTGTGTGAGGACAGGCACAGCCCTATTCAGGTGTCAGTGACAACTCCTTCCACCAATCAACCTGGTGATGGCCCATCAGGATATGCATGGCACACCTCAGCTCCCTTTGTATTGTATTGTGTTGTAATTGCATTTATATAGCGCTTACTACTACTCCTGATGAGGCGTCAAAACGCTTTTTCGGCGAGTAGCACACTACTCCGGGACCCATAAAGGAATTAGTGTTGAATTAGTATAGTGAAATATGAAAGTAATTTAAGAGGTGGATAGGTTAGTCGGTTATTTACATGCAGAAGGATAGAAGAGGAATAAAGGTTTGTATTTATATAGCGCTTGTTACCCCTGATGAGATGTTGAAGCGCTTTTTTTGGCGAGTAGCATGCTACTCCCAAAACCCATAAAGGATTAGTGGTGAATTAGTATGGTGAAATATGAAAGTAATTTGAGTGGTGGATATTAGTCAGTTATTTGGAGGGAGAAGGATAGCGGAGGGATAGAAGGGGAAGAAAGGTTTGCATTCATATAGCACCTGTTACCCCTGATGGGTGTTGAAGAGCTTTTCTGCCCAGTAGCACGCTACTCCGGAACCCATAAAGGATTAGTGTTGACAATTAGTATAGTGAAATATGAAGTAATTTGAGTGGTGGATATGTTATTCAGTTATTTAAATGGCCCGACTGCATGGGAGCTCCTCCCAGCCCGAAGAAGGAGATTAAGAGCCTGGGGGTGTGGCTGGAGCAGGACTGGACGTTTAGAACACACGCCAAAAAGACCGCGGGTGCATGTTTTGGTATGCTCCGGTCAGCCCGCAGGATTCTGTCACTCCTCCCTGAGACCTCCCGTAAGCTGCTTATACAGGGGCTCATCATTTCGAGGCTGGACTACAGCAATGCACTCTTCTTGGGCGCGCCGGAATCCACATTTAAGAAGTTGCAGCAGGTGCAAAATGCAGCGGCCAGACTGCTGATCCATCTTCCCAGAAGGCAGTCCGCCAAACCGGCACTGAAGGCGCTGCACTGGCTCCCGGTGCGGGAAAGAGTAACCTTTAAAGCACTCTGCATGGCACAGAAGAGTCTGCAGGGGAAGGGTCCAGCGATCCTGAGGAACATGATCCAACCCTATAAAGCAGCAAGGGCTCTCCGCTCGGATCATAAATTCCTCCTCCAGTCTTCTAGAGTAAGGCGAGCCCGCACCGGAGGGAGAAGGTTCTCAGTGAATACGGCTTCCGCTTGGAACTCGCTTCCACTCGTGTTGCGGGCAGAGACCAGCACTCTGCGCTTCCGCAAACTATTAAAAACTCATCTGTTCCCAGCCTAATGTGTCATGTGTTGGGCGGTGGTTGATCTATGGATAGCGCTGGGATGCTCAAGGGTAACCGTACGCGATATAAAACTCCAAATAATAATAATAATAATAATAATAATTTATATAGCGCTTTGAGCCCTGATGGGGTGTTGAAGCGCTTGTGTGACTGTTTATAGTGAATGCACAAGACCCCAACTGTCTGCCAGCCCAGCCTGGATTATACAGGCAGGCAGAGGTACAGAATGGTTAAGCAAGAAAATGCCCACTTTTTAAAAGTGGCATTTTCACACACACAATTTAAAAACCAACTTCACCAAAAGATGTATTTTTAAATTGTGAGTTCAGCGACCTCAAATTACAAATCTCTATCTGCTCCAATTGGGAAATTACACTTAAAAGATATTTCAAGGCAATCCCCATGTTACCCTATGGGAGAGATAGTCCTTGTAATAGTGAAAAACAAAATTAGCAGTATTTCACTTTTAGGAGAAGACATGTAAAATACAGTGGTATATGTCCTACCTTTTAAATACACTGCACCCACAGTGGGCCTAACTTAGGGGTGCCTTACATGTAGTAAGAGTAAAGCGGGCCTAGCAAGGGGGTGCACTTGCCAGTTCGAAATGGCAGTTTAAAACTGCGCACACGGTGTCCAAGATGGCGACCGTGTAAGTTGCATCTCTCGCAGCTCCGCTGTATTCTCCAAGCAGCCAGAACCTGCTGAGCGTGGGGGTCTTGTACCTGATCCTGCACCCCTGCCTCACAGGGCACCTCTCTATGCCGTATACGTCGATGGATGTCGTTAGATGGCCCAGGAAGTTAACAGATTGGGTGGAGCAGTGCGACTGGAGGAACATGGTGGGCGCCGTGTGCTGATGACGCAGTAGGCCTACCATCTCCCTACATACCAGGGTGCTATATTCAACCCCTTCTCATCAGCAGTGTCCCCGTTGGTGGCAGCACGCATACCCTGGGAGCCTGGTGGTCGGTGGTGAGTGGCAGGTGCGGCCTGCTGCATCAGCGGCGTGGCAGGTTTGCCACACCGGAGTAGCGCGGCCTCGGGCGCTCTGCGGCCTCCCTTTCTTCACGGCTGAGGCTATCTACCACCTCTCAACTCCGGGCCGGCCATTGGGCCCTTACTTCCCTAGCTCCCCTCTGCCCTTGATTGATACACAGGGGTTCACTTTTTTTCTCAAATCTCTGTTGAGAGGCCCTGCCTTGTGATTGACCACATAGCCTGTTGCGATCCCACCGGTGTGGCCTTCACCCTTGCTTGCCTGCCTGCCTGCCTGCCTTGCATTTCCTTGCCGAGGGAGAGGCCCGAGACGAGAGTTCAATGTGTGGACCTTCTGCAGCTTGCGCTGGTGGATAGGCACATCTCTAGTATTGCCTACCCTCTCCCCCCATCATTGCTGCAATAATCTTGAACTAAACCAGGCGTGAGAGGTTGGACAGAAGCACATAAATATTGAAATCAGCATATGACATTTGTGGCCTCTTGTGTGCCTGCTGGTGTTAAGTATCTGTTGTAGCTTTTGGGCCTGCGAATGTAGAAAGGGGCACCTTATACACCACTGTGTACTCCAGTTGGGTGGCAAGCAAGGATATGTCGATTGACTGGTGGCAGGATTGTGCGCTGACTCATGGGTGCCAGGGCACCATCTCTGAACACATCGTTGGAACCACATCCTGCCAACAGTTAGAACCCTTCCACATACGCCTGTTGGGGTCCCTGAATATAAAATGCATAGGATACATCTTTGAGTGCAGGGAGCTATGGTGAGTGCTGGGGGGACATCTCTGAGGGGCTGCCACTGGATCCACTATGACCTTTCAACGAACCATGAAGAGATACTCTTCCCTGAAAGATTCCTTTGCTGAGAAGAAGGCGGCTCAGAGTCCTGAGATGGTGGTGCTCGAACAGATGCATTAAAGAGGTGACTCTGCAGGCCATTCTTGGCAACCTTGAGGACTTTGTTGTTCGTATATTTAAACATGTGGCATCATCACTTAAGAATTGGGAAATAGTACCTCACTGCACTGGATGTCCGGCTAGTACACCGGGTCAACCTCAGGACATACTCACCTGCCTCCACTATTATCACCAGAAAGATGCCATTATGACAGCAACGCGTGACAAGGCGGTTATTGAATTTGAGGTCCACAGGCTGTGGTTATATCAGGACCTCTCCAAGCTCATCCCTCAAAGATGAAGGCCCTCCGACCATGGATGTATATACTCTGGGAGAAGAATGTTCGATGCAAATGGAGTTACCCCTTCCGCCTTCAATTTGTTTGGCAAGACGAGGTTTAGATTATCTGCATGCTTGAGGACGCCTGCACCCTCCCGGATATGGCCTCCTTCCGGTCTGACGCGCGGGCCGCCTCAGCGTCCCTGGACCCGGCGGCTGATGATGCTGGTTCTCGACATGGTTCCCACCGCAGGAAGAAAACTGTGACCAAGCCCTCTGAAGCTGATACTCGCAGAAACGCGGTCAGCTGCTTAGACAGCTACAACATGGAGATAGTGTCACCAAAGCAGATGACGATCATTGACTTTCGCAATAAACATACATTTGCTTGACCCCTCTTGGGGATTCTTCCTGCTTTTTTGATTGTCAGGCTTCCATTCTAAATTTATAGTCTCTTCCTCATGGACAAGCTTTCATCCAGGTTGCAGTTACTTCCCAATGCTCCAGCACACAGTTACGGTCGGCAGAGCTCCACCACCCTATGGAGCATTTGACTGAATAGTGTCCTCGCCTATGACATGGACCCTCATCTCTTCACTATTCGTGTCCCCAGGTGTGGGAAGTTCTTATGTTGTTGTTTCTCACCTCTCTGTTATGTCTTTATCGCCTGTGTTTCTGTTCTGACCTATGTCCTGTCTGTGATACTCTTTGATGCATATGTCATTTGGTTGGGCTTAATCTTATTTCACACAAGCCCTACATTGTGTTTCTACATGTATATTAATGGTGATATCAATACTGGAGGAAACCAGATTAGCCTCTGAAATCTGGAAACCCACTGTGTTGAGGAATCAAATGATCTTGACTAGTTTCTATATGCAATGATACTTAGCCAATGTGTATAATCCGCATCACAGGTTCGTATTGACCCGATTTCGGTTGGATATTTTCCACCGTTTGATTAGTTTTTCTACTATTAACAACTGGTCGCCTGACCTGGGGAATTGCACGTGTGATGATACTTCTCCACAGAATACGATCCATACTGTGCTTTTCTGTAAACACTTTTCAGGGCTGAGAAAGAAACTCATTAAACCCTTGTTATTACAGCTGGGTTTTACACAATGTCGCCCGGCTTTTATTTACCTGCAAATGCTACCGAACTTATACACATGTGTAGTTATGTCATAATTTCTGCTGGCCGTTATTAACTACAGGAAGCAGTTGTAAATAGTAAATTGAGTGAGTATGCAGTTGATGACAGTTTTTTATATACGTTTTTATACAAAATAACTTCTTGTACTCTGTTTTAAATCTTTACTTTGGTTTTTAAAACTCTGTCATGGATGTATTTTTGTAGTTTTTATGATTCACTTTGTGACTTCGAATAAAGCTTATTTTGATTTTGATTTGATATCAATACTTAGCCTTAACGTTAGAGGGCTTAATGCTCCAGCAAAGCGCTTGACGCTCCTCTCTTTTCTCAGGGACGCCAAATGTGACATATATCTGTTACATGAGACTCATCTGCTTCAGGTGGATTGGTGGCGGATGCACTCCCGCTGGTTTGTCCCCCAATACTTTTCATCTGGGTTGGTTAATGTTGGACTTGGCCCTTCTGGCAGGTTCACCCCTGAACTTTTTTTGCTTTTATTGATGACATGGTGGTAGTGGTTTTTGGTTTCTGCGCACTTTCCCTGTGTCCCAGGGTAAAGTGCGTGCGCATTCTGAGTGCGTGTGGTGAGATAGGCCTGCCCTCCCATAGGAATGCATGGGGAATGTATGTGTCCCTAGTAGTTCCTGATGCGTGGGGTGTGCAGGCCCGAGTTTGGTATGTGCGGACTCGTGGGATTGAATGCTGCGCGATGATGTGTGCGGCGTGCATGTACCTAGTGTGGAAGTGCCACTTCTAGAAGTGGGCACTGCTGTGTGCAGTGTGTCTGGCGTGTGATTGGCTGGAGCTGGCTGGTGAGCCTGGCTCCAGGAGTCTGGTTGGGTCTGCCCCAGTGGTGAGTGTGAGATTAGCATGCTGATGGCTGGGGAGGAGTGCACCTTGGACCTGAATAGGGCAGGGTTTTCCCCACACAATGCTGGCTCCGCCCCCTGTGGTGCGACTGACGACCCTAGCCCTGCCAGTGAATAGAGTGAGGGGCTGAGCACATCAAGGGTGCTCCCCAACCAGCTGCGACTGGTTTTCCCCCTCACCCTGAACCCAGAACAAAGGGATTTGGTGTATAAAAAGGGGCTGTGTCCCCTTACAAAATGTTCTTGTTCTGACTTGAATCTGCCAGGGGCGCGCTGCTGCTGGGGCCCAGGAGGGACCGCCATGGGGGCTACCTTCCTGCTGGAGGGCCCTGTGTGCTGGCCCCTGGGCCCTGCTTTGCCCCCTGGACGCCTTCAGGACCTTTTTGGACCTTTTGCTGGTCCTTTTACACTGCCCAGGCTTGATACAGCCTTCTAGCGCCTGGGAGCGCTGAAATCGGGCTCCTGACGGAGCACTGGAGCTCTGCAGCATGCTGCTGCCTATTGCCTGAGGGAATCCCCACTGGAGGGATTCCCCCGTCATGGCTGCCGAGCGGGAGCCACCCCGCTTCATCCTTGTCCTAGATTGCGGGTGCCCACCCCGCTTCATCGTTAATTGTAGATTGCGGGCGCCACCCCACGTTATGCCTCCTTTAAGGGGAGCGGGTGCCCACCCCGCGATTCACCGTGTGTGGCGGGTGCCCACCCCGCGGTTTGGTGTGTCCGGCGGGTGCCCACCCCGCCTTATGTCGTGAATTTAGAGGGAGCCTACCCCTCTTACGAAGAAATCACCGCCGCGGCCGGGCCGCAATGGAACCTCTTCCGGGCCGCTGCCCAGCGCGACCCGGAATTAGAGAAAGACTGTTCCCGTGGGCGGGGCTTCCTCGCAGGAGCAGGGAAGCCCCGCCAGTGAGAAGAGCAGGCGACCGAGGCGGACGATGGCAGTGCGGGGCTCCCAGGAGTGCAGGGAAGCCCCGCGCCACGAGAAGAGTGCAGCTGCTCCCGCCTGCTGTGTCCCGAGGACCAAGGGACCGGGTGCGAAGAAGAATGCAGGTGAGAAGGGGAGCTCCCTGTGTGCCTGTTCGAGGCACAAGCGCCCGTGCACTCCAGTGGGGGCATGATTTGAATGAAGCTCCCGTGCGCCCCAAGGGGGGGGGAGGTGAGATCCGTGCCTATCTTCAGAGCGGCCCCGTCTGGCAGCGGGCCGCTCCAACGCTGGGCAGCAGTATTCCAGAGCCTCGTGGCTCAAAAGGGGCCAGCCTGTTTGGCTTAGAGCGCTAGTGCGCTCCAACCTGGGGGCAAAGTAATTTACCGTTCTTCCTTTTTGCCGCCATACTCCCAGCTGCCCCGCTACTCAGGGGGCAGCTGCAACGATGGGGCCATAATTGTTTTTAGAGCCCAGAGAGGCTCCAACGAGGCGGGCATGATTATTCTAGAGCCCAGAGAGGCTCCAACTTGGGGACATGGTGTGTATCGAGCCTAGGGGGCTCCAACATTGTGGATATTGTTTCAGGGGCGATTGAGAACCCCTGCTTCATTTGCCTTCCCAGCTGCGCAGCACTTAGTGCCAGCTGCAGCGTTTAGGCCCTGTGTTTGTCCCCAGCTGCCCAGCAAGTAGTGGGCAGCTGCTACGTTTAGGTTCTGGCGCGACCTGGACTCTGATGTGATTTTGGTGCTAGGAAATGTACTGTATATAGCATGTTTTGCGCACCCTGTGTTGTGTACCTCTAAATGTGGTCTTTTCTGCCTAGGAGGTTGTTTTACCTGCGTAGGTTGATGGTAGGGAGAATGTACTTCCCTGTGTTATGTACGCCCCTAGTATAGGTATACTTAGGTGGCTAGGTCTAATGCGGTAGACTTGCGAGAAATTGCATAATGTGGTTTATGCCCCTGTGATGGATGCAGGATAGGTTTTATACCTGATGCTAGTGTGATGACGCTGAGGTCATTATTGCGCCAGTAGATACTGGTTATGTTCTACATGTACACTTGGTAATTTGTGTTATGTTCTAAGAGTGCTAATTCCTGACAGTGGTCCATGTGGCCCTGTCCCCTGTATATATAATCCCTTGTAAATTCTGCCTGTGCCTGTTGGCACATTGTAGAGTGTTTGTTTTTATCTAATGTGTTGTGTATAATACAAAGGCTATTTTTATAGAATACCTTGTGTGGAGTTTCCTTTGTGGTGGGCCTTGGGTGTTGTTGCTGGGTGCGCGCGCAAACGCTTTACACATCGCCTCAGGGATAAGCCTGTCTGCTCGTGCCAAGCTACCAAGGGGGTGAGCAGGGGTTATCTTTGGCGTGTAACTTCCTTGCCCTGACTAGAGTGGTGGTTTCTGCCTGGCTTTGGCGCAAGCCTCAGCCAACCAGAAATCCCATTTCTAACAGTTAAGAAGGCCTGAGTTGCGATCTTTCTCGCTACACATTTCCCGGGACAGATTGTGCAGGTATAAACCGAAATACCGGGTAGATTCTTGGCCCTGCGTATAGAGGTGCAAGGGGATGGGTTCACTCTAGCCACTATAAATGCACCCAATGACCACCAAGAAGTATTTATTGGTGATGCACTGGGTCAACTGTTGGCTACACCAGACATAGATGTTATGGTGGGTGGGGAGTTTAATATAGTAATGGATGTGCAGAGAGACCGATCTACATCTCGGACGGGTCAGGTTTGCGGCCTCACATTGGCTGCTATAATAGTGGATGAAGCAAGCAGGTCTTACGGATATATGGAGACACACTCATCCCACGGCCACTGAATACACTTTCTTTTCTGGCGTGCACCAAACATACGCATGCATTGATTACTTTCGCACCTCACCTTAAATATCACAGGAGTCGGTGTCAGTGGCTACTGGTGTAGCGACATTATCTGATTTCTCTCCCACAACTGTGCCATGTAGCAACTCGCAGGCACCCGAGATTTGGTGACTCAACATGAAACTCCTTACCTATGACCACATACTCACTGACATCTTGACAACCCTAACCTCCTTTTTAAAGGATATTGACACTCCAGACATACCTGTTTCGATGCAATGGGAATCTCTGAAGGTGGTTCTATGTGGCCACTTTATTGTGATAGCCAGGGCTATAATAGGGATAGACATGACAAGCGGCTTCATCTTGAGAACTGGGTCAAGGAACTGGAACATTTACATATTCAGTCAGCCTCCCTATCGGTTTGCCGTCAGTTAACGGAAACGCGGAAGCAACTGCGTGCATTAGATATGGGCAAGGCCGAATATGCACGCCTCAGAGTTAAACCGAAATATTATGTCAGGGGCAACAAGGCTTGGCGGTTCCATGCGTCTTGAGACGACAACATAACCTGTAACTTTGACACTTTTTATGCCACCCTATATGAGGCAGATGCCCTGTCAGAAGCTTACATGGTAACATTTCTATCAAATATTCCCCTTTCCACGATCCAGTGAACTGCAAACCCATCTCTTGATGGCGATGTCACCGTGCAGGAAGTTTTAATGGCCCTCCAGTGTCTGAAACCGGGCAACGCTCCTGGGCCAGATGGTTACCGCACCAAGTTTTAGAAGGCTTTTGGGGTACAGCTGGCACCTATCTTAGCACGTCTCTTTATTACACTTAGCGACTGTGGGGTGCTGTCTCACTCAATGCGCCTAGCCACTATTACTGTGATACCGAAGGCAGACAAGGACCCCGCGCACTGCACGTCCCACCACCCTATCTTGCTCTTGAATGTTGACGGAAACATTTTCACGAGCATCCTGGCACACAGGTTGGCCCTCTATATCCATGGGTTGGTTGACCCTGATCAAACTGGGTTTGTCCCAGAGTAGGGATGTTGTGATAATACAAAGCGGGTGTGTCATCTATTGCATAAAGTGCAGCTCTTACGTGTGCCAGCTCTCCTTTTGTCGATCGATACTGAGGAGGCCTTTGATCGCATCCATTGGCCCTACCTTCACCTTGTCCTTGAACACTTGGGTTTCGGACTGCGTTTTCATCGGTGGGATCACTGTTGTTACAGTTCCCCCAAGGCTCGGGTGAAAGTGAAGGGGCTGCTGTCTGCCCACTTTGTTATCACCCGGGGAACGAGACAGGGCTGTCCCTTATCGCCCCTGCTCTTCGCTCTATATATGGAGCCATTTGTGGAGCGTATCTGCGGCACCCCCCAGATTGCAGTTATTCAAATCGGTGCTTAGTGCTTATTCACATGACTGATGGATACATATCTGTTCCTTCTTGAACCAGATAAAGGTAGCAGGATGAGAGTTAATTCGGCTTTTACCCCAAGGACTGAAATGGTTTGTCTGTAAGATGGTTCATCAGCTTGTTTGTCATGGTTTTTTCACAAACTAGATACCCTACTTTAGGAACCCACCCATCAGCAGCAGTTACAACCTTCTCTTCACTGGTGGTGGATTCAGAATGGCTTGCATTAGACAGTTCGTCTCTGACCTCTGGTATACTGTATAATACATTTAAACCTTTTTCCGGTCAGACTTTTCTTCAACTGCCACCTTCCAATTATTATCTAGGCCAGCCACATACATAGGATCTCCAAAGAACACCTCATATTAAGTGTGCCCTCCCAATACTTATCTAGGAATGTTATTTAATGCTCTCTGGATTCCATACAGATTATGGTACAAACTAAGACCTGAACTTAGTACCCTAGCAGTCAAGGCTTGCATACCATTAGCATGCTCAACTAATCCATTGGACTCAGCTCAAAATGGATTGCTGAATTGCAGACAAACTCCTAGAGCAGATACAGCATCCCTGTAAGCCTGGGAAGTGAACGCAGGACCATTATCTGAATGAAATTAATGTACTGGTCCCATCCCTACCAGACACTACAAATCCTTTATGATTGCTGAAGCACTTGCATTTCTCTGTGGCCACACCCATAGGAATCAAGAACATGAATCAATAGCTATCAATATATACTTATATCAGTTAATAGAATTAATTGGGCCGATATGGTCAGAATAAATCTCCCTGAACGAGATGCTGGAGACTGCGAAGGGAGTCGGCAAGGGTGTCTTAACAGTAGATGATTTATTCTATGGACAAATATCACATTTTCTGAAAAAAACTCTACCCTGTTTATCCAAACAAGGCCACCAGTGGTGTTGTGTTGGGGGGAAACTGGAATAAAAAGATTCAAGGCCTCCGTGGTAAGGAAAAAGTAGGTTTAATCACAACAACCGGGAGAGCAGTCCTCCGTATAGCTGAAAAGCTACTCTCAAAATAGTGGTCGCAGGCAGACCTTCATATACTCACAAAAATGCTGATTATCTTATAAAGCAATAACAAGTCAGGAAAAATATGAGTTAATAATATACTTTCACATAAACATCACATCATCTGTGTCCTTAAACTTGTGTCCTCTCCTCTTGGTTCCCCCTTATCGTAATCCTAACAAAGCTTTGATGAAACATTATCCTTCTTTTCCTGAGTGTGTAAGTGTTTATTGCTCTGTTCTCAAGACCTCTTATCAGATTCACTCTGTATACTTTTGACAAAAAGTACCTTTGACCACATATTTCCTAAGTCACGTCTCTATTGACAATGGGGATAGCATACGTGCTTGTGCGCTGTGATCGTAAACTCTTCAAGGCTTGTTAAACATGTTTTCCCCATTTAACTGAAACTTGCTGATCTTGTGTTCTGCTTTCTGGTGAACGCTCATCTATTTTGCTTACTTGTGAAGCTTAGACTTGTACTACCATTCTTTAATGCTATCTGTGGTGGTGGAATTTCTTCGCATTTTATAGTTTCCTTAACATTCCCTTCTCTAGTTGATATTTAAACTCCTTTCGCTAATCCTAGATCAGTGCTCGGTATCAAATGATATGTATTACCCTGAGCATCTACTATTTGTGCAGGTGGCCTGACTATGAACATCCCTCCCACCTTTTCACTCATCCTCTTACAGCAAGCTATAGCTAATTGAAAAACACTACATATCAAGAGCAATAACACAATAGATGGTAATAAAACAGTCCCGACATCCAGGATGGTAGCCAATCAAACCAACCCTAAAACCATTCATCTGGGGCACCTCCTTCGCCTACCATATTCTTTTGTAACGCATGCAAAGTTTGTATGGTCTCTGACAATGTTCCATTGTCTGCATCATTTGCAGGGACATACTTACAAACAGCTGTCCCTATCTTGCCACATACAGCTCCTTCCATGGCTGTCAAAAGATCAAGTGCATAACGGTGCTGCAGGAGCATCATTCTCATGGAACACAGCTCTTCCTTAATGGCATTGAATCCGTCCTTTGTGGCATTGAACGCCTTCATTTGTTCCCATCTAGTTATTTGCAATCATCTAGCAATTGCTTTTGCCTGAACAATTGGTAGGACACTTTCAAAGAACAGCTGAGAGTCATTAAAAATCCTGTGCTCTTGGGGAGCATCTTTCCAGGCAGTAGTTCCATAATATTCTGCAACTTTTCTCCTCCGATGATGGTGCAGCAAGGTTGTTAGACGGCTCATTGGGGTGGTCATGTAACTTGGAGATATTTATTCCCAAAATGACCGAGGCTTGTGTGTGCAAAGTAACCAATTAGCAGAGGCCATTCCAGTTAGGTGGCTGTATAGCAATTCTTTGCACTGCCAATAATAGTCAATGAGGCTGGAGGTGCCCACATGCATGTCGGTGTTATCCATTGTCTTATTGCAGTTGATATTTTTCCCTACATTGATGGTGCCATTTCCTCTGAAACATAAGGAAACAGATATTCATCTCATGACTGTCGGGGTGCTTACTGCACCATCCATCCAAGTGTATTAAGCAATATTACAGTCCCATATACACGCACACTTTCCTATTGCGTCCTGACTAATGTCAGTGCCATTCCATAGGCATATGACCCTACAGGAAAACTCAGTATCAGAATGCCATTAGTCATGGGCATATATTGATCCAGTAACTTTGATCATTGGCCTATGGGCACAGTCCGGGGGCAAGGGTTTATTAAGTAATTGTTGCACTTAGTGGGCAGGTGTGCCACTCCTAAAAAGCCTAAGTCTAGGACTGTTACCATCAATTCTGTAGGTTTATGATGACCAATTATCTGCATTCATGCTATTTCATCTTTAATATCCTGCCTATCTGTGAGGATATGTAATACTTCTACTAGGGAGTTGTGCTTTGTGCCATTAACTCTACAATGTGCTACCCAAACGTGTCCACTGCAGAGGTAAAGTTGTAAAAAAATGCGAACCTGTTCCCGGGGTTACTTCTTTAGTTGAGTGTAATCTATCTGATCCAGAGGCATGGAGTATCAATGAGCAAACAAAGCATGATTCAGGAGTGCTTTCTAACACTATTTCTGACATGTATTGCTACCACATATTATCTAACAATCTAGCATGATTATTATGAGACACATTGGTATGTTTAGCTATTTTTCTTTGCATGTGCATGACAGTGATTAGAGCTGAAGCATGCGTCAATATAGAAATGGAATGTGAGAAGACGCCCCCGCCCCCCACCCCCAAGACTCTGACCTACCTGTTAATTCATCGCTCTGGTCTGCACTACTTCCTGGTCCCGATGACGTCCACAGGGGCTGGAGCGGAGATCAAACAGTGAAGACAGACTATTGTTCATCCCCACAGAAAAGAAGCAAGGACGGGCGGACGAGGAACCAATTAGAAGACTACGGGGGAGGAGAAAAGGAGCCGAGGAGGAAGCAGAAGAGAGACCCTTCGGACATGAGGCGCGCAAAGGAGACATCCCCAGAGGTAGGAGATATGGCCGAAAGAAACGAAGAGCCACGAGAAAGGGACGGCGAGACCGAGGGATCTCCCAACGAGTGGTGTGAGGAGTGGTGGTCCCCCGGAGTAGATGCGCAGGAGCCGCCACAACTCAGGAGTTGCGGCAGAGGCGGTACGTGACGCAAGGGAGGGCTCACTTGGGGATATTGGGAGAAAGGTTTGGGACTAGTGGGTAGTCTAGTTTCTTTCTGTTGTGTTTGGGGTTTTCTTGGCTCCCTCTGATTGTATGGCGTTATTATTGGTTTGTCCCCTCCCCCTTCCGCATTCATATCCATTCCCCTCTCTTCCATAGCAGAGAGAGAGAGAGAGAGAGAGAGAGAGAGAGAGAGAGAGAGAGAGAGAGAGAAAGGAATGGTTACTATTTTCTTTGGTTACCTCGCCCACAGTGTCACTCACCCACAATACTTACAGGGTTGTACCATCTACAAGGGAGGGAAAAGAGCCCTAGCGATAAATCCCGGGTACTGACAGAGAACCAGGATCCAGGTACAAGAAGACAAGAACTATAATTTCTTTTTTTTCCTTTCTGCTCTTCCTATGCTACTTTCCACCAGGGTGCAGTGACAGGATTTGTGCCAACCTTCCGCAATATACTCCATTTACTTACCCATCCACTTGTTCTTCTGCTCCCTTCACTAGCTTCCCGGGACCCCTCCAGAGAGCCAGAGCACCTAGAAGAAAGAAGCAGTAGAAGGACAGAGTGACTGAGACGCCATAAGTGATTCCACTGAGTTCATTAATTAAATTAACCTACCTCAATATAACACCTATACGGCCTCCTCGCTTCTGTTTCCGCCCATCCCTTCGACATTGAACAACAGAAATACCAGCATAAAGAAACAAAAAATAAAAATACAAAACTTTCCATTTGCAAAATCGAGAAATTGTTCCAACGCAGAGGTGGAAGGTATTTTATTTACAGTTGCAATCACCTTTCCCCCTCTTTTCCCTTTTATGTTGCTGGCGGTGCTTGGTGTGAGGTGGCGGACATCCGATAGGTGGATCCATGACTTCTTGCCATCCACTCATATGGCAGTAGGTGTGCCCATTGTTACTGAAAATGGGCCATCGAACTTGGGATCCTTCCATTTCTGGACAAAGTTGTTTATGAACACTCGATCTCCTATTTGCACGACTGGGAGGTCAACATTGGGTTTGGGGAACTTTTTGGGCAAATAGTACAATTATGAATGTACCTAGTAAGCATATCATGCAGGTTGGAAACCAACCAATCTTGTTGTATCTGCAAAGACAAATGATCTCTTGAGATGTGAGCCGGTAAGTGCAAATAATCAAGGACTATCATGAGTAAGGTGCGAGGCATTACTGGTTTACCTACGGGTATTTTGTTATAGATCAAATTGTCCCCTGACGGGGAGCACCCTCTTGCTTCCCATAATTGCTTCTCTCTTTTTTGTTGTTGTCCTCATTCACCTTGGAATCGAGCTCTGCCCCCCCTATACTAGCACCTGCCAAAGCTGTTTCCTTATGCCAAGGATCATAATGTCCCAAAAACTTCTCTTTCAGTTTTCTGCTCTGGCCAACCAGCCTAACTGCAGATCACACACGAGGAGTAAGAGACCCAAAAGCTAGAAGGCATAATCATTGGACCTGTTCCTGCCCTTAATCACCTGCATTTACTTAAGATCTAACCAGTTTACAGCTGGAGACCAGGACTGGTTTATTTTCCTCACTAATGCCCTATCCAAACTGATTGTGTGTTTACCAGATTTTACGCAATCAACTTCAGTCGGAGGTAGATTACTGATCCAATTTTTACAGATCTCTCTTCGAGCCAAAAGAATCAGATAGAAAGCCAATTTCTTTATGTCATTAGAGATGTCTGTCCACATGCAGCTCTTGTACCCCAAAAATACGAGAAGCAAACTTGCCTGGAGTTCTTTGTCCAATATAGATGAGATACATCTACTTACATCTCCGAAAAATATTTTAATCATAGAACACTCCAGAAACATGTGAATGTCATCTGGCTTCTCTTGGCTGCATTTTACACATCTCAACGTTCTTCCTTTCCCCAGTTTCAATAGCCTATATGGTGTCCAGTATACCCTACGTAGGTAGAAGATATGGTTTCTTCTTATATTGGCGGGATGTACCGTGGAGTAAAGAATCTTAAAAGATACTTGCCATAAGTCTTCCAACTGCAAGTCTGGCAAGCTCTTTTCCCACAAGTCACTTGGAAGTTTGAAGACACCATCCGTTCATTCCAGTAGAAGCCAGTACCATCTGGCCACTTCCTTCTTCTTTAGCACCTCACCAATCAAACCCGCTTCTAGCTCATTTGACAGACCTAACTCCACCCCAGATGACTGGAAACAGCTTTTTATTTAAAAGTATTTAAACCTCAACATTTTGTTGCTAGATATCTCCGCCAGTTTGTCCCAGGATACCAATTCTCCCTCCTCTACCAGATCACCCCATCTCCAAATTCCGGCTTCCCTTAAAGGGAGAGTAAAGATGTCCTTAGTCTTTTCAGGAGATCCATAGGCAGCCCATATTGGCACAAACCTGCTGTAGTAAGTGAGTTTTATCACCTTCCTGATCTTCGAACAAAGTTCAGCCATGCCATAATTGTTTCTCATGCAGTGTGGCAGCTTCCTATAGTTCTCGAAGATGTAAACGTGCTATCTTAGCATAATAAGGTGTAATAATCTCTGTGGTAGTGTTTGACTCGGGCTCATGCGACGAGGCGGCATGGGCCACTAAGACTGGGAAATATTGTGAACCTGATAGTACGGATGTGGGTACCTGTATCTTTAGCTGCCCAATCTGCAAATGCATTTCACTGTGGTACAAAGTTCTGTCCATTTGTGTGTCCCACATACTTCACAACTGCCACTGCTTGTGGTATGGCAAGTGCCTCTATTAAGGCCTCTAAGAGATTCCTATGGATTACAGGGCTTCCGTCCAGTAAAGCCCCTTCTGCTCCATCTCATGATGCTTGAATGTACTGCAGTAGTTACATAGGCCAAATCCGAATAGATTGTGATAACTTTTCCTATTCCTTGCTTAAGGGCTGCTATCAGGGTTATCAATTTTGTTACTGTTGCAGAATAATGTGCTGCCAGTGTTAGCTGCTCAACTATGTGAAGTGTGTCTGAGGAATCGTGCTGTTGTGTTCTAATCACCGCCGCACATGTGTGTCTTACTACTGTGTCCTGGTCGATGGTGGAAGATGCGTCAACAAAATATACAATACTGCCGGGAATGGGATCTTGACTGGGTTCACTGGGGACATACGTTGCACAGCCGTGTGCATCATCCTCAGAATCCAATATCTTGTGAGCAAAAAATGTTGCGGTGTTCACCATATGATACTTTCCAACTTTCAAAGATAGGAGTGACAGTATTACCCCATATCCTGATACTCTCTGTGTGGTTAGGGTAGTTTTAGCCTTTTGAATGATGATAAACACTGCATGTTCTGCATAGAGTGACAGAAATGTCCCCATGACAATGGGGATGTTCTGTACCGCAAAGGCTGCAGTGACAAGAGCTTGTTCAAGGGGTAATGTCCCTTCATTACTGAATCTAACTGAAGTATGCAATGGGTGTTCCAAGAGGATATTTTTGTGTGAAGACAGCTGTAACCACTTGACCATTACAGTGGCAGAAGAGGTAAAACTCTTTAGTGTAGTCAGGGGTCCCCAAAACTGAGGAATTTGTTATCTCAGTTTTAAATCTGTTGAAGTTTTCCCTCATTTCTGGTGTCCATGTTATTTTGTCATATCTATCCTTTTCTTGTTTAATAGAGGTCAGCAGGGGTGCTATTAAAGTGCTGTAGTCAAAGACCCACTGCCTCACATCGTTGCAGATGCCGAGAAACTTCTGCATTCCTTTAACAATCTCTGGTTCAGTCATCTAGTGTATGCTGCTTTCTCAGTGGTCACTCGCTGAGCAGAAGCTGACAGTAGTTGCCCTAGATAGTCTATCTCCTGCTGATAGTACTGAACTTAGTCTCTCTCCACTTTATATACTCACTGTGCAAGAGTGACCAGAAGGGACACTGTATCTTTCCTACACTGTTGTTCTGTGGGGCTGCAGACTAGTACATCATCAAAATATTGCAACAGAGTACAGTCAAACTGAAAGCTTAACAGATCATTTTTCACCACCCTGTTGAAAATACTAGGGGATTCAAAATACCCTTAAGGCAAACGAGAATACAAATACTGAGCCTTGTGATAGGAGAACCCTGTCCAATAATGACTGTCTTGATGAAGAGGGATGCCAAAGAAGGCGTTTTTAAGATCTATGACAGAGAAAAATTTGGCATCCCGAGATTATCCGATGCAGTGGTGTGAGTCAGAGGTAAAATACTTAGGTATACGCATTACAGCTGACAGAACAAAATTAATACGACTTAATTATGGTACAGCACTTACCACAGTAACTTCATGGGTTACGCGGTGGATATTGCTACCCTTATCCCTGGCAGGGAGAACATTGTTGATTAAAATGATAAATCTCCCAAAATTATTATACCTATTTACAAATATACCCTACTATCCTGGCAAACATTTTGTTTGCTGCACTAAAAACAGAGATGATACATCTGACATGGGGAGGCAAGCAACAGAGAATTAAATGGGATACAATTACTAGGACATATGCACATGGCGCCTTCGAGGTCCCAAATCTGGTGCTCTACTACTTCTGTGCTCAAGCACATTACTCGACATATTGGTTTTACCCGCCACCATTTATGCCACACATTGCAGTAGAGCAGGGATACATGGCGCCGATTCCACTCGCAGGTGCCATTGCCACAAATCCTAATATCAGGGAGAAGGATTCCACTATGGTATCCTGTACAGTGAATGCATGGAAGCGCATTGCAGAGAGGCTTGAGGCCCCCATGCTCTATTCTCCTTTACTACCACTTCTCTATCACCCACAGATTCTGTTATTACAAGAAAACTGCTTTAAGCAAATGATACTTAAGTTGAATATAAAAACTTGGGGGGAATTATATATTGACGGAAGTTTCCGCACTAGAGAGCAATTCTTTGGAGAGGTGGAGCCTACGCCGATGGAAGTGTTTCTTTATGTGAGACTTAGGCAAGGTATTAAAGCGAATACAACATCCTTTCCTCTGGAACCTCCGACACTGACCGCACTACACAAACTCTTGCAGTTAGAAACACCTCGACATTTGGTTTCTGTGCTATATCATAACATTCTGAGTGCTCATGCGGGAGATATATGTATCGCTCATGGACACTGGGAGCAAGAACTAGGATTTGAACTGACAGATGAGGCGTGGGAATACTGCTGTACACAAACTGGGAAGATAACGGCTAGTAGCCGTCTATGTATTATTCATTTCAAATTTATACATCGCGTATATTATACGCCGGTTAAAATGCACAAATTTCACATTAGAGATGATAATCGATGTGTTAGATGCGGGATGGAGGGAGCAGACATTTTGCACCTAGCCTGGGAATGTAATTCGGTTAATCAATA
The DNA here is from genome assembly GCF_964204655.1 of Triturus cristatus. Taxonomy (NCBI): domain Eukaryota; kingdom Metazoa; phylum Chordata; class Amphibia; order Caudata; family Salamandridae; genus Triturus; species Triturus cristatus. The sequence continues at coordinate 1,151,091,884 of NC_140585.1, forward strand.
TTGGCAACAAGTTTTTAAAGCACTGACACAGATGACAACAATCCAAATAAGCGCCTCCCCCATGTATGGCTCTCTTAGGATACACCGCACAGATACCTGTAGGTTACGGGAAATATGTAGCATTCTGGTTGTTATTAGCTAAATGGAAAGTAGCCTGCAGATGGGGATGGGTTAGGGCCCCCAAATTCAAAGATTGGATCCAGGACTTACTATTTTGATAGGAACAAACATTGATGAATATGCAGAATTATTACCACCATCATCTCGCCCACAAGATATATGGGATCCATTAAAGTCCTATTTGCTATCGCACCCAGTGGATGTAGTCAGAGACTAATGTAAAAGAGGTAGACACAGCCAAAAAACTGAGTGAGTTGACAAGACAAGAGATTTGTAAGACAGTGCTTATTTCAAAATGTACGATATGTATTTCTTTGTGACATTGGGTACAAAGACCTTGATATGGATCTGGTTGTTGGAGATAAAATGGGCCGAGGATTACAGAATATTACAATGATGAAGGAATGCTGCTGTACAAAGCTAAACGTGGATTTTATATATGTAAAGTTAATGGAGGTTCAGACCTTTATCGAAAATGGAGCAGACGATGCATATATGAAACATGTGTATGGGAAATGTACTAACGTTTGTATGTTTACAAATACCAATAAAAAGATTTTTTTTTAAAGATTTTTTTAAAAACCAATTGGCTTCCTGAGGAATGTTTGTCGAAATAATAGAAAGGTCAGGAATAATTGGGAATTCTGGCACCGCTACATCGTTCAGGGGCACATGTGTTGAACCATGCTCCAAGTATTACCCTTACATTTCTTAACTGGGTAAATCAGGGCATTACAATGGGACATTTCAGGGTATATTACTCCTTGCTCTAGTAACGCCTGTATGGTGGGGCAGTGCCCACATCTGTTTCTTTAGAGAGGGGATACTGCCTTACCCTAGGTAAAATAGCACGCTCCTTCAATGTTATTCTAAATGGGATGATAGTGTGGATAAGGCCTCGAACATGGGACCCTTGGTCCACAGTTTCTGGTACTTGGGAAAGATCTGCATCCCTGATAGAATCAAAGGCTCTGCCATGTGTAGGCAACCTTACTTCCAATACTGTCCAATATCATCCTGAAAAATTATAATAATTTTCTTAGGGTCATCATCAAATACGTGGTCATCCAGTATTTCCTTACCCGTTTTACATGGCTCAATGAATTTAGCGCATGCCCATAGGGCGTGGTTATGATCATAGGCTGTCAAAGTTCCATATGTCGGGGTTATTTCTAAGGCCTCTATTGGTAATATCAATTCTCTGTCAGGTATCCAGGAATCCCTTGTAGTCGGAAAAAGAACTCTTTAGGTAGCTGGACCTCCCTTCCCATTAGCTCTGGTGTTTCTGCTAATATTATGTATATCGGGGTGGTAAATGTCTCAATGTCAGTGGGTTGAGCTCTAATTTGGTCTCTGATAGAAGAATCTACTGTTACAGCCATAATCATGGAAGGTGGTACTCCAGGGGTAGAACAAATCATAGTACCATCAGGCTCAAAATGGATAGTCATGTTTAATTTAGCTCTAAGATCTCTTCCCAATAAATTGGCTGGGACGGTTGGAGAAAATAGTAAATAGCCATCCATATACCTCCCTCCTATCTCCATCTCCACCCTCTTTATGGCACCAGAGAATCCTTGTGTATCCATTGATCTGTTAGAAATTGGGAGATCTCCCTCTCTGATGCAAGATTGGGTTGCTCCCATATCTATGAGGAATGCATACCTCTTATAATTGATAGCTTCTGTGACAGTGGGTTCCTCATCTGGCCTGTGCATCACTGACAACACTGGACACATGGGACTACTCTGTAGGCATCTTCATTGCGTGTACCCGCCAACGTAATTTGTTTGGAAGGGGTTTCCTCCTCTCACAATCTCACCTGCTAGTCCACTTTGGGGTGAATTTGATTGGGGGTGCTTGGTAGCTTTGCCTATGGCGGCATTTGTTACATCTGAGGCATAACTGAGTGCTGCGTATTTTGTTGTGCTGGTAATTATTGTCCACTTGACCCTGCCCTTCGTCTCTGACCTCCTGGGGAGAGACCCAATCTAATTGTAACGTGAACTATCTTTCCAGTTGTCCTGAGAACTGTGGGTATACCACCCGTGTTTGTTGTTTGGGAGTACTTATGTGTTTTGGCCTTGGTATCTGTAGGGCAACACTAGGGGTCCCATTGGAGATGTTGGAGGGGTCTCAACCTAGGGATTCTCAAATCCCACCACAGCTTCCTGTTACTGCGCTATTGGATAAATGCTGGGTACTAGGGAGAGTTACTTGTAGGGTCATATGGGAGTGGGAGAGCAGACTGGGGACAAGATTGTGGGTATTTGAAGAGCCTTTAGACTTCTCACAAAAGACTCGCCACAAGACTAAGGTGGCCTCTCGCTTCTGCAACTTAACTCCTGTATATTGACTTTTAAGGTGCATGGCAGTATGCTCTAATATCTTATCATTGAATGCCTTCTCCTTTGGTCAGGGGTATGTGTGTCTCTGGGTAGCCTTAAACCATTCTTTATAAAGATTCTGTAACCTTTTCTGATCACCAGGAAAGGTCTTTTGCTTGTGTTCTGGCGGAATCACCATTGTGTGGAGAAGTGTGGCTCACTAGTTAGAGTAGGCAGACCTGGAAGCAGAGGTCAGCCCGGGACCAGTGTTCAATTCCTGGCTCAGCTGGGTCTTGAGTCCATAAATTGTCCATGGACTCGATAATTCTCGCTCCAGTGCATACTTGATTCATGGGTTCACACTCTGCGACTCTGGGCAATAGCTTGCTTAATCTCCACAATGGCCCCTCGCGGCGGGATGCCTGGCTTTCACCTTGTGGATGCCCTGCTGGGTTATCTCACAGGGGAATACCAGGACGGGTTCCCTAAGCAAGCGCTTAGAGACCGGTTGGTGATTTGCGCTATATAAATATCTGTACATTTACATTTACATTTACATTGTCCCCCATGTTTCTGACAACTTTTGTAATGTGGCTTTTTTATCTGTTCTCTTGATATTTGGCCTATTTAAAACTTCCTTCCCTGAATTTTTATACTATCCCTCACAAGATAAGGAATCCGTTGTGCCTTCATCTTTTTTTTAATATCTTTATTACATTTTTTATTAATTCCCTAATACAGACAATCTAAGCATTTGTGTATGAAGCACTTCTTACCAGATCATTTTTACTGTGTCACTACCTCCATAGGTCTGGGTATTAACATCTCATACCTGCAACACAAGCAACATCTGTATCTTAGGAGTAGACATGCTATTGCATATTAGCATGGGTGTCCACAGCCCACGCATTCTGTTAGCTCTAACTGAGGAGCCATATATCACATGTGACTCTTTTCATCAGTAAGTAACCAATTGCAGTCATTACAAGTGTTACAGAGATGCAAGGCCCATACTAGGTTTTAGTAGTGGGATCGTAGTAGACAGTGATACATGGGCGATTGGAAGTGAATATCACAACTGATTGCAAGATATCTACATTTTTAACCTTTTAACCACAACCGAATGATAACAAGGGGGGGATAAAATAAAGGCAAAAGAAAAGGAGATGTCCAATACTTGAAGGACCGTACTGTTAACGCAATATGCGCTTTTCGAGTGAGGTCATGTCGAGGGCTGTGTGTACATGGTGGATGCAAGTTGCTTGTCCTGGACTGTGCATAGTCGAATGGGCACTAAGGTATCTCATGTTTGAAAATATGTCTATGAAGTGTCATAATGGAATGTGGGGCCATTGTTCAATTCAGCAGCTGCAGCCAAGACATCTCGTAGGTATATACCATCAGCTCCACCCAATCATCACGTTAGGCATCAACTCCCGCCTGCTGCATGGGAGGTGTGTGTGACACAGCACTAGTCTGTATAAGGGCTTTCAGGATGTCATCCCAGGCCTGCGCGATGGGAAACTTGCGCAACCCAGCCGTTTCTTCCCTATGGAGAATGGTGCTCTCTGCCTGCGCCCAGATCTCTAGAGATTTCAACCAGTGGGGTACCTTCGGAGGGTCTTTATGTTTCCATCTCTTGGTTATCAATCTTTTTGCAGTGATTAGGCCTAGTAATCCGTTGTGCCTCCATATAATGATAATGTCAATGTATTCCTTAGTTCTATTTTTTATTTAGAGAATTTGTAAAGCGCGAACTGACACCTTGCAGGCTTCCTGGCGCTGGAAAATACTCTGTTGACGGTAGACCGGGAGAACAGTCGGGCTGACAGTTTATTTGGGGAAGAGCCAAGTCTTAATGCGTCTCCTAAAAGGGAGAAGCTGTGGAGTCTGACGTATGTCAGTGGGTAGGGTGTTCCAGAGCTTGGCCGCGGCTACGCTGAACGATCGGCCCCCTGTTCTAGTTCTGTTAAATCTGGGTACCTTTACCAGACAAGCAGAAGAAGAACGTAGGTTTCTCGCAGGTGTGTACCATTGGAACAGGGCTTGCAGAGGTTTGGGTCCAAGTCCGTGCAGAGCCTTAAAGACAATGCAGAGGGACTTGAATGCCACTCTTTGTTTCAGGGGCAGCCAGTGGAGCTCAGCCAGAGCAGCTGTGGCTGAGGCCCTTCTCGTCCAGCCAAGAGCCAGCTTGGCGGCGGCAGATTGAATTCGCTGAAGTCGGTCCAGCATCGTGACTGGAGACTCCAGGAGCAGGGCGTTGCAATAATCAAGGCGACTGAGTATCGTACACCTGACTATCGACGCCCTGGCTTGTGCCGGGAGAAGAGGCAAGATTTTCCGCAGTGATCGGAGCAGGGCAGTGCAGATCCCCACAGTTTTTGTCACCTGGGTTTCCATACTTAGGTTGTTGTTCAACATGGCTCCCAGGTTGCGCACGGAAGGCACTGGTAGAGGTTTGACACTGAACTCCGGGGGCCAGAATTCATGTGGGAACTGACGGGGTATCTTAGTGCCGGAGCAGAACAGGACCTCCGTTTTCGCGGCGTTGAACTGGAGGGAGTTACTATGTAGCCATCCGGCCGTCTCTCTTAAGCAGTCGTGGAAGGTTGAGAACGGAATGGCATCTTCACCTTCCCACGAGAGGATGAGCTGTGTGTCATCCGCGTAATTAATTGTTTTGACCCCAAATGATTGGATCAATTTGATTAGCGGTATAAGATACACATTGAAGAGGATAGGGCTGATGGAGGAGCCCTGGGGGACTCCCTGGGGAACTGCTGCAAAGGCGGACCGAAAAGGGGGGAGAGAGACAGCCTGTCTTCTGTCCCGAAGATAGGAGTGAAGCCAAAGCAATGCAGTGCCTTCCACTCCCACTTCCATAAGTCTCTGCAGCAGCCTAGCATGGTTGACCGTGTCGAATGCGGCAGACAGGTCCAGCAGTATCAGAGCCACTGGCTGGTTCCTGTCTGCACGCATTCGAAGGTCTTCCATGGCAGTCAAAACTGCTGTTTCTGTGCCGTGGGCGGGACGGAAACCAAACTGGTAGTCGTCAAGGAGGTTATTTTGTTCCAGGTGGGTGGACAGACATGAACTGACCCAACGCTCGACGACCTTCGCTGGAAAAGGCAGCAGGGAAATGGGTCGGTAATTGGAAAGACAGTCTGGGCTCAGGGAGGGTTTCTTTAAAAGGGGAGTGACTAGTGCCTGTTTCCAAGGGGTGGGAACAAAGCCACTCTGCAGGGACTGATTGCAGATTAGGCGCAAGGTGTCGAAAAGTTCCATACCAAAGTTTTTCCATATTTTTGGAGGTAGGGGGTCAAGTGGGGAGCCCGAAGTAATACCAAGCACAAGTCTTTCAAACTCGACAGCCGGGATCGGAGGGAATACCTCCATTCTAGCCAGAGGGCCAGAGCCGGGGAGCGACAGGTTCCGAGGGCTGGTGTCTGGTCTCGGCAATTCATCGGTTTCAGATGAGGGGGGTGATTCCAGGTTATGGATAATGGTGTTTATTTTGTTGATAAAGAACACTGCAAGATTATCGCAGAGGGCTTGGGTGGGAGGTTGTGTGGAAGTAACACAATCCGGGTTGGTCAGATTTTTGAGTATTTGAAAAATACTCTTTGAGCTGTTTGTGGCATTGGAAATAATAGAGCAGTAATGTTTCGTCTTGTTTAGGGCAATGGCAGTTTTATACTTCCGGAGGTGTGTTTTCCAGATGGTTTTATGAGTGTCAGAGTAATCCTGCCTCCATTTTCTCTCAGCATGCCTACAAGCTAGTTTGAGAGCTCTTAAGGAGTCATCAAACCAGGGGGCCGGTGCTCGTCTCTGGGGTTTACCCTTTTTCAGAGGGACGAGGTGTTCCGCAGTGCTGGAAATCCTTGAACAAAGGGATAGATAGTTAGCCTCCACCGATTGTGTAGTAGAGAAACTGTCCTCTACCTCAAACACTGGGCCATTCAGTCTGAGTTTGTCTAGGACCTTCCAGTCTCTGTATGGAGGTATATGACCGTGGAAAGCCGGTTTGCCATACCTGCTGCCTACTATGTGAAATTTGATCAGGGCATGATCAGTCCAGCACATTGGTAGAATGTCGCTCAGAGTAGCCAGCTGTGGGGAGGAAAAAATTAAATCTAGCTGGTGCCCTGCTATGTGAGTGGGTTTGTCCACTAGCTGGGAGAGTTTCATTCCTTCGCAAGACACTAGGAGATTGTTAAGGGCGGAATCTAGGCTGCCGTTGGGCCAAAGGTTAAAGTCGCCCAGGACAATCAAGTTGTTGTGGGAGGTAGCCATATTGGTGAGGGTGGTGAGCAGCGACTGCTGCTGAGTAGCGTTAAACGTTCCCGGCGGACGGTAACAAATCACCGCTGTGAAGGTAGTACCGAGATGACAATCCATTGAAAGGCCGAGTATTTCGGTCCCGACCACTGGGTCCATGGCAATAGTTTTGACTGACCAAGATGCTCTGTAGATTGCACCAACACCACCGCCCCGCCCCTTAGGTCGAGGGAGATGCAGGATCTTGAAGTCTTGTGGACAGGCCCAGTCCAGATCTATGCTGCAGTCGGAGTGGGTCCATGTTTCCGTGAGGAATAGAACATCAAGATGATGATTATCTATGAGCAGGGCGATTTCGTGGGAGTGTTTGGGCAGGGACCTTACGTTCAGCAAGCCAGCTGTGATTAAGCCTTTGCGCGCAAAGTCGTGCAGAGGATAGGCGGTGTCTTGGAAGGTCAAATGCCCCTCATGGGCGAAGTCTCTACGGAGGAGTAGAGCCTCGCGCGTCAAGTGAGGTGTGTTGCTGGTGGACGGGGATATCAGGGCCGCAAGTGGCTCACCAGGCGCTGCCGAGACGCGGACGAGCGCAGACGAGCTTGCCTTAAGCGCGCCTTCGGCGCGCAAACGGCGCTCCCGCTGCGCTCGACCGCTGCGCTTGTGTGGCCGACACATTTATGGCGATGTTGTGGGCGTGGCCTCGCAGGGGGCGTGGCTCGCCTTCGAACCGCGATGGCGGGTAATTTGTGATTCCTGTCTCAGCGCTGATTGCCGCTGTCTCAGGAGTGCCTAGAGGGTCTGCTGGCGCGTGAGGGCAGCGCTTTAGTGCAGGTGAGTTTTAAAAAGTTACACACACAAAATACGAGTGAATTTTTTAAAATAGCGAAAAAGTACCGTCCTCCGGCTTTCCGCCTCAGAGGAGTTTCCAAATGAAGTTTAGTCGCGCTGCAGGCAGCGTTTATATGAGCTCCTTAGTGGGCGTGGCCTCGCAGGGGGCGTGGCTCGCCTTCGAACCGCGATGGCGGGTAATTTGTGATTCCTGTCTCAGCGCTGATTGCCGCTGTCTCAGGAGTGCCTAGAGGGTCTGCTGGCGCGTGAGGGCAGCGCTTTAGTGCAGGTGAGTTTTAAAAAGTTACACACACAAAATACGAGTGAATTTTTTAAAATAGCGAAAAAGTACCGTCCTCCGGCTTTCCGCCTCAGAGGAGTTTCCAAATGAAGTTTAGTCGCGCTGCAGGCAGCGTTTATATGAGCTCCTTAGTGGGCGTGGCCTCGCAGGGGGCGTGGCTCGCCTTCGAACCGCGATGGCGGGTAATTTGTGATTCCTGTCTCAGCGCTGATTGCCGCTGTCTCAGGAGTGCCTAGAGGGTCTGCTGGCGCGTGAGGGCAGCGCTTTAGTGCAGGTGAGTTTTAAAAAGTTACACACACAAAATACGAGTGAATTTTTTAAAATAGCGAAAAAGTACCGTCCTCCGGCTTTCCGCCTCAGAGGAGTTTCCAAATGAAGTTTAGTCGCGCTGCAGGCAGCGTTTATATGAGCTCCTTAGTGGGCGTGGCCTCGCAGGGGGCGTGGCTCGCCTTCGAACCGCGATGGCGGGTAATTTGTGATTCCTGTCTCAGCGCTGATTGCCGCTGTCTCAGGAGTGCCTAGAGGGTCTGCTGGCGCGTGAGGGCAGCGCTTTAGTGCAGGTGAGTTTTAAAAAGTTACACACACAAAATACGAGTGAATTTTTTAAAATAGCGAAAAAGTACCGTCCTCCGGCTTTCCGCCTCAGAGGAGTTTCCAAATGAAGTTTAGTCGCGCTGCAGGCAGCGTTTATATGAGCTCCTTAGTGGGCGTGGCCTCGCAGGGGGCGTGGCTCGCCTTCGAACCGCGATGGCGGGTAATTTGTGATTCCTGTCTCAGCGCTGATTGCCGCTGTCTCAGGAGTGCCTAGAGGGTCTGCTGGCGCGTGAGGGCAGCGCTTTAGTGCAGGTGAGTTTTAAAAAGTTACACACACAAAATACGAGTGAATTTTTTAAAATAGCGAAAAAGTACCGTCCTCCGGCTTTCCGCCTCAGAGGAGTTTCCAAATGAAGTTTAGTCGCGCTGCAGGCAGCGTTTATATGAGCTCCTTAGTGGGCGTGGCCTCGCAGGGGGCGTGGCTCGCCTTCGAACCGCGATGGCGGGTAATTTGTGATTCCTGTCTCAGCGCTGATTGCCGCTGTCTCAGGAGTGCCTAGAGGGTCTGCTGGCGCGTGAGGGCAGCGCTTTAGTGCAGGTGAGTTTTAAAAAGTTACACACACAAAATACGAGTGAATTTTTTAAAATAGCGAAAAAGTACCGTCCTCCGGCTTTCCGCCTCAGAGGAGTTTCCAAATGAAGTTTAGTCGCGCTGCAGGCAGCGTTTATATGAGCTCCTTAGTGGGCGTGGCCTCGCAGGGGGCGTGGCTCGCCTTCGAACCGCGATGGCGGGTAATTTGTGATTCCTGTCTCAGCGCTGATTGCCGCTGTCTCAGGAGTGCCTAGAGGGTCTGCTGGCGCGTGAGGGCAGCGCTTTAGTGCAGGTGAGTTTTAAAAAGTTACACACACAAAATACGAGTGAATTTTTTAAAATAGCGAAAAAGTACCGTCCTCCGGCTTTCCGCCTCAGAGGAGTTTCCAAATGAAGTTTAGTCGCGCTGCAGGCAGCGTTTATATGAGCTCCTTAGTGGGCGTGGCCTCGCAGGGGGCGTGGCTCGCCTTCGAACCGCGATGGCGGGTAATTTGTGATTCCTGTCTCAGCGCTGATTGCCGCTGTCTCAGGAGTGCCTAGAGGGTCTGCTGGCGCGTGAGGGCAGCGCTTTAGTGCAGGTGAGTTTTAAAAAGTTACACACACAAAATACGAGTGAATTTTTTAAAATAGCGAAAAAGTACCGTCCTCCGGCTTTCCGCCTCAGAGGAGTTTCCAAATGAAGTTTAGTCGCGCTGCAGGCAGCGTTTATATGAGCTCCTTAGTGGGCGTGGCCTCGCAGGGGGCGTGGCTCGCCTTCGAACCGCGATGGCGGGTAATTTGTGATTCCTGTCTCAGCGCTGATTGCCGCTGTCTCAGGAGTGCCTAGAGGGTCTGCTTGCGCGTGAGGGCAGCGCTTTAGTGCAGGTGAGTTTTAAAAAGTTACACACACAAAATACGAGTGAATTTTTTAAAATAGCGAAAAAGTACCGTCCTCCGGCTTTCCGCCTCAGAGGAGTTTCCAAATGAAGTTTAGTCGCGCTGCAGGCAGCGTTTATATGAGCTCCTTAGTGGGCGTGGCCTCGCAGGGGGCGTGGCTCGCCTTCGAACCGCGATGGCGGGTAATTTGTGATTCCTGTCTCAGCGCTGATTGCCGCTGTCTCAGGAGTGCCTAGAGGGTCTGCTGGCGCGTGAGGGCAGCGCTTTAGTGCAGGTGAGTTTTAAAAAGTTCTATGTTATGTGTCATAAAATGATATTACCACATTTCTGTTTGTATGTGTATACATATATTTATCAGCAAAATATTTTTCCCCTTAGATACAAGTGCTTTTCTAATTATTTCTAGATCTGTTACAATACCTTGCTCCAAACAACACACTAGGTCAGTAGTACTCATGAGGGGATAACTTCGTCCATGGACCTAATAGATCACAGGATGACTTCAGGCGTAAGGTCTGCAGTCCGTTGACTCGAGTGTTCTGTTGTTACTCAGGGGTATGGTTTAACGAAATTGGCCTTTTGGCCATCTCCTTGTGGCATTGGATTTCCAATTTCAAATCACTTATACTGTCTTGACCACTTCCAACATTGCGTTGGGATTAACTGTTTACCAACTATACATTGCGCCTAACTAATACTGTGCAATATTACAACAACAATCTTGCATTAAATCTCATCAATCATTAATCTGACCTTAAAGATGGCAACTCTGTGTCCCACCCGTCCCCGTGAATAGGCAGAACTTTAGAGAACACAGTGTCTGCTTACCTTGTCGTGAATGTGCAATCATCTATGCAACGGGGGTAGGCGGAATTCCAGTGGCAGCAGTCGGTGGAGAATGAGCTGGACTCCTAGCTCGCTTGGCAAATATTGGGGAACAAATCAAATAAAGAGAGACAAGACCTCCTTGCAAGGCAAAAGTAGGTTTATTCACAATGTAGAACTTAAAAGCGGACCTCAAAATACTGCTTGAAGGCAGCCCTTTATATACTCACAAAAATGCTGATTATCTTAACCCCTTCGCTGCTAGGCCTTTTCCCCCCTGTGCTAAGCCTTTTTTTGGCTATTTGGGGTAGTTCGCGCTTAGGCCCCTGTAACTTTTTGACCACATAAGGTATTCATGCCAAATTTGCGTCCTTTTCTTCCAACATCACGGGGATTCTAAGGGTACCCAGGGTTTGTAGATTCCCCTGGAGGAGACCCAGAAATTAGCAAAAATACAGCTATATTTTTGTTTTTGGGGGGGAAAATGGGAAAAAAGGGCTACAGTTGAAAGCGTCTGGTTTGTTCCCTGCAAATGGTATCAACAAAGGGGTTGTGGTACTGAAATCATCATCTTCCCAGCTTTCAGGGACAAGCAGACTTTTGTCAGAAAACCAAAAATGTTTACACAGTTTTGGCATTTTTCTGGGACATAGCCTATTTTTGCTATTTTTTGTGCTTTCAACCTCCTTCCAGTTAATGGTAGAAATGGGTATGAAAGCAATAATGGATCCTGGTAGCCTATACGTTTTAGAAAAGTAGATAAAATTCTGAATTCAGCAAGGGGTCATTTGTGTAGATCCTTCAAGGTTTCTTTATAGAAACTAACAGTTAAATATAGGAAAAATTGAAAATTAGTTGAAAAAAACAGCCATTTGTGTTAATGTTTTCACCTGTAACTTCTCCTAATTATGACAACTGTTTAAAAGCAATATAACGTTACATCTGCTGGACCTTTCTGGTTGTGGGGATATATAGGACTTGTAGGTTCTCCAAGAACCCGACGAACATAGAGCCAATAACTGAGCAGTGTCTTGCAATGGTTTTTTATTATGTACCGGGTATATAGCAATTATTTATGGGAAAATGTATACATGGAAAAATCGGTATGAAAGACACCTATGTATTTCTAAAATGGGAACAAAATATAGGGTTTAGAAACAGTAGATATTTGCTCATTTCCGAAATTAGGAGTACCCATACTAGCATGAGAATTATAGGTCTTTTTTCAAAATGACTTCTTTTTTACACATTGTCTTTCATTTGTGTTAGACCTGTCAGCCCTTTGGGTGGTCCCTCCTCATCATTATTTATTTTGTCCCACTTTTGCCTCAAACCCTGTTTGAATTTTTCCTTTTTGGGAACCACCAGACTTTTTCGTGTTGCTGCAGATTCAGGGAGCCATTTTACCTACCCCTGAAACTTCTGTCTGAGGGCCTGGAGCACAAAATGGTGGCCACCTGTGACATCACCAGCATCCACTGGAACCTACCAGCACCTTCCAGAACATTCCAGAACCCTGTGACAGTTGGAGGCGGTTTAGAATGTTGGGAAGCTAAGACAGAGAGTTGGCAGTTGGAGCTGGCGGTTGGCACCTGACTGGTGAAGAGTGAGCAGCAGAAACCTGAAGGAGGAAGGAGTGAGGCAGCAGGGGTGGAAACTTGTGCCTGGAGTGGGGTCCATAAACCCACCCTTGATACTAGTCCCTACTGACTGAGCCCAGCCTGGAGCCCTGTGTGGGAAGAAGCCAGAAAAAACCATCCTAAGGACCTGGACAGCAGGAACAGGCCTTAGAAACAGAGAACAGCAAGATCCTGACCTGGAAACTGGTTTCCCTGGATTCCGACGTCGAGTAGCCTGGGACCTGGAGCCCGAGGTGGAGAAGCGGCGCCGACTGGAAAGCGGACGTCGTACCCGGAGCCGCCAGAGGTCGAGAGAGGGCGCCGTCAGAGGTCGTGAGGAGTACCAGAGGTCGAGGAGGAAGTCACCCGAGGTCGAGTGAGCGGCGTCATCGGAGGAGTGAAGTCCGCCCTCCGGAGTCGTCGGAGACCAAGGTGAAGTGTACCGGAGGTCGGGAGTGAGGATCGCACTCCGGAGTCGCCGGAACCTGAGAGAATCGTGCCGGAGGTCGGGAGTGGAGGTCGCACTCCGGAGTCGCCGGAAACCTAAGGAGAGGAGCACCGGAGGTCGGGAGTGAGGATCGCACTCCGGAGCCGCCGGAAGTCGACATCGAGTCAAGGCCGGCCGACGTCATCGAAGTTGAGGTCGCCATCGGACCGGAGCCGCCCGAAGTCGACATCGAGTAAAGACTGCCCGACGCCATCGAATCGGAGGTCGAGATCGAACCGAGGCCGCCGACATCGAAACCGGAACCGCCTACCGGCGTCGTCAGGAACTGACATTGTGCCGAGGCCGCCGACATCGAACCGGAACCGCCTCACGGCGTCGACACGACTCCAGCGGCGTCGGAGCATCAGAAAAAGGGCAGTAAGTGGAGTAGAGGGCGCCTAAGGCCCTGTGGAGACCTGAGAGACTGCTCTAAGGGGCTAGGGAGGTGCTGGAACCAACCTGACTGTGCCAGGGGTGAGCTGGGACTAATCTAGAGAGGTTGTGTGGAGGGAGAGAGCCAGGTCTCTGGTATTCCCCCCTTGATCTACCTCAGTTTAGGCCTCAGCCTTGTCCAAGCCAGGGAGTAGACACCCTCAAGCCTTCCACATCCCCACAAGCTGTGCCTGGGCCAAATCAGCCCTTAGGAATTCAAAAGTGATCTGATTCTATGAGTGTCACTGTCAGCTTTTAAGTATTTATTAGGGGCACTGTATTTATTTTATTTAACCTATTTATTGCTTCACTGTATTTATTGGTCCACAGTATTTATTGATGCACAATATTTATTGGTTTACAGTATTTATTGCCTCAGAATATTTAATTGCCTGTATGTATTGCCTGTATGCCTTCATTATTTATGATTACCCCTATTTATTGAATCATTAAGCCAGTATTTATTTGACCTGCACTATCTAAAAAGTTTGTATATTGTGATTGTTATTTATTTTATCCAATCAGCAACTAAGAGAAAAAGAAGATAAAGAAAGATATTTTCATAATTTTTACGGTGTAGAGTCGTTTTTGGAACGGATGCACGCATGGTTATTGTTTGGGTATGTCGTATGCTTAGCACGGAGCCTGATTCCTGACCACTCGAGCCAAGCTACCACAGTGTGTCTGGGAGAACACCACCACCCTTCCAGTGTGGGAGTGTGTATTTCCAACATAATTGGTGTTCAGTGGTGGGATTGAGCTGTGCCTACGTATACTCAACAATAACTGTGGGTAGTCCATAGGCCTACACCGGGAGTTTTCTCAAAGCGGCCTTCCTAATTGTGGGTTTTTGTTTTTTCCAAATTTACTCTGGTGGTGGGAGGAGGTATTATAAAAGGTACCCCCCTGCATGGTTACTGCACAAAACCTGTCCTCTAACCTGAGTGGGCGAGATGGAGTTTGTACTAGAAAATCTAGAAACGTACACTGTGGCCCAACTCAGGGAGTTTTGCCAGCGGGAGGGGGTGTACTGTCCCCCAGGAGCAAAGAAGGGTGCACTCCAAACCAGCTTAAGGGCTTGGGGGGAGGCACGACGGGAAAGCAAGGCTGAGGAGGAAGACAGGGATGGAGAGCCTGACACCGAGGGGGCTGAGATGTACCAACCTGAGGTGGGGAACCTGTCAGCGGGGCCCAGGACACTTTCCAGGAAGGGCAGCAGTGCCTCTAGCGGTGGCTTGTCTGAAGTGGAGTTAACCGACCGGAGGGAGAAAAGGCAGCTCACATGGGACTTAGCAAGGCTGGAAAAAGAGAAGGAGGAACAGAGGATGGCTCATGAGATAAGGCTGAAAGAAATAGATCTTCAGATCCTGAGAATCGGGGCACACCCTGTACCTAACGGTGGCAGCAAAGACCAAGAACGAGAGTACACCAGGGAACCCAAACCCTACCTGCCAAAGGACATAGTAGCTAGCTATGGGGTGGGTGATGATATCGCCAAGTGGCTAGCGGCCTATGAGGTCTCGTTGAGGGCCCATGGGGTTCCAGAGAAGTACTGGGGAGGGGGATTGTACAAGTACATGCCTCCAGCTGGTAGGGATGCTTTATTGGCCCTCGAAGAGGATGAGCAGACCCACTACCCCACCATGAAACTGGCGCTCATAAGGAAGTTTGGACTAACACCCGAAAAGTACAGACAGAAGTTCAGGGGTAGTCACAAACTGGGCACACAGAATTGGGTGGACTTCCTGGACTATGCAAAGAAGGCACTAGAGGGTTGGATTCAGGGCAGTGAAGTGAGGAACTACGAGGGGTTGTTTGACCTAGTACTGAAGGAACACCTGCTCGAGAAATGTTTCCCTGAACTGCGGCAACACCTGGTGGATAGCAAGCTGACCAGTCCCCGGAAGCTTGCTGAGGAGGCGGACATTTGGGCTAGTACCCGGGTGTCCACAAGGGGGACTGGAGGGGATACTCAAAAGGCCGGACAGGGCGCCCCCCAGAAGAAAGAGGGAGGGGAAAAGAAAAAGGAGTTCTCCAAAGGCCCCCAAAATAACTTCCAAGGGAAGGGAACAGGATTCACCCCTAGGGCTAACCCACCCAGAAACCCTAATCCTGGCCAGAGTCAGCAGCCAAGGGTTGTCCATTGCTACGAGTGCGGTGGCGTTGGACACTATAAAGGAGATCCGAAGTGCTTGAAACGACCACCCCCTCCCACTGGAGGAAAGACCCCCGGAGTAGCTAGTGTAGTGCTCGGGGAGGAGATGCCCTTAACTAAGGGAAGGGAGTGGGCGGGTGTCACTTTAGTGTCCCTGGGAGAACGGGAGATGGTTCCTAAGATCCAGGTGCCCGCAAATACCGCAAAGTATGGGCAGTGGGTCACCATCAACGGCCAAAGAGGGGAGGCTCTGAGAGACACAGGAGCCAGTATGACTATGGTGCGTAGCCAACTGGTGTCTCCAGAGCAGGTAATTCCCGATGTACTCCACCCAGCCGCGATGGCTGACGGCAGAACAGGCCACTATCCAGTGGCCGAGGTTCCCTTTGAATGGGGGGGGGGTTGCAGGTTCACTTCGAGTTGCCGTAAGCCCTGCCGTGCCAGTCGATTGTCTGCTGGGGAATGACATGGAGCACAACGCTTGGAAGGAGGTGGAATACCGGACTCACACTGAGATGCTGGGTACACCTGACTGGGCCTGTGTTAGCACAAGGTCCGCGACTACCCGAAGAGGGAGTTCATTTCGGCTGGAGCCTGGAACAAAGGCCCAGCCAGCTGCCAGTCAAGGGAAGAACCGAGGACAGGAGGAGCCTGCCTCGGCGTCCCCACCCCGTAGGACGGATAGGCCACCGGAGGTGGTGGACCAGGAGTCTGCGGTGGGGGACGTTACCAACCTGGAGGACCTACCCATCCCGGCCGAGTGGCACGTGGAGGGAGGCCCGTCCAGGGAGGAATTCTGCCAGGGCCAGAGGGAGTGCCCTACCCTTGAGGGGCTGAGGCGACAGGCCGAAGCCCAGGCAGAAGGGAACGTTGAAGGGAACTACAGTGTTTACTGGGAGGATGGCCTCCTCTACAGTGAACCCAAGGCACCCCTACATGGATCGTCACGAGCCTTGGTAGTCCCTCAACGTTATCGAGCCTTCCTTCTGGAGTTGGCTCACGAGATACCATTGGCAGGACACCTGGGGCAAGACAAGACCTTCGCCCGTCTTGTCCCACACTTTTATTGGCCTCAGATGAAAGTGTCGTCCGATACCTACTGCCGGACATGTGTGTCTTGCCAAGCCAGTGGGAAAACAGGGGTGAAGCTGAAAGCTCCCCTGGAACCACTTCCTGTCGTTAGCACCCCCTTTGAAAGGGTGGGCATCGACATTGTGGGTCCGTTAGATCCACCGACTACAGCTGGTCACAGGTTTATCCTGGTTCTGGTGGATCATGCCACACGGTACCCAGAGGCAATACCTCTGAGGACCATAACAGCACCTGTTGTGGCTAGGGCCCTGATGGGAATCTTTACCCGAGTGGGTTTTCCCAAGGAAGTTGTGTCCGACAGGGGGACCAACTTCATGTCAGCGTACATGCGGGCAATGTGGAAGGAGTGTGGAGTGACATACCGGTTCACCACTCCTTACCACCCCCAGACAAATGGTCTGGTGGAGAGGTTAAACAAAACCTTGAAGGGCATGATCAGAAGTCTGCCTGAAAGCCTGCGGAGGAAATGGGACGTCCTCCTACCCTGTTTACTTTTTTCCTACAGGGAAGTGCCACAGAAGGGAGTGGGCTTCAGCCCCTTCGAGCTTCTGTATGGGCACCCTGTACGTGGACCTCTCAACCTGGTGAGAGACGGATGGGAAAGAACTCCCAGAAAGCTTCCCCAGGATGTGGTGAGCTACATGCTGGCCTTCCGGAGCCAAATGGCTAAGTTGTGGAAGCAAGCTTCTGACAACTTGGAAGCCAGCCAAGCAGTGATGAAGGCGTGGTATGACCACAATGCTCACCCGGTGGAGTTGGAGCCTGGCCAGAAGGTGTGGGTGATCGAACCAGGAGAGCTTAGTGCCCTCCAGGATCGCTGGTCAGGACCCTTTGAGGTGTTGGAGAAGAAGGGTAAGGCTACCTACTTGGTGGACCTGAAGACCCCTCGTCAGCCCCTACGGGTGCTGCACGCCAACCGCCTCAAACCCCACCACGAGAGGCCCGAAGTCATCTTGATGATGGTGACTGACGGAGGAGAGGACGTGGAAAGCGAGCCTCTCCCCGATTTGTTTGCGTCTCAAGAAAAGGATGGGTCGGTGGAGGGAGTGATTCTCTCCCCATCTCTAACTCCTGAACAGCAGGAGGACTGTCGCCAGGTCCTGGGGCAGTACTCTTCGTTGTTCTCCCTTGTCCCGGGTAGGACTCACCTGTGCGTCCATGACGTGGACACAGGAGACAGCCCACCTGTGAAGTCCAAGATCTACCGGATGTCAGACAAGGTGAAGGCCAGCATTCATAGTGAAGTCACTAAGATGCTGGAGCTAGGAGTGATCGAACCTTCTAGCAGCCCCTGGTCCAGTCCGGTGGTGTTAGTACCAAAAGCTGCACCACCGGGTGCCCAACCGGAACTGAGGTTCTGTGTGGACTATCGGGGACTGAATTCAGTGACCAAAACTGATGCTCATCCGATCCCTAGGGCGGATGAATTGATTGACCGGCTGGGAGCTGCCCAATATCTAAGTACCTTTGACCTTACTTCTGGGTACTGGCAGATCTCTTTGACTGATGGAGCAAGGGAAAGGTCAGCCTTCTCCACGCCCAATGGCCACTACCAGTTCTGTGTGATGCCCTTTGGGCTCAAGAACGCACCTGCCACGTTTCAGCGCCTGGTAAACCAGATCCTCACCGGAATGGAGAGTTTCTCTGCTGCTTATCTGGATGACATAGCCGTCTTCAGTAACAGCTGGGAGGATCACTTGCGTCACCTGCAAGCTGTTCTCCAGGCCCTGAGACAAGCTGGATTGACGATCAAGGCCAGCAAGTGCCAGATCGGGCAGGGGTCGGTAGTGTACCTTGGACACTTGGTGGGTAGGGGAGCGGTGCAACCCCTCCAGGCGAAGATCGAGGCCATCATGGCCTGGGAACCCCCCAAGACACAGACTGAGGTCCGAGCATTTTTGGGCCTCACGGGATACTACCGCCGCTTCGTGAAGGGGTACGGTACCATCGTAGCCCCCCTCACGGAGCTCACGTCCAAGAAACAACCTCGACGGGTAGTCTGGACGGAGGCTTGTCAGCAAGCCTTTGAGAGATTGAAGAAAGCCATGTGCGAGGCCCCGGTCTTAAGGGCCCCAGACTTTTCCAAGGAGTTCATTGTCCAGACAGATGCATCAGAACATGGCATTGGGGCAGTGTTATCGCAACTCAACGAAGAGGGTCTGGATCAACCCGTGGTCTTCCTATCCCGGAGACTACTTCCCAGGGAACAGAAGTGGAGTGCAATAGAGCGTGAAGCCTTTGCAGTGGTATGGGCTCTGAAGAAGTTGCGGCCATACCTGTTTGGCTCGCACTTCCTAGTTCAGACCGACCACAGACCCCTTTGTTGGCTGATGCAAATGAAGGGGGAGAATCCCAAGTTGTTGAGGTGGTCTATTTCCCTACAGGGAATGGACTTTCAGGTGGAACATCGGCCTGGAGTGGACCACGCCAATGCAGACGGTCTCTCAAGGTATTTCCGCCTTAGTGATGAGAACTCCCAAGGGGTTGGGTAGCTCTCCCCACTTTCAGCTGGGGGGGACGCGTGTTAGACCTGTCAGCCCTTTGGGTGGTCCCTCCTCATCATTATTTATTTTGTCCCACTTTTGCCTCAAACCCTGTTTGAATTTTTCCTTTTTGGGAACCACCAGACTTTTTCGTGTTGCTGCAGATTCAGGGAGCCATTTTACCTACCCCTGAAACTTCTGTCTGAGGGCCTGGAGCACAAAATGGTGGCCACCTGTGACATCACCAGCATCCACTGGAACCTACCAGCACCTTCCAGAACATTCCAGAACCCTGTGACAGTTGGAGGCGGTTTAGAATGTTGGGAAGCTAAGACAGAGAGTTGGCAGTTGGAGCTGGCGGTTGGCACCTGACTGGTGAAGAGTGAGCAGCAGAAACCTGAAGGAGGAAGGAGTGAGGCAGCAGGGGTAGAAACTTGTGCCTGGAGTGGGGTCCATAAACCCACCCTTGATACTAGTCCCTACTGACTGAGCCCAGCCTGGAGCCCTGTGTGGGAAGAAGCCAGAAAAAACCATCCTAAGGACCTGGACAGCAGGAACAGGCCTTAGAAACAGAGAACAGCAAGATCCTGACCTGGAAACTGGTTTCCCTGGAGTCCGACGTCGAGTAGCCTGAGACCTGGAGCCCGAGGTGGAGAAGCGGCGCCGACTGGAAAGCGGACGTCGTACCCGGAGCCGCCAGAGGACGAGAGAGGGCGCCGTCAGAGGTCGTGAGGAGTACCAGAGGTCGAGGAGGAAGTCACCCGAGGTCGAGTGAGCGGCGTCATCGGAGGAGTGAAGTCCGCCCTCCGGAGTCGTCGGAGACCAAGGTGAAGTGTACCGGAGGTAGGGAGTGAGGATCGCACTCCGGAGTCGCCGGAACCTGAGAGAATCGTGCCGGAGGTCGGGAGTGGAGGTCGCACTCCGGAGTCGCCGGAAACCTAAGGAGAGGAGCACCGGAGGTCGGGAGTGAGGATCGCACTCCGGAGCCGCCGGAAGTCGACATCGAGTCAAGGCCGGCCGACGTCATCGAAGTTGAGGTCGCCATCGGACCGGAGCCGCCCGAAGTCGACATCGAGTAAAGACTGCCCGACGCCATCGAATCGGAGGTCGAGATCGAATCGGAGGTCGAGATCGAACCGAGGCCGCCGACATCGAAACCGGAACCGCCTACCGGCGTCGTCAGGAACTGACATTGTGCCGAGGCCGCCGACATCGAACCGGAACCGCCTCACGGCGTCGACACGACTCCAGCGGCGTCGGAGCATCAGAAAAAGGGCAGTAAGTGGAGTAGAGGGCGCCTAAGGCCCTGTGGAGACCTGAGAGACTGCTCTAAGGGGCTAGGGAGGTGCTGGAACCAACCTGACTGTGCCAGGGGTGAGCTGGGACTAATCTAGAGAGGTTGTGTGGAGGGAGAGAGCCAGGTCTCTGGTATTCCCCCCTTGATCTACCTCAGTTTAGGCCTCAGCCTTGTCCAAGCCAGGGAGTAGACACCCTCAAGCCTTCCACATCCCCACAAGCTGTGCCTGGGCCAAATCAGCCCTTAGGAATTCAAAAGTGATCTGATTCTATGAGTGTCACTGTCAGCTTTTAAGTATTTATTAGGGGCACTGTATTTATTGTATTTAACCTATTTATTGCTTCACTGTATTTATTGGTCCACAGTATTTATTGATGCACAATATTTATTGGTTTACAGTATTTATTGCCTCAGAATATTTAATTGCCTGTATGTATTGCACTTATATTTATGCCTTCATTATTTATGATCACCCCTATTTATTGAATCATTAAGCCAGTATTTATTTGACCTGCACTATCTAAAAAGTTTGTATATTGTGATTGTTATTTATTTTATCCAATCAGCAACTAAGAGAAAAAGAAGATAAAGAAAGATATTTTCATAATTTTTACGGTGTAGAGTCGTTTTTGGAACGGATGCACGCATGGTTATTGTTTGGGTATGTCGTATGCTTAGCACGGAGCCTGATTCCTGACCACTCGAGCCAAGCTACCACAGTGTGTCTGGGAGAACACCACCACCCTTCCAGTGTGGGAGTGTGTATTTCCAACAATTTGGAAGGCAGAAATGCATCAAAAGTCAATAGGTAATAACAGTTGCTCTATAATTCTGTGTTACCCTAAGTCTCCAGATAAAAGTGGTACCTCACTTGTGTGGGTAGGCCTAGTGCCCACGACAGAAAACGGCCAAAAACGCAACGTGGACACACCACATTTTCACAGTGAAAAATGACCCTGTTTTGCAAAGTGCCTAGCTATAGTTTTTTTAACCCTAGGTCTGCCGGCACCTAGGGGAACATAGCAAACCTATACATTTTTGAAAACTAGACACCCCAGGGAATCCAGGATGGGGTGACTTGACTGGCTCTCACCAGGTTCTGTTACCCAGAATCCCTTGCAAACCTAAAGGATTGTCACAAAAAACACATTTTCCTCACATTTCTGTGGTGGAGAGTTCTGGAATCTGCGTGAATCCACAAAATTCCACCCACTCCGCGTTTCCCAAAGTCTTCCGAGAACAAACCTCAAATTTGTTGAAAAAAAGTGATTTTTTTCAACGAAATTTGAGGTTTGCTGGGGATTTTGGGTAGGAGAATGTTGGGGGATCCACGCAAGCCATACCTCGCTGGACTCCCCTGGGTGTCTAGTTTCCAGAAATGTGTGGGTTTGGTAGGTTTCCCTAGATGGCCGCCTAGCCCCGGGCCAAAAACTCATGGGACCCCCCCTTGCAAAACCAGGTTGGTTTGTGATAGGTAATTTTGATGTCGCCTCAATAGGTTTTGGGCCCTTCCCTGCCGCGGGTACTTGGCCCACCCACACAAGTGGGGTACCATTTCTATTGGGATACTTGGAGAAATGCTGGGGGGTTGGAAATTTGTTGTTACTTTCTGCAGCGTGAAAATTTAGGCAC
Organism: Triturus cristatus; assembly: GCF_964204655.1. Classification (NCBI taxonomy): domain Eukaryota; kingdom Metazoa; phylum Chordata; class Amphibia; order Caudata; family Salamandridae; genus Triturus; species Triturus cristatus. The sequence continues at coordinate 1,151,113,759 of NC_140585.1, forward strand.
AATAATGCAAGGAAACTGTGACAGTCACATTTTGAGGTTTGCAGAACATTGTGGGTAAGATAACTTTCTGGGATCCACAAGAGAGACATCACCATGTACTTCCATGGGTGTTTAGTTTACGACAATATCTGCAGTTGGTAGGTTTTTCTTAGATGAAATGTACACCTTAGCAGCGAGACAAAAAAGACAAAGATTACTGCACAGCCATCTATTCCTCAAGCACACACACATACTGGTTGGATTTGGCACGAGGGCGAGTGATGGTTCAGTATATAAAATTTTATTAACAAGAGATTTCACAAAAATGAAATGCACTGTCAATAATTGAAAGGACAAAAAACTGAACCAGTGACTCGCAGCTTGTCAGCTGTAAAGCCACGATAAGGTTCCATCCGCTTTACAGGCCATTCACACACCTTTCATATGTGATACACACCAGACCATTCACACCACCAGGCACGAAACCAACACATTACAACATTCACAAAAAGGGACAAGGTACACCCTGCTTGAGAAAGACAGAAAAGACAAATATTTCTGCACAGCCACCTATTCCTCAAGCCCACATACATACTGGTTGGATTTGACACGAGGGTGAGTGATGGTTCAGTATATACAGTTGTATTAACCAGAGATTTCACAAAAATGAAATGCACTGTTAATAATTGAAAGGACGAGAAACTGAACCATTGACTCACAGCTCGTGAGCTGTAAAGCCACGACAAGGCATCAACCTCTTTACAGGCCATTCATACACCTTTCATATGTGTGACACATACAAAACCATTCACACCGCCAGCCGTGGGCCCAGCACATTACAACACTCACACCAGCAGACAGCTCCATTCAAGGGCCCATCACTTTCACACGCACATATTCTTGACACAGTAACCACACCAGCTCACGGATTGCGTGGAGTGGCGTTTGGCTAGCAGTGTGTGTAGTGACCAGCAGCAAGTCACTACTCACACCGCCAGCCAAGCACCAGTCCACGCACACCACCAGCCAAGCACCAGTCCATGCACACCGCCAGTCAAGCTCCAGTTCACGCACACCCCCAGCCAAGCACCAGTCCACTCACACCGCTAGCCAAGCACCAGTCCACGCACACCGCCAGCCAAGCGCCAGTCCACGCATACCGCCAGCAAAGCGCCAGTCCACGCACACCGCCAGCCAAGCACCATTCCAGTCACACACCGCCAGCCAAGCGCCAGTCCACGCAAACCGCCAGCCAAGCGCCAGTCCACACACACCGCCAGCCAAGCGCCAGTTCACGCACACCGCCAGCCAAGCGCCAGTCCACGCACACCACTAGCCAAGTGCCAGCCTACACACAACGCCATCACATTTTGGATTTATTTTTTATACAAAAAAGAAAACACAAAAAAATTGCAAATAGATACAAATCTACTAACACAAAATCTGAAACTAAATACATTGCACAAATGCCAACCTTGAAACTGAACAAAAGATCTAAAACAATAGAGACCAGGCAGTTCACTTTACCACTCATGGATGCTCCCAAAAATTATTTTGCGTGTGGTACATTCTAAAACAAGCAAGCACACACAGTGTAGGGTTAGAAGGACACTTGGGCAGTACATACGAGTCTCCTTACGCGTACCTCTTCGCAAACAGACTCAACATCTCCTACTGGGAAAGTCTTTGGAGGGTGTGGGAGGAATGTGATCAGGAAAGTGGTGATCTTTCAATCTAGCCACTTCCTCCACCACTCCAACTCTAGGAACACTTGCCTGTTCCACTACAACAAGGCTGCCTATTACAGACTCCTGAAACTTAGAAAAAGTCATCTTTGACTCAGGACAAGAATCCTTGAATACAACAAAAGCATTAAAGGTTACCAAGTGGAAAAGATGGATAGCCAACATCTTATACCAAATGTAAGCCTTACAAAGAGCAGTGTAAGGTTCCAACCTCTGATCTACTCTATCAACACCACCCATGTGCCTAATATAGTCTAAAATGCACACAGGTTTACGCGCTTCAGCAACCTGACCCCAAACAGTCACAGGTGAAGTTCTTTCATCATGGATGGTAGTCAGCATGTAGACCTTTACGGTTAGAGCGGATTGTGCCAGAAGCAACAGTGTCCACTTTGGCTAATTCCCTGAACAACCGCACACCAGTGTAGAAGTTATCTACATATAAATGGTGTCCTTTGTTAAAACGTCCTCTACCAAGTTCCCACACAATTTTCTCAGTCACTCCAAAAGTGGACGGACAACCAGGGGGTTTAATCCTGGATTCCTTACCGGTATACACCCTGAAATTAGAGACATATCCAGTCCTACTGTCACACAGCATATACAGCTTAATTCCATAGCGTGCCCTGTTACTAGGAATGTATTGCCTAAAAACCAAGCGGCCCTTGAACAAGACCAAAGACTCATCCACTGCTATTTCTTTCCCTGGAGCATAGATCTCAGAAAATCGATCAACAAACTGATCAATGACAGGCCGAATCTTAAAAATGCAGCATCCGAAGCAGAAGCAAATACCTATCACGACTCATGACTGCCGGAAATATAGCCGTTGCCATCAAGGGACTAGTAGACCAATATGAAGACATTGATGGCTTCCTTAGCAAGCCCATCAAAAATTTAAACCCAAGAACTTCTTCATCTCTTCCAGATTTGTGGGAGTCCACCGGGTAGCTCTAGAGTGGGGCCAAAGGCTGGCACTGTTGTCCCTCAAAAACTGTTCGGCATACAAATTAGTCTTCTCAACAATCTCTGCCAAAAACACATTGTCCATAAACAACTGAAAAAATGTATCGGCAAAATAAATTCTGTATTCACTCTACACCCTGGAACAACAGTAAAGTCTGGCAATGCCGGCTGCACCATGCCTAGGGCAACCCAGAGGTCATCACTTCCACCTGGAAGACTTGCAGCCCCAGGCTGCAACCCAGATGCCTCTTGCTGCACTATCGGCACATCAATGTCCTCCTCTAAAACAGGCACTTCATCCGCACTAAGAGTAGCTTCATCAACACTGAGAGTAGCTTCTTCATCTGATGATTCCATGTGGAAAAGAAAACTCACTGCCTGAATCTTCCCCTCCCTCCTCTGCCTCAGATGCAGTCAGTCTCTGAACCATGGTCAGAGGAAGACTCAAAAAGCATACCAACAACCTGCTGAGCAGTAATCCTGCGGCTAGCCATTATCCTTACTAAGAAAGGAGACTGCACAAACAAGTCAACAACAACCAACACTGGGCAAAATAAGTAAGTAAAATAAATATGTGCCTTTATCACTAAGATCTATATACTCAAAAACTATACGGTTCACTTGCAAGAGACAGATACACTCACCAGCACTTACTCTGCAGAGAGACAGCAAAAACCAATGATAACACACTAGAAAGAAAAAAACAAAACCAATTACTCACAAGACAACAAAGTACACATCGAGCACAAAAGCAAAAAGTTTTTGACAATCAAAAAACAGAAGCCAAACATACTGCTATTACTACACCATTTGCAAAAAACACATTCATGCAGAGAAATGAAAAACACTTACATTGTACAAAAGAAAGTCTCTTACCAAACACTTGCAACTACACAAACAGCAGAACCACAAGTAACGAAACCGCAACCTGGAACAGACTAAAGGACAAATGCCTTGTACTAAAACAAAAAGGGAGAAATAAAGCATTACAATTGCAATTCACAAGAAATAAAACAATTAACATTATAACACACTATGTCACTACTGAAATGGTCAATCTGCCAGATGGGCCTTCAAATATGCCTGAGAAAAATGGGGGTGATCTTGCCCAAGGGATCGGGTGAGGTTGTCTGCCAGGCCGATCTGTCCCCCAGGTGGGGCAGAAAACAGCAGACAGAAATGTGCCCCCCTTGCTAAAGAAATAAATCCCTGGTGCCTAGTAGGGTTCTCTGCCTCCCCACTCCCGCCTAGGGCAGAAAGGCCAAAATAGGGGCAGATCTGTCCTCAGGAGGGGCAGAAAAAACATTAACCAAATGGTACCCCCTTGGAAACAACCATGTCACTTCCATTACACACTAAACAAAATCCCTGGTGCCTAGTGGATTCTCTGCCCCCCCCCCCAGGGCAAAAAGGCCAAAAGACCAGGCCGATCAGCCCCCGGGGGGGGCAGAATACACACATAAAAAAAATCTGCCCCCTGGAATCGACCCCTGCCCAAGGGGTCGCTTCCATTTTAATTTTAAAGAAGTCCCTGGTGTCTAGTGGGGTTTTCTGCCCCCACTGGGGCCAGAAAGCCAGAAAGGCCCACAAAAAAGGGCTGATCTGCCCCCTGGGGGGCAGAATACACACATTAAAAAACATTTGACTCCTGGAAGTGGCTCTTTCCCAAGGGGTCACTTCCATTTTAGTTTTAAATAACTCCCTGGTGTCTAGTGGGGATGAAAGGCCAAATAAACGGCCCGATCTGCCCCTAGGACGGGCAGAATACACATTAAAAAAAAATATGTCCCCTGTAAACGACCCTTGCCCAAGGGGTCACTTCGAATTTTTTTATTTTTAAATCCCTGGCTCTATTAGGCTTTTCTGCCCCAAAAAATGCAGGTGATCTGTCCCCAGGAGGGGCTGAAAAGTCTTAAAAATTAATAAGGCCCATAAGGAAGCGCCCCTTGCCCAAGGGGTCGCTACCATTTAAAATGTAAAAAAATACCTGGTGTCTAGTGGGGTTTTCTGCCCCACCTGGGGGAAGAATGGCCAAATAAATAGACCGATCTGACCCCAGGGGAGCAGAATATATTTTAAAAAATAAGATGGCCCCTGGAAGCGACCCTTGCCCAAGGGGTCACTTCCATTTTAATTTTTAAAACCTCCCTGGCTCTAGTGGGCTTTTCTGCACCCCCCCCCCCCCCCGGGGTCAGAAACACCAATAAATGCAGGCAATCTGTCTCCAGGGGGGGCAGAAAAGTCTTAAAAATTATTTAGGCCCAGAAGGAAGCGACCCTTGCCCAAGGAGTCGCTTCCATTTAAAATTTAAAACACCCCTTGGTGTCTGGGGGCTGAAAGGCCAAATAAACTAACCGATCTGCCCCCGGGGGGGGGGGGGGCAGAATATACTTAAAAAGAAATATGGCCCCTGGAAGTGAAACTTGCCCAAGGGGTTGCTTCCTATGTAATTAAAAAAAAATCCCTGGCTCTAGTGGGCTTTTCTGCCCCCCCCCCCCCCGGGGCCAGAAATGCCAAAGAAATCAGGCATTCTGTCCCGGGGGGGGGGGGCATAAAAGTCTTCAAAATAATGATCTCCCTTAGGAAGTGACCCTTGCCCAAGGGGTCGCTTCCTTTCAAGAAAAAATATATCCCGGGTGTCTAGTGGGGGCATTCCTGCTGCACGATCGCAACGCTGTGCGTGATCGTGCAGGAGGAATGCCCTGCATTGAGACATCAGGGGAGAGGAAACACTCTTTCCTCTCCCCCGATGCCTCAATGCGAACAGATCTGGCCCCCACGCCTCACCGGAGCACAAAAACTCACCTCTTCCTCTAACTGCCGCCTGTAAACAAATGGTTTCCAGGCGTCCAGCGCTTCCTGATGACGTCGGCGTGCGCTGTGCGTGCTGATGTCACAGGATCACCGAGGGGGGGTTCGGGGTGGCGGAAGCTCTTCCACTGCCATCCCCCTTTGTGGCACAATGTTGGGCTACCCATGGGTGGGTGCCATAACGGAGTGGTTCCGTCATGAGCACACGCCCACCGTGGCTCATGACGGCACCACTCCGTCACGAGCACCGAAGGGGTTAAAAAGCAATAACAAGTCAGGAAAAATACGAGTTAATAATATACTTTCGCATAAACATCACCTGTATCCTTAAACTCGTGCCCTCTCCTCTTTGTTACCCTTATCATAATCCTAACAGAGCTTTGATGAAACATTAATCTTCTTTCCCCGAGTATGTAAGTGTTTATTGCACAGTTCCCAAGACTTCTTATCTGACTCTGTATACTCTTGACTAAAATTACCTTTAACCATACATTTCCTAAGTCACGTCTCTATTGTGAATAGAATACGTGCTTGTGTGCTGTGATCGTAACCTGTTCAAGGATTGTTAAACATGTTTTCCCATTTAACTAAAACTTGCTGATCTTGTGTTTTGCTTTCTGGTGAACTGTCACCCACTTTGCATCCTTGTGAAGCCGAGACCTGTACTGCTCTTTAACTATGTATAGTTCTGCACGGCTCTTTACTGATGTCTGTGGTAGTGAGATTTCTTTGTATTTTGTACTTTCCTTAACAGTTGCTGTAGCATTGCTACCGTTTCATTAACCTCATCATGGGCAGATGGCAATCCCTCATGTGTTGTCTTGATTAAGTCTAATCTGGACAGCTTATTAGGAATCATCTTGTCTCCTGGTAGAGTGACAACAGGAGTGTTGTCTGAATTAAGGGTGTAGGAATATTTAGGAGGAAAGCCTGTGGGAGGCTTTCTACCTTGTTTGGTTGCATTTATTGCTGCTAATATGGCTGTGTCGATCTTCATCTGAGATCTGTTGTGGAAAGGTTGGTCGCACACTGCTCGTCACACCAGCAAGTTGCCCCAAAGGACTGTGGTAAATGTAGTGGCGACGGCGGGTACGCCTATGCCACGATGTATAAAAGAACAGTATGTGTTGCGTTAGCCATCCCTGGACACGTGTTTCGAGGTAGTTGCCTCTCGTCAGCAGGGAGCAGGTCAATGTAAAGGGGTGCCGTGTGGACTGCCAAAATGTAATTAAAACAGGTCAAGTACCTCTCATGGCGCGCAGGTGCAGATCCAAGGCTCGTCAGCCCGTTGGCTCAAGGGAGCCGTAATAAATTGTGGAAAGGTTGGTCGCACACTGCTCGTCACACCAGCAAGTTGCCCCATGTGTTGTCTTGATTAAGTCTAATCTGGACAGCTTATTAGGAATCATCTTGTCTCCTGGTAGAGTGACAACAGGAGTGTTGTCTGAATTAAGGGTGTAGGAATATTTAGGAGGAAAGCCTGTGGGAGGCTTTCTACCTTGTTTGGTTGCATTTATTGCTGTTAATATGGCTGTGTCGATCTTCATCTGAGATCTGGTTAGGACTGCTGCTCTGACAGTCTGAATTTCAGCCTTCACAGCTAAGTCCGTCGCACCATTCCTTTTGGCGTGAAATTCATCACACTGATGGCCCAAAGTCAGCCTCACATGGACCAATGGAAGCTTATCTTGTAAGACAGCTACCTTTCCCTAGAGCTGTTTATTCTAAATAGGTTATCCCATTGAATCCTTGAATCCATTCAATCGCCAGTGTTGCAAGTCATCAATGTACCCTTACACACAGTAGGATGAATGGACACTGTTAGTGTGGGGACTGATGGGTCAGCCTTCTGTAATACAAGTACTAGGGCATGAAGTTCTGCATGCTGTGCTGTTGTGCAGTGCTATCGCCTAAGATCTTAGTGTGGGTGCGCAGCGGATGGAATTCACCAGCTTTCACTACACCGTGCAGAGTCACAGAGGCTGTGGAGTACTTATATATCTTTTTCCTACAGCTGGTTGAACAAAGCAATACGAATTGACCTTGCTCAGCTAAAACATTTTGAGTTCGAGCAACATTCTTTTCATATTGTAGAAAAGCTTATTTACAACGAGTGAGATCACACTGAAACTTTACATTTACTGCACTTAAGGAAGGTCCACTGCGCCCATCTCGGGTGTAGCGCACAAGCATTAGAAATGCCTGCTTTAATGGCTGCCTCTAGTTGTGGTATGGGAGAAACCACAATCATGAGTTTTCCCTGCTTCAAAGCGTACTCCTTTAAAATAGCTATCTGTACAGCTGCAAGGACTTGTTCAATGGAAGCAAAACGTGCTTCAGCTGGAGAATAAAAGTGAGACTTGTATGCTACAGGAACGGTCTCTTCCCTCATTGTAGGTCACATAAGTATAACCTGGCTGGTTTGGTATGGCTCAGAGAACTAGGTTGGTCTTACTGTCCCAAATTTGTAACTATTTTGTCTCTAACATGTTTGCTTTCAGAGCACACATGATATCAGTGTGTTTGTTCATCTACTGTTTTGCTGAAAATGTGGGAGAAATCAAGTCTTACAAGGGTTTCACTCGCTCAGCATAGGGAGGCAAGTACGTTTGTACAAAGTTAAGGAATCCAGAAGGTTTTGCAACTTCTTCGGCATGTTGGGAGCATGCAGGGTATCACTCTTCTGTAGAAAATCAGAAGCCAAACCCCCCCTCCTCATTAGGTAACTTGTATCCAATGAAGGTCACCGCAAGGTAGGCAATCTTTGTTTTTTAAAGTTAATATTGTAATGTGTATGTGATGTTAACATTATTTCAATTCTCTAAGTCATCGTCAGTGAGATAGATATCATCAATATCTATCTCATGATAAGTATTATCATACCACGGGATATGATTGTAAGATCTCCACGATGAGCGATGAAAATAAGCCAGGACTGTTCTTACATCCCATAGGCAAGCACTGAAACGAGAACTGCACCCCTTTTAAACTAAAGGTGGTTAGATGCTCACTTTCAGGTGCTATGATCTGACTAAAAAATCATTGGAGATGTCCAGGGTTATTTTGTATTTTTTCTGAACCAGGTTCATCATTAAACCTGCGCTATGCATGTTTTGCACTGCATATGTATGCGTATATAAGTTCAAATTCCTATAGTCTAAAACTACTCTGTAGGATCCGTCTGGTTTGGAGATGGGAAAAAGGGGTATGTTCATTGGTGAAAAACAAGGCACTATTGTGCCCTGATATTGTAAATGACCTAATATTGCTTTTATACCACGCTTTGCATCTGGCTTTGAAGAGTATTGAGCTTGTGCTTGAGGTTCGCTGCATAAGGGAAAAACATGGGGCATAGATGGTTTAGCCCACCCGCTTTGTTTCTGTATAAGGCCAGAGTCTGCTTAACAGCCCATTCACTGGTCTAAATTTCCCTGATGTCTTTAAGCACTATGAGAGAAAAAGCTACTCTTATTACTTCCTCCCCCTGGAACACATCCCTAATAAAGACTGGAGGACAGCCATCCTCAGCTAGTATAATGTCATAATCTTCAGATAAATGAGGACAGAAGACTGCTTTAATAATGCATGGTATATTCCATTCAATTAGTATCCCTAAATTATAAACCCTATCATGAGGAAATAAATGTTTATCTGGAGTCTCAACTCGTATGAAGTCTTCAGTTGGACTCGCCACCAGAAGCCTCTGAAGAGTCTGATGCACTATTGTGACTTCTGCTGTGCTGTCTAGAAGTACTCTTGCCCAAGTCTTGTTTTACCAGAGAATCTTTAGCTGTATCGGCATATTTAATAAAAAAGTCCCGCTACTTTCTTCTTCTTAACTGGAGTCTTAAAGTCCAAACCTTTCTCGTCCCTCTTCATGCCGAGTTCAGCCTCTCGTCCTGTTCGCCTTTTCTTCAATTCTCCTCCTTTCTTTGATACTTGGATCGATTCCCTTTCTCTGCTCATTTATCGTCACTTTCTTGAAAAGTATGTGGACAGAGGATATCAGATTACTGATACCATTCTGTTTTTTTAATTTTTTCATAGTCTCTTAACTTATAACCACCTCTACCAGATTCCCAAAATACAGGCAATCCACTCCATCTTTGTTCTTGCTCTCTCTCCCCGACTGTTTCTTTCTACCTTTCATTGCAGATTTCTTTTTAACAGAACCATCAGTCTCTTTTAGGTTTTAAATGTGGCATAATGGTTTGTGTGCCTAAGGTATCACGACCCACAGAGATATACACTTCTGCAATTATTTTTGGTAGTTACCCTTCATGATCTTGAATTAGAACGTCTTCCAGTCCCTGGCATATGACCAGAACTAAGCTTCCCCCTTAATGTTGCCCAGGTTGATTTAGAAAACTGTTAAGAAGTTCACTATTGACTTCAATTCTAAGTTAGAGTTGGTGTGCTCATTTTGTACCTGTTTCAGTACCTCAGGGAGAACTGCTATTGAAGGCGTGCCATGTGTGCTAGTGTAAATGCATGCAAATATGCTTTCCCAAGTGTTATATTCCTCTTTAGGTAGCACCATCCTAAGAGGAGAAAACATAGTCAATATCCTGTGTTTGTATTGGGGTGCCATATGCGGATAGACCTCTTCCAACTGGTTGGGCTTGTGAACTATCCAGAATGCAATTTCATAACATTTTGTGGTCCTCTTGCCCATGATAGCGTTTATAGTCTGTTGACTAATTTATTGTACCTGCCTCTGAACTGCTGGTCCAGCTGCGAGAGTTGGTCTAGAGTTGATGGCACTTAGTGCAAACTGTACAAGTCTCCTATATATTGTGACTGTGTAATTCATGATTCCTATGACATCAGGGAGTGCTATTGTGTCAGGATGTGGAAAGGGTGTGTAGCCAGCTAGTACTGGCCACATAGCCGCATCCTTACTCAGGTGTCCCAAACGGACATTCCTATCTGTGTGTGGTAATTGACCAACAAATCAGTTTTTTGTGTTCCCGCTAAGTCAAAGGGATTTCCAGATCTTGGAATGCCCTATAGCAGGCAAGCGGTGCTGCACATCTATTAGCTTGAAACTGCCTGCGTAAGCTGCTATTACAAAAGTAACTGCGGACACCTTGAAGCTTGAGATGCTGAGTAACTGCTTCACAGTATTTGGCTCCTATTGCATTAGGGGCCGCCATGTAATCAAATTGAATCAAGTGAAATGGATTCAAAGATTTAGAACTTTGTAAAATTCAAGCTTGACAAATCTATGTCAATAGGTTCTGCCTTATTTCCTGTAGGAGGTAACCATGATTAGGTCTTCATGATAGCTTAATAATGGTTCACATGTGCATGCATATCAAGAAGAAACTACTCACGTTTTCCCAAACAATTCAGGCTTGGCGTTGGACTCCACTGTTAGGTAAACTAAGACTTTGGCTTAACTCTACAAGGTTTGTTTGCACACTCACGGGTAACACGAGTGAACTAAGTTCAATGCACCAATGCTTGAATTTGAAATATAGGTTATTGTAGCCCTGCACAACTCCACCCAATACTTAGTTAAAGTGGAGTCAATGTTTTGGGGTTACGAATAGTCCCTAAAAAGGGATCTAGGAACGCCATGGTGATTGGAAAGAAACCTATTTCATACTACCTAATATCATGCAAACAAACTGCACTAAGAAAAAGACACCTTAACTACAAAGCGTTTTAAGGGGGGGCGGAGCTTGCCGGCACCGAAAATGGTCACCTAAGCTGAGAGCTCCGTTGTGCCATCTAGCAACTCGTCAGGAATCCTGCATTGGAGTAACCACAGTACCTGAAACTACTCTGCCCTGGAAATCGGTGGACTGTCCCCACACACTGGTTGTGTTTTGATCGACGGAGGTGGCCGAAATACGGAGCTGCGCGACGTGATCTCCTGGATCGAGCACGGCCAAGCGGGCCCTACAGAGACGTGGTGAGGGGAGCTCTGCCCGGAGCCGCTGACCCAGAGTGGCAGACTTAATGTCTACCTGCGAGAAGCACCTGAGAACGCGGCAGCTCCTTGCGGAGGCGTGTAGTGAGTGCCTGATCAAAGCTCGGCGTGAGGCTGCCGCCGTGTCGTTGGATGTGGATGGACGACCGTGGCCTACTGGGCGCCCAGGCCTGGATTGAGAGGTGAAGCCGCCCGGGATGTTTAGCGCTCCGGACCCTGCCCAGTGCGGAGTTCCAGCCCCACAGTAAGTCCCGCACCCCCCCTTCACTGGATCGGGGGAAATCTGTAGGCGCGAACGCCACTGGGTGGAGACAGCGTGAACTCGGCTCAGCGCGGGTGCGTCGGGCCCTGGGACGAGCTGTGACAGGTCCTCAACCAATAACTGTTGCGGTGCCCAACAGAGGGACACAATTGATCCTGACCTCCCCGGAAAGCTGTGGGCATTTGAGGCAGTATTACTGTGCAGAGATACCGGTGGTACCCCCGCATCCCTGCTGAGGGCCTGATGTGGGGCCACGTGATACCTGGGACGCAGAGGTGGACTGCACCAGCTACCAAAGTGTGTGTATGGAAGTGGAGATCAGCACGGGCCCAGACCACGACCTATTGCGTAGCACACACTGTCGCCCGGCGTTTGTAGGACACGTGGACACGCAGCTGGGTGAGTCTCTAGTCGTAAGCGCATAACTCATAACGCTCCATTAACCATGCTTGCATGCAGCTCGGGCTGGGGGGGCTGATTGATCTGCCATTTGGGAGAGAGGCAACACGACGTTTGCTGCACCTTGCACTGGCGAAAGTCCTGAGCGGACCGGTTCCTCAAGCTCGAGTGGAGGAGAGCCTAGCCCGACATAGTTGGCCACGCAACAAAGTGTGCTGCGAGTGTGGTACCCACGTCCTCATAATGGGGAAAGTAGATAAATCCCTGACGAAATTAACCTTCGACCAGCGAAAATCAAGGACCAGAGACAACACACCGGAGGAGGGCCCTGACATGCAATATGAGACCCCGGAGCAGGTCAAAGGAGATATCCGCACTATGCTGGCTTCCATACAGAAAAGCCTGCAGGCAAGTCTAACCGCCATAGACTCTAAATTGGACTCTCTGTCGTACCGGATGGACAGGATGACAGAGCGTATGGACAAGCAAGTAGAGAGGATAGATATGGCGGAACGCAGAGTTACCGAAGTGGAAGAGGCACAGTCAGAAATGAACAGTACAGAAGCATATGACCAAAGCGCTACAAACCCTGCAAGATAAGGCGGAAGACCTCGAAGCCCGTTCCCATAGATGTAACATACGTATTACGGGTCTGCCAGAGTCAACGCAAGTGGGGAACATGGAGCTGTTTGTGGAAAAACTGCTCCACACCCTGCTGAGCCCCGACAAGTTTTCTTCCATGTTCGTTGTGGAAAGAGCACACCGCTCCCTGGGTCCGAGACCTACCCCGGGGGCCCGACCATGACCTATCATTGCTAAACTCCTGAACTACAGGGACCGGGATAATGACTTGAGGCTAGCTAAAGAAAAACAATCCTTACAGTTTGAAGGATCTGCGACCTCGCTTTATCCTGACTTTACAGTTTGAGTACAGGAAGCCCGCAAGCAATTGGCTCCACTCAAGAAGCAACTGCGAGATCAGCATATCGACTACGCCATGTTATACCCGGAAAGATTCCGAATTAATAGGCAGGGACAGTCTAGGATCTTCACAGACCCCAAGGCATTGCAGAAGGCGCTGAAGGAGTGGGCAAGAGACAGACGGAGGGGCCCGGAGCTTGTTGCGATAGAAGGCACTGATGGGGGAAGGCTGGATGAACAGGACTAGCGAGAGAGCCCTCCTTCGGGACAGATAAGATAGGGACATTTGGGGGTGGCTTGATAATACTGTTGTTGTGATGTATACTGATGCAGGGCTACAGTTGGGGGTTGCGATGGAGCTCGCTGGAGGTCTGGGGAAGGTTCACATGCCTCAAAAGTGATGTCAGCTGCACCAGTTGCTCAGGGAAGAGCGCTGTGCCTCCTAAGAGGACAAGGAGAATAACTGGGACACTTGTTTAAATTTCTTTATTGGGAGTTTTACTTTTCATGGTACAGAATTACACATCTTTATTAATACATGATGACAGGTGTATGCAGACCGTTGAATGGTGGAACAATCATCGCATCGTATATGTTACATCACATATAAGAAACAGTAAAATGGAATGGAGATTACATTGCAGATGAACTATTACGGGCAGTGGTAGGTTGCCTGGTGTATGCATATGCAGATTTCCGCGAGGTGTGGGTTGATATTCAGTCCCCAGCTCTATCCCTGTACACCTTCTTTGCTATTGTCCATGAGTTTGTTCCCTAATCGGATAAGCCGACTACATGGGGTCGGGAGGAAAAACATAGAACAGTTAACTAAAGAGGGAGGTGGAGGGGAAAGGGGGGTCGGGAGCTTACGGATTGTATCAGGGTATTTGTTTAGTTTGTGGCTGATTCTGGTTTGCTCGTTACGGAGCCGTGGCATCAGTGGCAAGGGGAGGGAGCCCAGGGGGGCTGCGTCTCCCATTGTGAAATGGGGTGGTATTCCAATGGGGACTTAGCACGTAGTCGGCCCATCATATCGCATGGTTGTTACTCGTTGGTGTTTGTTTGCGCCGTGGGGGACAGGGGTGGAGTTTGGGATTGGGATTGCATGGCCATTGGTGAGTCCTCTTGGGTTGTTTCTCGAACAAATTGGAACAGGAGTTGAGCCCACTCCATGGAGATGGGATGCTTACGAATCCCTTTCACCTCCTCATCTCTCAGTGGATCTTCCTCTGCTGCCCCCCACTTTTTTACAGCGCCTATCCAGGCTGCTCCCGGGGGTCCCGCCGGGGCCCTCCAATGCATGGCTATGCCACGTTTCGCTAAAAGCATAGCTAGGGAAGCAATCCTGCATTGCACCTTTTCTGTCTTCCGCCTGCGGAAGACACCTATGGCGCTTGCCTCCCACGTTGAAATGTTCATGAGGTTGATTGTCGCCCTTAGGGTCTGATGTACCCTATCCCAGTACTGTAGGAGTGTGGGACAGTCCCAAAACATGTGTTTAAAAGTCGCCTCGGGTGTTTGGCATCTGGGGCATGCAAAATGTGTATCGGGGTAAAATCGGTGGAGCCGGTGAGGTGTTAAGTATGTGCGATGTAAAATATTGAATTGAATGTTTTTGAAACGTGCATTCCTAGAAACCTTTTTGGGGTATACTAGTGCCTTTTCCCATTCTCTGTCGTGGAGCACCCGTCCTTTCTCGTCCTCCCATTTCTGGTGTAGGGCTTGTATAGGGGTTGTGAGCAGTTCCTGGATCGCTTTGTAATGCCAAGTGACTAAGTGCCTCCCCACGCCCATGCGCCAAATTGTGTGCAACACCGGGTTTGTCGGTGGTTCTCCCTCAGCGAGATCCTAGCAGTGTTGGGCGCTATCTATTAATCGTCTATGGACCAGAAATTGTCCTGGGGGGAGATTGTAGCTTCCCCTCATTTGGGCATATGTTTTCAGCTGTCCCTCCTCGAACAGGGACTCAACCGCTGTCACCTCATGCTCAGTCCATATCCGGAGGGCGCTGGAGGTATAATATTTCTCCCACTGAGGGAATCCCACCAATGGAAGCAATGGGGAGTAGAGGGGCTGACCTCTTGACATATGGTGTATGCGCATCATGCATTTTAGGGCTATCGCTACCTGCAGGGGATGTGTACTCGTAGGCTTGGTACCCGGCATCAGTAATCTCCGGAGGGCCGGGAGAGGTATCCAGCCATCGTTGGAGAATGTCTCCTCTATGTGGTGCTTTGCCGTCCAATGGGACAGCCACTGTAGTTGGGTTGCTAGGAAGTAAGCTTCAAAGGAGGGGACTCCCAGACCTCCTTGCGTTGTGGGTAAATAAAGGGTTTGTAGGGCTACCCTGTGTCTATCACCTCCCCATATTAATGTTGTAAGTAGTGTGTCTAGTTCTTGAAAAAAGGAGCGAGGCGGTATCACTGGGAGATTAGTAAATGAGTAGAGTAGCCTGGGCACCATGATCATCTTCGCTAGAGCTACTTGCCCTATGGGGGTCAAGGGCAGGGTCCTCCAGAAGGCGACTGCCGTATGCAGCCCGGCCAATGTCTTGCGGTAATTTCCTTCATAGAGGCTCTCGGGCGAGTGATACAGCCGCACTCCCAGGTATCGGGGTGTCGCAGCATTCCAACCGAGTGTCTGGAGCCCAATCGTTATCTCCGAGGGGGCTAGGTGGGGGCTTAGCGGAAAGACTTTGAGTCCAGAGACCTCTGCAAAGCCTTGCAATATTGTCCATATCGGCGTAAGGTCGCTTGTTATATCCCGCACATAGATCAGGAGATCATCGGCGTATATTGATATGCTATGCATTGTGTCCGCAAATGTAATGCCCCACGTCTCACCCCCCTGACGCAAACAAATGGCCAGGGGTTCCACTGCCAGGGCGAAAAGGAGGGGAGACAAGGGGCATCCCTGCCTCGTCCCCCGCTCCACTGGGAATGGAGCTGAGATGTACTTCCCACTCTCACCCTAGTCGTGAGGCCCCTATAGAGGAGTTGTGTGTATGTCAGCAGGGTTGGACCGACTCGTACTCTACGGAGGAATGCAAATAGGTATGGCCATAGTAGTGTATCGAAGTCCTTTTCGAGATCTAGAATTAGGCATGCGGCTTGCAGGAAGTGATCTTTCGCTCTGTCTTGTATATGGAAGAGTCTCCGTATATTCTGTGAGACGCTACGCCTGGGGAGAAAACCGTTTTGGTTTGGGTGGATCAATTGTGGGAGGACTTGAATGTACCGATCCGCTAAAATTTTCCCTAAAATTTTCCCTAAAATTTTGCAGTCTGCGTTGAGAAGGGTTATAGGCCTATTTGAGGACGGGAGAGTGGGATCCCTATGTGGTTTGAGGAATGTTACCAGGGTAGATTCCCTGAGTGAACTGGGAAGTGCACTTCTTGGTAACGCGTCTTCATACATGGAACGAGCCATGGGGTCAGTTGACCTGAGAAGGTGGTATAGTATTCCAGGGGAAGACTGTCCATTCCTGGGGCCTTGCGTCGTGCTAGTGCCCTAATTGCATGGGTTACGTCCGGAGTTTGTATCTGTGCCTCTAGCGCCTTCCCATCTGCCGATGGGATGCTTGGTAGAGGCAGCGCGTGGAAGAACTGGGGCAACGCCAGTTGTGATGACTGTGGCGGAGCCCGATAGATTCCTGTATAATTGTCGTGGAAAATGCGTAGTATATCTACTTGTGACTGCTTAGGGACACCCGTCGCATCTATCAATTCTGTAATCGGATGTATGTACGTATCTTGTTTCGCTAGCCAGGCTAGGAGTGTTCCCGCCCTGTTTCCCTTCCGATGTACTCTGGCGGCATAGGTCCTAAAATTGTATTTACGAAGGTCTCTCATAGTTTCCGCGTAAGTTGTTTTTGCTATCGCCACTTGCTCCGAGGTAGCTACCCCTTTATTCATGCTTTTGGTTAGGTCCACCAATCTTGTTTCCGCTGTTTGTAACAATTGCTCTAGTGTTTTGCGCACCCCTACTATGTGTTGGATGCAGTGTCCCCTAGCCTCAACCTTAAACGCATCCCATTCTATCGATCTGGATGAGGCTGTGCCTGCGTTTAATGTGAAGTATTCCTGTATGTGGTTGTCGTGTGTGTGACAGAACACCTGGTCAGTGAGGCACGGGGGGTGGGGCGGCCTCCATCTGAGGATCACTGTATGTGCATCATGATCAGATAGTACTCTGCCCACATAGTCTGTGTGCTGTATTTGAGGGAGCGAACATAAAGGGTCAACCCATATGAAGTCACTGGGACCTGGGTATGGAACAGTATAAAGGAAAGTGGTCCCAGCATACAGTTCATTCAAAAACAAAACATTAGCATTATTGAAACATAATTTAGACGGATAACTCAAAAAAGTTCGAATGTTATTTAATCACATCGAACACGTAACATTCTTTCAAAATTGAATCAGAAGAATTTTTAAGCAACAATTTGAAAAAGTAAAACACGTGCCCAAGGGAAGGGAGGGGGGTGAGTGAAATAGTGCAGAATTTGGAAGGAAGTGAATACAGTGTTAAAGGTTACTGAATTACACTTAAATTGGACGGCATTCAAGAATCACTGCCGTATTTTGAACATAGATTCAATCATAGTCACAGTATTAACAATTCGGAAAAGTGCCATATAGAAACAATCACAGTACATCATGTACTGTTGACGGTGTTGGCAAAAGATGTTGAGTCGACGTTTCGACCCCTTGAGTGTTGTAGGTATTAAGTGGAACCTTACGGGGTGGGGTCTTCATCAGGACTGGGAAAGACACAAAGGAAGGGTGGGCACCTGAAGGAACAAAAGTTTAAATGAGTGGGGACTCATCAATCTTTCATTTGGCGGAAGCTACAACATATTAAATTAATTTGAGAACAAAATAAAAGTTACCATGTCCGAGGGTGGACAAGCCTCTAAGACGTCCGCAGGTCGTCAAAGAGAGAGGGAAAAATCCTCGGCGGTAACGGACTGGCGTGGAGAGTGGTTGAAACCTGAAATTAAGTAAGGTGAGTCAGACTGGTGAACCAGACTAGTCAGTTCAATAAATGGTCGCTCCCAACGTTGGCGGGAAATAATTACCATCGACCACAACTCGTGGGGGTTAAGTCTTAGGATTCATGGAAAAGCATAGCCTGGAGATTAATCCGGGTTTAGGGGATGGTTGAACTGCTGGAGAAAAATCACTGCTAGTTCACACAAAGGAACGAATCTACACAGGGAAAAAAAGACAATTCAGAAATTGTGACAGGGAGAGCGCCTGCTAATACAAAAGTGCTGAAGAAATCACTATGGAGGTGGGATAAACATGATTTCAAAGAAATGGATAGATCAGTAATAAAGAGAAGTAGAACTTCTCATTGTTATTCACGAGTCCCGTAGGATCACGTAGAATGGGTATAAGAGCATCGCTAGTACTCGAAAACACATAAATTACCGTGGGAGAGGGCAAAGTGTCGAGAGCCGACACGGCATGTCACATACTACATGCAGACACAAAATAAATCATTTTGGGCAGAGCAGGATGTCTCGGACAAAATCAAAAGGTCAAGGAGCCAGCATGAAAGGGGGGTAGGAGCTTACCCTGAGTCTCAGCGTCCGCTGCATCAATGGATGGGAAGTGCTTGCCCCGGGCGCATCATTTAAATAAGGAGACGCGCGGTGAACGCGTGGTCTCCGTTAACGTGATTCTTGAATGCCGTCCAATTTAAGTGTAATTCAGTAACCTTTAACACTGTATTCACTTCCTTCCAAATTCTGCACTATTTCACTCACCCCCCTCCCTTCCCTTGGGCACGTGTTTTACTTTTTCAAATTGTTGCTTAAAAATTCTTCTGATTCAATTTTGAAAGAATGTTACGTGTTCGATGTGATTAAATAACATTCGAACTTTTTTGAGTTATCCGTCTAAATTATGTTTCAATAATGCTAATGTTTTGTTTTTGAATGAACTGTATGCTGGGACCACTTTCCTTTATACTGTTCCATACCCAGGTCCCAGTGACTTCATATGGGTTGACCCTTTATGTTCTCTACTTCAGAGCAGGTGCACACCTGCGAGGTCTTTCAAGTGATTAATCACTCCATAGAAGATGGCAGAGAGTGAGACTCTTTCTTACACAGAGGATTATATAAATCGATTGTTACAGGACCCTGCTAATCAATTTTTATCATCTGATACCCCCAATATTGACTTTACACTGAACGATAAGGTTGCACGTCTAGAACGCCTTGAGAAGAAGTTAATACGCACTCGCCTTCATGGCCACTTACTCACGAAATATTTACAGGCAAATGTGATACCAGTCGGGCTACAAATTAAGAACGAACCAGCGATTTTTGTTGATATCCCAAAATTCAAGGAAGGCTTTAGCTTTGTGGCCAACAACGCTTCAAGACACTGGATGGTGTTGGGAGTCGAGACGGCAGCGGAGCAAGTACAATCATTGACCAGAGAAATTTCCTCCCTTAAACAGGAAATTGCCGGTGACTCTACCTTAGCCAACGCCAAGGAAGCCTTGGCTAACTTGGCTAAATCTTTGAAAGACTTCGAGCTCACCACTCAGAACAAGAAATTGGACAAACTTGCGAAAGACATTCGCTTTTATGAGAAAAAGAACACATATCCTTACCTATCAGAGGATTATTACAAGCAGGACAATCAAGGCAGATTCACAGGCAGAGGTAGAGGTTCCTACAGAGGCAGAAGGAATTTTACCAACTTTTCTGAATCTTCAGGTAGCTCTGGAAGTGACAACGAGCAACCATCCACCAGCTCTGACCAAAGCTATCGTGAAAATTGGTATCCCCCACAAGGCTATTACCCTCCCTCTTTTTTAGACGAGGGCCAATGGAGACCACCCAGAGGACGGGGTCCTTGGCAACGGGGCCCTCAGAGAGGTCGACAATCCAACACAACCAACTGGGACAGAGGCAGGGCGACGGCAGGCAAGCAGGTGCGTTTCCAGACGGAGAACCATGGAGAGATATCAACCAGACGCAAGGTCTACAGATGGTAGAGAAGGATAACCCATTGGTGAATATTTCATCATATACGTTGACGGAAGATGAAGAACGCGTACTCTCAAAGGGGCTCTCCTTCATACCAACGTCTCACCCTAATAGCTTTGATACTAAGGTTGAATTACACGCCTTTTTCAGAAAGATACGTTTAAGGTATTTCTTCAAACACTCTACTTCTGATGCGCTACAGTCGGCCACTGGACTGAGGCCCCCCTCCACTTTTGTCCCACCTACGAGTGCGATGTCCAACAAGATCTTGGCTTATGAAAACATGGTACTTTCCGACGTAAATAAGCTATTGGGTAACTACAAACATACCATCCCCAACACCAGAAAATTGGAACGAACTGCATTAACCAAATTGAAGAACAATAGAGATATTGTAATAAAGGCTGCGGACAAGGGTGGTGCGATCGTCATTCAAGACACCACGGCATATAAGGATGAGATTCTGAGGCAACTTCAAGATGGCGTGAGCTATTCTAAATTACGATCTGATCCAACTAAAGAACTGGCAGAAGAAATTTTACAAATCACCTCCGAGGCTTATGGTCTAGGTATACTCAGCAAACTTGAGTTTGAGTATCTCAACCAGAAATACCCTCGTTTACCGACCATATACACCCTACCCAAGATCCATAAAGATCTCCAGCAACCACCTGGACGCCCGATTGTTTCGGGATGCGGCTCCTTACTGGAACCATTATGTAAATATGTTGATTTCTTCCTGAAACCACTGGCAGAGGAAACTGAGGCCTACCTTAGGGATACGATGCAGACGATCAACTTGGTCGACCAACTACCCTTCGATCCAAATACCCAGCTACTGGTGACCTGCGACATCGTTTCCTTGTATACTAGCATTCCCCAGATACCGGCACTGGAGGTGATGACCGAAGCCCTCAACACCAGACCAGCACCAATGAGAGTTCCAACTGAATTTATAATTCAACTCTTGACTATTGCTATGCAAAAATTTTTTTTTATCTTTCAAGGAGACTTCTACTTTCAAACTAAAGGTGTTGCCATGGGAGCTGCCTTTGCTCCTGATCTAGCAATAATCTTCATGGATCACTTTGAGCGTCAATTTATCTTCGCTAACAATCCTTTCTCTGGCAAGATCAATTTATGGAGACGCTACATCGACGATATTCTCCTAATTTGGAATGGTGACCTCACGGAATTGGCGGTTTTCCATGAATGGCTAAATTTATGCAACGACAATATCCAGTTCACGATACATTCGCATGCCAAAGAACTTGCCTTCCTGGACATCAAAATCTTTTGTGAAGACAACAAATTGCACACAACGTTGTATCGAAAACCCACAGAACGTAATTCCCTACTTAGATACAGTAGCCACCACCCACGTGGCCTTAGGGATAACCTACCCTTTGGACAGTTTTTGAGGATACGAAGAAATTGTACCAAAAAGGAGGATTACTTTGTGGAATCTGAGGACCTGAGCAATCGTCTACTATCAAGGGGATACCCCAGGAGACTGGTTAAGAAAGCTCGCAAGAGGGCATGGTTCAATCCCCGTGAAACCCTGCTAACACCTAAAGCTAAACAAGATACAGCATTGCAGAGACTGATTTGTGTCACTACTTTTTCAACACGGAGTAATGAAATTAAGAAAGTGATTAATAAACATTGGGAGTTAGTAGCTGATGACATCGACCAACCAAACCCGCCGATGCACTCCTTCAAGAAAGCGAGAAATGTAAAGGACTATGTAGTCCACTCGTTTCTTGAAACAGCGACAACACCAACCATCCAAGGACTTTGGAATCTACCACCAGTGATCGGACACTTTAAGTGTGGCCACTGCAAGGCCTGTGATTCCACTGACCCGACAAAGATCTTCACCTATAGAGGACACACGATAACTCTCAGTTCTTTTACGAATTGTAACTCCTCTGATGTGATTTATTGTATCAGTTGCCCTTGCAATTTACTCTACATTGGGCAGACACAACAAAAGGTGAAAGCTAGAATTCTACAGCACCATAGCAGAATCCGGTGCAACGTGGCGGGAGCCCCCCTCGTTGAACACTGTACCTCAAAAAATCATAAACCAGATGATCTCAAATGGCTAGTTCTCGAGAAAGTCAAGCTGGGCCCCAGAGGCGGCAACCTAACAGCCATTCTCAATGTGAGAGAATCTAAATGGATGTCTATGATGGACACGGTGGCCAATGGGCTTAATGAACTTGATGGCAGTAACGCCCAATTAGCAGTCCTCCGGGTTTGATTAATCTGAGCTAGTTCTGGCTCTGTTTTTGATGTGTTCCGTCTCTCCCCTCTTAAGGAGCCATTATGTCTGCCACTTATATGAGAAGTCCACTTTGTTACCTCTCCTTCCATCTACCAGCACACATTTGATAACATATTTTGTTCTATGAATAGGGCTGGTTGTACCGGGAGCAGCTGGCTATCACCCAGCAGACACAGTATCATACGCTATCATGCTTACCTTTTGCCATGCCTAATTGCTACTATACACTGTGATTGTTTGGACATTTTGTATGTGGATATATGCTTTCTTCCCAACAGGATTATCACCATGTACTGTTTGGGTTTCTCTGATTTTGTATTGATGTAAATTGTTTAAACCGTACTGCACATTGTTTACACTATTAACATTGTTTTAAAATGGGCGATCAATACCTTTCTAGTTGTTCTGTTTGACTCATGCGTTACGTTTTCTACCATGTCCACAACTTCCTAATACGCTGTCAACTCCGTGACGCTACCGATTATAGTCTTTTCTCCTTGACGGTTGCCAACCGGCATCTAGCGCCAGCACGTTAACGGAGACCACGCGTTCACCGCGCGTCTCCTTATTTAAATGATGCGCCCGGGGCAAGCACTTCCCATTCATTGATGCAGCGGACGCTGAGACTCAGGGTAAGCTCCTACCCCCCTTTCATGCTGGCTCCTTGACCTTTTGATTTTGTCCGAGACATCCTGCTCTGCCCAAAATGATTTATTTTGTGTCTGCATGTAGTATGTGACATGCCGTGTCGGCTCTCGACACTTTGCCCTCTCCCACGGTAATTTATGTGTTTTCGAGTACTAGCGATGCTCTTATACCCATTCTACGTGATCCTACGGGACTCGTGAATAACAATGAGAAGTTCTACTTCTCTTTATTACTGATCTATCCATTTCTTTGAAATCATGTTTATCCCACCTCCATAGTGATTTCTTCAGCACTTTTGTATTAGCAGGCGCTCTCCCTGTCACAATTTCTGAATTGTCTTTTTTTCCCTGTGTAGATTCGTTCCTTTGTGTGAACTAGCAGTGATTTTTCTCCAGCAGTTCAACCATCCCCTAAACCCGGATTAATCTCCAGGCTATGCTTTTCCATGAATCCTAAGACTTAACCCCCACGAGTTGTGGTCGATGGTAATTATTTCCCGCCAACGTTGGGAGCGACCATTTATTGAACTGACTAGTCTGGTTCACCAGTCTGACTCACCTTACTTAATTTCAGGTTTCAACCACTCTCCACGCCAGTCCGTTACCGCCGAGGATTTTTCCCTCTCTCTTTGACGACCTGCGGACGTCTTAGAGGCTTGTCCACCCTCGGACATGGTAACTTTTATTTTGTTCTCAAATTAATTTAATATGTTGTAGCTTCCGCCAAATGAAAGATTGATGAGTCCCCACTCATTTAAACTTTTGTTCCTTCAGGTGCCCACCCTTCCTTTGTGTCTTTCCCAGTCCTGATGAAGACCCCACCCCGTAAGGTTCCACTTAATACCTACAACACTCAAGGGGTCGAAACGTCGACTCAACATCTTTTGCCAACACCGTCAACAGTACATGATGTACTGTGATTGTTTCTATATGGCACTTTTCCGAATTGTTAATACTGTGACTATGATTGAATCTATGTTCAAAATACGGCAGCGATTCTTGAATGCCGTCCAATTTAAGTGTAATTCAGTAACCTTTAACACTGTATTCACTTCCTTCCAAATTCTGCACTATTTCACTCACCCCCCTCCCTTCCCTTGGGCACGTGTTTTACTTTTTCAAATTGTTGCTTAAAAATTCTTCTGATTCAATTTTGAAAGAATGTTACGTGTTCGATGTGATTAAATAACATTCGAACTTTTTTGAGTTATCCGTCTAAATTATGTTTCAATAATGCTAATGTTTTGTTTTTGAATGAACTGTATGCTGGGACCACTTTCCTTTATACTGTATTTGAGGGAGCAGCGCTGCGAAGCAAAGGAATCTATCTAGCCTCACCATAAGATTATGTGGGGCGGAGTAAAAGGAGTACACCTTAATGTTTGGGTTCTTCTCTCGCCAGTCCAGTGGGTAACCCAGTTTTTTAATTGCTCTGTCTGTTTCAGTGCGGGGGACTGCACCGGAGGGGGATGAGACCTATCCAAGCTGATGTTTAGAGTGCAGGTATAGTCCCCTCCAAACAGCCGAGGTAGTGATGTGTATTGTGCCAACACTCCAGTAAGGCGGACCCAATATTGATCTTGTTCCACATTTGGGGCATGAATGCTTCCGACCAGTATTTCCTTACCCTTGGGGAGTCCCGCTAGCAAGGAGTATTGACCTTCTTTGTCTACCACTCTGGATTGTTCTCTGAAGGGGACCCCAGGTCTAACCCAAATCAGGGCACCCCTGGCAAATGCAGAGTATGTTGTGGCACAGATAATACCCCTTCATTTTTTATGTAGGCGGTCCACCTCTGTTGCCGTCAGGTGTGTCTCCTGTAGGAGAGCGATTTGTGCTTGCTGTTGTTTAGTGTAGGTGTAAATCGCGTACCGTATGTTTGCTGTGTGCATGCCCCGGACGTTCAATGTAATGACCTAAAGGTCCATGTTAGGGATTTTGGCTGCCATTGTGTCTAGTGTCTTTGTGTTGTTTCTGTTGGCCTGGGGTCTCTGTCTTTCCTCACGCCCCCCCCCCCACCGCCGAACAAAATGCCTGCCACTTATATCTGAGCCATGTTTCTCTATGCCGTGTGTACACTCCCCTGGGAGGGTTGAGGGGATGTGAAATGCAGGGGAAGTAAGGTGAACCAATGGGAAACAGTCCCACCTCATAGGACCTATCGCTCGAAACGATACGTCCAAACTGCACGTCATGTGCCAACTTTAGTTTGTTGCGTGGGGGAAGTGGTCGTCCGCCTCCGTCAGCCGCTGTCACTGCAGCTACCCGCTCGTTGACTGTACTTTGGTGGTGTCCAACCGTGACTATGCTAGCCACCGCTGTCTGGTACTGTTCCATGCTATGTACAGTCTTCAGGCGCCTTAAGTACAGGACCGGTTGCTGGCGCGCCCCTTCGGTGTTGAGCAATGTCTCCTAGTTTAGTAAGTATAAAGGTCCCGAAGGTCACCCCCCATAATGTTTATCATTCCAGTCTGGGAGTATCAGATCAGGGTGTCTGCCGTTTTGGGGGTCACTATTGGTGGTGTCATTGAGCCATCTCCGGGAGTATTCGTGTCGCTGCCCTCTTCCTCTGAAGTGAAGAGGTGCGGGCCTCTCTCACCATCTGAGCTGTCCCCCGGGGGTCCCATCCATACGGCCGCTTGAAGCGCTCTCCGGCGTTCCGCTATGATTTGTTCAAGATCAGAAGAGTTCTTGTTGGAGGGGTCTGAAGGTGAGATCAATTGTGTAAGCGTGACTTTTTTCTGTTGCCGTCGCTGTTGACCTGCTGGTCGATAGGTTTGCGCCTTCCTGGGATTGTCCACTTGTGACAGGTGCTGCTCGCCCCAGCTGTTGGCCTCTGCGGCATCTGAGAAGAAGTGGGTATTTCCATCGTGTATGATCTTGAGTCGGGCTGGGAACAGAAGAGCGTATTGAACATTCTTTTGGCGCAAGATGCGTTTGACTGTCAAGAAGGTAGACCTTTGTTGTTGAACAGCTCGTGAGTAATCTGGGAATAGCATGACCTGTTTGTCCTCTACTGTGAGGGTTCCCTGTCATCTTGCAGCTCGGAGGATAGCGTCTCTGTCTTGGTAATGGAGCAGTTTTAGGAGAAATGGTCTGGGCGATGACCCCGGTGGTGGTTTGCGGGCCGGTACCCGGTGTGCCCTTTCTATGGAGAAGAATGGGGTCAGGTCCCTCGCTGCTGTGAACGTCGCAATCCATGTTGTAATGTATCGGAGAGGGTCAGTCCCTTCCACTCCCTCCAGCAGATTAAGGATGCAAATGTTGCTTCTGCGGGACCGTCCTTCTAAATCATCCATTTTGTTCTCCAGGATCTTCACCCTTGCTTGTAGATCTTTCAAGGTGTCTCGTTGCTGTTTTATTTGCGGTTCCAGAGCATGCAGTGTTTTCTCTCCTTGCTTGACTTTGTCCGCCAGCTTTCTGTGGTCGTACCGGAGCAAATTGAGGTCTGTGGCCAGTTCTCCGAACTTGTGCTCCATGGTTACCCTTGAGTGTTCAATTGCCACCAGGACTTTGTCCAATTTATTTGACATAGCCTCTGTGGGTGAGGGTTCCTCTCCCAGTTGTGAAGTATGAGGTACCGGGGATGTTGTTCTCTGAGGTCCCGGGGTCTGTGCAGTGCCCGGTGCGCGTTGGTGCCCCATGGTGATCGTGTCCCTCGTCGACAGCCACCGGTTGATTCTTGTGTCCCTCTCCTTCTGTGGAGATCCAGTGGGTCACGGTCTGTTGGGGCCTATGTTTCTCCTTATGGTGTCCCCCGCTCTTGTTCCGGTTACGTCTCCCAACGGTCGCCGATGGGCGATGCACGCCGACCCTCCTGGGATACACCCCGTGCAAGCTGGTGAGGACTTTGCCGGGGGAGTATCACTCCACGAAATGGTAGTGAGGAGTGACCGGACGCCTCTCTGTGGATCCTTTTGGGGCTCAGTGTCGTCCGGGGTCCGTGGCAGCCCGAGGAAAGAAGTCTGTTGTCTGTGTACGAAGTTTGTTGCGTGCTATGTCAGCTCTGGGTCTGTAGCTGAGGTGAGGGCCCAGTGTGGCTTCAGAGGTGCCCTGGGGTCCCGCGTATGGTAGCGGTTGGTTGCACGATCCCGCTGCCCCTCAGATCACGATGGCGCCCTGCTAGGCCCTGGAGGGGGTCGCGGGCATCTACTGGGGGCACCCCTGCGCTGGGCCTTCTCAGGCAGGCGTCTTGCGGCCTTCGTCCCACGCCAGTCCTGGGTGGTTCCGCTATCAAGCTCGGAGTGCTCCCACCCCCTTCGTCCAGGCCTCCGACATGCTCTCGTGGTCTGCCGCCTCCCACAGGCCCTGGTTCCCGGCTCCCAGCGGAATCATGGGGCCGCTGTGTTCGGGGCAATTGCTGGTGGCGCGGATAATTCGCTGGTGCCCGCCTGCTACCCGGTTGTATCTCCCCTCGCGCACCCCGAGGCCCGGTGCCGTGCCGGGGGAGGGTGCCTTCTGTGGGCGCTCTGTGGGAGTGCTACGGTGGGCCCTGGCGTCGGCGTGGCGTCTTTCCAGGTGGTGGCCCCCCTCGCATGGGATTCGCGTTGTGTAGGGGACCATGATCAGCTGCTGAAGCGCTCTCACCTGTGCCCTTTCTGTTGTGTTCCCCCGCTTGGGGGCTGTCCGAGCGTGAAAGATGATCACCGCAAGATCAGAAAGTCGGTGATCAACAGGCCCCTTCTCCAAACCCCCGTTCACTCGCGGGAGCGCTCAGGGTCCACTGCGTGCCACCATTTTCTGATCGCGGCCGCGACCTCGCTGGAGCTCCCGGCGTCTTCAGGGGCATCGTCTCTGTCGTCCCTCCGGGTTCATCGGGTGCTCCTCACACGTGCTGTGGCTGCGGTGGCGTTTGCCGTGGGTTGTTGTCAGGTTAGGGCATATTTTAATGCCGATGTTGCGGGCTGCTGAGCGGAGCACTAGGGAAGTGCTGTCGCCATCTTGGCCGGCTCGGCCACGCCCCCCAATAACTGGGACACTTAATGTGATATCTAATGCATACTGATAACACGATGGCGGACTGTAATGGGCAGTTAGCCTACAGTAGCTTCTTTACTGCAAGGGCTGGTAACATCCGCCTCCGTGCGTGCTCCGCACCTTGAGTGTAACCTCAAATACAGTGATAACAGAGCTGTTAGATAAGATTTCGTTATGATGGTTAGGGGTTTTGTGGGGGGGTTTCGCCAATGCGCTGTTGGGGAATGCTTGGGGTGGGAAGGGGGAGGGGAACTGAGACAGACACATTGCAGAGTGTTCAAGAATGTCAGGTTTCATTGTTCAGAACTACCTTTGGGTCCGGCCGCACATTGCTACCTGGGCTATGCACTGATACCAATTGAGGGAAATGATGAGCCAGAGTGAACGGGATACGGACACACACACGGAGCTGAGAACCCTGACTTGGAATGTTATGGGCCTCATTGACCATAGAAATAGATATCGCCCTGTTACAGGAGTCTCATCTACCCCCGAGCAGCGCCATGTTTCGCTGCAGAAGTATGTTGGGGGGCACGCATGGGGCGGGTTTCACTACTCATGCAAGAGGGGTGGTAACTTGGGTGAATCCTAAATCTCGCCTTAAACTGGAACCAATAGATTCGGATCCGGAGGGTTATATCAAGATGTATAGGGAAGGGATTGGACTTGATTTTGGTTAATGTATATGGCCCTAATTATGATAACCCGAGATTCTATTCTACCCTCACAGACAAGTTGCGAGCCCACATCGGGAAACTTCAGCTCTGGGGGAGCGATCTTAATTGTGTTTTGAACCCAACTCTAGATCGCTCGGGTGGCCCGGATAGACTTGTCACGGCTGTGGCTCGCCCCATCGTGGATGCAATGACGCAATTAGAACTGACGGGTGTGTGGCGGCAGCGGAACCCAACTAGAGGCGGGTATACCCACTACTCAGCGTTCCATGATTTACATACAAGGATGGACTACTGGCTGACTTCACAAAACCTATACGCGAGGGTAATGGACTGTACTGTGTTCCCTCGTACTTATTCGGATCACTCCCCTATTCTTTTAGTTGTGGCCACCCCGGGGAAACGGATTCCCCTTTTACTTGGCGCTTCCCTCCATACTCTCTGCTGGACGCAGCTTTTAGGTCGGAGATTGCTGAGGCGATAGACACCTTTATTGCCTGTAATATTGGCTCGGTAGACACATTTGCAACTGTATGGGAAGGGTTTAAAGTATATATTCGTTGGATAGCTATGTTGAAACACTCGGGGGTGCTTTGAACACTTCGAAAGCGTCTCTCTGATTTGGAGGGCTCCCTTAAATCACTAGAATGCCAATTGGCTGTTGGCGCGACTGACTATGACGCAGAGGCGTTCAAAACGCTCTTAGATGAATACCATGAGGCGGCAGACGCGGAGCTCAAGCACCTACAAAAATATGCGACGGCGCGCATGTACGGTGAGGGAGAACGCCCGGGCGCAGTTCTGGACTCCCTCCTGAAGAAGCATAGGAAGGCTACGGCAGTGTCTGAAATTAGAGACGAACAAGGAGAGCTCATAACGGGGGAGACAGCGATATTGGAACGGTTCCATCAGTACAACTCGACATTGTACCGCTCCCGTAGTGAGGGAGTGGAGTCGGAAATGTTAGACTATCTGACTCATGTTGAGCTACCTTGGCTAACCAACGAACACCGCAAATATTTAATGCGCCCACTTGAGAAAGAGGAAATTCTTACTGCCCTGGAAGGGATGAAGTCGGGTAGTGCCCCCGGGGTGGAGGGGTTTTAAGGTCTCTTTTTATAAAGAATTTAAAGACCTATTGATCCCACACTTAGTTACGCTGTTTGAGGACATGGTGGTCGACGGTATTATGCCGCCGTCATTGAGAGAAGCGGTCATTGTAGCGATATTGAAACCGGGTAAATCTCCAGATGAATGCCCTTTGTACCGACACCTGTCCCTACTAAATGTGGACACTAAACTATATGTGAAAATCCTTGCTAACTGACTGACACCGCTAGTTTCGTACCTACAGGCCCCAGAACAAGCAGGATTTGTCCCAGGTAGGAACCTGACCTACAATTTGAGAATGGCTTTTGGGGCGATACAGCACACCAGACCAGACGTGCAGGCAGTGGCAGTCTTTTTGGACATGGAAAAGGCCTTTGACTCGGTTGAGTGGCAATTTATGAAGCTTGTTTTGACGAGGATGGGGCTGGGTAATATGTTTCTACAAATGGTAGGGGTCTTGTATAATTCACCAACCGCCAGAATAAAAATTGGCGATTCAGTTACAGACCGGATATGCATCACCAGGGGCACACGACAGGGATGCCCTTTATCCCCGATTTTATACGCGCTGGTGGCCGAACCGTTAGCATGTGCCTTGCGTGAGTACCATAATCATAGGGGTATACGTTTCCCGACCTACCAGCTCATAGTTACCACGTATGCTGATGACACGCTTCTCTACATTCGAGACCCTGAGAATAAACTGTCCCCTATACTAAAGGAAGTAGTGAAATTTGGTGTGCTCTTGGGTCTCAAAGTAAATTGGGCTAAGTCAATAATTTTTCCTCTCACCCTGATTACTGTTCCTTTTACACCTGAATACCCGCTACAGTGGATGACAGAGCCAGTTCGATATTTATGCATAATGCTACATACGGACTTGCAGGTGGTGTTCCGGGAGAACTATGGGGTGGCTTTTAGTAAGCTGGGGGATGATATAGAGAAATGGATCCGGTTGCCGCTGTCACTACTCGGGCGTATTTCGATCATGAAAATGGTAGTACTCCCACGCTTTTTGTTCCTGTTCTCCAATGTCCGTATGGTCCTCCCCTGGGGTTTTCTTCGGCACACTCACCATGCTACTGACTAAACTTGTATGGGCAGGTAAACAAGCCAGGGTCAGATGGGATGTTCTTATACTTCCTTACTGCTTAGGCGGGCTAGGGGCGCCGGATCTGGACTAATACTACAGAGCGGCACAAAGCGTTCATGCTTATCAGTAGATACACAGCTCTCCAGACATGCCACATATACAAATAGAACGAGTGGCATCCTCATCTCTTCCGTTACCCACCATGTTGTTCATACCTCCTGATCGCAGGACAGGGATCCTAGACTCCATAAATGCAACGAGACATGCCTGGCATCACCTGTTGAAGTTACGTTCTGGTGCGATCTTATATTCCCAGCTGGCCCCCTTAGAGTGGTGCCATTGGTTACTCGCATGCAAAGATACAGGAGTGACTACAGCGCTCAGTTCCATGGGAGCGACGACTATTGCGGATGTGTTCCTTGAGGGGAAGACCAAGACATGGGAACAGTTTGTAGGGCCTGACAATAATGCTACACTGCTACAAAGATTTCAATTTCACAGAATGAGGCACGCAATGATAGACATCCTAGGGACCGACCTAGATGGGCCACCCGAAGTCACACCACTCACATATATTATTAAGGCGGTTTCCCCCACCAAAATTGTATCAAACATGTACAAACTATTGTTGGGGTTTCGGAAAAACTACTACACTAAGTCGAGACTAGCTTAGCAAACTGATCTAGATAGACAGTTAGACGACGTCACTTGGAGGTATTGTTGCGAAAACACGAAGCGGATCTCGCTGAATGGGAGACACAGGCTCATCCATTTTAAGTTCTTAAATAGGGTGTATTACACGCCGGAGAGACTGTGTCGATACGGACTGCAAGATACGGCTACCTGTGATCGCTGTGTGGAACCCAGGGCGGACTTTTTCCATTTAGCTTGGTCCTGCCCTGGAATTAGCAACTTTTGGGTCTTGGTATTTAAGGAACTAAGCAATATCATAGACGTGCAGATATTACCAGATCCCATACTGGCTTTGTTGTGGTACTCGAAGCCACTTCCTAAAATGGTTCGCAGGTTAATAGACATGGGTTTGTTACTTGCTAGATGTTGTGTGGCACAGCGCTTCCCTCTGTCGCAGACTGGAGTAGAGATATGTTGTTTTGCAGCATGCAAACAGAGGTTTATAGTAAGCTTGTCTCCCCGCGTAGTCGACCGAAAAACTTCTGGGCGCTATACCAGACATATTTGCTGACTAAAGATGAGATAGCTGGTGGAGCAGTGACGGAAGCGCGAGAGGGAGAGGAGATGGTGGAGCACTAACTACAAAATGGCAATAATAGGGTGGCTGGGGATTGGGCTCATAACTGCAAGTCAACGCTGAGATGACATTGACCAGGGTCCTGTGGGCCAGGTATCGATAGCAGCACTGCCTATGTTGTAATTTATGTTAGTCGAAGTTTTGCTGACCCAGGGGATATCGCCTGCGTAAGCTCACTGTATGACAACTTTCGATACAACTGTATGTAAGTTGACAGACTGCGTAGCAGTCCTTCTGT
Source organism: Triturus cristatus (assembly GCF_964204655.1). Taxonomy (NCBI): domain Eukaryota; kingdom Metazoa; phylum Chordata; class Amphibia; order Caudata; family Salamandridae; genus Triturus; species Triturus cristatus. Next base: position 1,151,146,087 of record NC_140585.1, read on the forward strand.
ACCAACCTGTTTTTACACTGCAGGAAGTCATGTCTCTTTGTTTTGCTGAAAATATCAATAAAGTTTTAATAAAAATAAAAAAAACTACAAAGCGTTTAATTTCAACAGCCTCAACCTGTTGCTTAGCACATCTAAGATAGCCACACATAATGTCATTACAGCACATATCAATGTTACACTCAACAAGAATAAAATGAACATTTCTATCAAAGTAAAAATGTAATCTAAAAAAACAGCCTAAAACCTACCTCTGTGTGCTACACTATGAGACCATGGAGTAATATAATTTGCACCTGCAGTTTTGTTTTTTTAGGGAGAATCAATGCACTGCATGCCATTTTATAGCAAAACGTTGTAGTTATCAGAATTCAGGGAGGCAGTGTTCCCTGGAAAGGAAAACATGCGTCGCATCATCTACTCTCCTCCCAGACTTGGCTCAGTATCAGCATGAAGAGCAATCCAGCAGCAAGATGTTCTCTGACACTATCTTGTGCAAGTGTCTGGGGTGAAGGACCTCTCCTGACAGGTGGTCTAATGGCAGCCCTTTTATGATGGATCTTATCAGAGATGGACATTTCTGACATAACCTTAGAACTGTTTGACATAACCTATGTGCATCAAGATGCTAGTCTTAAACATCTTCTTATAAACAAATAAGGTAAAACACGTACATTCAGATTTTATTGTTCTTGTCTGAACTTGAAATAGAGATAACCAGGCACTTGTCCCAGACTGATGTTGCGTTAGGTGTTTTTATCAATGCCATGGTCTGTGTGAGTCACTTGACAAATTCACAAGTTTGTGGGAAGATAAGGACAGACAACATCTGCATCAAAGGCAGACGTCAACAATTCTGCAAAAATAGAGAAAATAGAGCTCTGGTCTGCTCAAGATGGAGTCAGGGCTTAAGGACTTTACGCCAGTCTGAGATATCAATGTACAATGTAAATAACTTCTCAGCAGTTCATTCTATACACTAAGTCTTAGACATACTTTCAGTAGGCAGGTTGGATACTATATGATTTCCTTCCAAATTTAACATAGATAAATTTGTGGGCTGGGATATTTATCCTAAGATGGTCTACCTGCTAGATAGGATCTAGTTGAGGTTTTTTGCTTACATTTTGGGACATGTACTTATAGACCTAATTTTAGAATGGGTTAAACATAAACCAAGAATGCAAATAAAAGGCTTGACTGATTGAGCAGCTCATTAATGGATCTAGTAAACCTGCCAAAGTATATAAAATAGTGATGGATGGAATGCTTGAATTAATCTCAGCCACTGATAATCACTCATGCAGCATCCCAGTCCGTTGTTATTTTGCATAGCATGCCAACTCAGTTTGGACCCAGCCATGTGCAAATCCTTCTTAGCCCTGCTCTAATGTGAACAGTGCAGCTTGCCTGAACTGCCAGGCAAAGTCCTTCCTGAACCAGAACACAAGTAACCCAGGACCGGTTTCGCCCTAGTTAGAGCTCATGAACAAGGTATAGATTGGTGCATGGGGCCTGCCTCTGGGCCTGTTGACAATATCTTCAGGCAGAGGAGTTCTTCGGCCACGTATGTGGGAATGAGAATGGGGATTGCTCTAGAGACCTCAGCAGGGAGGGTTTATTGGCCTGCATTAGAGCCTTATGAAATTTGTGCTCAGATATGTTCCATGTGGGCAGAGTTTCCGCCGACATATGCATTTCAAGTTAGAAAATGTAAAGATTCTGCCTTTAATTGTGAAGCACCTCAAGTTTGAATATCATAGCCAGACAGTGCATTTTGCAGTGTATCAGTGATTCACTGCAGCACTCACCAAAGCAGCACCACTGTTTTTTAAAAACTTTTTTTCAACTAATGTGGCATCATTAAATGAAGTGCCGTATGTAACCAGAAAAGTCACAATTGCCTATATTGACAATATGTTGACAAGCTTACCCTGATAGCTAATGCTGTGATCCTCAATTAAAAAAAAGACAATTAAGGTGAGCATTAAAAACTTTTATTAATTACATAGGATTTACCAGATGATGACATTTAACTAAGGCCACAAAGCTCCTAGCATTGGCTTTTCATTTACAAAGTATTATTTTCAGCTGCTCTTATGCAATGTGTCCAACCGAAGAGATACAGCTCCTAAAATGCATTAGGGTGTTAATCAAACACACAGGATTGCATAATTGTGCCCTTGGTGACATGGGAATATCTGCATGGATAAGGTGATAAAGAAATCAATTATTGTGCATTACACTGTATTGCATAGTATTTTAATTGCGTTCTATAGCTCTTCATATTCCTGACTAAGCTTGAAGAGCTTTACTTGGCGGGTAGCACTCTTAGGGTTGCCGCGTAGCTTCACCCTGACTTGACCGGTACTTTAATGTCCCGGCGGTTAAAAAAATTGAACAATTATGCTCGGGTCTTTCCAGAATCTTAGAACATGAACTAGCCTGTATTTTTCTCTGGGGAAGGTGGCCACCCTAAACAAACTATATAATGGGGGAGAACTTGGTTGGAAGGTTGTTGAATTGATTAGTGGTCTATGTGGGACACATTTTGATGCTGTGATTGAGTGGTGCTCCTATCCTGTTGGGTCAAACCACTTAATAGTGGGGTGGTGGAAAGAAGAGTGAAATATAGCATCCATGGGGTTTTTAATTGATTGTTATCAAGTAATCTGCAGGCCCCTATAGAATTCTCTATGACAACAGCCAAAATCTCCACCCACATCCTGTGTAGGATTCACCAGTCAAGACAAATGCTCTGTATAACCCCTGGTGAGAGGTGGCATACAGGAGAGGGCTTTGCAGGAATTAACTTATAGTTATTCATTATAACAATGTTGAGAGCCTTGCCAAAGGAGAATGAGAACAAATGCCTTCACTGGAAAGTTGTCAGCCTTCTAAAGATATTCAGCTGCCTCTCTGGGTCCTAGGAGATTGCTATGTGGGCTACACCCATTAAAAGTAGCCAGGTTATACGCCCAGTGTAGTACCTGGTGTCTCTGTACATCCCATGACTTACCCTGGTTACAGGCTGGCTGGATGAGAATATTCTTGGGGTCAATATAGCAGTGTAGAAAAGCTACATTGACTTCGCACTGGTAACAGGCAATCAACATAAATGTCTTATTCTGATAACCAAGTAGAAATATGTATAGTCCATAGCAAGCACTGCTTAAAGTGAGCCATGGAAATGCAATGAGTTTTTTCTGTGTCCTTCTCGGATCTGATCTAAGATGTTGTTCAACTTTGTTGAGCCCACTTCTCAGTTTGGTTCTGCATCTTGGTTTGAGAAGCAGTTCTTTCATGCCTTCCTGAATATCATATTGCTTCTTGTGTTTCTTGTCTTGGCTCTTAACAAATACTGAAGTTCTGCTACTTGTACTAAGTGTGATGTTCCTGCAGTGCCGTCCTTATAGAAAGCAATACACTGCCAGTCTTCTCTGGTTCCAGGAGTATCACTGGAATTTATCATGGAAGAAAAGCTGACATTTCCTTAAGCGGCCTTGTGGGTGATGCAGGGTGCCTTAATTGTCTTGCTTTGGGTAGCTAATGAAGTGTATGGACCACTGGTGTGATTCATTCACAAGGACTAAAATTTAGGAGCTGACTTGCTGCAGTGTTTTGAATCCTTTGGAATTTGCGAAGTATGAAGAGGCATACCACTGAGCACAGACATTTTTATAATCTACTTTAGACATACATGCCAACAGATCCGATTCAGGCAGGAAACTCACAATTTTTTAAGCCAAAAATGGCTTAACTTTAGCTATCTCTAACCTAAAATTTCCTCTGCTTCAAAATATGTCAACAAGGAAGATACAATCCCCCGATTCTTTTTCTCAAAATGTTCCACTTTCTGGTTCTAAAATGCTAACATGTATATTTTGCAGTCAACATGGCCTTTGGCACCCTTTCCAAGTTTTCCAGGGCTTCTCTTTGAATCCTGGGACTTGTACTCTTGTCTATTCTAAAACAAAAAGGACTACATTGAATTCTGGGACGTGTGGTCTGGTAGTCTTGTTTTATTGTGGAGTAGGCAAGACTTGCAGTCCCCAAATTCAAAGGGAAAAAATCCTTGACTGGAACACCACATCATGTACTTGGGAAACTTGGCAGCTATGCTTTGGTTTTTACGGATACAAGATGCTTGTGAGGCTGTACTATATATTTCAGTTTATTTTCTTTTGCATCCATCCTAAAAATATGTGCTTATCTCCATTTTTGTGGGATATCCTATTTGTCAACTTAACTTACTTCTAAAAGGGGCCAAATGGTGAATGATAATTCAACTCATAGTCTGCATTTTAATGCACTTGCCTGAAGCAACAATTTGTAGGTTGTACATATGCCAAGTGGTCCTATGCCATGTGGGCAGCTTTGGGTAGTTCTAGCTTTTTTTGCAATACAATTTTGAATTCTATGTCATAAAACGGAGGCTTCTGACTAACTTTCTCTTTCTTTACTGAAGCAATACAGCAGTCAATAAACTTTAAACTAGATTTCCCGGAAGGCATAACCCTCCTGCTGTTCACCAGTCACTGTTCCCCCATCAAGTATATAACTTCATGATGCGGAAGTCCTTCCCCTTTCTTTGCTGCTGCAGCAGGGAGTTAAGTACACCTTTTTCTTCTTTCTTATTATTGGTGATAAGGATATTTGTATGGCGCCACGATCGAGCGGTACCTCGAAGTTCGTTGATAGGCATTGTGCTAGGTAGCGCATTATCTACCACCCGTAATTGTTGTGGAGCGGGACAGATGCGCTTTGCGCGCTCTAGGGGAAAGTCCCCTTTCTATTTCAACACTGTACGCGCATGCGCAAGCAGCCGTTTGGAGCTAATTACAGTCTGATCGGCTACTCACGCTGGGCTACAGAGAGCAGACTTCCCCAGTCCCTAGAACGCCAGACGGGGTGCAAAAACGATAAAGGGCTCTGCCCTAGGAGAGTTTGGGGTGGCTCCTTCCATGTGAATAACATTTGAGTGTGTTATTGCAAGTCTGGGCTGACATATGTATTTATAATTCTCCAGACTTTCTGACTGGAGACTTTAGGCTTGTGAAGGTACCACACTAATTCACCCTGAGGCATCCTCCCCCCCCCCGAACCTCTCACACATCTCCAGTAGCGATGGCTTACTTTGCCGAGGAGGGAGATGAATATACAGAGTATGCAGAATATGAAGAGGTGCCTTATGGGCACCATATGGAAGAGCAGCTGTTGATTCACACGTGCAAGATTCTGTGAATAGAGCTTTGATTAAGGCCTTACAGCCTTATACCCAACCTTTAAGAAATTAAGGCAGATGGGTGTTGGAAGGTCCATTAGGGAACTCCTTGATCAAAGAGGTGTAGTTGGGGGATCAGGGCTTTGCCCGAGAGGTGCCTTCCTTGAATTCGTCTGTGGAGTTACTGTCGCAGGTGGCATCTACAGTCCTACAAGATCATGGTTAGGGGAGCTCCTATGGTTCAGGTATTCTGGGTACTTTCTCCAGTTCCACCCCAGGGGGTGGTCGGAGTCATCCCCTTCCTCCCCAGACACTTCAGAGTCAGAAAAGGCGCAAGAGAAATTACACCAAGCGAACATACGCAAAAGGAAGACACACTTTTGGGATCGGAGGTTCCACCCAACAAAATCTTCTATTTGACCCCAAGAATATTGTGCACCCGAGAACTACCAAGTGAGGGCGGGAACTATAGGTTGCACACTACGTGCAAGAAAAATATACGGCAAGGTTATGAGTGCGGGGTGCGCAACACCTTAAAATCAGAGCGCCCTCGCCCAACCCTCCTTGGCAAAGTAACGGAAACTCCAGATCTCAATCCTAACATGGCAACGTTTCTAAAGAAGTTTGTAAAAGACCCAAAGAATAGGCTTGATAGAGCTTGGAGGGGATGCCAGGACAAACTCCTGGATGTGTCAGATCCCCTTTTAGAACTGGCAGTCCGGGGCTAAGGATTCCAATTCCCATCTCGACCCAACTGAAGTCTTGGAATGGGAACAGAGAGCGCTGTGCTTTCTAGGGAATGCTAACTGTGCCTTATCAGCAGAACGTAGGAAATCCTTTCTGATGAGGATTGATCCTCAATTGGCAGATTTAGCCTCTAAAGAGGCTGGCTCTTTAGCTAATGGTCTGTTGTTTGACGACAAATTTGTAAAAGACCTAGGAAAATATGTCTCCACGTATTCTGCCCTGGACAAGGCCCAGACCTCACTTAAGAAAGTTTTTCACAGTGGCCTTTTTGCCAGGGCTGGACGCTTCAGGTCAAGCACTGGGCTGTGGATTCTACCAGGCCTCCAGAGGATATGAGACCAGAGGAAGTGGGGAAGCTCTCCGCTCCAATTTCCTTCCCACCTGCAATCAGGGTGGTAGAGGCAGTAAGAACCGTGGAGGATATAGGAGGGAACAACTCCGGTGACGCCTCGTACAAAGGTAAAGATTGTTTAGCCTTGGGAAGTGTTGGTGGGAGGAATGATTGGTGTGTTTCACCACAATTGGAAGGCATTGACCCGGGATCCATGGGTTCTTCAGACAATCCGGGGTTTTCGCCTGGAATTCTACTCTTCCCCAACACAAGGTCAGAGATTCTGGTCCTCTCCATTTTTCTCTAACAGAGAGCAGTTTCCTAGACAATGAGGATATGTCCCTGTTGCAGAAAGGAGCGATTGTAGAATCATGCCCTCATTCTCACAGCTTCACCAGCACAATCTTTCTGATTCCAAATAAGGACCAAGTGTTCCGTCTGGTGTTAAATCTCAAGGAATTCAATTCCTGGATTGTGTATCGCCACTTCAAGATGGAGGGCATACATTTGTTGAGAGATCTAATATTAGAGGGAGACTGGATGATTTCTCTCGACCTCAAGAACGCTTTTCTGACAGTTGAGATTTTACCACCTCATTGGAGGATCCTACAGTTTCATGGCAAAATCGATGGTTCGAGTTTATTGCCATGCCATTCGGCATTTCCTCTGCCCCTTGGTGTTTCACCAAGTTGCTCAGCCCGGTTGTACAGTATCTCCGAGAAAGGGGAGTTTTTCTGATTATTTATCTAGACGATATTCTAGTCATGGTGCAGAGCGCAGAGACAGTCTTACTGCACTTTACTTGGATGACCCAGCTACTTAAAGATCTGGGGTTCGTTATCAATACGGACAAATCAGTCATGATCCCCTCCCAGATGATGGGGTTGCTAGGGTTCCAAGTGGACTTATTGTTGACACAACTATTGCTGCCATTGAAGAAGCGGGTTTCGATCAAGAATAAGTAGAGGAAAGCGCTTGCCTCTCTGACTATTTGCTTGGTGATTCTGGCTCGCCTGCTGGGTCTTTTGTCCTCTTCAATTCAGGTGATATTTCTGGGCCCTATGCATTATAAGGCCCTGCAGAGGTTGAAGATCTTGTATGTTTGCAAGGGTTTAACTTACTCAGAACAGATAGTCCTGTCCACGGAAGCCAGGTTGGAAATATCCTGGTGGTTGGATCAAATGAATGCATGAAATGGCAAGGCCATTTTTGCATTGGTTCTGGAAGTAGCGATAGAATCGGATGCCAGTCGATGGGGCTGTGGGGCCCGTTGCGGATTGGTAGAGAGGGGGTGCAGGTGGTCCCCAGAGGAATTACACCTACATATCAATTGTTTGGAACATCTGGTGGGTTCTTTTGCTATTCGGGCTCTATCCTCACCAAACACAAGTTGTTGTATCCTACTGCGAATGGACAATGTGTCAGCGGTACGGTACATCAATCGTTTGGGGGCACGAGGCAGAAAGAGCAAAGCACTTCTGGTATTATTGCCTTCAACACCATCTCTCAGTGACGGAGGAATACATTTTGGCCAACTACAATGTGGTGGCTGACTGGAGATTTCCGGATTCCAGCGATTGGAGACTTCAACCCTAGGTGTTTCACCAACTGATCATGAAGTGGGATCCGTGCACAATAGACCTTTTTGTGTCATGACTGAACACTCAACTACTCCTGTTTTACAGTTGGAGACCAGATCCCCGGGCGCTCGACTCAGATGCATTTCTTCAATCTTGGACGAGGGGCACGCTATATGCATTTCCCCCGTACGCCATAATTCAATGAGTGCTTGTGCAGACTTGTCGCCAAGGAGCAGAGGTGCTCTTGTTCACTCCTTACTGGAAGGCACAGTCCTGGTTTCCAGTGGCACTAGCCCTGCCCTGTGCCCCTCTAATTTGACTTATATCATTCCTGGAATTTCTGCGAGATCCGATAGACATCCCTCATCCGCTTTTGGTTCAGGGTCAATTGTCCCTCATGGCCTGGAGACTTTCCGGCGATGATGGCAAGTGCCAGGATTTTCGCAGGATGCAATGTTTTTTCGGTCACAATCTTGGGCTCCCTCTATCCACAAGCGTTATGAATCAGCTTGGCGTAGGTGGGTTTATTGGTGTGGTGGTCAACGAGAGGTGGAACCCTTGGGATCCGGTATTCATATGATTGATAACTTTCTATCAGATGTGGCCAGTCGGGGACTGGCAAATAGAACTGTTGTAATCTTTCTCCTTTTCCCTTGTTACCTTCCCTGACGTATTTTCCAGTTTCTTTTCCTAGTGGTAGCTTCCTTTCCTCCCCCGCCTTTCCTCCCTCTTGGGACGGTCCTTGAGAGTTCACCTTGGAATGTTCAACAGGCTGTCAGTAGCGGAGAGTGGATGACAGAATAAAGACGCTTGAACTTCGCCTGCTTCAGAGAGTCTTCTTTACAACACTGGCGACGAGTTGGCGAAGGGGGCCATTCCTGTCATCTCCCCTTTCAGTACTCTCTCCTTTCTGCATTTCGGATTTTTATTCCTCGGTTCAGTGCCTGTGAGGACGCAGAGTTGGGGCTTTCCAAAGTTCCTTGACTGCTGGCGAAGGGGGCCATTCATGTCACTTCCCCTTTCAGTGCCTTTTTCCTTTCTGCATTTCAGATTTATTATTCCTCGATTCAGTGCCTGTGAGGACGCAGAGTTGGGGCTTTCCAAAGTTCCTTGACTGCTGGCGAAGGGGGCCATTCATGTCATTTCCCCTTTCAGTGCTTGTTTCTTTCTGCATTTAGGATTTAATATTCCTCAAGTCAGTGCCTGGAGGACGTAGAGTGGGGGCTTTCAGGAGTCTTTGACGACGGCAACAGTCTCCTGAGTTTATGCCTAGACCACCGTGGATTCTACTCGCTCCGTTGTGAAGTGCTGTCTTATTGCCGCTCTTTCCCAGATGTCGGCGGGAGGAAGTGGGGGTCCTGCTCAATTTTCAAAAGAGGCGGTATCCACAAGATGGTAATTGGTATTAACAAGAAACAGACATGTTGTACACAAAACTACAAAGATGACTACAAGGAAGATACAACTACTACAAAGAAAAGAAGACATTATGAAAGATGAAGCACTTCGCCTTTCAGCTCCACCAAAGGCCGCTCCATCGGCCAGCCATAAGACAGGCGAGTTGTGCTCATCTGGACTACAGATTTTGGGCTTTGGCTGTACCACCACAGCCTGCTGCACTGCTATGCATTTTCTGCTACTCATACACAGCTCTTCATTTCATCTTGATTTTCCTACTGCACTTAGCTGTGTGATCTTGAGCACTTCCCGTCTACGCTGTGTGACCTTGTGCACATTCTTTGGTGAGGGTGTTGCTATGTATTTGCACGTCGGAGTGCTGTGAGGGCTACTTCTACAATTCATGTTGGTTAGAATTCACCCCAGGCATCCCGTTGGCTTCAACTAAGCCCCACCAGTGACCACTACTTTGGCCAGCCCTAGCCCAGGCTTACTGTGCTCATCTATACCATGTACTTAGGACTCTGGTACCTTTTATTGCCTGACTTCTTAAACACATCAAGACTTCAGGCAGACGGTTCCTTTCGGTCACGCTTTTGCATTTCTAGGCACAATTTCTTATGGCATGTACTGGAGTCATTTTACTGCCTACGCTGTGTGATCTTGTGCACTTATACACCACGTAATTTGGACTCTAAATCTTTCTACCATTGACTCTGTCAACAAGATCTACTATGTTCTGTAACAACGTGTTTGGAGAGATCAGCTTCTGCCCACAAACTTCTACAGCAAGTGTCATAGCGCAAAGGTGTCATGTCTTCTAACTGTTTACTGCCGACTCTTCTCTTCATCCCACTTGTAACTTCCCTGCTGAGAGTTCTACTACAATGGCACACCTTGTGGGAGATGCACAGCTGTTTTGTATAGAAGTCTCTCATGGGAGGTTTGCGTCTAGTGGTGAGCATTGGTTTGACTGAAGTCTGTCTGTCACGGACGGATTCTCTGTGACTGATTTTCATTTGGATTTGTTTCAATCTGGCAGTTTCTCTAATTTTCCAAAAACGCATTGCGTTTTGTTGAGGTGATTGAGTATGAAGCAGTACAGCTCTTTTGGTGCCCTGCTTTGCCTGTGCTGTGGTGAGTTTTGCAAATGACTTTTTCTCCTCAGAAATCTATTACCTCTCCGGTATTCCAGACGTTAATACCGTTATTTCTGTTGGTCTCTGCGCCTGCTGCTCTTTAGCGCCCCAGCGTGCCACGAACCATCCGGCAGCGCGCCCTGAACGTGATGCCATCTTTTCTTCAAGGAACTTTCGGTGGTATTTTCTTGGGGCTCTGGTAGATTTACGTCTGTCTACTGTGCCTCACAGACTAGAAACGCAGCCTATTGTTGCCAGCTGCATTCTCTAACCTCCGTCATCACAAAGAACCACATACGGTATTTTCTGTAGTGTTTTTTTTGCCTACAATAATGCCTTGGTTCCATATTATCGGCAATGATGTTTCCTCACTCTCCTCTGCAGCAGTTAGGATGTGCTGTGGCACAATCGTGTCTGTCTGACGTTCGATGACACGCACACTTTTGTTACAGCAGAGGCAAGTCGGTCAGTTCTTGGTCTTACATGTGTTTCTCAGGATTTCGGTTCCTCGTACTTCCAACAAACCTTGTCATCATTATGCTAGGCGTGCTGCAGTATTGTCTGGACTCGGTGACTGTGATTATTGCAAAGTTTTGCTTTTAACTTTCATTTCTTACACAGGTCAATGAAGACGTTTGCACTTTTAATTGGGACATTTTGAAAAGTGATTGAATGTTTTTTTCACATATGTTCTTCTACTATTTACGTTCACAAACATGGGACGTCCTTGGTCCATGCAACTCTTGCTCACTTTACATCATTGCTTCAGTTTGCATTCAGGTACTGTGGGTACGTATATGCCATTTGGCATTCACGGCCCCAGACATGTTTACATATGTCTATTGATTTTCCTTACATAGGGGTGGGGGTAGGTTTTGCCCCAATTGCCCACATACATTTGGGATGGTTAAATGTGCAGGTTCACATTATTTTACCCTACACAGGGTTGGAAATGGGTCCCAGCCCCGTTTGGCCATATACCTTTACCTGGGAGTGGGTACTATCCCCATTTCCCTACATAATTCTGTCTACATAGGTATTTGCGTTTTTACCCTTAACAGGGAGGGCAACAGGTTCCTGCTTCCTTTTCTTTTCTTTCACGTGCCTACTCGGGCCATTACGGTTGTTACCCTTACACAGGGAACCGGTGCATGGGTCACAGTCCCATCTTACATTTACATAGTACCCTTACTCAGGGCACAATTTTATGGGTCTTTTACCCATTTACCTTTACTCAGTCTCCCTAAATAGGGCGTCTTATGGGTTACAGTACCATTCAAAGTGCTCCTCACACTCTATCAGAGGAGTAGAGGACGATCATGGGTTTTAGTTCCAGTGACTGAAATTGTTTTTTACATTCTGTACTTTTGCTGTTTTGTAGGACACAATGTTACTCTTACATCGTATTGTTATTGTTTATTGAAATTGGGGGGGGGGGAAGTAATAGTTATACTGTATGTATCTACTTTGCCTCTTCTCCTTTTTCTTATCTGTCCAGTTGTCCTGGTGGTGTCACTCCTATTGCCATCCTTGGTAGCACTCTTTCATGGGGGCTCTATTCAGGTTTCTGTAGGTGTGCTTGTTTACACTGTATATGCTTTCCCCTACTCAGGGAGGACAATGGGTGGCCACTTCCCTTGCACACTCTGGACATTTTGGGTTCACCGTACGCTTAGGGGTACGTTCCCATCCACTCTCACCCTGCTACCCCATACTGGGCACTAATCTATGAGCTTTAAACCATGTACATTTACTTGGGCTCCCTTCTAGGGCGTCTAATGGGTCATAGTCTCATTCTAAGTGTTCCTCACTTCGTTCTTAGGAGTTGAGGAGGATCAGGTCTTCGGTTCCACTTGACTGATGTTGTTTTCTTACAGGTTTCTAGTTAGATTTTGTAGAACGCATGTCAATCTCACATTGCTTGGGACTGCTGAGTGAAAATGGGGGAAGCATTAGTTTGCTGTTTGTACATCCTTGCCTTTTCTCCGCTTCCTCCTTGTGCAGTTTTCCTTGCGTTGTCCTACGTTGTTTCTCATCCGTGTTTTCGGATGTTACACTGCTTTATGTCATCCTGTGTCTACAGCCTTACCTCGTTCGCTCTTTCTTTCCTTTCTTTCCCTGTCATGTGGTGATCTGTTATTCCCTTCTCTTTGTGTGTTTGCAGGTAGGCTGGTGTACATTTTGCGTTCTGACTTGGTCGCCTTTCAGACCCTGGGGGTTTCCATTTTCCTTATACATACAAGCTCTGTTACTTCACAGGTTCATGTTGCCCGCTCACCTCGTCCTTTCCCCCCCTGTTTCCTTTCCCTACGAAGGGAGATGTGTTGTAATCTCTCTCCTTTTCCCTTGTTACCTTCCCTGACGTATTTTCCAGTTTCTTTTCCTAGTGGTAGCTTCCTTTCCTCCCCCGCCTTTCCTCCCTCTTGGGACGGTCCTTGAGAGTTCACCTTGGAATGTTCAACAGGCTGTCAGTAGCGGACAGTGGATGACAGAATAAAGACGCTTGAACTTCACCTGCTTCAGAGAGTCTTCTTTACAACAAGAACACTTGACAATTTTCTTTCAGCGATTTCAGCTGGCAATCTGCATGTCAATGGAAAACCTGTAGGGGAACTTACTCTGGTTTGTAAACTCTTGAGGGGCATTAAGTTGGTTCGACCACCAAAACTTAGGTATTCCACAGTGTGGGAAGTTGATGTGGCACTTCAGGTATTGGACCACGAATGAGGGGCTTTCTTGCAAACAGTTATCAGCAAAACTTACTCTGCTGTTGTGCCTCATTTCCAGCAGAAGGCTCTCTGATGTAAGTGCCCTGGATTTGACAGGTAGAGTATTTATTCCTTCGGGAATATCTTTTACAATTTCTCAACAGACTAAGACTAATTCCAGATGTGTGAATTATCCTGCATTTCCACATCCCAAAAAATGATGTGTTGTCCAATGTTTAAAATGTCACGAGGACTATATTCCTGAATCGCAAAATGATGTGACAGGCCAAATGTTGATCTGCTTGCAGAAACCTTTCCGCCCAGTTTCTTCAGTGACTCTGGCCAGATAGGTTTAATGGTTGCTGTCTGAAGCCGGTATTGATGTCTCCATCTTTGAGGTTCATTCAGTGAGGGGGGCTACGGCCTCAAAAGCTTTCATGACTGGTTCTCGTTTAGAGGACATTATGGCTGAGGCGGATTGGTCTTCTGATTCAACATTCAAAGTCTTGTAACATAAGACAATAGTTGATGTAGCAGCTAATGTGGTCACATAACTTTAAACTAGCATAATCAGAAGCCTCTGTTTGCTGACACAGAATAAGAAAAATTCTAGCTGACATGTTAAGAATTTTCAATTCTATTAAGGACACGGAGGCGAGGGTTATCCCACCCTAGAATTTGTTGTATCGTGTTATGCACTTTTAATATTGAGATATGGATTACGAATTGTTATATATTAACATATGTTTATGGTTTGGTTTTGATCCCCCCCCATGCTGATGACATATTTCATGATATTGGGATATTATGGCCTATATTTTCCTTTCAGGAGCTCAGACCAAGACCAACTGAAGGGTCTTGCGAGACAGTTGCAGCTACTTCGGTTGACGATGGAGAAGTTTCATCTTCGTTCGTGGGATCTGGTTTATGGACAATGTCTGATGGACAGCGGATTTCTGGTTCTGGGAGTTCAATGTTATGGACTTGATTCATTGTGTGCAAAGAAAGAGGAAGGACTTCTGCATCATGAAGTGATAAATAGAGGTACAGTGATTGGTGGACAGCAGGAGGGTTATGCCTTCCAGGTTTCTAGTTTAAAGTTTGTTGCTGCTGTAATGCTTCAGTAACGAAAGAGAAGCATAATCTTTGCCTCCATGTCCTTAATAGACCTGAAAATTCTTGACCCGTCAGCTAGAATTTTTTTTATTCTTGGATATGTAATTTCATTTCTAACTTTGAAAGTATTGGCTGATAAGAGGTCACAGATGACACTGTTGGCCAAAAAGCAATAGGGAAGGGGGGAGTCAGTTTTCAAAAATAAAGTCATAACAGAAAATTACGTTTGAGACCAAATTGTGAATTAAAACTGGTCATTTGAGAACTACAGGAAATATGCCTCCTTCATCAACAAAATGTATTAGAACTATTCTATCTCTAGCCATTTCCTTTTCTGTTATTTATAGATTTTGATGTATTCGCTTTTTTATTCATAACTGTATTTATCAATATTTCTTTATTACAAAATGTTTTAGAATTTGCAATTTTATTATAAATAACTTGTACTGTATTTATGAAATGCTAATAAAAAATTATAGCACTAAAAAGAAAACGTGGTCTAAATGTTCAGTGAATGAGTGGTTAGGGCGAACTGGTTAGATTATTGAAAATTGCCTAATTAACATCTTGATTTGGTTAAAAATGTTGGCTTTCACTGTTTATCTAGCACCCTTTAACTACACCCAATGGGAAACGACACCATGGGAGGATGACCGCTCAATAAACCAAGAGCGTATTATTCAAGGCTGTTCATCTTGTATGGCTTTACAGCTTGTCCGTCTTTAATTTCCATGTCTGTTCCTACCCTAAGGTCCTTTATTTCTATGACGTCAGAAATCCTGCCACTGGGACGCCGATTCGTCTACTCATCTCACCATGTGGTCGTCTGAACGGCTGATTTGCGAAAAAGACTCTCACGTAACAGTGAGAGCCCCGCCTACTCTTTCCTCGTTGGTTGGTTGAAGTCGCTGGATTTCTATTTTTAGGTCGTCGGGGGCAGTGTTTGCGAGTGTCAGCGTAAGGACGAAGGGAGGGAAGAGGGTAGTCATCCTACGCGCGCTCCCGTGCACAGGAAGCTAGACGAGCCGGAGGTAGTGGAATCAACTAATTAGCGTGTGCGCAGGCGCAAAGGTAAAGGCCACTGAAACCTATCAAAGGCCAGTATTGTCCTGAACGTGTATATCATAGTGGCATTGTATCTCGCTGAGCAGACCCCTATCCGCGCAAAATTACATTTAAAATGTGCTACACGTGTATGGATACAAAAGGACACGATATGGTATGCGATCAAGGTACTTTATGTACTTAACCCGACTTTATTCACGAAAGTTCCGAATAAAGGGTGTAATAGAGATCTATTCTTTACAAACCAGGATAATATGTAACATGTCTCAAATATGATATTACTAGAAATCTGTTGTCGTGTAATCTAGACGAAAATATATAGGGTAAAATACAGATTTCTGCATCAATGAAGGCTCTCCCTTCTCTAAAGTATGGGGCACCAGATATATGTGTCAGTTGTACCGAATAAAGGTCCACTATTTAGAATGCATTAATTTTTTTAACAGAAAATATATGTTCTTTAAAAAAAACCTATGTGATGCGATAAACATCTGCCCCAAACTAGCTTTCCAAGCTTATAGTATCCATAAATAAAGTCATATTTTCAATTTAACAAACATGCCTGCTTTCACATTTGAGTAAAGATACAGAGCTGTAGCCTCAGACAGGCAGTTATGTTTATTTGTGCACTCCCCATGTATGTGCCTAGATTAAAAATAACTTCAGGTGCTTCCAAGCAGTTTGCACGGCCTTGGCAGCGCCATATTTAGGATATATATATATATATATATATATATATATATATATATATATATATATATTCACTGAAAAAACCATAGGTTTCAGGCACGTTATAGTTAGAAATTAGCATTTAAAAAACCTTAGAAATTCACTGAATAAAAACCATAACTTTCAGGGACATTATAGTTAGTTGGACATTTCACTCGTACAAAACCATAGAAATCCCCCCGTTTATAGTTAGTTCAGCTAAATATAACTTGCGCCCACGTAATGCACTGCTGATGACGTCACATATTACATCATTCATTTCTATGGTTTTGTACGACTGAAATGTCCAACTAACTATAATGTCCCTGAAACCTATGGTTTTTTTCAGTGAATTTCTAAGGTTTTTTTTTTTTAAATGCTAATGTCTAACTATAACGATCCTAAAACCTATGTTTTTTTCAGTGAATTTTTAAGGTTTTTTAAATGCTAATTTCTAACTATAACATGGCAGTCGCGTTTGCAAAGTGGTGGAGAAAGGTAATTGTGGCCTCCGGACACCTCTTAGCAATCCCACTGTGTGGGATTTACTGCAGGTAACAGGAGGGGTAGTTAGCCCCCAACGTCAACCTTAGGGGCCAACTACCCCTCCTATTACCTCCAGTAAGTCCCACACAGCAGGATTGCTAACTTCTCATACCAGGCCACGCCCCCTTTCTCCACCACTCTGCAAACACGCCCCCTGGCACGTTGTAAGTTGGAGAATTAATTCCCCTTGAATATTGAGAGTCACTGGGGGCAAACTAGCCCACCAGGTACCTCCTTTAAGCGCCACAGAGCTGGATTGCAGAGAGATGGTCTGAGGCCACGCCCCTTTTTACACCACACTGCAAACGCAGCTCCTGGCGCACTGCTGCTCGGAGGATGAAGTCCACTTGTGTCCTGAGGTCCTCAGGACACAAGAGGACCTCATCGGCCCACCAGCAGTGCGCCAAGATCCGCGTTTGCAGAGTGGTGCAAAAAGGGGCATGGCCTAGGACCACCTCTCTGCAAACCAGCTGTGTGGCGCTTAGTGGAGGTGCCTGGTGGGCTAGTTGGCCCCCAGGGACCCTTAGTATTCAAGGGGCATCAATTCCCCAACTTAAAACGCACAGGGGGCGCGTTTGCAGAGTGGTGCAAGGAGGGAGTGGGTGCTCCGGTGAGATGCCGGCTTTTTAAAAAAAATACATTTTTTAGAAGGGAGACTGTATGGACCCCCTTCTTTTACATTTTTGGGACCCTGGGGACCCCATCCCCCAGGGCATGGCCAGTTTTTTAAATTATTTATTTATTTGAAGGGGGTCTGTGTGCCCCCCCCCTTAGGCCAATTATGGCCCCAGGGACCCCATCCCCCGGGGCCGGCCTTCCCCGGTTTTTATTTTATTTTTTTATTGTAGGGGAGGGGGCCACGTGGCCCCGCTCCCGGGCCACTGCTGGCCCCAGGGACCCCATTCCCCGGCCTCACCGTTGGGGACCATGGGGGAAGCCCCAATGCCCCCATGGTCCTGCCGGCTCCCCGCCTAATGCGGGAGCCGGCATTGCTTTTGCACAAGGAGAGCTGCTGACATGCGGCTCCCCTTGTTCAAAAGTAATTCTGCTTTGGTTTTTGGAAGCGAGAGCAGGGTTCCTGCTCTTGAAGTCCAAAAACCAAAGCAGAGTTTGCTATGACAGGGCTGGAGCCGTGCTCCCGCCCTGCCATAGCGAACAGCAATGTCCCGGTGGGTGGCACCCCGGGACATTGTAGGAGCCGGCCCTGGGGGGTGGCGGTCCCCAGGGCTATCAAGGGCTCCTGGAGGGGGGCTGCACGGCCCCCCTCCCTTCATTTGCAAGCCCCGGGGAGGTGGTGGTCCCCGGGGCAGATTGGGGGGGCTCGAGCCCCCCCACACACATTCATTATTTTAGCTCCGGGGAGGTGGCGGTCTGAAAATGCCACTTTTAGAAAGTTAAAAAAGAACAATTGGTGGACAGAATCCTGCACAAAGTCAAACATTCACCCAGTACAGAGATCTGTGCCTAAATCCATAATTTTTTTGCTCCCCATGCCAATCCATTTCAGACCCACCCATATGCAAACCAGTCTTGACCCGGTTACCCATGGGAACACTCCAGCCCGAACTGACAAGCTAGGTCCTCCCTGGACTGGAAACAAGCATCCTGGGACCGGTTTCGGGGCATCATCCCTCATCGGCCAGCCTAGCTTGACTCCAGTGGCATGGAGAACACGGGACCCACGTCTGGGTATACCCATCCCACGCAGGGTGACAAATGCAAAAAGAACTGTTGATGGACGGATTGCTGCACCCTGTCAAACATTCACCCCAGTACAGTGATCTGGGCCTAAATCCATCGTTTTTTTGCTCCCCATGCCATTCCATTTCAGACCCAGCCATATACAAATCAGTCTTGACCCTGTTCCCCATGTGAACAGTCCAGACCGAACTGCCAAGCCAAGTCCTCCCTTAGCTGGAAACAAGCATCCTGGGACCAGTTTCGGGGCATCACCCCATATCAGCCAGTCTAGCTTGACTCCAGCTCAGGTTCTCAACATCAACAACGCACACTCACCCAGGCTCGGTGGTAAACCACTGACAAACCTTATGTATGTTGATGACGTGGTGCTGCTCATCCACACACGTTGGTCTCTGCTCGACGAAATGCATAAATACGCTGCAGAGAATAGTCTAAAAATTAACTTCAAGAAAACAAGAGCTATGACGATAAATAACAAAAGAAGGCGGCAGAAGAGGTTGCACCTGGGAGGGGTTCTTATCGAACCTACCACTTACTACAAATATCTAGGCGTCACTATTGATAATGAAGGTTCCTTTACGCGCCAGAAAAAAGAAATCAGAAGGCGAGGCCTGGTTGTCGCTATAACACTGAAAAATGTGTCTTCAAAACTGATGGGGCCTTCACTACGCCCTCTCCTGAAGGTAGCACAGGCCGAGCGACTCCCCACGCTAACCCACGGCAGCGAAGCAATCCAGGAGAGAGATGCAAAGCACCTGGACAGCTCCTTGATAATGGCGTACAGAACCATGTTCAGCCTCCCAAAATATACCTCACCTGCACAGATAAGGCTGGAGTTCGGCTTAGTGAAACAATCGCTGGCCAGGCATGGCGCCTGCATCATCTGCTGGAATAAGATAAGACTCCCTGCCTCAAACACTTTAAATCAGCTGCTATGGCAATAACTGCAGCATAGGGACACCTCCCCCGATACCAACAAGATTCTCTTGAAATCACAAGCTCGCTAACCTCTGGAACACTCAGTTACAACACACACCCTTCAAAAAACTGGTATGGAAAACAGTGAAACAAACCTCACTGCTGGAAGACAAGGCTGTATTCTAAGCCAGATCTCGTGCCTGGATGACCCTGAACTCTTACAAAACATCTGCACCCCAAAAATACTTTAATCAGGGTTACCCTAAAACTCTCAAAATAAAGTTCTTAAAACACCGTCTGGGCACTCTACTGTGCGCCGAACATCTTCCACCATGGCAGAGGGCATGCTCACCAAGCATCTGTAGTCTGTACGACACAGGCCCAGGAGACATTTTGCACTTAATCTGCACATGCACTGCGCTGGTGCAAGGGGGGGACACAGCTACTAAAGATCCCGCTCGAGCAGTCAGGGATCCGCACCAGGAGACAAGCAGTGTTGGCATGTTTTGACTCAGGGGCCACACAACTGAGCAGCAGAGTGATCAAATTCCTCAAACTGGCAGAACAGAAAAATCTGAATCAACATCATAGGAGCGTTCAAACCACTCCAGCATTAGGCGGACATTTAAGAAACCCGACATATCAACCGGAAGCGGCTTCCTAAAATTCAATTCTAACAAACTCAAAAAAAGAATAAAAAAGCCCGCCAGTGATGGGAATCTCTGTTCTGCCCCTAACCATCAGGAACTATCTCCTGTTAAGTACACACTTTACGCACTCCGCGCTGTGGCTGTCTGGCATTATCGTTTCATACATCGCATGTCACATTAACCATTATCATCACAGCTAAGCAGTACTGCAGTGCATATTTTTTACGGCTCAACTTTTACTGTCACATTTTAATGGCACCCATCAATTGGTTTTATCAGCCTTTTTGTATATTTGTAAGTAAGCACTACACAGCACGTGTGCAATGGTTTTTAGTAACTATGCATAATAAAAATAAAATTTAAACTTGAAACAGTGACATGGAGAGCACGGCACCCATGTCTGGGCATACCCATCCCACTCAGGGTGACAAATGCTAAAAGAACAATTGATGGACAGAATGCTGCACAATGTCAAACATTTACCCCAGTACAGAGATCTGGGCCAAAATCTGTTGTATTTTTTGCTTCCCATGCCATTCCATTTCAGACCCTGCCATATGCAATTGTGTGTCTTTTGCTTCCTCCCCCTAAGTGCACCAGGTATACCCAGATGTTGGTCCTGGGCTCACTTTGCCACTGGATTCAAGCTATCCTGACTGATGAGGGGTGAAACCCCGAAACCAGTCCTAGGATGCTGGTTTCGGGGCCAGGGAGGACTTGGCTTGGCAGTTCGGGCTGGACTGTCCCCATGAGGCACAGGGTCAAGACTGATTTGCATATGGCCAGTTCTAAACTGGGGTGGCATGGTGAGCAAAAGAATGATGGATTTAAGCCAGATCTCTCGACTGGGGGTGAATGTTTTGATTTGTTCTGCATTCCATCCATCAATTGTGCGTCTTTTACTTTTAAAAAGTTGGCATTTTATGTGCCTAAACCAGTCTGCCTTACTGCCAGTGTCCTGGGTCACAGGACTGTGAATGGCTATTCTGCTCTGGGATGTGTACTCCGCCCAGAAATAGAGACACAAGGGGCCTAGGAGTGACAGGATGGCTAGAGGAGGAGTGTGCACAGCCCTGAATTACAATTCAAAAGGCCATGCTTGCAGCACACACAAAACACCTGGCACTAGCATTTTGTCACCCATGACGTTTGGGAGCCAAATCCAGGAAGGGCAGCGGAGTAGGCCCCCACACAAAGGTTGGCACTGGGGATAAAAGCTGCCACTCTCAGACCCCCAAATTAGAACACTCCTGGACCTATGGAAATTACAGAAGGACTGCCCAGCTTCTTAGAGACTGTCTTGCTGTCTGAGGAGGAAGACTGGACCTTCTTGCTTGTATGCAAGGCTAACAAGAGTGACCCCAAGGGTCAGTTGGCTGACCTATGTGAGCTACAGGGACATAACGAACTTCAGAGGCCTCCCTGGAAATGCTCAGGTGACCTGCTGCAACTGGACCTGCTTTGGCCCTGCTTCAGTGAGTGCCTGATCCCCAAGAAGTGCCTCCCCATGTCCTATGCCCTTGGTTGACATCAGAGTGTACTCCTGAATTAAAGGGAACATCCTGAAGTTTAGGCTCCTTGTGATCATAAACGGGCCTCTTCTTGCCAAGACTCTGGCTCCTGCGACGACTAGCAACACGAAGCTCTGGTGAGATCTGCTCTTCACATCGACAGCCACCATCAGGGTTGACCATCAACGCGAGATCCGCACTCCACGATGACCACCAACACGAAGCTACAGCCATGACCACCCAACACTATTGCACTACAGCGACGAATGCCCTCGATGCCCCACCTATTGTTCACTCTACAGCAGCAGCCCTCAGCCTCCTTGTCTCCCGCTCCTCCAATGTGAATGTATCTCTTTGCGCCGGACTTTGAAGTTAACTTTTCAGCTGGACTAACTTGTTCCCTGTCACCGACTCACGCTCCATTGTGGTCGGCCTGAGCTTGTGACTTTCCCCCGGTCTAGCGCAACCAGATGACTGTGACTGGCACTAAGTGCTTTTAGGCACTATTTTAATAGGAGCTTTCAAATGTAATATTTCTGGTTCAACTGGTTGTTTTTTTGTTCTGTATTTTATTTATTAAAATGTACTCTATTTCTCTAAATTGGTTTGGGGGTTTTCTTGTGTTGTGCTTTTACTTTATTACTGTTTGTGTGCTGCATAAATACTTTACACATTACCTCTTAGTTAAGGCTGACTGATTTGTGCCAAGCTACCAGGTTAATTTAGTGACTTTAGTGGTTCAACCTGAGAAGCATGGTGTTGTTGCTTGAGTGGGACTTCCACCCCCCTCAACCAATAACCCAATGTCTTACAATATATATGAAGAATTAGTTAAAAATTAAAGAGAGGAAAGGAAGAGCTGCATGCATGAGGTGATGAGAGCTGAGGGATGGGTGGTGTAGTGGACAGGCCCCGGTAAGGGCACTACGCGGACACCCGCGCAAACTCCATCTATTATGAGGAGAGATGTGGGCAGGGCAAGTTCCCACATCCGGAGGAGAAGGAGATTGGGGAATGAGTATCAGACCCACAGTAGGCTACACCCTCCTGAAGCCAGTTGTGGCAGGCATGACTTGGGGGTGGGGGTGGGGGTGGGGGGGGTGGTGGGGGGCAGGGGGGTCAGGTTACTTTAAAATAAAAAAATTAAAAAGTTAACTTACCTTCACCGGCTCGGTCCCGGGTCGTCTCTGCTCCTCTCCTCTCTCCTGCCAGGAACAGGAAGCCTCCCTCCCCTCCCCAAAGCCAATCACAACACTGCAATGGCATTGGTGTGACTGGTCGGGACACCGACCAGCCAGGAGCCTATGGGGAATGCATTTTCTCCATGTAGGCTGCAAGGCGAGACCTATTGGCTATGCCAATGCTTGTTTTTAAAGTAATTCTTTAGTCATGCTGCATAGCACTGCAGATGCTGTGCAGCCTGTTTAAAAACCACTAGCAAAGGCAATAAGTCCCAGAGACCAGACCAATTTGCATTCCTAATGCTTGTTCCAATTCCGGGTGTAAAAACTTGTAATTGCATGGTGCAGGTTGCGATACTCAAAGCGTGACGTCAAAGGGATCACTTCACAATCAACCTATAGTTAGATACAAGGAGTAGGGAAAATGGCTGCAGGATAAAATATTACAACATTTTCCAGAGGCCTGAACCTAGCTGGATCCTTTCTGCTTAGCATGGGCTGCTCCTGGTTACCTAGAGACCTCTAGAGGTGGCTAGTCTGTGTCCAGCCTGTTTGCTGTTTTTGGTGCTGCCTCTTGGCCTAAGCAGGCCAGTGTAAACAGGGTGCAGGCGGACAGTGGGAGCCAATGACATGAGAGGTTGTTATTGTCCACTGGTGTGACAGGCAGGTGATGATCTAATTAAACATTATCACGACGCACAGCCAAGAAGGGCAAAGTCCCCGCGTTTACAGTGAGGAAATTGTGCCCGGATTGGTGGGGATGAGAAAGAGGGGTTCCCCCGAGGATTTCAACCGGGCGAGGAACGCGAGCTGCCAGCGGGCACCAAGCCTGTCCTTCGCCTCGGAGAGGCTGGCAGGTTTATGACAGCTGCACGCTGGGCGAGATGGCAGCGGCGCTGGGAGATGTATGGCACCTCTATTTATAGAGTGGACTTGACAAAACTGGAAGAAAGGTCAGGGACTCCCTGCTCCAGACAGAGAGGCAGAGCTCATGAAGGGAGCAGCACGGAGCTGCTGTTCTCGAGGAGAAATCCTCCAGAATCAACCCAGGCGAAGCATGCGCCAACGTCCTGATAGGGCACTGTCTTGAAAGGTCCGTAGAGCTGGGACAGAGGCAGTCACATGTCAAGCTGGGGAGAGCTAAAAAAAAAAAAACACAATCATGTACTTGTTGATGTAACGTTCCTAGCAACCAGCTGTTGGAGAAGCTAAAGTCAAAATATTTTCTTTTGCTGATTTTTTATAGAATGGACCATGCCGAAAGGATGTTGGAGTCGAACACACAGGAAGTAGGTGCAGTGCAAAAACAACCTTACAAGCAGAACAAGGAAGTAATAAATGGGACCACAGTGAAAGCCGCACCGAAAGTGAAAGGTGACACAAAACAGATGTCAGCCTGCGCGCCGCTGCGTGACACAAAACAGATGTCAGCCTGCGCGCCGCTGCTGGCTCCCGAGAGCAAAACGCTCTGGGAGTGCACATTTTCCTAAAAGCTGGGACAGCCACACGCCTTGGGCCAATTGCGTACTGAAGCCAGACGCAAAGGCCAATGGCGTGTGAGCACCACATGCACGAGCTGCTCATGAAGCTGAAGTGATTCCAAGAGGTCGATTTCCTATGCAGCGCATGCACGCTGCCATAGGCTCGACCTAAAAATAAAGCCGGGAAAGAAAGAGCTATCTGCGCAGCGCATATGGAGAGACTGGAACTGAGGGAAGTGTGGCATGATGGGTAAGCCATAGCAGAGGGGCGTTGTCAGCACGGGCACGTGATCCATCCAGTATGAGGAGAGTGTTGGACAGAGCAAGCTCCCACAGCCAGGAGAGACGGTGTCAGGGTACTTAGTATCAGACCTAGAGCTGCAACAGCCTCCTGATACCACTCCTTCAAATGCACGTTTGGTGTAGCTTCTCTCCTGTCAGCCAAATGGAGTGGCAGTGTACATGCACACTGCTTGGCTCCCCAGGCCTTCCACACACTTTCCTTTGCTTCCGACACAGGAGTGACATTCATCTACAGAAATGTCCCCAAGTCTCAGTCCAGCCGGGCGCATCCGTGCTTCGATTAATAAAAATAATAATAATTACCTGTTTCCTCCAAGATGCTACGGCATCCTTTCGACGCAGTGACCATCTTAGGTATTGAGAAACCCCTCAGTAGCAAATGAGAGCGCAGGAAACACTTTTTTCAAAGCAAGCACATAACTTCCACCTAATCAAATCCTGTACTCTTGGCCTCCAACATGTAGCTGGAGCCAAAGCCCTTATCCTGGTAGTGCTTCTTGCATAACGTTTGGCAACACCTGTGCTGTCAAGCCAAACCATAAACAGCTGACGGACCATAGGAAGAAGAGTTATCTGTTGAACCTTGCAGGTTTGGGTTAGAACTTAAATCTGGCTTGAAACCAAAATTAAACAAGCATTTGCAATGCAATAGGTCTCGCATTTGCGAGAGTTTTAGCTGTCTGCATCGTAAATGATAATGCCTTTTATTGATCCATTTTGAAAGCCAACACATACATAAAAGGCATTGTCATTTACAATGGCAATTGATCATACTCTTGTAAATGCGAGACTTATTGCATTGCAAATGCTTGCCTTTCTATATATATGAAGCGATCTGACACTCTAGCTGAAGGTCATGATGACAAAAATAAATAAATATATAACAGCTAATATTTAAAAAACAATCAGTACACAGCTTAGATAACATGCAAAGTACCCTCACACAAATCTTTCAAACACAGCATAAGCAGAACCAGTAACGCATCACTGAAATAGGCTAGCGCACCATTTTGGAAGAAATTTTACACAAATATAACTTACACACATACACACAACAAAAGAAAATGCATACACAGACATACACATATAAAATAGGTAACTTTCATTGACTGTTCAAGCATAACGGAGGAGCTACCGTGGAACGGTTGTAATTTGAAATGCTACAACTCTGCAGTGACTGATTTAATGTTTGTAGTGTTGTTCTTGCTTTATCATCAAATACCTCTTGATTTTTAAGAACACACATTCTACGAAGTAGCATTTATCTCACTTCCACACTACTGAATGGTAGACTCCGAGACACCATGTTTGCCCCACTAGAAGCTAGTTTTTCACGTGAAGATACTGAACATCCCTGCTTCCTACAGGGGTGAAAACATCTGCAACTGATGAGGGGTATCTCCGCCACATACACCCGGTACAAAAGCCGAAGTGGTGATGTTTATCTGTTACTCTGGTGGCTTCTATGGAGTTGCTGGGGCGCTGATGCTGGGCACAGGAATGAAGGGAATACTTTCCTTGCTAGCACCTCCGAATGTAGCATGCATGTTACCCAGCAGCCCGCTGCATAAGACTAACTGCTGTATGCATGATCTGACATTAATACCAACTGAAAGTCATTGATCAAGAACCAAGCAAGACTGACAAGAAAGCCAGGCGATAGAAGCAACAGGCTCACTCAGGCCCCCTGTAAATAATGGTACGGTCCACAGCAGGTCTACGACAGCTAAATCCCATCTGCAGACACGACCTGAAAACATGCTAAATGGGACAGATGGGTGGTACAGATCTTATCCTTACGACGACGAAGATAAATTCTGCACAGCTGTACACAAACAGACAACTTCTCTCGGGACAGACGGAGAGAGTGCACCAACCACCCGGAGGGGAGAGACAGACGAGGAGCCTGCGGTGAAACAAGTGTTCTGGTTCAGTCAATGGCACTGCGCTAACCTGCTTAGCTCTGTGCCCTCCCGGCATGCAGGCGGGACTTGTACTGTGCACTCGGCAGCGCCTCGCCGCGCCAGCAAGCTCTACAAGCATGGCACTGCATCCCCAGCGGGTGCATTAACAGTCACGGCGGGCAGCGTGGCCTACTTCCGAGCAGGCGGGCTCCTGACCCCGCTCTGACCAGGCAGAGGAAAGGCGCGCAGGTGCCCACGGGGGGCAATAAAAACGAGTTTCATCAGCCGCCTCCTGGCGCTTTATTGCTGGTACAAATCTCATCCACAAGTGCGTGGGGGGCGGCCAGCTGAGCCCTGTCACTGGCTAGACGGTGGCGGAGACGGGGTGTTCTAGTGCCCAGAGGCCGATGCCAGAGATGGGCAGCAGCACACTGCACACACACAGACCCACCAGCAAGATGCACGGTACTAACACACCAACGCACACAGAACATCACAAATATGGGGGCAGGCATGTGCAACGCCTAAGAACACATAAAGCCTGGTTCTAAAACGTGCAGGGAAAAACACACAAGACCCAGAGACAAGAAAGCCAACGCGTTCGCTCTATTGAGGCCAGAGAAACAGCCCAGAGTATCCTAAAACTAGAAATGACGCCATAATGATAGAAATAACACCATACGCTTGGGAATACTTACATAAAGGGTGTTTGTGCAGAACGCACGAGCCATACACGTGCACATCGCTTGTCCTCTGTACGCACGTGCACATATCCTGCAACCTCTGGGAGACAGACTGAGCGTGTGCACAACCGGAGCTTCCGGAACGGTGAACGAGGGTAAGTGAATGCACGCCATGCGCGCGTTGTGCTGAATGAGCGAGCCATACGCGTGCACATCGCCAGTCCTCTGTACGCACGTGCACATATCCTGCAACCTCTGGGAGACAGACTGAGCGCGTGCACAACCGGAGCTTCCAGAAGAGTGAGCGAGGGAAAGTGAAAGCGCGCCATGCGTGCGTTGTGCTGAACGCGTGAGCCATACGAGTGCACATCGCCAGTCCTCTGTACGCGCGTGTACATATCCTGTTCCCCTTCGGCCAACACACCGACAACAATAGATCTCACCATGCGCTGTGTCGCTAGGCAAGACCTAATGAAAAAGGAAAAGTAATTTAATATGTAAAACATTGTAGATATGTAACCGTGTGAAGTGCTCTATGTCAAAAGATAACAGGTATCCCCCGGTAAGAGCAGCAAGAGGAGAGTAAAAAAGGGGGATTTCGACTTAAAGTGAGGAGGCATTGATGGACTGGAGGGGAGCACATAATGGCCTGAATAATTATTGGTAATAAATTACTCTCAGTCCTACTCATTCCAGTAATAACTTGTGAGGTGAGT
The DNA here is from genome assembly GCF_964204655.1 of Triturus cristatus. Lineage (NCBI taxonomy): Eukaryota > Metazoa > Chordata > Amphibia > Caudata > Salamandridae > Triturus > Triturus cristatus. The sequence goes on from NC_140585.1 coordinate 1,151,173,694, forward strand.
CGGACATACAAGAATGCTGTAAAGCAAGCTCAGCCTCAGTTGAGCACTGTAATAGGGAATACTCCATATTCTCTGCAAATGATAATACATCATAAGTGTATATTCTGAGGCCTAGGTTTCAGCTCTACAAATCTCCTGTAGAGAAGTTCCATGAACTTCAGCCCAAGAAACAGAAACACCTTTTGTTGATATTCTTGAATACCGACAAAAGCAGTAGTCTTTTTAATCCATCCAATCCTTCTTACCTCTACCTGCTATATAAAAGTTTCAAATAAATAGATTTCCTGATTGCCCTGGACCTGTCAAGATGAATTGCCAAAGCTCATTTAACATCATGACAATGTAATAATTTGTATTAATCGGAGGAGAGGGAAGGAAAGAATGTAGAAAGAATAATCTCCAGGGAGGAATGAAAGGAAGAGCCGACATTTGGAATAAAAGAACAATCAGGATGTAGAATCACACCATCTTCCAAGAATCTCAAAAAAGGAGGGAAGCATACAATGGAAACTGCTCCCTCACTGTGCGAGGTGATGTGATAGCCACCAGAAGACCTACCTTTAAAGAGTGGAATTTAAAGCCAGCAGAAATTAGGCAAGTCTCTGACCAAGATCCTATTTAGGCTTCCACCACATGAAGTGCTTTGGAATTGGTTTGATGATTTATAGATACTATTGCCACTTTGCAATCTGATGTGACCAACACATTGAAGAGCAGCAGCTGCTGCTGGAAACGGTGTAAGGCATGTAGAATTGCCGTGAGTTCCTTCCAGTTCCAAGATTTGCAAGTCTCTGCTAGTGATCACTTGGCTTGAACAGATAAAGAGCTGAGAGTTACTCCCTAACCCATAGAACTGCCACCTGTCAGGAGCACCTTTGGAGGTTCTGGGTGCATCATCACTCATTTGGATAAGCTCACTGTAACCAACCACTACTGAAGTTTAGATTTGATTTCTTGTGTTAGCAGGATAAGTCTCCATGGGCAGAGGCCAGAGACCAATACTTTTGAAGGTACCAGAGAAGAAGTCTCACCCATTGTATCACAACAACAGCTGACAAATCCTTCAACATGTATTCAGATTATGTTGAGGCTTCCTAGAGGGATAACAGCAATCAACGAAAACAAAATGAGCTCAGAAACACCATGCCCAAGTCCATTCTGAACCTGGAACCAATCATGGTGCTTCGGATTATTTCTCAGGAACCCAGGACGTCTCAGAGATGATCTTGTCATGTCTAGCATCTGAAGGATCTTGTCTTCTGATGGAGGGAGAAATGAGCCACTGTCTTCGTAAAGGCTATTGGTGCTGATCAAAGATCTTTGAACTGCCAACGCTGATCTTGGAGGCAGAACCTCAAACTAATGGTGCCCTGTTACAATAGACATGTGTAAACAGGTAGCCATCAAAGCAATCACCAACATGAAGTGATTTGCTGAAATCAAAGGTATTATTCTTTGAAGGATCTTCACCTTGAAAGGCATGTACTTCATAAACTTGTTCACGCTTTAGGTCTACGACAGTCTGATACCCTGTCAATTGGGGGGGGGGGGGGGGGGGGGAGGGCGTCCTAAGGACACAATCAAATAGGCACCGTAATCCTGTTCTTCTGGTATAGGAATAATGGCTACTGAGGTTGAGACACAAATTCTACCCTGTATACCCTCTGTAGTTGTCCAGAACCCACCTATCTGAGGAAGATCTTTCCAATTTGGTTGGAAAATGGTGAAAGTGACTGCCAGTTGCAACTCTTGGTCACTGTTTTCTTGAGACTAGGCTTAATGTAGCAAATGGATTGAGCCCCAGGATGTTTTGCTTTCGACTAACCAGTTTTTACTACATGAATCTCACAGTAAATTCACAATGATTGGACTGAGTGTGTTAAAAGCCAGTTTCACTCTTTTAAGATAAAGCTGCTGCTGTGCAGCTAGGGTAAGAGGCTCTGGGGCGGCTACACATGAGCACCTAGGCATGTGCATACAACTGCGGGCTACACATGTGAGGATACTGTTCTGTGCAGCCCAGTATCAGCTCACATGTAGCCTGTCACAGAAGTGACTGCAAGGATTAGTGCTGATCTGGGGTACGCCTTACAATGTCAGTGGACATTCATAGTGGTAGATCTGTAGTGCTCACCGAAGGTCTATGGTGCTTACACAGTGTAGACATTACAGGCAAAATTTGTCTTAAAAAACAATGTCATGCTACTTAGGCCTACAGTGTATCAGTGTATCCATCTGGGGATAAACATGCAAACAAGGGTGAATTTACAGTCCCCCAACATCCCACATACAATTATGTCAATTTAAGATTGGTCATATTTCCCTGGCTCAGCTCAGAATTAGATTCCCAGCCTTTGTTTCCCCCTCCTTGGGCTGCTCTCCAGAAGACAGATCAAAGACCTACCTCACGCAATAGAGCAACTAACAGTGCATGACCCAGTTTCTGGGAAAAGAAGGTGCATCTCAGGGGAAAGGAGGGAGACAGAAGACCAAGGCGGCAGCAGCAGTAGCACCCTGCCAATGCTCTATGCTGGTGGAAGAACGAGGAGTACTCACACTGCCTGCAGTCAGGCGGGAAACTTCAGAGCCAGTACTGCAGTGTGGGAGTGGGCTCCCTGTGTGGCCGTAAAAAAAAGCAAAAATGAAGAAAGGCATATGGGTGTCCAGGGTGGGACAGTGACACCCAGAAAGTGTATTTTTAAAAAACCCTGAAAGAAATAACGCCGATCAAGACTGCAAACCAAAGCGGAGAGAGTAGACAAAACTGCTCAATTACTATTCACCACTTCTGGCAGGAGCAGCCCATAATGCCCCACAAAGTGCCCTACATTTGAAAATCTGTCCCTCCTCTTTCCCCTAGGAGGAACACGAGTGTTTTACAAATGTGTTGTTGAGGGTGGGGGGGCTAAAGGGAGTACTGCAATGTCCCCAGAAATCGTTTTGCAAAAAATAACCCTAGGTCTTCTGGGCCCTTAAAATTACGACACCCCGGGGAATATTTGCATTAAATTTCAGCAGTCCTAGAGCTATTGCTCTTGGGCCCTTTGTAGTTAGCCTAATGGTTATAAATGCCGTCTAAGTAATAAAAGAAAGTCTGACAAGTTTTTATACATGCTTTATTGACAAGGTTGATACTGACAGTTTGGCATTATAATGAATGTTATTAATAATGTGCCTATTGATTTCAATGGGGGGTACAATGTTGAATCATAACATCTGGGTTCTTGTACTAATCGGATGCCACCACTTTATATTGTAATCTTGCATCTGGTGTGGGGGTATTGTGATTATGGGGTTCAGGACCACCTAGGGGTCTAATATGATCTGCTGGTTTCAACCAAAAGAATTTCCATCTACTTGATGTAAACATTTGTAATTTAGTGCATAGCATCTAGTAGCGTAATAAAAAGAAAAAGAAAAAGAAAAAGCACTGACTGGACAATAATTTATTGAGTGTTGTTGCGTTCCAGCAAATTGGAATTACTAGTCCACACTACTTCATTACGCTGTGAGAGTCAAGTGCTACAATGGGGTACTTAAGTTTCCAGTAAAAAGACATCTGCAGACATTACTTGTGACTGACTCGCATACTTTGCAACTAATAACCCAATGTCTTACAGTCTTGATCAATGCTCTGACAACTAGATATGGTTTTTGTCTCTACAAAATTTCCCAGGAAAAGATTTCCCCTGCAATTTAGAAGATTGGTCAGAAGATTATAGTCTTGATGACTGCTGTCTGAAGGACAATTTCTGCTTTGCGAAGCTTGTGGGTTTGCTCTATTACTTACTGAAGTAATAAAAAATATTCTCTCTCTTTAAAGATGGGATGTAGTTGGGCTTCTATTTAAGGCACTAAAAGTTGTACTCTTTCAAGCAACATCCTCAAGTCCGCTGATCTTTGTGCTGCATCAGTATCAAACTTGTTTAAGAACAAATTTTGAATAGCTTCCACAGACGCACCAAGTGAACACTGTAACCTTTACTAAGTCAAAAGAAATGGCTGATAAGAGATTCAACCTGATGATGCATACCTTCCAACAATAGAGAACACAGCTATTTACATCCAACTGAGGGGGGACTTGGCTGTTGGGCCCGGGAATAAAAACTGCCATTTTACATGTATATGTTTCTTAAGTTGCCTTCCCTGAGGTTGCCCAAACCATTTGTTACCTTACTAGGTTTACGGGTACTTAAGGTGGCATTGTGAGCTAGAAGATCTACAGGACAACATAAGCGGAGGGGGTGCGTGAAATCAGTCTGGCACCATCCCAAAGTTTATGTTGTGCAACAAACGAACAGTTCCTACTGATAATGTGGAAACCGCACAACATCCTCCTAAGACTCTTGCCCTTTAGCCCAGCAGGAGAGGAAGAGGAGTCATTGTTGAAGGTCTAAGCCCAGTAAAGACCTCAGCACTCCAGTGTTTCCATCCCACAATACAGGAAACAAATACGAGGATTCTGCGAAGGCTACACCGGTTATGGTGCAGAGGTCTCACATTCTTTCCATTACAGCATTCCTCTTTGGTTCATCTCAAGAGGTGGGATTTACTGCACAATGACTGGGAAGAGGGACAAAGAACTAATATGTGGCAGGAAAAGAGTGAAAAGGTCTTGCTAGATCATAACGCACAAGTTAAAAATCACACAAGGCCATCCATTTCACTGGTGCAGGAAGGTTGTATAGCTTAGCACACAATCATTTATACTGGTAAATTAGAGAGAACTATCCCAAGGTCAACCATAATCATCTCTACTGAAAGAGAAAATTACGATGGCAGAAAAAAAAAAAAAAAGAGGGGGAGAAAGGCAGCACTAGTTCAGTGCTTTATAGAGTTACTGAGATAGTAACATGCAAGTCTGCTACTGCAAGATCATACGATATGCAGTCTTGACTTTTGTTACTGGTCAAAATTCTTGCAAGGATCATCTGCCCAATAGTACAGTTGCGCTTGCTTCTCCCAGTTGAAAAAGACAAAGACTTGCCTCCTTAGTGCCCATGTCAGGTGGGATACTTCAGCCAAGGCCAAAGTAGAACACTCCTGAGAAAGATCATATCTTGGAGTCGAGCCCTGTACTTCTTTCCATCCTTGGTTTGTATGTCTTAGTCAAGTCGGATCATGTTAAAGAATGAAATGTTGACTCCACAAGGGTGGCACCAGTGGAATCAGGTCCACAGGATAAATACATGGTGCATCATGTCCTTGATGGGATGGGTTCAGAAGAGACAGTCAAACAAACTCGGGTGATTCACAACTGCAATCCATCAACCCCACTAGGTATGGAATTAAACAACCTCATCATCGTTTGAGAGCAACACAATTAAGGTCGTCTCTTCCTTCTGGAGTACGACCACCAACGTATACAATTGAGACCCAGTTGAGGCTGGTGTTGCCACATTAAAGCTATTGTAGAATGATTGCAGGAACAATAAACATTTTGTAATCTATACTGGAGCATTTGGTGCTTTTTGGTGTGAGAAAAACAGTTTACATCGATCATGAACAGCGATTTACTGTTAAAGTAAGGTCAGAATTGTAAGTCAGGACCAGAAGCTCTGATTATGCTTTAGCTTGATTGACTATTTCTCACAACAGCTGTCAAAAGTACTACTCCCATGAACACAACAATATGTCGAACACACAACCTTTAGAACCAATAACGTCCGTGGCACTAAATAATGATGCAACATCATCCAAACATTGTCCTCTTACTTTGTTGCCGACGTCAGCTCCAGATAAGTGACTTTACTTTCCTTATGTCAAAACACCATTTTTAACAGTACTACACTAACCCCTTTGATGCAAATTCTCTGCAAGTCTCAGAAACCTCAGGGTGTTTCTGCCCCCTCTCTTCAATGCACACTTCGATTTCAAGACACTATTCAGGCAGAGATGGTACTCGCCTGCTTTTCTGCCTGGAGCAGCTGCACACTGGCGGGGATCGGTTGCTTTCAGCTTTTTGAGTCTTGTCTGCCATTTTAGGCCTTGGACGGCAAGCCAGTTTTTAAATACACATTGGAGATACCTTCAGAACCCGACTAAGTCTTCTCACACTACAGAGGTACTTAAAAGCCTATTGTTATGTTCTTCATATCTGCAATGCGGAGTCAGATTCTGTATTGGTACCCTAGTCAGTCAGGATCGTTTCCCTCATACCAATTGGGTTGTAGTTAGATAGGTCTGTTACACAGCATTTGATGGCCATGGTTATGTGAGAGAATCATTATTTAGACCCACAGCTGTTAAGAGATGGTAGATTTGGCGGTTTCCAAATCAGTGGAGACAGCAATGTCCAAGACATTGCAAATGTGGCAGAATGCCTCCACCAAGACCCCTTTTGGCAGTTTCCAAATCAATGGAGACAATAATGTCCAAGACATTACAGAATGTCTCAGTCAAGACCCTCACAAGGGTTCTAGATTAGTTATGGCACAGACACACCATTGGAGTATTGGGCTTCAAACAGTCCAGGGTACCGGCAGAATCCTTTCAGAAACTAAACCATTAGTTACAGACAACTGAGATTGACCACTTCCAGGAAGGGGCAGGCTTTTTTCAGCAGCATACACCCGTTTAGTTGTCCGACCGGGACAAAACAGCCCACCCCTCCCCCCTTCTGTTGACTTGGACAAAGATGCCTAACAATTCAAGGAATGGCATCCATTCAGAGAGAGAGGAAGGGTAAAGGGTGTCAAAATAAAAACTGAAAGCAAATATTGCCATAAATCCCAAAAGGCCGGGAGCAGTGCAAATATCTTTCACCACAAATAAATCAGTCACCCCCCGCTGTGTGAAGTGGGAGCTTTCATCCAAGGTGGTATACTACCTCAAGAAGAGGCTGAGGCAACCCGTGAAAAATGAAATGCGCAACATATTGAGGGCAGAATGGCAAGACCCCTCCATCGAGAGCAACGTCGCAGCCATATCCAAGGTGGGTACCACTATAAGTACCTTTACGAGTAAGTTCATTAAAGATAGCATCAATAGGTCTTGCCATTCTTGTCAAGACCTTTCTGGCCCAATTATTAAGATAATGGAAATGGCAGAGAACACCAAGCAGATGGGGTCTACTATAGACTCAGAAATCCTGTCTGGTTGGGTAGTGAGCGTTATGCCTCTTAAGTAATGAGAACTGCGATTTAGCCACAGAACTGAGGTGCTCTCTCCTTTTTACCATTCAATCCTAATCTTGGTAAATTTGCTGCTACAGTTGCCGGGTTGGAAGCAAAAGGCAATTTGTTTGGAGATGCCTCTGGGAAAGATCTGGTCAAATTTGTACAGGCCTTCTCTACCCTTGATAATGTACAATTTTTGCTCAAAAAAGATTTCAGCCCCATGGTTTTTGGATGGGGCAGATATGGACGTTCATCCGCCCACTTCTTCAATCAACGTTCCTGTGACAAACAAGGTTACAAGTGTGCTGATTGGAATGAGCAAAGGGATATTCACCCTTTCCACCTCCAGAAACGAGGTAAATTGAGGATGCGCCGGCAGAGGAGCCTGCAACTCCGAAGGTAAGGACACTATAGACTTCCTCATAGGACTGGTGGGGGCTGGATGGCAGAATGCCTCAGCAAATGGGAGAAAATCCTCCGATGCATGGATCCCAGAGGCAGCGGGTAAGGTCTCACTGCCTCTCCTTCTCAAAAAGAAATATGCAACATAATAGATTGAGGGTTCATCCAGTTATCGTCCTAAGGGAATTTAACAGTTGCTTGATATACAGACATTTCAAGATGTAGGGCATCCGTATTTTAAGGGACTGTCTCAGGCAATGAGATTGGCTTATAAGGTTACATCTGAAGGATGCTTACCTGTCGATACTAATTTCCTTTCTCACCAGAGGTTTCTTCAGTTCATCTAGAACCGTGATACTCATAGTTCGGCCCGGCAGGCCTTCATTGGCGGCCTGCAGACCTTGCCGTGTCTACATTTCTAGTGAGGCCAGCAGTAAACACAGAAGATAACCGCAGGAGCATACGTAGTGATTATGTAATAAATAGGTATTCACTACGTATGCTCCTGAAGCCATCTTCTGTGTTTACTGCCAGCCTCTGTGACCTCACGGCACAGTCGGAAAACTTCCCAAAAGGCCCTTTAAAAGTCAGCTGTAAGTGCTTTCACAGCGGACTTTTAAAGGGACTTTGTGAAGCTTCCTGTTTGGACAGAGACAGAGATGCAGATCGAGAGAGATGTGTATGCCGGGTCTGGTGACTCAGTGGACAAATGAGTCCGCTGCAGGGGCCACTGTTCAACCTCATGGTCACAGGTTTTTTTTGTTGCTCTGGCTCCGCCATCCCCACACTGACCCCATCCCCAACTGTGTGGCCCTCAGACACAAACCAATCTGTAAATTTGGCCCCGAGAGGAAGTTTGTGAGTACCCATGCTCTAGAGCATAGATACTCACAAACGCTTGCAATGGGGCCCACAAAGTATGGTCATTGATGCTAGCAGGATGGAGTGGGGCTTTGTGGGTAGTTAAATGTTGTAGGATACCGTATTAGATTATTTTCCTTTACTTCAGTTGGCTTGTAATTAAAAGCTTCTCCATTTATTAAACATTTTTTTTATGTTAGTGCTCTCTGAAGTAAACAGCAGCTCGGTGCTGTTTTTAACCCGGGGGCTGCATCTGAAGGTCAGAAGGGTTGGGCCATACTTGAGAGTATCACTGCTCTAGAGGAACGAAGTTTAGGAATTCAAGGTGCTTCCCATCGGACCGGCATCTGCCCAGTGGTGCTTCTCAGAGCTGCTGAAAGTGGTGGCCTGGTTGCAATCATCAGCCTGCAGACTGATAATTTACTTGGGCGATATGATCCTCAGAGCCCAGGACAAACACTCTGTTGAATCAAGCTCAACTGGTTGTGCAACTTCTGGAGGATTAATCGATATATTAAAGTCGGATCTGAACCTGAAACACAGGATGGAATTTATCAGATTTACCTCAGACTCCTAGGAGGGGACCCTGGAGTTACCTTTTGTCAAGGACAAGGTGAGCAAGAAAGAACTGAAGAGTCTGATTGCGTCAGAGGGTATTTCATGGTATATCTTGGCGAGGGTAGCCACACGTTTGCTGTGCACAACCCAGGTAATTTTTACAGGGCCCTTGCATTACAAGGCTCTACAACACCTAAACATCAAACACATTAAGAGGGGTTGTTCCTATTCAGAGGCAATGACTAACAGAAGAGCCAGAACAAAGGTGAACTGGTGGTTGATTCACATGGATGTGTGGCACAGCCCAGCAATCTTCAGCTCAACCCCAGAGGTCATAATAGAACCAGAGGCCAGCGGGCCATATCCACAGGAGGGTGGTCTCAGATCTTCATATAAACTGCCTTGAACTACTCTTGGGTTCCTTCATAAAGTGCAGCCTGGTGAGGAACTGGGTGAGGTATTGCTGAAAAAGGACACCTCAGCAATGCAGCATATAAAGTTAGGAGGAGGCACGAGCTTCTCTGGTGGAGGTTGTCATGGACTTTTGGCACTACTGCTTGGAAAAGAAGATTTCAGCGTCAGCTATCCACCTACCTGAGATTACCAACACAGAGCATACTGGAATTCACAAATCCTAAGGGCTTCCAGCAACTCGAGGCTGCATCCCCAAGTTCTGTGCCAGAAATGGGGTACAAATTTGCATCAGGGGTGAATGTACAAGTGCAGCAGATCTGCTGGTGAATGAGTTTCTTCAAGACTGAAGAAAAGGGTTCAATTATGCCTGTTATTTATCATGATTACCACAGTGGAGACACAGATCAGACAGCCGCAGGCAGAGATGATCCTGGAAGCTCCACTCTAGAACTCAACCATGGTTCCCTCTACTATTGGAGATGTCAATAGACTGCTTGGCAGTACTTCCAGGAGATCTTACAAGGTCTAGGAAGAGGTGCACCTGATGGTTCAGGGTGGCCTGGAGAATCTCAGGCAACGATGGGAACACTATTCCTTTTGCTATCGGCTTCATATGGCACAGGCATCAGAAGCAGGGATCCATAAAAGATACAAGTCTGTTTGGAGCGACTGGTGTTTGGAGACACCTGAATCTTGAAAGGTCAGACATTGTACACGTATATGCATTTTCTGGCAGAGGTAGGAAGAGCGTCCTCCACCATTAATTAATTTCCATTAGCTGGGTATATTCCAATTGCAGGTAAGCCAGTGGGTTCACACTCTTTGATATGTAAACTCATGAAGAGTATCAGGTTTTCTAATCCTCCCGCTCCCAAATACATTCATAACTGGGATGTGAACAAAGTCACAAGTCTTTTCATGAATTGGTTGGATAATTCTGGCCTTCCCAGGAAACAACTCTGAGAAACTGACTATGAGGCTATGCCTTATATCATGTAAAAAGTCCTTGTATTTATCAGAAAATTCTTTTACTCTGGACCATCACCAATCACACACAAACTGATATACGTACAATCCATTGTCCCACGTTTACCTGATACTCCCAAGTTATGCGTGGTGAAAAGCTTGCAAGAGTGCGTCGCGTCAACTGTGACTGGAGTTAAGCAATTTGTAATTGTTATTACAAAACCAATTCAGTCTCCTCGCCTACTACGCTAGATGGGGGATGCAGGAAGGAAGGCATTGACACTTCAAAGATCAGTGCCCATTCGGCCAGTAATGCCATGTCCTCCAAGGCCTACCTATTAGGAGGAAGACTAGATGATTCAACGTACAGCAAACCGGTTGTCCGATTCCACCATCAACAGGCTTTACTTTAAGCCAGTCTCTCAATTGGCTTCTGTGTTAGGAAGTTAATATAAAAAGTATTTGCCCACACTTCATTAAAGAATCTCTGCCGAACCAGAGCAAGAACAATCACCTGTGTTAAGTAGAGGTATATTAACTTGCTTTAACTTTCAGATGATGTTTGTACTTGCATTTATTGGTACAGCTATGTATTAAATGTTATGAACAGTATATGCTAGAGCAGGTGACTCAAACTTTTCTATACTGAGAGCTACTCCGGATCAGTGAAAATCATCGAGAGCCACTTAAGGCTAAACAACTCCTGCATTTAGCCTCATTGACTTTAAGCTTCATGTCCATAGAGCTAGATACTATGGTTTGGACAAAATACTTTGACTAGGGGCACTATGACAGGGCTGCCATGCGTGTCAGTAAAAGCATGGTCTTTGGGGATGTATGAACATCTGTGCATATGAATGGAATATATTTATATGGGTGACTGAGAGCCTGTGTCGTATGTATTTGTAGCACAGGACATACCTTTCGACATGCATGTCTAACACAAACATACCATTTTTTTATGGAAAAGTGCAGCAAAATGTTAATATGGAACATTTTTCTGTACTTGTTTAGAAACAATGGCTGTATTTTTCAGTTGTGTAAATACAGGACTTGGTTTTTTTTCTCTGTTCTTTTTAGTCACCCCAGAGAAGCATGGAGTTTTCAGCTACCCTATGCAGAACAAAAGAAAATAATGATGTTGCATCATACAATGACGTTGTTGTGTTCATTGGAGTTTTAGTATTTTTGACGGCTGCCATGAGAAAAAGTAAAGAAAGTTAAAGCAACATCTTCGCCTCCATGTCCTTAGTAAACTTTAAAAATGTCCTTCGCACTAGCTAGGAAAGGTCTTATTCCACAACACTCAATAGTTTACTGAAACGCAGAAAGAGCCAGAGTGCTAGTTGTCTAATGGAAGTGTGGAGCACTTCCTCTTGGACTGCATCCAAAGCCTCTCCCTGGTCCTGGCATTTTTGACAAATGGCACACTTAGATTTTGACTGTATGGAAGACAAATCATAAAATAAAAAGCTAATCTTTTACTCACCCCATCACAGGCAAAACTTTTACAAAGAAAAGTATGGTAGGCAAGAAGAGGGAGGGACAAAAGTAGCACAAACTTTTAGAAAAGTTCAAACCTTCCTACAAAGCGGTTTGGTTCTAAATGGTAGGTTCCCAAAGGCAACAGGGTAAACATGCTTGAAAAATATTCTCTCAAATGAAAAGCATAAAACCCCGTGTCTAGGGACCCTTAGTTCCGAGGGACAGCTTCATTTTGGGACTCAGGCGCAGGCAGTCTGCTAAGAACATGGTTGAATGTCTCTCCAGGTGGATTTGGTCAACCGGCTTCATTTTCAAACTAGTTTTAAAGTCCACACGGATATTTCTTGTTTTCTTTTTGCAGTGCCCCAAACAAACATGGTTTTACTCGTTACAATGGGATTTATTTTAACACTTCTGGGACCAGCTTAGTTGGTAATAGTTCTGTAATGATTCAGAAATAAACATTTTCGATATGTCACTTTACCAGTGTCTTTTATACCTGCTCTTAGCTCTAAAATGTTCACTTTCTACGAGTCTCCATTGTTAAATTTCCATTTGATCTACACATGACAACTTCACTCTACAAGTTGCAAGTAGCCCATAATACATCCAGGTCTGTCCTCTGAATAAGAGCTTCATATTTAAAACAGGATATTGAAGCTGGGGAAAAAAGAAAAGGACAAACAGCTATTCATTCCAAGTGCTTTATTTCTACATGAACTGTTGCCAAATGACATACACGTATTCCTTTAATATATATATTTATAAAAAACTTAACAAATGTACAAATTGTGTTAACGTATCAAAAACAACAAATTTAAGAAGGCATACAGACTGCACCAGGTATTTAACATATATTCAATCTAGCCCCTAAATACACACATACTAGCATGAGGTACAACAGAATATCAACCTGAAGGTTTAGCACCTCTGGCGTCCACTGCACCGGGAAAAATTATTCTGACGCCATTTCCTAGATCCTGGGCCAATTCCCAGCTTGGTAGCAGAGGTTGGAGGCACAATAAGGGAATACCTCATCTAAGGACGGCAGAACCCTGGCCATTAACTTAACAGTTAGTACTTGAAATGTCAATCTCCAGAAGAGGTGGTGTGTTGTAAAAAAAAAGGAGATATGTTCTGCTAGGTTCATGGGACAAGTTACTCTTTATTAGCCCTCAAACCGATTTACCAATAGGATCCATACCATCCTTCTCCAGTAAGATGGGAAAAAAACCACCATTCTACAAGCTGATAACCAAAACCCGTTACACCATTAAGCACTTAGTATCTACATCCGATTTTCAGAGACAGCAAAAGAGAATTAGGTTCAGTTCAGGTACTGCAACAAAGCAGTCTTGTAACAAGTCAATAGGTATAGCTGTGTGCGTTTCATGCAGGGACCTCTTGCAAGGTTATTAAAATTCAGACCATCTCTAGTGCAGCCTGTTCTGTGAAAGAAGGAAAGCACGGGTTGCTTTATATGAAAACAGGACGGTATGCTTTTCTTAGGTGGTGAGAGAACGAAATATGGGGTTCTGGCAGAGAAGGGACAGGAGAGGCAGTGCTGGAAAACACAAGAATGTTATGGGATCGAATAGTCTCATGGAAGAAGGGAAAAGGGGGTCTTGCAGAAAAGGCTTACAACTGGTTACTGGACTAGTGAGGGAACTATTTGTTTCTCTTTTTGAAGCAGTGAGGCAAGAGAAAAATACCCACATTAGAGGTACTATTTCCAGGTCTAACTTGGCAAGCGCTGTCTTCAGTCCATAGTGGCGGTAAAGCAAATTCCCAGACACTATCAAATACAGGCAAATGCCAAGATAAGCACTTTGGTGACCAGGGAAAGTTACTCAAACAAAATTATTGCAGAATTCTCACTGCCCCATCAAATGTACAGGCAAGGGCCATGTCCCTGTGTTCTGCACACTCTACAAATACACTGGCCAGCGCCATATGAGGTGTAACATTCGGGTCCCAGACTTGTAAACCATCTTAGAAACTCCAGATGTGTATGGAATGAAAGGACAAACCGCAACAAGGAAACACCACTTTTCTCCTACCAAGTCAGGTTGTTTGGCTTAAATGAATGCAACGCCAGACAAATTCATTTTGACATGGGCAGTTTAGAGTGCCATGTAGGGCGGAAATGAGCACTCTTGATCTGCAGGCTGGTTTTTGCTGGTGAAAAATTGAGTGGCTTTTTACAAAATTACTCACGGTCCATTTCAGACACGCCACTCCTATATTTTATGTAGTATGTGCTGAACATAGGACATCAAGTTTGTACAGTCCTCCTTAGCAATACAAAAATCCGCTCACCCCAAACTTATTCATGATTCGACAGCTAGTTAAAAGGAGTTTCCGCACCATCATGTGGCTTCCAGAAGTATTCCATTGTCCAACCCGGAAGCCATTCTTCATCAAAGCGCACCACTTTTTTAGGGAAAAGGTAAGGAACTCGAACTGGTCTCTCACAGCACAAAGATTTCTCCAGAAAGCTTCTTTTGTCAAAACTTCCCATTTATGAGAGCCCGGAGTTGCTGCAACCTCTTACGGCAAATCCTATTTGCACACTAACTCCGTGGTTAGTGGAACGACTCCAAACATGTCCAAACTCCTCCAGAGAATACCTAGTCCAGAGGCACACGGTATGCAGTAACATACTGTATTCCATTCATTTATCAGTTTCCCCACCCACATTCATGTCCCAGCCCCCACCCCGCTGCTTAAAATTACATGCAGTCCATTGAATTCTCAGGTATGAGATTCAGTGCGCCACCTGGGCTAAGCAGCCCCTTGGAGGGGGTGCAGTTTGGCGGTAGCATACTGTTAGGTGTTGGATCCACATTTTCCAGGTCCTCCATTTTTTGGTCAGTAGTGCTGTCCCACTGGATATGGAACCGTGTCACACGAGGGTTGGACGCCAAGATGTTCCTCTGGAGCTGATCAGCAAGGGGTTAAGAGTAGAATGAGAAAAAGATAACACAGATACACAAATAATTTAACTACTCAATGAAGATAAAACTGGAACCAAAACACACAGAAGAGACCAAAAGGCCACTAACACCCTCCAGGCACAAGAAGCATTATTCAGACGTTAGATCAATTCAACATCCACCACATTTTTTTTTATCCCCAGCAGAGAACTGGCTAAATCACATGCATAAGTATATTAAGGAGGAAATGATATGGCATGCCCACAATAGGTTACTCTAATGACATACTGAAAGTCAGTCCCTGGAACACCATACCCTGCCTGCACACTAGATACTGTAGTTAAAGCCTCTACAGCTCATTAGTCACCCCATTAGGCAAGATTCTTTTTTTGGCCCCTTGAATGACCGAGAAGTACTTAACAAGCATCCTAAGCCAAGCCTAGGTAAACAATCTAATGCAGGTCAGACTCAAAAGTGTTTGAAATCACCATGTCAGGGTTATGTAGGCACTAGAAACATGTTTCACCGTTTGTTCCAATTAAATTATCTTAACCAGAAATAAAAAGCTGTCCCAAATAAGAGCACTGCCGCTCCCATAAACGTACGTCTACAGGATCGGATTAAAATACACTTCTGGTTGATGAAAGCCTTCGTTGGAAGTCCGCAAGAGACTGAACAGCCAACCATTCTGGCAAGAGCATAGGTGAAGCCCTCGCAGAACAAGATGAACCTCCCGCTGGTGAGTACTTCGATGAATAGTCTGGGCTGAAAGGAAGTTTTCATTATTGTTAATCTCGGATGGTGTACCTAGGTAGAAACTGTGCTCTCCATTAATCAACAATGGGAAATATATATTGAGGAAAGGACACATTTAGTCTAATTGCCAAAAAGTATCACCGCCGAAACTTCAGCTAATGTGACCACATGGAACCCATCCAAGTGCAAATGGTTCACGTCGTTAAGCTTAAAGATCACCCTCAATCTTGGTCCTGTTGGAAATAACTGTATCTTGATTTAACCCAAGAAATTTTTTCTGGACCTAGCTCTATGACCATAAGAAGAATTTGAATGTCCGAGTTGTGGTCATGATCTCCAATTTAAAAAGACACAGGAGAGTGGACTGAACACTTATTTAGTACCCAACTCTGCTTTATCACTTCTGCGAACTCATTTGGTTGTAGTGATCTCTGTATAAAGATACAGAATTGCTCCTTTCTACCGGGCATCCATGCTTTAAGAATGAGGCGGTCACTGAGGTCCGAATAGAGACTACAAGAAAGATCCGAGAGGCTTACACTGTTGGATCAAATTCGACACTTGTAGAGGACTGCTGCTTCGTTTACATAACAATCCATCTATGATGGCATTACAAGCCTGTTTTTCAAATCAGAGGGGTGGAGCGCAAGGACCTTGTTTATTTTGTTTACACCTCCACATATTTTCATCCCCCCTCCTCCATCACTAAACAGAGAAAGTGGTTCTCCCAGCAAACAGAAAATCCACAATCTATTTTCAGATATCCCAGTGCAGCAAAGATAAGCAACCCCAACACTTGCTTTCAGATGTACAGGCTCAACTACTGCAGAAATCCGATATTTCACCAGGAGGTACTTGCTGGCTCTTTTTTTGTATTTTTAAATAGTGCACTAGAAAGCCCTTCTGCGGAGTCTATAGAGGGGGGAAATTCTGCAAATGCTTCTACATTCTCATTTTTAGAAGCTTAAACATGACAAAGGTTTGGACAAGAATCCTGGTAGATCATTTCCCATGGCTCTCTTAGGCCTTACTCTATACACACACAAAATAATGTTATTGCCTTCCAAGAGCTGCAGGTGCTACTGCAGAATACAATGGAAGTCTAGTTTCTGTATTTTTTTTTTATTTTTTTTTAATCAAAGGACACAAGGAAGCTTAGTATATGGTTTTGCTCCCACAGCAGTGGACAGATTTATCAGAGGCCTTCGTCATCAAGGGTGATTCGAGGGAAGATACCAGTTTCGGGAAAAGACTGCAGGAAACCACAACAGAAAGATGGACATGTGACAAGCAGTACCCACCCCAATTTCGGGTCTCTTCCATGCGCTGCCTCTTCAAGACCTGCTTTATCTACACAATTTTTCCTTTTGCCTCAGATCGTAGGTTAGGACTTTTTTTGGCTTTATGAACAAAACGTGCCCAGTGTTGCAAACATGGAGCTACCATACACAGCGATCTGCGGGCATTAGTTTTCATGTCCCGCAGATCGCCATTATGTTAGCTACTAAGTGCGATTCTGTCTAGGCCAGGAGGAACTAGGGCGTGTACCACAGAGTCACGTTCGAAGGAGAGATCACTGTGTACGTTAGTAGTCCTTTCGCTCTCCATCGCCACACTTTCAAGACTATTGCTTAGTTTGAACAAGCATCAACCTGGTGCTACTGAAGAGATGTAAAATACTTTTGGTCCTGTTTTATATTGACCAAATCTCAATGTACAAGACAGAAGCAATGACCTCTAATGTGATAAAGACATTGTAGAGGTTTAACATTCAACGCAGAAATGTTATTGCTAAGATTCTCCATTTACGTTTTTTTGTTTTTAAACTGAAGTCGCTGTTTTTGTCATGATTACGGGGCGTTTTGTTGAGTTCCAGATCCTGTTTATGATTTTGCTGTTCAGCGCATGTCTTACTGGCTACTCCCCGCTCCATAGATCTCCCAGATGCCCCCACTTCATAATTACCTACAGGCCATAAAAATAGTTATCTACGGCGTAAAGATTTTGGCATTTACATTTGTTTTTCGTGTATTGAAGCTAAATATGGCGTTTCTCTCTCGCCAGTGTGCTTCTCCCACCCCCTCTGCGATGCACTGAGAATGCAAGGCTGGAACCACTTTTGAGTGTGCAAGCGAGACTGCAAAGAGACAGAAAATGTCAATTACACGTCTGGTGCTGGCAGTCAGGGCCGGCTCTAGGGTGATGCCATCGCACTGGGCGCAAACCTGGGGTGGGGGCGTCATTTTTGCAAGTATATTAACATTTAAAAAGCACCTGCTGCCGTGTTCCTGGCCTCCAGCAATTTTCAGGCATCAATTAAAATGTCTAGATAACTCCGGTGAATAATAGTCTTCCTGGAAAGAGACGGAGGTTTGTCTAGCCAGTGGAAGTTTTGACTCATCCAAAGGTAGCGCAGTGGGTTAAAATGCATGCTGCTGAGAACGTGTACCATGCCCAGCATCGAGGACATGTTACTGCTACACTACACCGTGTAGTCCTGTCTGATGTAACATTTCCTATACACTGATTTACACACCCATGATTGACTCTGTGCAATGTGTGTGTGATGTAAAGTGCTCCGACACCTTACACTGGTATAAGTGGTGCTCTAAAACTAAATTAAGCCGAGAGACAGTGGTTCTGGAAACTTGAATGGCACGGATAAAGAGCGGTGGTGAGGCAATCCGTGGCAGAGGTGGTGGTGGTGGTAGGTTGGGGGAGCAACAAACACTGTCACACAGGGTGCCACCAGTGTTAAAGCCAGCCGCGCTGGAACTAAATCACCAGGCCACCCAATAGGGAAATCCATGCACCAGACACGGTTCACTCTGCCAGGTTCAAACACATTTGCATAAATTCCACCTCTAAAAGAATGGGCAACAAATCCAGTCTGCATGAAGACCATTCCGTACCTGACAGAAGTCAGTCTTCTGAGGAGGGTTCTCCCGGAACTCTGGGTCCACGTACTCATTGTTGACGTAGTATCCCACACGGATGAACTCTTGGCCCCGATACGTACATGTGATCAAAACTACTGTGACACCAACTGCGTCAGTCTCCGGGATGAGACTGGGGTTGGGGGCATCAGCCTGCAAAACAAAAAATAATAATAAAAAAGTAAATAAAAAAAGATGATCTCAGAAGCTGCATGTATAAATGTCTGCACAGCTGTTCTAAATTGAACACGAAACATTACGAGACTGGTTTCAATGACAATGGAAATGTGTATATGCAGGCACCCACGCCTATGCTATTGAATGAGGTAAAAAACAAGCTGTAAATGAGACTAATATACAGAACAGTAGTAAAAAAAAAATAATAATTTTTTAAAAACCCACAAAAATATATATATCTCTCAAAGTCAAAGAATGACGCAGCACTCCTCTCGGCAGAAAAGATATTGTTTAATTACAAATCGTAAACCTCCCCCTGGTCACGGTAACAAACTACCGTGACCAGGAACTTCGGTTCGAAACGCGTAGGGAGGTTTACGATTTGTAATTAAACAATATCTTTCCTGCCGAGAGGAGTGCCGCGTCATTCTTTGACTTTGAGATTAATATCTTTTCACGAGATCGCGGTCCTGATCTCGACGTGAGCACCGGCTGTGAAGGCGCTCCCTTCGTGGCAGGACGTTTGAGACAAATTATATATATATAAGGTTGCCTTTTTCGTGAGGAGCACTCGCTGGCCGATTTCCGCTGTAAAGACAAGAACGCCGCTGGAGCAGCGTGAAGCCTGAGCAGGTCGAAGCTGATGGCAGGCAAATGTCAGGACGAGACGCTTCACTCACCCGAAAAAGTTGTTTTTTAATTGACATTCTGGCTGCAACCCACTGGGGGATTATCGTAAACTACCAGTCCCACAAAGCAATGCGAACTTACTCACCTGAGTTGAATTGTCCTAATATTTTCAACCAATAAAATGCGGGAATTTACTGGTGGTTTCTGCAAGCCATTTTGTTCCAAATGCTTAAGAAGAAGGGCGGTCAGCCCGAAACGCGTCGGCAAGATGAAGGAGAGTGCGCTATCTCGATCAGCGGCGTTCTTGTCTTTACAGCGGAAATCGGCCAGCGAGTGCTCCTCACGAAAAAGGCAACCTTCCATATTTGAATTTAGTGTCCCGGCCTGGGCCACGAGCGAGCACCACCACTATATCCTTGTGGGTCGGCAGTTGTTCACTGGAGCAGCGTGAAGCCTGAGCAGGTCGAAGCTGATGGCAGGCAAATGTCAGGACGAGACGCTTCACTCACCCGAAAAAGTTCAGTTTTTTAATTGACATTCTGGCTGCAACCCACTGGGGGATTATCGTAAACTACCAGTCCCACAAAGCAATGCGAACTTACTCACCTGAGTTGAATTGTCCTAATATTTTCAACCAATAAAATGCGGGAATTTACTGGTGGTTTCTGCAAGCCATTTTGTTCCAAATGCTTAAGAAGAAGGGCGGTCAGCCCGAAACGCGTCGGCAAGATGAAGGAGAGTGCGCTATCTCGATCAGCGGCGTTCTTGTCTTTACAGCGGAAATCGGCCAGCGAGTGCTCCTCACGAAAAAGGCAACCTTCCATATTTGAAATATATATATATATATATATATATATATATATATATATATATATATATATTTTAAACCACACATCACAATTTGATTATGCATTATATGAAGTATTTGTTCTACATTAGCTGGAGCAAGAAATCCACTCAACACTGAAGGAGGAAGAAACAAGCATTAGCAATTCAATAGGTTTCGCAACTGCGAGAGTTTTAGCCAATGGGATTGTAAATGACAATGCCTTTTATTTAGGCTTAAAAAAAAAAATAACACGTATATAAAAGGCCTTGTCATTTACAATACCAATAGGTCAAAGTTTTGAAAATGCGAAACCTATTGCATTGCAAATGCTTGTTCTAGTTTGTATTGTACTTTGCACAAATATTTGTCATTGCATGCTTGCTAGCAAGCACTGCATGTACTACCTCCGGATAGTTTTATATTGACACACACAACACTGTATGCACGGCACATCATCACCAGTGAGCCATGTTCTCACCGCACTCAAACAGTTTTACATTGGCGCACATAAGTTTCCCAGCGAGCACTGTATGTACAGAGTCCGGATAGGTTTACATTAACTCATACAGTCCTATATGCACTGCACTCGGATAGGTTTACATTGCCATACACGTCTTTCCTAGAGAGCTCCGTATGTGCTGTGTATAGACAGTATTACAGTTGCACGTCTCTTCTAGAGAACACTACGATCGGTCACAAGAAAATGTTACGTTGACACACAGCTTTCCTAGTGAGTACTCGGTGTACCATGTTTTACATTCCCACACAAGGCACTGCGTGTGCTGTGCCCAGATAGATTTACATCGGCATATACATCTTTCCTACTGAGTGCCATATGTACTGTGCCCAAATAGTACTACGTTGAGAAGAAGCTGTCTCCTATTGAGTGTTGGGTGTATTGCGACAAAATAGTTTTTCATTGGGATACACATAGCTAAACTTTCTACGTACTGTGCCCGGATAGTTTCTCATTTACACGCACTTGTCCTCAGATGTGAAGTGTGTCCTTTTCCCAGAACATTGCTCATTGGCATGCATGTCTTCTAGAATGAATTGTGCCTAGATAGCTTCACAATGACATGCACATGTTTCTTAGGATTCTCCTGTGCCCCAATAATTTTTCATTGTCATGCACGTCCCTTACAATGTGTTTCTTGTAACATGCATGTCGCCTTGTATGTGCAGTATGTCCTGTGCCCAGATTGTTTCACATTGGTGTGCACTGATCTTCTGGTATGTTAAGGACTGCCCAAATAGCTTCACATTGGTAGATCCATGCCTCCAAGTATACGTTGTATGTTACATGCTCAAAGAGTTCCCTGTTGGCATGTATAGTGTGTAGCATGTACTGTGCCAGCTAGTTTCTCTTGCATGTCTCCTTCAATGTCCTGTGCCCTCTCGACAGGCCCATGGCTGTTAGCGTTGCATGCCCAGCGCCAAGCCACTTGAATTAACGCTGTGACACTAAAATCTTTTACACAACACGAGATCCCTTTAGTGAAGAGTGTAACCCTCTCTACCGGCTATGTTTCCAGTTGACAAACATTGAAAGAGCAGGGGAGGTTTTAAAAAGGTTTTCTGACCACGACGAGTCGAGCCTCACGCCAGGGCAGTACCTCTCGCTCCTTCAAGATTGTTTTATTTCTTGAGTGGTAAGGTGTGGTAGAGCAGACGATAATCAGGCCAGCTACGTCTTATCAGACGCAAGTACACAACATGCGGTTCACACTGGCAAGCTTTTCTGATGAAAGCCATGGGGTTGGCACCGGGGTGGGGCGGTAAAGAACCGGGACAATGGCAAACCTGATGCACCACATAAAAAAAAGAAAATTAGACAATCTCCCCAGGTGTCACAGATCAGACTATCAAAATGCGTGTTTCCAGACGGCAGCAGCCCAGCTGCTGGCATGCGGCATTGCTCATATTTCAACTCGCATTTACAATTATCTGCGGAGTGTGTGAATACCTGGGCAATATTACTTATACGCCAACACTGCGCGACACACTAGGCCGAGCAGACACCAAACTATGTAACAAGACAAACCAGGAGCGACAATCTTAAACAGCCTTGTAGAACGCACCAGCTATGGAAGCTATAAAAAACAATCCCATAAGCGCAGCTGAAGCAGCAAATGTTGTGCCTGCAGTAAGAGAAACTAATTAAAGAAAGAAGTACTTACTGACTAAATAACAGGTACCGTGCAACAACCGAAGTAAAAGTGTCAGTCATCATGGGAGGTAACAAATGAAGACAAGGCGGTACCAAGGAGGGACTAACAAGCCCATTTATAAATCAGAAGCCAGCATTTCTAAAGGACAATGACAAATATGGGCAGAGTGTGCGGGGCTCCGAGTGCATACTCGGATACAGCATGCCTCGCAGCAGCGCATGCGCTGCCCAGGCTCGACCTAAAAAGTGAGGTTGAAATGAATTCATAAATTTTCCAGAATGGGCTCAAATACGAGACTGTAACCAGGCCATATTTACTCTGACAGGGAAACGGGCTGGCACGCTTATCTGTTTCTATCAGGTAATAAACAGTCATCTATGCAAAGTAGTGCCAAGTAAAAGAGGTGTCAAATCACCTGGAAAACGAACATGTGTCTTCCTGCGGGGACTGGTCCGACAAGAACCGAATCAAGAACTTGGTCATACTCTTCACTTTCAGCCGATCCAACATAGATTATCTTCCACTCCAGATCTGAAATAATAAAGGCGGCAGTTAGGACAAACCATCTAGTAAGTGAACATAAGATCTGCAGTCTGCTCACAATTTTTAAGTACAGAAATAATCATGTTCAGCCAAGTACAAAAAGGCTGCTGTGCAAACCAAGTATGTTAATAGGAAAAAAGAAGAAAAAAAATTTAAAAAATAAAATAAAAGTATATATATTCACCACAAGAACAATAAAGTCAGAATACTATTCCTAAAGAGTACTTATATTAAATGACGTATAAAGTGGGTAAGCAAATAGCTGTAAGGAAATTGTTGCTGCTGCTATGCCTAACAATTACAGTGATAGGCTAATACCCCGGACTGCAAAGCTGATTGGTAGCATGACGTGGTATCAGCCAGACGTGACTGGTGCCCACCAAAGTGCATTCAGGCACTTATCCAGCTAGTATACCCTCTACGCCCCCAAAGAGAAATTAGCACAAATAGTCCAAGTAACTACAAACCTGCAGACGGAGAGGGGTTATACAGCATATCAACTGCTCTTCCCTCACTCCCCCCTGCACAGACGAGACAGCTGGTACAAATTCGAGATAGCAGAATGTTCTCCAGTAATGGAGCAAGCAAGGGCGGGGTGGAGTTGGTGCCCATCAACTTTAACAAATCTCGAACTGGTCCACTGACGGGCAAAGGGTGTACTGAAAGCAACACAACAAACTACCACAATCCAAAATGTGGAAAACGGATCACATGGCAGGTAACCCTTATCAAGGCAAGTTATTGCACGGAGAGAGACATCATTTGTACACAAACATAGCACCCCACCGCCCTCTATGGAAGTACCACCGAAAAAGTGAGAATGTTCCAGCAGGCTAAAGATGATAGAGACATATGGACCCCACCCGTTATTTCAATGTTTCCATCTCACATGCCATTGTTTGTGTGGAGGTACGTTGAGTGGAGTAAAGTGATCTATATTTACTACGGTGACATTCCATACGAGGAATTTATAAGACTCAAAAAAAATCTTTATTATTGTACCAGCAAAACAGCTTTATACTGTTACAACTACCTCAAGCTCAAGGAGAAAGCAGATTAGCAATTAAGCAGAAGGTAAATTGTTGGAGCAGTGCAAACCTAACACCACCTTAGTACAGGAGGAGTTATGAACTTAAGTGTGGCAGAAGCAACCAAAAACAAGTACTGTCAACACCAATAGGTCTTGCTTAAATGAGCAAATACAGGACCGAACAAACGCCGTTTGCATGCGTTGCACACACAAATGCAATTCTGCACATTAGAGCTAGTCCTCCTGGCATTGCCAATAGTGGAAAAAACACAAAGGATGGCTTTCTGCATAAAGCGCACGCAGGAGATAAGAGAGGTAACTTGACACTAATGATTTAGTATACTTTTCAGTGTTATGCACTTTGCAGATTTCTCGTGTATCCCAATGGAAGCACTTTCTAGAGTGGAATGAAGCAATGGCATGTGGTGAGAAAAAAACTTTTAGGTGGATACAAAGCTTCGTATATTTTAACAATAGGGCTATGCATCCAGCATCACTAACAAAATCTAATCAATGCCACTAATTCGTGCATCTTTTCCAAGAGCACAGGGGAGCCATGTGCTCCAGATATGTAAAGAGCACTTATCATAGGCTCCAATTTTAGAAACAGCTGTGGGATGGACGTGTCCAGCCTGCTAAAGTCAATCAGCCCAGTGAATGAAGTTTGGAAAACAATGCTATCACTATACCAAGTTGGTGTGAACCCCTGACTGAATTTATGCCTAGTCTTCACAAGCATGATCACGCAAGTGCGACTCCTTAATTTACCAATCCGAAAATGGTCTTGAAAATAAAACAAAAATAGTGAGCATGCGATTGGCTTTGTTATTTATACAAAAAAGTAATATATATATATATACACACACATATATAGAATTATAAAATAGGACTTCGGGGGCGCCGTGTAATGGGGGTCATTAAGGATAGGGCACAAGCGGTAGAACTTGGAGCAATGGGAGATAAGCACTTGGGTGAAAGGAACAGAAGCACACACGGGAGGGGGGGGGGCACAATGGAGAGCAACACAATACGCGGGGGAAAGAAGTAAAAGCGACAGAGCAACAGCATGATGGGTGCACACAGATGGGAGAGCAAAATACAGAGCAGTGAAGGAGAAGCAAGAGTGAGAACTAAAAACATGCGCCATCACAGGGCTCTTAATAATATATAAATATATATTTTTAAGTAGCTCCCCAAAAGCTAACAGCGAAGGACACGCAAAAGTTATGCTTCGGGGAACGGACACCGCAAGCTATCGAATAAAAAGCAAATAAGTGACAAAGCCAACCAGTGATAGGCAAAGGGCTCTCAAAGTTCTTGGTAATCTGACAATAGGTCTCTTTCAGCCAGACAGCTGGTGCTGTCTAGTAGGCTCGACCGAAGATAATGTGGCGTTTGGACAGCTGCTTGCAGCTTACAATGCAGCATGGAAAATGAACTCTGGCTGCAAAGTACGGAGGACTATAGCATCCAAGAAAATGGTATTTAGCAAGCTGCACCCCCTAGTCAAGTGCTGTGTGCACCATACATGGCAACATTTCAGAAGAGCAAAGTGGGAGATTTTTTTAGGAAAAATCGAGAGAATGGGGCCTTGAATCGGGTTACTGTCAAGTATGGGCTTTGGAAGTGTGCTGGCGCAGGATCGGACATTTGAAACGCAAATGCACGTTTTTTTCTTACCTTTCAGAAGCATAGAGAGCAATGACAGGCAGAGAGAGGGTGATGCAAGTGTTGTGCACTGGCCTTGCAGGTTGCTGGCAGTGCATACACCAACCCCCCCCCCCCCCCCATTGTGTGTGGCAGCCCGGGCTGAAACAGCTTCCCGTTCACCAACACAGCCGCCCCCGAGTACTTCACAGGTCTTTAAAATGGACCATTCGCTTGTTAATGAGGCTTTGTTGGTTTTTCAACCCATCTAGAGCCCCTGCATCGACACTCTTGACTATTGCTGGAAGAATTAGCACGTTACACAATACCAAGCCCTGTCAGCTGAAACCCCGAAGAATCGGGTTTCTGGATGCTTGAATCGGGAGGCGGGAGACTAGCCTTGACATCGGTAGTCTCCCACCTGAATCGGGAGGGTTGGCATGTCTGATGTGTACTTAGACAGCTCTACATTTTGGGTAGGGGTGGTGTTCGCACAGTTGTTGAAGCAAATCTCTACTGCTCTCGATTCCTACACATAGCATCACTTACCAGGAATACGCACAACACACACGATCGCGGACCATGGGGAGGCAAGCTGTCCCACCATTCTTGACAGGGCCGGACTGGCCGTTCTACCACTCGATTAAGTCGTAGATTGGGGGTGACGCCTTCAGAGCACAATGTGCTGCCAAGACTTAACTAATCAGGAGCTCTTAACGTGAAGGCCTGCTTCAAACTATTTCCCCACCCCCCGATCGTTTTCGTCGAACTCGAGCCATTTTTGTTGCTCATAACGCGCAACTGACGACACGGAGCGGTGCATAATGCCACTGATAACAGATCATTAGGCGGCAGGTGCAGATCTGCAGGTAGCCCGTATAGGTACACTCCAATTACACCTATCCGTTACTCTCTCTCGCCACCAAGGACTGGGACTCGCTCACCAACGCGAGGCTCCGGCCTGGAGAGGCTTACCACTCGCGGTACTTAATAGGCAGGTCAAACCATTTTATATACGCCATGGAGGATTTCGAAGTTACCCATCCAGTTCTTCCGTGGCAAAACAGGCAGGTCCTCGAAATCGCATCGGGAAAGGAAGGGTACGACGCTGTCAGGCAGCCAAGAGGAAGCCCCTCATCGTCAAGCAACTAGGGAAGGCATTTTCAAGGTGGCTCACTTACCGTTAATGAATCCTTCCTGTTAGAGCCGTCTGGTATTTAATAAGAACGGTGATCATTTACCATCAGATGACGTAACGTGTGGGATTTCTACAAAGTGTGCACATTATGGGTTCACCAGGTAGTCACTCACCATCAGGTAGGTCCTCCATACACTCGAAAGTTATTTCGAACTGGAATGGGTTGGCGAAGGGACACGGGTTGTCCAGTACCACTACGTTCTGGATCTGTACCTTAGCCATGACCGGAGAACGAACAAGTGTTCTAGCGCGGGAAACTCCAACTGATGCCCGCGCAGCGCAAAGTAACTGCACTAAGGTCGCGAATATTTGACCCGGTGTAAATCTGCCGGGAACAACACGGTAGTCTGGGCTCGTTAATCTATGACCGGCAACAATCTACAACTAGGCTACAAGAACAGAGAAAGAATCTTCACCGCGCGCCAAAACCCCGAATACAAATAACAGAAAAACCGCGCAGGCAGCTACAGAGCCCACTTCCGCTCTCGCCCGCCTTACTGCCAACTCCAGCCAATCGCATCACCCTCCGCTCTAACGTAACCAGGCACTTAGCGGGATCCGAGTCTTATTATTGGGGAAGGTAGGTGTGACGTTCTCTCCTTTCTTCTGCACGGAAGTTTCCGCCTCCTTTGGAGTACCTCGCGTCATTGATTGAAGGCGAGGCTCGAAACGCATATAGTGATTCAAGCCTCAATCCTATCACATGGCAAACTGCACATTGTCATTTTAGGCAGTGTCGTGTTTAGGTCTCGCCTGAGCTAGTACATGCGCTGACAGGTAAGACATTTAGTATTGGGGTTTTCAAAGTGCTACCAGAGGCTTTTGCTGGCTTCAATCTTGCATTCACGCGAGCAGCCGCCATCTGCTTCCCTTCCAGCGCGATTACTTTCACTTTTTCCTGCTGCTGTGCGCGCATCATTAGCGTTTTTTTTATTACATTGCTTGTTCTTTATTTCGTGCAGGCCAACCCAGCCTCACACATATGCAGCACTTCATCTCTAACAAAGTGTGGTGTATGTGTGAAGCTGCCCCGGCCACCTACAGCCGATGTGTGAAAGTAAAACAAAAAAAAAATAACATTAAGCGCACCAGCCGTCTGTGAAGCGAGCGAAGTGCAATAAAAGAAAGTTTATTTACACAGGCTATTGGTTGGAAAATGCAGCTTCACGGACGGGTGCCGCGCTTCGTGTTAATTTTTTTTTCTGTTTTACTTTCGCACAGCGGCTTTAGGTGGCAGGGACAGCCTCACACGTATGCCACACTTAATCTTTAACAATGCTTGTTACATTTTAATTTGGTGTTTTCAGTCTGCCTCCTCCCCTCTGTTGCATCCTACTCCCGCCCCGTTAATTGCCCATTCCCCTTCTGCCCATCCTTACTGTTTGCACCCCATTCTCCCTCTTGTTGTTGTTACTTGCCTTCCCTCCCTATCATCGTTGTTGCTTGTTTACAGATCACATCCCTTTTCACTGGCACCCTGCGCGCTCGTTTTACTCTTTTACCCTCTCGCCTCAAAGCAGGTAAGAAACACAGGATTTATCTGTTACTTCTTTTTGGTCCGGAGTTGCCAGGTGGGACGGCAAGCCTTCTGCTTCCTCGCAAAGCTCTGCACTGTTGGTGTGGCACTTCAAAGTTCAAAGTGCCTGTGAGCAGGAGGGGAGGGCCAGTCAGCTGCCATTTGCATCCAGGCTGCTCTGCAGTCCAAAAAGCGATTTTGCCCACCTTTGTTGCCCCCCCCGTTGCTTCATTCTCACCCTCCACTGGTTCCTGATACTTGCAATCCTTTTAACTTTGCTATTGGGCTGAAACGCATCGCAAAAAGAGCTTTTGCAACAATAACATTATTTTCTTTCGTCTACCGTCTGCCATCTAAGATTGGTAAATGAAAATAAGAAAACAAAATGGTGCCTCTGTCATGTCTTAGGTGCTCGCATGCATGGTGATGCATGTCTACGCATGCCACCAGCAGCGGTTGCATCATTGTGCCTTTTTTCCTCAGTAAATAGCATTGAGAAACCCGTAGGTCAACAAGGCGAGACCTATTGGCTTTGCCAATGCTTATTTTAAATGTATTTTTGCAAACTGTCATTTTTTGCTTAGGCTTTTCTTCCACATGTGTATGCTACCATTTGAATGCAGCACTTTTACTTATTACTTTATCATGTCTGTTGTACACGTTTCCCCCCCAAAAAGAGTCTGAAGTGCCTCTTGCCGCTAAACGTAACGTTTTTCCTGGGCTCAGCAGAGGGCTTGGATAAAGTCTGAATGGACTTCCGAGCTGCTGTAGCTCTGTAAGGTCTCCTCAGACCTCACACCGCAGCACTAGCCTTGCCATCAGCGTGCAGCGGATTTGTAGCGCCGTGCTCCACTTCGTCTTCGTATTGCGGCACCCTCACGCACTTCTTAGCTAGCCAGAAACATTTAGTAATGAAGCCAACGTGTCTGCTGAAAACCCTACCTTCCAGAGGCTCTCACGTGTATGTTTATGTTGTGAATTATTCTCTAGTGCTAGTTTGGGTTGGGTTGGGAATCATTGCTTGGCACTAAATCACAGAACTAAGTAACAAGTTATTTTTTCCTGCTGTGTCCGTCCTGAATGCCAAGCCTGTATGGAGTTTGCCTGTAGTAGAGCTGCGCTACGTTATCATATTTTAAGCCAGCAGTGTCCCTACTTTCAATGTTAAACGTTTGGACTGGTGAAAGGCTTATGTTAAAATCGTTCAAATTTATTTATGTGGGGACGGCGTGGGCATGTAAACTGCCAATGGTAACATCTAGATTCGCCCGCTTGCCTTGGAAAACACAACAAATAAGACAGACCTGTGTGTAAATATATGTGGCGACCTCCAGGGCAGGTTTAAACCGGAGACAGCAGCTCTTCCAGCCTCTGGTAATCTGACTCCATACATATTTTTAAATATCCTCAGAATGCAAATGTTTTTGGATACACAATATATATATATTTTAGAATTTCCTTCAGTTGAAGTGGTTGATAAGTATGTGAATTAATCACTTTTTTTTTTAACTAAAGGACTGGCTCGCAGTTTGACTTGTTAGGTACCAGCTGTCAGAAGGCTAATGCTATGTTTTTTGTGTTCTTTTTCACTACGTTTCCAAAAGCATGCTATTCAACATGGCCAAAAAGAATTGCCAAAGCCAGTGGGGCACAAAAGCGAGATATATTGGCTTTGCCAATGCTTGTTTTATTTGCACTAAAGTGTGCCCACTAGGCAGCACAGGATCGGATTGGCTGACAGTCCGCTGTTTCTCATTGGCAGCTTCTGAAAATGCGACCTTGCAAAACATTTTCCGCCGCTTGCTGCACTGGGGCGCTGTCAGTGTAGACCTTTGCAACTTATGCTTATCCTTAACATTGTTAGTGGTGTGTTGTTGGATTGCTAAACGAAAGGGTAGGCAGAGGGATGAGAGAAATAAAGAAAAAGAGCCATTATTTGGAAGAGGAATGGGAAGGAAAAACACAGGAGTGGAATGAATACTATTTGAATGTAACTACAATAGTAACCGGTGTGATATAAACACACAGGGAACAGAATGAAAGTAGAAAATAGAAGCACGCGAGGGGCTTAAAGAAATTTCGGAAGGGAAAAAACACAGCAACAAAATGTGTGGCAACAGAAAAGGATCCTGGAAAGTTGAAGCATAGAATACCATGTTAATAATAACAAGCATTGGCATAGCCAATAGGTCTTGCCTTTGGGACCTTATAAGTGTTTAGCCATGCAACAGTTGATGTTGTTGCACCAAGGATATTGTGCTGCATAACTAAATACTTATAAGGTCCCAAAAGCGAGACCTATTGGCTATGCCAATGCTTGTCTTTAATTGGAGGAATTTTACAGCTCCCTGCTCTGTTACGCGCTGTGTAGGCTTTTAGTGGCACCAGTACCACATGTGACAATGCTTTTCTCGATTGACACTTAGCATTCTGTGACTTTACATTTTCCCTGTTATAATTACAGGTGAGAGAGGTAATTTGTAGCCGAATTGGCTATATGCTCTCCAAGAATTTAGCAATAGAAAAGACAATGACCGAAGATGTCCGCTCTACATTATCTTATCGCTTCCCTATATTGGACAACACTTAAAAGGCGGCACGAAGGAGCAATCCAATGCCTGTGCTGCTTATAGTACCTAGGGCAATAAAAGAGGAGGTTATAGTCAATTACTTTTGGAAACCGGACATATTTCACTACCTCTTAGTTTGCCATTTCATTTGACAGTAAAGGTAGCGCACTCTGCCAGGTGCTTCTATGCCAGTGTGTGCATTTTGAGAGCAAAAATATTTTTGCTTTTTTCCTACGTGTTTTCTTTATTATGGGAGCTCCTGGGCACTCGCCAACAGAACGTTTTATGAAAAACATGAATAAAATAGACAAGCATGGACAACCTCAAAAGACTTACATCCAACACCAGACCTGTAGTCCAAGCCAGTGTGTGTTAAATGTTTTTGGCCTTTGTAGGAACCATTGAAGCTCACCAGTCTGTAAGAAATTAAATAACGTCGCCTTTTTAAAAATTATTTTTATTTTAAGATGCCCCTGAAAAATTGGAGGAGGGGCATTGACATGAGCTGAGAGTCGAAGACAGGGTACTAAATATTCTAACTCCATCAACTCCACTGTTAGATGCACATAGGTGCGCACACGTGAAATACTTCGCCTGTTCAGAGGCAGCGGGGCATGGGTCGATGAAATACTGGCACCACATCTGCACCAATGCTTTCAAGGTTTTCGGTATGACCAAAGCTAAACACAGTGGAGGAAAGAAAGTGCCAAAGGATTGCACTCGCATGAATCCTCGAGTCACCTGTGTTAATTTCTCAACTTTTTAGGTATACTCAACAGTCAAATCAAGGAAATCCGCCAAGTGGCATTGTGGTATTGTTCCTCCAGCTGGTGTGTTATTAGATATAATCATCTGTTGCATCAGATGACTTTCATTCCTTTACTTTTGTTTAAGTGTAATGGACAGGCGAATTAAGGATGTCTGGCCAAGTGGCTGTCTAGCCCTGAGCCTACAGCCGGTGTGTTATTAGATATAATAATCAGTTCCAGCAGAACACGTATAAACAGATGCATATCAAGCATGTCCTGTATCCCCTCTGATCTCCATGCAATGCCACCTTCTCGAAATGTTCTAATGCGCTACTACAAGGGTTCTTAACCTTTTGACATCTGTTGCCCTCCAGTTAAGCACTATTGAGATCCAGAGACGCCCACCGAAAGAGCAGTGGGCGAGGAGTGCAGATTGGGACAGTGCGGAGGTAGAGGTGGATGGGGTGAGAAAGAAACAAGCGGGTGGAGAAGAGATGGTTGGGGTAGTAATAGGCACCATAAGGGTAGATGGGTGAGGGATCAGTGGATAGGTGAGGGACTGATAGATAGACCGACGAGAGTCCCGGTCGGGGTGACTGACGGGTAGAATGGAGAGAGAGGAGGCGAGCGGATTGGGAGAAGCAGTTAAGAATAGTGAGAGAGGTGGGTGCAGAGGTGAGAGAGATAGGTGGATGGGGGACCGCGGGGGGACCGGAGGGCCGATGGGTGAGTACACGAATTGAGGGATGAAAAGCGGACGAGTGACTACTTGGGGAGGAATGAGCGGTTGGAAAGTGCTAAGGGGTAGGGGAAGGAGTGGAACGGTCCAATGGTCAAAGGATGTGTGGGTGAGTAGACGGAGCCAGGGTGGAGCGGTAGGGCATGGCTGACAGTGGTGAAAGGGGGAGACGTGCAAGAATGGTGTGATGGGTGGAGGGGGAGGCACGACAAAGGGCTGAAGTGTGTGGGAAGGAGTTAAGAGAAACTAGTAAGGGCTATAAGCCTCCGATGTTTGGCATTCTGTAGCCCCAGGGACAGAAATACGCAGGGAAGGACACTCTTGTGAAAGAACATGCTGACCAGTTAGAATAGAAACAAGTATTGGCCGCGCGCGTGCAAGTGTGCATGCACAGTCTGCTCTTTTTCCAAGCACACACTCGTGCTGTGGCGCACTGCTGCGCACTCCCGCAAGCTGTATGCCGCCACAACCATGAGTATGTGCTTGAAAAAAGAGCTGTACGACGGCTAAAGGTCTCCTATGCAGCGCATGCGAGACCAAAAAAGCTTAACATGCTTAATTAGACTGTGCACCATAGGTTGCAACAGTGCAAGTTTCTTTTAAAGCACAGATCCGGTATATGTGTTTGATTGTTCACGTAACGCTTGCTGTCCGGCGTACTTTTTAGCCTATACAAGTGGCATTGAAGGACTTATAGTTTGTTTTTGAACATCGGGCAAGATGGCACATTAATAAGACGCGCTGCACCTTATATCACAGGTAAAAGGCTGCTTTAAAAGAACAGGTCTGGAAATTCATCATAACAGCACCTAGGCGAAGTGCCTTGAAAAAATAAATAAACCTCACTAATATAATATGACCTAAACCCAGACCACCCTTTGTAAACTCATCTTTTTCCCTTCATATTTCCTCCTACACCCAAGCTGCCATACTCTTCATAAACCCGCTGACGATATCATTTGTTCCCCTATCCCCTTCACCCAATCCATCCCCCATAGCCATTCCCTCACTGTGCTGTGGTCACCAATGACTGTGCAGTGCCCGGGATAGCACTACTTGGCCAAAATGCCCCGGCTCCTCTCGGCCCCTATCGGGCAGGGCAGTGCATCAATAAGACAGTCCACACCTAAAATCAGGGTTAAAAGGCCGCTTTAATGGAAAAGGTCTGGAAATTCATCATAATATCACCTAGGTAAAGTGCCTTAAAAACTAAGTATACCTCATTAATACAATATGACCTCCTAAACCCAAACCACTCTTTGTAAACCTCTTTATGTCCCCTCCATATATCCTCTTACCTCCTCAGACCCCAAAGCTGTCATACTCCTCATGTACCTTGAAGGAAAGGGCCCTTTTGACATGACCACCCCTACTTTTTGCCTTAGTGCTGATGCCTTTTGATTGAAAGTGCACTGGGTCCCTGCTAACCAGGCCCCTAGTGCCAGTGCTCTTTTCCTAAAATGAGGTAAATGTCTAATAGTAACCCAATTGGCAAGGACTTTAGCACCTCTGTAAATCCATAGTAAATGGTACCCCTGGTACCCAGTGCATGGGTACTAGGAGGGTCCCTATGGGCTGCAGCATGTATTATGGCACCCAAAGGCACCCACTTAAAAACTGCATGCCGACTGCCATAGCAGTATGCGTGAAATGGTGCATGCCACTCTCTGTGTGCCATGCCAAGGTACTCTGCATATACTATATGTAAGCCACCCCTACAGCAGGACTTAGAACTCTAAGGTAGGGTGCAGTATATTATATGTGAGGGCACGTCTGCATGAGCAGATAGGCCCCTGTGATGTCTAATTCCATTACCAGATATTGCAAGTGTTCAGGCAGCCATTTTAAGGACATGTACTGGGCACTGGTCATTACAAGTTACCCAGCTACATGATGGTTGCTCTAAAACCAATGGTGTTTGGTATCAAACACCTTGTCTTAATAAATCTTTACTGATGCCAGTACTAGGTTTATTACGATATGCACCCAGAGGGCACCTTAGAGGTGCCCCCTGAAAATCTACTCGTTCTCTAGTGTGTTTCCGACTGGTATCACCCAGCCTTCCACCACAGACACGTTTTTGACCCTTATAGCTGAGAGCCCATGCTCTCAGAGGTCAGAAACAATGCCTGCTCTGATGGAAGGTGATCACACCTCCTACAGCAGGATGGCTGGTGAAATAGCATGTCAAGGACCGAGGCTTCCCCCCAGACCTGGGGAAAGCCACCCCCATCCTGGGGCTCATTTGGCACCATAGCAGGCAGAAAATTAGTTAGTCAGAAGGCATGCCACACTTTCAGGTTAGGCACATCCCTAAGGTGGACCACCTGGGGTGGACAGCCAACATAGGGTTTCACAATTTCGAATTTGGTGAAACTAGGAATTCTGGGTCAGGATTATGCCCACTCTCCACAGGAAGTGGTCATATAGGGGGTGTAGTCACCCCAAGGGTAAGTAGCCTATTTACTACTACCCTACACTCCCCCAAACACCCCTACATTCAGTATTTAGGGGTCCCCCTGACACCAGGAACTCAGATGTGTCTACTGGGAACCAAAGGAAGGACAAGGAAGAGCCGAAGTAGTGAGAGCAGTGGTCCTGCACCGAGATTGGCGTCAAATCCTGCCTGGCTGCTTGCGCCATGACAATCAAAAAGATTGACTTATCTAGAAGCTGAATAGCCTTCCCAAACACTTGGAGTACTGTTCTTACCTTAAAAAACCAAGCAGCATCTCCCTTGGGGTGGAAAGGCCATCCGCCTGCATCTGCAGGCACCGACTGCATCGACCTGTTACGTCCTCTTCCTGGCCATTGGGCCCTCCGAGGGAGCAACTCAGCAGGTAGATGTTGTCATGAGTCCAGGCGGTCAGTCCCGTCGCTCTCACCAAGTCTCGAGCCACTGACCCCTCCCAGAGCCTCTCAGCACCTGTTTACTGGAGCCCTTCCAACTAACAAGGTTTGTTGTGTGTCCAATCCGGACACCACCGAGGCCGATACCGACCTGCCATTGAGAGACTTCAGGATCCACGAGGTCTTCATCGTGAGTGGTCCTGCAGTCCTGTTTTCACTCCCTCTCCAGGTCACCAAAGCCAAGTGAGAACCTCTAACAACCCCGCCCGCTGGACTAAACATCACTGCACCTGAGCCCCCTAGCCTGGGTTCTCGTAAACCATCTGGGTCCTTGTGCTCCAGAGATCCTCAAGCGCCAAGCTCCCCTTTGAGTTCTGCCGGACTTGTCCCCACATCCCCACTTGCAGCCTTTATTCACAGGTACTTTAAAAAAAAAAAAACGTTATTTAAAGTTTTCATGAACATATTCATGGGTGTACACCCAGTAGCGAGCAAAGGCAATACATATACATGAAATACAGTGATTATGATTCAAGACATCGGACCCTCCCCTAATTCACAGGTACTTTGCTATTGACATTACTGCGTAGCATTTGATGCTACCAACACGATCAGGACCTCTGAACCCAGACTCACCAGGGTAGGTAAAACCAAACTGCTGGTGGTTTCTTGGACCTTGGCCCCTAAGCACCTTAAGTCCCAAAAGGCACTCTCAAGAACTGCTCACAAGTATATGTATGCTGTGTATGTTTCTCCCATAGGATAACATTACCATGTTTGAGGCTTATACCTCAAAGTCGTTATTTCACTATATTTTCTATTTTTACAAAAGTGCTTACCTGATTCCGATGATCTTGGTGTCTAAAATTATATAAACATCTGTGGTATTTTTCTAACTTGGTCTTGAGTTTCTTCTTGAGTGAGTAAGTAAGTAAGTATTTTATTTGTGCATGATTAATTAAAATCTTTACAAATCGAATAAAAACATTATAAAGGGAGATTAAAAAGTAAAAAAGACAGTTAACCAAAAAAATGTTTAAAAGTTCTCTCTGTCCCGTGAATTTGCCAGTGTGATTCAGATTGTAGTTTACCATTATTAAAATCAACAGTCCTCAGGCTCTCATGTATCTGACCCCAGCAAGTTAAAATTTTTTTACGACCTGACAGTTTAACTTTGTTTTGCTGGGGTTGAAACAAAGTTTGACTGCCTGTCTGCATGTCCGGATACCGTGAATTTTAAAGGAATCTCGCAGGAATTTGCATCTCAGATCTTTCAATTTGGGGCAGATGCACACCGCGTGGACAATATCTTCCTTTCCGGCTTTACACAGGCGGCATTGTGGTTGAAGATTTTTTCTTATCCAGGGCGGTAAGTGAGGAAATACAGGTATTACGCCCAGGCGCAGTTTTAGAAATGTTTCTTTCTTTCTTGGGTTCATGCCAACATTAAGGTATGCCTGTGGTTGCATTGTTCCATAATCATTAAGGATTATCCAGCCGTGTGCTTTTTTTGTCAGGGCCTCCTTATCTTCGACTGTGGAGATAAGTCTTACTACCTTTTTGGCTGTTTTTTTTAAACGTCACGTGGTCTGTTGGGCTGCCCCACAAGTCGGATAGACCCAGCACTTCAAGAGAATCAATTAAGTACTTCCTCGCTGGTGAGTTTTGGTGCCGAAGAGTCTCTTCCCAGATGTTAAAGTTTAGAGAATCTTTATCGGCATTGCGTATCTTGAGCCAAGCAACGACGTATGCACACCGTCTTTCTAGAGTTTGTTTCGTGATGCCAAATTCTAGTCGTATTTGTGCGGAAGAAACGTGTTTTGGCAGGTTAAAGATGAGCCTATAGGAGTTCGATATAACTATGTCCAGGAGGGTGCCATCTTTCCCTTGAAGGGGTTCGCTCCCATAGGTGAGTGTTGG
The DNA here is from genome assembly GCF_964204655.1 of Triturus cristatus. Taxonomy (NCBI): domain Eukaryota; kingdom Metazoa; phylum Chordata; class Amphibia; order Caudata; family Salamandridae; genus Triturus; species Triturus cristatus. The sequence goes on from NC_140585.1 coordinate 1,151,210,695, forward strand.
TTGCAATTTTGCACAAAGTACTTGAAGGAGCGGGTAGAAGGTCAGATCTGGGAGTTTTGTCTTTAAGGATTTTAAGGGCAAGGGAGGTTGCCATTCCCTTGCCTCGCAGGGAATCCAGCTGAGGTTTGAAGGTGATCTTCGAGTCCAGTATTACACCCAAATATTTGTAAGTTGTTACATTTTCCAATCGTTCTCCATTTATGTGCCGGTTGTTTTCCTTTTTCTTTTTGTGGTTTACTGCCATTATTTTAGATTTGTCTAAGTTTATTTGCAGAGCGTTTTTATTCGAAAAGGAGTAGGTAGTGTTTAGCAAGTGCTGGAGACCTATGGGCGTCTGGCTGATAAGCACCAGGTCATCTGCGTACAGCAGGTTGGATAGTGTGGTCTTCCCTAGCTTTGGTGCGTGGCAGGAACTTTTGTCTAGTTCGCCAGGTAGATCAGCTAGGAAGAGATTGAATAGCGTTGGAGCTAGGACACAGCCTTGTTTGAGGGCCCTTGTTGTTTTGAGAGGTGTGTGCCTGCACCTAGTTTGATTGTAATCCAGGTGTTAGAATGTAGTGCTATCAGTACATTTAAGAGGTGAGCAGGTATACCCCGTTTGACCAGTTTTTGCCATAGCATGTTGCGATCTACATGATCGAACGCAGCAGTATAGTCGATGAAAGAGAGATATAAAGATTTGTTATTTTCTCTTGCTGATTCCATCAGTAGGGTCAGGGCCATGATGTTTGTGATTGTTCCTTGACCCCGACAGAATCCGGTTTGGGTATTCGGGATTACTGAGTTTTCTGTGGCCCGTGAGGTTAATTCCTCTAGTATGTTCCCTGCAAAATATTTTGCTTCTACATCAATTAAGGCAATCAGACGATAGTTTTTTGGGTCTTTTTTGTTCGAGTGTTTGTAGATTGGACTAATTATTGATCCATGCCATGACTCGGGTAGTATCTGAGTTGTTTTTGCGTAATTGAATAAAGGTGTTAGTGCGACGCTCCAGAACTCTACATCGTTTTTGTACAACATTGGTGGTATACCGTTGGGTCCAGGAGCTCCTGTTGGTCTTCCTTTCGCTATTTGTCTTTTGATGTCAACTGACCCAATGGTCGGTTCGTGTGGGTCCGAATCTGTAAAGATGTCTAGGTCAATCTTTGAATCGTTCGTTCTCGAGAGGAGGGTACTACGTTTGTTGTTTTTTTCTCTTTGGGCACCAGCGGTCGTATGATGATTGCCTGATCCTTCCGTCATATTGTCCGTACTCAAGCTTTTTGGCGCTTCCTCTTTGGGTGTGTCCTCACTGTTAAAATGCCTAGCTAGGTAGTTTGTCCATGCTTCCTCTGTGATGTTTGAATCTATGCCACGATGGTCTGGGTTTTTTATTTCCTTAATCATTCGCCAGAATTTAGAGCTGTTTTTTTGATTCGCTTCGTGGAATAATTTTGCCCATAGTTGATCGTTTTTATTTTTCTGTTTCTCCCATTTCTTCTGTTTTAGTGATTTTCTGGCTTCCCTCAAGGTTATCTGCAGTTCTTTGTTATCTGGATCGATCCGTATCTTCTTGTGTGTGTCTCATTTATTGACTCTGTGTGTACAACAAAACAGCGGGCAGAAGATTGCTTCACTTTCTAGTTCTCACGCATGCAATCTTCTACCCTCGGCTCACTCACAGCTTCCACGGCACCTTCACGTCATGCTCGACATCTCTCACGGGTCACAGTTCGTAGGCTGCTTTTCTGACTTGTTATTTTCCTCCTTTGCTCCCCACCTGCTCTGGCTCTGGTTTCCTGAAAACCTGCAAAGAAAACAACAAAGACACTTTAAAGCATCGGAAGGCTGCATTGAACAATGGCTCTGCGATAATGCCATGATTGCTGTGTTATGTTTGTGCCTATACTTATCTGACATGTTCTACTGGCTTATGGAGATCCTGTTCTTTGCACATACATTATATTTTGATAAATATAAGCTGAAGAAAGTTATTGCTCAGTCCAACGTTTCTGCCATACTAAGATAAATGTACTTGAATTAACCTAAAAGGCCCTACACATTTTTGTGTTTGTTTTTGTTTTTTTACTAAATCTGATATACAAGAAGTTGTTGTATATACACTTTCAGGCCTTGGAGTTTCTGCATTTTGGGCATTATATAATTGCCTGTTACAGAAAGTTTTTATGTAGGCTTGTACTTACATTTGCCGCTCGTAGGCTCTGGACTTTGCTTTCTACCGGCTGGGCTGTCACTGAGGAGCGGATCGGCAGCTTCTGAGGACGATACCCTGATTTTAGAGGAGGCGGTGTTTTATTGTGAACCTTTTTACATTCGGGACTGCGAGGACCAGGGTGCCTTGCCTAATACTAACCTGCTGCACCTGGTTCCTCTTCCCGACTCCTCCCCCGCCAACTACTTTACGCCTCGCGGCCCCCGCTTTGTGGGTGCCGCTCGTAGGCTCTGGACTTTGCTTTCTACCAGCTGGGCTGTCACTGAGGAGCGGATCGGCAGCTTCTGAGGACGATACCCTGATTTTAGAGGAGGCGGTGTTTTATTGTGAACCTTTTTACATTCTGGACTGCGAGGACCAGGGTGCCTTGCCTAATACTAACCTGCTGCACCTGGTTCCTCTTCCCGACTCCTCCCCCGCCAACTACTTTACGCCTCGCGGCCCCCGCTTCGCGGGAGCCGCTCGTAGGCTCTGGACTTTGCTTTCTACCGGCTGGGCTGTCACTGAGGAGCGGATCGGCAGCTTCTGAGCACGATACCCTGATTTTAGAGGAGGCGGTGTTTTATTGTGAACCTTTTTACATTCGGGACTGCGAGGACCAGGGTGCCTTGCCTAATACTAACCTGCTGCACCTGGTTCCTCTTCCCGACTCCTCCCCCGCCAACTACTTTACGCCTCGCGGCCCCCGCTTTGTGGGTGCCGCTCGTAGGCTCTGGACTTTGCTTTCTACCGGCTGGGCTGTCACTGAGGAGCGGATCGGCAGCTTCTGAGGACGATACCCTGATTTTAGAGGAGGCGGTGTTTTATTGTGAACCTTTTTACATTCGGGACTGCGAGGACCAGGGTGCCTTGCCTAATACTAACCTGCTGCACCTGGTTCCTCTTCCCGACTCCTCCCCCGCCAACTACTTTACGCCTCGCGGCCCCCGCTTCGCGGGAGCCGCTCGTAGGCTCTGGACTTTGCCTTCTACCGGCTGGGCTGTCACTGAGGAGCGGATCGGCAGCTTCTGAGGACGATACCCTGATTTTAGAGGAGGTGGTGTTTTATTGTGAACCTTTTTACATTCGGGACTGCGAGGACCAGGGTGCCTTGCCTAATACTAACCTGCTGCACCTGGTTCCTCTTCCCGACTCCTCCCCCGCCAACTACTTTACGCCTCGCGGCCCCCGCTTCGCGGGAGCCGCTCGTAGGCTCTTGACTTTGCTTTCTACCGGCTGGGCTGTCACTGAGGAGCGGATCGGCAGCTTCTGAGGACGATACCCTGATTTTAGAGGAGGCGGTGTTTTATTGTGAACCTTTTTACATTCGGGACTGCGAGGACCAGGGTGCCTTGCCTAATACTAACCTGCTGCACCTGGTTCCTCTTCCCGACTTCTCCCCCGCCAACTACTTTACGCCTCGCGGCCCCCGCTTCGCGGGAGCCGCTCGTAGGCTCTGGACTTTGCCTTCTACCGGCTGGGCTGTCACTGAGGAGCGGATCGGCAGCTTCTGAGGACGATACCCTGATTTTAGAGGAGGCGGTGTTTTATTGTGAACCTTTTTACATTCGGGACTGCGAGGACCAGGGTGCCTTGCCTAATACTAACCTGCTGCACCTGGTTCCTCTTCCCGACTCCTCCCCCGCCAACTACTTTACGCCTCGCGGCCCCCGCTTCGCGGGAGCCGCTCGTAGGCTCTTGACTTTGCTTTCTACCGGCTGGGCTGTCACTGGGGAGCGGATCGGCAGCTTCTGAGGACGATACCCTGATTTTAGAGGAGGCGGTGTTTTATTGTGAACCTTTTTACATTCGGGACTGCGAGGACCAGGGTGCCTTGCCTAATGCTAACCTGCCGCACCTGGTTCCTCTTCCCGACTCCTCCCCCGCCAACTACTTTACGCCTCGCGGCCCCCGCTTCGCGGGAGCCTCTCGTAGGCTCTGGACTTTGCTTTCTACCGGCTGGGCTGTCACTGAGGAGCGGATCGGCAGCTTCTGAGGACGATACCCTGATTTTAGAGGAGGCGGTGTTTTATTGTGAACCTTTTTACATTCGGGACTGCGAGGACCAGGGTGCCTTGCCTAATACTAACCTGCTGCACCTGGTTCCTCTTCCCGACTCCTCCCTCTGCCTATTTAACCCACACGTGGTCTCGCGTATGCAGGACGCGTGCGGGGTGTAGTCCGGGGCGAAGCCCGGGCAAAGGGCAGGCCCTCTTAGGCCCTCTGAGGCCGGGCAGGGCTTATCCCCTTAATTTTAATCTATACCTTTTTCTAGCATTATTGCTATGGCCCAGAGTCTGAATAATGCCATTCTTGAAAAGCCGGGGGGGTCGTTAAATGGTACCCTGGACTGTTATTTTACAAGGGTTCCCACCGACCTTGATAGGGAATCAATACTAGAAGAGCGTAGGGTGGAGCGCCGTCGCTCGGTCGAATGTATGAAAAATAGGGCTCCAATAGACCTTCTGCTCCATGCCCTCCCCTCCAGTGGAGGAAGTTCTAGTGGTATCGACGACCTTACATCTTTAGAGAGTGTTCCACTCCTACTACGTGATTGTGCACCTACAGCTAGTCCTTCCATTGAACAGCCCTTGAGTCATACTCCCCTTCCTAGTTCCAGTAGTATAACTGCCAATTTGGCTAACCCGACCAATAGTAGGGGAAAATCTGCCCGTACTAAGATAAACAAATTAATGCCGGCTAAGGCATTTGACCCTCCACCAGGTAAAAGAAGATGTAAAGGGGGTGAACAGAAAAAATCCAAGATTAGTTACACTGACTTTGGTAGGCCCTCTAAGCCGGCCACTAGAACAGATCAGGCGTTAGTAGCCGCACCAGCCAAGTTGCTTAACTTGGAAGTCCCCCTTAAGTCCACACACCTAGACAGGGAAGTTAGTACCATGGTACCTACTGCCATTTCTGCTGAACCCGTACGGGAAGCAACACTTTCCATTGTCCCTCCAGACAGTATGGAACAACTAATCAGGTCTCTTATTTCACCAATTATTGAGGGGTTAATGATGGTGGAGAAACGACTAGCGGCCATAGAGTCTGTTTTTAGTAGTAAGGACGGTGCAACTAGGGCCATAGCGAGTAGGGTTGTGCCACCTATAACTTTGGTTGCACAACCAACAAGCTCAGCCTCTAAAGTTTTACTCCAACCCACCAAAGTAATATCACAACTTCCTAATTTAGTAAAATCTAATGAACTAAGGCTACCACCCCCTTTGCAGGTAAACAAATTAGCTGCAATTCCTGTTAGCGAACCCACGAGGGGAATGGAAAAGGTTCTTGTTGGAAAAACGCGGGAGGAGGAGGGAAGTACCAGACACGTAAGGGCACCAATAAATAAAGGTCCATTAGTCGAACTTCCCCCTGAGGCTGTACCCTACGTGGTTGTTTTGACGGGGGTCCCCACACTGATAGACAACAAAAGGGAAGGGTTTGCCGAGCTAAAAAATAAAATCATGCATTGGTTTAGTATATACAGACCAATCACAAATAACATCAATGGTGAAATAATAATAATACTTACATTTATTTACATATAAAATGGTGTTATAGATAACCTGTTTTGCTCCTCAAACCGATACTCTCTCTATTTCATAGATTGTATACCACTCATTTGTATGCAGTCACTTACGTAATTTATCGAAAAGGGGATAGTTACAGGTACTTCTATACATGTATATATAGATGTATGTCAATTCCTGTTAGCTCTGTTGTCTGATACATAGAGGGATTGACACATAAATTGATGTCCCTGTTCTCTTCTTTATCCACAGAAGACACATAGAGACTCCCTGGGCACCACAAACTTCTCTGCGCTGACTCCGTGGGGCCTGTGTTTTTTCTGTTCCCTTCCACTCTTCTCCATTTCACTCTGACTAGCTTTGACTCTGTTGGGCAATATTGGTGATAGGAGGAAGTTGGGACTTTGCTACACTATCTTCCTATCGCTCCTGTGGAAATACAGATGAGAATTAACAGAACGCAAAGCCCACGGCAAAAGTTCACCCTAGCAATTTGGAAGAACTTGCAAATTTAGCTCACATGATTGGGAACTTGCAGAAGAAAACACAGGCCCTTACATTTACAGTAGACACAATGCAGCAGAGCAGTATCTCTAATACGGCTCTTGGGACAAGTCAGGGAGCTGCTGGGAACATGTTTTCTCCGCCCTCTTCCTCAGGGACAGACACTCCAGTCATTCATGTTACTACTCCTCCTGCTATTCCTTTGGCTCCTCCTGAATGGCTTACAGGGGATCCCACAAAATTTGCTACGTTTATTAACCAGTGCCAGTTGCACTTTATGTGCAAGGCTGTGTGCTTCCCCACTAAACAGGTTAAGGTAACCGTCGTCTTATAATATTTAGGTGGAACTGCTGCCACATTGTTGTTTCCCCTAGTTGAACGTAATGGCTTTTTATTATACAATTACCCCACATTTAAAGACAAGTTACGGAGACTTTTTGATGGGCATTCTTTTATCCAGTGCATAGATTCAGAGTTGTTCAACTTGAAGCAAGGCACTAAAGACCTTATGACTTATATTTCTAGTTTTAATAGACTCGTTGCAGAAGCGTACTGGCCAGAAGCCAAACGCAGTGCTTTATTTTATAGAGGACTTAAATATGATCTAAAAGATTTATTAGCCCAAGTTGTAGACCCTCCCAAATCTTGTAGTGCTCTCATTGACCTAGTAGTAAAATTGGATCACAGCTTTTGCTTCTTCCATAACTAGGCTTTTGCATATGGGAGTAAAATTCCAATAGAATACTGAAGCCGAAGAGGCTTATCAAGAATTAAAAAGGGTGTTTACCAATGCACCCATATTGAAGTACCCAGATCCATTCCAACCATTTGTTATAGAGGCAGATGCTTCTCAAGTAGCGATGGGGGGGGGGGGGAGGGGTTACTGGCCCAAAGAGGCAAGACATCCAGGTGTTTATATCCTGTTGCTTTCTATTCCAATAAACTCTCACAGAACAAAACTATTCAGTGGGAGACAGAGAGCTACTCAAGAGAATGTTTGAAGAGTGGCATCAGTATCTGTTAGGAGCATTACACACAGTCACAGTTCTTACAGACCACAGATTTCTTCAGTTTCTAAAATCAGCTTGTCCTTTGTCCATGAGAAAATTGCGCGAGACCCAATGCTTTGGTGAATTTGATTTTGTAATACAGTTACAGGCTGGGAGGAAGCATGGGAAGGCTTATGCTCTCTCACGTTTCGGTTATGACGCTCTTGAAACGCCGATTGATCGTCCACCGATCATAGCCAAGGAATGCCTTTGAGCTGCACTGCATTCTGAAGAACAGTTCATTAGTGAGGTATTAAAAGCTCAACAATCCGAAGAGGTGAATGTCCTTGAGCAAACATATAAGGGGCTGAAAGTACAGAATCTCCTATACATGCAAGGGGGTTTAGTTATCCCTACAGTACCTCTGCAGCAGCAAGCTCTGGAATGGTGTCATTCACATATACTCACTGGTCATCCAGGGAGCAAAAAGACTATTGAACTCCTTAGAAGGTATTTTTGGTGGCCAAAACTGTCAAACAATGTTAAACAATATGTACAAAAATGTCATACCGGAGCACAAAGCAAGAGTTCCCATCAGGCACCTACCGACCTGTTAACTCCAATACCCACTCCCCCTGCTCATTGGCATTCTATTACCATGGATTTTATTGTGGATTTACCTAAAACTGAACAGGACCCCACCATTATTCTAGTGGTAGTTGATATGGTAACTAAAATGTCCTGTTTCATTCCCATGAAGGAATTACCTACATCCAAAGACTTGTCCACAGTATTCTTACAGCACATTGTGCTCCTAAATGGCTGACTATCTGCTGTAGCCTCTGACCTGGGTCCCCAGTTTGTGTCTATATTTTGGAAAGGGTTGGGTGCCATGTTAAAGATCGATATCTGCCTATCATCTAGCCATCACCCACAAACAAATGGTCAAGCCAAGAACATTGAGCAATATTTGCATTGTCAGCGATTGCACTCCTCCATAGATTGGGACACATTTTAATGGGCGGGTGAATTCGCCTTTAACAATGGCATGCATTCTTCCACTACATTTTCTCCTTTCTACTGCAACTATGGCCTTCATCCTTGTATTTTGCTTCTACACCCTCCCGTCACTTCCAGCATTCCGACAGCTCAAGATTTAGTTGATCACACACATGACATACAGAAAACAGCTCAAGTCAATTTATATAAGGCCAAAATATGTACAAGAAGAATGGAGATCTCTATCGCTGCCCCAGTCTTGTTTATTCTATTGGGGATATGGTGTGGTTATCTACACACAATATCGCTGTGAAAGGCACACAGAAATTCAAGCTGCATTTTATTGGTCTCTATAACATCATCAAGTTAATCAATCCTATCGCCATGAAGTTGGAGCTACCACCCACACTAAAGATACATCCTGTCTGCCATGATTCTTTGTTGAAACCTGTGGTTGTTGGAACTCAGTGTCTGGTCAAACCACCACCAGTGTTGGTAGATGATGAACCAGAGTATGAGGTGCAGGAGATTTTGCACTCCAGGAGGGTATGAGGGAAGTTACAATACCTGGTACATTGGAAGGGGTATGGGCCTGAGGATAGTACATGGGAGCCTGCTGGCCACCTAGATGCCCCTCTTTTGCTTCGACTCTTTCACAGACAATATCCTCACAAACCTAAACCCGTTGGCGGGGTGGGGGGGGTGTACTGTCACGCTTGCTCTGCTCCAGCCCGGGTCTTCAGTGGGGGCTGAGCACTTCCAGCATAAAGCTGGCTTTCTCGGGTGGAAGACTACTTCATGTTCTAATTGTCATACATACATTCTTCAGCCCTCTGCTCACTCGCCTTTCCACTTCTGGGGCGCCTTCACGTCGTGTCCGACGTCTTCCACGGGTTGTAGTTCATTGGCAGCTTTTCTAACTTGCTTGGTGTCCTCCTTTGCTCCCGACCTGCTTCAGCTCAGGTTTCTTGAAAACCCTCAAAGAAAAAGACAAAGACACTTGAAAGCATCAGAAGGTTGAAATGAACAATGGCAGTAACACTCTCTGTGATAATGCTCTGATTGCTGGGATATTTTTGTGCCTATACATATCTGACATGTTCTACTGGTTTATGGAGATCCCATTCTTTCCACAATACTTCACTTTCTAAAAATGATAAGATAAAGAAAGTTACCGCTCAGTCCAAAGTTTCTGCTTTACTAAGATACAAGTACTTGAATTCACCTAAAAGGCCCTACCCATTTTTGTGGATAAACTAGATAAATAGAAAGGTAGATGGGCAAATAAGAAAGACCCAAAGAGACCTATGAGAGAACCGCCTCCTTCTATAGAAGAGGGAGTGGGTGCTTCAAATTTCCCCTTCAGGTAGGTGCCTAGGGTAAGTTACGTCCATGGCCCTTGAAGTAGGAGTGTTCTTGCGTCATTCACGAATGATGTCCCAAAATAAAGAGAAAAGCCAGTAGAATGGTATAAGCAGGTTGAGCGGTTTATAAAAATCTCAAAGGTCTTGTGGGATGATTTGAATACTTTGTTTGATATTGTAGTTTCTAATGATTTGTGGGTAGAATGTAAAATAGCCACAGATTGGCCCAAGAAGGAGCCAAAGAGAAATCCTGTGTCCAAAGGTCCGTCACTCTTGGTAATGAAAAAGTATCAACAGGTGATGGCATTTCTGAAATCAAAGGTATCTCCTAAAGACCTCGATTGTATCAAGATTGACAAGACGACCCAAGAACCGAAAGACTCAATCCATGCATATTATGTGAGATCATTGGAGGTGTTTAAGCAAAACAATGGAATATAGACTATAGAGCCTTTGGGCTCCCATATCTTTTCTGGGACATTTTGTGTCCAGGTTTGTGATAGGATTGAGGCCTGAAATGAACATAATGATTCAGCAGCATTTAATTTGTTGGCAGAATAAGTTGGTTGATGAGATCTTGAGGTTTGTGAAGTATTGTAATGATGAAATAGAAAAGAAGTTGAAGAAATTGAAAGAGAAATTGATGGTTGCGCAAATGAGATCTGCTCGGAGTGGAAGTCAAAGTCCGCTTTTTGGAGGGCATGTTGTTCCTATGCAAGGAGTGTATCAGCAGTGAGCTCATGTGATATGAGGTGGGAGTGGATTCCAACCACAAGTTAGAGGTCGTGGTGTTCCGATTGATCCAAGTACTGGGATTGGTGTAGTTATTTGGAAGAAAAACAATCCTTGTCACTGTTGCAATAAGCTGGGGCACTGGGAGAGGGAATGTAGTCTTAACCCCTTGCATGCCCTTGACGGAACCACTCCGTCATGAGCCACGGGCGCCGTGTGCTCATGACGGAGTGGTTCCGTCATGCTGCGGCCGTTGGCAGCCGCTCCTCCCACGCGGTGCTAATTCCCCGCCTGTGCGGGCGATTAGCGCAGTGGGTGGAGTCATGACGGAACCACGCTGTCATGAGCACAGCTCGCCCGTGACTCATGACGGCGTGGTTCCGTCATGAGCATAGTGGCGCCGTCAACCCCCCAGCGCTGCGGCGGAATTCACGCCGCAGCGAAGGGGTTAATCCTGCTAATCAGGTTCAAAATTCAGGGTTTGCACATCCACAGAATAATAAACCTGTTCAGTCACAGAATGGTCAGAGATCGAAAGAATACAATTTCAGTGTGGTCCAGGCTCCAGTAATGCAAGTTCCGCAACCCCTGATGCCACAGCAAAATGTGAAGGGCCCCTGATTAAATCTGAACCAAGTTCCAAATATGAATCATAATGCCTTCCAGAACAATAATCCACTCCAACTGTATCCCGTGTTTAATACTTTCAGGAACAATGGCTCCGATCAGTCTGCCTGACGGTGCCTGAGAGAGAAGGAAGATTGCGTGCTTGGTGCAGTCCTGGAGGTAGACCAGAGTGGTCCATTCATAGATGGTGAGGTGAATGGCGACCCATGTAATTTTTGATCAACACTGGTGCTATCTACTTTACTGTTAGAACAGTTGCAGTTCCAAACCTACCCCTCTTGGGAAAAAGAACCCATGTTGTAGGAGTTGCAAACAAGCAAATGACAAGCCAGATAACTGAGGAAATACCTGTAAAAATAGGGTAATGGGACGAAATCATCAATTTGTGGTATGTGATTCAAGACCTGTGAGTCTGTAGGGACGCGATTTGTTTTGCAAGTTGAATTGCACCATTTACTGCACACCAAAGGGTGTGGAGTTCTAGATTCATGACGAGGACATTGCTTTTAAATTGGCTAATCAGAGTTTAAAAATTGAACAGTTTCCTTTTTTTATTTTTTATTTTATTTTTCATTTTTGCAGTGGTGGAAGAGAGATTGGCAATTTATACTTCATAGAAACAAGTACAAATATAAGTACGATGCATTAAAAATAAACAACCTTCAAAAAAAAAAGGGAAATACATGACAGTTGATGATAAAAAACAACTTATTAGTTTGCTAACCAATCCTGAAATGGAGCCCAATTTTTAGCAGCAATTAAACGTCTTCTCCTTTCCTGAAACTTACGTACAGCAGTTTCTAATTTAAACCAAGCCAACATCCTGGCCTGCCAGTGAAAGAAGGTAGGAGGTTGAGGGTTTATCCAAATAGAAGTAATACAGAGTCTAAACATTGCCATTGCAATGAACAAAAAAGAATGAAGATGTCTTGATCGGGTGGTATCCATAGCATATTGATAGCCTGTAATCACCATTTCAGCAGAAATTTTAATTGAAGATTGAGTTATCTGTGTGAGAAACGTCTCAATTTGATTAATGAAGAGTAATAGTTCAGGGCAGTCAAAAAACATGTGAAGAGAATCCGCAGATGGAAATTTGCATCTTGCACATGATAAACTTATGGCCCCAGGGGCAATCCCCCATCTGGCTAGTTTAGCTGGGGTATAATAAAGGTTAAACATAGCCATATAACTTTGGGTACGGAGAGTACCAGAGACAAAAACCGTCTTGGCTAACATAAGTGGTACCTTTAAATCTATAGAGGGTACCCCAAATTTGACCGCCCATTTATTATTAAAATCCGAGAGATCATCTGGTAATCGAGATAACAAAGTTTGATACAATGCACCAATTTTAGCTTTTTTTTTAACCAATTCAAATATCAAAATTTTCTCAAAGTGCTGGATTTTCTGAGAGTTTTTTATCGAGAAAACTTCTGATTTGAAGATATTTAAAAAAGTGATTAGATTGCAAATCAAATTTGTGTTGTAAAAAGGAGAAAGATGCTAGCATGCCAGAGTCAGCTAGGTCGCCTATATCAATAAGGCCTTGCAAGGCCCAGATAACAGTTATTGAATCTTGAAATATCACTGGAGGGAGCCCGGACGCTTTCAATGGTATATAATAATTAATTTTGTAATTAGAAAAAAGACGACGAATTTTTTGCCAGATCGTAAACAAGGCCCATGCTACCTTAAACCTCGTTTTTTTAAAGTAACTTGGTTCTAAAATACGTGTTAATATCCCTTGTGTAGCATCGCCTAATGAAATTGAGTATATTGAAGGAGCCAGAAATGGCGGTAATACCACCTTCTTACCAAATAGTGGAAAAGCAAAATGTTGGATCATCGCAGCCCAATAATAGTAAGTAAGATTTGGAACTGACCAACCCCCGCGTTCTTGCGGGAGATGAATCCATTTGGCAGCTCGTCGTGGCTTACGGTATGCCCATAAGAACCTCTGGCAAATTCTTTGTGCTTTTATTAGAGTAGAGTTAGGAACTAATAACGGGATAGACCTAAATAAATATAAAAATTTTGGAAGTACCTACATTTTAAGAACATTGCAGCGCCCAAATAAGGAGAGATGGAGGTGGTTCAGCCGTTCTAGTTTGTTATGAAGCTGATCGATAATAGGAAAATAGTTTAAATCTGAAATTTGACCAACATCCGCCGAGATCTGAATACCTAGATATGTCGCTTGTGAGGCAATGGGAGCAATTGTTATTGGCATAGCTGACGATTGCAATATTTGAGTTTTTGTGATATTTAACTTATAGCCAGAGATTGAGCCAAATTGGACTGCTAAAATCTCCAATGCAGGAAAGGAAACAGTAATATTATTTGTTAACACTACTATATCGTCAGCATATGCCAATGTTTTATACTCAGTGCCATGAACAATAATTGGAGAGATGTTTTGTGCTCTTTCTATCAGGGATAAAAAGGGATCAATATATAAAGCAAAAAGGAGAGGGGAACAAGGGCACCCTTGTCTGGTGCCGCGAGTAATAGGAAAATAGCTTGATTCCTCTCCTGAAATACGGATTTTAGCGATTGGGGAAATATACAATGTTTGCAAGGCTAGAATAAATTCAGGCGGTATCCCTTTCCAATGAAGAACGGCCCAGAGATAGCCCCAGGAGACCCTGTCGAACGCCTTTTCGGCGTCCAACAGGATCACACCCAGGGGAGATTTTGTGATCTGAGCCCAATCTAAAAGAGCAATAACACGCTTAATATGATCAGTAGTATCTCTACCCTGAATAAAACCATGCTGGCGAATGGAAACTAACGGGGAGATAATTTGAACAAGACGGAATGCTAAAACCCTGGAATAAATTTTACTGTCGGTGTAAATTAATGCTATGGGCCGGTATGATGCTGGATTTAGTTAATCTTTTCCTTTCTTTTTGAATAATACAATGGTCGATTGTCGCCAGGTTTCAGGAATGACCCCCCTCTGAGCGAGTTGAAAAACTTCAAGCATCTGTTGTTTAAATAAATGTGAAAAAGTTTTATAAAATTCGAGATGTATGAGATCAGGTCCTGCCGCTTTGCCAGAAGACAGAGATTTTATGGCAGCTTCAATTTCTTCCCAACTTATAGGTTCAGCCAAGGTTAGATTCTGGTCGAGAGAGGACTTCCGAGTTTCAAGGGATTTTAAAAAATGATCCAGTTGTTTTTGTTGCTGCTGAAAGATGTTTGGTTCCTCAGTATATAAAGTTGAATAGAAGTCCACAAAGGTGTTTAACACACCTTTAGGTGAATCTTGTAGAATACCAGATCGATCTTTGACCTTTATTATATGGCTAGCTATTGCCCTTTGTTGTACTCTTTTTGCCAAGACCTTGCCTGACGCTTCACCAAACTCATACATTGATGTACGAAATTGAAAGTACTTAGTAGCTATATCAGCATATAAAGGATCAAGGAGATTAGCCTTGGCAAGAGCGACCGCTTTCTGACAAGAAGTTAGATCTTCACCGATATGAATGCTGGTGCTTAGGTCTAGCTCAGCTTGTTGAAGTGCTAGAACTCTATTTTTAGGATTTTGCTGTTCAGTTTGCCATCGATAGGACGCAATTCTCTTAGTTTCACCGCGTAAGGCAGCTTTAAAGGTATCCCAGACTAAACCTACAGATGCTGAATGGCTATTGATTGAAAAGAAGTCTGGAATCCAAGCTGACATCCGTTCCTGATATAGTTTATCCAACAGTAGCTTCCTGTCGAAAGTCCAAGGTCTAATATGATGCGGAGGTCGATTCCAAGGAAAACTAAAAATTATGGAATTATGATCGGATATAGTCCGCGGGTCAAGCCAAACCTTAATAGATTTCAAAACTTCGAAAGAGGTGAAGGCGTAGTCTATACGAACCAATTTTTGATGGGGTATTGAATAAAAAGTAAACCCGTTAAGGGCTGGATTGCTAACATGCCATATATCTACTAAACCATGTTCGAGTAATAATATACGAAGTGCTTTATAGACCTGGGGTTTCCTACCAATATAATCGGTTGATTTAGTGATGTCTAGCCCGCTAGGAATATTAATATTGAAATCACCACAGAAGATTAACGGGTGCGGCCAATTAGCTAGTGCTACGTTTAAATCCATCAGGATCTGTGGATCATCCAAGTTAGATGCATAAATTGAACAAATCGAAAGTACAGATTTATTGATGAGCAATTCAGCAATTAACCATCTACCTGTGTTGTCTTGTTTAGTTCTCTTAACTTGGGCAACCCCTACTTTTGAAATAATAGCAACACCCCTAATAGTAGAAGTTTGTCTAGTAGTAGCCACTAAATCATAGCCCAAAAACTTAAGATAGTGCCGATTAGCCCAAGAAATATGAGTTTCTTGCAGGCAGATCAAATCCACTTGCATAGCCTGCATCAGCTTATAAAAGATCCTACGCTTCTTAAGATCATTTAACCCACATATGTTCCAGGTTGCACAAGTCAATTTACAATTTGCCATTTAAACATAATAAAGAAAGAGAACATCATATATATATATATATATATATATATATATATATATATATATATGTATACCTTGGAAAAAATCATATGGAGTATACCACCAACATATCAAAGAAAAACAGATAATTAACATCTTAGGCGAAATTGAAATCCCACTGCCATGCTTCTTACTTATATCGCCAGTCACCTCAAATATCCACCACAATACCACCCAGTGACACCCCCCCAACCCACCTTCCAACCCCCCCTCCCCTCCCGTTGCCCCCCCCTACCCCTTAACCAAAAACGGGAGCTCAGGACCGAAGTCCTTGTGATGGTTGAGTGAGCGTCACACCACGCTCCGCTGGGCCTAGAACAATATACTTAATGTTATAGGAGAGTCGGTCCTATCAAAATCACATTAATGTAATAAAGAAAAAAAGATCAATTAGTTGATGCTATTAGATACTATTAACACCCTTTTAACACATTAACTTGATGAAAAAAAAAAAAAAATAACAGATGCAGCAACATTTTTTTTTATATTATATAAGTCGATCCCCAAAAGTGAATGATAATCCCCATTCTAAACAGTGATTGCAGTCATTGTTTTTTTTTTTTACCTCTTTTTCCGCCCCTTTTTTCCCTACATTGTGTCCAAATAGTCCCTTGCAGTTATGTCAGAGAGAAATATTTAGTTTCTGACTTGTATATTATTTTCAGTTTTGCTGGGAAAAGCAAAAAAGCTTGGGCACCTTTCGCCTGAAAAAGAGGGATCTGCTGACGGAGATGCCAGCGGCGATCCACTGTCTCTGCTGCAAGATCGGGTCGAGCAAAAAATTGGCAGCCCTTGGCAGATCTTTTTTTGTTAGGTCGAGCTAAATCAAATATACATTCACGGGCGAGAAAGGTGTTAAAGCAAACCAGGATAGCACGTGGATAAGAACTGTTAGCATTAGTAGAGGGTGTTTTCTTTCCTTTTGAGAACGGAAAGCGATGTGCTCTCTGGATTTCTAGGTTCCAGTTCCATTGGGTAACCTCTGGAAATGCTTCGGTGAAAAGCTCAACTATGAATTGCCGGACATCACCTCCTTCAATATCCTCCTCAACTCCCAAAATGCGCAGGTTATTCCTTCTTGAGCGGTTCTCAAGGTCCGATAATTTCCATATTATATCTTTTCGCTGTTCCTTAACCTCAGTGACCAAGTCTTTTTGGACATCTGCGGCATCTTCAAGAGCTGAGATCCGCTCTTCAGCTTCAGTAACTCTTGTGTTAATCTCAGCTGTTGATTTTATTACACGTCGGAGGGAATTCTGCAATTTACGACACACTGACTGGGTGCGTAAGTTCTCTTGCTTAGTTGCTTCTCTGTGTTGAATAATTGTATGGTATATTGTTGACAGAGAAACCTCCTCCGGCACGTCAGGTAGAGCCCCCCCATTAGAATTTAGTGACATCTGAAGGTCAATTTGGGATTGATCTTCTAGAGGTTTGATGCCAGGGGCCTTACGGACTGTATCAGTAGCTAGAGCTTCTGTGGTCACACTAGGTCGCCAGTCAGCAGCTTCACTATCGTAATCTGACCACTCTAGATCGGGATCGCCCTCCTCATCAGACAGCGAGTGGTCTGATACAGAATAGAATTTTTCAGTTGAATCACTGATCGCACCTGTGATATGAAACTCCGCCGAGGCTCCCGAGCCGATAGCATCTGGGGATTGATGACCTGTAGAAACCACATCATCCATAATGCACTGGGGTGAAGCAGAGCCAGATGCGGACACCAGGGGAGCCGAGAGGAGCGGATCCGTCAGAGAAGAGGGGTACACTGTAAGCTGAGATATGTCGGGTACATCAGGAATAGCCGCTAAGGAGACCAAATGGGGAGAATCAATCGCAGCATGAGGAGGAGAAGCATGGATACCCGTCGGGGAAGGATTTTGCGCTGCGAGAGACAGAGTAGCGGAAGTAGAAGCTGCTGTTGCAGATACCAATGTAGCGGATGAAGCAGTGGAAACAGATACAGCAGTTTTTTCCCTAGCTCCCAGTTTGGCAAAAATGTCAGATAAAGTCTGGACCTTACCCGGTATTGAAGATGAGGCTGCAGTTGTAACAGCTGATGACCCCTGAGCAGGGATTTTATCCGACATTGGAGCTCTGCCCCTCCGAGTGGTCCGTGCGATGTTAGCTTCAGCGTCTGGCGGGTGAATACAAGTAGGATTACGAGACTTCGCCGGCTTGGGAGCTAACTTCGAGGCTTTTGGTGGCATCACCGATAAAGCAGAAAAGTCCGAAAAAGACCTGGAAGGGAGCCGGGAATCCACAAAGAAGGTAGGCTTTCTGTTAAACGCCGTATAGAGTACGTTAGAATTCAAGCACTGAGCAGCCCGCCAACGCCAGCACAGTCTTGATGAGAGGGCGGGTCTTAGGATGTCCAGGCAGAATACTAGTGCCATATGTATTGCGATGACTTTCAACTCCTCCGCCTTGTTTTAGATTTTTTAAATTGCGTTTTGTTGTGTTTTCGCCATGCTTCTGGTGAGAACGAACCCCAACCTCCTCAGCATCTCCCCAGCGACTCCCCGACACAACCAGCTGCCTAGAAGAGGTAGGACCGTTGGGATGTCAGCACGGTCCAGCGGAGTGAAAAACGCTGCCTCACTCGGCCAATGTCACGGCCGCCATCTTGCCCCCTCCGACCCAAATTGAACAGTTTCCTATGATGACTAGTGATAGGTCACTCCTAGATCTCAAAGACAAGGTGAAACCAGAGGTCTGGGATTTAAGTGCCGATAACTCGCCGATAGATCCTTGAGAATATGCCCCAAAGTGTTTATATCATTTATCTTGAATAATGTCACAGAAGGGAACAAAAAGATGGGTTCTATTAGAATTGTATGACTAATTCGACTTTAGTTCTTGTGAATGATTTTATTGGGAATGGTGATTTTTATTGTGTGCTAATTGTAATAATTTTTATTAATTAGACAATAAACTTTAATCAAAAAAAAAAATCCAATCGCATCCCAAGCACATGTTGCTTCCAACTCCTTCAAATCTTTCTTTGGATCAGTAATGTTCTTAATGTATTTTCTCAAGTCCTTACTGTTGTCATGGAAGTAGGTGCAGCATTGTTGTACCTTTTACATCCGACAGACTCCACCTTCTTTTGCAGAACGATGTCTAACGCAAA
The DNA here is from genome assembly GCF_964204655.1 of Triturus cristatus. Taxonomy (NCBI): domain Eukaryota; kingdom Metazoa; phylum Chordata; class Amphibia; order Caudata; family Salamandridae; genus Triturus; species Triturus cristatus. The sequence goes on from NC_140585.1 coordinate 1,151,229,295, forward strand.
TCTGTTCTGCAAAACCATGGATATTATGGCTATCATTTCAGTATAGACAAGTAATAAAGCTCCTGCAGTTCTGGTGGACAACTTGTCCATGACAGTAGGTAACTTTTTAATCTTCATATCATTCAGTATCACCCGTACAGATGAGATCATCGCACCAAAAATACACCCCCCCCCACAATTTCCCACCACAGTACTAGCACCAAGCTTGGGTCTGGAATTCTGTTCCCACACAGGATCATTGAAATGTTCCACATGATAAACCTTTGGGAAGACTACACCTCAATATCATGTACTGTACCATTTCTTGGGAAATTAATTTTTGAAAGCATACTTTCCACAATTAAATTAACTCCAGGAATCACAGGATCGTTTCTATCTAAAAATCATTCCCACTTTCCTCTAACTTCAAATATATGGTCACAGTCACTCTTCCCACAATAGAGTGTCAAGTTCATTCTTGTTATTCTGTACACACAATTTTCCTTCATGTTGCCAATCTAAAGCTAATGCTCCTTGATTTCTTGCTACTTGATGAGCAATCTCTTCCTCAGTCCACTTAGGTATCCTAGTTAAGTTTGATGCTTTAACCCCTTACCTCCCACCTCCTATCTTCCACCAGGTTTAAACATTTCTTCTCGACATCGGTCAATATGCGAGTTAAATTATGTCTATGAGCATACGCTGGATCTGGTTTCATGGTGGGTGTAAACTACCTTTAGGTGTGTCAGTGAATTGGGCATCAGGATGTCTATTCAAATGTTTAAACAAAGGGACTGCTGAAAGAACCAAATCATAATTTGAAAAATAATATTGGAAAGGATCCTTTCCATAGAAAAGGCTCAGAAAAAAATTACAAGTGATACTATCCGTTAAAGTTATGCGGTGATAGGGGATACCTTTGCAACTGATAAGGGTAACTGCATGCAGACATAACAGTACCTCGCATTTATAGTGTTAACGTATTCATAAAGTAATTTAGTATAAGCGTTTAAAGAGTAATCGCCTTTAGATAAATCTACATGTAGCTCTTTGTCATCAAGCAAGTATGAACTATTCTCAGCTGAGTTTGAAGGATTTGGGGTTAACTTTGGACTTATCCTCCAATGAACTAGATGTAGGTGGAAATAGTCCTACAAGCAAAACAATTAGTACTACAACTACCACTATTAATATGCCTGTTGTTATGAAACTAAGCCTACTGGGGTTAGGGTTAATTTCCATTACTTCTCTAAAATCAGACCATTGGGTGGAATGTAGCAGCAGCAGAGTCTTCTCATTCGGTCTCCACCTGTGCAAATCGGAAAACATAGTTTAAGCAATGAAACAAATTAGTTTTATTTAGAAGATCTTAGAGAGTCTTCCTTAGCCGTACTCCATATTCTTCTAAATGACAACCTTGCGCTCTCTCAGCAGACTCGGGCCTATGTACTCTTTTTTTCTCCTCCTACAAATGTCTCTAATAAATTCACAGTTCAAATTCACTGATGATCACATCCAGAATGAAATATCTCAGTCTGTTTGATGGTAAAGCAAATTCAGAATGCAATTCGAACAGAATGTTCAGATCAAGGAGGTTCAGTTTGATCTGAATTGTTATCCCAAAATTACCTGAACTCTCTATCTCTCTGTAATTGGTAGCACAGTATGTCAATTCAGGCGATGAGTACCTCTGACATGGCACTCTAGCTCTTTTCGATCTCCTAAGTGCAAGCCCTGCTACTTTTTCTTCACTCAAATCAGAATCCTCAGTAACCTCTGGAATGGGTTAGAGCACACATTCATCTAGAGGATTCAGTCTCTCTCTCTTTCTTTCCTTCTAGGCCAACGTTCTCCAGCTTTCATTCACGGTTCTACAGCACTAGGCCCTTCACTAGGGTCTGAATCTGGCGCAGTTACCACCACAGGATAAGCCTCTCTAGCTTCAGCTCTACCTGTCAACTCCTAAAGACCCCCCTCATCCAAATAAGTGTTGTTTCTGACTCCTGCTGTTCCCCTACAGCCTGACTAACCTGCTCCAGTGGTCTCTCAACCACCACTGGCACTTCTGGGAGAGGTGCTGCTAACTCATCAATGGGACATGGAACTCTGCAAGTATTGACATAATGCACCCAGTTAGGGAGACCGACCCATTTCACAGCAGTTGTGGTGACTAGGATCACTTGGTAAGGACCATGCCAGCGGAGCTCTAAATAACACTTCCTCACATGTTTCTTCACCATGACCCAGTCTCCGGGTCTAAGGTCATGACACTGCTCCTGATGAGACAGGGCTGTGGCTGCTTCAACCGGATGAGACACAGAACGTACCACATCAGCCAGTCTTTTCCAGTAATCAAGATTCATGTCATCAGTAATGTTCACAAGCACATTTACAGGTACTGCTGGCAGTCTCATTGCTCTGCCCACGATAATTTCATGTGGGGACAATCCTGTCCTCCGATCAGTAATGCTGTGAAGACTCATCAACACGAGGCAAAGCATCAGACCACTCCAAAGCCATGGAAGCACACAATTTTGATAGTCTGAATTTTGGCATGCTATTAATCTGCTCTACCAGACCTGCCACCTCAGGTCGATAGCTAAAATTCAGTCTCTGCTCCACTTGTAAAGCTGCACACAACATTCTCAAAATCTCATTGTTGAGGTGCGCCCCTCAGTCTGACGCTAGAAAAGTCAGAAATCCAAAATGAGGTATTAACTCTGCCAACAGTTTAGCCACTGTGAGACTGTCATTTCTCCTGGTCGGATAAGTCTCAACCCAAAGTGAGAAGATGTGCACAGCCACCAGGTCATCTCTCAGGCCATTGCACACAGGCATTCAGATAAAGTCCAACTGCATCTTGTTGAATGGACCACATGGTCCTTCTATGTGGCTCAGGGATAGTGTGGTTCTCTTCCCTACATTGCTCTGTTCACAAACAACACATCTGTGGCACACTGCTTCTGCCATCAATCTAAATCTAGGATTAAACCAGGTCTGCCTGAACAAGCGGACCATGGCATTGCTGGAGCAGAGTTTTCTGTTTGAAAATTCGTTGGTTTTTGAAGCTCTGGCATGTCTATTTGTCATATTAATTTTATTAATTACTAGCAATTAATTATTTGTCTTGTGCAGGTGTGTTTATATTAATCAATCCGTTTGTCCTAATAAGAGAGAGTTACACGTGGGTGCGCATAAATGTGCTGTTTAACAATAACGTGCGTGTTTTTATGTTTAAACGTTGCTATGTGCTGTTTATTTTGAGCACAAAACGCTTTCCGAATTAATGCTTTTCTATGTTGCAAGTGCTAGATAGATGTATACACATAAGGGTATTAGTGGGGTTAACACTGTTTAATCACTATGCAGTGGTCACGTGGTTTTTGTTTCTTTTAATTAAGATGGTCTATTGTGGCCTATGGTGGCCTAGTCAAAGATGGCCGATTTTATAAGCCTGGCCTCGATTTGAAAGTAGAAAACTGTGATGGAAGAGAGCCCTGCTGAATATGGTCCTGAAGTCAGCTGACCACAGTCCTTGCTTGCCTTACAAAATTTTCCGTGAGGACATCAGCAGCCTGGGTAATCTTCGAGTGAAATGGAACGTCCTTGGCAGCCTTGGGAAAACAAAGGAGCCTTAGAGAAAGACTCTGAGCGTTGGTCTCATTGCCGAGGAGAAGTAGAACTAACAAGATACATTTGTGATTCTTGGTTCCTGTTCCGTAGTTTTTATTTTGTGATTTTTCCTGAGCGGAGATTTTCGAATGTAGCGATGTTACATCCTTTCCTTCTCGCTCTGCTCAGCGGTCCAGCGGACATTACAACTTTTCTATGTATCTTTCTTTTGTTCGATTCAGTATAAGAATTGTAAGCCTAGAGAGGGTCTTGCCACTTGCCATTTGCCTTTGCCGCGTACCGAATCTGCGTTGCTGAGGATTGATGCTGAAGGGACTTCGTCTTGAGAGACTTTACCGAGAGACTTGTCCTGACCCGTTCTGACATTTAGCTAGAATAGGTAACTATGAGAAAGATGATTTATGCTGCTTGATTTTCTTTGACTAATTTTAGATAAAGCAATATAACTTGAACATGGTGTTGGATATTATTTCTTGTCAATTATTGTGTATTATATTTTGATTATTGCCGTATGGGTTGTATAGATTATGTATATGGACAGTCACAATAACCAGGTCTTATCGACCTCGATATAGATGCAGGGTGATTAGGAGTTTTCTTTCCACAGGTTTATTGCTGCTGGTAGAGTAATTGAGCGTATGTTAGTGGAATGGGCCCTAGCGTATGATGAATGTAAGTGCGTGTAACTGTGAGATTACTCTATCTGTGGTAGTGGGAATATTATACACACCCTGATCTCTATCAATTTCCTGGTAGCAGAGGATGGTTATTGATGATTGTCTTGATCTGATAAGATTGCATGTACATTAGCTTATTGATTATTGATTATTGATTGATGTTGGTATATGTACTAATACTATATGTTGGAGTCGTAATGTTGAGTTATATGTAGTGCTTCTGGAACTTGGGAGCTGGTAGCAGTTCCGTAGTAGGGCAGAGGGAAGTATATGCTGCTCTCGGGAAAGACGGAATTGTAAGGAATAACGTGTGACAATTGAAGTTGCGCGTCACATTGTCTGGGTTCGGAATCCGTGACATCGTCGTATGTTACTATTAGATATTTCTGGTATATAAGGAGTGTGTATGATAGTGAAGGTTATCTGTGAAACTCTGGTCTTAAGTCCCAGGGATCCGTAAGGATTACCGTTAAAGCTTATTGCGGGAGAAGTAATAGGTATTCTCTAAGCTTGTTTGAGAAACTGAACAGTGGAGAGCTGTATAGTTGATGTATGTTATAATTCTGTAGTGGAGCAGATTGTTTGCTGTTCTCGGGAAGCAGGATTCTGTATGTATGAACTATATTTTCTTGTATGAATGTGCGTGAATGTTCGTATATTTAATTGACTGTAAGACTCTTTGGACAAGTCCTAGAGGAAACAGTTAATGAATGTATGTTAGAAGGGCAGAGTAGAGGGAAGTGCTACTGTGTCAACGAGAGGTTTTTTGTGAAATAGATTCTCTTTTACTATTCTGTGGTTAGCGAAGCAGACAACGGAGATGTTTTTATGTTGTAACTAATAGATTTTGTAGAAATTTTGACACGAAGTCTACTGAAAAGATTTTGTAAAGGAGGGGTAGACGAGTGACAGAAGACAGGAGACAAGCGACTGCAGCGACTGTTGACGTCAGAAAGACCGCGCTCTGATTGGATAGTGGATCGGAATAGTGCTCGCGCTAGGATTGGTGCGTTAGTGTGAGCCGTGCAAGGATTGGAAGAGCTATTTAGTGACGTGGACGTTCCAGGATTGGTGCGTTAGTGTAAGTCGCGCTGCTATTGGTTGAAAATTCGTATTGTATATTTATAATACGGAAAGAGTAGAGAGTTTTTGGTAAACGCTAAAATGTATTACCAAGAAGAGAAGAAGAAGAAAACATTTTTGGGTAAAATTAAAAAGTGGTTTAACAAGGATAAAGATGTTAAAACGAGAGAGGGTGAGTTGTTACCTCCACCGAAAACACCTGCATCCTTCATGGCTGCAAGACATGGGTTTCATACCTGTATATGGTTGGAGAATTGGGTTAGGTATACTAAAGAAGATGGTGTTCTAGCATTTCCAGAACATGGTTCATTTAATCTGGCCGTATTGAGAAATTTACGGGAAAAGATGTTATGTCTAGACCCGAAACCGAGACCTACACAGTTCGAGGCTTTAGTGGAATGGGAAGAGGAAGTACATGAGCGAGAAAAACAGAGATCTGGAGGGTACTACAGGTACATGTTTGGGAGGAGACATGATCGTGAGACTCATCATGATCGAATGAAAAGGTGGCGAGATGTTAGTATGTCAGAGGGATTATATCCGATGAGAACAGTTGAAGGAGGAGCAGAAAGGGTTCCTGAGTCAGAAATGAGAAAATATGGAGTTAATGAGTATGAGGATGAGGTCTTGAATGACATGATTTACAAGAGGACACCTCCATATAGACCAGAACCAGACAAAAGTACACCAGTTGTTTCTCCGATAAGAGATACAGTTTGTGTCAGTGAAACAGAAAATGAGACACCTGAGGTAAGAAGTGATCATTACCTTGATGAGAATGCCAGACAATTAGCCAGAACTACAACAGAATTGACTGAGAAGATTAGGGAGTTAACGAAGAATCTAGAAGCTGTTACGGTGCCTGTAACAATAGGTCCGGTTATGCCTGTGTTTGACAAACAGAGGACAAGTGAAAATGGATTGGTGATTCCATATGTTGGGAATAATTTGACAAATTCAGTTGGTCCTTCAGGAGATTCAGGCAAAAGAGCAGAAAGAAGTGACCTGAGACAATCGAGACATGACACATGTAGTGAAATATTGGATGCTAGTGAAGCTAGTTGTTCAGGGATACCAATTTTAGAACCGCAGAAGAGAGTGGTTCCAGTGAGAAAAACTGCTGAAATAACAGTTGAAGATTTGAATGATTGGATGAAAGTTCTACAGAAAAAGGATAAAGATTCACAAGTAATTGATGTGGCTAGGTTACGTGTAGAACTAGAAGAGCTTGTTACAGGAACAGTTCCAACAGAAATTCTGAAGAGTCATCATGATGGTGAACTAATGTTCATGTGTAAGAACATTACCTGGAGAGCAAGAAATGCACATGACAGGCTAAGAGCAATAGCGAATGAACAGGGAGTTGACATTGATAAAGTGAAAGCTTTACAAAAAACCTACAGGATGGATTTTACAGAGAAGGATATTGAAAATTTGAATGCTACTGGTAGAACAGGACAGATTAAGGAAATGGTAGCATTATTGCGAAGATGGGGTGATGTAGAAAAGTGGAAGGATAGGTGGTATAAGAAAAGAGATGAAGCTGAAGATAGAACAACTTATTCAGCATTTCCAGTGAGAGAAAAAGAGAAACCGGTGGATAATTATCCTATGAGAGAAATACCTGGAGGAGGATATGTACATGTTCCATGGACCAGACAGGATATTTTATCATTCACGAATGATTTCCCTCGATTGAGAGAAAAGCCCGTCGAGTGGTATAAGCAGGTAGATAGGTTTGTGAAATTGTCAAAAGTGCTGTGGGTTGACCTGAATAGTCTGTTTGATATAATTGTTCCAGCAGACTTGTGGACTGAGTGTAAAATAGTTGTAAGTTGGCCTACTGAGGAATATCCAAGAGACCCAAGAACAGGGGCTCCAGATCCAGAGGTAATGAGAAAGTATGATCAGGTGATGGTATACCTGAAGAGTAAAGTTCCTGCAAAAGAGACAGACTGGGTAAAGATAGATCGAACACAACAGGAAGCGAAAGAATCAGTTCATGCTTTTTACGAGAGGCTGATACTAGCATTTAAACAATTCAGTGGAGATGAACACCTGGGTGACAAAGATTTGAGTCATTTTGTATACAGATTTGTATATGGCCTTAGACCTGAAATTGGTGAGAGAATTCGTGAGCATACAGTGGATTGGCAGAGTAAGAAAGTAGATGAGATTCTGAGACATGCGAAATACTTCAGTGATGAAATTGAAGCGAAACAAAGAAAGCTGAAAGAGAAAGCAATGTGGGCACAAGTGAAAGTTGCGGAAAGACAGGAAGCACAGTTAGTGGAACAGGCGAATAATCCAGGAAATAATGCAGGGAATAGACCTAGATATGCAGGGAAAGGAAAAGGAAGTCTTGAGGAAGCGAAGAAAAAGTTTCCTTGTCACAACTGTGGCCAATTGGGGCATTGGAGATCGGAGTGTCCTAATCCACCATTAGTGAGTAATGAGAATAAATCCTTAAATCAACAGGTGCAGAATGAAGGAAATAATCAACAGCAGCAACAACAAAGTTGTGAGACAGCAGAGTCAAGAGCCAAAACCGCCCTTGCCGCAGAATAAAGGGTTACAAAAGTATAATCAGGATTCAGGATTCTACAATGATGAACAGGTAAACAAACCAAGGCATTCAAACAAGGTACAACAGTACTTGTTAAAGAGTGAAGGGAGTGAATCTGAGGGTGATTATTGACGGTGCCGAGGAGAGGAAGAAGAGTGCATACTTGGTGCAACTCTAGAAATAGACCAGGCAGGACCATTTGTGGATGGGAAAATAAATGAGGGGAGTGTTACTTTTTTGGTAAACACAGGTGCGACAAGATCAACTGTCAGGTCAACAGATGTTAGAAATCTTCCTCTCTCGGATGAAGCAATCCAAGTAGTTGGTGTAGCCAATACGCAAATCAGAACACGTCTTACTGAACCTGTAAGAGTACAGATAGGGAAATTTTCAGACATGCACAGATTCATTGTCTGTGACACGAGTCCAGTGAATCTGTTAGGTAGGGACTTGTTGTGCAAGATGAACTGCACAATTTTTTGTACACCGGATGGAATAGCCTTTGAGACACCAGATGAGGATATTTTGTACCGAGTGACTCTAGAGAATAGAGAAAGTGAGTTAATTGGTGCATTTGCTGTGTTTAATCCGGAGGATTTGCCTCGAGAGCTGAGAGACACAGTGAAAAGGACAGTTTGGGATTTTACTGGAGAGGATGTGGGATTGATGAATAATGTAGATCCAGTGAAAATTGCAGTAAAAGAGGGGATTACATATCCTAACATTCCTCAATACAAAATGACACCAGAAATAATTGAAGGGATAACTCCTATAATTGAGAAAATGATTCAGCAGGGAGTTCTGAGAGAAATACTGAGTAGTCCGTGTAATTCACCGATAATGGGACTGAAAAAGCCTAATGGGAAATTTAGAATCGTACAGGATTTGAGAAAAGTTAATCAAATTGTGGTGGCATGTTGTCCTATCGTGCCAAATCCATAAGTGATCCTGTATCAAATTCCACATGATGCTGAGTGGTATACAGTAATTGATTTGTGTCATGCGTTCTTTTCAATTCCATTACATCATGATAGCCAGCCGATTTTTGCATTTAGGTTTGGCCAGCGTATCTTAGCATGGTGTCGAATCCCACAGGGGTATACGGAGAGTCCTTCGATATTCAATCAGTTATTGAAGAAATCGTTGGAGAGTTTGATCATGCCTGAGAGCTCAGTACTAGTGCAATACATTGATGACCTACTTGTGGCATCAAAGACACGTGAAGCTTGTGAAGTAGATACCATAGCTTTACTGAATCATCTGGCAGATGGAGGGTTAAAGGTATCTCCAGCCAAATTGCAATTTTGCAAAAAAGAGGTGCATTATCTTGGACACAATATTGAAAAGGGTCTGAGAAAAGTGACGGATGACAGGATCAGAATAATCAGAGAAATGAAAGCCCCAAAAACTCAGAGAGAAGTGAGAATGTTCCTGGGTATGGTGGGTTATTGTCGTCAATGGATAATTAATTTTTCCTTGATAGCAAAGCCACTGATTAAACTGACAAAAAGTGAGATGACAGATCCATTGGATCTAGATGCAGAACAAATGGCAGCATTTGAAGAGCTCAAAAGTAAAATGTGTGAGGCTCCAGCTTTAGGCATGCCTGACTACGAAAAAGAATTTGAGCTGTACTGCAGTGAGAGAAATGGATGTGCACTTTCAGTGTTAATTCAGAAACATGGATTACTGAGAAGGCCTATTGCGTACTTCTCATCGACACTTGACCCTGTAGCTGTGGGTTTACCAGGTTGTCTGAAATCCGTGGCTGCAACATGCAGGAGTCTAGAACAAAGTGAGGGAATCATAATGGGATATCCTGTAAGGGTATTCGTACCTCACAATGTGGCAATTCTTTTGACAAGAAGCAGAACCCAATACATGTCACATAGTCGGTTGACTAAATATGAAAAAGTGATTCTGGGAGCATCAAATGTGACTCTTGAGAGATGTGTGAATGTGAATCCAGCGACACTCTTGCCGGATATTGAAAACGTGGGTGTGAAAATGGAAGATGATCATGATTGTTTGGATGTGCTTGAGTACTGTACAAAACCGAGACCAGACATAAGGGATCTGCCCTTGCATGAGAGTGATCATGTGTTGTTTGTGGATGGTTCATGCCTGAGAAATGATGATGGTGTGCTATGTGCAGCATATGCGGTGTGCAAAGTTTCAGAGGTCATGGAAGAATCACCATTGAAAGGAGTGAAGTCTGCACAAGTTGCTGAATTGATAGCATTGACAAAAGCTTGTGAAATTGGGAAAGATTTGAGGACGACTGTGTTGACTGATAGTCAGTATGGATTTGGAGTGGTGCATGATTTTGGCCAGCTTTGGCTACAAAGAGGTTTCTTGACATCGAGTGGAACTCCAATAAAGAATGCTGAAATGATTGGTAAATTGCTTGAGGCGATACAGCTGCCTAAGGAGTTAGCAGTTGTAAAATGTGCTGCCCATGGACAGGGAGAAGATTTTATCACGGTTGGAAACCGTTACGCCAATGATGTTGCGCAATACTGTGCTAAGACAAATCAGTCCATTAATCGGGACCGAGAGGGGGAAATGTCTTTTCTCTCTGTGATGTTTACTAATGTCTTAGAAACCTGGGATGAAGTGAAACAGTTGCAAGATGAGGCAGGAGAGGAAGAGAAAAAAGACTGGATTAAGGCAGGATGTGCTCCAAGAGAAACAGACCATGTTTGGGTCTACAGAGATGGCAGACCAATAATGCCTAACTCCATTTTGTCGTCAATGGCAAGAATGTATCATGGCCAGGGACATTTGGGGAGGGATGCGATGGTTAGGTCATTTAAACAGACCTGGTACAATGCAAAGTTCAGGACAATTGCAGAAAGCATCTGTCAAAGGTGTTTGGTTTGTCAGCAATTTAACACTGGGAAAAAGACAGTGGTGAGTCTGGGAACAATAGGCAGAGAAGGAGGTCCTTTTACAAGAATGCAGATTGATTTCATTGAAATGCCCCAAGTAAACAGACTGAGGTATGTTCTAGTGGTAGTCTGTTTGTTTTCAAGGTGGGTGGAAGCTTACCCGACTAGAAGAAATGATGGAATAACAGTGGCAAAGTTACTGTTAAGGGAGTTGATTCCTAGGTATGGGTTTCCAGTAACAGTTGAGTCTGATAGAGGTGGACATTTCCAAAATGAACTCATGGGTTTGATTTTTGAAGCATTGAAAATACAGCAGAAGCTACATTGTGCATACCGACCAGAGGCTTCTGGTGTGGTTGAGCAGATTAATGGCACAATCAAGAACAGGATTGGAAAAATGTGCTTAGCCACTGGCATGAAATGGCCAGATGTTTTACCTCTAGTGCTGATGACTATTAGATCTACTGCAGATAGAACTACTGGCTTGAGTCCGCACGAAATAATTATGGGACGTGCAATGCGCCATGCATTCGTGCCTGTCAATAAGTTGGTGACAATAACTGATGACATGATTTTGGATTACTGTAAAGGCCTGGCTGACGCAGTTCATTCTGTGTTTCACCAGGTTGGAGAAGAAGCTACCACACTTGAGAAGAAGCAAGCCCATGATCTGAGTCCAGGAGACTGGGTGAGGATTAAAGTACACAGAAGAAGAAATTGCTTGGTTCCAAGGTGGGGAAGGCCAAGACAAGTTATTCTGACTACGACGACTGCAGTAAAGTGTGCTGGAGTGAGACACTGGGTACATGCAAGTCATACTCTGAGAGTTCCAAACCCAAAAGAAGGGACTGGTAAAGAGTATTTTGAAGAGTCTGATTCCAGTGATGATGAAGATACAGAATCAGTGGGGAAAGAAGTAGGAAAAGCTTCGAATGAACCACTGCGAGTTTCAGAAAAGAGATCAGATTCTGTAAGAGAGCCTGAAGTTTCAAAAAGCAGTGAAGGAAAAAGAAAAGAAAAGAGAAATTTCACAGAGACTACTCCTGATTCAGAAGAGGAGGAGATTGAAGAACCACTTGAGATTATACTTGAAGAAGTAGGGTCAGAAGAAGATAGAGAGGGACAGATTGCGGAAGATCCCCGAGGAGGTGTAGGGAACATTCTTGATGAGCTAGGTGAAGGGACAAGTAGACAGCAAGAAGATTGCGTGTCGGAGACTCGAGGAGGGACAAAAGTAGGGAAATCTCAAACAGTGGTGAAAGAATCTGTGGAAAAGAAGAAAGCTGCTAGAAAACGGAAACAGGAGGCACTTGAAGCAGAATTGAATGATGAGAATGAACAAACAGAGGGTCGAGTTCTGAGAAAGAGAACTTGGATTGGAGAAAGAAGTAATAAAGAAATAAAGCCGAAAAAGGTGATAAAAGGAGATCGTTGGCCTAACAACAGAGTTAAGAGGCTGAGATACAAAATAATAAGAGCAAGTACATCAAAAGCTGAACAAGTGAATGAAGTTTCGAGTCAAAGTTCAAAAGCTGAAGGAGAAGAATCAAAGGAGTCAAAAGAACCAGTAGAAATAAAAAGAGTAAGAAGACCCAACCAAAAGTACAGATCACCGGAATGGTCTTATGTGGCACTGTCTGAAGGAGGAAAAGAAGAAACAGTGACTCGAGATAATCCGGAAGAGATCTTGAGAGAAGTGGTTGAGGAAGATACTGGTGAAATTCTGAAAGTACTCTTTTTTTTTTTTTTTTGAAAAAGTTTTTATTGAACAATAATTCGGTTACAAGTATGGGCCTACAACCACCCGGGCCGGCCGCTAGGTACATAAGGAAATATACACATATCAAGGCAACAATCAGTTCCCAGGGCACTGCCCCGCAGTGGCTCAAGATAGTTCTCGAAGAACAGCAAGCGTCAGTCCAACAATAACAAAAACAAAAGGAAAAACAATAAAAACAAAAGGCGAGTTATGAGGGAAACCAGTGCGGGTCAGGCTCCCCCCGGGAGACTCCAGTCAGGACAATTGAGCAATCCGCTAAAGAGAGGAGTACCGGGAGGCCGGGGACGGAGGGGGGGGGGAAGGGGGTCAAGGGAGATGAACGTCCAAATGTAGTTGTTACAAAAAGCGCCAGGAACCATCAAGGGTCAGGGGGACATGGCGATATCAGTGTCTACCAGGGGGGGCGTACAGATGCCTCCGCGATATGCGTTCCATTGCCCCCAAATTCTACCCCATGCCCCCGGCTTGCCACGGGCCACATACACTGTCTTCTCCCTAAACATACACCAGTCCATATTCTCCTTCCATACTGACACGGTGGGCGGCCGTTGAGCGCCCCAAAGTTGCGCTATATCCCTCTTGGCAATCATGTTCCCTAGGGCCGCCCACCGAGTCTGAGCCGCGCTGTAGTCATTGGGCTCCCACACATTCAGGACACAGCGACGCACCTCCGGCAGCAGCACAACCCCAGTGACCTGTCCCATAACCGTGTGGACCCGGCGCCAGTAGTCCGCCACCTCGCGGCACTCCCAAAGGATATGAAGAAAGGTGGCGCTGAGCCCACAGCCTCGCTTACAGAGCCCGTCGTCGGAAAATCCCATCGAGACCAAGCGCGGACCCGTCACATACACCCGGTGGAGGATCTTGAGCTGTACCAACCGGAGACGAGCCGGAATGGCAACCTCCTTGGGGGACGACAGTGCAAACTGCCAATCTTCGTCGTCCAGTTCGACCCCATCCCCAGTCCAAGCCTCCCGAAGGCGCACCAGGAGGTCCGCCCGGTGATTAATCAATTTTTTATAAATTAAAGAAATAGTACTATCAGGGACATGTCCGTCAAGTATGCGGTCCTCGAGGGGCGAAGAAACAGGGATCTTGGTCCCCTCCCCGAAGACCGAGAGCAGGGCGTGTCGAACCTGGGCGTAGCGGAAGAACTCCCTTTCGGTCAGCTCATATTCGGCCTGGAGCACCGCGAAAGTCTTGACCGCGCCCTTGTGCCACAGGTCTCCCACTTTGCTGATACCAATCGTGTCCCACTGGTCAAACCCCTTGGTGGTCCACAAGCTGCCCAGGCGGTCGGAGGCAAACAAGGGAGTAGCACATGTTAATCGCTCACTCCAGCCCATGGCCGCAGTGGCAGCCCTCCAGGTCCGCACAGCAATCTTAGTAGGGCCCGTAAGGGTCCGGCCAGCCAGGCGGGAATAAAGTGCCCTGTTGTAGTTCCCGCCGGGAAGCAGGAACTTGTCCATCTCATACGCCGGATTCAAGCCGGGCGCATAAGTGGCGTGGTTAATGGCAGATAGCTGCGAGGCCCAATAGTACCTGCGAATGTCAGGAAGCGCGATGCCCCCGTCATACCAGGGGAGAGTGAGCTTGGCAAGAGCAATACGCGCCCGCCCGTTCCACACCAGTCTCCTCTGCAGGCTCTCCACCTCCCGAAAGTAGGCCACTGGGATAACGTCGAAGGAGTTCTGGAGGGCATAGAGGAACCTGGGAAGGGACATCATTTTAAACAGCGCGGCCCGACCCAGCGGGGACAGGGGCAGCCTGCACCACCGGGCCGTGTCCTCCCGTAGTCGCCGAAGTGGACGCAGGAGATTCTGCTCATAGCGAGCCACCGGGTCCAGCGAAACGTATATCCCCAGGTACTTAAAGCCGCTCAGAGATATTTGAATCGGGAGCCGAGGCGGCAGGAGAGGAAGACCACCAGAGATGGGATAAACGCAGGATTTAGACCAATTGATCGTGAGACCCGAATTGTTCCCAAAGGAGGTCAGAACGTCAAAGAGGACATTGAGTGACTGCCGCGGTGAGGTGAGATACAGGAGAATGTCGTCCGCATAAAGCGAGACCCGATCTTCGAAGCCCGGGCCCCACCGGATCCCTCTAAGCGAGGGCTCCCAACGGAGCCAGGCAGCGAGTGGCTCCAGGGCGAGAGCAAAAAGCAACGGGGACAACGGGCACCCCTGCCTCGTGCCCCTGCCAAGGGCAAAGGGCCGAGAGACCCGCCCATTCACCACAACTTGAGCCATGGGTCCCGTGTAAAGGAGCCTCACCCAGCCAATAAATCCCTCTCCAAAGCCGAATTTATCCAAGACGGCCCAGAGAAATGGCCACTCAATAGTGTCAAATGCCATCGTGGCATCCAAAGAAACCAGCACGGCCGGTTCGGAGAGGAACTCCGCCCTGGCAAGGGCACCGTGCAGACGCCGCAAGTTAAGAGCGCTGTTGCGGTGCGGGATAAAGCCGCATTGGTCCGGATGAATAAGGTCGCACACGACACTCAACAATCGATTGGCCAGGACTTTCGCCAGGATTTTAGGCTCCGCATTGAGCAGTGAAATAGGCCGGTAAGAAGTACAGCGGTCACGCGGCTTGCCCTCCTTGGGGATAACGACTATAGTGGCCAAACGCTGGTCGGCCGGAAGGGAACCCGCCGCAAGAGAGTCGCGGAACATGCGGCTGAGGAAGGGCGCGAGCTTATCAGGACGCAATTTGTATAGTTCAATGGGCAGACCGTTAGGACCCATAGCCTTGCCCGAGCGAAGGGAACGAATCGCGGTCGCTATTTCATCCGACGATAAGGGGGCGTCCAGCCGCTCCCGGTCCTCAACGGACAGGCCGGGCAAAGCAATATCTCTCAGTAGGAGGCGAGAGTCATCCTCGTCCCTGTCAGTCACCGGGGAGTACACCGCCCGGAGGTGGTCAGCGAAGCATTCCACAATCTCATCCGGCTCAGTCACACACACACCATCCGCAGCACGCAACTCGGGGACCACACGATTCACTCTCTCCTTTTTGTCCAGCCACGCAATCAACTTTCCCGCCTTGTCCCCCGCGTCATACAATCAGCCCTGCTGCTCCCTGTACATAGTTTTGGCCGCGTCAGTGACCAGGGACCTATATTCGAACTGTTTCAGGCTAAGGGCATGTAGCCCGTCCGGAGTAACATTCGCCTCCAAGGCCGACTCCAGCCCCGAGATGTCAGTCTCCAGCTGCACCACCGCCTCGCTCCTAACCTTCTTGGCCACCACTATCTGGGCGAGGGCGTGTCCGCGTATCACAGTTTTAAAGGCTTCCCAAAGGGACAACGCAGACGACACCGACCCCTCGTTTTCACTGAAGTATTGGTCCATGGCCTTAACCAGGCTGTCACGAGTCACAGGGTCCCGCAGGTACCAGGGGTTAATGGGAGCTATCCGCCCTGCGGACCGCGACCCGGTGTCAAAGAGAAGCCACAGCGGAGAATGGTCGGAGATACCACGCGCCAGGTGTCTGACCTCTCGAATCCGACCAGTCTGCGCCGCGGGCATAAGGAAGTAGTCTAACCTGGAGAGACTCCCATGCGCCCCCGAATGAAAGGTGAACTGACACTGGGTCGGATGCATTAGTCTCCAACTATCCACCAAGCCGAAGGTCTCCAACATCCCACCCAGCCATGACTGGGCAGCGGGGAGGGTCCTCGGTGGGTGACGATCCAGTTCACCCGAAACAACAGAATTAAAGTCCCCGCCCATGAGCAGGAGGCCGTCCGGAAGGTCAAGCAGCATTCGACCCAAGTCAGTAAAGGTGGAGTTCTGGAGGCCCGGGGGGACGTAGACTGAAACCAGGGTAAGGGGCCGCCCCTCCCACCTCCCAATCAAACACACATAGCGCCCTCTGTCATCCGAGACTATCCTCGTGATCTCCACCGGAAGGGAGGTTCGCAGGAGAATGCCCACCCCCCTGGAGCCAGTTGTGAAACCAGAATGGGCTACGAGGCGGTATCCCCCCCTGTTCATCGCATGGCAGACATTGCCGACCAAATGCGTCTCCTGGAGAAACACCACATCAGGAGTCAAACGACGCAAATATTGCAGTACAACACCCCGCTTAATACGGTCCCCCAACCCATTGACGTTCCACGACATAAGCCTCAACCCGTCTCCCCCCATCCCCTCCAATAGATCAAGAGGCCCCCAGCCCGCAGCACTGTTCCCAAATACGGATAAAAATCAATACCTCGCCCTGTAAACAAAAAACACACAACAAAACAACCCCTCTTCCCCCCCAACCCCCCCCCAAGTCCAACGCCCCCCACCCTGCACCCCTGCGGGCCAAAGACCCCCCCCAACTTGCAGTGTGCCTGTCGCCCCACTAACCCCATCTACAAAAAGACCCCGGAGGAGGAAAGGGACCCGAACCCGCCCGCACCCCTCACGGGTCCTGGTAAGACACAGTATGCAAAAGAAGTAAGACCCAACTGTACAGTGCAAAACCGCAGAAGCAAGGACCAAAGGTCAGTCTAAGGGGACCCGTCACCTGCGGTGCCCCCAGAGGGCCCGGGCCGGCCACCCCCGTCCGGCAGCGAGTCCAGCCAGTCACTTGCGGCCACAGGAGAGTCAAAAAAGGCTGTCCGCTCCCCATGCTCCACTCGAAGTTTCGCCGGGTAGATCATCGAATACTTCAGGCCTAGCTCGCGGAGACGGCGCTTCACCCCTTGGAATCCCATCCGCTGTTTCTGGACCAGTTGCGTGAAGTCCGGATAAAAGTTGACGGTCGAGTTCTCGTAGCGGACCGGGCCACGGGTCCGTGAAGCCTGCAGAATAGCATCGCGGTCCCTGTAGTGGAACAGTTTAGCCACGATAGGCCTCGGGGGGGCCCCCGGCCGCGGCCGGCCGCCCGGAACTCGATGGGCTCGCTCCACAGCGAAGAATTTGCTTAGGCCAACCGGGGACAGCTGTTGCAGGATAAGTTCCTCGACCACGAGGTCCACCGGGCGGCTGTCGGAGGACTCCGGTACCCCAATGATGCGGATATTGTTGCGTCGGGCCCGTCCCTCGAAGTCCTCAAGCCGCCGGGCCATATGGTCGTTGACCACTCTAATGTCCCCAAGCGCGGCCCTCAGATCCGACACCTCCGCACCCAGGGTGGAGGTCCGTGTATCAAGGGCCTGGACCCTCTCGTTGGTTTTAGAAAGGTCGGCCCGAATCAGGGTGACGTCGATCGCGACAGTGTCGATCTTACGGGCCAGGGCCTCATATTGCGTCGCGATGGTTTCCCTGATGCCCTCGATGGCGCCCATAATGTCCTGTAGGGAAGGTTCCGCAGAGACGGTCGTGCCTCCCCCTGCAGCATCCGGGGAGAGGCCAGCAGCGCCAGGGGACCCCCTGCCCTGGGTATAGCGGTCCATGTTGTTGCTCTGGACCGCTCCCCCGCGCAGCGAAGCCTTGGTCTTGCGCCCCTCCGGACCCCCTTTGCCCGCCATGTGAGCGCAGTCTCTCAATGGGACCTCCGATCAAGAGGTGTGCGAAAGGACCACAAGCTGTCGGTGTAGGGGTCGGAGGCGTTAGGCCCACCAGTAGCAGATGGAAGCAAGCCTCGGGCAGAGGCCCAGGAGGCACCTCGCCACCTTGAGCACGCACGCCAGCTGATCTCCTGAAGGCCAAAACCGAAACCGAAAGTGCTGAATCGGCAACTGGCACCGCGCTGAGGCCGCTGTTGTTCAATTGCAGCCCGGCCCCACGGGTCACCTTCACCCCGGCCACCTCCGTCGGGTGGGTCCCAAAAGTTCCGACGACGACAACTCAGGATTCCCAGGTCCGATTAGAGTTTTGAAAAGAGATATATGATCAGCTGGTCTTCATCTCCCAGATTCCATAAACCAAATCAGGATAGTCTCAGGATATATTCCGAGGAGCAGAAAGGGTCCGGGGAGCCCTGTGCTCACGCGACCATCTTGGATGCGCGCTAGGCTCCTCCCGCTCTGAAAGTACTCTTGACTGACATTGGAGGAGAGTCGAGTACTGAGGATTTTGATGTTGGAGATCTAATACAATTTGATGTTGAAGAAATTGAAGTAAAGAATGACAAGTATCCAAACTGAATAAAGGAAGAATTCACTTGGATTAAGTGAACGAAAGGATCATTTGAAAAAAACTGAAACCTGAAGAATTGCTGAAGAATTTAAGAATTCCAATTTCAGTAGTGGAGTAGTAGAGGCTAAACTAGAGTAATAAAATGGCTAACATAGAAGATAATCGAAATAGATGTGCCTTCTTTAAAAGGTGGTGTAGAATGTGCTGCTGCTGTACTGGATTATTAATGCTTCTATGGGGTGTTTTAGTTTTATTAGTTACTTTTAAAGTAGAGTTTGAAATGCATACAGAGAATGTGACAAATGTAGAGAGAAATTCGCAAAAAGTAGTTCCAATTAGAATTAGTAATACTTACATACACAAAGATAGGTCAATTAATAACTTTTCTAGTAATGTTTTTTCAAAATTGTTATGAGTATGTGAAAACAATGGAAGTAAGGGATTGCTACGTCTGTATGCAATTACCTGCATCCGTTTCAGAGGGTGTTACTTATCATCATTTACCAGCTACATATGGTATTTCTTGTAGTATTTTAAGTAGTGTTTTTTATTTGTTAGGGAAAGTAGATTATAAGATGTCTAACAGAGATAGTATTTTTGGGCATTTGCCAATGAGTAAAGAGCTGAATCCAGCTAAAGAAGCTAACACTTTTGGTGAAATTTTTATTGAAGAAAAAGGACTAACATTAGATTACATTTTTAAGAATAATTTAACCTGCAGTTTGAAAGGAGAGGAGAAAGCTTTCCTGGATATGGTAGAGGAAAGGAGATTGAACATGCAGGAGAAAGCAGGAAAATATAAAGTGAGTGAGACAATCTGGGACATTGAGATGGGAAAGGAGTTGAAGAATGGGGCTAGTCCAACTTTAGCTTTAGATGCACCACAGAAGGGTAAACTTTGTATTACAAGAAGGAAATCCCAATATGATACATATTTTGTTGGGACTAGTGAGTGCCATGATACATACTTCATTGCAACAGGTTGGGGTTTCAGAGGTGGAGAAGATGCAATTTTTCCAGGAGTATACTATGTTTGTGGGAACAAGGCTTATTACAAGTTGCCTGACCATTGGTATGGCACGTGTTATGTGGGCCTGGTTTTTCCAAAGATTTTTCATATAGATAAAATAACAGATGTAGAACATATTAATTTACTAATGCGTTTTAAGAGAGAAACTTGGTCTGAAATAGTGGGTGACATTTTTGGAGTTTTGATTCCAGCAGTGGGAATTTCTTTGAATGCTTATGGAATTCGGAAACTGTCCACAGTGGTTGATCGCTTATCGACAAATACCGCTGGAGGGTTTCTTTTGGTGAATACGGAATTAAGTGCCGTACGTGCCATGTCTATGCAAAATCGACTTGCCCTTGATATTCTATTGGCCAAGGAGGGTGGAGTCTGTGGAATGCTGAAAGTTCAACATTGTTGCACTTACATTCCAGACGAAAGCAAAGACCTGAAGGTCTATATCAAAAATATTACTGATTTGCATGAAGAATTAGTACCACTTGAAGCTGAGAATTTATGGACTAAAATAGCTAATAAAATGATAGCTGTTAAGGATTTTATTGCAAAAATAGGTAGTACTATTATAGGTAGAATATTGTTTCCTTTAACTTGTATAATTGTTGCTTTATTGATAATAAGATTAGTGTGTGTGTGTTGTAAAAACAGGGGAGGGAAGAAGAAATTGAATAAAGAGAAGAAAAACAAGAGGTTGAAAAGAGAACCTCAAGAAATTGAATTAGAAGAATTGAGGGAGAGTGTTTAGTTAGAGACAAAAAGGGATGATGAAAGAGTGACTGGTGTGTAATGTGTGTAAGGGGAAAAAGACATTTCCGATTTCTCCTAAAATGGGACTAAATTTTCACTAATTTTTTTTTTTTTTTTTTGGGTTTATTTGGTGATAAAATCACCAAAGGGGGGATTGCTGGAGCAGAGTTTTCTGTTTGAAAATTCGTTGGTTTTTGAAGCTCTGGCATGTCTATTTGTCATATTAATTTTATTAATTACTAGCAATTAATTATTTGTCTTGTGCAGGTGTGTTTATATTAATCAATCCGTTTGTCCTAATAAGAGAGAGTTACACGTGGGTGCGCATAAATGTGCTGTTTAACAATAACGTGCGTGTTTTTATGTTTAAACGTTGCTATGTGCTGTTTATTTTGAGCACAAAACGCTTTCCGAATTAATGCTTTTCTATGTTGCAAGTGCTAGATAGATGTATACACATAAGGGTATTAGTGGGGTTAACACTGTTTAATCACTATGCTGTGGTAACGTTGTTTTTGTTTCTTTTAATTAAGATGGTCTATTGTGGCCTATGGTGGCCTAGTCAAAGATGGCCGATTTTATAAGCCTGGCCTCGATTTGAAAGTAGAAAACTGTGATGGAAGAGAGCCCTGCTGAATATGGTCCTGAAGTCAGCTGACCACAGTCCTTGCTTGCCTTACAAAATTTTCCGTGAGGACATCAGCAGCCTGGGTAATCTTCGAGTGAAATGGAACGTTCTTGGCAGCCTTGGGAAAACAAAGGAGCCTTAGAGA
This sequence comes from Triturus cristatus, assembly GCF_964204655.1. NCBI lineage: Eukaryota > Metazoa > Chordata > Amphibia > Caudata > Salamandridae > Triturus > Triturus cristatus. The sequence continues at coordinate 1,151,250,528 of NC_140585.1, forward strand.
AAGACTCTGAGCGTTGGTCTCATTGCCGAAGAGAAGTAGAACTAACAAGATACATTTGTGATTCTTGGTTCCTGTTCCGTAGTTTTTATTTTGTGATTTTTCCTGAGCGGAGATTTTCGAATGTAGCGATGTTACATCCTTTCCTTCTCGCTCTGCTCAACGGTCCAGCGGACATTACAACTTTTCTATGTATCTTTCTTTTGTTCGATTCAGTATGAGAATTGTTAGCCTAGAGAGGGTCTTGCCACTTGCCATTTGCCTTTGCCGCGTACCGAATCTGCGTTGCTGAGGATTGATGCTGAAGGGACTTCGTCTTGAGAGACTTTACCGAGAGACTTGTCCTGACCCGTTCTGACATTTAGCTAGAATAGGTAACTATGAGAAAGATGATTTATGCTGCTTGATTTTCTTTGACTAATTTTAGATAAAGCAATATAACTTGAACATGGTGTTGGATATTATTTCTTGTCAATTATTGTGTATTATATTTTGATTATTGCCGTATGGGTTGTATAGATTATGTATATGGACAGTCACAATAACCAGGTCTTATCGACCTCGATATAGATGCAGGGTGATTAGGAGTTTTCTTTCCACAGGTTTATTGCTGCTGGTAGAGTAATTGAGCGTATGTTAGTGGAATGGGCCCTAGCGTATGATGAATGTAAGTGCGTGTAACTGTGAGATTACTCTATCTGTGGTAGTGGGAATATTATACACACCCTGATCTCTATCAGCATCCCTCCATACATGAGCAGGACCATGATATACCAAGCCATTGGTGGCAAAAGACTATTTGGCAAAACAGATCTTCGATCTCCTGCGACCCAAATGTCATTGTCTCTCTTGACACAACCTTCTCTGACCCAACTTTTCTATTCTTCCTCTGACACCTCTTTCTGAAGCCTCTTTACCTCCTCCCATGTATAAGCAGTTGTTAACTAAAGGTTGTAAATGACCTCATCTGTTCCCTTCAGTCGTATACTCCCCATTAAATGTACAAGCATTATAAGCACAGTACTTTGCAACCTCATCTGGATACCTGTTGCCCACTGTCACATAGTCATCTCCACTGCTGTGTGCAGAGCATTTCCCAACACCAACTTGCGCAGGCATTTGAAACGTCTTAAGAAGCTTCCTCATTTGCTCACCATTTCAAATGGGGGAGCCTGAAGTCATAAGCCCCCTTTGGGACCATAACAGTCTGAAGTTATGCACGACACCAAAGCCATACTGACTATCAGTGAAAATCAGCACTTTCAGCTGATCTGAAAGACAGCATGCTCTAATAAGAGCAATCAATTCACCCACTTGTATGTAGAATACTTAGTGAAGCTAGGAAGCTTCAACTACTCCTGAAACTGTACAAACTGTATAGGCAGCTCTCAAATTCCCTCCATGTTCTCGCACAGAAGAGCCATCTACAAACAGCTTAAAATCAGATTCAGGTAGTGGATCATCTTGTATGTCTGATCTTGGCTTGGTGCACAGGTAAGTAACATCAGGACAGTCATGTTCCACTTCACCATCATCACGGTCATTGTTGAGAAGAGGCAATAAAGTAGCAGGGTTCAAAACAGCACAGCGCTTCAGTGTGACGTTCTCAGCCTTGCGTATGATCTGCACATACTTAGTGAGGTGGCTGTTTGTCAAGTACTGTGTTCGAGTTCTGCTAAACAAAATTTCGATGGAGTGGGGACAAAGACAGTCAATGGATGATCACACCTCTCTAAGCTGACACCTGTCCCGCCATGGATTTGAGACATCTGTGCAGCACTGCAGCTACTGGGTCAAGTGCAGCAGAGAAGTATGTGGCAGGTCTTCAAGTAACCTCCATGCAATTGCATAAGCACTGAGAGAGCGCAGCTCTTTCCCTTACTGCAGAAGAGAACAAATGAAAGAGAAATCAGGCATTCCCATTGCTGGAGCAGGACAGAGACTTTCTCTCAGCTCTAGGAAGGCAACCAGGCAATCATTTTCCCAGGATACCTTATCCGACACATCCGTGTGAGTCAGCCTTTGTAAAGGCTTAGCCACTAGGGAAAAGTTGGGTATCCACTGACAACAGTAGCCCAGCATTCCCAAAAACATTCTGACTTTTTTCTGTGTTGTTGGCGGATTGATTTACATAATTGACGAGATTCTTTCTTGTGACAACTTTCTTGCTCCTTTCTCAATCTGATGTCCGAGATACAGAACTTCCCTTAAATAGCACTGCAACTTGTTTGAGGACACTTTATTTCCATTCTCCGCCAAGTGGCTCAACAGTGCAACTGTCTCAATCTTACAAGCTTCTTGTCTATTGGACGCAACCAACAAGTCATTAATGTATTGCACCAGGACAGAGTTACAGGGCATGATCAGAGACACCAGATTCTACTTGAAGATCTAAATGGAAATAGACGGACTCTCCGTATATCCTTGTGGGACTCAGCAACATACAAAAACACAGTTGCCGAACTACAATGTAAAGATGAACTGTCTGTCCTCATGCAACGGTATGGAGAAGAAAGCCTGGCAAAGGTCAATGACAGTGAACCACTCAGCCTCACATGGAATCTGAAATAAAATCAGAGCTGAATTCGGAAGCCACAGTACAACAAGGAACCACAATTGAGTTTATCTTTCTTAAATCCAGAAAAATGCGGTACTTTCCACTAAGCTTCTGTTTTTTTATTGTTTTTTATTTATTTATCACTTTTGTCAAAAAAAGATCAATAACAATAAAATAAAAAACCTGGAAGCTACACATTGCAGAAGAAACAATGTCTGACACTCCAAAGACTAGCAAGGAAAAAGAGGGGGGAAGAGTAGTGGTAAGAGGGAAAAGAAATAGCAGGAAAGGGCAAACATTCCATAAGTAACAGATGACGGTTAAGAAATACATCACAATAGAGCAACGGAATTTAGACAGGAACGGTCTACACAATGCATATAGTACCAGTTGTGGAAAGAAAGGTTCAGTCCACTTTCTCATGGTCCCCAGCTTGGTCCAATGTTAAGAGGTAATCTTGAAGAGGCTGCCATATGTTCTTAGATCTAGAGGTAACTGGCTGTAGGGATGTGTAGAGGTCACTTGTGGTGTCATAATGAGTCATATCACGCAGCCAGGTGGGTATAGTAGGGAGGGTATGAGCACCCCAATGTAGCGCAACCTGTCGCTTGGCCAGAAGTACCACAATGATGGCAGTGAAGTGATGCAATGCAAGAGGCAGTGGTTTAACAGAACCCAGTATGGCCATCAGTGGGTCTGGGATGAATGTTTTCTCTATCATTAAAGATAAAGTAGAATAAATCTCTCCCCAATAGGATTGAATCACTGCACAATTCCAGGACAAGTGAGCAAAATTGTCTTGCTCCATTTCACATTTGGGGCATTGATGTGACTTAGTTGAGTCAAGCTGAGCCAGGAACTTTGGGGTTGTGCATGCTCGATGTAGAAATTTGTAGTGTAGCAATTTGTGACGATGGTTATTAGAGACAAGCTTGGTTTTCATACAACAATAATACCGGGTAATGTCAGGGATAGAATCTGCTAAGTTGTGCTCCCAGGCAGCTCTCAACTTCTCAGCGCCAGTAGGACGCAGCTGTAGAGACATGTCATGCAGTCTAGATATCAGTCGGCAGTTATCTGAAGTACAAATTACTAATGTAAGAGAGGTGAATTTGTTAAGTTCCTCGGGATAATCAGGCAAGGTATCACAGAGCGTGCTGTGTAAGTGGTGGAAATAAGCTATCCATAGGGGTAGAACCCTCCCCCTCTGCCATAGTAGAGCTAGGCTTAAGGGTACCATTGACAAACAGGTCACCAACAGTATGCAACTGATTTGCAGCAAGGGAACAGTGTACCAGCCGTTCCTGATTGAGGGAGAACCAAGGGTTATTTCAGAGGGATATTTTTTGAGAGTACAGAGTGTCCCCACCCAAATAGTGTAGAATTTTGGACCAGGTCCAACATGTGGTAAATATGGTCTGTATCTCAGTAGAGGTTTGTGGAATCCCTTGAAGTATGGACGAAAGAGGGAGATTAGACGCTTGAGATTGCTCAGGTTTGAGATAAGGTAATTGGGCATCGGGATGGTACCAATAATAAGCATAATGTAATTTAGACACTAAGTAGTATAATTGCAAATCAGGACCCCTGAAACCACCACAGTCATAGGGCAGTGTCAACATGTACCACTGAACACAAGGCTGGTCGAGCAGCCCAGATGAGCTGTGTTTGTAACCCCAGTAGTGTAGTAAAAAAACTACTGATTAGAGCAATGAGGGTGTTCAAAAAGAAGTATAGGAAGAGCAGGAGAACCACCACCACTAGGTTTCTGTAAGCCCATGATGGGTGAGTTACATGGACTATCCATAATCTCCTTTAAAATGCCTTGTTAATAATTGACTCAATCACTGGAGTGTTCCAAGCAGCAGTTTCAGAAGTCAGATTATATTGTGGGGTTCTAGGGTACTCTGCACTGGGCTATATTTGTATACGGACAGGCTCACCTCCTTTGATGAGTCCAATGACCTTTCCTGTTTAGCGCATCCAAAGTCGCAATAAATGTGCTGTTCCTAACAGCCAGTATTACCAGTTTTCCGGCGATAGCATCCTCAAAAAACATCGCCACGGATGACCCTGGCAACTATCGCTAATGAGATGCAGAGTAGGCGTTCCCGAGCAAAAGGCCGCGACAACTCCACACCTCAACATTCTCAACGACCAGCCAGATCTGCAAAAAGAACACAAAACATGCGATAAGGCGCGTTAGCAGCAGGAAATTAACAACTGCTCTGACCTGGTGCAAAGTCGGACGACAACCGGCACCAGACAAGGGAGCCCAGCCCACAGCCACACCTGAAGACCAGCAAAATGCCATGGAGCCACTGATCATGCAGCTCGGAGCCCCAACGGGGCCACAACACCCACCGCCACCACCACCAAGACTGCCACCCCCCGTAACCCCCTCCCCCCCAGACCACCACAGAGGCAGCGCAGACCAAGACAGCGGACCTCCAGAAAATGTACCAACCTCACAGACCCAACACCAGAGAATGTAATTGTCCACTACAGGCTCAAAAGGACAAACATCCTACGCATCATGACCACCATTGCCCACAGGCTGACGGTACCAACACAGCGGACAACCAACATCCCTCCACAGACAAAGCTGCTGGCTGTACTGCACCTGTTGGCCTCTGGGACCTTCCAACCAACAACTGACAGAGTTGGAGGAGTCTCACAGCCAGCACAATCCAAGTTCATGACAATTGTCTTGGATGCCATCATCAGCTTGGTACCCCAGTACCCATACTCCCACACACTGTGCATGAACAGCTGGAGACCAAGAAAAGCATCTACGCCATAGCTGACTTCCCGCACGTGTCAGGGGGCAATTGACTGCACACATGTCCTACTTGTGCCCCCTGGTGACACTGCACACAATAACCGCAACCTAAAGCTCATGTATTCCATCAATGTGCAGGCAACAGTGGACCACCTGGGAATCACCACCAACGTCGTCGCCAACTATCCAGGAAGTGAATGATTCCTACCCCTACCCACAGTCCATCATCAACCAGCGCTAACAGGATGGCACCCATGGAAATGCACTGCTCATAGGCAAGTACCAAATAAACACACCACACACCCCAACTCCACAATCATGCAAATCACAACTCTGGAAATGCGCACGTCACAGACTCACATTCAACATGCCAAACAACATGCCCACCCACCAGATACGACAACACTACATACTGCGGCAACCCGGGCTAGCCATGTACATGAGCCATCAACGGCATGGCACCTCAGCCACACAATTTGTGGAATGTGGAGAGAGGTGGGAACCAGGCATGTGCAACGGAGGCAAGTGACCCATGATTGTGAAGGTACACAATGCCAAGTGTGGCAGAGATGTGCTGGACAGACAGCAGTATGCAGACCACAGACATATCCATGTCTACATGCACTGCTGGTGTATGGAGTGTAGTGGACAGTGGACTCAACCATGTCACCACAGCCAGTGGGAAAGATCGTGGAAATGTAGCTTGTGACGTCCCCCCCTGTAGGTGTGTGTGAAGTGGGCTGGCCCGGCGTGGTTCTCTTCCGGAATGCCCAATGTCTCTGCCTGGACTGCGCCTTCCAGCCCGCCACGAGGCCGTCGCCGTGAGTGGTGTTGCTTGCGATCCTGTGCGCCTGCTGCACCCCAGCCCACTCGTCCCCAACCCGACATGCCCGCCTCCGCGCAGCCAGGCCTCACTGCTTATCTGCCGACATCGGCGTGTGTCAAGGAGGGCCCACCACGTGCTGGCGCAAGCCCCAGGCCCGCAAGTTTAGCAGCCTCCTCAGACCATCACGGCCTCCGCGACTCAGGCCCACTGTACTCCTTTCTCGTTTACATACTCCACTGGCCTACACAGCTGCCAGGTCGGTCACACATTTGGAACTGAGTCTTGATTACGTAATGGACGAATACACACTTTATGGCTGTGTTTATGTCACTATACTCCCTTCGATGTGGTGCCACCTACTCTGTGCATAGCATCCTGCACGACATCTGTCTGGGATCCCTTTCTGACTACTGCCTTCGGCCTACACTGCGGTCGAGTAGGTCACACAGTTGGAACTGAGTCTTGATTCATTTATGTCAGTTTTTATATCATTGTACTGGCCTCATCGCAGACTGCATACTCCTACAGCTCCGGTGCCACTAAGTCTGTTCCCCGACAGCCATGGACACTTACTGGTTGAACTTTGGTGGCAAATGAGTCTATAGACTGGAGGTTGTCTTCATCATCATGTCGGTGACACTTATTTTTTGGCGAAAACGAGGCTGTAGCATTCCACTCCTCAATTTGCCGCTTCCGGATGGCTTCTACCCACTGCATCTTGCCCTGGAGGACACCTTCCACTGTCACCTGCAACCCTCCGCCACATTCACCTCGGACATCGATGAGGACCCGCTCAGCTCGCGTGGCCCATCTCACTGCACCGCAAGTCACCGTTCCGTGGCGGTGTGCCTGTGCCGGCCGCAGTGCATCCAGGGCCACTAACTCTGTGCGGCTCAAGTCAGGGACCCTGTCCCGTGAGATATTGGATGGCCTCTGAGACGATGGCCTTGGGGTCCTCAACGCTATGTGTCTGTGGCCCTGCGCTGTCCGCTGCCTCTGGACTCAAATGCGGTCCACCAGGGCTCACACATCAACTCGAGTTCTGAGCGTCCCGGACGTCGCATCACCGCAGGAGGCACACGCCACCATCGCCAGGACCACCTCCAAACGCCAACTGCCAGAGTCAAAACAGTGTACTGGCAGACTACCAGAGTTGCTCACACCTGTTGTGGATGCCATCATCTGCCTGATACCGTTCTCAGCCCTCCAGGTGCCACTGACTCAGTGCACCACGACTCATGGACCATTTGTGAATGAGTTGTGTGCTGTGGTGAGCTCACAAAGCAATGTCACCTCAGGCAGTGTGGGAGACTTGGGACGATAATGAGGAAGATGATGCATGTGTAACACACCACAGCAGCTGCATCAGGAATAACCCAAAGGGACACAATCCTCGACATTTCTTTCACATGAGTACGCTCATCTCTAGTGCTCCAACCTCAGTGCACTGCAACTCACGGACAATTCTGTTGGCATATTGGGTGACCTCTGTACTTGCTCCGGCTCCCACCATGATGCTCCGCAGTTGTCTCTGTAATGCTGGTGTTTTCTGTTTCTGTTTTAATGGTGTTCACTGTTCAAGTTGTTGCCAGCACCAACCACTCCGTGCGGGCTGGCTTACACTCACTCCACACCCATCCAGCACAGGTGTCACTGTACATGTGACCCTGCCAATAAAGGGGCCGGGCGCACGTGCCCGTAGCCAGTTTCACAAACTATCTGCGTGTGTCCATTTGGTCATGATGTATGTATGAGGGCCCCGGGGCCTCAACCATCACATTGTGCTGTGTACAGCACACACAAAAATGTCCCCGCTGGCAGCGGGTAAGACCTTGGATATGGAGCTTTGTCGTCATGCATAAGAGGAGTGGACTGGGCCGTCGTACTGAGGTCCGGCGTGGGGTTGTGAATGATGATTCCGTGGCTCTGGGCATGGTTCATTGCAGGAAATGTGCACATGCATGTGTATCTGTCGTGGTGTGGGTCTCTTTTGTGGGGTGTAGGTGGTCCCTGATGGGACTTGAACACCCATGTATGTGATCTACTTCGGCTTCCATGAGCTCTGACCCCACCTGCACCTATTCAGCCACTTCCTTTTGGCATTCTGACACCTGGCATTGGAATGCGATGTGTGCCTAGGTGAAGTGTTGGGAGCCAGCCGTGGTGGCGGGTGCTTCACGCTGTGTGGCCTGTGCAGGGGCTGGGGTCTCCTTTGTGTGGCTTGGCTGCCCTGCTTCTGGGGGTGGGTTGCCTAAGATGTCCATGGGCTGTTGTAGGGAGTCGGTGTCAAAGGTGTGGTGGTCCTCTCCAGCATCACTGATGAGTGGTGTGGTCTGGTCTGCTGGAGGTGTTGTTTGTCCATCTGCAATGTGAAGGGGAGATGCATGTTGACATTGTGTTGAAATGTATGTTGGCACATTGTTCTAGTTTACATGCAGACTGCATGACTGTGTACATTGTGACTGTTTGGGAGGTGCTGTATATTTGATGCGGGACAGTGGACATTTGGACTACATGACGGTTGTGTGGTTGCACACGTGTTTTTCCGTCTCACAGTTTCCTGCTATGTTAGATGTGATTGGCCTGTTTCTGCGCATTAGCGGACCCAGTTGTGTCCTCTGTTCTGCATTGTCGGTGTTGCATTTTGTGCCACATTGTCGTCGGATTTGCTGTTATTGCTATGTGTGTGCTGCAGTGTGCCATGGGGATCAGGGACATGATCCAGGGTCATTGTGGGTGTGCAGTGTGCTACACATCTTTGTGCATGTGTGACATTGTGCCCATCTCCCCTCGTCCCCCCAGGCCCTGGTCGTTACTCACCCTGTTGATGTTGTGTCAGGTCCTATCGAGGTGTGTCCGGACTCCCAACTCCTTGCGCCGTCTCCACCCTGATGACTGTGGCCTCCGTTTCATCCAGCTCCTCCTGTGGCGCAGTACTCCCACCTACCGTTGCCGTTGCTGCCTTCCTGTTGGCAGCGGGTTTGTGCTTGGTTTGGCTTTTCACATCATGCCAGCGCCTCTTGTTCTCCTCCATAAACCTCCTCGACACTCCGATTGCATTCACGTTTGTCATTTTGACATTCAGTGGGTGGTAGTGTTCTGTCACCTCCGTGACGCTGATCTGGTTTTCCTGCGGACTGCACCCCTTCTGCCTCTTCCTCTTCTCCTTGGCCTTCCCCGACCATGAGGTTTCTTGCTGGTGGTCTGTGGGGCTTGTGGGGTTCGCGTTGGCCTCTGCACTCGGTCCGGGTGCATCCATGGTGCAGTTTCTTTTTTTCTCCCTTTTTTCTCTCTGCTTTTATAGTGCATTTTGCCGCATGACGCGTGGGAATTGCGGGCCTGATGCTGGTTTTCGCTAATTTTTGTATCGTGCCCGGCCTCATCGCAACTTTTTTTGCATTCGGGTGTTGCATTTTTGCCGCGTCGCGTTGACTTCATCGCGGACATTTGACGTGTTCTCGTGAGCCTATCGCATGGTACCGCCGGCTTGTGAATACCATGTTACCACGGTGTTAATTTCCCACAATAGACTGTGATGTGAAGAGTTGCGTTAAGCTACTTTTGCGATGGATATCACACGTTCTTGAGAATATCCCCCTTTGTATGATAATTTTTATTAAAGGGTCCATACAAAATAATACTTACATGCTAGAATATAGCACATTTCTTAAAAGATTGTTTTACTGTAATTAGTTTCCTAACCAGACTGCTCAAAAGAAACATTTAAGCAAGTATAGTGAAAAAACAATATAAGAAAGGTCTGTACACAGAAATACTTAAGTATTGGCCTTTTCTTTAAACATTTGAGTAAAATACTTAATTTCCTACCAGATCATTCAAGACGGAGCATTAAAACATATAAACAAAGAGAAGCTGTATAAAGTGCTAGTAGTAGCAGATATAAATGTGAACATTCTTCCTGCCACAATCATATTAAAATGTTTAAATGCTTAAGGTTTGACCATTCCATTAGAGATAGATGTAAAATACTAAGATTCCCAGCAGACCATCATTAAGACAGAGATGGAAGAAAAGACACTATCAAAGTGAAAAGTGTTTATAATAGCTATGTAAACATTCTTTCTGCCACAGTCAAATACTTCACAAAACGGCAAATCAATGGCACTGATTAGCCCGATAAACATAATTTGAGGGCTTGTCGACATGTTCTCACTCCTGCTTTTTAGAATAGTGGTTTCAAAAAGAACATGACGTGCATCGAGCAGGTTAGGACAAACACATAATATGTGCAATAAAGTTTCTTGGGTCTACAACAACTGGATGCCCATTGTTGTGTTCATTTTGGTTTGCTGTCTTTAGTTGGATATCTGCCAAAGCGTAATTTCAAAAATGCATCCCTGATGCGCAACGGAAAATAAGTAGACATATAAGGCTGAATTTCTAATTTATCATATGAATTTATCACTGACTAAGCAAGCTTCTTTGCTGCTAGTGCATCCTTATCTGTCGGGTAGCTCAACTGATTTGCACTCGGTATTGGATACAATAAAGAAAATTTGTCTCAGTCATAAATCTAAGTAACACACCAAGAGAAACAACTTATTTATGTTGAGAAATTAAATTTGTTTACTTTATAATTAACATATATGCAAATCAATGAAATGGCTGTCTGTTACACGAAACACATACGACAAAGAAACGAAAGGCTGTGGTGTATAATTAGTGACTAGTAGTGGGACATGACATAGTGCTGTACAGAGGTGACATAAATAACATATATATAATACAAAAAGATGTTTAGCTTTCAAGTCCAAGAATCAAAACATAGATCCCACTAATAGTTATGATTTCTTTTTCAAGTCAGGGAAATTGCGTGGACTAATTGAGACAATAACGTCGACGTTTCGACCCTTAACAGTTGTGCAGCTGATTAGGCATCAGAGGCGGGTCTTCATCAGGACGGGGGGGAAGGGAAATAATGGCAGCCTGTTGAATAATAAATATTTGGGTCAGAGTGGTGTGTACCTGGTGTGACAAAAGCAAGAGGTGCAGTAGCAACATCATGCTTACCAAAGACTTGGGGTCATAATACGAATATTCATCGAACTTGGAACAATATTCGGAGAGGTGTCAGCCGACACCTCCGACTCAAATCCGTGGATTGCGGTCTGAAAATAATGTGAAGCATTAATAAGGTATGGTACAGAGTCCTGTATTCCATAATGCAGGTCAAAAAGGAAGAGGCTTAGTCCGTTGCCTACATACCTGTTGAAAAGCTTGATACTTGTCTTCACCAGCCGGTGGGAATAATTAATCTTAAACCGCCAAAGTGATCAAATTACTGCGGGGGCAAAAAGAGGGGGGCAATCAATGCAAAATTGGACCACTAATGGATAGTAATACTGTATCTCACGTCCGTGTTAAAAAGTATGCCAGCAGTCTGCATCCAATTAGGCCTACGTAATAAAAGCCGCAGGACAATGCGCCTAACTTTAAGCCGAAGTAGAGAAATTATAATGCAAAAAAACGCCGTTTGTGCCAAAGCCTTGTGAAGCACCCGGGATTGTAGTGCGCTAATGATTGAACCTTACGCTGTAGTCGTGATGTTATGCTTAAAGCGAACAGCCTTGTAAAACCGAATAATATTAAAATGAAACGAATGAATACCGTTCACACGAAGTGGTGATGTTATGCTATAAGCGAAGGCCGTGAGTTCCAAAACCTTGTCAACACCCAGAAATGTGATGCGCTACTATAAACAGAATGCGTACGAACCCAACTAGCGAACGGATACAGCTATGACCCTTACGCTTTAGCAGTGGTGTAATGTTTAAAACAAATGGAATTGTTTAAAAAAAGAGGGGTAATAAAAAAAACGGGAATTGTAAAAGGACTGAATACTGTACTCATTGATGAACGGGATGAAACTATGGGAAAAGTTCCCGAAGTTAATTTCAATCAATTACATTAGTGAGGAAAGGAGCGCGGTGGAGCCTTGAGACATGGCATCCAGCTCATCTGTTTGTATGTTTCCAATTATTTTTGTGTTTCACCATATAACAGTGACCATGATATCGTAAAATATATGGGTATCTCACGTATTCACTGAACAGTAAACTGACACACTTTCCCTGACCCTCCGACCTGTTAATAAGCAGCCTAAGCTTCGTTTTCACAAGTGTGGATGCCATGTCTCAAAGCTCCACAGCGCTCCATGCACTATAAAAGACAGAAAACCCCCCCACCAAAACCAATTCAAACTGCGTAGCACAATAGATACGCCCGGACCGAGTGCAGAGGATACCCCAAACCCCATGGAGGACCAGCATGGAACCCCGTGTTTGGGGAAGGGCAAGGAGAAGATGAAGAGGAAGACGGGGTTCAGTCTGTAGGAAGACCGGATCATCGTCACGGAGGTGATAGAACACCATCAACAACTGTTCGGCACCTCCACTGCGGCACTGGCAACCCAAACGGAAATATGGCAGTCCATCGTCACCAAAGCCATTGCAGTCGGAGTGTTGAGGAGGTCAATGGAGGAGGTCAAGATGCTGGCATGATGTGAAAAGGCAGACCTAACTGAAACTCGCCGCCAACAGGAAGGCAGCAACAGCGACTGGAGGTGGGAGTCCAGCGACACAGGAGAAGCTGGATGAGCTGGAGGAAATGGTGGCCACAGTCAGCAGTGTGGAGACGGTGGCAGGATTTGGAGCCCTGGACACAGCTCAATACGACCTGACCCAACAGCAACAGGGTGAGTAACGATCAGGGACTGGGGGGACTGGGGGAGATGGGCACAATGTCACACATGCACAATTATGTGTAGCACACTGCACACCCACAATGATTGTGGAACATGACCCTGATACCCTTGGCATACTGCAGCACACATAGAAACACCAAGTAGGCCCCCGTCCACAATGTGCACAAAGGGCCCCCCCCTTTCACCAATATCACAACCTACACATGCACGTGTGCTGAAACCAGCAAAGCAGCGGCTCTGTGAGCCACACTGACTATGCAACGCCAGAGGCAGTGCGCCCAGTAAAGGCAGCATACGTACACGGTACTGTTCCACGTGACGGGGGTTGTGCATGTGCCCAGGATGGCCTGCCAGTGCGTTGGTGCGTCTCGTGGAACCGGCACTCTTCTGAACTGTGGCAGTTGTGTGGAGGATATGCTACAGCTCTGAGCAATGATTTGAATGTATGTGCAACGTTGGGGAGAATGGGTTGCTGTTTCCGTGGGTATCAAGGGCATCCCGTGCGGGGGTACCTCAGGCAGGGGCTTCTGTGTGTGGGGTGTGGATAAGTTGGATAGTTCATTTGTGCAATGCGTGGTGTGGAAGTCGTCTCCATCTGCCATGGCATCTCTCTCAGGGTGTTCCAGCTGCGTTCAGGACCGAGGTCAGAGGTGCAGGTGTCCTCCCGCCTTCTGCATTGGAACAAGGGAGCTTTCATCCCTAATGTTTTTCTGACTACTACTTGCGTTTTCAGAATGTGATGTGGCTTTGGCGCTGAGATTGAGACAAGGCCTTGGGCTCATGGTGTACCGATGGCGATACACACAAACAAGTTGGCATGTGGAGCCAGGTATCTGAGAGGCCTTGCGCTGCTTGTGCAATCTCACTCCGTCTATTTTTCTCGCTCTCTCCCTCCCTCTATCCTTCTCTTTCTTTTGTTGAGCGCATGGCACACCTTCTTCTCTTGGATTTTGTCTTCCAGGCTGTGTCCTACAGATTGTCCAGTGAGGACCCGCTAGGATTCATCCGAATGGTTGTTTTGGCTTTTGTTTGAATGGTGTTTTAAGTTGGTGATTGCATTGCTGTATGACTGATTCTCCATTTTCTGGCCACACATGTATGTTGATTTTCCTGCTTGTGCGAAATCAGGCAAATTATTTTGTTTTGGTATTTGTAGTGTTGGTGTGCAGTTTCTTTGTCCGGGGTTGGGGGGCCCAGGGTGGGGGCCGGGGGGGGGGGTTGCAGGCCTGGGTGTGGTGTCAGTGGGTGTTGTGGCCCTCTTGGGTGTCCATGCTGCATCGGTAGTTGCTCGGGGCATCTGTTGTTCTTCCTATGTGGCTATGGGCTGTGATCCCTTGTCTGGTGCCGGTTGTGGTCCGACTTTGCACTAGGTCAGAGCAGGTATTAATATCCTGGAGCTAACGTGCCTTATCGCATGTTTTGTGTTCTTATCGCAGATCTGGCTGGTCGTTGAAAATGTTGCGGAGTGATGTTGTTGCTGCTTTTTGCTCTGGAACACCTACTCTGCATCTCATTAGCGATAGTTGCCGGGGTCATCCATGGCGATGTATGTTGCTGATGCTAACACAGGAAAAGTGGTGCTGTCGGCTGTTTGCACCGGCTTGTGAATGGGGCGGTAAATTTATCACGACTTTAGCTGCGCTAAAGTGCCGTTAACTCGGAGACAGGTCCTTGAGAATATGGCCCTTAAAGTGTAAGAGGCGCAGTCTATAGTTGGGCGATAAAGCTGTAATTTGCGCACAGCAATAGGACCATTGGTCGGCAGTTTTGGAGGGATCTGTATCTAATCGCCACTGAGCCTGCGCCGTGGGGGTGCATACATGCACAAAAAACAAAAATTATGTGGAGGAACAAATATCCTAAGGATTCATAATAGGGTACATTACTCCTATACACTGGTTCAATGTCCCATCAAATTCACATGTATTTTTAATAAGGTCACATCCATCGCTCATTCCAGGTCATAACCACAATTTATTTCTTTTAATGTCATATCTGGTTAGGACAAATCATAATTTTGTATGTCAACCTTGATCAACAAAATCCAACAAAGATATGTGCAGTATACATTTAAAAAACATACAAGATTACACAAAACAAAAATAGTTGTTTCCTAAACCTCAAATTTACAACAAAAAGTGTCCGTTCCTTAAATACAATGCGATCCACTGTGAGGTAATCCTTTGCACCTTAGAGGTATCCTATCCACCTCCAAAATAAAAATTCTGTTTGCATGTCCGTTATTACGTTTTATTTAATATTCAACAGATTTCCTCCTTCTCCAGTTGTCAACGCATTGCAGCCCTATTAGTTGGGCCTCATCAGGACTGGGGTACAAGGAACAACTGCTAGATCCTATTGTAAAATTGCCAGAGTTTAAAAGAACAGCAATTCCTTGAGTTGAAAGACGTCGTCACAGTTGCTCGAATACTGTGCCACTTCTGCAAAAATCCTCAACAGGAATGTCCATCCGGGGACGGACTATTATCGGACCACAAAAGTGCTCGAAAAATTATTTTAGTATGGCCACCCCACTCGTGCGCCTATCCGTATCACCACAATCTACGCATTAGCATGGAACGCTTCAACGCGGACTCCATCGGCATCTGGGGGTAGGGGTGCATACAGGTGCTTTGTCCTGCATCACTGTGTAGAGTCTGGTGACGAGTTTACGGTGGGAGGTGTGTGTGAGCATATGTTTGAGTGCGTGTAGCATTGGTGGGGGTGCAGGGAAGGTAGAATAATTTGGTTGACCCTTGGCACGGATTTGGGTATAAAGGAGCATGTCCATCATGTTAGGCTTCGGTGTGTCGGTTGGCACAGGTGCTGGCATGAACTGACCATTCAGGTACAGGTCAGCATATGTGAAGAGGTGTTTATTGTGAGCCTGGGTGCGCATTCCATCATCCATTAGTACTGGCATCGCAGGATTTAGCGCTATAGGTATGGAGGGAGTGTATATGCAGTCAAGAGATGCCCACTGTCGCAGTCCGTCCCACGCCCATCTTATACATTCTACCGTGTCCGCTGGCATTCGAGTAGGCCTATAGGTTTGGTATAACGCTGTGGACAGTGGGACTGGGGAGGTCAGGTCTGCCTTCACTACTGCATATGGTTGGAATTTGACCGGGTATAACCTGATATGTAGGTACTGGGCCTGAACACATAACGTATACAACTTCATATCCAGTGCATGCAGCCACTCTGGTGAAAGGGCAGCATGAAAGCCCACGCTATTCTGGGCTGTTTGCCCACCCAAGCCAAGGAGCTCAGATTGGACCACAGGCATTTAAAAAACAGCTAAGTCAACGGCAAGGGGAGATTTATGAAGAGGTATAAAATTGTAGGTAGCACAAACATCTTGGTGATGGCCAATTGACCAGTTAGCGAAAGAGGGAGGTGATTACAGATTGGAATTCTCTCTTCCAGCCAGGAGATTCCTCTGCCATAGTAGACCTTTCATAGTTCGCCCATATCCCGGCTCAGCCACATGCCCAAATATATCACAAGTTCCAACACCTAATGCAGTTCAAACTCAGTCTCAAACTGCCCGGTGCTTTCGGTGAGAGGGAATATAACAGACTTAGTCCAATTTATTGGTATGCCCAACAGCCCCCCAAACTGAATGACCTCCCTAATAGCACAGTATAGATTAGTCTAGGGGTTCCTGATGTAGAGTGCGATATCATCCGCGTACATGGAGACCAGAATTCCTCGGTCCCAGAATCTGATCCCTCTATGGGCTTAACGCTGGCGCAGTCTAACTGCCAGGGGTTCCCTGGCTATAGCAGCTAGGAGAGGATACAGGGGTATCCTTGCCGTGTGCCGCGCGTGACTTAGAATGGATTGGAAAGTAGGCCATTCACACACAGTCTAGATGAGGGGGAAGTGAATAATATTTTAATAATCCTCAAAAATCGTAAGCTTAACCCCAAGTGCTGTAGGAGCTGGATCAAAAAGGGCCACTCTAGTGAATTCTAAATTGAACGCCTTAGTGGCATCAAGTAAGTCAGCAACTGCTGCCACACTCGGGTCCACACCATGCATGACCGCAAACAAGGTGCGGAGGTTGTGTGCTATTGATTGATCTGGCACGAATCCTGACTGATCCGGTTGGATCATGTCAAGGAGAAGTAGGGCCAGGCATTTGGTAATGAGTTTTACCAAAATGTTATTATCCACGGTAATCATGGATAGCGGTCTGTAGGACTCACATGAAGTTGCTGATTTGACAGGTTTAAGTATGGTAATGATGACCTCCTCGTGGAGGAGGCAGTTCCCCTGTCTCCACAGATGATTGGTACATAGCTAGAAGATGTGGGATTTGTATAATGGCAAATTCCTCATAAAAGGATGTCGTGAGGCCGTCCAGGCCGGGGGCATTGTCGTTAGGAAGACTACGGATTACTTGCAGGACTTCCTCCTCTGTAAAGGGGTAGTCTAGATATTGGCGATGTGCATCATCTAGCGATAGTAGTTGTATAGACTCCAAATATTCTTTAATTTGGTCTATGGGGATTCAGGATTTGGTTTGATATAGTTTGGAGTAGTAGGTGGTCATCGTATTAAGTATATCAGTGGGGCTAGTGTGGCGTTCTTCTCTTTGCACAACCTAATCCTCCGCACAACTGTCATTTTATGTCCCCATGTGTTCTCTATAAACTATATTTGTACCTCTGTGATCTGAACCAGCATTACCCTTGTTTGCATGATCTAAAATTTCTTAATCAAATTGAAATTTTGCACCAGCACCTTTGTTGTATTCATCAAATATTTTGCTATCTCCTTTTAAAACAGCGATCCTTTTGAGAGTCCACACTCTACCGTTTCTTAATTGGACAGCATTGAGTAAGACCTTAGTTACCTTCAATGGATCAGAAAATTGACTTTTACCTTTATCACTTTCCAAGTTTTTTTTACCTTTACCCACATTCCTTCCTTTAATTTCAACATTCTATGAACCCTTCTTAAGATCTAACATTTCATTATACTTCTGGTGTTTTACAAGAATCCTTCTCCTCACTTAGTCTGCTGGACAGGTGGTGTCAGAGGCTTGCAACATCCATTCAGGATTTCACTTGTTCCTTTCCCCCCTTCCTCTCATAACTTCAAATGGTGATACTTCCAAAGTTTCATGAGACGTTGTCCTATACAGCCACAAAGTCTTATAAATTTGACCCTCCCAATTTCCTCCATTCTTTATTGCCAGTTGTACAGCATTTTTCAACACTCTGTTGAATCTCCCGATCATTCAATAATCGCTGGGATTGTACAAATAAGTAGTCCTATGCTTAACTCCCACTTTCTCAAAATAGTCCTTGGCCAATTTACAAAAAAACTGTACCTTTGTCGCTAATGATTTGCATGCTTAGGCCTTTATCCGCAAACACGTTATCAATAAATCTTAACACTTCTCCCGAATCCACCTTTTCCACCACCTTAATCACAGGCCAACTTGAGAACACGTCAATAAGTGAAATAATATATTTAGCTGGTATACCAATTGGTCCCATTTTGACTATGGCCACAGTGTGTCAAGGTTTCTCTGGAACAATTGGTTTACATATATTGGGTCTTAAAGTTCTAAAAGACTTATAGGAATGTGCACACCAAACACAATTGCTTACCATTCTCTCAGTACGCATGTCTACACCTGGCCACCAGCACCATTTTTTTTATCCTTTGTTTAGTTTTCACAACACCACCGTGACCCTCATGGCATCATTTTACGATACTGTTTCTTAAAGTAGTAGGATGGGCGATTCTATCACCTCTGTGAACACACTCTTGCATCACAGATAACCCACTTCTTATTTTACAAAAAGCTCTCAAAGTTTTGGGAATAAGGTGTTAGTTTAGAGCAACCTTGTTACACAACTTTAATGAGTTGCTGTAAATTTGTATCCAAAGAATATTGAGATTTCTTTTCTTCTTCCTTCAATCGTGCCACTTCTTGACCATGAATTAACACAATTCGAAAATCATCCCAATCATTCTCATGACACTCCTGTATGTCAGTAGGCATACGCGACAAGAAATCTGCGAACACATTCTTTTTATTTGGCACATATTTAAATTTGCATATAAAATCCTGAAGTCTCATTGACATGCTTGCTATTCTAACAGATGCATTGAACAAACCCTCAGTAGTCAATAGTTTTACTAAATGTTTGTGGTCAGAGCGTACTTTGCATTGCCTTCCCACACAATTGATCTAAAGAGCTCCAGGGCCCAAACACAAGCAAGAGTCTCTTTTTCAATTACCGAACATTTCTCTTCTGCAGGAGACAATGCACGTGAAACATAAGCAATTATATTTTTTTAGACCTCTGAATTTATCTGTGAGAGCATCCCTAACCCTTTGTTACTAGCATCTACTGTTACAAAATTCTTTAACTCCGGGTCAAAACATTTCAATATAGGGGCTTCCATGAGAGCTTTTTTTATGTCTCCAAATTCCCTTCTGCAGTCTTCTAACAATTGAAATTCCATTTTGTTTTTTAACAACGCTCTTATATTAAACACTTTATTGGAAAAACCCTTCACAAATGTAGAGTAAAATTCAATCAGCCCAAGGAATGACCTTACTTCATCTTTGTTCATTGGGTGTGGAGCATTTTGGATAGGTTCCACCAATGATGGTTTAGTGGTAACGACTTCTCTACACATGACATGGCTAAGGTAAATGACAGACTGCACCGCAAATTTTCAATTTGAATGCTCAACACTCAACCCACTCTGTCCTAGAGTACCTAGAACCTCCACCAAAATCTTATTGTGTTCTTGTCTGCCTTTTCCAAACACTAAAATATTATCCTGGAAACACCTGACATTCTAATGTTTTCCGAACAATTTGTGCATAAGTCTAGTCAATATGGCAGCAGCCAATGCCAACCCGAAAGGGTGTTCTTTTGTATTGGAAACACCCTATTGGTGTGATAAAAGCTGCATATGATTTACTTTCTTCACACAATTGGATCTGGTGATATGCTGCAGAGAGATTGATAGTGGAGAACCATCCTGCATTTTTCACTAAGGCTAACATTTCTGAGATTTTAGAAAGGGGAAATGTATCTACCACCATATTATCATTCAAATGATGAAGGTCTATGCACAACCTAATCTTTTAATTACCCTTGCTACTACTACTGGAGAAATCCACTCAGAGGATTCGATGGGTTCAATGATGTATGGATTGGTAAGTTTTTCTAATTCCTTTCCCACCTCCTTTCTGAGTAAATTTGAATGTTTCTTACTTTGTGTACTTTTGGACATGCATCATTTTTCAAAACGATATGTTCAAAATTATAAATAATATCTAACTCCCGTTGATCCTTCCATCCCAGCACTGAGGGACCTTTTTTTGAGATGTACAATTTTCCACATAATTCTCTACTCTTAAATCTGAATACCAAGGGTCTGTATCCAACTATATCTATCTTTTTTCCAGAAAATCCTTCGGGGGTGAAACTGGGGTTCCAACAATTTCTCTCCTAAGTAGGTTAACAAATTTAGTTTTTCATATATCTTCATTTACAAAGGTTTATGGAGACCCAGAATCCACGCACATTTGTACCTCCACACCCCCAATAGTCATTAAAAACAAAAGTTTAATTTTGTTACACCCAACTTTGTCATTGACATTTAAGATAAACAGCTCTTTGGACTCAAAATTCTATTCCCCTATTTTCGGAATCATACATAGTACGTTTTTTAACTTTGCTTTCATCTTCAGTGGAGCAACCCTCATCCACACATTTCACCTTGAAACCTCTCTTTTTCTTACAAGCCTTGGCAAAAGGACCTATCGCCGCTCAAGCAGAGCCTTTCTGTTTGACTGAAGGGCAAAATTTACTGGGCCCTAAATGTGATCCATGATCACAACAATAGTACCTAACGTTTTCTTTTTTGTTCGATTTGTGGCTTTTAGTACTTTCCTTCTTTGATTTAGGGAACCTCTTGCCATTAACTGCAGTTATTATCTCTTCTGAGCTGTCTCCACATTCTGTTTTCAGAGCCTTGGCACTGCGGCTAGTCAATTCCGCATTCCTTACTATAGCTAATACATCTTTGAGGACAGCATCCCCATTGATCCATAACCGTTCCTGGATTGCTCGATCCCTAGTATGCATAACTACCTGATCACTAATAAGCTACCCCTGTAAATGGTCAAATTTGCAATCCCATGCAAGGTTTCTAAATGCAACAACATTCTCATCCACTGTTTCATTCATTGCTTGTTTCCTTTGATAAAACGTATATCTCACAATCCCAATACATACTTTTGGCGCAAAATGGTTATCAAAACCTTTCAGAGCCTCCTCAAAGACATTCACATCCCCACCCCAGGTGTTTTCGTAATTTGCTCATAAACCTTTAAACCCTTTGGCCCCACAGAATGTAAGAAAATATTCTTTTTCCGTGCAGGAGCCATTTTGCCCTCTTCATCAATAGTTTCAAGAACATTCAGGAAGGAGGCTTTCCACTCAACCCATTTCATACATTGGTTTCCTTCAGCAGGGCAAAATGTTTGGAGTGGTTGAAGTGAGAAATGTTGTGTTGCCATAGTATAACAGACCTATAGTATTGCATAAACCTTGCAATTACAGCGGCCCTTGTTCACCCTAGATGGGACTGGTTTACTGAGGCCTGTGGTAATTACCCCACAACTACTGATCAGTGTCCTTTAATTTCCCAAGAGGGGACTAGTCCACTTATCTAGTTAGATGCAGATGGAAGTATGCTCACTCTCTATACCCAAAAAAATAACAAACAATTTCAGAAAGAATGACTGAAAAATTCACAACTAGTCCTTCACCTAAGTTTTTTTTAAAGAAAAGCAGCTTTGTTGCTTTAACTCATGTAGAGCGGCACACTAATTGAAGCAAGACTCGCGTTGCAAACGCCGAGATAGCATGTCAGACTGCACACCTGGAAATATCGCAAACATCTGATGTTCCCAAATTTAAGATGGTGGCAAGCCTTGATGTTGTTCGTCCCCACTCGTGACCTCCACTCAAAGCTTTGCGGCTGCATTCCAAGGCTGTGGAGAAAGCTTTCTATGACATAGAGCTGCGGTGTGCTGACATAGGCTGGAACCTTCGTGCTGCTTCAGAAGATGCTAGAACAGCGCTGAGCCCCAACCATCACGCTCCCAAACAGTAGCACTAGTAAGAGTAATGCCTTGTCTTTGCTTACTTGGCAATTGTGGTGCACAAACCAAGGATGACACGATGCATTAAAAGGTAAGAGAAGGTTTATTCATAACACCTCATCCAATGGCGATGGCTCTGTAACGCCACCTTACCGGATTCTCTCACTTGGCAGAATCCTCCACCAGAGTTCTGTCACTGACCTCATCGCGCATGAGGTTCCATCCCTCACTTCTCCCTCTCATACAGCAAAGTGTACAATGATACATGATCAACAACCTACAAACACCCAACCCCAGACATAATGACACAACTACACCCCAAAATAATAACGCACTGTGAAATATTTAAGGTTATGCATACTAGCACAATAGAACAAAAGTGAAGAACTGAAATCAATCTCAAGACCTACACGACAAAATCCTTGAGATATGAAGATTTTCTTACACAACAAAATCCTTGAGATATGCAGGTTTCCTGGTCTCCCCTAACACTCCTCCTGTGAAATGTTGGAGTACTCCTGCAAGAACCTTGTAAACCTGAATCACAGACCCTACTCCCAAATGGTTGTGGGGTAAATGTGGTATTGGAAGAATGAGCATGTGGCTGCCTTATAACAGCAACCCTACTCTTGTTCCAAATGTGACCATCATGTGTCTTTATGGCATTCCTGAAACATTTGCTCACTTGTAGTTTCCCTGTAAACTTGGACCAATTTGCACACCTTTTAGGTGCTCTAATGTTAACAAAATCACCCACACTGACCTCCACATTTCTCACATTCTTGTTGAAGTCAAAATGTTCTTTACTTTTGTGTTGAGCAGTAATCTCTTTCTATTTACATTCACCTGGCGTGTTATCAACACAACCCTTATTCCAGTGCATCCAACCAGGACACATTCTTGTTGACGGGGATCTCCCCTTGAACAATTCAAATGGAGATTTGCCCGTGGAGCCATGCGGGGACAAACAATAGCCCATCAATCTATTTAACAACTCTTTCTTCCAATCCAAACCATTCACTCTTGACAGTTGTATACCTTCTTTTAATGTCTTGATAACTCGTTCTATGGCACCATTAGTTGCAGGGTGATATAAAGCTGATTTCTTATGTTCAATCCCACACTTTTTCTAGTATGATTCTGTCTCATGAGAGCAAAATTGTACTCCATCATCTATAAGTAAATACCTGGGAAAACTCTCTCTTTTGAATACACCCTCAAGAAATCTGATCACAGCTGAAGATGAAATGTCCTGCACACACGAAACTTCAACCCATCTGGAATATAAATCCATCAACACAATAATGTAAGGAGTAGCATGTTCGCCTCTTATAGGCCCCAGAATATCCATTGCAACCTCTTTCCAAGGATATTTTGGCAGTGTTCTGCATACCATAGGCAGCTGATTACTTTTGAGACCTTTATCACAAATTACACACTCCACACAATCTCTTATCATACACTCTACGTCATGATCATGTGATGGCCACCAAAAATCTCTCCGCATTCCCATGTGACCCTCATGTGCAAGCTATAGCACTTTATGTCTAAACTTTGCGGGTGGGACCAATCTTGTACCTCTCAGCAAAAAACCTTTGTCCACTGCTAATTCTTCCAGAATTTTACCCCACTTCCCTTTGTGACTCTGCTGTGCTCAGTTTGCCCGAACGCACGACTCGTATAACTAGAGCCAATTCTTCATCCAACTGTAATTCTTCCAGCCATTCATTCTCAGATATAGTCCCATCAGTAACTTCACAATCACTTACGACCGCCTCCTCATCAATGTAATCTCTTTCAATCAAGTCAGTTTCTGTGATATTCACCAACCTGGACAAACAATCAGCAGAGTGATTACTTGCTCCAGGAACATACCGAACATCAAAACTAAATTCTTGTAAACTCACCACCCATCTCCTGATACGAGAGGATATTGAGTCAAGTCCTTTCCTAGAAAATACTTCTACTAACGGCTTGTGGTCAGTATGTACAGTGAATCTGATTCCCCACATAAACAGTCTGAATCTATTAATAAACCAATGTACAGCCAGAGATTCCCTCTCAATAACAGAATAATTACATTCTGCATTTCTCAAAGTCCGTGACATACAAGCTATCAACTGCTCCTTGCCATCTTTGATCTAGACCAAAAGTGCCCCCAAACCCTTTGCACTGGCATCGCATACCACTCTAGTGTCACACAAAGGATCATAAGCTTTCAAACAGGGTGCACCATTCAATTCTTGTTTCACCCTCGTAAACTCATTGCTGCACTGCGTATCCCATACAAATTCCAAATTTTTCTTTAACAGTTTCCTCATGTTAAATGTCTTGCTGGCAAAGTCTCTAATGAATTGCTGTAGTATTCCACCATGCAAAGAAATGATGATAGTTCTTCCTTTGACTTTGGAGCTTCTAAAGATCTGATTATTTCCACAAGTTCTGAACGTGGTGTGATCACAACTTCAGTAATTTTGTATCCCAAATAACAGACCTCTGAAACACTAAATTTACGCTTTGAGTGTTAAACCTGCTTCTTGCAATTTCCTCAAAACACTCTTCACCCAGTGATCATGCTCGGATACAGTGGTTCCAAAAATGAGAATGTCATCTTGGTAACACTTCACACCAGGTAAACCCTTCAAAATTCTACCCATGATCCTCTGAAAAACCGCAGCTGCTAAAATTAGACCAAAAGGCATTCTTTTGAATTGAAATGTCCCAAATGGAGTAATAAATGCTGTGAGATTTTGTGAATCTTCATGAAGTTCAATTTGGTGATAAGCTAACGCCAAGTCTAGGGTAGAGAAAATCTTAGCCCCAGCAAACGTTGTTACAATTTCCTCGATATTGGGCAATGGACATTTATCTACTAATACTTCTTTGTTGAGGGCTCTTAGGTCCACACAAAGACGAATGTCACCATTGACTTTGCGTGCTACCACTATAGGAGCTAGCCACTCTGTCGCCTCAACCGGTTCAATCACCCCACAATCACACAATCTCTCCAATTCATTCTCCACCGCAGCTTGCATGTGAAGAGGAGTCCTCCGAACTTTGGCCACAGATGAACAAGCACTCACTCCAAGTCTAATCTTGTGTTTGTACCCTAGCAACTGGCCAAGGTTATTTTGAAATTAACTTTCAAATTCCTTTATAAATTTGTCCTTACTGACACACACTTCATCCACCTGAGCCTGAGGATTTTTGTCCGGATGAAAACTTACCACTAACTCACTCTGGTGGACCCATCCCAACAAGTCATCACCTCGACAAGATACGTATATCTTCCCCACAGTCATCTTACCACCTAATCTTAAGTCAGCAACAAAATGTCCAAGCATGTCTATCTTTGTTCCTACATAACCTCCAGGCTGTATGTCCATAGGTAACAGTTATTTTCTTACAGTGAACAGTTCCTGGAATGTCTGTTTAGAGATGATAGAAATGCGAGAGCAAAAATAAAATATCATTGAAATCTGATTGACATCAATGTCAACCATCTCAGAGGGAAACAATTTATTTGAATCCCTAACATGTAGCACAATCTCCTGACATATTTCTTGAGTCTTAGTTCTAAATCTTCATTTATTCTTATTATGACAGCACCTTCTAAAATGTCCCTTAATGCCACAGTAGTTACATGTCTGTGACCAGGCAGGGCAAGATCTATCATTAGCCTTGTCACCATCCATTCCACACCTGAAACATGTACCCTTAAACTCAGGATCTAACTTCTTTTGACTTTTAGCTTTGCCTTTCTTTCCCCCACTTTTTTGTGTCTTCACCTCACACATGTCCGTCAGTTCCTCCTTTTCTGTGATTTTCTGAACTTTGACCGTTTTCAGCTCCCCTACACATTTCATCATATGTTCAACACGTTTAGCAACAATTAGGCCTTCATCTAACGGTGGTTCATCTTTCATCCATAACTGCTCACGTATCTTGTCACTGTTTCATCGCAATAGCAATTGATCCCTAATCCTATCTTCAATTGCAGGCCCAAATTTGCAATTTGAGGCTAATTTCCTCAGACTTGTTACAAATTCCTCCACTGACTCATTTTGACCTTGACTCCTTAACCCAAAATGATACCGTTCCAAAATTGGGCTAACCTTTGGAGGGTAATGTCTAATCTAGCTATGGCAATTTCAAATTAATTCAAATCTCGTGCCTCTGTTTGGGGTAGATCAGGAAGGTCCTCTAAAACATCTTGACCCTCTGCCCCTAAACAATGCAACAACAAAGCATGCTTCCTTTCCGCACTCAAGTTGGTTCCGCAAACTCGTGCATAATTGAAGAATACCCACTTCCATTTTGCCCACTTAATTATCGGTTCACCTGGCGATGATAAAAAGAAAGGTGGCACAGTAACGTTTTGCATTGTGTACGTTTCCTATATATCTTAAGACAACACGAAATTTAAAAGCTATACTTGAGGTGTGTTCACCACATTCAATTTGGAAATACCCCCCAAAAAATGAGGAAAAATGTAAATCAAACCAACAGGTGCCAAAGTACTTAATTTGACATGTATGCCTTAGTTTTTCACTTGTCAAGTTCAATAGTGCCTTTACAATGAGTCTTTGTCAATTTATTGTCAAAAACACTCTGTGCACCTTAAGCACCTTGACATTAAATGGCCTGCAACACAAAGTGAAGAGGCAGGAACTAGAAGGCGATTAGCTGTTCCTCTGAGCTCTGAAGTAGAAGATTAGCACATACCTGAACTGAACTGTATGGTTCGGATGATCGGACTGCGTGTTCCTTCTCTCCGACAGCAGCGTTCGGAATCACAGAAACCACTCAGCTTCCTAACTTGAGGCAGTCTCTTTGTCCTAAGACTGCAACAGTGCACACAACTCTCCTGGAGTCGACAACCGCTCAGCTTCTTGACTTGAGACAGTCTCTTTATCCTGAGACTGCAACGGTGCATATCAAGTCTCCTGGGATCGGAAGACTGTTACGAACAGCACTCAGCTCCCGATTTAAAATGTACCCCTGACAACCAGAATTGCCTCTCGCCTTGTTGAGGTGTTCTTCGCAACACGTTCACCACATCGTGACTCCGGATCCCGTCCTGCGTCGTCAGTATTGTGGTGTACAAACCAAGGACGACACGATGCATGAAAAGGTAAGAGGTTTTTTCATAACACCTCATCCAACGGCGATAGCTCTGTAACTGCCACTTCACCGGATTATCTCACTGGGCAGAATCCTCCACCAGAGTTCTGTCACTGACCTCATCGCACATGTGGTTCCATGCCACAGCAATCATGAAAAGATGTTTGTACGTTGCGGTAATATTTGTCACATCCCGTGCAATCGGTTCCCTAAGTACGTAAAATGTTTCCCGAGTTTAGCAGTGAGAATACTTTTTATGCCTTTCCCCGTTTAAATCCCGGCCCTTTACACCTACCTTCTCTTTTGTGTGGTTTACTATTTTTCTCTCTGTATCCCTCAGAGATGGGCCATATTGTTTTCACAAGTCTCAATGGTTTTATTGTGGCTTAAGAGTCGCAGTCTAGCGCAAGGGTAAAGCGACCTCACGTGACTGATAAAGCAAATTGGTTGCGAAGGTGGGGACTATTTTGAGGCCGCTCTTCATAACCTTTACGCTGGTTTCATTTCTGGTTCTCGTAACACGGAAGGATTTCCTGCCGCCAGCATCCCTGCTGGTTCCCTGTCCTCTCATTTTGCCTGGAGGTGTCTTCACTGTGGATGGTTTTTCTCTGTGCTGGGGGCTTGTCCTGGGCCGCTTCTTGATTCCTGTATTTTTTCCCTGCGGCATGAGAGCAGCTTAATTCGCCTCATTGGTGGCCTCACTACGGTATTGGTGCCACTTCATTCGCCTCATCAGTGGCCTCATCCTCACTTGTTTTCTGTGTCTACGGGATATGTAAGACAATTTGCCATTACATTGTTTGCAAGTTTTGCTGCTGGGTACTATTGTGAAAGCAGATTTGTTTTTTTCCTCTTTTCTTTGGGGGTCAGTGCACTGTTTTTCCCCCTTTCTCCTTCTACGCTGTAATACTTGGACATAGTAGTGATGTATTCCGTTTCTCCATATATAAATATTTGAAACTAGGCACATTTGTTTTTACAAGAAAATGGTCTGCTAACCCAAATGTTTTCTTAAGATCAATCACAAGGGAGTCCGAATACAAAAGAAAGTCTAAAATTCCAATGAGGCAAAAAGCTGCTGTGAAAATGGTCTTCACACTGTGTGAGAAGGTGGTTCTGACCATCTGAGCGGCCCAGATTTTTCGCTTTTTGAACACCTGATTATTGAGCTTTTACTATGGGAGATCCTCATAAGCTGGGACTCACCCATGATAAACTCATGATAAAATGGACTGCATGTGGGTTCCACCGGTGTCTGCCTTGTGAGATAAGGCCACTGCATTGCAGCCAGGGTAAGGGGCACCGGACGGGTTATATGTGGGCATGTGTGTACACCTGTGCAAGGGCTGTGTGGGGGCGATTCCTGTTGTGCGCAGCCCAGGAGCTGGGTACAGATAGAATGGTGTGGAAGGGACCATGCAGAGTTAGGTGGTGACATGGCATAGGCCATATGATGTGGGGAGACACATGTAAGGGATAGTCAGTGTGCTTTACTGTTTCACTGTGGGAACACTCCATTATCCTCCAGCTGAACTTGATAGTAAGTGCTGTAGAGTCTATTGAAGGAAACCACTTAATACATTTGGCTAAAGATAACATTGTGTAGATTTCAGGTAAAGGAAAGTGATCGATAAAAATGTTCCTGTTTATTTACCTTTCACACGTTGTGCCACTGCCAGAGGGGCAGTCCAGGCTGAGGTCTCTACTGATTCTACTGTTCCAGTAGCTTGTAATTTGTCTAACTCCTTAGTAACCACACCCCTAATAGTTATGGGTATGTTTCTGGCCTTATGTACACAGGTACATTATTATCCTTTCATACAATGATTTGCTGAAACCCTAATTTTGGGATGTACATTCAATATTTGTTGCCCAAACTCTTCATCACCATGAACTGAAAATACTGGCTCTGGCTCTTGAGGTTTGAAATCATACCCAGTTCCTCTTGATCTTTCCAACCTAGGACCAATTATCATTTTTGTGAAACATACAGTTCTCACTCAGCCTCTCTGTTTTAAAATGTAAACAATAACCTCCTAAATCCAACCATGTCTATAGTTTCTCCACTGAAACATTTTTGGGGAGGTGTCCAGTGCTTCTAAATCTCCTCCTAAAGTCAGAACAAACTTATTAGACCATACACCTCTATTGAAATTGTGTAACAGGATCCTGAATCAGCCACAATCAACATGTTTACTCCACCTAGGATCATTTCAAACATAGGTCTCTTTTTTGAACCAGTGACATTCAACACATCTGCATCTACACTCAATACACACGTTTACATCATCTTCTTCTGATTCAGAGGTTCAATCATCACCATTTAAGAGTATTATTGCTTTATCCTTCCTTTTGCAACACACATTAAAAAATGCCCAATAATTCTTGTCATTTGCTAGGGAGCCTGGGTTTCCATTTCTGTAAAATTGTTGTTGTTAGTTTAGTAGTAGTCTTTGTTTCGTAAAATTTGTCTTGTCATTGGTTGTAATTTCTTTAGATTATTGTGCCGATTTTTGATGTAGTTCTTATTCATTTTCATTTTAGCAATGGTTTCTTTTTCTTCTTTCTTCTGACAACACAGCTTTTCACACATCTCCATGTAAGTTAGCCCCTTTTTATTATGTCAATTACCTGCTGTAAAAGAGATTCATCTTTTGGCCAAAGACTGTCTTGAATATTAAAATTCACTGCATCGCTACTATTTAAGCACCCATGAGTTTGTCCTGAAGATTACCAAAACGATGTGAGACCAAGGTTTTTCAATGCGGAGACATATTTTTCCGTAGTTTCATTTATACTGTTTCTTGTGATAGACCTTATATCTGGCAATGGCTACAAACACAGTGGGTGTGAAATATGAGTCTAGATCCTCTAATGCATTAATAAATACATTACCTTGCCCTAGTTGTCTTTGTTTCTTTTGAATGCGGTTATAAATGTTTAGGCCACCAGGACCCAAATGACATAAAGTATTTTGTTTTTCTTGTAGAATAAGCATTAGTGCAAAACTCCTAAATGCAGATTGGAGTCTCATAGATACATTTTAGGTACACACATTTATATGCACAAAGGAACAAAGATCATGAGTCCAACTTCAAGGGTTTTCGTTACAACTGTTTTTTTCTTCAGGAAACACTAGGTGGGATCAATGAAAGAAAGTTGATCCAAAATGGTGGAACGTTATGCACGTAACGTGAACTCGCATTTGACCTCAGTGAGTAGAATTGTCGGAAGTGGAACATCACAAATCGTAGCTTGCATATCACCTTGATGACACAGTTGTTGGAGACAGTAAAAATTCTTCTAGCTTACGCAAGAAGAATTTTCAATTGTTTTAAGGACATGGACGCGAGGATTATGCTTTTCCATCTTTACGGCATTTATTTGACAATATAAACATTAAAGTAAAAAACTACATTTCCCAGGAGCATACCAATACAAGTAGTCATACTGCAGCTATCCCTATATTAACTGCAAACCTCCATTTTAGCTCCTCTTTCTTTTTCCACCGACACTAGGAACTGTCATTTCGTAAATCCGAAATACTTCAGTGATAAGAACTTATAACCAACATGAAAAAACAGGTCTCAACAGGAGTCTTCTTTGAATGCCACCACTCGTGGGCTCTGTAGACCAACTTCTCCATGAGGAGTCAACCAACTCGGCGTCCAACTTTGATGAACTATATCACTCAGCCAGCACTCAAACTCAGTGTGGTCAATTATTGCTTCTGGTAATTTCCTGAGATAAAAGAATACCTCAAGCCGTTATCATGGTCCATTTACAATAATCATTTAAACATCATAACAGGGTGGGTACCCATCAAAAACACAAATCATGCAATTCAACATTGTTAAGCATATAATTTGTTCAATATAACCATATGCATAAACAGTCCAGGTTGCGATAATCCTCACCTCCGTGTCCTTAATAGAATGAAAAATTCTTATTGCGTGAGCTAGAATTCTTTTTTTCATTCTGTGTCTGGATCGGAGGCTCCTATTATGCTCATTTAAAGCTGTTCCACCACCACTGACGCAATATCCACAACCGGCCTGTAATAAAAAGACTTGAAAGTTGATTCTGATGATTTGCCTTTAGAATGTCATCCAAACGTGAACCCAGAGCGAAGGATTTAGAAGGGATGGCTTCCCAAGCTGAATGAGCACTAAATATTGATGTGTCAATACTTGCCTCCGATAATAACCAACGCATCCACCTGGCTACGGTGGCAGCTGCCTTCAGTCTATAGGGATTCTGTAAAGCAATTAGCAATTGACCCAGTGGGTCAGATCGAAATTCACTAGTCCTCCCCTCATATGCTTTCAAACATTGCACCACACAAAGCGTACTATTACCAGGGAACAACGGGTAAGAACCAATCCTGGAATTATATTTAGTTCTTCTGGTATTAGAGAATGAAACTTCTTCTGGAGAGAACATTCTACCTGAGAGATAAAGTACTCGTACGGCTGAAACTATTTTACAAGAAATCAAACATAACAACAGTGTTAGTTTAGTTGATAGTTGCTTGTGGGACAATTACTTAATATTAGGCCACCTTTCTAGGAATTTAAGGACGATATTCACATCCCACAAAACAAAATATCTAGGTAGGGGTGGATTGGGCATCCTGATACCCCTCATAAGCTTGCATACCTCCGAGTATTCACTTGCTGGTTTACCATCCACCTGGAGATGACCCGCCTAAATTGCAGATACTGAAATTATTAACTGATCTGTAAGCCTTACCGGCAGATGCCAAGGAGGACAAAAAATGTATAACTAGGCAACAGTCAGCCCGAACGGGATCTGCACTCCGCACCAACCACACCAAGGCTGACCGGCTACCATGTTTGTTTATAGTAGGTTGCAGTGTTCTGCGAAGTGCCTGGCAAACTCCATCTCTCCCGGAAACCCTCCATGCCAACAGTGACAGGTGTCCCAAGAGAATTAGATGAGGCTGTCCTACTGGATCCAGCAACAAGTTCCAATGGAATGGGATAAAGTAAAATAAGTAAATAAATAAATTAAATAAAAGATCAGCATCGGAAATGCACAAGTCAACTTGAGAAGTACCAGGAACCAGGGTTGCCCACTCCAAAATGGACTCACTAGAACTATCTCCGCTTTCTGATGCCTCACGTGGGAAAGAACCCTAGGGATCATCATAAAAAGAGGTAACGCATAACTCAGGCACGGAGAACAGTCTTGGAGCAAAGCATCCGTCACTTGAGATCCTGGGTCTGGCCCCAGCTGTAGAGATCAGACCGCATCTCGCACCTGAGACCCATCAACTGGCGTCTGATTCTATCATTATCTCCAGAGAAGAGCCAAAGATCGTTTTGCCATTTCAGGCCTCCATGTGGCCTAGCCACCAAGCCATTTCTGTCATGCTTAATCTGACAGAATGATCTCAACTTATTATCTGAGTCCCTTCCAAAGGTGTTTAAGTTTTAGTCGTTGCAAGGCTCCGTAGGGAAGGGAACCTGGAAAGATGGCCTTTATTGATGAGGCTAGAAGACCCAACATCCGGATTACTGATCTCAATTATATTATCTGGTTGCATATAGACCTGGGCAGAAGACGAGGCAGGATGAAAATCCTCTACACCCATTATAAAGGGGAAGTGTAGACCCCAATCACACCCAATATACAAGAAATTGTTAAAAGGTGGAGGGAGCTCTAGGTCAGAAGCCTCATCAAATTTGGCACAACCCTGGTGAATTAACAACCACAGGGCATTAACTGGGTAGCTATGCAATCCAGGAGGTGCAGAGCGAAAAGAAGTGCACCGCTGATGCGTTGAACTTAAGCCGCGCTTTCCGGAACCATCAGATTATTATGGGTGCCTGCACGCGATGCCCTCAAACATGGAAAAGAGACTATGCCAGTACGAGGGGCTGGTGTGTCTCGTTTCCCACTCCCGCTCCTCTGAATTGGACATCCGCTGAATTAAAGGAACCACAAGCGAGTTGAGCTCGAAAGGTATAAAACCTGGGCATACCGTACTTGGAATCAAAGTACCAATTCATAATATATATATATGTATACATTAGTAACATCGATACCTCATAACAATAGCCATCCCAATGCAATGAATGTTAGTAAATAAGAGACACTTAACTGTCTGGACAGCAACAAAGAAAGAGGACCTTAGATGGCCGTTTGCAGTCAATATAGGGCTAGATATAGTATGATTGGAGCATGTGACTTGGTATTGGTATGCTCATGGGAAATGTAGTTTTTGGCTTTCATTTTTATAATTGGCTGCTCTGAAGATGGAGATGCATAATCTGAGACTCCTGCCCCTGTCATAGAATTGAATAGAATGTGGAGTTGAGTTTGAAGATAGCAGTGTACCCTTTCCGAAATGGATGCACAGTACATACAGTTTTAGTTTTCTAGTATCACATCCAGGGCCAGTTCTAGGACTATGAGACCGGTGCCACGACACCAGGCGCTGACTTCGGGGGGCACCCTGTTTTCAAATATACTGTGGATGTAAAAGCACCTGCTGCAGCTTCTTTGCCTCTAGCAATTTCCAGGCAACAACAAAAATGTCAAGATATCTATGACTTTTAATGGGTCTGCTGGAGAGAGAGCGGAGTTTTGTCCAGCGGATGTTTTGACTCATCATAAGGTAGTACAGAGGGTTAATATGCCTGCTGCAAAGAATGTGTACCATGCAGATCACAGAAGTGATATATTTTAAATAGTTCACTGGGTTTCTGCTTTTGTCACAAAGATCATTTTGTCACTTGCTTTTTATAAGTTAAAATCCTACTATAGAACAGTGACCTATTGTCAACAAAGAGCTGTTTGCAAACTGCAAGGTATAGGTTAGAGCGTTATGTTTTTACATACTCTTTCATTATGCTAATGTCGCAAAAAGGGTTAATTTGGGAAGAAATCAATTCTTATTAGTAAAGAAAACCCCCAACCATGGTGTTAAGTTTTAAATTCTGAGTTTATGCTTCTCCAGACCAAGCACTCTTAAACTATACTGCTTACCAGTATAGATAACGTGACTCCTACACCTTGTAGTCCTCTCTCCTATGTAACACTTCCTATATATTGATTCACACTTGTATATTTCATTGTCTCTGTGTAATGTGTGTGTGATGTAAAGTGCTCTGACACCCTACACTGGCATGAGTGGCGCTATAAAACAAAGGATATGCATGTGAGAGACAGAGTGGTTATGGAGACTTCAGGGCCACTATTAAAGGGTGGTAGTGAGGGAATCAGTACTGAAGGAAGTCTCTGGGGGCGCCAACAAACATTGTCGCACCAGAAGCCACCTGTGCTGAAGCTGCCCTGACCATATCTATCAGCAGGACTGAAAAGTCAGTCAGCGCGGAGTTAGGCACTCGACAAGGCTGCCCGCTTTCTCCTCTCCTATATGCTCTAGTCGCGGAGCCTCTGGCCTGTGCCTTAAGAGAATACCACAGCCACAGGGGGCTTCGATTCCCTGAGTAAAACCTCATAATATCAACATATGCAGACGATACTCTTTTTTACATACGAGACCCCATCCAAAACATTTCATCAGTGCTACAGGAGGTTGTAAAATGTGGGGCTTTTTCTGGACTAAGGATCAACTGGGCCAAGTCCATGATATTCCCCCTCACTCCCGCCACGCTCCCCGAAGAACTAGAGTTCCCGTTAGTGTGGACGACAGAACCCATACGGTACTTGGGGATTCAAATACATACAGACCCAGAGTTGGTGTTTACAGAAAATTATGGTAGAGCCTGTTGCGGCCCACAGACGGCGCAGAAGAGCACTGCAGGTCACAGGGCGAAACACCCGCGGTAGACGGGAGTAAGGGGAGCTACAGTTCCCAAGGCGCAAGGCGGGCAGACGCTCATGACGTCAGCGCGCCCGGCGCAACCAAGAACAAAAGGAACATCCGGCGGCAATCAGGTGCCGGTTATTTTGGTTTCCTGGTTCGTGTGAGAAGGAGTGCGGCGTACTGGTAGGGGTGCTCTGCACCGACTTACATTTCCTCGCTGACTTGCTTTCGTGCGATATCTTTGTATTTCCGGTCTGGCCAACTCCCAAGGTCATATACAGTTTGTGAAGCGGAACGTTGTCGATCCTGTTGGACGCCTTTCTTGGCATTGCGGGGTCGCGAATTACTTGTGTCCGTTTCTGGAGAGAACGTTGTCGATCCCGTTGGACGCCTTCCTTGGCATTGCGGGGTCGCGAATTACTTGTGTCCGTTTCTGGAGAGAAAGTTGTCGATCCCTTTGGACGCCTTCCTTGGCATTGCGGGGTCGCAAATTACTTGTGTCCGTTTCTGGAGACAAATCTTTTGAGCGAGTCCGCATTAGACTAGTTACAGGGCAGGGTCTTATACGTAAAGACCGAGTGAGGTCTTCCATAGCCCTTGTTGCTTTCTATCAGAACATTGTGATAGAGAGACTTCACCGAGACATTTTGGGGCTCCTATCTTGTTACTTAGGGGCACTGCGCAAGACTCATTGGAGAAGTGAAAAGGGGTTCGTGTGGAATCCGTGACAGGGGTTATAGGGATCACCAAGGTTCTAAGCCCCGCTGCACGTCAAACCCCTTACAGCATCGTGCGACCCCGAGGACAATTGGACGGCGACAAAATAACCGGCCCACGAATAGCTGTCTTCCCAGTCGCACGGTGGGATGGCCACCTTAGAGGATGTCTTAGCTGCTTTGGCCCTGTTACAGGCCGAGGTAGTTGCTTCCAGAACAGAAACTGCCACACTACAGGCGCAGGTAGACCGCTTGGAGCGGAACCCCTTTGATGCCGGCTCCCAACGCCTTAACCCAGTGGCCCCTGTAGTGGTGGAAATCCCCACGCCAGTTCCTTTAGCCACCCCAGAAATGTTCAACGGGGAAAGTGGGAAATTGCAAGTCTTCCTCGCACAAGTGATGTTACATTTTACCTGTAAGGCCAGGGCATTTAACACCAACCATTCGAAGGTCGCTTTTCTTCTCTCCTATTTATCAGGGGATGCAGCCCAGTGGGCAGTTCCATTAGTGAGAAGGGATGACCAGCTCCTGTACGATTGGACAGCCTTTCTGGTAGAATTTGAGAAAACTTTCAATCGCAGAGCAGCCACGCTCTCGGCAGACAGGGATCTGCTGGAGTTGCGACAAGGCAATAGGGATGTCATCTCCTACCTCAACGACTTCAGGAGACTGATCGCTGAAACCGAGTGGCCAGAAGGGAAGCATGCTGCGATATTCCATCAAGGATTAAGTGACGAGATGAAGGACGTCTTGGCACAGATCGACCCACAACCCGTTTCCTGTGACGCGCTCATAAGCTTGGTACTGCGGCTGGACCATCGGATGAGCGCGAGAAAAGGGGAGCACCGAAGAAGAGAGAGACCGGTACCTAGCATGGAGAATACGCGGTCGACTCACAATGCGGCGCCCAATAAAACAGAGCCCATGGAAATCGGAGCGGTTCGTTCCCCGCTCACCGCCGAAGAAAGAGAATACCGGAGGAAGAGAGGTCTGTGTTTGTATTGCGGGCGGAAGGGACATTTCATACGGGAATGCAGTATGAGGCCGAAATTTCCCCGTCCCGATCAAAAGGCAGCGGTAACCAGAACCAGCTTCCCCTCGGCGGGAAACGACTCGGCTTAAAGGAGGAGGAAGGGAATTCTTTGAGCGCATTGTATATCCCTTCTTTGGAGGAGCTGAAAACCCCGAACAGAAATCACTTCTATGTGAAGGTGCACATTCTTGTAGAAAAGGAGTGGCTTCCAGTCCACGCGTTATTGGATTCCGGGGCCACAGGGTGCTTTATTGATCAGGACCAGGTGGTACGACTAGGAATAACCTTACAGGAGAAGAGCAGGCCAGAGATGGTGTTTGCGGTGGATGGGAAGAAGTTGGATTCCGGTCCGGTGATTTTCCATACGGGACCCTTATCGGTGCGGCAGGGAAACGAGCACCAGGAAATTCTTTCCTTTAATGTTATTCCGGCACCACATTATGGAGTGATTCTGGAGTTGCCTTGATTACGCCTCCACAATCCGCTCATCAACTGGCACGAAAAAACACTTCAGTTCTCCTCGGAGTACTGCCTGGCTAATTGCACCGTATCCCCAAGGAACCCAGCCACGTCTTTGGCGATTGTTTATCAAGTGGCGACTGCGGTGGAACACGCCGTTTCATTGCCGGACGCCTATAACGAATACGAGTACGTCTTTAATGAAGACAAGGCTGAAGTCTTACCTCTGCACAGGGCATACGATTGTCAAATAGATCTGATACCCGGAGCGGTCATTCCCGCCGGACGGGTGTATGCCCTAACAGAGCCCGAACATAAATACCTTAGGGAATACTTGGATAAATACTTGGGCCTGGGATTTATCAGGGTGTCTAAGTCTCCCGCGGCGTCACCTCTCTTTTTTATCCCTAAAGGAAATGGCGAGCTTCGCGCGTGTGTGGACTTCAGGGCATTAAACGCCATTACGGTGAAGAACCGGTACCCTCTACCGTTAATAAATGTTCTGCTGGAGCAGGTAAAAGAGGCTGTGATATACACGCGCCTGGACCTAAAAGGAGCATACCATTTGGTCCGTATGAGGAGACGAATGGAAGACAGCGTTCAAAACGCGCTTCGGCCTATATGAGTATTTGGTTATGCCATTTGGGCTGTGCAACGCCCCAGCGGCCTTTCAATTCTTCCTAAATGACGTCCTTCGTGAATACCTTGACCACTTCGTCATAGTATACATAGACGACATTTTAATCTACTCTAACAACACCAGGGATCATACGCACCATGTAAAGACCATTCTTCACACCTTGCGAAAACACCACTCATTTTGTAAAATCAGTAAGTGTGAGTTTGGGGTAACCTCGGTGGAATTCCTAGGGGTGAACCTTACCCCCTGGGGCCAGGAGATGTCGGAGAGGAAGGTATTGGCAGTTAAGAATTGGCCAACCCCTCACAACCTTCGAGATGTTCAGTGTTTCCTGGGGTTTGCCAATTTTTATCGTCGTTTTATCGATCGATTCTCAGACATGGCAAACCCTCTCACTCAACTATTGCGCAAGAAAGCAGTGTTTCGGTGGACAGCTAGTGCCCAGAAAGGATTCGAAGAGCTGAAGGAGGCGTTTTCGAAGGCCCCGGTCTTGGCTCATGCTCACCCGGAATACCCATTCATCGTGGAAGCAGGCGCTTCTGACACGGCCTTGGGAGCTGTTTTGTCACAGAGACACGTCGAGACAGGAAGATTGCATCCAGTGGCTTACATGTCCAGAAAGTTAAATCCTGCGGAGTGCAATTATAACATCGCAGAAAAAGAGCTGCTCGCCATCAAGGATGCTTTCAGCGAATGGAGGCACCACTTGATGGGCGCCAGACATGTGGTTACGGTTTACACGGACCACAGAAACTTACAGTTCATGACGGCAGCAAGACACCTCACACCCCGTCAACTGAGGTGGACTCTCTTTTTTGCGGGGTACAACTTTCTTGTCACTTACAGACCCGGGAGGGAGAATAAAAAGGCAGACGCGTTATCCCAGCAAGCATCCCAGGGCATCCCCTCAGCAGTTTCGAAAGGAGCCATCATCAGCTCGGAGCACGTGATTGGGGCAACCTGCATGGATCCGTTTTTACGGAGTGTAGCTCAGAACGTAGGGACTCCCAGGTGGAAGGACTGGCTGAGAAGTAATACTGAGTGGAAGCTAGTGCAAGGCCTGCCGATACGGGGAAAGCTGTTGCTCCTTCCAATCCGGCCTCTACGCCTGCAAGCGTTTAAATGGTGTCATCAACTGCCTAGTGCAGGTCACAACGGCAAGGAGAAAACTCTGGACAGGATTCTGCGACAATTCTGGTGGCCTTCGGTACACAAAGACGTCGGCGCCTGGGTAAAGGAATGTCGAGTGTGCAGTCAAATGAAAACATCACATACTAAACAAGCAGGACTATTGCAACCTCTTCCCACACCCGACCTCCCCTGGGAAAACATTTCAGTAGACTTCATTGTGGGAATGCCTCGTGATAAGGGATGTACCGTGATCACGGTCATAGTGGATTATTTAACGAAAATGGCTCACTTCGTAGCCTGTAAGACACTGCCCACTTCGGGACAGTTAGCGCATCTGCTTTTAGAGAACGTGGTACGGCTGCATGGATTGCCAAGAAAGATTGTCTCCGATCGAGGTGGCCAGTTCACTGCCCATTTCTGGAAGGCCTGGTGTTCGGCATTGGGGATCGAGTCCAACATCTCCACCAGCTTCCACCCACAGACGGATGGTCAAACCGAACGGGTTAACCAAACCCTGAAACAATACTTTAGGTGTTACTCCAGCGCATCGAAGAACGAGTGGGTGGACTTACTCTGGTTGGCGGAGGTGGCCTATAACAGCGCTTCACACACATCCACCAAGCTTACTCCTTTTTACTGCTCGTATGGTTTCCACCCCTGGTTTTCCCCCTTCCTTAATCCCGTACATGTTACGAAGGTGCCAGAGGCGCAGAGTAGGATAGAACGCATCCAGACAACCTTACAGGTAGCCAAGACCAATTTGCGAGCGGCTAAGGGCAGATACAAGGCTTCAGCTGACAGGCGTAGAAGGCCGGGACCTGTCTACAAGGTGGGAGACTACGTGTGGTTGTCCACAAGAAACATACGGTTCAAGCGCTATAGCATCTTTAATCCCAAATACATCGGTCCCTATCGAGTAGTTAAACTAGTAAACCCTGTAGTGGTGAAGCTTTCCTTGCCTTCCACGCTGCGAATCCATCCTGCGTTTCACGTGTCCCTCGTGAAGCCCGCCCTGGGAGGGCCCAGTAAGGCCCCTGCTCCAAACATCGTAGATAGCGAGGTCGAATACGAGGTGAGGGGAGTACTGGACTCCAAGATCTATCGCAGCCGGTTGTGGTATCTGCTGGCATGGGAGGGATACGGGGAGGAGGAGAACTCTTGGGAACCTGCTTCCAACGTCCATGCCCCCGATCTGGTAGCTCAGTTCCACAAGACCCATCCCAAGAAGGCTTGCTTATGTCAGTGCTCTTCGGGGGAGGGATGTACTGTTGCGGCCCACAGACAGCGCAGAAGAGCACTGCAGGTCACAGGGCGAAACACCCGCGGTAGACGGGAGTAAGGGGAACTACAGTTCCCAAGGCGCAAGGCGGGCAGATGCTCATGACGTCAGCGCGCCCGGCGCAACCAAGAACAAAAGGAACATCCGGCGGCAATCAGGTGCCGGTTATTTTGGTTTCCTGGTTCGTGTGAGAAGGAGTGCGGCGTACTGGTAGGGGTGCTCTGCACCGACTTACATTTCCTCGCTGACTTGCTTTCGTGCGATATCTTTGTATTTCCGGTCTGGTCAACTCCCAAGGTCATATACAGTTTGTGAAGCGGAACGTTGTCGATCCCGTTGGACGCCTTCCTTGGCATTGCGGGGTCGCGAATTACTTGTGTCCGTTTCTGGAGAGAACGTTGTCGATCCCGTTGGACGCCTTCCTTGGCATTGCGGGGTCGCGAATTACTTGTGTCCGTTTCTGGAGAGAACGTTGTCGATCCCGTTGGACGCCTTCCTTGGCATTGCGGGGTCGCGAATTACTTGTGTCCGTTTCTGGAGACAAATCTTTTGAGCGAGTCCGCATTAGACTAGTTACAGGGCAGGGTCTTATACGTAAAGACCGAGTGAGGTCTTCCATAGCCCTCGTTGCTTTCTATCAGAACATTGTGATAGAGAGACTTCACCGAGACATTTTGGGGCTCGTATCTTGTTACTTAGGGGCACTGCGCAAGACTCATTGGAGCAGTGAAAAGGGGTTCGTGTGGAATCCGTGACAGGGGTTATAGGGATCACCAAGGTTCTAAGCCCCGCTGCACGTCAAACCCCTTACAGCATCATGCGACCCCGAGGACAATTGGACGGCGACAGAGCCATTGTCAAACTGGAAGAAGACATTAATAGATGGATACGTCTCCCCCTCTCTCTACTGGGCAGGATCTCCATTATGAAAATGGTGGTCCTCCCCAGATTCCTTTTCTTATTTCTCAAGATTCCCATGCTATTGCCAGCATATTTCTTCAAACATCTCAGAACGCTACAAATTAAACTGGCACGGGCAGACAAACAACCGCGCGCCAGCTGGGAGCTCCTCACGCTCCCATATTCCATGGGGCGATTAGGCGCTCCAGATCTCGATCTTCATTACCGAGCTGCTCAAGCTACACACGCACATCATTGGATACACCAACACCCCTCCCCCCACATATATACACATAGAACGAGTTGCTCTCGCCCTTGAGCACATAGCGACAGCACTGTCCCACACAACACGTCGACACACTGGAACTCTGGACTCAACACCACCACACATGCCTGGCGAAACTTACTTAACCGACAAGCCCTAACCATACTCTACTCCCCACTCACCCCCCTTACTTGAAGTGACCTACAGCCTCTCGACCCTCCCTCCTCCCTATTGACGATTTTTCAATACTTCAGAGCCCGAAGTGCATTGCGTTCCCTGCTGGGAGACGAGCTGCTAGAACCCCCGGAGATATCTACTTTGTCCACCCTGATCCGCACAGACTCCCCGCGTAAGCTGATATCACACATATATACGAAAACACAAGACCTGAGACGGAATCAATATGTCAAGGCAAGATTAAAAATGGCAAACTGATTTAGGCCTTTCCATTGACGACGATACGTGGAAATATTGCTGCGAAACAATAAAGCGAGTCTCATTAAATGGCAGACATCGCCTAATCCAATTTAAGTTTCTTAACCGTGTTTATTATACCCGGACCCAACTACATAGATTTGGTTTGAGAGACTCAGCTCACTGTGAAAGATGCGGCGTTACGGAAGCTGACTTCATGCACCTAGCCTGGTCCTGCCCAATGAGTGCGAATTGTTGGCAACAGGTTTTCTCTAAACTACACGAAATCCCACAAGAAACGATACACCCAGATCCACTGCTTGCACTACTGGGGTACTAAAAAAACACCTGAAGAAAGTCATCAGACGCCTGATAGACATGGGACACCTAGTGGCCAAAACAGTGCCTGCAATGCATTGGATACGCGGCCCTCCCCCCACACTTTCTCAATGGGAAAGAGATATGGTATTCTGTAATACGCCGATAGAGGCCTACAGTGAGCTACTTCCACCTAGAAGTCGCCCGAAAGACGTCTGGAGCTTATACAAGGACTTTATGACAGCTCGATCCCAAGAGTCTCCCGTAGCGACTAAC
Organism: Triturus cristatus; assembly: GCF_964204655.1. Classification (NCBI taxonomy): domain Eukaryota; kingdom Metazoa; phylum Chordata; class Amphibia; order Caudata; family Salamandridae; genus Triturus; species Triturus cristatus. Next base: position 1,151,292,921 of record NC_140585.1, read on the forward strand.
CCTACACATGAAACATAGTCTTGACGAAGCCCACCCTCCATTGTCAACGGTGCTTACCTGTGGGCACAATTATATAATTTCAGCTCAAAACTTCCTGTGATCAAAATGTCTTTCTCTTGTTGTCGTCCATTGATTATTCTTTATGTATGCACATACTTGTTTTGTATAACGCTAAAGCCTTTCCTAGATGTGGATATCACACTGTGCATTGCTTTGTTTTCGTATGTGTAATTTTCTTTGATGTTATTATAATTTGTGTTGTTTTTTATGAAAATGAAAAAGTCAGCGCGGAGTTCATGAGAAAATGCATCGCTGGATTACGTTGGATTGCCTTTCCTGCAGTGACATCTAGCGGTTGATTTGGTGATGACATCTAGCGGTTGATTTGGTGGGTTCTGGTATCAGGGTTGATCATTGTCAATTTTGTAAAGATGGCTCTGATCAAAGGTGATTTATTACACTATTACAAGATACAACCCTTATACAGCAGGAAGTGGCGGAAGCTGCGTCCTTCCGCTGCTCCGCCTTTCAGCAGCCTCTGTGGAATCCCCACTCCATGCGTTCTACAGCACGTCACGAGATACCTGCGTAGAATTGTGTCCTACGGTACAAGCCAAGGTGCTGAGCTGTGAATACCCACGACGACAGGCGCAGCTGCCTCTGGCCTGAACCACGTCCCTCCTTTCAGTTCCTGGCGGGAACCATTGCACGGGGCTCCTTATCAGGCCAGTTGCGGCTGCAGTAGGCCTTGACGAGGGCTGCAGCTGCGTTATTGCCATGGGCCAAGCTGGACTGCACCCACCTTCCGTTCACTCGGAACCGCAACCTCCACTACAGTGGCCTGCCCAAACAGCAGGCTGACATGTTATTCCCCACTGTTGTAATATCACAATCACTGGCAATTATCAGCATTGTCAAATGACCAAAAATGGCCTTATGATCTCTGAATATGGGCCCAAATGTTTATGCACAGTCTCTCTCAATCTAATCGTTTTTCTCATATCTTTATTTCTTTCTTTTTCATTCTCTATCACTTTCAAACACTCTCCTTAGCCAGCCTCACTGATTACAGCACCATGTTTAAAAAGGCGGTTTCTTTACCCATGGACACCCTCCCATCCCTAGAACAGAATTATGCCTCATCACGATCTGGTTGCAAATCCACTTTCCTATTTGAAACCAAAATGAAATTATTCTTGTGTGAAGATCACGTGTTGCACTCCTGTGATTTGTGGCGTGTGAAATCGTGTGATAATGGATGGAGCAAAAACCACAAATATGCTGTTTGCACATGTTCTATAGGGGTTTAACATGCAGTTGCACATTTTGAGCCAGTTTTTAGTGGCCCAGTCATGAGTGAGCGAGAAGAGGAAAAGACAAAGTTAAGAGACAGAGATTGACAGGCACTGTAGGGATTCTGGAAAATAAAATAAAAAGCCACTCATCACAAAGTGGTAATTAAATGGGAAACAGCAAATACCATGACCTCCGAACAATGTGTTGCCTTTGCAATGTGGATGAACAACGAATGCATCTGAACCACGCATTGCATTTACAACGCAAGTTGTTACAACAATATGCGTTAGGCAAAGCGACGTTGAACTTTAAAGTCCAACGCTATCCCTACTGTTGGGGGGTACTGCAGTTGGAGTAGTAAATTATACTATTCCAAAGTCCAGTGCTGCCCTAAGGCGAGTCGTTGCAACGACTTGTGTTGAAAATGGAAGGCGTGGTTTAGACGCATTCGTTGTTCCGCCCGCGTTGTTAAGGAACGCGTGGGATAGGAAAGCATGGTTGAGTCATACAACCCGATTACATAGCTAAGTGAGTATTTTGGTAGGGCTGTCAGGAACTTTGAAATCCAGACATATGGCAGCAATATGAAATCAAATGAAGATGAAAAAGATTTGGGATCCACGTCAGAATCTTGACTGAACAGGTATGGAAGTAGTTTATTCTGTTTAATGATAACTGCATCTATATGTGTTCAATTGATGGTGTTTTTACAATTGTAAATTATAGGGAGTTCTAAAGCTCTGCCGATGCACCCTATTCCTGTCCAGCTCAGCAGAACTATCATGCCTTTTCTATAACAGGGCTAAACTAGAAATAGAGCCCTGGCCCCTTGCACTATGCCCCATTCTTTAACTGCAGCACAGTGCAGCGCCCTCTGCTTTTCAAGGACTGCATCTGTCCCCATCTCTGACAGTGTTCTTCCAGAGCAACACCCTGTGTGACCCTACTGATAAGATTTTGTTAACACACTACTAATGTATCCCGTTCTCTAGTATTCTACCCCTGGCCAGATCCAAATAAAACTCTTTTTATGTATCCCTGTCCTGTTTATTCAGCAGCATCCTGGTGAGATACACATACAGGCCTACAATTCCTGAAAGGCAGTGCAGCTTGTGGTGTGCATAAACATACAAATATATTATCATTTGGAAATATCAAGGGCTTATTTGTCTAGCTCACAGCAACATTGGTATTAAATCTAAAATTATGGGTGGATAAAGAAACAGTTGTTGCAAACAGAGAAGCTGGACGGAGAAGAAGTAATTTAACCAAGATCACCCACGTTGTTAAGTGTGAATGCTGGTGAAGGGTACATGTCATGCGAGGGAGACAGTATCCTTTGGCATAGAAAAGTTAAGCAACAGAAAATCTCCGGAGCAATAACTTTATAGACAATATTTTTTTGCCTCTATGACTTGACATGTGGCATAGCAACTGCGGAGAGCACAATCTCTGGAACGTTTGGGGGCACTTAATTGTTAACTATTGGATGAAGATATCTTTGTGTATTCTATGAACATATACCATTGTGTTGATTCACTGGAAAATCAATAATGTAATGAACAACGAAAAGAAAAGGTAGGTGCTGCTGTGATATCAAAAGTAATCTCTTCCAGATGGCCAGTTATAGATATCATGACTAGAGATTTAGGGGCTTATTTATGAGCCCTTGCGTCACTTTTGCGCCGCCGGTGCGTCACGTTTTGTGACGCACCAGCAGGATAAAAAATGCGCCATGTTGAGTCATATTTATAAAATGATTCATCTAGGTAGATGCGTCACTTTGTATACCTGCGCCAGGTATAATGTATACAGGGTGGGCGTTTTGACGCAATCTATAAGATTTCACTGCGTCACTTCTAGGACGCAAATGCGTCAATATCTTATGCCTGCCTCACAGCGGGCATAAGACTGACGCAGGCACATTTGAAATGGGACTTGCCCATGTGTAATGTACCGTTGCTGGAGTTGCATCACTTTCGTGACACACTCTAGCAATGCGTCAATTTTGCACCTACAGATACGTCAGAAATACTGACGTATCTATAACTCCTTGCGACATGATGCGTCATACTGTAAATATGACGCATCATTGGTGTCGCAAGGAGGGCGCGATTAAAAGTGACGCATCGCTGTTTTCTAGGGCGCCAATGAGTTTCCATCATATGTGCATTTTCATTGGTAATCATTAGTATGTTATTTTCATGGCAAAATAGTAATCAATGAAGGTGCCAGAGGCTCCAGAATCCACTTAGAATGCAACAGTTAGTGGACCTGTCCGTAAAGAAAGAATCATATCCATGAAAAAATTAGCCTTACTTGTAGCGGAAATAGGTGCCCGATCCAGTCCTCCTACTCAAAAGCAAGCCAGAGAGTTTTCCGATAGCTTTAGACAATTTCCTATGAAATGACCAGACCGTCCGTGGTACAAACGCAGGTGTTCCTGCCTTCTTCATTCTTACTTCTCATCAGATCTTTTTGTTGTAACTAGTTCAACTGCTGAGGCACTAGAGTGAGTTAATATCGAGGGCTGTACACCATTTCAGGTCTTACTGAATGTATTTTCTGTTCTCCCTTCCATCACATAAATTGTTGATCAATTTGCAGAGTTATGTTGATTAACTGTTGATTAGCAATCATAGACAGTACATTATTAATTTTACCCTTTAAACAATGGTTGAAAGGAGCTGGAGCTTCTTTGTCGGTCCATGAGACTTCAGACTGCTGGAATAGAGCAATATCTGCCACAATCTCCTCTGAGTAATCTAGCACCAGAGTTGACCCACTAAGCCAATCGTACCTGGCCTGTCAGTTCGGGCTTGACTGTTCCCATTGGGCGCAGGGTCAAGACTGATTTGCATATGACTGGGTTCAAACTGGAATGGCATGGTGGATTTAGCCACAGATCTCTGTACTGAGGTGAATGTATGACATTGTTCTGCATTCTGTCCATCAATTGTTCTTTTTGCATTTGCCACCCCGAGGGACGGGTATGCCAAGACATGGGTCCCATGCTCTCCATGCCACTGGAGTCAAGCTATCCTGGCTGATGAGGGGTGAAACCCCGAAACCGGTCTTAGGATGCTTGTTTCCAGTCCAGGGAGACGGTGACCTGTTAGTTTGGGCTGGACTGTTCCCATTGGGAGCAGGGTGAAGACTGATTTGCATATGGCTGGGTTCAAACTGGAATGGCATGGTGAGCAAAAAAACGATGGATTTAGGCCCCGATCTTTGTACTGGGGTGAATGTATGACATTGTTCTGCATTCTGTCCATCAATTGTTCTTTTTGCTTTTGTCACCCCAAGTGGGACGGGTATGCCAAAACATGGGTCCCATGCTCTCCATGCCACTGGAGTCAAGCTATCCTGGCTGATGAGGGGTGAAACCCCGAAACCGGTCTTAGGATGCTTGTTTCCAGTTCAGGGAGGAGCTGACCTAGCAGTTTGGGCTGGACTGGTTCCATTGCGTGCAGGGTCAGACTGATTTGCATATGGCTGGGTCTAAACTGGAATGGCATGGGAAGCAAAAGAACAATGGATTCAGGCCCAGATCTCTGTACTGGGGTGAATGTATGACATTGTTCTGCATTCTGTCCATCAATTGTTCTTTTTGCTTTTGTCACCCCGAGTGGGACTGGTATGCCCAGACATGGGTCCCATGCTCTCCATGCCACTTGAGTCAAGCTATCCTGGCTGATGGATTTAGAACCAGATCTCTGTACTAGGGTGAATGTATGACATTGTTCTGCATTCTGTCCATCAATTGTTCTTTTTGCATCAATCGGGAAACAAGGGCAGTTAAACTGAGAATGAGAAACAGTGGATCACTGTGGACTTATGTAAATCATAAATTGAAGTATATACAGATGCTTAATTCACCTAATAAAAGGAACAAATCACCAAAATATAATGTCCAACCAATCAAAAACAAATTTTTAAAAGTACATTTATTAGCATGGATGCCATGTATTGACATTAAAGGGCTCTGAAAAGTGATCACAACGTGTGACAAACGTGACGTAGTGAAGTTTGCACACATTTAAGAACAAATGACTTGACCGATGAAAGTATGTAACATTGGAGGTCAATGAGTTTATGGGCCTGAATACAAGTCAGTGTTTTGTTTCTGACCCGTGCATAAACCCCTGTTTATGCATGGGTTGAAATTTACATGTTGAGTCTTATTTAGCGCCTCTGATATTATCTGATGTGTTCAATACTTCAACCTTCATTAAATATTGGCAGGTCAAATCTGGAGTAATTTAACAGGGAAAAACCATATGTTAATTACCATATCATGAGGATTTTGACCTGTTAAACTCCAAAATCCAAGTCATTCCCCCAGAAACTTGTAATAGGTGCTATTTATTGCACCGATAAATAATGAACTCTGTGGTATCACTATTTACCAGGAGCGATAAATAGCACCTATGCGTAATCAGGCCCTAAGTGTGTTCTAGTCGACGGCGTTTCGACCTCGTTGATGAGTTGGAGGTCATCATTAGGACGGTGAACAGTGCAGTGTGCCCTTCAAATTTTGGGGGCATTACATCCCAATGGCTAATTTTGCCCCATAAGATTGTTTAATTCTGTGAATGCAATGCTGTAATTCAATATGTCTCTACAATACCATATGAGGCTATTGTCTGCCAGCAATCAAGGACACCTCCTCTTGGGACATATGCTCATTACTCATACTTTTGAGTTCAGGGGCCAATCCAGCAGACCTTCTTCCCTCGAGTTTAAGGTAAGATGCCTTTCTCTTTTCCTTCTGTCTATCTCGCTTGATTTACAGCTAACCTTTTTCTCCAAGTATCTCCTCTCAGAACCCGTGATCTACTTCTCTGTCCTTGATGAATTCTTCCCCTTGCTTTTTATATGTAATTTTTTAGTGTTGACATTTTTTATTAGCATTTCATAAAATACAGTACAGCACAAAGAATACTGTTCATAACAAAGTACATGAATTAAACAATGATAGAAACACAAAATAATAAATAAAGCAGCACATTGAAGGAGAAAAAATATTATATCTGAAAAACGCAATAAAAAGGAAACAAGTATATATAATTTTGACATATACTCAACTACTTATTACAGTACATAGAATCGTCGCCATGATTGGCACTATGGAGTGATTCGCCTTGTGGTGTGTACTCACAAGTCTATTAAGACCCCCGCTTCTTATCTGGGTATTCATTACTTCTCCCCCTAATTCTTACTTCTTTTGAAGAGTGTATGACCTACAATTACTAAATTTGGGATCAATTGGGCCTGTGTAAGTTCCTTTAACTTCCTGATAACTATCCTAATGTTCATTAACTAGCGGTTCAATCTTGACTGACTTGCCTTAATTAATTTTTCAGACCCCAGTGCTCTGCATCGTTCCACAGTCCTGATCGGAGCCGGACTGGGAACCCAAAGCAGCCCTGGCAGTTTGGTTGAACCGGTCCCCACCCCAGGCGGGACGGGGCAGTGTGAAGCACTGCTGCTAAACAAAACCGTCCCCCAGCACTGCGGCTTTTGTTACTGGAGTCCGATATTTCAGCACTGCTGTAAAACCGCCCCCATTAACAAAACCAGCCCCCACCGCTCCAAAACCGGACCCCACCCTTCCAGCCTCCAGGGCAAACCCCCGATGCCTGCTACAGCCGGTCCAGCCCTGCTCCAGATGATGACCTCCCACACATTATAGACGTCGAAACGCCATCAACTAGAAAACACATAGGGGCAGATTTACAAGCCCCTTGCGTCACTTTTGCACCGTTGTTGCATCACTTTTGTGACGCAGCGGCAGCGTAAAAGTTGCGGCCCATTTACAACGTGACGCATCTAGGAGATGCGTCACGTTGTAAAGCCCTGCGCCACATTAAACCTGCGTCAGGTTTAATGTATGCAGGGTGGGCGTTCCATCGCAGGAAGCCCCATAAAAGTGACGCAGTGAAATCTACAAGATTTCACGGAGTCACTTTTACGTCCATGATGCGTCAAAACCCTGCGCCTGCTTGAAGGAGGCGTAAGGAGTGACGCAGCATGTTAGGCATAGGGCGCCCCTGAGCATTGCTGGAGTTGCGTCGCGCTTGCGACACAACTCCAGCAATGCGTGACTTTTCCGTCAACAGATGCGTCAGAATTTCTGACGCATCTGTCAATCCTTGCACCATGGTGCGCAGTATTGTAAATACGGCGCATCCATGGTGTCGCAAGGGTTTTGCGTGTTGGCGCAGGGAAAGTGACGCATCTCTACAGATGCGTCACTTTCTTGTAAATCTGCCCCATAGACTCACTGAGCTCCCATGTTAAATACTTTCTTGAGTCAAGAGTCATTTGTTCTTCTCTGGGATACATGTGTGGCCTGGTAAAGTGTCAGGGGTTTGTGCTATGCAGATATGACTTCATGGCTCTCCTTTAGCCTGATTACAAGTACTGGGGGGCTTATTTACAAGCCCCTTGCGCCGCTGGTGCGTCACTCTTAATATGGAGAAAGGTGACGTACCGGCGGCGCAAGGGGCTTGTAATTAAGCCCCTTACTGTAAAAAAAAAACACAATGGAAGATTCTTGGGGAAACAAAGAAGGGTGGAGAAAGAAGGCCCTGTGGACTTCGAGGTCACCACCACTCGCTCTGTCCGCGCATACCACATGTAGTGAGACACAGTATGCTAGATACAGTGATTTCGCAGCGCCACAGTACTTAGTATTTGCACTACTTGTTGTACTCATAAATGGACCCTGGAGAGAATGTTTGAGATTGTTATGAAGAACAGAATTTTAGTCTCCTGGGGCCTGTAATAGTCAAAATTGTTAATTGTCCTTCTGAGTTAACAGCCTCACCTTTGCCTTATTGTACTTTTAATTCCTATAGCTCAACCATATCCATGGGCCTTATTCCTATAGGTAGTGCCCTGGTAAAGTAACATCCCTGATATAGAAGTTGTTGAAAGGAATCCGCATCTCTTTCCCAATGAACCTGTGTATTCATCTTTGTGGAATGTCAACAAAGTCTTAATGCTTTTTAGAACTCTTACCTTACCGATCTTTCGTCTAAACAGTTATCAGCTAAACTAACCATTTGACTGTGTTAGTTATCTTGTTCCTGGGTTGCAGATGTGACAGCCCTGGACCTTGAAGGAAGAATTTTTAAACCAGAGGGTGTGACGTTTGTGGTGGAAAGGAGAACTAAAAAGCCTAAAAGATCTATTCCTGTTCAGCTTGTCTTGACAATCCAGAATCATGTTTTGTCTAATGCTTGAAAGAGTAGAAGACAGGATGCAGGACTTTGGGCCCATCTCTTTATCTCCTTTGTCCAACCCTTTATTGTTTCTGCAGCTACATTTATGTATAGAGATTTGTATAGCGCATACTCGACCCGAAGGTATCAGAGCGCCATACATAGTTGGCAGAGAAGCAGTTACCTGAGTTGCATATGGGTAGAAACAATTCCACAGAGTGGCAGCAAATACATCGCAACAGTATACACAGAGGTATCCCAGAACAGTGATAGTGGTACGAGTTACATATGGAGTGAAAAACAGTTACACGAAATGATCACAGACACATGGCAACTGTGCCTACGAAGGACAGTGGGGAATATGGATTATATAGTTCTGTGGTAGTTAAGGTGGGGTGTGTCCGCATAGGTACGAATGTGTGCATAAGCTAACATTTTGGTTTAAGATGAGCAAAAAAGTATATATGCATAGAGTATCAGGTACATGTACGTAGGCTAATATTGATGCGGCGGGAAGAGCAAGAGAGTCTATAAGCAAAGACTAACATATAGGCATATAATAACAAGCATTGGCATAGCCAATAGGTCTCGCCTTTGGGACCTTATAAGTGTTTAGCCATGCAACAGTTGCATAACTAAATACTTATAAGTTCCTAAAAGCGAGACCTATTGGCTATGCAAAGCGGCCGTGCGGCCGTGAAAGTGATCGTGATCACGATCAAACATCAAAGCGGCTGTGCGGCCGCGAAAGTGAAAGTAATCGCGGCAAAGTGCGGCACGCGCCTCCGCGCACATGCACTGTAGCTCTAGGCTGGCCTGGTAGCACTTTTTGGAGCCCTCTCAATAAGTCTCGCCAGACCAGCGCATGCGCTGGGTCAGGCGAGACCTAAAAATGCAGACCAGTGAGTGAGTAAAAGAACATATATATAGGCTTGGTCTAACAGTGAAGATATGATGGCACCCGCTAATCGCATGATGATAGTAGGGGAAACAGTATCAAGATTTTTAGAGTTTGTATAGCGCAAACTAGACCCAAAGGTCTTGAAGCGCTTTACATTGTTGGCAGAGAGACAGTTACCCGAGTTACACATACAATTACATAAAAAAAGATGCAAATACATAGCATCAGCATATACAGAAATATACTGTGAACAGTGATAGTTATTCTAATTACACATGAAGTGAAAATAGTTACATGAAAAGATTGCAAATGCATGACAACCGTGTGTAGGAAGGGCAGGGGGTGTGTTGACTAAAGAGACGGTGTGTACATAAGCTAGAGCTTAGAGGTAAGATTAGCAAAACAAGGCATATAAGGATAGCATAGTATAAAAGTATATAATGCTTAAGTATAAGTTGACTCTTGATTGATTCAGCTGATGGCACAAGCAGGGATGGATGTGGGGAGAGTCCCAGCTCAGGCTGCTAAGGTCATCTTATCAGGAGTCAGGTTATAAGATGGCATGAAGGCGCTAGATTGGTCTAAATATTGCGCCTTTAAAAGTTGTATTTTAAACCCATGCCGTCCATAGTATTACCGGTGGCATCTAAGCTTTGAACTACCATAATCCTCGCATACGGATCTGTCATCAAACTGTCCCAGCTTTTGTGTCTAAAAGCTTTAATTCTGTTAATGACATAGAGACAAGGATACTTTCGGTGCCCACCCTTGTAGTGCAGAAAATGCTCTTTAATATTTAGAGATTTATGTTATTTTCATAGAAGGTGATGTGAAACAGGATCATTCTTGGCATGCAATTATTTCAAGAGGTCACATGTTTTGTATACCTTTATGATTATGGATATTGTTATTTTTTGTGTTACAGTATTAAGCTGCAGTGAGATAAAGACAAAGGAAAACGATACATAGTCATTGCCTCCTTGTCTTTAATAGAATTCACAATTTCAGATGCAAAAGCAGGGAAAATGTGTTTTTTGCATTTTCTCTTCACTTTAATTTGTCAGCTAACACATTGAAATATACCCAGATGTTAATTTGAAATACTACTTATTTACCCACACCAAATCAGCCAACAATACAGTCTATAAATGACTGTTTTTCCCTTTATTTGCTGCCATATCAGTTTAGTGGCACTATGTAGCTTTATCAATTTTGCTGTAGGTATAATTATTTATATAGCAAATACAGGAAGTTGCAGGACGAAGCGCTGACATTTTTCAGACACTCACCTGAGTCACAGATCTGGGTTAAATCCATCATCGTTCTTTAGCTCACTTCGCCACCCCAAGTCTGGGCATACCCTGACAACTTAGAACGAACAAACCAAACATAAGGAAATGATGGAAGGAACACTGAAACTTTTCAGACACTGGCCTAGTAGTTTGGGCTGGACTGTTCCCATGAGGAACAGGGGCAAGACTGATTTTCATATGGCTGGGTCTGTACTGTGGTGGCGAAGTGAGCTAAAGAACGATGATGGATTCAACCCAGATCTGTGACTGGGGGTTAATGTCTGAAAAGTTTCAGCGCTCCATCCATCATCTCCTTGTGTTTGCATAATTATTTATATTTTTTTTCTCTGTTGCTTGACACACAGGAACATAAAACACAGGTGTTTTGCTTATTTGTTTTTCAACAATTTTCACTCCTCAGCAGTTCTGCGTTCTTGGTGTGGAAACCTTCAGAACCTTCTCCTACTTCAAAGCTGGCACCAGGTATAAATAATGGACCCTCAGACCCAACTCTTCATTAGATCTCTAGACCTGTGGAAGACTCAGAAGCATGTCTGTTCTGCTCTGCAAGGAAGACTACCACCCTGCTATTGTCTGCTGCTCTGCTGCCTGAGAAAAAGGACTAGACCAGCATCTTGATCTCAACCAGAGGGGCTCCAAGGGCTAGTTGGCCGGCCTCCTGATCAGAGACTCAGGGACAGAAAAGTCTCCTACCATCATGAAGCCTGCACCTAGACTCTTCTTGTTGTGAGTCTTGCCCCCCCCCAAGTCCTGGACCATAGGAAATGGGCCTGAAGGTGCTCTGCCAGTACAGCTGTGGTCCTGTAAGCACAATCGAAAAAGAAGGATGCATCTCCTCGCAGCCGCATCAGCACCACTGCTGCATGCTCATCTCAGCGCCAGATTCCACACCGCAGCCTTCATTCTCCTTGGAACCGCCCCTGCGTGATACACCCTCAATGCAAGCGCCTCGTCAACAGCATCCTCAACAATGATGCAGGACTCTGCTTTGCAGCACAGCAGCTCTCTCAGAACCATCACAGCATGACGCATCCTCGATTCAGGATCCCGCAATGCTCCGCAAACCAGGCTTTACGGTACTTTGTTCAGCGGATCCTACTGGATCCCTGTATCTGGTCCACAAGCCATCAAAGTTGACCTGAACTTGTGACTTTGTATCGGTCCAGTGGGATCAGATATCTGCAGTTGTTGCTTTTAGACACTGTTTTTATCTAAATCTTGCTAATAAGCAGATCCTGTGCAAAATACTTTTATATGATTTCTTTAAAATCATAAAAGGGTGGAACGAACCACCTTGGTACATGAGGTATCCAACAATTGTTCTAGGTTAAAAATACAATAAACACATTTATTAGGGCTATTTCTGTGTCAAGTCCCGCCCGGTTAAGGAAGCAATCTTAATTAAAACTGTGCCCAAGCATGCATGTTTCTCCGGGGTTAATAAAGTGTAAGTGCTGAGGGGGTGTGGACTGCTGAGTTTAAAGTAGATGAACGAGGCAATTTTGTGTAGTCAAGTTCAGTTCATCAGTCATTCTTGTCTAGTTCTTTTGCCGCTAGGTTCCAGAATTGTATTACCTTGCAAAACAATTGGATGGACGAGCCTCCGAGACATGTTATAACAGTCGCTCTGCAGGACCTTGTTTGTTCTCTCCTCAGAATATCCCGAAGGAGAGTTTTCCGAATGTTTAAAAGCGCTGGACAGATGCATAATAAGTGGAGTAATGACTCATCTCCGTGAACACAAAGACGGCATTCCTTTGTCAACCATGTCCGTTTCCATTTTGGGGTGAGGTCCTTTCGAGGGGAAGGATCCCAGTCTCAATAGAGTCAAGATCCTCTATTATTGTTTGGAGAAGTGTTCTGACAAGTATGGTTGAGGTTTCAACGATTGATAAGATGACATCACCGCCCATGCCTGTGTTTTGTGAGCCAATGTGGCTTTGTCTGTTAATAGCGATTGTTGCTTGATGGCTTTGTTAACTATGTGCTTAAACTCAGAGTAGGTCGTTATCGTGAGCCAAGCTGCATCTAGCTTTAGAGCGGAAAGGGATTCTTTAAGAACTAGGAAGACTGACTTACTCAGCCTGGATTGTTTCTCAACTTCCTGCCAACAGTGGTGGGCTAGGGTGTTTTCTTCTGCTGCCCTCATTCTCCAGTATTATTTGACCAGGGCTCCTTGTCTTGCTGGTATCTGGTTTTCTAATCCATAGTCTAGTCTTATCTGTGCTTGTGAAATATGACGTGAAATTGAGAACAAGTTCTTGAAGAGACTGGATTGTGCTATATTTAAAACTGCAGAGACCCTTAGTAGATGGTTTGTTGAGCAACTGCTGAGTTTTTTTCTGCAAGGTTTTAAATGCGAATAGTAGTTGTTTGGCTTTTACTTGCCCTTGGTCCAGATGTAGCTTATAGTTGAGTTGACGATCTAGATGAACCCCCAATTATTTGTATGTGTCCACCTGGGACAAAGGTTATTGTTTAACTCCAGATGAATTTGGGGCATTTTTTGTGTCGCTAGAGAAGCATATGACCTTCGATTTTTGTTGGTTGATTACCAATTGACCTGATGTAGTATATTCTGCTAATTGGGTCATCAACCGCTGCAGACCTCGAGGCATTTTAGAAAGTAAGACAATGTCATCCGCGTATTGGAGACTTAATCTTCAATTCGGCTTCTGCAAAGGTTTGGGGACTGTGGAACAGGTCCTTAATTTAAATATCATCCTGGGCGGCCAAGCAGGGCAGGCTATGCCTTGCATTTGTCTGGGGGTGGATATGCCATTCATCCATTTTTTTGGGCAACTTTATAATGACACTAAGGCTAGGGTTCGTTTCGGGGTTGGAGGGGAGTGTACAGCACTGTTCAGTATTTTAAGAGGGGTGAGACCAGGCTGCGTCCTGACACCTTTTCTTTTTACACTATATATAAATGATTTGGGGCAGGCTCTGATAAATGAGTGCCAGGACATGCCTTTAATTGATAGGTGCCCAATACCCGCCCTTTTGTATGCGGATAACGCTGTTCTGATGGCCCGTACTCTGTTGGGGCTCCAAGGGGTGGTGTCAAGCTTTGCCACGTTCATGCACAACCTGGGTTTAGCAGTTAACACCTAAAAAATATTTGTAATGAAATGCGGGCCAGGTAACAACAAATGCAGAGGCTTCCTTATTGATGGTAAAATGGTGAAATGCACAAAAAGTTTCTCGTATTTGGGGATATTGTTCGACCGTTTGAGGGCTTGGACTCAGGCTGTGCAATCAAGGAAGTTATTGTTTATGAAGGTAACTGCAGCCCTAAATAATTTCAGCAGAAAACTTGGCAGACGCTCGACTGCTGAACTGCTGAAAATTTATAAAGGTGTGTTTTGGAATTTGGGGCCATGTAGATATCAAGCCCCTACAGCTCGCTGAAAATACTTTCCTCAGATCCTTGTTGGCGGTCCGAAATAGTACCTCGATGCACATCTGCCACGCTGAATTAGGAATGCCACATATAGCAGATTTGATAAAAATTCAGCCAGTCTTATTGTGGCATATGATCTTGACTAACGACAATACTAAACTTAATCGTGACATATTAAAGGACAGCTGTAGATTACAAGGGGCCTTAAATATATGCTGGTTAATGTATATAATTTTTTTTTACAACTAACCTCGGACACCCTGAGTATTTTAACTATCCTAACTCTCTTGGAACAGTAACGAGGAAAGATTTTAAGAGTAGATGCTTGTCATTTTTGGAGGCAAGTAGAACTACCATTGAAATGGCAAAACCAACCGTACAAGCTCACCAGCTCACATTGACCACACTGAGTATGCAGCTGTATTTGAGAAATATTCTAGGTGGTTATGATAGGTTCCTGATAACTCAATTTTGATTAGGAGTAATTCCTAGATTGATTAGCTTTCCTTACTTAAATGATTGGTCTAGAGACTTGTGTAAGTGCCCCTGTGATGACTTGTCCCAACTGTCGACTTTACATGTACTTTTTCTCTGTAAATATTACTCTGTGCAGACAAGGAGGTGGATCTTCCCGGTTTTAAGAATACTTGGCTTAAGACAATGCCGTCCTGCGCTCTTGGTTTTACAACTTTTAGAGAATAAACATTTTACCTTCTCTATAGTCATGTTTTTAAAGAATATTTTTAAATGTAGGAAAACTATTTTGATGTAAATTCCCCTTGTGTACGATCCGCAAACATGACAGCTGTACAATCATGTACTGCATTTTAAACTGTCCATTTTAACTGTTTTTAAAAACGTATGTTTCATTATTAATGATGTGCGTATCAATGTGCTTTTATGATTTTCTTTTTCCAAGAAATCGAATAAAGCGTTATTTATTGATTGATTGACTTACTATTGGGACGTTGCCCAATTTTGGAGAGTCACCTTGTGATGAGTGAAGGTTGTTCTCTATGTCTGCTGTGTAGATGTTAAATAAGCAGGGAGCCAGCATGAACCCCTGTTTTAAGCCGTTGATGGTTGAGATTTTATTAGTTAGACTTCGCCCGTCCCCTTTTTATATTTGGACCCATGTTTCTGAATAGAGATTGATGATTGCCTCTAATAATTTGGTAGGAGCTCCCCAAGATTTCATTTTCGCCCATAGCTTGGATCTGGGCACTTTGTCGAAGGCTGCTTTAGGGTCTACAAAGCACGCATAGAGGAAATTTGATTTGGTGATGGCTTGATTGGCCAGGAGAGTGACTGTGGATATGTTCGTTAGAGTGCCCATCCCTGTCCGAAAACCTGTTTGTGTATTCGGAATGAGGCTTTTGCTGCTGACCCAATCCTCAAGGTCTGCCAACAAGTTTGATGTGTAGATTTTTGCCTCAAAGTCAATGAGAGCTATCAAGCTATAAATGGATGGTTCGGAATGTGCCCCGGATTTATATATGGGTTGTAAAATACTTCCTTTCCAGGAATCAGGGATGGTGCTAGACTCTAAGATGTGTGTGAACAGGGGCGTTAAGTGGCCGGACCAAAAGGATGTATCTTTTCTAAATAATGCATTAGGCAAGCCATTTGTCCCCGGGGCCCCATTCGATCTCAGGTGTTTTATTGTATTCAGTGCCTGCTTTTATGTCATCTGTGGGTAGTGTTTCCGATTATACCAACCTTGTTTCCCAAGCTTCTGGGTGGGATTTATCCTCTGTTTGATTTTTTGGGTGGAAGGATGGATCTTTAGATGGTGATATACAAATTTTGGTATCTGTTTTCTGAATTGTTCTTGGTTTTTGAGCCTTAGGACTAATTATCTGACTGGAGTCCATCTCCGTCTCTTTTGAAGGTTTGGAAGTATTTAACTCGTCGATGAGTGAGGTCGTAATATATGTGGGTTCAATGTGAGCTCTCCATAAATATTCCGTAATTTCCGAATTGAAATGACCGTTTTTGCCATTCAGTAAGAAGTTGATGTTTGCCCAGAAGAGTATGGAATTGCTTTGCTTGCTGGCGTGGAGAAGTTTCATCCAAAACTGCTCATTGTAGGCTTGCTTTGATGCCTTGATTTCTTTTTTTTGTTCTCTTTTCCTTTTTGCTATTAAGATAAGGGTCTGTTGTGTCAGTTCTGGGCCCTGAGTTCGCAGTGATCTTAGGTATTTGTTTAGGATTTTCTTTTTGTCCTCAGATTGTATGTGTACCAGGCTGCTCCGGAGTTTCTAGGGGCTTGGTGGGCATTTCCTCGGTTGGAAATGTTTTTATTTACATTTTCAACAAATGACTCCCAGGCCTCTATACGATGTATCTCTGCTTCCGATGATGCCAGTAATGAGAAACATGTCAACACAATGACATCGATGTTGCTTTTGTTCCATGTGAGTCATTTAGATTGTAGGATTGAGTTGATAATGAGAGAGCCTTGGCTTTCCCAGAACTTTTTAGAATGGTGGTTAGTGTAAAGGTTTGAGGATAATGAGCACTAGCTGCTCTTTCCTTTATTTGAAAGTTAGAAATTAAAGGAAAAAGATTGAGGTCCGCCAAGGTGAAATCATTGGTTGAAGCTGTTTAGTTTGTCAGTCTGGTGAATGCTGCGGGACAGTCCAGGTGACCTCGGCCGTTTAGCGTGTACAATAAAAGTTCGCCCAGGGTGTGTCCCATCTGCTAGTGTTGCCCTGTCTTGCCTTATGAGGCCTGATAATTTTTTTCCCTACCCTTGCAGTAGGTTCATGTTGAAATCCCCGGTCAGGATTATGTTGGCCTGTGGATGAGTGAATTTCAGAGCTTCAAGTGTGGCAATAAGTTGCTGGGTTCTGTGCCCCCCTTTTTGTTTGTTGGCTCGGCGGATATAGATGTTCAGAATTAGCAAACTGGTCGAGGGTGAGGTAGTTGAGTTTGGTGCATTGCATCCAAGGGGAGTCGATGTCAATGACTGCGTCTTTCCAGGGAATGTCCGTCGAGATGAAAGTCGATAGGCCACCTTTAACCCTTCCGTACTTTGCGTCTTTTGAGGCTGGGCTGAGGTATTCTTTGTAGCCTACTATTGGTGATTGTATGATCTGCCACGTTTCTTGGAATAGATGTATGTCAGGCTGTAGGATGAACTCTACGAAGTCGGCATCCTCGAATTTTGCGCTTAAACCATTCATGTTCCATGAGCAGATCTTGCAAACCCTGGGCTTTTTGGAAATCTTTGCCCACTTTTATTCATGCCGCTCCGTGGTTCATAGTTGAGGCACTCGCCTGCAGGTTTTCCATGAGATTGGCAGCTTTGGAGTGTGGTATTATGATCATGATTTTCCTGATTGTTTGGCCATTGCCTTTTGTAATGCTGAACACGTCAGGGTCTTTTGCACCTTTTAGGACGCCCACTGTTTGGTTGGGTTGTTGTAACGGGCTTGGGTAGCGGGGGTACTCCGGGTTTTCATTAGCATATCTCAGATTCTACTAATTGGATTTTTGTTGTTTTTGGTATTAAATAATTTATTAAGGCCCAGATGTTCAAACATTATGAATACCAATTTCCTAATAGCAATTAGCATTTAGGAAACCAGTATTCCTAATGTATGAAACTCTTTTGAGTTTCATTAGCGATTCCTTCTGCATCACAAATAGACCTTCCTCATGCATATCAATGAGGTAGGTCACAATTTTCGACCCATTAAGAATCACAGAGATCACAGGTATGGTGGCCAGCTGAGGTCAGCGGACCATCATATCTATGATTGCTTTTAAATAAAGCAATCTTTTTTTAAAAAATGCTGACTATTTTTTTTTTAAGGAAAACGGAATGTGGTTAAAAAGAAAAAAATATTTTTGTAGCATACATTTTTTAACAGTAGGCAAGGATCCGTGGGATGACTGCCTGCTCTTAAAAAAAAAAAACATTTTAAATTTGTAATGGGTCCAAAAGGGACCCCTTCCCATTTGCGAATGGACTACCACCAGTTTTAAAATGGTGGTACAGCATTACTGTATTGTGACAGGAATTTGGTCTCAAAACATTAATACATACCATTCAGATTCGGTATTTGGAAGGGATGCCCCTTCCAAATACCAAATCTGTATTTGGTAGCAAACACAAATTGTGATTCGGTAGCAAGTTACCAAATCGCATTTGCCTTTTGTACATTTAAAAAAAAAATGTGGGCACAAACTGCCCGACCCTGCGAATCGGGCTATATGCAACCACAAAAACGCTTTGTACATCAGCCCTAAATACTCTATTGCTCTAAATTGGTGTGAGATTTTCCATGTGTTGCATAAAGACTTTACATATTGCCTCGAAGTTAAGCCAGACTGATATGTGCCAAGCTATCAGAAGATTAAGCCCAGGTTAATTAGGGGTTTTCTGCTTGAGTAGGCTCTCACTCCCCTCAACCAGTAAACCAATTTACAACAAAATGGGTGAAGGGAGTTCAGCTAATGCCCACTGACTACTTTGCCTTTCAGCTGTGACAGTGAACTAGTGTTCATGCAACCTTTCACATCAGCTACTCACACACAACAATGTGGCATCCCACAGGGGTCCATCGTACCCCCTCTATTATTCAACATTGACATAACCCCCTTGCCCAACCTGGTTATGTCATTCAACCCCATCAGTTGCAACTATGCAGATGACACCCAAATCATTAAAAAAACATAGATGGTCTGGGTGACGTTTACAATTCTAAACTTGACTGCCTTCGGACCAGAAACACATGAATGATGAATAACCATCTAAAGCTAAATATTGCAAAGACAGAGGTTATGACCTACCACTAACATGAGGCTCCTCAAATAATGTCAAGAGAAGTCAGAAACCTTGGGGTAACCATGGATTCAAACTTATATTGATACCACGTGTTAACAAGGTAAAACCAAGTGCCATCTACACTATTAAAACACTACGTTGCATCCTTCCATACCTTGGATAATCTTGAAGCTTGACTATGCCAACAGCCTATACCTTGGCGCACCTGCATTCATCATATGCAAAATACAACTCATCCAAAATCCTCATGTGAGACTCCTTCTTTGCCTTTACCCAAGATAACACATTACTCCAGTCTTGTAATCACTCCTCTGGCTACCTATAGCTATAAGGCTAATGTTCAAGACACTTTGAACCTCCCAGGAGAAGGGCTACTATACTTAAAAGCTAAAGTCAAGCAATACAAACAAATCAGGGCACTGCGCTCCAGGCTTGCACCACTTATCATCATACAAACGTACCATAAGAAATCCGTAGGAGGCACTGCTTTCTCAGTACAAGCCGACAAGTTCTGGAGTTCCCTACCAGCCAGACATTTGAAGCATCCAGGAGCATATGCACTCCAGAAGACAGTTAGAAACATGGCTATATTCACGACAACTAAAGCACCATTGATCCTGGATACAGACCTGGAAAGACAATCGCACCCTCAAGTTCAGTCTTTAGGTTACAATACACAGATTGAAAACAACCCAACCAGCAAACTACTTTTGGTAAACTGGCAATTTAAGGAGGGCTGACATATGCTTTGCTGGGGTATTATGTAGTTAAGTAAGTTCATACATAACATTTCTGGCCCAAACTAATACTAACACTATAACACTCAGTTGTCAGCAGCCAACTGTAACTTACACCTCTAACATTCACATAAGACATATCTGCTACAAGGGTTGCCCATCACCAAATGAACAGGCATGGAATAACTCAATAGCTCTGTCCACGCTGCTGGCCAATCAGAGAACTTTAATCTAGTACATGACTGCAGGTCCCAAATATCTATACACTTTGGCCGATACTTTACATCTCACAATGACTTTCAGATATGAGAAGATAGTACCAATGCACATCCCAGCAGATCTCTCCACTTCTCTCCAGCAATTCTACCTTCGGCCCAGACCTTTACCCAAAATGTTAGATTGGACAACCCAGTGCAGTAATAAGTGAAGGAGACTATATCATTAGAAACCCCGTAAAGGTACCTGTAGAGCTGTTCAAAGCTTCTTGCATACTGAAAAACCACAAACTGCAGCTGTGTCTCCCACAGCTCATCATCTACCACAGTGCTATTCGATGCATCTCGTAACATGATAACCGTACATCGGTGGTCATCACGCATGACATGAAAACGCTTCCCACATAGGATCACAAACAGAGACAACACCTTTCCAACCACACACCGCCCTCTATGTTGTAGCTTGCAGCCCATGTAGGTAAGCGCTTCAGTGCCAAACATAGGGGTAGTAAGTGCTATACAAATGTGTAATACAATACAATTCAATACAATACAATAAAATGCAATCTTTATAATTTGTGCTTCACCAAGATTTGTTTCTTTCCATCAGACTTAAGAATTATAAAACAAAATGTGTTTCATTTGTGCTTTTATAAATGGTGGCATATGTTGAAATATTTGTGCAGTTCCTTTACAGGTATTTACATTTTTTTGTCAATTAGAAACAAATTGACATCCTCCTGTATTTTTTTTCGCACTCCCTATACGCAAGGCCACTAGAATTATGTGATTTTGCGACTGGGCAGTTTATGCATAACTATGAATTTGCTGCCTTTGCCACATAATCCATCATCTGCTGCATAATCGACAGATGTTAACAAAAAAATAATTTTGTTTCTAACTCAAGCAGATCAAAAGTTACAAAAAATGTTGTTAGATGTGCCCGCACAGTGGAAGGTCCTTCACAAAGGTTTTGTGGTTGCCTTTCAGTTATTTATAGATGTATTTGGTAGTGGTACTAATGAAGTGAAACCTTTGCCATGCTGTGACAGCGCTAATGTTTCAATGTGATAAAATGATGAAATTATAGTATCACATAATGCGCCACATTAATCTGCATAAGTTGTGTTTTCTTGCCACATAATTTAGTCAACATGGCTGCAAAATGTAGGCCTCCTCTGTCACATAGTTCCAGTTGCCCTTTCTGTACCCCAGCGAGATTGTCACATAGTTCCCTTTACAAAACCATCTCACTTTACAGTCAAAGAAAACTAAACACCATCTCCACTCAGTTTTGTCAGAAGACATAGGGCCTGATATAGGATATAATGGAATTTACATTTCAGTGGAGAGGATATCCATCATCGTTGTGACGGAGTAACCCGCCCATCAAGATCTAAATTAGGCCCATAGCCTGACATTTAACCTGTCTTGGACCATGTAGAACATCTAGCAAGATAAAATAAAAAATGAAAGACACTTATATTGCTCATTCACCTTCTGAACTCAAGCACCTTTAAATATCATGCCAGCTGCCTCAGCCATTTTGGTGGCTGCTACAGCCCTCAAATGCTCCCCGTGGCTACGGCCTTGGAAACACACATCTATGATTCCACCCTTTCTTGTCCTGGCTCCGATTGTAAGAAAAAGTATTACTCCTCAGCCCCTTAGTATTAGTTGAAAGCAGGGTCTGATGATTTTCGGGCCTTATATAACATAAAATGATAGATGGATAAAAAGAAAATAATCTGGATGTTTTTCACCTCAAGGTTTTGAGTGACATCATAAACAACTTGAGTTTCACATTCATTGTCTATTTGATGTCACTCAGTACCCCCAATGAAAAATATCTTCTTTGGTCACTGATACCCATCTCTAATTCTTTATATTTTAGCTGACACCCAAATAAAACCTCCCCTACTGCAATACAAGTTAATAGTTAAGTTAAAATGTCCCATTTGTTTCTGCAAATTTCTCAGTTTTGTGGTCCTAAATGTTGATTAACTTGAATTGAATTCAAGGATATTTTAAGTGGAGGAATGCTAAAATAAAGCTAATTATAGCTTAAACTAATATGGAGTCTCTAACTTAAATCACGAGTGCTGGCACATATGTATACATGTCAGTATACATGGCAACATTAGAGAACACGCATTTGCAATGCAATAGGTCTCGCATTAGGAAAGTTTGAGCTATTGGTATTGTAAATGCCAAATTTTGTATTTGTGTTCGTTTTGAAAATAGCTAAATTAATAGCTTTGTCATTTACAATTCCAATAGTTTTAACTTTCGCAAATGTGACATTTGTAAGGCAATATGTGTTGTATTTACGTGACTTAGATGTATTGATATTACAAATAACAATGGCTTTTAATTTTTTTAAATAATTAATACTTAAATAAAAGTTATTGTAATTTATAATGGCAATAGCTTAAACTTTTGTAAATAACTTTTGTGAAGATTATGTTTAGTGTATTTTATTGTGACGAAAATCCAAGAACAGCAGTGAAATATTAACATCTTTTTGTGACATTTGTAATAAAGCTTGAAACATTGAGAGAACATATTTGAACCAGTTGTTGTTGAATGGTTGCACAGATTGATGTTGTGGTGGCGACGAGTGATGCTGTGGCGGCGACGAGTGATGCTGTGGTGGCTACGAGTGATGCTGTGACATTCAGTGATGCTGTGGTAGCGCATAGTGATGTTGTTGTGCCCCTGAGTGATGCTGTGGTGGTGCTGAGTGATGCTGTGGTGATGCGATAGATAGATTGAGTGCGATAGATAGAGGGAGGGCGATAGATAGATAGAGGGAGGGCGATAGATAGATAGAGGGAGGGCGATAGATAGATAGAGGGAGGGCGATAGAGAGAGGGCGATAGATAGATAGAGGGAGGGCGATAGAGTGAGGGCGAAAGATAGAGGAAGGGCGATTGATAGATAGAGAGAGGGACGGCGATAGATAGATAGAGGGAGGGCGATAGAGTGAGGGAGGACGATAGAGTGAGGGAGGGCGATAGATAGATAGATAGTGAGGGCGATGGAGGGCGATAGATAGCTAGAGGGCGATAGATAGAGTGAGGGCGATAGATAGATCGATATCTATATAGATAGATAGATAGAGTGAGGTTGATATCTAGATAGAGTGAGTGTGATAGAGTGATGGCGATAGATAGAGTGAGTGTGATAGATAGAGTGAGTCCGATAGCTAGATAGAGTGATAGATAGAGAGTGAGGGCGATAGATAGATAGATCGCGTGAGTGCGATAGATAGATAGTGTGAGGGTGATAGATAGATAGATTTTGTGTGATAGATAACTATTTAGAGTGATGGTGATAGATAGATAGCTAGAGGGCGATCGATAGAGTGCTATAGATAGATAGCTAGAGGGCGATAGATAGAGCGTTGGCGATAAATAGATAGAGTGTGGGCGATAAGATAGATAGTTAGATAGATAGATAGTTATGGCAATAGATAGATAGATGGAGTGAGGGCGATAGATAGAGTGAGGGCGATAGAAAGATAGATAGCAGTGTGGTGGCTAATGTGTGTAGGGCAGTGTGTGAGGTGGCATTTTCTGGGGTCTAATGTGTGTAGGGTCAGTGTGAGTGGTGTATGTGGAGGGGTAAGTGTGAGTGGTCTTTGTGGAGGGGTAAGTGTGAGTGGTATGTGTGAGGGGGCAGTGTTTGGTCTGTGTGAGAGGGGGGCAGTGTTTGGTCTGTGTGAGAGGGGGCAGTGTGTGTGGTCTGTGTGAGAGGGGGCAGTTGGTTGTTTATTGACTTGTCAGTAAACTGTATTTCTATTTTCTGTAAAGGCTGTATTAGATTGTGTATTTTTTTTCAATACTGACACTGGCTCACGTAAATGACTGCAGTGCCTTTGAAGTAAACTCTATTCTTATATATTTGAGGGTGAGGGGGTGCAGAGTTTGAGGGGGCTAATGTTTGCTAGGGCAGTGTGTGAGTTGGCATTTTGTGGGGTCTAATATGTGTAGTGCAGTGTGTAAGGGTGGGAGCTGTGTGTGTGTGCGTGGTGTGAGTGTGCAGTCTGTGTTTTGAAAGTATTTTTCATTCACGTTTCATGTGAGGTTTGTGACTTGTAAGTAAAGTGTATTTGTATTGTAAACTCTTTTTTCTTTTGAGAAAAAAACGCACAGTGTGACACTGGGTCACGTAAATCACTGCAGTGACTTAGAAGTAAACTAACTGTATTCGTATTTATTTAAAGTACTGTCTTTTTAATTGTACGCAAAAAAAACGCACGGGCTCATGTAAATCACTCCAGTGCCTTCAGGGCTGTGAATACTCACGCTAAAAGTAAAAACAAAAGGGGAGATGAAAGGAAGGGTGGGAGGGACTTTGTCGACAGAGCATATGGGGGTGAGGGGGTGTGCAGGACGGTGAGCTGAATGTGTGTGCCAGAGAAGGAGAGTGCGGCGCGCGCGCGCCACAGCATTTCCAGGCCGCAACCTCCACGTGAATTTTGTTGATTTGTTAAATAAAATTACACAAAATTAAGCACCAAATGCATAGCACCGACAAACATTGTCCGAAAACAAAAAAATGCTTAAAATGCGTTTTGAAAACGTTTTGTTCCTGTAACGTTTGTGACTTTTTAAAAAAAGTGAAAATGCACCTACTGACATCGTACAAAATAGGGGGCAGAGTGTGTGGGGGGGGTGCAGAGTGTGGGGGGGGGTGTAGAGTGTGAGGGGGCAGTGTGTGTGGTCTGTGTGAGAGTGGGGCAGTGTGTGTGGTCTGTGTGAGAGGGTGGCGTGTGAGAGGGTGGCATTGTGTGTGGTCTGTGTGAGAGGGGGGCAGTGTGTGTGGTCTGTGTGAGAGGGGGGCAGTGTGTGTGGTCTGTGTGAGAGGGGGCAGTGTGTGTAGTGTTTGTGAGAGGGAGCAGTGTGTGGGCTGTGTGCGAGGGGGGCAGTGTGTGGTGTGTGTGTGCGCGAGGGGCCTAATATGTGTAGTGCAGTGTGTAAGGGTGGGAGCTGTGTGTGTGTGCGTGGTGTGAGTGTGCAGTCTGTGTGTTTTGAAAGTATTTTTCATTCACGTTTCATGTGAGGTTTGTGACTTGTAAGTAAAGTGTATTTGTATTGTAAACTCTTTTTTCTTTTGAGAAAAAAACGCACAGTGTGACACTGGGTCACGTAAATCACTGCAGTGACTTAGAAGTAAACTGTATTCGTATTTATTTAAAGTACTGTCTTTTTAATTGTACGCAAAAAAAAACGCACGGGCTCATGTAAATCACTCCAGTGCCTTCAGGGCTGTGAATACTCACGCTAAAAGTACAAGCAAAAGGGGAGATGAAAGGAAGGGTGGGAGGGACTTTGTCGACAGAGCATATGGGGGTGAGGGGGTGTGCAGGACGGTGAGCTGAATGTGTGTGCCAGTAGAAGGAGAGTGCGGCGCGTGCGCGCCACAGCATTTCCAGGCCGCAACCTCCACGTGACTTTTGTTGATTTGTTAAATAAAATGACACAAAATTAAGCACCAAATGCATAGCACCGACAAACATTGTCCGAAAACAAAAAAAAATGCTTAAAATGCGTTTTGAAAACGTTTTGTTCCTGTAACGTTTGTGACTTTTTAAAACAAGTACCGTTTCTCCAAGACAGTTTAGTTACACGATGGTAAATGAGCCGGTTTATGTTTCTAGTGTCACTGTGCCTGTGGTGAGTGGACATGTTGGCGAGGGTTCCCCTCACTCCCGCACGTCAGCTGTGGCTGTCCTGGCACGAAGGATCACGTAGCTCGGTGATCGCCTGCCTTACAAGATGTCTCGTGCCAGACTTCATGAAATGTCTTAACGTAGGACGGCCATGTATCCTCCTCCACAAAGCATCATTTGATATCCCGACTTTAATTACGCGCCTCTACTGACGGGCCCCGCCGTTGCCACAGCAACGGCAAGCCGCTAATTAAGTTGTAGCCTTATTCCTCCCTGAGACTTTAAATGCAGGACTTTAACAAATAGCGCTGGGGAAGGCGCGCACCTTGCCACGGCGCCATTGTCCTGCAGCTTATTTTTAATTACAATGAATCCTGAGATACGCGATCCCAGAAATACTTTGTGGGAATAGCGGTGAATGCGCTCGTCATGCGAATGGCGCCTAGAGTCGGCTGCGGGGTGAGGAGGGGGTGCTACGGCTTCAGCAGTCACGGTGAGCTGTCTGGAGCAGAGATGGGGCCACGGGGAGCGAGGGGTGCATATGACGGAGGGACAAGGGAGAGACAGGCGAACAGGACAGATTATGGGGTAGCAAAAAACAAGGGGGCGAGAGAAGGGGCGCCAGAAGAGAGCGGTGCTCAGCCTGGGTACAAACAGAAAGCGAAGGGGACCAGGGATAGGAAGGGACAGACAGGCGCCAATGGGGGCGGGGGAGCGGCAGTAACAAAACGGGGCACAACACTCAGAATAGAGGCGTTCTCGAGGGTGTATAAAAGTAGCAGAAAGAAATAGGAACAAGCATTGGACGCGCGAGACGCGATGGTGGGGGGGTGGGGGAGAGAAGCGCGAGTTCTGGTGTTTGTTAGTGCAAGGTGGGGGGAGAGGGGGGTGTAATTGGGTTGGGTTTTTGGCGTGTATTTTAAGTATTAGTGCACTCGTGTGGGTATGCCTGCGATATTTCTTAGAATATGGATCTGCCTGAGGGAAAGGCAAGAAAGAGGGTGGTGGTGCGTGTGGGGGCAGGAGGTCGAGGGCAGTTGTGGATTAGCAGCTAAGGGTCCCTTCTTAATCTGACGGGCTGCAGGAGCCCAGCCTGCAAGAATCGCAATAAAAAACAAGCAGGAAGTGGGATAAGGGAGGGGGTAGGGGAGAGAGGCAATGCAGGCTGGCAAATGGTGAGCACTTTTCGCGGGCGGCCGTGCGGCCGCGAAAGTGAAAGAAAACGAATGCTTTCAGGCTGCCAAATGGTGCGCGCGCCCGGAGCACATGCACTGTAGTTTGCGGCCTGAAATGCACTCGTTTCCACTTCCAAAAGTCGCTTACTATAAGTCTCGCCAGAGCAGCGCTAAAGCGCTGTCTCAGACGAGACCTAAAAAAGGCAGGCTTAGGAAACATAGGAGGAATTTGCTTTCCCCATTAACTTTAACTGGGTGTTGTTTTCAGTGGGAGAAAGCTAAACTAATACAATTTTTGCCTTAAAAAAAAGCTAGCATCTCTGGTTTAAATCAGAAGTATTGTATGTATGGGTAATTATGTTGTAATCACAAAGAGAAGTCAATTAAATACAAGCCAATACTCCAGATTTAGGGAAGATGCTACCGATTTTTGTAAGCTAAAAGTTAAATTAATTTAGCTTTCTCCCGCTTGGAACGTGTTCTACTTCAATGCAAGTGAATGGGAACATTTATTTGCCTGATTTTTTTCTTTGAATCTCCCACTTTAATATTACCAAACGTTGCCATTTATGCCGCACTGGCCACAATATTACAGGTGAAAACAGATCGGAAACTAGGGTTGCCATCCCATGGTTCAAATGCCACGAAGCAATTAGCTTGTTGGCACTCGTTTGTAGAAAAACTCATAACTGTCAGGGTTAGAATAGAGTCTCACTGTCTTCATCTAGGAGAACTTCTTATTACCCAAATGCAAATAATAGTTGAAAAGCTCGTGGAGAACATGGAAACCCATAATTAATTACAAAATACATTAAAAAGTGTCAGCAGAGGGTTAGCGTCCTTCCCATCCCATCATGGCGTCTGTGTGGCCATCTTGGAGTATGTATCCTTTCACAAACCAAAATAGATTGAGGTGGAAAGGCACCGTTGGGGCTTTAAGAGGGTCGGGTCTCACCGGTACTGCGCACTGGCAGTTTTTTAACGGGGGCCTCGAAACAGGTCTGTATCAGGCTCTGTTTTATGCCCTGGCACAGGCGGTCCGTTTTTCCCCAGACTGCAGTGACTGCAGGCAGATCGATCTGCGCGAGCTCACACCGATTCACTTCTCACTAGTGGAGAAGTTACGACATGACGTCATGCCAAGTGAGTGTTGTGGCGGGAAGGGAAATCCTTTAAAGAGAGTCATTTTCTCAGTGGATTCCCCTTCTCTTTTTGAAACTCAGAAGCAGCAACATTGTCGTGGTGTCCCCAGGGCTTTAAGTGGAAGCGTTTTCAATATTATATACAGGCCATAGATGCTGCTTATTTATCTTATGCAACTAACAACCTTTGACGAAACCAATAGTCCTGACATATTGTAGGTATGATGTTACTTGTTGTATCATATATCTGGATGAAATGACAGAAACATCAAAATACAAGTCGGGCGGCACACTTTGCTAAGCACAGATTTTTTGTTTATGCGTTTTTCAGACACGCCCTTAATTACATTGGCCACGCCCCTTTGAGAGACCCCCCAGTTTTTTTCATCCTACTTAAAGCCCTGGGCACAGTACATAACACTGTGCCACCCAGAACTCTTTCCTGGCAGCCGTGTCCTTTGTTGGGTTTCTTCCCTGTTGTAGCTGTTCTCACCCAGCTTCCCCTCCGTATGCACCTGTATTGTTTTGCCGGTGTTTCTTTGCTTACGTTCTTGTCTTTCTGCAGCTTCACTCCTGCAACCTGCTGCTTCCAATCCTGCTTATAAGTAATTGACTTGCTCTTCTTACCTTTTCATCTAAGTCTTCCACGGGAGGTTACTCACACTGGGGGTGACGCTTTACTCACAACCTACAGTGGTGGGTACAACAAATAGTGCAAATATTACGTATTGTGGCAGTGCTGATTTCACTGTGTCTATATACACTGAGTCTCACCACAGGTGGTGGAACAGTACAGAGAGAGTGGTGGTGTTCTCCAAAGTCTGCAGGGCCACTCCAGGATGGATCCATTCTCTGCCCTTCTTCCCTGTTTCCCCCAGAGTATTTTGCCTAGTGCATTTACACCTCAGTATTTGTATATTCAGGCTCAAGGGGAGGCATAGGGTTGGCATTGGAATCCACAGTACAAACCAGGGCTGGACTGGAAACACAAAGCAGCCCTTGCAATGTTGACAGACCACCCCCCCCTGCTGCTTTTGCTACCGGAGGCCGATACAGCAGCATCACTGCAAAGCCAGTCCGCAGAAACTAAAACGGCCCCCACCGCTGCAAAATCAGCCCCCACCCTTCCAGCCTCCAGGGGAAACGCCCAAAGCTTGCTATGGCCAGTCCCCCTGGTAGGAACTCCTGAGGGTTCAAAATCTGCTAAAAATGGTAACTTGTGTTGCTGCGAAGTGGACGGCCCTTTGCAAAGGTTGACTGATCACCTTTCTCACTGCTGCATTTGTATGTTGCACTGTTACTAATATGGCAAAATCTTTCCAGAGACTGTTAACATGAGTAAAAATGTCAAAATTATAAA
Organism: Triturus cristatus; assembly: GCF_964204655.1. Taxonomy (NCBI): domain Eukaryota; kingdom Metazoa; phylum Chordata; class Amphibia; order Caudata; family Salamandridae; genus Triturus; species Triturus cristatus. The sequence continues at coordinate 1,151,322,164 of NC_140585.1, forward strand.
GGATCAGAAAATATACTGCATTATGCTGCAGCCACCTTTTTTGCTGCATAATTTAGTCAACACTGCAGCATAATTTTGTCCATCTTTACTGCATAACTCCAGTGGCCCCAAAACAGGCAGCACATGTTAAAAGTGCTTGTGCATGAAGCAGAGAGGCTGTGAAGTTTGCAGACTTATTTTGGTGTGCATGCAAATCCTGCATTGCAGCTCCCTGGTGAGGTGCAGCTACTACTGCTGAAACAAGGCCCATGGAGGTACGAATGGGTGAGGCAGACTGGCCTCCAGGGCAGGGTCGGCTTTAGCGCTAGTGGCGCCCTGTGCCACAATGTTTGTTGGTGCCCCAAAGACCACCTCTGCCACGGATTCCCTCCCTATCACCCTTTAACAGTGCCCCATAAGTATCCATAACCACACTTTCTCTCAGATGCATTTAATTTGATTTACAGCGCCACTCATACCAGCGTAGGGTGTCAGAGCACTGTACATCACACACAGTACACAGAGATGATCAATTATACGTGTGTACTGTAACATCACTGTATAGGAAATGTTACATAAGACGAAGGACTACAAGGTGTAGGAGTCACCGGATCCGGGAGCCCTGAGTAGGTGTTACACGGGTGCTGCGACCAGATCAAAAATTGTGATTTAAGGAGCGCACTCCTCCCCTTTCCTGAGCAGCATCCATTACTCAGCCATTACTCAGCCATAGTGTTTTTTGCTGCGGTGTCCGCCATTGTGCAGACACCTCTTCCACACACCTTAGCGAGTGTGTAGGTAACTAAATCCTTTTTACTTTTTCACTAATCACGTGGCACTCCTCACTTTGCCACTCACTTCACACACTGGTCCTGACGAAAGCCCCCGACACTCCTAAGTGGGCTGAAACATGTAGACCTACCACACATACAACTATTAGAAACTAATCTCTTTCGTAGTTGCACCACATAGTCTGATTTTAATATATCCTGAGCCGCCAATAATAAACTTACCTCGGCAAGGACTCTCAGAGATATTTTTAAGCCTTCACGACATCACATTTCTGCACCACACCAGCTCCGCTGTAGTCAGGCGTCGCAGCACAACCGGGAGGCACTCGGCCACCCGGTTGGGGCCCCTATGATGAAGCATGACACCAACCAGGTTGGTGTGTGAGGGGCCTTTTAACTAACCTAGTGGGTTCCCTATCACTGCTTCTCAGTGAGTGTACCAACACCCTCGGGTTCGTCCAGCTTTGATAAAACTGATCTATACCACAGGGGATACGGACGTACCCCATGTCTCCCTAGCTCTCCCATTGATCTCTACATGACATTCATTGTAGCCAGAGGCAGCTACCAACCACAGGTAATCTAACAGAGAGGTAAACTAGATTATTCAAGATCACACAGGCTGTCGGCGAGGAGCTGGGTAGCCTCCAAATCAGCACACACGGTGATTTTGTGAGAGCCTGGCCTTGACTTGAGACCGATAGCTGTTTACCGCACACCATTGTCCCCTCCTTCTCCCCTCCCCGGTACCTGGTTGATTAATGGTGATTTATTGCTGACAAATTTATAGACCAGTCATGGAAAATTATGTCACGAGAGAACAGTCTCGGCAAACATTGGTATTTATTACCACAATGACAACATCATATATGCGAAGGTACTATTCAGCGTTGAGTCACATGTGCTTAGTTTAGTGCACAAAATCTCATTGCAAACACAAATGGCAGCATGTGTTCTATATGAGCTGACGACTCACAAAGCATTCACTGCTGCAGTGTGTCAACAATATCTTGTTGAAAACTGTCTTACAGCCACACAGAATGGAAGGTGTACACAGTCTTCACCCTTTACTCTTTCCGGCACGACTGCTCCTCCCTGTCTGGTAAAGCTGATATAAACTGGTTCACAATTCCATGCATTAATTCACCATGTTAAAAATAAATTCAAACAATGTTAAAATAGCTCAATTTGAAATACCATGCCCAAGCCTTTGCAGAGTTCTCCACATGAACAAATGGCCAGCACTTTTCTTTGGAAATGATGGCAACCGTAGTTGAACAAAGGCATCATATTAAACTGCTGCTACAAGAATTAAAATGGAAAGAACACAGAAAATAATCAACATTCCCAAGTTATAAAACTGCATATTAAACTGCTGCTACAAGAATGAAAACAGAAAAAAACACCGAAAAAACCCAACATTGCAATGTCACAAAAATGCATATGAAACTGCTGCTAAAAGAATGAAAATGGAAAGCACACTGAAAATAAACATTTGAAAGTGAACTGGAGCCTTTGCCCCAACCCTGAAGTTTATATTGAAGTACATTTCAGCTTCCAGACCACATGTGATACCTAGATGTTTGATCGGCACAAATCAATTAAAAACAAGTTATACATTTGATGTTAAAATTTGCTGTGAGGAAGCCAGTAGGGAGATTCAGGAAGTAAATGTGGTGTATCCTAATCTGTTCCAAATTAAGACAATTTAGTGGGCAACATAATAGTACCATCATAACCCACACCGCTCCATTGCGGTGCTGCTTATTTGAGCAAAAACTGCACAACCAAATGTGTTTAATAATATTGGAGTTGTGTAGGCTTTACCATGTATTATTTTGATGCTGTAAAAATATTGGGCTTTGTCAATTATTGAAAAAAATCTATTCTCCGTTGAGACAAATAACATGAACATTGACACTTTCATTTACCCATGCTGCCTGAATCTTTCTCTGCAGTAATATTTAAACAAATGTAAAAGCAATGATGTTTCAGACATCAACTTTGTCATCTTCAGTAGTCCATTCACTGCACTTATCTTACAAACAAGTTAGTCTCTTAGTTGAAAAGTAAAAAAATATATATGTATATCTTCATTTTGCTTAGTTAACATCTTTCCAAGCATTTCACTGTGATTGTCCATTGTCAGCAGCATCAAGCCCCACACGGACGCGCCGTGTTTAAAGACAAACATTCTCTCTTCCATTGTGTTTCTCTGGAGCAATAAATGAAATCGAGCACAGAGTTCAGGCAGCACAAATAAATAAACACACATGCAGGAAAGAATAAAAACGGACAGAACACAGAAAATAAAATTTAACCAGAGCCTTTGTCCAAATCCCCTCATGGCTCAATCAGGGAAACAAATAAGGATCTGTGTGTGTGCGCAAGATAGTTTCAGTGTATGTCTGCAGTGGGGAAGAGGCAGGTTACCTAATTAATCTGGGAAGCTCTGTGTTGCCTTGGAAATCAACCAGAAGTAACAAGGAAATCCTAATGAAGAGGCAGCAACGAGCCACAAAGCAGGACACAAGGTGAAAGTAGCGATGTCCAAGGAAAGGCAGCAGTGACGGCGTGGAATATTGCAGAACTCCCTCGAAGTACAGGCTGCATTGCAAAGGTTCTGGTCCATCTTTATGGACAAAGTTTGCGGGCATTTCCTGGTATGCATGCTGCAGTCTCTCTGATTGGATGACAGGTATTGATGATGTAGCCACATTATGATGAGCTTATTTTACCTAGTCCTCCAATCAGAGAGCCTCATGAGATGCAAGTATTTCTAATGCAAAACGGAGAGGAAACGTTTTGGATTTGAGGCAGACGTGAGGCTGGTGAATGCAAGACCCCAATCTGATGACTCCACGCCCCCCCTGGGATTGAGCCCCATAGATTGAAGACCTCTGCTCTAGGGTGTCCGCAAGACTGGAGGTGAACTTCAGTATGGATTGTGGTAGACAGGCCTTCAAGGTTAACCCAATGCTTTCCGCTGCTAAGGTCCATCTGCTGATGCTAAGACACCAGGGCTTCTAATGTCTAGCGGGCGTTCAAAGGTCTAGCATGGGAGTGTGCTCTCTCAGGTGAGTGGTCTGGTGGACTGGCCAAGAAGGCTGACCCTGGTTCCCCAATTCCAAATTCGGCAGTTCTGACCATAGGGCCACATCCGCTCTCCCATGGAACACCATACTGCCCCACTGAGAGAAACTCACACTGCCTTCAGCTACAACTCAATTGTACCCCACTATAAACACCTGGATGTGACTCAGTTCAAATTATACACTAGACAAGGGTATTATGCTGCCTGAAAAAAAAGTAACAACATCCTGGAAAAAAGTTAACACTCATAGGGAATGCAAGATTAAGTAAAGCATGTGAAATGTAAGCAGAAACAACATGGTTATCTTAACACTTTTACACTCACTATAAAAAATCAGCGAGTATTTTGCCTGAAAATTTAAGGACATGACCACAGGGCCTGGAAGGGATCCATTTCAATGTCTTATGCTTATATCCTTTCAAAACGTTAGCAGTATGGTTTAAAAAGACCACATCCGTGAACACAGAGCCGCGGGACACATTTGTTTTTACAAATCCACCCATCAATCAGGCATTGCAGTACCTCCTGGAAAGGTGCACTTTCCCACCTGGGGAAAACAATGCTGTTCAAAGAAAACAAAAGTAGCGCTTCACAGGCAAACTCTATAAAGTGATGCTATTGTGTTTGGGTGTGAGTAAAATCAACCTGGCCATTTTGCGACCACTCTGTCTTGCTTTATTTATTTTTCATATTTTGAACCTTTTATTTCTGAGGCTGCACTCTGGAATAGAAAAATGTCAGAAAAAGAAGATATTTCCAGTAAAAGTGTTTTTCTTTTTTGGATCCATTTCACAGGGGAACAAATAAAGGAAAGGAGGAAAGAGTGGGTGAGAACCGGTTCTTGAAGTTACGGTTTTCAGTAAGTGAGGAGGAGCTAGACAGATAGAGAGGGAATAAGAGGAAGAAAGAGGGAGGGGGAAGCTGTCAGCGGCATAGCAGAATTGGTCACTGTCTTTGTCTTCTCTGGGCAACAAGGAAAAGACAGACTACTTTTCCTTCTCTGCCCACCCTTCCGTCCCCTAACGGCCACAAACGCCAAGCCTTATCTGTAGTCCTTGGCTATATCTGCCGTCCTGGGACGCATGTTTAAAGTAAAAAAAAAAAGTAGGGTAACGGAAGCTATTGATTCCGTATTCCACTTTCCACTTCTCTTTCTCAACGTGGTACTGTTTCTCTTTTTATGCCACCTTTGTATAAACTGTATTATAAGTTGTATAAATTGTGGTGTGCTCTTACGCACTTTTGGACCTCGTGCTTAAATAACATATTAAAATAAAAAGTAAAAATAAAAAATCGCGTCAGTCTTATTGACTGCCAGATGATTATTTGTACAGTAGGATACAAAACTATCAGATCTGCGCTGCATTCTAACTATCGATTGTGAAAAGGAAAATTATACTAAATACCAGTATTTTGCCCATGTTACCTAAAAGTTGCCCTGTGCGGCGTCCATAATGAAATATGGGCTAATGGGATGAGGGACCCTCCAAGTGAAAACCGAGTTCTGTAGATTAAGTTTAAGCAGGGTGGTTTTCATAAATGGCCACAAGATGGCGCCAAATACTAAATTATAGATTTACTTGCAGAACGGACTACAAACCTTTTCTTGAGTTGTTCAGTATGAAGGGTGGTGCTGCAAATGCTACACCCAGGATTGCCAAATGGTGCTCTGGAGGAAAGTGAATGGAGGGATGAGGTACAAAAAGACTAGGGGGCATATCTACAAGGCGGCGATATAAAATTATCGCCGCTTTTGCGGCCGTTTTCGGCCTAAAAGCGGCGATAATTTTATCGCTATATTAGCAAGGTCACGCTATCGCGTGAAACCTTGCCTTAGCGCCTGAATACCTAACGCCCATCTTTGCATCTCTAATTTGATGCAAAGTGGGCGTTCCTCCCCAGGATAACGGGAGAAATGTCGCTAAGCGAGATTTCTCCTATTATCAAGCCTCACGCAAAGCAGCATAGCGACAAGAAAAGTAGCGATAACCTCTGTTATCGCTACTTTCCTTACGCCTGCTTTGAAACTGATTTACCCATGATATCCTTTGGAAGGTGGATATCATGGCTAAGTATGTGAGGCCTTATCAGCAAGCTATTGCCAAACTTCATGGGATTATTGCTTGGTTTCCAGCGATAATCTCACGTTTGGCAGTTAGCGCTAGGATTTTTATCGCTTTTGAGATAAGCATTGCTAATAGCACGCTATCTCAGTGATAAAAATCCACGCTAGCCGGCGATAATTATCCTAGCGCTAAGTGCGCTTAGCGATAATTATCGCCGGTTGTTTCTGATATGCCCCACCGTGCTCAGCAAACAAATGTCTTGGGTTGTGCAAGGTTGGCTTAACTCCAAGAAATTAAACACGTCGGGGCATATTATCAAGCCAGGCGATAAAATTATCGCTGCTTTAGCGGCAGAAAACTGCCTCAATTGGAATTCCATAGAGCATATCATCAAGCCCATTATCGCCGTTTTAGCGGCAGTTTTCTGCCGCTAAAGCGGCGATAATTTTATCGCCTGTCTTGATAATATGCCCCGGATTTCTTTCCATATGCTAAAGTTGCCTCAGAACTGACACGTGAGAAAGAGCTTGTATGCAGACTAGGACAACTGTTTGTACCTGGCACTATGAGAAGAGGATATTAGAGTTAGCACGAGAAGGTCACATAGGAGTACAGACAATGAAACGTAGAGTACATGGCCGGACTGGGAACCAAAACCGTCCCTGGCAAACAGCTTGGCCGGCTCCGGGGTGTGGGTGTGCTAATTGGAAGCACCACTACCGTCCCACCGCTGCAGCTTTTGTTACAGTGGCCGATATTGCAGCTGCAGACCGGCCCCCGGTAACAAAAACGGCCTCCCAGGGGTCCAAAACAGGCCCCCACCCTGATGGACCACTGGGGAAACGCCCGGTGCCTACTATGGCCAGTCCGGCCCTGGTGGAGTACAAGAAGATTTCTGCTGGCCTGGTAATGACAAGGCTGTAGAATACTTTGTAAGGGATTGTGGTCCTTGTATTATGAGTGATAAGAGTAAGGTGACCCAACCTTCTCCGGTTAATCCTGTGAATGCACCTTTGGTGTCTCAGACAATATTGTTCTTGGAGATTGCTGGCCCCATAAAGGTTTTGGGGGAAGATTCTAAATTCACGTTTGTCTTGATGGATTACACGTCCACGTGTCCAGAAGTTAGTTTTGTTAGTAATATTAACACTACTCATTCAGTTATTACATACAGCTCCAGTTCTGGTTGCTAAAGTTACTGCAAATGAAGTGCAGACCAGAGATGGGAAGGTTTGGAATAAAAACAGTATAGCTGTTATTCCTGAAAGAAAAGGTTACTTTATGTGTACTCAATTGAGTGGGACATCATAGCAAGTGTATATGAACGAACTCTGTTTAAACCAACAATTGGATGAAAGGTGTAAACCAGTTTGGTGCAAAGATCACATCGTTGGCTAAGTCATTTTTGTCTTTAATGTCAGCCCAGTTATTTTCTTAGTAGATTCAATTTTCACCCATTTGTATATATGTTTTGTTTAACTTTTTGTTAATAATTTTGTATGGGGGACGATGTGTTGTGATTTTAGCTTGGGGTGGAATATTGAAGTAGGGATTTGAAAATGGATGATTGGGAATGGGGAATTCTCTGGTGGGCGGTTGGTGGAGTGATCACACAGTAATGGGCTGGTGGTATTTTACCTCTATGTGACTTGATGAATAAACCACTCACCAACCTCCTATGCAGACTCTTTCCATTTTATAGAAAGTGTAGAGAGTTTGGGGAGCATCGGAGGGAGGCCTGCTCAGTCTGAAAAAGAGCTAAGTGTTATCAGCTGATGTAGAAATTTGCAGACCACAGGAGCGAATCAATTCTGTGACCAGCTGCAGATAGATGTTAAACTGGTATGGCAATAAGGATGAATCCTGTGGGACCCCCACACTTGTCAGAGAAAGCTTTTGAGGTATGGCAGCTCATCAGTATTTTTTGTGAGTGATTGAGACCAGAAAATCTCAAGGTCATGCAGGACTATGTCTGAGACCTTATTTAGGAGGATGGTGTGGGTGACAGTCTCAAATGGAACTGTAAGCTCCAGCAACATCAGTGCTAGTGAAGCCCAATTCTCCACTAGAACATTGACTCTATCCATCTGCTCATCCAATTCAACAATTTATTCATCTGTCCACTTATTATTGAATCCATACTCACAACCTTGCTTCCACCCATCCATCCATCCATCCATCCATCCATCCATCCATCCATCCATCCATCCATCCATCCATCCATCCATCCATCCATCCATCCATCCATCCATCCATCCATCCATCCATCCATCCATCCATCCATCCATCCATCCATCAAGTCACCATTCTATCCATTCCTACCACCATTTCATCTATCTGCTCATATACCCTACCATTGGCTCATCCACCCTTTCACTGTTCCATCCACCTACCCAGGGTACCTTTCACTGTTATATCTAACCATCCATCCATCCATCGCCCACCAATTATTTTTCCACCCATTCTCTCGTCCATCTAATCACCCATCATCCTTCCTTGCATCTTTCCTTCCACCAATCCTGCCTTTTTCACATTTCAACATCTATCCATCCATAAACCCATCCATCCTTTGACTCATCTATCCATGGAACTTCCATTCATCCATCCTTTCACCCTGTCATTCATATTTTCATCTTTTCAACATTACAACTGTCTATCTTTACCTTTCTTTCACCCATCAGTTGGGTCATTTATAGATAATTGAGGCTTGAGCCGAGAGCAGGATAGCGCTTTTCTATTCAATTACTGAATTGCATGTTATGTGGTAACTGTCTGCATTCCTGTGCTATTTTAACTTTTTAACTGTTCATACGCGTACTTTGCACTCCTGCTGTATTTGCACACCAGTTTTAAGACTGCCAATTTTTTTAGCCATTGGGTCATTTATAGATAATTTAGTCTCCTACTAACCTGCCCGCAGCTGCCCCAGTCCCGAACAGGTGTTTTTCCTGTGGATCGGGCTTTCTGGGTCGCGGCGGCCATTTTCTGGTGGGAAGTCGGTGTGGGCGGTCTACTTGGGCTGAAGACTATTTCTATGGCACTGAAGCGGTCGCGCAGCGTCCACTAGCTCTTGAGGCTTGAGCCGAGAGCAGGATAGCGCTTTTCTATTCAATTACTGAATTGCATGTTATGTGGTAACTGTCTGCATTCCTGTGCTATTTTAACTTTTTAACTGTTCATACGCGTACTTTGCACTCCTGCTGTATTTGCACACCAGTTTTAAGACTGCCAATTTTTTTAGCCATTGGGTCATTTATAGATAATTTAGTCTCCTACTAACCTGCCCGCAGCCGCCCCAGTCCCGAACAGGTGTTTTTCCTGTGGATCGGGCTTTCTGGGTCGCGGCGGCCATTTTCTGGTGGGAAGTCTGTGTGGGCGGTCTACTTGGGCTGAAGACTATTTCTATGGCACTGAAGCGGTCGCGCGCAGCGGACGCGCGCAGCGGGCGCGCCGCTGGCACGCCGAAGGCGCGCCTAAGGCAAGCCCGTCTGCGCCCGTCCGCGCTCGACCCGTGCTCAGTGCCAGGCATGCTGCTCGACAACCCTCCCAACCGATTAGGCCCTGGACTCGAGACCAGCTGCTCGCCTTGTCACAGCCTCAATGTTCCGCGCCTATGCGTTGCGCTCTAGACACCATATCATTTGCAGGCAGAGGACATGTAGAGTTTCATTGTGAGTCTTGCAATTTCGAGTTTGATAGATGTGTCAGGAAGGAGGCCAGGACCCGTGAAAGGGATATGGAACTGCCTCGTGCTGTTTTTCCACACAATCGGAAGGACGATCAGCAGATTAGGGCCAGTCTGATTAACTGTAGATCCCTCCCAAAACACGCTGCAGACATCTGGCTTTTATTGAACACCCATGATTGGGACATACTGTTCGTGACAGAAACGTGGCTGAGAGAGTGTTCCAACCCTGATATTAGCTTAGCGGTCCCTATGGGCTATAGGCTGTGTAATGTAAACAGGAGGGACAATAGGTTGGGAGGAGGGCTCGCTATAATCTTAAGGGAAGAGTGGGATATGAACTACATGAAAATGGAAGGCCTGGGACCTATTGAAGCCATGGCTTTTCACATTAAATTCTCCAGCAAGGCCTCGATGGCGGGATTACTGGTGTACAGACCCCCTAATACATTGGCCACCTATTGGCCAGCGTTATTTGACTGCATTGCTAACCTGTCTTTACGCTATTCTAACTTCACCGTTCTTGGTGATTTTAATGTCCATATGGACAATGCCAGCTGCCCTCTAGCCAACCAATTAGAAGACTCCCTAAGTAGTCTTAACTTAGCGCAAAAAATATCTTCTCCTACTCACGCAGCTGGCCATACCTTAGACCTTCTCTTCACCAATGATCCCCTTCTTACAGTGGAAGAGTTGTTTCCGGTTACATGGTCTGACCATATGATGGTCCTGTTCAGGCTGAGTCGTAGGTGTGAGAACAATCTCAGTAAACCTATGACAGAAAACAGGAGGAACTGGAAGAAAGTTACGCTGCAATCCATGAGAGAAGAACTCGATAAGACCTCCCCTACTCTGTCTGGGAATCCTAATTGGGATACCTCCCTTGTTAGTACATGGATTAGGGAAGCCTTAGACAAATCGGCTCCGATTAAACCTTGCAAGGTGGTTAGGAATAAACCATCTGCACCCTGGTTCAATACGGAGCTCCGTTGCGGAAAGAGCCAATGTAAGAGACTTGAGCGTATCTGGAGAAAGAACCATGAATCCACGGCAAAAGAAGTTTATAAAACAGCCCTAAAAAAATTCCATGCACTAAAACGTAAGGTGATGAGAGATTACATGGCTAAACAAATTTTGAACACAGACAATCCATCCAGAGAGATTTTCAGGATAGTGGAGGGCTTTCTGAAACCTACAGCCATGAAGAGTACTATAGCACCTTCCCTGGATCTCTGTGAGCAATTGGCCACTTTTTTTCAAGACAAAATTTTGACTATCTATTCCACCTTTCCCTCAACCGGTTTTCGTGATCTACCTCTGACAAGTACTGCAGTCAACTGGACATCCTTTCGCAGATTTGAGAAGGCAGCCTCTCTGAAGGAACTTTTGGAAATTAAGTCTGGCTCCCCTCTGGATCCCTGCCCGGCCAGAGTGTTTAAACTCCTAGCTCCTCTTCTCAATGATACCTTGAATTCACTTTGGAACTCTTCCTTGGAAACTGGTATCGTTCCATCTGAATGGAAAAAGGCATTGGTCCGTCCAATTCTTAAAAAAGAGGGTGCTGACCCTTCAGAACTCAAACATTTCAGGCCTATATCATTACTGCCAGCCCCTGCAAAAATCCTTGAAAAAGAAGTCCAGAGACAACTCTCGGACTTCCTTGAATCCAACAATCACCTCCATGATTCACAATCAGGATTTAGGGCTGGATATAGCACGGAAACTGCCCTACTGGAAGTCACTGAGTCGATCCGTGAAACCCTGGATCAAGGCAGATGTGCAATGCTGGTACTGTTGGATCTATCTGCAGCGTTTGACACGGTCTCCCACGAGATCCTCCTATACAGATTAATCCAGATAGGAGTGACGGGGACCGTGTTGAATTGGTTTCAGTCTTTCTTGGAAGGGAGGTCACAACAGGTTACTCTACACCCCCATGTTTCTAGTTCCAGATCTTTGGCGCAGGGGGTGCCACAGGGCTCGGCATTGAGCCCGACGCTCTTTAATGTCTATCTCGCTCCCCTTGCTGCCACCATTGAGAAATGGGGTGTGCGAGTTGTCTCGTATGCAGACGACACGCAGCTGATTTTCTCCTTTAAGGAAAATAGTGACACAGCTTTTACCAACTTTAAGCAATGCCTATTAAATATCTCCTCCTGGATGACTGAAAATTGTCTTAAGCTAAATGCTGATAAGACGGAGGTCCTATTCTTTAATCAACCCTCTCCTCCCCGGACGGAGCTGTGGTGGCCTGCAGAACTGAACCCGCCCCCGATACCGGTAACGGCGGCTAGGAACCTAGGCATCAGGTTTGACTCGCAACTGTCTGGCAAGGCTCAAGTCATGCACATCTCTTCCCAATGCTTTTGGAGATTGAAGACACTTAGAAGATTCTTACGCTTCCTTCCTATGAATTGTAGGAAGGCAGTGGTGCATGCCCAGGTGGGCGTGCGTTCTCAGTGAAAACTGCAATGCTATGGAACACCCTACCAAATGATCTTAGACAGCTGGAGAGGGAACTGCCATTCAGAAAGGCCCTCAAGACTTGGTTGTTCAGAATGCCTTAGAGACCGCTGCTATCCTCCTCTCGCTCTATCCCTTGTACCTGTAGGACGCTAGCGCCGGGACACTTCCGTTGGAAGTAGCTGTCGCGCTCTATAAATATATAAATAAATAAAGAAATCAGTTCATTTAATCATCCATCCTTCCACCTTTCCATCTTTCTATACTTCAACCTTCCATCCATTCACCTTCCTTTCCTGCCTTTTACCCTTCCTTCCGCTATTCCTCTTAGCATACCACCTTCCTTTCTGTCATCCCTCCTCCTTCCCTTAGACCCTTGGTTTCACCATTTCTTTACACTTTCTTTCTCGAATACTTTTTTTTCTTTCTTGTCCTTCCCTATCCCATCTTCTCTTTTTATTTTCCTCTTTTGCTGTCCTGTTCCCCCATTTTAATGTTTTCTCTTTGTTTTTATATTCCTAGCTCTTGCCCCTCCAACTATGAGCCCTGTTATATTATCCCTTTACAATTTTACTTATGGCCCAGAAAGCACTAGTCATTTTGTTTTAACATGACCTGACGTAAAGCTGGACTGGCCACAGGAAGAACCACAGTAGGCTGAGGACCAGACAAGGTGCTGCCTTTGGGGAGGAAGAGAGAAGGTGCATGGACAAGTCATTAGCTATTAGTTGCCTAAGCCCATCGGCTTAAGACCAACCTCCTGCCCCCTCCCTACTTAATCCCATCTTGTGTCTTAACCCTGGCTGCTGCAGGTTCCAGAACATACACAATTCTACAGTTGATGCGTGGCTGGCTACATTGAAATTGTGATCTCAGTGGCAGTGTCCTACAACGTATTTTGCAATTCATCCAGCGGTTCAAGTTTGTATGGGAACTATGATTCTGAGTTCAAATGGAGGCAGGGGAGTTTGGGGGAAGGCCAGAGAAGCAAATAAAAAGTACAAATTATCCTGCAAGAATTTTTTGCCTGTTCCCTTTGTAAATGTAGTGAAAAAAACGCAGGTTTCAGGGACGTTATAGTTAGGCTGACATTTTACAAAACCAGAGAAATTCAGCCGTTAAAGTTAGCTGAGCTAACTATAACGTCCCCGCAATGCATTGTTGATGACATCACAAATGACATCACTCATGACATGGTAAGTGACATCACTTATGACATCACTTATGACATCTCGAATGACATTACTGATGACATCACTGATGACATCATCCAGTGACTGAGTGTTTCTAAAAAGTTTAAGAAAGTTAAATAAATATACACTAAGGTGTATTGAAGAATGAGTGGCTCTATGAGTGTCTGAATGGATGATTTAGTGGATGCGTGACTGAATGTATAAGTGTTAGACTTGGCATCTTTTGGAGTGTTTCCCCTGAGTTTTTGTTTTCTGATCTCCCGGTTTTGAGACTGTTTTTGCTGGCCTAATGTTTCTGCGCACTTTTCTCACTGCTGATCAGTGGTAAAGTGCAAGTGCTCCTGTGGTAAATTGTGTTATGGATTGGTGTTTCCATGATTGGATATTGGATTTACTTGTTAGTCCCTAGTAAAGTGCACTGAGTGTGCCAGGGCCTTTGAATCAAATGCTACTAGGGGGCCTGCAGCACTGATTGTCCCACCCACGTGAGTAGCCCTGAAAAGGTAACTCAGACCCGCCATTGCGAAGTCTGCGCGCAGTTTGTAACTGCCATGTCGACTTTGCCTGTGCACACACTTGCCAGTCCCTCACCTTCCCTTTTCTTACATGTCAGCCACCCCTAAGGTAGGTCCAAGGTACCCCTGTGGGCCGGGTGCAGTGTAGGTGAAAGGTAGGACATGCCCTGGTGTGTGTGGCATGTTCTGATAGCGAGTTATGACCAATTTCGTTTTTCGCTATTGCAAGGCTACCTGTTCCCCATAGGACCGAATGGGGAGTTTGTTTATAACATCTTATAAACATAACTGGCCCAGGAAATTAGGTAGGAAAATAAAGTTTAGTATGCCTGAACTCAGAATCTAAAGATGCATATTTTAGTGAAGGTGATTTTTACATTCTGTGTTTGAAAATACCACTTTTGGAAAGTAGGTATTTTCTTGCTCAGTCATCCCGTGTGCCTCTGCTGGAATGTGGATTGCCTGTCTGGGTTTTGGATGACAGAAGGCTGGAGAGCAGGAGTGGCTCCAGACAGTCTAGGTGGGTCAGGAAAGGGCTGATTAGACCTGGGCTGCAATTGGGGAAGGGGGAGGAGATTTTCTTGCACCTCAAAGGGCCTGGTCTGCCTCTGACCATGCCGTCTCCACCTCCTGCCAGGAAGTCACACCAGAGAAGGCAGAACTGGTTCTGGCTGGGCACAGCCACTCTCTGCCTAAGAGATCAAAGGATTTGGGGATATAAATATTGGGGCCCAGACCCCTGAACTCTAGAACTCTTTTGGATCAAGAACACTGCCAAGAAGAAGAGCTGGAGAAGCTGTGAGGAGTAACTACCATGTTGCTGTGTGCTTTGCTGTGTTGGCCTGCAGGGGCTGCTTCTGTTTTGGGCAGGGAAAGGACTGGACTGAACTTTCTGCATTCTACTTTTGTGAGTTTTTCCAAGGGCTTGAGGTTGAGCTTGTCCCCTGTTCAAGAAGTCTCAGGAACAGCAAAGACTTCAAGCTCGTCTGCCCTCAGCACTGGGGACTGTGTGTTTTGTGCTGCAACAGAGGAAAAAGCAACCGGACGCTGTCTATGATGCTGCTGCCGACGCCGCTGCCGACTCCGTTTCCTGAAGGCACCGCAGAGGGCACCGCTGCAACCCCGCACTGCAGCCTTGGCCTACCGATGCTGGCGCCATCGACTCCAGACGACAGCGCTCCAGCAACGATGACACCGCTGCTTGCACCGCGACAAGCACCGCATTCACTTCGCACCCCGACCCTGGTCTCACCGATGACGCCATCTGAAACCGCCACCGAACCGCTGCTCGCACCGTGACCTGAGGGCACCGCATGCTGCACCGCTGCACTTCGCCCCGCAGCACCCGATGCTTGCCGACACCAGCGCTCCTGACTTCAACAGAGAGGAGTTTGATCTGCAACGCGTGTGACTTCGAGGGCCCCGACGAAACCTGCACCGACCTCCGGAACCGACGCCTGGAGACGCCGTGCTTTCGGAAGCTCAACAAGAGGTCGTCGACGCCCTGCATTTCTAAAAGGTACTGTTTGCAGGTCTTCCCAACACCGTAGCTGGACCGCGACGCCGTGGTCAGCCAGAACTGTTTGGATTTGTTTGTTCACAGCGCCGTGATAGCCCCGGGGGCAGCTATCTACTTCAAGGAACTGTTTTTCAAGCTTATTTTGATAACTGAAGATTTCTAAGTACCGTATTGTGGATTTTTATCGTCTTTGGTCTTGTCTTAAGTATATCAAAATATTGGATATTTTTCGAAACTGGTGTGGTGTCCTTTTGTAGTGCTTACACTGTATTACTGTTGGTTATGTGCAAATGCTTTACACACTGCCTCTAAGATAAGCCTGACTGCTCGTACCAAGCTACCGAGGGGGTGAGCAGGAGTTATTTTAGGAGTGTAATTCCCTTATCCTGACTAGAGTGGTGGTTTCTGCCTGGCTTTGGCACATGCCCTAGCCTACTAAAAATCCCATTTCTAACAATAAGTGAGTGATTACGCGTGTCTTAGTGAATGCATGGGTGAATGACTAATCTATGGGAATGTCTGTATTAGTCTGTCAGTTGGTGTGTAAGTGGCTGCATGGGTTTCTTGAGTAGCTACATGAGTGTCTATATGGGTTAATGATTGGTTGTCTGAGTACCTGTATGGGTGCCTGAGTGTCTGTGTGTGTGGGTGGGGCTTTGTGACTCCCTGCATGGATATATGAGTGGGGATTAACTGGGTGTATGGGTTCATGAGTGCATCTGCGAGGGGCTGTATTGTTGAGTGAGTGTGCATATGACTGTGTTGGTGAGTGAATGGATGTCTCAGTGGTATATTTGTGAGTAACTACATATGTGTTGGCGTATATAAGGGACTATATGTGAGAGTGAGTGATTGTAAAAGTGGCTGTATGGATAAGTGTGTGCTTGTGTCAGTGATTGTATAAGAGAGTAAACATGTGTTAGTATCTGTTTGAATAAATGAGGTGGTGTGTGTATAACTATATAGGTGAGTAAATGGCAGTGTGATTCATTCTTTGGGTGACTAACTAGGTGTGTGAGTAACTCTATGGGTGAGTGATGGTGTGCGAGTGTCTGTATGGGTATATGAGTGCATATATCAGTGGCTGTATTGAGTGACTGCATGAATGAGTGACTGTATGCGTGAGTGAGTGGATGTGTGTGTAGACCTATTAATCAGTGAGTGGGTATGTACTAACTGATATTGGCGTGTCAATGGTTTTGAGGATGGTAGTCTGTATTTTAGAGTTGTGTATGAAAGGTTATATTAGGGTGTGAGGAGGTGCATCAGATATTAAGTGGATGATGTCATCAGTGATGTCATTTGAGATGTCATCAGTGATGTCACTGACCATGTCATGGGTGATGTAATGTGTGATTTCATCAGCAGTGCATTTCGGGGGAGCGAGTTATAGTTAGCTCAGCTAACTATAACGGCTACATTTCTCTGGTTTTGTACGAGTGAAATGTCAGCCTAACTATAATGTCCCTGAAACCTGTGGTTTTTTCACAGAATTTCTAAGATTTTTTAAATGCTAATCCCTAACTATAACGCCCCGGAAACCGGTGTTTTTTTCAGTGAATTTCTAAGGTTTTTTAAATGCTAATTTCTAACTATGCCTACATAGGTAGAACATGTACAGAAAGAGGAAGAAAGGGGCAGAAAGAAGCAAGAGAAGTGCAGAAAGAAGCAACAGAGGGGCAGAAAGAGGCCTACTTCAACTGTACATTACCACACGCTCATGCAAAGTAGCCTAATCACTAATCCTTCTCTCAAAATGTATTAAACCTCACTTTTCTCTTCAAGGTTCACTATTCATCGACTGCTCAGAATGTTAGGCCTACCAAATATAAAACAGCAATCCTAACAATATCACTGTTGTAAGTCTGACCAAGTTTGTGAAGGTATGCATGCATGTGTCAGTGCTTTTACCTAGTGATATGTTACATAAAAATAAACATAGAAATACTTGAATACCTGTGTTTTAAACAGCATACTCTGTAAATTTGTGTAACAAAGGTGTATGCATTTCTTTCTGCTCACAATACAGTGCACAGTGGTATTCAATAATATATTTGTGGGACTCTATAACACCAATATACATAAGACATGTCTGCCTGTGCAACCGAATGACAGAGCAGAACTAAGAAGATTTGACCATCTATAAAGAAAAGCTACCCGCTTTTTAAGCAACCATCTTCAGATGCATAAAACATGTGAGAATACATGCGCAAGTTGACATATACCTCAGTCACGAGAGCACGCAGACCTTTGAACATGACAGCTTACACTTCCCATTTGAATTTAGAAACAGCGAGAGAAGTACAGAAAGAAGCAAGAGAATTGCAGAAAAAATAATAGAGTTGCAGAAAGAGTAAGAAATGTGCAGAAAGAGGCAAGAGAAGTACAGAAACAGGCAAAGGAGGTGCATAAAGAGGGAACAGGGGTGCAGACAGAGGCAAGAGGGGTCCAGAAAGAGGGAAGAGGGGTACAGAAAGAGGCAAGAGGGTTTCAGAAATTTCCAAGAGAGGTGCAGAAAGAAGCAAGAGAGGTGCAGAAAGAAGCAAGAGAGGTTCAGAAAGAGGCAAGAAAGGTGCAGAAAGAGAAGAGGCAAGAGATGTGCATGAAAAGGGAAGAAGGGTGTAGAAAGAGGCAAGAGGGGAACAGAAAGAAGCAAGAGAGGTGCAGAAAAAAACAAGATAAGTGCAGAAAAAAGCAACAGAGGTGTAGAAAGAGGTCAGAGGGGTGCACAAAGAGGCAAGAGAGGTGCAGGGAGAAGGAAGACAAGTGCAGAAAGAGGCAACTGGGCTGCAGAAAGAAGCAAGAGATGCGCTGAAAGAAGCAAGCGAATTGTAGAAAGAAGTAATAGAGGTACAGAAAGAGTCAAAAGAATTGCAGAAACAGGCAACAGAGGTGCAGAGAAAGGGAAGATGTGTGCAGAAAGAGGGAAGAGGGGTGCAGAAAGAAGCAAGAGAGGTGCAGAAAAAAGCAAGAGAAGTGCAGAAACAGGCAAGAGAGGTGTACAAAGAGGCAAGATGAGTGCATAAAGAGGCAACAGGGGTGCATAAAGAAGCAAGAGAGGTGTAGAAAGAAGCAAGAGAAGTACAGAAAGAGGCAAGGGGTACAGAAAGAGGCAAGAGAGGTACAGAAACAGGCAAAGGAGGTGCATAAAGAGGGAACAGGGGTACAGACAGAGGTAAGAGGGGTGCGGAAAGAGGGAAGAGGGGTACAGAAAGAGGCAAGAGGGTTGCAGAAATTTCCAAGAGAGGTGCAGAAAGAAGCAAGAGAGGTGCAGAAAGAAGCAAGAGGAGTGCAGAAAGAGGCAAGAAAGGTACAGAAAGAGGCAAGAGATGTGCCGGAAAAGGGAAGGAGGGTGTAGAAAGAGGCAAGAGGGGTGCAGAAAGAAGCAAGAGAGGTGCAGAAAAAAACAAGATAAGTGCAGAAAAAAGCAACAGAGGTGTAGAAAGAGGCCAGAGGGGTGCAAAAAGAGGCAAGAGAGGTGCATAAAGAAGCAAGAGAGGTGTAGAAAGAAGCAAGAGAAGTACAGAAAGAGGCATGGGGTACAGAAAGAGGCAAGAGAGGTACAGAAAGAGGGAAGAGGGGTGCAGAAAGAGGTACGAGAGGTACAGAAAGAAGCTATGCAGAAAGTGGGAAGAGGGGTACAGAAAGAGGAAAGAGGGGTGCAGAAAGAAGCAAGAGAGGTACAGTAAGAAGCAAGAGAAGTACAGAAAGAAGCAATAGGGATGCAGAAAGAGGCGAGAGGGGTTCAGAAAGAGACCAGAGAAATGCAGAAAGAAGCAACAGAGGTGCAGAAGGAGGCAAGAGAACTGCACAAAGAAGCAACAGAGCTTACAGAAATGGGCAAAAGAGGTGCAGATAGAGGTAACTGGGATGCAGACAGAGACAAGATAGGTGCAGTAAGGTGGAAGAGTGGTGCAGAAAGAGACAATAAGGGTGCAGGAATATGTAAAAGAGGTACAGGAATATGCAAAAGAGGTGCACAAAGAAGCAAGAGCAGTGCAGAAAGAACCAACAGAAGTGCAGAAACAGGCAAGAGGGGTGCAGAAAGAGGTAAGAGAGGTACAGAAAGAGGTGGTGCAGAAAGAGGGAAGAGGAATGCAGAAAGAGGAAAGAGGGGTTCCAAATGAAGCAAGAGAGGTATAGTAAGAAGCAAGAGAAGTACAGAAAGAGGCATGGGGTACAGAAAGAGGCAAGAGAGGTACAGAAAGAGGAAAGAGGGGTGCAGAAAGAAGCAAGAGAGGTACAGTAAGAAGCAAGAGAAGTACAGAAAGAAGCAATAGGGGTGCAGAAAGAGGCTAGAGGGGTTCAGAAAGAGACCAGAGAAATGCAGAAAGAAGCAACAGAGGTGCAGAAGGAGGCAAGAGAACTGCACAAAGAAGCAACAGAGCTTGCAGAAATGGGCAAAAGAGGTGCAGATAGAGGTAACTGGGATGTAGACAGAGGCAAGATAGGTGCAGAAAGATGGAAGCGTGGTGCAGAAAGAGACAATAAGGGTGCTGGAATATGTGAAAGAGGTACAGGAATATGCAAAAGAGGTGCACAAAGAAGCAAGAGCAGTGCAGAAAGAACCAACAGAAGTGCAGAGAAAGGCAAAAGAGGTGCAGAAAGAGGCAAGAGGAGTGCGAAAAGGAGAAAAGGAGGTGCAGAAACAGGCAAGAGGGGTGCAGAAAGAGGTAAGAGAGGTACAGAAAGAGGTGATGAGGGAAGAGGAGTGCAGAAAGAGGAAAGAGGGGTACAGAAAGAAGCAAGAGAGGTATAGTAAGAAGCAAGAGAAGTACAGAAAGAAGCAATAGGGGTGCAGAAAGAGGCTAGAGGGGTTCAGAAAGAGACCAGAGAAATGCAGAAAGAAGCAACAGAGGTGCAGAAGGAGGCAAGAGAACTGCACAAAGAAGCAACAGAATTGCAGAAATGGTCAAACGAGGTGCAGATAGAGGTAACTGGGATGCAGACAGAGGCAAGATAGGTCAAGAAAGAGGGAAGAGTGGTGCAGAAAGACACAATAAGGGTGCAAGAATATGCAAAAGAGGTACAGGAATATGAAAAAGAGGTCACAAAGAAGCAAGAGCAGTGCAGAAAGAACCAACAGAAGTGCAGAAAAAGGCAAGAGAGGTGCAGAAAGAGGCAAGAGAAGTGCACAGAGAGGATGAAGGGTGTAGAAAGAGGGAAGAGGGTTGCAGAAAGAAGCAAGAGAGGTGCAGAAAGAAGCAAGAGAAGTGCAGAAAGAAGCAACAGAGGTGCAGAAAGAGGCAAGAGGGGTGCAGAAAGAAACAACAGAGGTGCAGAAAGAGGCAAGAGAAGTGCAGAAAGAGGCAAGAGAGGTGCAGAAAGAGGCAATACAGGTGCACAGAGAGGACGAAGGGTGTAGAAAGAGGGAAGAGGGTTGCAGAAAGAAGCAAGAGAGGTGCAGAAAGAAGCAAGAGAAGTGCAGAAAGAAGCAACAGAGGTGCAGAAAGAGGCAAGAGGGGTGCAGAAAGAGGCAAGAGAAGTGCAGAAAGAAACAACAGAGGTGCAGAAAGAGGCAAGAGAAGTGCAGAAAGAGGTAAGAGAGGTGCAGAAACAGACAAGAGAGGTGCAGAAACAGGCAAGAGAAGTGCTGAAAGAACCAACAAAGGTGTAGAAAGAAGCAAGAGAAGTGATGAAAGAGACAAAAGAGTTACAGAAAGAAACAAGAGAGTTGCAAAAAAAAAGCAAGAGAAGTGCAGAAAGAGGCAAGTGAGGTGCAGAAAGAGGCAAGAGCGGTGCACAAAGAGGCAAGAGAGGTGCAGAAACAGGCTAGAGGGGTGCAGAAAAAGTAACAGAAATCCAGAAAGAGGCCAGAGAAGTGCAGAAAGAGGCAAGAGACGTGCAGAAAGCAGCAAGAGAAGTGCAGAAAGAGGCAAAAGAGGTGCAGAAACAGGCAACAGAGGTGCAGAAAGAAGGAAGAGGGGTGCAGAAAGAAGCAAGAGAGGTGCAGAAAGAGGCAAGAGAGGTGCAGAAAGAAGCAAGAGGTGCAGAAAGAGGCAAGAGAGATGCAAAAGAAAGAAGCAAGAGAGGTGCAGAAAGAAGCAAGAGAGGTGCAGAAAGAAGAGAGATGCAGAAAATGGAAGAGATTTGCAGAAAGAGGCAAGAGAAGTACAGAAAAAGAAAGAAAAGTATCGAAAAAAGCAAGAGAAATGCAGAAAGAAGCAAAAGTGATTTGCACACCATTAGAACCAATTTAACACCCACATTTAGCAATAAGAAACAGGTGACCATTCTATGTTTGCAAAGGGTCTTCCACCACTCTGTAACATTTGTCGCTGCATTTTTGGTAACGATTGAGCTCTTTGAGCTAGAAGCAAGTTTTTTTAAAATCAAATCTGCAGATGATGCAGCAGATGATGGATTACGTGGTAAATGCAGAAAATGTATAACTGTGCAAAAGTCAGTGCAGTCAAACAGTCACATAATTCCAGTAGCCCTGCTCATACCTCTGACTAGGACTAGAAGTGTTCCTCAGTGATTCCTTCTGTTTTTTGTCTCATTGAGTTTATAGTTTAGCTTCCATGGAAATGAGGAAGACTAAACCTGAGGTTACCACTCCACAACACAGACTACCACACCACATAATTACTCACCATAACACATAATCCCACTCTACATAATTCCTATACACTAAATACCACATACTTTCTAGCCACATACTTTTCACTGCACAACATACCACATAATTCCACTACACACAACATACATCCACTCCACTCCCAAAAACATTTGTAAAAATCTTTTACATTTACGACACCATTAGCTCTAACTCTAGCAAATGCGAAACCTATTACATTGCAAATGCTTCTTTAAGTAGTTGTCGCGTTTGCAGAGTGGTGGAGAAAGGGGACTGGGCCTCCGATCAGCGCTCAGGAATTCAGCTGCACAGGACTTACAGGAGGTACAAGGAGGGCTTCTTGGCCCCTAAAGTTCCTCAGGAGTAAAGTGGACTTCATCCCCCAACCAGTAGTTTGCCAGGAGGTGCGTTTGCAGAGTGATGGATAAAGGGGGGGGGGGGGGGGGTGTGGCCTCTGAAGACCTCTCAGCAATCCCACTGTGTGGACTTATTGGAGGTAACAGGAGGGGCATTAATACTCATGGAGGGGGCCAACCCCCTTTCTAAACCACCCCCACATTGAAGTTTGGGTCTAGTTGTTCTCCTGTTAGCTATCAGGACTGGCAAACATTTCGGAGGCAACACACACAGTTTTCTAATTGAAATTAATGTAATTTGCCCCTGTCAGTTACTCCTGGAGACTGAACGCTGCAGTCACTCGGTACAATATGAAGCTGGCAGTAGCGATTGCTACTGGACGGGGGTGGTGGGCCGAGGTGGGGGTTAATTAACAAAAATATTTTTTTTTACCTCAGAACGGCCGCCCGCCTCCGCCTCCTCTGCATCCTCTTCCTTCCTGCAGTCCGGCCGGCAGCAGGAAGCACCTGGCACACAGGCTTCCCCGAGCCAATCATAGTGCTGCAATGCAGCGTTGTGATTGGTCTGAGTGCCGTGGATCAGCGCTCAGACTCGAAGAGGGAGCCTGTGCATGCAATGCAGCCTGGTAGGAACATGCAAAGTGCGCATGAACTGTTAAGTCGGCCCAAGAGGTCCGGTCAAACAGTTCATGCGCACTTTGGGAGTGCAAACCACTCCTCCCCTGCTCTGGCCAGCATTGCCACACATTGCACACAGACTGCATGCAATAGGAAAATTAAAATTTAGTTATTGTCATTTTATTATTCCTTTTTGCGCAGTGGAGCAATGCTCCTCCGCCTCAGCGGAGGAGCCGCCACTGGGCTAAGTGGGCATGGACATGTTTCCATGGCTGCTCTTAGCCCCAAGACCTCCGATGAGTTGCCCTCGCCGCCGATGGAACCGAGCTGGGTTTCTCGCAACACATGGCTCACTAACGCCACCGACTCTGCGTTTAGTTGGAACTGAGGGGCCGCGGGCATTGTTTGTGGAAATATAAGGCCAGGGCTTTAAGTGGGATGAAAAAACTGGGGGGTCTCTCAAAGGGGCGTGGCCAATGTAATTAAGGGGGTGGCTTAAAACACCTAAAAATCTGTGCTTAGCATAGTTTGCCGCCTGACTTGTATTTTGCTGTTTCTATCATTGCATTCAGATATATGATACAAGTAACATCATACCTATAACAAGTCAGGACTATTGGCTTTGTCAATGGTTGTTAGTTGCATACGATAAATAGGCGGCAACTATGGACCTTCTCCCAGCCCTCACGCTGTATCCAGGAGCACGTGCTCCTACCTTGGTGCCTTCGGGCGACACCTCTGCATTCAATGGTGAGAGGTACTGCTGGACTCACTGTGTCTCAGACGCTTCCTGGACTCAGGGCAGGATGGATGCACTGCTCCTCTGTGGCATCTGGGCTTCGCCAGTCCGCTGTTGGGTAGCACGGTGTGCTTCCCCCCTCGAAGGATCTCCTCCCCGTAGCCGCTCCGCTGCCACGCTCCGATAAACCGGCTCCCGCAGTCCGCGCGTACAGCGTGTGCGTCACGTAACGGGGCCAGAAGTGGGTGTGTCCGCCTCCCCCGCCTCGTCGCCAATTTGTAGGAGGCTCTGGGTACATAAAGACGGACACCAAGTGTATATTTGAGGGTTTATTTATTTAATTATCGGAGCACCGGGAACGACGTGCGCTCGCCCCTCGGCACTGCTTTCTAACTGGCCAACATGGCCGCTCGCGCTCCCAGCATTCTCTGCCGTGACGCGGCAGGAACACTAGAGCGCTACTCTACAATATTAATATTGAAAAAGCTTCCACTTAAAGCCCTTGTGACAGACACCTTGATAATGTTGCTGCTCCTGAGTTTCAAAAAGAGAAGGGAAATCCAGAGAGAAAATTATTCTCTTTAAAGGATTTCCCTTCCCCTACAAGTCTCACCTGGCATGAGGCCATGCTGTAACTTCTACACTGGTGAGAAGTGAGCAGTGTGAGCACACGCACATCGATGTGCCTGCTGTCTCGAAACGGGTCTCTATCGGGCTCTGTTTTGCGCCCAGGCACTTTTTCCAGACTGCAGTGACAGACTGCTGTCACTGCAGTCCGGGAAAAAACAGACCTCCTGTGCCAGGGCACAAAACAGAGTCAGACAGTGACCCGTTTCGAGGCCTCCTTTAAAAAATTGCCGGTGCTCAGTCCCAGTGAGACCCAGCCCACTTAAAGCCCTGTATAAGGCCATGGGACCGCAGAGTGCTCTTGGGATACATACCATAGGACAGCGCTGTTCGAGCCGGGCACGTGTGCTTTTAGGTCGGAGACCAGGAACTAACAGCATGTCCTTATGAGTGAAGGCAATTCAAGTCCCGACCTCAGGGTGGCAGCCAAGCTCTACACCAGTATTTCGATTTCCGCTGTACGCCGGATTCAAAACATCTCAACACAATGCTTAATCAACTAGCAAACGTCAGTGCCCTGTTCGGAGAAACACAGGGTTTACAGGTGATACGGAGAGGGAGAGAGGGTGATGGGGAAGGGGGGGAGGAGGAAGTGGGGGAGGAGGGAGGGGTGGGGGGGGGGGGGGGGGTGGAGGAAGGGCGCCCTGAGGGGCAGGAGGAGAGAACGCTGTATGGCTCACAACACATGAAGCCATAGATGTAAGGCATTTCCTGCAGAGGCTAAAGTAAGTAATTTGAAATGAAGACCACTGATCTGTGTGCATCGCGATTCACCATGTGCAACTTAATAAAGAAGCATTGGCAAAGCCAATAAGTCTCGCCTATGCACATCTTTGCAAGCAGGTCCAGTTTAAAGCAATACGATTGGTACCAGAAATATAGAAAATGCAATGAGTAACTTATACAAAATAGGAATCCAGCAGTGCACACTGTTCTCTGATCCAAAGATATTGGAAAATGTAACGACATGAAGGTAACGCAGCAAATATTTTTTTTGCAGGTTTATATAGTGTAAACTTGACCCGAAAGTATTGGAAGGCTTTACATGAGCACCAGTTACATTACCTAAGGACACATTCATTTTTTTGGTAGGCACAGGGAAATTAAGGGGCTTATTTACAAACCCCTTGCGCTGCTGTTGCATCACTTTTTCCCATATTAAAAGTGATGCGCCGGGGGCGCAAGGGGCTTGTACATAAGCCCCTAAGTGATTTGAAAAGAATCACAGGATGCTGAGCCTACACCGAGGCTCGAACCTGGTTCCCCAGCAATTAACACTATTAGCATAATACAAATGAGCTGGTATAACAGAACAACTGCCTATCATGATGTATCAGAGGAGCGTGCCTGTGCTGTGTCTATTGGGGAACAAAGCGCTACCAAAGGGGATGATTGACGGAGCGTTTGAGCAAATCAAACACTCACCCCTAGTCAACTGATTTGGGTTTAATCCATCATCATTCTTTAGATCACTCCACCATGCCGTGTTCAGACATGGCCATATGCAAATCAGTCTGACCCTGTGCCTCATGGGAACAGTCCAGCCCGAACTGCCAAGCCATGTCTCCCCTGGACCGGAAACAATCATCCTGGGACCGGTTTCGGGTTCATAACCCTCATCAGCCAGGCTATCTTGAATCCAGTGGCAAAGTGAGCAAGGGACCCACGTCTGGGCAAACCCTGACAACTTAGTGCGAACAACGCGATACCAAAGGGGAATGCATAAGGGAAGGGCTCATATTTTGAGAGCACAATATATTCTTAATTCATCTTGAGGGTGGCTGGCCGCTGACACCTTCAGCTTCACTGATGCTTTAGCAAAATTGCCTGTCGCTACCAACTATAACATGTGCGAAATACATACAGTCAGTGGTCGAAGTGGGGGGAAAAAAAGTAGGGGAACTGTGGGCGGAGAATCAGAGGGCGGGAATAACCGGAGGATTGGATCAGGGGGCGGAGTGAGAGGTGTGGCCAGGATTGGCAAAACATCCCAATCTTTAGTATTTGTTTGGCATTTCACTGACCAGTTACAGCTTATTATGTTATGTAATTCAACCAATGGATACACATGATTATTTAACGATTAATATGAGTTATTGACATTAAAATAAATTCACAAAGTGGGATATGTTTCTAATCACAGAATGTCCCAAATATGCTTAAAAGTGGAAGCACAAGACATTTGTTTCTGAGCCATGGATTTTGTTTTGTCAGCAATATACACAGAGACAATCAATTTTACGTGTGTAAATCACTGTATGGGAAATGTTACATAAGACAAAGGACTACAAGGTGTAGGAGTCACATGACAACCATATTAGTAGGCAGTATAGTTTAATAATGATTGATTTGGAGAAATACATACTCAGAATTTAAAACTTAATACCATGATTGGGGGTTCACTTTAATAATCATTATTGATTTCTATCCAAATGAACACTTTTTGCAATATTAGAATAATCAAAGGCTTAGGGAAAAAAACCATAAAGCTCTAGTTGTTACCTTGCAGTTTGTATGCAGCTCGAAGATGAAAGTTAATAGCTCACTGTTCTTTGTTAGTATTTTAACTTAGAAACTGCAAGTAGCAAAAGGATCTATTTACAATATGTGCACTTTGTGATGGGCATGGTACATGTTCTTAGCAGCAGGCTCATTAACCTTCTGCGCTATCTTTCCATGAGTCAAAACTTCCACTAGACAAAACTCTGATCTCGCTCTAGTAAGACGTTTACTCACCGGAGTTATCATGACATTTTTATTATTGCTGAAAATTGCTGTAGGCCAGGAAGGAGGCAGCAAGTGCTTTTAAAACCATAATATACAACGCCCCCACTCAAAGTCAGCACCCGTTGCAGTCCCACCGGTCGCACCGCCCTAGAGCCGGTTCTTCTCAGGGGTCCTGTGGCCTCAGTGTCAGAGTCACTGTTGATCTAGGGTCTGCTACTTCATAGGCCTGCTCGCAAGACTGGAGGTGAACTTTAGTATGGATTGCGATGGGCAAGCCTTCAAGGTGAACCCACACTTGCCACTGCTAGGGTTCACCTGCTGGTGCTGAGACACCAGGGCTTTTCCGGTTTTGCGGGGCCTGATAAGGTCTCGCATGGGAATGTGCTCCCTCAGGAGAGTGGTCTGGGGGATTGTTCATGAAGGCTGAACCTGGTTCCCTAGTTCTAAATTCAGCAGCTCTGCCCCCAGTGCTACATCCGCTCCCTCACTGAACACCATACTGCCCCACTGAGAGAAATTCACACTGCCTTCAACTGCAATCCAATTTGACCTGCTATAAACAACTGGATGCGACTCAATTCAAATTACGCACTAGGCAAGAGCAATATGCTGTCTAAAAGTAAAAGTAACATCATCCAGGAAAAAGCAAACACTCATAGGGAATTAAAGATTAAATAAAGCATGTAAAATGTAAGCAGAAACAACATGGTGAACTTAACGCTTTTACATTCACTATTCAGAAATCAGTGAGTGCTTCTGCCTGAAAGCTACAGGGCACAGAAAGAACCCATTTCAATGTCCACTGCTTATGTGCTTACAAAACGTAAGCAGTATGGCTTAAAAAGACTACATTCGTGAACACAAAGCTGCCGCACACATTTTGTTTTCCAATCCACCCATCAACCAGGTATTGCAGTACCTCCAGGTTTGGCGCACTTCCTCACCGGGGTAAAACAGCACTTCACTGGCAAACTAGGTAAAGTGACGCTAATGTTTTTGGGGTTTGAATAAAACCGATCTGGCCACTTTAAGAACACACCGTCTTGCTTTATTTAGTTATTGATTTTTCATATTTTGAACCTTTTATTTCCGAGGCTGCACTTTAGAATAAAAAAATGTCAAAACGGCATTTCCAGCAAAAGTGGTTTTCTTTTTTGCATCCATTTCACAGGTGAACAAATGAACGACAGGAAGAAAGAGAGGGTGAGAACCATTTCTTGAGTCACGGTTTTTGGTAAGTGAGGACGAGCTAGACAGACAGAGAGGGAATAGAAGTAGGAAAGCGGACACTGTCCTTGTCTTGTCTGGGCAGGAAGCAAGAGACAGAGACCTTTTCCTTCCCTGCTCCCCGCCTGTCCCCGAACAGCCACTAATGCCGAGCCTTCTCTAAGGCCGTGGATATTTCTTACGTCCAGGGACGCACGTTCAAAATAAGAAAAGTAGGGGAACGGAATCTATAGAATTAAAGAAGTAGGGGCACGCCGTGCTCTACCGTTCCCGCCCACTTCGACCACTGCATACAGTGCAACAAGAAGAGAGATGTTCCAAAGCAAACGTGAGAGTTTGTGAATCTTTGCTCTGGGAATGTGAGTGATGTGCATGTGGAACAGATTTCAGAAAACGTGCCCTACCTATGATTGTCAGGTCTTTCAGTACCCTGGCGTATAATCTAACGGCCCCTAGCGGCAATATGTATCACTTTGTGTAAGCACAAGTAAGTATTTAAGCACACAGAGACAGTTTCATTTCCACAAGTCCAGCCCCCACACACGCACACACACAGGGCTTCGGGTTCACAACTTTAATGAAGGCCTGTCCACGCGGGGGCCTTGGTGGCAGAGAAATTAACCGGACCCAAGTGACCAGAGAGCTCACAGAGAGGCAAAATGAGCCACCAAAACAACATGGAGGAAAGCAGCGGCGGTCGGTGCAGGTAAGCACGGTAGGGCGGTGGGGCGGGGGGAAGTCGACAGACGATGGAATAGGTTTTATTTATTTAATTTGACCTATTCCTTCATCTGTCGACTCACCCTTTCACCCTGCCACTGCCCGCCCCACTGTCTCACCACGCTTACCTGTGCTGGCCGCCGCTGGGAAGAAGGTAGTACTATGAAACCTTTCAAATAAGGGCTTGAAGTTCAAATGAGGAAGCACAATTAAATATGATTGGCTAACGACTCTTGAACAAGCCAATCAGTCCCTTAGAGTATGCAGATGCATCAGCGGGGCGTGACTTTGACTTCGCCACCTGTCGTGTCCAGCTAGACAAGTAGTGATGCAGCCCCTCTCTAAGGGCAGTGCTAACATCCACCCAACACCCATCTAGCACAGGCGTCACCAGTTAGGTGAGTCTGCTAGTAAAAGGAGCAGGCCTCACGTGGCCTGGGTCAGTTCTATCCACCAGTTCCACGTGTCCTTGTCATCACTTTATTAGCATGTGGGCCTAGGGCCTGCGTTGCTACACCACCCACACCAGCAATAAAGGAACCAACCAAGGTAAAAGTAAAATGTTGCAGTGCCACGAGAAGTAATCTGACGATCAGACGCATGATAATGGCATCCCAAATTGGTCAAAAACTGGGCTATATGGGGGTGAGATGATTGGCAGGAGCGTGCTTTGGGATGCCAAAATGCAGGGCCAGTTTGAAATGGGAACAGATTGGGGTTTCCCAAAAGTAGATATGACACCATCAACCCAAACCCAGCTTTTTTTGCGTGATTCCTGTTCTTTTTCTCTTCCAGACGATGTTTGAAATGTGACTGTGCATTGAGAAACTACCAATTGGTTTCTCAATGCACGTATTTACTTTAAAAAATGAGTGAAATTGTAATGCTCAATTTGTGTGTTAAAGAGCAGTATTTCAGTTTCTCAGCTGCAGGCACACAACCTGTCTGCTCTTTTCAGGATTCTCTGATTCCCTCTGTGTAACTTCATGGGATTGTGCAGTCAATCAATCAATCAATCCAACAGTTGTAAAGCGCACTACTCACCCGTGAGGGTCTCAAGGCGCGGGGTGGGGGGGGGTGCTGCTACTGCTCAAACAGCCAGGTCTTGAGAAGTCTCCTGAAGGTCAGCAGGTCCTGGGTCTGCCGCAGGTGGATGGGGAGGGTGTTCCAAGTCTTGGCAGTGAGGTGGGAGAATGATCTGCCACCAGCGGTCATTCTGCGGATGCGTGGAACGGTGGCGAGGGTGAGGTCAGCGGAGCGAAGCTGGGGGTTCGGGGTGTAGAAGGTGAGTCGTTCATTGAGGTATGCTGGTCCGGAGTTGTGGAGTGCCTTGTGAGCGTGGGTGAGGAGCTTGAAGGTGATCCTCTTGTTGACGGGGAGCCAGTGCAGATCTCTCAGGTGGGCTGTGATGTGGCTGTGGCGGGGGATGTCACGGATGAGGCATGCAGAGGCGTTCTGTCTGCGTTGTAGTCGTTTCTGGAGTTTGGCCTTGGTTCCTGTGTAGTTCAGTCTGCTGCTGACGAGCGCCTGGGTGACCGCCCTTCTGGTTCCAGTGGGGATCCATCTGTAGATCTTGTGGAGCATGCGGAGGGTGTTGAAACAGGAGGAGGAGACGGTGTTGACTTGCTGGATCATTGATAGCGATGAGTCTAGGATGAACCCAGGTTGCGTGCGTGGTCGGTGGGTGTCTGTGCAGCTCCCAGTGTGGCCGGCCATCAGGAGTCATCCCAGGCAGAGGGGGTGGAGCCAAGGATGAGGTCCTCCGTCTTGTCCGAGTTCAGTTTCAGGCGGCTGTTCTTCATCTATGGGCGACGGCCTTCATTCCTTTGTGGAGGTTGGTTTTGGCGGTGGTGGGAGCCTTGGTGAGGGAGAGGATCAGCTGGGTGTCGTCGGCGTATGAAATGATGTTGAGGTCGTGTGATCAGGCTATGTTGGCGAGCGGTGCCATGAAGACGTTGAAAAGTTCCGAGCTGAGGGATGATCCTTGGGGTACGCCGCAGATGATCTTGGTGGCTTCAGATCGGAATGGAGGGAGGCGGACACTCTGGGTTCTGCCGGTGAGGAAGGAGGTGGTCCAGTCCAGGGCTTTGCCGTGGATCCCTGCGGTGTGGAGGCTTGTGCGTAGGGTGTGGTGGCAGTTGGTGTCGAAGGCGGCCGAAAGGTCCAGGAGGATGAGGGCTGTGGTGTCTCCGTTGTCCAGCAGGGTCCTGATGTCGTCGGTGGTGGTGATGAGGGCAGTTTCGGTGCTGTGGTTGCTGCGAAATCCTGATTGGGACGGGTCCAGTGTGATGTTCTTCTTGAGAAAGCGGGTCAGTTGCCTGTTGACAATCTTCTTGATGACTTTCGCCGGGAACTGGAGTAGGGAGATGGGCAGGAAGTTCTTGAGGTCCTTACGGTCTGCCTTGGGTTTCTTGAGTAAGGCGTTGATCTTGGCGTGCTTCCAGCTCTCCGGGAAGGTGGCGGTCTCGAAGTCCTAAGGCGAGAGGAAGAAGGGGGTAGCCACTTTCCTAGGAGGCCCAGAGAGGAGATGAGAGAGGAATGTCTTTAGATGATTTTTCACTGGAGCTGGCAAAGCTGGGGTGGCAGAGGGGGAACATATGCATACATCAGCCTGTCCTCGCCAACCCATGTAGGTGCACCCAGCCATGGCATCGTAATGTAAATGGGTGAACTAGAGCAGCCCAGTTTTGAACGTAGTGTAACCTTTTACAAAAACTCACCAATCAATTAGCTGGTTCTGTGCCGTAAAGGAGAGACTGTTTTACATTGTGGGTGTCTGGAAGTACAGTAAGGGCATTCCCCCGCATGCTCTCTAGGAGCTATAGCTGGTGGTGTTCCAGATGAAAGGATTGGATCTGAGATGGACTTACATCTGCTGCATGTCATTTCTGAGTCTGGACTAAAAAATGCACTAATCCAAATGGGTAGTGTCCCTCTATGCACAGCCAAAAGGCAACAAAGTTGCAAAGTTTCAAAGAAAGTTCCAATATACTGTTTTATTGGCAAAAGCTTAATCAATGTTCCATTCCACGTTGTATTCACGGGTTTGTAACATGAGCATAATAATTCAACGCAGGACTTTTTAATGCACTCAATGCATTTCGGGTCACGCACGACCCTTCATCAGGAGAAGTCCTAAAAGAATTTAAAAGGAGAGTTTTAACGACCTGCTCAAATCTAAAGATATCAGTAAAGTAAGCAAAAATCCACCGGTTTAGACAAAAACTCCGAAGTGCAGTGATGTTAAACGTAGAGAAAACGTGGTTGATCATAGGAAGAAGGAAGACCCGGTTTGGAAAAATGTCCAAAATGTAGTGATGTTAAACGTGAGGAAAACGTGGTTGGTCGTAGGGAGAGAGAAAACCCTACGAGGAATCCCAAAGAGTAAAGGGTGTTCAAAAAACAAGCTTGAGGTGATTAGTTGGTTTTATAACAAGAGTGTATGGAGAAACGATTTTTAACTGCGATAGAAAACACCAAGTCAACTCATTGTCAAAACCGCTAGTGCAAAAAGAAAAATTTGGGTGAAGCATTATAAGAGACCCAATAATTACATTTACGAAAAAAGCATACCTGAAAGATAAGGAATCAAAGGTTTCGAACGTTCGAAGGACGAACGGCATGTACGCGTGTGGTTCAAACACCAACACCAGTAGTGGATAGTAGAGAGTGATAAAGGAAGACGCTGATATGTGTGACGTGAAGGATAGAAAGAGAAGAAGGATTGAAATAATCCTGAAGGCAGCCATATTGAAATGGAGTCATAGCATAGCAATATTGGTACAAAATAATTACGATTTGTAACGAAAGAAGGATAAAGTTAAAGAGATTCTCAAAACATAAAAAGATTAGACATGTAAAGTGAGAAAGTAAGAGTTCAAGACAAAAAAAAGTGGAGAGCAAAAACGAGAGTTTACTGATAATAGACACAAATAAAAAAAGCGAGTAAATAAAGTTATACAACGTAAAGCAGAAAAAACACGAATCAAAAACAAATTGATGATCAGTGAAGGTTGCAGTAAAGGTTGCAGAAATTCAAAGAATGTAAAAAAGGGGGGAACAAAAACGAGAGTTAGATAATGATGTAAATGAGTAAAGAAGGCAAGTGGATAAAGTTATACAAATTAAGACAGAAAAAACACAACTTAAAGACCAATTGAAGATCAAAAGTATAAAGGAACATAACGGGATCAAAACAAGTGAATGGTACCTAAAGAGTACATGAAAGACAATTAAATTGACAGATACTGTGCTCGAGTGGATAATGCTGTGTTAACATTGAATGTAAGAAAACATAACCAATGCTTGTCATTCCGTAGGATTGGGTTGTACAGAGCAAAGTTTATAGAAAGCAACTGAGTTCGACGCGGTCATTAAGTCCATGTGGGACCAGGGCATTCATTCATTCATTTGTGTTCCGTTAATCGTACCTTGTAATTCAACTCAGCACCCCAAACAGGGTTACAACATCAAGCTACACGTCACGGCAACATGCGATTCTAAAAACCTTGTCTACATGCTCAAGTGCCCATGCGGCTTAGTATATATCGGTAAGACAGAGAGAAAAATCAAGGTACGATTAACGGAACACAAAAGCAATATCCGCAATAAGAATACCAAATCTGCAATAGCGATGCACTTTCTGGCCAAGAGTCACAATATCAGTCAATTAAGGTTTTTGGTATGCGAGGTGGTACCGATTAAAGATCACAGAGACAATCGCAAACATCTTCTCCAGAGAGAAACAGTTTGGATCTACAGAATGAATGCCCTGATCCCACATGGACTTAATGACCGCGTCGAACTCAGTTGCTTTCTATAAACTTTGCTCTGTACAACCCAATCCTACGGAATGACAAGCATTGGTTATGTTTTCTTACATTCAATGTTAACACAGCATTATCCACTCGAGCACAGTATCTGTCAATTTAATTGTCTTTCATGTACTCTTTAGGTACCATTCACTTGTTTTGATCCCGTTATGTTCCTTTATACTTTTGATCTTCAATTGGTCTTTAAGTTGTGTTTTTTCTGTCTTAATTTGTATAACTTTATCCACTTGCCTTCTTTACTCATTTACATCATTATCTAACTCTCGTTTTTGTTCCCCCCTTTTTTACATTCTTTGAATTTCTGCAACCTTTACTGCAACCTTCACTGATTATCAATTTGTTTTTGATTCGTGTTTTTTCTGCTTTACGTTGTATAACTTTATTTACTCGCTTTTTTTATTTGTGTCTATTATCAGTAAACTCTCGTTTTTGCTCTCCACTTTTTTTTGTCTTGAACTCTTACTTTCTCACTTTACATGTCTAATCTTTTTATGTTTTGAGAATCTCTTTAACTTTATCCTTCTTTCGTTACAAATCGTAATTATTTTGTACCAATATTGCTATGCTATGACTCCATTTCAATATGGCTGCCTTCAGGATTATTTCAATCCTTCTTCTCTTTCTATCCTTCACGTCACGCATATCAGCGTCTTCCTTTTTCACTCTCTACTATCCACTACTGGTGTTGGTGTTTGATCCACACGCGTACATGCCGTTCGTCCTTCGAACGTTCGAAACCTTTGATTCCTTATCTTTCAGGTATGCTTTTTTCGTAAATGTAATTATTGGGTCTCTTATAATGCTTCACCCAAATTTTTCTTTTTGCACTAGCGGTTTTGACAATGAGTTGACTTGGTGTTTTCTATCGCAGTTAAAAATCGTTTCTCCATACACTCTTGTTATAAAACCAACTAATCACCTCAAGCTTGTTTTTTGAACACCCTTTACTCTTTGGGATTCCTCGTAGGGTTTTCTCTCTCCCTACAACCAACCACGTTTTCCTCACGTTTAACATCACTACATTTTGGACATTTTTCCAAACCGGGTCTTCCTTCTTCCTATGATCAACCACGTTTTCTCTACGTTTAACATCACTGCACTTCGGAGTTTTTGTCTAAACCGGTGGATTTTTGCTTACTTTACCGATATCTTTAGATTTGA
The DNA here is from genome assembly GCF_964204655.1 of Triturus cristatus. NCBI lineage: Eukaryota > Metazoa > Chordata > Amphibia > Caudata > Salamandridae > Triturus > Triturus cristatus. The sequence goes on from NC_140585.1 coordinate 1,151,357,056, forward strand.
GCAGGTCGTTAAAACTCTCCTTTTAAATTCTTTTAGGACTTCTCCTGATGAAGGGTCGTGCGTGACCCGAAATGCATTGAGTGCATTAAAAAGTCCTGCGTTGAATTATAATGCTCATGTTACAAACCCGTGAATACAACGTGGAATGGAACATTGATTAAGCTTTTGCCAATAAAACAGTATATTGGAACTTTCTTTGAAACTTTGCAACTTTGTTGCCTTTTGGCTGTGCATAGAGGGACACTACCCATTTGGATTAGTGCATTTTTTAGTTCATATTTGCGCCCTGGTTTAGGAGGCGTTTTCCTCTAAAGCACGCCCTAACTGGAGTAAACTCATTTCAGGAACTGGTGTGCGTGGTCTTTTCACATTGATCATTTATAGTTCGCTAAACCATTACCACAGCACCCAACTCAACATGGCCTACCAAGATATTACAAACCTCACTGATAAAAGAGCTGACACGTTCGCCTTCGGCGATGAGGAAGTGCAAAGAATATACTCATTAATCGGAGAGTTTGAACCGACCTCTTCCGGGACTGGCACAGCACAGAGCAATATTAAACAGCTTTTATACTTAACTAAACGTGAAATCAATCAGAGACTCCATGCGAGTACCCTTATACAGTACCACCGTGCACAACGTATCCCGAGGGGTTTAAGAATTTCACTAAAACCTTCACTGTGCAAAAATGATCCAAAATTCATAGAAAGATGGTACGGCATTTTGAATAAATGCTCGTTAGATCTCATCCTCCTAATCATTGAGGAACTTTCCAACATTCTTGAGGAACTCAATAGAGAAATCAGTCAACTTAAACAAGAACTATCTACTAAAATGACCTCAGAGGAACTGACACAAACACTAGAAGACATAAATGAACAACTTAAAAAACACACACAGGAGATTAATGAAAGAAAACTCCGAAAGTTCCCAAGGGACACCATAGATTATAAACTGGGTGAGGTTTATAATTGGGCGGAAATTTATGCTCGTAGACGACAGAACAAACCCTTTGGAAAAACTTCTGACACAGACACATCTCCAGCTTCCAGTGATTCTGATAACATGAGGAACAGACCTAAACCGAGCAGTCGAGTAGACAAATCTTCAACAGGTATACAATCTCCAACTGAACTGCCACCTACTACTGCCTCTACATCCTCATCTACTGCGGTTCCTTTTTTAGGGACAGGTTTACCAGACAACGCAGACCCAGGCGGGGCAAAAAACGGAAGACCGACAGCTTCATCCTTAGACAAGAGGGTCACAAGGAGCCAACGATAAATGAGCGAGATAATTTGGTGATTAATATTTCGTCAACGTCTTTAGATCAATCTCAGATACAACTGCTTCAAAAAGGCTCATCTTTTGTCCCTACTTACTGTTCCAACCAGGTTGAGACTGAGGTTAGCTTTCATCGTTTCATGCGTTCATTGAGACTTAGGAACTTTTTTGACAACGTTGTGATGGATTCTCAACCACAACCCACCGACACCTTGGGCGGTTTAAAAACCAAGAGCACATACATGGCACCTGTCAGCCACAAGGTTCTAGACACTTTCGAAACCCTTGTTAAACGTGATCTATCCAGGCTGTATAAACCACACAAAACAATCCATCGCAATCTCACAATAAAAGACAGAGCTCTTCTTCAAAAATTGGCGGACAATTCTGATCTCACATTCCTCAATGCAGACAAAGGGGGTGCTCTAGTCATAATGGATTCCTCTCACTATAGACTCAAATTGGATGAGCATGTACGAGATTCAACCATGTATCTTGAATTGGACAAGGATCCAACAACTGACATACAACTCACTTTACACGACATCGTGGACAAAGCAGTCCACAGTGGAACCATTGGCGAAAAAGAACGTAGATACTTTACCCAGAACTTTCCGACACGTCCATCTTTGAGAATGTTACCCAAGATTCACAAAAATCTTATCGATCCACCAATGAGACCGATTGTTTCCACTCGTGGCTCATTGCACGAACCTATAGGCAAATATCTTGATCGTCATCTTCAACTCTTTGTACAACAAATGTCAACCTATGTACGAGACACCACTCATTTTTTAAACATCATTCAACAAAGTGACATTAAGTGGGACACAAATACACTTTTTTGTACCATAGATGTAACCTCTTTGTACACTTCTATCCCCCATAATTTGGGCATGGAAGCTATTGAATTTTTCCTTCTGCAATCTTTCATTTCCGAAGATCTTAAAGTATTTTTACTTGAGTTACTTCATTTCACACTTTACCACAGCTATTTTTGTTACAACAACAAATTTTATTTGCAGTTGAACGGTACATCCATGGGCAATTGTGCAGCTCCTTGCTACGCACAACTGTTCATGCACAAATTTGAACTCGATCACATTTTAAACAACTCACAATGGAAAGAACATATGTCACTTTTTTTACGTTACATTGATGATATTTTTTTGATTTGGAGAGGTCCTGAGCATCTTTTGAGAGAATCCATCAATGTGCTCAATGGGTTAAACGATCGTTTGAAATTCACTTACGATATCCGCAATGACACCATCAATTACTTGGATGTATTATTATACATCAAAGATGATCGAATTGAGGCTACTCTTTACAGGAAGAGTACTGACAGGAACAATTTATTACATTTTTCCAGCTTCCATCAACCCTCACTAAAAAATCATCTACCATATTCTCAGTTTCTCAGGGTAAAAAGGATAATTTCTGAACCAACACTTTTGACACACGAAAACCTGAACATGGAAAAGTGTTTCTCTGATCGTGGGTACCCCAAAGAAATCGTATCAACCTCTCTGGAAAGGACAAAATACAAATCTAGAGAACAACTGCTAAAAATCAGCAACACAAAAAAATCCATGACAAGATCAGTTATGGTCACTAAATTTTCGACTATGAGTTTCAACATCAAAAAAACCATTTTAAAACATTGGCCAATGTTACAAATCGAACCTGACTTCAATGACATATTCTTGGAAAGACCAATTTTCGCATATGAAAGGGGCAAGAACCTGATGGAACTTTTGCAATTCCAATCGTCTAATCTGTCTGTTGGTTCTCATAAGGGTACAATCCCTTGTCATAACTGTGGCCACTGTAACAACATCATCCAATGTAATTCAACTCAGCACCCCACACAGGGTTACAACATCAAGCTACACGTCACGGCAACATGCGATTCTAAAAACCTTGTCTACATGCTCAAGTGCCCATGCGGCTTAGTATATATCGGTAAGACAGAGAGAAAAATCAAGGTACGATTAACGGAACACAAAAGCAATATCCGCAATAAGAATACCAAATCTGCAATAGCGATGCACTTTCTGGCCAAGAGTCACAATATCAGTCAATTAAGGTTTTTGGTATGCGAGGTGGTACCGATTAAAGATCACAGAGACAATCGCAAACATCTTCTCCAGAGAGAAACAGTTTGGATCTACAGAATGAATGCCCTGGTCCCACATGGACTTAATGACCGCGTCGAACTCAGTTGCTTTCTATAAACTTTGCTCTGTACAACCCAATCCTACGGAATGACAAGCATTGGTTATGTTTTCTTACATTCAATGTTAACACAGCATTATCCACTCGAGCACAGTATCTGTCAATTTAATTGTCTTTCATGTACTCTTTAGGTACCATTCGCTTGTTTTGATCCCGTTATGTTCCTTTATACTTTTGATCTTCAATTGGTCTTTAAGTTGTGTTTTTTCTGTCTTAATTTGTATAACTTTATCCACTTGCCTTCTTTACTCATTTACATCATTATCTAACTCTCGTTTTTGTTCCCCCCTTTTTTACATTCTTTGAATTTCTGCAACCTTTACTGCAACCTTCACTGATTATCAATTTGTTTTTGATTCGTGTTTTTTCTGCTTTACGTTGTATAACTTTATTTACTCGCTTTTTTTATTTGTGTCTATTATCAGTAAACTCTCGTTTTTGCTCTCCACTTTTTTTTTGTCTTGAACTCTTACTTTCTCACTTTACATGTCTAATCTTTTTATGTTTTGAGAATCTCTTTAACTTTATCCTTCTTTCGTTACAAATCGTAATTATTTTGTACCAATATTGCTATGCTATGACTCCATTTCATTATGGCTGCCTTCAGGATTATTTCAATCCTTCTTCTCTTTCTATCCTTCACGTCACGCATATCAGCGTCTTCCTTTTTCACTCTATACTATCCACTACTGGTGTTGGTGTTTGAACCACACGCGTACATGCCGTTCGTCCTTCGAACGTTCGAAACCTTTGATTCCTTATCTTTCAGGTATGCTTTTTTCGTAAATGTAATTATTGGGTCTCTTATAATGCTTCACCCAAATTTTTCTTTTTGCACTAGCGGTTTTGACAATGAGTTGACTTGGTGTTTTCTATCGCAGTTAAAAATCGTTTCTCCATACACTCTTGTTATAAAACCAACTAATCACCTCAAGCTTGTTTTTTGAACACCCTTTACTCTTTGGGATTCCTCGTAGGGTTTTCTCTCTCCCTACGACCAACCACGTTTTCCTCACGTTTAACATCACTACATTTTGGACATTTTTCCAAACCGGGTCTTCCTTCTTCCTATGATCAACCACGTTTTCTCTACGTTTAACATCACTGCACTTCGGAGTTTTTGTCTAAACCGGTGGATTTTTGCTTACTTTACCGATATCTTTAGATTTGAGCAGGTCGTTAAAACTCTCCTTTTAAATTCTTTTAGGACTTCTCCTGATGAAGGGTCGTGCGTGACCCGAAATGCATTGAGTGCATTAAAAAGTCCTGCGTTGAATTATAATGCTCATGTTACAAACCCGTGAATACAACGTGGAATGGAACATTGATTAAGCTTTTGCCAATAAAACAGTATATTGGAACTTTCTTTGAAACTTTGCAACTTTGTTGCCTTTTGGCTGTGCATAGAGGGACACTACCCATTTGGATTAGTGCATTTTTTAGTTCATATTTGCGCCCTGGTTTAGGAGGCGTTTTCCTCTAAAGCACGCCCTAACTGGAGTAAACTCATTTCAGGAACTGGTGTGCGTGGTCTTTTCACATTGATCATTTATAGTTCACTAAACCATTACCACAGCACCCAACTCAACATGGCCTACCAAGATATTACAAACCTCACTGATAAAAGAGCTGACACGTTCGCCTTCGGCGATGAGGAAGTGCAAAGAATATACTCATTAATCGGAGAGTTTGAACCGACCTCTTCCGGGACTGGCACAGCACAGAGCAATATTAAACAGCTTTTATACTTAACTAAACGTGAAATCAATCAGAGACTCCATGCGAGTACCCTTATACAGTACCACCGTGCACAACGTATCCCGAGGGGTTTAAGAATTTCACTAAAACCTTCACTGTGCAAAAATGATCCAAAATTCATAGAAAGATGGTACGGCATTTTGAATAAATGCTCGTTAGATCTCATCCTCCTAATCATTGAGGAACTTTCCAACATTCTTGAGGAACTCAATAGAGAAATCAGTCAACTTAAACAAGAACTATCTACTAAAATGACCTCAGAGGAACTGACACAAACACTAGAAGACATAAATGAACAACTTAAAAAACACACACAGGAGATTAATGAAAGAAAACTCCGAAAGTTCCCAAGGGACACCATAGATTATAAACTGGGTGAGGTTTATAATTGGGCGGAAATTTATGCTCGTAGACGACAGAACAAACCCTTTGGAAAAACTTCTGACACAGACACATCTCCAGCTTCCAGTGATTCTGATAACATGAGGAACAGACCTAAACCGAGCAGTCGAGTAGACAAATCTTCAACAGGTATACAATCTCCAACTGAACTGCCACCTACTACTGCCTCTACATCCTCATCTACTGCGGTTCCTTTTTTAGGGACAGGTTTACCAGACAACGCAGACCCAGGCGGGGCAAAAAACGGAAGACCGACAGCTTCATCCTTAGACAAGAGGGTCACAAGGAGCCAACGATAAATGAGCGAGATAATTTGGTGATTAATATTTCGTCAACGTCTTTAGATCAATCTCAGATACAACTGCTTCAAAAAGGCTCATCTTTTGTCCCTACTTACTGTTCCAACCAGGTTGAGACTGAGGTTAGCTTTCATCGTTTCATGCGTTCATTGAGACTTAGGAACTTTTTTGACAACGTTGTGATGGATTCTCAACCACAACCCACCGACACCTTGGGCGGTTTAAAAACCAAGAGCACATACATGGCACCTGTCAGCCACAAGGTTCTAGACACTTTCGAAACCCTTGTTAAACGTGATCTATCCAGGCTGTATAAACCACACAAAACAATCCATCGCAATCTCACAATAAAAGACAGAGCTCTTCTTCAAAAATTGGCGGACAATTCTGATCTCACATTCCTCAATGCAGACAAAGGGGGTGCTCTAGTCATAATGGATTCCTCTCACTATAGACTCAAATTGGATGAGCATGTACGAGATTCAACCATGTATCTTGAATTGGACAAGGATCCAACAACTGACATACAACTCACTTTACACGACATCGTGGACAAAGCAGTCCACAGTGGAACCATTGGCGAAAAAGAACGTAGATACTTTACCCAGAACTTTCCGACACGTCCATCTTTGAGAATGTTACCCAAGATTCACAAAAATCTTATCGATCCACCAATGAGACCGATTGTTTCCACTCGTGGCTCATTGCACGAACCTATAGGCAAATATCTTGATCGTCATCTTCAACTCTTTGTACAACAAATGTCAACCTATGTACGAGACACCACTCATTTTTTAAACATCATTCAACAAAGTGACATTAAGTGGGACACAAATACACTTTTTTGTACCATAGATGTAACCTCTTTGTACACTTCTATCCCCCATAATTTGGGCATGGAAGCTATTGAATTTTTCCTTCTGCAATCTTTCATTTCCGAAGATCTTAAAGTATTTTTACTTGAGTTACTTCATTTCACACTTTACCACAGCTATTTTTGTTACAACAACAAATTTTATTTGCAGTTGAACGGTACATCCATGGGCAATTGTGCAGCTCCTTGCTACGCACAACTGTTCATGCACAAATTTGAACTCGATCACATTTTAAACAACTCACAATGGAAAGAACATATGTCACTTTTTTTACGTTACATTGATGATATTTTTTTGATTTGGAGAGGTCCTGAGCATCTTTTGAGAGAATCCATCAATGTGCTCAATGGGTTAAACGATCGTTTGAAATTCACTTACGATATCCGCAATGACACCATCAATTACTTGGATGTATTATTATACATCAAAGATGATCGAATTGAGGCTACTCTTTACAGGAAGAGTACTGACAGGAACAATTTATTACATTTTTCCAGCTTCCATCAACCCTCACTAAAAAATCATCTACCATATTCTCAGTTTCTCAGGGTAAAAAGGATAATTTCTGAACCAACACTTTTGACACACGAAAACCTGAACATGGAAAAGTGTTTCTCTGATCGTGGGTACCCCAAAGAAATCGTATCAACCTCTCTGGAAAGGACAAAATACAAATCTAGAGAACAACTGCTAAAAATCAGCAACACAAAAAAATCCATGACAAGATCAGTTATGGTCACTAAATTTTCGACTATGAGTTTCAACATCAAAAAAACCATTTTAAAACATTGGCCAATGTTACAAATCGAACCTGACTTCAATGACATATTCTTGGAAAGACCAATTTTCGCATATGAAAGGGGCAAGAACCTGATGGAACTTTTGCAATTCCAATCGTCTAATCTGTCTGTTGGTTCTCATAAGGGTACAATCCCTTGTCATAACTGTGGCCACTGTAACAACATCATTCAATGTAATTCAACTCAGCACCCCACACAGGGTTACAACATCAAGCTACACGTCACGGCAACATGCGATTCTAAAAACCTTGTCTACATGCTCAAGTGCCCATGCGGCTTAGTATATATCGGTAAGACAGAGAGAAAAATCAAGGTACGATTAACGGAACACAAAAGCAATATCCGCAATAAGAATACCAAATCTGCAATAGCGATGCACTTTCTGGCCAAGAGTCACAATATCAGTCAATTAAGGTTTTTGGTATGCGAGGTGGTACCGATTAAAGATCACAGAGACAATCGCAAACATCTTCTCCAGAGAGAAACAGTTTGGATCTACAGAATGAATGCCCTGGTCCCACATGGACTTAATGACCGCGTCGAACTCAGTTGCTTTCTATAAACTTTGCTCTGTACAACCCAATCCTACGGAATGACAAGCATTGATTATGTTTTCTTACATTCAATGTTAACACAGCATTATCCACTCGAGCACAGTATCTGTCAATTTAATTGTCTTTCATGTACTCTTTAGGTACCATTCACTTGTTTTGATCCCGTTATGTTCCTTTATACTTTTGATCTTCAATTGGTCTTTAAGTTGTGTTTTTTCTGTCTTAATTTGTATAACTTTATCCACTTGCCTTCTTTACTCATTTACATCATTATCTAACTCTCGTTTTTGTTCCCCCCTTTTTTACATTCTTTGAATTTCTGCAACCTTTACTGCAACCTTCACTGATTATCAATTTGTTTTTGATTCGTGTTTTTTCTGCTTTACGTTGTATAACTTTATTTACTCGCTTTTTTTATTTGTGTCTATTATCAGTAAACTCTCGTTTTTGCTCTCCACTTTTTTTTTGTCTTGAACTCTTACTTTCTCACTTTACATGTCTAATCTTTTTATGTTTTGAGAATCTCTTTAACTTTATCCTTCTTTCGTTACAAATCGTAATTATTTTGTACCAATATTGCTATGCTATGACTCCATTTCATTATGGCTGCCTTCAGGATTATTTCAATCCTTCTTCTCTTTCTATCCTTCACGTCACGCATATCAGCGTCTTCCTTTTTCACTCTATACTATCCACTACTGGTGTTGGTGTTTGAACCACACGCGTACATGCCGTTCGTCCTTCGAACGTTCGAAACCTTTGATTCCTTATCTTTCAGGTATGCTTTTTTCGTAAATGTAATTATTGGGTCTCTTATAATGCTTCACCCAAATTTTTCTTTTTGCACTAGCGGTTTTGACAATGAGTTGACTTGGTGTTTTCTATCGCAGTTAAAAATCGTTTCTCCATACACTCTTGTTATAAAACCAACTAATCACCTCAAGCTTGTTTTTTGAACACCCTTTACTCTTTGGGATTCCTCGTAGGGTTTTCTCTCTCCCTACGACCAACCACGTTTTCCTCACGTTTAACATCACTACATTTTGGACATTTTTCCAAACCGGGTCTTCCTTCTTCCTATGATCAACCACGTTTTCTCTACGTTTAACATCACTGCACTTCGGAGTTTTTGTCTAAACCGGTGGATTTTTGCTTACTTTACCGATATCTTTAGATTTGAGCAGGTCGTTAAAACTCTCCTTTTAAATTCTTTTAGGACTTCTCCTGATGAAGGGTCGTGCGTGACCCGAAATGCATTGAGTGCATTAAAAAGTCCTGCGTTGAATTATAATGCTCATGTTACAAACCCGTGAATACAACGTGGAATGGAACATTGATTAAGCTTTTGCCAATAAAACAGTATATTGGAACTTTCTTTGAAACTTTGCAACTTTGTTGCCTTTTGGCTGTGCATAGAGGGACACTACCCATTTGGATTAGTGCATTTTTTAGTTCATATTTGCGCCCTGGTTTAGGAGGCGTTTTCCTCTAAAGCACGCCCTAACTGGAGTAAACTCATTTCAGGAACTGGTGTGCGTGGTCTTTTCACATTGATCATTTCTGAGTCTGGGACACAGGCCTCTGAAGATGAAGCAGTGGGAGTTGTGTGTTCTGTCAGCACCCAGAACTCCTACTTATAAGGCCCCTAGCAGGACTTTAAGTGGGATGAAAAAACTGGGGGGTCTCTTAAAGGGGCGTGACCAATGTAATTAAGGTCGTGGCTTAAAACACGTAAGCTGAAAATCTGTGCTTAGCATAGTGTGCCGCCGTACTGGTATTTTGCTGTTTCTGTCATTGCATCCAGATATATGATACAACAAGTAACATTGGCTTTGTCAATGGTTGTTAGTTGCCTTAGATAAATAAGCAGCAACTGTGGCCTGTATATAATATTGAAAAAGCTTCCACTTGTAGCCCTGGTGACACCACGACAATGTTGCTGCTCCTGAGTTTCAAAAAGAGAAGGGAAATCCAGAGAGAAAATGACTCTCTTAAAAGGATTTCCCTTCCCCTACAACACTCAACTGGCATGACGTCATACTGGAACTTCTCCACTAGTGAGGTGTGAACACGTGCACATTATGTGCCTGTTGTCGCTACAGTCCGGAAAAAAACGGCACAAAACAGAGCCCGATAGAGACCCGTTTAGAGGCCCTCTTATAAAAGCTGACGTGCGCAGCACCGGCGAGACCCGGCTCACTTAAAGCCCTGGGGGCAGATTTATAATAACTGGCGCATCCCTGCATATCAGCAGGGATGCGCCAGTTATTGTGCGCCATAGCTCCGCCACCATGGATGCGCCGCATTTACAATGCGGCGCACCATGGGGCAAAAACGGCACAGATGCGTGACGCATCTGTGCCGTAAAAGTGGCGCATTGCTGGAGTTGCGTCGCAAGCGCGATGCAGCTCCAGCAATGCTTTGGGGGGACCTATCTTCACAATTCTGCGTCAATCCTTACGCCTGCTTCAAGCAGGCACAGGGTTTTGACGCAGCATGGGCTCAAAAGTGACTGAGTGAAATCTTGTAGATTTCACTCAGCCACTTTTAGGAGGCGTTCCTGCGACGGAACGCCCCCCCTGCACAGGTACGCCTACTGCTGGCGCAGTGCTTTACAACGTGATGCATCTCCCAGATGCGTCACGTTGTAAATACCCCGCAGCATGGCGCAGGATTTGCGCCGCCGCTGCGTCACAAAAGTGATGCAACGGCGGCGTAAATGAGGCGTAAGGGCCTCATAAATTTGCCCCCTGGTGCCTAGGAACAATTTAATTAGCTGTCTGATCACAGAGGGGGGCAACCAGATCGACTAATTTTCAGGGTGCAGGACTCGGAAGTGGAGAGAGTCTGCTGAGCTGTGGGTGGGAGTGTGATGTCCGACTAAGACTTGTAGGTTTTGTTCTACAAAAGGCTCAGAGTCAGCTGGACCCCGGTTAAAGCTCTTGCGGGGCATCCCAGAGCACCCAAGGACTCTTCTTGTGAAGCAGACCAGTTGGCCAGTAGTAACTGGTTTGGTACTGAAATTGGTCAATTTTCATTTTTGGAACTGGAAAGTGAGTGGCAAGATAATTTACACTCAGCGTGAACTGGAAACGGGAAAGTGGACTGTACCGGTTGCTGAGAAAGAGGAAGGCGGTATATTCTACTGGCTTAGGCAGACTCGGAAAAACCAGAGAGAGGCTCCCTGCTGTGAGACGCAGGCCAGAGGCACCCCCACAGGAACTCTGTGAAGTCTGAAAGCAGTGATCTGTGCTTACCTGCACAATGTGGCTAACTCTCCTTCTGCCCTCTGGCCTGACTAAGGCCTCGAGGCAGCTTGGAGCAGGGAGCCATGCTCTGTGACTGGGGAGGGAAGCCTCCTGTGGCCCCCTGTGAATACTGTGCAGGAAGTGTCACCGAGTGTCCATGCAGAATAGAGCAGCCATGTGGAATTCACCCTCTCTTTCCAAGCTGTAACTTCCCAGTGACTGATGCAGTTTTCATTGTTTTAGCCTTAGTTTAGTTTATTTTTTCTCATTTGGGAGCTATCCGGAGAGTCTTCTTGTTTGAAGTGTTGTGCTGGTGCTGCTAACTCTTAACACACATTCTCTGAAGTGGGCTTCTGTTCCAGTGCTGTGCTACAAAGGGGTAGATGAGGATGTTTTAAAGAAACAGTGTTTGCCCGGCTAGGTGCTGGGTGTGAAAAAGTAGCCGCGCCAGCGACAGTAAAGTAAAGAGGTTTATTTAACAAACTCCATTCACAATCAGTTGATGCCTAACTGACTGGAACACACAAGAACCACAAATGACAACATTCTAAACAGAGAATGTATGTGAAAGGACTGAATAATATCAGAGGGAGACTTCTAGGAAAGGAAGATAGCACAGATCTTTCTTTAACACAGAACTCACAACAGGAAGAATGGATAAAACAGCGAATCACACCCTCTGTCACATACGTATTACCCGATCAACAAAGCAGACGTTTGTGCGCCTTGTTATTAACCAAAACAAGGGGCACAAACATCTGAAGTTATCACCTTTAATAGCCACAGCACTGAAATCTGAATAGTCTATATGATCCAAACTAGATCAAATGAACCAACCTTTATAACTCTGCTCCCAGGCCTACCGTTCCAGCGTGTTCTCCCTTGCATGTCCCAAAAACAACGCCTCATGGAACTCTTTCAGAACCTTCGATGAAGACACCATTCATAAAATCTTAACTAGACTGAAACCCTCAAACCATTTCAATGACCCTCTTCCCTCCAAATTCTTCAAGGAAATCATACCCCCAATACTCCCAATCTGGATCAAGCTCAAGATTGTTAACGCCTCCCTCCTTCAAGGCTCCGTCCCTGACTGCCTAAAGTCCAGTCAAGGTACCCCCCATCCTGATAAAACCAAAAGTAGACCAAACTGACCATAACAACCTCCAACCAATTTCCAACATCCCTACCCTGGCGAAGCTCCTGGAAAAACGTGTTCACATAAAACTCTGTAACTCTGTAACCACATCGATCAGTTCCAACAATTAGACCAATTTCAATCTGGCTTCCAAGCAGGGCACATCACAAAATCTGCTATGAATCACATTGTGGACGATGCACTAAAAATGCTGGATCAGAACCAAGCTTGTCTACTAGTCCTCCTGTCCCTATCTATGGCATTCGATATGGTTAAGCATGTAAACCACCTAGACCTTTTGGAACGCCGTATGGGTCTAACAGGACCAGTCCTTAACTGGTTCTCCTCCTATTTCCTAAACAGGCCTCAAAGAGGCAAGCGTAATCATTCTATATTGCAGACCACGCCGATCACACAAGGGGTCCCACAGGGCTCATCTCTTTCTCACACTCTCTTCAACTTATTCATGGAGCCCCTAACAGAAATCCTGAGCTCATCCAACATCCACTATCACATGTACGCCAACGATACCCAACTATACTTGAACATCTCCCCCCCAGAAGACATCAGTTCCCTCAATACATCACTAATAAAAACTAAAAACTGGCCAGCAATCAATCACCTCAAACTAAATACTAAAAAAACGGAGCTCCTACTATTCACCCCACCCACCCAGTCGCTGATCATCGAAGAATGGTTGAAACAGCTTACAGCCCTCAACTGCACTCAACAAATCCTTGACTCTGCAAAATCACTGGGCATAACTCTTGACAAGAATCTCAACATGCAGAGCACATCAGTGCTGCCACTAAAGCAGTAAATCACCAAATGAATATTTTAAGAAAAAAAACACCTTTCCACCTCCCCCAACGACTTCATGCATGCAGTACACGCCCTAGTGATTCTCAGTTTAGACTATGGTAGTACAACCCTATCTGGACTACCCAGGTCCAAACTGGCTCCTCTAAGGGCCTTACTCAACTCTGCTGCTAGGCTCATCACTGGCTCAAAAAGACACAACCACATCACCCCAGATCATAAATCCCTCAAATGGCTACCTTATGGAGCAAGAATCCAGCAAAAAATAGCCTGCCTGACACATAAAGCCCTCCACCCCAATACCCCAAGAATTCTCACCCAGAAGCTCAAACTTTCTGATGGCTCCAGATCATTCAGAAGCTCCAACACCTTTCTTCTGAAACCTCAAAGATTCCACAAGAAGAAAACCTACAACCATGCTTTCTCTGGGATTGCCCCAAGAATCTAGAACACATTACTTCCTGAAATCAGAACAAATCCCTCGATCATATCCTTGAAGAAAAATGTCAAAGAACTCCTTATGAAGAAATATCTTCCCTAGATTCCAAGACTCTAGTTTCCTCAGCTGCTTACATGTCTACTTATCTCTGGCTACCTAGAGGGTCCATCCTAGCAGTACCGACAGTACCTCCCTGCTTCTCAACACTGCCGGGTACTTGCAGTGGCCTGAACTATGACAATATGGGGCTCATTACGATGGTGGAGGGCCCGCCAGCTGGTCGGTGGCGGGCCCTCCTCCATCGTACTGCTGTTTTAGATGATGGCGGGGGGAATAGTTGGTTAAGCATGGCGGTCGTAAAGACCACCCGCCATGGATTCGACAGGCGGTCCTTTTCCGACTGCCTGTCGGAACAAAAACATTGGCTAACATTGCGGCGGTGCCTTCCAGGCACCACTGTAGGGATAGCCCTTTCCTCCGTTCCTTTTACGGTGGACAACCAGCTACAAAACGAATGGCGGAAATGGATTTGGGGGCCCGTGGCGGGCCCCCCTCAAACCCAGGTTCAGGGACGGTAAACACCCCTTACTACGCATCTGTCACCCTGCATGTTTTAATGACCACGTAGTAACAACGCATATCAATACCCCGCAAGTCGTTACAACGACTTGTGGAGGGGGGAGAAGGTCTTGGATTTAAAATCCAACACCTTCCCTACTGTCCGCACAGACTGGAGTTGGAATAGTAAATTATACTATTCCAACATCCAGCGCTCCCCTCCGCAAGTCGTTGTTACGACTAGCGGGGTAATGGTATGCATTGATACGACGCAGTAGTTGTAACGACCGCATTGTAACAACATGCAGGGTGAGGGAAAGCGGAAAAAAGAGGCATATTCGCAGGGACATGTACCCTGGGGGGCACCTATGGTGCTCCCCTACATATCGCTGCCCCAGTGCAGGGATGTGTCTGCCCCCTCTATTTTGCATTGTGGCAGGGGCTGCTGACCACATCTCCGCCACAATGCAAAACATAGGTGATGCGACCGCCGTGGTGGCGGTCACATCATGATTAGGATTGTGGGGAGGCCGCCTCATAGTTGGCTGATCCCAAATCCGTATCGATAGCAGACAGACTAAAGTCCGTCCGCCATCGTAAGTTGGCCCTATGTCATTAGTGACAGAACTATGATTTTCGGTTGTTACTGAATGCGTACGGAATCTGAGTGAATTTGATATTACTGTTTCTACTACTCTGCTCTCTGTAAATTTGTAAAGTGCCCTGATACCCGCAAGGGCCATGTTAGTGCCATACAAAAACTATTAAAATAAAAAATATATAAACTATACTTACAGTATAGAATGCTTATATAAGATATATTTGAGTGATTTTATAATGCCTTTTTTACATAAACTCAACACTTATCCCTAATTCTCTTTTGTGTAGATTCCATGAGAACCTAACCTTTTGACAGTGTGTATGGACAGACCAACAATTTTAACCCCTTCCACGTGCGGCAAATTCCGCGCAATGTGAGGGGGGGGGGCGGGGCTGGGCGTGGCGCTCAGGTACCCAGGACGGCTCCCGGCCGTCATAAATCACGGTGGGCATGTGCTCATGACGGCCGGGAGCCGTCCGAACTCCTCTCACCAATTAATTTGCCCGCACAGGCGGGGAATTAGCCGCGCGTGGGCGGAGCGGCAACGGTCGGACGGCTCCCAGCCGTCATGAGCACACAACTACCATGACTTATGACGGCCGGGAGCCGTCCTGAGCATCGGTGAGGTTAAAGCTTTTTGTCAACAAACCTGTGAGGATGCAGTGTACTGTAATTTCTAATAAATCGTATAGGAAAAGTTCCTGGAGTATCAATTTGTAACTGCTAAATGGAAGAGTGATCACATGGGATCACTCCACAGTAGACTGACAACAGCGTCATGATGACAAATATGCACTATAAAGACTACTGGATTTAGGAGGAGGGCTGATTTCCTGTTATGTTGGGCTCTACTGCTCCTTCTTTGGTTTTGGCTGCTGGTGGATTCTTTGGCAATGTTCTTGAGAACTGCGGCAGTTGCCATTGTTCCATCACTTCCTTGATTCTATTTTGCTTGCCGAGCTATCTTATTATCCTTTTGCCTTATGCTAATTAAGTTATCTGCTGGATTATTTGGAGCTGTCTAGTGAGAATCTAGAACTGAACCTTTGATAAATGCTCCATTTCCTTTTATCTATATTGATGGACTTTCCCTTAATGGACTTTAGCTCAAATCTTGTGTCCCTTTGAGAGATTTCTAATTGAACCATTCACTTACCTTGGAAACCATCCTTTGCATTCTTTGATTTGATTTACTAAATCCTTAGAATTTTGCTGCATGTGTTAGTATGCATGACAGAATTACTGAAAATAATACTTACTTGCATTAATTTTGAATCTCTAATACAATAATTCATTTATTTCAAAGAACTGTTTGAGTTATTTGTCTGAGATTAATGTTCTTTCTTTGAAACTGTGCGTGGGAGTTGGCCACCAATTAATGGTCCTCATTGGGTAGACTGACAGTGGCTTATCCTAGATTCTACCCTTCGCTCTGACAAAGAAAGATCCATTAGAGGATCACTGCCTCTGTTGTAAAGTATACCATGTAAATATTTGTAAAGTAGCACTCCTGTGGGCCCGATGCTAATCTGACCGTGTTTTGTTAAAAAGTGTTTCCGCTGCTCCAGGATGAATCTTGGTGCCCGGAGGTTCCTATCTGCCATATTAGCCTCCTGTACCTAGGGGTCCAGCTTTTTCTGGGAGCCGTGCCTTACCAGGAGGCTTAAGCTTTGCCCTCTGGTACAGAGGACATGGGAGGATTTGACTCGATGAGACAAGCTCCCCCTACATTTCATGGGTCGAACTGCTCTTTTTAAAATGATGATACTCCCACGGCTCCTCTACACTCTCCAGAACTATCCTCTCTCTATTCCCTAGTCCTGGTTCAAATCAATAGCAGCAAAGGGAAGATGGTTTTTATATGCCCACAATCCACAGAGGGTGGTACTTAGCAAATGCATCCATTCCGTGTGTGACTGAGGACCTGTTATGGTGGATATATGACTCTACTACTAGGCTGCCCAGCTCTTGACCATTAAAGACTGGGTGCATGGGGTGGGGAGACCCAGCCTATCAGGGAGAACTGGACCTAAACAATGTCATAGGGATCCTATCCTGGGTGCCAATACCAGCAATGTTCCTGGAGCCGGCTCAAGTGGTACTCCGGGCATGGAAGGCGGTGCTGTGGTGAACATGTTCAGACAGTACACGGTTGAAACTACACTGTGGGAAGGTAGGTAGCTAACCCATGTAGCAACACTGGAGGGCTTCCGGGGCTGGAACAAAATAAGGCCTTCCAGGACCTCCATGCAGGTTTTCAAATGCACAGCTTCCAATTTTTCCAAAATGTACAGCTCTGGTATGCATTCCACGAATACCGAGGTAAACTAGAAGAGGTTCCAGAATATAGTCCACTGTAGGGACGCTTTCTCATGGGCTATTTAGGGATCTGCAGGGTCTCTCAGATCTAAAAAACATTAGTAACACACTCACCCTACCAGATGGGGCCCTTAAAGGCGAAATGGGAGGAATGGATTGTGGAGTTGGACGAAGCCGATTGGCAAGAGGCATGTATGGTTCCGTGAGTACTAGCAATATTGGCGGATCTCTGACTCATACACGCTCATACAGTTCAAGTACTTATACCAGGCCTATCTTACGCCCCTCAGACTATGGAAAGTCTTAGCCCGCACATCCCCCAAGTTCACCAGGTACACGAACTCTGGGTGGGAGGGACTTCTATCACATGGTGGGGTCGTGTTGTGTCGGCCAGATGTATTGGTACACTGTTATCTCTACTCTGGTCTGTGTAGTGGGAATGCGTATCAAGATGAACCTTAAGACAGCGATTTTAGGAATCTTAGATGACATGCAAGGCCCAGAAGGGGATAGGATATTGGTGGGACTGGGCATGCTGATAGCCAAGCAAGACATAGCCAGGCAGTAAAACTCCCCACTGGCGCCAGCTACAGCGACATGGACGAATTGCATGGATTGATGTGCCAACATGGAGAGACTATATACAATGCAAGGGGGTGTCCCCACAAACATGAGCCGTCTTGCAATAAATGGTGGCACTATTACAGACTAAGTGAATGAAGCTGCAATGAACATATGGCTGGATCTCAGGCCAATAATGCATACAGTGGGGAGGGGGGTGAGAGACAAGAATCAGGCCGTATTTGCGTTATATATATCCTAGTAGAGCAAATTGCATTAATGTTTGCAATATAAGAAATACAAAATATGTATACAGATAAAAAAATGATGGCCATTATCAAATTTCAGTGTTGTTGGTATGCTCCATTCGGTGAATAATTCACCAAGAATTGGAAGGACCATTGCTGCAGAAGTTGTAGACACTTGTTTATCCACAGCGAACCGAGAATATTCCTCAATGACAACGCATAAATACGGTCTGACTCCATTGTACCATAAAAGTCTACAGCTGTAGGTGTCCATACATTCTCACGAATTTGTGTTATTAACAATATTGTAGGTGAATTATGTTTCCCTATGGTTTGGCATAATTGGCATACTTGTATGGTCTGCTCATCCATGACATCCAACTTCTAGAACCACACTTTTTCCTTCAGTAATTTCTTTGTACAAATTGCTTTCATGAGACACATCAAACACCCTTTTTGTATGGGTTGAGATATCGCTATTTATTTTCTCCTAACAGTATTCCAAATAAAAATGTTACATTTTCGTCACATTTCGCTACTTTTTGATGATTTGTTGCAGAGTAGACATGTTCCCACTTGTTGTTTTGTATAATTTTTTTACCTCTTGGATCATTGTATTTTCAGTGGTAACCTTTTCTATTTTGTCAATTATTCGTTTTTGTGGGGTTTACTCTCTGAAATTAACGTTTATATACTCTCCTGTGTCGTAATCTATATACTCAGCTGGATTGTAGTCTTTGCCAGGATGTGTGCACAATTTAAAAATTATAATCCATGCGTCTCATTCCCCATCTTTCAATCATTTGAAGCATTTTTGTATTTGGGATTTCCATTATGTGCAACAAGGGTCTGATGATCTGTCAGAATCGTGAATGATTTTCCATATAAAAGTAAATGATGATATTCACACCCTGTTAGAAATGGGGGTCTCTAGTTGGCAGAGGTAGGTACCTTTGGCCAAATAGGGACCTTTGCTTCTAGTCAGGCTAAGGGGGGATACACACTTTAGATAACCCCTTGGTAGCTTGGCATGAGCAGACAGGTTTATCCCAAAGGTAATGTGTAAAGTATTTGTGACAGCACTCCCAGTAACACAGTGATAACACCACAAATGGACACCACACCGGTATAGAAAAATAAAGTATCTTTATCTAAACTTAAGACCAAAAGGACAAAAATCCAACATACAAGTATTAAGAAAAATTACTTTTCAAATGTTTTAGCAACTGAGCCCATAGAAAACTATGGATCTGTGATTTCTTGCAAAGTACCTCTTGTTGCGACAAAATTCACCAAGCCAAACAGCCGCAGTGATGGGAACCGTCGAAAAGCAAAGAGATGCGTCGATACCTGAGACCTTCGTGGATGTGATGCGACAGTTCCGCTTGACACAGAGGAGCGGAGCATCGGATCCAGTCTGTAGGGGAAAGCGATGCGTCGATTCTGAGATGACTCCGATCTGAGGGTGATGCGTCAGGGAAAACTTGCCGCACAGGGACGATGCATGGAAATCCGAGATGCGGTGGCTAGTGATGGGGCGACGGCGAGCGGCGCTGCGTCGAACTTTTCAGCCACGATCCCTTGATGCAACCATTCTTGCCGCGGCAGCAAGCACTGGATTGGTTTCGGGAGTGGCGATGTGGGGAGATTCTTCTTGCACCAAGGCGTTGCGTTGGAAAAACTGTCGCAAGAAGAGCGATGCATCAATTTCCTTGTCGTTGTGTTGCTTTTCCAGCTCCCAACAGCAGAAACAACCTCCAGAGGCCCAAGACAGTCACAGGTACCTCTTGGCAGGTCAGAACTCCCCGCAAGGAAGTTCAGGGGAGCTGGGGGTGAAGTCTTTGTGTTCCAGAGACTTCAAAACAGGAGGCAAACTCTACTCAAGCCCTTGGAGACTTTCCTCAAGCAGGAGACACAACACAGTCCTTCTCCTTTCCTTGGCAGAAAGCAGCAACTGCTGGCCAACCCCAGACACACAGCAAGGGTAGTACTTCTCCTCAGTTTCTCCAGCTCTTCTCCTTGCAAAGGTTCCTCTTGATTCCAGAACTAAAGTTCAGGAGTTTTAGGTATAATACTTATACCCCAAAATGTATTTGTTCTCTATGTGCAAGTGCTTCTGAGCCCAGTCCAAACCAGTTCTGTCCTCTCTGGTGCAGCTGCCCGGCAGGTTGTGAAGACAGCATAGTGTAAGGCAGACAGGCCCTATTCACGTGCAAGGTAAATCTCCTCCCACCACTCTAAATGCAGACCGGGCCTATTCAGGTGCTAGTGAGAACTCCCCCTACTCTGAATGCAGCCCAGGTCTATTCAGCCCAGCCCTGACTCATTCAGGAAAGGCAGGAGACACACCACCCCCCCACCGGTGGCTGTCTGAGCGAATGCACCTCCCCAGCCCCTATCACTCCAAAACCAGACAGTCAATACACAAACAGGCAGAGGCACACAGAATGCTTAAACAAGAAAATGCCTACTTTCTAAAAGTGCTATTTTCAAACACACAATTTATAAAACATCTTTAGTAAAATATGTGTTATTAAATTCTGAGTTCAGAGAGCCTAAACTTTATTTTTCCATCTTATCCCTATGGGAAGATATGCTTGTAAAATGTTACAAAGCATTCCCCTTTCCGTCCTATGGGGCAAGATAGCCTTTCAATAGTGAAAAACTAAATTGGCAGTATTTCCTTATCAGGACATGTTACACACATCAGTACATGTCCTAACGTTCATATACACTGCACCCTGCCCAGGGGGGTACTTTGGGCCTATCATAGGGGTGTCCTATATGTAAGAAAAGGGAAGGTAAGGGCCTGGCAAGTGGGTGCACTTGCCAAGTCGACATGACAGTTAGCAAACTGCGCACAGGCACTGCAGGGGCAGGCCTAAGACATCTTTTCAGGGCTACTCATGCGGGTGGCACAATCAGTTCTGCAGGCCTATTAGTAGTATTTGATTTACCTGCCCGGCGCACTCAGTGCACTTTACTAGGGACTGACCAGTAAATCAAAATATGCCAATCAGGGAGAACAAATCCTAATAACTATTTACACAGAGAGCATATGCACTTTAGAACTGATTAGCAGTGGTAAAGTGCCCAAAGTCCTAAAAACAACAACAACAGTTCAGGAAAAAATAGGAGGAGGAAGCAAAAAGTTTAGAGATAACCCTGCACAAAGGGCCAAGTCCAATACACCCTGACACAACAGACAGACTTTCTTTTTCTGCTTGAGAATATATCTTTTCTATTTATGTCAGTCTTCAGCTTGCATACAATATTGTTTGTTGTGGCAAATCTCTTTCCAGTTCCCGGTATTGCTCCAAAGCCAATGGGGTTAGCATCTACCATTTACTTTTGGGCAAATCTGTGGATTACAATAAGCCATGTTTTCAGCAGGATTAGTTCTTTTCTTATTTTTTCAAATGCTCTGTCACAGGTTTCTGTCCATTTGAAAACATGAGCTTTTCTAGTTATCTCACATAGTGGAGCACTAACAGGGCCGGACTGGGAACCGAAACTGGGCCTGGCAAACTGTTCGTCCAGCCCCCTCGGGGGGGGGGGGGGAGGGTGCGGCCGAGCTGTTTGCTACGGCTGGTTTTGGCCGATTTTGTTAGAGGGAGCTGATATTGCCAGCCCGCGGTAACAAAACCAGTCCCCACCCTGGCGGCTCACCGGAGAAATGCTGGGTACCCGATACGGCCAGTCCTGAGCACTAATTATTGCAAACTGAGGTATATAGCGAGCACTTTATTTGCCATCCACAGAAATAAATGCACTTCTTATACATTCTGAGGGATACCTACTCGTCATGTGGTTTCTACTTTGCTTGGGTCTGGCATCATACCTTCACTCAAGAACATATCCCCCCCCTAAAAAAAAAACAATTCCCTCTTGTTCAGCTCATATTTGTCTGCATTTAATGTTAAAGCAACTTCTAATAGTTTTGTACACACTTATGACTATGCATGGTTGTGTTCCTCATGTGTTTTCACCTGCAAAAGCATGCCATTAATGTCATTCAGGTTATTTTTGACAGATCTTCTAACAATCCATATGATTTCTTTAACTATCTGATGAACTGGTGATATGCCAAAATTAAGAGCCTGATTTAGATCTCAGCTGACGGGTAACTCCATCACAACTGTGACGGGTATTATGTGCGCCAACATATAAATCTCATAGGATATAATGGGATTTATATTTTGGCAGACAGGATATCTGCCACTGTTGTGAAAGAGTAAACCGTCCGCCGAGATCTAAATCAGGCCCTAAGTCTCTTATATTAAAATATACCCTAATGTTTTATGAAATCTTCAGTGCATCTTCGTTATTTATGGAGTTCCAACTGAGGGTATCATTTTCATGAATCTAAAAAAATACAGCAGTTCAATTTAAACAACTGATCGAGCTGGCACAGGTTTTCAGGGTGTCGTTCCAGCTCAATGGCCTTGTGGGCAATAACCATGTCAACACAGATCCAAATTTTGTCTGTCTTCTTTTTTGGCGCTGCCACAATTGGAGACACCCACGGGGCTGGTCTGGTAATGCATTCTATGATATCTTGGTCCAGCAAACTTGGAGGTTCTTCCTCAACGTTTTGTTGAAGATGCATTGGCACCCTCCT
This sequence comes from Triturus cristatus, assembly GCF_964204655.1. Taxonomy (NCBI): domain Eukaryota; kingdom Metazoa; phylum Chordata; class Amphibia; order Caudata; family Salamandridae; genus Triturus; species Triturus cristatus. The sequence continues at coordinate 1,151,379,822 of NC_140585.1, forward strand.
ATGATGTTGGCAACTGCTTTTACTGCGTCATTTCAGTGAAGAGTGATTTACAAATGCTTACATTTTCCTAACCCTTGAAACAACTTTAGGAAATGATGCACTATTTGATGATCATGCTTAATTCTAAATATCATGGCAATTAGCCCCATTAACTGAGCAGTCATGTTAACCATTAATCAAGGTGTCGGTATTTCCTCTTTCAGTGCATGTATTTCCTCTCAAGACAATGCTTTACCATATGTTATTATCTATTCAAACCTGCCCACATCCTCAACAGAACTGTGTGCTCCCTATTGAAATACTATGACGTTGGATGGCGTAAGGACAGGTTGTTTGCCTCTACACACACTCTGGGGCAGATTTAGAAGCCCCCTGCCCACCACTACGTCACTTTTCGTGACGTACTGGTGGTGCAGGGGGCTCCTCCATATTTACAAGGAGAGGAAAAGCCACCCTGCATGACTTTTCCTCTCCTGGTAAATATGGCCCCTTCACACGCAGCACTGTGCGTGGAAGGGGAGTTCCATGGGTGTTGCTGTGGGTGTTCCCACGCAACACCCATGGAACAAGACACATCTCCAGATTTACGAGAAATCGTGAATCTGGAGATGCATTTGAATGCTACGCCACCCTAGAGGTGGCATAGCGAGACGCAACGAGGAGTAATGTTTTCATTTCTCCTTGTTTTTTCCTCTTTCAATGCGTGCTGCATTCTACAGCACGCATTGAAAGAGGAAAAAGCGTCCTGTGATTGTTTTTGTGCAGGATGGTGTCCCTTCCTGCACAAAAACAAGCTCCCCACGACGCAGGCATCCTTGCACTATGGTGCAAGGGTGCCTGCGCCAGCGCATGGCTGCAGTTTGTGCGCCAGTACAGGGGAAGCACAGAGATGCAACATATTCTTGAAAATATGTTGCATCACTGTGCTTTCCAAACTAACGCAGCACGGCGCAGCAAAATGACTTGCTGCACCGTTCTGGGTTACTTTGTTGTAAATCTGCCCCTCTGTTTTTATACTCTGCTCTACACATAATGGTACAGGTTTTGCCGCTATCTAATACAAATGTGCATAATTGCTCCCCAACTTTGAGTTTTATATATGTTAATGTTATCTACAATAATAATTTCCTTTTCACTTTTACCTTCCATCATGAATAGGCGATCAGTAAGTTTCCCTTGAGGGGCTATTTTCTACTTTTTCTATTTATTGATTGTCCATCTTTCTTACGTATTGTCTCCTTCATTTATTGCTAAGGTCGTGGTTGACAAGATATCTAGGCTTATTTCCTCTGGCTTTGCAAACAGATGCAAAATGATTATACGTCTCATATTTCCAACATTTTTGTCCTTCTGCTGGACATTCCTGAGGATATGAAAATGACAGCGCCCTTGAAATATATCGTACAAAAGACCAGAACGAAGCTCTGCATGGAGCGGAGATCAGGGGATTCACCCCTGTAACCCAGCTAACAACCTGCGAGAACGACTTTGCAAGGGCTCTGATTGCACTACCCGTCACAACACCACTTACCCCACTTTTTTGTGACCTTGGGCTAAAAAGAATCGGTGACTTGGTTGCCCTGAAACCCTTAATTTATTGGCTGCACCGATGGACTACTTCCCAATTAACTGAATATCGCAACTCTTTACGGGAGGTCCTGGCACTTAACGGGGCAAAACAACTTCCCTGGTTCAAGCATATCGCTAAATGGTGCAAGTCACTGAACCTAATGGGTCTATGGGAGAAACCAGAACGGGCTACCGGACGTGACCTTCTGTCCCTTAAAGCTATTTACTGGAAGGTGGTGGGGGAGCACTACACTAATAATTTAGCTAGTGGACAGCTAACAGCAATTTTTTTATTTATAAAATCCTGCTCCTCGTTTGAACCATTCCTTGACTTGATCTCGCCTTCACTTGCAAAAAGCCTATGGTAACCTATTACTGAAATTTCCAGGGAAAGGGGTGAGGGGTTTAGTAATTGACACCTGCCCTGCATGCTGCGAAGCTGATGAAACCGAAGAACACATATTGTTTGTCTGCTCCAACTACAGGCAGCTATGCAGGAGATGGATTAGACCTATTTGCCTTAATATGGGTGTCAGGGAGTACCAGATCGCGTTTAGAATTTTTAAAACAGACACTTCTGGACCAATAGTTTTTTCCCTTAGTCGTTTTCTGTTATCCTTTTGGTTCATTCGTAAAAAATTCCTTTGTTAGTTATATTATTCTAAAAATCTCCTGTGTAGTTATGATACCATTTTAATCTTTTCTTTCCCTAGCCGATTTATATGGTTTATCTTTCTTATGCTTGTTGGTTGTATTGCTCCTCTCCATAAGCATGATTATATTGATGGTACATGTATTCATGTTCTTAAATTGATACGATATGTCATTTGTATTCACGATTGCAATGGTTTTAATACTATTTTTATTGTAGATATATTTATGTTTTATATTTTGCACACTTTGATGGTTTTTACAAATGACCGAATAAAGATGATATGATGATGATGATGACAGCGTGCATTTATAACATAACTTAGGATCCAATTACTTTTCTTGCCATGTTTCTTCAAATTATTTGTTTTTTTAAATATATTTTTATTCGTCACAGTTGTTCCACAATTCTGCTTCTTCCAGTTTCCTTGTCTGTTGCATAAAGTTTCACTATATTGTCTGCTCTATAAAGTTGTAGTGTTTTCATCAAATCCTCAACAATGTTGGCCTGAATTTCTTTGAATAACATCCTCCTATTACTTGTAGTCTTATTGGCTCTTCATTATGGATCTTATGAAAATCACAGTAAGCTATCATCCTCATTATGATCTGCCATATTAAATATGTACCTATCATTATTAATGTTTCCTAATGGATAAAATTGTTCTTTTAGCCATCTTATTATCCCTTGATATGTCTCTGATGGGCAAGATACATTACTAATAACTTTTAAACATCACCTCCCACTAAGTTTAAAAACAGATCTTGTTCTTGTTCATCATTATGGTGCCGATCACGATCCGGTAAAAAATTACCCCGTGCGACTCGTATCTGGTCTTTTTACCGTACGAATCGTACAAGTGCCGTACGAACTGGCAATCACGATTCGCATGGTAAAAATTCCATACGAACCGCATTGGGAATCATTCCCCACACGTCCTCGGGTCGGAAAATGAGTCCGACACGTCCTCAGACGATTTACAGTACAAACGTGAAAAGTCAAGTCCGACCGAGGAATCACGATCCATCCCGTGCGTCCGAGGTTACAACCGTATGGAAAAAACACCGTCCGCACCGAACTCCTATAGCAACCATGGAGACATGTGCCCGCATACGCGCCCAACACTCCCCCCAGCCCCCGTACGTCCGACACGTACCCCCCGTGTATGTACACCCCCACCCGTCTAGGTACACCTCAGTACGTTCGAGTCCTACCCCCACCCCTGTACGTGTCGTACCATCGTGTACCCACACCCCAGTACGTTCGAGTCCTACCCCCACCCCTGTACGTGTCGTACCACCGTGTACCCACACCCCAGTACGTTCCAGTCGTACCCCCACCCCTGTACGTGTCATACCCCCGTGTACCCACACCCCAGTACGTTCGAGTCCTACCCCCACCCCTGTACGTGTCATACCCCCGTGTACCTACACCCCAGTACGTTCGAGTCCTACCCCCACCCCTGTACGTGTCGTACCACCGTGTACCCACACCCCAGTACGTTCCAGTCGTACCACCACCCCTGTACGTGTCGTACCATCGTGTACCTACACCCCAGTACGTTCGAGTCGTACCCCCACCCCTGTACGTGTCGTACCACCGTGTACCCACACCCCAGTACGTTCCAGTCGTACCCCCACCCCTGTACGTGTCGTACCCCCGTGTACCCACACCCCAGTACGTTCGAGTCCTACCCCCACCCCTGTACGTGTCGTACCACCGTGTACCCACACCCCAGTACGTTCCAGTCGTACCCTCACCCCTGTACGTGTCGTACCACCGTGTACCCACACCCCAGTACGTTCGAGTCCTACCCCCACCCCTGTACGTGTCATACCCCCGTGTACCCACACCCCAGTACGTTCGAGTCCTACCCCCACCCCTGTACGTGTCATACCCCCGTTTAAGTACACCCCAGTACGTTCGAGTCCTACCCCCACCCCAGTACGTGTCGTACCACCGTGTACCCACACCCCAGTACGTTCGAGTCCTTCCCCCACCCCTGTACGTGTCGTACCACCGTGTACCCACACCCCAGTACGTTCGAGTCCTACCCCCACCCCTGTACGTGTCGTACCACCGTGTACCCACACCCCAGTACGTTCGAGTCGTACCCCCACCCCTGTACGTGTCATACCCCTGTTTAAGTACACCCCAGTACGTTCGAGTCCTACCCCCACCCCGGTACGTGTCGTACCACCGTCTATGTACACCCCAGTACGTTCGAGTCCCACCCCCACCCCTGTACGTGTCGTACCACCGTGTACCCACACCCCAGTACGTTCCAGTCGTACCCCCACCCCTGTACGTGTCATACCCCCGTGTACCCACACCCCAGTACGTTCGAGTCCTACCCCCACCCCTGTACGTGTCATACCCCCGTGTACCTACACCCCAGTACGTTCGAGTCCTACCCCCACCCCTGTACGTGTCGTACCACCGTCTATGTACACCCCAGTACGTTCGAGTCCTACCCCCACCCCTGTACGTGTCGTACCACCGTGTACCCACACCCCAGTACGTTCGAGTCCTACCCCCACCCCTGTACGTGTCGTACCACCGTGTACCCACACCCCAGTACATTCGAGTCGTACCCCCACCCCTGTACGTGTCGTACCACCGTGTACCCACACCCCAGTACGTTCGAGTCCTACCCCCACCCCTGTACGTGTCATACCCCCGTTTAAGTACACCCCAGTACGTTCGAGTCCTACCCCCACCCCTGTACGTGTCGTACCACCGTGTACCCACACCCCAGTACGTTCGAGTCGTACCCCCACCCCTGTACGTGTCGTACCACCGTGTACCCACACCCCAGTACGTTTGAGTCGTACCCCCACCCCTGTACGTGTCGTACAACCGTGTACCCACACCCCAGTACGTTCGAGTCGTACCCCCACCCCTGTACGTGTCGTACCACCGTGTACCCACACCCCAGTACGTTCGAGTCGTACCCCCACCCCTGTACGTGTCGTACCACCGTGTACCCACACCCCAGTACGTTCGAGTCGTACCCCCACCCCTGTACGTGTCGTACCACCGTGTACCCACACCCCAGTACGTTCGAGTCGTACCCCCACCCCTGTACGTGTCGTACCACCGTGTACCCACACCCCAGTACGTTCGAGTCGTACCCCCACCCCTGTACGTGTCGTACCACCGTGTACCCACACCCCAGTACGTTCGAGTCGTACCCCCACCCCTGTACGTGTCGTACCACCGTGTACCCACACCCCAGTACGTTCGAGTCGTACCCCCACCCCTGTACGTGTCGTACCACCATGTACCCACACCCCAGTACGTTCGAGTCCTACCCCCACCCCTGTACGTGTCGTACCACCGTGTACCCACACCCCAGTACGTTCGAGTCCTACCCCCACCCCTGTGCGTGTCATACCCCCGTTTAAGTACACCCCAGTACGTTCGAGTCCTACCCCCACCCCTGTACGTGTCGTACCACCGTGTACCCACACCCCAGTACGTTCGAGTCCTACCCCCACCCCTGTATGTGTCATACCCCCGTTTAAGTACACCCCAGTACGTTTGAGTCCTACCCCCACCCCTGTACGTGTCGTACCACCGTCTATGTACACCCCAGTACGTTCGAGGCCTACCCCCACCCCTGTACGTGTCGTACCACCGTGTACCCACACCCCAGTACATTCGAGTCGTACCCCCACCCCTGTACGTGTCGTACCACCGTGTACCCACACCTCAGTACGTTCGAGTCCTACCCCCACCCCTGTACGTGTCATACCCCCGTTTAAGTACACCCCAGTACGTTCGAGTCCTACCCCCACCCCTGTACGTGTCGTACCACCGTGTACCCACACCCCAGTACGTTCGAGTCGTACCCCCACCCCTGTACGTGTCGTACCACCGTGTACCCACACCCCAGTACGTTCGAGTCGTACCCCCACCCCTGTACGTGTCGTACCACCGTGTACCCACACCCCAGTACGTTCGAGTCGTACCCCCACCCCTGTACGTGTCGTACCACCGTGTACCCACACCCCAGTACGTTCGAGTCGTACCCCCACCCCTGTACGTGTCGTACCACCGTGTACCCACACCCCAGTACGTTCGAGTCGTACCCCCACCCCTGTACGTGTCGTACCACCGTGTACCCACACCCCAGTACGTTCGAGTCGTACCCCCACCCCTGTACATGTCGTACCACCGTGTACCCACACCCCAGTACGTTCGAGTCGTACCCCCACCCCTGTACGTGTCGTACCACCGTGTACCCACACCCCAGTACGTTCGAGTCCTACCCCCACCCCTGTACGTGTCGTACCACCGTGTACCCACACCCCAGTACGTTCGAGTCCTACCCCCACCCCTGTGCGTGTCATACCCCCGTTTAAGTACACCCCAGTACGTTCGAGTCCTACCCCCACCCCTGTACGTGTCGTACCACCGTGTACCCACACCCCAGTACGTTCGAGTCCTACCCCCACCCCTGTATGTGTCGTACCACCGTGTACCCACACCCCAGTACGTTCGAGTCGTACCCCCACCCCTGTACGTGTCGTACCACCGTGTACCCACACCCCAGTACGTTCGAGTCCTACCCCCACCCCTGTACGTGTCATACCCCCGTTTAAGTACACCCCAGTACGTTCGAGTCCTACCCCCACCCCTGTACGTGTCGTACCACCGTGTACCCACACCCCAGTACGTTCGAGTCCTACCCCCACCCCTGTACGTGTCGTACCACCGTGTACCCACACCCCAGTACGTTCGAGTCGTACCCCCACCCCTGTATGTGTCATACCCCCGTTTAAGTACACCCCAGTACGTTCGAGTCCTACCCCCACCCCTGTACGTGTCGTACCACCGTCTATGTACACCCCAGTACGTTCGAGGCCTACCCCCACCCCTGTACGTGTCGTACCACCATCTATGTACACCCCAGTACGTTCCGGTCCTACCCCCAACACAACCTCCTAAGTACGGAGCGCACCCCAGGCCCCAACATCACAACCGCATGTACGAGTCGTACCAACCCACACACAAGGACAGCACCGTACAACCAAATGGCCCATGTACACACCGTACACACGCTCAAAACGCACGTACGCAACCAGGCCAAAACTAAACAACACAAGAATACACCATACGAATGGCACAAAGCCACTAAACATGGCCAACAAACACTACAAAAACACCTTCACTGACCTGCAACTGCCAAAGACAAACAGAGGCCCAAAACACCACCACTACTTATAACACACCCACCCAAACTTCAAACACTGCCACACCCACCCATGGACCAATAAAAAGGGCCCACACACACAAACCATGAGCCTTTGCAACAGACTCACTGCTGACAGACACCACAGAACCATACTACAAGCTACACCACACCTTACACTTGCACACCTTCACACAACCACCTTCACAAACACCCCCTCATCACATTCACACACACACACCCACAACCATCCACACACCCCCCCCAACATCCACCCCCCCCCACCATCCCCACCCACACCCCTCACCATGCCCACTACCAAGAATCCAAAGTTCAGTAACCAAGAGTTGGAGGTCCTTGTTGATCAAATCCTCAGAGTCGAGCCACAGATCTTTGGAACATTGGTCAGAAACACCAGCCTGGCAGCAAAAACAGCCATGTGGCAGACCATCGTCGATGCTGTGAATGCTGTTGCGGACACCAGAAGGACCAGGCAGGAATGCCAGAACAGGTGGTACGATCTGCGGAGGAGGGTCCGAGCCAAGAGGCAGGAGGAACACGACCAGGCCAACGCCACCGGAGGAGGGCCCTCCCGCAGACCCGTACACTACCATCCCTGGGAGGAGAGGGTGATGGCCATACTGCCGGTGGAGGCAGTCGAAGGATTAGAAGGACTCCGAGACCCGGGTGAGTACACAAACAACGCACCTCACATGGGGGGAACGGCATCCACAACCAAAATCACTAACAGGCACGCAACCACCACAAGCCATCGCATGACTCAACCACACTCCATGAGCACGCACATGCCACTGCTGCCACCATGCCCCATGCACCCAGCTGGACAATGTCAAGTCACAGGCCACAGAAGACAACAACACATGACACGGTAACCCGGATGGCGGGAGGCCGGGCCCCAAAAATCACATAGTGCGACTCCGAAGCAGACAACAATGCACTCTGCCCATATGGCCTAGGTCACAGCCAGACAAACAGTGTGTCCCAACACAGGAATGACTTGCCAGCAAATGGCGGACGCCTTGCATCAACACATGGGGGTGAAGGCACTGTTTTGCACATGACAGCAGCTAATGAACAGCCAACATTGTGAAAGAGTGGCAGCACACACCACCACAGCAGCAGCGCACAGACACACATCACACCCAATGGGTGCCTGGAGATCAGAAACAAACTCACATCAACAAGCCAAGGGCCACTCAAAGATCTGCTAACAGTGTGTGCCCAGGAAGCTGGGCTGAGGTGACAGAGGGTGACACACAGAGGGAGGGAGAGGGGGACAGAGAGGGAGGGAGAGGGGGACAGAGAGGGAGGGAGACACAGGGAGACGGACAGAGGGAGGAGGCTGACACACAGAGGGAGGGAGAGGGGGACAGAGAGGGAGGGAGAGGGGGACAGAGAGGGAGGGAGAGGGGGACAGAGAGGGAGGGAGACACAGGGAGACGGACAGAGGAAGGAGGCTGACACACGGAGGGAGGGAGAGGGGGACAGAGAGGGAGCGAGACACAGGGAGAGCAAATCAGCCGTGTGGCGTGTGCGAATGTCTGCTCGTCAGCAGGTAGACTGCGTGCATGTAGACAAGGGTGGCCAGTCCCAGAACCCCCCCTCTTCACCATGGCAAAACACAGGGCCATGTCACAACCTGTTCACGAGCACAACGACAGCTACCTGGATCATATAAGTGTGTGGATCCACTCCATGTGCACATGTACAGTGCTACACGGAAGGCGCCAATGCATGGCTCGCAACACCTGCCCACTCCACTGCTGACTGCAGTCACACTTGACGCAGCAAGTAAGACTGTGCCACATATAGTTAAAGGGGCCAAAGTGGTGCCCAAGGGACACACCCATGCACAAGTGCACTGTGAGTGGAATGCAAGACAGATCCTAATTCCAAGAGGAAATGTGCCAACTTTGAAACTGATGAAACATGGATGTTGCATGGACCAAAATTAACATTGTCTCTCTCACACACAGGTCAACGTCGTGGTGCACCCCCCAACACAGGGGGGGAAGACTCACAGGACCTGGATCTGCAGGAGCCCGATCCCACCGGCAGCGACCACTCTCACCACTCTGTGGACGACTTCGACCGACCTGGCCCCTCTGGTGTCCAACCACCTGCAGCACCTGCGTCAGGTACAACTGTGCCAACCACCACCCCCACTCCTGCCACATCCCAGGAGACACCCAGGATCCCTGCCCCAACACCACAATGCAGCCAGGCTGGCCAGGAGGGACACGGTGTCCCGGGCACCCAGGAGGAGGCAGGCGACAACGCCAATGCCACCCCTCAGGGGTCCCGGAGACCCGATGTGCCCACAAGGGCAGGCCAGGCGCAAGTGGGCAGGGGTGGTGGGAGTGGAGGACGGCGGAGGCGCGAGCCTGACCAGTTGGCTGGGGATCCGGTATTTTCCCATGTCCGTAACATCCTGGACTCATACCGGCAGGACACCACGGGCATGGCCCAGGTTGTGTCCACCCTCAATGAGATCAAGGGGAGCCTCGATGAGATAAAGACCCAGCAGGCCCAGCAACATGCGGAGCTACATGCCTGTCTACTGGTACACCAACGGAGGATGGAGGACAGACAGGCTGAGCAAGTGACGGCATTCCAGGGGATTCACGCTACACTCCGTCGGATGGCCGACAACATGGCCGACCCTCCCTGTGCCAGAAGGCGGAGAACATCACCACCCACAGGGAGGGATCAGGAGGAGGAGGAGGAAACATCCGACGGAGCATCCCAGATGTCGTCACGGCCTGCTGCTGAGGTTCCCCGCAGGAGGGCGGGTCGTCCACGGAAAGGACCGTGAGGGTCGGCACTACATCACCATCTCCCAGGACACCTGGCCTGGCACCTGGCCCACTGGAGCAACAGCATCACAGCATCAAGAGACATTCTCTGCCACATGGCCCTGCTGGTCACTGGCTGACCAATGTTGACAAAGACTGTGGCATGGACTCTGAGGATTTCCAATGGCAAGGACACCAACTTCCCTACTGAACTTTGGATTCCAAAATCCCGGAAAGACCCTCACTTTGTCCCCCCCCCCCCAATAATAAATCACACTATGAAGAGTAGATGCCTGCTGGTAGCATTATTACCTAACATGTGTCTTGTAAAGTCAAAACATGCCTGAGTCATCTTTTGTCTTCAACCACCCACACCCTGGGGCCTGAGTCTGGCACAGGACACATGGGTCACAGTGTATTAGGCAAGACAGACATGGAGCACCATACACACCCGTGATGGGCCCAACCAGCTGAGGGGGTTACCGAACAACCGTGCTGACACACACATTGAGTACAGCAACAGTCATGCGCAGAGGTCAGGGATCCAGTCCAGTGTCCTGGGGGGCACCCAGGTATGTGTAGACAGGTGGCAGAACCATGTCCTGCAAGCTTGAGTCCGGTGGATGCAGAGAATGGGGGCCTGGCCAACGTTGGATGCATGGGGATGGCACATGTCACAATACCCACACAGTCATGGACATCATGCCCCATACACAGTCTCAGCCCACACACACAGCTTGCATCTTGCCACTCGACACATTGACACATAGCCACAATCAGGGAATACCATGCCAGACAAGCAGGATGCACCGTGGCAACACACCAGCATTGACTGAGAAGAGGCACCTTGGAAGCATAGGGACACCTTTATTAGTCATGTATTCGGGATTGCAGAGGCAACTCGAAGTACACATGAACACATCATGTGGAGTAACATGTGGGTCCAACACTGGCACCCCCCTTCAGCAGCACACATGCGTGTTCGCCATGGAACTGGCACACAAGCATCAGCTAACAGCTAAATACCCACAGCTGCACACGGAGAGCCTGCCATACACCTTAGATCCGCTGATGTCGAAGTCCCACACCATGTCAAGCCAAAGCTAACCGTATGTGTTCGAGGGCAGTGTCACACACATTGATGCCATCATCACAATCCCCTATCCCATCACTGATGACAGTCAACCAGGCAGACCATCTATTCAGGTGTACACAGTTGCAGGTCGTGTCCCATGGGGATGCGACATGGCTGCAGAGGAACCAAACATCGACAGGGGCAGTGTGCATACATCGTGAACAACTGCCACACCCAATACACCCCAGATGCATCCCTTACCCCATGGAGACTTCCAAACGTGTCCGTGCCTGTAACGCTGAGTCAGCCCACGATGTCATGTCCATGAGGAATAGCAGTGCCACAACAATGCAACCAGCAGACGGCATGCGCAGGTACCTGGGGATGAGAGACACACAAGAAGTCAGCCACAAAAAGCACAGCCACTTGCATGTGCATTTACTCGACACATGTATGGATGACAACATGCTAGGTCACAATTATGACTGGGGAAGTACAACCATCACTGGCACCATCACTCCAGTGACACACCCACACACACCTCTGACTCACGTGCCATACATGCAGGTGGAGACACACATCACAACGCATGCCACACGGGGCCAAATGCGTGCACACTCAGACACTGGTACTCACCACTAAGCAAAGAAGTCGCGTATGAGCCGAGTCCGGATGTCCTCTTGCGGCTCCACATCCTCCACATCACTAGCCCCATTGCCAAGCCCTTCGTCCTCCACGGGTGGATGGTCCTCGTCATGTTGATCCAGGATGAGTGGCACAGCTCTTTCAACTGCCATGTTGTGCAGCATGCAGCAGACCATGAAGATCTTGCAGACCTTCGCCGGGGCATATGGGAGTGCGCCGCCGGTCTTGTGGAGGCACCTGAATCGGCTCTTCAGCATGCCAAACGTCCTCTCTATCACTCGCCTTGTCCGGCCATGGGCGGTGTTGTAGCAGAGCTGGGCCGGCGTGATGGGGTTGCGGAGAGGTGTGAGCAGCCAAGGCATGTTGGGATAGCCAGCGTCCCCTACATGGGAAGCACATGGTCATCGTTAGAAGTGGTGAAGCGGTCGTGCTGGTAGGCTATACAGAATACAGGACAGACAGACTGTAACCACCAACAACACATGCCCGTTCGTTGCACAGCTGCATCATCATATCAGGCATTCCGCTACGCCTCATGATGTAGGCATCGTGTGCTGATCCTGGAAAACGAGCACAGACATGTGAAATCACCATGTTGGACTGACACACCACAAGGGCATTGATGGAGTGGTAGTGCTTCCGATTGCGGTACGCCACCTCCCGTGCGTGTGGTGGTACCAAAGCTACATATGTACCATCTATGGACCCAATGACATGGGGCATCCCTCCCAGGGCATAGAATCCACGCTTGACCTCAGTCATCTGTTCAGGGGTTGGGAACTTGATGAAGTCATCCAGGTGAATCAACATGGCCTCTAAGAAATCATGCAGCACACCGCTGAACGTGCTCTGGGACATGCCACCAACATGAGCTATGGTATTTTGAAAGGTACCCGTGGCAAGAAAATGTAGGGCAGCCATTACCTTCAGCTGGGGTGTCAGTGCCGTGGGATACCTGTGCTGCGGTTGCAGGTGTGGTGCCAGTCTCGCCGTCAACTCCAGAATCAACGGTTGGGTGAAGCGGTAGAGCCGGATGCTGTCATTCTCCTGCATGGCAGCCAAGTCTGGAATTCTTCGGGCAAGAGACGGCGCTCTGCAGTAATTTGGAAGTGACAAGGAAGAGTGAGTGCACTACGACAACAACTCATGTGTACTGAGCACATGTTAATCTGTCAATACACACATGCTACATAGGGAGTCAGGTATGTGCTACATGGCCAGGACACGTATGGATGCAAGGTGACACTCCTTCCAAGACCCAGCTACACACGGAGATTGAGAACCTCCCCATGCCACGCCATGGGAATAGCTGTGTCCCAGTGCAAGTGAACAGCCAGACGCAACACAGGAGTGACATACGCCCACACATCAGCAGCAGTAGGATGCCGATTGCAGAGATTGGTAGCTTAACACTGGAGCCACAGGTCACATGACATTACACTAGAACAGCCCACACACCTTGCCATGAAGGTGCACATGTCATGACTCACCACACATACCTTGTGAGGATGCTGACATGTCCTTGTCACGCTAATCCGTGTCCCATGCATACACGTGCACCTCACATCCGATACCACATGTGGCATGGTGTGCGGAACAGTGTGCAATGACAATCTACACACAGACACATGTTGGTTGCTGCAACGGCTGCAGCTTTTGAGGGTGCTCCAACATCAACCTGATGGGAAGCCCCCACACATACATGACATAGTCACATTGTGCACCGTGGGTAGTGACAAGTCAGGTGTCATAACCCCTGTACCGGGCATCAGGGGACACTTCCGTGTGTTGGTGTCCGTGCCATGCCAGTGATGCTCACCCCAAGTGCGCAGTACGTCATGCACACATCTCAAAGGAGTCAAGGGCATGCCTGGCACACATCGCACCATCACACAGTACATCTGTACACATCTCATCATACATCTGGTGCCTTCTCGACTCAGGAGTCATGTTCCACATCACAGGCCGTCACACCTGTGCCCCACACATGTAGTGATGCACAGACGATGCCTCGATGTCAATTAATGGACAAGTATGTCCATCCATGGACAAGTATGTCCGCCCTATCCCTACCTGTGTGCCGCCTGTCACCACTGTGATGTGTGAAAACCGCTGTACTGCTGCCAAGAGGGCCTGTGTACGTTCCCATATCACTATGGGAGTGCTGCCGTATGTGTACCCATCGTGATGGCGAGCGTACAGGCATGTGTACGGCCCGTACCACTACGAGTACGCATACGCGAGGCCACCCATACTGATAGGGAGCGTACAGGCGTGTGTACGGCCCGTACCACTACGAGTACGCATACGCGAGGCCACCCATACTGATAGGGAGCGTACAGGCGTGTGTATGGCCCGTACCACTATGGGTGGCCTCGCGTATACTCGTAGTGGTACGGGCCGTACACACGCCTGTACGCTCCCTATCAGTATGGGTGGCCTCGCGTATGCATACTCGTAGTGGTACGGGCCGTACACACGCCTGTACGCTCCCTATCAGTATGGGTGGCCTCGCGTATGCGTACTCGTAGTGGTACGGGCCGTACACACGCCTGTACGCTCCCTATCACTACGAGTACGCATACGTGAGGACACCCATAGTGATAGGGAGCGTACAGGCGTGTGTACGGCCCGTACCACTATGGGTGGCCTCGCGTATGCGTACTCGTAGTGGTACGGGCCGTACACACGCCTGTACGCTCCCTATCAGTATGGGTGGCCTCGCGTATGCGTACTCGTAGTGGTACGGGCCGTACACACGCCTGTACGCTCCCTATCACTACGAGTACGCATACGTGAGGACACCCATAGTGATAGGGAGCGTACAGGCGTGTGTACGGCCCGTACCACTATGTGTGTCCTCGCGTATGCGTACTCGTAGTGATAGGGAGCGTACAGGAGTGTGTACGGCCCATACCACTACGAGTACGCATACGCGAGGCCACCCATAGCGATAGTGAACGTAGTCACGCGTGTACGGGCCGTTGCAATGCATTTGGGGTGCCCTAGGGCCCCGGAACGCACCGTACCTGTGTGTGAAGCTCCAAATTACATAGGGGACACATGAGGGACAAGTATTAAGGCCTACATGCATGCTGGTTGTCATGGAGACCAAGTTCAAAATTCGAATTTCTTCTGGAAGGTGAACAGCAGAAGTCAGTTGGAATTAAAATACTTTGTTGCAATGTGTTTGTGGAGCTGACATCATGCAGGAGAATGAAACCGATAGAGTACACACAGACTGCTAGGTTTGAAGGGATTGGTGGAAACATAGGATGCAAATGTGAGTGACCAATCACTCTGTACTCCTGTGCATGAGACAGGGCAGAAAGGCACATATAAGGCAGCCAGGTCCCATGAGGGAGTACTTGCCTGCACATCTTTGAATTCGTCGACCCAGCTGCTGCTACTGATTCCCTGGAACCATGTCAAGGGCTGTGGAGAGGTCACAGCCATTCACCCTGGAGGAGAACATGGCATTGCTGGATGTGATCCTCCCACAGTACCCCATGCTGTATGGGCGACCAGGGTATCAGGTGAGTGCATAGGCCACTGGCACAGACTGTCCCTATGTTGTGACTGTGACTTCTGGCATTGTGTCCTGGTGTGACACACATGCCATGTACTGTTGGGGGGGTCCCAGGGGGGGGGGGGATGCCTGATGTCTCCCAGCAGTGCCCTGAGACAGGAGGGGTGGGTGTGGAGTCCTCACAGCAGTGCCCTGAGACAGGAGGGGTGTGTGCCTATCACTAACAGCAGTGCCCTGAGACAGGAGGGGTGGGTACAGAGTGCTCCCAGCAGTGCCCTGAGACAGGAGGGGTGTGTGCCTATCACTAACAGCAGTGCCCTGAGACAGGAGGGGTGGGTGTGGAGTCCTCACAGCAGTGCCCTGAGACAGGAGGGGTGTGTGCCTATCACTAACAGCAGTGCCCTGAGACAGGAGGGGTGGGTACAGAGTGCTCCCAGCAGTGCCCTGAGACAGGAGGGGTGTGTGCCTATCACTAACAGCAGTGCCCTGAGACAGGAGGGGTGGGTGTGATGCACAGTGTGAGCCTTGATCATTGATTGTGACATTGCCATCATTCCACCTGTGTACCCACTATGGCACGTACTGCTTTTTCCCTCACCAGAGGATCATGTCCCTATGACAAAGGTGCAATGCGTTGGCTGCATGACATGCCTTGTTGTTACCAGCTAATTTGTTCTCATATGTCTCTCTGTGACATGTGGCTGGTGTATTGATGTGGTGTCACTTGTTCTTGCTCACAGGTAGGCGCCACTGCCAAGGAGCAGATCTGGGTGACCGCCGTCAGTGCCGTGAGGGGTGTGGATGGTCGGAGGCGGAGCCTGTCCCAGGTGAGGAAACGCTGGCAGGATATCCGGTGCTGGACGCGAAGGATTGCACGGGTCCTGCTGGGGGACTCACCTGAGAGCCACAAGAACCGCGGCCGCCGCCGTCTGAGCCACCTCCACAGGCGTGTGCTGCCGGTGGTCTTTCCAGACTTGGAGAGGCGCTTACAGGCGAAGCAGCAGCCGGAAGGGGGTAGGTGCATGTGTGTTTGTTGTGTGTCACCGGCATTTGTAAGGGCACAGTAGCATGAATTCACTGCCAGGGTTTAAAGGTGCTGTGCAGATCCAGTTTGCCCCAGTATAGCGCTGCGCCCCTGCCACCCTTCCCCTCCTTGCAATGTGTTCCCTGGTCTGTGTGTAGTCACTCCTTCACAAGGTAATGTAGGCTGGCGCTTTGTCCACGAGAACTATGCCTGTAGCATCATGTGTGGGGGTGGTGTGTAACAGGTTTTGGGACCTTGGCTGTGCCCTGTCAAGTTCACTGCATGTGGGTTCCATGTCAGTTGGCACTGATGCTGACTCCAGACATGGGAGTTGGTCTCTCATGTGTCATGCCTTACAGCGCGCATGTCCTATGTAGTGGCCTGTGACATGATGTGCATGAGTGTGCGATACGCATAGTGCAGGGATGGTGGCGTGTGTTGCAGTCATTACCATTCAGGAGCATGGAGTTGCGTGGCCACTACTGTCCCCTGGGGCACCTTTTCATCAGTGTTGTATGTGTCATCATAAACGTGGACACTCTCAGTGTCTACAGCGTAGGTTGTGCTCTGTGCCATTGTCCCCTGGCACCATGTATATAGACGTGCTATTTTGTACAGGTGTCCACTGTGCATCCTGACCTGAATGTCCTTCTTCATACTCACAGTTGCTAGTGCCTGTGTGTCTTGTTATACTCATCTGAGGATGGGCACTGGTACCTCATTATTTGTACAGGCGCACCTTGGCTGTTTGGCGTCCAATCTTGCATTTTGCCTGCACCTGTGTTTATCACCCAGACTATGAGATGTTGGTGCCACCTGTGTCTCAACTATTTGCCTCGTGTAGGGGGTGGTTGGGGCGGGCAAAGCCTATATGTCAAATCCAGATTTCTACTTGCTGGGTCTGGGCAGTGTGTGATGTTTGTCTGGACACACACGCAAGGTGCAGTGACCGAGTCATGTTGGGCATGTTTTCAGCATTACCTATGCAGCATGTGTCTCAAGTTCATGGATATGGTCCCTGGTCATCGTTATTTTCGCCAACGCTGTGTGGTGCAGATGCAGTGCTGGATTGTCCCCAGGGCCTGGGTGCTATGTCAGACTCCGTTTCCTGTCTTTAGCTATTGTCTCATGCTCTCCATGGTATTTCAGTGGCATGGTGGCTCAACCAACTGTGTGTTTCATGCCCTACATCGGTACCTTGTTTAGTAGATGTTAAGGATCTTCCTTTTCAGGCTATGCAATGTTACCTATGTAGATTGCACTCATGTGACAGATGTGTACAGGTGTCTGATTAATTTCTGTCTCTCCACCCTGCCCACAGCATCGTCGGGGGACACAGAGGGAGACATGGACACAGACAAGGCGGAGGGACCGAGCACCAGTGCCAGCCGTGACATCGGGGCTGGCACATCGAGTGGGACAGAGGCGGAGGATAGTGCGGCCGAGGACCTGTCGACTGGCACGTCAGAATACGAAGCTGACAGGTCCGAGGAGGATGTCTCCGAGTGGGCGGTGGCTGCACCAGCAGCTGACAGCGGAACAACACCTCGCACCGCCCCCTCAGTTCCCATCAGCCGCCTCTCACTTGCTCGTGTCCCTTCCCAGCGTGCCCGGTCACCGCATGTCTCCTTCATGCCAGGCACCGTACCCCCTGCCCCTGTCTCCACTGCTGCCGCCAATGCTGAATCTGTGGACATCCAGCGGCAACTGCAGGTTGGTCAGGCTGCGATCCTTAATGTCCTCCATGCCCACGGCCAAACCCTCACCAACATCGAGGCATACTTGGAGGGCATTCATTCATCGCAGGCTGACCAACGCAACTTGCTGAGGTCCATAGACTCCACACTGACTGCAGCAGTGGGTCTCCTGCAGCGCGACCTCCCCCCACCTACCCCTGCCCCATCCACACTTCCCACTCCTATGCCTGTCCCACGTACACCCAGACGTCGGCATGCACCCACATCAACAGACACAGGCACCACACCAGCAGGGAAGGTCCACCGCACTCCTCCTGACACGCACACACAGGGTGAGGTAGGCACACCCACTGGGTCGGGGGGCAAATGTGTGACACGCAGCCATAGTGGGAGTCCGCATTCCACCCAGTTCACTCCCTCCAAATCCCCTCCCCTCAGCTCTCCTGGCCACATCTCCCCCAAGGACTCCTTCATGGCCGCTCTGTCCCTGAGCCCCACAGTGACACCACCACGCAAGCGGTCAAGGAAGTCCTCGGTCAGGGTGGTTGATTCTCCCCCCCTGTCTACACCCTCCCCCGGTGGCGCTGCGACCCATCCCTCTGACCCCCCCCTCCTTGGGGCCTGTGGATCCTTCGGGTGCAGGGGAATCCCTGGAGGACCTTGCAAAGGTGTGTAGTGCCATCCTGGCCTCCGCCTTTGGCCCTGCCCCACCCCCTGTGGTGGAGTCCTTCATCCCTGCACCCACAACGCCTCCCCTTTGCCCTGATGTCCCTGCGGTGCCTGTTGCTTCCCCCCCCCATGATGCCCTCACCCCTGTGGAAGACGATGGCATGTAACTGTGCAGGCAAGGTAGGGGACACGCATCCCACTGTGTCCCCCATCCAGCTGAGACTCATTGACTGCCCTATGGGCTTTGTGAATATTGAACTGCCTGCCACGGACATTGTGCTCATGCTGAATAAAGCTTATTTTTTTTTTCATTATAACACTACTGCAATGCTGGTATTGGTGTTGGTGGGGCTGCTACATGGTTTTGGGTGGTGTTTATGTGTTGGGTGTGTGGGATATGTAGTAGTGTGCTGCTCATTGGGGGGACCCTGGGATCTGTGTGCCATCACAAGGTGTTAGCTAACTTTCTTTGTTCATGTAAGCAGTTACTGCATGGTGCAATTGTCCCAGGGTGTATTCCTTCCTCTGTGTACCCTGATATCTTCCCTGCAGGGTGTTCCCAATGTTTAGCGCAGAGCTGTGTCTACATGAGCTGTGTGTGTGACGGAGCCCTTCTACTTTGGCCACGCATGCAGGGCCATGTCTCCACCTGCAACATTCGTGGCATCCTTGGTGATTACTGTACTTGTGTGTGGAGTCTGTTGACATGAGTTCATGGGGACATGTTCCCTTGTAGGCAGTATGCATGTGGGTACTTCCAGCCTCACACACATGTGTTGCACCCCTCCTGTCTCAGGGCACTGCTGGGAGCACTCTGTACCCACCCCTCCTGTCTCAGGGCACTGCTGTGAGGACTCCACACCCACCCCTCCTGTCTCAGGGCACTGCTGGGAGTGATAGGCACACACCCCTTCTGTCTCAGGGCACTGCTGGTAGTGATAGGCACCCACCCCTCCTGTCTCAGGGCACTGCTGGGAGGACTCCACACCCACCCCTCCTGTCTCAGGGCACTGCTGGGAGGACTCTGCACACACACCTCCTATTTCTGGATATGTACGCTTGGAACATACACGGTGGGGGTACGCTCCATGCATTCGAGGTGAGGGTACGAGTCTACTTACACTGGTGTGGTGGGGGTACGGTCCGTACGTCCGCGGGTAAGGGTACGAGTCGTACTTACAATGTTGGGGTGGGGGTAGGCTCCATGCATACGCGGTTGAGGGTACGAGTCGTACTTACACTGGTGTGGTGGGGGTGCGGTCCGTACGTCCACGGGTGAGGGTACGAGTCGTACTTACACTGTTGGGGTGGGGGTAGGCTCCATGCATATGCGGGTGAGGGTACGAGTCGTACTTACACTGGTGTGGTGGGGGTACGGTCCGTACGTCCGCGGGTGAGGGTACGAGTCGTACTTACAATGTTGGGGTGGGGGTAGGCTCCATGCATACGCGGGTGAGGGTACGAGTCGTACTTACACTGGTGTGGTGGGGGTGCGGTCCGTACGTCCGCGGGTGAGGGTACGAGTCTTACTTACACTGTTGGGGTGGGGGTAGGCTCCATGCATACGCGGGTGAGGGTACGAGTCGTACTTACACTGGTGTGGTGGGTGTATGGTCCGTACGTCCGCGGGTGAGGGTACGAGTCGTACTTACAATGTTGGGGTGGGGGTACGCTCCATGCATACGCGGGTGAGGGTACGAGTCGTACTTACACTGTTGGGGTGGGGGTACGCTCCATGCATACGCGGGTGAGGGTACGAGTCGTACTTACACTGGTGTGGTGGGGGTGCGGTCCGTACGTCCGCGGGTGAGGGTACGAGTCGTACTTACACTGGTGGGGTGGGTGTACGCTCCATACGTACGCGGGTGGGGGTAGGGTCCGTACATCTCCGTCCCCACGCTATGCGATGCTTGTGCGGGCCGTACCCAGGCCTTTGCCACTTGGGTACGATCCGTCCCGCCATTGTTGGGGTGACGTGGGTGTGGGCATGGTACGTCTCGTACCCACGCTCTTCAGGCGTGGGTACGGGACGTACCGGTCTGGTTGTGTTGCCGGTTCGCGTGGTGACGGACTTCCGTTGTGGCGGTCGCTGGCTTAGCTGGACACGCCCCCACCCCCTCGTAGTGACCAGGGCATGGGTGTCAGGTATGTCCTGGGCATGTGTGGTGTGTGACTTTGGTGGGGGTTTTGTGGCCTGCCCTGGTCTTGCCACCCCCACCCCACCCCACTTTCCCCCCTCCCTTAGTTGTTCTGACCTTCTGCGGCGTCTGCGTCGGAACCTGTAGAGGAGGTGGACTGCTATGAGGGCCGGGATGACACGTAGGTTCGGGTCCATGTCTGTCCGTCACGTACGGGTCCTCCTTGTTTGCGTCGTCCTGTGTGTCCGTCGCGTACTGGTACTCCTTGATCGCTTCGTCCTGTCGCGTACTGGTCCTCCTTGTTCGCGTCGTTCTGTCTGTCCGTCGCGTACTGGGGGTCCTTGTTCGCGTCGTCCTGATTCCCCGGCAGTTTTTGGCAGCCGGAAAATATTTTGTTCGGTCGGGCTTTTTTAAGAATCGTACGGAAATGGTGTTCCGTGCGAATCGTAATTCCTTGTTTGTAAATTTTGACGACCGGGTACGCGTCGGACGGAGAATATGCTCCGTCCGACGGTTCGTACCCGGTTTTTACCGGATCGTGATCGGCACCTATGTCTCTTGCAGGCAGTGTTGAAATCTGTGCATTCAATTTTCCCATCTCACTCGTCTGGTTTGGATTTCTGACATATCAAATGGTGGAGGACTTCGAAGCACTGTACTTGTTATGCTTTCTTCCTCATTGGGCCATCTGGTTGTACTCTTTCATAGGCCCTTGAAGTAGCGGTGCAGGGAGTGCAGCACCATCCCAAAATGCTATGGTATTCACCCATGGTGAATAAACAATTTAGATACATTTAAGTATGTTTTTTATCTTGTCACATAAGCTGTGTGTTCAAAGCTAGAGGTCAAAATGTCAGGCTATATCTTCTGACAGATTACTGATTATTCTTTTAACCCTTTTGCTGCCAGCCCCCCATGCCATACCCTTTTTTGGCTATTTGGGGCAGTTCGTGCTTAGGCCCCCATAGTATTTTATCCACATAAGGTATCCCACCAAAATCGCGTCCTTTTCTTCCAACATCCTGAGGATTCTAAAGGTACCCAGGGTTTGTGGATTCCCTTAGAGGGGACTAAGAAATTAGCCAAAGAAACAGCTACATTTTTCTTTGAAAAATGGAAAAAAGTGCTGCAGGAAAAAGTGTCTGTTTTTTTACCTGCAAATGGTATCAACAAAGGGTTTGTGGTGCTAAAATCCCAATCTTCCCAGCTTTCAGGAACAGGCTGGTTTTTGTCAGAAAACTAACATTTTCTACACAGTTTTGGTATTTTACTGGGACATAGCCTATTTTTCCTGTTTTTGTGTGCTTTCAACCTGCTTCCAGTTAGTGGTAGAAATGGATATGACACCAATAATGGATCCCAACAATCTATGCATTTCTGAAAAGTAGACAAAATTCTAAATTCAACAAGGGGTCATTTGTGTAGATCCTTCAAGGTTTTCCTATAGAAAGTAACAGTTGAAATGAAGAAATATTAAAATTGAATTGAAAAAAACAGCCATTTGCTGGGTTTCCCTAGGTGCCGGCTGAGCTAGGGCCCAAAATTCACAGCTAGGCACATTACAAAAAAAGTTTTTGTTTTCAGTGGAAAAATATGATGTGTCCACGTGGCGTTTTGGGCAGTTTTCTGTTGCGGGCACTAGGCCTACAACACAAGTGAGGTACCACTTGCATTTGGAGACTTAGGGGAACATTGAATAGTAGAACAGGTGTTGTTACCATTTGTCTTTCTATGATTTCTGCCTTCGAAATGTAAGGCAGTGTGTAAAAAAGAAGTCATTTTGAGAATTACCCTCTAATTCACTTGCTAATATGGGTACCCACAAATTCAAAGATGCACAAATAAACACTGCTCCTAAACTCCATATCTTGTTCCCATTTCAGAAATACATAGTTTTCTTGATACCTATTTTTTACTCTTTATATTTTACCAAATAAATTACTGTATACCCAGTACAAAATGAAAAAATATTGCAAGGTGCAACTCAGTTATTGGCACTGGGTACCTCGGGTTCTTGGTGAATCTACAAGCCTTATATATCTCCACAATCAGAGGGGTCCTGCGAATGTAACAATATATTGCTTAAGAAAATCTACCATAGAAGAAGTTACAGGTGAAAATGTCTGGTTTGGGTAGGTGTCCGTAGATGGCCGAAGAGAAGAGACCAAAAATGCACGTGCACCCCCTGGCAAAAACAAGATATTTTGTGATAGATAAGGGGCAGCTGCATTTTTGGTCCCGGGCTCGGCGGCCATCTGGGGAAACCTACCAAACCCAGACATTTCTGAAAACTAGACAACCAGGGGAGTCCAGGGATGTGTGGCTTGCATGAATCCCCCATCATTTTCTTACTCAGAATCCCCTGCAAACCTCAAATTTGGCTAAATAAATCCAATTTTCCTAACATTTCTGTGTGGTAAGGTTGTGAGATCGCCGCGCCGGCACCTACACAAGTGAGGTATCATTTTTATCAGGAGACCAAGGGGAATGCTGGGTGGTAGGAAATCTGTGCCAGCGTGGTGATTCCACAACTTCTCCACACAGAAATGTGAGGAAAGTGTGACTTTTTAGAAAAACTTTGAGGTTTGCAGGGGATTCTGGCTAATAAAACACTAGAAGATCAATCCAAGCCACACCGCCACCCAAGAGCATCCCTGCACACCATCAGCCAAGTGCCATACATGCACACCGCCAGCTAAGTTCCTTCATCCAAGAACATTGCCAACCAAGCAACAGTCCACGCACACTGCCAGCCAAGCTCTAATCCACACACACTGCCATTAAGCGCAAGTCCACACGCCGCCAGCAAAATGCAGGTTCACACACAGCCAGCCAAACGGCAGTACACACAGACCATCAGCCGAACTCCAGTTCACACACACACAGAAACTTTCACTAGTGTCTAGTGTTTTTCTGCCCTTCTTGGGGAGATGAGCCTAAAAATATCGCTGATATGCCCCTAGGGGGGAAGAAACAGCCAGAATGTGTGCACAAAACAAAGGGTGCATTCTACCCCCCCAGGTGGCAGAAAGACTGTACCTATTTTTAGGTGGGTAACAATACCATTCAGGTCGACCCCCACCCCTATATTTACATTTTAAAAATCCCTGGTTCCTAGTGGGCTTTTTCTTTTCCCCAGAGGGGGCAGATCGAGGCTATTTCCCCATCTGCCTCCAGGGGAAGGGGGGCAGAAAGACTGCCTATTATGTTTTTTGGATGGTTGGGGCATTGGCATGCCCAGTTTGGGGAGCCCCCACCCCTCCATATACAAATAAAAATAATCCCTGGTGCCTAGTGGGCTTTCTGCCCCCCGGGGGGGGTCTGGTTGGGGGCTATTGCCCCCTCCTGCCCCCAAGGGGAGGGTCGAAAGACTGAATATGCCAATATAAATATAGGGGGGGGGGGAAAGGCACATGCCTAAGGGGTTGCTCCCCACTCGCTGGTGCCTAGTGGTGGATCACTGCTTGGGGATCACCCTCCTGCGACTATCCCCAAGCAGGGATCCACTAAGGAAGGCTACCATTGGGAAGGGGAGAGGGGAGAGTCTCCCCTTTCCAATGATACCTCTACTGTGTGTTTCGGTGCTTGGGAGGGGCTGAGATAGCCCCATGAGCACTGAAGCAGTGAAACTGTAAAGAGCTGATCGTCTCATTTCAGTGTCACTTCCAATGTAATGATGTCAGAGTGCCATGTGCACGATCGCCATAACATTGAAAAAAAATAAAATGCCTCGGGAGGATGGGGAAGCTCTTTCCCACCTTCGAGGTAAAAATAAATAAAAAGGAAATCCCTTGGCTGTTTACAGCCGAGGGATTTCTCGGTGGTGTGCCGAGGACGTAACAATTAGGTCCTCGGCACACCAGAGCCACAGCCGAGGATGTAACCACTATGTCCTTGGCACAGAATGGCTGAACCGGTGATTGGTATTTATTTTTCTGTTTTTTCTGATTGCAAATTGAGAGGATTTTGTAAAGTGAACTATGTGATAATCTTGGTGGAGTAAAGGGAATGTTAAATGAAAGGCTGTAAGATGTTATTGTTGTAACACACAACAAAATTTGGATACCTGTAAATAAACTGTAAAAATATTTTAAAATAGCAGGTAGGAAAGCTAAAATGAAGCACATTTATTTGTCATTCTGAAGTTTGATGGAACGATTTTAATGAGATCAAAATAAATCAAGATACTTTACTTGATGATGCGCAAGTTATAAATATTTGTTTAAAACCAATGTCCATACAACATAGTTTGTGTGCCATATAGTTTTATAAGTACAATTTTGTCTTTGTAAATTTAGATGTGATTTCAATGGGAAATGTGCCGTCTATAAATCACAGTGTAAAACCACACTATTCTTTAGCACTTTATTTGCAACAGTGCGCTCCAAAATACACCACCTGCTACATACCACACCCTTATCATTCACCGGCTGAATGGGCTCATTTTATAACCTTGTTCTTTGTGTGATGTTTGGATTTTTCACACTCTGTGTGACTTCAGTGATGTATTATTGATAGCAGTACCCCACTATGAAAATTGTTCCAGCTCCACTGAACTGCGTGACATTATTTGATTAGAGGACCTTGATTTTGACATATTTTCTGCATTTATCACTTCTTCTTGCTGCTTTTATTATTTATTTGCACCTATGTATGTTTTGTCAATATTGTACGTGATCAGGTAAGTAATAACATTGTTTACTTTGAAATGTTTGTTGCTTTTTAATTGTTTGGAATGCTATATTTTTTACACACAAGTCATATA
This sequence comes from Triturus cristatus, assembly GCF_964204655.1. Taxonomy (NCBI): domain Eukaryota; kingdom Metazoa; phylum Chordata; class Amphibia; order Caudata; family Salamandridae; genus Triturus; species Triturus cristatus. The sequence goes on from NC_140585.1 coordinate 1,151,405,598, forward strand.
TACTATTGGTCAGGCATTTCAGGTATTGTCTCTCTTTTATGTCTTCTTCTTTCCTTTTTTAGCAGTTTCTTTCTTGTACAGGTTTTCCACTCATAACCTCTGTCAAAGAGCAATTATCACATAAACAATTAGCTGCACATGTTCTTTCTTCAAAAACCAAAACAGAGAGCACAAGCAGCTGAAGTTATCCGACTGTTAACAGCCACAACACTAAAATCTAACAATTCGACACATTCCAAAATTGGTCGTAAGGAACCCACCTTTATCACAACTCTACTTTAAGATCAATGGCGTTACACACAAAAGAACAGGAGAAGAGAAAATGCATTCTGAAAAGGAAAAAGAGAAGGTGTAGAGAGAGAGATTACAAAGGAAAAAGAATACAATTGTAAGTTACAATGAAACATAGTCCTTGAGGTAGCACAGTTTCCTATGGATTCTAACTCCTCTAGCCTTAGTAGCAGGCCTTCTACTGCCCACATCATGTACATAAGAAGAACTATCCTCCACCCAAATAGACATTGCTATGTTTGTTCTATATCAACACCTTATTTCTTCCTTCTTCCTTCATGCACCCCCCCACAAACACATCCACCCATCCTTTATTCCACTGCATCCAACCAGACCCCAACCTGCCATTAGGTTTCCTACCATAGAATAATTTAAAAAGGTGACATTCTGCTTGTCTCATGGGGAGACATTCTGCGGTTCAACAGTAAATCAACACTTCCTCCTTTTGACTTACCCTTTTAACGCTGGCCAACTGAATACATTTCTTTAACATTCTATTGAAACTTTCAATGACTACATTCAACTGAGGGTGGTGTTAAGCACACTTTTTGCGCCCAACACAGTTTTTCTTCAAGAACACTTCTATTTTTTTTTTAGAGCAGAAAGGTGTTCCATTGACTGTCAAAATGTTCTTAAGCAACCCCTCCCTCAAGAACACCTCCTCCATAAACCTAATGACTCTTTGAGAAGTTGTATCTTTAACTCAGTCCACTGGGAAAATAAATCATCCACAGCCAAGAAATTCAGAGTGTCGCTTCCCCCTTTAAATGTCCCACTACATCAAGAGCAATTTAATTTTGAAGCTGAATGGGAATGATGGGATTCACCGTTGGAGGAACACAAGGATTGCTAAACTAGTTGCTATTCATAGACATACTATATTTCCAGACTGCTCATCCAATCTCCACGGCCAATCCAGGCCACCGATAGCACTTCCTTTGAATTTTAGGTTTCCTAAATACCCTTCATGGGATAGTTTAACTATATCAATCCTCAAAATTTTATGAGGAAGTAAACATGCCACTCTGAATAACAAATTATTAATCATAGTTAACTCATTTTTCACCAGCCAGAATGGTCTCACTTGTTTCTTCATGTACTCTTCTTACTAGGCCACACTTTTCCAAATAAAGCTGGATCTCTTTTAAAACCGTGTTCGTGCTTAATTTCTCCGTCCACCTCTCCTGCAAAATCACACCCTCAGTAACAACGCAAACACTATCCTGGACTCTATTCTCTTGAGCTTCACAATCACCTCCCTCTGTGACTTCCACCAGCCTTAATAAACAATCCACAGTGCAATTACTTTTCCCCAGAATATACGCCACTGCAAAAGTGTATTCTTACAGAGTTACCACCCATTTGCGTATCCTCCTTATGGTTTGTTTTTAATCTCTTTCCGAGGCTTGTGGGCAGTTCTCACCAAGAACTTTTCACCCCACACAAAACACCCGAATGTGTTCACTGCCCAGTTCGTCGTCAAAACTTCTGTTTCAACAACAGAATAGTTTAGCTCACTGCTCCTCACAACTTTTTACTGCTCCTCACAACTTTTCAAGCAAATGAGATTGGCACCTCATCTCTACCTTCCCTCTGTAAAAGCACAAATCCCAGTCCCTTAAAATTGACATTGGTAACAATTATTGACTTTCTTCCAGGATCAAATGCCAGGACAGAAGTCTCTGCCTTTCATATTTGTCGTAACTTGTTGAAATTCCTTGCCACATCTCTCTGGCCATTCAAAACTAGCATTTCTTTTCAAAAGACCTTTTTTTGTTTCAGTTTTGATTGATAAAGTCTCAACAAATTGGCTATGGATTTCAACCATACCTAAGAAGGTCAGAGACAAATTTTTAGGTGCCGGAAACCTATCTAATGGGTTTCACCAATTCATCCTTGGATTTCACGTCATCTGCAGTCACTGGCTGGCCTAAATAATTGATCTCTGTTCTACCAATGCAATCTTTTCCCATATTGAGTGTCATTTCACTTTCCTTGACCTAAGTCAAAACCACATTGACATGCTCATCGTGTTCTCTTATGGTCTATCCAAAAATCAAAACATCATCTTGAAAGAATCTTCCACCAAGCAAATCTCATAACATGTAAATAGCCTTTTGGAACAATAATGTGACAGAGATTAAACTCATGTTATGGAATTATTGACTTACAAATGGGTAATAAAGGCATTAGGTACTTGCTATCCTTATGCAGCCGCATCTGGTGGTTTGCTGGGACGAGATCAAGCTTTGTGAAATATATCACCTCCATATATCCTTAAAATCACCACTGTGATGTTTGGGAGTGGGAACTTGTCAACTTCCCTGCTTTGTTTAGCATCCAAAGATCACATTTCTTTTGGGTGCCAGCTATTTGGTTTCTTCAACAGGTTTGATCACCCCACTCTGACATAGTGTCTCCAAATATTTCTTCACTTCATCATGTACACCTAAAGACGCCCTGCTGACCTTGTGTATGTGACAGGAATGTCAGCTTGTTTTAATCTTATCCTATGCATGTAACCCTCCAAGCAACCCAAAGTATTGCTTAAAACTTCAGGAAACAGTTTCTGAAAATCCACTCTCTCCTCCGTTTCCTCATGGACTTGCACCTATGGTACAGCATTAGGATCCAAGAAGATGCTCAGTTCTTTTTGATGGAGGCCAACCCAGAATGTTGTCACCCAGTCAAGAAATGCACTCCTTGCCTGGAATTGTTCTTCTCCCAAACTCTATGGTGGCTCTAAATGATCTCTTTTCTTAATCTGGTGACCACTATAATCTCCTGGCCTTATATCCATCCTGCTCCTCTTACATTTCTCTGTAAAATTAGGGGAATACACTTCCTCTGAGATGATGGTCAAAGGGGAGGAAGAGTCAAACATCATCTCTAGCTCGACCCCCTTACCTAACCACATGGGCAACAGGCTTAGCCGCACACCCTTTAGCAACTGTAAAACAGTCTCTGCGACCTCTCACAGCTCCATTAATGTTGTCTCTACATTATCACTCCTGCAGCATTTCATGAAGGGCCTCTCTTGAGATTGCCACTCTTGTTATGCAGGGCCTTCACAGCTGGACTTGTGTTACAGCCGGCCGTATGTCCAACCACCCCACACCTATAACATCGCCATTTAAAACCACTTTCAGTTATCCCCTTGTATTAATAACCTTGCATTGCTGTGCTTCCTGCACTAACTTTATGAGAATCCTTGCATCTCTCTTTATTTACTTCACACATCGCTCCATGTGTTCAATTCCCTTAACCACCAGGAGGACATCATTGAGAGGGGATTCGGCTTTCATCCAAAGGCCTTCCCTTATTTTCTCTATGTAACAAAACAGATACCTAATTTTCTCCTCTGTGAAACCCCAAATTTACAACTAGAGGCCATCAACATTGTTATGTATTTGTCAACAGTTTCCTCTTCTCTCTGGACCCTTGTACCAAAATTATGACACTTGAGTATCGTGCTGGCCTTAGGAATACAATTAATGTCACGTTTCTTTATAGAGAAGTCAAACACATTTACTGGCACATGCTTCAAAGCTTTTTTGCGATCGCAAATGGTGCGATTCACAAAAATCGGCCGTTTGCGATCACAAAATTAGCTTTTGCGATGCATCAAGAGTCAAGGCCCTCGCAATTTGAGAATTCACAATTAATTGCGAGTTCTCAAATTGTGATTGCATTTAAGGAATCGCATTTTGCGATTCCTTAAATGCAATGCAAGAACCACTTTGAAATAGCGATTTCGCTACTAGTTGGCACAAATTACCATGAAGTTAAACTTCATGGTAATTTGCAAAAACTTTGAAAAATGCACTAAAGTGCATTTTTCAAAGTTGTAGGTTACACACACACATCTCCTTGGGACATGTGTGCGCAACATTTGTGCACAGATCAATTTCAGGGGTGCAACAGAGTGTCCTTTTGACACCCTTGCACCCTTGAAATCGCATGAGCAATTTGCGAGTACCAATTGCTACTCGCAAATTGCGCTTGCAATTTCCCATTGATTCCTATGGGCCTGTATGTCCATAGGAATGAATGGGAAGCTATTCCTTATTTGCGACTTGCTATTTGCGAGTCACAAATAAGGAATGTGTAGGAATCGCTATTATTATAGCGATTCCTACATACATAGGATTTTGTGAGTCATTAATTGCGAATCCTTAATATTCGCAATTAAGGACTCGCAAAATCCTAGCTTGATGCATGTGCCTGTTAGTCCTCTATATTCTCCCTGGCTGAATTGGAAAGTGTTTCTATCTTGTCCTTCCACCTCTATACAACTAAAAGGACCGGTTTCCATTTTGCTCCAAGATTTGCTCCGTGGACTTTAGTGTAATCTTAAAACACCTTCCTTTGGGTGCTCACCAGGCGTATTTGGAAAAAATGCAGCTTCCCTGTTAGATGTGGATGTTCAGACTTTGTTGACTTGGTTGCCAAAAATGAGTGTCAACAAACAAAAGAGCCAATGCACGTGATGATGACAGTGTTTGTCTTCCCGCTGCATCCACTGGTAAAGGTTGCATTGATTCTCGAATAAGAGCCCTTGTAGTTGAGAGTTCGAAAGAGACTACAAGGAACTCAAGTCTCCCTTTAGTGTTTAAAGCCTTGTTGCTCCTGGTACCTGGAAAGTCACTGGAAGCAACTTACTACTTGAGGCGGACAGCATCAGACTTGGCCTCCAATATGGAGTCTGCCTATGCTCAAAAGAGGCACCGGAAAGTCCTCCAAGCAAAACAGCTCCAGGTGCCAGTAGCGAAGTTTAGCTCATGGCACAGTTTGACCCACCAATTGGTCCGATGACTCCTGCATTGTGAAAAGTCATCTGCTCCCTCAGGTTTAAAGAGCACATCTTCCAATGCCGCACGAGAAAATAAGAATCTTGGCACAAACAAGGATAATGCAGTACTTCTCCAGAGATGGAGACCAATGGTCACCAATATTTCTATTCGCATGTTGGGTTTGCAGAATGCACGTTGCTATTGTCGAAGAGTAGCCATGCCAGTCAAATGGACAGCCATATTTAACAAACCCCATCGACAGTCAGTTCTCCAGTTTATCTTCCTGAAACACAAGGTGAGCTGAAAGGACAACATTGTAAACCGAGACTGCATGTGAAAGGACAGAACCATGCGAGCGGGAGATTCCTAGGGAAGGAAGGTACCGTAATGGAGTTGCATGGTGGTTGGAGAATTTGCTTCGCTGGGCACCCTGGGTTCCTACAGTAGTGAATTCCTACTAACATCCTGCACTGCAGGTGACATGACCCTCATTTGTCCCAAAATAATTGGAGTCTCCACTTGGTCCTTCCGGTCCTCTCAGTTAGTTCATGTGGGCCTCATTTGGAATCGGGCAGTGTTGGCGTGGAGAAGGCGACAAGGGAAAAGAACATGCAACAACAGAATGCGGTGCTAGTAGCACATTGCCAGCAAGTCGTACTAGTAGGACACTAACAGTACCCGTGAAGGACATAGAGATGCCAGCAGAAACAGGAAAGCACATTATTGTGCCTTTTTTAGGGTTTTGCTGTGCAGACTAGAATTCACAGACACCTACCTCGAAGCCTCGCAAGATTTAGGAATTTCGGCGGCCATCTTGAATCTGGGCCTATAAAAGCCCTGTGCCCCACCTTGCTCGGCAATTGCAGCTCGGCATGTACGATACTTGAGCGCCTCCACATTTCTTGAACAATTTGCCTGAAGCAGGCCTTTCATCGCAGATGCAGCTCTAGGCCTCGGCATTTCCTGCGGATCCCGAACCGAGAAAAGATAAAAAACAAGCTAAGTAAAACCTTCAATTTGCCTTGCGCTCGTACATAATTGTACATGAAAGTTATGATTTACCCTTGAGCATGCAAACAGTTGAGACTGAAAAAACAGGTATGTGTGGGCATGCAAACTATCGAGACTATGGAACAAGGCATGGCACACAAGTTGTAATTTGAAAAATATTTAAACTAAAAAGGTTGGTTTAGTGAGCCAACTTAAAACAAAGACTTTTGAGCAGAAACCTCGTTTAAGTGAAAATTAAGTGATTGAGTAAAAAATCAAAAAGAACAAAGAGTTTGAGTAAAAATCGTAATTAGCGAATGCCAAATCCAGGAACGAAAACAAGACGTGCCCTGAAATATCAGATAAGTAACGTCTCTATATGAGAAGAACTAGGAATGAGAAGTACGTCTGAGGGAGTCTATTCCAATTCACATCTAAGTTTATATGTTCTCTTCAGCAGGTAGGTCCTCAGGTCAAGAGTTATAGGGAAGGATGCATTTCAGAGTGAAGACCAGTATAACAGAGGCAGTGATAGATGCAGCAGACCTATACATTGCCTCTACCACTGTCCCTTGTTTTCTTTCCCGCTTTCCCCAAGGCGCTCTCTTCAAGTGGGTTTACTTAAAAGCTCACTGAGGGCAGCGCAGTTGGACATTGGTGGGCTTGGCATCTCACCATCACTCCTGCTGGGTTCGACAACATCAGGTTAGTGAATCTGCACTCTTTTTTCGCTTTACATAAATAATGTAGGCACTGCGCTGACATTGCAACCAAAAGATATGACTCCGGTAGGACATCGCCCTGTGCTTGCCCTCCTCTATGCTGATGATGCTGTCTTGATGGCACACACCCCAAACTTCATGCAGTTGGTACTGAACGATTTTGTCAATTATAGGCAGGATCTTGATTTATACTTGAATCAGACCAAGACATGTATAATGAAGTGCGGCAGGAAAATAGGCAACTGCTGCGATATCAGAATCTTGGATTCTAGCATTGGATGTACTGACACTTTTTCGTACTTGGGTGTCTTATTTGATAAAGGTGGTATGTGGACCACTGCCATCAAGACAAGGATACTGTTTTTTAGAAGCGCTTGTATGGCCTTACGTAAATTTGCAACAAGATTAGGTACAAACCTGCCACGAGAAATGATTACTATCTAAATGTATTAGTAAAGCAGTATACGGGCTAGCATATGGAGTAATTCAAACTGTATGGCGATACAGTTAGTAGAGAATACATTTTTAAGGTACTTACTTGCTTCTCCTAAATCCGCTTCGGCTTTTGTGTGTCACCCAGAGCTCGGGGTACCGTTCCTTGTTGATTTAATTAAGATCCAACCAATCCTGCTGTGGCACAAGGTATGGTCGTCAGAGTATACCACCCTAAACCGGGTCATTATAAGGGATTGCCTAAAGTCAACTCTATATCCACGTATTTCTTGGCTGAGGTACATAGAGTGCTTTTGTTAAGATCTGGGGCATCAGGAATACTACACCAACCCGAATGCCTAATTGTAATAAACAGGAAGGATCTGAAGGCCGTCTGTCTAACACACCTAGAGAACATTAGGACGTCTGCCGAATTGTTAAAACCCACTGTTTTAAAGAAACCAGCTTATTTTAACGTGCTACAATATGCAACTATACCTTAGTTTGTACCACATCAAAAGCACAGATATATTTTAAGTTATTTTAGAATGGACATTTTTCACTGCATGGTCACTCTCCCCGAACCAAACGATTGGTCATCTAATCCGTCAAAATGTCGTTGTGACAAAGTCTCAACACAGACTACAATGCATGTCGTATTCTTCTGTAAATTCTATAAAAAGTGGAGAAAAATCTTTTTTTAAAGTTTTTTTAAACACTTAGATTTTACTCAATGTTGCCCGGCCTACCTTTTTTTACAGCCCTTACCTACAATTGATATTTGTGTAAGAAGGTCCTCCTTTTTATGGAGTGTCTTTTATGCTAGGAAGAACATATTGTTAGAGGAAACATATAATCCAGATGGACGGCGTAATAGTGCCTAGAAGAATCATGTGAGAAATTTGATGTGTGTCACTTTTATATTGAATATATTCATCACTGTCGTTTTACATATCATTTTATCGATAAGATTTATAGTAATCAAGCGGAAATAGGATCGTATGGTGGACCCAGACTTGAGGTTTTTACTTTCCCGTATTTTCCATCATATTTACACTGTAGAATTTTAAATGGCTATAAGTTCTCATAGTGTACAGATGAACTTGTGGAACCGCATAGATTGAATTTTTTTTAAAACAGAATTATGATTGTTAGTCCTTGGTACCTTGTATAATTATATTTGTGAACTGCTGTGGTAATGAAGTGGGACTGATAACGTATTGTTCGATGTATTATATATGCATATTTATGTTTAATATGCTTTTATCGTCCAATAGTTTTTGACTGAATAAAGATAAAGAAAGAAAGAACCTGTTGTCTTTAAGTTGACCTTGTCTGACAGCAGGTGCCACAAAGACAGAACAACTCAAAGAGTCCTCAATTTTGCCCACTCATTGATGTTGAATTATTGCCAAAATCACTTTATAAGTATAAACAAAAAAAGAAATTGTGATGTCCTGTTTCTGATTAGGCCTTATGTTTCCTTAAATTAAAACAAACTGCAGCCATTTGAACTTTGACAAATGACTGCATTCATCATTTCTAGGTTTGGCCTGAGACAGCGCGCATGCATTATTGGCAAAATCTTTTGTAAACTAAAAAAAAAGCTTAAAACTGTCTCTGAGCCCACCCATTACTTACTACTGATTGGCTTCAACATCACTCTTGTTTCCTTGCTTCTTATTGGTTAGCGTCTCCTGCTTCCTCCTGGGACTCCAGTGTTTGTCGCTTCCATGGAGCTTGGACCAAGTACAGCTTTCCTGGCTGGGACCACTGGCCGCGCAATTCTGCAGGTACTTTTTAAAACATTTTTGCCTCTCACTCCTCCTCTTGTCCTTTGTGTTGTTTCCTCCCTCCCTCCTTTCACTGTCCATGTTCTTTCCTCAGCCTTCCTCCTCCACTCTTCCATCATGTTACTTGCTGCTTTCACCTTGAATACAAACCTTACCAGGAAGAGAACATCTCATAGGTACCCCAATATTACCCAGCTAGCATCAGCAAACTCGAACTTAGACACGTCCAGATTTGTACTCACTGTTGATTGGCATGGACTTACATTTTGGGAATTTAGGGGAAGCAGCTGCTACCCCTGCCTTGCCTTTTGGTACCACTGGCACTGCCCTTGCTACCCTTGGTCTCCTAGTTCAAGATGGCTGCAGCAGGAGCATAAAGTAAGTAGCAATCAGAACTGTTTACATTCGGTATTTTCCACTCCTTGCCCTTCTTTTAACTCCTTGGCTGCAAATTGAAGGTTATTGAGGGGCTAGGCGTTAGGCAAGTGGCCAACAGTGTGTTGTGATTTGGTGTCAAATAGGCTGTAGTGTATAAAAATTCATGCCCATGTGTGGAGACTCTGAGAAAACTGGGCCAGTAAAGAAGCCTGTTCATGGCCCAAGTCGAATGCCTGCCACAGATCTTGCTCTCTATGGGTGATAGTTCAGCCAAACCCTGCCCTTTCTGCCCCTCACTGATGAAGTTTTGCAATGAAAACGCAGCCTCATGGTGAATGAAGGATCATGTTGTTTTCTTGGTGCGCTTCTACCCACTTTGCAGATATTCATTCTCTTTTTTCTTCTTGCCACTTCTCTGAGTGACTCCTACTCAGTTCGCCCACCACATTTCTTCTACGAGTTCTTATAAAGATCATTTACCCTGTGATTTCCATACAGTGGGCTCTATTGACAAAGATAAATTTGTTTCTAAATTCAATTGTATGACCGCATTTACCTTTTTTCATGTCTCCTTGGAATGGGAACAGAACTAGGATGCCACTGGGTAAACCAAATGGCTGCTCAGGAAAATGCATGGAAACCTTTGTCTTGTGCAACTATCTATATAGATTCCGGGGAATGTTTGTGAATCCCAGAAAGCAGTAAATCTACAGTTGCACTCAGGAGCAAACCTATGAGTATAGATGTACTACTTTATTTCTGAGTCAGTCAGAATGTGAGGGGGAACAACCTTTACAACGCAACTTTTACAACGCACTACACTTACAACGCATTTTTTACAACGCAAAATCTATTACAACGCATTGCATTACAACGCATGACACTACAACGCATTTTTAAAAACTACCTTTACAACGCATTCCATTACAACGCATACTACCTTTACAACGCATACCATTACAACGCATAATATTACACTACACTATCCAACACTTACCCTACTGTTGCACCCCCTGGAGTAAGAATAGTAATTTTTACCCCTATACTATCCAACACTTACCCTACTGTTGCACCCCCTGGAGTTAGAATAGTAATTTTTACCCCTATACTATCCAACACTTACCCTACTGTTGCACCCCCTGGAGTTAGAATAGTAATTTTTACCCCTATACTATCCAACACTTACCCTACTGTTGCACCCCCTGGAGTTAGAATAGTAATTTTTACCCCTATACTATCCAACACTTACCCTACTGTTGCACCCCCTGGAGTTAGAATAGTAATTTTTACCCCTATACTATCCAACACTTACCCTACTGTTGCACCCCCTGGAGTTAGAATAGTAATTTTTACCCCTATACTATCCAACACTTACCCTACTGTTGCACCCCCTGGAGTTAGAATAGTAATTTTTACCCCTATACTATCCAACACTTACCCTACTGTTGCACCCCCTGGAGTTAGAATAGTAATTTTTACCCCTATACTATCCAACACTTACCCTACTGTTGCACCCCCTGGAGTTAGAATAGTAATTTTTACCCCTATACTATCCAACACTTACCCTACTGTTGCACCCCCTGGAGTTAGAAAAGTAATTTTTACCCCTATACTATCTAATACTTACCTTAAATGCAATTTAATATTATGCGTTGTAATGGTATGCGTTGTAAAGGTAGTATGTGTTGTAATGGAATGCGTTGTAAAGGTAGTTTTTAAAAATGCGTTGTAGTGTCATGCGTTGTAATGCAATGCGTTGTAATGGATTTTGCGTTGTAAAAAATGCGTTGTAAGTGCATGCGTTGTAAAAGTGTGCGTTGTAACGACATACATCCGAATGTGAGTAATGACCAGAGTGAGCTTTCTGAGCTCTTTAAAGATAGCTCAGGGAGATGATGTGTTTAAAGTTACCAGTTTTGGGGATCTGAGAGCTTTGTTATTTTACTGCCTTTGGTAATTATGTGAATCTGGGCAAACTGCTTCATCTTCGTTGTAAGCATGTGAAATCCAATTCAATTTTTAATATGCAAACTGTAATTCAAAATGTGTAGATTCCCATGCGATGTATACATTCATCTCCCTACCACCCTTACTGTAATTTGATTTTTTTCACGTGCAGCGTTAGGTTAATCTCAAAGGACTTCTTAGTGCTGAAAGAAGTGCTACAGACGACACCAAGGTTTAGAAAGGGTAGGGGGACAACGGAGCAGTGTCTCAATCTGGCCCTGATCATGGGTAAGTACATGAAGGCTAGGGGTGTTTCTATACACCTGGCCTTCATGGACTTATCCAGTGCTTTCGACACTGTGTGTAGGAAGAAATTGTGGTTATTGATGGAGCCTATGGGGTTCGAGGAACCTTTGGTCACGCTGTTGCGGAGATTACATGCTGCTACCTCTGTGTCCATTCGATATGACCCTGGGGGTGAAAAGACAGGGCCGATTCCATCAACTGAAGGCATTCGTCAGGGTTGCATTTTGGCCCCTTTCTTGTTTTTAGTTTACACAAATGGTTTAGAAAAATTCCTATTGGAAAAAGGTGCGGACTTTCCTAAAATAAATGGCAAACAAATACCTTTATTGTCCTACGCAGACGACACTGTATTGATGATGTTAACTGCAAATAGTATGCAAACATGCCTGAATGCTTTTAATGAATTTATGCTGGGGCTAGATCTAAAGGTTAATTTTACAAAATCGTTTATATTGGTCTGTGGCCCAAATAGGACCACAACTTTTAAATTTGTTATAGAAAATTTGACTATTGCCAAAGTCACAAATTTCAATTATTTGGGAAATCTTTTTAACAAAACTTTGAGTTGGGATCCTTTAATAACAACACGGGCACAAAAGACAACAAGATCTATAGAGGCCCTTTTTCGTTTTACAAGTGAATTAGGCCAAAAACCTATTGCTGAATTAAAGACATTGTATAGATCTAAATGCTTGCCGGTTGCTACCTATGGAGGAGGGGTGTGGGGATACCATAAAAGCATCCAATTACAAGTTATGGAGAACAAGTTTTTAAAACGTCTTTTATCAGTTTCAAATAGTTCTCCTAATATATTTTGTCATTCTGAGATGGGTCTTGACTTTGTTAGCGATAGTATCCATATGTCCCCATTGCTCCTATGGGGAAAAGCATGGTCCTCAGATGATTTGCACCTTTCAAAAGAAATTTTGAAAGATTGTGTAAATCTGGATCATGGCATGCGGATCCCATGGTTAAGTTATGTAAAGGAAACCTTTTATAAAATTGGCCTTGGTAATTTATATGATAATCCTGACTCTATTAACCCAGGCTCAAAGATGGCGATCAAGAATGCATATCGTAGTATACTGGGCTCATCTAAATATGATGAACAACCATTATACCAGGCAGTTACATTACAGCATCAATTTTACTTGTCTTTCACTACACATACGCAGTGGTGTTTTTATTTGACCAGATTTCGGTTAAAAATATTGCATTTTTTGGTTGCTTTTCCGATGCAAGGGGGTTGGTGTGAGAGGCTACCCCCTTGCCCATGTGACAATGAAGCTGAACAAAGCACTCTGCACTTTGTACTTTTTTGCACACTTTACAAAGCTCCAGGAGATTGTTTTATTAAACCTATCTTAAGGGAAATTAGACCTTGCAATTTTAAGGAAGGTTTTGAACATTTAAGAACATTACAAACAGCTGCTATATGTCACTCTAAGATCAGTTTTATTAGATTGGCACTCTCAATCAGAACTCGTTATTGATAGTATGTCCCCTGCTATAAGTTAGTGAAATTCATAGAATTGATAACCTATATGAACATATTCAGCTAAAATAACCTGAGTCGTGGTAGCTACCCTACAAAATCAAGTGGGTTGGTGTGAGAGGCTAACCCACCAATATATAAGTTTTTGTAGTTTTTATATAACGCACAGTATACTTTGCCTTCTACAATCTACAAACTTGATGATGTAGTCTAAAAATGCACATTGCACTTTATATCTTTGTTTGTGTCTAAAGGAAGTTATTAAATGTCCGTGGAGATATAAATTGATCGTGAGTCCATTGGGGAAATCTGGAGTAATAGATTTTTATAAATTGGTTGCTGTTTTTAATGCAATTTTTATTAGTGTTATCGTATTGAATTTTAAAGAACTTTTTATAAAGAATATAGTGTCTATAGATAATGTGTTTTTGATATACGGTCTTTGCCACTTATGTATTCATACCTTTTTGATAAGAAATACCATTTGTGAGTTTGTATGTTAAATATGTATACTTTTATGATTCTTTTTCGAATCAAATAAAGTTATTGAATGACACCAAGTAAAAATAGAGAAATAACACCTAAAAGCTAAGAGGAAGATTACAAACAAAATAAAAAGGTCTTTAATACTTTTCTGGAAGTGAGAAGTCTGTGGGTTGATCTTAGTTGAACAGGGAGGCGGTTCCAGAGTTTGCACCTAGGATTCGAAGCCAACATTCTCCAGAGCGAATTTGATTTGTATTAGGGAGTAAGGGTCTGGATGTGCTTTAATAAAAGTGTTGTTGAGAAAAGTCATGGTCGATTCAATGAGAGACCTTATACTTTATGCAGAAGCTGACCCGCTGTCTTACCCATGCAGAGCTTTGAACGGCTCAGAGACATGATCAAACCTCCTCTGCGGTGCCAGTCTCTGGACCACAAAATGTGAACCTTCTGAAGCTTAGCAAGAACGGACTCATGGAGACCCAAAGAACGTTTTTTGTAGTAATCCATCGGAGAGAGTACACAGGCGAAGACAATGTTGGCCTGAGCCCAGGAGGCAGATATTGTAGAATTCTAGCTAGACATTTTGGAACACAGACGCAGAAATAGAAGATCACATTAGTTTCCTACTTAAACTTGAGGTCCTTCTCCAGGACAACTACCAGGAATTTTACCCGTGCTGGTGGTCCAGCATGAACACTCAGTGGGGGATGGATGGATCGAGTTACAACATTTGTTTTCACATTTGTCCAACCCCAGAAAGTTTGTTTAGGTGAGCCAATGACGGCTTGAGCCAGATGCACAGCTCTAGCTCAGCTCGGAGTCCTCCTACGTCTGGAACCCAAAATGAGCCGTGCATTCATGTGGCTTCTGCCTGCCACCCAAACTCTAACCTGATGTGCCTTGGAATGAAAGACAAAGCATTAACCTTTAATGTAAACTGGAGAAAGAGACACCCATCTAATGGTTGAATTGCATAATGTGAAACCAGAAAACCAAGGATCAAATCTCTTCTTTCCCGCTCGATCAAATAGTGTCATCCTAGACAATTATTTTATTTCACCGATCTTACTTTTTCTTCATTGTCACATTTGAGAGCACCTTGTAATCCATGAGTTCAGGACGTGAACTGTACAAAATTATCTTGTATGTTTATTTGAAAGAATGTAATGCTGCTTGATAGAGCAATAACAAGCTAAGCCATATGGCGGGTGCAATTGACAACAGACTTGCCTCTTGGTTCACTAATTACATTGACATCAAGACTGGAGGAGGAGGAACGGCATGAATGCGTCTACGTTCATGGTTAAAAACTATCAACAAATAACTGCCTCTCAATGCAATGATATATTCTGATGTACCAAAGTGGAAAGTGGAAAGTTGCTAGCTAGTTGTTAGTGACCTTGATGAGGGCAGGTAAGAGGATAAGACAAGGTGCTCTGTTGCTTCCAAGCTGGGTTGATGCGGCATAGATATCAATATATACAGATACAACTATGTGTAAACCGCTGAGATGTAGGTTGTGAAATGGCCCCCAGACAGTCAAAGTGTATTGCCTATATTCCTGAGGAGGTGGGTATAATGCTAGAAACAAAAGTGTGAAGGGATGGAGATAGGACTGTCTTTTGAAATTCTATGTGACCTTTTTAGCAAGGGAGTACTGATGAGTCCTTCCTGAGCACTGCATTTCGTTGGGGGAATAAGAGTGAGTCAGCAGAGGCAGTTTCTAGTGAAAGAGAAGTTTCTGGGGAGGGCATGGATCCTTCGTTTTCCATTGAGTGGACAATCCTGAAAGTCCTATGAGATCCTGGTGCAGAGCTTTACACTTATTGTGCTCACTTGGGTACTCTTGGAGTCAGCATCACAGCTGTGAGGAGCCATCACTTTGCACAAAGAACCTGTCTGTGGTGCCAAGGAAAAATGAACTGTGAAAAGAAACCAAGCATACTGTTTTTAAAACCCAGTGTAGCCACATCCCTTGTGTGAAAATCAAACTTAAAAGTGGGTCCCAAACTTTCCAGCTTTGTTTCCGTTTGAGCTGCTTCTCTGTTTGAGGAGAACAACTGCTATGTTTCAGGACTCTTGTCGCTGATTGCCAGTCTCCTGAAAGTGAGGGGACATCAGCTGGTTTCTGAACATCTTCTTCGAAGGAGCAGCGGATATGCCAGTCTGGTAAGTAAGGAGAGGCTTGTCCCACAGTAGTCTGCCTGCCCATGGAGGAGAACCCAGCTGCTGAGCCTGATGTGCGGATTGGCTTAGAGGAGCATATGAAACGTGAGTGAGTGTCCAGAAAATCTGTGAAGTCCAGGGTCTCTCCTTCTCCTTTTCCAACCACTGAGTTAGTCTTACTGAGTAGATAACATGCCAGTCTTGCCAGAATCAATCACAAAGTGAAGTCTGCCTGATTCATAGACCACCACGGGGAAAGATGCAGATGTCCTTTGCTGAGTCTGCTTTCATTGCACTTCAGCAATTACACCAGGGACATGGACTGAAGGATGAAGATCCTTCTACCCTAGCGGCTGAAGCACACTACTAGAGGTGTCTTCATGGAGCTGCTGCTGTGCCAGCCGGCAGACCGTGGAGAGAAGTTGGTGGAGTTACTCGAAGGAATCCTGGTCAGTACGACAGCCTTCCAACCTCAAACCCATGCCTCGTAACCCAGAGTGATCACCAGTTCAGGTAATTCCATATGCCTGAGAGACATGGACTGTTATCTGGATTTGGTGGGACAATTTATTGAACATTGCTATCTATGTAGAAGAACTGAATAGCCATTACCTATAGCGTGACACAGGGAGCAAAGAACACCAGGAAGCTGCTCTACTCAGTGCTTAATTTGTGAAAAAATATGTGTCGGGCCTTTGTCAGGAGGCCACCGCAGTTTGCACCACACATTGCCACTGTACTTGCACAACTACTAACCATCACACTGGTACAAGTGTGACAATTCAGACTGTTCAAGACCGCCAAAGCTTTAAGAATGTCTTGGGTGGCAATTATTAGTTGTTTTTAATGTATATTGAACTAACAAGCAACTGTTTTTCTGCTCAACTTTAAATTACACAAACAGCGCCACCATGTGGCAGCTGTCATAAGTGCAGGTTCCAACAATTAAGTGCAGGTGCCGGCAATTAAGTGCAGGTGCCGAGGACGGGAAACCACCGGCTCAAATGAAGCAGTGGCTCAACTGCAAAGTAGCGTGCCTACACCTGAGCTTTAATCATAATAACTTCCATTTTTTCATTCAGAAGAGAATCATACAGACCCTGCATGGCATCCACATAGATTATCTTATTCCATATGAACTGTATTTGGTTTTACTGTGATTAAAATACTTTTAAGGCAAGCACTGGGCTGGACATTTCATTATTGAATCTCTTGTGGAATTGTTTGCATTCTAAGTCTCTACCCCCACACTACCTCCCTGAGATGCCTTAAACTGCTGGTCCTCACTACTCTGAGAGTCTAGTGAGGAAAGGGTGTAAGTGGCAGAGTTTGCCGATCCTTAGAACGACGGGCTCTAGGACACTAGTGGCAAACTCTCTCCACCACCATTGTGGGTTTAATTGGGCCCTGAGTGTGCTGTGGCCCCCCGAACTGGATCTGAGACTGCGCTAACCCCTATGCCTCATTTTCATTAATTGCAGAGCTTGGAAATATCTAGAAGAGATTCATTTCAGAGGATGTGCTATACAAAAATACGTTGTTTCTGTATTATTTAACAGATTGTTATGTTAATACATACACAATAAGAACACTGACCATTTATATGGTCAGCACTGAGGAAAGGAACTCCCTCTTGGCTTACTTATGGCAACACCATCATTCTTTTTAAATCTTTTGAAGTGTGTGAACAGGCAGTGCTGCTTCCTCCCAGTAAGGTTGACTCACCAGTTTGGGTATCAAATGCAGAGCTACCAGGGATGTGTATCTTCTCTTATGCATGTCCTATAGGCTGACCTCCCAAGTCCTGGCCACAAGCATCTGGTAAGAATCAAAAACTGAGCAGTGCTGGAGTGACACAACCTCCCTGTCCTACCTTTCTTCCAGGGTCAGAAAAGCACTGGGTCACTCCGTGGAGACAGCCACATAGACTCCTTTTGTGAATCAGGGGATTCTTGTGAGTTTGGCTGTTGCCTATCTAAAGTGGTAGGGTAGCCAGGGGGTGAGGGGATTGGCAAATAAAATACAAATAAAAAGAATGACCTGCTGTTCTGCTCCCGCTGATCTGCCGGCTGCCTTGTTGCTCTACTCGTCCCGCCCGGAGGAGGATGTGCCTCAAAGCACCTGCTCCCCATTCAATCCAGACGCTGCTCTCATGCTATGAGAGCAGTGGCAGGATTGGTCTGAGTGGCCTGGTTTGCTGCCCAGACAGTGCCTGGGACCTGTGACTTTTATTCAACCTGGCTGTGCAACACAGTTGGGTTGGAGAACCATAAGTGCGTATATCTGTTTGGCCTGCCTGAGATGACCTGTAGTCATTGTTTGGACTCCATCGCGGCTCAGACAGCGAGAAATAAAATGATAATAGCATTGTGTTATTATAATTGTATTTATTATCTGCTAGCTCCCGGCAGTGGGGCGACGCTCCTCTGCCATTACTGAAGAGCCGCCCCTGCCAAGGAGGGTGCAGATCCAGGGGCACAGCTATCAATGGTGCAACAGGTGCAATGGCCCAGGGTTGAGAGGCCTAGGTGCCCCACATAACTCTGATTCTTGCTATATTTTACTAGTCAGCCAGTGGTCAAGAGGGCATTTGCCTGCTTACCCCATGGCTCATGGTACCCTTCCTATGCCACTGTGCAGATAGTTTCCCTGAGTTGACTAACAGATGCTGGGGGATGGTACACCAACTCCTTAAAAAGCAGACCCCCCTGCTCACCTGATGGCTGAGTTGAAAGTCTGAGTTTTTGCTGTAAAAGGGGCAAGGCTTTAGGGGGAAAGGAACACGTTTTCCTAATCAGGATGCCCCAGGATGCAAACAAAGTGCCAGCCCAGAGTGGTGGCCATATCATTATTCAGTAGGGAGCAGTGAGAGGCCTGAGCAGCCCTTTGAATGTCCCCATTTCTTTTACTAGGCAAACGTGTCAACAGTGGCCAATATGGCTTGCAGAAGAATGAAGAGACATAGAAGGGTCTGGGAATGCACAACAGTGACTTGTTCTGCTGAAATCTGAAGCTGGGTTCCTTTGTGAAGCAACAAAGGGAGTGAATGTATACTTGTGAAATGGATTATATGCCCTTGGTCACCTTCTGAAGCCACAAAGGTATTGATGCTTGTACATGGACTAAATGCCTTTGTACGCTTTGTAAAGCAGCAAAGGGAGAGAAGAGAGGCTCGTGCAATGACTATCTGCTTTTGACAACTCTGTAAAGCATAGGTAGTGTGAAGAGAGGCATATACATGGACTATATGCCATTGTCTACTTTGTAAAACAAAAAGGGCAGTGAATAGATGCTTGCACATGAACTATATTCCTTTGAGAAGCAACAATGGAAGAAAAGGACAGTACCTTTCAAAGAGAAGAGTGTGCACTTTGATCCAGCTGCTCCCCTTCAAAACTAAAGACAAGAACACTTGAGCTTCCCTGTGTCATTTGGCAAAAACCTTACCCAGTGCTTTTTTAGAAATTCTGAATTTTAATTAATGTCACAACACAAAAATACATGTGCATGTATTATATTGAAACATTTAACACTGTAAAAGACATTAATAACTGCTTTAAAAGTTTTGTGAGATTTTGATATATCACTTGTTTGATTTACATCATCATTTTTTCACGTCCTCGGCTTGTAGTTCGCTCTCAGGGCCAAGCTACATCACCAGCGTGTGTGCCTTGGTGCTTCATGTGAATATTGTGTCTTGTCCACTACCTACCACGGTTGTATTGTACAACTGGCATATTGGAAGTTATCTGTGGAAGGTCTCCTTGTGTGTTCTCAGCACTACTATTGTCGAGATTGCGAGTGGTTCTAAATAAAACCAAATTATTGCCAACATATGTCATAAAAAGACAAAAAACATGTTACCACCTAAATGTGGCTTCAATATGCTTGTTATACAAATCTGAAACTTAAAACACATTCACTGATGTGACCGTTTTACTAGTGATGTTTTTAAAATAAGTTCTCTACAACTTCTTAGTGCTCAGCCAACTGGCCCCTGGACCAGCACGCACTGAAGGATGCATGCACAACCTTGGGTTTTGCACAGCGGCCTAAAAGAGAAATTGCAATACTGATTTTCTGGGCTGATCTGCTCGTGGGAAGCAATCCTTCACGAATCTTACAAGCCAAAACCTTTTCATGAAAGAACCAACCTTTTTGCAAAGAAATAGATGTGAGTTGAGACCGGAGGGCTTTCCCAGCCTGTTGAAGCAGCCCCCAATAGACTTGCACCCAGCAGACAGTACAGAAGCCCCCATCAATATGATAGAACGGCAATTGACAGCAGCTCTGCACAGAGAAGTCCACTGGGGGAAAAACACAAGCATGAAAAGAAAGTGATTGAAGCAAAAAGAAGATAGAAGGTCACTGGGATATCTGACCTTGTCGATCTCCAGAGGTCCTTATGAGACTTCAAAATAAACATCGTTATTAGAGACAAAATGTTTTTATCTGAAGGATAGAATATGAACCTGGGGAGTGTGTGTTCAGATCATCTAGAACGTTTTATACGTGGTCAGTTTCAAGTTTATAGCCAAATGAAATGGTACAAAAAAGAACAAAATGGTGGACGGAATGCTGAAAAAATCAAACATTCCCCTCTAGTCACAGATCTGGATTTAATCCATCTTATTTTTGCTGACTACACCACCCTAGTTTGGGCCCAGATGGATGCAAATAAGTAATGACCCTCCTCCCCATGGGAACGGTCGAGCCCAAACTGCCAAGCCAGGTCCTCCCCAGACCAGAAACAAGCACCTTGGGCCTGGTTTCGGAGTATCACCCTTCATCAGCCAGGCTAGCTTGAAACCAGTGACACAGTGAGCACGGGACCCATATCTGAGCAAACCCTTCCCACTTAGGGCGACAAACGCAAAAAGAATAAATGATGGACGGAATGCTGAACAAATCAAACATTCACCCCTAGTCACAGATCTGGGTTTAATCCTCATTTTTTGCTTACCACGCCACTCCATCTTGGACCCAAACATATGCAAATCAGTCTTGATCCTGCTCCCCAAGGGAACAGTCCAGCCTGAACAGCTAGGCCAGGTCCTCACTGGACCAGTAACAAGCATCCTGGGACAGGTTTCAGGGTATCACCCCATATCAGCCAGGCTAGGTTGAATCCAGTGGCACACTGAGACAGTGAGCAGGGGACCCAAATCTGGGTATACCCTTCCCACTTAGGGCAACAAAAGCAAAAAAGGTCCCAATGATGGACGGAATGCTGAACAAATCAAACATTCATTCTCAGTCACAGATCTGGGTTTAATCCATCATTTGTTGCTCACCACGCCACCCCAGTTTGGACCCAGACATATGCAAATCAGCCTAACTGTGATCCCCATGGGAACAGTCCAGCTCGAACTGTCAGGCCAGGTCCTCCCTGGACCCAAATCAAGCATCCTGGGACTGGTGGGAAGGCATTACCCCTCATCAGCCAGGCTAGCTGGAATCCAGTGGCACAGTGAGCATCAGATCCATGTCTGGGCGTATCCTTACCACTTAGAGCAACAAAAGCAAAAAGAACAAATGATGGACGGAATGCTGAACAAATGAAACATTCACCACCATCAACAGATCTGTGTTTAATCCATAATTCTTTTGCTCACCACCATACCCCAGTTTGGACCCAGACATATGCAAATTAGTCTTGACCCTGCCACCCATGGGAACAGTCCAGCTCAAACTACCAGGCTGGGTCCTCCTGGACCCGAAAAAGGCATCCAGGCTTCAGTTTCAGGGTATCATCCCATATCAGCCAGGCTAGCTTGAATCCAGTGGCACAGTGAGCACTGTACCTACATCTGGGTATAACCTTCCCACTTTGGGTTTCAAAAGCAAAAAGAACAAGCATTGGCATAGCCAATAGGTCTCGCCTTTGGGACCTTATAAGTGTTTAGCCATGCAACAGTTGCGTAACTAAATACTTATAAGGTCCCAAAATCGAGACCTATTGGCTATGCCAAGCGGCCTTGAGGCCGCGAAAGTTAAAGTGATCGCGATTGCGATCAACATCAAAGCGGCCTTGCGGCTGCGAAAGTGAAAGTAATTGCGGTAAAACGCAGCGCGCGCGCCCGCGCACATGCACTGTAGCTCTGGGCTGGCCTGGTAGCACTTTTTGGAGCCCTCTCAATAAGTCTCGCCAGACCAGCGCATGCGCTGGGTCAGGCGAGACCTAAAAAATGATGGATGGAATGCTGAACAAATCAAACATTCACCCTGAGTCACAGATATGGGTTTAATCCATCACTGATTTTGCTCACCACGCCACCCCATTTTGGACTGAGACATATGCAAATCAGTCTTGATCCCACTCGCTAAGGGAACAGCTCAGCCGAAACCTCCAAGTCAGGCACTCCCTGGACTGGAAACAAGCATCCTGGGACCGATTTCAGGGTATCACCCCATATCAGCCAGGCTAACTTGAATCCAGTGGCACAGTGAGCACGGGACCCACGTCTAGATATGCCCTTCCCACTTAGGGCGACAAAAGCTAAAAGACCAAATGATTGCCTGGAGGTTCAGGCTGGACTGTTCCTATAGGGAGCAGGGTCAAGACTGATTTGCATATGGCTGGGTCCAAACTGGAATGGGCTGGTGAGCAAAAAAACTATGGATTTAGGCCCAGATTTCTGTACTGAGGGGAGTGTTTGACATTGTTCAGCACTCCGTCCATCATTTATTCTTTTTTCATTTGTCTCCCTAAGTGGGACGGGTATGCCCAGATGTTGGTCCCGTGCTCACCATGCCACCGGAGTCAAGCTATCTTGGCTGCTGAGAGGTAATACTACGAAACCTGTCTGAGGATGCTTGTTTTTGGTCCAGGGAGGACCTGACCTGGCAGTTGGGGTGGACTGTTCCCATGGAGAGCAGGGTCAAGACTGTTTTGCACATGGCTGGGTCTAAACTGGGGTGGGATAGTGAGCAAAAAAATGATGGATTTATGTCCAGATCTCTGTACTGGGGGGCAGTGTTTGACATTGTTCAGCGTTCCGTCCATCATTTGTTCTTTTTGCTTCTTTAATACAGCAGCAGACTGACTTAAAATGAATGATCTAACTCCTCCCCAAGTAGCAAACAAAGGGGGATATTCTCAAGAACGTGTGATAACTACCTCAAAAGTAGTTTAACGCAACTCCTCACATCGCAGTCCATCGCGGGAAAATTACTCCGCGTTAGCGTGGTATTCACAACACGGCGGCACCATGCGATAGAACCACGATAACGCGTCAAATGTCCACAATAAAGTCAACGTGACACCGCAAAAATGCAAAACATAAACCCAAAAAAAGCTGCGATGAGGCCAATCGCAATACAAAAATCAGCGAAAACCAGCCACAGGCCTGCAATTCCCACTCGTCATGCGGGAAAATACACCATAAAAGTCGGAAACAAACACAGACAAAGGACAAACAATAGCGAAGCCCAATGGAGGTAGCCGGAGCAAGTGCAGAGGACAACCAGGACCCCACAAGCCCCCCGGAGGACCAACCTGGGACTTCGGGGTCAGAGAAGGGCAAGGACAAGAAGAGTAGGAATAAGCGGTTCAGTCCGCAGGAAACAGGACCCTGGTAACGGAGGTGATAGAACACCATCAACAACTGTTCGTCACCTCCACTGTGTCACTGGCAACTAAAAATGGAATATGGCAGATCATTGTGGACAAGGTGAATGCAGTTGGAGTCCTGAAGAGGACAATGTAAGAGGTCAAGAGGCACTGGAATGATGTGAAGCGCAAAACCAAGCAGAAACTCGCAAACAACCAGAAGGCATCAATGCAGACTGGAGGTGGGAGTCCAGTGCCACAGGAGGAGCTGGACGAGATGGAGGAAATGGTATGCACAGTCATCAGTGGGGAGACGATGGCATGAGTTGGGGGCCCGGACACTGCTCAACATGACCTGACACAAAAGCAACAGGGTGAGTAAGGACCAGGGACTGGGGGTACGGGGGGAGATGGGCACAATGGTACACATGCACAATTAAGCATAGCACATCTGTGGACACACCATGCCCCAGACCACCAACTCCCACCAAGAGACCAATGCACCCAAGTATGCAACATTTTAGCACTGTATAAGGACAGAAGTCAGAGTCACACCGCATGTAAGGGATAAGGGGCAGCCAAATCAGAGCTGCAGGGGTGACTCCCCCAAAATGCGGCACACACATCACATGCAGAGCACATCAACATTGACAACGATGTGGCACAAACCGCAACACGTCCACAAGAGAACAGAGGACACAACTGGTGCCACTTGTGTGCAGAAACTGGTCAATCACATATGCCATTGCAGGGAAATGTGAGTTGACAATGTACAAGTACAAACACACATCCGTGATGTTGTCGAGATGTCCACTGTCCCACATCATATAGGCAGCTCTCCACAAACAGTCACAATGTACACTGTCATTCAGTCTGAATGTAAACATGTACAATGCGTCAACATACATGTGAACACAATCTTAAACTGCATCTCCCCTTCACATTCCAGGGGAAAATCCAACATCCGCTCCATGCCCTCCAACGAACCATGGCTGACATCGCCAGAGTCCTGACTCTGAGACAAGAATAACTGTCTAGTCAGAGTGCCTACAGCGATCTTGCCCGGGAGTTGGGACTCATGCGGAGGCTCATGGAGAAAACAACGCGGACGCGGGCGGAAAGAGCGGCTGCACACCACTGAGAGGTAGCTGGGTCCCTACATGCCATAAAGGCCTCCTCATGGCATTGCTGCCACAATGCCTGGCGCTGATACATGCTGCTGCTACCACTCCATCCACATCTCCGGCCCCTGATGTGTCAATGCCACACAGTGCGGCACACATTCCACCTCCAGCCCCTGATGTGTCAGTGCCACACAGTGTGGCACACATTCCACCTCCGGCCCCTGATGTGTCCGTGCAACACAGTGCGGCACACATTCCACCTCAGGCCCCTGCGGTGTCACTGCCACACAGTGCTGGAGACAGAAACTTCCCCATCATGTGAGGCACATGAAACAGCAGGGGACGAAGATTCAGATGAATCTGCCTTGGTGGTAGGAAGCTGTAGCATTCATCTCAACCCTATGGCCTGTTTCTGCTTGGTTCTGCCCTCTGCATCATTCCCTTCCACTGTCCCCCGATGCGCTCTGCGACACTCACCTTGGACCTCGACATGGACTGCCATACTCTGTTTGGTTACCAACGACACAGCTATCAGACTGCGTACTGAACTCCTCCTCTTCTGATGTACCTGGCATTCCCTGAAGGACTCTGGCTGGCCCTACACAGGCCAATAGTGTGAAGTGGGGTTTGCATGGCTCTGTACTGCTCCGGCTTCAAAACTCCACTGATTGTGCAATAAACATTCGTGGTCACACCAATGTGTCATGCCTATGATCTTTCAAGTGTGGAAGTATGGATGAATGTAGGGTCAGTGATTCCCCTTACGTCCACGTTGCTCATGTTGTGGGACTTGGGTCATGGGTGACACATTGCCGATTGCGGCATGGGTGGCGCCGACACTGCAACGGAGACACACACATTCGTTTCTTCCTTGTCCAGCCCAGGACGGAACCACGCCCAGCTTCCTGGGGTCATTGTTCACACCCTTACGCTGGACTGGCATATGCCAGGCCAGCCCACTCGGCTTGCGCTCATAGGGGGGACGACAACGCTACATGCCCCAGGTCTTCCCTGTGGGGATCTGCTGCTCACAGGTCTAGTTGTCAGCATGCCATGGCCACTCCATCACGGCTGGTTTACACCCACACCACACCCATCCAGCACAGCCCTCATAGGACACATGACCCTGCCAATATAAATGGCCTGGCACATGTGCTGGATGCCATTTCTACTATGTAACTGGGTGTCTCTGTGTGGTTATCATTTATGCATGAGGGCCTAGGGCCCTGCCACAGCACATTGCCCAGTGCCGGGGATGACATGATGGCGTCCGCACCACGAGACTCAATCATATAGGGTCCATGGTTTGCGGTGCATGGACTTGGTGGCACTGGATACACTGTGGCAGGCACAGGCACACCACCACGGGACGGTGTCTTTCGGTGCACTGAGGTAGGGGCACCTTAAGTGCTGAGCTGATGGTCAGCCTGCGATGATGTGCCGTCCTGGCGGTCCGGACTGGTAGGATTAGTGTGAGCCCTGTTGGACCGCGGTGTAGGCCTGAGAGAGCGGGCAGTGCGGGCCTACTGCCACGTGGCGTCACCTCGCGGTTCACAGCGTTAGTGGCACCTCTAGAGCTGAGCGGGTGTACAGCCTGCGATGATGCCATGTGCACTGATATGTTCTCTGCCATATCGAAATCAAGACCCAGAATCAAGTGTGTGACCTGGTAGCCCATGGTGTCGGGCTGCATGATGTGGAGGGTGCCATGGTTGCGGGCCCCGGGCTTGGAGCTCCCACCGGCACGTGGTGGGCCCTCTTGGAGACACACCGATGGCTGAAGGTGAGCAGTGAGGCCTGGTTGCGCAGGGCCGGGCAATCACCGCTGGGCTGCGTGAGGGGCTGGGGTGCATCAGCCTGTGTGCGCAGGGGCGAGCAAGCGATGATGCTGTGTGCTACTGTATGGTCTCTGCCATTCATGTCTCTGGAAACTGTTTCAGATGAGGGACCTGGGGGACTGCAGTGTGTACCGGCATGTGGTTGGAGACACACCGGTGGCAGCAGGTGAGCAGTGAGGCCTGGGTCCCCAGTGTCGGCACTCTCTCTCCCTCTCTTTCTATCTCCCTCCCTCTCTCTCCCTCTCTCTCTCTCGCTCTGTCCCTGTCTTTGTCTCTCCCTCTCTCTCCCTCTCTTTGTCTCACCATATCTCTCTCCCTCTCTTTCTCTCTCTCTTTCTCTCTCTTTCGCTCTCTCTCTCTGTACTTTGATGTGCGCATGACACACCGTCTTATCTAGGTTTTTGTCTTGCAGGCTGCGACTTACAGGATGTCCTGAGAAGACCCGCTATGACTCTTCAGAATTGTTGTTTGGGGCTCCAGGCTGCATGTTCAGTTGCTCCAGGGCATCTGTTGTTCTTCATGTGTGGCTATGGCCTGTGCTCCCTTGTCTAGTGCCGGTTGTCGTCCGACTTTACACCAGGTAAGAGCAGGTGTTAAAATCCTGCAGCTAACACGCCTTGTCGCATGTTTTGTGTTCTTATCGCCGATCTGGCTGGTTGTTGAGAATGTTGAGGTGTGGTGTTGTCGCGGAGTTTTGCTCGGGAACGCCTACTCTGCATCTCATTAGTGTTAGTTGCCGGGGTCATCTGTGGCGATGTTTTTTGCGGCTGCTATCGCAGGTAAACTGGTGATATGAGCTGATATGAGCTGTTAACACCCGCTTGTGAATGGGGCGATACGTTTATTGCGGCTTTGGCTGTGCTAAAGTGCCGATAACTCAGCGATAGATCCTTCAGAATATGCCCCTATATGTATAATGCTACAATGACATCGCAGAATCTCATGGCATGTTTAAATGTAGAAAGGCAGCACTAAAATATCAGTTGCACAATTAACGAAGAAGGCTGCTAATTTCCAAACACCTACTACAAAATGATTTTCATTGGACATTAACCCCTTCAGCGTGGCGCGGATTTTCGCGCTGTGCTTAAGGTTCTATTGCGCGGGCGGGACCATGACGGAGCGGTTCCGTCATGTGCACAGCGCAACCGACGCTCATGATGGAACCGCTCCGTCATGAGCGTGGAAGGGGTTAACATTGTGTACAACAGAAAATAAACAATAAATGCCACTTTACAGAATAGACTTTTTCTGCACATTCATGATAAGAACATAGTAGTGGCAATTTTGGCACATAACGTTATAATTTTTCAAAAGTAGATTGTTTTGGCCGACGAAGCTAGAAGATATTTTTTTTACTTCATGTACATAGACGATGTCTGGAGCTGAATTTCAATGATTTTCTAAAAGCTTATGAAAAAAATACTTGCGCACAACAAATAGACATGCACTTTTCAAAATGTGGCCTTGTGCAGCCATAGTTATGCTAACTAAACCAACCAATGTTAATCAGTATTTTTTTAAGAACATTTACTTACTGACATTGTGATTCACTAAACAACTTTCTAGCCTCGATTTGGAAGCAAGGCTGAGCTTAGTTGGCAGCTTAGCGACAAACTGACCCCCCTGTGGTGGAACGCATGGTGTACTCCAAGTTCTGTAATGTATTGTATTGCAATTGCATTTATATAGCGCTTACTACCCCTGACGTGGCATCAAAGCGCTTTTTAATGTGGTTTACTGAAGACTTGATAATCTCAACAGAGTGCCGTCATAGGTGCCGATCACAATCCGGTAAAAACCGGGTACGAACCGTCGGACGGAGCATATTCTCCGTCCGACGCGTACCCGGTCGTCAAAATATACAAACATGGAATTACGATTCGCACGGGTACACCATAACCGTACGAATCGTAAAAAAGACCGACCGAACAAAAAACACCTACCAATGCGATCCGGGAAAGTGCCGACCTGACGTCGGGACGCACGCAGCCAGCCATTCACGACCCAGGAATCACGATTCGCACCGACGTCACCCCGCACGGTGAATATTTTGCGGCAGCCAAAAACTGCCGGGAAATCAGGACGACGCGAACAAGGACCACCAGTACGTGACGGACAGACGACGACGCGAACAAGGAGGACCAGTACGTGACGGACAGACATGGACCCGAACCTACGAGTCATCCCTGCCCTCATAGCAGTCCACCTCCTCTACAGGTTACGACGCAGACGCCGCAGAAGGTCAGAATAACTAAGGGAGGGGGGAAAGTGGGGTGGGGTGGGGGTGGCACTACCAGGGCAGGCCACAAAACAACCACATGAGTGACACACTACACATGGCCTGGACATACCTGACTCCCATGCCCTGGTCACCACGAGGGGGTGGTGGCGTGTCCTGATAATCCAGCGACCGCCACAACGGAAGTCCGTCACCACGCGAACCGGCAACACAACCAGACAGGTACGTCCCGTACCCACGCCTGAAGAGCGTGGGTACGAGTCGGACCACGCCCACACACGTCACCCCAACAATGGCGGGACGGATCGCACCCACGTGGCAAAGGCCTGGGTACGGGCCGCACAAACATCACATAGCGTGGGGACGGATATGTACGGACCCTACCCCCACCCCGTATGCAAGGAGCGTACCCCACACCCCAACAGTGAAAGTACGACCCGTACCCCCACCCGCGTATGCAAGGAGCGTACCCCCCTGCCCAACAGTGTAAGTACGACCCGTACCCCCACCCACGAATGCATGGAGCGTACCCCCCATGCCAACAGTGTAAGTACGACTCGAACCCCCACCCACGAATGCAAGGAGCGTACCCCCCAGCCCAACAGTGTAAGTACGACCCGTACCCCCACCCACGAATGCAAGGAGCGTACCCCCCTGCCCAACAGTGTAAGTACGACCCGTACCCCCACCCGCGAATGCAAGGAGCGTACCCCCCTGCCCAACAGTGTAAGTACGACCCGTACCCACACCCGCGGACGTACGGAGCGTACCCCCAGCCCAACAGTGTAAGTACGACCCGTACCCACACCCGCGGACGTACGGAGCGTACCCCCAGCCCAACAGTGTAAGTACGACCCGTACCCCCACCCGCGGACGTACGTAGCGTACCCCCAGCCCAACAGTGTAAGTACGACCCGTACCCCCACCCGCGGACGTACGGAGCGTACCCCCAGCCCAACAGTGTAAGTACGACCCGTACCCCCACCCGCGAATGCAAGGAGCGTACCCCCCTGCCCAACAGTGTAAGTACGACCCGTACCCCCACCCGCGAATGCAAGGAGCGTACCCCCCTGCCCAACAGTGTAAGTACGACCCGTACCCCCACCCGCGAATGCAAGGAGCGTACCCCCCTGCCCAACAGTGTAAGTACGACCCGTACCCCCACCCGCGTATGCATGGAGCGTACCCCCCATGCCAACAGTGTAAGTACGACTCGAACCCCCACCCACGAATGCAAGGAGCGTACCCCCCTGCCCAACAGTGTAAGTACGACCCGTACCCACACCCGCGGACGTACGGAGCGTACCCCCACCACACCAGTGTCAGTAGACTCGTACCCTCACCTCTAATGCAGTGTGCGTAACCCCACCGTGTATGTGCCAAGCGCACATATCCAGAAATCGGAGGTGTGTGTGCAGAGTCCACCCAGCAGTGCCCTGAGACAGGAGTGGTGGGTGTGGAGTCCTCCCAGCAGTGCCCTGAGACAGGAGGGGTGGGTGCCCATCACTCCCAGCAGTGCCCAGAGACAGGAGGGGTGTGTGCAGAGTCCTCCCAGCAGTGCCCTGACACAGGAGGGGTGGGTGCAGAGTCCTCCCAGCAGTGCCCAGACACAGGAGGGGTGGGTGTGGAGTCCTCCCAGCAGTGCCCTGAGACAGGAGGGGTGGGTGTGGAGTCCTCCCAGCAGTGCCCTGACACAGGAGGGGTGGGTGTGGAGTCCTCCCAGCAGTGCCCTGACACAGGAGGGGTGGGTGTGGAGTCCTCCCAGCAGTGCCCTGAGACAGGAGGGGTGGGTGTGGAGTCCTCCCAGCAGTGCCCTGACACAGGAGGGGTGGGTGCAGAGTCCTCCCAGCAGTGCCCTGACACAGGAGTGGTGGGTGTGGAGTCCTCCCAGCAGTGCCCTGAGACAGGAGGGGTGGGTGCCCATCACTCCCAACAGTGCCCAGAGACAGGAGGGGTGTGTGCAGAGTCCTCCCAGCAGTGCCCTGAGACAGGAGGGGTGGGTGCAGAGTCCTCCCAGCAGTGCCCTGACACAGGAGGGGTGGGTGCAGAGTCCTCCCAGCAGTGCCCTGACACAGGAGGGGTGGGTGCAGAGTCCTCCCAGCAGTGCCCAGAGACAGGAGGGGTGTGTGCAGAGTCCTCCCAGCAGTGCCCTGACACAGGAGGGGTGGGTGCAGAGTCCTCCCAGCAGTGCCCTGACACAGGAGGGGTGGGTGTGGAGTCCTCCCAGCAGTGCCCTGACACAGGAGGGGTGGGTGCAGAGTCCTCCCAGCAGTGCCCTGAGACAGGAGGGGTGGGTGCAGAGTCCTCCCAGCAGTGCCCTGAGACAGGAGGGGTGGGTGCAGAGTCCTCCCAGCAGTGCCCTGAGACTGGAGGGGTGTAACACATGTGTGTGAGGCCAGAATTATCCACATGCATACTGGCTACAAGGGAACATGTCCCCATGAACTCATGTCAACAGACTCCACACACAAGTACAGTGATCACCAAGGATGCCACGATTGTCGCAGGTGGAGACATGGCCCTGCATGCATGGCCAAAGTAGAAGGGCTCCGTCACACACACAGCTCATGTAGACACAGCTCTGCGCTAAACATTGGGAACACCCTGCAGGGAAGAAAGCTGGGTACACAGAGGAAGGAATACACCCTTGGACAAGTGCACCATGCAGTAACTGCCTACATGAACAAAGAAAGTTAGCCAACACCTTGTGATGGCACACAGATCACAGGGTCCCACCAATGAGCAGTACACTACTACATATCCCACACACCCAAACCCTTACACACCACCCAAAACCATGTTGCAGCCCCACCAACACCAATACCAGCATAGCAGTAGTGTGATAATGAAAACAAAATTAAGCTTTATTCTGCAGGAGCACAATGTCCGTGGATCGCAGGCAGTTCAATCTTCACAAAGCCCATAGGGCAGTCAATGATTCTCAGCTGGATGGGGGACACAGTGGGATGCGTGTCCCCTACCTTGCCTGCACAGTCAAATGGCATCGTCTTCCACACTGGTGAGGGCATCAGGGGGGGGGGGAGCAACAGGCACCGCAGGGACATCAGGGCAAAGGGGCGGCGTTGTGGGTGCAGGGATGGAGGACTCCACCACAGGGGGTGGGTCAGTGCCAAAGGCGGAGGCCAGGATGGCACTACACACCTTTGCAAGGTCATCCAGGGAGTCCCCTGCACCCGAAGGGACCTCAGGCCCCAAGGAGGGGGGGGGTCAGAGGGATGGGTCGCAGCGCCACCGGGGGAGGGTGGAGACAGGGGGGGAGACTCAACCACCCTGACCGGGGACCTCCGTGACCGCTTGCGTGGTGGTGTAACTGTGGGGCTCAGGGACAGAGCGGCCATGAAGGAGTCCTTGGGGGAGATGTGGCCAGGAGAGCTGAGGGGAGGGGATTTGGAGGGAGTGGACTGGGTGGAATGCGGACTCCCACTATGGCTGCGTGTCACTCGTTTGCCCCCCGACCCAGTGGGTGTGCCTACCTCACCCTGTGTGTGCGTGTCAGGAGGAGTGCGGTGGACCTTCCCTGCTGGTGTGGTGCCCGTGTCCGTTGATGTGGGTGCATGCCGACGTCTGGGTGTACGTGTGACAGGCATGGGAGTGGGAAGTGTGGATGGGGCAGGGGTAGGTGGGGGGAGGTCGCGCTGCAGGAGACCCACTGCTGCAGTCAGTGTGGAGTCGATGGACCTCAGCAAGTTGCGTTGGTCAGCCTGCGATGAATGAATGCCCTCCAAGAAAGCCTCGATGTTGGTGAGGGTTTTGCCGTGGGCATGGAGGACATTAAGGATCGCAGCCTGACCAACCTGCAGTTGCCGCTGGATGTCCACAGACTCTGCATTGGCGGCAGCAGTGGAGACAGGGGCAGGGGGCGCGGTGCCTGGCAGGAAGGAGACATGCTGTGACCGGGCACGCTGGGAAGGGACACGAGCAAGTGGGAGGCGGCTGGTGGAAACTGAGGGGGCGGTGCGAGGTGTTGTTCCGCTGTCAGCTGCTGGTGCAGCCTCCGCCCACTCGGAGACATCGTCCCCGGACCTGTCAGCTTCGTAGTCTGATGTGCCAGTCGACAGGTCCTCGGCCACACTCTCCTCCGCCTCTGTCCCACTCGATGTGCCAGCCCCGATGTCACGGCTGGCACTGGTGCTCGGTCCCTCCGCCTGGTCTGTGTCCATGTCTCCCTCTGTGTCCCCCGACGATGCTGTGGGCAGGGTGGAGAGACAGAAATTATTCAGACACCTGTACACATCTGTCACATGAGTCCAATCTACATAGGTAACATTGCATGGCCTGAAAAGGAAGATCCCTAACATCTACTGAATAGGGTACCGATGTAGGGCATGCAACACACAGTTGGTTGAGCCACCATGCCACTGAAATACCATGGAGAGCATGAGACAATAGCTAAACACAGGAAAAGGAGTCTGACATAGCACCCAGGTCCTGGGGACAATCCAGCACTGCATCTGCACCACACAGCGTTTGCGAAAATACCGATGACCAGGGACCATATCCATGAACTTGAGACACATGCTGCATAGGTAATGCTGAATACATGCACAACATGACTCGGTCACTGCACATTGCGTGTGTGTCCAGGCACATCACACACTGCCCAGACCCAGCAAGTGGTAATCAGGATTTAACACATAGGCATTGCCCGCCCCAACAAGACCCTACACGAGGCAAATTGTGGAGACACAGGTGGCACCAACATCTCATGGTCTGGGTGATACACACAGGGGCAGGCAAAAAGCAAGATTGGACGCCAAACAGCCAAGGTGCGCCTGTACAAATAATGAGGTACCAGTGCCCATCCTCAGATGAGTATAACAAGACACACAGGCACTGGCAACTGTGAGTATGAAGAAGGACAATCAGGTCAGGCTGCACAGTGGACACCTGTACAAATTAGCACGTCTATATACATGGTGACAGGGGACAATGGCACAGAGCACAACTTACGCTGTAGACACTGACAGTGGCCACGTTCATGATGACACATACACCACTGAGGAAAAGGTGCCCCAGGGGACAGTAGTGGGCACGCAACTACATGCTACTGAATGGTAATGACAGCAACACACGTCACCATCCCTGCACTATGTGTATCGCACAGTCATGCACATCATGTCACAGGCCACTACATAGGACATGCGCGCTGTAAGGCATGACACATGAGAGACCAACTCCCATGTCTGGAGTCAGCATCAGTGCCAACTGACATGGAACCCACATGCAGTGAACTTGACAGTGCACAGGCAAGGTCCCACAACCTGTTACACACCACCCCCACACATGATGCTACAGACATTGTTCCCGTGGACAAAGCGCCAGCCTACATTACCCTGGGAAGGAGTGACTACACACAGACCAGGGAACACATTGCAAGGAGGGGAAGGGTGGCAGGGGCACAGCGCTATACTGGGCCAAACAGGATCTGCACAGCACCTTTAAACCCTGCCAGTGGATTCATGCTACTGTGCCCTTACAAATGCCGGTGACACACAACAAACACACATGTACCTACCCCCTTCCGGCTGCTGCATCGCCTGTAAGCGCCTCTCCAGGTCTGGAAAGACCACCGGCAGCACACGCCTGTGGAGGTGGCTCAGACGGCGGCGGCCGCGGTTCTTGTGGCTCTCAGGTGAGTCCCCCAGCAGGAGCCGTGCAATCCTCCGCGTCCAGCACCGGATATCCTGCCAGCGTTTCCTCACCTGGGCCAGGCGCCGCCTCCGACCATCCACACCCCTCACGGCACTGACGGCGGTCAGCCAGATCTGCTCCTTGGCAGTGGCGCCTACCTGTGAGGAGGAACAAGTGACACCACATCAATACACCAGCCACATGTCACAGAGAGACATATGGGTACAAATTAGCTGGTAACAACAAGGCATGTCATGCAGCCAACGCATTGCACCTTTGTCATAGGGACATCATCCCCTGGTGAGGGAAAAAGCAGTAGGTGCCACAGTGGGTACACAGGTGGAATGATGGCAATGTCACAATCAATGATCTAGGCTCACACTGTGCATCACACCCACCCCTCCTGTCTCAGGGCACTGCTGTGAGGACTCCACACCCACCCCTCCTGTCTCAGGGCACTGCTGTGAGTGATAGGCCCCCACCCCTCCTGTCTCAGGGCACTGCTGTGAGGACTCCACACCCACCCCTCCTGTCTCAGGGCACTGCTGTGAGGACTCTGCACACACCCCTCCTGTCTCAGGGCACTGCTGTGAGTGATAGGCCCCCACCCCTCCTGTCTCAGGGCACTGCTGTGAGTGATAGGCCCCCACCCCTCCTGTCTCAGGGCACTGCTGTGAGTGATAGGCCCCCACCCCTCCTGTCTCAGGGCACTGCTGTGAGGACTCCACACCCACCCCTCCTGTCTCAGGGCACTGCTGGGAGACATCAGGCACCCCCCCCCCTGGGACCCCCCCGACAGTACATGGCATGTGTGTTACACCTGGACGCAATGGCAGAAGTCACAGTCACCACATAGGGACAGTCTGTGGCAGTGGCCTATGCACTCACCTGATAACCTGGTCGCCCATACAGCATGGAGTACTGTGGGAGGATCACATCCAGCAGAGCCATGTTCTCCTCCAGGGTGAATGGCTGTGTCCTCTCCACAGCCCTTGACATGGTTCCAGGGAATCAGTAGCAGCAGCTGGGTCGACGAATGCAAAGATGTGCAGGCAAGTGCTCCCTCATGGGACCTGGCTGCCTTATATGTGCCCTTCTGCCCAGTCTCATGCACAGGAGTACAGAGAGATTGGTCACTCACATTTGCATCCTATGTTTCCACCAATCCCTTCAAACCTAGCAGTCTGTGGGTTCTCTATCGGTTTCATTCTCCTGCATGATGTCAGCCCCACAAACACATTGCAACAAAGTAGACAAATCCCAACTGACTTCTGCTGTGCACCTTCCAGAACAATTTCCAATTTTGAACTTGGTCTCCATGACAACCAGCATGCATGTAGGCCTTAATACTTGTCCCCCATGTAATTTGGAGCATCACACACAGGTACGGTGCGTGTGGGGGCCCTAGGGCACCCCAAATGCATGGCAACGGCCCGTACATGCATGCCTACGCTCTCCATCACTTTTGGTCTGCACGCGTATGCGTACTCGTAGTGGTACGGACCGTACACTCGCATCTACGCTCACTATCACTATGGGTCTGCACGCGTATGCGTACCCGTAGTGGTACGGACCGTACACTCGCATCTACGCTCACTATCACTACGGGTACGCATACGCGTGCAGACCCATAGTGATAGTGAGCGTAGATGCGAGTGTACGGTCCGTACCACTACGGGTACGCATACGCGTGCAGACCCATAGTGATAGTGAGCGTAGATGCGAGTGTACGGTCCGTACCACTACGGGTACGCATACGCGTGCAGACCCATAGTGATAGTGAGCGTAGATGCGAGTGTACGGTCCGTACCACTACGGGTACGCATACGCGTGCGTACCCGTAGTGATAGTGAGCGTAGATGCGAGTGTACGGTCCGTACCACTACGGGTACGCATACGCGTGCAGACCCATAGTGATAGTGAGCGTAGATGCGAGTGTACGGTCCGTACCACTACGGGTACGCATACGCGTGCAGACCCATAGTGATAGTGAGCGTAGATGCGAGTGTACGGTCCGTACCACTACGGGTACGCATACGCGTGCAGACCCATAGTGGTACGGACCGTACACTCGCATCTACGCTCGCCATCACGATGGGTACACATACGGCAGCACTCCCACAGTGATTTGGGAACATGCACAGGCCCTCTCAGCAGCAGTACGGCGGATTTTACACATCACTGTGGTGATAGGCGACACACATGTCGGAATAGGGCGGACATACTTGTCCATGGATGGACATACTTGTCCAGGAATGGACACCAAGGCATCGTCTGTGCATTACCACATGTGTTGGGCACAGGTGTCACAGGCTGTGATGTGGAACATGCCTCCTGAGTGGATAAGGCACCAGATGTATGATGAGATGTGTACATGTGTACTGTGTGAGGGTGCAATGTGTGCCAGGCATGCCCTTGACTCCTTTGACATGTGTGCATGTGGGACTGCGCACTTGGGGTGAGCGTCACTGGCATGGCACGGACACCAACACACGGAAGTGTCCCATGATGCCCGGTACAGGGGTCATGACACATGACTCATCACTACCCACAGTGCACAATGTGACTATGCCATATATGTGTCCGGGATTTACATCGGGTTGATGTTGTTGCACCCTCAAAAGCTGCAGCCGTTGCAGCAACCAACATGTGGCTGTGTGTAGATTGTCATTGCACACTGTTCCCAACACCATGCCACATGTGTTACCGGATGTGAGGTGCACATGTATGCAAGGGACACGGAGTAGCGTGACAAGGCCATGTCAGCAAACTCACAAGGAATGTGTGGGGAGTCATGACATGTGCACCTTCATGGCAAGGTGTGTGGGCTGGACTAGTGTAATGTCATGTGACCTGTGGCTCAAGTGTTCCGCTGCCAGTCTCTGCAATCAGCATCACACTTCTGCTGATGTGTGGGTGTATGTCACTCCTGTCTTGCGTCGGGCAGTGCACTTGCACTGGGACACAGCTATTCCCATGGCGTGGCATGGGGAGGTTCTCAATCACCGTGTGTAGCTGGGTCTTGGAAGGAGTGTCACCTTGCATCCATACGTGTCCTGGGCATGTAGCACATGCCTGACTCCCTATGTGGCATGTGTGTATTGGCAGATTTACATGTGCTCAGTAGACATGAGTTGTTCTCGTAGTGCACTCACTCTTCCTTGTCACTTCCAAATTACTGCAGAGCGCCTCCTGTTGCCCGAAGAATTCCAGACTTGGCCACCATGCAGGAGAATGACAGGATCCGGCTCTACCGCTTCACCCAACCGTTGATTCTGGAGCTGACGGCGAGACTGGCACCACACCTGCAACCGCAGCACAGGTATCCTACGGCACTGACACCCCAGCTGAAGGTAATGGCTGCCCTACATTTCCTTGCCACGGGTACCTTCCAATATACCATAGCTCATGTTGGTGGCATGTCCCAGAGCATGTTCAGCGGTGTGCTGCATGATTTCTTGGAGGCCATGTTGATTCACCTGGATGACTTCATCAAGTTCCCAACCCCTGAACAGATGACTGAGGTCAAGCGTGGTTTCTATGCCCTGGGAGGGATGCCCCATGTCATTGGGTCCATAGATGGGACACATGTAGGTTTGGTACCACCACACGCACGGGAGGTGGCGTACCGCAATCGGAAGCACTACCACTCCATCAATGCCCTTGTGGTGTGTCTGTCCAACATGGTGATTTCACATGTCTGTGCTCGTTTTCCAGGATCAGCACACGATGCCTACATCATGAGGCGTAGCGGGATGCCTGATATGATGATGCAGCTGCGCAACGAACGTGCATGTGTTGTTGGTGGGTACAGTCTGTCTGTCCTGTATTCTGTTTGGCCGAGCAGCACTACCGCTTCGCCAGTTCTAACGATATCCATGTGCTTTCCATTTAGGGGACGCTGGCTATCCCAACATGCCTTGGCTGCTGACACCTCTCCGCAACCCCATCACGCCGGCCCAGCTCCGCTACAACACCGCCCATGGCCGGACAAGGCGAGTGATAGAGAGGACGTTTGGCATGCTGAAGAGCCGATTCCGGTGCCTCCACAAGACCGGCGGCGCACTCCCATATGCCCCGGCGAAGGTCTGCAAGATCTTCATGGTCTGCTGCATGCTGCACAACATGGCAGTTGAAAGAGCTGTGCCCCTCATCCTGGATCAAGATGACGAGGACCATCCACCCGTGGAGGACGAAGGCCTTGGCAATGGGGCTAGTGATGTGGAGGATGTGGAGCCGCAAGAGGACATCCGGACTCGGCTCATACGCGACTTCTTTGCTTAGTGGTGAGTACCAGGGTCTGAGTGTGCACGCATTGGTCCCCGTGTGGCATGCGTTGTGATGTGTGTCTCCACCTGCATGTATGGCACGTGGGTCAGAGGTGTGTGTGGGTGTGTCACTGGAGTGATGGTGGCAGTGATGGTAGTATTTCCCCAGGCATAATTGTGACCTAGCATGTTGTCATACATACATGTGTCGAGTAAATGCACATGCAAGTGGCTGTGCTTCTTGTGGCTGACTTCTTGTGTGTCTCTCTTCCCCAGGTACCTGCGCATGCCGTTTGCTGGTTGCATTGTTGTGGCACTGCTATTCCTCATGGACATGGCATCGTGGGCTGACTCAGCGTTACAGGCACGGACACGTTTGGAAGTCTCCATGGGGTAAGGGATGCATCTGGGGTGTATTGGGTGTGGCAGTTGTTCACGATGTGTGCACACTGCCCCGGTCGGGGTTTGGGTCCTCTGCAGACATGTGGCATCCCCATGGGACACGACATGCAGCTGGGTACACCTGAATAGATGGGCTGCCTGGTTGTCAGTCATCAGTGATGGGATGGTGGATTGTGATGAAGGCATCAATGTGTGTGACACTGCCCTCGGACACATACGGTTAACATTGTCTTGACATGGCGTGGGACTTCCACATCAGCGGATGTATGGTGTATGGCAGGCTCTCCGTGAGCAGCTGTGGGTATTTAGCTATTATCCGACACTTGTGTGCCAGTTCCATGGCTATCACGCATTTGTGCTGCAGAAGGGGGGTGCCAGTGTTGGAGCCACATGTTACTCCACATGATGTGTTCATGTGTACTTCAAGTTGCCTCTGCAATCCCAAACACATGACTATTAAAGGTGTCCCTATGCCTCCAAGGTGCCTCTTCTCAGTCAATGCTGGTGTGTTGGCACGGTGCATCCTGCATGTCTGGCATGGTATTCCCTGATTGTGGCTATGTGTCAATGTGTCGAGTGGCAAGATGCAAGCTGTGTGTGTGTGCTGAGACTGTGTAATGGGCATGATGTCCATGACTGTGTGGGTATTGTGACATGTGCCATCCCCATGCATCCAACGTTGTCCATGACCCCATTCTCTGCATCCACCGGACTCAAGCTTGCAGGACATGGTTCTGCCACCTGTCTACACGTACCTGGGTGCCCCCCAGGACACGGGCCAGGATCCCTGACCTCTGCGCATGACTGTTGCTGTACTCAATGTGTCTGTCAGCACGGTTGTTCGGCCACCCCCTCAGCTGGTTCTGACCATCACGGGTGTGTATGGTGCTCCATGTCTGTCTTGCCTAGAAAACTGTGACCCATGTGTCCTGTGCCAGACTCAGGCCCCAGGGTGTGGATGGTTGAAGTGAACAGATGACTCAGGCATGTTTAGACTGTACAAGACACATGTTAGGTAATAATGCTACCAGCAGGCATCTACTCTTAATAGTGTGATTTATTATTGGGGGGGGGGCCAAGTGAGGGCCTTTCCGGGATTAGGGAATCCAAAGTTCAGTAGGGGAGTTGGTGTCCTTGCCATTGGAAATCCTCAGAGTCCATGCCACAGTCTTTGTCAACATTGGTCAGCCAGTGACCAGCAGGGCCATGTGGCAGAGAATGTCTCTTGATGCTGTGATGCTGTTGCTCCAGTGGGCCAGGTGCCAGGCCAGGTGTCCTGGGAGATGGTGATGTAGCAGCCACCCTCACGGTCCTTTCCGTGGACGACCCGGCTTCCTGCGGGGAACCTCAGCAGCAGGCCGTGACGACGTCTGGGATGCTCCGTCGGATGTTTCCTCCTCCTCCTCATGATCCCTCCCTGTGGGTGGTGATGTTCTCCGCCTTCTGGCACAGGGAGGGTCGGCCATGGTGTCGGCCATCCGACGGAGTTCAGCGTGAATCCCCTGGGACGCCGTCACTTGCTGAGCCTGTCTGTCCTCCATCCTCCGTTGGTGTAGCTGTAGACAGGCTATTAGCTCCGCATGTTGCTGGGCCTGCTGGACCTTGATCCCCTCGAGGACGGACACAACCTGGGCCATGCCCGTGGTGTCCTGCCGGTATGAGTCCAGGATGTTACGGACATGGGAAAATACCGGATCCCCAGCCAACTGGTCAGGCTCGCGCCTCCGCCGCTCTCCACTCCCACCACCCCTGCCCACTTGCGTCTGGCCTGCACTTGTGGGCACATGGGGTCTCCGGGACCCCTGAGGGGTGGCATTGGCGTTGTCGCCTGCCTCCTCCTGGGTGCCCGGGACACCGTGTCCCTCCTGGCGAGCCTGGCTGCATTGTGGTGTTGGGGCAGGGATCCTGGGTGTCTCCTGGGATGTGGCAGGAGTGTGGGTGGTGGTTGGCACGGTTGTACCTGACGCAGGTGCTGCAGGTGGTTGGACACCAGAGGGGCCAGGTCGGTCGGGGTCGTCCGCAGAGTGGTGAGAGTGGTCGCTGCCGGTGGGATCGGTCTCCTGCAGATCCGGGTCCTGTGAGTGTTCCCCCCCAGTGTTGGGGGGTGCAGCACGACGTTGACCTGTGTGTGAGAGAGACAATGTTAATTTTGATCCATGCAACATCCATGTTTCATCCGTTACAAAGTTGGCACATTTCCTCTTGGAATTAGGATCTGTCTTGCATTCCACTCACAGTGCACTTGTGCATGTGTGTGTCCCTTGGGCACCAATTTGGCCCCTTTAACTATGTGTGGCACAGTCTTACTTGCTGCGTCAAGTGTGACTGCAGTCAGCAGTGGAGTGTGCATGTGTGCCGAGCTATGCGTTTGCGCCTTCCTTGTAGCACTGTACATGTGCACATGGAGTGGATCCACACACTCATATGATGCAGGTGGCTGTCCTTGTGCTCGTGTACAGGTTGTAACATGGC
Source organism: Triturus cristatus (assembly GCF_964204655.1). Lineage (NCBI taxonomy): Eukaryota > Metazoa > Chordata > Amphibia > Caudata > Salamandridae > Triturus > Triturus cristatus. Next base: position 1,151,446,947 of record NC_140585.1, read on the forward strand.
CCTGCGTTTTGCCATGATGAAGAGGGGGGGTTCTGGCACTGGGCACCCTTGTCTACATGCACGCAGTCCACCTGCTGACGAGCAGACATTCCCACACACCAAAGGACTGATTTGCTCTCTCTGTGTCTCCCTCCTTCTCTGTCCCCCTCTCCCTCCCTCTCTGTCCCCCTCTCCCTCCCTCCGTGTGTCAGCCTCCTCCCTCTGTCCGTCTCCCTCCCTCTCTGTCCCCCTCTCCCTCCCTCTCTGTCCCCCTCTCCCTCCCTCTCTGTCCCCCTCTCCCTCCCTCTCAGTCCCCCTCTCCCTCCCTCTCTGTCCCCCTCTCCCACCCTCTGTGTCCCCCTCTCCCTCCCTCCGTGTGTCAGCCTCCTCCCTCTGTCCGTCTCCCTCCCTCTGTGTCCCCCTCTCCCTCCCTCTCTGTCCCCCTCTCCCTCCCTCTGTGTCCCCCTCTCCCTCCCTCTGTGTCCCCCTCTCCCTCCCTCTGTGTCCCCCTCTCCCTCCCTCTGTGTGTCAGCCTCCTCCCTCTGTCCGTCTCCCTCCCTCTCTGTCCCCCTCTCCCTCCCTCTCTGTCCCCCTCTCCCTCCCTCCGTGTGTCAGCCTCCTCCCTCTGTCCGTCTCCCTCCCTCTCTGTCCCCCTCTCCCTCCCTCTCTGTCCCCCTCTCCCTCCCTCTCTGTCCCCCTCTCCCTCCCTCTCTGTCCCCCTCTCCGTCCCTCCGTGTGTCAGCCTCCTCCCTCTGTCCGTCTCCCTCCCTCTGTGTCCCCCTCTCCCTCCCTCCGTGTGTCAGCCTCCTCCCTCTGTCCCCCTCTCCCTCCCTCTCAGTCCCCCTCTCCCTCCCTCTCTGTCCCCCTCTCCCACCCTCTGTGTCCCCCTCTCCCTCCCTCCGTGTGTCAGCCTCCTCCCTCTGTCCGTCTCCCTCCCTCTGTGTCCCCCTCTCCCTCCCTCCGTGTGTCACCCTCTGTCACCTTGGCCCAGCTTCCTGGGCACACACTGTTAGCAGATCTTTGAGTGGCCCTTGGCCTGTTGATGTGAGTTTGTTTCTGATCTCCAGGCACCCATTTTGTCTGCTGTGTGTCTGTGCGCTGCTGCTGTGGTGGTGTGTGCTGCCACTCTTTCACACTGTTGGCTGTTCATTAGCTGCTGGCATGTGCAAAACAGTGCCTTCACCCCCATGTGTTGATGCAAGGCGTCCGCCATTTGCTGGCAAGTCATTCCTGTGTTGGGACACAGTGTTTGTCTGGCTGTGACCTAGGCCATATGGGCAGAGGGCATTGTTGTCTGCTTTGGAGTCGCACTATGTGATTCTTGGTGCCCAGCCTCCCGCCATCCGGGTTACCGTGTCATGTGTTGTTGTCTTCTGTGGCCTGTGACTTGACATTGTCCAGCTGGGTGCATGGGGCATGGTGGCAGCAGTGGCATGTGCCTGCTCATGGAGTGTGGTTGAGTAATGCGATGGCTTGTGGTGGTTGCGTGCCTGTTATTGATTTTGGTTGTGGTTGCAGTTCCCCCCATGTGAGGTGCGTTGTTTGTGTACTCACCCGGGTCTCGGAGTCCTTCTACTCCTTCAACTGCCTCCACCGGCAGTATGGCCATCACCCTCTCCTCCCAGGGATGGTACTGTACGGCTCTGCGGGAGGGCCCTCCTCCGGTGGCGTTGGCCTGGTCGTGTTCCTCCTGCCTCTTGGCTCTGACCCTCCTCCGCAGATCGTACCACCTGTTCTGGCAATCCTGCTTGGTCCTCCTGGTGTCCGCAACAGCATTCACAGCATCGACGATGGTCTGCCACATGGCTGTTTTGGCTGCCTGGCTGGTGCTTCTGACCAATGTTCCAAAGATCTGTGGCTCGACTCTGAGGATTTGATCAACAAGGACCTCCAACTCTCGGTGACTGAACTTTGGATTCTTGGTAGTGGGCATGGTGAGGGGTGTGGGTGGGGATGGTGTGGGTGTGGGGGGGGGTGTGGATGTTGGGGGGGGGTGTGGATGGTTGTGTGTGTGTGTGAATGTGATGAGAGGGTGTTTGTGAGGGTGGTCGTTTGAAGGTGTGCAAGTGTAAGGTGTGGTGTAGCTTGTAGTCTGGTTCTGTGGTGTCTGGCAGCAGTGAGTCTGTTGGAAAGGCTCATGGTTTGTGTGTGTGGGCCCTTTTTATTGGTCCATGGGTGGGTGTGGCAGTTTTTGAATTTTGGGTGGGTGTGTTATAAGGAGTGGTGGTGTATTGGGCCTCTGTTTGTTTTTGGCAGTTGCAGGTCAGTGATTGTGTTATTTAAGTGGTTGTTGGCCATGTTTAGTGGCTGTGTGCCTTTCGACTGGTGTATTCTTGTGTTGTTTTATTTTGTCCTGGTTGTGTACGTGCGTTTTGAGCGTGTGTACGGTGTGTACATGGGCCATTTGGTTGTACGATTTTGTCCTTGTGTGTGGCTTGTGTGTGACTCGTACATGCGGTTGTGATGTTGGGGCATGGGGTGCGCTCCGTACTTAGGAGGTTGTGTTGGGGGTGCGCCAGGAACGTACTGGGGTGGGGGTACGACTGGAACGTACTTGGGTGTAGGTACACGGGGGGTACGACACGTACAGGGGTGGGGGGTGTACATTGACGGTGGTACGACACGTACTGGGGTGGGGGTACGACTGGAACGTACTGGGGTGTAGGTACACGGGGGGTACGACACGTGCAGGGGTGGGGGGTGTACATTGACGGTGGTACGACACGTACTGGGGTGGGGGTACGACTGGAACGTACTGGGGTGTAGGTACACGGGGGGTACGACACGTGCAGGGGTGGGGGGTGTACATTGACGGTGGTACGACACGTACTGGGGTGGGGGTACGACTGGAACGTACTTGGGTGTAGGTACACGGGGGGTCCGACACGTCCAGGGGTGGGGGTACGACTGGAACGTACTGGGGTGGGGGTACACGGGGGTACGACACGTACAGGGGTGGGGGGGTGTACATTGACGGTGGTACGACACGTACTGGGGTGGGGGTACGACTGGAACGTACTGGGGTGTAGGTACACGGGGGGTACGACACGTACAGGGGTGGGGGGTGTACATTGACGGTGGTACGACACGTCCTGGGGTGGGGGTACGACTGGAACGTACTTGGGTGTAGGTACACGGGGGGTACGACACGTCCAGGGGTGGGGGTACGACTGGAACGTACTGGGGTGGGGGTACACGGGGGTACAACACGTACAGGGGTGGGGGGGTGTACATTGACGGGGGTATGACACGTACTGGGGTGGGGGTTCGACTGGAACGTACTGGGGTGTACCTAGACGGGTGGGGGTATACATACACGGGGGGTACGTGTCGGACGTACGGGGGCTGGGGGGAGTGTTGGGCGCGTATGCGGGCACATGTCTCCATGGTTGCTATGGGTGTTCGGTGCGGACGGTGTTTTTTCCATACGGTTGTACGCTCGGACGCACGGGATGGATCGTGATTCCTCGGTCGGACTTGGCTTTTCACGTTTGTAAGGTAAATCGTCCGAGGACGTGTCGGACACATTTTCCGACCCGAGGACGTGTGGGGAATGATTCCCAGTGCGGTTCGTATGGACTTTTTACCATGCGAATCGTGATTGCCAGTTCGTACGGCACTTGTACGATTCGTACGGTAAAAAGACCCGATACGAGTCGCACGGGGGAATTTTTTACCGGATTGTGATCGGCACCTTATTGTTTTGCACTAATTTTCGGTGATGCTCACATGTGTTCTCATTTGTGCTATCCAGTCTAGGGGTTTACTATCTCATTAAAACACTGGTTTATCAAGTGCATACCAAGTACACACTGCTGTCTTCATGCTTTTATTCTCAGTGATGTGCACACCTGCTCTCTTTTCACTTGTGTTGCAATGAATGCAAATATAAGTTCTTTTTTTGGGTTTCTTGTAACAGTGACTGATAGTTAATGGTGTGAATGTGTACAAGTATGCACTTGAGAGAGTCTTTGATAAGGTATTATCTGAATTCAATTCAACACGAGTATGGGGCTTATTTAAAAGCCCAGTGTGCCCTTGGTACGTACCTTTCCTTGACGTTCTGGTGGCGCACTGGGCTTACCCATATCTATGAGGCCACGGAAAGCCACCCTGAGTGGCTTTCATGGCCTCGTAGATATGGAGTAAGGCAACGCAGCGCAAGTCGCTGCGTTGCCTCACACTCCGTGGGGGAGGCGTGACATGGGCATTGCGGTGGGTGTTCCTACTTCACCCCAATGGTTTTTGACACATTCCCAAATTTGCAACATAACGTAAATCTGGGAATGCCTCAAAACCGTGCGCCTGCCCAAGGTGTCCCTTCCTGTACAAAAACAGCGTGATTTCAACCCAGGCACCCTTGCACCATCGTGCAAGGGTGCCGGCGTTGGCGCATGGCAGCCATTTGTGCGCCACCACTTGTAAAGAGGACATGAATGCAAAGTATCTCATAGATATGGTACATTCCTGCCCTTTTCTTTTGCCATTGGGCAGCGCAGCCTGAAGCCTTGTGGCACTGCCCTGCGCCAAAATGTTGTAAATGAGACCCTAAGTTGTTCGACTTTTAACATTTGTCACTCATCCAGTGTTGTAACATAATGCGGAGTAGTTTATTTTTCCTTTTATGGACCCTACTTACAGTGAGTGCAAAACTCCACATTAAATTTAATGCTGCATAAGGAGGGATTTAGTGGCACATAACTGACGTTTAGGTCATTGTTGGTTGCTTCAATATGCAAATTGCGAGCCCGCCTCCATGATGTTTGGAATATTCAGGAGGTCCATCAATTGATTGGAGACATTGGTGTGATGATCTTGGAGGTGAGCAGTCAAAATATCGAAAATAAAATATCGACCTACACTAATATCGAGTTTTAAATATCGAAGGGACAGAATATCGATGTCAATATTATCTATGGACAGAATATCGACCCTAAGGTAAGTATTTTTATATCGATGTTAGTAATGTCGAAGTTAGTAATATCGATATCGGTGTTACTAATATTGATGTTACTAATATCGATATTTATATTATTGTTATGTATTTTATTATGTATTTAATATGCATGTGTTATATGTTTTTTGTTAAGTGTTTTACTGGTTTTAAAATATATGTATACAATTTTTATATGTTAATAACGTTTTTTTAAGTCAATTTTGTGTTTTAGTACTGTAGCGGGTTGTGGGTTTATAGGGGATAGGGTGGGAAGTAATTTACTTATATGAAATTAATTATACATTTTTAGGAATTATAAATTAATTTTAATTAATTTTCGCGTTTGAGTTCTGTAGCGGGTTGTGGGTTTATAGGGGAATAGGGTGGGAAGTAATTTAATTGTAATTAAGTAATAATTTATTTTCATTTATTGGTATTGATAATTATATTATTATTAATTAAGTATTAATTAGTAATTAATTTTTATTAATTGGTAATTCGTTTTTATTAATTGATTAATTGATAATTATGTTAGGTGTATTATTTTATCATTGGAGTGTGTTGTGCGTTTATAGTGGAATAGTCTTGGAAGTAATTGAAATCTAATTAAGTAATTATTAAATTTGTTGTTGGGTGTTGATAATTCATTAATTGGACATTAATTATTAATTGGTAAATATTTTAAATTAGAAAATTTTGGTTATGAAAAATAATTTGTTGTTGATCAATCATTAATTGTGAATTAAATATGATTAAATATTATGTATTGATATTTCTAATTAATATATTAATAAGTAATTATTAATTCGTAATTAATGTTTCATTATTATTTTATGGTATAATTTTTGTTAATTGTTCAATATTTTTTAATTGGTAATTACTTTTTAATAATTCATATGTTTTTGGTTATGAAAAATATTTTATTGTGTAATATTTATTATTTGGTAATTAATATTTATTCATTATTTTTTATTGGTATTTATTATTAAATACATTGGTAGTTATGTTTGTAATATTATTTATTGGTATTTGTAAATAATTTTGAGTTATTTAATAATGAAATCACTAATTATTTTAAATAATTATTTTATTTATAAGTATGTTATTTTTAACTTCTACGCTATCCAACACTTTCCCTACTGGAGTTGGAATAGTAATTTGTATCCCTACGCTATCCAGCACTTTCTGTACTGTTGCAGTCTCTGGAGTTGGAATAGTAATTTTGACCCTTACGCTATCCAACACTTTCCCTACTGTTGCACTCTCTGGAGTGGGAATAGTAATTTTTACCCCTATGCTATCCAACACTTTCCCTACTGTTGCACTCTCTGGAGTGGGAATTGTAATTTTTACCCCTACGCTATCCAACACTTTCCCTACTGTTGCAATTCTTGGAGTTGGAATAGTAATTTTTACCCCTACGCTATCCAACACTTTCCCTACTGTTGCACTCTCTGGAGTGGGAATAGTAATTTTTACCCCTACGCTATCCAACACTTTCCCTACTGTTGCACTCTCTGGAGTGGGAATTGTAATTTTTACCCCTACGCTATCCAACACTTTCCCTACTGTTGCACTCTCTGGAGTTGGAATAGTAATTTTTACCCCTACGCTATCCAACATTTTCCTTACTGTTGTTTTTTTTGGAGCTGGAGTAGTAGTTTTATTGTCTGTGCTATTTAATATTTTTTGTATTATTTTAGCTAATGTAATATATAATTAATTTTAACAATATTCAAATTAAATGTAATTTTTTAAATGTGTTATATATAATTATTTAATTTTATTCATGTTATTGTTTTATGTGTATGATGTATTTGTAATTTATAATAATTTTTAATAATTTATAAGTTATTAAAATAATTATTAAAACTGATTAAGTAAGTATATATATTATATATTATATGTGTATGTTTAATTAATGTTTTATTAAATTATATATATTAATTATTAATTTTAAACATTATAAAATATATTTAATTATGTTTATTTTATTTATAAGTATTATTTGGTTTATTTTACATATTTTTTTTAACAAACAAATACCCTATATTTTTAAAAACGATATTTTTGACATTCTGGTGCCGATTCCGATCCGGTAAAACCCGGGTACAAATGGTCGTACGGAGCGTTTTCTCCGTCCGACTCGTACCCGGGAACCACACCTTACAAACTCGCAAGTACGATTCGCACAGAAATACCATTTCCGTACGAGTCGTAAAAAAAAACGACCGGCCAAAAAATACATACAAATCTGATTCTGGACGGCGCATACGCAACGTCCGGACGGAGTCAGGCAGCGTTTTACGGACCAGCTAGTACGAATCGTGCCGACGTCACTCCGCACGTAGCATTTTTTATGGGAGCCAAAAACTGCCGGGAAATTGAGGACGACGCGAACAAGGAGCACCGGTACGCGACGGACAGCGATGGACCCCAACCTACGCGTCATCCCGGCCCTCATAGCATACGACCTTGTGTTCAGAAACCGACGCAGACGCCTCAGAAGGTCAGAACAACCCCCAGGGGCCAAGGGGGGGGGGGTGTGCAACGGGCAGGAGACAAAACCCACCCCCCACAAAATACTAATACATCTTGCACATTAATTACCTCCATGGTCTGGTCACTTCGGGGGGCGTGTACACCAATCCCACGTCCCGCCACAACGGAAGTGGACGTGGACGCGGATCCGTCACCACCACAATGGTGGTATGGGACGTACCCATGCCCCTCAGAGCGTGGGTACGGACCGTACCCATGCTCCCCAGAGCGTGGGTACGGCCAGTACCACCATTGTAGTGGTGATGTAGGGGTACGCGTGTACGGACCGTACCCACGCCCCCAGAGCGTGGGTACCGGCCGTACCACGTGTACCCCTATGTCACCGCCACTATGGTGGTACGGCCCGTACCCACGCCCCCAGAGCCTGGGTACGGTCCGTACACGCGTACCCCTACGTCACCGCCACAATGGTGGTACGGCCCGTACCCAGGCATTCCAGAGCGTGGGTGCGGGCCGTACCACCATTGCAGTGGTGATGTAGGGGTACGCGTGTACGGACCGTACCCACGCCCCCAGAGCGTGGGTACGGTCTGTACACGCGTACCCCTACATCACCACTACAATGGTGGTACGGCCCGTACCCACGCTCCCCAGAGCGTGGGTACAGTCCATACACGCGTACCCCTACGTCACCGCCACAATGGTGGTATGGCCCGTACCCACGCCCCCAGAGCATGGGTATGGGCCGTACCACGCGTACTCCTACGTCACCGCCACAATGGTGCTACGGCCCGTACCCACGCTCTCCAGAGCGTGGGTACGGGCCGTACCATCATTGCAGTGGTGATGTAGGGGTACGCGTGTACGGACCGTACCCATGCCCCCAGAGCATGGGTACGGGCCGTACCACGCATACCCCTACGTCACCGCCGCTATTGTGGTACGGCCCGTACCCACGTCCCCAGAGCGTGGGTACGGTCCGTACACGCGTACCCCTACGTTACCGCCACAATGGTGGTTCGGCCCGTACCCATGCTCTCCAGAGCGTGGGTACGGGCCGTACCACCATTGCAGTGGTGATGTTGGGTACGCGTGTATGGACTGTACCCACGCCCCCAGAGCGTGGGTACGGTCTGTACACACGTACCCCTACATCACCACTACAATGGTGGTACGGCCCGTACCCATGCTCCCCAGAGCATGGGTACTGGCCGTACCACGCGTACCCCTACGTCACCACCACTATGGTGGTACGGCCCGTACCCACACCCCCAGAGCGTGGGTACGGTCCGTACACGCGTACCCCTACGTCACCGCCACAATGGTGCTACGGCCCGTACCCACGCTCTCCAGAGCATGGGTACGGGCCGTACCACCATTGCAGTGGTGATGTAGGGGTACGCCTGTACGGACCGTACCCACGCCCCCAGAGCGTGGGTACGGCCCGTACTACCACGCGTCCCCTACGTCACCGCCACTATGGTGGTATGGCCCGTACCCACGCCCCCAGAGCGTGGGTACAGTCCGTACACGCGTACCCCTACGTCACCGCCACAATGGTGGTATGGCCCGTACCCACGCATTCCAGAGCGTGGGTACGGGCCGTACCACCATTGCAGTGGTGATGTAGGGGTACGCGTGTACGGACCGTACCCACGCCCCCAGACCTATGCGTCATCCCGGCCCTCATAGCCTACGACCTTGTGTTCAGAAACCGACGCAGACGCCTCAGAAGGTCAGAACAACCCCCAGGGGCCAAGGGGGGGGGTGTGCAACGGGCAGGAAACAAAACCCACACCCCACAAAATACTAATACATCCTGCACATTAATTACCTCCATGGTCTGGTCACTTCGGGGGGCGTGTCCACCAATCCCACGTCCCGCCACAACGAAAGTGGACGTGGACGCGTATCCGTCACCACCACAATGGTGGTATGGGACGTACCCATGCCCCTCAGAGCGTGGGTACGGACCGTACCCATGCTCCCCAGAGCGTGGGTACGGCCCTTACCACCATTGTAGTGGTGATGTAGGGGTACGCGTGTACGGACCGTACCCACGCCCCCAGAGCGTGGGTACGGGCCGTACCACGCGTACCCCTATGTCACCGCCACTATGGTGGTACGGCCCGTACCCACGCCCCCAGAGAGTGGGTACGGTCCGTACACGCGTACCCCTACGTCACCCCCACAATGGTGGTACGGCCCGTACCCACGCATTCCAGAGCGTGGGTGCGGGCCGTACCACCATTGCAGTGGTGATGTAGGGGTACGCGTGTACGGACCGTACCCACGCCCCCAGAGCGTGGGTACGGTCTGTACACGCGTACCCCTACATCACCACTACAATGGTGGTACGGCCCGTACCCACGCTCCCCAGAGCGTGGGCACAGTCCATACACGCGTACCCCTACGTCACCGCCACAATGGTGGTACGGCCCGTACCCACGCCCCCAGAGCATGGGTACGGGCCGTACCACGCGTACCCCTACGTCACCGCCACAATGGTGCTACGGCCCGTACCCACGCTCTCCAGAGCGTGGGTACGGGCCGTACCACCATTGCAGTGGTGATGTAGGGGTACGCGTGTACGGACCGTACCCACGCCCCCAGAGCATGGGTACGGGCCGTACCACGCATACCCCTACGTCACCGCCGCTATTGTGGTACGGCCCGTACCCACGTCCCCAGAGCGTGGGTACGGTCCGTACACACGTACCCCTACGTCACCGCCACAATGGTGGTTCGGCCCGTACCCATGCTCTCCAGAGCGTGGGTACGGGCCGTACCACCATTGCAGTGGTGATGTTGGGTACGCGTGTATGGACCATACCCACGCCCCCAGAGCGTGGGTACGGTCTGTACACACGTACCCCTACATCACCACTACAATGGTGGTACGGCCCGTACCCATGCTCCCCAGAGCATGGGTACGGTCCATACACGCGTACCCCTACGTCACCGCCACAATGGTGGTACGGCCCGTACCCACGCCCCCAGAGCATGGGTACGGGCCGTACCACCATTGCAGTGGTGATGTAGGGGTACGCGTGTACGGACCGTACCCACGCCCCCAGAGCGTGGGTACGGTCCGTACACGCGTACCCCTACGTCACCACCACTATGGTGGTACGGCCCGTACCCACACCCCCAGAGCGTGGGTACGGTCCGTACACGCGTACCCCTACGTCACCGCCACAATGGTGCTACGGCCCGTACCCACGCTCTCCAGAGCGTGGGTACGGGCCGTACCACCATTGCAGTGGTGATGTAGGGGTACGCGTGTACGGACCGTACCCACGCCCCCAGAGCGTGGGTACGGCCCGTACCACGCGTACCCCTACGTCACCGCCACTATGGTGGTACGGCCCGTACCCACGCCCCCAGAGCGTGGGTACGGTCCGTACACGCGTACCCCTACATCACCGCCACAATGGTGGTATGGCCCGTACCCACGCATTCCAGAGCGTGGGTACGGGCCGTACCACCATTGCAGTGGTGATGTAGGGGTACGCGTGTACGGACCGTACCCACGCCCCCAGAGCGTGGGTACGGTCTGTACACGCGTACCCCTACATCACCACTACAATGGTGGTACGGCCCGTACCCACGCTCCCCAGAGCGTGGGTACGGTCCATACACCGTACCCCTACGTCACTGCCACAATGGTGGTACGGCCCGTACCCACGCCCCCAGAGCATGGATATGGGCCGTACCATGCGTACCCCTACGTCACCGCCACAATGGTGCTACGGCCCGTACCCACGCTCTCCAGAGCGTGGGTAAGGGCCGTACCACCATTGCAGTGGTGATGTAGGGGCACGCGTGTACGGATCGTACCCACGCCCCCAGAGCGTGGGTATGGGCCGTACCACGCATACCCCTACGTCACCGCCGCTATTGTGGTACGGCCCATACCCACATCCCCAGAGCATGGGTACGGTCCGTACACGCATACCCCTACGTCACCGCCACAATGGTGGTACGGCCCGTACCCATGCTCTCCAGAGCGTGGGTACGGGCCGTGCCACCATTGCAGTGGTGATGTTGGGGTACGTGTGTATGGACCGTACCCACGCCCCCAGAGCGTGGGTACGGTCTGTACACGCGTACCCCTACATCACCACTACAATGGTGGTACGGCCCGTACCCACACTCCCCAGAGCGTGGGTACGGGCCGTACCACGCGTACCCCTACATCACCGCCACTATGGTGGTACGGCCCGTACCCACGCCCCCAGAGCGTGGGTACGGTCCGTACACGCGTACCCCGACGTCACCGCCACAATGGTGCTACGGCCCGTACCCTCTCCAGAGCGTGGGTACAGGCCATACCACCATTGCAGTGGGGATGTAGGGGTACGCGTGTACGGACTGTACCCACGCCCCCAGAGCGTGGGTACGGGCCGTACCACGCGTACCCCTACGTCACCGCAACTATGGTGGTACGGCCTGTACCCACGCCCCCAGAGCGTGGGTACGGTCCGTACACGCGTACCCCTACGTCACCGCCACAATGGTGGTACAGCCCGTACCCACAGTCTCCAGAGCGTGGGTACGGGCCGTACCACCATTGCAGTGGTGATGTAGGGGTACGCGTGTACGGACCGTACCCACGCCCCCAGAGCATGGGTACGGTCTGTACACGCATACCCCTACATCACCACTACAATGGTGGTATGGCCCGTACCCACGCTCCCCAGAGCGAGGGGTGGGTGCCTATCACTCCCAGCAGTGCCCAGACATATGAGGGGTGGGTGCCTATCACTCCCAGCAGTGCCCAGACATATGAGGGGTGGGTGCAGAGGACTCCCAGCAGTGCCCAGACATATGCCTGGATGAGCAAATTGCTTGAAAGGCACATCAATAATATCTTAGTGGACTACTTAGAATCAAATAGTCTGCTATGCGCCTCTCAGACGGGTTTCCGCCCGCAGCATGGAACTGAAACTGCTCTCCTAGCAGTGACGGAAGAAACTAGATTGGTGCTGGACCGGGGAGGAAAAGCAGCCATCATACTACTCGACCTCAGTGCCGCGTTCGACACTGTCAACCATGCCACCCTGCTACACCGTCTGAAAGGCATGGGCGTGTCGGGCGCGGCCCTGGAGTGGCTGACCTCCTTCCTGGACGAGCGCTTCTTCCAGGTGTTTGAGGGCAAAGCAGTCTCCCCTAAGCAACCACTTAGATGTGGGGTTCCTCAGGGCTCCTCCCTGAGCCCCACACTTTTTAATGTCTATATGCGACCTCTAGCGGAGATAGTCCAGCCCTTTGGTGTGCGTATTGTCACCTACGCGGACGACACCCAGTTGGTGGTCTCTCTGGACCACACTGAGGAGCCGTCCAACACCCTGGGCCTCTGTCTAGAGGCCGTTGCTAAGTGGATGCAATCGTCCTGTCTCAAACTTAACAGGGAGAAGACAGAGATTATGCTATTGGGTAACCCTCCTCCGACCATTTTGACATCAATTTGGCCCACCTGCCTTGGTGCTCCCCCCCCTCCCAAACCGCAGATAAAGAGTCTGGGAATCTGGCTCGATAAAGCGCTGGACTTCTCGGTCCAGGCTACCAAAACTGCCTCCACGTGTGTCGGCCTAATGAAAATGCTCCGCAAAGTACTCCCTCTGCTTCCTTTCCAGGCGAGGAGAATCATGGTTCAGGCCCTGATACTCTCCCGCCTGGACTATGGAAACGCGCTATATCTGGGTGCCCCGGCTTCAGTGACCAACAGGCTCCAAGTCACGCAAAACTGCGCCGCCCGATTATTATTCAACATCCCCCGCTGGCAGTCAGCCAAGAAAGCTCTAAAAGAATTGCACTGGCTCCCGATGGCTGCTAGAGCACAGTTTAAGGCTATGTGCATTGTGCACAAATCTTTCCATCGAACAGGCCCTGCCATCCTGTCCCCCTTAGTTGTGCCCTACGCTCCATCCAGAGCCCTTCGCTCGGGATCATTGCACCTAGTTACCACTTCTAAAATCAACAAAGCACGTTGGGGCGCCCGTTCCTTCTCCCATACTGCTGCGAGACTTTGGAACTCCCTCCCCTTAGCCCTCAGAGAAAATAATAACCGGCTGGCTTTTAGGAAAGCTTTGAAAACCCACCTGTTTGCAAAAACGTGCTAGTCTCACCCTGCGGCCCGCCACAGTGATCAATTAAAGCGCTGTGAGGCCTCCGGGTAGTCTATGCACTATATAAATATAATTTTTCATTTCATTTCATTTCATGAGGAGTGGGTGCCTATCACTCCCAGCAGTGCCCAGACAGATGAGGGGTGGGTGCAGAGGACCCCCAGCAATGCCCAGACATATGAGGGGTGGGTGCAGAGGACTCCCAGCAGTGCCCAGACATATGAGGGGTGGGTGCAGAGGACTCCCAGCAGTGCCCAGACATATGAGGGGTGGGTGCAGAGGACTCCCAGCAGTGCCCAGACATATGAGGGGTGGGTGCCTATCACTCCCAGCAGTGCCCAGACATATGAGGGGTGGGTGCCTATCACTCCCAGCAGTGCCCAGACATATGAGGGGTGGGTGCCTATCACTCCCAGCAGTGCCCAGACACATGAGGGGTGGGTGCAGAGGACCCCCAGCAGTGGACAGAGACATGGGGGGTGTACATCATTATCAGATGACCACAGCTCCATGGGTGAATGTACGTATCCCTAACTTAGGACAATGATGATAGTGCCATAACAACACATCACTGACAGCAGTGTCCCACTCCCAGGAGGAAGGAGGTCTTACCCCCACTGCATGACACACCACATGTGGGTGTGAGGACAAATAACACATGCATACCCACCCCTGGCAGATGCAGCACAATACACACACTGAGATCATGCCACAAGACTTGATAGTCATGTCACTGCCTAACAAACTAAGAGAGCCAAAGAGAACACACACTGTCACGCACATCCCAGGACTGATAGGAATGTTCAGGTGCTGGGCTACCCACCAAGATGTTGTCTGTCATGGAAGGAATAGGGTGGAGTTCACACAGATACAATGGCCAGAATTGTGAGTCAGGTGTTCAAACACCCAGCAGAACAAGTACCATATGTGTACTAGGCTGGGTTTACACACATGCATTGTGCGGAAAAGTAACCATTTATCCATGAAGGCATGGCAAAATACTCTATACACAAGTACAGTGAGTACCAAGGATGGCACAGACGATGCAGCCGGACAAATTGCTGAGCAGGCATGGCCAGAGTTGAAGGGATCCATCACCAACAAAGGACATGTAGACACAGGGCAACACAACAATTGTGCAACTCTCTGCAGGGGAGATGTCAGGTGCCACAGAGGAAGGAACACACCTTGGGACAATGTCTCCAAACACAAAGAGCATACACGACAAAGAATCTTTGCAGAGATCGTGTGATGGCACGCAGATACCAGGTTCCACCCCATGAGCAGCAGACTACAACATTTCCCTGAAACATAACACATGCCCACAACCCCAACTCCTGTAGCATCAGCATCAACATCAATACCTGAAATGCAAGACTTTACCAACGAAAAATAAAATGCTTTATTCAGCATGAAAATTATAATGTGTAAACGAGACTATTCACAAAGGCCAATGGCCAGTCCATATCATCAGTCCTTGGGGGGGACACATGGCCATGCATCTCCACTCGCTTGCCTGCACATCACAAGACTGTGTCGTCGACTGGGGGGGGGCATCATGTGGGGAAGGACCAGGCACCGCAGGGACAGGAGGGGGAAGGGTAGGTGTTGTGGGTGCAGGGACGGACGACTCCACCACAGGGGGTGGGGCAGCGCCAAAGGTGGAGGCGAGCTCGGAGCTGCACACTTCTGCCAGTTCTTCAAGCGTCTTCCCTGCACCCGGAGAAACAACAGGCCCCAAGGAGGGGGGGGGGTCGGAGGGATGGGTTGCAGCGCTACTGGGGGAGGTGGTGGATGGGCTGGGCGACTTAACTCCTCTACCGGTGGAGTGCCGTGACCATTTGCGTCCAGGTGAACTAGTGGGGCTGAGGCCCAGCCCAGCAAAGTAGGCCTCCTTCTCCGAATCTGGGGCAGGGGAGCCAAGGGGAGTGACATCGGAGGGACTGGGGAGTGAGTCATGTGGATGAGGACTGTGGCTGCGTGCCTGCCTGTGTGCCCCAGACCCAGTGGGTGTGCCTGCTACCCCCTGAGTGTGCGTGTCAGGAGGTGTGCGCTTACCCTTACGTGGTGGTGTGCTGCTTGTGTCTGGTGGGGTGCGTGTGTGTGGATGTCTGGGTGTGCTTGGGACAGGCATGGGTGTTGGACTTGTGGATGGGCCAGGGGTAGGGGGGGAGGCAGCGCTGCTGGTGACTCGCTACTGCCGTCAGTGACGAGTCCAGGGACCTCAGCAACATCCGTTGGTCAGACATCGCTGATGACATGCCCTCCATGTACAACACCATCTGGGTCAGCAGTCTGGTGTGGCCATGGAGGTCAGTCAGGATTGATGTCTGCCCAACTTGCAACTGCCGCTGAATGTCCACAGACTCGGCAGTGAGGGCAGCAGGAGGGACAGGGGCAGGGGGTGCGGTGCCTGGCACGAAGGAGACACGGTGTGGCCTAGCACGGACAGAAGGGACCCGAGCAAGTGGGAGGGCGGTGATGGGAATGGAGGGGGCGGCGAGAGATGTACTGCTGCTTGTAGCTGTGGGAGCAGCCTCCGCCCTCTCTGGGAGCTCAGCCTCGGACCCGTCTGCCTCGTAGTCTGTGTTGGTACTGGGCAGGTCCTCCGCCTCACTCTCCTCGCCCTCCGTGCCACTAGATTCCACCGACTCCGCAGCAGTGGTGGTACCACTGCTCGATCCCTCCTCCACGTCCGTGCCGGCGTCTCCCTCAGTGTCCTCCGATGATGCTGTGGGCAAGGTGAAGACACAGGACAAAATCAGTCACCTGTATACATCTGACACATGAGTCCAAACAAAATAGGCAACAGTGCATATCAGGAAAGGCATCAGGAGTAACATCTAGAATACTCCCCACATATGTAAGCCCTGCACTCCCCAGTTGGTTGACGCACCATGCCACTTGCAAACAATGAAAATTAGGACACAACAGCAAATAACTTGAAATCACAAGATCATGAGAAGCTAGTGTCTGGGATCAGTTGAGCACAGCAAGACTATGAAGGCATGCCACCTCTTGTTCACTGGGAAACAAAAAGTATTGTCGCACCCAAGGCCAAATACCACATGCCAATGCAGAAGGTGTCCCCACACTCAGAGACCTGTGAGTACTTTTGACACCCCACAGAAATACATTGTGACTCCTGGAGAATCACAACCCTTTACAAAATGGACATGTCTAGCATGTGTGAATGTGGCACTCTGTGAACACAACACACATGTGTCTGTATAGCAGAAGTCACACAAGGAGGTGCACACCAAACTACATGTACACAGTCATTGCCTGAGCTGCCAGACTCATTCAAATCAGCCACTGTTAGGTAGAAATGGCGTAGCACTAAGTGTATATACATGGCACCAGGGTGGCTGGATGACTTGACACTCGTAAGTTGGTATCAGCAACAACCAAGGACTAACTCAAATGCTAGCACACTGTGGGAACATGTATATGTATGAACTCCAAACAAGTGTTGTTCAAACTGTGCCTTACTTTAAAATGTGCCAGTGTGTCCCTGGAAAGTGTAAAGGTGGTGTCTTGTGCACTTCCTTGGGAGACATCTGTCATGCAGGCACATCATTGTCCTTCACAACCAAACAACAAGGTCAAGCATATGAAACATTGAGACATGTTGACAGGTGTAGTGAGTGCCAATGGACATTTTCCCAGAGTAACAACTTGAATAATGTCATTTGTCACATGGCTATCCGTCACCTCATCACACAGTTGGCTACACATATGACCTACTGACTGTCATCTGGAGTGGCACACATGTCCACACCCAGGACAATGCATAAGCTAATGGGCCTGCAATTGTTTAGCAAAAAAGCCTAGCTGTACTGTGGGTTCCCCCTCATGGCAAGGCAGAATGTACCCACAGATGTCAGCACACAAAGTCACAACTGTGTAGCATCTGAACCACACACAGGTGCCAAAAATGTCAAAGCAGGATACATGATTGCCAAGAACTGACACAGGCAATGAAGCACCAACAGCAAGCACTGGCCAACATCAGGGGACTGTAGTGTGCACACTGCTCCATGGTCCTGGAATGAGCTGACTGTTACAGGAGCAACCGTCCCGGCACTATGCATATATCCCACTCATGCACATCATGTCCGAGGCCACAACATTGGTAATGCATGCAGCAAGTCTGTACATTTGAAACCTCACACTCCTATGTTTGGACTCAGCATCAGTGGCAACAAATATGCACCCCCCTAATGACTGTACAGGACAGGGCACAGGCAGACCACCCCCACACATGATGCTGAAAGCAGTGTGCACCTTAATAAACTGGCAGCCTAGATGACCATGTGCAATAGTGATAACACACAGACCAGGTAACACATGTCAAGGAGGGGAAGGGAGGAAGAACAGTACAGGTTGACTGTGGGGGAACAGGATATGCACTGCACATATATACCCTGGCAGTGTCTCCAGGCGACTGAGCAGCAACAAAAGCTGGCGACACACAACAAACACCCATGTACCTACCCTCTTCCTGCTGCTGTAACTCCTGTATCCGCCTATCCAGGTCAGGGAAGACCACCGCCAGGACACGCCGCATCTGGTGGGTCAGGCGCCCGCCATGCTTGCGAGGAGCCTCCTCCTTCAGCATGACCCGGGCGATCCTCCGGGTCCAGCACCGGATGCCCTGCCATCTCTTCCTCACTTGTGGCAGGCGCCGACTGCGACCCTCCGACGATTGCACGGCCTTGACGGCATCCTTCCAGATCTTCCCCTTGTGGTAGGGGGATACCTGTGTGGATGACAAAGTGGGACAACATCACTACACCTGCACCATGTCACAGACACACACAGATGAACATCTTAGATTTGTAGAACAGGGCATAGTATGCTGGCAAGTAATAGCACCTTAGTCATAGGGACTTTTTCCACTGGGGACGTACCAATGCACTACATGGCATAGTAAGTACACAGGTGGCATGAGGGGTGCGAATCAATCCCTGATCATGGCACACACTGTGCATCCCAAGCAACACAAGGCTGATGGACAGCACCGCAAAGCAGTCACATGCCCCAGGCCACTGACTAAACCTCAGCAGAGTACACAGACACACACAGGCACACATCAATCACCTGCCATTGGCAACAGCCGATGCAAACCTCACTCTGCACATGTGCCACTTGCCAGGGGGGATCACAGGTGTGGGGCTAGCTCAGCAAGTCAGACACACAGCATGGCTTACTTCACACATCAGATGGATTGAGCAGTTGCCTCCTCCATGCAGCTGTGGTGCAACACTCCACATAGACACTCATCCACATGACAAGAAACATTCACACACATCAATGTCCAGGGGGCGTACACATCATTTGGACACTCTCACCACTCTCACCACAGCTCCACTCAACACTCACGCACATCTGTGGGTGCAGTCACCTGTCACACCGGGGTGACCACTGAATCACCGCAGGACAATAGAACAAGAATGCCCAAGAGGATTTGACTGGCGGAATGTGCCATGCACTATGCAGTGAATGTCACAGTAAGCACAATGCAAGTGAGGAGTGCATACATGAACTACATCAAGCCCTGCATGAGAGACATAAGCCATCCCCCCTCCCCCTGGGACCCACTCCACCCAACATTGCATGTCTGTCACACCTGGCCACAATGCCAGAAGTGACAGCCACAAGAAAGGTGCACAGGCAAAGGTACTGGAGTCAGCACTCACCTGCTCCCCTGGTCGACCATACAGCATGGGGTACTGTGGGAGGATCACATCCAGCAGGGCCTCGTTCTCCTCCTGGGTGAAAGGCTGGGCCCTCTCCACAGTCCTTGACATGGTGCCAGAGGGAGACAATACAGCAGCAGTGGTATCGACTGACATGTTGTGCAGGCAAGTGCCCTCTCATGGGTTCTGCCTGCCTTATATCTGCCTTGCTGGCCTATTTCATTTACAGGAGTACAGAGTGCTTGGTCAGACTCATTTGCATCCTACGTTTCCTCCAATCCCTTTAAACATACACCAGTGACAGCCTTTGCATCTTTCGATTTGGCAGCTTCATGTCAAGTCAACAACCACTTTGCAACAATGTTAAATGTGGCCAGATCACATGATGTAAAATTTTGAACTTGAAACTCGGTATCCATGACAACCAGTATGCATTTAGGCCCTAATACTTGTCCCTCATGTGTCCCCATTGTAATTCTTAAATCCCCACACAGGTACGACGCTTTTCACACGTACCCCTAGGGCACCATCACTACAGTGATACGGGCCGTACTCACGCTTGTACAGGCCGTACAAGCATGAGTACGTGCCGTATCACTAGGCCCTACGGTACCCCCAACTACAGTGATGCGGGCCGTACTCACACGTGTACGGGCCATACACGCGTGAGTACGGCCCGTATCACTATCGTTGGGGGTACCGTAGGGCCTAGTGATAGGCACGTAATCACGCGTGTACGGGCCGTACACGCGTGAGTATGTGCCTATCACTATCGTTGGGGGTACCGTAGGGCCTAGTGATAGGTACGTACTCACGCGTGTATGGGCCGTACACGCGTGAGTACGTGCCTATCACTATCGTTGGGGGTACCGTAGGGCCTAGTGATAGGCACGTACTCACGTGTGTACAGCCCGTACACGCGTGAGTACGGCCCTACACACGCCCTCAGAGCGTGTGTACTGCGTTTCACTGCTTACACTGGTGATAGGAGGCGCACACGAAAGGAATGGAGGTGTCAGACTCGCACAAGGCTGTACATCAAGTCATTGTCAGTGTAGTCCTTCATGTGCAGGGCCTAGGTGTGTCAGGCAGTGATGTGGCACATGTCTCCTCATGTTGTGGCACAATAGATGTGTGATGAGCTGTTTACACATGTCATGTGTGATGGGGCACTACGTGGCACACTTCCCCTTCACACTTTGCACATGTGTGCATGTGCGACACACGTGTCAAGCACTGCATCACTGGTATGGCACAGTCAGCAACACCCGCAACTGTCCCCTGATGGCAGGTACACGGATAATTACTCCTCACATGTGACTCCCAGTGTGCCACGATGTGACTATGTCATGTGTGTGTCATGTGTTCCCATGAGCTTTTCGTTGGTGTTCCGTCAACTCCATCTGCTGTTGCAGCATCCAACATGTGTCTGTGTGCATATGTGCATGACACATATATATATACACCATGCCACATGTGGATTCACACGTTACATGTGTCATGATGGTTCGAAGATGACTTCCTGACATGAGGCAATATCTGCGTTGTCGCAATGTCTGTGACATCAGTTTTTGACATGGACCCCTTAATGGAAATGTGTGTCATCTGTCCATTTCCAGATAACATGTGACCTGTGCATCTAGACTCCCGCCAGCTGTCTGTATGAGATGACATCCTTCAAATGCTGATATGTGGATGTCTGTCACTCATGTAATGTGTCTGGCTTGTCACTTACACTGGCCAACAGCTATTTCATGGCATGCCACGTCAACATTGCCATGCAACTATTGTGGCTGGCTCTTCGTAGGAGTATCACCTGGCTGGCCCACGTGTCCTGGGTGTATTGCACAGCACAGACTCTGTATTAAGCAGATGTGTATTAGCTGTTGAACATGTGCTCACCTCAGTGACATTGGTGTGGTAATGTATAGGCCTGGGCTAAAATTTCGTTCCGTTCGTGGAAATTGCGATTATTTGACATTTTCACATTCTGCAGAAAGCGCGAAAATGTCAAAATTTCCGGATTCTGCAGCTTAGCGATAATTTGGTTCTTGCTCGCGCTGTAAAATAATTCATTCTCGCGCGCGCGATCGCCTTACCTGAATCCCTGCGTTCGCCGACAAGTTTTCTTGATCCGGTCGCGTTCTCCATGAGATGTTGTATTGTTTTTAGCCATTTGCGCTGTCTCGCGACAGTTCGCGCCCGCAGTGACGTCATGCGTCGCGCGATCACGTCTTTCTTCTCGCGATCATGCACCGCGAGACAACTGAAAACAAGATGGCCGCTCCCGCGAGAAACCGCATGGGTAAGTTGGCGAGCCGCAACCATGCAGAAAATCTCGCGAACATGCGGGAAAAAAACTTCCGCATCTTCGCGATATTTCCGCGTGTTTGCGATAATTTTTAACATTTTCACGATAATTTGCGAAAGTGGATTTCGCAAATTCCGCCCACCCCTAGTAATGTACTCACTCTTCGTTATTCCTTTCAAATCTCTGCAGGGCACCGCCTCTCCCCAGACAAATGCCAGACCTGGATACCATGCGTGAACATGACTGCATATGCAGATACCGCTTCTCGCAAGAGTTGATAGAGGACTTGACCCGCCGGCTTGCATCACACCTCCAACCACAACACAGGTATCCTACAGCTCTGACCCCCAAGGTGAAGGTGATGGCAGCCCTACATTTTTTTGCCACCGGCACGTTTCAATTAACCATAGCTGATGTCGGTGGCATGTCCCAAACAATGTTCACCCGTGTCCTGCATGATGTTATAGAAGCCATGTTGGTGCACCTGGATGAATTCATCCATTTTCCCACTCGTGAGCAGTTGACAGGTGTCAAGGGTGAGTTCTATGCCCTGGGAGGGATGCCTCATGTAATTGGGGCCATTGATGGCTCACATGTGGCTTTGGTACCACCACAGGCACAGGAGGTAGCCTATAGAAACAGAAAACATTACCACGCCATTAATGCCCTTGTTGTGTGTCTTGCTAACATGCTGATTTCCCATGTCTGTGCACGTTTTCCAGGATCCGCACACGATGCATACATCATGAGGCGTAGCAGGGTGCCAGAAATGATGCTGCAGCTGCACGCGGAACGAGTATGTCTTGTTGGTGGGTATACTCTGTTAGTCCAGTGTTCACCGCTATCTTTGTATCTTACGGCATCTCCTGACCCACTTCTTCACATGATGTTTCCATGTAGGGGACTCTGGCTATCCCAACATGCCATGGCTGATGACGCCTCTCTGCAACCCCAGAACAGCTGCAGAACACCGGTACAACGACACCCATGGGCAGACGAGGCGCGTGATTGAGAGGACGTTTGGACTCCTGAAGAGCAGATTCCGGTGCCTCCACAAGACCGGCGGCGCCCTCCCATATGCCCCGGTGAAGGTCTACAAAATCTTCATTGTGTGCTACATGCTGCACAACATGGCAGTGGAGAAGGCCGTGCCACTCATCCTTGATCCGGATGAGCAGGATCATCCACCCATGGTGGATGAAGGGCTCGGGCACGGGGCAAGTGAGGATGAGGATGAGGATGAGGATGAGGACATCTGGAGTCAGCTTATCCGCAACTTCTTCTCATGATGGTGAGTCCCTGTGTCTGAGTGTGCACGCTTTGAGCCTTGTGTGGCATGTGTTGCAATGTGTGTGTCGAGCTGACTGTGTGCTAAGTGACTTGGAGGTGTGTTCTGATATGTCATTCAAGTGATGATGTCATTCCACACATATTAGCTGGGACACTAAATTTGTTAAGGGCATGGTGACAACATCATTCCTGTAGAGTACATGTACATGTCTGCGGATTACTTGCTCTTGGCTGAATTGTTGTGTGTCTGTCCTCCCCAGGTTCTTGCGGCTGTCTTCTGCTCATGTCATCATTGCCCTCCTGCTATTCCTCATGAGTATTGCAACGTGTGCTGGATCAGAGTTACATGCACAGACATGGTGAAAAGTCATTTTGGGTAAGGAGTGCAGCAAGGCATTTTGTGGGTGGTACGTGTTTGTGATATGTGGGGACTGCTCCTGTGCATGTTGTGTTACCATGCATACATGTCGACTCACCATGGGCCACATGACGTGTTGCATGGCTCCCATGAATTGATGGTCACCCTTCCTGACAGTCACCGGTAATGGTGTGTGGATTCTGATGAAGGCATCAATGTGTGTATGACGTCTCCAAGGAACATATGGGATGCTAATGGTGGACATAGTGTGGGACATCCCCATATGAGGCTCAATGGGGAATTGTAGACTCTCCGTGTGCAGCAAGGGGTGTTAGGCTCAACCCCTTCACTTGTGTACCAGCTCAGTAGGATTTACACATCTGTGTGTTGAAGGGGGTGTCCAGTGTAGGTCACACATGGTCAGCCAAATGACCTGTGAATCTGTTCCAATTAATGCATTTTCCTTAGTGTGAGGCTGAGTAATAAAGGTGTTCGTCACACTCCAAGGTGCCTCATCTCTGTCAATGCAGGTCTCTTGCCACTTTGCATGCGGCATATCTGGCATAGTTGTGAAAGATTATGCATAGGAGTCAATGTGTAGTTTTGCAACATGCATGCAGTTGCTCATGGGTTTGGCTCCCTATTGGGCATGGAGTACATGGTCGTGTATGTTTTTTGGCATGTTGGTCCACGCAATGGGCCATCAACAGCTGCTGAGGGTGTGTCTCCTGTGCGCAGGTCGGCCTTCAGTTTCCTGATCCGGTGTCATGTTTCTTTGGTGATTGTGCATGCATTGTCTCTGGGTGTTGCATGTGACACTGGACACTCCTTACTTTACACACACGCCTGTTGCAGTTGTCCTTCTGACATCCTAGTCTATGTGTGCAAAATCTGTCATTTTGCAAGGAGATGCCGCCTGCTGCTGCGGCCCCTGCAGCAAGGGCCAACAGAGAATCCAGTTTTGGCAACACACACACCTCCAGGATGCTCCTCACTTCCTCCCTCCACCCATTCATTTTGCTGTCCTCAGCTTGTCTCTGCCACTGTTGCCGCCACGCGGTGCCAAAGGCCGGACCATCAGCACATGCAAGGTGCACATTGCACCACCATCCTGTCCTTGCATTACCCACATCACACTACAGTCTGATGTAGCAGCCACACTCCGAGCTATGTCCATCCGCACATCTAACGCCTGCTGTCAGACATACCCTGGGCACACACACGACACCTTTGCATGCTGAGTGTGCAACTCCAGCTGCCTACACTGCGCTGCCCCGCCTTCCAGGCCCTGTCACACCAACCAGGTCACGTCCCTAATACTCCCCACCGGCTCTGTAGCCCAGCAAGGGCATGGGAGTGGGACTCAAGGCTTCAGCATGTAGTATGGTGTCATCGTCTGGGACATGGCACAGGTGTCATCTCTCAGCATGTCAATCTACAGAGTGTCCAGGACCCCCCTCTCTACCTTCACATGCGCACAGCACCGCATCATCAGCTCGTATGCCATTGACATCCAGGTGCTCCTCACCCTCAACAAAGACACAGACATTGGCAGTTCCATCATTTAAGTATGCATGAGATCTATTGATGAATGGCTGCACACGAGCCACCTGAGGCTGGACTTGTACAGGACTGAGGTGAACATCTGAGGATTCTCCCCAATACAGGAGAAGATGACGACTGCGAGGCCACCATTGCAGCTCTGAACAGATACAGATACTTCGACCCCCAGATGAACCCGGATTACGAGCGGTTCAAGCTGCAACAGGCCCGGCAGACGGAGCCGGAGACGATTGATATGTACTACGCCAGGCTTCGAAAGCTTGCAGCCACCTGCACGGGCATAGACCACAACGATGAGATCAGAGCCCAACTGATCTCGGGATGCAAATCGTTCACCCTAAGGCGTCTCATCCTGCGGAAACCGGGCATCTCGCTAGATGAAATTCTAATCCCGGCCCGGTCGCATGAACTCTCCGACAAGCGTGCGGAGGAGATGGAAGATGTTCGACTAAGAAACACGTCGCTCTCGACAGCGCCGAAGCAGGTGCGAGTGAAGGAGGAGTCTGTGGAAGCTATCCAACGACGGCCGATGGGCACCCAGCGGCGGCACACCGGGATACAATCCACCAGCAAGTGTGGTTACTGTGGATTTGACCACGGAGAACACGACAAATGCCCCGCAAGAAGGCAAGCGTGCGCCAAGTGTGGAAAGGCCAACCATTATGCCAGCGTGTGCCGAGGGCGAGGAGGAAGAGCACGCGGTAGTGCACCCAGAGGACGCCAGATGAGTCTGAGACAACACACGCTGGAAGACCAGGGAGTCGCTGATGCCCCGGTGGGAGCTACCGCCACAGCCTACTATGAAGACGACAACGAGGCGTTCGTCATTTCCTTCGCGGGGCGGCCAGGAAAGAAAAGGTGCCCACCCCCAATATGTCAGGTCGGCGTCAACGGATGCATCATACAAGCTCTTATCGACACAGGAGTGTCGGTGAACTTAATAGACTCCAACCAGTTTGACCAGCTGCGGCCCCAACCGGCTTTGGTCCCCAGCAAAGCCAAAATCTTCACTTACGATGGCACCGAACCTCTCCCATTGAGAGGAATGATAGAAGTCAAAGCCGAAACAACCGGGCGCCACCCGCTTATGTGTGGACATGCGGCTCCCCAACCTGGCCATTCCCAGGGAGCGGCATGTAACCCCGACGATGGACGACATAGTCGCTGACTTAAATGGGGCTCAGTGGTTTTCGAAACTTGATCTAAACTCCGGGTACCATCAGTTAGAGCTGGCTCCCGAAAGTAGATATATAACAACGTTTTCTACGCACGTGGGCCTGAAAAGATATACAAGACTCAGCTTTGGAGTGTCGTCCGCGGCGGAAGTCTTTCAGAACGTAATTCAAGAAACCCTGTCTGGCCTCGTCGGAGTAATCAACCTCAGCGACGATATTTTAATATACTCTCAGAGTTTAGAGGAACACCACGCTAGGCTGAGAGCCACGTTACAACGGCTAAAAGACTGCGGTCTCACACTACACAAGAAAAAGTGCGCTTTCTACCAAAGTTCCATAGACTTCTTCGGGTACGTGTTCTCCAGGGAAGGTCTTCGAGTGGATCCCGGAAGGCAGAGGCGATCAGGAACGCGCCAGTACCAAAGGATCCAACGGCAATCAGGAGCTTCCTGGGAATGACGACATACTGTGGACGGTTCCTCCCGAATGTCGCCACGATCTCCGAACTGTTGAGACAACTGACAAAAGCAGGAATGCCGTGGGCCTGGACATCGCAAGAGGAGGCTGCCTTTCAAGGGATCAAAAAGGCACCGTTGGACCAAACAACAATGGCGTACTTTCACCCACCCGGGACTCGGTGCTGTGCTTCTGCAAGAGGCTCGGCCAGGAAACTACGTGCCAGTCACAGACGCCAGTAGGGCGCTGTCATCCACGAGACACGATATGCGCAGATTGAGCGCGAAGCCCTAGCAATCCGCTGGGCATGTCAGCATTTCCACCTTTACCTGTTTGGCCATTCCTTCAGGGTAGTAACGGACCACAAACCCAACAGGTTGGCTCCGCCAAGGATCGAGCGGTGGGCAGTACAACTGCAGGCGTACTCCTTCCAGCTGGTGTACCGGCCTGGGGCGGACAACCCCGCAGACTTCCTATCAAGGCACCCGTCGCAAACTGAAGACGGGCGGGCACCGAACGACGGCCAGAGCATGGAAGCATTTGTGCATATGATCGAGGATGATGCTTGTCCGCGGGCAGTCACCAAAGAGGATCTGCGCGACGCCACCGAGTTGGACCCCACACTACAGCGGGTCAAGGCAACCCTGGCCACCGGGATATGGCACAGATTCTCAACGGCGTGGCAAATCTCACTGATGAGGAACAGAACGCTATGAGACAATTGTGGAGAGTGAGACATGAACTCAGCATAGGGGAGTCTGGACTAGTGCTACGGGGCCAGAACATCGTCATCCCACAGGGGCTCCACAGTCGCATGGTAACCGTAGCACACCAAGGTCACCAAGGAGTTGCCAAGACAAAGGCTCAGCTCAGGTCCAAAGTATGGTTTCCAGGAATGGACAGACTGGTTGATGAAGAGATACGGACCTGGCACCCGTGCGCCATTACGGGGGCTGACCCGGCTCCCGCACCAGTCATCACGGAGGAGTCATCCAGCATGCCCTGGACCAAAGTGAACGACGACTTCTGCAGTTTCACCGACGGACGCCACACACTGGTGGTAATGGACTCGCACACCAAATTCCCGGCGGTTGAGTTGGTGCTGTCCACGGCTTTCGCACATGTCCAGCCTGCCCTTGAAAAGATCTTCGCAACCTTTGGGCTGCCTGAGGAGGTGAAATCAGATAATGGACCACCGTTCCACGGTCAGGAATTTCAAGACTTCCTGCAGAGGCGAGCGATCAGACATCGGCGCATCACACCCCAGTGGCCTCAAGCCAACGGGGAAGTTGAGCGATTCATGAGGACGCTGAACCGGGCCCTGCGCATAGGGATGGACAAACATCAAGACCCCGTGACCTGTCTTCATCAGTTCCTGTTTGTGTACCGTCAGACGCCACACTCCACGACAGGGTGCGCCCCAGCAACGCTCCTTCTGAAGCGGACACCGAGGGACCTCATCCCCGAGGACCCGGCGTGGGAGCCGCAAGCCTTAGATCAGGAGCGGGCTCAACAGAGGCGTTAGCAAACTAATGACAAGGCCACACTCTGCCGAGGAGCCAAGGTTCCAGCCATCCGAGTTGGGTCTCAGGTAATCTTGAAAGATCGCCATCCCGGCTGGAAGTTCCGCACACGTTATGAACCCGAGGAGTGGACAGTCACCAACGTAAAAGGGACAATGATCACCGCCCAGAGGGGGCGGCACACGGTAGTAAGGAATGCATCGTGGTTCAAGGAGGTGGTGAAACGGCCACAGGTGACAGAGGCGGCCCCTGAAGGAGATGAAGAAATGTCCAGCCTCCCGGACGTCACTGCACCAACAGCAAGAGAAACCCCAACACCGTCGCACCGTCGCACCGGCGGAGCACGGAGGACCCCGATACCCAGCACCCAACGAGTCTAGGAGCTGATTCTTATCCCAACGGGTGTCAGGATGTCGCCACCTCAACACAAGACGTGACATCCTCCCGAGGTCAACGCTACCAGTTGAGGCCGAATCCGGCACCCAGCCAGAGGCTCAGAGACTATGCCTGTCAAGCGGCTGAGCATGTGATATCATCACCAGAGTGACAGCCAGAGACTTGATAAGCACTCCCGTCTGCGCAACGCAGATCGTTTCTTCCTTTATTTCCTTCTGTAGCCCGTTCCAGTTCTCTCCCTCTTATCTTTCTTCTTTTCCTCCCTATCTTTCTCACTGATGCCTACATGGCAGCTAAAGGTTTGGAGGGATGTAGAGTGCCACCTGGCCTCTACGAACGTAAATGTACTCACCACACCCCTCGTGTCCGGGCTCGGTCTGAGGGTATATATTAAATGGGCCAAGTTCGCACGTGACCTTACGGCCGAAGTATCACAGAGCGTGGTCCTGTGTATCTGTCCTGCGCTACGCCCACAAGGTCATCTCCATACACCCACGCTACACTGGAGGCTTTTTCCAGCTTCCTTTGTCCAAGCTTGCAAAAGTAAAGTGTGATAAATATAACTCGCGCTCCTTTGTGAGTCAAAGAATTTTCCAAGGTAGAATGTGTCTATTGGTTTGAAAGGGGAACGGGAGTTGGATTGTAGCTGTGGTTGGGGCAGGAATACACCTACTAAGACACTTCACTTGTGTCTGACTTAACTTGTATCACTGGCGACGAGTGAGTGTCTGCCCCAATACGCCACGGGATAGCTGACTGGCCTGCCTGGAATCAAGCCCAGTGATCGGAGGTCGTGTTTCAGAGGCTGAATCAACGTGCTTGTTAAATATCTGGCGGAGTGTCTGAGACCTGCTCAGGAGTCCTGCTTGGGAGTCCTGCTTGGAGACCAAAAGAACTGCTCTGAGATGCTTGAGTGCTGTGGATATCTGATTTCCTTCGGATAAGGTTTGGGGGCTGTCGTATCACTGCAAAGGTGCGGCAGCCATTTTGTGATGCAGCACGCATTGTCTGCAAGGACAGGCAGACTATAACTATATCAAGTAGTGAGTGTCACCAGTGGCCATTTGAGAAGATCAGGCGGCATTTGGCAATGTCTGGCAGCCATTCTAATGATATATCTATTTACATAGTGCACATTTTAGAGAAACAGCGGGCAATTGTGCATGACTGGCGGCCATCTTTTAGGGTTGAGTGGAGTAAAGGATGTAATTTTTAAGCAGTATGCATTACCGGCGGCCATGTTAGGATCGGGTGGCAATCGAGTGTGTCAAGTGGAATGAAAGGTATAAATTTAAGCTGTGCGCATTACTGGCAGCCATTTTAGGAAAACAGTTGGCAATCGAGTAGTCTAAATCTACAGTGTTGAGTGACTTCATGCATTATTTTAATAACTTCAGCTTGGACAATTTAGTGAAGGTTATTTGTACTAGTATGTCAGCTAGTATTAAAGCGGTATTAGTTTGCAGCCAGGTGTACAGGTTATATACTTAGTAGTACTAGCAAGTATGCATTGAAGAAATAACTGTCTACCACATTAGAGAACAGTCACTGGATTTCATTGTAACCTGTTATTCTTCCAGTCTCCATAATGTTTGTGTCTGACTTTTGGATTATATTTGCCTTAAACATGCAGAATGTTACACCACCATCATTCTTCCTTAATAACCCAGGGCATCCTCCAAAGGCTTGGACAAAATGGAAAAAAAATATTTTACAACTATGGAAGAGCTTGTTGGACAAGTTTGAGTGCAGAACAAAAATTAGTGCTATTATTGCATACTCTTGGGGCAGACAGTCACGAAGTATTAGAGCATCTGCCTGACAGCCTAGAGGGAGAACAAGGGTTAAATGAGTTTGACATAGAAATAAAAAAACTGGATAAGCATTACCAATACTATCCTTTAAAGGTATCATTTTGGAAGACACACACAAAGGGATGATGAAACCACTGGAGAATACATTACTTATGTGAATAAACTGGCATGTACTTACAAATTTAGAGCACTGGTAGAGGAACGGATTAGAGACCAATTTTTTATCACATTGAAGAATTGATCGTGTTAGAGAAGAGTTATGGTTGAAGGACGATCCACCATTGAGTGATATGCTGACCACAGCTAAGAGGACTGAAAACATGCTTAAATGTGTGAAAGAGTTACGTAAAACTGACAATGTGGAAGAAATAGTAAAAACAGTGGAAACAAAGGGGCATATTATCAAGAAACGGCATTAAAATTATCGCTGCTTTAGCGGCAGAAAACTGCCGCTAAAGTGGCAATAATAGGCTTGATAATATGCCCTTGCGAATTCCCATAGAAGCCCATGTTCTGGTGTCAACATGGGCTTCTATTGGAATTCTCTGCGGCATATTATCAAGCCCATTATCGCCGCTTTAGCGGCAGTTTTCTGCCACTAAAGCGGCGATAATTTTAACGCCGTGCTTGATAATATGCCCCAAAGTAGGCGGCTAAATGAGAAACAAAACCTGAAGAAACAAAATTCACTGAAGGTTTTGAAGGACGATGTTTTAGGTGTCGCATTGGCTAATTATAGTGGGTGACCTGCACTAAGGTCGGTGTGTCACCAGTGTGCTGGAAAAGGTAATTTCAAGAAATGTCATTCTGTCAAGCAAAAGTTTGGGTGCACTGACAAAATGAGTGGGACCAAAGAAAAGATGTATAGGAATTGCGAGGTCAAAGAAATCGTACAAGAATATGTGTTACATATTATTGGGGGAAACTAGATACCAAAGTGTCTGAACTCGATACCAAATTGTTAGAGAACCCTGCTGTTAAAGTCGAAATAAGTGATGTTGACATTAATGTGTTAATTGACTCTTGTTCAAGGTTGACCACTATAGACAGCAATGTGTTTCAAAAGAAATTTCATGAAATCTGTTAGAAATGGGGGTCTCTAGTTGGCAGAGGTAGGTACCTTTGACCAAGTGGGGGCCCTTGATTCTAGTCAGGGTAAGGGGGCTACACTCCTAAAATAACCCCTGCTCACCCCCTTGGTAGCTTGGCATGAGCAGACAGGCTTATCTCAGAGGCAGTGTGTAAAGCATTTGTGAACACAGACAGTAATACAGTGAAAACACTACAAATGGACACCACACCAGTTTAGAAAAACAAGTAATCTTTACTAGACTTAACACAAGACTAAATGACAAAAACCCACAATACAGTAATACAGATATGACTTTCAGATGGTAGAAATAGCTTAGTTCAATGTAGAAGGTAAATGCAACACTTTACTCTCAAAGTACCTTAGATGCGTCTCGCAAAATAAACAAAAGGGTGGCAGGGAAGGAGATGCGTCGGTTCCTTGCTTCGGGGGAGGTGATGCGTCGGTTCCTTACTGCAGCGCAGGGGAGGTGATGAGTTGGTTCCTTACCAGAGAGGAGGTGATGCGTCGGTTTCTTACTGCATTCCGGTTACAATGTGACAAGACGGTGCCTCGATGTGATGCGACGATCCAGTGCGATGCGACAAAATGGCGTCTCTGATGGGATGTAACAACTTGGATGCGATGGGTGCATGCCCGACGGCGAAAACGATGGTTTCGTGAGCCGTGACAGGCCCTGCGACACGCTTCTCTGGTGATGCGATGGCAACCTCTGCGGCAGTGATACGCTTCTCCGGTGATGCGACACGATTCTTCGGTGATGCGACGGCAACTGCTGTGGCGGCGACATGCTTCTTCCTTGTTGCGTCACGCTTCCAGCTCCCAGCGACACGCAGTCTCCAGAGGGCCCAAAACAATAGCAGGCACCTCTCTGCAAGTAGAATTCCCAGCAAGGGAATTCAGGGGGAGCTGGTGGTGAAGTCTTTGTGGGCCTGAGACTTCAGAACAGGAGGCAAGCTTAACTTCAAGCTCTTGGAGATCTTCCTCAAGATAGCTAAAGTACACACAAAGTTCCTTTTCTCCTTTCCTTGGCAATAAGTAACCACTGCAGACCAACCTCAAACAGCAAACAGCACATGGGCAGTCTCCTCCTTCAGCTTCCTTGGTTTCTACCCTTAGTAAAGGTTCATCTTGATTTCCAGAAGTGATCCAAAGTTATGGGGTCTGGGCCCCAATATTTATACTGCAAAATCCTTTGTTCTCTGAAGGCAGAGAGTGTCTGTGCCCAGCCCAAACCAGTTCTGTCCTCCTTGGGGCAGCTTCCTGGCAGGAGGTGGAGACAGCATTGTTGAAAGCAGACCTGGCCCAGGTAGCTGAAAGGAAGTCTCCTCCTCCTACTCAATATTCTATGAAGGCTCAGGCGAGTGAAAGGAAATCTGCCCCCTTATTCTCTATTCAATGCAGATCCTATTCAGCCCTGCCCTAACCCATCAGACTGCGGGAGCTAAGGCCCTCTCCAGCCCCCTGTCACTCACAAAGCAGACATGGAATACACAAACCTAGCAGAGGCATACTGTATGGTTAGGCAAGAAAATACCTACTTTCTCAAAGTGGTATTTTCAAACACAGAATGATAAAATCACCCACACTAAAAGATTTATTTTAACATTCTGAGTTCAGGCATACTAAACTCATTTTTCTACCTTGTTCCCTGGGCCAGTTCGGATTATAAGATGTTATAATCAATCTGCCCATTCTGGCCTATGGGAACAGATAGCCTTGCAATAGTGAAAAACGAAATTGCTGTAATTCACTATCAGGACATGCCACACACATCAGGGCATGTCCTACCTTTCACATACAATGCACTATGCCCTTGGGCCTACCTTGGGGTGACTAATATGTAGAAAAGGGAAGGTTTAGGGACTGGAAAGTGGGTGCACTAGCCAAGTCGACATGGCAGTCCCAGGCTGCACACAGGCTGCACACAGGCTCTGCAATGGCAGGCAGAGCCATATTTTACAAGCTGCTTCTGTGGGTGGTACAACCAGTGCTGCAAGCCCACCAGCAGTATTTGATTTACAGGCCCTGGGCACACATGGTGCACTGTACTAGGGTCTGACAAGTAAATCAAATAAGCCAATCATGGAGTCGCTAATCAATTACAACAATTTACAATAGGGAGCACTTGCACTTTGACACTGAATAGCAGTGGCAAAGTGCCCAAAGCATCTAGACCAGCAAAAACATAGCAAAAACACAGGAGGCAACAGCAAAAAATGGAAGGGAGACCTATGGCAATGGTGCCAGGTCTAACACGTGTCCCCTCCAGCTGAAATGTGGGGAGAACTACCCACCCTCTTGGGAGTTCTCTTCACTAAGGTGGAAAAATCTGGACAGACCATCAGCATTGGCGTGTTCTGTACCAGGGCGGTGTTCCACCGTGA
Organism: Triturus cristatus; assembly: GCF_964204655.1. NCBI lineage: Eukaryota > Metazoa > Chordata > Amphibia > Caudata > Salamandridae > Triturus > Triturus cristatus. The sequence continues at coordinate 1,151,480,560 of NC_140585.1, forward strand.
AGTCCATCCCCTGTAGGGAAATAGGCCACCTTAACAGCTTTGTATTTTCACCCCTCATCTGCATCAACCATCTGAGGGGCCTGTGGTCTGTCTGAACCCGGAAGTGAGCCCCAAACAAGTATGGTCTCAACTTCTTCTGTGCCCAGATCACAGCAAATGCCTGACGCTGAATTGTACTCCATCTCTGTTCCTGTGGAAGTAACCTCCTACTGATGAAGGCTACAGGTTGGTCTAGGCCCTCCTCATTTGAAAGTACAGCCCCTACACCATGCTCTGAAGCGTCTGTCTGCACAATGAATTCTTAAGAGAGGTTGGGCGCCTGAAGCACAGGCGCCGTGCACATGGCAGTCTTCAGGGCATCAAAAGCTTTATGACAGGCATCAGTCCAGTTCACTTTCTTGGGCTGCTTCCAGGAAGTCAGCTCTGTCAAGGGTGCAACAATGCTGCCAAACCCCTTGACAAACCTCCTGTAGTACACTGTGAGTCCTAAAAAGGCTCTCACCTCTGTCTGGGTCTTGGGGGGTTTCAAAGCCAGGATGGTATCAATCTTGGGCTGTGGGGGCGCCAACTGGCCGCTCCCAACCTGGTGTCTCAAGTACACCACGGAACCCTGCCCGATCTGGCACTTACCTTGATCATGAGGCCTGCGCCCCTCAGCGCCATCAACACTTCCCAGAGGTGGCGCAGATGTTCTTCCCAACTGGCGCTGAACATTGCGATGTCATCCAGGTAGGCGGCACTGAAATCTTCCAGTCCCGCCAACACCTGGTTGACCAACCTCTGAAAGGTGGCAGGGGCATTCTTCATCCCAAAGAGCATAACCCGGAATTGATAGTGCCCATCTGGTGTGGATAGTGCTGACCTCTCTCTTGCCCCATCAGTTAAGGCGGTCTGCCAGTACCCAGATGTTAAGTCAAACGTACTGAGGTACCGGGCAGCCCCCAACTGATCAATGAGCTCATCAGCTCTGGGGATGGGGTGCGCGTCAGTCCTGGTGACTGAATTGAGTCCTCGATAGTCCACACCGAACCGGAGTTCTGGCGTGGCACCCGGTGCAGCAGCCTTTGGGACCAAGACCACTGGGATGGCCCAAGGACTGTTTGAGGACTCAATCACCCCTAATGCAAACATCTTGGAGACCTCCTCCTTGATGCAAGCTCTCACCCTGTCAGTCACTCTGTACGTTTTGTGCTTTACAGGAGGACTGTCCCCAGTGTCTACATCATGGACGCTTCAATCAGTGACACTGGGAGTCAGGGAGAACCGATCAGGAAACTGTCCCAACAGTTGGCAACAGTCATCTTGATGCTTAGGGGTCAGGGTGGAAGAGAGGTTTACACCATCCACTGACCCATCTTGCTCTTTTGCAGACCGGAGGTCAGGAAGAGGTTCAGTCTTCTCCTCCATTTCATCCTCTGTCGCTAGGAGCATACCCACTTCAGACCTCTCCAAGTGGGGCTTCAGGCGGTTTACATGCAGGACCCGCAAAGGGTTGCTAGGAATCCGCAAGTCCACCAAGTAGGTGACATCACTCTTGCGCTCCACCACCTCAAATGGTCTGGTCCACTTATCCTGGAGCACACAAGGGTCCATGGGGGCCATGACCCACACTTTCTGATCAGGCTGAAACTCGATCAGAGTGGCATTCTGATCATACCACCGTTTCATCTCTTCCTGGCTGGCTTCCAGATTCGCCTGAACGAGTTGTCTGAAACACCTAGTTTGGTTTCTGAAGGGCAGCATGTAGCAATATACATCCTGGGAAGGTTTACTGGGAGCTTTCTCCCAGCCTTCTTTTACCAAACTCAGAGGTCCTCTTACAGGGTGACCATACAGCAGTTCAAAGGGGCTGAACCCTAAGGACTTTTGTGGCACCTCTCTAAGCAAACAGAAGGCATGGCAAGAGGATGTGCCATTTACGCCTCATAGGTTCCTAAAGACCCATAATCATGCCTTTTAGAGTCCGGTTGAATCTCTCAACCAGCCCATTACCTTGGGGGTGGTAAGGCGTGGTGAACTTGTAGGTTACACCGCACTCCTGCCACAGGGACTTCATATACTTAGATATGAAGTTGGTACCACAGACTGACACCACCTCTCCGGGGAACCCCACACGGGAGAAAATCACCATCAACACACGACACACCACAGGGGCTGTCACAGTCCGGAGAGGGATAGCTTCCGGTGTCGGGTGGCATGGTCCACCAAGACCAGGATGAACCTGTTGCCCATGGCTGTCTTGGGATCCAGAGGCCCCACAATGTCAATGCCCACCCTTTCAAAGGGTGTGCTGACCACAGGGAAAGGCTGGAGAGGAGCCTTTTTCTTCCTCCCACTCTTACCACTTGCCAGGCAAGTCTGACAGGTCCTGCAATGAGTATCTGAACTCTTGCGCATTTGGGGCGAATAAAAGCGGGTGACAAGTCGTTCAAAGGTCTTGTCTTGCCCCAAATGTCCTGCTAAAGGCACATCATGAGCCAGCCACTGTAGGAAGGCTCTGAAGCGCTGGGGTACCACCAGCACACCGGCTGACCCAGGCTCAGCAACCTTTGGCTTGCTATAGAGGAGACCATTCTCCCAGTAGAACCAAGGTGATCCAGACTGATCACCTGCTGCCTGGTTTGTGGCCTGTTGCCACAAACCCACAAGAGAAGGGCACTTCTTCTGCTCCTCACAGAACTCTTCTCTAGGGTCTTCCTTCCTGCTGCCAGTGGGTCAGCTCAGGCAGGTCCCCCAGTTCAGCTACTTGCTCCCTTGTAGGTTCCAGGGCATCCCCCTCAAGGTCTGCCTCCTCCTGGACTGCGGGAACTTTGGGAGCTGGTGGTTCATGCCCCCTGCCTCTTCTTTTTAAGGCAGGCACCTGGGCCACTCTTTCAGGCTCCAGGTCCGCTTGAATACCCTTACTGGCCGCCATGGACTGAGTGGTCACACACGCCCACTCAGGCAGACCCAACATCTCCAAATGAGCTCTTTGTTCCACATTAGCCCAAGGGGAGCTTTCCAAATCATTGCCTAGCATACAGTTAACATGCATGGCTGGCCCCACAGCTACTTGAAAGGTACCTGAGACCCCCCCACTGAAAGGGAACCTGGGCCACCTTGCAGTGGCTCTGTGAGTTGTCAGCGGCAACTACAGGGTAAAATGCATTGGGGATCGCCTGCTCTTCAGACACCAACAGACAACTTACAGCTATCACACTGGCTCCGGTGTCTCTCAGAGCCTCCCCCTTTGGCCATTGATGGTCACCCACTGCCTGTATTTCTTAGTGCTATCAGGGAGCTGGGTCCTGGGGACCACCTCACAGTCTCCTAAAGAGATTAGGGACATCTCTGAGGGACCCCACCCACCTTGGGCACCCATCTCCTCTCCCAGGTCTACACTAGCCATCTACCGGGGCGGTGCACCAGTGGGTGCTGTTTTACCTTAGTTGGGGCACTGAGGCTCCCAGAAGAAGTGGCCCACCTGACCACAACTAAAACATCTCTTGGGACCCCTCTGAACAGGCTTATCAGTCGGGGCCCCTGACTTCTTCTCAGGGGGAGGCTGGAAACCCTTCCCTTGGTTTCCTTGGGGATTACTTTGGGGCCCTTTCTGGAACTCCCTCTGTTTACCCTTGTCCCCCCACTCATCTGCTGGGGACCCTGCCCACCTTTGGCGAAGTCTCCCACATGACCCTTGTGGATCGGGTACTAACCCAGCGGTCCGCCTCCTCAGCAAGCTTCCTAGGGATAGTCAGCTTACTAGCAATATTGTGCTGGCATAGCTCTGTTAAACAATTACTGGACAAGTGCTCCCATGCAATCAAATCATAGAGCACCTCAAAATCGTTCACTTTGCTACCCTTCACCCAACCATCCAATGCTCTGCAAAGATGGGAGGTCATAACTACTTCATAGGCATTAAACCATTGCCCAATATCTTCATGCTTGTGGAACTCCTTAATTACATCTTTGGGGATAAATACCCTTGCTTCTACAGGCACAGATGGTGTGCTGTCACCAAAGGGAGTAATCTCTAAGCTCTTTGATTTCAATTCCAACTCCCTCAACATTCTCTCATGCTCTAAATGCATTCTCTTTTCTTCTAAGGCTAGCTGCTTGCTTTATAATTCCATCTGACCACCCAGTTTGAGCTTGGCTAGCTCCATCCTATGCATTCTATCCTTCTCCCTGTCCTCCAGCTCTTTTGGGGACAGGCCCTTTGAAGAAACACTGCTGCCTTCCCTGGAAGGTGCTTTCTCCCCGGTCAGGCCCAATGGCCCATCCAGCTGCCCATCTGTATTCTCTGCCTCATCCCTAGGCTCTTCAGGATTCTCAGGAGCATTTCTAGATTCCAACCAGGCCCTCAGCACCTCTTGAAACTCTTTCTTCTTGGTGATGCCTTTCACAGGGATTTTAAATCTTTTACAGAAGGTTTTAAGCTGTGGCACAGTGTAGGTATCCACCCTATCTTATTTAAATTGTAGATCCATAGATGCGCTGGATGCTGTTTTGCTCATGGTAACAAGGATTGGCAGTTTTTAGCAAAAATAGAAGTCCAAAGGAAAAGAATTCTACCACAAATGTATGTAGTCGCTTTATGGTCTTCACTCATTAGTAGTGTACACCAATCACTGTATATGAGTCACAAATGCAAGTCAAAATCCTAACCGCTGACCACCAATGTTAGAAATGGGGGTCTCTAGTTGGCAGAGGTAGGTACCTTTGACCAAGTAGGGGCCCTTGCTTCTAGTCAGGTTAAGGGGGCTACAATCCTAAAATAACCCCTGCTCACCCCCTTGGTAGCTTGGCACGAGCAGACAGGCTTATCTCAGAGGCAGTGTGTAAAGCATTTGTGAACACATACAGTAATACAGTGAAAATACTACAAATGTACACCACGCCAGTTTAGAAAAATAAGTAATCTTTACTATACTTAACCCAAGACCAAATGACAAAACTCCACAATACAGTAATACAAATATGACTTTCAGATGGTAGAAATAGCTTAATTCAATGTAGATGGTAAATGCGACAATTTACTCTCAAAGTACCTTAAATGCGTCTCGCAAAATAGACAAAATGGTCGCAGGGAAGGTGATGCGTCAGTTCCTTGCTTCGGGGCAGGTGATGCGTCGGTTTCTTACTGCAGCACAGGGGAGGCGATGTGTCGGTTCCTTACCGGAGAGTAGGTGATGCGTCGGTTCCTTACTGCGTTCTGGTTACGATGCGACCAGATGACGCCTCGATGTGATGCAATGATCTGGTACGATTCTCCAGTGATGCGACGGCAACCTCTGCGGCGGCGACACACTTCTCCGGTGATGTGACACGCTTCTTCAGCCATGCGACGGCAGACAGCTGCGGCGGCGACACGCTTCTTCCTCGTTGCATCGCGCTTCCAGCTCACAGCGACACGCAGTCTCCAGAGGGCCCGAAACAACAGCAGGCACCTCTTTGCAGGTAGAATTCCCAGCAAGGGAATTCAGGGGGAGCTGGTGGTGAAGTCTTTGTGGCCCTGAGACTTCAGAACAGGAGACAAGCTCAACTTCAAGCCCTTGGAGATCTTCCTCAAGATAGTTAAAGTACACACAAAGTTCCTTTTCTCCTTTCCTTGGCAATAAGTAACCACTGCAGGTCATCCCCAAACAGCAAACAGCACATGGGCAGTCTCCTCCTTCAGCTTCCTTGGTTTCTCTCCTTGGCAAAGGTTCATCTTGATTCCCAGAAGTGATCTAAAGTTCTGGGGTCTGGGCCCCAATATTTATACTGCAAAGTCCTTTGTTCTCTGAAGGCAGGGAATGTCTATGCCCAGCCGAAACCAGTTCTGTCCTCCTTGGTGCAGTGTCCTGGCAGGAGGTGGAGACAGCATTGTTGAAAGCAGACCTGTCCCAGGTAGCTGAAAGGGAGTCTCCTTCCCCTACTCTCTATTCTATGAAGGCTCAGGCGAGTGAAAGGAAATCTCCTCCCCCTAGTCTCTATTCAATGCAGGTCCTATTCTGCCCAGCCCTGACCCATCAGACTGTCGGAGCCAAGGCCCTCTCCAGCCCCCTGTCACTCACAAACCAGACCTGGAATACACAAACCTAGCAGAGGCATACTGGATGGTTAGGCAAGAAAATACCTACTTTCTAAAAGTGGTATTTTCAAACACAGAATGAAAAAATCACCCACACTAAAATATGTATTTTAACATTCTGAGTTCAGGCATACTAAACTCATTTTTCTACCTTGTTCCCTGGGTCAGTTAGGATTATAAGATGTTATAATTAAACTGCCCATTCTGGCCTATGGGAACAGGTAGCCTTGCAATAGTGAAAAACGAAATTGCTGTAATTCACTATCAGGACATGCCACACACATCAGGGCATGTCCTACCTTTCACATAGAATGCACCCTGCCCTTGGGCCTACCTTAGGGGTGACTAACATGTAGAAAAGGAAAGGTTTAGGGACTGACAAGTGGGTGCAGTTGCCAAGTCGACATGGCAGTCCCAGGCTGCACACAGGCTGCACACAGTCTCTGCAATGGCAGGCCTGAGCCATATTTTACAAGCTGCTTCTGTGAGTGGCACAACCAGTGCTGCAAGCCCACCAGCAGCATTTGATTTTCAGGCCCTGGGCACACATAGTGCACTGTACTAGGGTCTGACAAGTAAATCAAATAAGCCAATCATGGGATCACTAATCCGTTACAACAATTTACAATAGGAGCACTTGCACTTTGGCACTGAATAGCAGTGGCAAAGTGCCCAAAGCATCTAGACCAGCAACAACATAGCAAAAACACAGGAGGAAACAGCAAAAAAGTGGAAGGGAGACCCACGCCAATGGTGGCAGGCCTAACATAATCCATCTTTGCCACATGGATATGAGACCTGGGGGGAAAGGAGATTAAAATGCAAGGATTTTTTCATCGCACTGTTAAATATTGTGAGAGGATTATACCTGCCAACATATATGTAGCATTGAAGGTAGATAACATTTTGGGATGGCCACAAAAATAACTAGGCGTGTTTCTAGATCCAAATTCACAACCTCACTTGAGAGTCAGACAAATAAAAATCTGTTGTGCAGATTTTGCAAAGGAATTTCCTGAAGTCTTTACAAGTAATCTAGGGTGTGTCAATGAATAACAGCATTACATTGAACTGAAACCGGTTGCAATACTTATGTTAGATAGGGTCAGGAAAAGACCACACAGTGTACAACTAGATGTAGGTAAGGAATTAGAGAGGAAGAACGAGAGGGGGTGATAACCAAAGTAGAAGCATCAAAATGGCTATCTCCCCTGGAGTAGCAAGACAATCCTCAGGTGCCATAAGGTTGTGTGTAGATTTAAGAGGCATGAATAAAGACATGATAGTGGACACATTTCCATTATCAAACATCTCAGAGATGATGTCTGCAGAATGCAGTGCACATTTTTTACAATGTTAGATCTTGCATCTGCTTCTCATCAGATTAAATGTATCCAGATTCACAACATCTAACTGCGTTTATTACACCCATGGGGGCTTTTAAATTTCTACGGATGTTGTTTGGCCTTGCTTCAGCGGCCTCTGTATTTCAAAGGTTAATGACATTGGTACTTGGAAAGTTGGACGGGTGCAATGTTTCCTGGATGACATTAAATGTGGAAAAGTGCCAGTTTGGAAAATCGGAAATATCATATTTAGGGCATGCTATCACACCTGAAGTAGTCAAACCCAAACCGGAAATGGTGGGTACCATATGTAAAATCTGCCCTCCATAGAACAAAGAGCAATTTGTATCTTTTTTGTAGGAATTGTGGAGTTTTACAGCAAGTTTGTAAACAATAAGTCTGGTTAAACTGTGGAGATGAGAAGTCTTTGGAAGAAAGGGGTGGAGTTTGTGTGGAGTAAGGTATGTCAAAAAGAATTTCTTTCCATAAAAGATGACCCGCAGGAAGCACCTAATCTATTTTTTTTAACAATTCTTTATTGATTTTGATATCCAAAAGTAACCCCTGCTCACCCAGCAAAAACACAGGAGGAAACAGCAAAAAAGTGGAAGGGAGACCCACGCCAATGGTGGCAGGCCTAACATAATCCATCTTTGCCACATGGATATGAGACCTGGGGGGAAAGGAGATTAAAATGCAAGGATTTTTTCATCGCACTGTTAAATATTGTGAGAGGATTATACCTGCCAACATATATGTAGCATTGAAGGTAGATAACATTTTGGGATGGCCACAAAAATAACTAGGCGTGTTTCTAGATCCAAATTCACAACCTCACTTGAGAGTCAGACAAATAAAAATCTGTTGTGCAGATTTTGCAAAGGAATTTCCTGAAGTCTTTACAAGTAATCTAGGGTGTGTCAATGAATAACAGCATTACATTGAACTGAAACCGGTTGCAATACTTGTGTTAGATAGGGTCAGGAAAAGACCACACAGTGTACAACTAGATGTAGGTAAGGAATTAGAGAGGAAGAACGAGAGGGGGTGATAACCAAAGTAGAAGCATCAAAATGGCTATCTCCCCTGGAGTAGCAAGACAATCCTCAGGTGCCATAAGGTTGTGTGTAGATTTAAGAGGCATGAATAAAGACATGATAGTGGACACATTTCCATTATCAAACATCTCAGAGATGATGTCTGCAGAATGCAGTGCACATTTTTTACAATGTTAGATCTTGCATCTGCTTCTCATCAGATTAAATGTATCCAGATTCACAACATCTAACTGCGTTTATTACACCCATGGGGGCTTTTAAATTTCTACGGATGTTGTTTGGCCTTGCTTCAGCGGCCTCTGTATTTCAAAGGTTAATGACATTGGTACTTGGAAAGTTGGACGGGTGCAATGTTTCCCGGATGACATTAAATGTGGAAAAGTACCAGTTTGGAAAATCGGAAATATCATATTTAGGGCATGCTATCACACCTGAAGTAGTCAAACCCAAACCGGAAATGGTGGGTACCATATGTAAAATCTGCCCTCCATAGAACAAAGAGCAATTTGTATCTTTTTTGTAGGAATTGTGGAGTTTTACAGCAAGTTTGTAAACAATAAGTCTGGTTAAACTGTGGAGATGAGAAGTCTTTGGAAGAAAGGGGTGGAGTTTGTGTGGAGTAAGGTATGTCAAAAAGAATTTCTTTCCATAAAAGATGACCCGCAGGAAGCACCTAATCTATTTTTTTTAACAATTCTTTATTGATTTTGATATCCAAAAGTATACAGCATTTAACGACAGATCAATATATCAAATATATTCCCACCCACGCCCCCTGGCTGGTCCTTATGATAGAAAAAAAAAAGAAAAAAACAAGAACAAAAGATAAAAGTAAAAATGACAAGAAAAAATCAAAAACAGAAAAAGGAGAAGTAATATTGCCGTAAAATCTTCCACCTCTGACATGGGTAGAGGGCAAGCTGTTATTAAAGACACCAGCTTGATACCCAGGCAGCCACACAAATAGGCTAATTTCTCCAACCCGTCGCTTAGTTATCCATGCCCCTTTCTAGCATATACAGCTGTTTCTAGCCTATAAACGGCTAGGAGTCTCCCCAGCCATGTTGGCCCGTAGGTGGTATAGGATCCAGCCAATGAGTAGCTACGCAAAGTTGAAACACTATCATAGCGACATATAAGAAAGTTTGAATCCGGGCTGGTAATTGAGACCTACTCACCCCCAATACTATCAATTGGGGGGTCATCTCTACTTGCTGTCCCACATAGGATTCAAGAATAGCACCAACTTCCCTTTTAATCAGGCCCAGCTCGGGACAGGAAGCAAACATGTGGACAATGTCAGCAGCAGGATAGTGGCAGCGTGGGCATAAAGCTCCTGCACCTCCTCCCCATTTAGCAATCTTCTCAGGTGTTATATAGAGGTTACACCACGTCTTAAAGCATTGAAGTGGAAGGTTTGCAGCATTGCAAGAAGTTTGGGATAAATTTAAAGAATCTTCTGCTTGTCCCGCTTCAACCAGAAGCCGCTCCTGCCACCGTCCCACATGTTTGGATAAGTCATCCGCCATAGACTCTATTAGTTTTTTATAAATCCTGCCTACCATACCTGGCTCCTTAAGTAATTCCTCAACCAGCACCACTCGATCGAATCCCCTCCTACCTCCAGATTTCTTCCCTAGGAAGTCTCTGATCTGAAGGTACTTAAAGAAGTGCCTATTATCCATAGGAAGTCTCTGATCTGAAGGTACTTAAAGAAGTGCCTATTATCAACCCCAAAAGTTTCTTTGATTGTATCAAATGACCTTACCCCGGTTCCATGAATGATGTCTCCCACCTTTCTCACCCCTTTATCGTTCTAAATCTTCATAAACCCATCAATAAAAATGCTGGGGAGTGCTTTATTACCAAACAAAGGGGTATATGCATGTATTATGTCCATGCCAAACCTTTTACGAACAGCAACCCAGGTTTTGAAGGCACACATTAATGTCTTAAATTTCACCCTTTTATAGTACTTAAAATCTGTATAGCATAAATGACAACCCCTGGCCTCCAATCCCAACAATAACTCATAAATTGAAACGGGACCCGCCCCTTGCATCTGATCTGGTTCAGCCCCGATCAAACTACCTATTTTGGATAATATGGCCGCCCAATGGTATAGCTGAAGGTTTGGGACCGCCCATCCACCTCTCTCCCTGAGTAGCATAAAAAATTTGAGGGCTCTACTAGGGATCTCCTAGGGCGGCAGTTAGCCCAGAGAAATTTGGAGACCAACTGGTTTATCGATTTAAACCATTTCGCATTAATAACCAGCGGAATTGCCCTAAAGAAATATAATATTTTTGGTAAAAAAAGCATTTTAATAATATTGCACCTCCCCACCAGGCTTAGTTTGAGATTATCTTAACGCAGGAAATCCTTTTTGAATTTTGGCAGCAATGGGTCCAGATTAGTTTCAACAATTTTAGATACTTCCGCCATTATCTCGACCCCCAGGTAAGTTGCCTTTTGAACAACCCGAGGGTCGCTAGCATGGCATCCTTTACCTAGTATGACAAGAGTTTTATTAGAGTTAAGACGAAACCCTGAGATTCCCCCAAAGATATTTGCTTCTCTTTCGATTTCGACAAGTGCTCCCAGTGGGTTTGGGGACATAATGGCTAAATCGTCGGCATAAGCCAAAATCTTAGTACTCCCCCCACCACTATGTACTGCTAAAATCTGATTGTTATCCATAATCCTCCTGACCAAGGGGTCAATGTATAAAGCAAATAGTAGGGGGGAGCAAGGGCACCCCTGGCGTGTCCCTCTACTTATTGAAACTGGGCCCAACAATTCCCTCATGATGCCCACCTTTGGCGAAGTCTCCCACATGACCCTTGTGGATCGGGTACTAACCCAGCAATCCGCCTCTTCAGCAAGCTTCCTAGGGATAGTCAGCTTACTATCAATATTGTGCTGGCGTAGCTCTGTTAAACAATTACTAGACAAGTGCTCCCATGCAATCAAATCATAGAGCACCTCAAAATCGTTCACTTTGCTACCCTTCACCCAACCATCCAATGCTCTGTAAAGATGGGAGGTCATAGCTACTTCATAGGCCTTAAACCATTGCCCAATATCTTCATGCTTGTGGAACTCCTTAATTACATCTTTGGGGAAAAATACAGTTGCTTCTACAGGCACAGATGGTGTGCTGTCACCAAAGGGAGTAATCTCTAAGCTCTTTGATTTCAATTCCAACTCCCTCAACATTCTCTCATGCTCTAAATGCATTCTCTTTTCTTCTAAGGCTAACTGCTTGCTTTATAATTCCATCTGACCACCCAGTTTGAGCTTGGCTAGCTCCATCCTATGCATTCTATCCTTCTCCCTGTCCTCCAGCTCTTTTGGGGACAGGCCCTTTGAAGAAACACTGCTGCCTTCCCTGGAAGGTGCTTTCTCCCCGGTCAGGCCCAATGGCCCATCCAGCTGCCCATCTGTATTCTCTGCCTCATCCCTAGGCTCTTCAGGATTCTCAGGAGCATTTCTAGATTCCAACCAGGCCCTCAGCACCTCTTGAAACTCTTTCTTCTTGGTGATGCCTTTCACAGGGATTTTAAATCTTTTACAGAAGGTTTTAAGCTGTGGCACAGTGTAGGTATCCACCCTATCTTATTTAAATTGTAGATCCATAGATGCGTTGGATGCTGTTTTGCTCATGGTAACAAGGATTGGCAGTTTTTAGCAAAAATAGAAGTCCAAAGGAAAAGAATTCTACCACAAATGTATGTGGTCGCTTTATGGTCTTCACTCATTAGTAGTGTACACCAATCACTGTATATGAGTCACAAATGCAAGTCAAAATCCTCACCGCTGACCACCAATGTTAGAAATAGGGGTCTCTAGTTGGCAGAGGTAGGTACCTTTGACCAAGTAGGGATTCTTGCTTCTAGTCAGGGTAAGGGGGCTACAATCCTAAAATAACCCCTGCTCACCCCCTTGGTAGCTTGGCACGAGCAGACAGGCTTATCTCAGAGGCAGTGTGTAAAGCATTTGTGAACACATACAGTAATACAGTGAAAACACTACAAATGTACACCACACCAGTTTAGAAAAATAAGTAATCTTTACTATACTTAACCCAAGACCAAATGACAAAACTCCACAATACAGTAATAAAAATATGACTTTCAGATGGTAGAAATAGCTTAGTTCAATGTAGATGGTAAATGCGACACTTTACTCTCAAAGTACCTTAGATGCGTCTCGCAAAATAGACAAAATGGTCGCAGGGAAGGTGATGCGTCAGTTCCTTGCTTCGGGGCAGGTAATGCGTCGGTTTCTTACTGCAGCTCAGGGGAGGCGATGTGTCGGTTCCTTACCGGAGAGTAGGTGATGCGTCGGTTCCTTACTGCGTTCTGGTTACGATGCGACCAGATGACGCCTCAATGTGATGCAATGATCTGGTACGATTCTCCAGTGATGCGACGGCAACCTCTGCGGCGGCGACACACTTCTCCGGTGATGCGACACGCTTCTTCAGCGATGCGACGGCAGACAGCTGCGGCGGCGACACACTTCTTTCTCGTTGCATCGCGCTTCCAGCTCACAGCGACACGCAGTCTCCAGAGGGCCTGAAACAACAGCAGGCACCTCTTTGCAGGTAGAATTCCCAGCAAGGGAATTCAGGGGGAGCTGGTGGTGAAGTCTTTGTGGCCCTGAGACTTCAAAACAGGAGACAAGCTCAACTTCAAGCCCTTGGAGATCTTCCTCAAGATAGTTAAAGTACACACAAAGTTCCTTTTCTCCTTTCCTTGGCAATAAGTAACCACTGCAGGCCATCCCCAAACAGCAAACAGCACATGGGCAGTCTCCTCCTTCAGCTTCCTTGGTTTCTCTCCTTGGCAAAGGTTCATCTTGATTCCCAGAAGTGATCTAAAGTTCTGGGGTCTGAGCCCCAATATTTATACTGCAAAGTCCTTTGTTCTCTGAAGGCAGGGAATGTCTATGCCCAGCCGAAACCAGTTCTGTCCTCCTTGGTGCAGTGTCCTGGCAGGAGGTGGAGACAGCATTGTTAAAAGCAGACCTGTCCCAGGTAGCTGAAAGGGAGTCTCCTTCCCCTACTCTCTATTCTATGAAGGCTCAGGCGAGTGAAAGGAAATCTCCTCCCCCTAGTCTCTATTCAATGCAGGTCCTATTCTGCCCAGCCCTGACCCATCAGACTGTTGGAGCCAAGGCCCTCTCCAGCTCCCTGTCACTCACAAACCAGACCTGGAATACACAAACCTAGCAGAGGCATACTGGATGGTTAGGCAAGAAAATACCTACTTTCTAAAAGTGGTATTTTCAAACACAGAATGAAAAAATCACCCACACTAAAAGATGTATTTTAACATTCTGAGTTCAGGCATACTAAACTAATTTTTCTACCTTGTTCCCTGGGTCAGTTAGGATTATAAGATGTTATAATTAAACTGCCCATTCTTGCCTATGGGAACAGGTAGCCTTGCAATAGTGAAAAACGAAATTGCTGTAATTCACTATCAGGACATGCCACACACATCAGGGCATGTCCTACCTTTCACATACAATGCACCCTACCCTTGGGCCTACCTTAGGGGTGACTAACATGTAGAAAAGGAAAGGTTTAGGGACTGGCAAGTGGGTGCAGTTGCCAAGTCGAAATGGCAGTCCCAGGCTGCACACAGGCTGCACACAGTCTCTGCAATGGCAGGCCTGAGCCATATTTTACAAGCTGCTTCTGTGAGTGGCACAACCAGTGCTGCAAGCCCACCAGCAGCATTTGATTTTCAGGCCCTGGGCACACATAGTGCACTGTACTAGGGTCTGACAAGTAAATCAAATAAGCCAATCATGGGATCACTAATCCATTACAACAATTTACAATAGGGAGCACTTGCACTTTGGCACTGAATAGCAGTGGCAAAGTGCCCAAAGCATCTAGACCAGCAAAAACATAGCAAAAACACAGGAGGAAACAGCAAAAAAGTGGAAGGGAGACCCACGCCAATGGTGGCAGGCCTAACATAATCCATCTTTGCCACATGGATATGAGACCTGGGGGGAAAGGAGATTAAAATGCAAGGATTTTTTCATCGCACTGTTAAATATTGTGAGAGGATTATACCTGCCAACATATATGTAGCATTGAAGGTAGATAACATTTTGGGATGGCCACAAAAATAACTAGGTGTGTTTCTAGATCCAAATTCACAACCTCACTTGAGAGTCAGACAAATAAAAATCTGTTGTGTAGATTTTGCAAAGGAATTTCCTGAAGTCTTTACAAGTAATCTAGGGTGTGTCAATGAATAACAGCATTACATTGAACTGAAACCGGTTGCAATACTTGTGTTAGATAGGGTCAGGAAAAGACCACACAGTGTACAACTAAATGTAGGTAAGGAATTAGAGAGGCTAGAACGAGAGGGGGTGATAACCAAAGTAGAAGCATCAAAATGGCTATCTCCCCTGGAGTAGCAAGACAATCCTCAGGTGCCATAAGGTTGTGTGTAGATTTAAGAGGCATGAATAAAGACATGATAGTGGACACATTTCCATTACCAAACATCTCAGAGATGAAGTCTGCAGAATGCAGTGCACATTTTTTACAATGTTAGATCTTGCATCTGCTTCTCATCAGATTAAATGTATCCAGATTCACAAGATCTAACTGCGTTTATTACACCCATGGGGGCTTTTAAATTTCTACGGATGTTGTTTGGCCTTGCTTCAGCGGCCTCTGTATTTCAAAGGTTAATGACATTGGTACTTGGAAAGTTGGAAGGAGTGCAATGTTTCCAGGATGACATTAAATGTGGAAAAGTGCCAGTTTGGAAAATCTGAAATATCATATTTAGGGCATGCTATCACACCTGAAGTAGTCAAACCCAAACCGGAAATGGTGGGTACCATATGTAAACTCTGCCCTCCATAGAACAAAGAGGAATTTGTATCTTTTTGTAGGAATTGTGGAGTTTTACAGCAAGTTTGTAAACAATAAGTCTGGTTAAACTGTAGAGATGAGAAGTCTTTGGAAGAAAGGAGTGGAGTTTGTGTGGAGTAAGGTATTTCAAAAAGAATTTCTTTCCATAAAAGATGACCCGCAGGAAGCACCTAATCTATTTTTTTAACAATTCTTTATTGATTTTGATATCCAAAAGTATACAGCATTTAACGACATATCAATATATCAAATATATTCCCACCCACCCCCCCTGGCTGGTCCTTATGATAGAAAAAAAACAAAAAAAAAACAGAACAAAAGATAAAAGTAAAAATGACAAGAAAAAATCAAAAACAGAAAAAGGAGAAGTAATATTGCCGTAAAATCTTCCACCTCTGACATGGGTAGAGGGCAAGCTGTTATTAAAGGCACCAGCTTGATACCCAGGCAGCCACACAAATAGGCTAATTTCTCCAACCCGTCGCTTAGTTATCCATGCCCCTTTCTAGCATACACAGTTGTTTCTAGCCTATAAACGGCTAGGAGTCTCCCCAGCCATGTTGGCCCGTAGGTGGTATAGGATCCAGCCAATGAGTAGCTACGCAAAGTCGAAACACTATCATAGCGACATATAAGAAAGTTTGAATCCGGGCTGGTAATTGAGACCTACTCACCCCCAATACTATCAATTGGGGGGTCATCTCTACTTGCTGTCCCACATAGGATTCAAGAATAGCACCAACTTCCCTTTTAATCAGGCCCAGCTCGGACAGGAAGCAAACATGTGGACAATGTCAGCAGCAGGATAGTGGCAGCGTGGGCATAAAGCTCCCGCACCTCCTCCCCATTTAGCAATCTTCTCAGGTGTTATATAGAGGTTACACCACGTCTTAAAGCATTGAAGTTGAAGGTTTGCAGCAATGCAAGAAGTTTGGGATAAATTTAAAGAATCTTCTGCTTACCCCGCTTCAACCAGAAGCCGCTCCTGCCACCGTCCCACATGTTTGGATAAGTCATCCGCCATAGACTCTATTAGTTTTTTATAAATCCTGCCTAGCATACCTGGCTCCTTAAGTAATTCCTCAACCAGCACCACTCGATCGAATCCCCTCCTACCTCCAGTTTTTTTCCGTAGGAAGTCTCTGATCTGAAGGTACTTAAAGAAGTGCCTATTATCCATAGGAAGTCTCTGATCTTAAAGAAGTGCCTATTATCAACCCCAAAAGTTTCTTTGATTGTATCAAATGACCTTACCCCGGTTCCATGAATGATGTCTCCCACCTTTCTCACCCCTTTATCGTTCTAAATCTTCATAAACCCATCAATAAAAATGCTGGGGAGTGCTTTATTACCAAACAAAGGGGTATATGCATGTATTATGTCCATGCCAAACCTTTTACGAACAGCAACCCAGGCTTTGAAGGCACACATTAATGTCTTAAATTTCACCCTTTTATAGTACTTAAAATCTGTATAGCATAAATGACAACCCCTGGCCTCCAATCCCAACAATAACTCATAAATTGAAACGGGACCCGCCCCTTGCATCTGATCTGGTTCAGCCCCGATCAAACTACCTATTTTGGATAATATGGCCGCCCAATGGTATAGCTGAAGGTTTGGGACCGCCCATCCACCTCTCTCCCTGAGTAGCATCAAACATTTGAGGGCTCTCCTAGGGATCTCCTAGGGCGGCAGTTAGCCCAGAGAAATTTGGAGACCAACTGGTTTATCGATTTAAACCATTTCGCATTAATAACCAGTGGAATTGCCCTAAAGAAATATAATATTTTTGGTAAAAAAAGCATTTTAATAATATTGCACCTCCCCACCAGGCTTAGTTTGAGATTATCTAAACGCTTGAAATCTTTTTTGAATTTTGGCAGCAATGGGTCCAGATTAGTTTCAACAATTTTAGATACTTCTGCCATTATCTCGACCCCCAGGTAAGTTGCCTTTTGAACAACCCGAGAGTCGCTAGCATGGCATCCTTTACCTAGTATGACAAGAGTTTTATTAGAGTTAAGACGAAACCCTGAGATTCCCCCAAAGATATTTGCTTCTCTTTCGATTTCGGCAAGTGCTCCCAGTGGGTTTGGGGACATAATGGCTAAATCGTCGGCATAAGCCAAAATCTTAGTACTCCCCCCACCACTATGTACTGCTAAAATCTGATTGTTATCCATAATCCTCCTGACCAAGGGGTCAATGTATAAAGCAAATAGTAGGGGGGAGCAAGGGCACCCCTGGCGTGTCCCTCTACTTATTGAAACTGGGCAAGACAATTCCCCCATGATGGCAATTCTGGCCACCGGATTATTGTACATTACCGAAATGGCCCTGATAAAGCCCGCACCCAACCCTCTTCTCTCAAGTGTTGCCCATAAGAACGCCCAGGAGACCCTATCAAAGGCTTTCTCCGCATCCAGCAGGATCAGCCCGATAGGTTCCCCTGTAATCTCGGCCGCATCGAAGAGAGCAATCACCCTCTGGATGTGATCAATTGTGCCCCTCCCTGGAACAAACCCATGTTGGACAGGGCTGACTAACTTTTTAACCACTCCTGCTAGACGGTTTGCCAAGATCTTAGCGTAGATCTTGACATCGCTATTAATTAGCGTTATGGGTCTGTAAGGGCCCAGTTCCTTGACTGGTTTACCTTTCTTGGGGAAAACCACCATATTAGCCGACTCCCAAGAAGCGCGCGCCCTCTGGCCTGGCTGGGCTTGAAGAAAAACTTCGATCATTATTCCCAATAGACAAGGAGCCAGTTTTTTATAAAACTCCCCAGGAATTAGATCGGAGCCCGCCGCTTATCCATGAGCCAACAGACTAATAACCCCTGTCACCTCGTCCGATGTAATGGGGGATTCTAATACTTCTCTCTCCTCGTCAGTTAACCCATCCCCAGGCATCTCTGCAAGATAATCCCATATCTCTTCTTTACTTCCCCCTATATCATCGGAATACAACAGTTGGTAAAAACGTTGGAAGGCAGCTCGATTATCTGAAACCTCCGTAACTTCCCCCCTTTGCGGATCATTAATTGCTAAAATAGCTCCCTGTGACACCCTCTGTCTAGTATGTCTGCAAGTAAATGTCCCACTCTCTCGCAACATTCACACATTTTGGACCGCCACACTGTATATTTCCCTGCTGCTTTCTTTGTTGAAATTTCCCAAATTTTGAATTTAGCTGCGGCTACCCTAGTCTGTGCCTGGCCCACCTCTCCCCGTTAGCGATAGCTTCAACTAGTTGAGTTTCTCCGTCTGACAGTTACACAGATTGTTCCTGAAGATTGGCTCTAGCCAACTTCTGGATCCTCCAGCCATACCTTGAGGTTTCCCCTCTAATCCCTGCTTTCAGGGCATCCCAGATGACTTCCGCTCGAGTACTGCCCTTATACTCGGCTATAAACATCAAAACCCATGGTTCCATATGAACAATATAATCTTGATCCGATAAAAGTGCTCTATCAAAAGTCCACCGGGATGTTTTCCTCTTTTCAGCCTAGAGCGGAATCTCAAAAACAAGCGGATTATGATCGGACATGACCCTAGGGAATTTAAAAATCTGGCAGCTGATCGAGAAGCTCTGAGAGACAAAAAAATAGTGTAACCTGGCATGTGATTGATGTGGGGCTGAAAAAAAAGTAAAGCCATCATCTTGATATCCCTGCGAGGTCCAAGCATCTATAAGCCCATGCGTCTGACAGAGCTCCAGCAGCGATTTAAAAACCTTAGGTTTGCGTCCTCTGTATAAGGCTGACCCCAGCTTCATTGCATTGACTCCCAAATTTATATTAAAATCCCCACTAACAATCATTGGCAATGGCCATCCCACCAATTCCATATTTAACCAATTCCACAAATCCACGGATCATCAAGAACAGACCCATAGACCGAGCAGAGCGTAAATGAAAAAGAACCCATGGTGCATAAAGTGATGGCCCATCTGCCCATATGATCCGCCTTAGACCGAGAGAAGCTAATGCTTTTTCCACGAGCCATAATAGCAACCCCCCTAGTCCGTGTACCTTGAGATGTGGAAGATATTAACTGATATCCCTCTAATTCTGCCACCTTCTGCCTCCCTGCTTCAATGTGCGTCTCCTGTAAGCATATTATATCTGCATTCAAATACTGTATGTCCTCACTAATCCTGCACTTTTTGGACGGGCAGTTCAAGCCTCAAATGTTAACTGATGCTATTCTAATCTTACCCCGTGCCATTCAAGGTATTGTCAATTAACTTCCTGGAAATTCGCCTACCAAACATATCATCTCCATACCATTGCATATATCCTACTCTAATGAACCAGCCAGAACCCTTGAAACCCCCTCTCCCCTTCCCCCCACCCCCTACCGTACGGCAAGAAAGGTCCGAAGACCCTTGAGATGCCCCCTGCATGCTACTGCTTTCCACCACCACCCATCCAGCTCCTTTGTAGAAACACCAGGCAAGAAAAAGAGAAGAAAATGAAGAAAAAAGAAAAATATTAAGCCTCCATAAGTCCAATACATCAAATAGCGATATATTTCCTCTTTACAAATCCTTGTCGGCCGAAGCTCCTGCGAGCTCTCGTAAGAAAGCACCTAATCTAAATGCGTTTATAGCTCATAGACATACAAAAGTGGTCACTGATGCCAGTAATAAAGGTCTCAGGCTGTGCTCCTTCAACAGGAGGGTGGAGAGAAGTATAGAAATGCTTGCGCCTCGTGGGCTTTAAGAGGGGTAGAGCACACTTACTGTGTAATTGAAAAACAGGCCCTTGCTGTAAGTTGGGCAATTACAAAAATGTAAATAATTATTCCTGGAGAAGGCCTTTCACTGTGGTAACAGACCATAAGCCTTTGAAGGAAATATATATTTTTAAAAGGTTTGGACAGTATTTCAGCTAGGATAATGTTGAATATATTCCTGGTGTGCAGAACCGTACTGTGGATTACTTGTCAATGTTGCTCATGGAAAGTCCTGATGGTGAGGACACTTTGGAGGACACCATTTAGGCTGATGAGTGTGTTTGCATGGTGTTTAATGGGGCTATCAGTGAAGAAGACTGGAAGACAGAGGTGGAGAATGATGATACCATGAAAATGATCATTACATGTATGGTAAATAGGTGGCCTGTAAAGAACAATTTGGATAGTTTGACGTGTTCATTTTGATGGTCAGAAATTAACTTTCAGTACATGATGGACTGGTTTTCAAAGGAGATCGCCTAGTTATTTCGACAAGCAATGAGGAGTAGGGTCATCAATATCACCCTTGATGGAGATTTGGGGATGATTAAAACTAAGAAGAGGATCCTAGCCGATTTCTGATGGCCAGGCTTTGACATTGAGATAGAAAGAAAAATCTGAGAATGCGTTGAGTGCAGAGAAAGTGATAAAATACACCAACCTAGATGTGTTCCCATGATTTGTAGGGAGCTTCGAAGAGGTCTGTGGCAAGAGATAGCATTGGATCTGGTTGGGCCACCAAAGGGGGAGAGAGCTACTCCATACCTATTTGTAGCTGTAGATATTTTCTCAAGATGGACGGAAGTTGTCTGTGTGGAAGACATAAGCTCAGGAGCAGTTATCAGGTTTTCAGAAGGTCTTTTCAGGAGGGATGGTGTTCTCAATAGTTTATTAACAGACTATGGTGTGTAATTGTGTTCTAGCGCAGTAGAAGATTTTCTAACATCTTATGGTATGATACATAAGTGATCATCCCTGTATCCTTCCAAGATTGACGGGATGGTTGAGAGATTTAACATGATCCTAAAAGAAGGCTACCAGTTGGCTAAAAGTAATGGGCTTGACTGGAAGAAGGAACTACAGAGTGTCCTAGTATAATATTGTCTTTCTCCTCACATGACAACTGGGAAGTCTCCTTTTAAATTAAATTGGGTGGAGGAAGCCCAATTCCAAGTTAGGTCTAGGGCAGATGGAGTGGAAGGACAGTTGGATACATGTTTCTGTGGATGATGACTGGAGGAACAAGGAGAAAATGCTCAAACAGAAGAAAGATTTTGATGCAAGGCTTGGTGTAAAAGAGATCGATGTTGTTGAAGGTGATTGGATAAGAATAAAGGCTCCTGTGGGGGCTCAGCCCAGTTCAAAATACACAGATCCAAGAAAAGTGGTGAAAATATTCAGAAATGCCATCAAAACAGAAGATGGTAAAATTTGGAATTTGAGCAGGGTCATTTTGTTGAAGGGTTATAATTCTCAACATATGCTTACTGACCACCTTTCGCTCAATTGTGAAGGCTCTACAAGATCTCTGGTAATATCCTCCATAGGAACAGTAGGGTATCGAGTATTTGTTGGCAAGCACTCGTCAGAAAGACAAAAACCAAAAAGATCTTGTAGTATTCCTGGGTATCTCAGAAACTATGTAAGAAAATAAATGTTCTTTCAGATATATATGATGTTAGTTTTTTGTTAGCATTAAGTCAGCAGTATCGTTTTATCCTAAGGTGGTGAAGTTGATCACTTTTCTCAGTGAAAGTTTGCCTTTATATGTATAAACACATTGTTATATATACTTTCTTGCTATTAGATTTATCCTTTGGATATTGTCTAATTTTATTTGGATATAGAGATGTGTGATAAATATGACTTACACTCCTTTATGAGTCATATAATGTTTCAAGCTAGAATGTGTCTATGGGTTTGAAAGGGGAACAGGAGCTGGATTGTAACTGTGGTTGGGGGCAGGAATAAATCTACTAAGAGAATTCACTCTGTGTCTGACTTACTTTTTTCATAAAGTTAAAGGCTAGGCAGATTTCACTCTCTGTTTCCTCTCCAATAAGGACACTTATGCACATGATTTGCTGTGCCCCTGGTGCCCACTTTCCTGACATAATCCAGTGGCATTACTCTGTAGACTCAGCTGAGCTGTTTGCTCCTGCATTCCCCATGCGTTGAAAAGCAGGCTGAAGCTCTCTCCACTGTAATGCTAGGAGGTCCAATCACAGCAGATCGGAGATGAGGTGACCTGCTGTCATCTTGAACCCTTTGAGGTACAGATGATGACTCACAATAGTGGGTATCAAATCATAGTCATTTATTTTGTTATAAGCTACCACCCTTGTTATATTTTCTTAGGGATAACTAGTATTCCTTTTTACTAGATTATTGACTTCTGGTGGGGAGGAATGTCTTGGTTTTAACTATGCATTGATGGTTCCTCTTTTCTCCTTTTCTTCCATTTATAGATGGCCTTCCCAACCTGGGCCCTTGGGAAAACAAAAGCACAGGCAAGTGGTATATTCTAAAAGGTAAAGGCTGATTTTCCCTCTCTTTGTTACTTCCTTCTTCTATTTGTATTTGTCTGTTGTATTTGTAGAGGGCACTCTGACCAGACTGGTATTCTGGTGCTAGGGTCGCTAAAGTCCTGGTAGGGGGCGGGTGGGAGGATAACTCTCAGCAGATCATTTTATTTTGGGAAACGCTAGGTCTTAAGGGCTTTCCTTAGGTGAGACAGGAGCTTATTCTATACATGAGCAGCTTTGATTTAGTAGGCTTGTCCCCCTTGACACACCCTGCAGAATCTGTGTTCTTGGGCAAGGTTTGCTGTGGCTGAATGTAGCGATCTTCCTGGGGTGTATGCTCTCAGTCTGGTCTGCAGTGGCTTTGGGCCCTTATTCTGAAGGGCTTTAAATACAACACAGATTGATTTGAAGAGGATCCTCTGTTCGATGGGTAACCAATGAAGGTCTCTGACGGTACAGTAGGTTGAGGATCTCTGCAGGCTGTTAAGAGTCAGTTCGGCTGTAGCAACCTGAAGTCTGTGCAGTTTCTTAATAAGATAGTTAGGGGCTACTAGGAGGTGGGCATTATAGGATCACTGATACAACATTGACTCTTATAACATCGAATTACAAAAATATCGAATCAACAATATCGTATACAAACTTTTCGACACACAATACACAAAAAAGAAATAGCACAAACCTCGATAAAAAAATATAGTTACAAAAATCTCGATGACAAAAATACCGACAACAAAAATAAAGAACACAAAAATATTGATAACATTAACCTCTTCTTTGCCCATGACGAGAGAGTCTCGTCATGGAGCGCGGTTGCGCTGTGCCCATGACGAGACTATCTCGTCATGGACCCCGCCCGCTAATACAACGCCCGACACAGGAGGGGGAAAGGGCGGGGCACTGAAGAGGTTAAAATAAAATACATCAAAAACATTGATATAAACAATATTGTCAACACAAACATTGATAAAATACATATAAACTCTATCGAAATTAACATGTAAACATAAAAACATATCCTTTTACAATTATGTAATAAAATAACATTTACAAAATATTTTTACAAAACAATAAAAATAATGAGCAAATTAATAACATTAGATACAACATATACACTACAAATCCAAACACAAATAAACAAACAAACAAAACTACATTACAAATATATCACAATTACTGAAAATAAACAAACATAAGTATATATAATAAACAAAAAATATATCACATTCATCTACTTATACATTTAAACAACAACAATAAAGGAAATATAAACAAAGATTAAATAAACATAATAAATAGTGAACATATTAAATGGTAACAACTCAAAAATTCTAAAAAGCTAACTCGACCAATACATTTAAACTAAAGCAACACAAACCAATAGAAAACTCTAACTAATTAAATAAACACTATAAAACAAATCAATTAATTAACACAAAATTTACTGTATAACAGACAAACACAGAGGAAGAGCGAACCTTTAAGAGAGAACACAGAACGAAAAACAACTACACAAACAACTATTCCAAAAATCCCGCAATAAAGGTAAGAACAAAACTATCTAACTAAATAAATCCAATTAGCCTTTTTTTAAAAAGGAACTAAAACTATAACATGTTTTCCTTTACATATCACAGATTAAACTTCACTAAAACTCCACCTAGAAAATTCAACACAAAGATTTACGTGTACAACAACAATAACATCAACATTATAAAAAGTATGTCATAAAGTAAGTATATCACTTAACCAACAAATAAAGTAAAGTATTTAAAAGTAAAAATGTAATTAAAATGCAAAACATAGCTAACAAATACTTTTCTCTTAACAGGTTCTACAGAAGTCAACAAAACCACAACATCAACGAAAGACACTTCATCAACTAAAAAGAGGAAGTATATATATTTTTAATAAATAAATAAAAATAGAGACTTGGAGGTCCATTAGGATGGTGGGCGGAAAAGCACCCCGACCGCCATGGAAGCGGAAAACAACCGCCCGCCGGGCACCGTGGGAAAACCGGCGGCCAAATTAGGATTAACCGCCCAAAAAATCCTATCGCGGCGGAACGAGGCCAAGAAAAACCGCTCGTAGCAGGCGGAGATGGCCATAATCCATCCGCGGCGGTCGGAATCGTGGCGGAAAAACACCAACCCGCCGCAAGTATAGCGGAGACACCCCTCCGGAAATTAGGATATTCCTGACGGTCCCGCGGTACGTACCGCTGTCTCCGACCGCCCCGGTCGCACAATGGGATGAATGGAAGAGCCAGCGGAAGAGCTGAAGCACTGCCACCGGGGCGGATGAACCGTAAAAAATATGGCGGGCAAAGCAAAAACCCCACAAGAAGGCCAAAAAGTGCAAACAGAAAACTAGCCATGTCCTCCAAATACACAAAACACACCCCAATGACACAACCACATGGCAAAACGAAAAATAAAAATCCCAGGACAACACACCTGTCAGTAACACCCCAATTGGACACACCCACATAGCTGAGTATAAAACCAGCCCCTTCCCTGACCACAATCCCTTGCAATACTCCAGGAGAGAAGGGACACATACCCCAGCTGACAGGAGAGGCAAAGGACACAATATCACTAGCCACACCACACACAGCACCACCACCACCTCCACACCAGCACAACCAACCCACCTGCACAACACACACCATACACAGCACAACCACCACTCACACTCCTGCACCCACAACCACTTTGCACACCACATACCATAGCCACACAGAAAATGCCCAAATTCACTGAGAGTGAGTTGAAGGTCATGGTAGATGAGATAGTCAGAGTGGAACCACAGCTTTTTGGTACCCTGGTCCAACAGACACCATTAGCCACAAGGGCACAAATGTGGGCAAGAATAGTCCAAAGGGTCAATGCAGTAGGGACCACCCCAAGATCAAAAAAGGAGATCATGAAGCGTTGGCATGATATGAAGAGGGTGGTCAAGGAGAGGAGGAGCAAGAACCGTGAGCTGGCTCAGAGGACTGGCGGTGGCCCTCCCATTCCACCAAAACCATTCATACAATGGAAGGAGAAGGCGCTTGCCATACTGCATCCAGAGAGTCTCACAGGAGTAGCCGGGGGAGTGGAGGCTGGTAAGTACAAACAAATGACTACCGCCACTCTGCTATGTACTGTCTTGCAGAACTACAAAGCTACACCACCTAGTACACATACCATCCATCTGCACCACACACTCACAAAAACATGGCTCACAGATCCAACATTCACCCACTTCCATTCACCCCAAACGTAGATACCAACATTACCATGGGGGCAGGTGTACAGGCAGACAGCACTACAACTCCCACCAGGCCCCTGGCCCACAGCATCAGCAAGATGGATCCCTCCCCCAACCCACCCAGAAGCATGTGTCAGCCATTACACAACCCACATCAAACTCACAGGTAGGCAGCCATCTTCCCTGGGAGAGTTTCTGGGGGTGGGGGTCCTGCACCACTACTCCCACCATGCCCCCTCTCCCACAGCCTACCTAGATGGATTCCTCCCTCTACCCCACCCAGAAGCATGTGTCAGCCATTACACAACCCTCATCAAACTTACAGGCAGGTAGGCATCTTCCCCGGAAGGGTGTCTGGGGGTGGGGGTCTGCACCACTACTCCCACCATGCCCCCTGTCCCTCAGACTACCAAGATTGATCCCTCCCCCACCCGACCCAGAAGCATGTGTCAGCCATTATACAACCCTCATCAAACTTACAGGTAGGTAGCCATCTTCCCCGGGAGGGTGTCTGGGGGTGGGGAACCTGCACCACTACTCCTACCATGCCCCCTGTCCCACAGCCTACCAAGATGGATCCCTCCCCCACCCCACCCAGAAGCATGTTTCAGCCATTACACAACCCACATCAAACTCACAGGTAGGCAGCCATCTTCCCTGGGAGGGTGTCTGGGGGTGGGGGTCCTGCACCACTACTCCCACCATCCCCTCTGTCCCACACCTGAGCAGGATGGAACACTCTCCCACCCAGGAGCAGTTGAAAGCCATTGCAGTACAGCAAACAAACTTACAGGTAGGTAGCCATCTTCACTGTGAGGGTATTTGTGGCTGGGAGGCCTGCGCTACTACTCCCAACATCCCCTCTGTCCCACACCTGAGCAGGATGGAGCACTCCCCCACCCAGGAGCAGTTGGAAGCCATTGCAGTACACCCAACAAAATTACAGGTAGGTAGCCATCTTCATAGTGAGGGTGTCTGGGGGTGGGGGACCTGCATCACTATTCCCACCATTTACCCTGTCCCACAGCCTACTAAGATGGATCCCTCCCACCACCCCACCCAGAAGCATGTGTCAGCCATTACACAACCCTCATCAAACTTACAGGTAGGTAGCCATCTTCCCCGGGAGGGTGTCTGGGGGTGGGGGGCCTGCACCACTACCCCCAACATCCCCTCTGTCCCACACCTGAGCAGGATGGAGCACTTCGCCACCCAGGAGCAGTTGGAAGCCATTGCAGTACAGCAAACAAACGTACAGGCAAGTAGCCAGTACCTGCACCCACCCATTTTTCACAAATGAAATGGTGCCATATGACAACACCAGCCCCCTCATTGCACAAAGAGGCATACCTACCCCATTGCCAAGCACAGTGTGCACACAGGTGAGCTAAGGAAACTGTCACAGCTACCAAAGTGTGACACACCAATGCACAAGTAGAAGAAAGTCAGGGCACAATCATGCACAGCACCTAGTTACATGTGCATCACCATGGGGCAAGTGCAACAAGGACCATCAGAAAAATATGAGAGCATGTGTGGTGGCACAAATCAAGATATGCACATGACAGGACAAAGGGATGCAGGAGATGACAATGGCCAGTCCATGGCCAGATGTGACGTCTGCCAGGTCAGACAAATAAACAATGAGTTCTCAATTAAACACATGTTGTGCCAGGCCCTAGATGGCAACAAGTCCCTGTAAACCTTAATTGTGCACGGGTCGCATGGTATGCCTTGACACCTCACACCATGGACAAGTAATGCCTGTACCACTGAATCATGTCAGGAAGCACAGTAGTGCACATAGTCAACAATGTGATGATATGTCAGTTGTGCAGTGTACAAAAAGTGAATGACACACAGCTAACACAAAGCTTGCCGGGTGCACTGCAATGACCATTGCACATCTGACCCACATGTGACCAAGATCTCACTGCAGAAGACAACACCAGCAACCTGCAGAGCCAGTTTCCACCCCGGTACATGGACTCTCGGATGTTGACTCCCAGGATCCGTGGACGATGAGCTCTAGGCCGGCCCATCTGGTGTGCCAGGGAGCAACAGGTCCCAGGACCCCATCGTCCCCCACCACATCTGCGCCAACAACTTCACAGCAGACCCCTGCTATCACGGCCTGTGCGGCCACTGCCACTGCCACCACCACCACCACCAGCAGTGCTACCTGCAACACCCTCCCTGTCCCAGAGGATGACCAGCACACACCACCGACGGAGGAGGGCAGGGAGAGGATGAGGGTGCCCACAGTGGTGAGGCAACTGGTCCGTGGCAGCAGGGCAGGTGGGAGGGGCAGGGTCACCCAGGGACACCAGGAGGCTGGGACCCACTCCCTGGAACACATCACCAGAGTCCTGGGTGCATATGAACAGGCCCAGGGACGAACGAGCCGGTCGGACGAACTGTTGCGCGAGCTTAATCTGCTGATGAGGTCCATCGACACCCGCATGGGACAAATCGTGGACCTCTTGGGCCAGCAAGTGGCGGTACTGAGGGACAGGCATGTGCCACAAACAACACCTCCACCTCCCTCTGGTGGGCCGCACGATGACAGTTCACCCTTCTCCCCTGCGCTCACAGAGAGGGGTGAGTCCTCAGACCCCACTGGCCCTGCAGCAGGGGCCCCCCCACCAAACGACGAAGGGGCCGTCCCAAGAAGACCCTGGGAGTATCTGGAGGCAAAGCACTTGCCAGACACCAGTCACGGAGCCAGCCATGATGGCAACCCTCTCCACCACTGCATTGACTTTTTGGACTGTCCTTCCCCACACTGTCTTGTGAATGGCATCTGTCTGTTGGACTGGGTCACCACAGCAATGTGGTGACAACTCGACTATCTTATCTACCACAACTGTCATCTCACTGCTCCACCCCACCCCCAAATGGAAATGTACACCCCCCTCACATCTGACCATTGTAAATAAAATATCCTCACACACATGTTGTCGTGTCTGCTCCGTCTTTATTGCAGGGTGTACAGTCTTCAATATGATCACAATGTACCAGGAGCATGGGCTGTATGTAGGCAAGGAGAAGTTGAAGGCACCTAGGGAAACACAACAGTACAACTGTCACTGGTCTGGGTGTGGCATCACAGACATCACACAACCCCTAACACCAGGATAACCCAACATGCACATGTCACAATGGCCACCAAGTGTCAACATACACGTCCTGTTGATGTTCCCAAATGACATGTCCCAGAAACATTTCCAACCACCACTGAGTCTACAACTAGCTGATGCTACAATTCTCACATGCCCCTTCACGACAACAGCAATATCATCAGACAATGGGTATGTTGCACATTGACACCCACCTCAAGTGAAGTGGCGGGTGATGAGCTGTTCACGCAGGTCAACACCTTCCTCCTCTCCACTGTCCTCATCACTGGACACGGCTTGGTTTGCAGGCTGGGGCCTTGGGTCCTCACGATCATCCAGGAGCAGGGGAATCTCCTTGCGAATGGCTAGGTTGTGGAACATGCAGCATGCCACTACAATCTGACACACCTTCCTGGGCGAGTATGCCAGTGCACCTCCGGTCTCGTCCAGGCAACGGAAACGTGACTTAAGCAGACCAAAAGTTGGCTCCACCACATGACTTGTCCTCCCATGGGCCTCATTGTAGCGGACTTCAGCTGGGGACCTGGGATTCCGCAGTGGGCTCAGCAACCAGGGACGGTTGGGATATGCAGAGTCACCTAGGTATGACAAACACAAATAGACATTGCAATGTCGCAGAGGCTCAGGGCAGCAGGTCACACGCACAGCACGCCACATGACTGGGCATACTCACCCACAATCCATGCACGCTCGGGAAGAAGATTAGCCATCAGCTGGGGCACTATGCTGTTCCGCAGGATGTAGGAGTCATGGGCCGAGCCTGGGAATTTGGCACACACATGCGAGATGGTCATATCTGCCAGGCACACCACCTGCACATTGATGGACTGGTAATGCTTGCGATTGCGGTAAATGTGCTCACTTGCCTGTGATGGCACAAGACCGACATGGGTGCAATCAATGGCCCCAACAACATTGGGGATGTGTCCAAGGGGATAGAAGTCTCCCTTCACAGCTGGCAATTCAGCACCCATGGGGAAATGGATGTATCTGTCCTTTTATAGCATCATGGCGGACAGTACATCACGCAGCACCATGCTGAACATCGGTTGTGACATCCCACCAGCGCTGGCCACTGTCTCTTGGAACGATCCAGTGGAAAAAAAATGCAGGGCTCCCATCTGCTTGAGTCTATGTAGTGAGTTGGCACGATGTGATTGCACAGGGTGGTGTGCAACATGTAGATTTGGTCAACTTTTGTCATGCATTGCTTGCATATGTTTGTTCTGTTGCTGCCACTGACCTGACCCTACATCTCTCTCTCTCATGCAGCATCACCTGTGGTTACGGAGGGACAGGAGACGGACACCAGTGGGGATGAAACTAGCACCACAGCTGCCCAGGAGCCCAGTGACACAAATGTCACCAGCGCCTCAGAGGGGGACAGGAGTCTGCTGGAGGAGTCCCAGCCTGAGACGCAAAGCACCACATCATCTGATGCCAGCGGGGATGCATCCATGTTGGAGGGCACAGGGAACGGGGACTCTGCATCGACTTCCACCACACAGCGGCCATTGCCCACCCTCCCAGCCACTTCCTCGGGTGCTGCCTGTGTCCGCCTCAGTAAGAGGGGAAGAGTGTCCTTCACCCCTGGCACCACTGCCCCTGTCCCCCTGCTGCCATCAGTGCTGAGTCTGTGGACCTTTTGCGCCAGCTGTGTGTAGGCCAGATAGCTCTCCTCAATGCCTTCATTGACCACAACAAGAAATAGGCCCAGGTGGTTGCTTTCATGGAGGGCATACATTCCGACGTGGGTGGGCTGCACCTGACAGTCCAGGCGTTGTCATCAACAGTGACGTCTGCCCTGCAACAGGCACATACTCACAGTGCAGCTCCAGTCCCTTTGTCCACCCTCCTGGCAGTGGCCACATTTGACGATAGTGACCATGGTCCACATACATCAAATTCACGATACAGCACACGGAGCACACAGCAGCAGCAACCCAAGCGATCCCGAGCGCAGACACCATCCCCACAGAAGACCAAAGGCACCCCAGAGCGCAGGGAGAAAAGCCCGTCAGGCGACACCAGTGGACAAATAGCAAAGCAGCAGACCTCAGGCACACATGCCTCAGTGGCATACCCATCCAAGGACTCTCCTGCCCTTAAAGCATCGCTCAAAGATAATCGTACAGTGTCTGTGCCCACCAAGGAGGTGGTGCATGCCAGGGGTACACCTAGGAAGGGCTCCAAGGCAGTATCACCAACCACCTCAACTCCCATTCCAAGCCAAGTGAAGCAGGGGCCGGAGGGCACTGTAGTGGTAGCACCTAGTAAACAGGGGAAGGGGGGCAGAGGCGAAGCCAGGCAGAGCGTTCCGCTGGGTCCAGCACATCACCAGAGGGGCTGCCAGCACCTGCACCTGCTGCAGCAGTGGTGGTGAGTGTGCCTGTTGTGCCCACACCACTTCCCATTGATCCAAAGTCAGGCAGGCCATTTAGGATCCCCAAGAAGTGGAAGGGCAACCCTCCACAATCTCCCAGCCACACCGTGTCTCCCGTCTGCATGACTCCACCTCCACGTGCCACCACACCACCTGGTCCAAGCAGCCCTCCGGCTTGCCAAGTCACTGATAGCTCTACCTCAGCTGTTCCACACTCTCCCCCGTCAAGTGCCCGACAGTCCCCGAGACACAGCCAGCTCCCAGTCCGTCTGACAGCCAAGTCTGAATGGTAGTCACCCTCACACTCCTGTCTCTCACACAGGTGGGTCTGTACTGCACATTGTTGCCCCCTGACTGTGTTGCTGACCATGGAACGGTACAGTCGCACACATTCCCTGTGCAGCTTCTCATGGGCTCAGTCTGAACCCTGGACTGGCCACTGGCCCTGTTGCTCTTTGTTGTGTTGGACCCTTCCCTGTGCAGCTTCTCATGGACTCAGTCTGCACCCTGGACTGGCCACTGGCCTTGTTGCTCTTTGCTGTTTTGAACTCTTCCCTGTGCAGCTTCTCATGGACTCAGTCTGCACCTTTGACTGGCCACAGGCCTTGTTGCTCTTTGCTGTGTTGAACTCTTCCCTGTGCAGCTTCTCATGGACTCAGTCTGCACTTTGTCCTGCCCACTGGCCTTGTCGTTCACTGCTGTGTGCCCCCTGCCTGTGTAGCTTCTCATGGACATGCTCTGCATCTTGTGCCTTGCTCTTCTCTTCTCATGGTACCTATCTGTGCAATATGTGAATAAAGACAGTTTCTCCTGTTGTCTATTTTGTCAGTGTCCTTACTGAATAAAGTTATTTTGCTGTGTGTAAATGGTTTACTGTGCCACATGGTCTGTGTGGCACTTCAACATGGTCAATGTTTGGGTTCACTTACTCTCTTTTGTTTAGGGGTGACAGGGTCTTCATTTCTGCTTGACCCAGATACTTGTGGTGGCAATGGTGTCAATTTCGAATGGTTAGCAGTAGTCATTTACTTGATGGGTTCATGTTGGCACTATTGTATACATGTCGGGGGGGTCACTGCCAGCACAGAGTGGGTTTCTGCACACAGTATTGCAGGCAGGCTGTCCAGGGTCATCATGTATGTGTGTTCTTCCTTTATGTGTGCCCAGTGGTGTATGTGTGTGGTCATCTTGTGATGGCCAGTCTTCCTAGTCCCATGGCTTACTTTCCATTTGTGCTCTTGGATGGCCAGGTAGTGTGCAGTATGAAGGGGGTGAGTTTGTGGGGAGTGTTGATGTGTGCATGCCTCTGCAATGTCAACTACACACGTGTCACCTAGGAGTTGTGTGCCTCTTGTTTTGATTGTTGATCCCTGTGGATGTGGTTGTATGCCCATGTGTGAGTCGTATGTTGTGCACTGTGCAGTGTGTTGGTGTGTCCTTGCAGTTCTGTCTGACTCCTACTTGTTGTTTTTGTCACTTGTGAGTATGCAGAGAGTGTTACTGGCAAGTCAGTGTTGTGTTTTGTTGCACATTCATGTGTCTTGTTGCTGTTTGTGGGGACTGTGCAGACCTTCTGCTCCACACTGCCATTGTGGTTGTGTTATCTCATGCCTTGCTGTTACATGGTGCTTTCTTGCCTCCAGTGTGGCATGTTGTGTGTGATGTCATGCCCTCCCCTATCTGTGCTCAGCTGCCTACCCAATGTGGGTCTGCACTCCCTCTCTTTGTGTATGGTACACTCCTGCCATGTTCCCTACTGACATGCAGTTCACCTCACTTTGGTGTGAGCTGTCCCCTTGGTTTGTATGTCTGTGTGCCTCCCCATGACTTCATTTGTGCCACTGTGCTTTGTGGTGCAGTTCTTTGTCCAGGGTCAATGTGTCACTCAGGGCATTTCCCCAATGGGTCATGTGTGATGTTTTGGTGCTGTGTGTCAGTCATGGTTGCTCTTATGCAGTTCAACTGTGTGTGCTGCGTAGTCCTGGGGTCAAGTTGTTTCCACCTTTGTTTCCCAGACTTGTGTATCTATTGGGTTGTGTTGTAGGTATGTGTGTTGTTTGTGTTTTTGCTTCACTTCCCGGGTGTGCTGTTGTCGTGGTGCTGTGCTGTATGGTGTTGTGTGGGTTGCTGTTCTGTCACTGATGTCTGTGTGTGTCTGGTATGCTTGGTGTGCACACACCGCTTGTTGTGCATGCAGTGCTGTGTGTTTATGTTGCCTTGTGATTGCCTGGTGTGCATCCCCTGATGTCCTGCCGTGTTTGCTATGTGATTGTTCTGCCTGTGCATCTGTTGTTTGTTTGCTGTGGCTGTGTTGTTCTGTGATGGTGCACTTCTTGTGTGTGTTGTGGTATGTTGTCTGTGCATTGTTCCTGAGTGATGAGGTTGTGCACTCCTGTTGCGTCTGTGCTCCCATTGCCTTTCCCCAGTTTAACTGCACAGGGCATGTCTATTGTTGTTGTTGTGGCTCTGTGTGTGTTTCTGTTGGGCTATGTGTTTGTCTGTTGTATTTGTTTCCACATTTGTGGTGGCATCCCTGTGTGTGTGTGTGTGTGTGATGTTTGTGGCTGAGCCCAGGGTGTGTGGTTGTTTGTGTGTGTATTGACTGTCAAGTGTTGACAGCCTTCAGTGTGTTTGGCACTGGTGTTGTGTGCTGCTGGTGTGAGGGGGGTATGTGTGTAGATTCTTACTGGTGTTTGTCAGTCCTGAGGTGTGTAGATGGTCCCTGTGTGTAGTGCTGCTGGTGTGCTCCTGTGAAGTAGTTGTATGAATGTATGGCTGTTCACAGTTTGACTTCAGGGCCTTCCTTTAATCCTTGTGCCTATACGTGGTTTGCCTTGCTGTCTTCCTGTATTGTTGCACTGTGCTGTCTGTGGTTTGTGTTCACTGACTGTGCCAGCCATGTGTGCTTTGATGGTGTGAGGGTGCTGTGCTCTGTTCCTTGTGTTGATGTGATGTACACATGCTTGTTGTGTGTCTCCATGGCCTTCCATTTGTTTGCAGCCCACTTTGGTTTCCCTATTTGTTGTGCTCCATTGCTGTTGGCATATGGGGTGTGTATGTGTGTGTGTGTCAGTCTGTGGTATGTATGTATGACTGTGCAGGCTGTGTGCCCATTTGGATGTTAATTCCTTGTATGTGTTCATTTGTTACTTGTCCTCATTTATATTTCCCTGAGTGTGGTTTTTCCCTGGCCCTGTGCTACTATGCTGTGTGTTGTGTGTTCCTGTGCAGCCACTCCTGCAGTGTGTGTCTCCATGATTGTTTGTTGTGTGGTGCAGGGTGTGTATTGCTCTGGCTTGTTGTTGTGCATGGGGTGCACAGGAGGGGCACACGGCATGTGCCTTCATGGGGTGTGCTAGTGTGTGGGGGGAGGGGGTGTGGCCATGTGGTCTTTGTGCCCTGCCCATGCCTTGCACTTGCCCTGCCTTCTGCATTGTGCGCATGTATTTGCTTGTGTTCGCCTCTGCGGTGAAATGACCGGGACATTGCTGCATGGTGGCTGTAGCTGTATGTCCAGGATGCAGCGGAGTGACTTTGTGGCAGGTGGGTGATGTGTGGGTGCCCTTGTGGATGTATCCCTGTCCCCCCTAGGGTGTCTGATGTGAATTTGGACCCTGTGTCAGCCCGTGTGTTGTGTTTGTGTTGTTGCGTACCTGCGGCGGCGTCCGCAGCGGTCCATGTGTTCCTGGTGATGTAGCAGGTACAGCACCGGAAAGACGTGTAGAGCTGGGTCCATGGCGGTCGTGACCGGGACTCTGGTTTCGCGCTCCGCTGTCGAGCTTCCGCCATCTCTGGTTGGGCGGTGTCTCGACTGCGGTGCGTCTGCTTGCTTGAGTCAACCTAATTTTTGGAGCGCGGCGGATGTCATTCCGCACGGCGGTGAGTCTCCATTGGCACCCACCGCCGCTGTGGCGGGTGCACTTTGTTGGCGGTGCACGTCGCACCGCGGCGGTTGGGAATTTGCCTATATTTGTCAATACTAATATGGCGGGTGTGATGTCCACTGTTGGCGGGCGGAAAAAGGCATTTTTCCGCACCGCCAGCGCCGCAGTGGAACCACCACCCTACATCCTAATGAACCCTAAATAATCAAAGTAATCAAATTAACTAAAACTATAATGTTTTCTTTTATATTTCACAGATGACACTTCACTATAACTCCACCCAAAAAACTCAAATCAAACATTAACTTCGAAAACAAGTACAAAATCAACATTAAAGAAAAATATAAAACTAAGTAAGTATATAAATTAACCAACAAATAGAGCAACTAATATAAAATGATAAATTAAATAAAAAAACAAATATAACTAACAAATACTTTTCTCTTCACAGCTTCTACAAACTTCAACATACAACAATACCAATGAAATAAACTTCATCAACTACAATTAGTAAGTATTTTTTTTCAACTAAATAAAAATAGAGAAAAAAAAATCAAAATAATAAAATTAAATGTAACACTATAATAAAAATAACATTTTACTTTTCAACCAACAGAAAAAAACCAGTGAGTAAACCAGGACCATTGATAAAATATCCATCTAGAAAATTAAAGCAAGACAAATGTAAGGTTATTTTCAAATATAATAATTATACAAACATGTTTACTGTTCAAAATCTTATAATTAATACATATATATATATATAGATATATATATACATACACATATAAGGAAAACAAGGTTCAAGCGGTATTGGAAACCGGACTTCTTTTTGGTGACCCACTGGAGGGTAATAATAAATTGCTATGTAGTGGTTTGCTGACAGAACCCACCGAAGGAAATAATGATACGAGGGAGAAATACAAGTCCCAGGATGCCTGTAAATGAATTGCACCTGAGCAAGCCCACCAGGGGACGTGAATAACATTTAAGAATCGGGACTTGCTTCCCCGTAAATCTGCCTCAAACACTTGTGACAGCCCGTGAGCAAGGAGAGAGAGTCTTCGAAACGCGTAGGGCTTTTAATGAATGCCGAGAAAGAATGCTGGTTTTTAAGGACTCTGTTACAAATTACGGGGTCCTGCCTTGTTTTTGAGTTGCGTCCTCAAGCAATGGGCAACTTTTTTGTGGATACATACACACATATATATATATATATATATTCACTGAAAAAACCATAGGTTTCACACACGTTATAGTTAGGAATTAGCATTTAAAAAACCTTGCAAATTCACTTAAAAAACCATAGGTTTCACACATATTATAGTTAGGTGGATATTTCACTCGTAAAAAACCAATGAATTTCCCCCGTTATAGTTAGTTCAGATAACTATAACTCGCGCGCCCGCAATCCACTGCTGATAACATCACATATTACATTACTCATGACATGGTCAGTGGCATCACTCATGACATCACTGATGACATCATCCTTGTGATAGAGTGTTCAAGTTCAAGTTCAAGTTCAGGAATTTGTATAGCGCACAACTCACCCAGAGGGTCTCAAGGCGCTTGAGGGAGGGTGGGTGCATTACTTATCGAATAGCCAGGTTTTTAGTTGCTTTCTGAAGGAGAGGTGGTTCTGTGTAAGTCGGAGGTGAGTGGGGAGCGAATTCCAGGTTTTGGCCGCTAAGTAGGAGAAGGATCTTCCTCCCATGGTGGATCTGTGGATGCGCGGAATTGCGGTGAGGTCTTGATTGGATGATCGTAGGTGGCGGGTGGGTGTGTAGAAGGACAGTCGTGTGTTGAGGCATTCGGGTCCTAGGTCGTAGAGGGCCTTGTGTGCGTGGGTGAGGAGACGGAACGTTATTCTCTTGTTGACGGGGAGCCAGTGGAGATCCTTCAGGTGACCGGAAATGTGAGCATGACGGGGAATGTCCAGTATGAGTCTGGCTGAGGCGTTTTGGATGCGTTGGAGTTTTTTCTGTAGTTTGGCTGTGGTCCCGGCGTAAAGGGTATTTCCATAATCCAGTCGGCTGGTGACCAGTGCGTGGGTGACTGTCTTTCTTGTTTCGGTGGGGATCCAGCGAAAGATTTTTTTGAGCATGCGTAGGATGTTGAAGCATGAAGATGAGACGGCGTTGACTTGTCTGGTCATCGAGAGGGAGGAGTCTAGGATGAAGCCCAGGTTACGTGCGTGATCTGTAGGTATGGGTGCTGTACCCAGGGCCGGTGGCCACCATGAGTCGTCCCAGGCAGAGGGGGATGATCCTAAGATGAGGACTTCCGTTTTGTCCGAGTTAAGTTTTAAACGGCTGTTCTTCATCCATTCGGCTACTTCTTTCATTACTTAGTGTAGATTGGTTTTGGCGGTGTTTGGGTCTTTGGTGAGGGAGAGGATCAGCTGGGTGTCGTCTGCGTAGGAGATGATGTTGAGGTTGTGTTGGCGCGCGATGGATGCGAGGGGACTCATGTATACGTTGAAGAGGGTGGGGCTGAGTGAAGATCCTTGTGGTACACCACAGATGACTTCGGTGGCCTCTGATTTGAATGGGGGGAGGCGGACTCTCTGGGTTCTTCCGGCGAGGAACGAGATGATCCAATCCAAAGCTTTTCCTTGTATTCCGACGTTGTTGAGGCGTTGTATGAGTGTGCTATGACATACTGTGTCGAAGGCGGCGGAGAGGTCGAGTAGGATGAGGGCAACTGTTTCTCCGTTGTCCAGTAGCGTTCGGATGTCGTCTGTAGCTGTGATGAGGGCGGTTTCGGTGCTGTGTTTGGCTCGGAAGCCGGACTGTGAAGGGTCGAGGGAATTGTTGGATTCAAGGAAGGCGGCGAGCTGACTATTGACGGCTTTCTCAATGACTTTGGCAGGGAATGGGAGGAGTGAGATGGGGCGGTAGTTCTTAAGTTCAGAGGGGTCTACTGTGGGTTTCTTCAGAAGAGCGCTGAGTTCGGCATGTTTCCAGCTTTCCGGGAAGGTAGCGGAGTTGAAGGAACAGTTGATGACATCGCAGAGATGGGGTGCGATGATGGAGTCTGCTTTGTTGAAGATGTGGTGGGGACATGGGTCGGTTGGCGATCCTGAGTGAATGGAGTTCATCAGGCGGATGGTGTCTTCAGTGGTGATTGGGTTCCAGGCGAAAAGGTTGTGAGAGTGCTGTTTTGGTTCGGAGGTGGGTGGAGTGGGCTGTTCATCGGACTGGTTTTCAAAGCTGTTATGTATGTCGGCGATTTTGTTGTGGAAGAAAGAGGATAAAGAGTCGCAGATGTCTTGGGAGGGAGTGATGTCGTTGGTGCCGGCGGTGGGGTTGGTAAATTCTTTGACGATGTTGAATAGTTCCTTGCTGTTGTGGGCGTTGTTGTCGAGTCGATCCTTGAATGCTGATTTCTTGGTGGATCGGATCAATTGGTGGTGTTTGCGGGTGGCGTCCTTGAAGGTGGTCAGGTTGTCAGAGGTTGGATTTTTTCTCCAGGTTTTCTCGAGGGTACGACATAACTTCTTGGATTTCTTAAGGTCATCGTTGAACCAGGGGGCCTTTTTGCTACCTTGTTTGATCTGATGGTTTTTCAAGGGTGCTAATACGTCAGCGCTGTGGGTGATCCATTGTGTGAGTTTGGTGGCAGCTTGGTTTTGGTCCGATGATATGGCAGGAGGGTTTTGGTTTAGCGATGTGAAGAGTTGGTCGGTGGTGATTTTGTTCCAGTTTCTTTGAGGAATAGGTTGTGGGGGGTTGTGCGTCGTGGTCTTTTTGTAGCTGAAGTGAACGCAGTTGTGGTCCGTCCAATGGAGAGCTGTGGTGTGATCGAAGGAGATGTGTTTGCTGGAGGTGAAGATAGGGTCGAGCGTGTGTCCGGCAAGGTGGGTGTGGGTGTCAACAAGTTGTTTGAGTCCGAGATTGGCCAGGTTGTCCAGAAGGGTGGTGGTGTTGCTGTTGTTTTTCTTTTCCAGGTGGAAGTTGAGGTCTCCCAGTAGAATGTAGTTCTCGGAGGTGAGGGCATGTGGGCTGATGAAGTCGGTGATGTCTTCGTTGAATTGTGTGCGGGTTCCTGGTGGTCTGTAGATGAGGGTGCCTCTAAGTGTGGTCCTGGGGTCGGTGTGGATCTGGAAATGAAGGTGTTCGGCGGTCGCGAGGTTATCGTCGGAGCTGGTCGTGATTCGGATGGTGTTCTTATGGACGATGGCGATGCCTCCTCCTGTTTGGTTGGTGCGGTCTTTTCGGATGATCTTGTAAGCGTCCGGGATGGCTATGGCGATGTCGGGCGCTGATGAAGCGTTCATCCAGGTTTCTGTAAGGAAGGCGACGTCCGGCGATGCAGTGTCGAGTAGGTCCCAGAGTTCAGTGGCGTGTCTGTGGACCGAGCGGGTTTTCAGCAGGATGCACTTCAGGTGGTTGGAGTTGGAGCTGTGTTTGGAGGTAGTGTATTTGGTGTGGGTCCTGGTGCAGGCGAACTTGTAGGAGTGGCAGGCGAATGGACCAAGGGTGTGTCT
This sequence comes from Triturus cristatus, assembly GCF_964204655.1. Taxonomy (NCBI): domain Eukaryota; kingdom Metazoa; phylum Chordata; class Amphibia; order Caudata; family Salamandridae; genus Triturus; species Triturus cristatus. Next base: position 1,151,520,359 of record NC_140585.1, read on the forward strand.
TGGGGCAGCTTCGCAGCATTGTGGTGTGCGTCCGGGGTTAAGGGCAAAGAGGGTAGCGGCGTCATACGTTATGCAGGAGGAGTGGGTTTTGCAAGGACCAGGGGGTCTGGCGCTGGGCGCGGTCCAGGCGCGGGCGGGAGTAGACGGGCTTACCTTTGGCGCACCTTCGGCGCGCATAGGGCGCGATCACTGCGCGTGAACGCTGCGCGCAAAAGCATCTGTCATAAGTGGATGGTGGAGGGGGGTGGGGCGTGGGAGGAGCAGCTGGGAGGCGGTAGCAGGGTGGAGAGACGGGCTGTGAGGCAACAACAACAACAAAATGGCAGCAACAAAAAGAAAGCGAAACAGGGCGAGACTGGGGCACAAACTAAGCTGACTGTATAGGCAGATGCACAATCGGACAAAGATTACTTCAAAAATTAAATTAATGCGAGCAGAACAATGCGAGCGCTACAGTTACAAAGCAGGCAATGGCGCACAATCACACTGAGATAGCGCTACAGGTACAGACAATGGCAGCAGAGCGAGCGGTGCTTTAAATTATCCTGAAAGCGCTACGATACCACGGAGCCTCATCAGCAGATTGGGGTGCTACGATGTCACAGTGCCTTGGGAGCAGCTTCAAGCGCTACGATGCCACGGAGCCTTGTGAGCGTGGGGAGCGACCTCTTCTGAGCGGGTCAGGAGTGTCGGCCGCGCGAGTTATAGTTATCTGAACTAACTATAACGGGGGAATTTCATTGGTTTTTTACGAGTGAAATATCCACCTAACTATAACATGTGTGAAACCTATGGTTTTTTAAGTGAATTTGCAAGGTTTTTTAAATGCTAATTCCTAACTATAACGTGTGTGAAACCTATGGTTTTTTCAGTGAATTTGTACGTTTTTTTAAATGCTAAGTTATGTATGTATTATTATTTTTTTTATATATTTCCTATGGAAACACGGTCCTAACTATAACTATCTACTGGCGTCCGCCAGTAGATAATATATATATTATATATATATATATATATATATATATATATATATATATATATATATATATATATATATATATATATATATATATATATATATATATATATATATATATATATATATATATATATATATATTACAGCTCTCTTTCCAAGGGTTTGAGGAAAGTAAGCACTCACGGGTGACGTTTCTCAGGATCTTTATTCAAACCAAACAGTTTGGTCTGAATAAAGATCCTGAGAAACGTCACCCGTGAGTGCTTACTTTCTTCAAACCCTTGGAATGAGAGCTGTAATTTTCTGTGGAACGCACCGCCCCATGAGAGCACCTGTCTGTGAGTGATTTCCGATTTGGTGTAATGGGAGCGCTAATATATATATATATATATATATATATATATATATATATATATATATATATATATATATATATATAAAACAAAATATATATATATATATATATATATGAAAAAATACCCTCATCATTACAGGTGCGGCAAAATTTGGGTGGTCATGCTAAGTATATTTCAAAAATGCAAAGCTTTTGTTTATACCCAATTTTCATGAATTAGAATTTCCTTATCAAATGATGCATGGCAGCTACACAATGAATTATCATTAGAAACAGCAGTTCATTTGATGGTTCTGGGTATCACCATTTTTTTAGACAACCTACTAATAATATATATATATATATATATATATTAAAGCTCCAAGGTGCCCACAGGTAAGGTTGCACTCATCCAGCAGCCAACAGTTTCAAGCGGGTAAAGGACATCACCGCATGCCAGTCTGCAGCTCTCATGTCTCGATTAAAAGCCTGATGCGTTTCTGAGCCTTCGCTCGTCTTCAGAGGCTCGACTTGAGTTTCTTTGGCGCTTTGACACTCCCACTATTTAAACAATTAATCGCCCTCAGATGGGCAAACTCCTATGAGCTTAAATGCACTGCTTTGTGGGACTGATAGTCCGTGTCATTTCTTGTATGGGTGCGTCTCATTCTGCCATTTCACAGCCCTGGATGGGCCCCGGGATGCAGGTGTCCATTAATCCCTCGGCTGCTGCTTCACTTCAGAGGCTCGGCGAATTCTGGCCCCCGTGACCCCCATTTTTCTCGGGGGGGTGCAGACCTTCGCGGCTGGGCTGCCGCGTGTAAATTAAAACTCCAAGGTGCCCACAGGTAAGGTTGCACTCATCCAGCAGCCAACAGTTTCAAGCGGGTAAAGGACATCACCGCATGCCAGTCTGCAGCTCTCATGTCTCGATTAAAAGCCTGACGCGTTTCTGAGCCTTCGCTCGTCTTCAGAGGCTCGACTTGAGTTTCTTTGGCGCTTTGACACTCCCACTAGTTAAACAATTAATCGCCCTCAGATGGGCAAACTCCTATGAGCTCAGAAACACGTCAGGCTTTTAATCGAGACATGAGAGCTGCAGACTGGCATGCGGTGATGTCCTTTACCCGCTTGAAACTGTTGGCTGCTGGATGAGTGCAACCTTACCTGTGGGCACCTTGGAGCTTTAATTTACACGCGGCAGCCCAGCCGCGAAGGTCTGCACCCCCCCGAGAAAAATGGGGGTCACGGGGGCCAGGATTCGCCGAGCCTCTGAAGTGAAGCAGCAGCCGAGGGATTAATGGACACCTGCATCCCGGGGCCCATCGAGGGCTGTGAAATGGCAGAATGAGACGCACCCATACAGGGAAATGACACGGACTATCAGTCCCACAAAGCAGTGCGTTTAAGCTCATAGGAGTTTGCCCATCTGAGGGCGATTAATTGTTTAAATAGTGGGAGTGTCAAAGCGCCAAAGAAACTCAAGTCGAGCCTCTGAAGACGAGCGAAGGCTCAGAAACGCGTCAGGCTTTTAATCGAGACATGAGAGCTGCAGACTGGCATGCGGTGATGTCCTTTACCCGCTTGAAACTGTTGGCTGCTGGATGAGTGCAACCTTACCTGTGGGCACCTTGGAGCTTTAATTTACACGCGGCAGCCCAGCCGCGAAGGTCTGCACCCCCCCGAGAAAAATGGGGGTCACGGGGGCCAGAATTCGCCGAGCCTCTGAAGTGAAGCAGCAGCCGAGGGATTAATGGACACCTGCATCCCGGGGCCCATCCAGGGCTGTGAAATGGCAGAATGAGACGCACCCATACAGGGAAATGACACGGACTATCAGTCCCACAAAGCAGTGCGTTTAAGCTCATAGGAGTTTGCCCATCTGAGGGCGATTAATTGTTTAAATAGTGGGAGTGTCAAAGCGCCAAAGAAACTCAAGTCGAGCCTCTGAAGACGAGCGAAGGCTCAGAAACGCGTCAGGCTTTTAATCTAGACATGAGAGCTGCAGACTGGCATGCGGTGATGTCCTTTACCCGCTTGAAACTGTTGGCTGCTGGATGAGTGCAACCTTACCTGTGGGCACCTTGGAGCTTTAATTTACATGCGGCAGCCCAGCCGCGAAGGTCTGGCACCCCCCCGAGAAAAATGGGGGTCACGGGGGCCAGAATTCGCCGAGCCTCTGAAGTGAAGCAGCAGCCGAGGGATTAATGGACACCTGCATCCCGGGGACCATCCAGGGCTGTGAAATGGCAGAATGAGACGCACCCATACAGGGAAATGACACGGACTATCAGTCCCACAAAGCAGTGCGTTTAAGCTCATAGGAGTTTGCCCATCTGAGGGCGATTAATTGTTTAAATAGTGGGAGTGTCAAAGCGCCAAAGAAACTCAAGTCGAGCCTCTGAAGACGAGCGAAGGCTCAGAAACGCGTCAGGCTTTTAATCGAGACATGAGAGCTGCAGACTGGCATGCGGTGATGTCCTTTACCCGCTTGAAACTGTTGGCTGCTGGATGAGTGCAACCTTACCTGTGGGCACCTTGGAGCTTTAATATATATATATATATATATATATATATATATATATATATATATATATATATATATATATATATATATATATATATATATATATATATATATATATATATATATATATAATCTACTGGCGGTCGCCAGTAGATAGTTATAGTTAGGACCGTGTTTCCATAGGAAATCCGCAACATTCTATTTGGAATAACTTTGGCGCCGGTTGACGAATCCTCGAGAAATTTTCAAAATAGGTGGGGCGCTCCGCTCTGCTCCTACCCTGAAAGTCTCGCGGAGATTCGTCAAGCGGGGGCTGAGATTTGCAATTTTCCATAGGGACCTTTAGTCCAAGGTACAGCCCGAACGGCTGAACAGAATTACTTGAAATTTGGCAAAGGGGTAGTCCTCAGGTCAGGCATGTGCCTTTTGCACATATGGTGTCAATCTGTTCAGTAGTTCCTGAGAAAATCAAAAGTAATATCACATACATATCTGGGCGGAGCCTAACCACACATCTCATCGTGAGATCTGATTGGCTGTCAGTACTTCATCCAAGAAGTGTTGGCAGCCATCTTGGGACCAATATACATGATAGCACCTCATTAAAAAGCATTGCAGTTAATAGAAGGTTTTAAGACTTTAGTTACATTATAAATCATTTGTTGATGGTACCATACTCATTTTAGGAATTGTGGTGTGTTCTAAGGTGATTTTACCATGTGAAAAGCCTTCTGCTGTGATATCACGAACCATGTTTGAGAGAAAACTATTTTCTCATGCTTTTCCCACAGAGGTTTCGAAGGTGATCTATAAGCTAAACTGAGAGCATATTTTCTGTAAATTCACATTATCTTTCTCAGTCATGTAAGAATGAAGTCTGACATTCTCAGTAAAACATGTACATCCAACAAGGGCAGAGACTGTCAGTTGATTCCTTGGTGTTCTACTGCAGCTTCCCAGAGTGCTCTAAAGAACAATTAGAGCGCTAACAGTCTTACTTATGACAAAAGTATGGCACACCTGAAGCCATCTTGATTGGAATAAAGTGGTAACACTTAAAACATTTAATTTACAAAGGAACAAAATGAGGTGGTTGATTTTGCCATATAAATTATGATTAGTGCTGCAGAAAGAAAAACTAGGGCACATTTTGACTTCTGAAATCCTCTTTTATTTCATAAAATCTTTCTGATATGCAGACTGAAACATGCACTTTGAATACCAGCAGCAGACTTGCCTGGTGAGCAGTAGCTTTACTACAGTGATCTAATGAGTAACTAGAGTGCTAACATTCAGAATTTATGGAAAATGTGTGACACATCTGAATGCCTTCTTGATGGAATCAAAGTAAAAAACTGAAAGTATTTCCTACTGAGGAGACTGCAGTAAATTAGGAAACTTCATAACAAATAAATCTCCCAAGATGGCCACCAGAGACAAAAGAGCTCAAATGTAGCCCAAATATCACCCAGATGTAGCCCAAGTATAGCCCAATGACAGAATGTCCCAGAGTGTTCTTAAGAACAACTAGAGCGCTAACAGTCTTACTTATGACAAAAGTATGGCACACCTGAAGCCATCTTGATTGGAATAAAGTGGTAACACTTAAAACATTTAATTTACAAAGGAACAAAATGAGGGGGTTCATTTTGCCATATAAATTATGATTAGTGCTGCAGAAAGAAAAACTAGGGCACATTTTGACTTCTGAAATCCTCTTTTATTTCATAAAAACATTCTGACATGCAGACTGAAACATGCACTTTTAATATCAGCAGCAGACTTTTGTGGTGAGCAGTAGCTTTACTACAGTGATCTAATGAGCAACTAGAGTGCTAACATTCAGAATTTATGGCAAATGTGTGACATATCTGAATACCTTCTTGATGGAATCAAAGTAAAAAACTGAAAGCATTTCCTACTGAGGAGACTGCAGTAAATGAGGAAATTAGGAAACTTCATAACAAATAAATCTCCTAAAATGGCCACCAGAGACAAAAGAGCCCAAATGTAGCCCAAATATCACCCAGATGTAGCCCAAATGTAGCCCAATGACAGAAGTGTGCAAAACACTTATTTTTTTTGTATTTGCAGTTTTATATAGTGCAGACTTGTCAGGTATTGGAGTGCTTTACATGAACATTGGTTACATCACGCAAGATCAAATTCATTTTGGTTGTAGACATGGGGAGATTAAGTGATTTGACCAGAATCACAGAATGTTGAGCTGAAGCAGAAACTCCAACCTGCTTCCCCAGTTGCAAAGTCTGCAGCTCTGGAAGTAACACCACACCCTCTCCCCTTGGATGCAACATTTAATCAAGTGGTCAACTGGATAAAAAAACTAAGATTACAAATAATTTAAAAGTTCTTTGTCGCTATTTGAAAACTCAGAAAATATGTCCTCATTTTAGTTTTTTAGAGCACTAACCATAATTTTGATGCAAATAAGACCCTCTCATATATGTAATTTCTAAAGGAAATGCTCTAGGCATTACAGTTTTGATTACATCAAGATGACGTCAGGCATTCCACACTTTTGTAATAAATATAGAATGTTAGCAATCTAGTTGTTCATTGGGATACTGTTGAGAGGCAGAGGCCAGGGGCACGGACTCTGAAAATTGAAGGCAGGTAGGAGAGTGCAGAGGCAACAATTTGACCACACTAGGCAGGCAGGAAGGGCAGTGGCAGCACAACAGACGATGGAGGGCAGTGGAAAGGGGGGCAGGGGCAACAAACCAACAATACAGGAGTGGCAAGAGAGGCTGTGGCAATATAATAGACCATTGTGGGCAGAAGGAAGAGGCAGTGGTCATACAACCATACATGCCAACAGACCCGTTTCAGCCAGGAAACGTCCAATGTTTTTAAGCTCAAATGGGCTTTACTTGATCTGTTTCCTGTCTACAATTATCTCTTTTTCAATGTAACTCAAAGGGGAAAATCAATACCCCAGTTTTATTTCAAAATCTCCCTCTTACCAAGTTCAAAATGTTCGCAAGTATGGTACATTGGATCATGGTAGGCAGGAGGAATTGGGGTAGGGACATGGACTCGGATAACAGAGGACAGGAGGGACATTGAGAGGTGCACCAAACTGACCCTACAGGGCAGGCATCAGGGTTTGCAGCAGCACAATACACCCCACAGGGCATGCGGGACGGGAGTGCAGCACAACAATCCATAGAAAGCAATAGGGAGGGGACAGGACCATGCACATGGACAACAGACAACAGAGGGGAAAGAGGCAATGGTAGCTAGCTGACCATAATGGACAGACAGGAGAGAAAGCTGCAGCATAACAGACCATAAAGGGCAGGAGGGACGGATCAGGGGCATTACAATGGAACCGACAAGCCAGGAGGGAGGGAATAGGGGTCTGCACATGGAAACAGAGGGCTGGGGGCAAGGGGGCAGGGCAGGAGCAGCAAGATGACCATGGAGGTCAGGCAGGATGGGCACTAGAAACAAGACACACCATGGAGAGCAACAATGAGACTATGATGGCATACACACAGACCATGGAGGGAAGGTGGGAGGGGGTCAGGGGCAGCTAGCTGACCACACAGGGAAGGTGGGAGGGGCCATGGCAGCACAGAAGACCATGCATGGCAAGCGGGAGGGTTAGTGACAGCACAATGGCTATGATGGGCAAGAAGGAGGGTGCAGGGGCATGCACAAAGGACCATGGAGGATAGAAGGGAGGGTCAGGACCTGGGCACAGACAAGAGAGTTCAGGGGAAGGGACCTCACAACAGACCGCGCGGGGCAGGCAGGAGGAGCAGTTGCAGCACAACCGACCAGGGAGGGCAGAAGGGTGTGGCAGTAAAATGGACCATGGAGGACAGGAGGAAGGAGATAGGGGCATGGCATGTGGACAGGCAGGGTGGAGGTGGCAGGGACAGGTTACAGTCATCTGACAATGCTAGGCAGGTGGGAGGGGAGTGGCAGCTCAACAGAACACTCAGAGTAGATAGGAGTGGCAGGTCCATGGAACATGGTGGGCAAAAAGGATGGAGCAGGGGCATGCACAAAGACATCGGAGGGCAGGGGGAAGGAGAATAGGGGCAGCAAGCTAAGCACAGAGGCTAAGCAGGAGGTCAATGATGGGCCATAGAATTGGGCAATGGAGGGGAGGAGGAGTGGACTGGTACATCATGCTAAATGGAGGGCAGTGGCAGCACGTCAGACCATGCATGGCAGGAGGGAGGAGGCTAGTCCATGGATTCAGACAACAGAGGATAGGGAGGAGGTGGATGGGGCAGCAAGCTAACTGTTCAGAGAAGGTTGGTATTAGAAACGTTATTGTTTTTAAAATGTGTGTCTGTGCGAACTACTTAAAAATATGAAGAAGTATGCAGCATAATCTCATTTTTATTCAGGAAGAAGAGGACGTTTGTGACTGTGACTCCGGGCTCACTTGGCAGAAACACCCCCTGACCCTCCACCCCCCATCGCAAAATGTAATGCCCGTGAAAAGGGTAGGTGGACGCAGTGTTATATAGAACATAGTCCTGAGAGCACGATTGAAAATGAAAACTAGATATAGTATATGGTATAAACTATGCACCAAAAAGTGTGATATAAGATGAACCGGGGCATGAAATATAATATGTAATACATTGTGCACAATGACAGATTCATTGGAGAGCGCGAGATAGCACAGGCACTAGCGCGTGCTATGCGATATACGCCTTGGAGTGTAATATGCACAGGGCAGTGTTGTGTAACCTAACTAGTCTCTAAAGTTGAAATATAAAGTATGTGCTGGGGAGTGTAATGTTGCATATGCACTGTGACAAAGATATGGATCCCAGATTGTAAGATGTATGGCATAGCGATGTGCGTTATAACATAGGCATCGAGGAAGGCACGTTAGATGGGGCAATATAACCCGTGCGAAGGCAAGTGTGGCATGACATATTCACGGGGTGGTGTTACAGTGCACATGGGCTAGAGAGTGTCATAGCATACGCACTAGGTGGTGGAGTACAACACAGAGGTGTGTGGCACTCGGCGGGCAATGGTGGGTGTAACACAGGATTGCGCTCAGCCAGGAGCACGCTGTGACTCTCAAGTGAGGTTCATCTCCTTTCCAGAGAGTAAAATAAAAAGTATTACACATCCGGCGGTGGATGTGTGTTGTATTAACCGTGAGGAGGGTTTCTTGCATAGTTTGGTCAAATTTTTGTCAAATCCCCTTTGAATGGCTTGGTGTGCGTGTGTATTAAATGTGCCCGTCAATAGCTACCCATGTTTGTATAAATAAACAACAAGGGTGTCTACTTGGAGAGTACCCACCGGCAGGGGCGCCGGGATTAGGCACGGTAGGGCGTCAGACACGTCAGAGCTTCACTAGCGGTGTAAATACATTCCACGTGGATTCATTGTATGCATAGTCGCCTTTTAATGAATATCACGCAAATCGTCATGGTGATAGGTACATACGGTTTGTCCAGCATGTCCTAGGTGTTTCTATAAATCTATATATTTTTTAAATAATAAAAAACAAAGGCCGGCCCCGGGGGATGGGGTCCCAGGGGCCATAAGTGGCCTGAGGAGGGGGGCAACGCAGCCCCCCTCATAAAGAATATTTTTTTAAAAAGGCCATGACCCGGGGGTTGGGGTCCCCGGGGCCGATTAAGGCCTTGGGAGGGCCAAATTAATTTTTTTCAACAACAAAAATTAGGGTGCAGGCCCTGGGGGATGGGGTCCCCAGGGCCAATAAATTAGAAAAAGAAGGGGGGCCACACAGCCCTCCTTCTTAAAAAAATAAAATAAATAAAAGACCGGTATCGCGCCGGAGGCCACGCCTCCTCCTTGCAGCACTCTGCAAACACGCCCCCTGGCCAGTTGTAAGTTGGGGAATCAATTCCCCTTCAATACAGAGGGTCCCTGAGGGCCATCTAGCCCAACAGGTATCTCCAGTATGCGCCAGGGAGCTGCGTTGCAGACAGGTGTTCTGAGGCCATGCCCCTTTTTACACCTCTATGCAACGCAGCTCTGTGGCGCTTACTGGAGGTACCTAGTGGGCTAGTTTGACCCTAGGGACCCTTAGGATTCAAGGGGACTTAATCTCTCAATTTAGAACGGCCACAGGGCGCGTTTACACAGTGGTGAAGGGAGGGAACGCGGCCTGAGGTGACGTGTGCAAACACGCCCTATGGCATGTTTTAAGTTGGGGAAATAATTCCCCTTCAATCCTGAGGGCCCCTGGGGGCTAACTAGCCCACCAGGTGCTTCCAGTAAGCGCCACTGAGCTGCTTTGTAGAGAGGTGGTCCAGGCCGTGCCACTTTTTACACCTCTCTGCAACGCAGCTCTGTGGCGCTTACTGGAGAGACCTAGTGGGCTAGTTGGACCCTAGGGACCCTCAGGATTCAAATGAACTTAATCTCCCAACTAAAAACGGCCACAGGGCTTGTTTACACAGTGGTGAAGGGAGGGGACGGGGCCTGAGTTAACGTGTGCATACAAGCCCTGTGGTGCGTTTTAAGTTGAGGAAATAATTCCCCTTCAATCCTGAGGGACCCTGGGGGCCAACTAGCCCACCAGGTGCTTCCAGTAAGCGCCACTGCGCTGCGTTGCAGAGAGGTGGTCTAGGCCATGCCCCTTTTTACATCTCTCTGCAGCGCAGCTCTGTGGCGCTTACTGGAGGTACCTAGTGGTCTCGTTGGACACTAGGGACCCTCAGGATTCAAGGGGACTTAATCTCCCAACTTAAAACGGCCACAGGGCATGTTTACACAGTGGGGAAGGGAGGGGACAGGGCCTGAGGTGACGTGTGCAAACACGCCCTGTGTCGCATTTTAAGAGGTCGTTTTAATCCCCTGCCCTATTATATACTAGGGGCTTACAGAGGAGGTCATGCTAATCACAGGGGGACCCCAACGCATCCCTAGTGTATGTAGGTGTTCTCACTGTATTCTGAGTGTCTTTTAACATAGCACTGGCTCTAGGACTGGTTAGTCAGACTCAGTTACCACCAGTATCTGTCTGAAAAAGTTGAGGGTACAGGATGATTTTGCAACAAGGCTTCTTTCTGCTCTTCTGTTTGTTCTTTCTGAACGTTATCCTTCTTCCTGCACTTTTCTTCGTCTTTGTGGACTTCTGTTGCTTCTTTCTGCATTTCTTTTTTTTCTTTCTGTGCGTTTTTTCTTCTTTCTTCACATGTCCTATCTCTGTAGGCATAGTTAGAAATTAGCATTTAATAAACCTTTGAAATTCACTGAAAAAACCATAGGTTTCAGGCACGTTATAGTTAGGAATTAGCACTTAAAAAACCTTAGAAATTCACTGAAAAAACCATAGGTTTCAGGGGCGTTATAGTTAGCTTGACTTTTCACTCGTACAAAACCATTGAAATTCCCCCGTTATAGTTAGTTCAGCTAACTATAACTTGCGCGCCTGCAATACACTGCTGATGACGTCACATATTACATCACTCATGACATGGTCAGTGACATCACTCATGACATCACTGATGACATCTCAAATGACATCACTGATGACATCATCCTTGTGATAGAGTGGCAGACCTCCTCTCCCCCTAATATAACCTTTGATACACACATTCAAAAATAGAAACTAACATTTTCAAAACAATGGACATACGAATACCAGTTACAACAACCTATTCAGTAATTCTAAGATCCACATACACATCCACTCATTCACCAACAGTCCTATACAGTCACTCATACATGTACTCACTCATCATATGTACTCATACACCTATACATCATGTTACACAACGCCACTCATCCATAGAGTTACTCACACACATAGTCACTCATGCTAATAAAGAATCAAACATCCATTTACTTGCATATACAGTTATACACACACCACCACACTTACTTCAACAGAAGCTTACACATACTTAGTCTTTTAAACAATCACTTATAGAAACACATACTTATTCATACAGGAACTCTTTCAATCTCTCACTCTCACATATACTCACTTATTTACACCAATAGTCACATATACTAGTTTAAAACATATGTAGTTACTCATAAAGACACTATTGAGACAGTCATTCACTCACTAACACTAACACACCCATGCACACACTCATCCACCCATACAGTCCTGCACACATGCTGTCTTCAACACATACAAACAGTGAGTCACTCATTCATGCACCTATGCACTACGTAATACCCCCCACCGAACCATACAGACACTCAGACACTCATACTGATACTCAAAAACCAACTAATAACCTATATAGACACTCATGTAGCTACTCACCAACCCATGCAGCCACTTATACACAAAGTGAGAGACTGATACAGATATTTACATATTTAAACATTACTCACTAAGCCATGTATTCACTAAGATACACTTAATCAGTCAGTTATACAATCAATTTTTCAAAAACAAATCATCCATTTAGACACTTATATACCCATTTATTCTTCCATCGACCTTGAGATATACATATATAAAACATATGTAAATTTTAGAAAAACACACATTCACTGGATGATGTCATTTGAGATGTCATCAGTGATGTCATGAGTGATGTAATATGTGACGTCATCAGCAGTGCATGGTCGTGGGCCAACAAAGGACTCACCCACAGGTCATAATCCAGATGAGCAAGAGATGTGTTGGAAAGGCAGAGATCGATGCCCCATTGAAAGGGGCATAGGCGACGGTAGAACATATGTTGCACGCAGGTGAAATAGGCATAGCGGAAGGTCAGTCTATAACTGATGCGGAGCACAGCCAATGGTATACATCCAAAGACGAGCTGCATCCGTTCACGTTACAGTTGCATCTGACCGGGGTTGGCATGGACCACAGGACGGGCTGCCATTACGTGAGAGGAGCCGGAAAACCAGCAATCTGCAGTACTGGCAAAGGGTTGATGTGAAACCACCAAATGCAGTCGGAAAATATGAGGAGTGACACCCGGTAGTGTTCCATTAATAGTGTGCAACAAAGTGACAAGGTCAGAGCCTACAAGTAGAAAAAATGTGCAAGGTCTTTAGTATCAGACGCTGTTGATATTTGGTGTGTCAGTAGCCCAAAAACAGGTGGGTAAGTCGTGTCTCGGAGACAGTGAATTGCGCTGGGCGGTCAAGGCATCTGGGAATCGAAGGTCTCACGGCCTGATGTGAGAGCGATTACTTGTTGAAACAAAAGCCCATTGAGCCTGCATCACTAATTGAAGTCTGCTTTCTTTGTGGGAATGTGAGGCCACAACTAGCTATCTACAAGCACATATGGGGGAGTAAAGAGAACATTGCTACAGCAAGGAACACGTAGTGCAACTGTTCCTATTTACGGGACGCTTTCCCGTAAAGCGCAGCAGTTGTGGTCATTCAGGATGAGACAACTTCCGTTGAGAAGGAGATTTGGCATGGGTATGTCATCAGTGACTGTTGTTCATGTGGGAACAAATGCAAAAAGACTGGCCGTAACCCCTGAAAAGCCCTGTGTAACTGTACATGAGTTTGTGAATGCGACAATGTCACCTTTGGCCACATGACAGGATGTGTTTTGATGCTGGCTCTTGTGGGATTCATTGACTGGCGCTGTGTGTGTTGTAACAACCTACGTCATATCCATATTGATGTTATTAGGGGGATGGGAGCACACTATGTCACCTCCCAGCACAGTTCACCCCTTGGCATTCTGGTAAATGCAGTTCTCTGTAAACGCTTGCTTGCAATGTAGCTTTCAGTGTTTCACCTGAGTTGGGCAGTGAGTGGTACAGAGACATTAGTGTATTGTGGCAGCTTTCTCAGCAGACACCGATCTCAATGGTATAATTTCATGCAACACTTGTGTCTAGGGATTGACAGCACTACCCTGCATTCAGCCGTGGTGACTCACTTCCACAGAAAAAAGAAGTAAGCAATTCAACTGCAGTGCATTTACCAGGATGCTGAGGGGTAAACTGTGCTGGGAGGTGAAGTCGTGTGCTCCCATCCTGCTTCTGCCCATGTTGATGGTGTTGTCCTGTTTTAACTGTTATGCATCTTGCATCTTGTACAGTGTTGCCAATGGCAGTGCTTTTCCTGTGTCAAATCACTGTCTTTTTCTTGTGTGGTTCCAGGTTCCTCTACTCTCTCAATGGATTGTCACATTCACGTCTCATGATATATTGCAATGTGAGTTAACCTGCTACTTACTATGATAAATATTACTCTTGACACAAAGGCATACGGGTGTGATTTGTGTTTATTTGTAAATGAGTGACAGGTGAGAGTTGAAGTTGAAAGGGATGGTACATGGATGGTTCGGCAGAACACACAATGGTGGGATTCCCTGCTGTTTGGGAGGGAAGCCAGAGGGCCTTGTGGGAGTTGTGATCTTGCTGTCAGGTCCCAACAACCCCTCCCCAGTAAGATGGCTACCTACCTGTTGAGTGAAGCAGAAGAGGGTAATAGTAACTTTGCCTACCAAATAAAAAAATTAATAGCCCTGGCCTATGTACCAACAAGTGAAGTAGCCAACCATTATAACATACTTCTTGAAAGCCCTTTCTATCAAGCAAACAAAACAAAAGTAACTCCTTTCCTAGACTACTTTGAGGACACATCGGTGGGAAGGCTACATAGGTCAGGGCATCGTAGACAACCAAAGTTCCAAATACCCTGGTGGAATGTCTACGATGGCACTCTAGCTCAAATAGCTAAAACTAACAACGCAGTGGAAGGATGGCATAATGCCTTCCAAGCCACAATAGGAAGAGGACAACCAACCATACACAAACTAATAGAAGCTGACAAAAAAGAACAGAGCTATCAAGAGCTAAGGCTAGAGCAATCCCTAACTAAGGGGGTCATTATGATGACGGAAGGCCCACCATCGCCATCGCACGGCTGGCGTTGGCGGTCCTTCCGCCATCGGACCGTGATTTCCCCCCTGCCACATTACGATGGCAGGGGATCCAGACTGCGACCGTGGCGGTGGCGGGTCTTCCGCCATAGTAATCGGCCCCATAATTATTAAAATAAAAAAGAAACAAACAAACCAATGTAACCAAAACTATTTCCCACCCCTAATAATAAAAAATAATAGTTATGTTGCAGTAGACGATCCTGGAAAAATGAAAAAATCCATAGTGGGTAAATCAAAAGACAAATCCATTGGAAAAGAAAGCCCCCAAAAAATGCAAAAATAAAACTGTAGCAACAAGGCTCAAACGACGCAGTCCTCTCAATAACAAAACCCTCAAAAACCCCAAAATTTGTTTAAAAAACCACAAAAATGTAACTTCTGAAAAAAGGCTCCAACGATGCAATCCTCTCAATAACGAAGCCCTCAAAAACCCAAAAAGTAGCTTTAAAAAAAAAACACTCCAACAAACCTGTAAAATAAAAGGAATACATTTTCCTTTAAAAAATAAAATAAACGGGTCATCAGCACCATCCATTCACAAAACGGAAAACCTATAAAGAAAAAAAAAAAGAACAAAATCCCACAATAACATGTACAAACCCATATTAATAGCAACATTAAATACAAGATAACTAAATTAAACAACACATAACTAACACTATAAAACACGCTACTTCTATTCAACACTACGTCAAACACATAAAACAATAAACTACCAAATCAACACCTAACTACACCAAAAACAAACAAATAATGTCCTAACAGATCTAATTACACTACTAATTACACTACTACTACCTTGCCCCTACCCTAAAACTACCCTAAAAGTAAATTAAATTAAACTTAGCGTAACCGATGGAACTTAGCTCTTAACCGCGAGGTTACGACTTCTAAAATGACCTAAAACGAAACAGATAGACAGAAAAGTGAGCATATGGGAAAAAAATTGCCGC
Source organism: Triturus cristatus (assembly GCF_964204655.1). Taxonomy (NCBI): domain Eukaryota; kingdom Metazoa; phylum Chordata; class Amphibia; order Caudata; family Salamandridae; genus Triturus; species Triturus cristatus. The sequence goes on from NC_140585.1 coordinate 1,151,536,015, forward strand.
GTAGTAGAAATGAAAAAAAGACTGACTCCCCATAAACAAGAATGGAGAAATAATTTAAGAATCCCCAAAATTAAATGTATATTTTTATTTAATGTAATTTTTTTTACAAATGCTCAAAAAATATACAAAAATGTTTAAAATATACATTAAAGGGCCGATTCCAATCCTGGAAAAAGACTGTATGAATCGTTGTGCGGAGCGTTTTCTCCGTACGACTCGTACCCGGTAAACTATTCATACAACGTAGGAAGTACGATTCGTACAGAAAGCCTATTTCCGTACGTTTCGTACAAAAGACCGTACGGGTCAAAAAAAACAACGATTCTGAATCGTAACAGCTTGTACGCGACGTCCGGACGTATTCAAGCAGCGGTTTCCGGCCCAGCAAGTACGATTCATCCCTACGTCACTCCATACGGCTCTTTTTTTACGGGAGCCAAACACAGCCGGAAAAGCAGAGTCCTACGCGAACCGCTACGCAATGGAGCCCCGGTACGCGATGTACACGCCATGAACTCCATCGTACGTGTCATCCTGGTCCTCCTAGACTACGACCTGGTACCGGACAACATCCAGGGGCCAGGGTGGGAGTGAGGGGCAGGAAACATACCCCATACCCAAATCCAAACCTATAACCAGGGTCTGGTCCCTTGGGGTGGTGTGGCCAGCAACCCCTGCGTACCGCAACTACGGAAGTGGACGTGTACGGTGCGTTTCACACGTACCCGTACGGCACCAGTAGAACAGTGATACGGACCGTACGCACACAATGAATGCGTGGGTACGGTGTGTTTCACCTGTACCCGTACGGCACCAGTAGAATAGTGATATGGACTGTACACACGCAATGAATACGTGGGTACGGTGCGTTTCACACGTACCCCTACGGACACCAGTCCAATAGTGATACGATGCGTACACAGGCAATGAATGCGGGGGTACGGTGCGTTTCACCCGTACCCCTACGGCACCGGTACATTTGGGATACAAGGCGTACACACGCCACGAATGTGGGGTTACGGTCTGGCCCTGCATGTTACCTTCATATTGGTGTGTGTGTAGGTTCAGGCCAGCAGTGTACTGCTCTAAGGGGGTGGGTGGGTGGGTGCAGAGGATTCCCAGCAGTGGCCAGCCATATGGGGGTGGCTGCAGATCAATACCAGCAATGTCCAGACATGTAGGGGTGGCTGTAGAGGACTCCCAGCAGTGGTCAGCCATATAGGGGTGTCTGTAGATGAATACCTGCAGTGTCCAGCCATATGGGGGTGGCTGCAGATGAATACCAGCAGTGGACAAACATATAGGGGTGGGTGCAGATGAATACCAGCAGTGTCCAGCCATATGGGGGTGGGTGCAGAGGACTCCCAGCAGTGGACAGAGACATGGGGGGGTTACAGAGGACTCCCAGCAGTGGACAGAGACATGGGGGTGGGTGCAGAGGACTCCCAGCAGTGGTCAGCCATATAGGGGTGGCTGTAGATGAATACCTGCAGTGTCCAGCCATATGGGGGTGGCTGCAGATGAATACCAGCAGTGGACAAACATATAGGGGTGGGTGCAGGTGAATACCAGCAGTGTCCAGACATATGGGGGTGGGTGCAGAGGACTCCCAGCAGTGGACAGCGACATGGGGGTGGGTGCAGAGGACTCCCAGCAGTGGACAGAGACATGGGGGTGGGTGCATATGACTACCAGCAGTGGCCTGCAATATGAGGGGTGGGCTCAGAGGACTCCCAACAGTGGACAGAGACATGGGGGTGGGTGCATATGACTACCAGCAGTGGCCTGCAATATGAGGGCTGGGTGCAGAGGACTCCCAGCAGTGGACAGAGACATGGGGGTGGGTGCAGAGGACTCCCAGCAGTGGACAGAGACATGGTGGTGGGTGCATATGACTACCAGCAGTGGCCTGCAATATGAGGGGTGGGTGCAGAGGACTCCCTGCAGTGGACAGAGACATGGGGGTGGGTGCAGAGGACTCCCAGCAGTGGACAGAGACATGGGGGTGGGTGCAGAGGACTCCCAGCAGTGGACAGAGACATGGGGGTGGGTGCATATGACTACCAGCAGTGGCCTGCAATATGAGGGGTGGGTGCAGAGGACTCCCAGCAGTGGACAGAGACATGGGGGTGGGTGCAGAGGAGTCCCAGCAGTGGACAGAGACATGGGGGTGGGTGCAGAGGACTCCCAGCAGTGAACAAAGACATTGGGGCGGACGCATATGACTACCAGCAGTGGCCTGCAATATGAGGGGTGGGTGCAGAGGACTCCCAGCAGTGGGCAGAGACATGGGGGTGGGTGCAGAGGACTCCCAGCAGTGGACAGAGACATGGGGGTGGGTGCAGAGGACTCCCAGCAGTGGACAGAGATATAGGGGGTGTACATCATTATCAGATGACCACACCTACATGGTGGTATGTACGCATCCCTAACTTTGGGCTATGATGACAGTGCTATAACAACACATCACTGACAGCAGTGTCCCACTCCCAGGAGGATGGATGTCTTTCACCCACTGCATGACACACCACATGTGGGCGTGAGGACAAATAACACATGCATACCCATCCATGGCGGATGCAGCACAATACACAACCTGATATCATGCCACAAGACTGTATAGTCATGTAACTGCCTACAAAACTAAGATAGCCAAAGGGAACACACACTGCCACGCACATCCCAGGACTGATAGGAATATCCAGGTGCTGGTTCAGCCACCAAGATGTTGTTTCTCATGGAAGGAATAGGGTGGAAGTCCCCTAGATACAATGCCCACAATTGTGAGTCAGGTGCCCAAATACCCTGCATAACAAGTACCATGTGTGTGGTATGCTGTGATTACACACATGCATAGTGCTGAAAAGGGTGAATTTGTCCCTGAAGGCATTTCGACATACTCAAAACACAAGTACAGTGACTAGCAAGGATGGCACAGACGATTCAGCAGGAGACATCGGTGAGCAGGGATGGCCATTGTTGAAGGGATCCGTCACCAACAAAGGAAATGTTGACACAGGTCAGCACAACAATAGTGCAACTGTTTGCAGGGAAGATGTCAGGTGCCACAGAGGAAGGAACACTGCTTGGGACAATGTCTCAAAACAAAATGAACACACACTACCAATGATTCTTTGCAGAGACATTGTGATGGCACACAGATACCATGGTCCACCTCATGACCATCATACAAAAACATTTCTCAGAACCCTAACACATTACCAGAACACCAACTCCGGGAGCCTCATCACCAACATCAAGTACTTGAAATGCAATAGTGTTGAAAGTAAAAATAAAGGCTTTATTCAGCACAAAAAAAATATAAACAAATAGAATATTTACAGAGGCCAATGGCCAGTCCATACGTAAAGTCCAAGGGGGGACATAGGGGACCGCGTCTACCCCAGCTTGCCTGCACAAATGAACCTCCAGGTTCGTCGGACGGGGGTGGGGCATCATCTGTGGCAGCACCAGGCACCGCAGGGACAGGAGGGGGAAGGGTAGGTGTGGTGGGTGCAGGGGTGGACGTCTCCACTACAGGGGGTGGGGCAGCGCCGAAGGTGGAGGTGAGTTTGGCGCTGCACACCGCTGCCAGATGGTCCATCCGAACCCCTGCACCGGAGGATTCCCCAGGGTCAAGGGAGGGTGTGGTGGGCGAGGGATGGGGTGCAGCGCTCCTGGGGGAGGGCGTTGATGTGGTGGGGGACTCAACTCCCGTGCCCGGGGACTTCCTCACCCGCTTGTGGGGTGGTGGCTCAGCGGGGACGAGGTCCAGCCCACCCAGAAAGAGCTGCTTGGGTGAGCGTTTGGCAGGGGAGCCAAGGGGAGTGGTTTTGGAGGGACAGGGTTGTGAGGACTGCGGACTGCGACTGTGGCTGCGTGTATGTCGTCTGTCCCCAGACCCTGTGGGTGTGCCTACATCCCCCTGAGTGTGCGTGCCAGGAGGTGTGCGCTTTGCCTTACTGGGGTGTGCCGCCTGTGTCTGGTGGGGTGCGTGATCGTGACTATCTGGGTGTGCGTTGGACAGGTATGGGAGAGGGAAGTGTGGATGGGTCCGGGATAGGGGGAGGACGGAGCGCTGCAGGAGAGTAACTGCTGCCGTCAGGGAAGAGTCCATGGACTGCAAAATCTTCCGTTGGTCACACATCGTTGCTGACATGCCCTCCATGAACGACACCATCTGTGTGAGCAGTTTAGTGTGGCCATGGAGGACAGTCAGCACCGATGCCTGTCCAACCTGCAACTGCCGCAGTATGTCCACAGACTCTTCACTGAGGGCAGCAGGGGTGACAGGGGCAGGGGGTGCGGTGCCTGGGCCGAAGGAGACATGGTGGGCCTCTGCACGGACAGAAGGGATGGGAGCAACTGGGAGGGCGGAGATGGTAACGGAGGAGGTGGGGACAGATGTGGGGATGCTGCCAGGTGGTGTAGCAGCCTCCGGCTCCTCCAGGAAGTCAGCGTCGGACCCGTCGGCATCATAGGTGGTATCGCCTCCAGACAGGTCCTCGGACTGACTCCCCTCGCCCTCCGTGCCACTGGCTCCCTCGGACTCGCCAGCAATGGTGGCACTGTCGCTGGGTCCCTCCTCCAGGTCCGTGCAGGTGTCTCCTTCTGTTGCGGATGATGATGCTGTGGGCAAGGAGAAGAAACAGAAATGGATCAGTCACCTGTATACATCTGACACATGAGCACAAAAACAATAGGTCACAGTGCATATCAGGCAATGCATCATGAGTAACAGCTAGATTACTCCGCACATATGTAAGCCCTGTACTGCCCAGTTAGTAGACCCACTATGCCACTTGGACACAAGGAAAAAAATAACACACCAGGCCACAACTTGAATGAGAAATACACTGAGAAGCTAGTGTCTGTGAACAGGTGAGCACAGCAATACAATGAAGTCATGCCACCTCTTGTTTACCCTGAAAGAAACAGTAGTGTTGCACCCAAGGTAAACTAACACACCTCACTACTCAAGGTGTCACCACACTCAGGGACCTGTAAGTACTTTGGAACACAAAACGAACATTTTTTGTTACCTTGGGACTCACAACACTTTACACAATCAACATGTATTGAATGTGGCAATTCGCCATTTCGTGAAAAGAACACTCATGTGCCTGCATGAAAGATGTCTCCCAAGGAAGTGCACACAAAACTACATTTACACTGTCATTGAAGAAGCTGGCACCTTTTTCAAAGAAGCCACTGTTAGAAATAAATGGTGTTGCAGAAAGTACATATACATGAGCCCACGGAGGTCTTGATGTCTTGACACACGTTAGTTTGTATCACCAACAACAAAGGAGTTTCACAAAATCAAGTCCACTGTGGGAACATGTATACGGAGAATCCGCAACACCATTTAATTCTAAAAGTGGCTTCTTTGAAAAGGTGCCAGCGTGTTCCATGAAAGTGGAAATGCCGTTTGGTGTGCACTTCCTTGGGAGACATCTTTCATGCAGGCACATTAGTGTTCTTAACACAAATCATCAAATGACCACATTTAAAACATGAAGAACTGTCGACAAGTGCTGTGAGTGCCAAGGTACTAACATTTTTGACTAACAACTTGAATTATGTCAGTTGTCACATGGCCATCCGTTACCTGATGACACAGTAGGCTACACATATGACCCACTGTCTGTCATGTAGAGTGGCACACATGTCCAAACCCAGGACAATGCATAAGCTAATGGGCCTGCAATTGTGTTGTAAAAAAACATAGCTGTACTGTGGAGACACCCTCATGGCAAGCCAGAATGTCCACACAGATGTCAGCACACAAAGACCAAACTGCGTTGCATCTGAACCACACACATGTGCCAAAAATGTATGAGCAGTAATCATGTTTTTTTTAAATGACACAGGCTGCAAAGCACGAACATTAAGCACTGGCCACCATCACAGGGGCACTGCACGGTGATTCTTTGTACAGCCAATTCTCACACACAGGTCAGACCTGGCAAGGAGAAATCAGGGGTGCCCATGTAGGCCTCTCTCGCACAACCCCCCCATACCTGAGTCAATGTGATTGATATAGATCAAGAAGTGACACCTCTTAATCAGGGTTTCCAAAACTGTGCAGCAACAATTGCTAAATTGACACAACATCACCTCGTGGGGCTGGCAACACATATTTGTGACAAACAACCATCAACAGATTGTTGTGACTAGCCACACAGGCACTGCCCAGTGTGAGTATGCACAAGCCAAATGGTGTATCCCTGTCCAGTGGACACATGTAGCACACATTGGAAAAATACAAACTAGGCCAGGGAACAATGCCACAGAGGCAGACCTATGCTGAACCCACAGAGAATGTGCACAGTGTTGGATGACACACATGATTAGGAGGCCAGGGTGTCTCAGGGGATTGTAGTGAGCAAACTGCTCCGTGTTCCTGGAATGAGCTGACTGTACCATGAGCAATCAACATGGCACTATGCATATCTCCCACTCATGCACATCATGTCTGAGGCCACAACATTGGTCATGCATGGTGCAAGGGTGTTCAGTTGAAACCTCACACTCCTATGTTGAGACTCATCATCAGTGCCAACAAATATGGACCCCCAACATAGTGAACAGGTCATGGCACAGGCAAGGTACCAACACATGTCACAGACCACCCTCCCACATGATGCGGAAAGCAATGTGCACTTTGATTTCCTGGCACCCTAGATGACCATGTGCAAATGTGACTACACACAGACCAGGGGACACATGTCAAGGAGGGGAAGGGATGAAAAAGAGCACCAGGTGACATTGGGGAACAGAAAATGCACTGCACATATAAACTCTGGGAGTGTATCCAGGCTACAGAGCACTTCCAAAAGCTGGTGACACATAACACAACAAACTGCCATGTATCTACCCCCTCCTTGCTGCAGTCTCTCCTGTAACTGCCTATCAAGGTCAGGGAAGACCACTGCCAGGACACGGGTCATGTGGGAGGTCAGGCGTCGGCGCCCGCCGTGGGGGCGAGGGGGGGCGAGCCCCAGCTGGACCCGGGCAATCCGCCGGGTCCAGCACCCGATGTCCTGCCAAGGTTTTTGGACCTGTGGGAGGCGCCGACTCCAATCCCCCGCCGATCTCACGGCCCTGACAATGTCCTGCCAGATCACCATCTTCTCGTAGGCAGTTACCTGTCAGGATGACAAAGTGAGACAACATCACTACACCTGCTCCATGTCCCAGAGACACACATTTGAACATCTTTGATATGTTGAACAGGGCATAGGATGCTGACAGGAATTGCATCATTCTCAATGAGAAATTGGCCTGTATGCAAGCCCAAATGCACTACATGACATTGAAAGTTAACAGGTGGCATAAGGGGTGCAACACACTCACTGATCATGGCACACACTGTGCAGCACATGCAACAGCAGGCTGATGGGCAGCAGGTGCCAAGCAGTCACATGTCCCACTCCACTGATGAACCCTCAGCAGACTAGACAGACACACCCAGGCACAGATCACTCGCCTGTCAGTGACAACAGCGGATACAACCCTCACTCTGCACATGTGCCACTTGCCTGTGGGGTGTCACAGGTGTCGTGCTAGCTCTGCAAGTTAGACACACAGCACGGCTTACTTGTCACATCAGATGGGTAGAGCTGTTGCCTGCTCCATGCAGCTGTGGTGCAACACTTCACATAAACACTCACCCACATGACAAGGAACATTCACACACATCAATGTCCATGAGGTCGTACACATCATTTGGACACTCTCACCACAGGTCCACTCAACTCATACACATCTGTGGGTACAGCCACCTGTCACACCGGGGGGACCACTGAATCACCTCAGGACAATAGGGAAAAAAGCCACCAAGGATTTGCCAGGCTGAATGTGTCATGCACTATGCAGTGAATGTCACAGTAAGCACAATGCAAGTGAGGAGTGCACACAGGAACTACCTCATGCTCTGCATGAGAGACATAAGCATGTCCCCCCCCTGGGACCCACTCTAAACAACATTGCATGTCTGTCACACCTGGACGCAATGTCAGAAGTCACACAACAGGTGCATAGGCAAAGGTTGTCAGCACTCACCTGCTCCCCTGGTCTCCCATACAGCTTGGGGTACTGTGGGAGGAGGCAGTCCAGCAACGCCTCATTCTCCTCTAGGGTGAATGGCTGGGCCCTCTCCACAGTACGCGACATGGTCCAGAGGAAGCAGAGACAGCAGCAGTGTGGTCGACTGGAAAGTTGTGCAGACAAGTGCCCTCTCATGGTTTCTGGCTGCCTTATATCTGTCTTGCTGAGGGGCATTCATTTAGAGGAGTACATAGTGATTGGTCAGACTCATTCGCATCATACGTTTACTCCAATCCCTTTAAACATAAACCAATGACACGCATTCGCATCGTTCAAATTTTGAGCATCATGTCAAGTCAACAACCACTTTGCAACATTGTATTTTTTGGCCAACTGACTGTTCCAGGACACCTGATGGAAACATTGCAAATTAAAACTCTGTATCCATGACAACCAGCATGCATTTTGGGCCTAATACTTGTCCCCTATGTAATTTTGAAATCCACACACATGTACGGTGTGTTTCACACGTACCGTATGGCACCAGTAGAATAGTGATACGGACCGTACACACGCAATGAATGCGGGGGTACGGTGCTTTTCACATTTACCCCTACGGACACCAGTAGAATAGTGATACGGACCGTACACGTGCAATGAATGCGGGGGTCGTACCCGTACGGCACCAGTAGAATAGTGATACGGACCGTACACATGCAATGAATGCGTGGGTATGGTGCGTTTCACACGTACCCCTACGGACACTAGTACAATAGTGATACGATGCGTACACACGCAATGAATGCGTGGGTACGGTGCGTTTCACACGTTCCCGTACGGCACCAGTAGAATAGTGATACGGAACGTACACACGCAATGAATGCGTGGGTACGGTGCGTTTCACACGTACCCCTACGGACACCAATACAATAGTGATACGATGCGTACACACGCAATGAATGCATGGGTACGGTGCGTTTCACACGTACCCGTACGGCACCAGTAGAATAGTGATACGGACCGTATACAAGCAATGAATGCGTGGGTACGGTACGTTTCACACGTACCCCTACGGACACCAGTAGAATAGTGATACGGACCGTACACACGCAATGAATGCGTGGGTACGGTGCGTTTCACACGTACCCCTACGGACACCAGTACAATAGTGATACGAGGCGCACACACGCCAGGAATGGAGGGCTACGAGTCGCACAAGGATGTCCATCAAGTACTTGTCATTGCATACTTTCATGTGCAGGCCCTAGGTGTGTCAGCCAGTGATATTGCACAGGTCATCTCATCTAGTTGCACAATTGCTGTGTGATGACCTGTGTACACATGTCATGTGTGATGGGGCACTATGTGGCACACATCACCTTGACACTTGCCACATGTGTGTCTGTAGTCCAACTGTGTCATGCACAGCAACAGTGGGATGGCACAGTCATCACCACCCGCACATGTCTCCTGATGCCAGGGACAGGGACACTCTATCAACTGACATGTCACGATCAGCGTGCCCCTATGTGACTATGTCAGGTGTCTATCATGTGTTCCCATGAGCTTGCTGTTAGTGTTCCGTCAACAGCATCTGCTGTTGGTGCATCCAACATGGGTCTGTGTGGAGATGGCCATGGCACACATCTATGCACATCATGCCACATGTGGATTGCCATGGCTGTAGGGTCTGTGTGCATTGGACATCATATTTTCCCAGGCATACATGTCTGCGTCGTCTCAATGGCTGTGTTTATTTGTTGTCACGTGTACCCCTTCATCGCAATGTGTTTCATATGTACATTTGACATTCCATGTGACCTGTGCGTGTGCCTTGCAGTCAACTGTCTGGATGAGATGACATCCTTCCAATGCAGCTATGTGGATGTGTGTCACTCCGGTGATATCTGTGGCTGTTCACTCAGACTTGCCCCCAGCTCATTTCAGGGTATGTCATGTAGACTTGACAATCAACAGGTGTATCTGGCTTTTCGTAGGAGTGCCAGCAAGCTGGCATATGTGTCCTGGATGTATTGCACACACCAGACTCCATAGTTACCTGATGTTTAGTAACAGTTTAGCATGTGCTATGTTCATTGACATTGATGTTGGCAGACTCTCAATCTTCATTATTCCTAACAATGTCTTGCAGGGCACCGCCTGTCCCAAGACCAATGCCAGACTTGGCTGCCATGAGGGAACGTGCCTGCATCCGACGTTACAGATTCACTCGACAGTTGATTGAGGACTTGACCGACAAGCTGGCACCACACCTCCAACCGCGACACAGGTATCCTACTGCGCTGACCCCCAAGATGAAGGTGATGGCAGCCCTACATTTTTTTGCCACAGGCATGTTTCAATTGACCATAGCTGATGTTGGTGGGATGTCACAGACAGTGTTCAGCCGTGTCCTGCGTGATGTTTTGGCAGCCATGTTGGAGCACCTTGATGAATTCATCAAATTTCCTACTCCTGAGGAGTTGACAGATGTCATGGGGGATTTCTATGCCCTGGGAGGGGTGCCCCATGTCATTGGGTCCAGTGATGGGACACATGTGGCTTTGGTACCACCACAGGCACAGGAGCAAGCCTATCGCAACTGTAAACCTTACCACTCAATAAATGCCCTTATGGTGTGTCTTGCTAACATACTGATTTCCCATGTCTGTGCACGTTTTCCAGGATCAGCACACGATGCCTACATCATGAGGTGTAGCAGGGTGCCACAAATGATGCTGCGGCTGCACAACGAACGAGCATGTCTTGTTGCGGTATCTTTGGCTCTTACGGCATCTCCTGGCCCACTTATTTACATGATGTTTCCATGTAGGGGACTCTGGATATCCCAACATGCCATGGCTGACACCACTCCGCAACCCAAGAACAGCTGCAGATCACCGGTACAACAATGCACACGGGCAGACCAGGCGAGTGATTGAGAGGACGTTTGGCCTCCTGAAGAGCCGATTCCGGTGCCTTGACAAGACAAGCGGGTCCCTCCCAAATGCACCGGAGAAGGTCTGCAAAATCTTCATTGTGTGCTGCATGCTGCACAACATGGCCGTTAAGAAGGCAGTGCCACTCATCCTTGATCCTGATGAGCAGCAACACCCACCCATGGAGGATCCAGGGCTTGGTCACGAGGCAAGTGATGAGGAGGAGGAGGATGATATCCGGAGTCAGCTCATACGCAACTTCTTCTCATAATGGTGAGTCACTGGGTATGAGTGTGCAAGCTTGTAGCATTGAGTGGCATGTGTTGCAATGTGTGTGTCCAGCTGACTGTATGCAAAGTGACTTTGATGTGTGTACTGATGTGTCACTCGAGTGATGATGTCATGCCACACAGTTATGCGGAGAGACTTTCTTTGAAATTTGCATGTGTCCATTATTGTTCATGTTTCGTAACTGACCATGTGTGCGGCGAGATTTGTTTTAGGTGACTTCTTGTGTGTCTGTCATTCCCAGGTTTTTGCGCCTGTTGTCTGCTCGTGTCATCTTTGTCCTCCTGCTATTCCTCATGAGGATTGCAACGTGTGCTGAATCAGCGTTTCATGCACGGACATGTGGAAATGTCAGTTTGGGTAAGGATTGCAGCAAGGCTTTTTGGTGGTGGTACGGGTTGGGACTGCTTCTGTGCATGTTGTGGTACCATGCATACATGTCTTCTCACCATGGAGCATATAACATGTAGCATCACTCCCATGACATGATAGTCACCCTTCTTGACAGTCATCTGTAGTGGAGTGTGGAGTCTGATGAAGGCATCAATGTGCGTAAACCTTGCCTCTGAAACATTGCAGATGCTACGGGTGGACATAGTGTGGGATATCACAACAACAGGCTCTATGGTGAATTGCAGCCTCTCCGTGTGCAGCAGGATGTGTTTGGCTCATCCCCTTAACTTGTGTGCCAGTTCATTGGGATTTACAATATCCGTGTTGTGAAGGGGGGGTCCAGCGTATGTCCCACATGTTCTGTCAACTGACCTGTGAGTCTGTTCGTATGGATGCATTTCCCTTTGTGTGAGTTTGTGCAATAAAGGTGTTCAGCACAATCCAAAGTGCCTCATCTCTGTCACTGCAGATCTCTTGCCAGTTTGCATGTGTCATCTATGGCATAATTGTCAAAGATTGAGCATATGAGTGTATGTGTACTTCGGCAACATGCATGCAGTTCTTCATGGCTAATAATCTCTACTGTACATGAAGTACCTGGTTGTGTATGTATTTGTGCAGGTTGCTCCCCACAACGGGACGTCAACGCCTGCTGACGGTGTGTCTCCTGTGCGCAGCTCCGCATTTTGTTGCCTGATCCTGTGGCCGTCATTTTTGTTGATTCTTCATACATTTTCTTGGAGTGACCCATGAGTAACCTGACACTCCTTCCTTTACATACACCTGTTGCACTGTGCCTTTCTGACCTCCTTGTCTTTGTGTGCTACTTTTTGCCTAGTTTCTCACGTCTTCCGCCTGCTGCAGCCTCACCTGCGGCACCGCTCCACCGAATGCCCTGATTCTGCAACCCACACGCCTCCAAAATGCTCCTCCCTTCCTCCCTCCACCCATTCCTAATGCAGCCAGCAGCTTGTCTGGGCCACTGTTGCGCCGACGCCGTGCCAAAGGCAGGACCGTCTGCGCCTGCAACGTGCACAGTGCACGACCCTCTGGTCCTTGCATGACCCACGTCACACAACAGGCTCATGCTGCAGCCACCCTCCAAGCAATGTCCACCAGACAAGCAACCGCCTGCTATCAGGCAACCCCTAAGCGCACACACAACACCTTTGCATGCTGAGTGTGCAACTCCAACTGCCTACACAGCGCTGCCCGGCCTACCAGACCCTGTCAGAACAACCAGGTCATGTGCCTCCTACTCCACACCCGCTCCGTCCACCAGCACGCCATTGGACACTGTTACCTCCTCAACACAACAGCCCCACACATCACCTTCATGACAGTAATCTGGATAAAAGCATCCTCAGCACACAACTTCTTCATTGCCATCTCTGACGGATACAAGATCACCCGCAGGGATGGCACCAACAATCCCGGCGGATGACTTGCAATTTATTCACAAGTACACCCTCAGAGTCACAAATCCGGTTTCGCACCAACCCCCTGGCAACTCTCAGAGTAACACTCATCTACAGATCTCCAGGCCGACATCCACAAATCCGCAAAGCCATCAACCCGTACATCTGCACGAACGCCCTCACCTCCACAGGCTACATGTGGCTGGGGGCTAGTAACTTCTTGCTGGAGGAGAACCACACTACCATCCATCATTGGTCCATCAACATTTGCATCCACATCTCCGACAAGCAACACACTGCCCCACACCCCGCTACCGATCCCCCAAAGATGCTTGATGTAAGTCACCACAGACAAGCTGTGTGGGACACTCGAACCAACACCCCTGCCACACCCTGCAACCTCACACACTGGATCAGCAACTGATCCAACAATCTTGCCACATTGACGGACTTTCCTGTGAAGCACAACAACAGTTAAGCCACCTGGGACAAGGCAGACCTACTGGACTCATACAGATCTAGCCAGACTCTTGTGCAAACCTTGCAACACAAAGAACCATCAGTTACCTTACAGCCCTGGAAAACGCCACACACAGCCATCACCATATCATCAGCAAGGACAAGTGGAGATCCTTCAGATTGGGCCGAGGCACCAAAACACACGACATGAAGGAGCTCATCAGCATTGTGAGTGGACTGACAGCAGCTCTCCATCCAAAAGACACCCCACCCTTGCAAGGCAGATCAAATCCCTTGCAACTTTCTACCACTGCAAGCTCATGGACATACACGACAGCCTTGGCACACAGAGGCAGACAGCACTATTATCCGCGGGACAAACCCCCCTCAGGTTCTGGACTCCCGTCAGCAGCAAATACACCACCTGGCTCATGTGCACCATCCACTCTGGCTCTCCATCAGACCCCTTCCCACACAACATCTCAACCACATCATTCCCCATCCTTGAAGCCCATGTCCAGCACGTCATGAATATCTCCTTTGAGTTTGCCACATTCCATGGGAGCTGGAGGCATGCAGAGACCCTGCCCTTCTTAACCAATGGACGGCAGCACCGCAGGAACTCCTGGAACATCACCCTGCTTCCCCACCCAGCAAATGTCATCAGGAAGACACTCAACGAGCAACTGACAAACTTCCTCCACGCAAACAGCTCCAGGCAACCGGCACCAGGCCATCTTCCACAGTAATCACACCACTGCAACCGTCATAATTGCCACCACCAACGACAACTTTGCCCTGCTCAACAATGATGAGACCACCCCCCTTGACCTCTCAACGGCATTCTACACCATGTGCTACCACACTGTCAGCTCACACATCTCAAACACTGGTATCCATAGGAGGGCCCAGGATTAAATCAACAAGTAGCTCACCAGCAAGGCCCAGGGAGTCGGCCTCCACCCTTCCGCATGTGGTACACTGGGGTCATCTGGCCCATGCCCCAGGGCTCATCTCTCAGCGTGACGATCTTCAATGTCTCCATGACCCCCCTTTCCACCATCACATGCGCACACGTCCTCATCATCATCTCGTATGCCATTGACACCCAGCTGCTCCTCACCCTCACCAAAGACCCAGCCATTGCCAGATCCAACCTTCAAGAAGGCATGAGATCCGTTGACGAATGGCTGAACATCAGCCACCTGAGGCTGGACTTGGACAGGACTGAGGTCATCATCTGAGGATTGTCCCCTTAAGGCTGGGTCAACTCTTTGTGTCCCACCGTGTGGTACTTTAAAATTTGGGACCGCGTAGGAGGCAGGGCCCTACCCCTGTCTATTCCGGTATTAGCAAACCGCGAATGGCCAATGCGGTATGTACAAGTGCTTTGCATAACATTTCTTTGATAAACGCACTTGGTATACAATATTTTACATTGACTCCGTGGGTTCCATTTTACAGTAGTAGCCATCTTGTGATTGCCCTCACATAGGCTGCACGAAGGCCATGCTTAGGCCTAAAGGACACGTACACCTTCTGTGACTTCTCGGTGACCTGTGCAAACTGACTCCACTGCCCGAGGTCAGCCCTGTCCGGCCGGTTCCTTTTACTGCGGCCAAATGGGATTAGCATCAGGGCCCGAGGCATCATAAATTCCTTCTTCCCACATGAACCCTGACTAATCTCTTTCACATCTGACTCTGTTTCCTACTTTATGGCTTGTTTTACGAGCAGGAGGTGCCCGTTTATTGGGGTCTGCTGATATCTGATGAGGGTTCTGAGCCTTGCTGGGTTAAAAGATTGTGGGCTGAACGAACTGGAATGTGGGATTGTCATCATGACTCTGCCTTTTCTTTGAAGCCAAAATATGTGAATGACCACTTGTGAAACAGGGTCGGTGTTGCCCAAAGCGTAATATTCTGTATAAAAGAGAAGACTGGTTTTTGTTCTGCAGACTGCCTCATTCAGTTGCTAAGGCTTCTGTGCGACGTAGTCTCACTCATTTGAGTTTAATAAAGATGTCTTTTCATATTTCAGCTTCTTCGCCAAGTTCTTTGTTATATTACCATGAGAGTGGAATTTTATAATACTACAGCAACAAGGAAAACGAAGTCATAGGGTGCTACCCCTGGCACCGCTGGGGTCCTAAAATCCCCAGTACTTCAGTTGGCGCCCAACAGCGCGGCATCAATACAAGTGACTATCTGGAGGAGCGATCTTGTCAGAGGACAGAAATCTACTGGGGAGAACAGGACAGAAATCCACTAATCAGGTACTCTGAGCACCGAGGTTCTGGGGGATTCTTTGTCTCTGCAGCCCAGTATATCTCTGATCTTTCTGACTTTGACTCTCCAAAAGATGTCACTCCCGATTAGAACCCTTTTTGGCGTGAGTATTATAAAAGACGTTTGGTTATGTAGAACTTGACAGTTAGAATTTGGATATTAGTAAAAGTAAGAGTTAAGTATAAGTGGGTCGCTCCCACTCCTTTGGTTCTTTGTCTTTGATTTGGTTATCGCAATTACCAAAGCCGAGGGGTTGGTTTCTTGGTTTTTGATTTGGTCATTGCAATTACCATAGCCAAGGGTCTCGTATATTTGCGAGTGTATTGATAGAGATAACCCCTTGAAGTTTGAAGTTAGATTAGTGAGCTATAAGAAGCCTGATCTTAGCAAGTTGGAAATGTAGCTTTGGAACTGTGAAATTTGTGTTGGCCAACTTTTGGTTTGTATAGGTTTTGATATGCGAATTGCAATTTGTGTAGGCAGGTAATGAGGAGATATTTCTCCATTTGGTCTAGTTGAACGGTGCACGTACGAAAAATACCTTAAGCACCATTTTGATTATAATACTTGCGTTTTCCGCAGTATTTTTGACATGCCTGTTTGTAAGCTCACATGGAAAAATGTGTTGCTTTTTTGGATTTGAAAACATATTTCTTCCTTGGTGATTTTGTACCCCCAGGGAATTAAAATATGACATAATACAAAACAAGGATCCTTCGTTCTGCGCAGTTTTATGACTAAAGATATGCAGAACGATTTTGTGTGGTGTTCTGCTAGGCAAAGCTAGTGAATTGAGCGCATTCACTACTTCTTGGACATACATCTGTCTGTTGGGCTGTTTATGCAGCCTTTTGGAATACTATTGAGAAGCGTTTCTTGTAAATATGACTTACAACTAGTATTTGCAAATGGTTTGGTTCAAGTATAGTCTGTGAGCTGTTCTTTCTTTCTGTCATGCGTATTGATTTGTAAGTCAACTGTGTGTTTAAATGTCTATGTGGTTTTCTCATTAGTGCAACTTCTGTAAGTAAATTGCGACGGCGCTATTTATGAAAAATGGCTAAAGCGCGCTGTATTGTCTGTTTGACCCCCTTTCTGTTTATGTCTGAAATGAGCTCAATGTGTGTTTGTGGATCTTCTGATGTTTTCAGTCTGTTAAGTAAATTGTTGGTTAATTAATATCAAGTAGAAACTTAGAAAAGAAATCCATAAATGAACCATGTGATGTGCTAAAATAGCTATATGGTGCTCTTTAATTTATAGAATGAGCAATTATGCACATATACAAAACTGCCGTTAAACGCTTAAAGGATAAAATTAGAAACACATTCAATAGATATAAATAAGGCCCCAAAAACGAAATTATCTATTTTTGCAAAAGTAAATACATTTACAGCATTTTCCTTAGATGCATTGTATTAGATGTTCACAGGCAAACTTTTCAGCTGCAGTATATTTGATAGAACTGTTCATTCAGCCAGCACCTTCCCAGTTGAACACGGGTGGAATTTTGCATAACCATCCCTTTAAATGAAAGTGGCGCAAAAATGTGACGCGTTTCAAGTTGGGCTTTTGCGCTTAGGCTTGTGAGTTAATGTGTCCAAAATGATAGGCAAGAGATGCAGCTTGCTTTTATATGTGGAATTATCACAAAAACGAATAATTGGTTGTTTTTTTAAAGAAAATTATTTAACACGGAAAAATTATTTTTAAAAAAAATAGGTGCTTTTCAAAATCGTTTTTTGATATTTATAAAGCTTAATACTCATACTATGACCTCCTAGCATTAAAATTTGATTTAAGTTGTGTTGCATCACTAAAATGACAAGCATTCGCGTGTACAATTTTCCCTTGGCGCAGGCGCAAACAAGCTCATTTTTATAAAGAGTAAGTTATTATTTCCAATGCCTGACTCATGGGTTATGTAATAGACATTCTGGTAATGCATATTATGCAAGAAAATTGTAGGATATTCATTTTTTAATGCCTAAAATATCAAAGTCGAATTTGGGTAAAAACACTGTTTAAACTGCATTTTCTTTCATTCAGAGTACTTTTTAAAGTGTCTCAGGCTTCAGTAAATACATACATTTAGGTTTGATATATATTTACAGGTTGTGCCTTCTTATGATTCAATGAGTCAATGTGCCAGTACAAAGGCTTGTTTTAATATCAGGGTTGAAGGTTCTAACTTTAGCTGGGCCTACTGAGATGTTCATTCATTTAAGGTTGATGAAATGTGTACCATTACATAGGACTGCAACAAGCATTTATTCTAAAAACTGGTATGCGTGTTATTAAGTTTTGTGAATTATTCACAGTAAATGTAGTTTAATAATCTGGGAGTAGAGAATTTTTTTAGCGCCTAAAAAGGAGAAATTATTTTTCAAAATAGAGTGAATTATTGCAAGTTAGGAGGAATTAGGAAGGCCTTCTGGCTTTGACAAATTCAGAGTGGCAGAGGCTGGGGGCTAGGAGAGGCTGGCTCAAGTCACGCTGCTGAGATGCTATCTTTAGTTTTCCCGTAAACAATGGAGTAGGCTGCCACGTTGACATTTATGACCGTTTAAATTAGGGCCTTGCCTCTGTGGAATGCAGAATGACCTTGCTACACGGGCCTCTAAAGGTGGGGTTTCTGGTTTCTCCATAACAACATCACTAAAACTAAAGAACTTAATTCCAAAGGGAAAATATAGAAAAGGGGTTTCTTTGAAAGTCCAAACATCACGTTAAATGTTTTGCAGAACTGATACATTTGTGTCTCACTCTAAAAAAAAGATAAAATGATGCCTGCTAGTTGCTGTTATTTGACAGGAAACGAAGTGTTGCATTAAGTCTTAGACAGAAAATAAGATTCTAAAATTTTTAAGGCTACATGCCTAAGTGAGAGCGTATTGCCAATTAAGACTTCTTTTTCACAGTAGAAATTGTAGGTGCCAAATTAATATGGAGTGTCATGTAACGATTTTTACTTTCAGAAAGGTAAAACTACGGTAGCATTGATGTTGCGAGGTAACTGACAAGAGGGTAACAGTTAAGTAATGGAAATTTATTTTTGTGTATTTGGTCCTATCATGAATTGTTCTTGCTGGTCCTGTACGTTAGAAGAGAAACAGTAAAGTTATATTTGACCGCAGATTTCCATTGCCTGGTGATCTGCTGTCAAAAGGAGGGTAAGGATTTTAAACCTGACAAATTAAACAGGCCCAAATATTGGGTTTTGGGCTGCAGGTTTACAGTGCATAAAAGTACATGACATGGTGTTGTGTGTCACCGCTTATTTACATATGCTATTGTTTTGTCTATGCTTTTTGTGCTTGATATACAGCCAGTATATCTGATGGCTTGACGTTTTGTGCGTTTTTATTATTTTTTTATTGTTATGCATGTTTTTGTTCTCTTTGTCGCTGCTTTTGATACTATTACAAGGTTACCTGTGTTGTGAGGGGATGGTCATGACGATGCCCATCGCTACGCAACAGTTGGTTGAACTTGTTCTGGTTACTAAATTTCACAGCTAATGATATTTCATGCTGTGAACATGAGAGACAACACTTTACCAGTGCATGTCTATTTGGCTATAATGGTATTGAGGAAAATAAAAGAGATATTCAGGATCAAAGTGTGTCACCTGTAGTTAGTCACGTTACTGCCCCTTCCCTTAAAGGAACAGGCAGCCTTATATTTATGTATCCTTGATTGGACCTAAGGATGAAATTATAGATCTGTGACTCAAGGTGGCCTAATTTCTATATTACATTAGTTTATGATGTTCTGTTTCCTAAGTAGCATATGGCTCTTGTTCCTTAAAAGAAAAAACAGGTTTTCATTTTTTTCCTGAAGAAGGAACTGGAATATTACCTAGGAGTATCGTATATGGTGTAGTCGCCAACGGTAGAGTTAAAATTTGTGTAACTTTGGCCTTTTGTGAATCACCCGCGCTCTTGGTGTTGTGTCACATGCCTGACTATCACCCAAGTAAATTCTTGTTCTTGATGCTTCTCCCCTGACCGATGTCGCATCATGCTTAGTTATTGTGGATTTTAGTTGTGTCCTAGTTCCAATTCCCTTTTCCGTATTCCTTTCACCAGTCAGCCCATTTATTATTGTAGGTGTATTGTACACACTTCCAGACTGCATGTTTATGTATAATTCCCTTTTGTATGGCCAGACTGGTTTCCAAGAATTTTCCTTAGGCCTGCTTCAATGTTTTCCAGCCTGACTGTTAGGGTAGCGATAGACTGGTTAACTGACTCAATATTATAGTAAGACAAGTTTTCCATATCAGTAGGAGATATTTTACGTTTACCCTTTTGAACATGACGAATTTTCAATGTGTATTTTTTTTTTTTTTTTATTTTTTTTTTTTTTGAAACCGTTTATTACAAATCTTAAGAATATACAAATATGGGCCCACAACCTTCCGGCCGGCCGCTAGGAATGGCAGAAACATATGGCATACGTTCATAGAACACTTGGCGTTACAAGGAGCATAAGCAGGAGTTATCAACATCATGGGCCACAGCCATAATACCCCACAGTACGGTTTCATTTTATACAAACAACAAGAAAACAACACCCACAAGGCTACCCACAGTCGAAAATAGCAGCACGTGCTCCCCAATGGGGAACCCCAACTATCAGAAGAGTCCAAGGAGGGGGAGGGAAACAGAGCAAGGACTGGGGTCACCCTGTGCCCGGGGCTAGGGGAAGGAGTCAGCTAAGGGGACGGGGCTGGTGAGGCAGCAGGCAGCAACGGTGGCGCGCAGATACTCCCACGGTAGGCGTTCCAGGGGCCCCACACTTTCACCCATGTCCCAGGCTTACCCCTCGCCACATACACCACCTTTTCTCGAAACATGCACCAGTCCATGTGCTCTTTCCAGGCCGACACCGCCGGGGGGTTCTGGGATCCCCACAGTTGCGCAATATCACGCTTAGCAATCATATATCCCAGAGTCACCCACCACGTTTGCGGAGCCGAGTAGTCAGTTGGTTCCCACACATTCAACAGGCATCTCCTCGCTTCCGGCAGCAGCGCAACACGCGTAACCACTCGCAGGACCTCATGCACACCGCGCCAGAATCGCTCCACCTTCGGGCATTCCCATAGAATATGCAGGAAGGTCGCCACGGCACCACAACCACGCTTACACAATCCATCCTCAGTATAGCCCATACGCTGAAGCCTTGGCCCCGTCATGTAGACCCGGTGGAGTATCTTGAGCTGGACGAAGCGAAGGCGAGCCGGTATAGCCACCTCCTTCGGAGAGGCCACCGCGGAGGTCCAGTCCTCATCGTCCAATTCCAGACCGTCGGCAACCCAAGCCTCGCAAAGGTAAATCAGCAAGCCCGATCGATCATTAATCAGTTTTTTATAAATAAGGGAGATCGTACTGTCTGGGACGTGGCCATCTAGCACTCTATCCTCCAGGGGGGAAGACTCCGGGATGGAGGCGACGTCTGGGAAGACTGAGCCCAGTGCATGACGGATCTGCAGGTATCGAAAGTATTCACTGCCCTGCAACTGAAACTCCGTCTGCAGCGTCTCGAATGTTTTGAATCCTCCCCTCGACCAGAGATCCCCCACTTTACTGATGCCTATCATGTCCCATTTCTCGAAGCCCTTCGAGGTCCAGAGAGAGCCCAACTTCTCAGACGCATACAGCGGTGACGCCCGGGTCAAACGGTCCTTCCACCCCATAGCTGCATTAGCCGCATGCCATACTCTGACCATGACACGCGTAGGTCCCGTCAAGCGAGCGTCGGGCGCGCCAGAGTAGAGCGCTCGATTGTAGTCGCCACCGGGCAGTAACATCTTGTCCATCTCAAATGCCGGGTTCAAGGCGGGCCCATAGAGGCCATGGTTAATTGCAGCTAGCTGGGAGGCCCAGTAATACCGTTTAATATCCGGGAGGGCAATCCCCCCGTCATACCATGGGAGCGTCAACTTCGCCAGGGCAATGCGCGGCCTCCCGTCCCAGAACAGGCGGCGCTGCAAACTCTCCACCTCACGGAAGTAGCGCGCCGGGACTGGGTCCATAGTGTTCTGGAGAGCGTATAAGAAACGTGGCAACGACATCATCTTAAACAACGCCGCCCGGCCGAGCGGCGAAAGCGGCAGGCGCCGCCAGCGCACGACGTCCTCCTTCAAGCGCTGGAGAGGGGGGAGCAAGTTCCGCTCGTAGCGGGCCTCCGGGTCCAGAGTAATGTAGACACCCAGGTATCCAAACCCCTGAGAGGCAATCTGAATTGGACAACCCCGCGGAAGGACAGGAGCCTCCCCAGAGAGCACATACACGCATGATTTAGCCCAGTTGATGACAAGGCCTGAGTTCCGGCCGAATGAACGTAAAACATCAACCAGGACTATGAGTGACTTACGTGGGGAGGCTAGGTACAAAAGGATGTCGTCAGCGTATAGGGACACACGGTCCTCATACTCGGGGGTCCAACGGAGACCACGGATGGAGGGGTGCCACCGCAGCCACTCCGCCAGGGGCTCCAAGGCCAGCGCAAACAGGAGCGGCGACAAGGGGCAGCCCTGTCGCGTGCCCCGGCCCAGCTCAAATGGGGCCGAAACTCTTCCATTCACCACCACCTGCGCCAATGGGCCCGAATACAACAATTTGACCCAACTGATGAAGCCCGGGCCGAATCCAAACTTCGCCAGCATCGCCCAAATGTATGGCCACTCAAGCGTGTCAAACGCCATAGTGGCGTCCAAGGACGCCAAAATGGCCGGCTCCCGCATGAATGGGACACGTGCGAGCACCCCGTGCAAGCGCCGCAGATTAAGGGCCGTGTTGCGATGGGGGATAAAGCCGGACTGGTCTTGGTGGACCAGGTCGCCCACCACGCCGACCAGCCGATTGGCCAGCACCTTGGCGAGAATTTTGGGCTCCGCATTCAAGAGCGAGATAGGCCGATAGGATGTGACCCGGTCCCGAGGCCTCCCCTCCTTATGGATCACCACGATAGTAGCCAGACGCTGGTCCGGCGGGAGGGAGCCCAGCGAGTGGGCCGCCAGGAACATCGCGCGGAGGTGGGGTGCCAGTACATCTGGTCGCAACTTATATAACTCGATAGGGATGCCATTCGGGCCCATGGCCTTGCCAGAGGCAACCGAACGTATGGCGAGGGCAATTTCGTCGGATGTAGGAGCGGCATCCAGCGACACCCTGTCCTCCTCCGAGAGGGAGGGCAGCGCGATATCCCTAAGCAGGGAATGGGAGTCCTCCTCCGAGCAAGGAGAGACCGGAGAATACACCTCGCGGAAATAATCCGCGAAACAGGTGACAATTTCTTCTGGCTCGGCGACACTCACACCATCCGTCCTCTCAATCAGCGGGACCACACGGTTCACTCTCTCCTTTTTATCCAACCACGCTATCAGTTTGCCCGCCTTATCACCCACATCATACAGTCGCCCCTGTTGCTCCCTACTGAGGCCCCTGGCCGCCTCCGTAACGAGGGCCCTGTAGGCCGCCTGCTTAAGTTGTAGGACATGTAGTGCAGCATCCGTCACTCCGCCCTCTAAATCACCCTCCAATTCAGCAATTTCGGCCTCCACCCGGGTAACCTCCTCCCGCTCGCGCCTCCGGGCATGGGAAATAAGGGACAGGGCCTCTCCTCTGAGAACTGTCTTGAAGGCTTCCCACAAGGAGATAGCCGAAGGGACGGACCCCACATTCTCATCAAAGTATCGCTGCAAGGATTTAATCACAGCGGCGC
The DNA here is from genome assembly GCF_964204655.1 of Triturus cristatus. Classification (NCBI taxonomy): domain Eukaryota; kingdom Metazoa; phylum Chordata; class Amphibia; order Caudata; family Salamandridae; genus Triturus; species Triturus cristatus. The sequence goes on from NC_140585.1 coordinate 1,151,559,586, forward strand.
GAATGGTGGGGTCGCGCAGGTACCAGGCATTGATGGGAACTACCCTGCCCTCACCCCTCGGAAGGACATCAAAGTGGAACAGGAGCGGGGAATGATCTGAGATACCCTGCGCCAGATGGCGCACCTCCCCCACACTCCCAGCATAGGCCGCCGGGACAAGGACATGATCAAGCCGTGAGAGGCTACCATGGGCCCCCGAGTGGAAAGTGTACTGCTGCTGCGTGGGATGTTTTAAGCGCCAGCAGTCCACCAATCCCAGTGTATCCATGAGGCCGGATAGCCACGCCTGGGCCCGGGGGAGGTCCCTAGGGGGGTGACGATCCAGAGTACCAGAAACCACCGCATTGAAGTCCCCCCCAACCACTAGGAGTCCCCCCGGAAGGCCCAAGAGGAGGCGCCCCAGGTCTGCAAAAGTGGTCGCCTGTAGCCCCGGTGGGACGTATACTGATACCAAGACCACTACTTTGCCTTCCATTCTCCCCACTAAAACAGCATAGCGTCCCCTATCATCATGGCGCACCTCATCAATTTCCAACGGGAGCGAGTTCTTCACCATAATGCCCACACCCCGTGAGCCTGACGTGAAGCCCGAGTGGGCCACCAAACGATAGCCACGCCGATTCATGGCACAAAAAGAGTTTCCAATAAGGTGTGTCTCCTGCAGGAAGACTACATCGGGTGAGATTCGTTTCAAATACTGCAGGACCACACCTCGTTTGATCCTATCCCCCAGTCCATTAACGTTCCAAGACAACAAAGTCAAATCCCTACCCCCCATCACACACAGGAGCCATCAGTCGTCCCCCGGAGAGCACCTTAAAAACAATACAGAAAAGGGTTTGCCTTGTGGTAAAGACGAACAACACCCCACCCCAACTCCCCCACCCCAACAAAACTCCCCCCTCCCTGCACCCCTGCATGAGCCCAAACAGCCCCCCCAAAGTGCAGTGTGCCTGTCGCCCCATAGATGATGAAACTAACTAGACCCCCAGAGGAGGAGGGAGAACCCTCAAGAGACCCCACACGACCTCCACAGGAGGAGACTTACTCGAACAGGCGAACAGTCAAAAGTGACATCAATTTTGTCCAGAGCGAGGCATAATATTAGTCCCTCAGTCCTGATCCGGCGGGCCCTCTCCCCCCACCGCTCCCCCCCAACCTCCCCGATCCCGATCCCCAGGCAAGGTATCCAGCCAGTCCCCGGCCGCTTCGGGACGATCAAAAAAGTGCGTGCGGCCATCCAACTCCACCCGCAGCTTAGCCGGGAAAAGCATAGCGTACTTGAGATTTAGGTCCCGTAGACGACGTTTGACTCCGAGAAAGCTTAGTCTCTGCTTTTGGACCGCTGGGGTGAAGTCAGGATAAAAATTTATATCCATATTGTCGAGTCTGACCGGCCCCTGTAGTCTGGAGGATTGCAGGATAGCGTCTCTGTCCCGAAAGTTGAAAATCCGGGCGATGAGAGGCCTCGGGGGGGCTCCGGCCTTGGGCCTTCCCCCGGGAACCCTGTGGGCCCGCTCCACCGCGAATAATTTACTCAGTCCCCGGGGCTGGAGGTGGGTGAGAATCAAGTCCTCCACGAATAGATCCGCCGCCGCCTCCTCACGTCCCTCAGGCACCCCGAGAATACGGACATTGTTCCTCCGGGCCCGACCCTCAGCATCTTCCAGGCGACGATCCATCAGCGCGCTCGCCTGGCCAAGCCGGCGCACCTCCTTTTGGAGGGCTGCCACATCCGTCGTGAGGCCCGATGTGGTGTGGGCCAAAGAATCGACCCGGTCATTAGTCTTTGTTAGATCGGCCCTTACCAGGCCAACATCCACGAGGACCGAGTCAATTTTCTGCGCCAGTGTATCAAAACGCTGGTCCACCGAGGCCTTCATCTCAGCGATGGCGCCCATCACGTCCCGCAGGGTCAGATCCGCGGGCAGAGCAGGAGCATCAGTCGGGCCCTCAGGGGACCTACGCGGCACCTCGGGAGATCCCTTCTGGAGGGTATAGCCGTCCATGCTGTTAGACTGTTGGACTGCGCCACGTCGGGTCGATTTCACCTTTGCCCGATCTCCATCTTGCTTTGTGGACATGGTTCCAGTCACACGGCCGTGCCAGGCACGTCGTGAGGGCGGGCAAGCCGGTTCACGGGATCCGGGGGGGGGTCACCACAGGGCCGTGGGGCAAGTCACAGCCGGCGGGCCGGCAGGGCACCCCAACGGGGCCACACCACCTCACAGTGCCCCGCGACCCAACCTCGCCGAGACAGCAAGGAGGGTGCAAAAGCGAAAGTGAAAGTGCGGGGTACGCGAGCCGCCGCGCCCAGCCCGCCGCTGTTGTTGACTTTGCATCCGGATCACCCCACAACTCCAATCCGGGGTCCGGCGTGGAGAAGGCCGCAAATCTCAATCGGTGCTACCGCCGGAGTCCGAGGTCCAATTTGGAAGCGGAAAGTGGGTGCCACCTCAGCTCGGGCTCACCAACACAGTCCCCTCATCTAGGACAGGATATTGTCAGGATATATGTAGGAGGTCGCGGAGGTCCTCGGGAGCCTCGCACCTACACGGCCATCTTGGTTGCGCGCTAGGCTCCTCCCAATGTGTATTTTTAATGTGGTTTTTACCCTTTTGCTCCCTGCTGCTTTAATTTTTGGTGGGATCAGATGTGTTTTAATCATGCAAATATCAGGACCCTCTAGTTCTTGTCTTTTGTTTGCATATTTGACTATTAGCCTGTGTATTGCATATTGCGCCTGATGTGAAAGTTTTCTATATGCCCATGATAATCTGTACCATGTGATTTCTCTATTGAGATGTTCTAGATAAGGAATTTAGGAACACCTAGATGTAATCATTCAGAAAAAAATGTGTTTGCCCCGTTAGACAATGCCACCATATGTGAAGACATCCATTTAGATAGAATTCTCGTGTAGTTATCTACCCTTAGATGATGGAGGCTCTCACACGGAAACCCAATTGAAAAGATTAGAGACACTGTTTTGCCTACTGTCTTTATATTTGTATTGCTTTTTGAGAATGACAGTGTATTCTAGACCAAAATTGTCCCATGGCGTGTGGCCACTCCTTTGAAAGACCGCAGGCCACCTGTTTGCAGTCCCCTTGTTAAACAATGAACTGTTTAAAGCATCGCACTTGCTTCATCAGAAGGCGTTCAACATCAGAAAAGAAGGAGGAGCTGGTTTTGCCACAGAACCAGAATTTCAGTGCACAAGAGCGCCTGTCATGTGCTGGTAACCTCTGACAGTGTGCAGTCCCTTGAGCCCCTTGGCCTGAGTTTTTGGCCACACACACCCCTTTCCTTTGCTCCAATGAAAGTGCAGTGCACCGGCGGATCCAAGATTGACAGAAAGCACTAATTCTGGTGCCCATGAGAGAGCAGCCTGAGCGTCCCCTGACACTGAATGATGAGTGTTGGAGCCTGAGAATGGTCCCGGGTCTGCACGAGATGACCTATGCCCTTGATCAATGGAGAGCACACTATTTGTAGTGTCTGCCGCAGAGGAGAGACACAGGTAGACTGTCTTGAGACATTGAGACTTTCGAGTGAGCTGTGGGTGTTTGCCAGGAGGGCACTCCAACTAAGCAATACTTTTCTCATGAAAGGCTTGAATGGAGAGGCCCATGCGAAAGAAAACAACAGAAGAAGATTTGATGGACAATAGAAGCCTGCCAGAGAGGCTTTTTGAACGGACTCTGGGCATAGTTGGTTTCACAAGAGGTTTCCGTGTGATGGTATAGACTAGGTGTTAGGAGACTGATTGTTTTGCTGGCATTGTTTTAAAGTACTATTCTGTTTAGTATAAGCAGAATAAAGTCCATTTTCTGTGGAAAGAGTACCCCCTTTTCACCTCAGAGCATTGATGAGGGTCACCACTGTTTCACCTGAACATACAAAACAAATCACTAAATTGACTAGATAATTTTAGGATTTGCTTTCTGCTTAGGGTTGTAAAAAAATATTATTTCATTTGTAATAGTGGTCACTACTTTCTCCCGTTGTCTATATGTTCTTAATAACGAGTTTTCTAGTGTTTTTTTAAACATGACGTTGTCATTTATGGGTGGGATCGTTTTTCTCTACTCAATTGACTTCTGCACCCGCTTCCCAACCTATGTCTTTTCCTACTACTGTTTCTTTGCACTCTTTTCACCCTTTTCCTGAACATGAGCAGGTTAGAAGATCAGAATTCGTAAGCAATTCTTTTGTACAGCTTCTGCATCAACACTAGTTAGTAGTGAACATCACTAATTATTGGGTGTGTGATCTTATGCCGCCTACTACAGACAGAGGTATTCCTTATTTTGTCCCGCCATATGTGGCCTTTGTGACTACTACATGTGTAAGGAAACATGTATCAGAAGACGAGCTAAGTAATAGGATGATGCTACAGCAACATCTCCATGACTTCATGAATATTGACCTAGACTCGGATTGATGGGAGTATAGTTATTGCCTATGTAAGGGCAAAAGGAGGGTCTGTGGTACTTTAAAATTTGGGACCGCGTAGGAGGCAGGGCCCTACCCCTGTCTATTCCGGTATTAGCAAACCGCGAATGGCCAATGCGGTATGTACAAGTGCTTTGCATAACATTTCTTTGATAAACGCACTTGGTATACGATATTTTCCATTGACTCCGTGGGTTCCATTTTACAGTAGTAGCCATCTTGTGATTGCCCTCACATAGGCTGCACGAAGGCCATGCTTAGGCCTAAAGGACACGTACACCTTCTGTGACTTCTCGGTGACCTGTGCAAACTGACTCCACTGCCCGAGGTCAGCCCTGTCCGGCCGGTTCCTTTTACTGCGGCCAAATGGGATTAGCATCAGGGCCCGAGGCATCATAAATTCCTTCTTCCCACACGAACCCTGACTAATCTCTTTCACATCTGACTCTGTTTCCTACTTTATGGCTTGTTTTACGAGCAGGAGGTGCCCGTTTATTGGGGTCTGCTGATATCTGATGAGGGTTCTGAGCCTTGCTGGGTTAAAAGATTGTGGGCTGAACGAACTGGAATGTGGGATTGTCATCATGACTGCCTTTTCTTTGAAGCCAAAATATGTGAATGACCACTTGTGAAACAGGGGCGGTGTTGCCCAAAGCGTAATATTCTGTATAAAAGAGAAGACTGGTTTTTGTTCCGCAGACTGCCTCATTCAGTTGCTAAGGCTTCTGTGCGACGTAGTCTCACTCATTTGAGTTAAATAAAGATGTCTTTTCATATTTCAGCTTCTTCGCCAAGTTCTTTGTTATATTACCATGAGAGTGGAATTTTATAATACTACAGCAACAAGGAAAATGAAGTCATAGGGTGCTACCCCTGGCACCGCTGGGGTCCTAAAATCCCCAGTACTTCAACCGGCCTGGGCACCGCACCGGCACCCAGTGGCGATGCACGCAAGCAGGTGTTCATCATGGACTCATCGCTCACAATTACCATGCAACTCAACACCATCTGTACCTCATGCTGCAACACCCTCCGCATGCTGCAAATGATCCACAGATAGATCCACTCCAAGGCAAGACAGACCGTCCCCCAGGTCCACGACACCAACCGGGTCAACTACACCAAAGCCCTCTACGGAGGGACAACCGCAAAACTGCAGGAGAACTTGTCCACATCCAGGGTGCATCCGCACACCTCATCTTCAACATCCCCCGCCCCAGCCACATCACCATCCACCTGAGATAGCTACAATGGCTCACTGTCTGCTGCAGGATCACCTTCAGACTCCTCACCCACACTCAGGAGGCAGTCCACAACCCCAGACCCAAAACCGACCTTGGACGTCTGTCATCCAACACCCTGTTGGCCCAACTCCGTGCAGCCAACCTTGCCCTGGCCACCATTCATCACATCCACAGAACAACTGCATGCAGGAGATAGTTCTCCCACCTCGCCAAACAGACCTGGGACTCCCTCCCCGGGCACTTCCACATGACCCATGACCTCTACGCCTTCATGATACTCTTCCAGATTGGTCTGTCCGAGCAGTATTGCAAGCCCCCCCTCAGCAGCTTGAGGCCATCACGGGTGAGTATTGGGCTCCATGTCTGTATTTGATGATACATTGTGACCCATGTGTGTCCTCAACCGAACTCAGATCCCAGTGTATGGATGGCTGGAGTTGGTTCCACACTCAGGCATACTTTGACATATCCCCACACTTATGTTGTGGACTCATGCGAAATGACTGCAACATCAATTTTTTTTATTTTTTTATTATAGATCTGGATCGTAATTTGTGCAAGAAAAAGGTGCAATACAGGGACCATAAAATCCAAAGTTCCCAGGGGGAGATGGGATCCTTGACATTTGAAAGCAGCAGAGTCCAGACCACAGTGTTTGGCATCATTGGTCAGACTGTGACCAGCAAGTCCATGTGGCAGAGAATGTCAGTCAATGAGGTGATGCTGTTGCACATGAAGGCCAGGTGCCAGGCCAGGTGACCTGGGAGATGTGGATGGGCCGCTGCCTCTCACGGTCTTTTCCGTGGACGACCCACCTTCCTCAGGGGACCCTCAGATGCAGGCCTTGACGATGCTTGGGACGCTCCGTCGGACAAATCCTCCTCCTCCTCCTGTGGAAATATGGATTTTTCTGGTCAGTTATGTCCCCTATCTTGGACCCCAACGGTTCTATGTGCATGTTACAAGTACATGTATGTTCCCTCCAGTTCCAGTTATGAAGACGCAAATACATGTGCGTCCACCGTTAACATGTCCTCTTTCAGATCTGCCATGAATGGGCCGGATATTCCATTCCTAAGTACGAAAGGCCACCGCCTTTATATGGTTCACTTATGCCATTTTACAGTCCAGGCAAGTAGGCCCTGATTCTGTCATCAAGCTTTTCTGCCTTCTGCCTCTGAAAGCTCCAGTCTGAGCCTGCATCTGTGACCATGAACTTTGTCTCATCCTCTGCGCGGCTCACGGTGCCTGACATCAGCTTGCTGCCTGCCAAGAACTGTATTTCACCTTCGAAATTATCTGCTCCGTTCCCTGCCCAATGCATTCCTGTCTAGTAGTTTAAATAAACATTCTGCCAGCTACCGAGCAAAGGCCCGGCTTCTCTGTCTTTATACAAGTAATTCATAGTCCTATTACCATGGAAGACTTCTGCCCTCGCATCTAGTGTAGACACTTAGACGCTTGTACACGCACTAACAGTCAGTATAGTCAGTATAGAATAAGATTCTACTCTAAGAGACCTCTCTTTTGGATAACATAGTTCTTTAAACATAGGATGTTAGATATGATTTGGGATTAGGTTGACTTGACCCTCCAGACATCTGTCGCCACATGTAGAGCTAAATGTCAAGTCCCCTTCACCCCCTAGTCGCACGTCAATCACACGTCATGCTGCTGTGCGCGCATTTCTGCCAAGTATTTCTGCTGACATTGCGAAATTCTTTCATGGAACAACCCTATTATGACATCACATCTGATGACGTTCTTTAGTCACACCCAGTTACACCTACTTTTGCTACGTATGTATGTTTTATCCACACTATCAATTGTTACGCCTCTCGCATTTGCTTCACTGTAATGCCTATTGTATAAAAGTAATTACTTATCAATAAAGTATGTACTCCACTTCCTGAACCTCCGTGGTGATGGAACTTGGAGGCCACGATTCGAATCGTCCATTGGAATAAAGCCCATTCCGAACCTCTAATACCACGGATTCTGCCTCTTATTTATTGAGCTATTTTTATTATGTTTTGTATCAAATTAAGTCCCGGTAATTAAATTATTTACCACATGAATGGCGCCCGAATAGGGACACTTTCTCATCTCACGCGCCGGCGGTGCGTTGCAGGCCCGGTCTCCTGCCACAGCTGGACGGACAACAACGCGTACCCACAGGATTTCCTGTATCTCCCTCCGGTCAAGCGGGGGCGACTGAGGCTGCGATCAACACCCAGACGAGGCGGTGAGAAGTGCGAAGTATCCCGACCAGAGCCTAGCTGAGAGAGCAAGATCCGAGGTATACAGAGGCCCACCAGGTTTCCCATGTCCCGAAGTGTCCGAAGTTTTCGAGTCGAGTCCAGTCCGGTCCAGTTCAGTTCAGTTCCGTTCCGAGGCCTTCCGTTCCGAGCTACCCGGTGAGTACCATTACTGGGGAGGCGTTCTGGCGTGCACATAAGTTGTGCCGATCCAGACGGGTTTGGGTACACAAATCCGGTCTGCACTGTTTTAGCAGTGTATCTGTACTGTTTAGCAGTATATCTAGTATATCAAGTATATAAATTCAGAAAATTCCGTTAATGTCGAGAATTATGTTTTGTGATTAAGTTTTCTTAGATCGTCATCTTCATTGTTGCTCATTTAAAATGTTAAATGTTAAATGTATTAATACGTCCTGCATATTGTGGTGTGAATGACTGTTCATTATCGTGGTTTATTGTATTAAGTTTGTTCAAGACCAAGTATCAGACCAGTTCTCAATATGCCGCTCTTTTCGAAACTAAGACAGATCACAACTAGAAAAGGGGTACTCGAAGAAGCTGTTCCCATTCCTCCTAGGGACACTCCAGGGTACTTCATGTATCATAAACACGGCTTAGACGCTATATTATTTCTTGATTTATGGGTAGACTACACTAAGGAATTACCAGAAAGTCAGAGGTGGCCCGCAGCTGGGACCTGGGATACAGATTGCATCGTGAAAGTAGAGGAAGAATTATGGAAAAGGAAAGCCAGACAGTCACAGAAAGACGCCATTGAATTATGGCGTAAAGAATCGTATAGACGGACAGAAAAAGCACGTAGACAGGAAGAGAAGAGTAAAGAGAATTCAAATAAAGTCCGAGAAAATCTATTAATTGAAGAAGGTACACGAGTGAAATCAGAACAAGTAGACAGACAAAGAAATGCCCTTATGAAGGGTATGTATCCCCTTCTGGCCGAGGGATTACCTAAGGCTACTCCGGGGATACCAAAAGACTTGCCACCCCCATTATTTCCAATAAAAGTACATCCTAAGGGGCATCCTAGAACCGCAGAAGATGTTTTTCTTTCCTCATATTTAGATGACGCAGCTCCCGAGTATGCTAACCCCGCCCCACATAGACCGTCGGCCGGGGAGGTTCAACGCCAAGATCCTGTATCTGTATCTCTACAACAACAAAACCTGACACAAAATCCGGCAAGCACGTCCGTTTCCACATCTGTTCCTACAGCTACTTCTATAGCTGTGTCCACACCTATAGTTGCTGTATCGCGTTCTACGAATCCTTTCACGCCCGATACTCCAGACGGGGCTACTGGAGGTGCTACCAACATTTTTTCTACGCCACCCAGAGTAAATAAACTTACCTTTCTAGAGTCAGCACATCCACGTACCCCCAAACTCATAAATTCCCGCACGCTTAAGGAACTTCTTATAGATTGTAGATATGACCCTGTGCCCGGCAAAGAGGACGAAATGATCATGGCATCATTACGTATCAGACGAGCCGCGGTGTATTTAGGGAAGTTACCAGGAATGACTGTGCATCTAGATAATATATATCATTTTGTCCAAACAGGGCGAGATTCTGAAAGTATTAACAGAGCTATGGAATACCAGAAAGTGGAGGTACAGGGGGAACTGTTACGTTTCCTCATAAATTGTGTGATCAGAAATCAAGACCGACCGGGGGTAGACCCGGAAACAATGGAAACTCTTACCAGATGGAGCCAGAATATATCAGAAGGGAGACATGATAGGCAAAAATGTATAATAGCCATGTGCAGAAAGATCCGAAAAGAAATAGAACGCCTACACGAAGAGAGATTAGCGGTAGACCAGTTTGAACAAAACGAGGAGGAGGAAGGATCAGGACCGTCCACAGGACAGTCAGAAACCATAGCCTATGTAGGTAGAGGAAGATCTTGTAATAGTACTAGATGTTTTACTGACCCGATACGTCCGATATGTCCAGATAATAACAGGAATTTCCAAACACCTATAATAAATATGAGGTCCCCCGAGCATTCGTTCCAAGCCGCTGACAAATTACTGCGAGAACGAAGGGGTTATCATTTACTCGATTCTATGGATGAACAAGAATTAGCCAGGTCAGCCGTTCATTGGGTTGATAGTCCCGGAAAATATGGTGATGATACAGTAGCACACACATTTTTGAACCTCACCCCAGATGAACAGCGTTTAGCTGGGATTTATATGATTCAACAACTTCTTATACTATATAAAAGCCAACATTCAGATCCTGGTCCCTTACCTGATATATTGACTGAATTACTCACGAATAGATGGAGAGGTTCAGGTACTAAGTTAATTAAGGAAATACTAGAATCCAGAAAGCAGTACATTCTTTTTGTATGTCCAGAACATGTTTCACTGCCCATCAAGGAAAGACCGATGTATTACATGGACAGACAGAATCCCTTACGAGAAGTACACCCAATAAAGGGCGAGGACAATCAGTTTAAACGTGTATTTGTATATACGCCCATATCAAAAATAGAATTGTTAGAAATGAAGAAAGTGGTACCCAGTCATGACAAAGACCCAGCGGGTTTCCACCGAGAAATTAAAGACATGTTACTCATGGGAGAGTATACCTATCCCGACATTATGACAATATTAAAGGTATTAATGCCTGCTGGCATTTATGAAAAACTCAAGGAAAAAGAGTGGGAGGTAGGAGACCAAAAGATAGATTGGACAGCATTAGAGAATGAAGAAAAGGCCCGAGGTCCAGGTTCGGGGCTTGGGGACAAAACTAAAGCACTACCAGGTTTACTAGTACAGGTACTGCCACGTTTATTAACTACGAAAAAGGAAGACTGGGGTGCAATCTCAGCCTGTAAACAAAAGCAAGATGAAGACACTAGTGATTTCTATGCCCGATTCGAAAAATGTTTTGGTATAAATAGTGGTATAAAAGCAAGTAGCGAGTCATACCCACATCTGTTTGTGACAAAATTAGTTGAAAATTCCTTGCCCCAAGTGAAGAATAGAGTATTAAAATTCGAGAGTACCTGGCAAGGTAATACCCCATCACAAATGTTACAAATGTTACAGTATCATTACAATAGAATTAGAGAAGAACAAGAACATGAACAAAGACGCATGAAAGACACAAAAATGAAAATGCTAGTCTCCCAGACAGTTCCAGCTGAAGGTCATAAAAAGGGTACGACACAGTCCGGTGATTCAGCAGGACCTGTAAAAGGGACATGCAACTATTGTAAACAACCAGGTCATTACATACACGATTGCCCAGTCTTGAAGCGTAATATCGCCACAGGTAAAACACAAGAAAGACCACGGCCACCTAGACAGGATCAGAATGAACAAGGAGCACCGCAGCATGCACAGTCCATGCCAGCTCCACAACAGTCTATACAGTTTGTGCCAGCTGCACCAGCGCTGCCGGCTGCTGCCACACAAACCACGACACGACAGCTGTACCAGACCGCACAGTATGACTATCCTGATTATCAACGATACGCATGAACCAGCCTAGAGAGGGAAGTTGACTTACCCCTTATCGAGGTCCCTGTAGACCAAGAAGGACCTTATGTACATAGTGAATTATTAGGCCAAGATAGAAAATTTTTACTTGATACAGGGGCAAGTCGAACAACTATAAAACGTAGTGAAGTTCCAGGGGCACCCCTCTCAGGCTCACAGAATATTTCCCTTGGTTTTTCAGGAAAACCTATTGTTAATGAAGTATCACAGCCTCTTCCACTTACGATAGGACCCCTGACCAGAACTACAGATTTATTGCTTACTAAATCATGTCCAGAAAACTTGTTAGGTATAAAAACACTGAAAGCTCTAGGAGCTATAATATGTTGTTCTCCGGAAGGAGTAAGATTGTTTTTACGTGATTTCAAAGGTCACTATGTGTCTCGAGACATGGATTCCCGACTGCAGACTTTACCCACACATTTATGGGCACAAGGCCCTACAGATGTTGGTTGCATGAACATTACACCATATCGAGTCACACTAAAGGCAGGAGTGGTACTACCACGAATGCGACAATACAAGTTACCCCCAGATGCTGTAATGGCTTTACTGCAAATCATTGACGAGCTTATTGGCCAAGGAGTGGTTGTGGAGACCGACTCCAATGTATGTAATTCACCGATAATTCCGATTCTTAAACGAACTGATCCAAAGGCTCCCCCAGTATATCGATTGGTTATTGATCTGCGCGAATTAAATAAATGTATTGTACCACAATACCCCGTAGTTCCAGACATCTCTTCATTACTGACAGCTATTGATTCCGAAGCAACATTCTTTACTGTAATTGATCTCAAGAATGCCTTTTTCAGCGTCCCAATAGATCCAGAAAGTCAATACTTGTTCGGATTCAGTTTAAATGGACGTAGCTTTAAATTCACACGCGCACCTCAAGGATTTACAGAAAGCCCCAGCATCTATAGCCAAGCACTGAAACGAGAACTTGACAGTATCCACATGCCAGTCAACACTGCTCTGCTTCAATATGTCGATGATCTGCTGATCACCGCCCGAAGCGAACCTGAATGTGAAAAAGCATCACTGACGGTTTTACAAGTTCTAGCCGCAAAGGGACACAAGGTGTCCCCTTCTAAGCTGCAATTCTGTGTCCAGCGAGTTATTTACCTTGGTCACTCGCTGTCCAAGGAGGGAAGGCAGCTTACACCAGATCGCATCCAGCTAATTGCAAATATGCCAATACCCAAGACACAAAAGGAGGTGCGGGCTTTCATAGGCCTCACTTCGTATTGTAGGCAGTGGATCCCTCAGTATGCATTTCTAGCAAAACCACTCATTCAATTAACAACACAGGAGGCAGCCACATCGACTGTCCTCCCTTGGACTCAGGAACACACACTAGCTTTTGAAAGCTTAAAGAAAGCTCTATGCCAAGCACCTGTTTTAGCAACACCATGTTACAGAAAACATTTTACACTCTTTGTTACAGAACGAGAAGGTACTGCCTTGTCAGTACTCACACAGGAACAAGCAGGATCACACAAACCGTGTGCTTATTTTTCTAGTGCATTAGATCCCGTAGCTCAGGCTCTGCCTGCGTGCCTGAAATCAGTGGCAGCGACAGCTTTAGCAATCAGACAAAGCGATGCCATAGTGTTAGGACATCTATTGACAGTCCAAGTACCACATGCAGTAGAGGTTCTTGTGAATTGAACGCAAACACAACATTTGACTATAGCGCGACTTACAGGTTACGAATTAACATTGTTTCAGCCACATATAGAAATCAGACGTTGTAGCACATTGAATCCTGCCACACTTTTACCTGTAAACGGAACAGACCCACTAGCTCATGACTGTATTGAAGTTATTACAATAACGACGAAACCCAGACAAGACTTGACAGATGTCCCATTGTCAGATCCAGACCTGACGTTGTATGTAGATGGTTCATGTATGAGAACAGGTACAGGAGAGTTAGTGGCCGCTTATGCAGTCACAACAGACACTGAAATTATTGAAACAAAGTGTATAAATACCTTGTCCGCTCAAGCAGCAGAGCTCATCGCTCTGACACAAGCCTGTATTCAAGCCACAAATAAAAGAGTCAACATATACACTGATTCACGTTATGCATTCGGAGTTGTACATGACTTCGGCGTGCTGTGGCGAGAGAGAGGTTATTTAACTTCTCACGGTGCCCACATTCAGCACGGACCCCTTATTCATGCCTTATTAGATGCAATACATTTACCCACTGCAATATCGATTATGAAATGCAAAGCTCATACGAAAGTTACTGATATCATTTCTCAAGGCAATGATCTAGCTGACAGAACAGCTAAACAGACTGCTCAAACTCAAACATCCGACATGACAAAGACAATAGTCCAGACACCAACACATTGCATGATGGTTAAGGATCCCGCTCTTGATGTAATTGACATACAGACACATGCTACTCCAGACGAAATAAGGAAATGGACTGAATTAGGAGGGATCCAAACGGATCAAGGATGGATGACGAAGGAAAAATCTGTGTGGTTCCTTCCTGATTCAATGGTCCAAGTCATTATTAACACTGTCCATAGTCCAGCACATCTAGGAGAAAAAGCTATGCTAGACAGCATTCAACACATTTGGTTCAACAAACATTTACGAGCAGCAGCCAAACAAAAAGTTCGTACCTGTATGATCTGTTGTCAGTTCAACCCAGGAAAAAGCATTCCCGTAGAGCAGGGTGGATTTCAGCCTCCTGATCACCCTTTTGAAATTCTCCAGATGGATTATATCCAGATGGAACGATGTCGAGGATTCAAATATGTTCTCGTAGTTGTCTGTGCTCTTTCCCGTTGGACAGAGGCATACCCGGTTTCAGATTACACTGCCCCGACTACTGCCAAACAGTTAGTTCGAGAATTCTTCCCACGATACGGTTTACCACGTGCTGTCTACTCAGATAACGGCCAGCCGTTCTCATCCGAACTAATGAAACACGTTTCACTTTTGTTAGGCTATCAGTGGAAATTCCACTGTGTCCGACACCCCGAGGCAGCAGGTCTCGTGGAAAGACATAATCAGACCCTGAAAATTAGATTGTCCAAAATATGCAGGGAGAAAGGTGTCGACTGGGTAGTAGCATTACCAGTTGCACTCTTTTACATGAGAATGGTAGCACACTCTCGAACAGGGCTATCCCCGTATGAGGTGATCTTTGGCAGACCACCAAATATGTGGGGGACGCCTATACCACGTAAAATAACTGATATTGACTGTAATATGCTGACAGATTATTTGGCTTCCTTGATGTCTGCACTACAATCTTGTCGTTCACAGGTAGCTGCAGCTTTTCCTGACAACACTGAGGTGAAACCCCATGACGTAGTTCCGGGGGACCTGGTCTTGGTGAGGAACTTTGATCGAAAGACTCAGCTGGATCCTAGGTGGAGGTCGCCGCAACTGGTCTTGCTCACCACAAGGACAGCCGTGAAGATCGAAGGCAGGAAAGGCTGGGTACATTCAAGTCATATCAAGAAATTTTATGGACTACCATCGGATGTAAAAACCACACCTCGCGTGTCTTCACCCATTGACTCAAAACTTCCTTTGGTTGAATCAAGTAGTCACGAACAATATAAACTAAAACTCAGATCTAACCAGTCGGGCAATTTGATTGTTTAAGTCCTCTCCAAGGTGAAGCGGTTGAATTTGTCTCTGACATGTATCCCTTAGACCTGAATAGAGAAAGAACCCGAAAAATGTTGAAACGACATGCATACTGTAAATCACTGCGTAGTCATTGCACAATGACGTTATTGATTTTGTTTTTTCTAAGTCTTTTAATAATTACTGCAAGTATATTGTTGCACATATGTTATCCTATTTTTAGACATGTTTATAATGTTACTGCTGAACATTCTTTTAGTGAATTACCTCCGCATGAATTATCATACAGATTTGCGCTGCGCAATAACACTTTTATTAGTATGTTACATCATTCCCATCAGGTTAGCAATGCTACAAATTGTTGGATCTGTGGCCGACTCCCTCCCTATCAGAACTATAAAGGAAGTCTACCTCTTTTTCCATACCCGTTCACACACAACGGCTCCTGTGGAGCATGGTTTAGTTTACTTAATTCCCAAGATTCGAACTCCGCAGTTTATCAAGACAACGGGGTATGGGGAAATCTGAACTTAGTTTTACTTAAAGTCTGCCACCCCAACAAGGAGGGACTTCCCAAAAGAACAGGAACTGATCTAGAAAATGAAGTATATGGATTAGGTAATTTTACGCTTAATCTCCTGATCTTGAATGTCGAATCCGAAGCTACTCCAAGTTTGCCCGCCATGTCAGTATTTCCAGTAAAAGGTGAATTATGTGTAAGAAAGAATGGCTCCATACATATGGGCCATAGTAGATGCACCATTGTAATAGAATTCAGTGATCAAGGCAAGTCGACATTTAGAGCTTCCCGCCATTCCTATTTTATATGTGGTCAGATGGCATATGTACGTTTGCCTCTAGATTGGGATGGTACCTGCTACATTGGATTCCTTTTGCCACCTGTTTTTCTAGCTCCTCCTGATTATCACAGAAATACTCATTTAGTACACAATAGAGAAAGGAGAGATCTCCCAATAGTCGATTACACTGAAACAGCATGGGAAAAATACACAGATTTCAATAAAGGTCTCTTTCCCTATATAGGTACCGTTACTAATAGTAAGCTGATACGTAGATTAACTAGAACCCTTGAAGCAGTAGTGAACGAAACTATTTCCGCCTTAGGCAATTTAACAGAAGAGCAGTCTGCTATGCGGATTGTTGTACTTCAAAATCGTCTTGTCCTTGACGTCATCCTGGCCGATAGGGGCGGAGCTTGTAGGGTCATCGGATCAAGCTGTTGCGTATTCATACCAGAAAATTCGCCATCTGTATATAAAGCTGTAACGCGCCTTCATAAGATTGTGAGCCAGATACACCAGAATCCAGGCACTTGGACTTGGTCCGGGTGGTTTTGGAGCGTGTTATCAGCCTGGGGATGGAGAGTTCTATCCTTCCTAGGTATTGGCCTTCTCATACTATTCAGTTGCTGCTTATGCCTGCAATGTGGACCAGCGATTTGTGGTCTGTGTGCCACATCGTGTATTCCACATCAAGATTTTCGTTCAAGATCCCGGAAGAAGAAAGAAGAACAAATGATGCTATATGAACAGATCAATGGATTGATGAAGATTGATATCTCTTGACGGGCAAGTAGGGGACAACGAGGGAATGTGGAAATATGGATTTTTCTGGTCAGTTATGTCCCCTATCTTGGACCCCAACGGTTCTATGTGCATGTTACAAGTACATGTATGTTCCCTCCAGTTCCAGTTATGAAGACGCAAATACATGTGCGTCCACCGTTAACATGTCCTCTTTCAGATCTGCCATGAATGGGCCGGATATTCCATTCCTAAGTACGAAAGGCCACCGCCTTTATATGGTTCACTTATGCCATTTTACAGTCCAGGCAAGTAGGCCCTGATTCTGTCATCAAGCTTTTCTGCCTTCTGCCTCTGAAAGCTCCAGTCTGAGCCTGCATCTGTGACCATGAACTTTGTCTCATCCTCTGCGCGGCTCACGGTGCCTGACATCAGCTTGCTGCCTGCCAAGAACTGTATTTCACCTTCGAAATTATCTGCTCCGTTCCCTGCCCAATGCATTCCTGTCTAGTAGTTTAAATAAACATTCTGCCAGCTACCGAGCAAAGGCCCGGCTTCTCTGTCTTTATACAAGTAATTCATAGTCCTATTACCATGGAAGACTTCTGCCCTCGCATCTAGTGTAGACACTTAGACGCTTGTACACGCACTAACAGTCAGTATAGTCAGTATAGAATAAGATTCTACTCTAAGAGACCTCTCTTTTGGATAACATAGTTCTTTAAACATAGGATGTTAGATATGATTTGGGATTAGGTTGACTTGACCCTCCAGACATCTGTCGCCACATGTAGAGCTAAATGTCAAGTCCCCTTCACCCCCTAGTCGCACGTCAATCACACGTCATGCTGCTGTGCGCGCATTTCTGCCAAGTATTTCTGCTGACATTGCGAAATTCTTTCATGGAACAACCCTATTATGACATCACATCTGATGACGTTCTTTAGTCACACCCAGTTACACCTACTTTTGCTACGTATGTATGTTTTATCCACACTATCAATTGTTACGCCTCTCGCATTTGCTTCACTGTAATGCCTATTGTATAAAAGTAATTACTTATCAATAAAGTATGTACTCCACTTCCTGAACCTCCGTGGTGATGGAACTTGGAGGCCACGATTCGAATCGTCCATTGGAATAAAGCCCATTCCGAACCTCTAATACCACGGATTCTGCCTCTTATTTATTGAGCTATTTTTATTATGTTTTGTATCAAATTAAGTCCCGGTAATTAAATTATTTACCACACTCCCTCCCTGTGGCTGGTGGTGGTCTTCGCCTGGTGGCACAGGGAGGGTTGCCCATGTTGTCTGCGACCTGACAGAGTGAATGGCTTATGTCCCTTTGCACCGCCAGGAGCCATGCCAGTCTTGCCTCCATCCGTCCTTGGTGTTCTTGTTGACTGGCGTGTTGCTCGGCCTGCTGGTTCTTCATCTCTGTGATGGTCCCCTTTATCTCTGTGAGTGTCCCAACTACCTGGCTGATCTCCCTGGTGTCACGCCGGTCTGCCTCCATAATGTTGTGTATGTGTGACATACCGGTCTCTTCAGCTAGCTGGTCAGGTTCTCGCCTCTGCCTGCCTCCACTCCCACCACCCCTGCCCACACGAGCCTGGCCTGCCGTTGTGGGCACATCGGGTATACGGGACCCCTCTGGGGTGGCAGTGGTGGTGTTGTCTACCTCCTCCTGGTTGCCCGGCGAACCTTGTCCCTCCTGGTAAGACTGGGTCAGTTGTTCACTGCGGGCAGGGCTCCTCGGTGTCACCTGGGATGTGGCAGGAATGGGGGTGGTGATTGGCACAGATGGTCCTGAACCAGGTGCTGCAGGGGCTTGGACACCAGAGGGTCCAGGTCGGTCGGGGTCATCCGCGGAGTGTTGAGAGGTGTCGCTGCCAGTGGGATCAGGTTCCTCCCGAGCCTGGGACTGTGATTCTTCACCCCCATTGTTGGGGGGAGATTCCTCACGTTGCCCTGTGTGTGAGAGACAGACAATGTTAATGCTGTTTCATGCAACATCAATGTTCCATACAAATTCTAGTTGGCACTGTTCCTCCAGGTAGTTGTATGTGCCTAGCATTCTCCTCAATGTTCACCTGTGGATGGGTATGTTGCGGGGGATAGATTGATATGTGTTCCTGAGTCTTTGACTTGTTTGATTTTTGGCTTGGATGCTTCTTCGGCTATGTATTGGTCTTGTTGTGTTACATGTCCATTGTGACAGTGGGTAAATCCATTGCCTGTCCCGGGGGTGTCTGCTTGTGTAAGGGGTGTGTGTGACAGGGCCTGCTGGTGTGATTTGGCACTGGGGCTCCCAGGTGATGTAGCTGTCCCCCCATGGAGCATGCTGCCATGACAGTGAGTGTGAGTTCCTGTCCTAGATATCTGACCTTGTTGTCTTGGTGTTTGTGTTTGCACTGGTCACAGGAGGGCCTTGTGTTGCCTACACCAGGGCCCAGTGTCAGCTATCTTGTCAGTACTTTCACAGTCCCTGTGCATTGAGCATGGTGCATAGGTATGTACCTGGGCCATATGGGATGAGGGCAATTGTGTCTGATTTGGAGAACAACAATGCGTTTTGTAACACCCACCCTCCCAGCATACCGGACATCCATTCTTGGGTTAGTGCTTCGTGTAGCATGGGACATAGTATGGCCTTGCTTTCTCAATGGGGCATACACATGTTAGTGGCATTAGCGTTGTTTTTGACTATGGTTCTGGACAGTGAGTGTTTGGAGGTAGTTGCATGCATTTTGTGTAGTTGGGGTGTGGATGCCATTACCCCCATGTTACATAAGTTGTTTGTGTACTCACCAGGCTCTGGAACTCCTTGATGTCCATGTACTCCCACCGGCGGAAGCAGGGCCATCACCTTCTCCTCCCAGGGATGGAAATGTACTGGTCTGTGGTGCCCACCACCTCCAGTGATGTTGCTCTGGGCGTAGTCGTCATTCATTTTTCGCTTGACTGCCCTCCGCAGATCGTACCACCTGGCTTGGCATTCAGTCCTGGTCCTTCTGATGGGTGCAATAGCATTCACCCTATCGATGATCCTCTGACACAGGCGTGATTTTTCGGCTATGCTGGTCTGTCTGACCAATGTTCCAAACAGCTGTGGCTCGACTCTGATGACTTCATTGACTGGGATCTCCAGCTCCTCCCTTGTGAACTTTGGATTCTTGTCTGTGGTCATAGTGTGGGGTGAGGGTGTGGATGGTTGTGGGTGTGTGGGTCTGAATGTGAAGTTGTGGGTCTGAATGTGAAGAGGGGGTATGTGTGAAGGAGGTTGTGTGAAGGTGTGTATGTTAAGGTGGATGGGTGCAGTTGTTGGTGTGTGCTCTCTAGCTGCAGTGAGTCTGTTGCAAAGGCTCATGGTTTGTGTGTGTTGGCCCTTTTTATTGGTCCATTTGTGGGTGTGCCTCAGTTTGAATTTTTGGTGGGTGTGTTATAAGGGGTGGTTATGAGTTTGGACCGCTGTTTGCCTGTTTGGATGTGGCCAGGTCAGTCATTTCTGTCAGGTTTTTGTTCTGCGGAATCCAGACGCATCAATAAGCTCCACCTCCGGACCTTCCGAACACCCTGGAGTATATAAAGACACAGGGTGTTCGAAGGATACGGCGAGGGAAAAAACCCCTATCCGGGGAAAAAACCTTAGGAAGGGAAAGGGAAGGGTCAGCAGGGAAAGGATGCTGAAAAAACAAGACACACAGGTTAGTACCTTGATCACATTCTACTCTCAATAAGGTCTCGCTAAAGTAAATGACTGTTCACCTGAAGGTACTCATCGTAAGGTCTGCACTTCAACGAATCACTCCTGATCCTCCCTCTCCCTGTAGAACACAAAGAACCCCGTTAGTTGGCAGCGTGGATATCGCTCTCCTTCTCCCTAGTATACTGTAGAGCTCTACTTAACATACCCTTGCCAACTGAAAACCAGGACCCCAAAAATGGATGTAATCAGGATAATGTGCTTGGACCATAGACCCCTTGTTGCGGGTTCACCAATCCCTGATGAGCAAACGAAAAAAAGAACGGTCTCGGGGTATATTACAGCATATACTCCGGTTGTATGACAATAATCTCCCTCCAAACTTGGATTCCTCTAAACACGGTAGGGCGTAGTGATCAACTACCGCCGTCCACTTTGGCACCTGTAATCCCCAAGGTATTCTGTAATTCGTGACGGCAATGCAGAGGAACGCCTTCCCCTAACACTCCGCCACTTGTATCCGCCACTCAAATGCCTCCTGAGGGCCACGGACAAATAATCTGCTCTCACGAGCTGCCGTCCACTGCCAGACCTCTATGGCAGGTCCCCTGACAGTTAACTGGCTTCCTGACGCTGCTTGCATCAAGCGCTAATGTCGACCGACGGGCTGAAAAACGATACCTGGTCTGTTGTCTTCAGTCGGCCCCGATCTTTGGACGAAGTCGCCTCGTAGAGGCTCCGAAACAAACGAGAGCAGCCGCTCCCGTTTAAGCTCCCAAAATCGCGAACGTCTTCACCACCGCCTTGCCTTCCTATATCCGGGTCCCGCAGCAAAGGCTGCTGGGAACGGTAGTTTAAACCCCGGGGAACCTGGGAAATGTAGTTTTTAGGTAGGCGCACGGCTTGAACCCTGACAGTATGTCCCCCTCCCTAGCGCCTCCTAGGGCCGGGTTTGGAAGGACACCTCCGATGAAAAGACGCAATGGCACGTGGGGCGTGCACATTGTTCCAAGGCTCCCAGGAGTCATCCTCCACGGAATACCCCTTCCAAGAGACCAAATACCATAGCACCCCCCGACGCAGCTGTGAATCGCGTATGGACCGTACTTCATACTCGAGACCGCCGTCACCGAGCACCGGTGGGGGACGCTTCTTCTGAGACGTCAAGGCTTTCTTCAGTAGGTGCACATGAAACACTGGATGGATCCTGAGGGAACACGGCAATCGCAGTTTGTACGCCACTGGATTGACTTGTTTCACGACAGGATACGGCCCAATAAAACGTGGATGGAATATGCTTCGCAGCTTAAAGCGAATGTATCTGGTGGACAACCACACCTTGTCTCCCACTTGGAATTGAGGACCGGGGTTCCTGTGCTTGTCCTCCCACTGTTTGTATACCTCTTTGGCCCTTACCACATGAGCGTGCACTTCCTTATGCACTTTCCTCAACATACGTAAGCGAGTCATCACTGCAGGCTGGTTACGGATTTCTGAAGGGATGTTGACGGGCAAAGTGTTGGCGTCGTACCCGTAGTTGGCTCTAAAAGGTGACATGCCAGTGGAGCTATGCCAAGTATTGTTATAGGCCAGTTCGGCCAACCATAACAGGTCCACCCATGATTCGTGAGCTTCTTTGGAATAGCACCGCAGGTATTTTTTCAGGGTCTGGTTCAGCCTTTCAGTCTGCCCGTCTGTCTGCGGGTGAAAACTCGTTGAAAGTGCTGCTTCAGAGGGAGGAGCCTAGCGCGCAACCAAGATGGCCGCGTAGGTGCGAGGCTCCCGTGGACCTCCGCGACCTCCTGAATAAATCCTGGAAATATCCTGTCCTTGTTAAGGGGACTGTGTCGGGGAACCCGAGCTGAGGCATTACCCGTTTTTTGGGCTCGAATCGGACCCCGAACACCGGTGGGAACATCGCCTGAAGATTGCGGCCTTCTCCTCGCCGGCCCCCCGGATTGGAGTAGTGGCGTGATCCGGGGACAAGGTGAATAACAGCGGCGAGCGGGGCTGGGCGACTCGCGTACCCCGCACTTTCACTTTCGCTTTTGCGCCCTCCTTGCTCTCTGGCGAGGTCGGGCTGCGGAGCGGGGTGCGGTGGTGTTGCCTTGTCCCGGTGCCCAGCTGACCCGCCTGCGGTGGATCGACCCGCAGCTCTGTGGTCGCCCCCCCTTGACACCCGTGATCTGGTGTGACGGCCCGTTTGGAGATCTTGGCGCGACGGTGGAAGGGCCAGCATGGCCACCAAACAAGATGGCGACCGGGCGAAGGTGAAGACGACCCGCCGTGGTACGGCGCACCAGGCCAATAGTATGGACCGCTACACGCTCCAAAGGGGTTCTCCGGAGACAACGCGGTCATCCCCGGTGGGCCCGACGGAGGCACCCGCCCATCCAGTGGATCTAACCCTCCGGGACGTCATGGGCGCCATCGCTGAACTGAAGGCCTCAGTGGACCAGCGTTTTGACACCTTGTCGCAGAAAATTGACTCGGTCCTGGTGGATGTGGGACTTGTGAGGGCGGACTTGTCAAAAACGAATGACCGAGTCGACTCCCTGACCCACACCACAACGAGCCTCACGACTGACGTGGTGGCCCTCCAGAAGGAGGTGCGCCGGCTTGGCCAGGCGAGCGCCCTGATGGACCGGCGACTGGAGGATTCCGAGGGTCGCGCCCGGAGGAATAATATCCGCATTATTGGTGTGCCGGAGGGACGTGAGGCGGAGGCGGCGGACCTCTTCGTGGAAGACTTGATCCTGACCCACCTCCAGCCCCGGGGGCTGAGTAAGTTTTTTGCGGTGGAACGTGCCCACCGCGTCCCCGGGGGCCGCCCTAAGACCGGTGCCCCGCCACGGCCCCTTATTGCCCGAATCTTTAATTTTCGGGACCGAGATGCCATCCTCCAGACCTCCAGGCAACAGGGACCGGTCAGGTTGGACAACATGGACGTCAACTTCTACCCAGACTTTACTCCGGCGGTCCAGAAGCAGCGGCAGAGCTTTATTGGCGTCAAACGTCGTTTAAGGGACCTAAATCTTAAGTACTCAATGCTCTTCCCGGCTAAGCTGCGGGTGGAGGTGGATGGTCGCACGCACTTCTTCGACCGGCCCGAGGCGGCTGGGGACTGGTTGGACGCCTTGCCTGGGGATCGGGGCCGGGGGGGTGGGGGGAGCGCGGCTGGCGAGGAGGGCCCGCTGGATCAGAATTGAGGGATGACTGTATTGCCTTGCTCGGGACATTGTTCCTTCACCACATACTGCTTCTGTAGGTTCCCCTCCCATGGAGGTCGTGTGGGGCCTGCTGGGGGCTTCCCTCCTCCTCTGGGGGACTAGTTAGTATTTAGCTATGGGGCGACAGGCACACTGCACTTTGGGGGGGCTGTCTGGGCTCATGCAGGGGTGCAGGGAGGGGGGAGTTTTGTTGGGACCGGGGGGTGGGGGGGGTGTGTTGTTTGTTTGTACCGCAAGGCAATCCTGCAGCTGTTTTGTTGTCTTTAGACTGCTCGGTGGGGGACGACCGATTGTTTCGATGTATGATGGGGGGTAGGGACTTGACGGTGTTGTCATGGAATGTTAACGGTCTGGGGGATAGGATTAAGCGTGGTGTGGTCCTGCAGTATTTAAAACGTATTTCACCAGATGTTGTCTTTCTGCAAGAGACGCACCTTATAGGTAACACCTTTCATGCAATGAATCGGAGGGGATATCGTTTGGCGGCCCACTCTGGCTTCACCTCGGGCTCGCGGGGGGTGGGTATTATGATTAGGAACTCGCTCCCGCTGGAGATTGATGAGGTGCACCACGATGAGAGGGGACGTTACACTGCTCTGGCGGGACGTATGGAGGGTAGAGTGTTCAGTTTTGTGTCGGTGTACGTCCCGCCTGGGCTACAGGCCACTACATTTGCGGACCTGGGGCGCCTCCTTCTGGAACTTCCGAGTGGCCTCTTGGTGGTGGGAGGGGACTTTAATGCGGTTGTATCTGGATCTATGGATCGCCATCCCCCTAGGGACCTCCCTCGGGCACAGGCGTGGCTGCCTGGCCTGTTAGACACACTGGGCCTGGTGGATTGTTGGCGCCTAAAGCATCCCGTATTGCAACAATACACCTTCCACTCGGGGGCCCATGGCAGTCTCTCGCGGCTTGATTACATCCTTGTCCCAGCGGCCCATGCGGGGAGGGTGGGAGAGGTGCGCCATCTGGCACGGGGTATTTCAGACCACTCCCCATTGTTGTTGCATTTCGATGTCATCCCGAGGGGGGATGGCAGGGTGGCCCCGATTAACGCCTGGTATCTGCGCGACCCCTCCATTCGTGCAGACTTGATCACATCCTTGCAGCGCTATTTTGAGGAGAATGAGGGGTCGGTCCCATCTGCCCTCTCCCTATGGGAGGCTTTCAAAGTGGTTCTTAGAGGGGAGGCCCTCTCCTTTATTGCCAATGCCCGGCGGCGCGAGCGGGAGGAGGTGACCCGGGTGGAGGCCGAGATTGCGGAATTGGAGGGTGACCTGGAGAACGGGGTAACAGACGCCAAGTTACATGTTCTGCAGTTAAAGCAGGCGGCCTACCGGGCCCTCGTCACGGAGGCGGCCAGGGGCCTTGGTAGAGAGCAGCAGGGGCGCTTGTACGATGTGGGTGATAAGGCCGGTAAATTGATTGCGTGGTTGGATAAGAGAGAGAGAGCGAGCCGAGTGGTGCCTTTGATTGAGAGCGTGGATGGTGCGTGTGCCACGGAGCCGGAAGCCGTTGTCTCCTGTTTCGCGGATTATTTCCGCGGAGTCTACTCCCCTGTTTCTTCCTGTTCGGAAGCGGACTCCTTTGCCCTGCTTCAGGATATTGCACTCCCCTCCCTTACGGCGGAAGACAGAGACTCGCTGGACGTCCCCCCCACCTCGGACGAAATTGCCTCAGCTATTCGCTCGATTTCATCTGGCAAGGCCATGGGCCCCAATGGCATTCCCATTGAGCTATATAAGCTACGCCCGGATGTGCTGGCGCCCCACCTGCGTGCGATGTTCCTCGCGGCTCACTCGCAGGGCTCCCTCCCGCCGGACCAGCGTCTGGCTACAATTGTGGTGATCCATAAGGAGGGAAAGCCCCGTGAACGGGTCACATCCTATCGGCCGATTTCGCTTTTGAACGCGGAGCCCAAAATCCTCGCCAAGGTGTTGGCTAACCGGTTGGTTGGCGTGGTGGGCGATTTGGTCCACCAAGACCAATCGGGCTTTATCCCGCACCGCAACACGGCGCTTAATCTACGGCGCTTGCACGGCGTGCTTGCGCGTGTTCCATTTGTGCGGGAGCCAGCCATCTTGGCGTCCTTGGACGCCACCATGGCGTTTGATACGCTCGAATGGCCATATCTCTGGGCGATGCTCGCGAAGTTTGGGTTTGGCCCGGGTTTCATCAGCTGGGTCAAATTACTATATTCGGGCCCAATGGCGCAGGTGGTGGTGAACGGGCGTGTGTCGACCCCGTTCGCGCTGGGACGGGGCACGCGACAGGGTTGTCCCCTGTCGCCTCTTCTGTTTGCCCTGGCCCTGGAGCCCCTGGCGGAGTGGCTGCGGTGGCACCCTTCCATCCGGGGTCTCCGCTGGACCCCCGAGCACG
Source organism: Triturus cristatus (assembly GCF_964204655.1). Lineage (NCBI taxonomy): Eukaryota > Metazoa > Chordata > Amphibia > Caudata > Salamandridae > Triturus > Triturus cristatus. The sequence continues at coordinate 1,151,585,573 of NC_140585.1, forward strand.
AGGACCGTGTGTCCCTCTACGCGGACGATATCCTTTTGTATCTCGCCTCCCCGCGCAAGTCCCTGATCGTCCTAGTTGATGTGCTGCGCTCCTTCGGTCGCAACTCAGGCCTAGTCATTAACTGGGCGAAATCCTGTGTCTACGTACTCTCCGGGGAGGCTCCGGTCCTGCCGCGGGACTGCCCGATCCAGATTGCCTCCCAGGGTTTCCGGTACTTGGGTATATATATCACTCTTGACCCGGAGGCCCGCTATGAGCGGAATCTGCTGCCCCCTCTCCAGCGTTTGAGGGAGGATGTGGTGCGCTGGCGGCGTCTCCCGCTCTCGCCGCTCGGTCGAGCGGCCTTGTTTAAAATGATGTCCTTGCCGCGCTTCCTCTATGCCCTCCAGAACACTATGGACATGGTCCCGGCAAGCTACTTTCGTGAGGTGGAGGGCCTTCAGCGGCGCCTGTTCTGGGACGGGAGGCCGCGTATTGCTCTGGCTAAACTGACGCTCCCGTGGTACGATGGAGGGGTCGCCCTCCCGGACATTAAACGGTATTACTGGGCCTCCCAGCTAGCTGCAATTAATCATGGCCTTTACGGGCCCGCCCTGAACCCGGCATTCGAGATGGACAAGATGCTCCTTCCCGGTGGCGATTACAATCGAGCACTGTACTCTGGCGCGCCCGACTCCCGTCTGACGGGACCGACGCGTGTCATGGTGCGGGTTTGGCACGCGGCAAATGCAGCTATGGGGTGGAAGGACCGTTTGACCCGGGCGTCTCCACTGTATGCCTCCGAGAGGCTGGGCTCCCTGTGGACATCAAAGGGCTTCGAGAAGTGGGACACGATCGGAATCAGCACAGTGGGGGATCTCTGGACGAGGGGGGGATTCAAAACTTTTGAGACGCTGCAGGCGGAGTTCCAGCTGCAGGGCAGTGAGTACTTTCGGTACCTACAAGTCCGCCATGCGCTGGGCTCCGTCTTCCCGGATGTTGCATCCATTCCGGAGTCTTCCCCCCTGGAGGACAGAGTGCTAGATGGCCATGTCCCGGACAGCACGATCTCCCTCATATATAAGAAGCTGATTAATGATAGATCGTGCCTGTTGACTAGTCTGCGCGAAGCTTGGGTGGCCGACGGGCTGGAGCTGGACGACGAGGATTGGATGTCCGCGGTGGCCTCTCCAAAAGAGGTGGCCATCCCGGCTCGCCTTCGTTTCGTCCAGCTCAAGATCCTTCACCGGGTCTACGTGACGGGGCCACGGCTTCTACGTATGGGTTATGCCGTGGACGGACTGTGTAAGCGTGGCTGTGGTGCGTTGGCGACTTTTATGCATATACTGTGGGAGTGCCCGAAGGTGGAGCGATTCTGGCGTGGTGTGCATGAGGTCCTGCGTGTGGTCACGCGTGTAGCGCTGCTGCCTGAAGCGAGGAGGTGCTTGTTGAATGTATGGGAACCGAATGACTATTTGGCTCCGCAGACGCGGTGGGTGACTCTGGGATACATGATAGCGAAACGTGATATTGCTCAATTGTGGGGATCCCAGAGGCCCCCTGCGGTGTCGGCCTGGAAAGAGCACATGGATTGGTGTATGTTCCGTGAAAAGGTGGTGTATGTGGCGAGGGGTAAGCCTGGGGCGTGGGTGAAACTCTGGGGCCCCTGGAACGCCTACCGTGGGGGCATTTGTGAGCCGCCACAGCTGCCGGCTGCCTCGCCTGCTCCGTCTCCCTAGCTGGACCCCCTTGCTCGGCCGCGGGCACGCGGCCCCCCAGTCCCTGATCTCCTCCCATCCCCCTCTTCAGATCTTTCCTGCCACTCTGGATCCCCCACTATGGAGCAAGTGTTGTCACCTTGAATCTTGGGTTGCCTTGCGGTTGTGGTTTTTGTTGTTGTTGTTAGTCTTTAAAATGAAACCGTACTCTGTGGCAGGACGCCGTGAGGCCTGCACCGTTGATTACTCCTGTGTTTCTACTGTGCACCGCTGAGAGACTTTTACTGTCTGTGTGTACTATATTTGTGATGCTCTAGCGGCCGGCCGTGCGGTTGTAGGCCCATAACTGTAACCTTTTTATGGATGTAATAAACGGTTTCAAAAAAAAAAAAAAAAAAAAAAAAAAAAAAGAAAGTGCTGCTTCAATTCCCAGGGCCCTACACCAGGTTTTCCAAAAACGGGCAATAAACTGCGGACACCTATCCTACACTATCACCTGGGGAATGCCGTGTAATCGGATGACCTGAGAAGCGAGTAGTTGTGCTGTCTGGCTGGCCGTGGGAAGATTCTTACATGGGAGGAAATGACCCATCTTAGTTAGGTTGTCTACCACCACCAGGATAGCTGAACACCCCTTATCCACGGGCAACCCTGTGATGAAATCTAGGCTTATGTTCTGCCATGGTTGCGCAGGTGTGGGCATGGGCATTAGTAATCCTTTCAGTCTGGTATTTTCCCCCTTAGCCCTGGCGCACTCCTCACACTCCAGCACCCACAGTTTGGCGTCTTTCGCCAATGAGTCCCACCAAAAGTGTCTTCGAAGTAAGTGTACTGTCTTAGTCACTCCCGGGTGACCTGCCATGGGAGTTACATGACACCAAATGAAAGCCTTCTTCTGCATATCCACTGTGGGCAGGTACAAACACTCCCCCTGAAAAGGCAGTCCTTGTCTCACTACCCTTCCTGGTTTACTCGCTGCCCATCGAACCCATGCCACCAAAGACCTAGAATTCCTAACCGTTTCCAGGAACTTCTCCGCACGGATCACACACACCACCTTCGTGGCCGGAATGATGGCCTGAGGAGCGATGTCTGGTTGCACCCAGGGCACCACCTGTCGGGACAATGCGTCTGCTTTCCGGTTGTCGATGCCAGGTCTATAGGTTACCACAAAATTGTATTCAGCAAAGAAAAGCATCCAACGCATTTGTCGTTGCGTTAGATGTCTAGCCGAGGTCATATACTGAAGGTTTCTGTGGTCGGTGTAAACCGTTACTGCCTGGCAAGCCCCCCACAGATAGTGTCGCCATTCTTGAAAAGCCCGCTTGATCGCCAACAGTTCTTTCTCGGCTATTGTATAGTTGACCTCCGCAGGAGTCAACTTCTTGGATAGGAATGCTACAGGATGGAGATAGCCAGTGTGTGCATCACGCTGGGACAACACAGCCCCTATCGCTTCCTCTGAAGCGTCTGCTTCTACCACGAAGGGATGTTCCAATATCGGATGTGCTAATACCGGCGCTGTAGTAAACGCCCTTTTTAAGGCAATAAAAGCCTCATCAGCTTCTCTGGACCACACGAACGGTACCCCTTTCCTCAACAACCTGGTTATAGGGACCGCAGTGTGAGAAAACTGCACAATGAACCGGCGGTAATAGTTGGCAAACCCCAAGAAACTCTGCACCTCACGCACGTTTTTTGGGGCTGGCCAATCCCGCACAGCCCGGACCTTCCGATCCGACATCTGCAACCCCTTAGGACTGAGGTTCACCCCCAGGAACTCCACCTCATGCACACCAAACTCGCACTTGCTTAGTTTGACAAACAAGCGATGTTCTCTCAATCTCTCCAACACCCTGCTCACATGCTCTACATGACAGGTTTCGTCCTGTGAATATATCAGTATGTCATCTATGTACATAACAACGAAACGGTCCACATAGTCCTTTAGCACATCGTTAATAAAAAATTGGAAAGCCGCCGGGGCATTACAAAGCCCAAACGGCATCACCAAATATTCATATAGGCCGTATCGCGTCTTGAAAGCCGTCTTCCACTCATCCCCCTCGCGTACCCTGACCAGGTGATAAGCCCCCCGCAAATCCAAACGGGTATAGATCTTTGCTTCCCTCACCTGGTCCAGCAACACCGAGATGAGGGGGAGAGGGTAACGGTTGCGTATGGTGTTTTTATTCAAGACGCGATAATCCACACACGCCCGTAGATCTCCATTGGCCTTTGCAATAAAGAAGATGGGAGAGGCTGCCGGGGATCTAGAAGGCCTAATAAATCCCAAGCGAAGGTAGTGGTCTAAGTACTCCTTTAGATGAGCAGTTTCGGGTACCGACAAGGCATACACTCTGCAAGTGGGAATTGTAGCCCCTTCCACCAAATCGATTCGGCAATCGTACTCCCGATGTGGGGGTAACCTTTCTGCCCTAACTTCACTGAACACATCACTATAACTGTGGTATTCAATGGGGAGTTGTACGTCGGTTTCTACTGCCGTCGCCGCCATGTAGGGGGTAGCTAGCACTACGACATGTACTGGAGGACTGGGTGACAAGTGTTTCTGACAAAACTCGGGCACAAAACGAAGTGCCTTGGCTCTCCAATCAACAACAGGGTTGTGCCTTCGCAACCAGGGCATGCCTAGGATAACCTCGTATTGGGGGGCTGCAATAATGTTTAAGGTCAAAACCTCAGAATGCGTCTTCCCATGAGCCACAACAGAGAGCCCCACCTCACTCGTTCTCTCAGTTATCTGGCCGGATTTCAATGGCTGCCCATCCACCGCTAAGACTTCCTCAGGATTTTCTCTTGGAACACGGGGTAAGGCCAGACGGGACACCAAGCCTTCATCTATAAAGTTGCCTGTTGCGCCTGAGTCTACCATTACTGAAACCTGATGGATTTTGTGTCCGCATTTAAGCGCCATGCCTATAACCAGATGCGACTCGGTTTCCCCTACCCCAAAGGTGGATACTGAAGTGAGTTTCCATTCGAGATCTCCCTTTTCCCCAGCTCTTGGATTCTCAGTCTGACCCTTATCTGCCACTAAGGAAGAGACCGCAACGCGCTTAAATCGACTGGCGCTAGATGGTTTGGGTTTCGAGGGGCATTCTCTAACGTAATGCCCCTTCTTCCCGCAGTACATGCAGAGACCCTGCGATCTCCTAGCTTCTCTTTCCTCTTTGGACAACTGGGCTCTAACTGCTCCTATTTCCATAGGTTCTGAACTGTCTTCTGGCCCTCCCAGTGGCTTACGGGGGGACCGCTCGTAACTGCCTGACCCTCTGTCCCATCGTCTCCGGCTACCCCCTCTCTCTGACAGACGACTATCTAGCCTTAACACCAAATTTATCATATCCACACAGGTGGTAGGCTGAGGGTCCACTTGGGCCACTACATCTTTCAACTCTTCTTTTAGTCCTTGGTAAAAAAGAGACATCCTCTTTTCCTCCGGCCAGTCAGCCTCAGCCACCAAGCGGTTAAATGCAGTTAAATAGGTAATCAACTCATTCCTCCCCTGCCTTAGCTCCAAAAGTTCCTTGTCAGCACTAAAGGTAGTGGCTCTACGGTCAAACATTCTCTCAAATTCCATTTTAAAAGCTGACCAATCCGACAAAATGGGATCGTTGCGCTTAACCAACGCCACCGCCCAATTGGCGGCGTCCCCTGCCAAGTAGGAGATGGCAAAGGCCACTCGGGAATGGTTATTAGGGAACGAGGCTGGTTTACAGGAGAAGTGTAACAAGACTTGAGTTAAAAACACTTGTGTTTTACGAGGGTCACCTGAAAACCTTTCGGGGGTAGCCAAAGGAATGGGTGGGGGTACTGTCACCTGAATGGAAGAGGCAGAAGAAGAGGCGCTAAAAGGGTTCCTAGACAACTGTTCCACTTTGTCTCGTAAAGCAGTAGTTTCGGCTCTAGATGATGCCAACTCCTGCTGTACCAGGACTAACGCATGTAACACATCCTCCATGGATGTCATTATTGCTGCGACTGGACCGGGCAGAACGCAATTCTTGGGTTCGCGATTCTGTCAGGTTTTTGTTCTGCGGAATCCAGACGCATCAATAAGCTCCACCTCCGGACCTTCCGAACACCCTGGAGTATATAAAGACACAGGGTGTTCGAAGGATACGGCGAGGGAAAAAACCCCTATCCGGGGAAAAAACCTTAGGAAGGGAAAGGGAAGGGTCAGCAGGGAAAGGATGCTGAAAAAACAAGACACACAGGTTAGTACCTTGATCACATTCTACTCTCAATAAGGTCTCGCTAAAGTAAATGACTGTTCACCTGAAGGTACTCATCGTAAGGTCTGCACTTCAACGAATCACTCCTGATCCTCCCTCTCCCTGTAGAACACAAAGAAACCCGTTAGTTGGCAGCGTGGATATCGCTCTCCTTCTCCCTAGTATACTGTAGAGCTCTACTTAACATACCCTTGCCAACTGAAAACCAGGACCCCAAAAATGGATGTAATCAGGATAATGTGCTTGGACCATAGACCCCTTGTTGCGGGTTCACCAATCCCTGATGAGCAAACGAAAAAAAGAACGGTCTCGGGGTATATTACAGCATATACTCCGGTTGTATGACAATAATCTCCCTCCAAACTTGGATTCCTCCAAACACGGTAGGGCGTAGTGATCAACTACCGCCGTCCGCTTTGGCACCTGAAATCCCCAAGGTATTCTGTAATTCGTGACGGCAATGCAGAGGAACGCCTTCCCCTAACACTCCGCCACTTGTATCCGCCACTCAAATGCCTCCTGAGGGCCACGGACAAATAATCTGCTCTCACGAGCTGCCGTCCACTGCCAGACCTCTATGGCAGGTCCCCTGACAGTTAACTGGCTTCCTGACGCTGCTTGCATCAAGCGCTAATGTCGACCGACGGGCTGAAAAACGATACCTGGTCTGTTGTCTTCAGTCGGCCCCGATCTTTGGACGAAGTCGCCTCGTAGAGGCTCCGAAACAAACGAGAGCAGCCGCTCCCGTTTAAGCTCCCAAAATCGCGAACGTCTTCACCACCGCCTTGCCTTCCTACATCCGGGTCCCGCAGCAAAGGCTGCTGGGAACGGTAGTTTAAACCCCGGGGAACCTGGGAAATGTAGTTTTTAGGTAGGCGCACGGCTTGAACCCTGACAATTTCCATGTTTTGTGCACTGTAGACGTGTTTTGTGGTGTTGTGCGAGTCGAATAGACCCTCCTTGTGCTGTTTTACATTGCCTATGTACGGTGCGTACATACGCGATGTTGTTGTGAGATGCGTACATACACGATTTTGGGGTATGCACCGTACATACGCGATGATGTTGTTTTAAGGTGTGTACATACGCGATGTTGGCGTACGCACCATACATACGCAATGTTTTTGTAGGGTGCGTACATACGCGATGTTGGCGTACGCACCGTACATGCGCGATGTTGGGGTACACACCGTACATACGCGATGTTGGCGGACGCACCATACATACGCGATGTTGGCGGACGCATCGTACATACGTGATGTTGGCAGACCCATCGTACATACGCGATGTTGGCGTACGCACCGTACATGCGCGATGTTGTTGTAAGGCGTGTACATACGCGATGTTGACGTAGCATTGTACATGCGCGATGTTGTTGTAAAGTGCGTACATATGCGATGTTGTTAAAAGGTGCGTACATACGCGATGTTGGGGTACGCACCGTACATACGTGATGTTGTTGTAAGGTGCGTACATATGCATGGGGGGGGCTGTACGACTCATACCCCTGTTCGACTCGCACCCCGGGAACTACTTTTCCCGGGATACGAGTCGTACAAAGTTTGCTTTGTAGCGGGTAAAATCATTCCCGTGTATGGGACGTTTCCCGTACGAATCCTAAATCGGAAAGCCGGTCCGGATCGTACTTGTACGGTCGGACTGTATTTTTAGGATTCGTACGGGAAAGTGTCCGGGTCCGTCTCGTACAACTTTTCCCGATCCAATTCGTACGGATCGGGCCGATCCGTATGTATTTTTCCCGTACGAATTGTACTTCACGGGTGGGACGGGACTTGTACGATTCGTACGGGAAAAATTACGGGTACGAGTCGTACGAAAAAAAAAAAATACAGGCTCGGAATCGGCCCCTAAATATTATATTATCAAAAAACTAAAAATATAGGGGCCTATTCCGATCCGGGTCGGAAGTGCACCGAACGTGATCCGGCCGTAAAAACTACAAGCCGTACGCGTGTTTTCCACCCGACTCGTACAGCTGTACGAGCGAGCAAGTACGATGCGAGCTACGTGAAATTCACCGACTGAGTCGTTTCCGGGTCTGAACCGCTCCGTACGTCTCGGTCGGAAACTAACCGTGGTGTGCAATGGATGCGATTTACGACTGAGCCAGTACGATGCACGCGTCGGACAGCCTGTTCGAGCCCAAGTGTCCGTCTCGCAAAACATCCGGGTGGTTGCCTTTGGGGCTCTGCGTCGGACCCCCTGACACCCGCAGCCCTACGACTCGGACACAGGGGGAGACCCATGGATCTCCCCCACACAGGCATGTACGGTGCGGATGGCACTGATGCGTACACACTGTAGGGGGCTCACTTGTCCGCGACGTACCAATTCAGTCAATGGGAGCCCATGTACGCGTCATACGACCGGCTCCCATTGACTCCTATGGGAGTCCGACCGAACCGAGTCCGGCAGCATACGGCTACATCGTACTCGCTCTGTCGGACTGCAGGCCTCCGGCTCGGACAGAAAACACTCCGAACCCGGGTCGGAGTGCTTTCCGACCCGGATCGGAATCGGCACCATAAGATTTAAAATATATTAAAATGTATGTTTGTTTCATGTACTGTAAATGTGCAACCAATATGAAAATGTTTGATACAGAAATATACAATAAAAAAATATATGTGTTAAACATATTGTACATTATTTAATATATTAAATATTATTTTATTAAAAAATATTCAATATACTAAATAATAAAATGATCAAAATATACATTTATAAAATACATATTATGTAATTTTACAAAAAAAATAACATTATCTAAAATGTATAAAAAAATGTAAAAAGAAATGTATACAAATGTTTATTTTTGTCATTTTGTCATAAAAAATGATAAACAATAAAAATCAAACTGTTTATAATTAAACCACTAAAAATATATTTGCTTTACTATTACAAGACTATACTTAAAAAAAATTACCTTTTTCAAAACTGTTAAAAAAAATATGTATGTCAAAATATATTTTAAATTTTGCAATTGCACATGTAAAATGTATATTAAATATATATTATACTTTATAATAAAATTTGAATAACAGCAACATTTCTGGATCATGTTTTTAATATTGTGAAAAATTATATAAAAAAACAAATTAAAAAACAATTTAATTGTGACTCAAAAAATACATATGTTTGCAAATAAAAATTTTCACAATAAAATCTAACATGCCTCTTCTTTCTTATTTCAAAGTACATATAAACTCTAAAAAAAACTACATAATAAACAATAAAAAATTACTATTCCTAACTCCAGAACCAACTAAAACCGGAAAGTTCTGGTTAATAAACCATAATAAATTACTATTCCTAACTCCAAAACCAACTAAACCCAGGGAAAGTGCTGGATAATAAACCCAGAAATATTACTATTCCAACTCCAAAACCAACTAAACTCAAGGAAAGTGCTGGATAATAAACTGTAATAAACACATTTTCCGACTTCAAAACTAACTAAACTCAGGGAAAGTGCTGGTTAATAAACCTCCAAAAAAGTACTATTCCAACGCCAAAACCAACTAAACTCAGGGAAAGTGCTAGATAATAAACCCCAAAAAATTACTATTCTCACATCCAAAATCAACTAAACTCAGGGAAAATGCTGGATAATAAACCCAAAGAAATTACTATTCCAACACCAAAACCAACTAAACTCAGGGATAGGGCTGGATAATAAACCCAAACATTATGATTCCAACTCCAAAACCAACTAAACTCAGGGAAAGTGCTGGATAATAAACCCCCAAAAATACTATTCCAACTTCAAAACCAACTATACTCAGGTAAAGTGCTGGATAATAAACCCCCCAAATTACTATTCGAACTCCAAAACCAACTAAACTCAGGGAAAGTGATGGATAATAAACCCCCAAAAACTACTATTCCAACTCCAAAACCAACTAAACTCAGGGAAAGTGCTGGATAATAAACCCAAAAACATTTCCTATTCCTAACTCCAGAACAAAAAATAAAATAAAAATACTACTTAGGTGCCGATTCCGATCCCGGTCGGAAAGCAGTCTGACCGAGCCGGATCCGGAGTGTTTTCCGACCGAGCCGGATTCCTGCAGTCCGACCAAGCGAGTACGATGCGGCCGTATGCTGCCAGACTCGGTTCGGTCGGACTCCCATAGAAGCCAATGGGAGCCGGTCGTACGACACGTACATGGGCTCCCATTGACTGAATGGTACGTCTCGCGCAAGGGTGCCCCCTACACTGGGTACGCATCGTTGCCATCCGCAACGTACATGCCTGTGTTGTTGGGACCCTTGGGTCTCCCCCTGTGTCCGAGTCGTAGGGCTGCGGGTGACAGCAGGTCCGACGCGGACCCCCATAGGCAACCACCCGGACATTTTGTGATCTGGACACTCCGGCTCGCACAGGCTCTCCGACGCGTGCATCGTACTGGCTCGGTCGTAAATCGCATCCATTGCAGGCCACGGTTAGCTTCCGACCGAGATGTACGGAGCAGTTTGGACCCGGGAACGACTCGGCCGGTGAATTTCACGTAGCGTGCATCATACTTGCTTGCTCGTACAGCTGTACGAGTCGGGCGGAAAACACGCATACGGCTCGTAGTTTTTCCGGCCGGATCGCGTTCGGTGCCCTTCCGATCCGGATCGGAATCGGCCCCTTAATAAATAAATTACAAATATAATACACTTATAAAAATGTACGTTTCTTTAACAAATTTAAAAATTGAATACACGTTTTATTAACATTTCATACAAAAAATTTGAAATAATAAAATAAAAAATAAAAAACGATTAAAAATTATAATTATTAAAAAAAATTATAAGTAAAAATTTGAAAGACTCTCACAAAATAAAAAATAAATATTACATTCTAAATTACAAATACATTTAAATATTTAAAAACTTCAAAATTATCCAATTTTTACACTTTATTAAACTAAAAATAATACAAATTTCTTTTTTTAACCTACATTTTAAAATAATAAACAAATCATATTTTTTAAATTATTTCTAAAATATTTTACTCAATTTACATCAAAATATTAGCAACCCAAAAAATATTCAACATTTTTAAAAATGTAAACATTTCATTTGATCTCATTAAAAATTGTTGATATCTTTTTTATTTTTAACCAACATTCTTAAATTACTCCCCACCCTTATCCCCTATAAACCCAACATCCCACAACTACATTTTTACATAAAATAAAAAAATATAAAACATTTACACAATTTTTTGAAATTACTCCCTACCCTTATCCCCTATAAACCAACATTCTGCTCCTAAAAAATAATTAAAAAACAATAAAAACAAACATTTCAACATAAAAAAATAAATTGTAAACTATAAAATAACAAGTATCAAATTAATTACAAAAACATTAAACAAAAACAAACAAAAAATCGAGATTATATACAACTATATATTTGCCATCGATATTTACAAAATCAATATTTCGATATTTTTAACAATGAAAAAACTTACCTCGATATTTTACACCATCGATATTCTTGACTCGATATTCATGCAATTCGATATTTTGACGTCGATATTCTGTCTCTGCACCGGCATTACAGCAATCCAGTCTGCTAAGCACTACACACCTGGCAATTAGAGATTTGGCTTGGACAGGTAGCATTGGAGAAAGCTTTCTAAGACTCAGAAGGAGAGCAAAGCAAACCCCTGCTACTCCATTGAAGTGCTTTTCAAGAGAAAGTTGATCATCTAGATTAACTCTGAGGCTCTGAACCTTTGATTACAGTGATCTTATAGGTTTTGATAAGTGAGATCGATGGCTTGAATTTGACATTAAACAAGATTGGACTGAGTGAAGAGCCCTGTGGGACTCCATGTAGAATATTTCTAAAACTATAGCAGAAAGGAGGTAAAGCCACGGCTTGGAAGTGGTCTTGTAGGTATGATTTTAGCCATTTTGATACAAGACCATCAACACCTACAGAGGCTACTCTAGTGAGCAGCATGTGGTGGTTCACTGTGTCAAAGGCCGCTGACAGGTCGATCCCTAAACCAATAGTTTAGTTGAACAAATAAATCGGGTGGTGGGTCAGTGTGTACAGTGGCTAGTTGTCAACAAAAGCAATGTGTTGAGAGCAGTTGCCACCATATTTTGGTTATGTTTGACACCACACAGTAAGGCAGATGTGTCACATTTGCAACTTTTGAGGAGAAGGAAACCAGTATCTAAATTTTGCCCTGCGTGAATGAGGAGGTTATTGGATCATGGATCATGGTGGTGGACTATCAGATCTAGACTGTATGGTTAGGAGAAATGTTGATATGGCTGAGGCCAAGCAGAATTGGGACTTTAACAGAAAGAAGAGTACCAAGCTCAAAAATTGAAATATTGGTCATGTTTTGCATGTCAGAAAGACTAGTCACATCACTGAGGTGCCGATTCCGATCCGGGTCGGAAAGCACTCCGACCGAGCCGGATCCGGAGTGTTTTCCGACCGAGCCGGAGTACTGCAGTCCGACCGAGCAAGTACGATGCGGCCGTATGCTGCCGTACTCGGTTCGGTCGGACTCCCATGGAAGTCAATGGGAGCCGGTTGTACGACACGTACATGGGCCCCCATTGACTGAATGGGTACGACTCATGCAAGGGCCACCCTACAGTGGGTACGCGTCGGTGCCATCCGCACCGTACATGCCTGTGTTGGGGGGACTCTTGGGTCTCCCCCTGTGTCCGAGTCGTAGGGCTGTGGGTGACATGGGGTCCGACGCGGACCCCCAAAGGCAACCTCCCGGGCATTTTGCGAGCCGGGCACTATGGCTTGCACAGGCTGTCTGACGCTTACATCGTACTCGCATCGTACTTGCTCGCTCGTACAGCTGTACGAATCAGGCGGAAAACACACGTACGGCTCATAGTTTTTCCGTCTGGATCACGTTCGGTGCCCTTCTGACCCGGATCGGAATCAGCCCCTATGTAGAATTTCAAATTCTGGTATCCGGTTATGATTAACAACGTTTGTGTAAATTATGTCACAGTTAATTGTCATTACTGATGAAGTCAGGAGAGGCAAGGAGAGGCTGGTGAAGGTGGAAGAATGTTATAGCAAGCAGGTGTCTGAGGAGGAGGTCATGGATTTGGTTCCACATCTAAGGTCATTCCAAACCGTAGTAATACATGTTTGCGTAGACCTGCTGTTCAGTTCATGTGTTGAGCTGGATTATTTACTGTCATGTTTACAAGTTTGTTATGCTGAGATCTGTATCTCTTACATTTGTACAGTTTTTTGTTTGAAGAAATGCCATATGTCGTTTTTTGTGTTCTGTCTGAGGGTGTGCTGCTGGAATGTAAGTGAAATGCAAATTCTTTTTTTCTATTCCAAAAGTCCTGACTATACCAGAATATAAACATGAGTAACATGTGAACCAGTTTGGCATCTATGTCAAACCTCATAATCAGATAACATGGACAAAGGATCCTTATGAAGATACAGCTGGCATTTGTGTTTCACTTATAACATACAACCATATATCTTCTACCAGTCATTTATGCATTTGTATCCCTAATGGAAATGACCCTAGCTGAACTGCCTTTTTTTCAAGTGTTCATGACCATGCATCTTAATTCTTTCCCACTGAACACTACTCATAAGCATGGAGATATTTCCATGGGATGAGATCTTTATGAATTTTATAGGAAAACCTTGGGGCATATGTACAAGCTCCCATCGCCACCACAAAGTCACTTTTATCGATAGGGGCTGCACCTTATTTACACTTAACGTGGCTTAATGCTGCCTTGTAAATAAGGCCCCCTTTCACGCTTTGGTTAGTGTGAAAGGGGTGGGCAGTGGCTGTTGCGGTGGGTGTTCCACAACAACACCCAATGATTTTGACGCTGCCACCTATGTACAAGGGAAGAGTACATAGGAGGCAGCGCCAAAATTAAGACCAGGTAAAGCCTGGTCTTGAGTTGGCGGAATGAGGAGAAATTCATTATTTCTCCTAATTTTTGCTTTTTCCATGTGTGCTGCCTAATTTGACGTAAATGCAAAAATCTTGTGTTATTGGGGTACATGTGCATGTGATATCCTGATAGAAATGTTGCTATTCTCATGACATAAAGGCATGGCTGATCATTTCATTGAATGAGTTAACATGTATAAATAAGTCTTTGTATTGGTTACATACATTCTTGAATTCCCTAGTACAAATATCTGAGATTTGTTGGGAAAGGCTGGGCAATGCCACACTTTTTCCTCTAAAACTCTTTATACGACTACTAATAAGCTAAGATGGTGCCAGGGGAGCTATGAACAAGCGCCTGGTGCCGAATAAAGTGCACCGTGATACCACTGACCTCCGTTCCAACCAGCAATCAACGCCCCCGCCCCTCGGCCCTCACCTCGAAGTGCCTGCTGTCCCCACTGGGGTGATCCTGCCACTTTGTGCTATCTTGCATACCCACTCTGCTGATAAGGTACGGTTGCGGCTGGAGAGGGAGGGGCACTCAAGCTCGACCTGCAGTGTGTCCCGAGATCCACAGCGTATGCTCTCCAGAGGCGGTGAGTGGGGGAGTGGAAAAACAGCCACATGCAATCCCAATGTGGGTTCAGAGGACCTGCTGGCACCTAAATTAATCCCCTATAAAACTCAGCAAATACTTTTAAATCGGAAGTCGCCGAGCCTGACCCCAAAATGGCGCCCGCCAAGGTATCTCCACCGGAGAGGGAAATTGTCCCATTAGACAAGGGGGTCCCGATGTTCTAACCGGATAAATGGCATAGCTGAGTAAACGAACCACAGAACTAGAGGCAAGCCCAGCTGCACAGTCACGGGGATCAACAGACTCAACTTGCCTGACTGTAAGATGGCTGCCAAGCTACATACCCTTTCCTATCCTGCCATCCTCGTCATCTCCACTCTCTCATTTCTGGACTCAAGACATTCGGTCACTTCATGATCTTCATTCGAACCCGGCGGAGCCTGAGCCACATGGCCGATTCCCGGTGGAGCTGCACTGACAGCTATAGGGGAGACTGGCTCTGACTCACAGCTATGGCCGTCACCTACCCAGCCGGACCTCGGACATATGTCTCATCTTTTTCTCCGCTGTCTCCTCCCTGTGGACCTCCAGCTCTCTTGGTCTTTTTGGGTCTTGTTTTTTGTGTTTGCTAGTAACTTCTGTCTTGACTGTGTAATCATTCTGTAATTTATGTGAAATTCTGTAACATGCAACTTGCTGTTTCCTTAAGTAAAGCGCTCTGATATCTGCGAGTCTAGCCAGCGCTATATAAAACTCATCACATAAATAAATAAATAAATAAATAAATAAATAAATATTATCCTGGCATAAATGCACTTGTACTCGTAGTAAAAATTTTTTTTTTATCTTGGTCTAAAGGCCTGTTGCTTCTTGATAAGAATACATTTGTTATGCTGAGATTGATGAGAGAACTATCCTGCATTAAACAACTTTTTGTCCTGGTATAAATACCTGCATTTTTATTTCATCAGTAATCATTGTCTTCTGTAGAAAAAGAAAGGCCCAAGCAGATCCTTATGTCCCATAGGAGATCCCTGTCCCTGCTCGGTAAATGCAAGACCATTAACTACTATTCGATACTGCATGTTCGCCATTATCCTGATAAAGATGTCGGTCTGATGTAGTCTTAAGGGCTAATATATCGTGTGTTTCCAGATATAAATTAAAGTGTTATGACTTTGCCATTCAGGTACCCTGAGTTATTCTGCATGTTTCTTATTGACTTGGGTGCCTGTGTTTTTCAAGTATAAATTCCTATGATTTCCTTGTACATTTCCAATGGTTCTGCTGGTATTAAAACCATTAAATACCTATGCTATCCCAGTATAAATCCCAATATTGTTCTTCTATAAATGTCTTTGCTATCCTGTAAAAAGTCCTGAGCAATCCTTGTATATATTCATGTATTCTCAACACCATAACATTTCTCTTTTTCAAGTCCCAGGAATCCCCATATTAAGAACATGAACACCTCACCAGTTGCTGCTTGTATGCTTTGTGATTGGGCCTACTCCACTTTGGGAAATCAAATGGTTTGTTTATACCAACTGACTCCCATGTGTGGAGGCTCTTGATGGAGATCTCTCAGGAGAATTGTTCCAATAAACTTTGAGAATAATGCTACAAAGGGGCCGATTCCGATCTGGGTCGGAAAGCACTTTTCTGACCGAGCCGGAGTCCTGCAGTCCGACCGAGCGAGTACGATGTGGCCGTATGCTGTCGACCTCGGTTAGGTCGGACTCCCATAGAAGTCAATGGGAGCCGGTCGTACGACGCGTACATGGGCTCCCATTGACTGAATGGGTACGTCGCGGACAAGTGCGCCCCCTACAGTGAGTACGCGTCAGTGCCATCCGCACCGTACATGCCTGTGTTGGGGAGCCCCATGGGTCTCCCCTTGTGTACGAGTCGTAGGGCTGCGGGTGACAGGGGGTCCGACGCAGACCCCCAAAGGCAACCACACAGACGATTTGCGAGCTGGAAACTCCGGCTCGCACAGGCTGTCCGCGAGTGCATCGTACTGGCACGGTCGTGAATCGCATCCATTACACGCCACGGTTAGCTTCTGACCGAGACGTACGGAGCGGTTTGGACCCGGAAATGAGTCGGTCGGTGAATTTCATGTAGCTCGCATCGTACTTGTTCGCTCGTACAGCTGTACGAGTCGGGCGGAAAACACACGTACGGCGCGTTCGGTGCTCTTCCGACCCGGATTGGAATTGGCCCCAAAGAGTGAAATTACCTGAAGGTGAACAATAAACTTTGTATTAATGTTCCCTGTGGTTAGACTATAATCAGTTGGAGGACACTGAGGATTTCTATTGGCCCCTTTTTGTTTATTATGTGATCAACGTCTTTCTGTCAATATCTTGTGCTCAAAAAGGGTCTGTGGCCATCGTCAGGACCAAACTACGGGTCCCACTTAAAAAACACTCTATCCCCTATACTCACTCTGTCTATTGCTGTGTATGGACGTGGTTGTGCATTGAAAAACAACTGAAAAATGAACAAAACTAAACCATCCTTGTAACAGACTTTGAGATCTGAAAAAATATAACATGTGACATGTTAGTCACATATCTCTCTTTAAAGGAATACTTTCAGACATATATATATTTTTTAACGACCCCTCTAGGACTGAAAAGCAGTGTCTGTGCTCACTGCAAATTATGCTGTTTCACTGCACCTGTGAAAAAGGTGAACACAAATGCCAGGATGGTGGCAGAGTGTGTGAATGAGTCTTACCTTACATAATCTCTATTAGGGCCTCGTGGAAGGGGGAGCCATTGAAACTCTTGAAGTAAAACCCTGTTCAGGGAAGACAATTAGGTACCGATCCTCATTCTGGTATCTCATTGAGTGGCAAACAGCAAGAAACCCACATCATAACCTTAGAGAATGATCTATATATGGCAGTGAGTGGTCTACATTCATAGAAAGCCTTGTCTTTATCAGTTTCAGAAACCACAATAATCAAACAAAGTGCCAAAGTTCATGAGTTGGTTCGAAAGGCAAGTGATTGTATAGCAGTGTTAGACCTGGCACCTTGGCGTGAGTCTCCCTTCCACTTTTTTGTTGCTGTGCCTCATGTGTTTTGCTGGTGTTAGCTGCTCAGAGCACTGTGCCACTGCCAACCAGTGCCACAGTGCAAGTGCTCCCTATTCAAAATGTATATGTTGGTTGGATTCCATGATTGGCTTATTTGGTTTGCTGTCAGACCCCAGTAAAGTGCACCAGGAGTGCCCAGGGCTTGTAAATACAAATGCTGCTGGTGGGCTTGCAGCACTGGTTGTGCCACCCACAGAAGCGGGCTAGTAAGGTCTGCCATTGCAGAACCTGCGTGCAGTCTGGTACTGTCATGCTGACTGGGCAAGTGCACCCACTTACCAGTCCCTAAGCCTTCCCTTAACTTCATATTAGTCACCCCTATGGTAGGCCCAAGGGCAGGGTGCATTGTAAGCATAAGGTAGAACAAGCCCTGATGTGTGTGGCCTGTCCTAATAGTGAATTACAGCCATTTTCGTTTTTCACTATTGCAAGGCTACCTGTTCCCATACGCCAGAATGGGCTGTTAGAATTGTTACATCCTATGATCCTAACAGACCCAGGGAACATGGTAGAAATTCGAGTTTAGTATGCCTGAACTCAGAATAATAAAACACATCTTTTAGTAAAGTTTATTCTAATATTCTGTGTTTGCAAATACCACTTTTAGAAAGTTGGCATTTGCTTGCCTAACCATTTCAGCCCGCCTCTGCTATTATGTGTATCTGCCTGTCTGGTTTGTGTGAGTGACAGGGCGGGGAAACCCAGAGGGGCAGGGCTAGGTAGCCTGGTGGTGAATAGAGAGATTGACATCCAGATGGGTGAGAGGAGTGCACCTGGACTCCGAATAGGGCTGTGCTCTGCCACCACAATGCTGGCTCCACCTCCTGTGGAGCGGCTGATGTCTCTGCCCTGCACCCTGAATAGAAAGTCAGAGTCATGTCAACAAAGTGCTCAGGAACTGGTTTGGACTGGGCAAAGGCCCCTCTACCCCAGAGGAACAAAGGAATTAGGGGTATAAGTATTGGGACCCTGCTCCCAAGAAATTAGATCCTGCTTGACAAGAAGAACCTCTGCCTGAGGAGAAGGAACTGGGAAAGCTGTAAGGAGTACTGTCCCTGACCTGGGGGATTGGCCTGCAGTGGTTGCCTTGCTGCTGAAGGAGAGGAGAAAGACTACAAAGACTTGTGCTTCAAAAGATCTCCAAGGGCTTGGAATAGAGCTTGCCTCCTGCTGAAGTCTCAGGAACAACAGACTTCACCCCCCAGCTCCCCAAAGTTCTTTGGATGTGCCTGCTGCTGTTGTTGGGCCTTCCGAGGGACTGCGTGACGCAAGGAGCTGGAAGCGCGACTCAAGAAGGAGAAGCGTGCCGCCGTCGGAGCTGTTGTCGTCGCATCTCGGAAAGTGTGTCGACGCTGCAGCATCGCATCGAGCGGAAGCGTCTCGCATCATCCAAGAAGTGTCTCGCAACGCCGAAGAAGCGTGTCGCCATCGCAGCCATCATAGCTGACGCATCGCACCGCATCAAGAGAAGAGTCTCGCATCGAGGAAGAAGCGTGTCGCCATCGCAGCCATCATAGCTGTCACATTGCACCGCATCAAGAAAAGCGCCTCGCATCCACGGAGAAGCGTGCCGCCGGCGGAGCTGCTGTCGTCGCATCACGTAAAGGGGTGTCGCTGCTGCAACATCGCATCGAGCAGAAGCGTCTCGCAAACGTCGGAGAAGAGTGCCGCTGCCAAGGCTGCTGTCGTCGCATCGCGTAAAGGGTGACGCCGCTGCAGCTGACGCATCATGTCAAGTCTTCTCGCAACATCGGAGAAGCGTAACGCATCTGGAAGATCTTCACGTCTTTATTTCTTTGCACCAAAAACTTCATCGCATCAACACCGTTGCAACACTTTCGTTGCCCTGTGTGTCGCATCTAAAAGGTACATTGACTTAAAGTGTTGCATTTAATAACTTAAGAGAACTAAGCAAACTTCTACCATCTAAAGTAACAGTATTGTGTATTTTTGTTGTTTAATGGTCTTGTGGTAACTCTATATAAAGAATCCTTATTTTTAATATAAAACCTGTGTGGTGTCCATTTGTAGTGTTGTCACTTGGTTGCTGTATGTGTTCACAAATGCTTAACCTATAACGCTCTGAGATAAGCCTTGTCTGCTCGCGCCAAGCTACCTAGAGGGTGAGCAGGGGTTATTTTAGGAGTGTAACCCCTTACCCTGACTAGAGGAAAGGTTCCCTGCTTGTCACAAGTACCTACCTGTGCCAACCAGAGACCCCGGATTCTAACATTGGTGGTCAGCGGTGAGAATTCTGCACTTGCATTTGTGACTCATGTACAGTAATTGGTGAACACTACTTAGTGAGTGCAGACCTTAACGCAACCAATACTTGTTGGTAGATTCTTTTTGGGACTTTCTATTTTTGAGTACTGCCAAGCTTAGCCATGGTGGAGAAAGCAGCATCCATAGTCTCTGTTGATACTGAATGGGAATGGGAAGAAGAGAAACTGGACTGCTACCCAGTAAGACAGCTAAAGTTCTTCTGCAGGAAATTTAATGTTTCTACTACTGGATGTAAAAACAAGGCAGAGTTCTACAAGGCGCTGAGGGCCTGGGTAGAAGCAAGGAATGCCACTGATAATGATAATGCAGAGGAGCAGCTGGATGGGCCAGTGGGTCCAAGAGGAAGGAGAACCCCTTCCCCTGCCGGTAGCAGTGTTTCCAGTAAAAGTCTATCTCCAGAGGAGCTGGCAGATAGAAAAGAGTGTAGGATGCATGAATTGGAGCTGACCAAGCTCAAGTTAAGTGGGCAGTTAGAATTTGAAATGCAAAGTAGAAAGTTAGCCCTAGAAGAAAAAAAGCTACAGTATGAACATGAAAAGGTTTTGAGGGAGTTGGAGCTGAAAGCCCAGAGTTTAGAAATTGCTCCCTCTGGTGGCAGCACACCGTCAGTGCAAGTATAATCAATGGTGTACATACCCAAAGATGTGGTAAAATAATTTTTTTTTAAATGATGACATAGGGCAGTGGTTCAAAGCCTATGAAGTAGCCATGTCTTCCCACCGGGTCCCTGAGAAGGATTGGGGAGCGGGGTTGTGGGGACGGTTCCTTAGTGAGGGGCGGGACACACTGCTAGACTTGCCTTCAGATGATTATAATTCTTATCCCCATATGAAGGCAGCTTTGATGGCTAGGTATGGGTTGACCCCTGAGTTGTATAGACAAAGGTTCAGGGGTTGCACCAAGATTCCAAACAGTACGTATGTTGAGTATGTGACTTTTTTTTGCAGAGCACTGGATGGTTGGGTGAAGGGTAGCAAAGTTAATGATTTTCAAGGGCTTGTTGATTTAATGGCATGGGAGCACTTGTCCAGTAATTGTTTTCCTAAGCTATACCAGCACCTGATTGATAGTAGGCAGACTAATCCTAGGAAGCTTGCTGAGGAGGCGGACCGCTGGGTCAGTACCAGGGTCCACAAGGGTCCAGTGGGAGACTCCGCTAAAGGTGGGCAGGGTCCACAGCAGAAGAGTGGGGGGACAAGGGTAAACAGAGGGAGTTCCCAAGAAGGCCCCAAAGTAATCTCCAAGGGAACCAAGTGAAGGGTTCTCAGCCTCCCCCACCCCAGAAACTGACCGGGGCCCCGACAGGTCCACCTGTTCAAAAGGGGCCGATAAAATGGGCCCATAAAATGTTACAAGTGTGGTAACATGGAGCATTTTCTGATTTAAAGTGTCCTTTGTATGGTAAACCAGCACCCACTGGTGCTCCACCCCGGCAGGTGGCTAGTGTAGCCTTGGGGGAGGAGATGGCTGTCCAAGGTGGGTGGAGTCACACAGAGATGTCCCTTGTCTCATTAGGAGACTGTGAGATGGTCCCCCAAACCCAGCTACCTGATAACACTAAGAAATACAGGCAGTGGGTGACCATCAATGGCCGTAGGGTGGAAGCTCTCAGAGATACAGGAGCCAGTGTGACAGCTGTCAAGTGTCACCTGGTGTCTCAAGAGCAGGTTGTCCCAGGAGCATTCTATCCAATTGTTGCCGCTGACAACACAGAGAGTCACTGCAAGGTGGCTCAGGTTCCCTTTGAGTGGGGGGGGGGTCTCTGGTACTCTTCAGGTAGCTGTGAGGCCCGCCATGCCTGCAGACTGTCTGTTAGGGAACGACTTGGAGAGCTCACCTTGGGCTAAGGTGGAGCGGAGTGCTCACCTGGAGATGTTGGGTATGCCGGATTGGGCGTGTGTCACCACACGGTCCATGGCAACAAGTAGAGGTGCTCAAGAGGTCCTGGAGCCTGAGAGGGAGGCCCAGGGACCGGCCTTAGAGAGAAGGGGCAGGGGGCGCGGGAAACCGGCCCCTGAAGTTTCCACGGCCCAGGAGGAAGCAGACCTTGAGGGGGATGCCCTGGAGCCTACCGGGGAACAGATAGCTGAACTGGGGGACCTGCCTGAGCTGACCCATTGGCAGCAGGAAGGAGGCCAGTCCAGTGAGGACTTTTGTAAGGCACAGAAAGAATGCCCTTCTCTCGTGGGTATGCGGCAGCAGGCTGCAGACCAGGCCGTAGGTGATCAGTCTGGGTCACATTTCATTTACTGGGAGAACGACCTCCTATATACAGAGCCTAAGGTTGCTGAGCCTGGGTCAGCCCATGCGCTGGTGGTACCCCAGGACTTCAGAGCCTTCCTACTGGGCCTGGCTCACGATGTGCCATTGGCAGGACATTTGGGGCAGGACCAGACCTTTGAAAGGCTTGTCACCCACTTTTATTGGCCTCAAATACGCAGGAGTTCAGACACTCACTGCAGGACCTGTCAGACTTGCCAGGCAAGTGGAAAGAGTGGAAGGAAGCAGAAGGCTCCACTCCAGCCATTCCCTGTGGTCGGTACCTCATTCCAGCGAGTGGGGATTGACATTGTGGGGCCACTGGACCCCAGGACAGCCATGGGCAACAGGTTTATCCTGGTTCTGGTGGACCATGCCACCCGGAAGCCATCCCTCTGAGGACAGTGACGCCCCCCGTGGTGGGGCGTGCACTGATGGGAATTTTCTCCAGAGTGGGATTCCCTCTAGAGGCGGTGTCTGACCGTGGTACCAATTTCATATCCAAATATATGATATCCCTTTGGCAAGAGTGTGGTGTAACCTACAAGTTCACCACACCTTACCACCCCCAAGGAAACGGGTTGGTTGAGAGATTCAACCGTACCCTAAAGGGCATGATAATGGGTCTGGAAGAACCCATGAGGCGTAAGTGGGACGTCCTCTTGCCATGCCTTCTCTTTGCGTACCGTGAGGTGCCACAGAAGTCTCTAGGGTTCAGCCCCTTTGAGCTCCTCTATGGCCACCCAGTGAGAGGACCTCTAAGTCTGGTCAAGGAAGGCTGGGAGCAATCTCCCAGGAAACCTCCCCAGAATGTACATAGCTACATGCTGGCCTTCAGAAATCAGACTAGGCGATTCAGGCAACTTGCTGAGGCAAATCTGGAAGCCAGCCAGGAAGAGATGAAGCAGTGGTACGACCAGAATGCCACTCTGGTAGAGCTTCAGCCTGGACAAAAGGTATGGGTCTTGGCCCCCGTGGAGCCTTGTGCGCTCCAGGAGAAGTGGACCGGTCCCTTTGAGGTGGTGGAGCTCAAGAGTCTTGTTACCTATTTGGTGGGCTTGCGGTCTCCAAGGAACCCCTTAATGGTCCTTCATGTCAACCGCCTCAAGCCCCACTTGGAGAGGTCCCAAGTGGGCATGCTCTTGACAACAGATGCTGGGATGGAAGAGGAGACCGAGCCTCTTCCTGACCTTCTGTCTGCCCAGGAGCAAGATGGGTCAGTGGATGGTGTCATCCTCTCTTCCGCCCTGACCCCTGAGCAACAGAATGATTGTCGCCAGCTGCTGGGACAATTTTCTGATCTGTTTTCCCTGGTTCCCGGTGTCACTGATTGGTGCGTCCATGATGTGGACACTGGGGATAGTACACCTGTGAGGCACAAGGCCTACAGGGTGACTGACAGGGTGAGGGCCTGCATCAAGGAGGAGGTCTCCAAGATGTTTGCACTTGGGGTAATTGAGTCCTCCAACAGTCCTTGGGCCAGCCCAGTGGTCTTGGTCCCAAAGGCTGCAGCGCCGGGAGCCACACCCGAACTCCGGTTCTGTGTGGACTACAGAGGACTCAATTCAGTCACCAGGACTGACGCACACCCCATCCCCAGAGCTGATGAGCTCATCGATCGGCTAGGGTCTGCCAACTACCTCAGCACGTTTGATTTAACGTCTGGGTACTGGCAGATCGCCTTGACCGAGGGGGCCAAAGAGAGGTCAGCATTTTCCACCCCAGATGGGCACTACCAGTTCCGGGTTATGCCCTTTGGGATGAAGAATGCCCCTGCCACCTTCCAGAGGTTGGTCAACCAGGTGTTGGTTGGACTGGACTCGTTCAGTGCAGCCTACCTGGATGACATCGCAGTGTTCAGCTCCACTTGGGAAGAACACCTGCGCCACCTCTGGGAAGTGTTGATGGCGCTGCGGAGGGCAGGCCTCACGATCAAGGCGAGTAAGTGCCAGATCGGGCAGGGTTCCGTGGTGTACTTGGGGCACCAGGTTGGGAGCGGCCAGGTGGCGCCCCTTCAACCCAAGATAGAAACCATCCTGAATTGGGAGTCGCCCAAAACCCAGACAGAGGTGAGAGCCTTCCTAGGTCTCACCAGGTACTACAGGAGGTTTGTCAAGGGGTATGGTAACATTGTTGCCCCCTTGACTGCGCTGACTTCTAGGAAGCAGCCCAGGAAAGTGATTTGGACTGACACCTGCAGAAAGCTTTTGAGGCCCTGAAAGCTGCTATGTGCACGGCGCCCGTGCTCTTGGCTCCCAACTTCTCCAAAGAGTTTATCGTTCAGACAGACGCTTCAGAGCATGGTGTGGGGGCTTTTCTTTCACAGATGAATGAAGAGGGCCTAGATCAACCTGTAGCCTTCCTTAGCAGGAGGTTACTTCCACGGGAACAGAGATGGAGTGCTATTCAGCGTGAGGCATTTGCTGTGGTCTGGGCGCTGAAGAAGCTAAGACCCTACCTGTTTGGGTCTCACTTCCGGGTTCAGACAGACCACAGGCCCCTCAGATGGTTGATGCATATGAGGGGTGAGAATCCCAAGCTGTTGAGGTGGTCAATTTCCCTACAGGGTGTGGATTTCACAGTGGAACATCGCCCTGGTACAGATCACGTCAATGCTGACGGTCTGTCCAGATTTTTCCGCCTTAGGGATGAGGAACTCCCTGGGGTATGGTAGTCCTCCCCACTTTTCAGCTGGAGGGGACACGTGTTAGACCTGGCACCTTGGCGTGAGTCTCCCTTCCACTTTTTTGTCGCTGTGCCTCATGTGTTTTGCTGATGTTAGCTGCTCAGAGCACTGTGTCACTGCCAACCAGTGCCACAGTGCAAGTGCTCCCTATTCAAAATGTATATGTTGGTTGGATTCCATGATTGGCTTATTTGGTTTACTGTCAGACCCCAGTAAAGTGCACCAGGAGTGCCCAGTGCTTGTAAATACAAATGCTGCTGGTGGGCTTGCAGCACTGGTTGTGCCACCCACAGAAGCGGCCTAGTAAGATGTGTCTAAGGTCTGCCATTGCAGAACCTGCGTGCAGTCTGGTACTGTCATGCTGACTGGGCAAGTGCACCCACTTACCAGTCCCTAAACCTTCCCTTAACTTCATATTAGTCACCCCTATGGTAGGCAAAAGGGCAGGGTGCATTGTAAGCATAAGGTACAACACTCCCTGATGTGTGTGGCCTGTCCTAATAGTGAATTGCAGCCATTTTCGTTTTTCACTATTGCAAGGCTACCTGTTCCCATAGGCCAGAATGGGCTGTTAGAATTGTTACATCCTATGATCCTAACAGACCCAGGGAACATGGTAGAAATTCGAGTTTAGTATGCCTGAACTCAGAATAATAAAATACATCTTTTAGTAAAGTTTATTTTAATATTCTGTGTTTGCAAATACCACTTTTAGAAAGTTGGCATTTGCTTGCCTAACCATTTCAGCCCGCCTCTGCTATGATGTGTATCTGCCTGTCTGGTTTGTGTGAGTGACAGGGCTGGGCAAACCCAGAGGGGCAGGGCTAGGTAGCCTGGTGGTGAATAGAGAGATTGACATCCAGATGGGTGGGAGGAGTGCACCTGGACTCTGAATAGGGCTGTGCTCTGCCACCACAATGCTGGCTCCACCTCCTGTGGACCGGCTGATATCTCTGCCCTGCACCCTGAATAGAAAGTCAGAGTCATGTCAACAAAGTGCTCAGGAACTGGTTTGGACTGGGCAAAGGCCCCTCTACCCCAGAGGAACAAAGGAATTAGGGGTATAAGTATTGGGACCCTGCTCCCAAGAAATTAGATCCTGCTTGACAAGAAGAACCTCTGCCTGAGGAGAAGGAACTGGGAAAGCTGTAAGGAGGAGTACTGTCCCTGACCTGGGGGATTGGCCAGCAGTGGTTGCCTTGCTGCTGAAGGAGAGGAGAAAGACTACAAAGACTTTATTTCAACTTGTGCTTCAAAAGATATCTAAGGGCTTGGAATAGAGCTTGCCTCCTGCTGAAGTCTCAGGAACAACAGACTTCACCCCTAGCTCCCCACAGTTCTTTGGAAGTGCCTGCTGCTGTAGTTGGGCCTTCTGAGGGACTGCGTGTCGCAAGGAGCTGGAAGCGCGACTCAAGAAGGAGAAGCGTGCCGCCGTCGGAGCTGTTGTTGTCGCATCTCGTAAAGTGTGTCGCCACTGCAGCATCGCATCGAGCGGAAGCGTCTCGCATCATCCAAGAAGTGTCTCGCAACGCGGAAGAAGCATGTTGCCATCGCAGCCATCGTAGCTAACGCATCGCACCGCATCAAGAGAAGAGTCTCGCATCGAGGAAGAAGCGTGTCGCCATCGCAGCCATCGTAGCTGTCGCATTGCACCGCATCAAGAAAAGCGCCTCGCATCCGCGGAGAATAATAAAACAACAACGATGCCAATACTGCAACTCATCTTTAAAATCATATTCAATTGTGAGGGACCATCTTGAAGAAAACAAAAATGGACCTTAGACCTCTTTTTCCGTTGATTCAATCAATGAATTTTATTTTTTAATTTCCATGCTTAACACCTTCCATTTTAGAAATTAATCAAACCTCAACAAGCTCTAAATGCAAACAAGTTTCAAACTACAACATTCTTTTTTTCACTCCATACATTCTATTCATACGTATCTGTCATTTATTCGCATTCATCTCATGCATTCAAAACATACATCAACTTAATTCAGCATAACTAGATTCAAATTTTATAAAATTCTTTTCATATAGGCCACAGAAACAATGCTAAACAAAGTCGTCACTGTGTTCAACACTTTTTAAATGGATTCGTAATTCTTATGGCCAGATATCAAGGTCTACGCGTTTCAAGACCCCTTCAATCATGGGGCTCTCATCAGGACCTGTAAACTAAAAGCAAAAAAACTTTTTCAGTATAGCTAGAAGCCCCAATCCTCTTATTGCAATTAGAGATCTTATTAATAACTTATATTACCTCAACCTAGACAACTCTAAAATTCAGAAACAAAACAAATAGTGGAGAGCAAAAGTCAAGTCTTGAGTGTATGTCTCAAACGTGATCTCTCATTCATTCTTTTATACTCATTTATTACTTACATAGTAAGTCTGCTTTCTTGCTTTGAATCGGGGTGCGTCTTTTATTGTTTTTGAACCTATAATCAATTAAACAGAGAACTTCTTACTTTTGTTTCTGACATCCGGTTATGACCAAGGTACTGTTCTAAATTTTACACATGACTTACTTGAAAAGCTGTTACTTGGGCAAGCGTTGATGGAAGGTAATTTTATTCGGTTGACCAAAACGATCTCAAAATTTCAGGGCCAGCTGTAAAGGTTATGAAGAAGCCTTGAGTATATTAATTTATTGCAGTGGACCTATACTTCTTAAGGAGTGTACCACTAGACGAAGTACCTTAAATCTTTAAGCGGCAGATTGTAATCCCTTTAGTTGCGTCAAGCACACTGACTGGTCTTCGTTTGTATATTTGTTCTTTATCGTCGACTATAAGAACAAATAAATGAAAGGTTGGTATTAACTTCGCCTTTGACTTTGAGTCGCTCGTTTAAATCGCACTCGATGTGGTGGACATACCTGAATCTTTTGAAAATGTAACGAGCTGTTCTTTCTTGCTGCGTGCGGCGGACCTATTCGTGCCGGTTCTATTTGTGTCACTCGACGTGGCGGAATCAGTTGTATTTACGGAAGTGAAAGTTTGATGGAAATTGAAGAAAGACTTCCGCGTTTTTTTTGGATTTGTTGTCTTAATGGTGCAACTATAAAAATACTTGATTAAGCTTGTCATCTTGCTATTATAATTCCTTATATACCAATCTTGTTGAATATGCTTGCTATAATTCTTTCGGTGTATTTCTCTAATTGCCGCCGCTTGCGGTCACGCGATTCTACGTCCTACGACGTATAGTAGTTTGTTGACGGAACTTGTAGTTTTTTACATGTACAGAGGTGTTTTCTCTGTTGTTTGTATGTGAATAGCTGCTCAATACTGTCACATTACGAAAGAAATATATATTAGTTTCGAATACGTGTGGAGATACGAACAGGTTTGTTATTGGTCCTTTTTTGAAAAACTTTATTGAAACCTGTATTCTAACAAATTGTAGATTCATTGGCATTATAACCAAAAAATGACACATGGTGGAATAGCCCCGGTTTGTGGAGTGGGAAGAGCTAAACATTAGCTCAATTTATAAAGTTCAGAAAGCTCATTGAGTCCATTGGTGGCTGTGTTGAACTTGACTATCAACATGGCTTCTCTTCTTGACAGTTTTAATTCAAGGTCTCCTCCTCTCTCATCTTGTTCAACTTTCGCGATTACTGTCCATTTAAGATCCTTGATCGAATGATTATTGATTTTCCAATGGTTGACCAATGGTGCTGTTTGGACATTTTTATTGATCCGTGATTTATGTTGGGAAATTCTTATTCGGATCTCTTGGTTTGTTTTACCTATATACAATAGGTTACAGGGGCAACGAATCCCATAGATGACAAACTTACTTTTACAATTAGTGAAAGATTCATGTTTCCAATAGATTGAATTATGTTAAAAAACGGACCCCTTCTTCTGTAGACTCGCAACAGATACAGGTTCCACATTTATGGTGGCCAAGTACTGGTGGGAGTCCTACATAATCTCGTAATGTGTTTTGTTTTGATTTTGACATTGCTGCTCGCACTATTTGATTGGCGATATTGCGATCTTTTTTAAAAGCAAAGTGTGGATTAAGCTTTAATGATTGATCTAAATTCTTTATCAGATGCCAATTTTGATTAACGACTTTTTTCAAAATGTTTGAATTTGGACAAAATGTGGAGACACAGACGATTCTTTCTAGTGGTGGTTTTTCATTTTTTTCAAGTAGGGCTTCTCTTGGGGTCCACCAGGTTCTTTTCATCGCCCTTTTGAACAGTTTTTTAGGGTAGCCTCTTTTTTTCAAGTTTTCAAGTAGTTTCGTTGCATGTAGCATATATTCATCTTTGAAAAAACAATTGCGTCTCACTCGTAGGAATTGCCCGTAGGGCAGATTTTCTTTTAAATTCCTAGGGTGGCTGCTTGTAAAATGTAACGCTTTGTTCCGGTCAGTTGGCTTTTTGAATAAAGTAGTAACCAATCCATTTTCAGCTGGATATACCTCTACATCTAGGAAAGGGATCTTTAATTTAGAATGATTCAGACTGAATTTTATATCTTCAGTACGACCATTAAGCCAACAACGGAATCTTTTAAGATTATCTTCTGTGCTTGTCCATGTCATGAACACGTCATCAATATAACGAGTCCATTTTCCAATAAATTGGTAGAAAGGATTATCGTTATAAATGAATTTTTCTTCATACTTGGCCATGAAGAGTACTGCTAGTTCTGGTGCAAAGGGACATCCCATTGGTACTCCTTTGACTTGGTAATAGAAAACTCCATTGAAATTGAAGTAATTTTTCTTCAAAGCAAAACTTGCTAATTCCATAATGAATTCTGTTGGGATCTTGGTAGGTCTTGGTCTACTTTCCAAATATGAACGAATCACTGCCAGGCCATCATCCTGAGGTATCTGTGTATATAAGGAAACGACATCTAGTGTGACCAAATGATGTATGTTTTGGTCAAAACTAATTGAAGCTTGTTTGTTGATAAAATCTGTTGTATCACGTAAAAAAGATGGTACTTCATGAATGAATGGTTTCAAAAAATGATCGACAAATTTAGAAATTGGTTCCATTAAAGAATCACAACCTGATATAATAGGTCTTCCTGGTGGTGCGGTTTCGTTTTTATGTATCTTTGGAAGTACATAGAATAAAGGTGTCCTCGGTTTTTATTTTGAAAAAAATCATATTCTTTTTTAGTGAGAAAACCTTCTTGCAGTCCTTTGTCAAGTATTGGAAATAATATGTTCTGTAGTACAAACGTTGGATCCTTATTGATTTTTCTGTAACATTCTATGTCTGCCAGTTGTCTCATTACTTCAGATGTATAGTCCGACGTGTCCCATACAACAATCGATCCACCTTTATCGGCTTGCTTGATTATAATAGAGTTGTCATTTTGAAGATTGGTTAATGCATCCATTTGGGATTTTGATGTATTGAATTTGACCCATCTTTTTCTATTTTCCATATCTGCGATTGCCGATAGGATGGTTTTTTCAAAGATCGCTACTTCTTTGGGGATTTTATTAGTTGGAGGACAAAAAGAAGATTTTTTCTTCAAACCGGTGTTCTCTACGGTTTCTGTATATGGATTCATGGAAAAAAATGTTTTTAATCTAATTTTTCTGCAGAATTCGATGGTCTCAGTTTTGAGTCTAACAAAATCTGTATTTTTTGCAGGAACAAATGATAGACCTTTTTCTTATATGCTCTGTTCATCTTTGGTCAATGGTCTCTTTGATAAATTATGAACTAGTGATGTCTCTAATTTTTGTAATTCTGTCGGCGGGTGGACATCTCCCATGGTTGGGTGTTGAATCTTACTCTCCCTCGTGATCTTTGTTGGCCTCTCCCTAAAAAAGGGGTTTGCTGTTGTTGTTGTTGGAAATTTCCTCTTCGATTATTATTTTTATAACCTTCATTTGTTTCTCCTTCACTGCCACTTGAGGAGGATGATGTTTCCGAAAAGGTGATGAAATTTTTTGAAGATCTTCTTTGATATTCAGGGAGAAATCTACGTGACTCTGTCCGTGTGTAAAAATCGGTTTGTAGATAAGGATAAACTTTTTCTAGAGAAAAATTTTCTTTTGTCTTTTTCGAATTTGTTACTTTTTTGGTTGACGGTATAATCTTTAAATTCAGATATTTCTTTTTCAACTTTGTCCAAAAGTATTTTTGAATCCGTAATTTTCTGGTTTGTTTTTATCTCAGATTCCAATATCTCAATTTCCTCAAGTTGTTGTTTGGAAAGTCGTTGCGCGGTTTCCACTGTTAAGACCATCAGGTCTCTACTACATTTTGTCTCAATCAAACTATAACCCTTCTTATATAGTGGGTCTTCTGTGAAAATTACTGGAATGTTTTTAATTTGTAGGCCTCCTGGGATAGTGCCAGCCTTTAAATGTTGGATCAAAAAATGTCCATGTAGATCTGTTCTTATTTGTTTCTTCTTGAGTCTTAAAAGTTTATCAGACTCATTTAGATTTTTTGCTAGGGAGCTAAGTGAAGTGATGCAAAAAGGGGGGGCATCTAAAAGTTTTTTTATATGTTCTTCGCTATATGCAAAAGTGTCTCTATCAGTCATTCTCTCAATCACACTGAAACAAATGTGTCTCACTTTTCGTGGTAGAATTTATGAGGAAGGGAAAAACGTCTTCTATTTGACCAACTCTGTGAACTAAACACAGGAAAAACCTCGCAGATTTTGTTAGACTCAAAACTGAGACCATCGAATTCTGCAGAAAAATTAGATTAAAAACATTTTTTTCCATGAATCCATATACAGAAACCGTAGAGAACACCGGTTTGAAGAAAAAATCTTCTTTTTGTCCTCCAACTAATAAAATCCCCAAAGAAGTAGTGATCTTTGAAAAAACCGTCCTATCGGCAATCGCAGATATGGAAAATAGAAAAAGATGGGTCAAATTCAATACATCAAAATCCCAAATGGATGCATTAACCAATCTTCAAAATGACAACTCTATTATAATCAAGCAAGCTGATAAAGGCGGATCGATTGTTGTATGGGACATGTCGGACTATACATCTGAAGTAATGAGACAACTGGGAGACATAGAATGTTACAGAAAAATCAATAAGGATCCAACGTTTGAACTACAGAACATATTATTTCCAATACTTGACAAAGGACTGCAAGAAGGTTTTCTCACTAAAAAAGAATATGATTTTTTTCAAAATAAAAACCCGAGGACACCTTTATTCTATGTACTTCCAAAGATACATAAAAACGAAACCGCACCACCAGGAAGACCAATTATATCAGGTTGTGATTCTTTAATGGAACCAAATTCTAAATTAGTCGATCATTTTTTGAAACCATTCATTCATGAAGTACCATCTTTTTTACGTGATACAACAGATTTTCTCAACAAACTAGCTTCAATTAGTTTTGACCAAAACATACATCATTTGGTCACACTAGATGTCGTTTCCATTATATACACAGATATCTCAGGATGATGGCCTGGCAGTGATTCGTTCATATTTGGAAAGAAGACCAAGACCTACCAAGATCCCAACAGAATTCATTATGGAATTAGCAAGTTTTGCTTTGAAGAAAAATTACTTCAATTTCAATGGAGTTTTCTATTACCAAGTCAAAGGAGTAGCAATGGGATGTCCCTTTGCACCAGAACTAGCAGTACTCTTCATGGCCAAGTATGAAGAAAAATTCATTTATAACGATAATCCTTTCTACCAATTTATTGGAAAATGGACTCGTTGTATTGATGACGTGTTCATGACATGGACAAGCACAGAAGATAATCTTAAAAAATTCCATTGTTTGCTTAATGGTCGTACTGAAGATATAAAATTCAGTCTGAATCATTCTAAAATAAAGATCCCTTTCCTAGATGTAGAGGTATATCCAGCTGAAAATGGATTGGTTACTACTTTATTCAAAAAGCCAACTGACCGGAACAAAGCGTTACATTTTACAAGCAGCCACCCTAGGAATTTAAAAGAAAATCTGCCCTACGGGCAATTCCTACGAGTGAGACGCAATTGTTTTTTCAAAGATGAATATATGCTACATGCAACGAAACTACTTGAAAACTTGAAAAAAAGAGGCTACCCTAAAAAACTGTTAAAAAGGGCGATGAAAAGAGCCTGGTGGACCCCTAGAGAAGCCCTACTTGAAAAAAATGAAAAACCACCACTAGAAAGAATCGTCTGTGTCTCCACATTTTGTCCAAATTCAAACATTTTGAAAAAAGTAATTAATCAAAATTGGCATCTGATAAAGAATTTAGATCAATCATTAAAGCTTAATCCACTCTTTGCTTTTAAAAAAGATTGCAATATCGCCAATCAAATAGTGCGAGCAGCAATGCCAAAATCAAAACAAAACACATTACGAGATTATGTAGGACTCCCACCAGTACTTGGCCACCATAAATGTGGAACCTGTATCTGTTGCGAGTCTACAGAAGAAGGGGTCCTTTTTGAACATAATTCAATCTATTGGAAACATGAATCTTTTACTAATTGTAAAAGTAAGTTTGTCATCTATGGGATTTGTTGCCCCTGTAACCTATTGTATATAGGTAAAACAGACCAAGAGATCCGAATAAGAATTTCCCAACATAAATCACGGATCAATAAAAATGTCCAAACAGCACCATTGGTCAACCATTGGAAAATCAATAATCATTCAATCAAGGATCTTAAATGGACAGTAATCTCGAAAGTCGAACAAGATGAGGAGGAGGAGACCTTGAATTAAAACTGTCAAGAAGAGAAGCCATGTTGATAGTCAAGTTCAACACAGCCACCAATGGACTCAATGAGCTTTCTGAACTTTATAAATTGAGCTAATGTTTAGCTCTTCCCACTCCACAAACCGGGGCTATTCCACCATGTGTCATTTTTTAGTTATAACGCCAATGAATCTACAATTTGTTAGAATACAGGTTTCAATAAAGTTTTTCAAAAAAGGACCAATAACAAACCTGTTTGTGTCTCCACACGTATTCGAAACTAATATATATTTCTTTCGTAATGTGACAGTATTGAGCAGCTATTCACATACAAACAACAGAGAAAACACCTCTGTACATGTAAAAAACTACAAGTTCCGTCAACAAACTACTATACGTCTTAGGACGTAGAATCACGTGACCGCAAGCGGCGGCATTTAGAGAAATACACCGAAAGAATTATAGCAAGCATATTCAACAAGATTGTTATATAAGGAATTATAATAGCAAGATGACAAGCTTAATCAAGTATTTTTATAGTTGCACCATTAAGACAACAAATCCAAAAAAAACGTGGAAGTCTTGCTTCAATTTCCATCAAACTTTCACTTCCGTAAATACAACTGATTCCGCCACGTCGAGTGACACAAATAGAACCGGCACGAAGAGGTCCACCGCACGCAGCAAGAAAGAACAGCTCGTTACATTTTCGAAAGATTCAGGTATGTCCACCACATCGAGTGCGATTTAAGCGAGCGACTCAAAGTCAAAGGCGAAGTTAATACCAACCTTTCATTTATTTTTTCTTATAGTCGACGATAAAGAACAAATATACAAACGAAGACCAGTCAGTGTGCTTGACTCAACTAAAGGGATTACAATCTGCCGCTTAAAGATTTAAGGTACTCCATCTAGTGGTACACTCCTTAAGAAGTATAGGTCCACTGCAATAAATTAATATACTCAAGGCTTCTTCATAACCTTTACAGCTGGCCCTTAATTTTGAGATCGTTTTGGTCAACCAAATAAAATTACCTTCCATCAACGCTTGCCCAAGTAACGGCTTTTCAAGTAAGTCATGTGTAAAATTTAGTACAGTACCTTGGTCATAACCGGATGTCAGAAACAAAAGTAAGAAGTTCTCTGTTTAATTGATTATAGGTTCAAAAACAATAAAAGACGCACCCCGATTCAACGCAAGAAAGCAGACTTACTATGTAAGTAATAAATGAGTATAAAAGAATGAATGAGAGATCACGTTTGAGACATACACTCAAGACTTGACTTTTGCTCTCCACTATTTGTTTTGTTTCCCAATTTTAGAGTTGTCCAGGTTATTAGATCAGCTGATCTATTCATCATTGCATTGAGGTAATCTAAGTTGTTAATAAGATCTCTAATTGCAATAAGAGGAGTGGGGCTTCTAGCTATACTGAAAAAGTTTCTTTGCTTTTAGTTTACAGGTCCTGATGAGAGCCCCATGATTGAAGGGGTCTCGAAACGCGTAGACCTTGATATCTGGCCATAAGAATTACGAATCCATTTAAAAAGTGTTGAACACAGTGACGACTTTGTTTAGCATTGTTTCTGTGGCCTATATGAAAAGAATTTTATTAAAATTTGAATCTCGTTATGCTGAATTAAGTTGATGTATGTTTTGAATGCTTGAGATGAATGCGAATAAATGACAGATACGTATGAATAGAATGTATGGAGTGAAAAAAAGAATGTTGTAGTTTGAAACTTGTATGCATTTAGAGTTTGTTGAGGTTTGATTAATTTCTAAAATGGAAGGTGTTAAGCATGGAAATTAAAAAATAAAAATTCATTGATTAAATCGACGGAAAAAGAGGTCTAAGGTCCATTTTTGTTTTCTTCAAGATGGTCCCTCACAATTGAATATGAGTTTAAAGATGAGTTGCAGTATTGGCATCGTTGTTGTTTTATTATGTTAGAGGCTTAGCTTTACTGCCTTCAGCCTAAACCCAGTTTTGTTATTGGTCGCATCCACGGAGAAGCATGCCGCCGTCGGAGCTGCTGTCGTCGCATCGCGTAAAGGGGTGTCGCCGCTGCAACATCGCATCGAGCAGAAGCGTCTCGCAAACGTCGGAGAAGAGTGTCGCTGCCAAGGCCGCTGTCGTTGCATCGCGTAAAGGGTGACGCCGCTGCAGCTGACACATCGAGTCGAGTCTTCTCGCAACATCGGAGAAGCGTACGCATCTGGAAGATCTTCACGTCTTTATTTCTTTGCACCAAAAACTTCATCGCATCAACACCGTTGCAACACTTTCGTGATAACTAAGCAAACTTCTACCATCTAAAGTAACAGTATTGTGTATTTTTGTCGTTTAATGGTCTTGTGGTAACTCTATATAAAGAATCCTTATTTTTAATATAAAACCTGTGTGGTGTCCATTTGTAGTGTTGTCACTTGGTTGCTGTATGTGTTCACAAATGCTTAACCTATAACGCTCTGAGATAAGCCTTGTCTGCTCGCGCCAAGCTACCTAGAGGGTGAGCAGGGGTTATTTTAGGAGTGTAACCCCTTACCCTGACTAGAGGAAAGGTTCCCTGCTTGTCACAAGTACCTACCTGTGCCAACCAGAGAACCCGGATTCTAACAAGCAGCAATGTAGGAGCATAGCCAACAGCGATGGAGTATTTATACTTATAGTAACAAAAGGCCCAGAAAATTGAACAGCCAACCTGAGTTTTCAAAACTTGAGCCCATATGTGCAGGAGAAATAGTAATAACTTTGTCATGAGTTGTTACATAGTGAGTAAACTAGATAGAGACCCTCCTGACTGGTGAGAGAAAGGACACAGAGGGGCATATTTACAAGCCCCTATCGCCCTCCACAACTTCACTTTTTCTGACATTGTGCTGGCAATAAGGGTCTTCCCCTTATTTACAAGGCAGCGTTAAGCCACTGCATTCATTAAAGATACATGTGGCACTCCACATGATTTCATCAACAAACAGTAGTTTTTCAGATACATTTTGGAAATATTTAATTGAATGTACAAAAGAAAAATGAGTGACACTGGATGTCTTTGTGGGAGGACATAGGCTATTTTTAAAGGAAAAAAAAGGTATCAAGGGCGAATGATTCCTGAATAATAATGTGGTGTATGTCTTTTTTGTGAACACTTATAAATATGAAAGGGTCATTTGTTGTACAAAATGTCTAAATAATGTAATTAAGTTAAACAATGGTTTTGAATAGGGTAGATATATAGTACTTGTGGGACATATGTATGGTTCATATGTATGAACGATACATATGTCATAGATGCATAAATATTTGAGTCATATATATGAATGATATACATGTTATATATTCGCTACATTTTTACCCTATCGAAATCCATCATTTAACATTTTTACGATGCTTCTACATTTTTTACACCTCGCGTCCATCAATGCTCAATTGCAGGTGTGGTTGTCCCGGGTGCACATGGGATACCCAAAACAATTTAACAAAAATAAGAAAGAGTAAATAATAAATACGTTGCCTTAGCCGATCATTTATTATTCACTGCTCCGGAAAGCATCCCCCCATAAACCCCTGCAGATTTTATTTTTATAAAGACAGTCTTGTCAAGTCTCCTGTGTCAACAAATCCATGTCCCCAGGAAAACTTACCATATTTCTTTAAAGCATTCCTAGCTGGAGTTCTATGCAGTTTAGCTGGAGTGCAAGGCCTTCTTGTTGTTTTTTTTATGACTGCGTTTTGTAGGTTGAAAATGTTACGAGAAAGACTCAGACTTGTTGGGCCCGATTCACAGAACTAACTTAAGACAAAATCCTAAACTTACTACTTTCGGTATTCACAGAAGTTAGGATTTTGTCTTAAGTTTGTCTTAAGACAAACTTAAGACAGACTTAAGACAGACTTAAGACAAACTTAAGACAGACTTAAGACAGACTTAAGACAAACTTAAGACAGGCTTAAGACAGACTTAAAACAGACTTAAGACAGACTTAAGTTAGGATTTTGTCTTAAGTTTGTCTTAAGTCTGTCTTAAGTTTGTCTTAAGTTTGTCTTAAGTCTGTCTTAAGTCTGTCTTAAGTTTGTCTTAGGTTTGTCTTAGGTTTGTCTTAAGTCTGTCTTAAGTCTGTCTTAAGTTTGTCTTAAGACAAATTTAAGACAAAATCCTAACTTCTGTGAATACCAAAAGTAGTAAGTTTAGGATTTTGTCTTAAGTTAGTTCTGTGAATCGGCCCCCCTGATTTTTTTAATTAAACTTTATTAAACATTTTTTGCAACAATCACTTTTACTAAATATTGCATTGTGTGAATTAGTGATGTAAACATTGGATTAAAGTTACTGGTAAATTTTGAACAAGGATCATAGATCTGATTTGAATATGTTGATATGCTAACCCTTTGATAAAGTCAATGGGCCCACTTTATATATTTTGTTATTGAGACTCTGACAAACTCAGTAAGTCTGCCTAACTGCGACCAACCATACACTGTGCAGCCAGGCCCTGCGAACATCCACTCACCGAAGGCCACGCGCAAGGGGAGTGGTTGGGTGCCAAACTGCGTGCTGCGCAAGATCAACGGCAATGTGCACTAGGGGGTATGGCGCTCAGGGGAAGATAAGGCACAGGGCACACAGCCATGGGCATCTTACTATATGTTTAAAAAAAAACTAGAAATGTAACAAAAAAACAAAGGTTAAAGTGAAGTTATAGTTAGGAATAGTGCTATGTTACTTTACATTTTTTAAAACCCTAGAAATTCACTGAAAAAATAAAGATTAAAGGGATGTTATGCTAAGGTGTCAATCTCAGTTAAAACCAGGGGCGATTCCTTCACGTGGGCGGAGGAACATCGCCCCACTGCTTTCTCTCAGTGCGAGAAGCCGAAACATAAAATGGTATTGTTTAGTTGTGAATACCATTTTATGTTTCTGCTTCTCGCACTGAGAGAAAGCAGAAGGGTTTGGTTGGGGGTGGCTGCTCCAGGCAGGGGAGAAGTGGCTTGCCCACTGTTTTAGGCACTGTCTGTTTGATCGGCCCCAGGGCCGACCAAACCAGTCATGCGCACTCTCCCATTTTCTCCAAGTAGGCTGCATGCAGCCCGCATGGAGAAAACGGCCTCCCCATAGATGCCTGTGTGGTTGGCGTCCCAGCCAATCACAACACTGTCATTGCAGCATTGTGATTGGCTTAGGGGAGGAGAGGGAGGCTTCCTGCTTCCTGTGAAGAGCAGAGAGAGGAGACGCGACGCGGGACCAGAGGTGAAGGTAAGATAAAATAAAAAATTGAATTACCCTTCCGGGTGACCCCCTCCCCATGCGACCCCCTCCCCTCCCCTCCCTGCGTGACCCCCCCACGAGTCATGCCGGCCACGACTGGTTAAAACATACCACGAGCCAGCAGTGGTAGTACCATCGGCACCCTTCCAGTGTGCTTGACTCGAAATTTTAAAGGCAAAACAACAGTTTGGTGGATGTGGTACTCTGCCACCTTTGTGGCACAGTACCCTGATGGCCAAACTCTAAATCAGGCCCTTAGACTGTAATAGGGCGTAGTAGAAGGGTTATACATTTGTATAAAGGACTCACAGCAACATGGTGTAAGTGTCTGTGTTATTGTATAAATGCCTGCGTTATTGTTTTACAAATGGCTTTGCAATCCTGGTTGTCATCCTGTAGATGCCTTTCCTTTTTGTTATTGTGAAATAAATGCTAGTGTTATCCTTATAAATATTTTGTTTCTTCTTTTTGCAATGCCCAGTTCATCATGGTATCAATGGTTGCATTAAATTCCTATGACTGTCTTTGCCATCTTATACCGTCCTCTTATTAGTGCCTGGTATGAATGACTGATATTTCAGAAAAACGGCCTAAGGTATCCCGGTATACGTTTCATATCATGCTATACATTTTATAGTAGCTTGGTCCAAAAGCCCACGTAATCCTGATAAGGATTCCTGTTATCTTGATATAAATGACTTTGGTGTCGCGTAATATGTTATCCTGATAT
The DNA here is from genome assembly GCF_964204655.1 of Triturus cristatus. NCBI lineage: Eukaryota > Metazoa > Chordata > Amphibia > Caudata > Salamandridae > Triturus > Triturus cristatus. Next base: position 1,151,625,067 of record NC_140585.1, read on the forward strand.
ATATACCCCTGTGTTATCATAGTTAAAAATGCTTTGATTACCCTGGGAGGAATGTCTGAGTGTACTTGGTCATAATGTGTAGATTATTGTGGTATAAATAATTGATAAAGGTATAAAGGTATTGATGCTTTTGTTGTATTTTTCATTTATTAAACATGTGATTGCCCTAAGGCGTCCTGGCGTAAGATTTAGAGAGATACAGATTGCAGTGATTACTGAATGAATTACCATGTTTTTGTTGCGATCGCGGCCTCTCGGCTTTCTCGTCGTCTGAGATCCGCGGCATCTCCCTTGTAGTATGAGGTACCTCAAGAAGCCCGCAGTTGCAGGCTGTGAGTCACGCTCACCAGGGGCTGCCTTTTCCTGTGCCCTCGGTCTGCCTGTGAAAGGTGTTCCGTAGCTAATACAGTTCAGATTTTATTTTTATTTGATTTTATTTTTTCATCATGGCTGTCTCTTTCTTTGTTTCTTCTTGTTTTTCTCAATCCATTATAGTTCCTGTACTGTGATGTTTGATGGCATTTTCGATTCCTGTTCTTTTGCTTTATAAGGACTTCAGTCTGTTTGGCGGGTTTGTCACAACAAAGCAGTGTTCCTTCGCTTGATTCTTCGGACTCCCCACCTGCTGATCCAGTTTCTTCGCTCCAGAAGAATTCCACAGTGGGATTCCTGATTCTCTGTAATCCTTTGAATTCTTCAACCAGCAAGGTGGGTTTTTACACCTTCTGCTTTTTTCTCCTTAGAAGGTGGCAGCTTCTTGAGGGCACTTGCCTACCACATATTCCTGTGTATGTATCATGATTGGTATACGATAAGTCACTAACCTTCTAGAATGCCCAGCGTGGATGATGGAATGATGCTTGACCCCCCCAGTCCCCTCCCAAACTGCCACACAGCGAGTATTCTATAATCCACTTCTCTGCAAAGCAGTGCACCGGGGAAAAGGGAAATGGGACAAAATAATAAACGTTGCTGGGCTGCAGAGTCGCTGACCGGACCTCCCAGGATATAGTAGACCACCAGGACACTCAAGAACGTCTACTTGACCTGAAGGACCCTGTATGCAAGAGAGGGGATAAGAATCAGAACACAGGCATACAATACACTTGCCCTATACCAGGAACCCTCTTCCTAGAGAACCATACTCACAATCCCAGCATGCATCAGTAGAGTAAAACAAAATGACAGTCAAGGTTCAGCAGTGCTGTGTCCAAACCAAAGAGAATTGCCACCAGTACTTGGGAGAGTTCTAAAAGGGGAGACCAGAAAGTTCTGCAACTGGGGCACTCCACCCCTGATACGATAAACGAGAGACGGTCTCGCAGTGACTGGCAAATTGCACCAAACCAAACTAACAAAAATAGAGCAAACGAAAAGAGAACACCAAGGGGCCCATTAGGATGGCGGTTGGAAAACCACCCTGACTGTCATGGAAGCGGAAAACAACCGCCCGCCTGCACCGTGGAAAAAACGGCAGCAAATTAGGATCGTCCGCCCAAAAACACTGACCGTGGCAGGACGGGGCCAAGAAAAACTGCCCTTAGCGGGCGGTGATGGCCAAAATCCATCCGCGGTGGTTGGATACGCAGCGGAAAAACAGCAACCCGCTACAAGCATAGCGGAGACACCGCACGGGAAATCAGGATATCCCCGATGGTCCCGCGGTATGTACCGCTGTTTCCGACCGCCGCGGTTGCACACTGGGATGAATGGGAGAGCCAGCGCAAGAGCTGCAGCATAGCCACCGCTGCGGACGATCCGTGAAAAATATTGCGGACGAAGCAAAAAACCCACAATAAGGTCAAAATGTGCACACAGCAAACTAGCCATTCCCCCAAATACACAAAACACACCCCAATGACACAACTACATGACAAAAGTAAAATACAATTCCCAGGGCAACACACCTGACAGCAATACCCCATTTGGATACACTCACATAGCTGAGTATAATACCAGCCCCTTCCCTGACCACAATCCTTTGCAATACTCCAGGAGAGAAGGGACATACACCCTAGCTTAAAGGAGAGGCAAAGAACACAACATCACTAGCCACACCACACACAGCACCACCACCACTTCAACACCTGCACTACTAACCCCCTGCACATCACACACATACACATCACAACCACACCCACCACTCACACTCCTGCACCCACAACCACTTTGCACACCACACACCACGGCAACACATAAGATGCCCACATTCACAGAGAGTGAGTTGACTGTCATGGTAGCAGAGATAGTCAGAGTGGAACCACAACTGTTTGGTAGCCTGGTCCAACAGACACCATTAGCCACAAGGACACAAATGTGGGCAAGGATAGTCCAAAGGGTCAATGCAGTAGGGCCCACTCCAAGATCCAAAAAGGAGATCATGAAGCGGTGGCATGATCTGAAGAGGGTTGTCAAGGAGAGGAGAAGCAAGAACCGTGAGCTGGCTAAGAGGACTGGCGGTGGCCCTCCCATTCCACCAAAACCATTCACACCATGGGAGGAGAAGGTGCTTGCCATACTGCATCAAGAGAGTCTCACAGGAGTAGGTGGGGGAGTGGAGGCTGGTAAGTACAAACAAATGACTACCACCACACTGCTATGTACTGTCTTGCAGAACTATTAAGCTACACCACCTAGGAACAATTCATTCCATCTGCACCACACAGTTACAAAAACATGTCCCACAGATCTAACATTCACCCACTCCCATTCACCCCAAACATAGCTACCAACATTACCATGGGGGCATGTGCACAGGCAGCCAGCACTACAACTCCCACCATGCCCCCTGTCCTACAGCCTAGCAAGATGGAACCCTCACCCCACCCCACCCCGAAGCAGTTGGAAGCCATTGCAGTACACCAAACAAACCTACAGGTAGGTAGCCATCTTCCCTGGGAGGGTGTTTGTGGGTGGGAGGCCTGCACTGCTACTCCCACCATGCCCTCTGTCCCACACCTGAGCAGGATGGAACACTCCCCCACCCCACCCAGAAGAATGTGCCAGCCATTACATTACCCTCATCAAACTAACAGGTAGGTAGCCATCCTCCCTGGGAGGGTGTTTGGGGGTGGGAGGCATGTACCACTACTCCCACCAGGCCCCCTGGCCCGCACCTGAGCAGGATGGAACACTCCCCCACCCCACCCAGAAGCATGTGTCAGCCATTACATTACCCTCATCAAACTAACAGGTAGGTATTCATCTTCCCTGGGAGGGTGTTTGTGGGTGGGAGGCCTGCACTACTACTCCCACCATGCCCTCTGTCCCACACCTGAGCAGGATGGAGCACTCCACCCACCCCACCCAGAAGCATGTGTCAGCCATTACATTACCCTCATCAAACTAACAGGCAGGCAGTCATCTTCCCTGGGAGGGTGTTTGTGGGTGGGAAGCCTGTACCACTACTCCCACCAGGCCCTCGGTCCCACACCTGAGCAGGATGGAACCCACCTCCCACCCCACCCAGACGCAGTTGGAAGCCATTGCAGTACAACAAACAAACTAACAGGTAGGTATTCATCTTCCCTGGCAGGGTGTTTGTGGGTAGGAGGCCGGTACCACTACTCCCACCATGCCCCCTGTCATATAGTCTAGCAAGATGGAACCCACCCCCCACCCCACCCAGAAGCAGTTGGAAGCCATTGCAGTACACCACACAAACTTACAGGTAGGTAGCCATCTTCCCTGGGAGGGTGTTTGGGGGTGGGAGGCCTGTACCACTACTCCTACCATTCCCTCTGTCCCACACCTGAGCAGGATGGAGCACTCCCCCACCCAGAAGCAGTTGGAAGCCATTGAAGTACACCAAACAAACTTACAGGTAGGTAGCCATCTTCCCTGGGAGGGTGTTTGTGGGTGGGAGGCCTGTACCATTACTTGGGAGGCCTGTACCACTACTCCCACCATGCCCCCTGTCCCACAGCCTAGCAATATAGAACCCACCCCCCACCCCACCCAGAAGCAATTGGAAGCCATTTCAGTACACCAAACAAGCTAACAGGTAGGTATTCATCTTCCCTGGAAGGGTGTTTGTGGGTGGGAGGCCTGTACCACTACTCCCACCATGCCCCCTGTCCCACAGCCTAGTAAGATGGAACCCACCCACCACCCAGAAGCAGTTGGAAGCCATTGCAGTACACCAAACAAACTTGCAGGTTGGTAGCCATCTTCCCTGGGAGGGTGTTTGTGGGTGGTAGGCCTGTACCACTACTCCCACCATGCCCCCTCTGCCACAGCCTAGCAAAATGGAACCCACCCCCCATTCCACGACCCCCCATCGCACGCAGAAGCAGTTGGAAGCCATTGCAGTACACCAAACAAACGTACAGGTAGGTAGCCATCTTCCCGGGGAGGGTGTCTGTGGGTGGGAGGCCTGTACCACCACTCCCACCATGCCCCCTGTCTCACAGCCTAGCAAGATGGAACCCACCCCCCACCCCACCCAGAAGTAATTGGAAGCCATTGCAGTACACCAAGCAAACTAACAGGTAGGTATTCATCTTCCCTGGGAGGGTGTTTGTGGGTGGGAGGCCTGCACTCCTACTCCCACCATGCCCCCTGTCCCACAGCCTAGTAAGATGGAACCCACCCACCACCCAGAAGCAGTTGGAAGCCATTGCAGTACACCAAACAAACTTGCAGGTTGGTAGCCATCTTCCCTGGGAGGGTGTTTGTGGGTGGGAGGCCTGTACCACTACTCCCACCATGCCCCCTCTGCCACAGCCTAGCAAAATGGAACCCACCCCCCATTCCACGACCCCCCATCCAACGCAGAAGCAGTTGGAAGCCATTGCAGTACACCAAACAAACGTACAGGTCGGTAGCCATCTTCCCCGGGAGGGTGTCTGTGAGTGGGAGGCCTGTACCACCACTCCCACCATGCTCCCTGTCCCACAGCCTAGCAAGATGGAACCCACCCCCCACCCCACCCAGAAGTAGTTGGAAGCCATTGCAGTACACCAAGCAAACTAACAGGTAGGTATTCATCTTCCCTGGGAGGGTGTTTGTGGTTGGGAGGCCTGCACTCCTACTCCCACCATGCCCTCTGTCCCACACCTGAGCAGGATGGAGCACTCCCCCCACCCCACCCAGAGGCATGTGTCAGCCATTACATTACCCTCATCAAACTAACAGGTAGGTATTCATCTTCCCTGCGAGGGTGTTTGTGGGTGGGAGGCCTGTACCATTACTTGGGAGGCCTGTACCACTTCTCCCACCATGCCCCCTGTCCCACCGCCTAGCAAGATGGAACCCACCCCCCACCCCACCCAGATGCAGTTGGAAGCCATTGCAGTACACCAAACAAACTAACAGGTAGGTATTCTTCTTCCCTAGCAGGGTGTTTGTGGGTGGGAGGCCTGTACCACTTCTCCTGCCATTCCCTCAGTCCCACACCTGAGCAGGAAGGAGCACTCCCCCACCCAGAAGCAGTTGGAAGCCATTGCAGTACACCAAACAAACTTACAGGTAGGTAGCCATCTTCCCTGGGAGGGTGTTTGCGGGGGGGAGGCCTGTACCACTACTCCCAGCATGCCCCCTGTCCCACAGCCTAGTAAGATGGAACCCCCCCCCCCCAGAAGCATGTGTCAGCCATTACATTACCCTCATCAAACTAACAGGTAGGTATTCATCTTCCCTGGGAGGGTATTTGTGGGTGGGAGGCCTGTACCACTACTCCCACTATGCCCCTGTCCCACAGCCTAGCAAGATGGAACCCACCCCCACCCCACCCAGAAGCAGTTGGAAGCCATTGCAGTACACCAAACAAACTTACAGGTAGGTAGCCATCTTCCCTGGGAGGGTGTTTGGGGGTGGGAGGCCTGTACCAATACTCCCACCAATCCCTCTATCCCACACCTGATCAGGATGGAGCACTCCCCCACCCAAAAGCAGTTGGAAGCCATTGCAGTACACCAAACAAACTAACAGGTAGGTATTCATCTTCCCTGGGAGGGTGTTTGTATGTGGGAGGCCTGTACCACTACTCCCACTATGCCCCCTGTCCCACAGCCTAGCAAGATGGAACCCACCCCCCACCCCACCCAGAAGCAGTTGGAAGCCTTTGCAGTACACGAAACAAACTAACAGGTAGGTATTCATCTTCCCTGGGAGAGTGTTTGTGGGTGGGAGGCCTGCACTCCTACTCCCACCATGCCCTCTGTCCCACACCTGAGCAGGATGGAGCACTCCCCCCACCCTACCCAGATGCATGTGTCAGCCATTACATTATCCTCATCAAACTAACAGGTAGGTATTCATCTTCAACGGAGCCACTAGCAGGGTGTTGTGCTGTGTGGTCACCACATGGCTCACTTGTGCCTGAATTTTCAGTTTTCACATACTGATTGAGTCAATATAATTAGTTAGCACAATGTGATTGCACAGGGTGGTGTGCAACATGTAGATTTAGCCATCTTCTGAGATGCTTTGCTTGCATATGTTTGTCATGTTGCTGCCACTGAACTGACCCTACATCTCTCTCTCTCTCATGCAGCATCTCCTGTGGTCACGGAGAGACAGGAGACGGACACCAGAGGGGGACAGGAGTCTGCTGGAGGAATCCCAGCCTGAGACGCAAAGTTCCACGTCATCTGATGCCAGCGGTGATGCATCCATGTTGGCGGGCACAGGGAACGGGGACTCTGCATCATCTTCCACCACACAGCAGCCAGTGCCAACCCTCCCAGCCACTTCCTCTGGTGCTGCCCGTGTCCGCCTCAGTAAGAGGGGAAGAGTGTCCTTCACCCCTGGCACCGCTGCCCCTGCCCCTGTCCCAAACATATAAAATGACCCTGCACCCAATAAAAACAATAACTTTTACGTATAGATGTTCTAGTATATCATATTTAAACAATAGCACAATATATTAATAAATAACTTCCCAGATGAACATAACAGATGGTCGCAAAACTTGATTGTAGTCAATTTTTTTCTTTTATTGAAAAGCACGTTATTCTTTAAAAGCACCACACAATTTCTTCTATAACATCTATACGTAAAAGTTATAGTTTTTCTCGGGCGCAGGGTTATTTTATATCTTTTGGATAGTGGTGGCTTGTAACCACCCTTTTGGGATGTGTGTGGGTCACATCCTAGACTCAATGCACCGAGGCTCAGTACAGACTTAATAGGCATTTACTAGTAGAGACGTTTGGTGCTGGATTTCTAAAGCTCTGACCCTTCTTCTTGTTTCCCTGCCCTTGCCCCCCCTGCTGCCATCAGTGCTGAGACTGTGGACCTTTTGCGCCAGCTGTGTGTAGACAGCTGGCAGCCAGACAGCTCTCCACAATGCCTTCATTGACCACAACAAAAAATTGGCACAGGTGGTTGCTTTCATGGAGGGCATACATTCTGACATGGGTGGGCTGCACCGGACTGTCCAGGCTTTGTCCTCCACAGTGCCGTCTGCCCTTCAACAGGCACATACTCACAGTCCAGCTCCGGTCCCTTTGTCCACCCCCCTGGAAGTGGCCACGTCCGACGATAGTGACTACGGTCCATATACATCAGAGTCACGATACGGCACACGAAGCACACAGCAGCAGCAACCCAAGCGGTCTCGGGCGCAGACACCATCCCCACAGCAGACCAAAGCCACCCCAGAGCAAATGGAGAAAAGCCCGTGAGGCGACACCAGGGGACAAAAAGCAAAGCAGCAGACCTCAGGCACACATGCCTCAGAGGCATCCCCATCCAAGGACTCTCCTGTCCCTAAAGCATATCGCAATGAGAAGCATACAGTTTCGGTGCCCACCGAGGAGGTTGTGCTTGCCAAGGGTGCACCTCAGAAGGGCTCCAAGGCAGATTCACCCACCACCTCGACTCCCATTCCAAGCCCAGTGAAGCAGGGGAAGGAGGGCACTGTAGGGGTGACACCTAGTAAACAGGGGAAGGGGGGCAGAGGCCAAGCCAGGCAAGGCATCCCCGCTGGATCCAGCACATCACCAGAGGGGGTGCCAGCGTCTGCACCTGATGCAGCTTTGGTGGTGAGTGTTCCTGTTGTGCCCACACCACTTCCCATTGATCCAAAGTCAGGCAGGCCATTTAGGATTCCCAAGAAGTGGAAAGGCACCACTCCACAATCTCCCACCCACACCGTGTCTCCCGTCTGCATGACTCCGCGTCCACGTGCCACTACACCACCTGTTCTAAGGAGCCCTCCAGCTTGCCAAACCACTGATAGCTCTACCTCAGCTGGTCCGCTCTCTCCCCGGTCAAGTGCCCCGACAGTCCCCGAGAAGCAGCCAGCTCCCAGGCTGCATTACAGCCAAGTCTGAGTGGTAGTCACCCTCACACACCTGTCTCTCACACAGGTGGGCCTGTACTGCACATTATTACCCACTGACTGTCTTGCTGACCATGGAAAGGTACAGTCGCACACATTCCCAGTGCAGCTTCTCATGGAGATAAACTGCACTTAGCCCTGCCCACTGGTCTTGTTGTTCACTGCTGTTTTGCCCTTGCCTGTGCAGCTTCTCATGGACATACTCTGCACTTAGCCCTGGCCACTGGCCTTGTTGCTCACTGCTGTTTTGCCCTTGCCTGTGCAGCTTATCATGGACATACTCTGCACTTAGCCCTGGTCACTGGCCTTGTTGTTCACTGCTGTTTTGCCCTTGCCTGTGCAGCTTCTCATGGAGATACTCTGCACTTAGCCCTGGCCACTGGCCTTGTTGTTCACTGCTGTTTTGCCCTTGCCTGTGCAGCTTCTCATGGACATACTCTGCACTTAGCCCTGGCCACTGGCCTTGTTGTTCACTGCTGTTTTGCCCTTGCCTGTGCAGCTTCTCATGGACATACTCTGCACTTAGCCCTGGCCACTGGCCTTGTTGTTCACTGCTGTTTTGCCCTTGCCTGTGCAGCTTCTCATGGACATGCTCTGCATTTTGTGCCTTACTCTTCTCTTCTCATGGTGCCTATCTGTGCAATATGTGAATAAAGACAGTTGCTCCTGTTGTCTATGTTGTCAGTGTCCTTACTGAATAAAGTTATTTTGCTGTGTGTATATGGTTTACTGTGCCACATGGTCTGTGTGCCACTTCAACATAGTGAATGTTTGGGCTAACTTACTCTATTTTTTACAGGGGTGACAGGGTATTCAGTTATTCCTGACCCAGATACTTGTGGGGGCAATGGTGTCAATTTTCAATGGGAAGCAGTTGTAATTTTCTTATTTTGTTCATGTTGGCTATATTGTACACGTCAGAGTGGGTTTCTGCATACTGTATTGCAGGCAGGCTGGCCAGGATCATCATGTATGTGTATTCTTCCTTTATGTGTGCCCAGTGGCGTATGTGTGTGGTCATCTTGTGATGGCCAGTCATCCTAATCCCATGGCTTACTTTCCATGTGTGCTCTTGGATGGTCAGGAAGTGTGCAGTGTGAAGGGGTGAGTTTGTGGGGAGTGTTGATGTGTGCATGCCCCTGCATTGTCAACTACACACATGTGTCACCCAGGAGTTGTGTGCCTGTTGTTTTGATTGTTCAGCCCTGTGGATGTGGTTGTATGCACATGTGTGAGTTGTATGTTGTGCACTGTGCAGTGTGTTGGTGTGTCCTTGCAGTTCTGTCCGACTCCTACTTGTTGTTTTTGTCACTTGTGAGTATGCAGAGTGTGTAACTGGCAAGTCAGTGTTGTGTTTTGTTGCACACCCATGTGTCTTGTTGCTGTTTGTGGAGACTGTGCAGACCTGCTGTTCCACACTGCAATTGTGGTTGTGTTTTCTCATGCATTGCTGTCACATGGTGCCTTCTTGCCTCCAGTATGGCATGTTGTGTGTGTTGTCATACCATCCCCTATCTGTGCTTCAGATGCCTACCCATTGTGGGTCTGCACTCCCTCTCTGTGTGTATGGTACACTCCTGCCATGTCCCCTACTGACATGCAGTACACTTCACTTTGGTGTCAGCTGTCCCCTTGGTTTACATGTGTGTGTGCCTCCCCATCACTTCATTTGTACCACTGTGCTTTGTGGTGCAGTTCTTTGTCCAGGATCAATGTGTCACTCAGGGCATTTCCCCAATGGGTCATGTGTGATGTTCTGGTGCTGTTTGGCAGGCATGGTTGCTCCTATGCAGTTCAACTGTGTGTGCTGCCCAGTCCTCTGGTCAAGTTGTTTCCACCTTTGTGTCCCAGACCTGTGCATCTGTTGGTGTTGAGTTGGATGTATGTGTGTTGGCTGTGTTATTGATTCACTTCCTGGGTGTGCAGTTGTCTTTGTGCTGTGCTGATTGGTGTTGTGTGGGTTGATGTTCTGCCACTCATGTCTGTGTGTGGCTGGTATGCTTGGTGTGCACACACTGCTTGTTGTGCATGCAGTGCTGTGTGTGTATGTTGCCTTGTCATTGCCTGGTGTCCATCTCCTGATGTCCAGCTGTGTTTGCTATGTGATTTTTCTGCCTGTGCATCTGTTGTTTGTTAGATGTGGCTGTGTTGTTCTGTGATGGCGCACTTCTTGTGTATGTTGTCTGTGCATTGTTCCTGAGTGATGAAGTTGTTCACTCCTGTTTGTGTCTGTGCTCCCATTGCCTTTCCACAGTTTAGCTGCACAGGGCATGTCTGTTCTTGTTGTGGTTCTGTGTGTGTTTCTGTTGGGTTATGTGTTTGTCTGTTGTTTTTGTGCAGACATTTGTTGTGGCATCCCTGTGTGTGTGTGATGTTTGTGGCTACCCCCAGGGTGTGTGATTGTGTATGTATTGACTGGCAAGTATTGCCAGCCTTCAGTGTGTTTGACACTGGTGTTGTGTGCTGCTGGTGTGAGGGGGGGGGTATGTGTGTAGAATCCTACTGGTGTTTGGCAGTAATGGAGTGTGTCAATGGGCCCTGTGTGGAGTGCTGCTGGTGTACTCCTGTGAAGTAGTTGTATAGATGTGTGGCTGTTCACAGTTTGACTTCAGGGCCTTCCTTTCATCCTTGTGCCTATACATGGTTTGCCTTGCTGTCTCCCTGTGTTATTGCACTGTGATGTCTGTAGTTTGACCTCACTGACTGTACCAGCCATGTGTGCTTTGATGGTCTGAGGGTGTTGTTCTCTATTCCTTGTCTTGCATGTGACGTACACATGCTTGTTGTGTGTCTCCATGGCCTTCCATTTGTGTGCAGCCCACTTTGGCTTTCCTATTTGTTGTGCTTCATTGCTGTTGGCATGTGAGGTGTGTATGTGTCTGTGTGTGGTATGTATGTGTGACTATGCGGGCTGTGTTCCATTTGGATCTTTGTTCCTTGTATGTGTTCATTTGGTGCTTGTACTCATTTTTGTTTCCCTGAGTGTGGTGTGGTGGTGTGTGTGTTTCCCTGGCCCTGTGCTACTGTGCTGTGTGTTGTGTGTTCCTGTGCAGCCACTCCTGCAGTGGCTGTCTCCATGGTTGCTTGTTGTGTGGTGCAGGGTGTGGATTCACCTGGCTTGTTGTGCATGGGGGTGTACAGGAGAGGCACATGGCATGTGCCTTCATGGGGTGTACTAGTGTGTGGTGGGAGGGGGTGTGGCCCTGTGGTCTTTGTGCCCTCCCCATGCCTGGCACTGGCCCTGCCTTCTGCATTGTGCGCCTGTATTTCCTTGTGTTCACCGCTGCGGTGACGTGACCGGGACATTGCTGCATGGTTGCGGAAGATGTGTGTTCAGGATGCAGAGGGCTGACTTGGTGGCAGGTGGGTGATGTGTGGGTGCCCTTGTGGATGTGTTCCTGTCCCCACCAGGGTGTCTGATGTGGATTTGGACCCTGTGTCAGCCCATGTGTTGTGTGTTGTGTTTGTGTTATTGCGTACCTGCGGCGGCGTCCGTGGCGGTCCATGAGTTGTTGGTGATGTAGCAGGTACAGCACCGGAAAAACGTGTAGAGCTGGATCCATGGTGGTCGTGACTGGGTGGTGTGGGCCAGGATTCTGGTTTCGCGCTCCGCTGTCGAGCTTCCGCTGTCTCTGGTTGGGCGGTTTCTCCGCTGCGGTGCGTCTGCTTGTTTGGGGCAACCTAATTTGTGGAGCGGGGCGGACGTCATTCCGCACGGCGGTGGGTCTCCATTGGCTCCCACCGCTGCGGTGGCGGGTACACTTTGATGGCGATGCGCGTCGCACCGCGGCGGAAGGGAAATGTGCTATGTTTGGCCATACTTATATGGCGGACATGAGGACCGCTGCTCGCCGATGGAAAAATTCATTTTTCCGCACCGCCGGCACCGCGGAGGTGCCACCGCCCGACATCCTAATGGATGCTCAATCGTTCTAAACTACTTATCTGTCCAGGTTTGATCTGCTCCCTGTTCCGTCACAGGAGCAGGCACAGATACAGTCAGAGGGAAGGCAGACTCCTCTAGTCTCAGACAGCCTTCCATGCAGGTGACACAAGTAGATACTGCAATGGGTATCAGAGGCAGACTCCTCCGGTCTCGGGCAGCCTTCCGTGCAGATGACGAAATTAGATACCGCTATGGGTATCAGCCGGCCGCCACTGCCGGCAGGAAAGATGCACCACAAACGGAACAGCGGAGACCCACTTTCCACTTCGTCGCGTTCTGAAGCAGTGAAAACGACACAGGAATCCAGCACGGTCTCAGCGTTGGGAGGCGGATCGGGTCACACTCGAGAAAGGCAGGCAGGCAGGAAACTGAATCACAAAACAGCTAGTCCAGGCACCCAAACAGGAAACGAAACGACAAGCACCGCTTCCTAGACCAGGAAGAGCTATATTCAGTCCTGCTGACCTCCCGAGTCACTTCCTGTGTCAACCCCAGAGGATGAAGAGGATTGTGGTATGGCAGGCACTCGCTTCCCATTCATTCTGTAAACTAAGAGGGCGTGTCTCTGTGTATCCCTAGACTGACCCCGTCTCTCTCCTGCCACAATCATGACAGTATGGTGATGTAATGGCTTCAGGAAATGTTTGTCCTTACTTTGGGCAGAGGAAGGCTCAGATGAGGATTGCTGGTAGGCGTTCTTCTAGAACAAGGTGTCTTGTGTAAACAGTGTTAAGCAGTTTTCTGAACTTCAACAAATCATCTTCCCTTCTTAAACCCAAAGGGAGGGAGATCCAATTTGTAGCTAGGCGATAAGCATAAAGTATACCTCCTTGTCTGATTTTCCTTATCTTTGAGACCTGTAGTAGGTTTGCTAATGAAGATTTCAGTGCTCTTCCTGGTGAGATACAAAAGAGTAAGGGGCATATTAGCAACGCTTTGCGATAACTATCGCAAAGCGCGCTTAGCGCAAATTTTTTAAACGCCGGCTATCGCAGGTTTTTATCGCGGAGATATCGTGTTATTAGCAACGTGTATCTCCAAGGCAATAAAAATTCCTGTGGGCTGCCTTGTAAATATCGCGATGTGAACATCAGCGATATTTTACAAGGTAGTCCATTGGGGTACGCCCAGTGACGCCCACTTTGCATCTCATTAGAGATGCAAAGGGAGGTGTCGGGGAAAAAGTGTGCTAACATGCGATTATGCATGTTAGCACACTCTTGTAAATAGGGCGATAGTTTTATCTCCGCTTTTTAAGCCAAAAAAGTGGAGATAAAGCACCTGTTAATATGCCCCTAATTGTTTAATAAATTGTGGCCCCGGATTGCGTAGCACTTTAAATCTTGTACACAAACATTTGAAAGTGACTCATTCACCTTTGTAGGCCATGCTCCAACAATATGAGCTTGCCAAGGAAGTCCCGGCAAGAGTTGGGCAGCACAGCTTTGCACTAGATGAAGATGTGGATAAGTGTGGCTCAATGCTTAGAGTGGCAGACCCTGATGCAGAGTTCTGGCCCGGGACCAGAGTTCAATTCCCCGCCTCGGCGGGTCTTGGATTCAATTTCCTCGGACCTGATAATTCTCTCCTCGGTGCCTATTCTAACCATGGGTCCCACGCTGCAACTCTGGGCAATAGCTTGCTTAATCTCCACAAGGGCCCCAGCAGCGCTGGGCTGCCTGGCTTCACCATGGGGGTGCCCAGAAGTGGACATTTCGCAGGGAAAGGCCAGGAAGGGTTCCACAGCGGTATGAGTAAAAGCGCCAGGTTACCCCCGTTGGGGGTGGCAGTGCGCTATACAAGTACATACACAAGTCAGGGCTGGCTTTTACCTTGGTTGCCTCCCATGCAACAATCTTTTTTGGGGGTCCCAATGACCTCCCTCTCCACAGATTCCCGCACTGCCACTCTCCAAGAATGCACCTCATCTCTTGATAGCCCCTCCCTCACATGTATTTAATTTCTTCTATCGCACGACTCATTCCAATGTAGGATGTCAAAGCACTTTCTATCACACACACATTATACAGATACAATGAATCATACATACAGGTGTGCAAATCAATGTATAAGAAATGTTACACAAGTATTTTGAGAATGGTTGGTCTGGAGAAGCACAAATTTAGGATTTAAAATGTAACACAGTGGTTGGGGTTGGCTTTACTGCTAAGAATACACTTCTACCCAAACAAACCCTTTTCACTACCTTAGGATAACAAAAGACTAGTGGAAAACATAAGGTTCTATAATATGCTTTGCAGTTAGTATGCAGGTCTTTGATGCCAGTCCAGAACTCACTGTGCTATATTAGAATGATTGTAACTTATGAACTGCAAGTAACAAAAAGATCCCTGTGACAAAAGTGATTAACATCTACATGGCCCCCCTCGCAGCCATCGTCCGACAACATGGCCTCAACATCGTATCCTACGCCGATGACACCCAGCTCATCCTCTCCGTCACCAGAGACCCCACCAACGCAAAACTAAACTTCCAGAAAGGAATGCAAGACGTCACAGTCTGGATGACCAACAGCTGCCTCAAACTCAACGCCGAGAAGAAAGAAGTCCTCATCCTTGGAACCACCCCATCAGAATGGGACAACACCTGGTGGCCCACTGCCCTCGGAAGCCCACCTACCCCCTCAGACCACGCCAAAAACCTCAGCATCGTACTCAACTCATCACTCACCATGAACTGACAGGTCAACGCCGTCACCTCCAGCTGCTTTAACACCCTTCGCATCCTTCGCAAGACCTTCAAATGGATCCCCCCTGAGTCAAGGAAGACAGTCACCCACGCACTCATCACCAGCAGACTGGACTATGAAAATGCACTTTATGTCGGCATCGAGAAGTCCCTACTCTGCAAACTCCAGACTATACAGAACACCGCGGCCATACTCATCCTCAGCATCCCCCAGCACGAACACATCAGCCAACACCTACAGAGACTCCACTGGATCCCCGTGGAGAAGAGAGTCACCTTCAAAGTCCTCACCCATGCCTACAAATGCCTGCACAACAACGGACCCAAATACCTCAACGACAGAATCAACTTCCACGTACCCAAAAGAAACCTCTGATCTTCCAACCTCGCACTGACCGAAACCCAGCGCATCCGCAGAGCCAGAGGAGGTGGAAGATTGTTCTCCTACATTGCAGCCAAGACCTGGAACGAGCTACCGGCAGACATCAGATGCGCCCCCTCCATGAACACCTTCAGG
The DNA here is from genome assembly GCF_964204655.1 of Triturus cristatus. Taxonomy (NCBI): domain Eukaryota; kingdom Metazoa; phylum Chordata; class Amphibia; order Caudata; family Salamandridae; genus Triturus; species Triturus cristatus. Next base: position 1,151,640,526 of record NC_140585.1, read on the forward strand.
AAGACTGTCAAGACCTGGCTCTTCGGCTAACAGATCTGCGTGTCCCTTCCCCACCCCCCCCCACAAGCGCCTTGAGACCTCCACGGGTGAGTAGCGCGCTTACAATTCCCTGATTGATTGATTGAGATATCTACATAAAATACAATTCTATGATCTTCATGTTACACTTGCTTTGCAGCAGGCACTACTTAATGAATCTAAACTGTGAGAAAGCTCCAATCCCTCCAGTAGGCATATTATTCACAAGAGTTATTTTATTTTTTATTATTGCCTGAGCATTGCTGGATATTCCAGGAACTCTGCAACAAGTGCTTTTAACCCCTTATATGATAATTGAAAATGCAGTCCCCGAGCTTGTCGTCTAATGAGGTCACAGTGCCCTAAAAGTGCAACTGGCTGCACGCATTGCAATGCATAAGATAGCCATTCCAATGCATAGGCCAGATAAAATCGCATTACTGCTTGAATAACGGGTTTCAAAGTGCCTTTAGGAATAATTTAGTTACCCTTCGTTGCTATCTTGGTGTAAACGCACACCTTTTCTTTATTTCATGCGATAACAAAGGTGTTTGTGGCAGCATAACACACATAAGACAGACACACACACACCAGAACAACATATATGTTATACCAGGAAAACAAAGGTGCTAATATCAGGATAATGCAAACGTTTTACCCTCTGTTTAAGCAGGCATCTACAAAGATTGTGTGACTGCACTTGAAGTAGCTTTTTTGGCTTGTGGCCTCAAGGACTTCCTTGATGGCCAGCACCGAGGGAGGTACTTACGCCACATTCTTCTGATGGGCTTAAAAAAACACTGAACTCCACAAAAGAAGATAATGAACAAGTGGGTAACTGTGAGACTACAAGTACTTTACTGTCAAGCAAGCAATTCAAAGCAAAGAGGCCACAGCTGCCTAGCCTCCCTGGATGCACATGCTTGACAAACGAGAAGCAAGCCAGTTGTTTCTGTGCAGACACATTACCGGCTTTGCCAATGTAGCAGAGGTATATTTACTTCTAGACAACATAGTGATCCTGTGTAAGAGTAACAGAAGCTTTGATTCCAGGATCACAAAGGCATTCCTATCAGAGAAGCAAAATCCTGTTCTTTCCTTCTAGAATTCCCTTTACTATTCTGATATAAAGGCCTTTCTTTATAAGCCTGGTATCGTCTCATCGGAATAAAATCTTTATTCAGTTTTGCATTCTTCAAACCAAAAACAGAAAAGCATCCAAGAATCAATCGCAAACGGCAAAGCTTAAAAAAGATTTAGAACAGTGTAGAAGAAAAGACAATAAAAATTACAAGCATATAAGGGATTAGCCGTTGGGTAAATTTGTAACATGAATAGTGCAAAAACTAAAAATGTAAGAATTGTCTGACATTGAAAGCACCTACAAAAAGCTAACAACAGCTGTACAGACAAAAGGATCCGATAATGTCTGCCGATAAATTAAGGACGGTCTGGTCTGTCGAAAACCTAATTGTTTGAGGAATTGTGTAAATTAGCCTGGTATCCTTAAATCAGGGCCACTGGAATTATGCGGCAGGGGACCCCCTCCGAATTATGTGAAAAGGCAAATTATGCGGCTTAATGTGGCACATTTTTTGACCGGATTAATTCATTATTTTATGATTTTTAAAATGATAATACCGTCTGGTCACAGATTTAACCTCATTAGTGTAAGTTTAACAACTAAAAATAAACATAAAAATAAGCAAATGAAAGATGACCCGTTAATCTTTGCGCATGGCCTTCAATTGTGCGGGAACATGTTGCTGTGTTTTTAGTAACTTTTGGTCCGTTTCAGCGAGAAACTATTTTTTTTAATCTGCAGATTATGCAGCAGATGATGGATTATGTGGCAAATGCAGCAAATCCATAATTATGTGAAAAAAGCCACAGCTGGAGGTGGGATAGTGTTAACCAGATGGTGTTTCCCCTGCCAGTGGCTTGCCAACCTACCACCATGTCAGAATCGGGCAGTGGTATTGACTGGCGATTCTGATGCAGCCTGGTATGGTAGAAGGACTGTGGTGGAGTGGCGACAGTCCATTAGTGGGGCTCACGAAATACCCAGGCATTGCTCCATGGGCCTGACACGTGCTAGAAGGGCTGCAGTATTCGATTTGTAAAAGAAAGTGTGCGGCAGTGCTTAATTTGAGCTGTAGTTTCTGGTTCTCGCACCGGTACTTAATCGTCAACATCGCAGCTTATGACAGTCTACCACATGGTGGCACTGTTTGTCTGATTTAGTGATGAGCACAACAACAGTTGTTTATTAATTCTATATTTATTTTAATGTATTTTTTATTTTATGGAGTTTTATATAGCGCGAACTTGACCCGAAGGTATCGGGTATCAGAGCGCTTTACATGAGTACCAGTTGCATTACAAGAGGACATGTTAATTTTTGTTAGGCACAGGGAGATTAAGTGATTTGCCCAGAATCACAGGATGTTCAGTGTCATTGCCGAGACTCGTACCCGGTTCCCCAGATTCGAGGTCGACCACCCTAGCAGGTAGGCCAACTCCTGCATTAAAAATGATTAATACCTGCCTCCCAAACCTATTGCACAGTTTTGGGGGCCTGGAGTAGTGTGAATTGTCACACTTTTCGGTGTGTGATTGCTAGTAGTTAAGTTCATACTTTCACTGGAAGTGCTGTTAAGGGCAATGTATAGTGCAAGCTGCAGTGCCTCCTGGCGGGAGCCCTGGCCTTTTTTTGGTTTTTTACAAAGTAAGCATTGATTGAGTGTGACAAGGAAAATGCAAGCACGGTTCAGCTTCCGCCTTACCAATCCCTTACAACATCCATTTCTTTTAATACAGTTGGTATGCAGTGGTGAAAGGATCAGACCTCTCACCATTCATCTTTAACTTCGGCAGGCAATCACTGGCTGTGGTTATGTATATTTCAATCTGGATGTCTTGATGCATGTGGGTGACCAGCTAGTGGTTCCATGAAAGTAGAAGGATCTGAGCTGAAGAATACTACTTAAGGAGAGGACTATTCATGCAAGTGTGGATGCAATCCAGCATGAGATTGCTGGAAGCTTTTTTAGTAGTAAGGGCAGGTAGATACCTACACTTAGTTACAACTTCACAATCACAAATAAGGTCCAGTCAAGTTCTCAATAAATTAATCCTTGCTCAACCCTTGGTAGCTCAGCTGCGAGCAGACACACTTAACTTAGGAGACAGGTTGTAAAGCATTTAAAAACACCAATACATTAAATAAGTGACACACAATACACAAATAAAATCCAAAAATCCAACACCAGTTTTATAAAATAGGACTTTTTTCATGATTATAATGACACCACAATGACAAAAACCCAATGTAGGGAACTTGAGATATTAATTTTTAAAGAATAAATACTTTCTAGTGCCTAAAAGCCAAAAGCGCCAACTTGGGACTTCTGGTCACGCTTCACCAGGACCAAGTCAAAGTTCAGGCTGACCATGATGGAGTGCGGGTCGGATACAGTGCGTGGTAGGGCCTGGTCAAGTTTTTTACCTTCTGACTTAGTCGCTTTTGTAGAGCTTTTTCTCTTGACGTTGAGTGAAGCTCCTCATCAGGCAGGCTTGAGAGTGGACAATGGCAGCTTGCTTCAGCATGAGGCCTCAGTGAAATCCTAGAGGTCTTGGAGCTCCAGAGCTTTCTGCGGGACCAACCTGAATTTCATGCAAGGTTATGTTGACTCGATGGGTCGGTCAACTTATCAGGCTTTTTGACAAAATTTCTCCAATTGATTCCAAACCTCTGTATCTTCTTCCAGAGGTCCTTTTGGGCTCTTGAAATTTTCACAACACCAGTTCAAGGTTGCAGAATTTCCAAGTTACTCCTTAGGAAGTTGGGACTACAAGACACACAATGCACCTGGCCAAATCTTTCAAAGTCCACTGAGCGCTGTCCAGCTGGGTGGCGATGATGCAGGTGGAGCTCTTTTAACCAGTTGCTTTCAGGGAGTTCACTCCTCAAAATTTTAGAATCAGTCAAAGTCCTTCTTTTGCTGAAGCCCATAGTGTGCAGCAGGTGCAGTCCTTCAGAGTGCACTCCTCTTGGTGCAGGCCAGGGTTTCAGCAGGGCAGTTTTTCTTTTTTCTTCCAGGCAGGGATCTGAGTTGCTGGGCAGCTCTCCCATATTTATTCAGGTTGCTGGGCTGGCAAGCAGGGGGGCACCTCTCACCAATGGGGTGCAGGGTGCCACCCTTAAATGACCACTTCCCCTGAAGAGTGGCATATTCTTGCCCCCAGAAAGCACTGTTCCTTAAAAACCAAAATGTAGAAAATCTCTCCTGGAGCTTCAGGTATGGCTAATCCACCCAATAGCTGTGGCTAACGTTACCTAACACTACCCTTTCAGCGCAGTCATAAGTCTCATGCAGGCCCATAGTCGTTTTCCTTATGTTAACATGAGCACGTTGCAGACTGTCTTCTGCTTTGCACACGTTACCTTACAGATATATTTTGCTTTATGCCACAATGTACTTTCACACAAAACACACTGTTGTTTTGCGCTCTGTTCTTTTCCTGGTATTTAGTCTGAACATGTAGACAAGGTCGAACAACAATGCCCCTTGTTATTCTGTTCTGATGAGGCCCTAGCACTTAGACAAAGCACGCAAATGCAGCTGTTGTTTGGGAACATATACTTTCTGTCATATAGGTATGCACAGATGGGTAACACACACTTGGAGAGGGACCTTTTCAGGGATGTAGAGCTTTCATCTGTGTACACTGAGGTACAGGGTCTGCTGGTAACACCTAAAGATCTTCTGATATATATTAATTCTGCTTCTGTAGAAGGGGAGGGATGTTAGGCTACACTGTCGTATATAATGACAGCTCCATTTATGATTTACGGACTACTTGCTATGCTAACCGTATTTTTGTTATGCATTTTCCTTTTTGTTGTGGCACGTATACTACATACTAGAGCACAATAGTTCCCAAAAATATTTTTAAATTTCCTTGTGTCTCTGTCAGAACTTATTGTGGACTAGTACAAGTGTGTGAGCGAAAGGGTGTGTCCTGCAACCGCGATTCCTGAGAGGATTGGGGGTGTTGTGTTCTGGAGTGTCTATTCACTTGTTCCTCTGTGAGTGAGTAGGAGGGCAAGTGAGACACTATAGCTAATCGGTTTTGGGCTCATGGGTACTCAGGTGGTAGGATGACTCAGTCCCTGCCTACTAAGGTCCCATATTCTCAAGCATAGGTCTGTGACTCTGCAAAATCCCTGCAACAGCCCCTCTGCTAATTCAATTACAGGGGCACCCATCTGGCTAGGGATGCAGGAAGTGGGGGTGGGTATGGGTCCTGTACTAAGTGTCTTCTCCTCTTTGAAGATCAGTTTGGCTACCTAGCCCTCTTCTTGCCTTTAGCTCTGCAGCTTTCAGATCTCCTTCTACCAGAGGTCTCTGTGTTTCCATTAAGGCTACTTCACATCTCATCAGAGCAGCTTGGCTCAGCCTTTCAAAGGCTGGCCAATCAGGAGAGGCTGCTCCAGCGCTAGATTTAGGCACATCAGAACAGCAGGTTCTAGAACTTCTTTTCTGTCATAGTTCTAATTAATCTAACCTTGGCAAGTTGTTGGATTTACTATAACTATCATTTAGACACTTTGAAGTATAATTTTAGCTCACTCCTGTCAATATTAAAGTCTAACAAAGCCTTCCCATGTTAGCCTATGTAGCTAATGCACTACAACAGGGAAAAACTAAATTGGCAGTTTTTCCCTCCCAAGGGCTTATAAAAACCTCTTTTATAATATCCCTGCTTATTTTAACATAGCACCCTACCCTTGGGGCACCTAGGATAGACCTTAGGGTTGACTTATATGTATAAATAAGGTAGTTTAAGACTTTGGAAGTACCTTTAATTCCAAAGTTGAATTTGGACATAGTTTTATTTTAAAAGCTGCCTGCAAAGAAGGGATAGTGGTCCTTAACCAATGATTAATAATTCTGAGGCATGTATTTCACTTTGTCAATTAGTTAGCTAATTATGAGCCTAAACGACATTTACTTTGAGAACAGAGGCTCGCAATATTCAATACGTAATTCAATCCAACAGAGGACAACATCCAAAACACTAAGAGCTGGTATACATCCGTTTATTTTAGCAAATTTTTGCAATATTCAAAGGACAGAACAAGGTTGCTCCAAGAAGAAACGTGCATCAAAGAAAGGTGATTGAAAGGTGCGTGAATAGGACAAGGAATGAAAGATACACAGTAGTAAGAGTATTCAATCAATTACAGGCAATGTGGATCGGTTATAATTCACCGTCCACATACCAAGTAACCTGGTCACATTCATTGGATACAAAGTTAGTATAGTTCAGAGAATGACCCCATTGGTGGTCTTGCACGAGAGACTGAAAATGTGTCAACACATCGTGAGAAGTTTAATTGAAAAGCATACGAATTACATGACCTGTCATAGCAAGCCCTCCAATCCAGTGATTCATTCAGTGTGATTCCCACTAGGTGGTTCAGTTAAGATCACCTCCCAGTCAGGTTGCCCTCCTATTGGTCCTGATGAAGACCCGCAAGGCCAAGGCTTAAAAGCACCCAAGGCCACCAAGACGGATCGAAACGTCGACGCCCACCCTTTACTACCTGGGACACATTTTCAGTCTCTCGTGCAAGACCACCAATGGGGTCATTCTCTGAACTATACTAACTTTGTATCCAATGAATGTGACCAGGTTACTTGGTATGTGGACGGTGAATTATAACCGATCCACATTGCCTGTAATTGATTGAATACTCTTACTACTGTGTATCTTTCATTCCTTGTCCTATTCACGCACCTTTCAATCACCTTTCTTTGATGCACGTTTCTTCTTGGAGCAACCTTGTTCTGTCCTTTGAATATTGCAAAAATGTGCTAAAATAAACGGATGTATACCAGCTCTTAGTGTTTTGGATGTTGTCCTCTGTTGGATTGAATTACGTATTGAATATTGCGAGCCTCTGTTCTCAAAGTAAATTTTGTTTAGGCTCATAATTAGCTAACTAATTGACAAAGTGAAATACATGCCTCAGAATTATTAATCATTGGTTAAGGACCACTGTTTTTGGTACCATTAATCCACCCAGGTCCTTCTTCCTAGGGTTACCCCATTTTTGTAATGGCCTGCAAAGAAGGGATGGCTTTTAAATTGACAGCAGGCAACACAGCAGAGCACACTTACGAGCATATAATCTGCTGGGCCTCTAAACCTACATGCCGTACCATATATTAGGAGCTTACAGGTAGGTTGTCATACTGTGGTAAATATTTCATTACCGGTACTATTTTTTATGCGGTAAAGTCTATTAAGAATAACTCAGTAAATATAAGAGGCAGAATCCGTGGTATTAGAGGTTTTAAAAGGCTTTATTCCTATACAAAGGAATACAATTCGAATTGTAGGCATTCTATTCCATCACCACGAAAGTTCAGGAAGGAAGGGCATACATTATTGACAGATAGGCAGTTTTATAGAAAATACATTACAGTGAAACAGATGCAAGAGGCGTAACAGCTGATAGTATAGATAAAAGGTGCATACGTAACTAATAGAGGCGGTGTATGGGCGTAATTTAATAAACGTCATCATACATGATGTCACAAGTGGGTGGATCCATAAGAGAATCCTGCAATGTCAGCAGAAATAGTTGGCAGAGATGCGCGCGCAGCCGCATGACGTGTGATTGACGTGCAACTAGAGGGTGAAGGGGACTTGACATTTAGCTCTACATGTGGAGACAGAAGTCTGGGGGTCATGTCAACCTAATCCCAAATCATATCTAATATCCTATGTTTAAAGAACTGTGTTATCCAAAAGGAGAGGTCTCTAGGATAGAATCTATTCTATACTGACTGTTAGTGCGTGTACAAGCGTCTAAGTGTCTACACTAGATGCGAGGGGGTAGGAATATTCCATGGTAGCGGGGCTATGAATTACTTGCATGAGGACAGCGAGGCCTGGCCCTTTGCACGGTAGCTGGAGGAATGTTTACCTAAACTACTAGACAGGAATGCATCGGATGAGGAGCGGAGTAGATAATCTTGAAGGTGAAATACAGTTTTTGGCAGGCGACAGGCTGGATCAGGCACCGTTAGCCGCGCAGGGAGTAGGACAAAGTTCATGGATACAGCTGCAGGCTCAGACTGGAGCTTTCAGAGGCAGAAGGCAAGAAAAGGCTTGATGACAGAATTCGGGCCTACTTGCCTGAATCTGTAAAATGTGGAAAGTGAACCACATAAAGTCGGTGGCTTTTCATACTTAGGAATGGAATATCTGACCCATTCATGGCGAATCTGAAAGAGGACATGTTGACGGTGGACGCACATATATTTGCGTCTTCAAAACTGGAGCAGGAGGGAACATACATGTACTTATAGCATGCACATGGAGCCGTTGGGGTCTACGATAGGGGACATAACTGATCACAAAATTCATATTTCCTCAATACCAAACATAATTACACCTAAATTCCATATGCCTTTTAAGCAGAGCACTGGCCCATGGCCTGGTTAGCAGGGCCTCGGCACAATCAGGTTCAGTAACCAGTGTGAGTCAAAAAATAGGGGTGATCAGGGCAAAAAGGATGACTTTCTCACACAGCCCCCCAAATGAAAGGTGATGGGTAACTAGCTCACACCCTGGTAGTCCTCTTCAGCTAAGTGGAAGAACCTAGAAAGTCTATTGCATTGGCATGGGCAGTCCCAGATCTATCTTCCACTGTAAAGTCCATCCCCTGTAGGGAAATGAACTACCTCAACAGTTTAGGTTTCTCCCCCATCGTCTGCATGAGCCATCTGAGAGGTCTGTGATCAGTTTGAATACGTAAGTGAATACCAAACACGTATGGTCTCAGTTTCTTCAGGGAGCAGACCACAGCAAAGACTTCTCTCTCAATGGCATTGCATATTTGTTCTAAGGGGAGAAGTCACCTGCTAATGAATGCAACTGGCTGATCTAGGTCCTCCTCATTGACTTGTGCCAACACTGCCCCAATCCCTTGCTCTGAAGTATCTGTTTAAACCACAAATTCCTTTGTGTGGTCAGGAACCAGTAACAATGGTGCTGAACACATAGCCACTTTTTAGAGGTGAGTTTTGTCAGGGGGGTCACAATGATCCCTTAGTTTTGAACAAACCGTCTATAATTCGCAATCAGGCCAATAAAAGCCCTGACCTATGTCTGGATTTTACGAGCCTCACTAGCCAGAATAGTCTGAATTTTGGGTTGGAGAGGTTGTACATGGCCTTGATAGTCAGAGCCACCTGTTCAGGGCCTGTAGCACTTCCTTCAGGTGGTCCAGCCAATCCTCACACGTGAAACTGTTCACAGCTACATTATCCAGATAAGCTGCACTAAACTGTTCCTACCCAGACAGGACAGTGTTCACCAACCTCTGGAAAGTGGCAAGGGTATTCCTTAAACCAAAGGGGATCGCTTTGAATTGAAAGTGACCCTCTACTGTGGAGAGGGCTGTTTTCTCCTTTGTTACTGCACTGAGGGCAATCTGCCTGTAGCCTAAAGTCAAGTCAAATGTACTCAAGTACTTTTCAGCCCCTAACCTATCAATGAGCTCATCAGCTCTAGGTATAGGGTGTGCATTAGTCTTAGTGAGTGCATTCAATCCTCTATAGTCCACACATAACCTTATGTCCTTCTTTCCCCCTTGGGGATGAGGTTTGGGTACCAGCACCACTGGGCTGGTCCATGGACTATCAAAGGGCTCAGTTACCCCCAACTCCAGCATCTTAGCTACTTCACCATTGATGCTGGCTCTGACCTGGCCAGACAACCCGTACAACTTATTTTTGACAGGTAGACTATCTCCAGTGTCAGCATCATGTATACACCAGTTGGCAATACTTGGGGTCAAGGAGAACAGGCCAGCATATTTCCCCAGCACTCGCTTGCAGTCTTCATGCTGCTGGTCTGTCAACTTGGTAGAGAGCACAACTCCTTCCACTGACCGATCTTGGACATTGTTGGAGAGAAGGTCTGGCAGTGGCTCAGGAGCCTCTTTTCCAACCTTCATCAGTGACCATTAGCATGATCTTGTCTGCCCTGTCTTGGTGGGGTTTCAAATCATTGACATGCAGGACCCTGTGGGGATTCCTGGGGTGTTAAATTCTACCAGGTAGGTAACCTCACTCATCTTTTCTAAGATCATATAGGGCCCATTTGACTTGTCCTGGAGGTCTCTGGGAGTTAAAGGCTCTAACACCCACACCCCCACCTATTGTCCGGGAGTGTACATGGGCATAGGAGCCTTTTGGTCATACCAGAGCTTCATGAGCTCTTGGCTGGATTCTAGTTTCCTGCTTGCTTTGTATATGTACTCTGCCATGCAAGATCTGAAGCCTAGTACATAGTCCAGCACACTGTCCTTGGCTTCCTTGAGAGGCTTTCCCCAAGACTCTCTCACCAGACACTGGCCCTCTTACAAGGTGCCCAAACAGTCACTTTAAGGGGCTGAAGCCAATCCTTTTCTGTGGCATCACCCTGTATGCAAACAAAGGGCATGGGAGGAAAATATCCCATCTCCTTCTGAGTTTGTCAGACAAACCTATGACCATGCCCTTCAGGGTCTCATTGAACCTTTTCACTGGATCATTATTCTGGAGATGATATGTGATGATAAACTTGTAGGTAATACTGCAATCCTCCCACATCGCCTTCAGATAGCAAGACATGACATTTGTGCCTCTATCTGAAACCACCTCCTTTTGGAAACCCACTCTGGTGAACACACCAAGTAGGGCGCTGCCATTGAAGGAGCAGTGACTGTTCTGAGGGGTATTGCTTTATGATATCTTGTGGCATGGTCCACTACCACCAAGATATATCTGATCCCTGAGGATGTTGGTGGGTCTAGGGGACCAACAATGTCCACCCCACTTTTTCAAAGCGAGTCCCAACCACTGGAAGTGGTATCAAGGGAGCCCTTGGCTTGCCCCCTGTCTTGCCACTGGCCTGACAGATTGCACAGGAGCGCAAAACTCCTTTACTTTGACAGCCTTATTGGACCAATATGAGTGGTTAACTAGCCAATTCCAAATCTTACTCTGACCCAAATGACCTGCCAAGGGGATGTCATGGCTCAATGTAAGGAAGAAACCTCTATACCTTTGCGGGACCACTAACCTCCTGGTGGCCCCTTTCCTGAGGTCACTGTCCTCAGTATATAGGACTCCCTCATCCCGGTAGACTTTGTGGAATCCACTGACATCCCCTCTTTCTTGCCTGGAGACAGATTGCCTCAGGCTCTCGCAAGTGGGACACTCTCTCTGTCCCTGACACAACTCCTCTCTGGAGTGTCCACCAGTTCCTTGCAATCAATTCTGCCAAGAATTAAAATTTTTGCAGGGATGGAATGCCTATCTCAGATGTCAGATCCTCCCACTCAGGGTCAGATTCCTCCTGAACCTCTGGAGTTTTTTAGGCTGAATCACCAGACCATGTGCCCTTTCTCTTGTTGTTTGAGACTTGGCCCATTGTTCCAGGGTCCAAGTGTCCAGCATTTCCCTTCTGTGCAGTCTGTGACCTAGCCACAGAGCATATCCACTCAGGGAGGTCTAGAATCCTTGCAAGCGCATCTCCCAGTAGACTACTGGGAGAGCAGGATACACAACTACCTTCTTAGGGCCTGCCACATCTCCCCATTCCAAACTCACCTTTGTCATGGGATGGAGTTTGGCTCTGCTGTCAGCATAGGACACCTGGTGATACATAACAGGTATGATCTCCTCCGGAGAAAACCAGTCTCTCTGTGACCATGGTCACACTGGCTCCTGTATCTCTCAGAGCCTCAGCTTCAGTTCCATTGATTTTAGGCCTCTGCCTGTATCTCTCCATGCTGAGAGTCACCCACCCCACCCAGGGAAACTAAGGTTGCCTCTGAGAACCCCTTCCCCGGGAAAATCTCCACCCTTCACACCTACACTTACAATCCCCTGGGACTGCCCACCAGGAGGGAACTTCTTTGTGCAAACAGCATTTCCTCTTTTGTGTCCTTATTAAGTTCCGTCATAACATCTCCCCACCTTTAAGGGCTCAAAGAACTTTCCTGACTTTGCAGAGTCATAAGACTTTCTCTGATACCCCCTCCCCTTGAAGTTGAAGTGGCTTAGTCCCCGTGCAGGTTTTTGTGGGTCTTGTGAGAACTCTTTTTGTTTTTTTATCTTGTTTGTCCAGGGCTTTCCCCTGGGAGGGGACATGTCCTCCTTTTTATCCCCCCTGGTGTTTTGTGGAATCCCTGGGTCTTACTCACTCATCATCTGTCTCCCCCAGTTCCCTGGGACCAGACAGCTTAAAATCCACTAGACACTGGCAGGACTTTTCTGAAGAACAATTAGTCACAATGTACTCTTTCATTAATAAACTTTATTACCCCTCATAGGTACTTGCCTGGTTACCCTGTATCCAGCCCTCTAGTGCCTATACTGAGATGTCAACAAAGGTAACCAGAACTGTGGTTTACTTTTTGGGTGTTTCTGTACATCGGGACCGCCACTGCGTGTTCCTGCATGGTATGGACTGAGCAGTCCATGCTGTGCAGGAACAGGGATGCATGCACACAGGGGGGCACAACATGTGCATCACATGCACAGGGGCAACAGGGGGCCCTGCAGAGACCCTTTGTTTCCCCACAGCCAGCCTTTTCATGGCAGGCCCACCTCCCTGAAAAGGCTTGCGGTGAGAAAACTTGTAATTTGCATGGCGGTGCTGCAGCTGCACTGCCATGCATATTGCTTCCGAAGACCGCCACGCCACTGCCAGGAATTGTGAATTCCTGGTGGTTTCGGCAGTCCTAAAGCACTCCGACCGCTGTACTCTACAGTGACAGACCAGAACGTCCTTTTGGGCTCTTGAAGTGCCCACAATGCCAATCCAAGGTTCCAGAATCTCCAAGTTGCTCCTAGGGAACTTGGGGCTACAAGACCCAAAATGCACCTGGCCAAATCCTTCAAAGTCTACTGAATACTGTCCAGCTGAGCTCTTCTGTATGGAGATGGTGCAAGTGGAGCTCTTTTAACCTGTTGCTTTCAGGGAGTCCAGTCCTCAATCTTTTAGAGTCAGAAAAAAGTATTTATTTTGCCGAAGCCCAAAGTGTGCAGCAGGTGCAGTCCTTCAGAGTGCAGTCCTCTTGGTGCAGGCCAGGGGTGCAGCATCCTTCTTCTTCTCGTTTCTTTCAGGCAGGGATCGGAGTTGCTGGGCAGATCTCCCATATCTATCTAGGTTTTTGGTCTGGCAAACAGGGTGCCACCCCTGACCAGTGGTGACTGCTTCCCCTGAAGTGTGGCATATTCTTGTCCCAGAAAGCACTGTTCCTTAAAAATCAGGCCACTTCATATCTCATCAGAGCAGCTTGGCTCAGCCTGTCAAAGGCTGGCCAATCAGTTGAGGTTTCTCCAGAGCTGGATAATAAAAGACATCAGAAAAGCAAGTTCTATAAGTTCTTTCTGTCATAGTGATAATAAATCTAACCTTGGTAAGTTTTTGAATTCATTCTATTATTTAGAAACTTTGAAGTATAATTTTAGCTCACTCCTGTCAATAGTTTGACTTTATTAAAATGTAATAAAGCCTTTTGATGTTAGCTTATGGAGCTAATGCACTACAATGGGGAGAAACGAAATTGGCAGTTTTTCCCTCACCAGGGCTTATAAGACGTCTTTTATAGACATCTTTTATAATGTTCCTACTTATTTTAACATAGCACCCTACCCTTGGGGCACCTATGGTGGACCTTAGGGGTGACATATAGGTAAAAATAAGGTAATTTAAGACTTTGGAAGTACCTTTAATTCCAAAGTCGAATTTGGACATAGTTTTATTTTAAAAGCTGCCTGCAAAGCTGCGCTGGCTTTTAAAATGACAGCAGGCAACACAGCGGTGCACACTTAGGTACATTAAATCTGTTGGTAGGTTGTCATACCAATTGTAAATACACCTAATTACCATATACCTTTTAAATAGAGCACTGGCCCTGGGTCTGGTTAGTAGGGCCCGGGGCACAATCAAGTTCAGTAACCACCAGTGTGAGTCACAAAATGGGGGCGGGGGGGGCAAAGTAAAAACTATGACTTTTCACAGAGATGAAGCTGAATTTGTTAAGTCTGACCCCTAATCGCTGGAGAGTCTGTTTGCCGGCTCACCTTATTACAGATTCCATTTAATTTAGTGTCTGGAATCAATGGATGACACCATGCAGCCCAAGAGCATTGCATAATTTGTAGTTGCCTTTCAATCGGACCTTTTTTGGAATCATGATCACTTAACTGTAAACATACTGCAACCACTATGTATGATTGTAAAAACAATTACACCCAACATTTGTAGTAACATGTTAATTAAATTGCCCCTTACTTGACCTGGAATTTGCTTCCATGGAAATATTTCATTATCACCTTCACTTTGCATTTACAGAGTCATACTATTATTTTGTCAAAAGCATCAAGAAAACAACGGTTATGGTAAGTATTGTTTAGCAGCAAAGTTGTTTGCAAATAATTAATATAACTTTTTTTCTTTAATCCATGGTTAGATTAGGGTTAATACCAATGGATTAAATGAAAAATAATTTCAATGAAATAAATTAATGGTTACTGTTAGAATAACATTAGTGTAAATATATTTAATTTGAATTGGTGACATTTATAGTTATGACTAGGATTACTCTTAATATTATAAACATTATTGAATAAAATTAAATTAATTCCGTTAAATTATACAAAAGGAAAATGTTGCATTATGTGTTGCAGGAAAATCCATAATTTTTTTGTACAACTTAATTTAAATCAGGGTTATTGTAAGAATTAATTTAATGGAACAGGTTAATTTAATTTGAATTAAATAAATTTAATTGATTTTATTATAGGAATGAGACTAGCATTTCGATTACAATAACACTAATCTTTTTAATTCAATTAAATTGCTATAGAGTTAGGCTTCAATGCAGTGTTAATTTAGTATAATGAAAAATCATTACATTTAGGAGTGTTTTAGCATGATGTTAAGATAAAGTCTCTGTAGTTATTTAATTCAAAAAATGAATTTCACTCAATTCAGAATTATAGTTAAGGTTTAGTATTGCCGAAATTACATGATAGTAACTCATAAGCATTATAGTGAAGTTTAGGTACGGGGAGAAAAGTAAAGATAGAACAAAGTAACAGCAATGAAGTAGTGGTCTTTTCTATGTTATAGATAAGAGGGTGATGTAAAGATAGCATGAAGTACAGGTATGGTTAGTAAAGGTAAACAAAGTAAAGACACTACCACATGGCTGTAAATACCCATTCAATATTAGTGTGTTTTTTAAATGTAGACTCTTTGGGGCATATGTATAAGGGCATTGTGCCACAGGAGTGTCACTTTGAACTACGTTCCTGTGGCGCAATGCCCTCCTCCTTATTTACAAAGTGGCGATATGCCATTTTGTGTGGCTTAATGCCGATTTGTTAATATGGTACCCTTTCACGCAGGTATCTGCATGAAAGGGGCATGCAATGGGTGTTGCTGTGGGCGTTCCACTGCAACAGCCATTGCTTCTTGCTACTGCCCCAGATTTACAAGGATGTGTAAATCGGAGGCAGCGCCAAATCTAACACCATGCAAGAGCAGGCGTTGGACAGGCAAAATGAGGAGAAATACTTTTATTTATCCTCATTTTTGCTTTTTCTAAAGAGGAAAATGCCATGAGTGAATGTTTATGTGCAGGAAGGTGTTCCATCCTGCACATTAACAATCATTAAATAATGACAATTTGCTACTTCTATGTGTGCTGGATTCTGCAACACACATAGAAGTAACAGATCACCATTGTTGAATATTCCTGCACATAAACAATAGTTCCCTGCAATGCTGGTACCCTTGCATTTTGGTGCAAGCGTGCCTGCGTTGACGCTAGGCAGCTAATTTTAGCTCCAGCACTAGGGAAAGCAGAGGTTGTAAATACGGTGCATCCCTGCATTTTGAAAATGTCGGAGCACGGGGCTGCCAAATGTGGCACAGCTGCGCTCCGACATTTCCTTGTACATATGCCCCTTTGTTTTTAGAAAAGTCTACATTGAAACTAAAGTACCTCTATTTTGGGAAAGCTGTCCATGTGAAGGACAATGTAATGAACCTGAGAGTTTGGCTACATTGCGATCTGTCAATTAAGGTTCATAGTAAGTCCTCAACAAAGTTTTTTTTCTTCCAACTGCACAGTGATTCTAGAGAGCCTTCCATATATTGATAGTGCAGACCCTGAACATTTCATAGGGATCTTATTCCAACCCATGGCTTAACAAAGTTAATAGACTCTTTCATGGGTAAACAGAAGGAGCTAATCAATCAATTGCTAGTTCACCAAAGCAAGGTTGCATGGAAAGGTGAGTTGATGTCTGAGATCTGAAGAGTTCTTTATTCTTGTTCACTGTTTAGCTGAGCCCAGGGTTATGTTTAAAAAAATAAACTTATCTGATCTTAAAGCTCTCTGTGGGCAATGTCCTGTTAGTAATGGTACATAAATAATTTCTATATCTCCTTAATGTCCCTAAAATCAAAATTGCAGTGCCATCTGTTTGTGGTAAACTTCAAGTGAGTAATAATTGGTCAAATACATTTTCGAATAGAACTCACTACAAAGTAGACTCACCCACCGGATAAATTAAGGAAAGATAAATGTTTCCTTTTTTTTGGAACTCAAACATATCTTCGCCATTTTTATATAAAATAGACCTGCATGGTACTGGCTTTTCCATCAGACACTGAATGCTCTGTGACCAGATGGCTTGTCCATTAATTACTTAAAGGAGAACTTGGATGATGGTCTATTTTACTGGCTCTTCCTAATACTTGCTTTGCTACAGAAGCAATGTCAGAGCTGTGGCAAATGTTTGTAACATTCCTGGTATTCATAAGGGGAACTAAAATTCACCCTAATAAGTACTGGTTACTTTTTATGATAAGTGCCTGGCAAACATTTCACTTGAACCATCTAACAGCATTTAGCAGCATGGGTTAAAACTAACAATATAATTGCACCATTTTAATCTGCCTTTAAGGGGGTTTAAACCCCCCAAAAATCAAGGGTCTTAGCGCTGTTAGCAAATCAAGCCTTAGTAAGAGGTAACTGTCCTAAAATGTTGAATGTAGGAGTTCTACAGAACCTGGTGTACTGGATTGTAGGCACCCTTGTACTAATACTTAGACCTACGTTTCTTCAAGTAGCAAGAGTGCTGGATGTAAGAAAGCGTATTGCTCTTCAGAAGTTTAACAATATTATGTGTTAGCTTCATATCTTTCTTAGGGGCATATTATCAAGAAACGGCGTTAAAATTATCGCCGCTTTAGCGGCAGAAAACTGCTGCTAAAGCGGCGAGAATGGGCTTGATAATATGCCCTTGAGAATTCCAATAGAAGCCCATGATCTGGTGTCAACATGGGCTTCTATTGGAATTCTCACGGGCATATTATCAAGTCCATTATCGCCGCTTTAGCGCCAGTTTTCTGCCGCTGAAGCGGCGATAATTTAACGCCGTGCTTGATAATATGCCCCTTAGTAACTTTGAGCAAAAGCTCAACTAGTCAAGCCTTGAAACTTGTTCTTTTTCCTAAATAAATAAAACCAAATAGCCACCTTTAAATCCACCTAGTTCTGGCAACTAAAACATGGTTGAGTGCTATATTATGCCAGTGGCTTATTCATCTTTAACCAAACTGGTAAGGCATTGCAGCATGGCCTGGAAGCCTGACATCTTACTCTGGGACTAATCAATTGAAAATTAGTGACAGTGAAACTTGTGCTAATATTTAATAAGAAAACCTATTATGGGTACTGGTTTATGGAATGTTCACAATTGTCTACAGTACTAAACTATTGCTACCTTGGAATTATGTTTGATAATACTCTGTCTTTGGAGATCATATGACAATAAGGAAAGCTTTATCAATGTTCTGTCTAATGCCCTCATACATGCTCAATAGAGAGGGTATTGTTTAAGGCCACTTAAGAAATCTTACATATTGAAAACAGTTCATGATTTGACCTATTGGTCGTATATTTGGTTACAGGTGATTAGTAAGTCATTGATATTCATTGGGTCAATTTGTGCTGAATATTAAATCTTAGACAAGTTACCCAAGTGGTGGGCATAAGAATGAAATTAGATTTCAAATTCACATGGGCTTTGGCTCTCTAAGAGTCACTCCACTGCTTTTATTTTCTATTTAAAATGTTATCCGAAATACGTTGCAGTATTAGATAAAAATCAAGTTGTTCATACGCAAAAGCAGAAAATATACATCTTCTGTCACCTTTTGCATTTTGTAGCTAGAAACACTGCATTTAACAGAGTTTCTATCATCCAACGATCAGTAAGTGATGTTATCAGCAGTCTGAGATTAAAATGTTACTACTTCAGCTCTTGTTCTTTTTATGAACATATGGGTGTACAAAATGTATATTTTAACTACAAAAAACTGAATTTTAATATGTGTTAGACTAGGACTTGTCCTTATATTGGAAAATTATTTCAGATGGAAGATGATCTCTGCATTTAATTGCTATTGCTGCCTTTGTGTCCATAGTATTTAATGCGTCATCTGTGCATTAATCTCCTTATGCAGTGCTCGTGTTGTGAATAGTTTGAATTTGATCCCCACCCTTCAGGATTCTGTCGCATTGCGTCTCCTTTTGAACAGTTATATTTTTAAAAATCGAAATCCAATAGAAAGATTCTGTTAAAACATTAAATTGTGTTATGAATTAATGAATTATTGAATCATGTATTGTACATTTTGTCTGTTCTGTATTTTATGATTGATGGTGAATTGATTTATGCTTGATGGATTTTTTCCTTCAGTATTTGTAAACTAATATGAAAAAACTAAATTAATGTAATATACATCTCTAACTTTTATGCTGAGGACACTTGCAACACATAAAAATGAGTATTATCCTAGCCAGACCGATGTTCCAATGAGGTTAATACATTTTCAATCTCACGCCATAGGGGTCTTGGTGATTTTTAGTTAAGTCCAAACAAAAAGGCTAAATTCTCTTGCACAATTTCCTGTAGGAACAAAGGTGTGTGGTTGGTGCTTTGGTTTCTCAGATTTCTGTGGCGCTTGTATGGGGATGGCAGTTCATGCAGTTAGGTTTATTCTCAAACTCCTACCTAATGATGTTAATTAAGCAATTATTGTAGATACAAAATCAGTACTTTCTAAATTCACAGTTCAACATCAGGTCACCGGAGTACTTGGATAAAAGCTGAACATGTACTACCCAGTGGAAGTAGGGACAGATACATCTAAGATTCACTCTGAATAATTAAAGTTTTAATGCAAACTACATGTGTGTGAGAAACCAAACTGCATGCTTTTGTCGACTATCCTCCCTGACCTCTTTTTAATCACATTCTTATCAATTAAGTTGAAATGCTCAAATTACTTACTGGTGATTACATTACTCTGAGTGCTACTCCCTCACTTTAATTCATCACAAATGAGGCACACTTGCCTCTTGAGACACCCATACCAAAGCTACATTCCAAACAGAAAATCCTCCCCCACAACTCCTACCACTGGTCCCTCAGCCTAGACCCAACAAACTCTCAGTTGTCTGGACCCAGGACAAGAGGGTGGAAGCTAAGTATGAATTAAAGTGAGGGAGTCGGGCTCGGAGTAATGCAATTACCGTTAAGTAATTCCCTCACTTGAATTCATCATCAATGAGAGCTAGCAAGCAATAACCAGTGAGCAACTGCAGTTGAATGCTCAAACCCCAAAGACCTTTTTCTTGAAAACATTAAGAAAGTAAAATGTAACAATTCATATTCATTCCTAGAGGGCAGTTCTCTGGACCCCAGAACAGCAGTTAATTGCAGCTTCTGTGAAATTTCATAGTGCCTAATAAAGATTGAAGGGGAGGACCATATGTCTGCCCTACAATTCTTGTAACCATGCCCCACTGTAACTCTGCCATGGAGCAGGACATATTCCTAGTGGATCTTCTCTGTATCCCTAAATGAGGTGTCTGGCCTACTGCCATACAGGTCAACAGAATCAGGAAACAGATCCATCTACTAAGAAGAATTTGCTGGTTTCTCACCCTTAGTAGCTAGGCAAAAATTTGCAAAAAAGGACTTCAGAAGTCTAAAATGTGCCACCCGCTGCATGTAGCTAAGCAGAGGCTTTCTCGCATCCAAACAATGAAGTTTCTCTTCAACTTTTAAAGTTTGAAATGGACACAACTCAGGGAGAATGAAGTCTTGCTCCCTGTGAAAAGGATAATTATCTTTGTGAAAGAAAGAAGGAACTGGTCTCAGTACAATCCTATCCTGAAAAATCCTAAAGAAAGGATGTTGATATAACAGTGCCCAAATACTCGAGTCTCTTATGGCAGTCATGGCCACTAAAAATCATGTTTTAAGCATTAGGATATTTAAACCTACCACCTCCAATGGCTCAAACAGTGATTCTTCAACGCCTCCAGGAAAATTAATCGACCCCAAGATGGAAATTGTCTAGGAGGGATCAGCAAGATTTTAGATAGGCCCTTAAAGAGATGAGCTACTAATCCATCATCATTCCGTAGGTTTTTTCAGGAGCTCCTAAAAGCCTTAATGGCCCAGTACCTCTTTAAGGTGGGTACTCTCAGCCCAAACTTAGAGCCATCCTGTAAACATTCTAAACTGTGGCTCCAATCTACAATAGTGGGATCCAAATCTTTCTTACCACACCATCCACTAAATGCCCCCTATGTCTCCCACAAGATTTATGGGTGGAGTGCTTTCTGGAATCCTGTAGCGTAGAAGCTAAATCCTCTGGTAAACACCTGTTTCTTAAATCGCTCCTCTCAACTTCAATGACATCAATTTGAGTTGTAGTTTCTACTCGTATGTTTCCTTCAAGGTCATCAGAAAAGGAAAACAGTTGGAGCAAGCCATGTTGGCCAACCTGAGCCTTCTCTTTCTTCACTCTCAAAACAGATGCTGAGATCACGAGAAAGGAAGGGAAGGGAATGCATACAAGAGACCATGAGGCCACCTGCATGTCAAAGCAGCAATAGCCCAAGCTTCTTCCTCTATTCCCCTTGCACAAAACGTTTGGAACTTAGCATTTATCCTGGAGTCAAGGAGATCTATCACTGATGACCCCTAATGATGAACAATAAGATCGAACTCCCTTGAATGAAGGCAGAAGTCCACCAATAAAGGGATCTCTCTACTCAGGCTGAACGCTACTCATTTGGAAATCCTCTGAATCTAGATTGTTGAGATTGATACAGGTCTCTTTTGTGCTCAGTGAAAGATTCTGTGCGATTGTGGCAAGGGAGTAAGATCTTGTACCCCCTGCTTATTTATATATGCATTGGCAGTATGTTGTCTGTTCTGATCAACAGTGACATACCTCTGATCTGAAGAGAAAGATATTTTAGAGTCAGTTGAACAGCTTCTTACTCCGCCAGTTGGAAATTTTCTGACTCTCCATAAGGGACCAGAATTCCCAATTCTAATGCACTCCCACCCTCGCCTCTAATCCTTTTACATCTATTAGGAGCTTGTCTCTTCATCTGATGGTTAAATGTGAATCTCATTGCTAAATACTGTAAAGCTGGAGACCAGTTCATCAGCATCCATACCTTTAGATTGTGTAGAACCTTGCCGAGGGAACTAGGAAGTGCAGCTGTAAGGGCTCCCTGAGACCGTGGCCATGAAGACACCCTTAGTGGCTTCTGCGACATCGTATCGCTGACGTGGGATTGAATCTCATGTGCTCCATTTTCAGGCAGTCACTATCCAGCAAAGCATGTGGAACTTTGGCCCTATAAAACAAAGATCCTGAGACAGGCTTAAGTTGGACTTTTCCCAATTTACAAGGAAGCTGTGTTCGTGAACTACAGTCAGTATCCTGCATTTATGAGAAAGCATAGTCATCCAAGTATGGGAGTAGAAATATCCCCTCTAGATGAAGCAAGAAAACGAGAGAAGACAGCATCTTTAATAACATCCAAAGAGGGGGTTTCAAGCTGAAGGCCAGTGCTCTGAACTGTTAGTGGAATTTAACACCACAAGAATTCTTTGATGACTTTCTTGGATAGCGATGTGCAGATATGCATCCTCTAAATCTATAGAGGTGAGAAAGTATGGGGAATTTATTATGGGAATAATGGATTGAAGAGTGAACATTCGGAAATGGACTGTCCTTACCCAGCAGTTCATGCACCTTACGTTGAGGACTGGTCTGAAGTATCCTGAACCCTTCTGAACTGGAAAAAGGATTGAGTAGGCCCCCATTCCTTGTTCTATCTCTGGTACTGGAATGATGGCTCTTTTGTCCAATAACTACTGGATCCTTGCAGGAAAAGCTGCTTGTTTGGTACATCATTTGGTAACTGAGTATAGATGATATCCGCCTCGGGTGGTCATTCTAAGAAATCTATAGCCTATAGCACTGCTATTCTTGACCACACTCAGAACCATCGATCCAACACATCCTTCTCCAATACCTGAAGACATTCCTGAGTTCTTCCACCAACTGCTCACAAGACCTCGAGGACACCATTGTTGTCAGGATTTCCTCTTCGCTGATCATGTCTGTTTTAGAACTCTCTCTTGGATGAGGACTTCTTTGTCTGGTACTTTCTTCTCCTGAAAGATGAAGATTTAGATTCCATCTTGGGGTTGAACTTTGAGGACTAAGCCCGTAATGTTTTTGCGCTTGCTGACTTGTTCTTGTATGGTAGGGTGTGCTTCCGATCTTTGAACACCTTAGTTATTCATATGTCCAACTGCTCTCCAAACAGCATAGGGCCATCAAATTGAATTTTTATCTGCATTGTCTTCTTAGCTACCTCTGCCTTTCATGCCTTCACCCAGAGATTTCTTCTAACAGATATTGCAGAATCAGTGACCATATCTGTTGCTCTATCACATCTAAAGAGATGTCTGCCAGAAGTCTTGTCTTCTGTCCTACAGTTACCCGTAATTCAGAACATTCCTTTCCCTCTTAGATGGATACCGCTAATTTGCCCATGGATTGAGCCACATGGGCTGAGAAGTACTTGCCTTCAGAGCCAAGTTCTATGCTGAAAATGCCGGGGCAGATTTACAAGCCCCTTGCAACACTTTTGCGCTGCGTCATTTTTGTGACGCAGCGCTGTCGTAAACATGGCGCCACGTTGCGACACATTTACAACGTGACGCATCTACGGAGATGCGTCACGTTGTAAAGCCCTGAGTCACATTATACCTGCGTCAGGTATAATGTCTGCAGGGTGGGCGTTCCGACACAAGAAAGCCTCATAAAAGTGACACAGTGAAATCTACAAGAATTCACTGAGACACTTTTACAACGCCACTGCGTCAAAACCTTACGCCTGCTTGAAGCAGCCGTAAGGAGTGACGCAGCATAATAGAAATAGGCATTTCGAAGCATTGCTGGAGTTGCATCGTGCTTGCGACACGACTCCAGCAATGCGTTGCCTTTACGCCAATAGATGTGTCACGCATCTGTCAATCCTTGCGCCACGGTGCCGCAAGGGTTTTTGCGTGATGCAAGTTAACTGACGTATCTCTGCTTATATGCAAAGATGCATCAGTTCTTGTAAATCTGCCCCACCCTTCTTAGAGCAGAGTCTTTCTTCTTACCTGACGAAGATTTAACTGTGTTTATCAAAGTTCTACCAATTAAGGTAGTCACGATAGCATTCACCTAATTGTAATGTGGCACAATATTCTCACCCTGCTGAAACATGTAAAGCTTTTGGAGAAATCTAGGCACCTTTGCCTGATCCAACTTCTTCCATTTGTTCAACACTAGATACTTCATTGGACAGCTTTACACACTAGATTATTAGGGTTTCTCTGTCATCATCACCCTGAGAACGTGGCAACTACAAATTCTCACTGATGTGAGATAGGATACTCAGTATCTCTTCTAGCCTGACATATTTGCCAGACGATATTGTTGGAACATTGAATTTCAAAGAACAAGACTCCTGGGGTGACACTGCAATGAACATCTTTAACCCCTTTGGCTTTTTGGTTATCTTTCTGGATTTCCCAGCCAATGCAGTTGTGACTCACCCTCAATCATATCCTCAGTGTTGGCAGGTGCCATCAGAGGTGGCATGTCCCTGGAAGGAGAGTGATGATTTGCCGACCTAGATCATCTGGCCAGGATTGTACCCTCATCAGAGGCGGAAGACAAAAAGGTAGGCTTTATCTTGGTTGATCTTTTTCCCTTAATGGTTAGCCAACACATGGTACAGTCAATCTTCTGTCTCAAATTTTCTAGCAGAACTCAGAAACAACCAATGAAATTCACCATTTTTGCAAATTAACACATGACCACATAGCATTTTAGACCCAATCCTTATTTGTCAAACACAGGCACCTCTGTCCTTTAAAAACATGTAAGAACTTGTGTCCTTAAACAGTGACCTGCCCACATCATGTTATATGAGAGAGCTCTGCTCCCTGCATAATGTGTTGTCCCAAGCGCAATGTTGATGCCTCCCGACCTAGCAGCACGGCCTCAGCCACTGGGGAATAGACCAGATTCTGTCAACACCACTCCTGAGAATGCTGCTCTCAACCACCTTTTGGGCCAACATGCTGGTGGGGCGTGGCTAGAGGTTTCTCAGTTAGAGACTGCTCCGCATCCCGAGAGGTAACCTCATCCAGTGCCAATCTTCATAAAATAAAAATGCCACCGAGGTCCCCTCTCCCCAAAGTCTTGGAGAGTATGGAAAAACAGGAGTGTTGGGAGTGAGTGGCTTTTGTTTAGAATGCAGAGTTGTAATTGGTGTCTCAAGAGGCAAGGGTGCCTCATTGCTGATGAATTCAAGTGCGGGAGGGACGTATATGGGCATGGTCCTGTTATTCTCCCTTCCTGAGGGACTGACAATATCTACTTCAGATATAAGATCCGCTCCCCTCGGCCTGAATGAGTCTTGAGATTCAAAGAGGGTGTGAGTAAAGATTTCTGGAGAAAAGTAAACTGTGGATCACTGACTGAACTTTTATCAACATAACCGGATTTATAGAATGTACTACTGCTAAGTTAAAATGCACAGGCTTGGACTCCTGAATAAGACTTGTGTTCAACCTGTGGCGTACTCTGATGTAATCGGACATGTGTTTTGTGACTATATAAGTTGCAATTGTTAAAGGGAGAGTTTATGAAAGGATTTAGGGTCTTATTTAGACTTTGAGGAGCGCCCCACCAGGTGGGTGTAAGTCATGACCTGCACCACCGTTGCAGAGGACCGTCCACAGTGCTTAATTTGAGCCAGTGGTTTCCGGTGCTCAGCACCGGCACTTAATTGGGTTCCGGTGCTGGGCACTGACACTAAATTGTCAACACCGCACTTATGACAATCTGCCACATGGTTGCGCTGCTCATCTAATTTAGAATTGAGCAGATCAAGGGTTGTTTATGAATACAATATACATTAAAACTGATTAATACCTACCTCCCAAGCCATTCCTTTAGCTTTGAGGACCTGCAATAATTTCAACTGTCACACTTGCAGGACAGACAGATGGTTAGTAGTTGTTTTGGCAGCAATGACAGGGGTGATGGATGGTGCAAGCTGCAGTGGCCTCCTGGTCAGGGCCCTGGCACTTATTAATTTACAAATTAAGCACTGACCGTCCACCATATATAGAAATCACCTCCTGCTTGGCAGAGATCTCTCTGCGGTGAAGGTAGCTGCTGCCACAGTGGCTCCCATCACTGCAGTAAAGTTTTCTGAGTGAGATTCATGTTAAAAGCACCCAACATACAAACTTTTTTTCCCAAAGGAAACAAATGCCTAGAGTAAGAGTTTGTTTTCACTGACCAAACTTTTAAAGGCACAATATAAAATGATGAATGGAATGTTAAAACTTTTCAAACATTCAGCCCCAGCCACAGATCAGGGTTTCAGTCATCATTCTTTTGCTTGCCATGCTACCCCAGTTTAGACCCAGCCATACACAAATCAGTCTTGATCCTGTTCCCATGGGAATAGTTCAGCTTGAACTGCCAGGTCAGGAACTCCCTGGACTCCAAACAAGCACCCTCGGATCGATTTCGGGTTAACACCCCTCATCAGCCAGGCTAGCTTGAATCCAGTGGTGTAGTGAGCACGGAATCCACATCTGGGCATATCCTTCCCACTTAGGGCGACAAACGCAAAAAGAACAAATAATGGATAGAATGCTGAACAAATCAAACATTCACCACAGTCACAAATCTGGGTTTAATCCATTTTTTTTGCTCAACACCCCAGTTTGGACACAGACACATGCAAATCAGTCTTGACCCTGCTCCCCATGGGAACAGTCCATCCCAAAATGCCAGGCCAAGTCCTCCCAGGACCCAAAACAAGAATCCTGGGACCAGTTTCGACATGGGTCCCTTGCTTGCAAGGCCTCTGGATTCAAGCTAGCCTGGCTGATGAGGGGTGATACCCCGAAACCGGTCTCAGAATGCTTGTTTCCGGTCCAGGGAGGACCTGGCTTGGCAATTCGGGCTAGACGGTTCACATGGGGAGGAGGGTGAAGACTGCTTTGCATATGGCTGGGTCCAAACTGGGGTGATGTGGTGAGCAAAATAAGAATGAATTAAACCCAGATCTGTGACTGGGGGTGAGTGTTCGAAAAATTCCAACTACCCGTCCATTATTTTATTTTGTGGTGTTGCTATGTGCAACCTAAGTGGCAAAGGGTGTGTCCAAACATGGGGCCCTTGCTCACTGCGCTACCGGATTCAAGCTAGCCTGGCTGATGAGCGGTGATATTCCGAAACAGTTCCCAGGATGCTTGTTTCCAGTCCTAGGAGAACCTGCCTTGGCAATTCGGGCTGGACTGTTCCCATGGGGAGCAGGGTTAAGACTGATTTGCATATGGCTGGGTCCAAATCGGAGTGACGTGGCAAGCAAAATAACAATAAGCTGTGACTGGGGGTGAGTGTTGGAAAAGTTTCAACACTTCGTCCATCATTTTGTTGTGTGATATTGCTGTGTGTGCTCTAAGTGGCTAAGGGAAAGCAGAGACGTGGGCCCTTGCTCGCTGCACCACTGGATTCAAGTTACCCTGGCTGATGAGGAGTGATGCCCTGAAACTGGTCCCAGGATGCTTGTTTATGGTCCAGTTTGGACCTGGCAGTTCAGGCTGGACTGTTCCCATGTGGAACAAAGTCAAAACTAATTTGTATGCAGCTGGGGCCAAACTGGGGTAATGTGCTGAGCAAAATAACGATAGATTAAACCCAGATCTGTGACTGAGGGTGAGTGTTTTGAAAAGTTTCAATACTCCGTCCATGATGTTGTAGAATATCAAAGGCCCAGACATGGAAGGGGTGTTTCCCATGTGTGTGTGGGTCAGTTAACATTTTTCCCTGCCTGAAAAGGGGTAGGAAAAATGAGGGACAGTCATACAGTTGTTTTGCTCTCAACAGGGCAGGATGACCATCACTGTGACCAGTGGTCTTGTGGTGGTTGGACTGCAGCAGTCTTGATGTGGGTGGACTGCAGCGGTCTTGAGGTGGTTGGACCTCTGAGTCAGGAGTTACCACAAGAAGAGCCAGCGGAAACTGCACCGAAGATCACCCAATACTTTCCTTGATTCTAAATAGAGGATGGGAACTGCAGGTTTGGCATGGAGGGCAGTGCTAAATTGATAAAATAATGAGTGTCGATGCCTAAAGCACTGCTCAGAAGCCTTCGCACTATTAAATGTCAGCACGCCGAATGCCAAGACTGCGTAGTGCCGAATCCAATTCAGACCTCTTTAATCCACTGCCAGACAGACCCTGCCCTTTTAACTCACTCTTGTAGGTTCCTGCTTTCTCCCTTGTTTTTACCGTCTTTCTCGTCTTCCTTTTTCCTCATGTGTGTGTTTTCCCCTTTTGATCTTAGGGAATATCTGAGGAGGAGAAATAAGTGTAGGTGACCAACAATGCGTGCGGGTGGGCCCCACCAGCAACTATGGAATCAAATTAAGCACTGGGGCTTATTGCGTTCTTCCCACTCCAGCAAACCCTAAC
The DNA here is from genome assembly GCF_964204655.1 of Triturus cristatus. Lineage (NCBI taxonomy): Eukaryota > Metazoa > Chordata > Amphibia > Caudata > Salamandridae > Triturus > Triturus cristatus. The sequence goes on from NC_140585.1 coordinate 1,151,668,579, forward strand.
TAATGCCCTAAGTTCTACATGGGGCCTAACCTGTCTCTTGAAAAAGAAATATCATTTTTGGCCTAATGAACGTATCGGGTGTCTTTCAAAGAATTTGATTGGTATTTTAATTGCCAAAATAATTATTTTGAAAATGCGAAAGAGTAAACTGTGTCTAAATATTACTTATTGATGAATATTGGCAGGCGGTCTGGAAAATGTTCTTACCTAAAAGAAAACATGGCTATTTTAAGTTATAGAGTACCTGAGATGCATGCTGATTAACCTCCAGTGCATGAATCTTGCTATCTTTCATATCAAATTCGCTGTACTTTAATTTGTCATAATCTTTGTTATTATTTTGTGTCTCTCGTCTTCCCCTAGATCGATTCTAGTGTTTGCACTTGTTGATTCCTTTTAGTATAAATGATTTTTGTTTCTCCGGTACTGTGCTACAGGCACTCAGATATTTGGACATCACATGAAAGGCCTTTTCTCTTTTATTCCTTGCTAGGTTGTAAATGAAAAAATGAAAAGAATAAAATAGCAACTTTCAAAGTGGTCTAATCCACCCCGTGAGCCATGGGTAAGATAAAATCAAAACAAATCAACATTTCTGTAGTGGCAACAGCCCTGCATCTAGTAGCTGCACCCTCATAATAAAGGAGCTGAACATTCTTCTCATTTTAGAAGACTTGGAAGACCTTTGAAGACCTTTCTAACACTCAAAGGCATTCCATGCCTACGCCTTACCTCTAATTAATGTTGTCACCTACAGAATTTGTACTTGGAGGCTGGTGCGGTTTCAGTGTTACTCGCTTATGTGCTCAGATGTACTACCTTCAGGCCCAGATTGGTGAGAGCAATCCCTCCAGATTGGATATTTCTGCAGTGTAGTATATGTTGGCTTCTACATGGCTCTCGAAGGCTTCCGTTCTCTTGCAACAGGGCAGCTAAGGCTGCGCAGTTATTTTTTAGTGGTGGAGTTTTGAAAAGTTTACGATTTTCACCCTTTGAGAAATTTGAAAACTTTCCTACTTTAACGTTCACTCATACAACCTTTTCCTGCACACTGTGAGATACTTTTCGCATAGTGCAAGGCAATTTTCAATCTAATTGATCCCAGAAATATATGCAGACTTTTTTTCTGCAAATGTACCTGTTTACAAGGTTTTTTTGCAGTGCCAAATAATTTTTATCTGTAATTTTACCATTTCCACTGTGAATTGTTACAAAAGTGACGAATTTCACGCACATGTGGCAAAGTGCAAAATGTTACAACTTTTATAAAGTTTTCCTTAGTACTTGACGAGAATTTCAAAAGAAAAACTTGGCAACTTTGAACACCTCTAATGGTAACTGAGGGGCGGATTTACAAGCCCCTTGCGCCACTTATGCGTAATTTTTCCCATGTTCAAAATGACGCAAAAGTGGCGCAAGGGGCTTGTAAATCTACCCCTGAATGCTTAACCCAAATCCCAATGGCAACACTCAAACAGTATATCAAGGCTTCACAGTAGCTTCCTGTGAATTCTCATATCAATTTAAGATGCTCTGTATGTCTTGAGTTTCACTACAACAAAAGAAACATTGTGATACTGATGCTGGTTTAGTATGTCCAACCACCAAAACCATAAGGATTGCAGATCTATCAATTTCCAGATCATTCCTATCACCGAAACATTGCAGTTTGGTTGTATTTAAACTGGTGTTGTTTGGTCCAATACATGGACTGAGAGGACAGAAATACCATTTTGAAATTTCCAAGATTTTCATAGCTCACCTCTTACAGGCAGCCACCTGCCACCTCTGGTACATTTTGAAAAGTCTGCTTCAGACCTTGTGCAAATTTCATCACAAAATCGAACTTTTACAGGGATTAGGGCTGGTACCTTGCCCTAAAATTGCAGTAAACATAGTAAAAAAAATAACATTTAAACATGGAAAACAAAAATGGATCCAGCACTGGTAAAGCGTCCAGAAATCAGAATTCCTTTATTTGTATTTTTATTTCACTCCACAATGGTTCCATTTTTTTTTGTCATTTTGTATTGATATTTTTTCACCTTGTTTTCCTTAGGTTTTTATCTTTTAATGCACTCGACCCAGAGTTGGTTTGGCATAGTGAAAAGGACAAAATATATATATATATAGCTTTGACGTAACAAAATAATAAATAATTGACAACAATCCTCTTTCTGATTTTTTTTTACAAGACCTAAAAAACACACAAAAGAAAAGAAACATGGACGGTTGTGTGAGTGTGTGTCATATATACAAGTAATACCGTACATATATATACCACACACATGTGCGTGCCCAAAGACACACACACACACGGGGAAAGGCTGATGGTCTAAGAGGTCGTCTGACCAAAAGTGAAATAGCCTTACGAAATCAAGAAAAATTAACCCCACATTTCCAGTCCAATCATACTTAATCTGTCCTTTACAGTATTTCTCAGCTTTCCTCGCTGCCCCATGACCTTGCATGCAGACATAGGCAGCATGAAAAAATGTTGCACTTCCCCAGTGTTTGCTTGCCCAAGTGTGATGCCATTGCTTCTTAACCTTTGTCGGCCAACATTGGCTGATTTTGCTTAGCTGGTCAGATAAAATAAGCTGGCAAATACGCCCCTAGTGGTTGCCATCGTTCAATGCACCCGCCCTACATTCTGTGATTTATGGGTGTTGTTGCAGAAGCTCAGGGGTCTACTGATGTTGCCCTATCACTGTGTTATTTGTGCTTAATAAGCTATCTACAGAGTAAAAAAAGCACAACCCTGCATCACGTCAAATATGAATTGCCTCATCACCGACCACAATCCATACCGAAGAGCTTAGCAACCAGTTCCAGCATTAATACCCGCTGGTATCACTCTAAAAAAACAAGAACTCACTGACAGCAGCATAGTTTCCACCACATAGACAACGGCAATAAACTCAGAAGGCCCTCAGAGAAACCAAAGACACAAGTCCAGCCCCATTTGTAATCTGGGTGGAAGCCTTTCAGGCGAATAGGGTGGGGAAAAGCCTCCTTGGATGTCACAAAAACCCAAAATGTTGAGGTAGAACATGCTAAATGGAGACCAGTTAATTCACTTTTAAACTACACTCAACATTTTCCATCTGGCACAATAAAAAATGCAGTATGTATACCTTCAGAGGCTCTGTTAATCAAAATCACTTCACAGTCTGGCAGCACTTGCACCTCACAGTGCCAAGAGGTGTTGCAATGTGAGTACTTATGGCATGAGGGACTGCATAGACAGATCTGCTTTCAACAACAAAGTCAAACTTTACAACTCGAGAGGAATGGTCCAAGATTTGGAAACTCCATAGACATGTCATGCTTGCTTGGAAATCTTGAACAGGATAATGGTGACAGGGATGATCCAGGGTAGTCTGTTCATCTTACCAAAGCTCTTCTTAAGAGAGCTCAGCGAAGGACTCATCAAGGCACCAGCCCAAAAAAGAAGCCACGGTTAAAAGAAGGGCGGGCAATCCCTCCTAAGGCAGGCAACAGTTAGATCGCAGTTGGCAACTTCTGAAGAGCTTTCTTTTTACTTTGATGCTACTGGGGGAAAATTGAGGGCATTTGCTGGGCGTTTTGGCTAATTTGTGCTGTTATGTGTATGATCAAAAGAAATGTATTGACTAGAAAAGAGCAAAGACGATGAGATGCACTGAGCGACTTTGAGGTTGTATTGAAGTGCGCACTGTGGCTCACCAGCATGTGCTTGCTGCTAAAGTTGATGTTTGCTCAGTCCAAGAGATGGACTGGCTTACAGGGAAACCAATGTTCTGGGAGGCGCGAGCCTTCGAAGGACTTACAGATATGGAGCTGAGCCACTCACTTGGGGCTACACCAGGCTGTTAATTGATGCCTGTGAAATAGTATAAGCATTGTGAATCACTTGAAATTGTAATTTACCACCACTGATCAGTGCAACAAAAAACAGAGAAGGCAATGAAATTATGTGGAATTGGGTGCGGTTGTGAGGTGTGCGATCTCCTTGACCAGGACTTTAGAAGCCTTAGACTATCAGTAAATGTGCTTCAGTTTAAAGGAAGACTTTTCCAGTCAAGACCGGGATAAGCACTATGAGTGATGTGTCCAATTTGTTTCTATTGATCACGATAATTACTGTGAAGCAGCAGAGCTGTAATAGCAAAGCAATTGGGCTCCACGGGCCCAACCTCGCAGGGCTTACCAGATCTCCAGAGAGAGGGCCTTGCAAGAAGAAGAACATACTAGATTCTCTGTTTGTGCATTTTGCATGTTTTAATCAGCTTCTCCTGAACCTTTCCATCATTCTGCGTTGCAGCGCAGGGGATCTGAGTGGGCGGCAGCCCACTAACGGGCAAGGTGGTACTTCCGTAAACAGCACTCCATGTCATCACCGTAATAAAGCTGATGGGAAAGCATGGGAGAGATTGTCTCCGACAGCTGCATTTCACATCCTGCACAAGCTCTAAAACCTCAGCGTAGCAAACACTGAAGCACTGTCTCTGGAAACCATGTAGATGTACTGTTCTGACAACTGTACTAAATCATCAGCAGGAGCAATGCATTATGGGTTCTCGGTGGATGAACAGAGCAAGATGGCCTCCACATGGCTGTTGCAAAGATAGAAAAAAAACATCTTTTGGGTTTACCTGTGACTGATGTCTCTCAAAACAGTGGCAAACAAATGCTATATGAATGACAAGAAAATGTTATGCGACTCTTGTAAGTTTTAAATCACAGTTTGTTGAGCCCAATGTTGCACCACAAATCAAAAAAGATCTTATAAAGACCCCTGAATTTTGATCTTCCATGCATTTGGTGTAACTTGAGCTGGATGCCAGCCACATGATCCGAAACAACAACACTACATTTTAGCCATATGCCAAATGCCAATTTACTGATATGGGGAGTAAGAAGAAAAGAAGGGGAAACTCACACTGTTGAGTGCAACTGGTATTATACATTCCCCAGAATGAACTGCATCCTTCTCTAGTCCTTTCTCAGGGGTTTTTTCACCCCACAATCATAGCAGAGGACTTGAATCTGAATGGCTGCAGGAAATTTGTCAAGAGTGCTGTCGTAGAGCCTTCAATCCCACAATACACCTCTGTATTTAAGGTAGTGACGATGTGGCAAGGAAGTAGAGCCTAACCCGGCCTCAAACATGTTGAAATCAGTAGTAACTAAAAGGGTTCATATCTGGAAAAGGAAAGGCATTGGTCAGTTTGAAACCTCTGGATGGCATTAAGGGGAACACTCAACATATAAGACACAAACTAGTTCAGCAGATCGGATAATGTGTAAACTGCATGGATGCTGCAGACATATGCTGGACTCCATGCTGCTCAGTGTATCAGAAAATTAGATGAACCCCGATCCACTCAGTAGTTTTAATGTACGGGCATTGGAAGTAAGTGGACCATGATAAAGGTGGGCCAACCACTGTTGCAGCATTAAAAACCCTCGCTAGGATCTTTGTTCATGTCCCTAGGTCAGACTTATAAAGATCTGCGAGGACCCCATCAGGCCCCGGGCCTTTTCGAGCGGCTCCTCAACATGCTTGCACCATAACTCACCCACATGAGAACTAGTGAAACTTTCCGAGATGTACATATCCCTCCTCAGAAGTAATTGACAATGGATCAGATCCAACAAAGGTTTTTCCCTGTTCTCATTTTTTGGATTTTTTCTCAGTCTCTTTGAGGTACCAACTGTCTTGCAGTGGCTGCACCCGCATGCCACACTCCTATCTTCCCTCCTTCCTGTATCCTACAGCAGGCAAAGGGTAAGAAGACGGGGACCGCAGTGTCGGTTATCGCATTCATATTCTCATTCTAATTGGAAGAGGGGTGACATTTCATTTCATGTCACTGGTGAACAGCACATTCCTAGAGTCAATCTGCAAAGCCCTTGAGATGACAGAAGGTTTGGACAACGGCGCATAATTCTTAGTATCAGTGCGGAATACTGAAATCCTGGCTGATCAGTGTCTTTTTCTAGTCGCCGGTGCATGGAAAACGAATGCATGTTTTTCTCAAAATACTCTGCAGCTTCACCATGCAACAGCTTTAGAATAGTTACAAATTAAGGAAAGATGCAAGCAAGACATTCAGATCCCTACAGTTTCTTACGAGACTCTTTTCTGCGCTTCAACCAAAGGCACCAAAAGTGCTATCTTTACCATACATTTTCTCTATCCTGCTCTGAAGCTATCCAGAACCATGAGATAACCAGCCAAGGTCCAAAATGTATGTCCCGGTCTGTTACGGGACCTTCGCTTTGCCTATAATATATGGATTGATGAGTTGCTGATGGCACAGGATGATAGTAACTGGGGATTCCTAAGAAATACAGGAAGCTAGGGTAGGAATCTCTACTTGGTTGCGAGTTGGACATTTGAGAGCTCTATGCTCAACACTGACCATCAACAAAGAAACCAAGGAACCCTTGAAGACCCCACCGCGTGGCCAACAAACTATTCCACAATCTACCTACATATGTTACCAAAGCGCGGCATGTCTCTCCGAACTCCTCCGAAATGCCTGTTCACTAGGCTTGAACTACCATACTTCTGATTGGTTCACACCTTCTGCAAAGGCACCATACTTTGAAACTCCCTGTCCAGACCGTCCTAATCATCAAAACGCGCACGGGGGACAGGTTCTTAAAATCTCACCTACAACAGTGAGGCCACTCCTTCCCCGGGTGCAGGTTTAGTCCCAAGAAGTCACTGTGCTTGTAGTGTGGTGCATATTAAACTACTCACTCACTCTTGTCCTCTCACTTGTTCACAAAAACCAAAAATCAAAACAGAAGGGGAAAATGAATAACAGTATCTTTGGGTCTTGCAGCCGGGACTCACCGACTCTGCAGTGGCAGTGAGTGACCATGATGGACGGCGCGCATGGACTTTCTGTTGAAGGTGGGTAGAGTATGTCAAAGGTCACAGAAAATCAATGCTAGTACATGGAATATATTACATACAAATTGTGCCAAAATGTTTTTCTTTTTTTGATCGTAGAAAAAAGCCAGCTCCCCGTTCTTCCTCAACTTCCCCGCTTCCTTTGACTCTGTGCTGCCCATTCCCTTGGGGTCGGGGGGTCACAGATGCATGTCCCCTCCCTCTGCCACCTCCACAGTTTCTCAAACAAGATCAGAAACAGAGCCGCCATCTTCTAGTGAGCGGATTTCACCCTTTCTTTGCCCTCCCCCCCATTTTTATTTACAGTTTCACAACTTTGTTTTAAGTCTTGGTCCCCCATTCCTAGAAAGAAAATCTGGTAACAACCTATCCTCCCTTACCCCAAGGAGGGCCAGAGCAAAGTTGTGCTTCAAAGAGGGGGACTGTTATTCTTGCAAAAATAAAACTTAAAAGCTCAGCCCATTTTCTGGGGAGAGGGATCGCAGAAACCGACCTAGGAAACTCCTCAATGTTGACGACTTCCCAAACATTCAGGCCAGTCTAATAAAGGGGCCTTCTCCTCAACATAGCTAAAACAGAAACCTCTAGGAAGTATCTGTTCCCACACTGCCCAGGCAGCTGCCCCTGTCATAGCCGCCGTTCATATATTTCACCACTAGAGGGCACAGTTTGAGACAGGAATGCTTATAGCCAATTTTCTCTTCAGCAGGTACATATTTTATACAGCTAGTAGGGAAAGGGGCACCCCAAAGCCAATTGTGGAACCATGTCCTACATGTAACCACGTCTTCTTTTCCGTGACAAGAAGTGGATAATCTAACATTTCTATTCTGGAAAGCAGAAAGAATGCATTAAGGAGAAATGGTGACCGAAAGCACCTCCTGGATTAAACTTCTTACCCCCCAGGTCGCTTTCTTGTGCGATTACCAGCCCGACCAATGCCTAGAAAGAGGCACAGATCTCAGAGGAGAAAGTGTGAGACTGTGGAACAGGGCAAGGAACTGCAGCACTTGGGGGAAAACCAATGATGGCCATCACTGTTCACCAGAGAGAAGACACTGCTCTGGCTCCTGGTACTGCCATAGCTGCTCCGAGATACCATATGTATATTTTTTAAGAAACAAACTGAAAACATAAAAGGAAACACATTTTTCTGATTCCCGGGAGTCTTGTATATGCCAACCGGCATCTATATTTTCCAATCGTTGAATTGTCTTTCAGAATCCACGTTTCCCATTGGCTACATCTGTTTTCTCGTGTAGCAATCACTGTCTCTTCACTTCCCAGGCAGCAATTTTTCTTCAGGTTACATTCTCCTGTGTGTACACTACTTTTCTACAGGCTACTACAGTCCATTTCCTGATCTCTGTATCCTGAATTCCCACTGGAAGAAATTTCCTTTCCCCATCCTGTTGTCTGTCTTCCCACTGATCAACAGGCAAATACTGGAAGGTGAGCACCTTGGAATTAAACTGAGTTTCCACAAAACAGAGCCATTTCAGTTTTTTATAGATAAATAGGAGAAAAACAGCAATTTTTGGCAATGGCGACATAAAAGGAGCCACAGAGCCCAGTTCCACCGTTCAGTCTCACAACGTGTGTCCAAGTCACTCACGGGAATAAAGTCTATGATAACAAACCATTTCCAAAGTTCCAACTGGTTAAAGTCTGGGTTTCCATTGGTGAAATTCTGGTTTTGCATCCCTGTATCCTGGTTTCTCATTGGCTGCTGTCTGGATTTGTATCCCTGTATTCTGGTTTGCCAATGGTTGAAGTCCAGTTTCTCACACTTGGGTCCATCATTCCAGTTAGGTTCAAATTCCTTTGCCCCCGCCCTCTCTTCATCCCCGAGAAATATGGCCTCAACAATTGGACCAGTTACCTCAACATCTGACCAGGAATCTCTGGACTGCGTGGCTCAAGAACAGAAGGGGCTTCTGAGGACTGGGGGAGAATTGCAAATTAAGAGGCAGGCAGAAAGCCACAGTGCACACAGACCCATCTGTTTCAAAGCAGCTTTTTCCTCGTCCCTCTTCCCTTGCTCCTCCCTCTGCTCAATTTTGATTTCAACAATAACTTTAACAATAACTTTATAGTCCTTTTTCTTTTGGACTTCTTCTCTATCTCTTCTTCCTCTTGCCTCATGGACGTATCTCCCAGAAATAATAGCCCTCTCTTCTTTGTGCTTAGCTTCCTGCCATCCCGCTCCTAGGCCAGAGGTTGATGTTGGCGTCAAACCCTGTCCCCAAACTGGGTGTCTATATCTCTGCTCGTGTGTGCGCTACCTTCCACTTTCTAAATTATTCCTTCAAAAAAAATAAGGCGGCATTCTTCCCTTTGCTATTTCTTCCTTCTGTCTTCCTCCCCTGCCCACCCCTACCTTTAACCCAAGACCCCTCTCCACCTAACTTCCCTTGACTCAAAAATAAAAGCTCAGGCATGAACAAGGGCCCCCCCCATTCCCTGCTTCGGGGGAGAGGGGTCAGGGATTTCGATTTTCAGGAGAGTTCAAAGGTTCGTTCCCTGTGAGCTCAGAGGCTGGTGACGAGCTGCATTTGGCCCTCACCTTCGGGCATAGTTCCTTCCAGCCCCGCCTGCACCAGGTAGCCCTCGTTACCCGGTCTTTGCGCCTGGTAGTACCCTTGGAGCTGACTCCGGGGAACAAGGCTGGGCCGGTTGGTGTAGTAGATCTCACTGAGGGCAGGAGGGCGGGGTAACACTTCCCCCACCATCACCACAGCTGCTTCGGGGCTGCTGTCGGGGTAAGGTGAGTCCCTCAGGTTGGTCATGCTTGTATATAGGGAGTCTCTGTTGGGGGAGGTGGCTTGGCCATCGGCCGCCTCCGTCAGGTCCGCTGTGCAGCTCTCAGACTCCTCCAGATCGCTCTGGTACAGAATGGACTGCGCCCTCTGGAGCAGCAGAGGCTCCTCAAGAGCTTTGTACATGAGTTCGATCTCTGTGTTCTCTTCGTGGGTCAGGGAAGGGGCGTCCGGGACAATGGCATCGTCCTCGCTGCTGCCCCCCCCTCCATTGGAGGTGACAGCAGGCTCACCTGCCCCGTGACCACGAGTGGTAGTGCCAGCACCACGCAGATTGTTGTGCACCAGTTCAGAGATGATCATCTTTTCGAAGGCAGCAGCATCGGCTAGGTTGCGGCGGCAGTCGGCCATCTTGGCTCCATCTGGGGGAAAGTCACCACTGCGGAGGGAGTAGCTGTTGTTGAAGTTGCCGTTGAGTGGGAGGGTATCCATGCCACAATTGTCCCGGTTGCTGGTCAGGGCGTGCTCTAGAAGAAGAAAGAAAGGTGGAGGGAGCAATCAGATCGGAAGGACATACAGGAGGTCAGAGCAAAGCCCCACATCAAAGGAAAACGCTCAGCACCCTGCATAGTACCAGAATGAAAAAACTAGGAACATTTTTGTTGCAGTAGGGAGCAGTCATATTGAGGTTTAAAGAAGCCTACAGACTCTGGGTAAAACATTTTGGTAAACAAATAATAACTTCATTGCATTGTATCATAAAACGCCCATGTAATCCAACAACAATACTATGGAACCGATATCAGACATCGGGCGATGCAACTCCCCTTTAGTATTTGAGTAAGCCATTTGAAAGTTTTAAATTACCTTATAGTTCTCGCCTAAACCCTACACATTGCGCTGGATTGTTGATCATATATCAGTAGCGACACACATGAAAATACCACGCTATTGTGACCTGCGCCATTTTGCTGGCATAGGGTCATGCCTTTTCCTTGGTCCATGAGGAATCTATGAAAACACTCTGCCTCTACAGAGCTCCCCTCATTTATACCCTGGGGTCATATATTCCCTACAGAAATGCCTGTGTCTCCCTCCTATACTTTTGTTCAGAGTTATTGACACTCAATAACAATATTTCTGTTGGTGTTCTGTTGACTTGTGGGGTGTCCCTGTTCACTGCTTCTGTATGTGGTTGCATATCAGATTATTGAGCACGAAAATGTGCTACAAAAATAGTGCAGCCAGAAATCAACTCCTACAATATTGTGAACTAACTATTATTAACTCCAAATCTACATACCTTGCAGATGTCAAGGTAAACAGATTTGGATTTAATAATAGTACATCCATACTGACCGATTTATACTAACCTTGTGATATTGCGGTAGTTGATATTCTGGCTAAAATGTTTGTGGTGCAATATTTAAACCACAGTATTCTGGTAGAATAGCCTGTAGAGTCTAGTGTCTTTCTCTTCAGAGATGTTTTTCTCCTTCCAGCCTCTGGCGTTGGTCTCTGTCACATCAACAGCCTGGCCTCCAGACGCGGCCCGTGCAGCTAAGAGCATTGGGGCCGGGTTGGCGGGGGGAATTCGACAGACAACCACGTGGGAAAATTAAGGGGCAGATTTACAAGCCCCTTGCGACAGTTTCACGCCACCGTTGCGTCACTTCTGTGGCGCAGCGGCAGCGTAAACAATGCGCCACTATGCGACATATTTACAACGTGACGCATCTAGTGAAGTTGTAAAGCCCTGCGCTACATTATACCTGCGTCAGGTATAATGTATGCAGGGTGGGCGCTCCGTTGCAAGGAAGCCCCGTAAAAGTGAAGCAGTGAAATCTAAAAGATTTCACAGAGTCACTTTTACGTCCCAGCTGGGTCAAATCCATACGCCTGCTTGCAGGCGTAAGAAATGACGCAGCACATAAGGTATAGGGCACCCCTGAGCAGTGCTGGAGTTGCGTCGCGCATGTGACACAACTCCAGCACTGCGTCACCGTTACGGCGACAGATGCGTCACGCATCTGTCTATCCTTGCCCCATGGTGTGCCGCATTGTAAATGCGGAGCATCCATGGTGGCGCAAGGTTTTTTTTGAGTCACGCAAAATAACTGGCGCATCCCTGCTAATATGCAGGGATGCGCCAGTTATTGTAAATCTGGCCCTAAATAAATAATTAATTTTCCCTCGTCATCGTCTGTCGAAATACCCCCCCACCACCCAGCCCACCCCTCTTTCCTGCACGGTCTGTGGCTGCTGGTCTCACTTTCTGTCTTCTTAGGCTCCAGTAAAAGTCTCACTTATTTGCAAGTTACAAGGATCAAAATGTTTTTTTGAGATTGTCACTTAAAAGCACCAGGTTCCTTGAGTTAATCTACAACAGATGGATCGGTGTACCACTGTAGAAGAGATAATTCCGGGTCAGGGGGTGGTTGCAACTGACCTGCCTCAATCCTAAGGGTTATCAGATAGAAAATGGACGGATCAGTACCAGTTCCCTATTGATTTACTGAGAGTAGAGATACTGCCAACCCACATGCTGGCCCAAGACTACCTGACTCATGTCCTGCAATCCAAACAGTGAGCCCAAGATGTCTTCTCTTGAGAGCAGCAGCCCTGACACTTTGCTCCACAAGTACATCTGGTGGAACCTCTTGCACTTCCTTGGAGTGTTCTATTGGGCCCAAAGAATATCATCTTTCTCTTCATATTTTGGTTTTTGCATCTCTCTTCCACTGGGTTTCTCCATTCAAAATTAAGGACATTGTTTTCTAGATGCTGCATATTTTTTCGTTCTTAGAGAGGTTTACATACCTCCTCACTGTCACCACTTCCTTTTGGGTGACATCACTGAGGCCATAGGAAGAAAAGGACAAAGTCCTGACCCAGTGGCACCATTCTCTCCAGTCTCCTGCACTTTCTGCTTCCCATCACTTTGTCAGTTCTGGTTCATCACCCTCCTAGGTTGCTTGGCCACCTCTTAACCCGTTTATGTGCAACAATGCCACTTCAATTCAATTTGCCTAGCAACGCTTCTTCATGCTGCCTTCGATTCTGTCACCAGGTGATTTCAAGTTATTCCACCAGTCTGTCTTTCTTGCATTCTACCTTCATTAGCCCCTTACCAGCATCAACATCAATGGCCTGTATTTGCCCTGGTCCCATATTTCCATTTTACAAGGTATCACAACAATGTCTGCTTTTTACCTCCTAGCACCTCACATGCCTGCTTGAACAGCTGAACTAGGTCGCCGGTGGTGTTTCTAATACGCGCTATGCGCCCATATTATTTTATGGTTTACATTGTTGAGCCCCATCTTCTTAGATACATTTAATATCGACAATCCTTGTACAACTTTTTCCCTCCCATTAAAGCACTGACAGCTGCTCTCTCCCGTTTGTAATGTTTCAGTGTAACTTTGGATAAACGTCAAAATATTGCAATGTGGATACTTCAAAACCATACTTTTTAAATAACTTGGCCATTCCTAGCTTTCAAATACACGCTTCTACGCACCCCTTTTGTCTGTACAATTCAACTTTTGTATGTCCTAAACTGGCTAATGTATCCAAATCTTGCTTCATTTTGTTTTCATTTGTGCACTATTTTCATGTCGCTTGGTACGTAGCCCACCAGCATTCCTTGCCATCAACCGCCACTCTACTTTTGCCAAATGCAGAGTTTGGTCCTCCACTCTAATTTGTGTTGCACTATTTCCCTTCAGTATAAGGGTCTGAATCTTCTTACGATTCTCTTTAACTTTGTCTGTTTCCTCTAAACTACCGAGCCACTCCTCCCTGCGTGCACCAAATTTGTAAAGTTGGCTTTCTCAACATCCACTTGCATTGGCTTTGTATGGAATGACTAGAATTCTACACTACATGGTGACTGGGTCAAGTACCCCAATACTTGCAGGCTCCAGAAGTCAAATACTCGATTACTAGTACTACGTAGTTCCAGGCTTCATACTCCATTACTACCAGGCTGTATTGCCCATACCTTTGCTGTGAGGATCCATACCTCATTATTAGCAGTCTTATATCCAATCACAACCAAGATATGTACACATTTACTCAAATTGCTTATTTAAAGCATAGGGAAGGGATCCAAGAACTTTGACCTGTAATTTTGCCAGATTTTGTACAGCACTCCAACAATGGTCCGATAAGTGAAGGTGGAAATAGAGATGTATGGATCTCTGATATCTGGTAGTACTAGTAACTCAACGCACACAATGCGCCTTACACGGAGAAGATATGCCCGTCGTCACAGAGATTGCCAGTCTTGTACTGCTATTCCCAAGCTTTCTCTACCTCACTTCTCAGTAGCTACCCCTCTCCCCCCGACCCCAGCCTGTCCAACTAGCAAGGAAGGAAACATTACTGCGCAATGGAACTGGAAAGGAGGGACGTACTGGACTCTCGGAAGCTCCCTGTCGCAGGTCCGGTGGTAAGGAGAGGAAGGAGAAAGAGAGAAAGAGAGAGAAAAACAAAAACAGAGAAAAGAGAGACAAGAGGTTAGTATGAGGCTGGAGATGCACACGATTAGGTAACACATATGGGCTGGCAGAGGCCTGGCTGCTAGACACCCTGACATGCAAACTCTTTGGTGCCAGAACACTCAACAATAGAAGGCTCCAACTACCCTCCCCAACCTTCCCTCTCCTAGAACAATCAGAACCACCTTTCCTTTCTGGCTTTTTACTTCCTCTTCTGGACCATCTCCCACTACAGGTTATGCAGCAGTCATCCACACAATTCTTCCTGAATTACAGCGACAGAGCCCACACTTCATCCACCTTACCCTCAGCACAGGTGCATCTAGCAACACTTTAACCTCTTCTGTCCACGAGACCACTCCCCTGTGTTTGTTGCACATATGTGATGTTTGCTGCACCTGCTACCTCCATCTCCCGCTTTTAGCTGTTCTGTACAGTTATCAAAAGGCTCCTTCGTGGGACCCCATTTTAGAGATAGGGGCGCTTGCTTCAATTTACTAGTTCATTCTCTACATCGGTACATGTACTAAAAGACACACATTTTGCAGATGTTGCTTAACAACCAGTGATATTCCCTATCCCAAGCGAGTGTGGTAGAAGCAGTAGCATACGTAGGGGTGATGCATGAGACTGGTTGACCTACATGGTTGAGGAGGCTATTGGTGGTGGGCATAAGGCAAGGCCGGATTCTGTACCTGGAGAGTTGAAGACTGGAGGTGAAGACGGGTTGAATCCAACCGACTCGGCGATCAGAGTGTTGTAAGGGCTGGTCCCGCTACGAGTCTGCAACACTGGGTTGGTCAGGAGATGATTACCCATGGTTCCTAGAGAGGTGAAAATACAGCACAAGAGGATATCTCTGTTGCTCTTGTCTAGTGCTGAAAAATCACAAGTTGTCCTGCCAGGGTGGCAGATCGATGTGCAAAAAACTGAATTATTGTGTAGGTTAAAGTGGATCAAACACACTGGTCTCAAGACACTTGGGTAGACCATGAAAGTGTTCCGCACAAGGCCAGTCGAGCAAAGCCTTTCGTATCCAATTTTATTGGTTAGGATGAGAGGGCTTCTGGAGTGTTTCAGCTCCCTCTAGCTACACAGCGCAGGGAGCTCAAGGTTGCAGGTCATCACACTCCTCAATAATTGTACAAGCCTCCCAGCCAACCCACGTTGTCATTTACAACACGGCCTCAAGATGACATAGGGGTTAGTGTGAATTTAGAGAGGCGGGCACAGGCTCAATGCATGGTGGTACATATTTGTGCAGGTCACTGTGGGACAGGAGCTCACCATCAAGGGTGAATGTGAAATATGCTTGTCCCTAATCCGGCAGAGCACAAACTCAGCCACAAATGCAAAGGGCAGTATGAACAAGACCTACGCTGTCTGCAATATTTGTACACATGTAAAATCTAGATGAGCTTGGCCAGCCATGGGCCAGCCAGGCACCATATGTTCTGATGTATTAATTTCTCTTTTTTGTGTGTCCCCGGACTGCAACAATCTGCTCTACAGTGTAAGTGACTTTTGTGGCCTTTTGAAGGAATATTAAAAGCTTTTAGCTCAGTTATACATTTGATACTATGGGCTGTGTTGGGTTAAAAGCCTTCCCGGCGATTAGACTAAAGTCTTATATGCAGCGTATGGGCTCATTATAGCCTTATATCCAACTTCCGAGGGCTATACCAGTTGTTACAGGCCCTCAATCCGAGTTATTGGCTTGAGCCGGGGACAAGGGCCGAAAAGGAAGGACAAGGCCTTTAACAACCAGTAGAGCCCAAGGCTGAAGGGTTATAAGAACATTCCACCCACTGAGGGTAGAATGTTCGAAATTCAAAATGGAGAAACAGAAAGATAAACATTGGAATGTTAGAGCACGACTCTCACAGGCTTCTACCGGTCATTATTAGCTCTGAGCCACTTTAATGTCTTCAATGGAGCTCCCAACACTCCAATGCTCTAAGACTGGGTAGCGTTGTGGAGAGCCTTTGGCATGCACATAGCGCATAACAAATGGTGCATGAATTAATAACTGATTGCATTAGCCCCCAACACAGTGTTGCAAGTTGCATCGTCATGAGGTTAGATTGTTTGCTGTCAGGTGTGGAGGGCTGATGAGGGGTTGCGGTAAGTTACTTATGCCATTGTGCCCAGAGGTACTGGTATGACAGCTGCTGGTCATGCTAGTGAGCGGCCTTCTGAATGGGAACGAGTGCTGTGAGTTTCACGGCAAGGCTGTCAGAATGGAAAGATGCTGAGAAAAGTTTGCCAAGAGTCTGTAAGTGTTTCAAGGGGACTGGTGAATGTGAACGCCCCTTAGGTGCTCCATGAAGGGATTGCTGTGCAAGCAGTGTTTAGCGAGAGGTGTTTTGTACTCATTGGAAGCTGCATATGATAAGTGAACAGAGCGTGGTAATAGGTGCGTGGCGAGACACCGGTAGGGTGCTGGTGAGACATTGCTGAATGATAGGTACCGATTAGAAGGTGGCTGGTGAGAGGCTGCTAAAGGTAGGTGAAAGTTTGGAGATGTTTGCCCTAACAACACACAGAACTTCAGACCTGTAGCCGACCCCTCTTTTCTGAGCAAGATCATTGAGAAGGCCGCCCCATTTCCAATTCTAGCCCACATTATTGAATCTATCGAACACATTTTAATCTGAATTCTGCCCCCTAACAACACTGCGTCAGGTAGAGTTTAGTTACTGGATAACACACCGACCATTCTGAATGAAGGCAATCTTGCCCGCTGATCCCACTGGCTCTCATGGTGGTGTGTCACACCATCAGTCACAATGCTCTACGACATACACTAGCAGTAGAAAGGTTTGAAAATGGTCCAATAACTCCTCTCTTTTGAATCACCTTCACTCCACTCAAGTGTGGCATTCTGCAAGGCTCCAGTTTTTTGGGCCTTCTGTGCTACTTATATATGGAGCCCTTTAATACTATGTGATAGGACTAAAACACCTCTTTCAATCAGGCACAAAAATGTCACTGAGTTACATCTGAGAGTGTTGTATCCAACCAGCATTTCCCACTTCAAAACAGATCTAGGTAAATGAACTACCTGCAAGAGCACATTCTTCCTAAAACTCTACCCTGCTGAAACTGAGTTTTTAACTTCTTTATCGACACCCCCACCAGACGAAGAATGCCTTGAGACTTTATCTTTTCTGTGGATCGCTTCCATCCTGGTTTCCTATACCAGATCCCTTAGTTTTTCTAAATCTGTCGAAATCTTAATATGACCGAATTTCCCTAATGAGACAGCAGTGACCCTTTATTCCTCCAACAGACATGAGTACAAGTGTTAGCTCACCTTGATAGGAGTAGTGCAGGGCTTCCCAAATCCCCTATTCAACTCCTCATGGCCATCCTCCATGTTACGGCGCACTTGGTCATTCAATCGAAGACACCAGACCATTTCACTCCCATATTAAGAGACCTAACGTGCCTTCTACAGTAAGCTAGAATTACATTTAAAGTAACAATCATAACCCACAAAGCCCTCTACCCTGGCCTCCCATCTTATCTATAAGATAAACTTCACACCATAGCAGGACAAAAGTTCACAAGGAGCCAAACCACTTGCTATTGGGGATACCCCAAGTCAAGAAACCCAGACTGTAAACTAAGGGCCTTATTTAGATCTCAGCGGATGGAATACTATTACGGTCTCTACAGGATATAATGGGATCGTAATATGGCGGATGTTTGTGATGGACTATTCCACTCCGCCAAGATCTGAATCGGGCCTTAAGCCTTTCGGCTGCTTAGCACTCACGCGGCAGAACGTGATACCAGACCGTATCAGACTGAGCCTGGCCTTCCTGACATTCAGAAGCAAGTTGAAGACTCATATCTGCAAACTTTACTTTTCAAACTCACTATCCTCTCTCTCTGAACCTGGTTCCGTATATTACACCTGCTATTCAAATGTTACCTATTATCTCTCTCCCCCTTGCAGCTAGGTTTGAGCTAGTTAAGAGCATCCAATAAATAAGTAGATGTGCTGGGGAAACACTAACTATTAGATGTGAGTGGATGACCTGCTGTTAAGATGCTGTTAAGATGCTGTTAAGTATTACAGATACATTGGTAGGTGCCGACAAGATGTTGAATAATCGTAGATACACAATGCATGACGTTAGCGGCGAATTGTTAGGGTGCTGGTGAGGTGTTGATGAATGTTCGACATACAGGCAGGAGTTGGGTGAGATGTTTGTGAATGTTTGTGAATGTTACAGAAAGGCTGGGAGGCGCTGGTGAGATATTGCATAATTTTACAGACAGGGTGTTAGGATAAGGCAGAATGTTTCTGAAGGTAACTGGAACACTGGCAGGGTTCCAGTGTGAGGCCCAGAGCTAGTGGAATGCCATTGTCCATTGGTAGGCTGCCAGGGAAAGTTGGCAGAATATTGGAAGGCCCGTGGCCCGGCAAACAAGGAGATCATGTATCCTGCTGAGGGTTAGTAAGAGTTCAGCATAAAAAGTGGCAAAAGCCTAGTTGTTATTGAAAGTATTAATGTACAATAAGAAAATATGGGCAGAGATCGCGTAATCCAGGATAATCAATAGGTCCTTCCTACACCCTTGCGTGCTATCAGGATTATTGGAACATTAGGTAAACTGAAATTGTGCTACCTCCCTCTTAACAATGGGATTAAAGCAAATCTCAAACATAAAAGAGTCTTAAACCAATGTATTAACCACACCTTCATCTGACACCCTTATGGAAACAAAACACTGTTTTGGGATCCAGTGTTGTATGACTATACCCTTTTCAGGGCTTTCCCTCTTTCTTTGTCTCAGACCTTGGACCCATATCCCAAGTGCTTCTTATCCCATTGCAGTCCTTCTCGGCTCGAGCTGCTGCTTCAATCGCGCGTAGGGGGCTGCCTCTGATATCACTGGCAGCATGCTAAGTGCTTGGAATATTTGGTCATTGTCTTCTGTCAAATGCATGTCTAATAACACATTTAACCAAGGTCATCTATGGCTGGCAGTGTATAAACTATAGAGATGCTACCTGATCTAAGCAGCTTTGTTTTGGCCCTTTCTGGTACTTATTTTGACAGTGGAGGAAAGGGCTCTTGGGGTGTTCCCCTGTCTGCAGAGTTTGTGGAAAACCCATTAGGCGCTCAATCTATTGAGTGTGCTGAATGATCCTGGTGGATGTACTTGGGTTCTTCGGCATGCTGCGGTTATGCACAGATGTGAAATATATGGTGAACTTTTGACTACCATAATTTGACCATATATTCTTGACCACACATGTGATGCTGGTGTGCTCCTTCTCTCTGCCTTGGCGTGGCAGAGTGTAATCTGTGCATTTTGAGATTTGGGTGAAGTCCCTTGATGACATTATTCTGGCTTTTGGAGCTCTGTGAATGGGGTCTGTGGGCAGGAGTCCAGCAGTGGGTAGGAGAAAAGAGACCACGCTACTCACCACGGTTCAACGTTGGCGTGCTCGTGATATCGCCGGCCATGAAAGAGGACTCGGTCTGTTTCCGAACTGTGTCATTCCACATTCGCCTGATTCGACTCTGTGGGCAGAAAAAAACTGTTATGAGCAAGGACTGGGAACCAAAAGCAGCCCTGACAATTTTGTAGGACCAGCCCCGGGGGAAGGGGGAGAGAGGGTGGGGCAGTGGGAGGGTGGGGAGGGGGAGGTGCAAGTTTGAATCACTGCTGCTTTTGGTACTGGTATACCATATTGCATCACTGCTCCAAAACCACCCCCCATAACAAAAAAATGTTCCCCACTTCTGAAATACCGCCCCCACCCCTCCAGCCTCCCTGGAAAATGCCTGATGCCTGCTACGGCCAGTCCGGCCATGGTTATGAGACGAGCCGGAGTCGTTTGTGCCAAGCAGGATCCTATATGTACATGAAACTGTTCCTGAAGGACACCTCAGAATCCTGACCAGGCGTCTCTTCTAGCAAGTGTGGTCACATCTTCAGACATTCAGTCAGCACCCATGGCCCCGGCTTTATCTTCCTGTATAATATTCGCTTTTCTCGCTAATGGTGTGCCTAAGTACATCTCTAATCAGGAGTAAAACCTCTCTGGTCAGGTGTTACATTTCACTAGATCAAATGAACAGCAGCAAAGCTCTCCAGGTTAGACAAGACTCAGCAATACTGACTGCAACAATGCCACATTCTGGACCTCTGCTACAGAGATCTATGCCCGGCATCGGTTACACCAGAAACAGAGTGTAAAAATATAGTATTCAAAAATACCTACTGCAAAATGTACACTGCTAAAATTTCGACCTTGCATACGTATCTCTTTACAAAACGTCGACTTGTAGTTTTTTCCTAAATCCAGCCAGATTGACAACCCACACATATTAAGATTGGGCTAATATACTTTTTTAGCTCCAGTCCCAGCATATTGGGGGAAAAGTGCAACATGGTGGCATTTGGTTCAGGTCGAAATTTTTGTAGAGATCTATTTGTTTAATGTTGAAATTTCAGTGATTTGTGTCATGAATTCGATGCTTTGGCAAAAGAGTGTTTGCAGTCGCAAAAGCATTTATGAGTATGGGAAGCAGTACAACGGGAGTACCCTTTTACGTACTCCTACATGTCTTAGTCAATCGGCCTGAAACGTCCAACTCCCTCAAAATGGACACGTTCCCTTTCAATTGTACTTTTTTACATACTCTAAAAGGCCTATATTAATAGGGCCCTATGTTTTCAAACGCTACTCTGGCGGCCACTTACGTCCTCCCCAACAGCAGGACGGTGCTTGCTCCACCTCTACATAAAGATCTGGTATTCAGCGCCTAGATACCCTTCGAAGTGAACGTGCGCTTTACAAATACATATGTTATGTTCATTCTTGCAGTCTGCTAACTGGTTCAGGAGTTTGTAGGTATGGTGGGGCAGAAGAAAACTTCAGCCTAAAAAGGGCATTGGTGTCCCTCTTTTATTGCTGCAAGCTATAACCTGCTCTGTAGGATCCTCTTAAGACCTAATACATTCTTGTATTTTAGCAAGGCTTCTGCAATAGTGTCTTCATATGCTAGAACAGCGACAAAAGCCACGGCCTGCGTCCAGCGGCATAGCGTGAGTTGCCAGCACCTGGACCAAGGCAAGTATTGCGTACCCTAACTCGTGGACTGTTAGCACTACCTGGCGCAAAATTTTAAAAGAAAAAAAATGAATAGTCAAATTTCTTTTTTTTCTTTTACAATTTTGCACCCCCTAAGAATTTTGCACTAGGGAGCAACTGCCCCTGTGCCCACCTCCCACGCTGCCCCACTGCCTGCATCACACTAACTGGGCAATATTCCATACTGATAACTGCAAAGAGGGCACCAATGCCATGTAATGGATGCCCGACAATATGGAAACCTTCATCGTGGCTCCGGAACGCTGCATGAAATGGGGCCAGTCTGAGCTGAAGATCTAGCTACGCAACAGAACCAAGGCCACTCCCAGACCGTGCATGATACCGCCCCAGCCCCACTGACCATTCAGCCTCTAGTCCCTGTGCCACATAGTTCTTGCCACAGACCACAGAGGACACAACTTAACTGAGTAGCTCGAGCTCAGCATTTTCTGAGCAACAGCATCCCTGAAATCACAGAAACCAAGCTATCCTGTGTGTGGTGTCAACTTCTTCCACCCATCAGATGACAGCGATGGTTGTCGGATGCACTCCATTCTAACAAGAGAGTAAGATATATTTTCACAGCACACCTCACCGGGAACGGCTTTGTGTGGGGAAACATTATACTAACGCAAGTCTGCATGCACCTATCTATAGTGCTATACCATGGGCCAATGGCCCTGAGTGTTTTTTCCTACCTGCCCATCCCTTACTTTTCTGGCATACGTCAACAACTATGCTATGAGAATCCCTTGTGTACGCATGAAAAACTTCAGCCCAAGAAGCCTTCAAAAACACTGCAATGGCCAGATATCTCTGGCTTACACTGCATCTGCAACCAAAGCACTGCAATGACCAGAAATCTCTGGCTTACACTGTATCTGCAACCAAAACACTGGAATGACCAGAAATCTCTGGCTTACACTGCATCTGCAACCAAAACACTGCAATGACCAGAAATCTCTGGCTTACACTGCATGTGCAACCAATACACTACAATGGCCAGAAATCTCTGGCTTACACTGCATCTGCAACCAATACACTACAATGACCAGAAATCTCTGTCTTACACTGCATCTGCAACCAATACACTACAATGACTAGAAATCTTATGCTGCATCGTCCACCTTGGATAAGCAACGAAGGAGTGTCCAAGGACCTGAGTGGCAGGCTGCATTACTTGTAGATGACACCCTGTCCCTCCTTCTCTTAATGCCATGGCCTGCCAGGCCCAGGCTAGGGATGACTTACCTGCGTCCCGGTGTAGTAGCGGTTGTTGCTTCTCATGGCCGACGTCTTGAGGGAACCGTGGGCGCCTCCAGGGGGGCTGCGCACGCAGCAGTACGAGTGACGCAGGCACTTGCTGTACTCCTTGTGTACCTGGAAATAAAGCGTAGATCTTTACTGGGGGAAGTGGCACAGGAAGAAGAAAGGGGACAGCATAATTGCGGGATAATTGTGTAGGTAATAATACTAGAGGAAAACCAACCGCTCCCTCTCTATACTAAGGAATCAAGTTGAAATCAGAGGATATTGTGGGCACTGACAGTAATGGCATTTGTCGGTTGGTTCGGTTGTCCCCAAAGAGATGTGGTCTCATATTTTCTTAAAAAAGAGTGATGTGCTGAGCTTTAAATGGAAACACAGAAATGCAGGGAATCACTATTCAAAGTACCTGTTTGTTCCAGAAAAGTGTTTGTACTATCCCATGAAATGCATTGGAGCAGTCCTGAGAAATACAGGTACTCTCCCAGGACCTGCCAATTGAGAGCACTGGTGAGGGGTCAAGCCTCTTATGTGAGAGGGCAGGTGCACTGCACAATGCTGGGGTCCCGTGAGTTGCACTAAGATCCAGAGTACTTAATTTGTAACATAAATTGAGCAGCTATGTTATGTTAAGGAATTTGTAGAGCGCCTGGTTGCTCCAGTCGGAGTGTCCCGTCGCTAGATTCCAACGCAAAAGGCCTCAATATCCTGCCCTATGTTATGACTTAAGTTTGTCTGCTACTCAAAGTTAATCTTTGGAACACGCTACTGCCATTGCTGGGTGCCGGGGTTACCACATACCAAGGCTGCCTAATTTGATATCACCTCATGCTTCTCTTGCACCACCCGACCGCAGTCTCTTTATCTCACTCTTGCAGATTCTTTTTCATCCCTGCCTTCTTGCCTAGTCACTGGTTTCCTTTTTGTTCTGTCCTCTTCTTTGCTCTCTTTTGACCTTTCTACCTCTTGCTCTGGTTGAAAGTGAGATGATGAAAAACAGATCCTGGCCTGGACCCCCAAATATGAGTGCCGGCAACCTCCACCTGCAAGCATCGGCGCAAATTAAGCACAGCAGACACTGCGTCGACTACCACTTCCACTCAAATTTCAACTTGCCCCGTTGAACATGCACACAACCGCAGGTAAGCCTTACATTTCCACTGTTTACTTGTTACAAGGAACAGAGTCTGAGATAGCTCATCAGAACAGCGCCCAGACTCCCCTTCCTCTCTGCAGTCAGACCATGGAGGCCTGGCGGCTGCTTAGATTCCAAGCACAGCGAGGCAGCCAAGTGATCCGTCACTTTGCCTCCAGCACTTTCCTCTGCTTGCAAGGCTAAGTGCAGGGAACGCGTTGCTTGTCAAGTTCTCGGATGTGCTGCCAAAGGGTGAGGTGCCTGCCAAGAACTCCTAATTACTCGCAGGTGCTGCTTAAACAGCTGAGACCACCTTTGTCTTCTGTGCTTTGGTTTGTGCGAAGGAGGGGGAGGGAGCTGAACCGAGCATCCTTGCAAGAGAGCACCCAAGTCAACGGCGCCTGTCAGAGTGGCACGACTTCCAACCTGCAGCAGGTAGATGAGAGGCCAGCAGCCGAGACTGCTTTTTCCCATGCACAACGTTGTACAGCATCAAATGAACATGCCATGCATGACTGAAACCAAGAAGTGGAAGAAACGGAACTGATAATCACAGCCATCAGCAAACCACTGGAGCTGCAAGAGACACAACTAGCCATCAAAATCACAATCAGCTAAGCAATGGAACAGCAAGTGCCAGAACTAGCAATCGAACCCACCATCAGCTAAGCACAGGAGCTGCAAGAGACAGAACTAGCAATCAAGCCTGCCATCAGATAAGCACAAGAGCTGCAAGCAACAGAACTAGCAATCAAGCCTGCGATCAGCTAAGCACAGGAGCTGCAAGAGACAGAACTAACAATCAAACCCGCCATCAACTAAGCACAGGAGCTGCAAGAGACAGAATTAGCAATCAAGCCTGCCATCAGCTAAGCACAGGACCTGCAAGAGACAGATCTAACAATCAAGCCCGCCATCAGCTAAGCACAGGAGCTGCAAGCAACAGAACTAGCAATCAAGCCCGCCATCAGCTATGCACAGGAGCTGCAAGAAACAGAACTAGCAATCAAACCCGCCATCAGCTAAGCACAGGAGCTGCAAGAGACAGACCTAGCAATCAACCCCACCATCAGCTAAGCACAGGAGCTGCAAGAAACAGAACTAGCAATCAAACCCGCCATCAGCTAAGCACAGAAGCTGCAAGAGATGGACTAGTAATTGCAGCGTCTTCGACTGCCCGGGTACATGAATATGATCACACCACTCACAGAGCTAGGTATTACACGTCTTTATTCCTCAGTGTGTTACTGTTAACTGAACAGTCTACTTCATGAATTCTGTCAGCCACACCCAAACACTTATGTCACTGTTCTACGGAATCCATCAGGGAGCAAAAGAGTCCCTTAATCTCTAACTCATAAGACACTACACCTCACACTTTGGTAAATAAAAAGTACAAACAATACATATATACATCAAAACTCTTCAATAATTTTGCTGCTCAAATCAGTTGCCAAGATCTTGTCATGTGAGGTTTCAGAGATACAGGAGAAGTGTCCATGACTGGCAGTGGTGACAGAGACACTGGTACAGTCGTTGGACTCTCCGGATTCTCGGGTGTTAAGACTCACTTCTGACGTCGGGAGCTGGTGAATGTCGAGGCAGTTCCTTGAAATGCGAAGAATCCTGCGTAATGGACTTTCCAGGAGGGTGAGCAGTCACCATGTGTCTTTTAGTGGTCATAACCCTCAGCGGGTCAGAATCAATAGGAGTATCAGACTTGCGTTTCGGTTTCGGCCTAACAATGACTTGGTCTCCTCTTTTGAACACAGTGCTCTGAGCACAGCGGAGTTTATCCGCATGGGTCTTCATTTTGCGTTTGTGAGATGAAGCAGTAGTTTATCAATGTCAATAGATCTCTCAGTGGTCCATTGTGGCAATTTGGTTGCCATGGCTCTCCCAAACATTAAGGTGGCAGGGGGAGTTGACCTGTATGCACGAAGCTTTGACTGAAGAACTGATTTGAGGTCAAGGTTTTGTAGCAGGCTGAACTGTCTTTTTGAGGGTGCTCTCTCGACAACACAATTCGCCTGTGGCCAGAGAAGTGTGCTTTTCTGATGCTTGACATTTAGATGAGTGAGAAAATCTTTAAATTCCCAACTATTGAAAGGTGGGTCATTGTGAGATTTCAAAATCGAAGGAGCACCCATGTTGCGAAAATATTTTTTAATCTCTCAATAACTCTGTCATGAGTAGTTGATGACAGATCTTCCACCAGGGGAAATGGGAATATTCATCAACAATTACTAGCAGATGATGTCCATTGTCAAGGGGTCCAAAGAAATCAATTGCAATCTTCCCCCATGCATGCTATGGTTGGTCAGACATATTTAAAGGATATGGGGCTGTTTTGGATGACAAGCAGTTGCACAAATGGCATGCCCTTAACTCCTTTTCAACTCTTTCATCAAGACGAGGGAACCACACTTCAGTAGAGCTTGTATAGTAGGTTCAACTTCACGATGTCCCTCATAGGCAAGTTGAATCACTAGTTGTCTCAGACTCTCAGGTATGATAATTCTTGACCTTCGTAAAATGATGCCTTCTGGAGTCATTGAAAGTATTTTCTGCACATTTTTGATTTTCTGGTGTTGAAGGTCATCATGAAGAGGTCGAGTGTGTTTTCATCACGATTTATTTGTAATAATATCTTTGATTATTAGTTCATCTCTGTCAGTGCTCGTGGCAGCAATGATTTGTTCCACCAGTATGGCAGCAGGGGAACTGGATTCCATGATGAAGTTAACAAACATCAGCCACTTAAGAAGTGGTGCCATGACACTGTATTGGTACACCTGAGAAGCAGTCATCAGGGTTTTGATCTTTACCTGGATGATGCACAATCATATAATCATACTCCTGCAATCGCAACCCCCATCTCTCAATGTGAGTGGGCAACTTGGCTTTAGGATTGCCAAAAATCGCTAGCAATGCTTGGTGGTAGGTGACAACTCTGAAATGCTTTCCATACAGGAACACATGAAAATGCTCCCAAGCCCATTCCACAGCGTGGCTTTCTTTTTCAGGTTGTGAATGGGCACGTTCCGTTGATGACAAACCCTGGCTAACATATGGCACAATGTGTTTTGGAGCATTGTCCAGTGTGCTGGGGAAGGAGGGCACCCAACCCCACTGGGCTTGCATCACCAACAACCTCTATTTGCAATTTCGGATCAAAGTATGCCATTTCAGTGGCGTTCTCAATTGCATGCTTGATTTTCTTGAAACTTTGTTCACATTCACGTGACCATCGAAATCTAACATTTTGTTTTGTTAAGTCTCTCAATGGGGCACTTACAGTGGCAAAGTCACATATCTACCTTAAACAGTAGCTGCCCATACCATGGAAGGATCACAGTATAATTAGATCTTGTGGAGGAGAAGTGGATGAAAAGACATGCACTTTATTTGGATCTGGAGTCATTCGACCATCAGAAAAGATATGACCAAAGAACTTGAGTTTGGTTTTATGAAACTCACATTTTGCTGCATTCAAGTTGAGATCAGCATCGGCAAGTATACAACACACTTGTATAAGAGCTTTATCATGTTCCTTTTTATGTCGCCCCAAAAACTAGTATGTCATCACTGTAATTGAGAGACTTTGTGACTGGCTGTATATTGCCATGAATGATATCCTGAAAGAGTTCTGCAGCTGATGACACTCTCAAACTTATTTTTTTAAAAAATCTAAATAAACCAACATGAGTCGAAAAGGTAGTAATGTACCTGCGATTTTCTTCCAGTTTGAGTTGGTGGTACTCTTTATTCAAATCAAGGCGGGAAAATACTTTATGTCCAATCAGCTGTGCAATCCTGTCAGCAATGTGCGGACCTGGGCGTCGTTCTCTTTCATTAGCCTTCCTTGCTAGGTGCATATCAACGCAGATGTGCATGGCTCCTCCACTATCCTTCTTCAGCACTACCACTATGGGTGGTACCCATGGTGTCAGATTAGTGGATTGCTCAATGATGTTGTGCTTTAATAGTGTCTCAAATTCTTTCTCAACAGTCTCTTGTAAATGAAATGCAATTTGACGATGCTGTTGAGCATCAGGACGGACATTCTCATTTATGTGAAGCTGCACTTTCATGGTCTTAAGTCCTCCTAGTCTATGAATCAAGGATGGAGACTGATTCACTATCTCATGATAAGCATTAACACTGTAGTGTACAGAAATCAGACCCATGTCATCAGCAGTATTGAAACTAAGTAAACATCCACTCGATGAAGAACCCTGAAGGTCAGGAATTGGTGCTTTTACTTTCGTCTTTTATGCTTCAGACTTGCTATGAATGAACCTTGACTTTGCAGTGGTGTCAAAGCAGCCCACGTATACACTTTGGTTTTCGATAGGGTGAAACGGGGCTCATTATACTTCGCCGTTGGCATAATGTTTATGGACGTGCCACTGTCTATGATAAAGGGTATTGAGCACCCGTACACTTTCAGTGTGAATTTGGGACAGTGTCCAAATGAGTTTCACATTTTCACTTGTTGATCTAGCTTTGACCAGCATTCTACCTTGCAAGAAGCTAATCCTACATGCGCACTTCCTCACTGTCGCTTGACAATGACAGTGATGGACTTTTGGACGAGAATTTGATGACAAACAACATCGTTCAGTTTCTTCTTGCCTCAACTGATGTTAATGTTTGACCTTGTGAGCATGGGCCGAACATCCCAGGGCATCCATTTTGTTTTCTCGACGTGACACACTAGATCTTTCCTCCATTTTGTTTTTTAGACATGACACACTTGATTTTTCCCACGCTTTGCAAACCATTGCTAAATTATTCTCTTTCCCGCAGTCTTTGCCTATCTGTCCAATGGTGGGACATTTACCTTCATGTGGAAAGGAATATTCACATCGGAAATACAACTTCTTTTTTTGGAGACATTACTTTATGGCATTCTACCTTGTGTTTTGACTTACTTTTCACACACAGTGCTGATTCATTTTGGGCCGTCCGGCCTCCATGTTAGCTGCTTGTGTATCAGCTTTTTATTCCGCTCTAGCAGCCATGAGTACTCACTCTAAACTGAGTGTTTCTTTGAGCATTCGTCATCTGAAGGAATCGGAGAGACAACCATGTATTGCTCTTCATCACTGAACTCATAGAACTTGTAATGCTTGATGAGCGGATCAAGTCTTTCTACAAAATTCACAATCCACAAGATTTCTGCCTTTCTTGGTTGAAAATTTACCTTTCATAGTCAACATTTGGCATTGGATTAAACTTGGTATTTAGCACCTCTTTGATTTGACGGTATGTCACTACACCACTGGGTGATATTTTCTTCATCACTCCTTTTACTCCTTCACCTGCCAAATTCTTTAGATATTTAATTATCTTTTTGTCATTTGCTTCTTCCAGTGCATCAATGAGATCATCGAAGTATTGATCCGGGCAGTCCATTTGTCACCAATATTCTGCTTTTTGGTGGTATTGAAGGGAGGCGGTGGTTTTAGGAATACAGCAGCATCATAACCTGTGGAACTTTCTGCTGTAAGGAGCAGAGCTCTCTCCTGCAGCGTCTGCTGCCTGTTTGGATACTAGTCGCATGCTAACATTTGAGTCGTCGCGCCCAGTCTCTGCTTGTGAGGTGCTGTCCTCTTCTTTGGTGGGGAGTAGCAGATTTGGGTTTTTGCATGGGTCCTTCACCCTCCTCCCCTCTTTGCATTGTACCTGGTTTATACTGCCTTTAGTGTTTCTATGCATCAGAAATGTTTCTGCTTTTAGCACTTTCCATCCAGGAGAACACTCTTTGTACTTCGGGTCCCGGGATTTACATACCCTTGCCTCGTTGCCAGTTGCAGCGTCCTTCCCAGCCCGGGTACATGCAAAAGATCATGCCACACATGGAGCTCAGAATTACACATCTTTTTTCCTCAGTGTGTAACGGTTAACTGAACATTCTACATTACGAATCCTATCACCCACACCCAAGCGCTTATATCACTGTTCTACGGAGTCAGTCAGGGACCAAAAGGGCCCCTTCATCCCTAACTCACAAGACACTACATCAATCACACCCACCATCAGCTAAGAACAGGAGCTGCAAGAGACAGACTGGCAATCACACCCACCACGAGCTAAGCACAGGAGCTGCAGAAGATAGACTAGTAACCACACCCACCATCAGCTAAGCACAGGAGCTGCAAGAGATAGACTAGTAATCACACCCACCATCAGCTAAGCAAAGGAGCTGCAAGAAATAAAACAGGAAATCACACCTGATAACATTAAGTAGGAACCCTAAGAGACTGAACTTGCAGCTAGACCCGACACAGCAAAGAACGGGGACTGAAAAAAGATAGAAAACGATCACACCCAACACTAAAGAATGGGAGCATCAAGAGGCAAACCTAGAAAACACACTCAACAACAAAGTACTCAACCTGTATGAGAGAAGGCTAGCAATCACACTCAACAGCAAAGAATGAGTGTGTGGCAAGAGGCAAAGTTAGCATCCGGATCAACTCCGAAGAATAGGATCTACATGAGACAAAACCCGCACACCAAGAACTGATGCATAGGATCTGCCTGGGACAAAGCAAGCAATCTCACTCAACACCAAAAATGGGAACTGCAAGAGGCAACACTAGCCATTACAGCCAACACTGGAGCATCAAACCTACGTGAGACAAAAGTTTCAATTACACCCACTACTGATGTTTAGGGCCTGCATAAAATGAAAAGAGATAGTTCAATGTAAAGTAGTTTATGTTCTATCAACCTCACCATCAAAGCAGAGAGACCACAAAGGGAAAATGGAAGATGCAAGGCGCACACTTAGAATTACAGTGAATATGTAGCTTTAGAAGGACAAGAAATTGAACACAGGTACATATCTAATATTATTTTAGAAGTGCAAAATACTGAAAGCAAGATCACACTAGGGGCTTCAGCATATGAAGTACAGGAGGCTAATGACACAATCATCACAGAACCAATTAATGTTAACTACAAGAGACAGACTAACAATCACACCCAAAACATTTGAATAAGAACTAGAAGGGATAGATATAGCAACCACAGTCAACAGCAAAAATTGTGAAAGGCAAGATACCACCTCAGAACAACACACAACACAAAGTAGGGAAACTGAAAGATAGAAATGATAATCACACAGAACACAAAGAATTTTAACTAAAGAATTGTAACTAAAAAGTAACACTTTGGTGGTGGTTAATGTCTTATAAAAGATCATGGTCAGCTATGGAGCTTGGAGGAAGTTTTTGAAGCTGGCAGTTAACATATATCAGATGATAGTAATTGTGCCGGTTATGACAGATGTTTGGTGGTAGGGTCTGAATGGAAATATAATGATGGTGGTCTGTATAAAATTTGGATTATTCAACGGTCTCAGTTACTGCTGTGGAGTTATACCAGCCTGGATAAGTGTGGGGCATTTTTTGGGGGATCCCAAGCCGGCCAAAAGCTACTGGACGTTAATTGTAACATTTTATGATGTTTACCACTGGTGTCCTGGGGCAGCAATATGGCGAATATAGGTCTTTTTCCGGCAGTCTTTTTTCCCGCATGGAATAGTATAATTTACTATTCCAACTCCAGTCTTTGCGGACACTAGGGAAGGTGTTGGATTTTAAATCCAACACCTCCCCCCCCCCCCACCCGCAAGTCGTTGTTCCGACTTGCGGAGTAATGGTATGCGGAATCACAACACAGTCGTTGTAACAACCGCGTTGTGATTCCATGCGGGAAAAAAGTTTTGTCATAAACGTTGATTATCCATATGGCTGTCTTCCAGCTTATGACCAAGTACTTCTCCTTGGTGCTAGTCTCTCATAAGGTAGTGGAATCGTGCAAACACTGACTACCTGGAGATAATGTGTGCTTAGAAACTCAAAAAGAGCTTATACTCAACATAATGGGTGGCAAATGTGATTTGCAGTTTTTGCCTTTAGCAAGAAAGTGAACTCATTTACCGGTAGGTAGGTAAACTCAGATGTGCCCAGCACCCTCTGGGCCAGAGGCAAGACACCTGAAGCACTTAAAAGCTCCTAAGTGCAAGATGCTAAATTCTAGATCTACATTGAGCCCTAGGGCCAATGCTATCCTAGAGGGGACTGTTGCAATCATCCTCTGGCCTCATGGTAGCTTTCAGGCCAAAATCAGAGTGTAAATGCTCAAAGATTTTCTCAGTTACCTCAAAGGCCAATGGTCTGGTGGTTTTGATCTGCAGTGATTTTGTTTGCACCCCTGTGCACCTCCCACGCAATGACAAAACCAAAAAGGTGTCCAGTACATGCCAAAATAACCCGCCAGACACAGAACTGAAGGGCCCAAACTTTCAGGTGAGTAAACCTTTGAGTCTCTAGGTATTGCCAAGCGAGGATGGCCCAGTGACTGCTCACCAACGACTAATCTCTGGATTCCAAGTCCAGTATTTAATTTTATTTATTCTAAACATTTACATAGCACGCCTAGACCAACATAACTGCGCAGCACAGGGCTGCAAAGCAGGTCACTCCTTGCAAGG
This sequence comes from Triturus cristatus, assembly GCF_964204655.1. Lineage (NCBI taxonomy): Eukaryota > Metazoa > Chordata > Amphibia > Caudata > Salamandridae > Triturus > Triturus cristatus. The sequence continues at coordinate 1,151,700,783 of NC_140585.1, forward strand.
ACAGTCCATGTCTTTAGCAGACTGGTATGTCTCATTCTGCAGACGTAGGCCCATTCTAGGGGGAGAATGTCAACCATCACAACAGTCCTACTGCTGGCTCTACACTGGATAGCAGCTTCTCCTTGGTCTTTGAGTAGACATGTTGAACACTGGTTTATTTTAGGAGGTGGTCTGAAACTGTCAAATCTGCAGGAGCTCACGACTTGGCATGATCGTCTCATGTCTGGGTCATGCAGTTCTGCTGTCCGTCCTAAGACCAGTTTGAGCTGCAATAGATAAAATTCTTCAAACACATCTTCAAGGCCATTTTTAAAGAAACGCATATCTCAATCAGGAGGATGGGTCAGGGCAGTTTTACTCTGGCAAACTAATTATGACAGTGGGGCAAGGTGAAAGGAGAGGTGTACGTGCTGGCCCCTGTGCCCTAGGTCGATACCAGCACCCTCTTACAAAGGCAACCACCATCTGAAGAAGCTAACACAAGTGGAGTTCAGTGGTTTGTTGAGTGCTCTCTACAAATCCGTAGTTCGTTCATTATGTCATGATGCCTCAGACATGCGTGGAAGGCTTCTAAGCATGCACGTTCGTGTTCACATAGCCCAACCTGCCAGTAATCAACGCATGGACGACTGTCCTGTGGACCTCCTGAGGAAGAAGATCAAGGTACTTGCTTATAGAACACAGCAGAGTGAGACAAGTGCCGGCCACAGCCAGGATTTGGGGAAGGGGAAAGAGGTAATTATCGATCCTGACACTCAGATTCTTGGAGGTCGACCAAGGAGGAGATGGATGGTCCTCAGGCCAGCAGTTTTTAACACACTGCTCACTTTATTGACTGAATAAAAATAAAGATCCTCAAAAATCATCCTAGAAAAATAATCCTCATTTACCTTCGGCTGCACATACTTTTCCCCCGGGGAGCTGGTTCACTGTCCTCACACGGCTAAAGGCAGCAGCCTTGTTTCTGCCTATAGATCATGCTGCCACCACTGTCAGTCAACACATAGCTCATGGGAGGGGACAGTAGCCATCCTTGCAAAGAGGGATGCACTGTGAGTGCCCCCTTGAAATCAGAACCAGGTTTCTTTTTCACATCTTTAAAACAGGGGTATCTCCAGTGCACATCCATCAGCACAGCTTCTTAAAAGTATGCTGAGAACTTTTGTCCTAACGGGAAGGTTGGAGTTCCTAGTTGCTTTGTACTTTTTCACGCGCAGAAATTACCAGGTGCATTAAATACCTCACCCTTTGTTACATTTCTGTAGCGCAAACCTGCCAGAATTTAACTGGTGAAAACAGCACTGTGTTTACTGTGACATGTTGATTTTGGCACAGTAAGAACCAAAATCCACGTTATTCCCCAAAACTCAAAATGGGTGCTATTTATTGTGCCCAATAAATTAATTACCCCAGAGTATCTGCATTTGTCAGGTGAAATAAAGACCACCTAACACCGGGCCACTCGTAAAGAGGGCCATAGCGTCAGATAGAGCCAGATTCTCAGAATGCAGGAGTATGGCGTGTTATAGTTGCCTGGGTGGGTGTCATGTAGGGGTAGTCTACCCATAACAGATCGGAGCCAGTTACTGAGGCAGTGTACATGTTAGGATTTGGGCTTGCCTATTTACTGGCAACAGATGGCACTGTTCTGACTGTCCAGGTAGGTTTCAGGTAGTGGTTGTTTGCCTGTAGTGTGGTGCGACGCCGCTGGCTGGTTGCTTTTAGATATTGGTAATTTATTCCTAGTAGGTAGCGACTCTGAGTTTCAGGAGGCAATACGAATCCCTGGTTGAGTCAGCTGTGGCAAATTACGCTACTGTAGATTTGTTGAGTTGTTCTCTGCATTAGCCAGTGGCACCGCCATGGGGAGCTTATGGGTGCCAGGGGCGTGTGCTGTTTGAGCGTAGATGCCAGTGGAGACATCACCAGCCACAGGGCCTGAGGTTATCGCTATTTTACAGATAGAAGCAGCTAAGTTACCTTCTTTTGCAGGGCACAGTGGAAGATGAAGATGAACATTCCCTGGAAGGCATTGAAGGTGGTAAACAAGTACGCCATGACAATGGACTCCTTGTTGATGAAGAGGAGACCGAAGGCCCAGGTGAGTCCAAGAAGGAAGAGGAGGGCGATCGCGCCCAGCGCCCAGGATCTGTAACGCAAACAGAGAGAGAGAGAAGGACACATAAGAAACACAAGGACCACAGAAGTTTCAGGGTAGATGAAGGAGTGGAGAAAGAGTATGCAAGTGGGATCAAAAATTGAATGAAGAAAGGAACCACAAAGGGAGAAAGACAGGAAGCAAAAAGAAAGGAGGACAAGCAAATATAAGGAAGATGGGAGAGTAAAATACACTTCTTTTAATATTAATTTGGAGCATTTTTATCAAAATCAGGATGCACATCCTCATGTGACAATTGAAACACGCTGTTTGTGCCGTTGGAGCCCCTTTATTAGATCAATGAGAACTCCTGAGTCTCACTGCTTTTAGAACTGGGTGCTTGCCCAGCCAATGGGGACATCACGGTGCTTTCCAGGATTACATGCTAATAAATTACGCATGAATAACATTCTATGTTGTGTGGACACAAGACACCAGTGACCAGCCAAGGCTTCTCTCATTCTCAGACTGTCTAAAATCACTAAAAGGACAAAAAGGATTATCGGTTGGAATTTGTTGATCCCTATGAGCAGTGGGGGTCCTCTACTTCTGTCATAGGGTGCTGGACTCTATGGTCAGTGAGGTACCTTTTCTCCATTCATGGTGTGCTAGTCTAGGGTCAATAAGAGGACCCTCTTTTGTTGAATGTGTTTGTGTTTATAACCAGTATGACCATCTCCTCCTGTCTTCATGGTTAGCGAAGACAATCTCCTTCTACCAGAGCGGTCAGGTCTCAATGGCCATGAAAAGGACCCTCTTGTTCTCTCATAGTGTACTGGTCTGTGTGATTATTGAGTGTGACTTCCTTCTGCCATAGTTTATTGGCATTCGCGTCTGTAAAATCCTTTCTTTCTGTGAGAGTCTGTCGTCTCTATGGTCAGTGAAGATCCTGCCCTTCTGGCAGACTGTGTGGTCTATACGGACAGTAAAGATCTTCTCCAACTGTTCAAATGTCAAGGTGTTGGCTCTGTAGCCACTACCTGTGTCACGTTTATGGCACAGTGCCGCTACAGTCATTGGCCGGCCAGCTGGCCTGCTCATCCCTTTTCTAGTGCATTGTCTTACTGGTTTGTGAGGTCAGCGGTGTGGGGCCTACACAGTCAGTCAACTTGGCAACATAAGTTCTTCTAGCCAGTTGGGAGCAGGGCTCAATAATTGTCTGGACTACAGCACACATTCGAGTGATAATCTTCACTTTCTGGAACACCCACAAAATAATATTAACATTTTGGTTTTGTTTGGATGATGTGCTAATTCAGGTGAAGAACAGGGAACTCGTGCCATCTTATACATACAGTATCAGGGTTGCATCAACCCCCAACATTTGAGAGTGTTTTTATTCAGTACAGCCACTCTGGATTTTACTTCATGTAGGATCTCATACTAGTCCCGAGTTATGAAATTAGTTTCAGATCCAGAGACATAAAAATTAACTCGTAAGGAGTAAATGCAATGAAAAAGCCAAAGGTGTACTTTGTTGATGGCAAATCTAAAACATTCCCAGATGGTCAACCATTGAAAAGCTGCTAAGACCGGTGCAAAGTCACTTGCGCAAATATATGCAAGGAACCTAGGGTAGCATGCTGCTACAAAACGAAGAGAAGATAATGCCAGGAAACATAGTGGATGATCAGGAAAGTAAAATACAGTCTGAAGAGGTTGGCTGAGCAAGGGGGAGGAGTATAGATCGAGAAGAGTGTGGGCGAGGTAGAAGAGCAAAGATGAGGAGTTGAGGGATGAAGGAACATTGATGGAAGGAGTTAAGAGGAAGTGGTAATACCAAAGGGAATATGGGATTGGATTAAGATAAAGAATTATCAATACAGAGGATGGTGAGAGCAGAGATGCTGGAGAGCTTAGGGGAGAGATGAGAAGCATCGTTACCAAGAGGATGTTGGGAAGGAAGATACCAGCACTACAAATGATGGATCAGGGTTCCCTGCTTAAATGGATAAATCTTTCTGAATAAGATTACGTGCCTCTACAAAGCAGTAAATGGTGGGGCTATGAAGGTTATGCCTATTGGTGCTGTCCATGTGGGAACCAAACCAGGGCAATCTCTGACTCTCAATGGTTTGGCCACTCAAGGGACTGTTAACTTCACCACCTTGTGAAACGTTCTCAACTCGTCCAAGTTAAGGGTGAGGCTGTGCTTAACTGCAGCCATTACCACAATCACAGACTCAGGGTGTGGTACCAGAAAACTGCCTTCAAAATATCGACCTGCAACAATGCAGACCCCAAGATATGGATTTGAACAATGCTGTTGAGATAAGTGCATAGTAGTGAATCTGTACTGCCCTCTTTAGGCTTAGCTTGACAATAATGTGCATGTCTATGTGTTGGAGTCCATATTTTTTCATGTCAACATCTCTGTGGTCGATATTGTGACATTTAACCGAGTCTTGGGTAAACAAATAGATTTTAATTTACACAATATCTTAGATAGGAAAATCAATGTAAATTATTTCATGACGTGGAAAGTTCACTCCAACTTGGGCATTACCCTTGAATGCCTAAACGCGGACACCCCGTTTTGTCCCCTATTCCTCTCACCCCAGGGACACACGCCTCAGGACAACTGCCCCCCAAATGTTGGCATTATTCTGACCTTCCCACCATAAGAAACAGAGCAAGTGTATTGCTTGATAGTGTCCTTCAGGTGGGGGCCTGCTGAAGCTGCCTCAGGCTGTAGGGCAGTCGCCACAGCGAAGGAAGCACAAACCAGACAAACACACACCACTTACTTGATGTTATCCAGGCGGCTGGAGTCCGGCTTCAGGACGGAGGTGTTCCGAATCATTTTGTGAAGGGTGATCATCAAGAATATCAGATTAATCTGGTGGAAGAAGGTAGAGATGAGAACCTTCAGCGTGCAGCTAGGAGAGCCATGTTAAGTGCAGGGCATCAGTTGCTGGAGTTTCTTAAAGCCGGTAAGGATAAACCCGGCTCTTTCCACTTGCATTCAGGGCTATATGTGGCCCACATCATATAACGTGATCCTTGTGCGCCCCTAACTTCTCTTTGATTCACACATGAATGAGCATTTGTAACTCACCTTCCCCAAAGAGCCATTTCCCCACACTGTGAGCAAGTTCCATTCTTTCGTTGCTACCTTACCCCCTGCCACTACCCTACTAAAGGGCACCTTCTTTAATCTACTCTCTGTGACACACTGGTAGGGAACTGCCGCACAGTTCGTAGCCGCATCCATCTTTCCTTTCATGAAAACTACCTCAGTGCCACAATGATAGCGGTCTACATCCACCGCTTTTACCCCCAGAACCCATGCTGGTCTTACTGATTTGGGTCTGCCTCTGTAAGTATCACTCCAATAGCTGCGTCTGTGCCACACTTGTAAGGCGCGTCCACACCAGTACGAACCTATTAACATCACTCTTACTTTGAGAACTCTCTTTCTCTTCCACACTGGTCCCAAGCAGGCCGCCTCCATGACTCTTTCACTGAGCCCTCCATGGCTCTTCCACACTTCCACAGGCAGCTCCCTCTGTATCATAAGGGGCATCTCCACCATTTTTAGTAGGTGTATGTCCAGTGTGCCACACACGTAGAGTGCTATCTTTGCCTCCCGTAACCCAAGAGCTCCCTCAGCCGTTTGTGTATATCCCTTCTTTCCCCATAGCTCTCACCCCACACTTTATGAGAAGTGCTTACGGGGCAGGCATAGACAAATGAAGGCATATGGGGGACACCATGGGTTTCCCCGGCACATTCTACCATCAGGACCACCCTTATTAGAACTAACTGTTGCTTCTGACCACATTGAAGTCTTTGGTTAATTAGTAGGGTTATGATCTGTACACAAGACAGCCATTGGCATGAAATCGGGCATCAGTGGCATTAGGAATCAAACCCCACACTCAGGACAATGAAGTACTGTCAGAGGCCCACACCATCGGTGTACTCTACTGGGGCGTCAGTAGACATCCACAATGTCATTTGTCGCCACATACCACAATCACCGCATTTCTGGGGTTCTCAGAAGAGGCAAAGTGAATGAGAGCTCTCTCTTTGTTCTTTTGGCTCACAGTATTACCGAGCTGGAATTGCTTCTTGAACCATGATGGAGATAATCGGTCTAGAAAAGTCTAATTTTCGCTGTCTTGTATACTCCCAAATGATCTGCCCAAAGCTTCAGTGTGACACTTTTCTACGCGTACATAGAATCATAGCCCTCAACAGTGCGCTAATGTTTACACATGGGTTGGGATGGAGCACATACATGCACCCACGCTGACAAGCTTCAGTGACACACCTTCATAATAACAAAGGGCCTGCTTTAGAGTTTGGTGGACGGGTACTCGATCATAAACGTGATCGATATCCCGTCCGTCATATTACAAGCGCCATAGGATGTAATGCACTCTTAACACAGCGTACTGGATGCCCGTCACATTTGTGATGTAGTAACCCATCCGCCAGACTCTAAATCAATCTTTACTACAGCATTGCTTTTACCCTAACCTGCCTTATGTCGACCCGCTGGACTATTTGTGCATCATAATGGCCAGTGTGTGGCACCTTTGTTAGGTTCTTAAGAGGCGGCTTTACAGGTTGTGCAATGGGAGTGACTGGGTGGCAGGGGGGTCCTGTTGGTAAGGGCTCTGCTCAGTGTGTGCATGAATGATTTCTCACAACGCTTGGAAGGAACCCAATGCAAGGGTCCTGCTGCTGTGCATCTTAATGCGTCACAAACAAATGTAGTGTTTTGTCAGCCGCACACAGCCCAGAGGTATGGGTTGTTTCCACAGACCTCCAAGACATGAACTAAGTCACGTTACAGGTGTACCCACGTTGTAATCGCCGCCTGAACCATTGATAAATACAAAGTCCCTACAACATGTAGTTCACGTAGAAACGTTAAGACAACCACCATTTTAACACACAATATTTTCCCCACTTCTTTGTATGGTGAAAAAATGTAAACGTAATTGTAAATGTCTGACAAATAGAGCATCTCCACTGGGGTGCCTCCAACCACAAACACACGGACGCGCGCAGATACACACGGTCACATACACACGCGCGCACAGGCTCACACACGCGCACGCAAACGCTCGCGCACACACAAACGCAGAATCACTCATGCAGAGCACAGGCACACACAAGAAGTCCATACATACACGTACGCACAGTCGTGCCCGTAGGCTGCACGGAAAGCACACACCAACACGCACTCTATACACACGCACAAAGTTTCTCATGCGCCCTCTCCCCGCAGCCCGCGTCGGATCGATGCTGGCAGATTAGGCCTCTGATGTGGTTTCACTGTTTGACAAACTCCTTCTTTTTTCCCGTATTGATCCCCTCTCTGGCCTGCTCTGCGATCCTGCCCCGGGGTGCGGGGAGCGGGCTCCGAAGAACAACAACTTTCTGGCGGAGTCGCACTCATTAATATTTCTAATCACACCGCAGCAAGGGCTCTGTGAAAATAGGCTTTGTACCGTCGCTCCCGCCAGCCCGAGACGCAGACGTGGCCCCGGGGTCGCTTCGGGATCCGGGGCTGCGAGCGCGAGGGCACCTGCTGCTGCTGCAGCGCGAGGCGTTCTCACTGCAGAAATCAGAAGTCCTCTGGGGGGCGGGGGTTGGAGTCTGGGAAACTAGGAAACTGTCAGCCTCTCCTAAACCCCAAGCCACGGATACCCCCCTGCAGCACATGGGCTGGACCAGGACTGGCACCGAGGAGGAACAGTGGTGCTGGAACCATTTTCAGAGTGGGGGTGCAGCCATGAATGCTAATACACCACTGAAGTCATAGGGATTGTGACTGACAGTACATTTTCCATTAAAAGGGCCAGAAAATTCAGACAGGTGTGGAGCTTTATTGATATTGGAATACTGGCAGCATCCTTTAGGCAGGAACTAGTGTCATCATATGGGCCCAACCACCAGCATGAAAAGAAAATAAGCTGAACCTGGGCATGAACCGATGATGCCAGCGCGGAGGACCACTAGAGCCCTGTGGCTCTCCACTGGGCTGGCACGGAGTCTGGTCAATGAGAACACCAGAGTGTTTTATTGAGACTGAACCAGTATTAACATATGGGCACCACCACCAACAGTGCTTAATTTGAGCTGGTGATTTCCGGTGCTCAGCACCTGCGCTTAATCACCAACACCAGCGCTTTTAATGAGCACCAGTTAAGACACATTAATTTACGGGGAGAGTAAGTGCCCAGAATCACAGGATGTTGATCTGTCACCGAGACTCGAACCCAGTTCCCCAGCTCTGAAGTCGGCAGATCGGGCCATTATGCCAAATCCTTTCCCCACTTTCATGGTCAGTAATTGGTTCTGCTTTAGGCACTGCTAGAAGGAAAATGGGCCGGTGAAAACTGCCTCCTGTCAAGATCCCCAGCACTTATTTTTTTACAGATTAACCACTGGGCTCAAGTGCTTAATTTGTAAAGGAAGGTAAGTGCCAGGGCCCTTCTCATGGACCTCTGCAGCTAGTACCACTCATTGCCCCTGCCAGCTTTGCCAATGGCAGTACTAACATAACTATTAACCACCACACTCCTACAAGTGTGACAATTTCGATTATTCCAAGCAACCCAAAGCTTTAATAGTGGCTTAATCGACAAGTATAATTATTTTTTTAATGTAAATTGACTTATTAAACACTGTTTTTTTGCTCATCTCAAAATTAGATTGACAGCGCCACCATGTGGTGGCCTGTCACTAGAGCCTGTGCTGACAATTAAGTGCTGACACCAAGCAATGGAAACCACCAGCTCAAATTAAGCCCTGCAGACACCCCTGAAACAGGCAGTCAATTTACCACAAAGGTTCGGAAGATGACATCCACTCTGGAGGTCAAGGGACTCCCCATAATTCCTCTGATATTTTGGCAGTTCTGGAAACTAAGCAAACTAGCAACATCAATGAAGGAGCTGTCACTATTCAGAAAGACCAACCGTCAGCATAAGGGGCAGCCAAAACCCTACCAGAGATAACTAGGTTGTGTGCACACCAGTGATGTCAGCTGCAAGGGACACACTACCCCTATGGTTCTCGTCTATGTAGCATACGGAAGCAGGCTCTTGGAAGTTCCAAGTGTTACAGCTAGCAAGGGGAGGAGTTCTTGAATACTCACCACAATGACGAAGGAAACTGGCCCGATGAAACTCCAGATGAAGTAATTATCCACCCGCAGCCAGCAGCTGCCAAAGAGAAGACACAATTAGCACACCAACTAACTCAGTCATCTTCTCACCAACCTCACTCTTCCCCTTGATCCTCCCCCCTAAACCCATTTTCAGGAAAATAGTGTCTTATTCTGCAAATTGCTCTGGGGCCCCTACAGATGTGCCCCTTCAGAATAAGGTTTACTTGATAGGATCCAATGTACACATCTCCAGCCCAACTGTGCAGGCTCTAATAAAAATATTGGGTAACTCTGGTAGGACATACAGTGCAAAGGCCAGTCGCCTCAAGAGAATCTAATGCAGGTCAGTGTGACTTCTACAACCACTTTGATGGCACATTTGGCATTTCTTAAAAACTGGGTAACAAGACAAGCATACAGAAGTCTGAGATGGACTACAAAAGTGTACTAGGAAGCTGTGTTGTTGGATATGGCACCCAGAGTTTAACAATCTGAACTTCATCCATACAATGTCCATTGAGGGCTAGGAAGTAGCAAATGTGAGGACCAGTTGCGTGTGACAGTGTCCAAAATCTTGGACAGGAGCAGCTAATGTATCCCAGGAGCAAACAAACCAAACGATTTCTACATTCTAGCTTAAAAGGCGTAATACGCAGATATAGGAATAATAATGAAACTTTTCAGGCTGCTAACCACATTACAATTTCAATATCACAGTCGGTTTGACTCAATTGTGGCATATATTTCAATGGGATTTGCACCAGATCATTGGGCCGCGCATTGGGTTGTAGAACATTACTGCAGGGTGATGCCTGTGCGATAACAAGGCTGCAGATGGCGGCCTAGGGATCCACCATTGTTAGTATACCCCTTGTTCTTTCAGTACAGCAGAGGGTGGACATGACACTCCACAAGTCCTGTACAATTTTATGATCTCACTGTTCAGGGAAAAGTGAGTTCCAATCTTTTTAACAATGGTCTGTCTGACACCTGCAGAACATCAGAGCAGTATGATGCGCCTCACTTCTCTCAAAAGCTACTGTCCGTGCTTCCTGTAGGATCCGACACAGCATGGACCAGGGCCCGCACAAGGTTAATGCTTCATCCTTTGGTATTTTAGTTCTAAAACTTATTATTGAATAACATCTAACACATACATGCGTCCTCTGCAGAGTTCACTAACAAGCTTGGCTATGGCATCCCAGAACAACCCAGCCTACGAGCAGTACTTACGCCTTCTCTGTGCCATAGCTGCGATAGTCGATGGCAGCTGCGATGCCCACCACCAGAGCTGGGAAAAAGTATCCACACAGATAGTAATATTTCTTGCGTGAATATTCACTCTCAAAGACCTCGACCAGCATCAGGTAGAGATGGACACCCTCCAGGCACATCCAGGAGAAGGCGGCCAGAAAGAAATAATGCAGCAGGCCAGCAAAGATAGGACAGGCAATCTGGATCAGAGAGAGGCAGAAAGGAAGACAGATGGGTGTGAAAGAGTCAGAGGTAAATAGGGAGAAAAAGATATAAAGCTAATGAGGGATGGGCCGAGACAGTGAATGAGAGTTATGATGTCAAACACAGAAAAACAAGAGGGGAGCTAATTGTGAGAGGTTCACAGAAGAACAAGAAACATATGTGGTGGCAGTGGAAGAGTTGTGAGTATATTAGTGGCAAGTGGATAGGGGAAGGACAAGGTGCGAAAAGGTAAGCATTAACTAGAGAGAATAAAAGGGAAATATGAGCGGATCCTTTGTAGGCATAGAGGTTTTTATGAGTAGATCAGAAGAAAACCAAAAAAGAGAATAATACCAAAAGGTGGGATACTGGAGTTAACAAGATTGTTAATCAGCCCCCTGCCAAGACCTGGACAGAAGCTGTGTGAAGGAGAGGCATGTGTTCTACTGCATCTGTCCATGGCCAGAGAAATATTAGTAAGTTTGCTTTAATTTGATGATAGCTTAATTCCTAAAGAAGTGTGGAAAAGAAGTGTGGATAAGAAGAGCTGACCAAGGGTGTATGCAGCAAAGATATTGCCCAGAGGAAGCACATGGTGCAGAATTGTAGCTTTTGTGCAATGTGCCTTGTATAATTGTGGTGTGAAAAGGACAAACAGGAGACGTTTCACGATAGTTGGCATGCATTACACTATGGAAACAGAGCGGAAAAGGTTATTAATTGTGGCTATTTGCTTACTATGGGGCATATTAACAAGGGCTTTATCTCCGCTTTTTTGGCTTTAAAAGCCAAAGAAGCGGAGATAAAAATATCACCCTATCAACAACAGGGTGCTAACATGCAAAATCGCATGTTAGCACCCTTTTTCACTACGCTTCCCTTCGCATTTCTAATGAGATGCAAAGTGGGCGTTCCAGAGCAAAATAATAATTTCTTCTACTATCAAGCTTCACGCTAACCCCGTTAGAGACACGGTTAACGCTGCTTTTTTACATCTGCTAATTTTCAGACTTAGCCATGTAATCCAATGGGAGGTGGATTACATGGCTAAGTCCACCATGGGCTATCAACAAGGATATCCCTATCCTTGTAGTTTTATCACTGCATTACCAGCGATAACCTCTCAAAATGCCGCTATTGCTGGATTTTTTATCGCCTAGGCGGTTAGCGTTGTTAATAACGCGATAACCAGGCGATATTATCCAGCGATAGGGGCGTTAAAAAAATGAACGCTAAGCGCCCTTAGCGTTAATTTTCCCTGTTCCTTGTTAATATGCCCCATGGGCAAACTAAAAGTACAAATTTGACTCTTAACAGTATTTGATATGTTTTTTACCCAAACCTCAAAATAATTGGGCAGAACCATATGAATATGATTGATTCGTCTAAAAAAGATAATACTTTTTAACTTAGAATTTCATCCATTTTATTGTGCACAGTCCTGTAATTTCTTTTCAAAATGGTTTGAGTTTTTCCAATAAATAAATCAACAAATAAAAAAATCAAAATGTCTTCTTATTATGTGACAAGAAAATCTAGGTGCAATAGACTTGATGACACAGTTACAGCACCATGGGAGTGAAAGGATCATAGGAAACCGGAAAGCAAGAGTGTTAATGTAAAATAGTTGATGTGAGGGAATCCTAGACAAAAGGCTGAGGGGCAACACTGTGATGTTAGAGGGAGAGATTAGTAGACACTGTTGAGTGAATGGACACTCTAACAGGGTATGAGATATGTTGATGTTCAGGGGTGTTTCTGAAGGCAAACTGGTAGAATGGACATCAAGCAATAAAATACTGCTTTAGAGAGACAATAACATACAGGTTTCTAAAAGAGACAAAACAGAGCCTGTTGCAGGGGAAAGGCACATGCTCATAGGCCTGTGTAACAGTCACAGAGAAACATACTAGTTTAACAGAGATTGACGGAGAAAGGTAGGAATATGTGTGGACTGGTAAAGATTCCAAGGACAAAAGGCACTCAGTTAAAAAGGAAAGGAGAAAAATGGAGCAGTGCATAAGTGACACAGATATTCATGACAAAAATAGACTGGTGAAAAAAGAGGAACAGAAGTAATGTAATTTAGAGAACACTGTGCACAGATGTGTAAAGATTAGCATGTGCCTGCTTGCCCATGGGAAAAACCCACCCACACTTAACAAAGATTCTTAACGTGCAGCTAGGAGAAGGTAGAACGAGGCTGTCTTTACCTATGCATCTGCTATGCCTACTTAGCCTCTGCCCCACTTTCAGAGCATCAGTTATGAGGAAATGGCGTAGGGCAGCTCCTTAAGTCTTCTTGCAGCGCTGCCCTACGCCAATGTGGAAGGGAAGGAATGCACAGTATTTATGAAATACAGTGCTTTTTTGCCCTTTGCCCCTGCGCTGGCACACACTTTGCTGCCAAGCACCAACATAGGTACCCTTGCATCATGGTGCAAGGGTGTCTCAGTTGCCCACAGGATTGTTTTTGTGCATGAAGGGGCATCTTCCTGCACAAAAACAACTCCAAGAGATGTTTTCCTCTTTCTAGGTATTCTGCAGAATGCAACAGACATTGAAAGAGGAAGAAAAGAGGAGAAATAAAAATATTTCTCCTCGTTACGTCTGCTCTGGGGAAGTGTAAGGTTTTGGCGCTGCCCCAGGTTTAGGTGATTAACTAAATTCGGGGCAGCATCAAAATCCATGGGTGCTGCGTGGGAAAACCCACCGCAAACACCGTGGAACGTCTCCTTGATGCAGAGTAAGGCAGAGCAGCGACTTGCGCTGCTTGGTGTTACTCCATATCTTTGAGGCCATGCAAAGCCACTCAAAGTGGCTTTGTGTCACCTCATAGATATGATTGAGAGGCTTGCGCCACCGGTGCATCAAAAAAAGGGACGCTCCGGTGGCACAAGCCTCTTTTAAATAAGCCCCCCAGTCTCTACCTTGGACCTCTCACTGAATCCCCCATACATTTTTCTTCTCTGTTGGTCCCTGTTGCCCCGCCACACGCCTTATTCCCCTTTCTATAGATTTAATTCTACTTTCTACAAAATAAATCCTCCTCTTTTCAGTTTCTATTTCTGTTATCAACCTCTTTCCATTTCCCTAGCTGATTTCCTTTACTCTGTTGTGTATTCTTTTCTGTTAATTTTTTTCACCAAACATGTGTCTCTTTGCATGGTTCCTAGCCTCGCCTGTTCTGCTGTTTCTCCATCTACTCCATTCTTTTTACTGTTTCTACCAGTGGCCTGTTTTTTCTTACCAATGGTAATCCCTCTCTCACAGTTTGTTTTATGTCTTCTCCAAAGTATGACCTGTCTATCATTCTCCTCTTACTTCCCTTCCAGACTTCTTTCCCTCTTCTCCAGCACCTACCAAGCTCTCACAACTCTACATATACATTCTCTATGGACATAGTCAGTGCCTGGAAGCCTTCTTTCCTCTCCCCTTGTTTATGTGCCCCCAATTCCTCTGACTTTAGTTTGTCCCTTTCTCCATCTTTGTATCTTCTTCATAATCCTTCTGCTCCTGAGTCTGTTGCCCTCTCTTTTTACATTGTTTATGTCCTTCCCATTCTCTACTTCCTTTGTCTTCTTATCATCAATCCTCTTTTGCAGACTTCTCTCTTCTCCTACGATAACAGCCTCACACCTTAAACTCGATCTTGTCCACTCCCTGTCTTCTCACCTCATACTGCGTCTTATCGATGCCAATGAGAAACAGTAACTCGGCGATGAACAGGTTGATACACAGGTTCTTGTGGATGGTGTTGCGGTCAGTTTGGAGTCCACGTAGGAAGCAGAAAGTAGAGATACAGATGGCCAGGCAGACAAGCGAGATCACGATGCCCACCCAGGTGATGACGGACAGCAGCAGCTCATTAATACGGCCTTGGTACTGGGGAAGGAAAGCAAAGAACATTTTAAGTCAAAGAGAGTCATTTATACTCATCTCAATTTGAAGAAAATCTAAGTGTAGAAGAGCAAGCAGTACAAGTGAAAAACAAGGAAAGTGAGTTTTGAGTGCTGTTAAAGAAGGGGAATGTAGAGTTTAAGTAAAGCGGAATATATCCTTCCTATTACACTTGTTTTAATTATTGTTAAGGAGGCTGCCCTCCATTTTCATTAATATCGCTCTAGAGGCTTCATTAGGTTACTAGCTCTATCGAATATTCCTACGTGATGCCGTACTGTCTCACTCATAATCAATATTGACCAACAGGTGCCAATGGGCAAGGAGACTCATCATTGCACTTACTTCTTCCCAAGTCTCACCCACCAACGGTATCATCTAAAGCACTTAACATATACCCCTACCTATACCATCACTGAGAGTGAATGAGAATGGAAGCAGGGAAGAGAAGGTAAACTGGAATTCCTGTAGAACAAGCTTGGATATAGCAATGCAGTTAAATACAGTTAACATCTGTTGTTCGGTCAAACAATGTCAGACCAAGTTAGAGTGATCACAGTCAGATGTAGCCTCGGACAGGTCCGTAACGATTATTCAAACCAACCATTGGTCATATATATTGAGTAGGCTTGTGGTTTGGTTGACAGATGATCTTGTGACCAAGTTTGATTCGATGCAAAAGGTTAGTTCTTTACAATGACTGAATAGTTCATTTAGAAGTTAACATGTTGGTTGGTTGTATGGGGTGCTTGAAGTAAGACTGTGGTCGTGAAGTGGATTTTTCTTTCCACTAGTGGGTGATACACTCATAGACAGCAGTTGAGTGCAAGCAGTGGAGTAGTGTGCATGAACATAGGTAAGTGGCAGATGGTTGTTAGTGTCAGTGGGGCTCATTTGGGTTTGCATCGATGGCTGCACTGAAACACAGATTGCTAAGTTAATTAGTGAATTGTTGAAGTGGACAAGTGAGTGAAGAGGATCAATACATGGATGAGTGGTATCTAAACATACAAGTCCAGAGGTTGTTATGCAGCTGTGCTGATGTGCTGGTACTTCATTGCTACGTGGTTGCATACATGCTTAGTTTTATGATAATTTGATAGAACTACATAAAGACTGTAGGGTTGAGGAGTGACGGAGTAAATGGGTGGGTGGTCTAAGCTTATGGGGAGGGCTGCATTGTTTGGACAGATTGCAGTTGGATTGATGGGTGTCTTTGTTGTGTACCTGGACTAGTGATAATGTTGATAGCTAAATTCCTTTGTGAGTGGATGAGTAAATGTCAGAAGTGTAGATTATCTTGGAGAGTAGAGAGGTTTTGTAGGACTAGTTCATTGGATGGGTGGTAGTTGGCTAAGATGATAAATTGATCTATCACACGTAAAAAGAATGATAAGCGAATGGGCATTTAATTTCTTTGATGTGTGATTAGACAGATCAGTTTGTGTGTGATAGATTGATGAGTGGATAGATGGTAGTTAATTAGATTGACAAATGGGTGGGAAGGGCGAAAGTAAACGGTGAGGGGATGGGGATATTTGGGATTTTTTTATAGATTGGTTGTGTGTGGTAAAACTGAGGATTGGATGAGTGGTTTATGGACAGACTGCTGAGTGTGTGTTATATAGATAGACTAATGAGTGAATAAGAAGTGTGTGGATGGACTGATATGTAGTGTGCAGCTACACTTCATAGTAAATAGGCGAAGAGTGGATAGACCAATGAGTGAATCATCAGTGTGTTTTTAGTTGAACTAATGAGTTGATGATGGTTGTCTTGACTGTTGTGGGATTGGGAGTGTGCTGTTTAGAAAGCCTGATAAATGGAAAGAGGGGTATCTAGGTAGGTTCACGAATATATTCTCCCAGATTTCAAGTCCAATTTTCACATTGGGAAATCACGTTACATAAACCATGGTCGCAAAACTCCACCAAGCTGAGGTGTAGTCATCCATCCATATGTAATGTCCAATAAGGAGATTTATATGCTGTTGATTAAAAATGCATGATCAATCTTTAGTCTTAATTTCTGCATACAAATAGACAGTGACAGCTGTCATACAATTCAATGGCATATAAATCTCCTTATTGGATGTTGCATATGGATGGAAGAGGGCACCTCAACTTTATGAAAACTTTTGTGAAAACTGAATTTGACCTTTGAGTGCTCCTCCTTTGAGAGATTACTTTTGTGTGTTTATTAGTCGGTCATGGGGCAATCCGACCCTGGGTTTAAAGCACCAAATATATTGAAATTCCTTAATTTATACTTGAGCAATGGAGAACAACCACTTCTGCCAAATGTGTAGGGCTATTTAGGTACACACATAGACTGCTGGTTCAAAGGTAGATTAATGAATAGATGAGTTATTATTGTGTACATTGATAACTGTGAGGTATAACGGAGATTATGCGGTTAGAGGTGTTCTGTGGTGTAATAAATAAGTAGATTCATCTTGTGTTCATAAGATGAATTTGCCTATAGGCAACAGAATATGTGTGAATTAGGAAAATAATTGATTGCAAGAAAGCTGGATTGATGGATACATTAGCACATTAGACAACAGAGGGTGGCAAGTCAGATGAATAGATTGTGGTTGGAAGAATAAATCTGTGATATATGGGAGATAGGTGGGTAAATAGGTAGGTTGCACTGATCCATCAGTCCATCAGTAGTTGAATGACGAATATGTAGATTATTATATGGCACAGTGGCAGATGATATGGTAGGGAGTGATGTTGGAAGGGCACAAACCTGGTTGTCCTTTCAGGAACGAAAGCATTTACTCTTATCACATCATTGATATTATGAAAATGACGTATAAGAGAGAATCTACACGAAGGTAACGGCATCTTATTGTAAGAAGTTTCTGTCATAAAGAACTGAATTCATCTTTTTGGCGGCTGCCCTTCTGGTAGGAAAAGGAAAGCACCACTTAGAACCAATCTAGAACCATCAAACTACAGCCCAACTTCAGAAGATGGAAGTCTTCTCAAGACCACTGCCCGACCCTTAATAACACTTTGCTACATTGTCTCATGACTCTAGGAATACAACGAAGGACTCCCGTTAGCGGTATCTTAAGCAAGAAACGGAGGTTCCGATTGAAGAAACCCAAGGCATTCAAACCTCAGTTGCTAGGAAACAGAAACATTCCATTGACCAATATAGCTGTCAAAAAGACCTAAAGTCAACTCTTTGGGCAGTCGTTCAGCAGACACAAAATCCATGCATCCTGCTGGATTGTCTGTCTTGTAACAATAGGGTCGAACTGGCTGATATCTGTGTTGAAAAGGAATGAAAGCCATCCTCTGGTGTATGTTTTCCTCATAAGGAAATAGATATACACCGCTGATGATTGCATTGAACTGGACTAATATTGGCCTCTTCATTGTGTTTTGAGACAGTCAAGAATAGAGAAATCAATCCCAGAATATACCTCGGTTTGCTTCCTTCTGATGTTCAGCTTTGGACGTGGGCAAGGAGCTTAAGCCATCTATAACTAACAAAGCCAACCAACCCTCTGTGGAGCCTAATGTTTTCGAGAATAAATGTGCCTCCGAATGTGCACGTCAACTGGCCCCTTGGCCACTAGCAGAATTGGTCCTTCATCAAGAGACGTGTGAATAACATTTGTGAGTCAGAGACACAGCTATTCCACTCTGGCTGGAAGAGCTATTCCTACCATAATTTTTTCTGGCCTCCGCCCACAAGCCGCTCATGCTGGGATCAATAGAGCTGTGAATCGCGGAGATGAGAGGCACGGCTGACCCGAACACTCGATCTTCGGATGGTGTAGCTGGGAGATTAACTCTGCTAGAGCTTTCATTACAAGATTGCTAGTTAACTCAAGAGACGAACAGATCCCAGGAGCGGTGAGACGGAAGGTGCAGCAAGGAAAAGGGAAGCATCAAAGGCGGAGAGAGGCTGGACAGTGGGAGGAGAAAGTTATATGACTGAGGGCACACAAAGCACATTATCTTCAACACCCTCATATTCCATTATTACATATTGAAAACAGATTGATCACTCTAGAAAAATTAATAATCCTTCTCCTCTTGTTATTATATAATCCCCTGTTCAAAAGTAAAGATCAACTCTATATCCCAAAACTGGGCTGCGTCTGTAATACAGACAGGTTCAAAGAATTAATCAGTGAAAGCAAATAATGATCAATGTGATGAAACCTCTCTAGCCTGGTGCTCTATCGTTGTTCTCTTGAGTCTTTCTGTTTTCAGTAGGTTCGAAGTGTTAGCCTGTGGTCTCTAGCTCTTGAGACCCTCTTAATCTTGGGAAACGTTTCTCACTTAAAAAGCTCCTGATAGTCTGGTAGATTCAACTGAATTTCTCAGAGATCTGATCATGACACAGATTTAATCCTTTTGGGCCGCTCAGCCTTTCACCCTTCCCAGATTTTCAAAAATGGATCCAGTTGAGCTGGGTCAAAGTTAACTTAAAGAAATTATAGTTTTACTAGAAACATACAGTCCTGCTTTAATGTTAGATCTAAATATATCTACATATCTCTAGGCAACAAACACTTTGGAATTATGGCATTTCACCATTGATTGTAAATTGTTATTTTTCAACAGCTTTGCTAAGAGCCCAAAGAAACAATCAATTTGGCTACGAAAGCTTGTACGTTACAATTTACTTAATATAATTATAGCATAAGTCATCGATTTTCTTTACAGAGCCTTTACATGGACTCTTCCTCTCCCCCCACCTCTTTTGTCTTTGTCTCCCATTCTGTCTGCATGTTTTTTGTCTTTGAGAGAAGGACAGCTGCGGTACCTTGCTCAGGTAGGATCAATCGAGTATATATTACCAACAAGTTGATAATGCTGAAATCAGAGATACTACAACCTGAAACAGATTGTTCATCACAACAGTGATTAGTTTGAAGCTTTGCCAATAGCATATAATACTGAATTTGTATTCACTATATAAAGCAAATAGGAGGAAACCCCTATTGAAGCTCTCTATGGCACCAAAACTAATTCATCTGCAACCAAAGCTAGATTGCTTCATTACCCAATTGTACCTCCTCTTTGGCATCGTGAAATTAAAGGATGAACTACCGTAGCAAATGCTCTAACTTAAAAACGTGGCGGCTGATGCAGGCTTGAGGAAATTGTTGCAGAATGGATGGTCATCGTGTAGGACCCACACTGGTCACCACTGGCTCCCGAACTGTCCTTAGATGTGAGGGGGCACCAGTCCAAAGACTTGTCTTTGTACCATTCAGCACAATATGGACATATATGTGTTGACTCACAACATGGCCAATGAAACCCACAGATGTTCATCGTCTCTTGTAGGCAGTTTCCAAGAGGCTGATAAAACCATGGCACAGTATGACTGTCCGAAGCCTCTTGGGAGGATTACATTGGTTACGGAGTGGGAAATTGAGAACTCCTACTAAGAAGATTAGACCGAGTGGATGCCTCCCCTTGCCTCAACGAGACCCAGACTGAAAAGAGAAGTAGAGATACATTATTGGCTTTATCGCACAAATCTACGCAATTCCTGTCTTGAGCTCCAACCACTGTAACTGTCTTTATATTAATAGATGCTGATTACAGTGTATATCTGACAAGACTGGGAGACCAGCCTGACTAACCACATTGGCTGTTGAAGCATAAAGGTACAACCATTAATGGGCCCCTTAGCTACCAACAAAGAATGCAACTCTGGCTAGGAGACTAATCTGCATTGCACACTTGTGTGAAGGAATAATGCAAAAGAAACACAAACAGGATGACTCAACACCTTGCGTCAAAGCTATCCTTGCAGATTTCACGTAATGACGTACTATGACTACTCCTCTGACCGAGCTATAAAAAGTATACAAACAGGTCTATGAATGAACGGGCGTTTGTTAAAAATCAACGATCTGAATAATGTTTTCACATAACAGGTGGAATGGCTAATGCATAAGTGTCCCTACTAACTTGTTATTGCTCATAAGAGCTGCATGTTTAGATTGACAATAATTGCCAGAAAGAATGTGTATTACATAAAAACTGATTACCTACATTTGTTTATTCTTATAATGTACTAGATGTCAGTATTACAATATGCATAACATGCACTGTCATTGCAAAAGATAATATTAATATAGCTATTAAGTGGATTGACATGTCAATGTAGCACTATTTATGCATGCCCCTGGACATGCAATTTTTAAGTAAATAATGAATATATATAATGTGTACTATGGGATAGTCAGACACGTCGTTTTGCCTAGTATTATTTCAGAATCGAATACCAAGAGGAAAACTAGAATGTGAGTATACCCAATCAAATTTCCACCACAAAGACCGCAGATTTACTTCCCTCTGCTCAACAACAGAATGGGTAAGTCTTTCTTCATCGCGCCTGATCAGCAGGCACATTCCGATAGTTTTAGACTCCTAATGGGGCTCTCTATTTATTCCGACAGATCAATATACAATTAAACTGGACCGGAATATAAATGTCTAGGCAATAAATTAGGAAATATATTTTTTGAGACTGACCTATTTTCACTATTTACAACCTCTGAGTATGTTACACAATACAGGCCTCCACTACCACAATCTACTTGTCCTTTACACTTTATGGGCCAGGTGTATGTACATTGGACTCGCTAATAATGGTCACAATTTGCACACCGGCTGTTAGCTAATCCAATGGTCTTTTGCGAACCAATTTATGTACTGATCGATCACTTCACAAAATACCGAATTGCAACTGGTCTCAATTCGACCTATCGCATGAATATTAATGAGATAGGTTACAAATTGTGAAAGACTATAATTTGTTGCTTACATGGGGATGGTGGCCTGCTGAGGTCAGCAAACAACCATGTTTGTGACTGCTTTTAAATAAATCATTTTTTTAATTATCCCATTTTCCTTAAGGGCAAACAGGATGCGTTTTCAAGAAAAGGGAAAAATTTGAAAACCTAATTGTTTTAGAGTAGGCAGTGGTTCCTTGCTTTCCTGGCAGTGATCCTGCCTCCACCCAAAAACTGTTTTTGCCCGTTCACAAAGGAGAAGGTGTCCCCTTATCGTTTGGTAAAAGATTACCACCTCCTTTGAGGTGTCGCATAATATTAATGTTTTGAGATCGCATTTTGGTTGCAAAACATTAATATATACCATAAGGAATCTCTAAAGCCCCAAATACGCCCCTTCCAAATAGCCAATTCCTCATGATTTCCTAAACCCGTAAAGTGATTAGGGGGCATATGTATCAACATCACCATTTGCGAATCTCAAATAGCAATTTTTAAAGAATCGCTATTTGAGAATTGCAAAACGGGATGTATTAAAAAAATTGCAAACTTTTTGCGATTTCTTAAAATTCCTTAATTGCGATTAGCAAATTGCGAAATCGCAATTAAGGAATACCTGCCCAATCATTTCTATGGACCAGGAGACCCATAGGAATGAATGGGAAGTAATTCTCAAATAGCGAATCGAAATTTGCTAATCGCAATTTGAGAATAATTTCAAAGGTGCAAGGGTGTCATGATGACACCCTGATGCACCCCTGAAATGAGCGTGTGTGTGCATATGGTGCACATACGCCACGTGGCACTTTGTAAAATTCATAAAAGTGCATTTTGAAAGGAAATCGCAAATTACCACCAACTGGAAGTTGGTGGTAATTTGCGATTTCTTAAGGATAATTCGCACAACTTGGGTGCTTTTTACATATCATTTAAGAAATCGCAATTTGCGATTTCTTAAATGCTTACGCAAAATTAAGAAATCGCTAAATTAGCAATTCCTTAATTTAGCGATGGGATTTGGCTCATACATCCCGATTACCGATTTTTTAATCGCAAACGCTGTTATTTTGCGAATCGCAGCGTTTGCGATTAAAAAATCTTTGATACATATGCCCCTAGGTAACATGTTTTCTATTCACTAAATGGGTTTAGTACATTTGAAAAACACATTTCCTTTTTTGCAAAACCTGAAGTTTAGCGAATCGCAGGGTGTTCAACAAGAAAATATGTTAGTGCATTTAGCTCTAAGTGAAGATAACAATTATCTTATAAGACATTATACTTTGACTCAATGTGTTTTATGCTATGATATTGTGTATTCAATTTACCTACAACATTTTCTTGAAATGACATGTTTTCTGTGTTTCACGAGGGACTTTTTACTGGATTTTAATTTTTGAACATTAGATAAGTAAAGTATACTTTACAGTGATTGTGTAATAAAGTTCAAAATGAAAATCCGGTAAATACCATAATCTTGTAAGTTTACTGGTGAAACACTGAGAGTATGGTATTTTCGAGAACATTTTGTAGGCACACCAACCATTTCAACCTTGGAAACGCACTCAGCTTATGTACCAATAGAGAGCAAAGCACACGTTGGTTGAACCCTGTTGAAAGGAAAAAGATTTGCTTTGCCAAGAAATAAGAAGTATAATGATAAACAAAATTAACAAAAAAAAAAGTACTTTGTTCTACGTTAGTACTTGCTTGTTATATTTGTGGTATTCTGAACAGGACCATAAGTGTTCACTCTCCCAGAACATATTTGCTTTACCTTTATATGGGCAGTGGGCCAAAAACCAGCAAAGAGTGTCTGTAACACCACACTAACGGTTCACAAAACTAGGTCTTCAAAGGAGGCTATCTAGAGCTGGGACCTTTTTTCTTACAAGCTATTCATGGGCATTTTTTATCGTTTATCATGAGCCTGGCAAGAGGGAGCAAAGGCGATGCAACAACTAAGTCAGATTTGTTAATCCACGCAAGGCCACCTTGCGTAGGCCTGCATGACTTGCTAAATCTGGAGTAACGCAACGTAGCACAGCCGAAATCGCTGCATTGCATTACTCTGCCCCAGGGAGGCATTCCATGGGTGCAGCATGGGTGTTCCCACGCATCCACCCATGGATTTTGGTGCATTTCCAGATTTACCATTACTGGTAAACCTGGGAATGCGTCAGAATGCTACGAACCACGGCGCTCAGACCAATCACTATGCTGCTGTAAGGCAGCGCCACGATTGGTCAGGGGAGTCTGGGTGCCTCCTGGTTCCTGTATCGGAGGACAGGTGGCGGCTGGAGACCAGTAGGTAAGTTTCTTTTCTTTTTTTTTTTTTCCTAGCCACCCCACCTCCGCCACCGTTCCCTACCAGACACCACTGGTAATTTTACAAAACTCCTGAAAAACATGATGGAGTTCATCTTTTGTGGGTTTCAGTGAAACATATCTCTGCAGGCCAATTTTGTTCATCGCTGCTAACGGTTCTGAATTGTTGTAAGATATGAGTATTATATTCACAAATGGTGGAATGAGCAACAGATTTCTCGACAAAGCATCACAGTAGGTCACTGAAAATTATACAAAAGTAAAAATGTGTACTGCACAGTTAAAGCCTGAAACAGCCACACAGCAGTTAAGCTGGTACCAACACCCAGCTTAGTGCTCGCCCTAAATCCCGATTCCCCCAGACCTCTGGCCAAGACACCCGTGCATACTTTTCACATGATATTGCCACTATCAAAAGATAGCATCACAACCGAAGTGCCAATTGAAATGACACTATAACTCTCAAATAATAACACAAAACTCCCCAAATTTCAGAAAATAAACTATGATTTACCCAGACAAATGGGCCACACTAGTCCTTTATTGTTCATCTATCTCTAGACAATACTTGTGATGGAGGCTTCTTACAAGCACAGCAGAGATGCATCAGGTATGGGGGACTAGGGAGTAGAGTTCCCAATTCGGAGTGTCATGCCTTGCCCAAAAGGGCATCCTGTGTAGACTGTCACATTTACCTCTTTAAACAATCGGCAAAATACATGCCCAAGCTCACACGCAAGTCACCTAACTATGTACTTATCGAAAAACAAGAAATTCCACAGAAACACAGACACATGGCACTCTCTGCCAACACTCCCACCAATCACCATCCTACCACTGCTCGGGAAATCAATACCAAACTTGCAGCAGCACCATTAGTATCAAACTAGATTGATAAAGACCTCACCTGAGGCCGAAAATACAAACCCATAAATTAAATACAATAAGAATAGATGTGTATTAGTAAATTTGGAAAAACATTCCAAATTTTTTAAAAATAACATGGCAAACAAGTTTATTTGGAGGGCATATTATAAACGCATAGACTTCCTTTCACAATTGATACCCCAATTCCTAAAGAGGGGTACAAGTGATCTCTTCCTTGGAAAAGAATACCTGAAAAAAACATCATCTGAACTCTGGAATCGCCTCCTTATAAAGGGGGAAAAATCGCTGATTCCAAGAGTCAAAAACCATCTTCAGTGCTTATATATCAGTACTTCATAAAATTATTAATATTCGGATGTTATGGTCTAACGACTAGCCTAAATAGGGGTGTATCTTACCTACCATTGCTGAATTAGCAATTACGTCATCATTTTTTAAGGAATGACAATGGGCAATATCCAATTTATAATTAACTTATGGAATTGCTTTTTTCAGGACTATCTTTGGTGGCTACAAGACCAACTCCTGAAATAGTTGATCGAGAAGCCCAAAAGTGACAACCCATTTTTAAGCTATGAGAGAAAGTTTTATTGGGACTAGAGTTTAGTACAAGTTTTTGTTTTAAATGCCATTGCTATAATCATTGGCATGTAGGTGTTTATATCCCCCAGGGCAACACTGATGTGAAACAGAGGGCATAAGCCCTTGAGACCCCAAACTCTAGGGGATGTACTGGAGTGGAAGGATTAACCCAAAAAAGGGAGTGCAAGATCTTTCATTCTGTTTTTTGGGATGAAATATCAATTGTTCAAGGGTTCATATTTTATCCCACACAATAATGTTGGGGAAATATTTAATTTATAAGCGGTAATTAAGTGGTTTGTCTACTGCCAATTAAATGGAAAAAGTTATTTAATGCCCCACCACACTCGGCTGCCTTTAGCAGTGGGTGAATACATTTTGGTTTCAATAGGCCTGACATATAGGTTTTTTTAACAGCTTCTTTTCAGGACTCTGCAGATGATTGGCTTCATAAAGTTGTGTGATTTAGTGTGACCACTCTTGCTGCGGTATGATGTGTCAGAATTCTTTCCACTCGTTGAGACTTTCTTCGCAATAATTTGCCAAAAATGTCTGGAATTTGTTTCTTGAGCCGGCCTTTCCAGATCTTGCCAAAGCAGATTAGCTTGGTTTTGTTTCCTTTTAAGTCTCTGTTTCTTTTTAGACCTTTTTAGATGTTTTATCTTGACTGCTCTGTTAGATGAATGGGACAACAATTGAGTACATCTTAGCCTGGCTAGCTCTTTAGATACATCACAATCCTATTTGTCTCTGGAAATAATCTTTTTTCTCCCCATAGATCTCTGCTCCATAGCTGATAATGTTGTAACTGAGAAACAATGTTCAAAAGTATCACTGATTGCATTGTCTCTTACTTGTTATATTAGATCTATAAATGCAGGAAATCCATCATTAATTGTTCAAAGCACATTAGAATTTCAGTTTCCGTGGCTATGAGCTTTTTTAATTTCAGTTTTACCACCACTGTGATTTCAGGACTTAATTTATTTTCTGGTAGTTGGCAATGTTAAAGTAGGAATAGAGTGGTCACTCCCAATACTGGATATTATATCCTCTCACAAGGAGAGAGTATTAAATAAGGCACAGTTGCAAATAATATAATCTAATATTGATGGCACAGATGGTCTCCACCATCTAGAATTGGCAGGTATATCCTGCTCCATGCGCCCATCATCTAATAAACTTCACATTTTCCTGCGTTTTGTAGGTAATAGAGTCTAGGTAATAATCTGCCTCAGAATTGTCAGGAAAGGTTGCCATAGGAATCGACGGAGCCTCCTCAAGGTCCTTATCTTTAGAAGCATAGAGTAAGTTATTGGATTTTTTTTTGTCAAGATCCCCTATGATTAATATCCATCCAGGCAGATCAGAATTTATTTAAAAAGCACGATCAACTTAAAGAATTCAATTGATTTCATATTATTCTAAGTACTGGGAGTAAAATATACATTGAACAACAAGCAAGGTTATGACTTATCCATGATTGGATCTTTAAAAGTGAGTTTTATTCTTTGTATTTAAATGTTGGGTAATATTAAAATGTCATAATTCCACCAAAAGGCTACTGAAAGAAGAATAGACAATTTCCCACATGCATGATGGATAGATAGTGCTATATGAAGTAGGGCTATTAATTAAAGGAGTGTGAAATTTGTGTAATTTGCATTTGCGTAATTACTGCAATTTCTGTGTATTTACATGAAATGCAAAGTCATCATTTTGTGCTATGTTATAGCATGAAATGCATCCATGCGTCAATTTTTGCCACAAGGATGCATTTAAGCAAAAACCCTATAAACAACAGCTGCTCTCATTCTGTTGCTTATTTACAGCACATTTTTACCGTGAATTACACGTTCACAGTGAATGATGTGTGAGTGAAAGATAGGCAGAAAGGGAGGTAGACTGACATAGTGTAAGTAAGAAATAAAGGCACCCAGCAAAAGAGTTAAAAGAAAAAAAGAAGTGGCAAAGAAGTTGAGGAACAAAACAGACAAGCATTGGCATAGCCAATAGGTCTCGCCTTTGGGACCTTATAAGTGTTTAGCCATGCAACAGTTGCATAACTAAATACTTATAAGGTCCCAAAAGCGAGACCTATTGGCTATGCCAAGCGGCCGCGAAAGTTAAAGTGATTGCGATCGGGATCACGATCACATCAAAGCGGCCGTGCGCCCGTGAAAGTGAAAGTAATTGCGGTAAAGCGCGGTGCGTGCGCGCCCGCGCACATGTACTGTAGCTCTAGGCTGGCCTGGTAGCACTTTTTGGAGCCCTCTCAATAAGTCTCGCCAGACCAGCGCATGCGCTCGGTCAGGCGAGACCTAAAAAAGGGGCAGACAGACAAAAAGTAGGAAGCAAGGTAGGCAAAAGAAGAAGCAGACAGAAAGAGCAGATATGTCATAGGCAGAAATTGACAGAACAGAGGTTGTTGGAAAGAGATAAACAAAGTTAGGCAGGCTTAAAGAGTGATAGATGATGAAAGAGGTAGATAGAAATAAAAGAGTGATGCAAACATAAATATATACAGACGGAAAGAGAGGACGAGAATATGGGGCATATTATCAAGCACTGCGTTAAAATTATCGCCGCTTTAGCGGCAGAAAACTGCTGCTAAAGCGGCGATAATGGGCTTGATAATATGCCACAGAGAATTCCCATAGAAGCCCATGTTGACACCAGAACATGGGCTTCTATGGGAATTCTCAAGGGCACATTATCAAGCCCATTATCGCCGCATTAGCGGCAGTTTTCTGCCGCTGTAGCGGCAATAATTTTAACGCCGTTTCTTGATAATATGCCCCTGTGTTAGTATTCAGGAAGAGATTTACAGAATTTAATTAGAAACCAAGACAGAAATAGAGCTAGAGAGATAGAGAAAGGAAACCAGGGGAAAGACAGAGAAAGACTGAAAGAAAATGAGTTAGACAAAGAGGGTAGAAAGGAGGAGAAGTGGAAAAACATTTGATAGGAAGAAAGTGTTAGACAATGGGAGATTCTGTTGGGAACCACAATGCGAACAAATTGAAAAAAATATGAAGGTGAACGCTGTACAGTAGAAATATGGCAACACATGCAATTCACACTCTCAAATAAAGCTTTTTCATCTAACGCCAGTGTTAAGAGCCATGTCTCTATCAACCCCTTCATCTTTTTAAGAGCGCAACTGCGAGATATGTGTTGTCATCTTCAAAACAATTTTGATCTCAAGCGGCTTTTGCCCATTTTAAACGTCTTAATGTAGGCAAAGCACAACCCATCTCAGAAAGAAGTTGGGGGCATATTATCAAGCACGGCGTTAACATTATTGCCACTTTAGCGGCAGAAAACGGCAGCTAAAGCGGCGATAATGGCAGTTTTCTGCCGATAAAGCGGCGATGATTTTAACGCCGTTTCTTGATAATATGCCCTTTGATGCTTTAAACAAAAGCTCCAAAATGTCTTGAATATTTTCTTGCATCCCAGGCAGAGATTCTGGGTGTTTGCACAAACTGGTGACCATATTCCACCTCTAATAACCAGTTTTACGATAAATATTCAATTCTGTGTCTTTTCTCACCGCTCTTTAATGGCGTCATTGAGTCAGTTATCACTTCACCTGTGTTCTTGCCAACACTACGCTATTCTCTCTGGGGCATATTATCAAAAAACTGCGTTAAAATTATCGCCGCTTTAGCGGCAGAAAACTGCCGCTAAGGCGGCGATAATTGGCTTGATAATATGCTCTATGGAATTCCAATAGAAGCCCATGTTCTGGAGTCAACATGGGCTTCTATGGGAATTTTCTGCGGCATATTATCAAGCCCATTATCACCAAAGCGGTGATAATTTTAACGCCGTGCTTGATAATATGCCCTTTTGTTTCGTCCCAAAATTCCTTATAAGTTGAACGAATCCCCATTGGATGCAAATATTGAGTATCTGCTATTTTCCTGACCCTGATTGGGAAGCCAACCTAAAGGCTTTTGTCAATATCCATACAATGATCCATTGTTGCAACTGTATTGGTCAAGCATCACAATTAAATGCAGACCACTTTGAAAACAAATATCCCAATCAGGATCCAAGAGCGTTCATGCCTCCATTTGGTACGAAGACTACATCGCCCCTCTTATATATTTGCATTAAAGCAAAAAAAACAAAAAGTAGAACCATTTTTTTGACAATAACAACAAGATATTTGTCACTTTCATTCCTATTGAGTGACTGACAAATGTTCTACTTTGTGCACTGCATTGCTCAATCTACATCCAAAGCTCTATGGAAAGGTACAAGTCGTGCCTTGTGCTTCATGGACACGGCTAAGGACTTTTATTCAACAGGCTTCAACATTGCAAGACATACTGGACCATGTTACAGATTCTCAGGGTCAATCCGGTCTATAGGGCAATCAGGCAGTGCCCAAATGGTTTGTCTGACAGATCATTGTAGCCCGCTTTTTGGCTGTTTGTAGTCCTGTTTAATGGCCGGCTGGGCGAGTTTTTACTGTGAATTAACTGATATTAAAAAACACACTGCTTGCAGAAGGCTCAAATCCATGCAGACTCACATATCTTGCAAAACACTTATAGACTATATCTTTACAAATTCAAAACTGCACCAATTTCCAAACATGGGCCAGTTTTTTAGCCATTGAATTCACTACAGAGGGACACTTTTTTGGTGGCCAGGCCTATCTTCTGTCCTAGTTCCACCCTGCCATTTCTTATAAACCACGACCAGGTTACAGCTCTTGATTTACTATGAAAATAAAGCTGCTATCCAATTTGACTTCCATTTCCGAAATTAATTAAAAGCTCAGAAAGGCTTATTTTTTGTGCAATTCTTTTTTTTTTTTTTTAATATCAGCCTGCTCTAGTGCAAATGAATTTGACCTCACACAAGAGGAATTACCTCACTTGAATGTAGTTCTGCAGTCATCTCACAATCTCAAACAGTAGAGCTAAACAAAACAACACACTTAAAAGAACTTATAACAAGTACTGCCTGCTTTCTTCATTGCGTGACCATGACCACCTGCCAATTACAATGCTGCTGATTGGTGTATTTGGATGCAATTTCTATTAGCAGATAAAATGCTTTTATTAATTATATGAAAAGCTTACGTTTAATTAAAGACATACTAAGTGTAAAATTTGTTGTAGGTAAATATACTTAAATGTTATAGACCTGCAAACCAAATAAAGGGGCTGACTGGAGTTAGCCTAACTGTAGATGTCATGTTAATTGAAAAATAATGCATTAACACCGAAAGGCCTATTTTCACATTGAATAGCAGTTTGCCCGCAATTTTTTTCTTCCAAATGCTGTATTTTTTCAAAAGCCTTCTCCTAGCCAGTGAATAGGCATTTGTTATGTATTAGACAACTGATAGCGAGTTCTCATCAGGAGGCGAGGAGGTGACCGGAAGTAAGATTTGTGGGAATAACTGTCTGGACCACAAAATCTCAACAATGTAACTTTTCAAGGTTTAATGTTTGGAAGCATATTGCGCATATTGTGCCCCTGTGAGAAAATGGGGAGTTTGCTCATTCCCAAGAGTTTGCAGATATTCTATTTGAGGATGAAGAAGAAGAAAGAAAATAATGTTGCAACATTGAATATTGTGTGTTTATATTAGAGCGTGTTCCTAGAGTAGAGGGTGGATTCCTTCCCTGAAATTCTGGATGGAGACTCATATCTGGGTTTCTTAGGTTTGCTACATGATAGGCTATTTAGCCTACACCTCATGTCTGCTGATTTATAACTGTGAGTATTTTCCAGTCTGGTCTGATAAGGCTTCATGCTTGAGCATTAATCCTCTCATCAGAACTCTTTATTGAGTTTCTAAACTGACACCTTCTTTTCTCAGAATCCCAAATTAATTTAGATTAGGGAATTTCCTTTATGGAACATGCTTGTTGTATTGTTACTATATTGACTGTGATTCAAACAAATGTTTTGTTCTATTTTATAATGAAATACCGATCTATGGATACTACTTAATAAATAAACAGCTGAGCAAAATAATTGGGCTTACTAAAAGCCATATGAAGGAGACTCACACAACTTGAGCAGGACAGTCGTGCTCAGGAGGAGGAATATTTACGCTCCAAAGATGTGGCCTCATTGGCCCACATTTGAGACAAACTGTCGGAGTTTACAGAGGAGGCCACCAGAAAGACTCACTACCTAGTCTGTGACACACAAGCTTGTCAGTTTGGGGAGGGTGATCACCCGGGAAAGACAATCGTGGGACTGCTCCGCAGGCTGCACACACCTTCTAATGTGGTGGAACTGCTGGACGCAGAGTCCAATCTCAGTTCACCCCCTCGAAGCTGTTGAGCGTAATGTCCTCCTTTTTCCAAAATATATACTTCCACTCCAGTCCCTGGCTTGGTGGAATTAACCTCCTACCTTGACACAATTCAACTGCTATGGCTGGATCGAGCCCATTGAGTCTATCTAGACTTGCCTATAACCACTGAGGAAATAGTGCAGGTCATTCAGACCATGCCAGGGGATAAGGCGCCTGGGCTCGACGGCCTAACTACTGCCTTTTATAAGGATACGCCTCTTTGCCCTCACCACCCTTTTAGCAATGTTCGAGGACTCTCTTGACACTGGCTCCTTGCCTACCTCACTGAGAGAGGAAGATATCATAATGCTCCTTAAACCTGATAAACCAGCCTCCCACTATGATTCATACTGGCCCCTTTCTCTAACAAATGTAGACAATGACATCTATGATAAGGGACTGGTGAACCGCTTGCTGCCACTCCTGCCCATAATAGTTTGGCCTGATCAATCAGGTTTCATTCCGGGCCATTCAACGTCGCTCAACCTCTGCACTATTTTTGTGGCAAAACACCACCTGGACACCCAGATTTCTGTAGTCGCTGCCCTACTAGATGCTACTAAGGCGTTCAATTCTCTGGAATGGACATACCTCTTCCCACTACTTGCACTTAGCCAGCGGTTCAATCGCCAAAAACAACTTCTCTACACTCTCCCAACCGCTCAAGTGCGCCTTAATGAGTTACTCTCAGACCCATTTTCAAAAACCCGCACAACACAACAGGGCTGCCCACTGTCACCGCTCCTTTTTGCAATAGCAATGGAGCTACTGGTGGCGCGACTCAGGCAGTGTCACATGAACCGGGGAATTGGCTTCACTACAATGGGACTGGTGGTTTTGCTGTACGCGGATGACATCATCCTCTATGCCTGTGACCCGCAGGAAAACCAGCCCCCTTGACCCATGAAGTGATACACTTTGGTGACAATTCAGGTATTCAAAGAAATTGGTCCAAATTCATTCTATTTCCCCTTACAGACAGCACCCAGCCATTTGTTGCACAATATAATTGAAAATAGGAGCTTGACCCATTAATATATTTAAGCTTCTGGGTCAGCCGCGATCCTGAGGAATTGTGGTACGCCATCTATGGACCAGTCATCACATGGCTAGAAGATAAACTATCGCCATGGTCCAAATTGCCTCTGTCCCTCGCTGGACGCATTGCCATAGCAAAGATGATTATCCTTCTCAAATTTCTGTACATCTTCCTTAACATACCCCTTCCACTCACAGCTCAGTTTCTCCACTGCCTGAAATCCAACCTGGTAACATTGAGTTGGGCCGGCAAACAACCGAGAGTCTTGTGGGAACTCCTTACTTTGACATTCGCCCAAGGTGGTCTGGAATCTCACAACATGGCACTTTATGTACTGTGTGCCCAAGCCCAACTCCTCCATTACTGGCTTTACCCAACACCATTCCAGCCTCTCACGGCCAGAGAGTCAGATTGGGCATCCCCATGGCCACTGTTGATGGTGCTTTATTTACCCTATGAGGCCTGACGGTGGACATAAACACCGAAGCATCTGTATGCTGGGCATGGGAGGGTTTGAGAAAGAGTACAAAGCTACACTGATAGTACGCCATTCCATCCCCCTCGACAATAACCCTAAAATGTCACTACTACAAAATAAGGGCGCCCGATCACGCGCACATAACCGTAATTTTAAAACATTCTTGGATTTGTATCCAGAGGATAAATTCATTCCTCCATTCGAGAGCACGACAGCTCCGACCCCCACCATACTAGACACCCTTCTATGCTCTCACCTTAGGGCTACTTGCAGAGCGCAGTAAGACACCTTTCCAGCTCAGTCGCCAACACGTCCCACTTTGGAACACATCCTCACCACCCCTTTGCCACGTAAACACATAACTCACATTTATGACATTATGCAATCCTCTGCACGGCTTACCACTCTGGCGGCACATAAAACATGGGAACCAGACACAGAACCCCCCCATAACTGACAAACAATGGCTATTCTGCTGCGGACAGAAGAAATCCCTTTCCCAAAACTATAGGCTGCGCTTAATACACTTCAAATTTCTCCATCGACTCTATCACACCCCACTACAACTCATCTAAATGGGGCTTATCCCTGACTCACACTGTGTCCGATATGCTTCACCTCAGGGCTTCTTTATTCATCTTGCATGTCAATGTTCAAGAGTTTCAGCTATCTGGGAGAAATATACTCAACCATACATACAATTACTGGGAACCAGTCCTCATATACTCCCCTGGTGGGACTGTTGGGATATGTTGAGCACACACCAGCCAGTCACCGCCAACTCATCGCCATGCTGCTCCTTCTAGCCAAACGCAGAGTGGCCATGCACTGTGGCCAAAAACGCGCTCCCTTTGTATGGGCTTGGTTGAGGCGTACTGTCAAGAGCAATTTTCCAATTACTGGAAGCTGATGCCATTGCGCTCCCATCTCAAAGCCCTCTGCCAGCTATGGGGGATACAAATCCAGGGCTTAACTCTGCACATGAGGGTACTCAATGGTTCAATTCAGTGCCCTGAGGGTTCTATTGAACTGCCACACAGTAGTATTTCCAGTTGAATTTGGATCAGAGCAGGTGGAATGCTTGCTTTACAGATGCGCTTTATGTTGGGTGACTGGGTTTTCAAGGCCAAATGTCCAGGTGGTTTCTGCCGCTATTACATATGTTTTGGAAATATTGCAAATGGAATGTATTGCATGAATCGCCTTCTGCTTTATGTTGATGATACTGTAGCAAGTTACGGTTGTTGTACTGTTCCATATTGATATAAAAGCCAATAAAAGTTTTTATAATCAGATGAAAGACTTAAAGAATTGAAATTAAAACCCTTGTAACTCACACTAATTCTCTTTATTGACTGAACACAGTCGAGCACTTGTTTACGAGCAAAGGTCCATACGACCAGTGGCGGGGATTATTTAATGGTAACACCCGGAGAGGGGGATATAGAAAACCACACTCCCTCAGTGGATGGCTTTTTGCTGCCATTTTTGGGGTGCTGTTTGTTAGGGTGTCCTTCACTTCCTCACGCCTAGGTACTGGTCGGAGCTTAGGCCTTTCAATGACTACTCCTGAATGCTTATTGGTGGCTTGCCCTTGTGTTCCCCACTCTTAGGTGATCACTTGTGCTCGGGCCTTGTCTAACCCTCTCCGGAATGCTTATTGGTGGGCTGCACTTGTCTTTCCTTTGTTGCTGATCGTGGCCAATATTTGACCTATTGTTCCCTGATTGGTAGTAAGACCACGTCTTACCCCTTCATTTTTGCTGACTAGTGGCCATCCTCTGTCTTGGCCCTTCATGTTTGCTGATTTGTCCCCTTCTCCACCCCTGCTACAACTTTCACGTGCAGATTAGTTTAATGCTGCTCCCCTGTGTTACCCCTTCCTGTGTAGTGATTGGCAGTCTGCTCCACCATGTTTGTTTTGTCCCTTATTGCCTACATATTGGTTGTCTGCCTCGCTCATGTCTTATCTTTGCCTGTGTTCTGATTGGTGCCCTGCCCACTCGTTTATCAACTCCTTCGTTCTCCCAATTGGCCACCCGGCCTGCCTATCTCTCACTACCACTGTGTATCTAAACTCCTGAAAATAGTCCCCCAATCTTCTTGGATAGGCAGATGTGACTTATGCAAATAGTCCTCGAAAACACGCACAATTATGATCCGCATTTTTCAAATATTCATTTCAGATGTGAAAAAAAAATTGTTCGTTCATTGGCAATACTTACCAATGTATGCAAGATAATAAGTCGTCCTAGAAATGAATAGAAAGGAGGACACAATAGGAAATGTGGATAGAGAATGGGGGAGGGGATGGGAAGAACAAGAGAGACCAGAAATGAGATAGACTGAGAGCGAGAGAGTGGGAGAGAGAGGGATTTGGAGAACAATGGCGCTGAGGATTTCTATTGCTCCATCCATCAGAGGCTCTCACGTTGGCAATCAGGCGGCACAGCGCTGCCAATAAAGCTCTCTGAGTGCGTTGAAGTGACAAGGGCGGGTAGAGAGAGGAGGCAAGCGGCAACCACCTGTCTCCTGCAGCTCTCTCCCCGCACCCTTGCTCTCAGCCCACCCTCTTGCTCCGCATCTTCTCTTGCACAGCTCTACATTGACACTCCATCACATCTCCCGCTTTCATCGCTCCCCCGATCTCAGCCCTCCATCGCCATCTCGCCACGCAATCCTTCTCGCCTATCCGCTCTCCTGACCCTTCTCTCCCTTTACTTTCACTCTCTCGCTCCGGTCTCCTGCATCTAGGACCCCTCACTCCTTCACCAATCTTTCTTCTACTCCATTTCTCCCTACTCTGCCTCCATTTTTCAGCAAGCCATCTTGCTCTCCCGTTCCAGTCACTTCCTCTCCACCCTCTCTTTTATTCTCGTTCTACTCTATATCTGTGTCCCTGCTAAACTCATTCTCTTTCAGCTTTCCTTCACTCTACTTTTTCCTACCTCTCTCAACTCTTTTTTTCTACAATCAAGCCTGTTCTGTAGGCCCTGGGCAGCAGGGGAGTGCCAAGCAGCGCAGTCATTCCTCTCGGTTTCCTAGGGATTTGGGGCTAATACTTGCAATGGTTAGATAAGCCTCCCTTAATTTATTTGACACTATTGCTAGGAGTGACTGAATGTCAAAGGCTTACTGGACGTAGTTAGATTAAATAGAATGCGTTGGCTACCACAATTAATAGAGGCGAAAGAGCAGTCAGACATATTGCTTCCTACAGGAATAGCTCTTTAATTTAATAGTAAGAAATAAAATACACAACAGTCTGATTCAGAAGGATGGAACACTCATGATTTCTGGGCTACGACCCCAGACGCAAAAACTAAGATATTATATTGGGTCCGGAAACCCGCGATGGAAGCCTGGCGGCCTGGTTTTTGGAACACTTCAGAAGGGTATCACTACAGGTTTTACAGTAAAGGGGGATAAACTGTAGCAAAGGGACAGGGCTAGATGGTGCATCGTATGAGAAACTAGGTGTTGTCGAAAGAGTTTGCGGTTTAAGTTCCCGCATGATCAGTGCCTAGACAGGGGTCCAACTCCAATCAGGTCACGTTATTTGTTTTAAAATCTTGAAAGCTGCTGATCAGGGCTTTGCTCTGAAACTGCTTTAGCTGCAGGTGGTTGTTGAACGCAGCTCTGAGCCAGGTAGTTGCACGACAAAGTCGCAAACACCTCAATTATATTTGTGGTCTGGCGCTACCAAGCTAAACACTGCTGGTCCACCACACGCAGTGAGCTACACAGGAAGAGGCCCAATCCAGGTCCTGCTCTCAAACACCTGCAGCTGATGCGTAGAGTTCAATGCCAGCGTAAAATCCTCATATCACCTACCCTCCGCAGCTGAAGTGTAGCGTTCAATGCCTGCATAGAATCTTCATATCACCTACCCTCCGCTGCTATAGTATAGCATTCGATGCAATCGTAAAATCCTCACATCACCTACCCTCTGCAGCTGAAGTGTAGCGTTCAATGCCTACATAGAATCTTCATATCACCTACCCTCCGCTGCTATAGTATAGCATTCGATGCAATCGTAAAATCCTCACATCACCTACCCTCCGCAGCTGAAGTGTAGCGTTCAATGCCAGCGTAAAATCCTCATATCACCTACCCTCCGCAGCTGAAGTGTAGCGTTCAATGCCTGCATAGACTCTTCATATCATCTACCCTCCGCTGCTATAGTATAGCATTCGATGCAATCGTAAAATCCTCATATCACCTACCCTCGCAGCTGAAGTGTAGCGTTCAATGCCAGCGTAAAATCCTCATATCACCTACCCTTCGCAGCTGAAGTGTAGCGTTCAATGCCTGCATAGAATCTTCATATCATCTACCCTCCGCTGCTATAGTATAGCATTCGATGCAATCGTAAAATCCTCATATCACCTACCCTCTGCAGCTGAAGTGTAGCGTTCAATGCCAGCGTAAAATCCTCATATCACCTACCTCCGCAGCTGAAGTGTAGCGTTCAATGCCTGCATAGAATCTTCATATCACCTACCCTCCGCTGCTATAGTATAGCATTCGATGCAATCGTAAAATCCTCATATCACCTACCCTCGCAGCTGAAGGGTAGCGTTCAATGCCAGCGTAAAATCCTCATATCACCTACCCTCCGCAGCTGAAGTGTAGCGTTCAATCCCTGCATAGAATCTTCATATCACCTACCCTCCGCTGCTATAGTATAGCATTCGATGCAATCGTAAAATCCTCATATCACCTACCCTCGCAGCTGAAGTGTAGTGTTCAATGCCAGCGTAAAATCCTCATATCACCTACCTCCGCAGCTGAAGTGTAGCGTTCAATGCCTGCATAGAATCTTCATATCACCTACCCTCCGCTGCTATAGTATAGCATTCGATGCAATCGTAAAATCCTCATATCACCTACCCTCGCAGCTGAAGTGTAGTGTTCAATGCCAGCGTAAAATCCTCATATCACCTACCTCCGCAGCTGAAGTGTAGCGTTCAATGCCTGCATAGAATCTTCATATCACCTACCCACCGCTGCTATAGTATAGCATTCGATGCAATTGTAAAATCCTCATATCACCTACCCTCGCAGCTGAAGTGTAGCGTGAAATGCCAGCGTAAAATCCTCATATCACCTACCCTCCGCAGCTGAAGTGTAGCGTTCAATGCCTGCATAGAATCTTCATATCACCTACCCTCCGCTGCTATAGTATAGCATTCAATGCAATCGTAAAATCCTCATATCACCTACCCTCCACAGCTGAAGTGTAGCGTTCAATGCCAGCGTAAAATTCTTATATCACAAACCCTCCACAGCTGTAGTATAGCATTCAATAGTATATCACAAAAAGGTATGGTACTACTAGAGTAGACTAAGATACCACAACAGAAACAGAATCCTACATTTTAGGCCAAAAGTAAAACAAATTGTATTACACATAGGAAAGAACTGGGAAAGCCATCCTTTATGGAAGATAATGCTTCACACACATAATAGTGTCATGCTTCATCATCAGCATCCTCTGCCCTCCCTGGTAAGATGGTACACCGGGGCGGACTAAATCTCCTTGAAGACTTGGCGGTAGAAGGGAGTTCTTAAATAAAACTACTGGACAAAACGGGATACAGAAAATTCAAAAATTCCTTAGGGTTCCTCAGTTATCACCTTTATTAGTAAGGACTCTAGGTATGTCTAAAAACAGTCTATTGGGCGGGTAAATAGAGGCCCATGACTCAAACCCGCCTTGTGGTCGCCAACATGTTTCCGCCTACAATAACCAGCCTATCAGGTCTGGGGCACTCGTCAGGGCTATAGGATCCCTACAGTTAAACAGTAGGGACGATTTCTCCTACAAGACAATGCTGCTACATCACCAGTGCTAACACCCAGGTGAGTCCTACCTAAGTTTACTTAGAACCAACTTAGCCAGTCAACGCTAAACTTTAGCGGATACCAGTAGTTTGATCAGGAAGGGGGTGGTGTCCTTTGTAGTCACACAGTCATCAAAAGATCCACCATTCTCGGGGACCGACTCATTCCTGCTCCGTGCCACTGGTACCAGAGGATGCCGATGATGAAGCAAGACACTATTACGTATGTGATGCAGCCTCTTCCATAAAGGATGGCTTTCCCAGTTTACTGCTTTCCGTAATACACAAAAATTGACTTTTGTCTTAAAATTTAGGATTCTGTCTCCATTGTGATATGTTGGTCTGATCTAGCATTACCGAACCTTTTTATGATATACTAATTTCGTGTAGGAGGGACATACAGGAGCATTTTCCTCCACCTCTCTCTTTTGTGATAACAGTATAGCATAAAATCCTCATATCACCTACCCTCCGCACCTGAAGTATAGCATTCGATGCCAGCGTAAAATTCTCATATCACCTGCCCTTTCCTCTTGTGAAAGGGGTGCCAGAATTTTAACTGTATTGTTTTGTTTTATGCCTTAATATAACTGACTTCAGATCTAGGTTTCTATGAAGTGTAAGGCTTGAAAAGTTTGCACTGATTTCCATTCCGTTGTTCCTACTGAACTAACATTTAATAGCACACGTTAGGCAGAACATAGCACACACATAAAACACGGCACAGGGTGGTGGGCTGTTTCAGAGCTCCCAACAAAGAGCACTTAAGACATGAGACCAAGC
Organism: Triturus cristatus; assembly: GCF_964204655.1. Taxonomy (NCBI): domain Eukaryota; kingdom Metazoa; phylum Chordata; class Amphibia; order Caudata; family Salamandridae; genus Triturus; species Triturus cristatus. The sequence goes on from NC_140585.1 coordinate 1,151,740,487, forward strand.
ACTCTCTGGTTGACAGCTCATCACATCATGTAGAAAGCAAATCCATGCTCAGACTGTCTCTGACCATCAGACAAGGGGGCATACCACTGACCAGCAGATAAACAGGCAATGAGTACTGCCCTCTGGCCTCACTCCTCTGGCACTAATATCTCACTAAGCAAAACCTTTGGTTTTTGCTTTGTTCGCCCTAAGTTGGCAGGGTATGCTCAGACGTGAGTCCCTTGCTCACTTTGCCACTGGATTCAAGCAAGCCTGGCTGAAGACAGCTGAAATGCCAGAAACCGGTCCTAGGAAGCTTGTTTCCGGTCCAGGGAAGGCATGGCTTGGCAGTTCGGGCTGGACTGTTCCCATGAGGCACAGGGTCAGACTGATTTGCATATGGCTGTGACTGAACTGGGGTGGCAGAGTGGGCTAAAGAACGGTGATGGATTAAACCCAGATCAGTTGACTGGGGGTGAGTGTTTGCAATGTTCAACACTCCGTCCATCATTTCCTTTGGTTTTTACTAATGTCTCACTCCCACAGCTCAGTGACTTTTGCATTGCCTCTAACTGCCCAACAAGTCAGCCCATAATATTGTACTGACTAATGACTCGACCATGCACACGACAGGCAAGTCACACCACAGAGTCGTCTTGTTGGATCAGAACAGGGACTGAACCATGACGAGACAAGGAGACACTAGTCATCCGAGATTTGTTAGTGCAGTCACACTCTGAAAATCAGAGCACCAAGCCACCCAAGAAAGGCAATAGCAAACGGACAGAACTAAGAGTCAGCCCCACAAAAGAGAAATTGCTACCAGCTCTACACAGCCCGAAACAATAGATAAAGAAACTTATATTAGCGATATTAACTCAGATCATCAAAGAAGGCCCAGGGAGAAAACAAGCCTGTCACACATGAGCAAAACTTCATAGCTCCAAGCAGCAGGTCAGGTTGAAAAACACTTGAGACCGGTCAAGGCCCGACAGCTAGAAAATCAGCTGAAGACCCAAGGGTCACGTCATCACAGGCTGCTAAATCAACCAAAACACAAATCACACCAAAGTCAAGAGAACTTCCTTGCAGCAAGCCACCCAGAAACACATCAGACTCAGAGACAATATGCCAGCACTAGTTCTTGGGTCAACTGAATTACTAGTCGCACCAAGTCCATGGAGACGTCTGTATAGACAACCATCAATGTATGCGTCGGGGTCAGAGGAACCACTCCAAAGGGAGAGCATCACAACAAAGTCTATAACTCCGTACAAGCAGCAGCTACACAAACATCCCACGTTAGCTGGAGATACACAAGAACATTATTGTTACACCATCCTCAACGGCAGTAGCAGTTCGACTAAAGTGACAAACTCAAATTGGCAAGCCCCGATTACATGAAGACACCAAGGAATCTTATCCTCAAGGGGTCGGTAGGGGAAATGTCGTCCAATCTTTCATTAAGAAAGAGGAGGATGTGATATCAGAGACGTGTTGATTATTTTTAAGGACAGGTGAGATAGTGTGTGTCTCGGGAGGAGACTGTGATCCTGTGGATGCCAGCTATGCCAGGAGGACACTGGGCACCACTTCCTGTGAGGAGATTGGAAAAGGCAGGAAGTGGGGGGATGAATGGGTTCTTCCAGCAAAGGGCATCGCAGGGACAGCATGGGTGGATATTAGCACCCCCGGAAGTAGAAACACAGATATAGTATAGAGGGCACAAAAAGAAAAGATTACCAAGGCATATGTGAACTCTGCTAACACAACATGGTTATGATAGATGCTTTTTTTATTTAGTTGTTTTGTCAAGCGCTCAATAATAATGAGATACCACTTCATGGTGCTACCTACACTATCATCAGTTTCCTTTGGGGGGAAAAACCCTTCCAAGGGAGTAGGAAGTGCCCTTTAAATGGAGAAAATGGGACACAGATTATTTCCATGCCCATTAAGTGGGTAATCTGTATTTTAAGATGATCTTTTGTACCTGAAGGTGTTGAGGGTAATTCCGAAATTGTCAAGGTGAGAAGAGAAAGCCTCTTTAAAATTTCAGTCCAAATGTGTCCAGATTTGGTTGGATTCTAAGGCTTGGGCTGAGTGAGTTCCAGAGGTGTGCGTCTACAGCACAGACCGCTCTACCTCCGTCGGTCTTGCACTTTTAATCTGGCTCTTGTGATCAGACAAGATTCTCTGGAACTCAAGATTTGGATGTATGTATAATGTTGGCCAAGCTCTGAAAATGCCGCAGAGCTATTAGATTTGTATTTTTAGACTGCTGAGAACCACCAGGTGACGAATGTTAAACTAGAGGAACTCTGAAGAGGAACTGTAAAAAGTTGTTGTTTGGGAAAGCTGAAAAGAGAATTCTGGACTTTTATTTTTACTCTCTTGCCGCCTGTTCACCTCAATAAATCACATCACATCTCTCCCCTTTTCCCACACCATTCTTTTTCAGATATGCTCTCTCATCATTATCGCTTTCTCACACTTCTTCTATGTTATCGATGTTTTATTGACACTTCTCTCTTCTGCCAGGTTGCTTGTTGCTCCCCTCCCTTTCAATGTCCTCCCGACTTTAAATCTCGTATTTGCTCTTTTTCCTCTCTGTCTCTCCTCTGCCCCGTTTTCTCTTTCATCTTGTTTTTAGGTCTGGCTTCGAGACAGCTTTGGCTATTGTGCATTGCTACATACTATAAAATAAAACATAAATAAAAATGCATACATATACATACATAGAGGGGCACTTTTTTTTTTAGACTACCCATCTTCCTCTGAATAGGTGAGCTCGAGCACTGTAGGAGTTCCTTATGTTATTATTTTTTAAATAAACACTTTTTCCTGTTTTCATGTACTTCATTTACATAAAGATTTTATTTCAATATATTAAATTATTTTGACCCAAATAAATACAAAAATATTGGCCCACCCTTAACATATACTTTTTATTTAATTTCTATTAAAGGCTCTTATTTATTTTTATAAGTTTCTTCTTATAAATACTTATATACCCATCAAGAATGTAGCCTTACGGCTAGAGCGGTCGACCCCGAAGCTGGGGAACCGGGTTCAAGTCTCGGCAACGACGCTCAACATCCTGTGATTCTGGGCAAATCACTTAATCTCCCCGTGCCTAACAAAAATGAATGTGTCCATCTGTAACTAAACTAGTGCTCATGTAAAGCGCTCTGATACCCGATGTCTCGCGTCTAGTTCGTGCTATATAAAACAAACAAAAAAACATGCAAATGAGAGGACCTCCCTCATACCCGCAAAACCCTAATGTCTCCATTAACCACGTTAATGGGGGCAATCTCTCCCATACACTTATGTGACCATCTAGCATGCCAAAATCACAGCTTTTCAAACATAAAACAATTCTCAACTATCTCTCAGCAAAGACATACTTTTTTTTAATTATTTTTTTTTAGAAATGCTGCAGATATTTGCCATGTGTACCATGCAGGTTACAAATAAAGCTAACTTCTAAAACGGATTCCAATAAAAAAAAATATAAATGAAAATGTTGTTTACAATACCATTTTCAAATTGGTACAGATCTTCACAATGTGAAGATTTGGAGAAGAGGTTTAATTTAGTCTATCTTTGGGGATGATTTTATCACATGCTACTGTTGGGGGAGCTTATTGAATGTGATTCAGCCCTTTTTACGTCTTGCCCAACGATAACTTTAGCTGTTTTTGTTAAAAGACCTACTGTGTACTATACTGGTACCCATAGTGGGCTTTGGGTCAGCCAAAGCTTATCTTTGGTTGATCTTCTTGTCAATCTCATTTGCTTGCTTCTTTTATTTGATGACTTTCATTCTTAATGTGTTTGTCCCTCCAGTGCAGCCCAGTTTCTCTTCTATTTTTTTGTTGAATGATGTCTATCCCCCACTACTTACATTCAGGAAACCACTTTTTTCTTTTGCTTTGGGCACCCCATGAGTGTCCATGTGTTTACTTGATCTCTTCTCCCCTCTCAACTGTGTGTTGCTTCCCCCTCACATCTCTGCCCTCCTTTTGCGCTCAGTGTTATCCTTCCACCCACCATCTCCTCTGCTGCTACCCTTCACTGTTTTTTTTTATTAACCACCCCACCTCAACAGGCTCCTCTATTGCTCTGCTAACCCCTTCATTCTCATCACCGTCTGTCAAGGGCACTGACTTTCTAACCCAACTCACGCCCCCATTCTTCCTTGTTCCTTCGCCCCTCCATGTCCCATTTATTTTTTAGAGTGTAATATTATGAGGGCCTGCAATCGCAATTTACTATTAACACATTTATTTCTCTAAAGTCTGTTCTTTTTGTACCTTTTATTTTTTTGTATTTTACAACTGCAAGATTGGCATACGCCAGCTTGAAGCGGTAAGTTTAAAGAAAATGGCTGCTGCGTAATGATGTATGCATGTGTATACATTATTACAAAATGCACTGCAACAATTTTTTTTGTTGCCAATGCTGTTTAGCATTGGCAATAAACATTTAATTTCTTTTTCTAATGGGGCGAGACCTATTAACAATGCCAATGCTTGCTTCAACCTACCTGTTCATTCCTCACACACACCCTTTGCCCCTCAGTCCTTGTCCTCCCCGTTCTCCCTCCTTCACCCATTCGTCTAACTGCATTCTCAGCTAGGTGCCCATTCACTCCTATTTTCTCTTCCTTCTTTCCTCCCCTACCTTTCTCTCTTCTTTCTTCGTCACTTTTTCTGTCCGTCTGTTCTTTGCATTTCCTCTCCCTTCCGCTTCTCCTTTTTCATAACGGAACATCTCTTTCCGCTCTCTCTGGTGGTCTTCAACTTGTCTCCATGTTGTTAAGCGTCTCCCTCCCTTTGATCCTCTTTGATCTTCTTCTCCTATCCATGTATGTCTGCACCTTGTTTATTTTCGTTCTCTCCGTCTCCTGCTCTCCATCTTTTCCCCTCACCTCATCTCCTACCTGTCCCCTCTTCACCCTAGCCCTATTTGCCCTTCCACGCCTCTCCATCCCTTGTACACCTGCTCCCTAGATTACATTTCCGTCTTCTCTCCCCATTGCTTAACCTCCTTCCACGTCTTTCTTTTCCCCAATGCTTCCCGCGTTCTCTCCCTCTTGTCATACCCTCCTACATTTCCTCTCATAGGCCCTCTTTTCCCCAAACGTCTACCAGTCTTACCTTAGCTTACCCTCTTTTTCTTCCTTTGTAATTCCTCCTTTCTTCCCCCACTATTTCTCTCACCTAATTTCCTGCGTTCTCTCCCTCCCTCTTCCCATCAATTCGCCTTAACCCATTTATTTAACCTCTCACTGCTCCTTTCTCTCCCTCGCGCCTCTTCTCTCGCCTCCCACATACCTGGCGCCTGTTCTTTTATCACCCCCTCTCTCTTTCTACCACCCCATACCTCCTGTTTCTCTCCCTTACTCTCTTTCGCTCCGTTTCTCTCGTCTCCCCCTCGTTTATCCTCTCCTTCCTCCTTCTCTCACCTCTTCTCATACCTTTCCCTGCTCACCCCCCTTTGCGCTCACATTTTGCTTTTTCTCAGAAGCGTTTGATTCCCATTTTAGCCCGGGAAGAGCAGAGAGGCCCGCTGCCTTTGAAGGTGGCGTTGTATGCGGCCCTCGGAAGGAATCAATGAGCCGGACGAGGGGTGGGGGGTGGGGAGAGGGGGTTGGGCTCGGGTGGTGTATGAGAGGTGGCTGGATGGAGGCAGTGTGGAGGGGGGCCTGCCAGCGTCGCATCACAAAGGAAGCTCACCTTTCCCTCTGCCTCAGAAGATAAAGCGCTCATTAAGTGACATTTTAACAACAGGAAAAGATTATTAAAAAGCGCGCGGAACAAATGGCGACATCACGGAGCAGCTGCTTTGAAAAGAACGCCCTCCGCGGGGAGGTTGTCTAAGCAAATATCGGGCATGTTGTTATTCAACATTCACTGAAAACAGGAGCCTCACACATATGGTGATGCGGTGTTTTTTAGGAAGGGAGGGGTTCTGGGAGATTGTGTCATTCTTGTGTTCACACAGAGGCGGTGCAGGGCGGCAGGATTGCAAGCTTCCCTCAAGCACACAGAACCATAGGTAGAGCCCAGGCAGCAGCAGTGCAAGCTTCTCTTAAGCGCACAGAACCATAGGTAGAGCCTAGGCAGCAGCAATGCAAGCTTCCCTCAAGCGCACAGAACCATAGGTAGAGCCCAGGCGGCAGCAGTGCAAGCTTCCCTCAAGCGCACAGAACCATAGGTAGAGCCCAGGCGGCAGCAGTGCAAGCTTCCCTCAAGCGCACAGAACCATAGGTAGAGCCAAGGCAGAAGCAGTGCAAGCTTCCCTCAAGCGCACAGAACCATAGGTAGAGCCCAGGCGGCAGCAGTGCAAGCTTCTCTCAAGCGCACAGAACCATAGGTAGAGCCCAGGCGGCAGGATTGCAAGCTTCCCTCAAGTGCACAGAACCATAGGAAGAGCCCAGGCAGCAGCAGTGCAAGCTTCCCTCAAGCGCACAGAACCATAGGTAGAGCCCAGGCAGAAGCAGTGCAAGCTTCCCTCAAGCGTACAGAACCATAGGTAGAGCCCAGGCAGCAGCAGTGCAAGCTTCCCTCAAGCACACAGAACCATAGGTAGAGCCCAGGCAGCAGCAGCGCAAGCTTCCCTCAAGCGCACAGAACCATAGGTAGAGCCCAGGCAGCAGCAGTGCAAGCTTCTCTCAAGCGCACAGCACCATGGGTAGAGCCCAGTCGGCAGGATTGCAAGCTTCCCTCAAGCGCACAGAACCATAGGTAGAGCCCAGGCAGCAGCAGTGCAAGCTGCCCTCAAGCGCACAGAACCATAGATAGAGCCCAGGTAGAAGCAGTGCAAGCTTCCCTCAAGTGTACAGAACCGTAGGTAGAGCCCAGGCAGCAGCAGTGCAAGCTTCCCTCAAGCACACAGAACCATAGGTAGAGCCCAGGCAGCAGCAGTGCAAGCTTCCCTCAAGCGCACAGAACCATAGGTAGAGCCCAGGCAGCAGCAGTGCAAGCTTCTATAGCTCGTAGACCAGGGTACAGGTGTATTGTTATGCAACATTATTATATATGTGGGCGTTGAAGCGCTTGCCTTCATGGATGGCATGCTACGCTGTGTAAGGTGTGTAGTTCCTGATTTGATCCTATGTAGGAAGTGTTTCCATATCATGTGTGATGACCACCGAGGTGCAGGTAACGTGTTATGGGATGCAGCGCTTAGCAATGTGAAGGATGAAGAAGCGTGAGAGAGAGCGGCATAGTTTGGGCAGAGGTGAAGCATTCTTTCACAGATATAGAGGTCCTTGACATACACAAAGAACAAATATATCGCAGGGCAGGGGCGGCTCCTCCGTTTGAGTGGAGGAACGTTGCAGTGTCAGGACGGGGCAGGGCCTGCTGAGCGGCAGCAGGGAGGAGTGGTGGGAAGAGGGCTGCCTGTGCACTGTTTAAAGTGCTCATGTCTCTTTGGCCGGCCCTCTTGCGACGGCCAGCCAAATATGCACTCTTTAAGCCTCACAACCCAGCTGGCTTAAGGCAGCTGGGTTGAGAACAAGTGCAGGTCTCCTGCGTGCTGCGCAGGGCACAAGTCCCAGAAAAATAAGTGGGGGGACCGACCAAGTAAGACAATATGCAAATGACCTCATGACGCTACGACGTAGCACTATCAAATAAATAAAATAGTGCTATTTAAATTATTTGTGTAAATACTGGGACAGACTAACCCATCTGACAGTCCTATAGTGTCTGCATTTATATACAGGGACAGAACAAAGGCAAAAGCATGCCTCTCTTGAGTACCTGTGAAGAGAAGGCAAGTTGTGTGCCTTTATTTCCCTCTTTGGCATTTACATTTAAATGTAAGGTTCCAGGCAGCCCCCAATCAGCATATACAAAAGGAGGCAGGATGTCCCCTTAACTTCGGCCCAGCAGGAGGTGAAAAAATGCTCCCTCGCTGCCTGCACGTTGCTGCTGGGAATGGAAAGCAGGAAACGTGCAGGTGCTGCTGAACGTGTCCCGGTGTCTGTAAACACCGGGACAAGTTAAGCATATTTCTGTGGGGCCCAACTTTTTAGCAGGGGGGACAGCGTCCTCCCTGTGAAAAGAGTGGGGGGGATGGTGTGTACCTGCGTGTACCCCCGCCTCAAGCCCTGGTGCTGCAGAGCACCGAGATACGTCGCTCCCACCAACCAGGGCGCTGCTTTCATGCTGCATGTGAGCAGCACCAGGATTGGCGGGGGAGTTTGCTGGTGCCCGCACTGCAGTCGTTAGAAGAGGTCCAGAGCAGAGGACTTGTGAGGTAAGTTTTTAATGTTTAATTTTGTTTGTGCGCATGCCCTCCTCTCCTCCCCTTAGATGCCAGCCGCCACTTTTGCTGGGCCAAGTTTCCTTCTCACTTTGTGTTTTAAAGGGGCATACAGGAGAATTGCAAGCTCCCCACACACTGAACGGGTGCAGGCAGCAACAGCAGCACATGCTGCCCACCACCCTCACGCATACTCGGGTAAAGCACAGGCCAGAGCTCTCACGTTTCTTTGCACTCTGGACTTGTTGCCCTGTTTTTATAATTGGACAAATAGTTCTACAAATTCCAGAATGTAATACACCTGGACCAGCTATGCCACTCATACATTGACTTGGAGTAGCAGTGCATCCTTTGCCTGCACACACTGAATAGATACTGAGCTCCTAGCAGTCCCCAAACTTTCCTTCGCACACTAAACATGCAGAGTACTGGTAAATTAGTGCAAACCTTCTCTCACGCACAGACACACACACACACACACACACACACACACACACACACACAGATACACCCCACCCTAAAGCATGCTTAAACTGCTCTCAACCTGTCACAAATGTTCAAAGGTGCAGAGGTAGAGGCAACTGTGTTGGCAATGACTGGAAGATGAACCCGACAGGGCAAAAATAATTCTGTGAGGCAGAGCCAGGCATCTCAGCCTCACATATCAGTGCCCCATGCTGGATTCGTTTTCACGGATCAGCTGATGGTCTACGCTGCACACCGGGGCAAATGCTCATGTCCTGAAAAGGGCTGGAGGTTGAGCGTGTAAAAGTTGGCCAACTATGGCTGAAACCTCTGGTGGTCAGAAAAGGTAAAGCTTTTGGGAAACCCCCTTTTTAGGTCTTGCCTGACCCAGCGCATGCGCTGGTCAGGCGAGACTTATTGAGAGTGCTCCAAAAAGTGCCACCAGGCCAGCCTAGAGCTACAGTGCATGTGCGCGGGCGCGTGCGCTTGACCGCGATTACTTTCACTTTCGCATCCGCACGGCTGCTTTGATGTTTGATTGCGATCATTTTCACTTTCGCGGGGCATAGCCAATAGGTCTAGCTTTTGGGACCTTATAAGTATTTAGTTATGCAACTGTTGCATGACTAAACACTTATAAGGTCCCAAAGGCGAGACCTATTGGCTATGCCAATGCTTGTTTTTAACAGTGTAAAGCCGGTCCAAGCACGACTTTAACAGAACCAGACTACATTACACATTTTTATCACAGGATGTTGAGCCAAAACCAGGGTGTGCATGTGGTTCTGCAGCAACTCTAGCCACTAGTTCACATCTACTCCCTTGTGGTGATTGCCACGGTCTTTAGAAGCTGGAAAAGGTAAAATCAGAAAACGAAGAAAAATGATTTACTCGAACACACACCCATACACTTGCATGCACGCACACATACACTGCAGCTTACAGTTAGATGTTAAAAGTCAAACTTCACAATTCTTTCAGAGTGAAAGCCATTACACTAATCCCTCTCGGAAGCACATCCCATCAAATAGAACATTTTTACTATCTCATTGCAGACAGCTAACCTTGACTGAACTTAGAGTGGGCTTTCATCCCCGCCTTTGCCCACGATTGGATGCAGTGCTTCATGTGAGAAAAAAGTGTGGGCGGGGTCTCTAAAAGGGCCAAAAAAGCATAAGTAGGAATACTATCCAAGAGGCATGGCCTACGTAAGTAATGGTGTTGCTTAAAAGATGTCAACTATAATCCTGTGTTTCAAACAGCGTGCCACTCACAAGTAATTTTGAGCCTCCTTGTTAGTTTTTAGGTCGAGTCTGGGAAGCGAATGCGCTGCTCTGCGAGGCATGCCGTATTCTGGTAGGGATTTGAAGCTCCGCCCATTTCCTGCCCATATTTTCAATTGGCTCCTGTTACTGTCCATTCTAAATCCTTGCATTTGATTCATGAATAGGCTTTGTAGTCCCTCCTTGGTACCGCCTTGTCTGCAACTGTAACCTCCCATGAGGACTGGACTTTTTACTTGTGTTGTTACATGGTCTGCTTTATCTAGTCTGCGAGCACTATTTTCTTTAATGATTTTTCCCTATTTCACCCATGACGTGTTTTCCTACAAAGCAGCATGCCGCCCATTTTTATATTTTAATTAGTACTTTAACTATAGCAGCCGCGCTTCTTTTTTATTTACTTTGGCAGCATGGTCCGCTTTGAGTATAGCGGCCTTGCTTCTTTATTTATTTAATTTGCCAGCGAAGACTGCTGTTACGGCGCGCGCTTTTTCATATATTGTATTTGTCAGCTTGGTCCGCTTTAACTTTAGCGGCCGTGCTACGAGCCCTTTTTATTTTATTTTCATTGAAAGCGAATATGCTTTTACTTTAATAGTGGCATGCCCCTTTCTTTAGATGCTGCTTGCCATATTCAGATTACAGCAAGACACGACTAAACAGAGGGGCGCTGCTACCATTAAACTGAAAGCACGGCATGTAGCGCTTTTACAAAAAAACATTTGTTTGTGAACTACACAAACAAATGTTTTTTTTTGTGAAAGTCCTCCATGCCGTGCTTTCACTTTAATGGTGGCCATGCCGCTTTCTTAAGATGTTGCTCGCTGTAACTTAAATACGGCAAGCAGCGTCTAAAGAAAGGGGTGCAGCTACCATTAAAGTGGTCTCACATTTGCGATACTTTGAGCTATTGGCATTAAAAATGACAATGCCTTTATATATGTGTTGGTTTACAAAACACATAAATAAAATGCACTGTCATTTATAATGTCAATAGCTTAAACTCTCACAAAAGTGAGACCTATTGCATTGCAAATGCTTTTCTGTTATTGCATTCAGACACATAACACATCAGCAAACATATGCCTAAAACAAGCCCAATTTATTGGCTTTGACAGTGCTTGTTAGAAGTATCAGCTAAATAGCGATGCTGTTGGGAATAATTAGAATTACAATTATTTTAATTCTGAAACTAGGAGACTGTGAATGAAACATTACTAAGGTCTGTGGACTGGATTGTGGTCTTCAGTGTCTGAGTCACTCCTGTTCTCCGCTTCACACTGTTGTACTCTGCAGTCTCTCACTTTAGTAAACACTTACATTTTTTTCTCCTGGCATCTTCCTGCTCTCCACCAACTGCATCTCTCAGGTATCATCTCTTTCCTCCTCAGCACTGTCTTTCACTGTCTCCTTCTGCATGTTTACATTTCATCTCCTCCATTTCACACACCCCTACAAACACCGCCCACCCACTCACCTCTAAGCACTGTATTTTCTTTTTCCTATGGTGCTGTCAATGTTTGGACAGTTCTGTGCCTCTTTCAAACACTTTCCCATAGAAACACAATTACAAACAAAAACTATGTGACGACCACTCTGCAGTGAGGTTAAGGATTGGATGTGCGTGTAGCCTGAATACCTTTATGACTTACTAACAGACACCGTGAGAAACCCGCAATGCAGTGCCTTCAGCCTCAGCTCCTGCACTCTCTGTTGATGACCCTCATAAACAATCACCCTCAACCTCACTTCATCCGGACACCTTAAGTCTACTGAGTTCAAAGTACTCATTAAACAAAAGTAAAGAGAAAACTACAGAAAAACAACACCTGGGAAATGCACATACTCTTAAGGAACACAAGGTGAAGTAAAACTTGGAATGTAAATAGGTACTGCATTGCTGGCAGGGATTACAGTAAGAGTTTTTAAGCTTTGTTTAGAAATAGATCAGTGTTTTTGCCTGTAAAGTAAAGGACATGTATTGGGACGGAATGTCACCTGCATGGCTTCGAGTGCTCGACTGTATGAGAATCTGGTATCCTGACTTTTGTTTTGGGCCCTAGATCATGCTAATATAGAGGGAGAGCCATGGCCTAGGCCTGACTGATGATGTGAGGTCCATGACCTGTCCTGTAACCTGAAGGGGTGCACCAACCCTGCCCTCAGAGAAAACAGCAAACTACATAGCTGTATCACTTAAAATGGTGGCGGCAGTGCAAAATCTTTTATGATAAAATTGTGACCAGAATTTGCTTTATTATGTAAGTAAAAGCGTGGTTCTACAAACCCCTCTCCTGCAATTATATTAGGACCCAGAAATCCCATGTGCCTGTGTGTGTACACCGAGTGAATGACGCCTGCATGGGAGCCGGACTCTATGTATGTAGAGTCTGGATACTTAAGCCATTGGGATCCATTTTTGATGTCCTTGGATTAGCATGGTCCAAGGTGGAAGATGACAAAAGCTTTCCCATAAATGGAAGTGTATTGCCTGCATTCCTGTGGCCGGAGGGTGAAGATTCAGATACTGAAGTGGGGAGGAAGGAGGCGGGGCTACCATTATAATTCCATGAAGACCTTATTAGCAAAGCGCTGCTGGTTAGTTCTTTCTGAGGACTGTCAATTTGTGGATGGTAAGAGTGAGCAGTGAGTGGTAGGAGTTTCTGTTGTTTAGGTTTTGTGTCAGTGGGTCCAAAAGGATCCTGAGGGTCAGTCATACACATCGAAGAAAATCATCACTACAATATCACTACAGATCCTGAGGATCCTTTTGGGCCCACTGAAGTCATGCGTACCTCTGTAGTGATACTAAGAATCTAGAAATGGTTGTGATCGGTTTTCAAAATGTTTTGCCCTGACGATAAAGCCTTTAGCAGAATCTTGGGCCAAATGCCATCGACATTCATCGGTTGAGAAAGATCCTCATTAAGTGACCCTATTGGGATTGAGAATCAATTTTGACTGGACTTTGAAAATGTCTTATTTCCAAATTTGCAATCCCTGATTGGGTCTCTCCGCTGCTTCTTTTGTTGTTATTTCTGATCATCTTTTTATCTTTTGCGCTGTTTGTTGCATGGATACTTTAAGCACTGTGTGTTCACACCTCACTGAGCAATTAATATATTGTTTTAGTGTGATGATTACAGCAGCTGATCATAAATAATTTCCTCCCAAAAAGTTTTAGTTGCGTGTGGTTTCTAATTTGGTCATATTCGGTATTCTATCACTGCGGACCCTCCTTTCATTCAATGGCTTTCCTTCCTATGCTATATTTGTCTCACCCCTGCAGAATTTAGGTTATACTGTGATGTTTCATTGGTGAAGTCTACCTGTTCACAGCTGAAACCAGGGAACCATTTCTCTGTTGCTGTTTTGTTTGATATTTCTGATTTAATACTTGATAAGAGTGTCCTTTTCTTTTTTTCTCTCTGCGCACTCTCTTTCTCACTGTGCACTCTCTTTTCTACCCACCCACCACTTCTATCTTTCTCTCCACACTTCCCAATCATCCTTGCTTCCCCCACTACCTCATTATTGTTCTCTTCCTCCCTCCACCTATGACACTGAGGACTGCTGTATTTCTGTGCATCTCTGTCTCATCTCCACAGTGTCCCTCCTCATGCTCACTGGTTGCGGCTTGCCACCATTTGCTTTGCCTCTGCTTGTAAAACTGTAGAGGCGCTGGCAAACCCAATAGCGGAGACCAACCATTGTGGATTAAAATGTTTTATGCTTACAATACGTCTGTCATAAAGATGCAATATGACCGTCATCTTGTTTAGGATTGAAAATAATGTTTCAAGGGGACTAAATATTATTTTCTACACTTCCAAGATGGCTGCCATGCTGTACTCGCATGCATTTTGAAGACCATCTTGAAAGTATCAAAAATTAAATTTCATGTTAGCTAGGACTGCTAGAGGCTTTGCCATATTTTCGCCTTATTGTCAAAACTAGTAATGACATACAAAAAGCATTGGCAAGGCAAAGCTGATTGGCTTTGCCAATGTCAAACTCATGGCGGGTATTTTCCATTCCACCCTGCATAGGGAGGAACCATGGAAGGAAGTTCTCAAACTCAAAAAGCAATAACAGGGAACATCATCAGTTCTTGTCACTTCCTCAAGAACATCAATTGGCTACCATTGACAAAAGTACCACCTATGACAACGTCGATTACTGCAGAAAGATGTTTGCTGGAGCCTATATTAAAATAAGAGATTGAATATAGAAAATTAAGATGTCACCAGAATTACTAGGGCATCTCCCAGGTCACCTGTAAAGAAATGACCCTAGCTGACAGACTCAGCTAGAGCCGACTGCCAGATTTGGTGGTTCAACATGAAAACTTTTCTAGACAATCTGGCAACATAACACATAGACACTTATCCAGCACATGTCAAGGGCAGCCTTTTTATCAAGCATGATCGCTTTGGGTGGCATCCCTGTGGGCAAGAACAAGTATAAAGCAATTGGTTGATTTTCGATAATGGGCCCCAAAAGGTCTTGCCTATGCGATAGTATTGGCTTTGTCAATGTCTTTTAGCCATGTTGTACAGCAGTGTGGCTGCTGTAAAGCGTGGCTAAAAGTTAGGGAAAGAAACACTATGACACGGCCAGCACTGGCTGCATCATAGCTTGTTTTTGTCTGGTGGGAGAAGCTGCACAAGGAATACAACGCCACAACACGGGGGGCAAGGCAAGCAACACAATTCAGGAGAGGGTGGAAAGGACTAGGCAAGGAACACAACAAGGAAGGGTGTGGGGTGGATAGGGCAACCAACACAATGAGAAAGGAAGAATGTGAGAGGGACGGGGCAAGCAACAACGACAGGGCACCACCAACAATGTGGGACGGGGTGGGTGTGGGGAAAACACGGCCTGCAAACACATGCACTGTTATGGAGTGCTGCAATTAAAATAAAAAAGTAGCTGCAAAAGTGCAAGCAGTTGAAGGACACTGGGCAATAAAGAAGTACCTGAGCCATGCTCCAGGGAAAGGACAAACATAAGAAGAGTAAGTGAAGCTGGCATGTGCTGAGCACAGAGAAGCAAGGAAATGAGGGGGACGATGAAGCCAACCAGGGGAATGTAATGGGCGACCTCTAAGCCCCCTGTAAGTAAACAAATGTCTCACAAGCGACAGCACATGCGCTGCCTCATGTGAGACTGAAAACAGAATAAAATGTAACAGTAGGACAGCTGACGAAACACCACCCAACAACGTTTGCACCAATGTCTTCCAGTTTTATGTGTCAGTCGAGGTAAACTAAATGTGTGTGTGTTTTTTGAATATATTGCAAATCTAGTTGGTTGCAACAAAGATCACGTTACTACTCGCGATCTTAGTTCTGAAGACCACGTCTCCAGAATCTCCACAGATTACAGACACACCATAGAGGGGCAACCAAACTGGTGTCAAGAGGCTAAGGGACCTGATCAGGTGCACAGTGGGAAGGAAGGAGCACTGTACAAGAGGCAGAGCGCAAAAAAGGCTGCATAAGGACAGTGGAGTTGGTGGGAGTTCAAGTGTGACTTTAGCACATCAATAAGAAATTATTCAAAGCACAAAATAAACTTGCACTAAATGTGCCGTACAGAAAAACAGTGAAATAACTGAAAAACGACAGGATAGATTACGTTACATCTATCTTTTGTCCATTAGGGAAGAGGTATATAGTATCCTGGTGTTATGGATTGCCTCTCCCATGTTTCCCTGTTTCTGGCTGCTCAGCCTGTGTGAGTGTTCTGAATGGAATGTGTGGTGTGTGGGCTATGAGTGGAATGCTTGGGTGACTGGATGAGGCGTGACAGTTGGATGGATGGGGCTGAGCAGCTAGCAGGCCGTTCCCGGTGGGGTTTCTGATATGGACTTTCACGTTTGCTGTTGGACTTATTCTACCTGTGTACCTGCTTACCCGATACCTGAATAAACCTGCGTTGACATCATCACTCCAGTGTGGTCTCCTGATTACTACATAGATGCATTGGGAGCAAAAGTGTTTGCATGGAAGGTTATAGGTTGGGGAATATAAGCATCCACTGCTTGTAGCAGTGCCGGCTATCCGACACAGATAGTTGGCATCAGCACCATTCCCTGCCATATTCACCTTCATATAAACCTGTTACTTGCAACATCATTCATTTAGCAACTTTTAAGCACAGATGATTTATGTTGGCAGCAGCGCCACCTGTCTTTTACAATGAACAATTCATTTGACTTTTACAGCAACAGCACCGCCTCTCAGTTACAATGAGCATTACGCTTGTGTTTGTTGTCTGTAGCGTCACCTTTCCATCACAATGAAAAGTGCAAAATTGACTTACACAGCTGCAGTGCCTCCCGCATCACAGTGATTTACTTAGTTGACAGGTGGCGGCAAAAATACTCACAATCGATTACTATGAATAAAATATTTCTCTTCTGTTTGAAACAGTGATTTCTGCTAGGAGGACCGGCAGAATTGAAAACTTCCTACCATATTGCAGAAAGTTACTGGCCCCTGTGGTGGAGGAGTCCCCTCACTTCAACACACAATGACATCTTTACATGATCCAAGACATTATCCCTCACGTACAGCTGTCATGACACTTACTATTTCCCGGTGCGCCATCAGTACGGCAAAGTTGGTGAGGTGGCTGCAGGCACAGGTGGTGTGGGTCTTATTGGTGTCCACCAGCCGGCAACCTTGTGTTGACCAGTATCCCATCATGGAGCGCTCTGAGTAATTCCAGAACGAGCAGTTGGCGTTGAAGTGGCTCTTGGTCTGTATTGGAAAAGTATTCAACGATTTAATGGCCTTTCAAGTGCATAGTTAATACTATCAACTATGTGCAGGTGAATACATATAAATGTACACAGGATAAGGGTAGCACGATTATAAGCTAGGATGCGGTGGTAATGACAGCAGGCATAGGCCCCAACGCGAAAGGCAGGCAACAGGGGCGTAACACAGGCCCCCACATCCCCCGAGGTGCGGGGGGGGGCCCTCCACACAGTACTCTATCCTGAGAGCTCCTGATTGAGCTGATTGAGCAGAAAGGATAACAGCAGATTTGGGTTACAATCCAAATTCTTTATAGTGGTATCACACTAAATTAAGAAACTGTGGAGAGTTCTAAGGTGATATTAACCTGTGAAAAATGCTAATATGGAGAAAATGGCTTCCACTCATCATTTCTAACCCTGGGCGTAGTTCGCGAAGTAGCGCTACGCGTAGCTACGCAAAGTGCATTTCGCACTACGCGAGCTACTCGTAGCACTTCGCGAACTGCGTAGTACCCTGTTCGCACTGTGCAAACTGCCGTTTTCAATGATTGCACAGTGCGGACAAGCATCCGGCACTGTGCAATCATTGAAAACGGCATCTTGCACAGTGCGAGCTGTAGTTTTCTGCCGCTTGAGTAGATTTTTACTCGAGCGGCAGCTTTCTAAACGCGGACCGGTAGTTTCTCATCGCGAGCGGTCGCGAGCATACGCGACCACTCGCAATGATAAACCTGACCTCCCCGCGTTGAGAATCTCGCCGGGAGGTTTATTTTCCACGCTCGCGATCGGCAACTTGATGTTGCTGATCGCAAACGAGGAAAAAGTCTTGCCAGGATGTCATTTTGCTTGCTCGCGGTCGCCAACTTGACGTTGAGGACCGCGAGCAAGCAAAAAATGACTGCTGCACTACGCTACGCTACGCGTGTTTGCTAGGCCTGGGCCAAAATTCCATTCCGTTCGTGGAAATTGCGATAATTTGGCATTTTTGCATTTCGCGAAATGCGCGAAAATGTCCGCACTCCGCAGCTTAGCGATAATTTGTTTCTTGCTCGCGCTGTAAAATAATACATTCTCGCTTGCGCGCGATTGCCTTACCTGAATCCCCACATTCGCCGACAAGTTTTCCCGATCCGGTCGCGTTCTCCACGAGATGTTGGAATGTTGGTAGCCGTTTGCGCTGTCTCGCGACAGTTCGCGCCCGCAGTAACGTCATGCGTCACGCGATCACGTCTTTCTTCTCGCGATCATGCACCGCGAGACAAGTGAAAACAAGATGGCCGCGCCCGCCAGCAACCGCATGGGTAAGTTGGCGAGCCGCGACCACGCAGAAAATACCGCGAACGGGCGGGAAAAAAACATCCGCATCTGCGCGATATTTCCGCGTGTTTGAGGAGATTTTTAACATTTTCGCGATAATTTGCGAAAGTGAATTTCACAAATTCCGCCCACCCCTAGTGGTTGCAATGTGCTACGTTCAATTCGCGTAGTGCGAAGTAGCGCAAACTTCGCAAACTACGCGAGTGTAGCGTAGTGCTTTGCCGAGGGTTAATCATTTCCTCACAGAAATTAGGGACGATGCTCCAGAAGCTAAAATGAGGACACATTTTCTATAAATTCGCAAATATGGTCTTCAGCCAGTCTGACATGCTGAGTAAAACATGTACTTCCAACAGCAGCAGCAGTTTGTCAGTTGATTCCCTGGGGTTCTAACGCAGTGTCACCACATAGTTCTAATATAGTGCTAAAGCTCTAGCATTCTATATTTAGGACAAACGCGAGGCACTCCAGAACACAAGGTAACTGGAATCAGAGCTGTAGAACTGAAAAATGTCCTACGGACAGGACTGCTGTAAATGAATAAAATGATGGGTTTTATTTTGACATAGCAAGTATTATCAGTGCTTTAGATAACTAAAATGAGGACACGACTTTTGTAAAATTCTAAATTTCTTACTCATTCAAGATAGAAGTAAGGTTTGGCATGCTTAGTGAACCATACATTCCCATTACCAGCAGCTGTCTGACAGCTGACCCTCAGTGTTCTACTGCAGCTTCACCAGAACTCTAATGAACAACTAGAGCGCTAACATTCAGCATTCAAGACAAACATGAAGCACTCCTGAAGGTCATTTTATCTGGGATAGGAGCTGTTGACATTAAATCCTCTCCTGTGGAGCAAGCTCAAGTAAATGAGTAAGTGAGCATGGAGATGTGAATACAGATATAAAATTGGGTGTTTGAAATAAATGCAAGGGGGAAAAATGAGTTTAAAGCATAATATTTGTTTAATGGGGCTCCAAATAGTTAAAGAGATAGATTCATAGGGTCCATCATCCCCATTGCACAGCTGTTTACTCAGGCTAGTCAGCTTCTCTGTTGCTTAATACCTTCCTGTTTTTAAAATACTACTATTACTGTAGACATTAAAGATTTAAATGGATGCGAGTGGATCTTTTTTTAAAGATGCTCGAAACTATTTCCAAGCAAATGTCAAATCTGATAGATTTGTGCTTCTAAGGGTAGCAAAACTCTCCAGAGGAGTTGCTGTTCGGACATTTACATTTTCTTTTAGGTTTTTCCCAATTCCTTTTGTCAGTAGTTGCATCTATCCGCAATACATGTGCACTGCATACCAAACAATGTTTATTGTGAGTTTAAATGAGGCTGAAAATGAGGGTCGTACGTTAAAATAGAGTGAAAACTGTCAAGGAGTATTCAGAATTCACTGACTTGGAACAATTTAAATGTGTGATTTTAAAACACAATCAAAGGAACTTTTTCAGACTCATTTCTTCTTAGGAAGTTGCAGCAGCAGAGATGGGGATATTTTCAAGCACATATTTAGCCTGATGCACAGGAAACTGAATGACTCCACAGCTGTCTTTTCCTGCAGCATGTCACCCAGTACAGATGCATTGTGTGTGCTTGGTTAATATTCTAGTTTTTTTAAAAATAAGAACTCTGTGATGTTCACAGGATACTGTTATGGAAAGAAGGTGTAGTTATGTGTAGGTTGCGCTGTAATGAGGCTTGTCTCAACTACTATCTATAAATCTCCTGCGTAGATACAACCAGCTAAGAGCCAATCAAAATACAGCACTTTTGGTAATGTGCAGCTCTCTGGTTTTCAGTGTCAAATCGTGTAAATGCACGTCCATCTTGCTTCGCAGTATTAGTCTCAATCACAGTGAACACGTTTTTTGTAACTTTGATTCTTAAGTTACACCCTCTTTCGTTTTGGCTACTGAGAATGGGGAAGACATGAAGGGGCAGATTTACAAGGAACTGACGCATCTGCATAGATACGTCAGTTTCCTTGCATCCATGCCGAATGTCCTTGCGCCACTATGGATGCGTTGTATTTACAATACAGTGCTCCATGGCGCAAGGATTAACTGATGCGTCAGAAATTCTGACGCATCTGTTGCCGCAAAAGTGACGCATTGCTGGAGTTGCTCATGAAAGTGACCCAACTCCAGCAATGCGCCACAATAGATGGGTGAGTCCCATTAAAAAAGCCCTGCATCATTCCTTACGCCTGGTCTGAGAAGGGGTAGGGATTTTGACGCAGTGAAGGCGTAGAGGGACGCAGTGAAATCTTGTAGATTTCACTGAGTCAGTTCTACATGGCTTTTTGCGTGGGAATGCCCACCCTACATACATTATACCTGACACAGGTATAATGTGACGCAGGGCTTTACAACGTGGCGCATCGCCCTAGATGCGACATGTTGTAAATTGGCTGCATTGTTTACGCCGCCGCTGCATTACAAAAGTGATGCAACGGCAACGCAAAAGTTTCGCAAGGGGCTTGTAAATCTGCCCCTATGATGTGTAGGGGCACCTGGTGCTATGCACGGCCAGAATGAATTGGTTGTAGTTACAGAAGCAAGCGGATAAAAGGGGCAAACCTGGGGGCAAATCTGCTCGGGCTTTGACAAGAGGGCTTACACTAGCAAACAGGAGCTTCTGGGAAATGTAGGGCTTTAGCCGCCCTTCTTATGGTGGTGACTTTAAGAAAGCGGGATTATGCGGCCTTCTTAAAAATACTTTTGCCAACAAAAAATCTGATTGGCTGCCTTTGGGCTCAAGAGATTCTTGGCTCACAACAAGCCCCATCCTGGTGACTTCAAATAAATGATGTGAGCAGAGAATGAGATGTACTGACCATGTAGGCAAGAGAACATTGCGCGAAGGTGCTGAGATAATTGGAAGAAAGGGTCATCTTAGGCGTGCAGCATGTGGGGGAATGTCTGCCATGAATCCTGAGTCTGGGAAGCAGGTGGAGTGACCTGGCAAGGAATACCGCTGTGGATCTGGGAGATGCATGCGAGCCACACGAGTGCGCATTTCCCAGAAATTGACAGATTAAAACAATAATCAACACAAAGAAATGTTCTCCTTTCAGGTTGGCTTGTTCCATCGAATGAAAGTCTTCATTTTTATGCAGGTTAGTCATTGCCAGAACTTCCTCGAAGGGATAGAATTCCAGTTCTTGGCTTGATATGTCTTTCAAGCAAACAGACTAAAATATTGTACTGCGTGTTCTTAATTAGTCAAAACAATGTTTGTTCTTCACGGGACTATGAGGTGTTCCTGTTGCTGGTTGGTAAATCAAAGAAACCAAAAGTATTCCGAAGAAATCTGACTTTCTGCGCCTCTTGGGAAGAGAGTTTAAATATCTTGCTATGGTTCTGCAGAGAATGGACGGTCCTGCAAGAACATTTGCCACCAACCCTAAAGCAAGGGGGGCCGCATGTCCAGCTGGAGTCACAAGGCGTTTTTTTGGGCTGAGGCCTACAGACATGGACATGGTTTGGTTGCAGAGTGCCCTCCCCTCCTGGCTAAGTATTCAAGTGATTGCCAATCTCCTAGTATGTCTGGTAGAAAGATTTTTTTCACAGTTTTTTATAGGCAATAGGGAGTAGCGAAAAAGCAATGGAAGACAACCTTTGTTTTGGGAGATTGTTAGTTTGTTTAAGATTAATTTGTAACAAGTGGCAGGAGTTCATTATCCTAAATTAATCTACCGGGAAATGAGAGATTGTGCTGAGAAAAAGGAGCAAGTAAAAAAAAAAGTTAATTAAATTTAAATATACATTTATTTAATAAAATTAAAGAAAATTTTATGAAACTGATCAACAGAACAAATACAGCCTCGGCTCCGGCGGGATATAAGCTGTTACTGCAACAAGAACATTGATAGACTAGTACACATTCTCCCAATTTCCTAGTTTCAGTCAACCAGGAATCAAAAGTATTTCCCTTGACTTCCATGCTGGTTTGCTTAAATTTGCACCCTCACTCATAACTCTTTTCAAAGCGGGGCAATAATATGTGGTTAAAGTTTACTGATGTATGTGAACCTTAAAACTCACCCCGGCGCACAGCAGTAAGCATAGAAGATTGAGAGTTGGGTCTTGCATAGGTATGTCAGAACCGAACTCTAACCTGTTGCCCAACTTCTCCTCTTGCTTCTTATCAAACATCATGTCATCTTCTAAGCTCTTGCCTTGTTTCTACTTCCTCCCCAATGGAACCAGTTTGATAGAATGAATCAAAGCATACGGCGAACAACCTTCCTCCTCGCCTCTCTTCTCACTGCTGTTGCTTTCAAGACGGAATTCTATCTTCTCGCCAGACACACGTTTGCCTCTATGGGGCAGAGGGTTGGGGCGGGAGTATAATGTGATGGAAACAGTTTGTATGTGGTATAAGGTCTGGGTGAACCTTACCTGCTAAGCCGGGGGAGAGTTGCCAAACATTCTTTGTTGCTGAGTTGTGAATTCTATAGAAGAGGTGAGGGATGCATGTTTCATCTAATATGTTTACATATGTTTGCGGTGCATTGTGGGAAAAGGTGAATCTGTGTGTTACTGTTTCCCATGATGGTCAGCAGCCAGAGAACCCTCTTCCTCCGACCAAACAGCTCTGGAGCGAAGACACTGTGCTGCTAAAACAACAGGAAACCCCACAGGGGGACTGCCCATTAAAGAACTTGGTAGGGCTGGACCTAGTTCAGTCCCATGTCAATTAAGCAACCCTACCTGAGTTTCATCTGAGTCCTACTAGCCATTCAGAGGTAGCCACCTCTCGGAAGTTCACCTGAGTCCTCTACAGGCCCACCCCCTCGGCTAGTTCTGACTCTGTCCCCAGGTAAGACTTGGGTGCACATACCTCCAGGTGAGGTAGGGTGAAGATGACGGGGTCCATGAGGAAGACACGGCTGGACTCCTTGTTGATGGAGGCAGCGATCACCTGGGAGTTGACCACCAGGGATGGGGTGGCGGAGCTGTAGTCCCCGGTGATCTTCACCGTTGCATTCTCTGTAGACAGGAAGTAACCCAGGTTGTTGTAGAGGATGAAGACCACCTTGACCACACCTGTGAGGGGAAATTGGGGCCATGAGCATTATCCAAAGAAATGTTTTTTTGTGACAGATAACACCAAAGAATGATGGGAACCCCTAGGCTGTGCTATCAGTAATATACCACATTATGTAAGAGGAATAAGTACACAGGCTGAAAAGTGAAACTGAAAAAAAGAGTATGATGTTATCTCTGGAGCCTAGTGCCCCTCTCAGTGGCATGGGGAACAAATCAGCACCAGAGTCTAACCCAGTGTTTCTGCGCCCCTCATACGCAGGGAGCTTCCCTCATTCACTTACAATCCATCCATGCACCAGAGTCTAATGCAGTGAGTTTGCACACCTCAGAGGCAGGGAACTTCTCTCACACTCTCAAATTTGCAAAGCATTTCCCGCGACAGCATCTAATGCAGTGTTTCTGCGCATCTCGCAGGCAGAGAGCATGTCTCATCCACTTACCGCCATCCCCCGCACCATAGCATACTGCGGTATTTGCACACCTTAGAGGAAGGGGGCGCGTGCATCACTATGCATGGGAAGCTGTTGCCAATGATGACTCAGACGCTCCCTGGTAATGTTCCCTCAGCTCTGCGGCTTAGTCCCGCACTTGGGCGTCGACTGAGTTGTTGGCACCTGCACTCACCATTGCGGCTGTTCTGTTTGATGGTGTTGGCTGACAGCTGTATGGAGCTTTCACTCAGGTTCTCCTGCGGGAAGACTAGCTCATGCACCTGCTCCTCAGTGTTCAGAAGTGTCACCTCAAGTACTAAGGAAGAAGGAGGGAGAGTAAGAAACATGGGGATGAGACAGCAAAAGATGAACAAGAGCTTTATTTGAGACACTATTTTGCACTGGGGCATATCAGCAGCCATTTTTTGGGAGTGGCACTTATTGCTCTCATCAGAGTTTTGACCTAGAGCAACAGAGAAAAAGTAACAAAAGGGGGAAGTGGGCGAAGAGAAAGGTGGAAAAGTAGTGGCAAGTGAGAAAGCAGGGATGAAAAAGAACCAGCAAGAGTGAGCTAAAGTTGCAGGGATTGCCAGGTGGTGGAAGAAAGAGGCATTAGATGGAATCAATTTAGCCTTGGATTTGGCAACTCCAACATAACCGTCCATGGGTTTCAGAGCAAACCTTTGGGCGTCAGCACGTATTCTTTTACAAGTTTAGCACTTGTATGAGAGATGGGACAGAGAGGAGTTTGAAAACAGATTCGACAGAGTGAAGGGAGAAGAGGATATAGGGAACGGAGGATAGGAGACACTGCAGATGGGAGAAAACAGGTTAATTGGAGGAGAAGTGAGAAATGGGGTAAAAGGAGAAAAAAACTAAGGGGTGGGACTGAGGGGAGGGAGTCTAAGAAACAGAGCAAGGAGAGAGATTATAAAATGGACCAGAGGAGATCAAGCATGAGCAGAGGGACAGAGAGGAGGGAGAATACGATTTTACAAAGATGAGGGATAGTAAAAGATGGGGACAAGGCTAGAGTAAGAAATGGTGCAGAGAAGATAGGGAATAAGGGGTATGAAAAGAAAGGCAGAGTAAGAGACAGGACAGAAATGAGGGAGAGAACAGTTAGAGGGAAGGGAAAATAAGAGAGAGGGTGTGGAGATAGAGCATGAGATGGCCTAGAGAGAATGTAGAATAAGAGAAGGGGCAGACAGGAGGGGGAATAAGAGATTGGTCTTCCAGGGGAATACGTGATGTGATAAAGAGGGGAGAGTAAACTATAGGGCAGAGAGGGTGAGACACTGGCAGAAAGGAGTGAGAGCTTTTACATGGATAATGGTGTCCGGGGGTCACTATAGTATAAGGCATGGAAAGAGAGAAGGCAGAGATTTTACAGAGAAGTAAGAGTAGGAGAATGCACAGTAATGATCCAGATTTCAAGATGGGGAAGAGAGGAAAGGACATAAGATAAATTACATAAAAGAGGGTACTTAGGAGCTTGGACATAGAGGAAAGATAGTTTGAACGGAGGAAGAGTAAGAGGCGAGACAGTGATGAGTGCTTGATTCAACAGAGAAGGAGAGAAAGAAAGTGATAAAGAAGACAACAGAAGTGGACAGAGAGGAGTGAGAAAGAATTGAGAGGAGTGAGAGAATAGAGAGCAAGAGAATGAAGTGAGGGGACTAAGAGGTTAACAAAGAAGACAACACAACTGGAAAGAAAATAGAGAGGGTAAGAGTTTTGAGTGAGAGACTAGAGAGTAAAAGAATGGAGGGAGGAGAGTAAGAGCTTGGATGAGTAGTAATAAGAGATTTTGCAGAAAAGAGGGAGACTCCTGGCTGAAAGAAGGGAGATGAGGAGAATGGACACAACTGAGGAAGAGACAGACCAGAGAGGAGGAAGGGACTGGGCAGAGAGGAGGAAGAGACTGGGCAGAGAGGAGTAAGAGACTGGGCAGAGAGGAGTAAGAGACTGGGCAGAAAGGAGGGAGAGAAAAGATTAGGCAGAGAAGAGGATGAATAAGAGATGCTACACAGATGAGGGAGAAGTGGAGGTAGATCAGAGAGGAGAAAGCATTACTATTGTCAGCAACATGGGATCCTTGGTGTGAAGGGCCTATGGGATTGCCGTCCAAGTGTAAGTGTCCTCAACATCACCACCAATTCCTGCAGAACATGGGTGCAGTCGTCTCCCCCATCACCACTCAGGTGCCCCAGAGCCATCTCACTTCCCCGCCCCACACCCTCTCAAGGGTCCTTCCATTCTCTGGACTTCACCCTCCGCCCCCGCTGAGGTTCTTGAGCCCTCCTCCTAATCCTCCAGCTCCTTAAGAGATTGACAACACAACTGAACAGGGAGGCGAAAGAGTACACAATTTGAGTGAGAGAATAGAGAGTAAGAGAATTGAGGGAGGAGAGTTAGAGATTGGATAGGTAGGTTCCTTCTCTCCTGTCAGCTGTCCCCCAATATAGCTTCCCTGCTGTAGATAGGACTTTCTGTTCCTGTTCAGTGTCTCAGCTCTGCCCCTCAGTCAGGGACAGCATGGGATTCTCTCTACTGCCCTCCTTCCTTCCTACTTGGGCAGGATCTGTCCTATAGCCCCCTACTTAAGTTCCCTGATCCTCTATATTCCCATACTGCAGATCTGACTCATCCTTTGCAGTGGCGGTCCTTTGCCCTCCTGTGTCTGGGGTCAGATCCCTGTTATCGGCGGTACTCACCCACATTGGTCTTGGCCGTGATGAACCGTGCTGGCTCCTTCACGTTGTCGGCCAGCAGGAAGGCGCCCTCCTCCACAATGTCCAGCAGCATAGTGGCGGTGTGCACCTGTTCCGTCGCATTCATGTCTTTCCATGACTCAAGGGCCTCAGGCCGCAGTAAGTTGTCCACGGTCTCCACCACCGCCTGCCGGGGAGCACAAGAACATCAGTCCAGGTTTGCCTGCCACTTGTCCCTTTATCCTTCCAAATCTGCCTATGAACCTAAATCCAGGGCGTATCGGCAACATCTACAGTAATTGTATGGACTAGGATTTCTGTACAGCTCGTCCAAGGTGTTCCAATCACTCCATTTTTTGTATTTTAGTTATTGTAATTGTAAAGCTGTCTTCAAGGCAGAAGTTGCATGGATCACTGACAGAATATCGGAAACAGAAATATCATGTAGACATAATATCATGCCAAAAACATTGAGGACCAAACTATCGAAAAGGTAACTGCAAATAGGTAAGAACTATTCTTGCCTTCGCATCTACATGCTTGGAAGATATATAAATCAGCAAGGTACATATATGTGGAGTTATATAAAGCAAAACTTTACTTACGTATAGAAACTTACCTTCACAATATTTGTGCCCTCGATATTCTTGACATGATATTTTAGTCCACGAGATTTCTGTTTCTGACATTCTGTCTAAATACCAGTAGCGTCACATCACTATGATTCTGACTAGGGGCAGGTGAAATATTGACTTTACATACATAGACATGAGAAACCTGGAACTGCTTAGCTTCATGAAAATATATAATTTCCAACTTCACTTGACTCGCCCATGCATAGTGAAAGGTGACAAGAAAAAGTCGTAATGATGAATGCTGCTCTAATATGTGCCGTGTGCAGGTCAGCCGGCAACAGAAAATTGTCAATATCAGTATTTCCTGTTCTCTGAAATCCTGTGGATTGGGTACCCTGGACAGGAGGCCTAGGAACGAGATAAGGGCAGAATCAGGATTTTTTCCTGAGTGTGAGTGTAGGCACAGGCCCCGAAGCCAGGCAGAGGATAGGATGACGGCTAGGCAGGGAGGAGGAGACAGGTGTGTAGAATTTGCTGTGGGAATGTGGCTTGTTGTGAGAATGATCGTGGCCTGCAGCAGTTTCACTTTCCAAGAATGACCAGGAATGGACCTCTGCTGTGGCGATGGGTGACTGAAGGTCCCTCCTTTCTATTTTAAGCTTCATTAAGTTCATGAACTTCACATATTTAAAAACAAGTCTAAAATATCTCACAGACTTAGGGACTGATTCAGACTATGGCGAACAGAGTGCTGCATCTGCCAAAACTTCGGTCCACCTGACTTATTTAGAGTTGGACAGACTGCCAGCTTTCCATCAACGGAGCTCGTGTAGACTCTGTTGATGCAAAGCTGACTCTGATAGCTAGCACCGCCAAGGAACACCTGGCAGTGATGAACAGAAAAATAAAAATAATGACCCCCACACCTGAGGAAAAAACTCCCTGGGTGTGGAGCTCATTTGTAATTTGTTTTTCAAGAACAAAGACCCAATGGGGGAGTTTGTTTTTGATAATCAAAAATCGTGGCCATCAATTTGAGAAACTGCCATGTTGGTGGTTCCTCCCAGGGTACAAGGATCACTGCTGGGCCTGCAGTGATTTCTAAATATAGTGGTCATCTGTCCATGCAGACAATGTCCTTCACACCCTGACGGGCAGAGCAAAGACCGCCATACTTAAAATCACATCCTAAGTACCTGCACACACCTTTAATCGGTATATAGGGTCCACTTGCATGAGTAGATCTAAGGCATAAGACGTGAAGAAGCCCTACTGCCTTGTGAATGTGAATCTCCAATCGATCACTGAGGAAGAACGGAGTAGATTTGAGTGACCTCCATGAGTCATGCAGTGGCCAAGGAATGGCTCCCTCATGGGGCTTGTATTGGGCATCTGATTAGACTGGAAAGTCACAAACTGACTGAAAAGAAAGTAACTTTTCACGAGGGGACTGTTTCCATGAGGCACAGGGTCAAGACTGATTTGCATATGGCTGGGTTCAAACTGGAAAGGCATGGTGAGCAAAAAAACGATGGATTTAGGCCCAGATCTCTGTACTGGGGTGAATGTATGACATTGTTCTGCATTCTGCCCATCAACTGTTGTTTTTGTATTTAGAATACGGCGCACCATGGCGGAAGGATTGACAGATGCGTCAGATATTCTGACGCATCTGTTGGGGCAAAAGTCACGCCTTCCTGGAGTCGTGTCGCAAGCACAACTCAACTCCAGCAATGCATTTTGTGGCCTATTTCCACTACACTGCGTCACTCCGTACGCCTGCTTCAAGCAGGTGTAAGGTTTCGACACAGTGGCGTCCTAAATGCGACACAGTGAAATCTTGTAGATATCACTGCGTCACTTTTACGAGGCTTTCCTGCGTAGGAACCCCCCCCAGCAAATATTATACCTGATGCAGGTATAATGTGACGCAGGGCTTTACAACGTGACGGATCTCCCTAGATGCATCACGTTGTAAATAGGGCGCATTGTTTGCGCCGCCGTTGAGTCAAAAAAGTGATGCAACTGCGGCGTAAAGAGGCGCAAGGGGCTTGTAAATCTGCCCCAGAGTGTTGTGAAGCAAACCACAATACTGACCTGTGATTACATTACCAGACCCAGACCTCGCTTGGCCAAGGTACCTCAAGCCTCTTCTACCAAACCCTGACCAACAGTGAGCCTTCCTAATGCTCCTCAGTCATAATTTACACCGTCCAATGAGATAACAACCTCAGCATATGGCCAACACATCTCAGACCTGACCTACAACATTTCCTTTGATTATAGAATGAAAACCACATGTAGCAATCCCAATGTACCACAAGCATCATCTTCAGCACCTCCTCTGATTATGGTACGTGAATCCGCTCATTGCACTTCCAGTGCACCTCAATCTTGATTGGAAGCTGCTCCTGTGATTAAGGTACCAGAACTCAGCTGAGACAATACATTCCAATTCTTATGTCACCTCTGAAGTTCACCCACTCTCTTCAGCTGAGTTCTCTTAGTATTTCCTCCATCCCATTTCTTACCTCCCATTGGTTCCTCCAGAGCCATATCTGATGAGTGAAGCCCTGTATCTTGCAGCTTCTTTCCCTTCTTTCACCAGAATTAATCTATTCCATCATGCGCCATCATGCAAGCCATGTCTACAAACTCACCTTGACGTAGTCTTTGCATGTCTTCTCTCTTTTGTGCATCTGAGATTCCAGTTGGTAAAAAGAAAAGAAACAAGTTTAAGACATTCTTCCTCATCCTCTTAATAACCCAAGATACAGATACGTTTCACACAGAGATGTTCCTTGAGGTGGTCTGATGTTTTCTGCCTGGATATGGCAAGGGACTGACCTGCTGTGGACCTCACAGAAGCTGCAACATTCTTTCCGAATGGTTCTAGGATGTCTCCAATGACAAGGGGGAAAACAAAAAGGTGATGGGTTGAATGCTCGAATTCATGTCAGTCATTGGCAATTACTCCGGGATCCACTTCCGTCCATTTTTTGGCCACTATGCCACACTAAAGAGAGACTGGCCACATGCAAACCAGCCCTGGTCCTTCTAAAATAAGAACAGGTCAGCATAAAATGCCTACCAGTCCAGGCCCCTGCAAATGGAAATACAGCCCACACCAGTCCGGGTTTGGCGTTATTAGGCCTTATCGGTGAGATATAGCTTTATTCCCATGGCACAATGATCATGGGCCTCACGTCTGTGCATAC
The DNA here is from genome assembly GCF_964204655.1 of Triturus cristatus. NCBI lineage: Eukaryota > Metazoa > Chordata > Amphibia > Caudata > Salamandridae > Triturus > Triturus cristatus. Next base: position 1,151,770,590 of record NC_140585.1, read on the forward strand.
CAGTCACACTTAAGGTGTTGTTACTCAGAAAAACAAAAAGATAATGTATGGAATCTTTGAAATAATCTGAGCCACTGACATTCCTGTTCATTTTATTTTGCCCACTAAATCACTCTAGAAGGAACGACCTGAACTGCCGGGCCAGATCCCCACTAGATGGGAACACAAGCAATCCAATGGCAACGGGGCAGCAAATGCACCTCGATACGGGGCATCAGACTGTATAGGTGTTCAAGACTTCACCATAGCAAGTGGGCATGAAGTTGGGGAGATCTGCATGTCTAGGAGTCTTGAGACTGACTACTTTACACACAAAGAAACTACTGAGCAATTAACCTTTCATATTAATGATTATAGTGAGAACTTGATAATAATTAGATTTGAAGTCTAAGAGACTTGAAACCGAGGAAATGAGTGTGTAGGTAAGAGTTTATAATTTATCTTCAGGGATACTGCAAGAGACAGAGGAATTGTTAACACTAGATGCATATCTATTTGGTAATTTCTGTACTCTACAGTGCCACAGACATCCATACTTCATCATAACCATCTCATTACTAATTCTTTTAAATTCTAAGAATGGTGGATATGTACTCTGGCCGCCCATATTAGTACCTCATCACCACGACTACCACAGTTCTACTGAGAGAGAGGTTCCTTTACTTCTCAGGGAACTCATTTGTTTCTCAGCGGGAGTTGTAGGACCAATGCCTTGATTACTTTTGGGGAAAATTGATGCCAGGTCAATTGCTGTCCTCGCCAACGTCCTAACTAAGAACTTACTAAAGTTATGGCCACCAGTAGAAAGGAAATTGTATGTTCTACTGTAGAAAAGATACACTTGTGTGCCTTTGGAGAATGTCCATGAAAAAGTGCATGCTTGGTCATGTAATGGTCCAGATTTTTCCGCCGACAGAGTGAGCGGAGTCAGCCTATATCCTACTTATCCTTTGCCTATTGAGGGGGGGGGGGGCTCCAAACAAGGCATTCACATAGTCCCTGCAGTGGGTACCCATGCCATCAGAACGTAGTCACAGAATAGCTAAGATCCGGTCTATCCCCTTATAATGTATACAAAACACATGCAATTTTCTTTGAGAGAGAAACAACGTTATAAGCAAGTGATAAGTCAGAGTGTGATAGAAACAAGTATTACGTTGGACGACTCCATGATGGAAACATGCATACTATGGCACAACCAGTAGCAAGAGTCAGTATGCCATAGCCCTGTCAGTAGTGCGGAGTGTGGAGCAACCACCAGGGCTCTGCCAACGATCAGAAAACTCCACAGAACATGCCATCATGAGGTGGCCCTGCCAGTGAACAAGAAGAACCCATCACAGATACCTTATTGTAGTTCTTGCCGGCGGACTCCCTCTCTGTTGGCCGAAGTGTCTGCAGTTGTGAATCCAGGATGTCCAAAAGTTGCTCCATCAACTTCACAGAGGAGCTGACATCTCCAGCGTAGATGGGCCCCCGGGTGTGGCGTGCCAGCTCACTGGCAATGTTGGCAGCATTCTCCCCACTTTTGATCTGCACCGGGAAAGACACGACAAAAGTCAAGATTGGTGTCTTGGAGCGACACATCTCAGACCTGATGCTGGCACTGGGAGTCCAAGTCATTTTGGAAAGAAACAATTCTGTTAGACTAACTGTGGTGTCACCTCCCCTTTCACAACTCTGCGGTCACCTGTTACAATAAACAAGAACTTTTTGGGATGCTAATAACTTTTTCCAGGTTTCCAAACTAAGCCTAAAACACATGAACCAACATTTCTTCCTGGAAAGATCTGTCCAAATTAGAAAATGATAGGAAATAGTGGAGTTGGCAGTCTCTTGCGTCCTATGAATTCTTTATACCCTGCCCTAGTTTCTTTCAAACTGTGTCAGACCCTTGTCTCTTCCCATGACCATCCATCCCCACCTCTACTCCCCACTGCTCTCCTTCCACCCCTGTACCTTCTCCCTACTGCTAAGCAGCGTTTGTAGGAAAATAGTCCCACAAAACGATTCTGTTCAAGACTCTTGGGGGCATATTATCAACTACCATCGATAAATATCGCTAAGCGTGCTTAGTGCGAATTTAGTTATCGCCGGCTATCGCTGGATTTTATCGCTGAGATAGCGCATTATAATCAACGGCTATCTCCAAGGCAATAAAAATTCCAGAAAAAGCAGCAAAATGCTGGAATATCGCTGGTAATCCAGCGATAAAATTTCAGCGATAGGGAATTCCTTGATGATAAGCCATGGTGGACTTAGCCTGACAATCCACCTCCCATAGGGTAATATAGCTAAGTTAGAATCCAGCGTTAATGGGGTCTCAGCACAATTTTCATTGTCGCTACGCGGGTATGGGGCATCGTTGTAAATAGCTCGAAGCTGCGTTAGCGATGTTTTCCCATGCAGTGAATGTGAGGAACGCCTACTTTGCATCTCATTAGCGATTAGATGCAAGGCGTTAGTGAAACGGGTGCTAACACAAAGAAACACACGCTAAAGCCTGTTAGTGCGTCCTTGTTAATACTGCGATAGAATTATCGCCGCTTTTCGACCGAAAACGGCCGCTAAAGCGGCGATAATTGTCTTGATAATATGCCCCTTGGTTCGCAGAGGAACATCTCCAAGGATCACAAACTTTGTAACTTTCTGAAGGGAAACGACTGTGCTGTTCGTACAAATTCACTGGTGGAATTTTAGTTCAGCGCATCTTAAAATACATCTTTTCATTTAGAAATATAGGCATTGAAACACAAACATCAGTTATGTAGTGCACTTTACTTTATTATTCTATAAATAATTATGATACTCTCGCTTTCTGGAGTCACATAACTCACGCTTAAAAATGCTTATTTAGAAGTCAGGGTGATTAGCACACTCACACTTTCAAATAAATCAATATTTTTAACTGTGGCGATTATTTCACTTATTTCACTTGTGTATAGTTTCTATCCTTATCCTTATCCTTACATAAACTGATGTTTTTATTAAGCTCTTGTTACCTTGTAAAGGCATCATTTTATTTTTGCACAGCACACATGAAATGTAATTCCCCAGTCAATACTTTTCTTTGAATTTCACTGATTTTTTTAAACTCTAAAATGTTGCAAACAATGTGCCAAGTAGCAGATGGATCTCTTTTGTAGCCTTTCTCCTCTAAAACCTTGTAGGAGTCATTGGCACAGATTCCTGTAGAGAACCGCCCCTCTCTTAAGGCAATTTTGGAAATCACAAAGTTGGGTAGCTCTACCATCCTAACTGCTCTCCACCATGAATGACTTTTGAAGCACAAAAGACTTTACTGCTCACATCATAACAGATTAATATCACAGACTGGTGCTTATTTCTGCAGCTCAGTTTAAAGGTGGGCAGAGGGCCGTCACCAGGGCGACTGGATAGGCTATTTTGTCATAGTTTGCCTGTTACTGGTGAAGTGAGAGTAATTCTCAAATTTGCATTTACAAAGAAATTCTAAAACTCTAACCGAATACTTAGGGGCTTATTTACAAGCCCCTTGCACCACCATTGTGTCACTTTTCCCATGGGAAAAAGTGACGTCAAGGCGGCGCAAGGGGCTTGTAAATAAGCCTCTTAATTTCTTGTGTTTTAAAAAAGTGCCTAGAAACGGAAAAGCTACTTTTATAGTTGCTTTTAGATTTTATGCATTGGCTCTGTACCGGCTGGCCTTCCTTCATTAATGTCTTATTGACATTTCAAATCCTTATAAAATGTCTAGGCCCGTAAATACCCTAAACGTGGTTATCGAATAGATTAAGCAGCGGCCCCCTGGGATTCCGCGCAGATGCTTTTTCGAAGCACTGGGGTGTAATGTTATGTACTCCAGGCATGTAAAGTGGAGAAAAATGTGTAGCATCGTCAATATTTCAATCTTGGCTGATAGCTGAGCTCAGCTACACAGCTTCCTATTATGCTTAAAAATGTGGTCCCTTTTCATTAGAATTTACTTTTAGTCAATTGTTGTTAGTTTTCAAGTGTTTGAAAGAAATATTATAACTAAGGACTTGTATCAGAGTTTGGTGGATGAGTTATCAAAACTGCATCGGACCTGCTCGTGCCGATTCCTTTCCGACCGAGCCATTTCGATGGGCGTGGTCAGAAAGGAATCCGACTCGGTTTTCCGGATGACTCGGAGAGCCCGTCCGCCATCCGCATACCCTTCAGTACTCCCCTGGTAGGTTCTTTCCAGTCGAGGAAGTATGATGCCAGTTTCCCACTACCTTTCTGTGCCGGCTTTCTCCTTAGTATTGTGGTGTTAAGAGGGGCAGTGATGCAACCCTGGGCTTCTCAGGAGGTCAAGCACCGGTAAAGTAATAGTTCTGGCTTACAATTTACAATATGAGTCCTGAGTAAAATATTGTTAAAAGCCGCCTGCAAAAAAACCCCCCAAAAAAACCCGAATGTCTTTCTGTATGCAAAAAATAATTTAGTGTATGAAAAGTAAGTGTACTTTTGTGATGTAAAATAGTCCATCCTGCATTCCAGTGCAAGAACTGCACAGGAGGTGGAATGATACCCCAAAAGCCAAGTGCATTGGGTGAGAAGGTACATCCCTGTGGGGCAGCGCCAAGGTCCACTCTAGGAATATTTTAAAGAATTGTTAACAACAGGTAGAAGACAGCTGATCTGCCAAGCTAGACCTAAAAAGAGGACATATCACGTGCTGTTTTTGAACTGCACTAATAAACTGTGAATGAACCTTTGGCAGGACTAATGTACTTTAACTATGTAAGCATAATATTTGATTCTAAAATGTGTTTTTTATTTGCAGGTTTTCTCTATTGTAATTCAGCTTCTCTCTCCCACTGTGACGATTTGTGTAGCTTTTGTGCTATTGTTAATTCATCCTTTAAATGGCACAAAAGGAACAAATGAATTGTTGTTCATTGCCCTTTTATTGTTGCATTCAACATAATTTAAGCCTTACCTTGAATAAACAAAAATGTGTTTCTTATCACAGCTGGAAAACCATTCTTAAGTGGTCTCCCGGAATTTCCAGAACGTAAGAGGCAGTTCCTACATGAGCTCAAAGACCACCTTACCTTCTGAGCCACTTGGTTAACCCAAGGGGAGGTGCAGTTACTCAAGTCCGGGCCCCTGGGGTTCCAAGCACCCAGTCCTTGCAAGCACTGGAACGAGGCGATTCCTGAAGAGACAGAATTAAGAGATGGGGGAGAAGGGAAGAAGGGCAGAGGAGCGCGAGAGGAAGGGATGGGGCGGAGGGAAAGGTAGGCAGATGGAAAGCGAGCGGTGAGGGAAGTAGGCAGAGAGAGAACGAGTGGGAGAGAGGTGTGGGTGAGAGGAGAGGGAGAGGGATGCAGAGAGAGAAAGAGAGGCATAGAGAGGGAGCGGCGTTTAAGGGAAATGCATTGAGGACAGGAAGAGATTCAAGAACGATTGAGAAAAGAAGAAAATTATAGGATAGGAAAAATGCCGAAGAGCACAAAAAAACACACAGGAGGCGAGAAAGGCATTTGGAAAAGAAAGAGGAGAGTAAGATGAGGCCGTGGGGAGAATATAAAGTATGAAAGCACAACAGAGAGACAGGGCGAGGTAGATGAGAAATTGAGGAAAGGGGAAAGGGAACAAAAAGTAGAATAGTAATGGGGTGGGAGAGAGAGGAAAATTCATGTAAAAATTCAGTGGAGCAGCAAAACAGAATGAGAGGGGGAGGTAAGAGTGTGAGAAAAGGGAAGGGCGAGAGGGTGAAGGGGGAGGGAGGGACAAAAGGAAAGAAACAGAATTGAGGAAGATGAGCAGCAGATCACAATGAGGCAGGGGAGGCGGAGTACAGGTGTGGGGAAAAGAAGGGGGCAAGTGATAAAATATGGAAAGAGAGACATCGAGGAGAAGGGAGAGGCAAAGGAAGAGAACAGTTAGCAAATGACCTCAGACTGCAGACACCAAGAAACATACTGTTATCCTTCAAGGGGATAAGTACTCAATCCAGTGAAAGGGACAACAAGAAACATTGTGCCCCTGTGTATATGGGCAGTTCACAGTACTATCAGCCTGGACTCTGAGAGGCGGGGGAGGGACAGTACTGTACATGAGATACAACCCTACAAGGCCGGGACTGTCTGTGAGGCTGGGTATAGACAGGACTATGCATGTGATACCACCCTACAAGGCCGGACGTGTCCATGATAGGGGGATGGATAGTACGGTATATGGGATACCACCCTACAAGGCCGGACGTGTCCATGATGCGGGGGATGGATAGTACGGTATATGGGATACCACCCTACAAGGCCGGACGTGTCCATGATGCGGGGGATGGATAGTACGGTCTATGGGATACAACCCTACAAGGCCGGGACTGTCTGTGAGGCTGGGTATAGACAGTACTAGGGGTACCACCCTACAAGGCCGGACATGTCCCTGATGCTGAGGATGGATTGTACGGTATATGGGATACCAGGCACCAATGACCTGACTGTCCGTTATGAAGGGATGGACAGTAGTATACATGGAACACCACTCTACAACAGGGAATTCGGAAACAATTATATATTTGTGCACAGGAGTACTTTTATGTGGGAAGATTTACAGTACCCTTTGTGAATCGGAAACCACACCTTGCTTTCAATATTGTGAACCTTTATTCAATATTAATGTGCCTCGACATTTCTAAACCCATGGTCAAATAATAATGCATCATTTGCCCAACAACTGCACCCCTCTACCAACCAAACACCTTTTCCCAGCTGTTATCCCTCTGCCAACCATTCACCCGCCTAGCCCTGCCATGTGCCATCTGTCTTTTGCAAGTTGTTCAGGCACCCTGCCAGCCCTGACCACTTCTGTCCAATAACCATGCTTTGTGACTTCCAATCAATGACCTGACCTGTCCTGTCCCAAGTCAGGCCCTCCCTTCCACTCTTTCAATCTCAAACCTGCACCGCCCAAGACTATAGTTTCCCTAATCCAACCCATAATCCAACCAGCTGTACAACCACTTTCGACTCGATCAATTTTACCAATGAACTACACAATACCTCCAGCAAGCCACTGACCGACCATGTCATGCAAGCACTTGACTGACCCACAAATCCACACCATCCCTCTCGATAATGCTGAACCAGGAAGTTTTCCAGCCATTTTATTGGCTGCTCAATTACTAAGCTGATCAGTTTCCCAATCATTTCACTTACGCGTTCCATATACAATTTGTACTGTAGTCACCATCTGACCTTTTCTGTCCATGACCATCTCCCAACCACTAATGCAGCCTGAAACCTTACCACCCATCTAGTCCAGGGAAAACAACTGAAACTCGCTATCCCTTATAACCTGACACTTCTGCCAATTGCTGACCGGCCTTGCTGCCAACTATTCCCAACCACTGCATTGACTTGCTAAAAAACATATTGCAACTCCCTGACAATCACACTGCTATGCTGTCCGTCAGCTACTTCATCTGAGCAACCAGCAGAGACCTACCCTGCACCATAAGTATTCTTTCTCTACAAAGAATGACCCATTCAACTCTAGACCATATATCCCCACTGCACAAAAAATCACCTCCTAACACTGACCTCATGCTGCACGCCAAATCAACTGTTCTATCCCAAAAATCGCAGACTAAAAACCCACCCGACTCAAAATCACATAATTCTTCGGCACAACAAATGACTAATCCAGCGGTAGCACAATTCGACACTGACATATTTTTACACCGCCGCTGTAATATCCAATATTGACAATTACACCTCTCCACCTAACCCAGACCTAGGCATTGCCAAAACACTGTCACTCTTTACCCAACGACGTGCCCATTCAGTTATCTGTGTGGGTCAGTTCCTCTGTTGGTGGTATCAAACACTGAAAAAGCCTAGGAAACATCTACACATCCTGCTTTGTACCTCTTGTGCCCTTGGGGCATGGACGTTCCACCAACATGCCCTGCTGCGTGGCAGGCCACTGCACCCTGCGAACCTCCTTGGCTTCACAGAAGACCTCTGGAAAGATGTGCTGATTGGAGGATGGTGGCTTGCGTGTGCTGGGGACGGAGGCGGTGATTGGGTGGAGATCAGGTACCATCTGGTTAATGGCACCAATGGGGTGGGTGGTAAGTGGCGTCCGACGGACAGTGGTGGTGGCAGATGGTGAAGACGTAGTGGTGACAGTTGTAGGTTTCACAGTCGTTGTTGTGCTGATTGGAGTGGAAGTGACTGGACCTGAAAAAAACAAAGAAGGGGACAAAAGTGAGCCTTGTAGGTCTGATACAATTACAGGATTCCTAGCCAATGTGTGTTGTGTGGTACACATACTCGTGGACCATCAATCCCTCTGTGAGCAACTTCTGATGATACATTGGTGACATGGGTAGTGCCAACGGGTACTGCAAACACCAGGCCCTCAATCCATCTAGACTCAAAGAGTGTACACCGGAAAGGCTGGATTAAACCACATGCAGAGAGGCGTATATGACGTCAGAGGACCTCCTCATCGAAAGGGGTATGAAATACACGCTGCCCTGTGTACAGAGGAGCAACTAGAGCCACCAAATTTCGGGGGGGGAGGGGGCTAAGAAAAAATTTCGGGGGGGGCTGAATCTTTAAGCAAGAGGCAGAGTGGAGCTGATTTCGGGGGGGGGGGGGGCGCTGAATCTTTAAGCAATAGGCAGAGTGGAGCTGCAGGGGCTCTTAGAAGGGGTGAAACAACAGCGAGGCCTCATTAACAAGCAAATGGTCTTTCAAAGACCTGTGAAGTGCTCGGGTGCGGCTGTGTGTGTGCCTGGGAAGCTGTCTCATCCCGGGCTGCCACACACGACGGGAGGGGGGCTGAAGCCCTTTGAGTCCAATGGGTGTTGCGCGCCTGCCTGTGTATACATAGATCGCAAACATATAGTTTGCAACGACATAAGGCCCTTTTCGCAAAGTAATATTTGGTCATAATCGTATGTTTATAGCCAAGTTTACCTGTTTTGTTCCTGCCAGGAAGCCACAAAGAGATTCCTGGCAGGTATAAATCCATTTATGTGTCTAGAGATCTCTGCCACAAGATCGGAGATTTCACACCCGTAAATACCACTTAAAGGGCAGGAAAAGAGTGAAAAAGGGGGCATATTAGCAAGGGCTTCATCGCCGCTTTAGCAGCACTTTTTGCCGCTAAAGCAACAATTTTATCGCCCTATTAGCAAGCTGTCGCTAACAGTAGTTAGCGACAGCTTTCAGGCGATAGCGACCGGTTTGGAGCCCACTTTGCATGTCAGCGATATTTATCGCTAATGACATGTAAAGTGGGCGTACCCAAACTGTTAGCGACTGAAAGCAGTCGCTAACACAGCTATCGCCTATTAGCAACGCAGGCTGTGCGATAAAAAAAGTCACGCTAAGCGCGATTATCACCAGAATCTAACACCTGCTCAAAACATTACTTACCTGTGTAATCAATGGGAGGTGGATTGTCAGGTTAGGCCCATTGGCGTTAATGCATGAATATTGCTGGATTTCCAGCGATATTCACGCATTTAGCCGCTATCAGTGGATATTTTATCGCATCAGAGATAAACGTTGCTAATAGCGTGTTATCTTTGCGATAATATCCGGCGATAGGCAGCGATAAAAAAATACGCGCTAAGAGCGTTTTGCGGAAAATACCGCATGTCCTTGCTAATATGCCCCAAGTTGTGGTTAGCCTCTGAAGTTTGGGAATGCTTGCAAACATGGAGGTTTGTGGGCATTTACAAACTCCTTTCTTCCCCTGTTTCCACCCTGGAAACAGTGTGGTTTTGACTAGAGTCTGGCATAGAAACCTTTCCAGGTAGAAAGGGGAATGGATAACCCACTGATTTAGTGGAGGTACAGGCTTCCAGATGCACGTCTGTGAACGTTTGTGAATTCCAGAAAGCCTCAAAATTGTGTTTCTGTGGAGGCAAAGATCTCTACCCATAATTTTCCGACTTTCTTTGTAAATTAGATGCATAGACTCAAAAATATAAAGGCAAAAATCTTGACTTCACACAGGTATCTACCTTATTTAAAAAAAATCATCAGTTTCAATTCTTAAATAGACCCAAGCTCGCTTCCCACTTATTCCAGCTTTAAGTTAATTTACATTTGCAATGCTGGATCAGCATATTTGCGGACTAGTGTTTGAGAGGAGCATTGGATGTCAGTTGAATTTTTTTAAAGGGATATATTTGTGTAAGTTCAAGATTTTGGCATTCTAGGTTTTGAGTCTATGTTTTTGCAGGAGATGTTTCTGAAAACTAGGTTTACGTGCTAGCAGAAACACCAATCAGCATCTATTTTCCTCTGACACACAACACACACACACACACAATTGTGCGAACCTGCCATTGATGTCCATGAAGGGTTAATTTACTTCTCTGACTTCCAAATCACTTGGTAATCCAGGAACGTTACACAGTTACATCAAAGCAAACATTGCGGCATGAAGGCTTTGAAAGAAAACAGATCTTTATATGTAGGAAGGAGCTTCAAAAGCCCTGTATGGATGGTTTTGACAAGCCCTTGAAGTCCCCCAAACAGTCTTAGACTACATCCCAGGTTAATGGCATCCCCTAAGTGACACTAACACGAGTTCACACAGCTATGTTTACATACCACACACATACCATATTTAATCCCTGCTACTCACGCCAGATCCATGCTAATTGAAAACCTACTACTCTGAAGAAAGCATACCATAGTGTATCTTCATAAGTGCGTCAATAGAATTAATATCAAGTATAGGGTCGAGACAAAGCCCGACTATCCGGTAAATGGTAATTTGAGTTAAGCTCAACAACTTCTATCGAATTCATAGGTCCTGAACAAGAGTTCGAATCTTGTCGGACTGGGAGTTTAAGAGGAACCTTGAACAGGCTATTCCTCCCGTCTAATGCTTCGATTGAGGCACCCTATTGTATGAGAAATTGACTAAGATTGGTTCAACTGGAAAATAGATGTATCTATTATTTTGTAACAATTAGATTTTTTTTTTTAAGTAAGAAAAAAAATATGGTGTATTTTTCAACTAGGTTATATTGTCTTCAAAAGAATTGTGTGTGGGACGGCTTATACCACAAATAACGAATATCCTGCAATATTAATGATTCGATCATATCATTTTTGTATAAGACATTAGGCTCTGGAAGACACTGGAGTGGCTATTTATTCTTTTTCGTGTTGGACAGTTTGTCACAACTTCAAGTGGTAGGAGCACTAGGGGCTAGCTTAGGTTGTGGAAGGATTTGCTTTTTTTTAAATTGTGAATCTGAAACAATTCACATTATGCATCATTGTGTGGCAGGGACAACCTATTAGATCAGATCTGAAATAGCTTGTATTTTCCTCTTGCTAATCATTCAGGCGGGCAATACTTGACTCCAATCAATCTTCCTCCCAAAATGTCCTAGTAATACAACCAGATCAGTGACCTCAAAAGTGACCTGATACAATGTTCCGCGCTACAGCTGATGTGTCCTGTCTGAAGAAGGGCTTTAATAATGCACCTTTCAGTCAAGAAACCATTTTTAAAATGTTAAACCTACTTAAGAATGTTGTAATCAGATGGAGAATTAACTTTCTAGTCCTTAGGACATCGAGTCACTCCAAATTTTCAAAAGTAAGGAGGAAAATACTCTTTCTTCAAAACTGTATCTGGTGCCCAGGTACCACTAATGATTAATCTCCTTGTGTTTCTTAGGAGTTCTAGAAATATTTTCATATATTAGGAAATTATTAAATGTTTTTCAAAAGTTTATAAATATTGTGAATTGTGAATGTTGCATCCATTCGATGTTTATATAGTTTTATAAAATCATCACAAATAAACTCTTCTGTAATTAAAAAATGAAAATAAATATTACTGACAAGAGAGCTGGGCAGCGCATGATAATTAAATGCACCAGTCACAGAAAACAAAACGTTAATTAGAATTTTCACATATCTCAATTTGCAGGGTGTGTCGATGAGGAATCTCGCAGCTCCAAGAGGTAATTATGTAATGCTTGCCATTTTTGCCCAAGAGGGTGAATTAGAGGTTTTCCACCCCAGTTTTGTGTCTCCTGGCACCATTGCTACCCGCCACATGTCTTTTGTGTGTGTGCAGCGCGGTGCAGAGGGGGCCTGGCATACTGAAGCTTCACTAAACTCTCATAGTTTCCAGGTGGTTCATGCCACTTGTGACACCATCGTCCAGTCTAGTCTTTTTTGACAAGAGATCTTAGCATTCTGGGACTTGTAGGCTCACACTTCTCAGGAGAAACCCAACATAGTTAAGTCGCAGAATGCTAAGTAGTGCTGGCTAGAAAGCCTGAGATTGCTGAAGGTGTCACAAATAACCTGGGTCACTCTGCTGATATGAAGCACCTCGCACTATGTTTAGATTATGTTTATGTTATGAATGTATTTTCTTGGTAACAAAAAAAAAACACTTGTTCAATTATATAAGTGCACCAAAGGGGTGAGGAAGATAGAGGAGAAATTATCTGGAGGCGCAAACATGTGGCACCGAATCTACAGCCTCAGAATTGAAATGGACGCAAGATAGAGACAGCCTGCCCCTCCACATAGAAACAATTAGAAAGAAAAGGGTAGTGCTTAATTTGAGCCAGGGGTTGCAGGTACGGACCACCGGCACTCATTTTTGGGGACCAGCCCTTTTTTTTTGCATCAGACATTTACCGAGAGCAAGAGAGGGAGAAACAAACAAAGTGCAAAAGAGGGAGGAAGCGAAAGACAGCAAACTTATCATAAAGGGAGACTACAGGAACATGTAAGATTGAGGTATAGAGGCAGAGAGTCTGGTGGTGGATTGAAGAGGCATGGAGTGGATTCAAGACTATGCAGCTTTGGGCATGTCGACACTTAACTGCACAGGCCGTAGGCTTCAGAGCTTTGGGTACCGGCACTCATTCTACAAATTAAGCACTGGAAAAACTTGCACCTTTGACACCTCCCAGTATGAACCACCCCCCCTGTGCCTCCACTTCACAAACATATGCCTCCTGGTCTCCAGCTTGCAGGTGGCTATTTCAACTTTATTTCCCCCCCCTGTATGTCTGCACCAGATCTTCCCCATCCACTTCCTGTCAATGCCTACCTAACATCTGCTGGGCGGTAGTAGATTTTATAAACTGCTTTATCTTCGAAAAATTATTTATAAAAATTGTGTCCAGGTTTCACCTGCGGCAGCCTTTTCTTGTTCTCATACTAGGAGTTATTTTTTCATGAGTGTCAATTTGACAACATGTTATGTGTAGCAGAAGTGACATCACACACCTTCTGATCCCTGACCCATGATTGCTTTCATCATCGAGCTAACGTCCTGCTGGAGGAAACGAAGAGTGCATTGGATGGTCCATGAACTGGCAGAGTCTTATCTGAACTATTCTCTATTCCTGGGCCCTGTGTTTAACTTGGTTGATTTTTTTAAAGGGATAAGTTGGTTCCTTCTCAAGAGGCCACTGCAGTTTGCACCACCCGCTGCCCCTGCCAGCACTGCCAATGTCAGTACCAACACAAATACAAACCATTACACTCCTACAAGTGTGAAATTCAGGCTATGCCATGCCACCCAAGGCTTAAAAATGGCCTGAAATGCTTGTATCACAAATTTGTAATGTATATTGAATTATGAAACACTCAATGTGCTCATGTCAAAAACATACAAACACTGCCACCATGTGGTAGATTGCCATACGTTCTGGTATTGAGAATTAAGATCCAGCGCTGAGCACCAGCAACCGCCAGCTCAAACTAAGCACCTCCTGAGCCCCCAGTGTTTGTGCTCCAAGCACTCAATCAATCCATTTCTAATTTTGTTATAATCCTGCTATGCCCATTTAAATCCTGTGTTTTTCCTCCTTACATGGTCTCGCATTTCCATAACCACTTTGTGTGACCTACCCCAATCGAACTCTGATCCTGCTTGAGCCAGGCTCTCTATCTCGTCACCTTCTCTCCCCACTAAAACCCTATCTCTCTCTTCCTCGTTTTCTCTCTTAGTTATGAAACCTTGTAAATCTGGATATGCGTCAGGTTCCTTGGATTTTGCAGGGGAACACCCACAGCAACACCCATGGAATGCCTCTTTCACGCAGAGTAATGCGTGAAACGGTACCATATTTACCAGGCAATGAAAAGCCATGCGGGTGGCTTACATGGCCTTGTAAATCTGGGCAGTCACACTGAACCGCTAGTGCGTCCCCAAAAAGTGTTGCTCCGGTGGCGCAATGGGCTTGTAAATACGCTCCATAATCTGTTGTAAGTCTGCTGTCTACCATCCCCCCTTTACCGCTCTCCCCAAGTCCCCTTTTCAAGGTCTCTTATGCAGCGGCGGCCAGCACAGATCTCCCCTAAACCAATCACAACGCTGCAATGCAGCGCTGTGGTTGGTCTGAGCACCATGGTTCGGTGCTCAGGAGGGGACTGGGGACCTGGGCATGTTCTCCATGCCGGCTGTAATGCAGCCTGCATGGAGAACATGCTGAAGTGTGCATGACTGTTTGGACGGCCCGAGCGGGCCGGTCAAAGCATCATGTGCACTTTAGTGTGCCCACTGCTCCTCCCCTGCTCTGTCAGCAGAGCAGCCCCGCCCTCATTCTGCCACAGCAGGGAAGAATAAAATTATTTTAACATTGCCTTATCATTTTATTTTTTCTTTCTTTTTCAGATGCACAGCAGGAGTGGGGCGACACCCCTCCACCTTAGAGTAGGAGCCGCCACTGCTTATTTTTACACTAGTTTAATCATACTGTGCCTCCACGATCCCAGTGGTCCCCATACTTCCTTCCCTCGCGCCCTACCCGCCCTTGTCCGATTGATAGGAGCCGGCTTCACTCTCAGGCTTTGGACTGTCAACCACTACGGAGCAGGCCAGCGTCTCTAGTGCTCATCGTTTTAAATGTGTGCTCTGATGCACCTTTATGTACTCTCCCACTAGGGCTTGCCTGTACCTTATTTATTTGTATCCATTTCTAAAATGGATAACGTGGATTTTTATATGCAACTTTTCAGAACAATAGAACTTCATATAGGAATCCTGCTACTTAAATAATTACAGATCATGTACCTCCGAAGGGGTATGATCAATTATTTATTCTTGCAGTTTCGTAAACAACACTGTCAAACAAAACTCGACCTATGTCTCTGAAGTCATTAATGGTGTTCAAACTTCGGTATCCAAAATCACCAGTGGAAATCAGACAGTCAGATCAGAATTTCGAGCAATACACTAACTGGTCCCATGAGGGCGCCAGAGCGCTGTACGTGTTGCTTGGTGGATCCCGGCAGAAGCATTTCATTGTACTAAAGAAGAAATGTACACGGCGGAAAAGGATGTACTTATATGAGCGTGCTGGAAGAGGATGTACTTATGAGAGCTTGCTAGAGACGGACAGAACCTGCACATACAACCAAAGAAGTGTTTTGAGCTCTTGGTGATGATGGCACGTCTAGTGACTCTTCGGTGCAGTACCTGAGCATCGGCGTGCACCGGGCAGTAGAAGGTGCATGTCTAACCTGGCCGGGGGGGGGGGGGGGCTTCGGTGGTTGGTGGTGGTAGGGGGAGTGGTTACTGTCAACTTGTGTCAAGGCCTGTTGGCAGTTAGCAGCACCTGTGCACAGTGCCTAATTTGTAAGAGGATAAGTGTCTTGTCGGGAGGCCACTGCAGCTTGCACCTCACATAACCCATGCCAGCGCTGCCAATGACAGTACATACACAGCTACTAACCTGCACACTCCTACAAGTGTGACAAGTCAGACTATTACAGGCCCCCAAAGCCAGAAGAATTGCTTGGGAGGCAGATATTAGTCATTATTAATGCAAATTGAATAAATAACCCTCTGTTGTGGAGTTCATACCTAAATTTGCAGGACAGCGCCACTATGTGGCAGACTGTCATAGCCCCGGTGCTGACAATAAGGTGCCGGTGCTGAGCACCGGAAAGCACCGCTCAAATTAAGCAATGCCTGTGCAAGACCGCAGTCTCCGCCTGCAGACCCCTTCATGGAGCAGTGGCCCCGTTGGCAGGTACACACAGGGTCTAACGAGCGATTGTTTGGGTCAGTGGGTGGATTAAAATGTGCTCGTGCGTTCTGGAAGTTTCTATTTCCTGTTCGACAGTGTTTAAGGGCAAGAACATGAAGCCGGGCCCCCCGGGGCCTTGCAGTGGGGTGCCTTAGGTGCTGACAGTAAGCTCATGCAGCTGCTGTTAGATTTCATTTAGAAAGGGTGGCGCGGGGGGGGGGTCGTTGCTTGGTCAGAGGCTAACAGGTTGTAACAAAGTCCTGGGCATGTGAATGTGTTCCGCCATACATGTTCCATTAGGTCACTCACGGCAGAGAAAATGTGTGTGGGGGGGGCAGGAGTGAGAATGGGTGGTGGTAAGTAGTTCCAACTCACCCTTCAATCCACACGTCCACCCATGTTATCCCCAATCATCCATTCTTTCAACATTCCATCAATCTATTGACCATTCATCCATCGATTCATTCACAAATCCATCAATCAATACATTCCTTGCCCCATCCTAGCCGCTTTCTGCCCTTCTGTCAACCATCCTGTCACCCTTCCTCCCGCCCTCCTCCTTTCCATCTACCGGCTCTCTCTCCTTATTTTTTCCACCTCACCTATCTCTTTACGGTTTCCTCTGTTTCTCTCCCTCTCTGCCCTTTCTCCATTTCCATCATTTCTCGTTCTCGCCTTCACTGTGCAGGCCTTGGCTGCCACCCTCAGCTCTTCCCTGCATTCCTGAACAACGCTGTGAGCTTTTGTCAGCAAATCTGCTGACAGAGGAGACTTTTCAGTGGGCTACAGCTCGCCCGCCCATCAGGCTCAGGGCAACACTCCTCCATGGCTACTAACATGGGGTTCAAGGTGCCACTGCTGCCTCTGTGCACGTGTGTGTGTGAATCTGCACAACATGTGTTCTCTTGTACGGACTGATGTGCAGAGATCCCTTTCCAAGCTAAATTCCGAGACATGTTTATTTCTTCCAAAGGTTCTCCTGTGGCAAAGCGTTCTTGCTTTATGGTCTTGAACCAGAGGCTGCAGATACCGGCGGTGTCCTTCCTGTAGGTAGCGTAAACGCCTGCATTATAGGGAGGGAACCAACGTACTCCTCCTTTCATCCACCGTGGAGAAATTCTCCAGAACAGCTACGATGACTGACTTTTAGCAGTATGTTTTGGTCTACTTGGGTGGAATATATTAAAGTATTGTCTCTCTGCCCCCAGTGTAAAGTCCAGTACATGCAGAGAAAAGACACAGGTAATCAATCCATCTTTATTTTGTTTCTTACAGTTTTATATAGCGCAGACTTGACCGAAGGTATTGGAGCGCTTTATAAGAGCACCAGTTGCATTACACAAGGTCACATTCCTTTTTGTTGATTTTTTTTATGGCACGAACAGATGAAGTGATTTGCCCAGAATAGGCGTGCAACGCCCTTGGGGCTGAAAGGGCTCAAGCCCCCTCCCCCGTCGTGTGTGTCAGCCCGGGCTGAGACAGCTTCCGGGGCACACACACAGCCGCGCCCAAGCAGTTCACAGGTCTTTAAAAGACCATTTACTTGCTAACAAGGCTTTGTTGTTTTTTCACCCCTTCTTAGAGCCCCTGCATCTCCACACTGACTATCGCCGGAAGAATTAGCCCTCCGAAATGTTTAGTAGCCCCCCCCCAGAAATGTGGCTCTAGTTGCGCCTCTGACCCAGAATCACAGGAAGTTGAGCCCACGCCGAGACTCGAACCTGGTTCCCCAGTTCCAAAGTTGGCAGCTCTGAGTTTGATATACCCTGTGGTCACCAGGTATTTGAGAAGTGAAAGTGCACCTTGGGACTATTCCAAGTGTTAGGAGTAGCTATCGCTGTTCTGGCCACTACGCCACATTTTCTCCCTTGTACTGGATATGCTGCTATCATTTTAAAACATTTAAAAAAACAACTGATGGGAAGAATGCTTGACTTAATCTCATCAGTTGGTAATTACGCTAGGCTGCATATAGTTTATGTTTTTTTGCTTACTGTGTCACTCCAGACGTGGGCCTTCCTAAAGCAAATCAGATTTCATCCTGCTGGAATGGGAACAATCCAGCCGGAACCCCTCCCCCCTCCTCCCCGCCAATGAACAGGAACTGAAGCAACTCCAGGCCACTTTCAAGCGCCTTAGATCTCATGATCTCATCAGTGAGGTGCACAATGAGTTCTGTGGCAGAGCAAGGGCCCACTTCACGCTCAGGGTGTCTCACTGAGAAAACAAGAACATGATGGGTGGAAAGCATAAAATAATCATAACCACTGGTAATTACTTTGGGTCACATTCCAGGTCATTATTTTTGTATTCTCTGTGTCACTCCAGGCATGGAATAATCTTATGCAAATGACCATTTGCCTCCAAGTTGTTTGCGCCAAAGGATTCAAGATGCAGTGCCCTGATGAAGCCCCACAATTCCATTCCGGTAGCCTCAATGATAAACAATGAGCCAAGCCAGACCCTAATCCTCCCTCCCTGGCTCCTTGGGACCACCTCACCACTCTGCTCTGCCCCACTCCACCATTCTCCTCTGCCCAACTCGGCTACTCTCCTCTGCCCCACTTCACCCCCTTCTCCCCACTTCACCACCCTCCTCTGCCCCACTCACCACTCTTCTCCCCACTTCACCACTCACCTCTCCCCACTCCACCACTCTCGTCTGCCCCGCTCGGCCACCCTCCTCCTCACACCACCACACTCCTCTGCCCCTCTGCCCCACTCCACCACTCCCCACTCCACCACTCTCCTTTGCCCCACTCCACCACTCTCCTCTGCCCCACTCGGCCATCCTCCTCTGCCCCACTCGGCCATCCTCATCTGCCCCACTCCACCACTCTCCTCCCACTCCACCACTCTCCTCCGCACTCCACCACTCTCCTCTGCTCCACTCCACCATTCTCCCCTGCCCCACTCCACCACTCTCCTCCCCACTCCACCACCCTCCTCTGCCCCACTCCACTGCTCTCCTCTGTTCCTCTCCACCACTCTCCTCTGCCCGACTCCACGACTCTCTTCTGCCCCACTCCACCACTCTCCTCCCCACTCCACCATTCTCGCTTGTCCAACTCGGCCACTCTCCTCTGACCCACTTCACCCCCTCCTCCCCACTCCACCACCCTCCTCTGCTCCACTCACCACTCTTCTCCCCACTTCACCACTCACCTCTCCCCACCTCCACCACTCTCGTCTGCCCCGCTCGGCCACCCTCCTCCTCACACCACCCTCCTCCTCTGCCCCACTCCACCACTCCCCACTCCACCACTCTTCTCTGCCCCACTCCACCACTCTCCTCTGCCCCACTCCACCACTATCCTCCCCACTCCACCACTCTCCTCCACACTCCACCACTCTCCTCTGCCCCACTCCACCATTCTCCCCTGCCCCACTCCACCACTCTCCTCCCCACTCCACCACCCTCCTCTGTCCCACTCCACCGCTCTCCTCTGTTCGACTCCACCACTCTCCTTTGCCCCACTCCACCACTCTCCTCTGCCCCACTTCACCACTCTCCTCCGCACACCACCATTCTCCTCTGCCCAACTCAGCCACTCTCCTCTGACCCACTTCACCCCCTCCTCCCCACTTCACCACCCTCCTCTGCCCCACTCACCACTCTTCTCCCCACTTCACCACTCACCTCTGCCCCACTCCACCACTCTCGTCTGCCCCACTCGGCCAACCTCCTCCTCACACCACCACACTCCTCTGCCCCATTCCACCACTCCCCACTCCACCACTCTCCTCTGCCCCAATCCACCACTCTCCTTTGCCCCACTCGGCCAACCTCCTCTGCCCCACTCCACCACCCTCCTCTGCCCCACTCCACCACTCTCCTCTGCCCCACTCCACCACTCTTCTCCCCACTCCACCACTCTCCTCCTCACTCCACCACTCTCCTCCCCACTCCACCACCCTCCTCTGCCCCACTTCACTGCTCTCCTCTGTTCCACTCCACCACTCTCCTCTGCCCCACTCCACCACTCTCCTCTGCCCCACTGACCCACTCCACCACTCTCCTCTGCCCCACTCCACCACTCTCCTCCCCAATTCAACATCCTCTTCTGCCCCACTCCACGCTCTCCTCCCCACTCCACCACTTTCATCTGCCCCACTCCACCACCCTTCTCTGCCACACTCCACTGCTCTCCTCCCCACTCCACCACTCTCCTCTGCCCACTCCACCACCCTCCTCTGCCCCACTCCACCATTCTCCTCCCCACTCCACCACTCTCCTCTGCCCCACTCCACCACTCTCCTCTGCCCCACTCCACCACCCTCCTCTGCCCCACTCCACCGCTCTCCTCTGCCCCACTCCACCACTCTCCTCTATCCCACTGCACCACTCTCCTCCCCACTCCACCACTCTCTTCTGCCCCACTCCTCCACTCTCCTCTGCCTCATTCCACCACTCTCCTCTCCCCCACTCTACCACTCTCCTCTGTCCCACTCCACCACTCTCCTCTGTCCCACTCCACCACCCTCCTCTGCCCCACTCTACCACTCTCCTCTGCCCCAGTCCACCACTCTCCTCTCCCCCAGTCCACCACTCTCCTCTGCCTCACTCTACCACTCTTCTCTGCCCCACTCCACCACCCTCCTCTGCCCTACTCCACCACTCTCCTCTGCCCCAATCCACCGCTCTCCTCCCCACTCCACCATTCTCCTCTGCCCCACTCCACCACTCTCCTCTGCCCCACTCCACCACTCCCCCCCCACTTCCTCACCCTCTTCTGCCACACTCCACCGCTCTCCTCCCCACTCCACCGCTTTCCTCTACCCCACTGCACCACTCTCTACCCCACTGCACCGCTCTCCTCTGCTCCACTCAACCGCTCTCCTCTGCCCGACTCCACCACTCTCCTCTGCCTCACTCCACCACTCTCCTCCCCACTCCACCACTCTCCTCCCCACTCCACCACTCTCCTCTGCCCCACTCACTACTCTCCTCTGCCCCACTCACTACTCTCCTCTGCCCCACTCTCCTCTGCCCCACTCCACTGCTCTCCTCCCCACTCCACCACTCTCCCCTGCCCCACTCCACCACTCTCCTCTGTCCCACTCCACCACCCTCCTCTACCCCACTCCACCACTCTCCTCCACACTCCACCACTCTCCTCTGCCCCACTCCACCGCTCTCCTCTGCCTCACTCCACCACTCTCCTTCCCACTCCACCACTCTCCTCTGCCCCACTCCACTGCTCTCCTCCCCAGTCCACCACTCTCCCCTGCCCCACTCCACCACTCTCCTCTGTCCCACTCCACCACCCTCCTCTGCCCCACTCCACCACTCTCCTCCCTACTCCGCCACCCTCCTCTGCCCCCACTCCACCACTCTCCTTCCACTCCACCACTCTCCTCTGACCCACTCCACCACTCTCCTTTGCCCCACTCGGCCACCCTCCTCTGCCCCACTCCACCACTCTCCTCTCCTCCCCACCCCACCACTCTCCTCTGCTCCACTTCACCACTCTCCCTGCCCCACTCCACCCTTACCAGCCAGCTGCACTGTTCTTGTTCCGCGCGCCTTTGGTTTGTGCTATATGCCACATACATACATAAATACTGTACCTTGAACTTGAAGTTCTAGTCGTTCATAGGTAGAGAACTGGACTCAAATATAATGGTGTGCTGAAACCATAGGGCCTAGTGAGGGTCTGCCTAGACCCAGTATTGGTTTATGCCGTATTGCTATTTGGTAGGCTTCACCCGAACACTGGCCCCAGCTGTAAGGCCACGTCACCAAAACAAGGGTGGGACCAGGCACGCAACGTCCATTGGGCTCAAAGGGCTTCAGCGCCCGCCCCCCCCCCCCCCCCCCCCTGTGTGTCAGCCCAGGCTGAGACAGCATCCCGGGGGCAGGCACACACACACACACACACACACACACAGCCACACCTGGAGCGCTCTGAGACCTTTTGGTGAATTGTGCGCTTAATAAGTTCCCCTGACTTGACTTAACCCGAGTACTTCACAGGTCTTTAAAAGACCATTTACTTGCTAACGAGGCTTTGTTGTGTTTTCACCCCCTTCTTAGAGACCCTGCATCTCCACTCTGCATATTGCTGGAAGAGTCAGCCCCCCCTCGAAATTTTTAGTAGCCCCCCCCCCCCTCCCCCTCCGAAATTTGGCTCTAGTTGCGCCTCTGGGTGGGACCTATTAAGTTTTCAGACACACCTTCATTTGAGCCGTAACCGTGAGATGTTTCATGTAGCGCCAACTGCGAACGAGTATTAAACCTAGGCGCTTGAGTTTCATTGGGACTATAGATAACGTATTTGTCAAAGCTGCGTGGTCGGGTTAACTAGAGAGGAAAGTGCCCGGAATTAGAAGTGTCAAGTTCTATAGACTGCCTACCAGTGGACTCAGATGTTATCCCACTGCCGCAAGGGGCGCTATGTGCTTATGGGAATGGAATGGAATCACAGAGGCGGCTGTTAGCAGGTAAAATATTTCAGGGGTTAATCACCCGCTGCCCAGAGCAACGTGCAGGCTTGAAAATCACCACGGCCAACTCAGCCCTGCATTCTCCTCAGGTCGATACAAAGAGCGGCAATGAGGTGGATAATAGTAAATGTCTGTTTGACGGCGCTTTCACAGGGAAAAACTATGGTAGCAAGGACTTTACTTGGACACCTTTGTATAAAAATACAACCCCCCATGAATTGAAGGCACAGGTAAGAAAAGAGCAAGCTCAGGGTTGTCGCCATAAACTTTACAACAGTACAGGAAGTTCGCAACCTACCTTGATGATATTTTTGGAGCCATCACTTCTGAAAGGGCGACTAAACAAAATAACATAAACATAACATAACATGTACTTTTGTATAGCGCTATCACCCAAAAGTCTCAAGGCGCTGAATAACAGATGTATATTGTTACCCAACTCAATGGTACTCATTTTATCGACCTCAGATGGATGAAAGGCTGAGTGGACCCACCGGGATTAGAACCTGTGACCATGAGGTCGAATACAGGCCCCTACACTGGATGCATTTGTCCACTGCGCCACCAGACCCGGCTAAAATGGTGGAAGGGTAGAGGTGAAAATCAATACCTTTCCTTCAGGTGGTGTAAAAGAGGGGTCAACCTATAACAGGAGACCGCAAAAGATGTTGAGCAGGGCTTTAGGTGGAATGAACAAACTGGAGGATATCTCGAGGGGTGTGGCTATTGTAATTAGGAGTGAGGCTTAAAACGCATAACCTAAAAAACTGTGCTTATCATAGTGTGCCGCGGGACTGGTATTTTGCTGCATCTGTCATTGCATCTAGGCATATAATACAAGTAACATTACACTCACAATAAGCCAGGACTATTGGCTTTGTCACTGGTTGTTAGTTGCGTAAGATAAATAAGCAGTAACTACAGCTTCATTGTATATAACATTGAAAATGCTTCAGTTCTGAATGATGAGAATGTGAAAGAACTATAATGAGTCTCTTTGAAGTTACATCAAAGGCAGTAAAGTGTGGCACTGCTGCAGAGTTCAGATTTATTTTTCACCCACGGAGTGAGGGCAAACATGGAGAGCCCGATAGGGACCCGTTTCAGCACCTGCTTTTTAGAACAGCTGGCGCTGAGCACTGCCAGGACCCGGCCCAATTAAAGCCCGGGGTAGGAGTCACACAGGGGCTCAGGAAAGAAGGTGTTCTTTGCAGGATGGATAAGAGTGCACGGGCAGCTCACTGTTCCTGGGTTTCAAAATCAGAGGAGAAAGAAAAGGGCTCTCAAAACCCACTTCGCTGAGAGACACTTTGGATGAACCTATGCACGCTTCTCGGGCCTATCTAGAACACCCTGATAGAATCCGAGGTATCCTTCCCCCGAGTCACGCTGCTGAGTTTGTGTGTGTGTTCTTTGTTGCTTATCTGTTATTTTTATGTTGATTGTTATCCCTGTTCTTCTGCTTGGTCTCTTGTAAAGCGCTCTGATGCTCTTGGGCCAGGCTCGTGCTGTATAAAGCCGCAAAAATAAATATGAGAAGAGCAGCCACTGGATAGGAAAAGGAAACCAGGGTGCAGGTATGATATGAAGATTATTTGAGCTCCCTGAAATAATGGTTGAGCCCACCCTGACTTTTAGGCGTCGGGGTGTCCCAATGATGAAGCATGACACCACTAGGGTGTGTGAGGGAATATAAACAAAAGGACTTGCCTCCTTCCCCACACTTATGTGGTGTCACACACTTCAAATAGGGTATACCATCGTTCTATCAGTAGCAATTTGTTTCAGTTAGCTATACATATAGGTTGCTGACTGGTTAACCACGGTAGTACTTATAGTGGCATAATGATATAAAGATTAAACAGACATTGGTACCTACAAGTGGGAAACGGCCTTCACAACACGGACAGAGCCACACGTGCCGTTTCTCTGCAAGCACAGCCACGCTACCCTTAACTACGCATATGCCTTAACCATGCATGTGTGTGGTTAGGGCAGTACGCTGTCTAGATATGCAGGTACATAAAGTGGAAGGATCGGGGAAGACGCAAACTGGTAAGTGGGGCTGGGTTTTGGGGGGTAGTTTTAGGGGTGTGGGTAGTTTTTAGGGCTCACGGGGGGCAGGTTATTCACAGGGCAGAGGCCGGGTTTTAGGGCTCAGGGAAGGGGGGGTCGGGTAGTTTTAGGTGTGGGGGTAGTTTTTATGCCTCGGAGGGGTCGAGTTGTATATAGGACAGGGGCCAGGGTTTTAGGGCTCAGGGCGGGAAGGCTGGGGTGTGATCCTTACCACACATCCCTTTATCAATCTTGCCTTTACTACGAAATTGCGTGGTAAAGGCATGCGTGGTACAGGAATGCATTGCTCAGACGCATTTGTTGTTTGGGATGCGTTGTAGAGGCATGTGTGGTTTAGCCATGCGTGCCTCTATCGCACAACCCCTATAAATGGCCACCACTGAACTGGTTGGGACTAGTGGCATAGCGTAAAATGATGCTACCCCTGCAGAATGTTGTGAGATGCCCCCCGAGTCACCGATGTGTCACAGACATTAGCCTTAGGTGGAAAGGCGACTCAAGGATTCCACAGGCCTGCATCACCCCTTTGTTTGGAACATTAATGTATGTGAAGATGGAAAATATCTCACCTGCTCTTGATGACTCCCTTGGGATGTTCAAATGGGGTCTGACCCAGCACTGACAGGCAACTAACCGAGTTGCTCATTTATATTTTCAACACTGCTAACAAAAATATCTCTTCGCACTCACACAACCGGCGCCATTATCAGGGAAGATGTGCAGACAGAACTGGCGCTCATGCTCGGGGTACCAAAAATACAATTGCCCCTGCAAAGTATGTAACGTTTATACAATTTGCACTTCTCAAAGTATTGTAACCTGGCGAAGTTTTGCTTATGGCAAAAGCTCTTGCAAATAAAAGTTTTCCAGAAGACTTTTCTTTCCAAAATATTTTTTACGAGAATTTTCCAACTAGAAGTGAGTTTTTGCTTAGATTTTTTTCCTGTAAAGCCTGAGTTAGCAGAATTTGTTATTTTCAAACTTCACAGTCTTTGCAAACATTGCAAACTTGTGAATAAAACTTCAGTAAGACGAAAACGTTGCCCACAGTCACTGGCAGAACCAGTATGCAGCATATAATTTGTCATTGATAGCCTAAAAGAGAATTAAATATGTATTAGGACTTGGACTGAAGCATCTTTAACATTTAACTAGCTGCACTGCCCATAACGGATTGGTATATGAAAAAGTTGGCAATCAAAACTTGCGACTGTGAAGTCACATATTAACTACAAAACATACAACAAGGTCTACAATTCAAAGGACAGCAATAAAAAACGCAAAGGACTCCAAGTGCCACACCTGATAGAAATTGATGCTGGTTGGCGTGAGTGAGGCCCCAACACAAGTTTTTGGGCCCTATTAACATGCAACTCAGTGGCACCCATGTTATCACCCTCAGAAGGACGGGATGCGAACCTTTGAACAACTTACAAACAGGTTTCTGTGGCAGGTGCCAACCTCCCAAACTCCTTCCTGTTTGGAAAACACAATGTTTGCTACATCATGCTATTTGGGTTCTTAAGAGCTGCATACTTCCTAATCCTGCTTCACAGCAAGAGATTGAAAAAAGTGGGAGCAGATGAGGAGGCTTGAAAAAATCTAATCAAATCTAAGTCAAGTGGTGCAAAATTTAAGAATGTAAAATTCAAAAAGGTGAAAAAAATCCTCTTAGTGAGTAATGCGGAAGGCCCTAAGCTCATAAGTTGCAGGTGCCGGCCCCCAGGAGGGCGCCCTGATACGAGTGGGTGTGAATATTCATGATTTAAGAAAGTCGCGTTTTGCTGATTGAACCTTAATGAAGTATTGCTTTACAAGTGAAAAATAGTAATTAAATGGTTTAGAATGAAATGCACGACATAAGCTCCATCAAGTGGGCAGAGATGGAGGGCTGTACCACTTGCGACAGGGGGCCAAGGCCTTAACAGGTTGAGTTGAGACAAGATGGCCGCCAGGGCGCATGCCATGTCTCCAGACTACGTTATGTGGCACACGTTCTGACCCCTCACCCAACGACGCTACACCCACTGAAGCCCAGCTCTCCTGCTTATCTGATACCAACTTTGGCCAAAGCTCCGCACGAGTCCGTTGGCATCCCCAGCCCTCAGGAGCCTGCGTGGAAGCCGTGCCAGTTTCCATTAAGAGTTCCACCCGAGGCCAGTCCTTGGCGTGCTCACGCCACGCTGCGCTCCCCCCCCATCTCTGCCTCTGCAGACTCACAGACGCCTTGTCAATAGAAGAGTAGGACAGTGTTACTATTTAATTTGATTAATTAGAAAGTCTTTTCCCCCATAAGACCTCTTGCATCAGCTTCAACAGCTGCAGGCCTTGCCTGGCGCCTCCCGGAGGAGCTGTGTGGACCAATCCGCCCTCCTCACACCTCCAGTGGAAATATGAGAGCGAGGCGTGCGCGTGCTCACAGCCTTACAGTAAGAACGGCAGGGAGCCAGATCGCTTTTGCCATTGGTTTGAAGATGCTCAGGGTGTTGGTGCCAAAGGGGCACAGGGGGGACCCCAGATTTAACTTCAAAGAATCGTCGTCCACATTGTAGAGCGTAAAGTAGATTGGCCATTGTACCTCCACCAGTCAACGCGAGACAGGCAGGGACGGACTAGCCATAGTGGGCACCGGGCGTTTCCCCGGTAGGCCGCTAGGGTGGGGGCCGGTTTTGGGCGCCTGGGGGGCAGTTTTTGTTACCGGGGGTCGGCAATATCGGCTCCCTGTAACAAAATCCGAAACCGGCCCTCACAAACTGCTCAGCTGAGAACACTGTCCCAGGCACACGTAGTGGGGATATGCTAATGGTATAAAAGTCTCGTATGAGATCAAATTGCTGTGGTCGACACCAGTGTATTGTTCAAAGTTATTTAATGAAGCAACAACAAAAGAAAGCAACCAGCCGACACGTGTTTTGTCACAACGGGAATAGTCCTGAGACTCTTCAGGGCTGTATTGACAGTGGTGAAGTAAAAGCCTGTATGGCGTGGTGGAAAAAGGAAGGTAGTTCCACAAGACCGGTGATAATTCCAACCCGGCAGAGGGTTCCACGAGGACAGGTCTGGTCCTCGGTAGAGATGTGACAAATGTGTCAAGTCACTGGTGTAGAGGAGCAGGGGCGGGTGCGCCGGACCGTGAGAGAACGTTGAGGGCCTGAGTAATGGTGACTGGGACCATCCAGTGTCTTGGGAGAGAGCGTAAGACGGTGGGTGGCCGAGTAGTCGGAAACCTGAGTATATCACGTAGGTTTGACAATCCTGGTTGTAGGAGCGAGGTGGCGGGTGCGCCGTCCCGATATCTGTGTGCCAGAGGCCAAAAGACACTGGTTCCTTCTAGATTCCGGAAGCTGCACTCCCCCTCACCCCAGGGGGGAATGGCTGAGTAGTTTGCCAGGGACGGTTTCTGTTCCCAGTCCAGCCCTGGAGACAGGGTCATACTGGGATATATAGACCCGAGGTCCAAAATAAAAGGGACCCCATTAGCGAACAAGATAGTTAAAAATGTGGCCAAAGTTGGCAAGCTGGGCAGTTTTGACCTTGTAAAGGCATGATGCATAAGTGTTTTGCAAGGTATGGAAGACTGCATGGATTTGAGCTTATTGCAGGTAATGTTTGTTTTAAAAGCAGGGAAATCAACAGTAAAAATCAGCCCAGCAGACTATAAAAAGGCCCACAATCTGACTTGTATGACCAGTCCTTCGGGCACTGCTTGAGTGCCCTAAAGGCCAGACCCAAACCGCCCTGGGATGCGGCAAACTGCTATGTTCCACAGCACAGACTGGCACTTTCTGATGGATTCACATAGGCCTTGATGAGAGGTGCTCCAGTGGGTTAGTTGCTATTTATCGCATCCAATAAAGTCTGACTCACTAGGGTATGGAATTTAACAGGTGCGATAATCTGCACCTATTCTGCGTTTTGTGCAGGGGTCGGAGAACTCCAGCCCAATCTTAATAAGGGCCATAGGGTAAGACAGCTGCGCCTGCAGTAACCTCCTCTGGATCCCCTAATCTCAACTGCCTCGAGGAGTCACCCACCCAGCAGACCCACCTTAGCCAGAGAAAGCCCACCTGGCCTGGAACCCCACGGGAGCCAATAGGAACTAGACATGCATAGCTCAGAGACAATTTGTGGGATAGCCTTCTGGAATGATCATTTAGGTCAACCGCACAAAGGTTCCTAAAAATACAAATTGCCACAAACTATTGCTTGCAAAAAATCTGTATATTTCTATGAAATATCCCCCACATTCCTACAAAAAAATATATATATACTTAGATATTTAATGTATTTTTAAAGTAGGGCCATGTGGTTGCCAACTTTTATATTAGGCTGACTGGCGCGGTCTTGCAGCCCATTCCTCTCGCTTGGTGTTAACCTTTCTTGGACACCAGTTCCATTGGTTCGGATAGAGGTTGTCGAGTGTCTCCGCCCTGCTACTTGGAGTGGTTGCTCACCTGGTTTTCCCCCCAGTACCTGCCTTTATTGGAAGTAAAATGGCATACAGTGTACGAGAAGGATAGCTACCTGTAAGAGTGAGCCTAGACGCTCATTTTAAGATCCCTGCAGCAACGTGATCGGACCCATTGGCTGAGTTCAATACCCCTCTGTACATAGTGTGACCGTAAAGGCTAGGTTTAATGTCCTCTAGGCATAGAGTTTGACCCTAAGACCTTGGTGTAGGGGCATCTCTATACACAGCCTGTGCTATATTAGGCACCTATTTGTAAATTCTCACACCCCAAGAGCTAGGCTTTAATGTCTTCTCTGGATAGAGTCTTCCACCGAAGCCTACGTGTAAAACTCTCTCTATACATCGTCTTACCCCAAGGACAAGCTACATTATTGGTTTCTCGTGCCATGTACATAGCTGCTTTGTACAGAATAAAATTCATAAGGTGACCCCATGATCCCGTTTCATAGGATATCATATTTCCAGACATGGTCCTTCATTTAATAGATTCATTCAAGAATTCCATCTAACACCATTTTGTACCCTGGCCATTTAATAAAGCAAAGCTTGCTGGGAGCTGTTGTTGGGAGAACTTTAGTCAAGCCAATGGGCCTAAGGTATCAGAGGACAATGGTTTGTCCAAGAAAAGCATGTGTCCTGGGCCTGTGGTCCCCATATCCGAGTGGGTTGAACTATAAGGGGCAGAGCACTGGGGTAAGTAGTGACAAACATACTGCTAGCTTTGATTAGTTCTCACAACTTTGATGTTGCTTCACTTTTTGGCTGGTGGTGGCTTTAATAAACTGTTACCTTATAGTACCCATATTTGTATAGCGCGATGCTGTCTCAGGTCCAGCTTCTTAATACTGGTGGGCTGCCCAAATGTGCTGAGTGCGTGCAGCTGCATGCATATAGGACACTTGTGAACATATCCCACAAAGCAAGCATAGCTCAGCTCGTGCATGTGGGTGGTAACATACAAAACATGCTGTCGCACATACATATGCAGGTTAGCTTGGTGGACATGGTCTCCTAATTGGAGTTGTGTTGGTGGAGGAGGTAGCTCCAATGGTGGATCCCTGTATCATTGTCCTGTGGAGAGCAGCTAGTTGGTAGTAATTTGGCAACAAAGGATGCTGGGATGGGGCAGCAGATGAACAGGGTTGATGGTTGGGGAAGTGGGCAGGACGGTTGTGAAGAGAGTGACAGGCTAAGTCAAATTCACTTTGGAATGTGGTGGTTCTGAAGAAACTGGAAATCTACACACTGATAGGGGGGATAGGTTTTGGTAGGTGAAAAAGTGATAGCGGTGGCTTATACACAAGCCACAGGTATCACCTGATGCATAATGTCTTGTGTATAGGAGGCGGGAGCTCTGCCTGTGTTTAGTTGTGTTGGACAGCAACATGTTGCTATCTCTTTGACCCTTGGTGCAATGTTGGCTGCATGAAAATATGGGATAGGTGCCTGCAGTGGATTCTGTTGTTTTAGCTGTCCTGAATATAGAGATGTAGGATTGGTTGGTTTAAGTTCTGTTTGTGTTTATTGATGGGTTAGTTTGTTGCTAGGCTGTAACTGCAGTGGTACAGTGTTGATGACATACCAACAGTATTAGGTGTTGAGAAGTGATGTGGGTGGGTTTGAGTTTGGCTTGTGTTTTGAGCAGGATATGTCAGGTGCCCCATGGCACAGAAGTGCATTTCAGGTCTTCAATTTGTTATGCAGGTCTTGCAGAATCCTGGTCCTTTACAGTGCTCTTGAAGAGCCACATGTTTCAGTCTTTGTGGCCCTTTATGCTGTTTTCGCTGCACAAGTCTGTGGCGTTGATGCTTCTGTTAGATTATGATACATTGGCAGTGCTGGGATGAAGATGGATTGGTTAGAATTCACATTCTGTTGAGCATCCGATGTGTTGGGCACAGATGTGTGGTTATAGTGGTGAATGCCACATCCTTGAGTTATGTTGCAGGTCTTGAGGTATTTTGGATGTATTCAGCATTGCTGAGAAACAACACATTTCCAGCTGTATGGCCCTTGGTGCGGGGCTCATTGCATGACAGTGTGTTGTTGATGCATTTAGAATGTCCTGATGTACTGGTAATTTAGAGATGTAGAACATATGGCTGTGGGTTCTGTTTGTGCTCAGTACTGGCAGTGTAGAATTCAGAGATTAGGGTAGAGTTGTGCATCCCTTCTCTTCTGGTTGCTTTGTTGATCTTCGGGTGTTACATGTTTTCACTTGGTTTTTGGCAACCAAACCAAGCTTTGTATAAAAATTGCGGTTTCGCCTCTGTCTGACTATGGTGCCCTGGGCACGTGTTAAATAAAATAAAATATCACTACAATTCAAGCTCTGTATAGAAACTGTGATTATGCTTCAGCTTGTTTATACCATGCGGTGCACGTGTTAAATAGTATCTTATTATAACTATAAAACATCTCTTTTGATATCTTGTTCCCTGACCTGGGACCATGGATCTCTCAGACTGGGAGTTATCATCCATCCATCCGTCTCTCACTTTAGATAAGGCGCCCTTTAAATCCCAAATATAGTAAGTATTGGGCACCAACTCTAGCTTGTATGCCCGGCCCATTCTCGCATTGGGGACTATTAATCCGACTGTCTCTCTTAATACAGATACATCTGATGACGGAAGTATTCTACATCTTTTATTCGGTTTGCCATGTGGACTATTTTACAATGCCAACAATAGAACAGAATCATTTTGGTGGGCAAACCACATGAATATTACACACACAAACTGGGAATATGGCTCTTCTCACTGCCCTCGTAAATGTGTAATCTTGCCTTGATATATCACAACCCTGGGTCTCTCTCATTTGGGACTGTGTGACTTTGCTATCTCCTTTGATTTTAAGGCCTCTCCACTCTCTTTCTTCACTAAATGTTAGGCATTAAAATTGAACACAAAGAAGTACAAAATAATAGGATGTAAAATCCCCCCAAAAATTTGTACTTTCTTAATAACTGTTGTAAATAGTTTGTGACGTTAATGTCTTGTCTTATGTCCTTTTGTGTATATATATATTTATGATTGTATATATGTTTGTTGAACCAACAGCCCTGAAGAAGTCCTTCTGATAAGGCCGAAATGTGTTGGCTGTGTTTTTGATCATCTCGATCATGTTTTAAAACTTCATTGAAATAAAAGAAGAACTTGGAAGAATACTTATGGACATGGATTTTTATAAAATTCTTTGTCTAAGTTTATCTGTGGTGCACCTGTGCTGTTTGTTTAAAATGTTTTCACTTGGTGTTGCATCTAGTGCGTTCCAAAGCATTATTTGGCATTGAGCGATTGTGTGGATGAGTTGAGTGCTGGTTGTGTTAGGCACTGCTGTGTAGATTGTTTAGATAGGAGTACAGTGAGGAATGTCATGTCTTTGGGTAGTGATGTACGTTTTGAAACAATAGGAATACGTACAATGCAGTTGAAAAGCCACACATTTACAGTGGTTGCTTTTGTGTTGGTTTCATGAAAGTGTGAGGTTGGCGAATTTAGTGTTTTTAAAATCTCACCAATCTTTTAGCTGCCTGCTTTGAAGGACGTTTTGTGGACAGTAATAACACTTACAGTGGGTTTTGGGTCACTCCATTGCTTACTATTGGTTGGCTTTCTTGTCATTCTCATCTGCTTCCATCTTCGTCAATGGCTTTCATTCTTCTTTTGTTTGTGTCCCTCCCTTTAAGCAGAACTTCATTACAATCTTTTCTATTAGATGCCTTGGAGCCTTCCACCAAGCACATTCAGGGAACTACGGGGCATATTATCAAGAAACGGCGTTAACATTATCGCCGCATTAGCGGCAGAAAACAGCTGCTAAAGCGGCGATAATGGGCTTCATAATATGCGTTAGAGAATTCCAATAGAAGCCCATGTTCTGGTGTCAACATGGGCTTCTATGGGAATTCTCTACGGCATATTATCAAGCCCATTATCGCCGCTTCAGCGGCAGTTTTCTGCCGCTAAAGCGGCGATAATGTTAACTCCTTGATAAAATGCCCCTACGTTTTTTTTGTTGCTTTTAACACGTTATGGGAATTAATATATTTTCTAGCTCTCTCCCCTGTATGCTGCTTCCCATTTCAGATTCCTGCTCTACTCACTCACCCCCCCCCCTCCAGCCCATTTGTGGTTTCCCCCACCCCTTCTTGTCTCTAGGACTTTTATTTCTTGTTTAACTACTCCTGCTCCCCCGTTGCTTCCACCTCTTGTTCTCCATTTCTCTTGTTACACTGTGGGGAGTACTACCCTCCCAGCCCCATGCCTGCTTCAACTTTGCTCCCCCTCTCTTCCTCTCCCCTCCCTGCCGTTTAACAATTTTGTTTTCCTTTTTTGCAATTTGCTTCCAGGCCGTTTCTTTCTCAAAAGGTGCGTTTGCACATTGCGCGACCACAATAAACTGCTGATGACGTGACATATTACATCACTTCTGACATGGTCAGTGACATCACTCATGACATCAATGATGACATCTGAAATGACACATTGTGCATTGCGGTCGCGCAAGTTATAGTTACCTGATCTAACTATAACGTGGAATTTCATTGGTTTTTTACGAGTGAAATGTACAGCTAACTATAACTTGTGTGAAACCTATGGTTTTTTAAGTGAATTTGCAAGGTTTTTTAAATGCTAATTCCTAACTATAACGTGTGTGAAACCTATGGTTTTTTCAGTGAATTTGTACGTTTTTTTAAATGCTAAGTTATGTATTTATTTGTCATTTTTGCGCGCACGGTGCGCGCGCTGTGGGCACTCGGTGCGCTTCGCGCACCGAGCGCCCACGTTGCGCATTTCGTACCGTGCACGCCTCGCCATTTTTTACAAAATATCAATTGTTTTTTCCTCCCTTGGGGGTCCTTAGATTTATATATTAAATGTGATTGTTAATTCTTTTTTTTTTTTTTTTACCGTACGCGTACGGTAAGCTTACCGTACGCGCACTCCACGATTTTTTTTTCAAATTATTAAATTTATTTTTCATACTTTTTGGTCCTTTGTGAACCCCCTGACGAACGCTAGGGGGTCTGCAACTCTCTTCGTTGCCCCCTTTTCATGTTATCAGCCTTTGTTTTTCACTGCGAGAGACAGAAAATGGCGGCCGATACTTCCTGATTTCGACCGATTCGAATGTTTACAGTCATGTAACCACCAATCAGAATTGAGCTCGCGCATGTCACCGTACGCGTACGGTAAGCTTACCGTAAGCGCACGGAGCGCGCTTACAGATATATATATTGATTTAAATGCTATTTTCTCAGGAACTACTGAACAGATTTACACCAGACCTACAAAAGGCACATCCTGGACCTGCGGACTACCTCTCTGCCAAATTACAAGTAATTCTGTTCAGCCGTTCGGGCTGTAGCTGTGTCTAAAGGTCCTATGGAAAAATGCATGGGGAAAACGCGTTTTGGGACCCCCCTTTTTTCTCAGCCCCCGCTTGACGAATCACCCCGAGACTTTCAGGGTAGGAGCGGAGCGTAGCGCCCCATTAGTTTTGAAAATTTCGCGAGGATTCGTCAACCGGTGCCAAAGTTATTCAAAATAGAATTTTGAGATTTCCTATGGAAACACGGTCCTAACTATAACTACCTACTGGTGACCGTCAGTAGGTAATATATATATATATATAATATATATATATATATATACATATATAGATACATATATATTTTAAAATGCACCAATCCAAGATGGGTGTTCGTCATCTTAAAATGCTAAATTATATGAAAAATAAACTGGCAGATGCATTAAGGAGTCTGTGTACGCATGCATGACAGATACAAGACAGAATTATTTATACCTGTGATATGCTAACTTTAGGGCATTACATTTGTTTTATAGGACAAACGCAATGCCCTAAAGTTAATTAGACACAATTGTTATCAAGCATTGGCAAAGCCAACAGGGTTGGCTTTAATGTGCAAATGCATGTGACCAAGGCGTTCACAGATGCTGTTCACATGCATAGCATGTACAAATTATGTTCATCACATTAAAGCCTGCTTTGTTGGGTTTGCCAGTGTTGGAGAAAAAGTAGCAAAAGGGATCACTTTTCCGTACACAATGTATTTAGGAGATAAAGAAGTGTATGTGACAAACACTGTGATGAATATGTGTACTTTCAGATGTAAAATATTCCTCATGATACACTTGATAGCAAAAGCTCCTCTTTGTATATTAAAGCATTGGTAACAATATGTTGCACTGAACAGCTCCACTTCCAAACCATTCCTAAAACCCAATATAAATAAATTACAAAAATTCAGTCTGATGTTACAGTCAAATACTGCCTAAACCAGTTGAATAGCACAAAAATGTCCTGACTCACATACCATGTTATCCAACTCCTAACCAAAACATTTCCTTAAAGCCAAGTGTGCCAGAATGCCCAGGGTTCAGGAAGCACAGAAAACCAAGGGGCTCATTTACGAGCTTGTGACGCAGTGCTGCGGAGCGCAGTGCAGTGCAGCATATCACCTTGCTCCACTGCAGTGCATGCCGGGGAAAGGGCAGGAATGCACTGTATTTAATTCAGTGCGGCACATTTCTGTCCTTTCTCTTGCGTTTGTTCCCTTTTGGCAGCCTAGCGCCAATGCAGGCGCCCTTGCACCATATTGCAAGGGTGCCTGTGTTGCATGCAGGATTGATTTTGTGCAGGAAGAGGAACCTCCCTGCACAAAAACAATCCTGGGAGGCATAGTCCTTTTTCTATGAAAAGAAGAAACAGGAGAAATAGAAATATTTATCTTCGTTACGCCTCCCCTGGGAAGGTGTAAGATTTTGGAGCATACCTGGGGATGAGTTGAAATCCATGGGAGTTGCATGGGATCACCCACGCAATTCCCATGAAACGTCTTCCCAGGACAGAGTAACACAATGCAGGAATTTGCACTACGTTGCGTTACTTCAGACTTTTGAAGCCACTGAGAGTCGGACAAAGCTGCTTTGTGTGGCTTCCAATTACTGACTTAGAGGTTTGCGTCACTCATGTACCATGTTGCGTGGTGCACACATGACGCAACCCTCTCATAAATAAGCCCCCTTGAGTTACTGGAATTACAAGAAAAAGGACTAAACTAGCCAGATTTGTAGAAGGCTCAAAGGTGAACACGAGTGTTGCAGCCATTTTGTAAAATGAGCCTTCCTTCATGCTCTACAAAGGGCAAGGTGCCCTTGAACCAAAGCATAATCATTATTTTAAAATCAAATCATTAAAAGAAAATTCATTTTCTCTAAAAATACTGTATGTTGATCTATTGGCAATTCTAATAAAAACTAGCAAGAGGAACACCATTTTGCTTTCATTAAAAACTGTCAGTATTTGTTGTACTTTTGAAACCCGTGCACAGACCCTGATTAGATTTCTGACTAAAACATTGGTGACCTGGCCTCTGCATGGCTGTCTCTGCCACTCTTCTTCCTCATTCTTTAATATTTTAAGCTAAAGTGGTGTACTTATAACAGCAGAGCCCTCAACATTTCCAGGTTCATGTGTATAGCTCATCTACACTAGGTTTTTGCTCTTCATTATGGAATTTTTGGACCAGATTTTAAAACGGGATAAGCAGGACTGCCAGTCCTAGAGTAAAGAGATATAAACTTGGAATGTGTGGTCTACTCATGGGAAATGCAAGAGCTCTGCAGTAGTTAGAGCATGGGTACTCACAGACATTTTCCCAGAGGCCAAAAAGGTTTGTCTGTAATGTGACCAAGGGCAGCATTGATGCCAACACAGTGGGGGTGAGGAGCGTGGGATTCAGGGGGAGGTGCCGGAAAGGTGGGTGTAAGGCAAGCAAAGCATATACATCTAGTGGCTGAATTGCACAGTGTGAAACCAGAAAACTTGAGATTAATTTCTGGCTTCCCCACATTACCAAATTGTATGATCATAGGCAATTGTTTTGAGTGTCCCTCCTTTTTTTCATTATCAAATACAAAAGGATGTTGAAATACATGACTTCAGGATGTGCGTTGTACAAAACCTGCTCCAGTGTTTGATTTAATTAATCATAATGTTGTTCATCTATAATAGGAACCCAGCCCAAAGGGGACACTTAACAACTGACTTGCATCTCAGTTCACTCTTGACAGTGCTGTCAGGGTGGGGGGAAGAATCACTTTTGTAAATTCCTTTTTGAAAACTATTGCTTTAAAAAAAAATACTTCTCAATGCACTGCTATAATGTGATGTACTGAAGTGAAACGGTTCTGCAAGTTAATTAAATGCACTTTTTGAATTTTGAAGAGACCTTATCATATTTTTAAACTTTTGTTGTAGGAGGTCTTTAAAAATAAAGGTGTTTCTAAAGTTGAGCGTGCAGGATAACCTAGTTACTTACTTTCTTGGAATTCAATTAACTCTTAAATAAAGGTTTGCCTGTTTAATTTAACTTATTTCTCTGTGTTTAGTGCTGATTTGAGAAAACAGGAGCTCGGTGCTGCTGTTGACCAGGCAGCCGCATGTAAAGGTCAGGAGGACCGCATGTAGCCCACGGGCAATACTTTGAGAATAACTGAGTTAGAGTATGTGTCAGGGTAGGGTGACCAGACATTCCTGATTTTCCCAGCCACTCCCGGTTTTTCATGGACTGTCCTGGTGACCTGACAGTTTTAATTGAAACAAATACATGTACTGGTTTTGGGGAGAAGGTGGAGTGAGCATGCTCATTAGACTTAATACAGAGTGCAGGCTAACATTTCCACCAACCAGCTCCTTTTAAATCACAGCACTGACAAAGTTAATTGTTATAGAGTTTTTTTGAAAACTGCTCTGCTCTACTGTAGTGTCTCAAGGGTTGTGTCACTTTGACGCAACCCTTGAAATGCAATTTATCAAGCTACGCAAGGCCAGCTTTTCTGACCCGGAGTGGCTTGATAAATCCATATATATAAAATGTTGCGCGAATTGCTGCGTTGCCTTACTCTGCCCCAGGGAAGCATTGCATGGCTGGTGCGTGGATGTTCCAAGCAAACCCGTGGATTTTGACGCATTTCCAAATTTACCATTACTGGTAGACCTGGGAATGCGTAAAAATGCTATGCATTCCCAGGGGAGGCATAACAAGGAGAAATATTGTTATTTCTCCTTGTTTTTGTCTCTTTCTATGTGTGCTGCATTTTACACATAGGAAGAAGAATTTGCCTCTGGGGATTTTTTATGTAGGTAGGTGTACCTTCCTGCACAAAAACAATCCTCCTTACAATGCAGGCACCCTTGCACCATGGTGCCAGAGTGTCTGTGTGAGCCCTAAGCAGGACATTGTGAGCCACCACTGGGAAAAGCCAGGAATGCGACATATTGTGATAAATACAGCGCACTCCTGCACTTTACATGTAACGCAGTGCAACAAGGTGACTTGCTGGACTGCGTTACATTTTGATAAATATCAGTGACGCAGTAAAGCAGTGTGCAGAGAGCGGCAAATCAGCATTTGAGAAGGCCCTCAGCTGACACACAGGCGCATGAGCTTCCCCTCAGCTTCATCACACCTAGGCCTGGGTGAAATGTTTATGTTGCCGGAGTAATCAAAGTTAATTTTAAGTTACTCTTTTGATGAGAAACGACCAATAATTACACGATTATGCCAGTGTGCATAATTACGAGCAATTTGGCGCAAAACTCCTACTGCAGGTGTGAAGGAGCAATGAACTTTACGTGCCGCTGCTGCTGTTCATTTTCTGTAGCATGCAGCGCTATTTTCTCAGCGCAAAATGCACCCTCTCTTCCATTTTGGACAGAAGGGTGCATTTTGCTAGATCATAGGCTACTCTCCACGCATAATTCTGAAGAATCTCACATAATTTTGCTGTAATTCACATAATTACGCTACAGCAAATTATGCAAGGTACACCCACCCATAATCACAACCCGTGTGACAGAGGGAGAGGAGCTATTTTCCCTTATCAAGTCCTGGTTTTATAATTAGCTTTCTGGCATTTTCAGTTCTCTTTTTACCTGTTTGAGATGCCAAACTACAAGTTCCAGATTGCACCCGTACCAACTGAGCTACTAATGGGGCAACTTGAGATCTCGGTGATGTCTTCCTTTGGCTAGGTTAAGCCTATTGAAATGCACCACACTAATCTTGTTCATCCTTCTCACATATAGTCCATCTCATAGTTTCTGGGATGTGCAAGTGTGGTTCATCTATGGCAGCATCCAATATAGTTAGGGAGGCAAATGTTCATGTATTTCGGTGCAGAATTCCTTTTTAGCCCTAATCAGAGCACAGTTTAGCTAACTCAGATAATATACACATAAAGGTTGTGTTTAATTCTTCTTAGTGCCATATCCTCTTTCTTTTCCATGTTGGGACAGCGCTGTCAGTCCCAACATGTCCTTCAGTGACTCTCAATGGTAACAAAATGATAGTCCTATTTCTATGTCTGTGGACAGTCCTGGTTTTGGTTTTCAATCTAGACAGGAGGAATTCTCCTGATTTACGTTTTACCAATTCTGAGAGTAAAATGGAAAGCAGTTCAGCCATGGAATTTGCAATAGTCCCAATTTCGGTGCAAGGATTGGAGGGAAAAACTCCCGGAAGGGTCAATAGGATAAATAAATATACACCAGTTATATTAAAGCTTTAAATCTAAAGGCTAATACATAAACTAACCTTATCCAATGTATGCCCTTAGCATCCAGGCTTCTATTTTCTGTAGTTTTAAAAATACTTTTTCTGGAATTAAAAATGTCCCAAAATGTTTAACTAAAACAGTGCCTAGTGCTACTTGGCATTGTTGACACAGGGATGGGCAAAAGACTACGTATTGGTCCCAGAGTGCAGAAATACACGGCAGACTGGAAGTTTGCTGATTTATCAAAGAAACAGTGGAAACACTGTAGTTCAGTCTGTGCCCTCTGTCTGGTTGATGGGACTGAAATCAGCCTTCATGCATCTGCAAGGCCTGGAATCATTGGGTTTTGCTGCATCATCCCAAAGGAATGCACAAAAGGTGCAGCTCTGATAGGATAAAGCACTGAGTGAGGAGAAGACACATGGTCAAGTAGACCAGCAATGATTTCGAGGAGGAGCTCCAATCACATTGTCAGAAGGACCTGTTGTCTCGGAAACCACCAGAGAAGCCAATGGATGGCCACGAACGCCTTTGTGCTCTTGACCAGAAAAGTAATCATTCCACCACTGGGAAGCTTAGAAGAACGGGGTTGTAAAAAACAGCATCGCTTAAAGAGGGCAAACTAGAGGAATATTTAATGTGGGGTTGCAACTCCAGAGCAAGGGTTATGGTGCCTCTCCTGAAGTGACATTTTGCCACCAACTATGCTGTATCCTGGTTCACCCTTGTTTCCAGCAGGTGTAATCCAGTGGACCCTGCTATGGCGCCCTGGATTGGCTGCTCAGTAACGTGTTGGGCTAAAGCAAATTCTACAAAGAGGGCTATTAATGAACTTGCTGCTAGTAGGCTGGAAGAGACGGGCACTGTTTCATGTGAGAATAGTACTGTGTCGATCATTCTTGCCGATCGGGCTTCTTCTGAGCGGGTGCTGTAGCAAGGGAGAGTACCAGTAAATTTTAGCTGCAAATGTTATTTGTTCAACCAAATCAAAAACCATGGAGAAGGGTTGCTCTCAATATCTATATACGTTTCTCAATTATTAAATCAAAACTCTACCCCCTCTCATTGTGGTTATGGGCAGCAACATAAAGGGAAGAGAAAGTGCAAAAACCATACCTGTGCTGGGATCTGGGGCTCCAAATTCCAGGGCGTACCGCACCACAAAGTAATTGTTCCAGACGTAGAGCTGGCTGTCTCGGGGGTTATAATCCACTGAGGATACATACTGATATGGGTTGGGGAAGGCCAATGACACGGGCTCTTCGCGGTTCATGTTGGTGTTGAAGGCATAGTCGATGCGGTTGCCTGCTGCCTCACTGTCATCGTCAACATAGACTGAGCGCACCACGTACAGGACGCCACATGCCATGAAGGCATTGGAGGCCGAGCGCTTGTCGTAGCCCGTTTCCCAGGTGCCCTCGAAACGTAGGGTGTAGGGGTTGAGCTGGCTCACCACCAGCCTCCCATTGTTGTTCTCAGTTGCATATATCACCCAGAGGCCATTCTCATCCACCGCCAGGTCGATGTCTGTCTTGCCGCCCCAGCGGTAGGGCGAGGTGTCGTGGTAGTTGGCAGTAGCGATGATGGCCTCACCACTCTTGATGCGAGTCCGTAGGTCATATTTCACAATGTTTCGAGTCCTCTCCTTGTTGTAAAAGACAGCCCCGTCGTATACCACAAAGCCTGTCCCGTCCACCCGGTTGGGCAGCCGGTATGTGGTGGTGTGACGCCCGCTGATGTAGTCCTCCCATGTGGCGTATTCGGTCAAGGTGTCTGTCCGATATGGAATCCAGGGCATGACATAGATGCGGTCACCCGCCTGCAGGGGATCCTTGCACCATGCTCCAGACGTGTGCTCCGACTCATGGGTTGACGTGGCTTCCAGAACCTTCTGCAATGTTCCCGGACAGACAAAAACTAGAGGCCGGAGA
Organism: Triturus cristatus; assembly: GCF_964204655.1. NCBI lineage: Eukaryota > Metazoa > Chordata > Amphibia > Caudata > Salamandridae > Triturus > Triturus cristatus. Next base: position 1,151,812,107 of record NC_140585.1, read on the forward strand.
GCAGAGGCAATGAGAAAGGATAGAAAGAAGGTGGTTGGAGAGGGGGTAGGTTATGGGGAAAAAGAGAGCGAGAGGGAGCAAATAGAGTTTAGAGGCAGAACAAAGAGAATGTGGGACAGGGACGGAGAATGAGAGAGGGCGAGTGGGAAAATAAGAAAGTGGTGGGAGGGACAGAGGGGATAAAGGAGTGAGAGAATGTAGAAGAGAGACAGAAAGAGAAACAGATCAAAGTTAGGAAAATGGACAAAGTATGAAGTAGAGGGAATTAAAAATAGGTAGGAGAAGAAAGGCACAGAAGAGAAGAAAGAGATTAAGAGAAAGTAAGAGAGAGTGATAACAGAGAAATAGGGAGGAAAGGAGAACGAGAGAGGAGAGGGATAGTGTCCAGAAGGGAGAATAGAGAGAAAGGGGAAGGGAGGGTGCGATAGCAGGAGAAGAAGAGAAAGAGATGGGAAGAGAAAGATGGGGAGAGAAGAGAGGAGAGAGAGGAGTAAGAAGAGGAAATGAGTGGTGGAAGAGACAGGAATGGATAATAGGGAACGAGACCAATGTATGAGGATGGGTGAATGGAATTAGGGAGGGGCAGAAAAGAGGAGGTGGGTGTATATTGTACATTAATTGAAGATACAGTGAAAGAGTAAAAAGGAAGTGAGGTTGGGGAAGGATATAGGAAAAGCCGAGAAGGGGGAAAGAAGACAACAAAAGGTGGGTGGTAGGATTGGTGAGGAAAGAAATAGCAAAAGGTGTAGTTTCAAATGAAAGAATGGGGAGAAAGGGAATCGGTGTACAGTCGAAGAAATAGAATGTGACAAGGTGAATGAATTTGTGAGATAGCCGGGGAGAAGCAGAGAGACAGGATTTGGGAAAAGAGAGGTGGCAGAGAAAAGAGACAGAGAAAAGAGAAAAAGGCAGCACGAAAAACAGCGAGAGAGACAAGGAGAGTGAGAAAAAGAAACAGAGAGTTAGTCGTGAACAGACCCAACCAAACAAACATCATTCTAAGCAATTTTCAAACTCATTGCTTTCAGCTGGAAGCTGCCAATCATGTACACCACAAACTGTTATTGGCAAGACAGTTAATTTTCACGTTTTGGGGTAAGGTGTGGAGGGAGGGGAAGTATGCGGAAAAAAAGGTTGAAAATGAATCGGAAAGAAATGGCCCCTCCCTCCGTTTCCCATCCCTCCATTTTACTTTGGTTCAGAAGGAGAAAACAGATGTTCTATGTAAAAGGGAAGGTAAGTGGCGACAAGGTTTCAACCTGATTGTCAACATGAGATTAGAAAAATGTGTTTTTTCAACCTAATTCCTTCTATTGCAGCACCTTTCAGCACTACCACCTGACCCAACAGTGACCCTCAGACTCCCAACATTTTTTCAATGTGGCTATGCTTAGGTTATTCCAACCACAGCCCTAGCCAGATGGAAGGTGCTACAGACTTGGCTGGGCGCCATGGCACCGGGTCGACAAATGTACTACCTGTGGGTGAATATTGTCATAGTGGTTGAAAGATGTTGCAATGGCTCGGCGCCTTACCCTCTATCCTCAAGAAATGCCATGCTGCACCCACACATTGTGCCAGAGACTCCGGCACTTCTGGCTTACTGGAAAGTGGGTAGAAAGATATTAGGGAATTGTTGTCAGGGTTTAATGTTTAACACTGAGACAGGAAATAAGGCTGAAGCTCTCGTCAAAGTGCAAATGATGGTGAATTTGATCGGCCATATGCCCTGGGGCCAAACCGCAAAAACCAATCACGTCTAACTAGCATCACATGATCAGAAAAGCACCAGAGCCCAGATATCGACTCAGCCAACCTTTCACAATCCCTAGACGAAAGGTCATGAAGGTCTTCACACGCACCTTGAAGAGTAGGCCACCTCGGTGGGAAGTGGGTATCAAAGGTGGCAATAGAAACAAAAGACACACAATCCCAATCCCCAGCCACAAAACCACTTCTTTCATGTTTCAACTCATAGTGAAGATGAAAGCGGTTACTGCTGCCCACAGCTTCTCATGTAGGATCCTCCCAAGCCGTGGGGACAGGGGTCAAACTAAAGGAAACAACAATAGGAACTTTTCCCCTTCCTGTGAGGGTGTTGAATTTAATATATTCGTCTGCATCACTTGGTACAATCCTAGATGACCCAAAAATGATAGCAAATCAATGCACACACATTACCTTTAAAAAGATTGAGAAATGATTATTTTGGAATGCAGATGGGGAGCAAGGCAAAGATATGTTGGCAGGGAAATTTAAAACAGAAAAACAAATACTTTCTGCACCAGGGAAAGCTGGCCTCAGTCCAGGTAACCGTAGAGGCCGTGGTGAGGGGTAAGACAGGGCAGGAAGGAACAGTTTAGGGTGAGGGGGAATGGTGAGAGGTGAGGATTGTGGATATTAAGATTTGTAATTCATGAGGGTAGAAATATGGCCGTGGAAGACAAAGGGCAGCGGCCAGTGACCAAACTGGCTGCAATAGATAACACTGCGCACTTTGACCTCCTGCATTGCATCTTGGGCAATATGTGTTAAGTACCCAAAGTTTGTTTCTTATTGTCCGCCACCTGGTGCCATCATTGCGAGTTGAGGAAAGTGTCAAGGGCATAATGGGAGCTTGGTCGGTAGGAGGAAGGAGCACAACAGAGTACATCAAGAGTTACGGGCAATCTTAATGTTACCGCTTTTGAGAGCAAAGTTCTTTCTGTGGACATAAAATCCAGACTTTGAAAGGCAAAGCCAACTAAAACCCCGCATTAAAGGGTTGCTTTAGTTTGGAAAAATGACCATGGAGTACTTTTGAATATCAAGCGGATTCCAGCAATAAGGGCGGTTACAAGGACATTTCCATGGTAAATACAGCTCCTGAGAGTCCCAAAGTTGTCCTTCCTGTGGAAGTAATTCCTGTTATTACAATCTTCTTCACATAAGAACATCACACCCAGCTCCCAGGGTGCTCCGCTTGCAGGAGTAATTCCTGTTATAAGAGCATTTCTGCCAGGTCCTCAGGCACATGTATTAAAAAAAATCCAAAGTATATTTCCATAATTTGTCTCCTTATATTGATTTTATTAGAATGAAAGTGTTGACCTCTAAATCCAGAAGATTTAGGAAGTATTGTAGTATTTGTGCTCCTTCCTCCTTGTCTCTGTTTCTCTCCCATTAAAATCAAATTCAGAAATAATGTGAAAAAGTAGTTAGGAGTGAACTGCCTGGATGTCATCCCTGGGGTGAAGAAACAAATCATATTATTAGCAACCCAAACAAGCTGAGTTCTGAGGTGTGACCACTTCTCGACTCCTGGTGCCTCAATGCTGCCGCATCCCAGAATACACCTGGAAAAGAGCCATGCCACACAACACAGAATTAATAAGGGGGAAAAAACAAGAGAGATGCACCGTTGAAGCTAAAATGGAAAGTCCAAGCTTGAAGATGACATGAACAGCCATGGGAAGAGGTCTTCTCCTGATCGGTCAACTGAAAAGGAAAAAAGGGATTCAGAAAGTAGGGTTAATGCTGTGGAATGAAAGTAATGGCATGTTATGTGAATTGCACAAAAATAATTTAAATAAGAGTAGATCCGGTGTTTGTGCGGCAGGTGTTGCATGACGGAGGAGATATCATGAAGAAATAATTCACTACAGATGTGGGTTGAGGGGGCACAAAGTTTGTCCTGAGTTGAAACGATGGCTCCTTACCCTTCGAGGTAAACTTAATTGCATTGGGACACGCCCAATTTACTCTGAACTTGTGTGGCTGCAATTCCCTGATAATCCTTTGCAATCAGAGAAGGCAAATGTATAAGGAACATAAAGAAAACTCAGATTTTGTTTGCATGTGTGTCCACGTTTTGTCCATGTGTGTCCTGGTGGGAAGAACAGGCGACGAATACAGACCGGATTTAACTTCCTGTCTTGAAAGAAACTTTGTAATAATGGTTGGAAGAAAGGAATCCGTGGTTTTCTTTCCAATTCAGGAAACTAGATCTAAGATAAACATTTGCTGGAATAAAGCACAAACAAAAGGAAGGGTTTTCATGCCGTTTCTGAGATCTTTCTTCATCAGGTTGATGATCTCTACTTGTAAAACGACTGCTGTTGCAGCCCTGCAGAAAATTACAACTTGCCAAGTGCTAATCTCATGTCGATTCTTTATAGTGTGAAACTTCTCGGATGGGAAAAGCCCAATTTGCATTTCACACGACGAGGTGTGGTTGAAAATATGACCGCTCCTTGACAGTTCCCACACAGCACGAGCATCTGATATCAACCTGAGTTTTTTTTAGTTAATCGCATAGGAGCCAATCTGAGGGACTCTTTCAAGAAAAATCTGCATAGCTAAGTCCTCCAATTGCATCTTCATTTTGGTAAAACTCCATTGATAAATGGCTGCAGGGTGTTGTGAGGTGATGTGGACTCGGGCATCTTTGCGGTTACGGGGAGGGTATCCTCGTTACTGGATTTTACAATGGAAGATTGTTTTCCACATTCGTCCTTGCTCTTTGAAGGATATAACCTTATCAAAAAACCATGGAAACCCTGTACATGTCTGTGATTCTTGAGATTAACAGGTTTATATTATAATATCTGTAGAAAAAACACGTGTATATATGGTTAGGTTTACTTTCTCTCTAGTTTTGCTGGGAATTTATAGCTAACATACTAATAGGTTGAGAGTGATCCTGAAATGCACAGCAATGCTCAAGTCTGATATACACAATAAGGTCCTTTATTTGCCATAGTTATCTTAAGGTAGGGGCAATATGGGTTAAAATATGAGCTTGAAAAATATAATTCAATGGGAGATTGTGATTTGCATTGAAATTGCAATAGAAAATCCTAGTTTCAACATCCCTTAGTTAAATCTGGGACTGCACACCCAAAGGCTTTGGTGTATGAAGTCAACTGGAAAATTATTCACATCGAAATCAGTTGTCAGTGATGGAGAAACCCCGCCAAAAACCAGGTTGCCATCCCGTCCGCTAGCCCAAGGAGGAAAGTAAAGTTTCGAATTGCCCCTGAATAATGTTGCGGCGGACAAATTCTTGCCCTCAAGAAATTGCTGCACTTCAGAGAGCCATATTCAATTGCATTATTGTATGTAAGTTACTGAGCACTTCTTGTCTTCAAACACTTATTTTATTCTCATAAAATGCATAGCCTCAGATGTTAGGATTTACACTGTTTTACCTAGCTTCTTCAGTTTTTTGTGGGGAGTGCTGTGCGGATTCAATTATGTATATATTGCGTATTTTACCAATGGACCAAATAGGATGTGAAAAACTGTATTATCTGACACACTTTCCTTTCCCCTTTCTATAAAGTGATTCTTTACAATTGTTCACAGTTTCCAAAACAATGTTTAAAAGTTTAAGTATTACAAAACTGGGCAAATATAAAGAGGACAAGATACCCTAGATGGGCATGAAGAAGAAACATTTTGTTGACACGTTGGGTTTACATCTGATTTCATGATGCTCCTGCTACTAAGGAAGTCATACGAGCATGCCCCCATTGTGCAGTGTTAGAACTTGAGCTAGGCTAGCTGTGACTGATTTTAACACACCTTTTGCCAGAAGATCAACATGTGTGCACTTGATAAATTGACTACATGCCTAAGGGCCAATGGTAATCCAAAACCACACCACAAGTTAAAGTCTTTTACAGGCATTATGCGTCACCAGTAGGTACATTCTGCCATCTAAAACAGATAATGCAGCAAAAACTGATAGGCAGACTGCTATGTACCTATGTTGAGTGGTTGACTCTGTTCAACAAGTTGGAAGTGTAGACACAATGTAATAACTCTCCCGATCCCCATACAGTTTATGTCACAGAGACAGGCGGCTAAGATTTGGATCTGGATGGATGAGTGATCTGAAATTGTGACTAAAATAACATTTTGAACGAATATTATCTTTCAGCATATGACACGTAAACATGAGGACTTTTAGCATGTTGCGACGAGTTTCATCCAAAGAGACTAGTGATGTTGTAGGGCCCAGTTCATGGTTGTTGCGTTCACTGAACATGAATATATTGATAAAATTATTCTCGGCATCACTCTCCGATCACAGACTCAATTAGAACGTTAGTCTAGTTGCCACAGAATATTATGCATATGTACGTTTGGGAGCTGGAAACAAAGATGGACCTACCACAGGGATCTCCAGCAATGGGGTACGATGGCTGGGTCCATTAGATCTTCAGGATAATCTTTCACTAAGTAAATGTTCCACATTTACATTAATTGCATGTAAATGTACCCCATGTGGATAGCCTAAACATCTGGTATGGATTCGGTTCTCATCATCCATTGGACAAACATGATATAGTTGTCCATTGTTTTGTAGCGCACCAGCATGGGGCCTTGTACCAATTTAGGGCATTTCACACCATAAGGATAATGATCTATTGTAGGTAGTCACTCCAGGTAGTACCACCAGAGCTCCAGTGGTGTTAGGACTCTGGTAGGTCTTGTAAAAAGGGTACAATACCTAGTCAGCAATGAAGGGGAGGAGAACGCTTTGAGAAGTCACCTACTGGCAAGACTCGTCAGGAAGCACGGTTTTACATTTCTGTCCTACGCGGACGATTCTCAATTGGCGATATTCCCTATCGGACAAGCCTGAGATCACAGCTGCCAGTTTTCATAGCTGTCTAAAGGACATCATGAAGTGGATGAGCTTAAGTTTTTTGAAAATCAACACAGAAAAGACGGAGGTGATCAAGTTTGGTAAGGGAATGTCACTGTGGAACAATTACTGGTGGCCGCCGGAGGCGGGTGAATGTCCCTGCCCCGTCTGGAAGGTCTGGAATCTTGGAGTCATTTTTGACGACAAGCTTAATATGTTGGCGCAGGTTAATAGTTTAACGTCGTCCAGTTTCTTTCTGTTAAAGACTCTTCGTAAGATCTTTCCATTTATCCCTCTCAATTTACAGAAGACGGTAATGGCTGCCCTCTTTTTGTCCAAACTGGATAACTGTAACGCGCTATTCTTGGGTATTGATAAAACCCAGATAAAGAAACTGCAATCGTTACAGAAGGCCGCGGCACGATTACTTTTAAACCTTCCCAAGGGCCATCCTACGTCACAGGGAATAAGGGCATTACACTGGCTCCCTATTCAGCAGAGAAAAGAATTCAAGGCGCTCTGTTTGATGCAAAAGGCACGCTATGGAGGCGGCTCAGATGACAGCCAGGAAATGTTTAGGCTCTACACCCCCGCGCGAAACCTTCGATCTACTAGGCTTGGCCTGATCTGTATCCCCAAGTTTCGAAGAGCCAGATGGGGGGGAAGGTCCTTGTCATACTGTGCAGCAAAACTGTGGAACAAACTGCCAGTGGCTCTGAGACTGCAATCCAATGTATTGCTTATTAGGAAAGCCTTGAAAACGCGGCTGTTTACACCCGAGTAATTCAGCGTGTCTTAGTTCCTGCGTACTCACAGCAGCGCCAAGACGCCTCGGCATTCGAGCGCTTAATAAGCCCCATTTCATCATCATCATCTCATTATCACTCTGTACCTCAATAAAAGGGCTGTTGGGTCAACTCAGATTTGAATTTTGCCCTCTGTTTCAGTAAGTGCTGGTGTAGAGATTTCACAGACGGTATTAGGTGCATCTGCTTTTTTTTTTATTGAGAAGTAATCTAGTTGCTTGATTTTCTGTTCTTTGCATTATTGTTTTCTCATAAATTGTCCCGTGTACAGGATTTTACTTTAATCCAGACATGTCCATTTTGGATTCAGGGTAAAAAGATGTTTGCACTGTCTACAGCGCCAGCAAGCAGACCGAACCATGGCAAGTGGTCCGTCTTGTGGCCCTCGAACGTCTCCTCAATGGACATGTGCTTCTGGAAGACTTCAGCTAAGGCTGGTGAGCCATCGTTTGCCTATTTATCTGGAGAAAGCTCTGTATGGGACCCCTCTTAAGAATCATCTCATGCAGGTCGCCACAATGCAGAGAGAAAGTACATCTTGATGAACTGTACCAACTTGTTGCCTGGGTGCGGGGTGGTGGGGCATTCCCATCTGAAGCTGTGATCCTTGCCCAGAATGGGGAATGCTTCTGTCACTCTCTGGTGTGGAGTGGCTGGTATTTTCATTCATGCTAAACGACTTTGGCAAATATTGGGCTTTTCAGTGGGCTATAATAAAGTACCACTGGAGGATTGACGAGTTTCACTGGAATGCTTTCACCTGAAAATAGGAGTCTTCGAATCCTGTCTTTAGCTTTACACCACTTGGGTGGAAGATACAGAAGTCTAAAATGGCGTCTGACTCAACAAAATGGTGGGTGTGACGCAATTAAGTTTTAATTTCACAGACTCTTTTTTGCTGAGTTGATGGCCACAAGGTAGGCGGGTAGGAAACATGGCATTGTGGGAATCCAAAATATCAGTGTTTAACCTACTGTTCTGCAAGAAATATTATGTTCTCAACTTGGACTAAATTATTTTACAGAAAGATAAAATGCAAGTAACAATGAAAGTACAATTTTATAGCAGGACTAGAAAATATTTAAAAACTGCTCCACAAGTAAAATAACAGTTATTTTTGAGGACCGATCGTCAAGGCTTTTGTCACTTTAATACACAAAAGAGACAAATTAGTTAGTGAATTCATGAAAAGCACTAACCGATGGAAAAGGAGAGTGGGGGAAATTCAGAAAATTCAGAAATATTGGTGTTCTAGTCTGTACATTAATTCAGTGTTCCAGTGACTGCTGAATTGATTTCTGTTTGTTGACATAGGCTAGATAAAACGTTGCTGAAATGAGGTTTGAGACATCTAGTAGCCAGCAGTGCCGAAGACCCACCACTGTTAAGAAGGACCCTCTCCTGTGGTGGAGGGGGGACTGCACAGACTCTGAGCTACAGAAAATGAAAAACAAGGGCAACCAACTAGAATGGCCATGTAAGAAAGATGGGCTTCCTCCAAGCATAAGTGCTGTGAGAAATGAAATCCCTATAATCAGGGTGAGAGAAAAGTCAGGGTGAGGTATATATAGGAAAAACCCTGAAATATTCCCCAACACATTTTAAGCACTCGCATGTAGAGCAAAGCGGGAGAGAAGATTTTGTAGAACAATTTGTTTCCTTTGCCAACAGAGAACACGCACCATTGCCGCTCAGCTTGTCTCATGCGTGTTGCTTGGCCTTTGCTGAGACGTGAGTTGGCTTCCGAAGGTGGGGCAGTGGTATACAAAGTGCTGCCAGGAAGTTGACCACCTTTTGGCCTAACGGCCTTTGCAACTCCAATGCCCAAGGGCCATGATTCACCTGTAATCCCACACACAGCACTCTCAGGTTTCATGGAGGAACAAAGTACTCAGAACAACTCTTAAAAGGCGGTGGGAGGCTAATGCCATGGATGAGGTTGGAAAAGTCAAAACAGAACAGAGATTGTAAGAAAGAACCAATAGGCAATTTGGGGAAGGAGTTAAAGAAAGGTACCTCCCCAGGGAGCCTTAAAGAAAGGAATGGTAAAAAGAGTAGATGAAAGATGGTACAATCCAGGCTGGACGACAGAAGACGTCTTTATGTCGTCCCTAGTCCAGGGGAGATGGTTCCCATCCAGCATCGGACTGTTGCTAAAAAGTGATTCCCATGTCTAAGGAGGAATAGCCCCAGAGACTGCTGAGAAGAAACTTTAATTATCATATTTAATGGGATACAAAGTAGTATCTGATGGAGAGTAGCTTGTCCTACAGAATAAACACGTAGGTGCATCTTGATGTGTACCTGCTACGTGATTGTTTGGCAGGGACAGAAGAAAGGTGTTCTCAATGTATACCAGAAACTTGGCCGACCAGCAGCACTATCAAAAAAAGGGTGCATGAAGCCTTCTCATACCATATTTTTCGTTATTTTCGTAAAACTGGGTTTGAAAAAGATGGTGACTTGTTTTGGGATTTGGAAAATTAGGAGAGAAAGACTCCCAGAGGCGCAGATGCTCCCACTCTACAGGGAACAGCTCATGAGTCATGAGAAGCGATGCCAAAGAAAAAGCAGGATTCTGACTTTGGCAATCAACAGGAGGTGTTGGCATTAGAGGCCACATCAAAAAATGATGCCATATCAATAAAGGCTCCACCTCTTTAACTACCAACTTTCTTAAATATTCCTAATTAATCCCTTAGAACACTATCTTCCCTTTGCAAATCCGGTGCCAGAATGAAGATTCTGAGGGTTGGCTCGAGTCAACATTTGGATGTAAACTGCTCTCAAAAGCAAGATGGTGGGGGGCTAACTTCTACATTTGTGGATAGGATTGAAACTTACTGAACTACTGCCTTTCTATGTATCTTCATTTAATAAATGGATTAGTGAAGGTTTGAATTTCCTTGTACTGGAGAGCTGCATCCTCCATGGAAGCTAAATCAAGACCTTCACATGGAACTAAATATTAGCATTTTTAGTTCAGTTTGCACAGAAAATAGAAGTGTTGTCTGTACTTATATAAACATCTGCGACCTGATAATTGGGGGAACATAGTGTGAGGCAGGTGTAATGACTCTGAGTCTGAGAACATCAACGTTTAATTTCTCTTTTGAGTTCCATCCCATGGTCATGGAGATTTTTTTGTGAACGCTAGCACATAGGGAACCGAGAAGTAAGTTGGCTCTCAAATTGGCTACACTCAAAATAGCTCATCTTAAAATGCATATAGAGTAACAACTGTACTTTACTATAAATACTACAAAGAGATACTCCCCAAAGAACACCCACACTGTAAATCCCTGTACATCCCCAGCATCTTTCATGCTCCAATTTCGGGCATTAGCTCATGTGTGTTATTTCAAGGGAGTCCAGGTGAAAACTGATAACTAGTGAGACGACCCTAGTAGTGGTTTGATGTCTCAATACAATTCCCATGAAGGGAGCCTCGATAAGTATGTGTTTAAGGAGGAGAGTTGCCATATTCTGCAGATGAAGAGACGGATGTTCCTGACCTACCTTGCTTTCCCATTTTGAACCTGCCAATCAGCACGCTGTTAATGCACAGTTCTGCATGGCTCCGATAGTACCTAAGACATCCAACAGTTATCGAAGAAGTCTATTGAACTCATCTACACAACTTTTTCTCTGATTGAGGGGGTCATCTTGAGTCTTCTTCATTAAATGAATAACTTTGAATATCCAGAATAATTCCAGTCCCTGAGGTCAAGAGAAAGATTATCCTGAGGGACTTAAGTTAATCAGGCAAGGGTTTAACTCAAGTTCCTGAGGTCAAGAGAAAGCGTATCCTCAGGAACTTGATTTAATCAGGCAAGGGTATAACTCAAGTCCCTGAGGTCACAATAAAGGGCATCAGGCACTGCTCCGATTAACCTCAGTCCCTGAGATCAAGGGAAAGGGTGTGTGCCCTGATTAACTCAAGTCTTGAAAATCACGCCAAAATTAACCTGTGTTGCTTAGCAGACTGACAAGAGCTGTGAAGTGCATTTACAAGAATTTGAGTCTAAATGGTAAATTGGGAAAAAGAAGCCCTGGTCTGAAGTTGACTAGATAAGTTCAATTGGACTTCCATGACACTTAAGGACAGTGGATGAAGACCTCTAGATCTGAAGAGACTCCGAATGGCCTCACTTTGCTAATATTAATCTATCACAAAGTAGAGTAATAATGGATTGCCCCTCTGTGGGAAAATGTCCACATACCCCCCATAAAACCCACTTTGCTGTGCAAGCCCCTTTATCCAAAGAGACTATTTTGGAGCCAACCAAGGACACAATGTAGTGCCTGTCAAGAGGCAAGAAATAACTGAAATGGGAGTTTACTATAAGGTGACTACAACCATATGACCATTTAAAGACAGTCAAATTACCTTTGTATTTACTAGCACTTAGCTGACCCAAATCAATGAGCTAAGAGTGGTGTGCAATAGGAAATTCAGCACTGAAGACATTTGTTTCAATGTGCCCCATTGGTGCATTCGAACATATCATAGGGGATGTGAATGGACGTGAACATCATAATTCCTGCCCCGAAGAGCCATTATGTCCTTCCTTTCCATGATGATCAGCAATTGGGTTGGATATGTCTTCATCACGTTTAAGAAGTATTAGAACATTGAAATGTTGAGAAGTCATTTGATGACAATGGAGTTGCTCAGGGACAATAATGGATAGTACAGACTATCTACTCCAACATTTCAGTTTGTCTTTCTGCTTTTCCCTTTTTCATTTTATAACATTCTACCCTGAGTGGGTGGAATTATAGCCCTTCTGTCTCTGGCAATCACAGTTGTTAAAGGCTCTCATCTTCGTTATTTGCCCTCACATGTGGCTCAGGGCCCTATATCACAGGTTCAGGGCCTTTAACAATGTTACAGCCTCTGGCAGCATGACTTAATGCCTCGGCAGCAGTATATCATGCTATATTTAAAAGATGACCACTCTGTATCCAACCAGCTCAAATTCCCATGATCACTTCATATATAAGGGAACATGATGTCTGGTGTTGGAAGAATGTACTCATAAGCTGGTAACGGTTGAGACTGGTCAAGATGGGGGGAATGAAGGGATACATTTCACCTCAGTTAAATACTGACAGAGACCGAATGCCTCCACAAGTACAGGTGGAGAGCAGCACACCACAATACCAGAACCAGCAAAACAATAATCCATTTCTGATCTACCAGCTCAAAGTTAATGTTTGAAGGCATTTCTATTGAGCGTTACACCCTCGAGATCTTTCTCAAGAGTTTAATAAGACGTCAAAGTGAACCATGATAACAAGGCAGAATGGTACGGAATCTATGATGAAGCCTAAATCTTCAAAAAAGTCTTCCGTTGTTCAAGGAGGACAGTGGATGATATGATATGGAGTTTGATTGAATGGACATTGTGATGCAATAGGTTCATGGGTGGACGGGACGCGGGTCTGAGGCAAAAGGGTGAAGGCACATCATTCTAGTTTTTTATAGGAAGCATGTGTGATAGGTATGTAGGGCATAGGGCATGGACCGCACATGCAGCCTCAAGCCAAATGGGCAGTAATTCATCATCGGTGAGTGAAGAACTACCAGCAGCCCTTCATAAAGGGTGGCGGGTGCAGCGTGCTGCCAAGGTGAGTTTGGATTAATTCCGTTGGGCAGCTTTTCTGGGAGGACTCTTCTGCCGGGGCCGTATGGCCTGGGAATATTCCTATCGTTCTGTGCGAGGCTGACAAAAGAACAGTGTGTGAGGTCAGCACGGACCGGGCATTCGTGCTGCATCATCGAACGTTCTGCTGATCTGGCCCAGATACACTCAAACCTCATAATTCAAACCTGGCTCTGGGACCCTCTTTCTGCACTGCTTCCCTAGGCCCTGCAACCCCTGTGCTGCATAATTACCAGGCACGTCTCCAAGTGATCCGATTTCCTATGCAGGTTCTTCAATCAGCACTAATTTGCTGTAATTAGGGCTAATGAAATTCCACTGGGCTGTTACACCGCGGATGTCTTCACCAGCCCAGTCCAAGGCCTCTGCTGATGACTTGGCACGGTAAAGGGCATACTGCACGTGGTACGAAGGGGCCCACTGCCTTAAAAACAGAGACGGATCCAGTCAATCTTAATTGGCCATATTGTTGCCCCCAATTAGAATAAAGAAGAAAACAAGCTAACAAATAAGCCACCAAAGGGGGCAGAAGATACAGAGTAGGCGATCTTGGTAAGGAGGAGGCAAAAAAACAGTCTATGAAGCCATAGGCTTTTGCAATTCACATAAATTCGAAGGTATAATGACGCTGTCGGATAGACATCTATAGGCTGGAAATAAGGTTTATGTAAATAAATATTGTCTTCATGAATACTTATTTGATATTTTGTCATGTTGTGTTAGACGTGTGTAGTGTGTAGCTGTTGGTGGTTATAAAATTGATGGTCAGAAAATTGATGGTTTTCATTAGTTTTGTTTCGCTTTGATTCTACCCCTGAGATAGGTGTGAGGGTGGTCCAACCTCTGTCTCTGGCAATTTTTTACTAGCCAAGGTCGCCATCTTTAAGCAACATGTTTCATCGGGAGATGGCTTACTGCGCGGAGGATGTAGGCTAACAACTTTTGTATTTTTGCAAGAAGGACCAGGGTGGTGTCATGGCAGATGTCATGAAGGAGCACTAGCCCTTGACTCGACTTTACATCAATATAGTTTCAGTAATCAGGGTTGGGTGTCTGAGTTTACGGCTAACCTGTTGCTCTTCTCAGTACTTTGATTGTTTTTTTGTACCCTGAAGTGTGTTTTCTGTAGAGACTTAGGGGCACTAGCCTATAGCCTTAGGTGCGCTAGACTAATGTGCCGTATTTATTTTTCTTGAAAAAATGTTGGCTGTTGTTTAGTGTAGATTTCCCTTTACCTCTAGGGCGATGGGAGCCCTTGTAGTAGGTTCGGGTCTGTGCGGCAGTCTGTTTGTTGGGATCACTGGTGGATACAACTAAAAGGAGTTCTGTTTTGTTGAGGCAAAGCCAGTTTGCATTTTTTATTATTGGGGTGGAAAGCGTCAGTCAAGAATTTGCTTAACGAAAGATGTTGGGTCCTCATAGGAGTAGAGGAGGTTGAACTACATATATACAGATAGGAAATCCCTCCCTAGTCAACTTCTTAAATTCCATTTTTCAGAAGGGCATATGCACTGGTCAGGAAATTCGGGGAATAATAAGAGTAATCATGGCTTGAAAATACCACTCATTCAATGTCACAAATGTCTTTCAATTGTTTCCAAAAGGGCGTACAAAAACCCCGTAATTCAGCTTTTTCAAATCAACAAATTAATTTCGATATTTGAGAAGAGAAATCACCACCAGTGAATCCACCCTGAGTAGTTAATGTGAGCAGGCACCAGTTTTGGCTTCCCTGTGATGATACAGAACAGTAAAGAGGATTCTGGACACATGGCCTCTTTGACCATTCATAAATAGTCATTCTACAGACAGTGTTCTTCTTTTCAAAGGACTTAGGCCATAGGTTGCAGTAATAGAGCCTCAATTCAACATAAGATAATGTCAACGGGGTAACATGATTGTCTCTGATGTAATATGGGTCTATAAACAGGAGCTATGCATCAATGAAGGACCAAATTATGTGGAAGGTTTGACTAAATTAGGAGGCAAGAAAAGGCTGGTTACAATGCATTATGTGGCAAATTCTGTGGCCATATTTTGATACTTTGTCATTTTAACACTAGACAACTGTTTCACTTCACTAGTAACAGTTTACCTCCCGAATACAGCAATAAGCAACTGAAGTGACTACCTAACATTAGCAAAGGGACTTCCACAATTGTGAACCACAGGTGGTGGTTTTATTTCTAATACATTTTGACCCGTTTTGGTGGAAGACACATTTTTGTTGAAATCTGTAAATTATGCAGCACATGGCAAGTGCTGTAAATCCATAACTAGGCAAAAACTCTGCAGAATTCCAGAGGCCACATTTCGAGGGTACTGTGATTTCCCTACATGTGGATGAACACTGACCATCTGTCACACAATGCTGTTGCTTTTGAAAGGTGGCGCCGCACATCAGCAAGAGGTAGTCCTCAAAATGGCCGCTTTCTTCGACATGGAGTGCATTTCGGGATGCATGACGAATAGTGCATGCGTTCATGGAATTCAACAAACAGAATCTAGTTCTGAAGTCAAAGTTGCAACAATTATCAGAACTGGCTCCAGGAAGTGAATTGGGCACAGATTTTTTGAATGGGTCAATTACAAAAGTACTAGTCAGTAGCCACAAAATCAAACCAGAACCTCCAAGTTTGAGTTCGCAGCTGCCTATCATGTGATGTAGGCGGCCAGCTTTGCAGGAAAGCAGTGGCTATGGGTAAGTGACCCCTGGGGCAACTATATTTGATCATCTTATTGTCCAAGGAGTTCTGCATCCTGTTACGTAGGCACGTTCACTTGAAGCACTATTTTAGATCAGGTTGGGACTGCTTGCAGTGCTCACAACTTGTCATGCCACCTTGGCTCCTAGCCATGTTCTACTTTCCTTGTTTTGCCTGTGCTTTGTCAGGACTTATTTAGAGCCAATCTGTGTAGCTGTTCAGTTTGTGCTTAGTTAAACACTTTCCCACAGATTTAGGGAGCTGGTTGATACTGTATTTATTTTTAGAGGTGATTTGTTTGTCAGGTGTTGCATGCCTCGGTAAGGCTTGCTTTAGGCACAATAAATGATTGCAGTTGAAAACATCCCACGCAATAGACTGGAATGTGTTAGTTTGCCTGAATGTTTAGTTTTCACTTTTACCTGGTGTATTCAGCATTCTTAGGTTGGACTCAAGAGTCTAGATTATGCTTAAAAGTGTGGTTGTATTTAAGTAGCATGTATGCTGTAGTGCATCTTTCTGAGAATTCACATGCTTTGCTTTCACACTCTTGTACAATGTTCAGGCGTGCTGTAACTGCTTTGCACAAGGCATGTTTATTAGCTTAAGCGCCGGTGGTTGATTGCGGCAAAGTGACGTGCTGCTATTTCCGCAACTTTGTACTAATGTTTACGTCTGCGACAGGCTCAGTGGCTATCGTGGTTTGAATTTTAGTTGTGTTTTTTGTGCTGTGGCTCAGATAAGCAGCAATTTTGTTACATACCTTGCTAAGTATGATGTTATTTGTCACTGGCAAATTTATTGTCCATTGTATGTTGTGTGATGGACCTCCTGACTACTTTACCTTTGCTGGGGTACCAGCATAGTGTTACTGCAGGCACCATGACACAGGTTTTAATATCGCTGTGTTTTGTTCCTATCTTTGCTGGATTTTTGACTTCGCCTGAAATCGCACGTTACCGCTATGTGAGTAATTTACTACTGACAGACAACCAAATAGATCCCTGTTAGATCTCTGTTAAAGATCTTGTTTTTTTTTAAACATTAAATAAAATATTACAACTGCTGTCTCTATTCCCAGATAAATACTGTTCAAAGGATTGCCATGGATGTCTTTTTTGATGTTCTTTGACCAATAATCTTCCAAGAAGACCCTTCTTTATAGGGAGACAGTGGGTCATGGATGATAGCGGATGTTTTGGATTTTGATAAACACTGGCCCATCGGTAACTGTGGATGTCTCAATTCTTGCAGTAACAATGGTCTACAGGTTGGACCACTGAGATTATGTGGGAATTGAGGCCCAAATTAAGTATCAGGGTTGACTAAATTATGCACCAAAAAAGGAAACTGTGCAGCACATGCCTGGCAGTGTATGTCACTATTTTGTAATTTTTTTACTGGGCATCAAAAATATCTGGTCAATGTCTCATTAGCTCTAGTAAAACACCTAAATAGAGCAATCAGCAACAGAAATGTGACCAGTTAACCTTTCCAAAGTGTCTGCCATGGTGCGGAACCAGATGTGGCACTTAATAAAGTCATTTTTTGAGCTAGAGTAACCGTTTGAGCTAGAAACCCACTTGTTTGTTGGAATCTACTAATGTACCAGACAGTGGATTATGTCGTGGGTGTGCTAAATCAATACTAATATGGGATGACTGCAACTGCCGGAACATCTAATTCAGATTTAGAATGTCACCGGTTCATAGGTCTGCCTTTGGATGAACATTGATGGATAAGATACTTTAAATTAGTTGGCCCACAGAATACTATGCGTGTTCCTCTCTCATGTGAGCATCGGTCCCCGGGTTACTGCTGTCCAATAGTTTGCTGAGAACGTTCTATCTTTAGATGAACATTTTTCCTTATTGAAGATGTCCCCATAATGAAGATGTCTGTTTCGGGGGAACATTGTCCTATCCGTTATAGTGATGGTCTCAATTTTTCGATCAACATTGGTTAACAGGTTACAGTGGATTAGTCTGCCATTACAGAAGCACTGACCCCTCCATTGCCACGAAATTTACTGTTTAGTAAAAATCCCTGTGGACTGTGGTTCAAGAAGAGAGTAGGATTTGTGTGTGTTTTCGGTGAATGTTGACCCTTGGGTAACTCAGAATATCCCCTTGTGGTCCATTCTTTGTGGTAGACAACCCTTCTTTAGCATGAATGTTGGTCTTCATGTCATTGCAGACAAAGTTGCTTTCAGAAGCTCGTCGGGCAGTCTCTTGCGATAGGTATCCTCATTTTCAGACCAGCACGAGCTAAATCTTACTGGATTGATACCCTTGAGTCACACAAATTTAACAATGAACCAATCGCTCTTTTCCTGAATGTCTCCTATGGTTTTTTTAATGACCCTTGCCGAATTCAAGGTTTTGTTGTCCGCTTCTTTAAGATGAGCAATGATTTTGCTAGAAGTTACTACTGTATCTGTTACCACATACATCACATTTCATGTGATTTTTTTTAGTTTGACTGTTGGCGTTATGTTGAGGTTACCAGAAATCTTTTGATACATGTGTCCTTGGGTGATGACTTTCCAACCAATCACGAAGTGGAACTGCAACATGAACCAGGAAGTAAAACTGTGACATGAACCAAGAAGTCAGATCATATTATTGAAGCAGGCTGTACAGGAAGCGTTTTAATTGGGAGTAAAAACATTAGCCTCGCAAATGAATTATTAACACTGCAAACAACAAAGTTGGTCAATAAAATGTGAACACCTGTAAATGAAAAATGTTAATGGGAGTCTCCAAACCTTAAAAGAAAACATGTTTTAGGGTAACCATGTTTGGGGGTTATTTGCCAGATATAGTCTTGTAGATACTTTGTGGCACAACAAGGAAGGCACAATACCACTGACCAGTGTTTCCACCACCATGTTCCCTCCAATTCCCACCATATTATTGAGGATTGTCGAGTTTCTTCCTCATAAGTTCCTGGTGAGACCATTTTGGAGTGAGGGTGGACACTTCTAGTCTTGAATTAACTGAATGGCTTGCCAATCAGTGAACAAAAACTGAATTATTTTACTTACTGCCCACTTTTGCTTAAACAGGAAGGACTTTCTCACAAAGTTGAGCTTTTACGATTGTTTTGGTAGGACTGCAGTAACCTTCCCAATGCCTTACTACTTCAGCACTCTAGCTGTGATCACAAGAGGCAGCTCATGAGTTGATGTGGTGGCAGCCTATATGTGTTCGGTTTTTACTTTGTTTTCAAGTATCTCAGTTTATTATTTGCTGCGCGATATGTGCTCATGGAGAAGAACAGGAGGAGAGAGGTATAGAGGTGAGATTGGGGCACCTGGCTACAGTATTTATAGGATGAATCTGCCATGGCTGATGTTAATGCTTTTATAGCTTCACCACTTATAGATTTTGAAACCACCAAGCAAGGACATTCTATCTCAACCAGCAGATCCCGCTCAACCAACCCACAGCCTGAACTACCCCATTTCCCGGGTGTGCTACCAACCCAGCCTGCTCTACCATCTCAGCCTTCAGCATGCCTCCGCTACCACCAATACGATTTGACCAAGCCCATAAACCATTAAAACTTTCACCCTTTTTCTTTTGTTAATATCTATGCCTCTTTGCACAAGGTCAGCATCATATCTCATCACAGTGCTAATCTACCTCAGAGAGAGACTAGTCGCTGTTCAACTTGGAGGTTTTGGGAAACATTAAAATATTGTGTTCAATGCTAGGAAGGCCATTTTTCCTCCACCCAGAGTCTCTCTCTCTCTCTCTCTCTCTCTATGTCCCCACCCTTTGAGGCATGACCAGCCCTGACTTTTCCCACCAGTTCTTTGCCTGTCCCCTCACCTTGCGATAACTGGAGGAGATGCCTTCTGTGAACACATATTGGCACTTCCCATTCGAATGGTGTTTGCATGCTTTTACACATGTTTGTGTCACATTCTTGCTTCTCCTAGCCCAGCATCTGCTCACTTAGATGGTCCTGTATCTGCTGTATCCCAGGTCAATCAACTAGCCACTCTCTTAAGACACTGTCTGCCCTCCCTTGTGGTTGTGTCTTTTCACTGCCACCACACAGGACTATGAGGCCTTTATCTGCCATTGACAGATTTTCATTCTTTCTACTGCTGGGCATCTGCCTGCTTTCCCACCAACCCTGCCATTACTAAGCCCCGTGGGTCCAGGAATGCCTTCTGCTATTGCCCTCTTTGGTAAATCATCTGGCCATGTTTATTCCCTCCACCAAGGACACGTCTTCTAGGTGTTCCCCTGGGGACCAGCCAACTCCACCCGCCATGTATCTGCCTTCTCCAAGGTTATTCTTGGACAGCTCTATTGAGCCAGGTCTTCAGCAGAGCCTGAATCCGTCTTCCCCACTATGTTGAGCCCACCAAGGGCTCACTTTAGCCTTTAGTCCATGGGATGATTCTCCCATCGTCTACATAAGTCATTGCTCTAACCATCTTTTCATTATCCCACTTCTCTTAGCCATTTCTCTGTTTGTCCCGGTGTCTACATATGCTATGCTCTTATAGAACTTGCTATATCTCGCTGACTTGGTCATTTTCTCCTTTCTCCTCATAGTCCTTTCAAAACATCTAGCTTCCCAGGCCAACCTTCCAACTTGTCATCACTCCCAGGTCAACCTTCACACTTGTCGTCACTCCATAAGGGCTTGCATTAGCTCACTCTCTTTGGCCAGTATCATTTCTTTGCAAACTTTCTATTTATATATAGAATTGTTTCAGGAGAGATTGCTTTATTTTACTTCCTTGGTTACTGTCTGTTCTTTACAGCCTCTACATATGTAAACACTCCCCCGGAGTTCGCCTTAGCACACTCCTTTAGCCATTGCCGTCTTTTCTCGGAGTGACCATTAGATGCCTCTGGTGTCTCTGAGACCAACATCTTTCCTATCGCTCTCTTCAGCTCGCTTTGGCTCATTCGCTTGGCCTTTGTTTGCCCTTCTATGCCTCCACTTATACAATGGCCACCTGTGGCTATCTTTGCCTCACTCCCTTGACCATGGTCTTCTCCTCCCTCCCTTTTGCTCTCCGAGGGCTTCCTTTAACTCTCTCCCTTGGCTACGCTGAGCCTCTACATGTGTCATCACTCCCCTGAGGCCTGCTTTAGGCTTACTAGCCTTGTCCATTTTCTTCTCTTCATAGCCTTTATATATGTAATTGCTCACCGCCGTATGCTTTCGCTCACTCCTGTGACAATGGCATGGCTCTCCCAGCCTCTGTGTACGTCATTTCAGCCCAAGGTTTGGGTAGTTCTTTCACTTGGCCATTGGCTTTTTCCCCTGTCCCACCTCTACACATGGCTGGTGGACCAGGCCATCCTAAGTGTGTTACTACTTCCAAGGGCTTCCATTCCACTCTTCACATCAGTGTCTATTTAGGGTCACTCAGTCTCTCATGGGCCTTGTTGCCACTCCTAAAGGGTACGGCTTGACGTGGATCGTACTGTGGGTATAATGAGAGGGAGATGAAAACTCAAAATCGCAAAAGGATGGAGCGATTCAAATATGGCCCCCGAGGAAGCCCAATGGGGGTGTCTATTCTCCCGCCCACCCCTTTACCCAAGACAGGGAGAAGGGGTCTTGGCCAATAACAGTGCAATGCACGGGCATGACTGGAGCTTCCAGGATAAATAACTAAACAGAAAAAGAACATCAGCGTACGCGCAATGAGCTAAACCAATCAGTGAACAAAATCTGCATTATTTTATAAGCATGTTTATTCTACAAGTGCTGTCATGTTTTATGGTGTGCTTAAAGTGGAGAAAGCGCATTTTAACACAGTCGAATACCCAGGTATGATGTTCTCCCGCCACTGGAAGAGGCTGTCACAAATGACTTCTCAGAAAAAGTAAACATAGAAAACAGACACATTGAGAAATCCCCCACCGCAACCACCCCCACCTAAGAAAAAAACAAAGTGAAATAAATCGTAGGACATCGTGGTGGGAGTGGGTGAAGAGATGGCAAGAGGAGAGAAGGATAAAAGCAGAGACATTTGGGAACGAGAGAAAGAGTGCTGGGGACTAGAGTGAGATGTGGGATGAGATACATGGTTGAGGAATAGTTCCTCGAAGGAGAAAGAATTAAGGCAAACGGGATAAAGAGCTGTTAACCTGCATGAAAGGTAGAGCCGTGGAGATGAGAGCGGGTGAAAGTGTGAGAGAGGGGGCAGGTATAGCTGGAGTGGGAGACTGAGTGGGAAAATGTGGAGGGAGCTGACATGAGAGAGGGAGAGATGGCTAGGGAGAGATAACATGGGGCATAAAGGGAATAAAGGGATAGAGACAATATGAGAGATAGAGAAATGGGGAAAATTGGCTAGAAGGGGTGGTGGTGGGAGCTGTTGAGAAGGAGATGGGGAGACGCTGGGTTAGATAATGGCAAGGGAGGAACTGGAGAAAGCTAGGACGAGAGACAGGGAAGGGGGGAGAAAAGGGGGAATGAGAAAGAGATAGCGAGTGACAGAGAGAGAAAGAGAGAGAGTTGGGATAAGGGATGGTCGTTCTATGGTGACGTAAGTGTGAAGAACGATGTATGGAGGGAGACAGGTGATGTATGGTAAAAAGAAACAATACCTCAGTGTTATGGATAAAGAAGTGAATATATGAGATAGTGATGTGTGGAGAGTTGGAAATAGAGAAAGGGGGAAGGAGAAAGAGCGGTGAGCTAGGGTAAGAGACAAGCAGGTTTCGAAAAAGCAAAAAGAGATGTCAGGAAAGAGAATAGAGATAGTGAAATGAAAATGGGAAAAGGATAAGAGAGAGTGGAGATTGAACACCTAGAAAGACAAAAAGAAGATGATGGGAAATATGGGAAAGACTACATTAAGACAAATAGAGACCAAGAGAGATGGAGAGAACAATAAACAAGTAGGAAACTACAGAGAGAGAGAGAGCATGAGCAAAGGAGAAAGCTGCTGAGGGAGAAAGAAAGAAGAGAGTAAGAAATATTTAGAGAGCGAAAGGAGCGAAAGGAGAGCGAAAAAGAGACTCAGACAGACAGAGCGAGGGAGAGGGAGCAATGAAGAGGAGAACGAGCGTGGCGGAGGATGTGTCTGAAAAAGCCCAAGGTATCCGGATACTGGTTGCCATGGAAACATGGGGACGAAGAGCAGGAGGAAGCTGAAAGAATTAGGCTGCGGATGGCATATATGAGCTGACACAAGGACGAAGAAACAGCCATGAGGCAGAAGAGACAGGAGTCACAACACACTGATCCCTGGAAGGAGTCAAGGGGCAAGAACACAAGGTGAACCCACAACATGGCAGGTAAGGGGTAAGAGGGAACACTCGAATCATCTCTACCCTTAACCTGGGGATCGGAGACCACTTACAAGGGTGATGATGGATCAAAACGTACACTTCTCCTTTGGGAAACCTTTCCTTTGTTGAACAACTTCCATAATTGTCTCAGTTGGCCAACTTTCCTGACCTTCCCAGACGACTAACTCCCATAATCAATGTCTATGACCTTCCTAGCTGGTCAACATTCATGACCTTCCCAGTTAACCAGCTCCCATTAACTTTTCATGCAGATCAACTTCCATGACCTTCCAGATGACCATCTCCCACAACTAATGCCCCTGACGTCTCTGGGTGGCCACCTGCCATGACCTTCCTAGCTGACAAACTCCATGAACATTTATTTGTTGGACAAATACCATGACTGCTCTGAGGACCAATTACTGCAGCCCAAATCCACAAACATCTGGACTGGCTAACTTTGATACACTTAATGGTTGGCCTACTTCATGCATGGGTGAGTTGGCCTTGTCAAATAACTTTTCAGTTAGCCTACTTAATGAAAGTTTCAGTTGGTCAACAGCAGTGGCCTTTTTAATTGTAAGCCCATGTTCCATGACTTTCCTGGTTAGCCAATTCCCATCACCTTCATGGCTACCATGGTAAATCTCATGATGCACACTTTTAATCAACTCTCATAAGCTTACCAGTTTGTCAACTCCCATGACCTTCTTGGATGTCAAACCAGCTGCCATGAAATTTTCCTTTAACTAACTCGCATGAGCTTTCTAGTTGGCCACTCCCATCACCTTGCTGGTTGGCCAACTCCCATCACCTTGCTGGTTGGCCAACTCCCATCACCTTGCTGGTTGGCCAACTCCCATGTGTTTCAAAGCTGGATAACTCATGACCTTCTCAATCGGCCAATCTCCAATACCAAATCTGTTCATCAGGTGCACTACACTTCCTTGAAGCTCCCTACATGTCCCCGGAAGCACACTGAAAATCAGATACTAGACATGTACTCCTGTCCCCTTGGCTCCATCCAATGTTCCTGATTATTCGCTTGCAACACATGTTTCAAACAAAATGAAGTTTTGTACATGAAGCCATGACTTGTCTCCCAACCCTGTTGCCACAATAATAGGGACAGTAAATCTATAATTCCATGTGTTCCTGTGTTGATGTCACTGAAGCCGAAATGGTGAACCATGGGGGTGGGGGGCTTCTCTTCAAAACGTATCTAGTCTTGCAAACTTAAAACGGTACAGGTATAATAAAGAAAGGATTTAGTATTCAACATTGAGGATCAGGCCCCATAGATTTTGTGGGGGACAAGCTGGCCTCTTTCAGGGAATGCTCAGTGGTACCTCTTGTTATTTGGGGAGGGCCACCAAAGCCTGACTGAAACTGAAATGTGGGCGAAGCGAGATTGAGGAAGGGACAAAGGGAAGGAAAGGAAGAGGGAAGGGGTGCGGTGGGAAGGAGAAAGAGGGATCACCGGGGTGGGATAAGGAGAGAATGGGAGTATACAAGAAAACATGGCCACGAAAGAATAAAAAACAAGGTGCTGGGTTAAGGAGGAAAAGGAGGCGGGAGTCTGTGAGATGCAGTCTTTACCTTTCTGCTCCACTTCTAATTAAGCATCGGAAAAGAGAGAGAAAAAAATGAAAAAAAGTGCAAGAAGAAAAAAAGAGAAAAATAGATTAAGTCGTTTCGCTCCCCTTCCTTCTTAAAGAAACCTTTGCTTCATTCACTTTTCTTTTAATTCAACCCCCCTCCCACCCTTCTAGGTTGTCTTTTAGCCAAGACATCTGCTTTCTTGCGTTTTTCTTTAAAAAAAACTGTATAGATTTTACTCCTGGATGTTTCAGTAATCCGCAACAGCGTCCTAAAACCAATAAAAAATTAAACAAATCCAAAAAATGAAACTAAATAAACGTAAGACAGGAAATTAGAGAGAGCGAGAGAGGTAGACGCCCCACCTTTTACAGAGTTTGCAAGGTTAGAAAAGGGCAGAGAGAATAGAGGGGTAAAAGCGAGGAAGGAAGAGGCGCGGAGAAAGAAGTAGAGGCAAGAGATATTTAGAGAAAAATGGGGAATTTAAGAGGAAACAGGAAGCAGGGGTAAGAAGGTGGGAGCATAAGACACAGGGAGAGATGGATACATGTAGGCGAGAAGAAAGGGAGATGAGTACAGAGGAATGTGGAATTGCTAGGCACAAAAGGGGAGCCAGCAAAGTAGGATGGAGGGATAGGCAGTACCATTGATTAGAAAGAGAGAGGCGATGGAAGGAGAGGTAGGGGGTAAAAAGAGAAAGGAAGCAGGGGCACAAACAGCAGAAAAGGTTAAACATTCAATTTCTACATGAGTGGGCAGGAAGTTGGGTGAGCGAGTGAGTAAAGAAGGGCAGAGGATGAAAAGGAGAGAGCAGCAGCGAGAGAAAAGAGGGAGGGAGTAGGTACATGAAGCCAAGAGAAGGCAGAGATTTGTGTTGCTACTTTGGAAGAAAGGCCGAGACCAGGAGACCTATCGCCCCTCCCACACGTGTGCCGGGGCTGGGAGTCATTGTACCCCACCTCCCACTTCTTACACCAGTTTCAGGGATCTTCACAGACATGCCAACCTCTTCAGCCCATAGCAGGGCTGGGGACTTCATATAACCCCCTTGTCCACATCACCAGCCTTCTGACTAGGACCCAGCATTATTTTTCATATCTGAAGGGCCAGCAGCAACACACACACCGAGTGTCCAAGCTGGACGGCTGGAGAGCAGGACAAAGGCAACCGCCTATGGTGCACAATAATCAGGGGAGGCCAAGGAAGGGAAGCATTGGAAACATTCATGTGTTGGTCCCTCCTGGATCCTCTGTGGTCACTATCTGTGCAGACAGACCCACCTCATGTGCATCACTTTCATCATGGCTGCTGCCATCCCTTCACCTGAAGTATTACCCTTCTATTTGTGGGAGACAGTGCGTTCAGTGCATTTCTCTCATCCTACTCTTCAGTATGTCAGCTTCTAGCCCTGTCCGCGTCTGTCTTCGTAAACTTTACCCAGGCACTGAATAGAACATGTCTAAAGTATTTGTCGTGTTTACGCCAGTTGCCTACTTTACGTACAACTGATTATTCCAGCCCAGCTCTGTGAAAGTATGTCTTCCCTTTCTACTAACAGGCCAACTAACAGCCAGCCTTTGTTCAACTGAATCAGAGGCCTACTTTTGCAGGTTAGTATCCTCATTTTGGAAGTCTGGCTTCTATTTCCACTAATCCGCCTAGTGACAGCCAGCCTTTGCAGAGATGAACTGGAGGCCTGCTTTTATAGCCTGGGCCCTTCTTTGCCAAAGCCTCATTTGTAGTCCTCTAATCTTCTTAACAATAGACAAATATTTTTCAGCTGAACTGGAATTCCACTTTGAAAGTTGGGGCGGATTGAGGTCCTCTTTATACACGTTTGACTTCTACTTCCACTAATCTGCCTACAAACAGCCAGATACTCTTTCTACAGAGTGAAGGCTTGGCCAGCTAAGGGCATCGCTACGAGAGAGGAGCGTCAAGTGAGGGCGTCACCTCAATGAACTTGATTATATTGTGGCTCGCAGGGTCTGGGAAAGACCAGGCGTCAAGGCATGGCCTCGCCCAATGGGACTGCCCCTACTTCTTGCAGAAACGTTCTGGTTGTTCTTCCTGCAAATCAGTATCAAGCAACTGGTCCCTCTAATGATAGCCAGAGAGGATTGCAGGTAAATTCCTCTCTTGTCATCACTTGCTATTCAAATGGCAGTACCACACCAGCCACCAGGACAAAATGCATAGATGACCCTCAATGAAAAAATGACCCCTCACAAAGTTTAAAATCATGTGACACTTGGAGTAATTGAGAACGTAGGGAGCAGCGCCCGATGTCGTGAGTCATCTAGAAAGTGACAACAGGTCCTGGGCCAGAGGATATGTACAGGGCATAACTCCATGCTTGCATATGGGGTAGAGGAGCCTCAGGGGAACACAGGATTGCCAGCAGGAGGAACTAGCCTGTCAAAGAACTGTCAGACAACTGGTTCCTTCACCCTCAACCATCCAAGGCTCAATGAATAGAGCTGGGTGCGCTGAGAGCTGGACCCGGCCTGTTTCTGAACTGCCTGAATCAAGTGATAGTGCCTCCGGGGGACACTCCTCTCTTTGACGGCAGCTCTTTACCCGAAGGGCCAGGAAACATTGGTCTCTGACTCTTCAGACTTGCCTCATGCCACACTCAAAATATTCACTAGGTCCTGTACTTAACTCCCTCCCCCTCAAAGTGTCACTCTATGGCACCATAGCAGTTTCAGTATTGGAGTCTTATAAAGTCATGCCCTCCAAGCACCTTCAGCTCAATAACACTCTATCTTATTTGTTGCCTGCAAGGGAGGGGACGTCCTCTTTCCCCGTCCGGTCCCTGGGCTCACTGTCTCCCTCTTACAATCATGTTGTTTAACGTCTGGGGTCACATGCCGAGTGCATTCTTCATTCTGCCCCCCACCACTCATTGCAGCCGCATTCCAGCCAGGATGGGATCTTATGACTTTCCCATCCAAGAAAGTTGGCTTAAGCTCTGGATACAGCCTGGGACTACTGGCTGATGGACCTAAAGTGGAATTTGTAAAACTTCTCATTTTGAAGGTGGCTTCCAGAATCTTCCACTCACAGGCTTCGCTAGGCTACTTATGGCTCAGCTGGTCCTCACGTTTGACTGGTGCTACCTCAAGGTGACCCACACGTGCTTCCAGCAGGCTTTTGCTGCTATCACAGTTCGCGGAGGCCGAAATATGGTTTGTGGAAGCTGGGCTCATTGGTCCTTTAGTTAATTTTCTATTTCCAGTAGCGGCCGGTGCATGTAAGCACTGTGAGGCAGGACACTGCACGGGGGGGATATTGACAGACAATGGAATAGGAGTTATTTATTTATTTAATTTGCTTTATTCTGCCGTCTGTCGACATACCCCTCCACAGGGCCCCGCCCCACTGCGCTCACCTGCACCAGCCGCTGCTATTTCTATACTGTCAGGCAGTTCCTCTTTCTCAAAATACATTTCGGTTGCGTATGGGAGCTCCAGGTATCAGGTTGTTTTGTGAAGGACGCTTCCCATTATATAATGAATAATCATAATTAACCACCAAAATCACAACTTCATACAGTGGGAGCTAACAAGTGCCCATTTTGTGGCAGGAGAAAGAGTGTGAGTGCTCCTTTAAGAAGGCTGGGCCTATGAAGGGGAACAAGAAGCATGTCAAACCTCAATGGAAGGCCACACATAGAAAAAGTCAATTTAGACAACTATAGAAAACAAGCGTGACTAGACAGGAAATTACACAGGTTTGACAAAGCCACTGTGTTGACCTTTCAGCTATGACGTTGCCATAATCAGTATTTTAATAATTTTGTCACTTTTGTTGAACAAACTGTTTTGGCTATTTCACATTAATTGCTTTGAATGTCATTGGGGAAAAGCGCAGAATATCTAACTGCAGGCTCTGTCTCGCAGTATTTTTAGTCCATAGGAGTGGGAGGGGATATGCAGATGAGCCCATCAGCCAATCAGAGGGCCGCGGAGGCAGGTGGTGGCGCCATGAATTAATCACTTGTTTCTGAAGTCAGATCCGGCAACTCTGTCAGAAAGTTCAGCAGATGGCGGGAAATTTCTGCAAATGCTTCCCCACATGCGGCACCTACTCCATAGAAGGCGCAGCCATAGAGAGGTGAAAGTGGGCCTTCGCTCGCCATTCCCTTCCGGCTGGAAGGTGCTGGATTGCAACAGCATGCACGCGGGCTCTCTTGACACCAGTGGCTGCACGAGTGGACTTTATTGTTAACAGCCCCACCCCACCCGCACACGTTAGTAGTCACCGCACTGCATGCAGAGCCATGGGGGAAGTCTTCAGTCGGCATAAAAAGCGACGTGATCAGCGGGACGCGTGACACTAATCAACTCAATTTACCTCTTCAGCTATTTATATCTACGGCTTCAGTCTCTCACTTTCTCCCAGCTCTCACCAACTGCTTCTGTCTGCCGCTCACCTTTTCATATGTACCTTTTTCCTTTCACACTTTATTTTGGTAACAGCGCCCAACTTAGCAGAGCGTCGTATCTATCTATCTATCTATCTATCTATCTATCTATCTATCTATTTATCTATCTATCTATCTATCTATCTATCTATCTATCTATCTATCTATCTATCTATCTATCGATCTATCGATCCATCCATCTATCCATCCATCCGTCCATCCGTCCATCCATCCATCGTGCTGCCCATCCATATTTCTCACAATTTGTTCATTAGCCCTTGTTGCATCCATTTGCCGGTGCCTCTGTCCATCACTCCCAACCCTGAACATACCCACTCAATGTTTGATACATCGAGTCCTAAATACCCATTCAGTCAACTGTGATCCCTCTATCCACCCCTCCAACCATCTATCCATCGCTATCCCTGCCAAGGCTCGCATCCATGTGTCTGTCCGATGATCCTTTTATTCCCTCACTCAACACACGGAACCCTGATCTTACTCAGCCACCATACCTACTGCACATCCATCTCTGACATATATAACATTATTTGCTTTGCAAAAGACATGCATATCATGTGTCTTGCTACCTGCCTCTCTTTGCTTACCACGCATCGCGCTTCCACCTGCTTTCGGTATCTCCCATTTCTTTCTGTACCTCGCCCTACCTCCTCAGTCTCATCTATGTGGCTGCGATGCCTCAGGTGTTAGCTGTAAATACAGAATCACAAATCTTGATGGGGCACAATTTCGTGACCACTATGTCGATTGACAAAATATTGTCAGGTACGCTTTTATAATATTTTTGTACCTAAGTCCACAATCATGTAACTTGGTGAGATATATATATATATATATTCACTGAAAAAACCATAGGTTTCACACACGTTATAGTTAGGAAATAGCATTTAAAAAACCTTGCAAATTCACTGAAAAAACCATAGGTTTTACACATGTTATAGTTAGCTGGACATTTTACTGATAAAAAACCAATGAAATTCCCCCGTTATAGTTACTGTAGGCAACTATAACTCACGCGACCGCAATCCTCTGCTGATGCTAATACTGTATTTAGACACTTATTTGCCCATATCTTCTTCCATTAAATTTTAGCTATACATATATTACAAATATTTTTTTTTCATAAAGACACATATGTCATCAGCAGAGGATTACGGTCGCGTGAGTTATAGTTGCCTACAGTAACTATAACGGGGTAATTTCATTGGTTTTTTATCAGTAAAATGTCCAGCTAACTATAACATGTGTGAAACCTATGGTTTTTTCAGTGAATTAGCAAGGTTTTTTAAATGCTATTTCCTAACTATAACGTGTGTGAAACCTATGGTTTTTTCAGTGAATTTGTACGGTTTTTTAAATGCTAAGTTACTTTACGCCATTTGTGGCGTGCGCGCCCACTTAACGCAGTTCGTTCCGTGCACGGTTTTTATCAACTTTAATAAGCCCTGTACATTTGGTGGCCTTCGGCCACCAAAAGCACAGGGGGTGAGGTCAATGTGGATAGTGTTTTTTTTATTTCGATTTTATAATTTCATGTTGCCAAAATTACGTTTTTTTTCTCTATTAATAAGCCCTGCACATTTGGTGGCCTGCGGCCACCAAAAGCACAGGGGGTGGGGTAAGTGTGGATAGTGTTTTTTTTATTTTTATTTTTTTACCGTAAGCGTACGGTAAGCTTACGGTAAGCGTACGGTAAGCGTACGGTAAGCGTACCCCGCGAAATTGCCGAAAAAAAAATAAAACCGTTTTTGCTCTTGGGGGATGTTTGGGGACTCCCTCAACATGACTATGTGGGAGGGAGTTGTCAAAACAGCCCCGTAACATGTTTTTGGCCATCATGTTTGATAAACAACACTCAGTGCGAGAGACAAAATGGCGGACGCCGCTTCCTGGTTTCGGCCGATTCGAATGTTTACTAAGATCTAAGAGCCAATCAGAATCGCGCTCGCGCACGCCACCGTAAGCTTACGGTAAGCGTACGGTAAGCGTACGGTAAGCGTACCGTAAGCGGGCTCAGATATATATATTGATTTAAAGGCTATTTTCTCAGAATCTACTGAACAGATTTACACCAAACTTACAAAAGGCACTTCCTTGACCTAGGGACTACCTCTCTGCCAAATTTCTAGTAATTCTGTTCAGCCGTTCGGGCTGTAGCTCGTTCTAAAGGTCCTATGGAAAAATGCATGGGAAAAACGCGTTTTGGGACCCCCCTTTTATCTCAGCCCCCGCTTGACGAATCCCCCCGAGACTTTCAGGGTAGGAGCGGAGCGTAGCGCCCCACCTATTTTGAGAAATTCGCGAGGATTCGTCGACCAGCGCCAAAGTTATTCAAAATAGAATGTTGAGGTTTTCCTATGGAAACGTGGTCCTAACTATAACTACCTACTGGCGACCGCCAGTAGGTAATATATATATATATATATATATATATATATATATGCAAAAGTCCAAAATAAGTGCGCTCTCAGTCCAAAAACCACTCTCTCTCAATAGTGATACTGTCTCCACGGCCTTGCTCACGTGAGCAAGGCTGTGGAGACAGTCGAAACGCGTCGTGTAATAAATTCTAGTCATATCACTATTGAGTGAGCGTGGTTTTTGGACTGAGAGCGCACTTATTTTGGACTTTTGCATAGAGGATTGCCAGCACGCTCCGCTGGCGTGTGCGCCACTTTCCATGGGTGCCAGCTGTCCGGAAGGGGCTTTTCTTTGAGGATATATATATATATATATATATATATATATATATATATATATATATATATATATATATATATATATATTATACCTACTGGCGGTCGCCAGTAGGTAGTTATAGTTAGGACCGTGTTTCCATAGGAAATCTCAAAATTCTATTTTGAATATATATATATATATATATATATATATATATATATATATATATATATATATATATATATATATATATCTATCTTCACGGTACATAGATGTGGAGTTAAGAATAGTGAATCTAAACCACCCTTGATGCACTTATCTGTTCAATATTTTATCTCTCCATATTGTGGTCACGCTATTGTGACGCATCGATATTTGGAATTCGATATTCCCTATCACAATCGATGTCTTTCAGACCAGCCAAGCAAACATTTGGTCATTTCTCCATTCCATCTGTCCTTCCCTGTAACTCGGGAGACCCTCTGAGATTTTTGGGAAGGCTGCAAGGAAGCATGACTCTTTACAGCTGGGACACAGGAACTTTAAAATTTTAACTATGTTGCTAATTCACCTTTCTCATTTTGGGAATTAATCAGCTTCTCTTTATAATACACTGTCATAGAAAAAATCTTTTGGATCTCTCTCATGGTGAAAATGCACTGGAAATTCAGCTGCCTGATTCTTCTCCAGATTTAGTACTTTCACCCATAAACTGGAAGGTTTTCCATTACCACCAGCTCTACCAGGTATACAGATTCTGGAACTAAATCTCAGAACAGCCCTAGTTACGGCCCTAAACGAGTGACCCTAGTGGCAGCTCGATACCACAATTCTTTCCCAAAAAGTCAACAAAGATCAATGTAGGAACTCAAAGCTTGAATGGACTGCTATGTGACATACAACAAGAAATGCTACTGCTCAGGGCTGCCTTTTCCTGCACCACTGGCCTTGACCCTGTTGTAGACCTGCTTAATATCATCAGAAGTTCTAGAAGACAAGCAAAGACCCATGATGTTAGCTCAAAGCCTATCTTGATATGTGATCGGCTTCGAATGTCCTGCCACTCCACTTAATCGGGCTCTCTTCTTCCCAGACTCTTAGCCTTCCACTCTTTCAAGGTAATCGCCACCTTAGACTGCACCACTCCCACGTGCTCTTCAGGCTTTACCTCCCTGAGACAATATAAACAAATTTACTTTAACATTAAATTTCATAAATTGATATGTCCTAAACTGGAAGGCTACCACAACTTCCAGCGACTGTTCTTGAGCACGCCCCCACCAAAGTGCTTTGTTTATCTTTTGCAAAAATGACAACAGATATGTCCGTCTAGTCTACAATTGTTCAACTGATTGAATTTAATAATACAAGAAGGAATATGTGATGATCCAAATCGGTGGTTATCATACTGCACTTCCAGGTCCTCTCTTCCCTTACCACTGATCACCAGAAAACCGCTCATCCAGCGATCTCCTTCTCCAGTGTCCAAAGTCAGAGCTCCTTGTCATACAGGTGCTTTGCATCCTGCTTTTTTTTACTTCATGTAGATGCTGCCAAGTCAGTCCATAAGAAGAAGGTCCCCCACACCAACCCCCTTCAATTTTTACAGTCATGAAGTGTGAATTTGTTCACACGACTCAACAAGTTTAAGTTAAAAAGCACAAGTCTTACGCTATTTTTCAATGATGGATAAATATGTCAACAAGATTACTGGGCCGGTCAGGTTTTATTACAATTACAATGCAATACTGGGGATGGCATTCTTTTAAGTGAAAGGCGTATAATCTGAAAGCATTGGGATCAATATTAATAGTGGGCTAAACCGCATTCTGGAGGACAACCTTGAACCCCTGATCCTTAATATACTATCCGATATGTTGTTATGGTCTTTTCTCTAGGTATCGATGTGGGGAAAGGTCTAGATATGTATAATGAATATAATGCCTTGCTTGAACTACATTTTGCCCTCTTACCAATAAAAATAGCACCAAGATTGGTTAAGAAGCTAACTATCTTAATGAAGACATTTGTAAGGGAAGGGAGGAAGCAACAACCTAAAATGGAGGAAAATAAAAACATCCACAAAAAGCAGGCATTTGCGATTACCCAACGTCAAAATGCATTGACTGGCATTGCAACATTTGCAAATTAGGTAAATAATGCACAACGCCGTTGATATACCACGGTGGGTTCAAAAAGAGAAAGCTGTGATGGTTATTACAGGACCTCTTCATTTATTATACATGGACAATAAGATGAAACTGACCTCAACGCACCCAGCACTCAATGCTATGAAATACGCATAGAGGGAGTTCACTCTCTGATGGGGAAGATACCGGAATTCACATAAAGGACCCCATCTGGCAAAATGGTAGCTTTAAAATAAGAGCAGAAGAACCTGCCTGGAACATGTTCGTATCTCAGAGGATACACATGGTCGACTAACTCCTCATGGAATGTAGACTGAAGACATTTGCAGAATACAGGCAGAGTTTGGTACCTCACAAATCCTCTTTTGGGATTTCCAATGACTTAGTCACTGCCTTTGCAGGCTACTCTCACCAGCTCCCATCATATTAGGGGACTCCACCGTACTCAAATAACTACACAACTGGGGTACACTTAAAGGAGCAGTCTTAGGAACATTCCGTGTCTATGTACACCTCGCTGAAGGCTTGGTGCTCCCACCTCCTACAGATGGACTATACTGACAAAGAGTGGAAAGACACCATGTCCACATATGACAAATCCTTATGAGAAGCCGCTTAAAACACAGTTATTTTAAAATTCTCCATAAATGACAGTGATCCCCAAAGAGATTCAGTGCTACTGGGATACTGCCCAGAGCTAGATTGGAAGTGTGATCTCCCTGACAGTGATATAGTGCACTTAAGTATGGGAATGCCCAGCATTATAGGTATTTTGGAAAGCTGTATGAGACACCATGAAAGGCAAGGGAGGGGTACTATGTATAGTGTGACATTCTGCCCTCCTACATGAAAGTAGCGATTACTCTGAGATAACGCATGCAAAACAAAGGTAGTTCGCCACTGCATTTACAGAAGCCAAAATCAGTATACTCAGTCTTTGGAAAAACGTGCAAGCTAGATTGGGAATCATAGATGAAGGAAATTCATAAATTGGCATCTTATGAACAAGTGATTTACCGCATGGATGTCCATGGGGATACATTTCGAACCATTCGGGATGAGTTTTTTCACCACCTACTATAGTTTAAATCCAACTAAACCTACTGATGCCAGCTTCCACAACATAATGGCTGTTGCAAAACATATGGCGATGCTAAAAAGGTACATCAGACATTCTGTCAGACAGGTTAGATGCAGCCCAGTTCGAGACACTGGAGCGAGGGAGATGAATATAGCCTTTTGACTGCTGGTCAAAAGATGTGCTAACTCAATATTACGATTGGGCCCGTAGTTTACACCTATAGGGAAAAGGCTTGAACAGAATTCATTTCAACCTAAGGGAACACATCTGCATCTTGCAATAGGCATGTGGGTCGTTGCTTGAATGGTGGTAAAGAAGTGATCAATCACTCAAGAGTGTTCAATGTATTCAGTTGTTTTTTGCAAAACAAGGTAGAAATTTAAACTAACTTATGATGGAGTGTGCACAACGCCTAGCTTAAAAGTTGGGAATATGAATATTAATCGGATAATGGGTCACTTTGCATCTTGGTCCCTGTCGACAATTATACCGGTTTTTAAAACGGGTCAGAGAGGGGATCCACGGTGCTATAGACCAATATCACTGATTGATTCCGCTGTCAAAATACTAGGCAAAGTGATCCTAGCTAAAGTCATGGTTTGGGTGAAGGACAATGAAGTTTTGTGCAACCTACAATATGGCTTTAGACAAGGCAGAAGCACCATGGACCAGTGCCTTAATCTATATTTATTGATAGGCAAATACACTATGGTCAAAGAAGGTTCATTACAGATGGCTTTTATGGACCTCTCCTCAGCGTTCGATCTGGTTAACAGATCGAAGTTGTGGACCATTTTGCTTGATATGGGCATTGATCCGTGCCTTGTTTACTTTTTAGCTGATTTACACCGGGATCTTTTAGCATCAGTTAGGGTCACTCAGGAAGGCAAATGAACAAGGGACTTTAAATCGGGCAGGGGCGTCCGCCAGGGGTGTATACTGGCGCCACTGCTTTTTACCCTTTATATTAATGCGTTAGATAAATCCTTGGCCGTGGCGACCCTAGACGTACCGCGTGTAGGAGAAAGGACTATTCCGGTTCTTCTATACGTGGACGACGCCGTGTTACTAGCCCGTACTGCTGTTGGCCTTCAGAAGCTCTTGGATGCTTTTGGGGCCTACATGCAGTCCCTGGACCTGATAGAGAACATCTCGAAATCACATGTTATGACAATGGGCTGAGGAAACAGAAAAGCTAAATCCTTTTTCTGTAATGGAGCAGAGGTGACCAGGGTGACGTCTTTTACTTATTTGGGGGTACTTTTTGATGAAAGATGCTCTTGGGTCCCCCAACAGAAAGCAAAAAAAAATGCAGTAGTCAGATCCACTTCAGCTTTATTAGGGTTTGCACAGCGTTTGGGGGCTAGGCCACTAGAGGCCATGCTTAACATCTATAGATCCAAATGTTTGGCTATTGCTATGTATGGTTCATCTAGCTGGGGCTATAAACAGCAGGAAGGGGTACAGATAGCAGAAAACAGATTTTTACGTGCCCTCCTGTCTGTACCACAATCATCCCAAACCTTTGCTATTCACCAGGAACTGGGGCTGGGTTATGTGTCGGACTTGCTGAGACTAGCCCCGTTGGTCTACTGGCTTAAAACCTGGCTTAATCCAGATAGAACACTGAATCATCAGATCTTGCGGGATTGTGTTAACCTGGACAAAGCCAGTAGCATCCCGTGGCTGTCTTACGTTAAGCTTATGTTTTTTAAACTGGGGCGTCCTGAACTCTTTAATGTTCCTGAAGGGATTAAAAAAAGAAGATGTGAAATTGATTAAATCTCAGTATTTGAATATATTGGTGATGGAACGTGAGGATCAGGAGTTACAGAAACCTCAGGTTAGGGCTCACTATTTGATAAAATCCTCCTTGTTAATTGAGGCCTATCTGAGAATTGTGACTAAGTCTTTCCATCGATGGCTCCTGATTAGGTTTCGTTTTAATGTAATTCACTTCTCGCTGGGTAACTTGCCGGGGTGGTGTAAACCAGAGGATGCAGCCCCGTGCCAGTGTGATAATCATTCACCACAAGAGACACTGCATTTCATGATGTTTTGTGGTTATTATAATGAAATTCGCTGGAAGTTTTTAGTCCCTTTACTGAAGGGTAAAGGCTTTTTACAGGTCAGACCAGCATTGCTTTACCTTCAAATGCTTAGTAATACCTGGGATATTTTTGATATTGCCCGTTTTCTTGTCGCTGCCGTACGTCTTAGGAAAAGGAGATACCCTATGATAAACCACATATTAATTGCCTATTTTATACTTCAAGGAAATTCTATTTAATTTGACATATCATGTTTTAATTCTGATGAACTGTATTAATGATGTTGTTTTTATTTGTTTTAATATTGCTCATATGTATTTATTGTTAATATGATAGTGTTTACTGTATATTGTGTCTTGTACTTTTATGATTTTAAATAATCGAATAAAATGGATTGACTGACTGACTGACGCTTAGCTTTATACTGTGAAATTAAATGTGATACAGTTGTAATATTTCTGTAAAACTTGTTAAAACAATTCGCTACTGGGTTGGACAAGGCACAGCTATTCTTTTTTGACAATTCTTTGAATGTCAGTCTATGCTCATGTCTTATTTTCTTTTATTTGAATCAATCACTGTCAAGTCATGCACTGGCCGAATTACTATCCACTATCAATTCAGGCACACATTTTGGGATCTACTCTCTCTTGGTCCCGCAACCCTATTCAACCCCATCTAACTTTTGAGAGACTCCAAACAATCTATCCCGATGCTGCAGCCAGCGTCTAATAAAATCATTCACATCATTCACTAAAATGATAGAAACCATCCTCTCTGTCCCTGTGGGCACACTGCCACCATGATCTGCAAATTGGCCCTCACCCTCACTAATCAAAAAATGACACCGCTGAACTGGTCCAATCATTTTTCAATTCACTTTCAACTCATCCATGGAGAGAAATTTCGTTTATCACTTAGAGTGATCTCCAAATACTTTGGCATGAAATCCAACCTCGCTTCTGCTAATTTTGGACCTCTGATACCAGAACAACTTCTGATGTGCCTCCAACAACTCAATATATGGTTTCGCTCTCACCATGTCTCTGTAATGATGCACTGTCCTCCATTACTAATCGTCTGGCCGAACTTAAAGAAGACACCGCTAATAGCTGACAACACTAAAGATTGAACTTTCCATAAATTCACCCCATATGCACTTAAAAAAGGCACTGGAAACTTTAAAACACCTTCTTGAATATTCATCCTCTCTATTAGTAAAACGGACTGACTAGAGATTTCTTATCGGGCTGTAGCAAGTGCGTTCACAGTTGAGCCGCCCAATCACAGCGCTTGCATGACAAAAAGCTTCTAATCTACAGGTCTAATTTAAACCGCTTAAACCATTCTCCCTGCCCACTGGCAACACACCTGAAATCCGTTGCTGTTCTAAATGTGCTGGTCATTTTTGCCCATGCTACATAAAATCAATATCAAAGGGATATGAAAAGAAAAATCTTACCTAATTGAGATAATAAACTTCAAATGCTATAAATTGGACTTTTAACCCTAAATAGTGTGCGAAAAGTGCTATGACCTACTTTCACTCCTACGATGAATTTGGGAATTCCCGTTCCTTGCTGCTGTGGTTCAGACACAGCTAAAACCTATATAAACTCAGGATTGGGGACACCCTCTATAGACCCTGTATTCTCAGAAAATTACTACGAAATCTCTACAAAACCATTTCTGCAAACGTTACTTGAAGAAGCAGCTACTATTCAATTGCACTACTGCCTCGAAAAACAGTCCTTGGGGTACCAGCAATCCAAATTTAGCTGTTATTTGGGAACTGAATTGTTGTCCTTGAAAATTAAACAAAGTTAGGCCACTGTGCCTTATCAAGGTAAACAGATTGGCTTTTCCTGCTCTTGGCCACTCTGTCGTTCTCAGCGTTCAAGGAGATAGATACATGTGTGGCTTTTCCCCAGACTTGAGACTATTTTAGACTTTTCCTAAAGGGTTGGGGCTCTCAAACCTATCAAGCTCTACCTTTCAGATCATCAACTGGGGAATCTCTTCAGAAGTATATTCTTCCATCGTTCCTTTTCAGCATTTTAATCAAAACCCCTGTATGTCAATGATTCAAAACCTATATCAGTACTCATCCGATGATGAACAGTATTTGCTTGGACTTTCCCTCCAATTTTGCTATGGAATAGAATGAATAAACCACATTAAACACTGAACTTCTTGTGAGTGATTCAACCAATCAGTTTCATAAAACCAGAGACATCCTCCTATACGGACATATCTGCAGAAATGGTATTCGTATCTTGCCTCTACAAGGAAACAACATTCTCTTGCGTGTGCACACTCAATTCAGCCCTGGCCATGAATGCGCGAGCCAGTCAAGCTATGAAAAGAACAAACAGCCATCAATTAAAGTTACTCAGATGTGGTCAGCCATTTCTGCATGAAAATCACATGCCTAAAACAGCCAGAGCCATCGATAAAGCCTGCCTCCTTTCTGGTAATGTGTTTTACTTGCAGCTTCCCAAAAACCGCATTAGTCAACTTCAGAGAATAGAATATAGTGCATTTCACATAATTACTAAAGCATGGCTATGCTCACGCTGCGGTATTTTACAGGAAACCCCACTACTTGCCAGTCAACGCTCATATTTTAAACCTTCGCAATTTTAC
Source organism: Triturus cristatus (assembly GCF_964204655.1). NCBI lineage: Eukaryota > Metazoa > Chordata > Amphibia > Caudata > Salamandridae > Triturus > Triturus cristatus. The sequence continues at coordinate 1,151,851,854 of NC_140585.1, forward strand.
CCACATTGTTTAGAAAATGCCAATTCTTTGGAAAAGCTTGTCCACTCGTTCCCTGCATAGTATTTCTTCAAGTGACCGAGGTACATTGAACGGTGGTGGTGCTTGGAATTTTGGGGTTAGTGGTTGTTCCTTCATTTATCGGGCGCCCGCTTTCTTAAAGTTTTTCTTTTACCTCACACAGTGAAACAACTCTATATCTGGAACAGCAAAAAATGAAGAAAAAAAATACATGTCTACTCTGTTGCCAACCAGCCTGCTCTTGCTGGAACTTCTGCAGCACATATTTTAATTAACACACCTTTGGATGCCTCCTTGCTGGTATGAAAGTTAAATTTACACAGCATCTCTTTACAGTCTGTTTTAATTTAGACCAATTCCTGTTGTGGCTAACTCGTTCTGCTAGCCAGATAAGAATAGACAGAGACGAGTCCCCTCAAATTCTCCATTGCGCAATGACCTAGTTAGTTGGTCTTAGGGGAACACCGATGCTGCCTAGTGACAGATGACAGTCCAGTAGACCTTAGCTATCGATCCCCAGTAGCTCTTGTAACATCTTCCTAGTAGCCTCGAGGACTCAAGGATCTCTTGTTGCCACTCATGGTTGCCTCCAGGAGCCCCACATTACTCATGGCAGACCTTTTAGCAAGGGTGACCAGGACGTCCGGATCCATGCCAGGATTTCAGGAGAATCACTCACTGTGTAATGTACTTGCAAGATTATTTATTGCAGGTTATCTTGTATAGATATCTTTAATATCCAGGAGTGAACTTGACTTGTGTGGGTGATCTACCTCCACATCTTTTTTTACAACCAGGTCCTGTTGAGCTAACATACACTGTCCTTCAATCTGCAGACAAATAGGGCCAGCTGAAGTCTTTGTATTGCATCACCTTCTTTATATCATATTTTCTCATACCATTCATTTCATGCCACTTTTGTTTCACATTAAATTAACTGAACTCATATCTGGGCATTGCTGTTCATCTCTCAACAAGACAAAATAATTAAATAATTCATACTCGGAGATGCCTAACCACTGTTTCGCCCTCTATCTGTTTACCGTCTGCCTATGCCAATGTTCGGTACATGACAGTGAGAGGATGGAGCCAAAATAGACCATCGCTGTGAACACTACACTGAAAGAGGTAAGAGTGGGGCCACAATGTCACTTGCACAAATTCAAAAGAAAGAGGACGACCCGGCTACTACGATACACTACTTTCTAATTGCATTGAGGCTTTTGTCCAGGGTTCACCCCCAACTCTCCCACTGCATTCATCTTTCCATCACTGTATCTTCAAATTCCCTGTTCTTCTTTATTTAGTACAGGTGTGACATTCTGCTTAAACAATGCGTCCCACCTTCCTGTCCCAAGACCCCAGCTTCTGAAACAACATCCCTTTTTCTCCACTTTCTTCTACAAATCAAGCTTTGTTGCTGTTGCTTGCTCTGCCAGACAAACCAACACAAGCTGCAACACGGATGTGGATCTAATCCCGCTCATTCTTTAAGAAGTCCAACCTTTGTCTGTCCAAATTTTGTGCTGTCACTGCATCCTGTGCTTCATGTATGTCAATCTTGCCATAGCCAGGAACTTTACTAGCATTTTCTCAACCCCTGTCAATGACGCGGACATCTTGGAAGGGTTTTGGCAACATCAAAGCATGGCTCAATACGGACATAGGGCCCACGGCCATTCATATATATAACTGCAGGTGTGCCAGAGATGCTTCGTATCCTTAGAGAGGGGATCGGCCAGTGGGAAAACATCAAATCAAAGACATTCAGCAAGGGAAATTGTAATTATTCACACCTGTGAAAACACTCAGCTTTCCAGAAAGTGGTTCCGGCAGGGGGCTGGCATAATGCCGGGGAGAAAGCAACCTCAGTCAGCAAGCGCGGGCATGTGGGACCGAAGACGAGGCGAGCCCATTATAAAGAGGCGGGTGGTGGGCGAGTAACAGAAACACTAAGTGAGCTAGAAAAGGACAACAAGGAAAGGGAGGAAGGACGAGAGGACAAGAGAGGCCGTCTTAAGAAGACAGTGAAAACAGTAAGAAAGGTAGACGAAGATGGGTAATAACAGGGAATAAACAGAGAAAGGTGAGTGGAGAAGGATGCCTGAGGGGCAGATGAAGAGTCAAAGAGGTGAAAGAGAAGCAAAGCCGGAGGGAAATGATGAACAGAAAAGGGCAAGAGAAAAAAGGCAAAGAGGGAAGGAGAAGAGCAAGAGAAAGAAAGGGGTTGAATTCATTTTCATACAGTGTCAAATACAATCATTATACAGCAAAACAAACAGTCAGAGGAGAGAATGCACCATATCCCCGCCATCACATTGCCACCTGCTGAAGGGAAGGAGATGTTAGTTGGGGATGAAGGCAGCTGGAAAGGAAACATACGGGTTAAACCAAAAAATACTTCTCTACACTGTCACACCCCTGTCAACAGTGAGCTTTGAGAGTACTACCCAGGAGAATCCACTCAGCTCTCTTCCACCCTATACCAAGTCTCCATGGTGATCGTAAAGCGACTGTCCAATGAGGAATAAGAAAGGGACACCCAAGTTCTCCACCCCTTTTACTGAGTGACTAGTAAAAAGACTATGGCGGGCAGCGGAACATAAGGAGGTTCTAATAGTACATTCCTAATTTTTAGTGCTATGGAAGCAGAATTTTTGACTTTCTGATGCAGGGTAACAAGGGGCACCCTAAACCTGCACCCTACCACTTAGTAAAGCAGTGAAAGAGAGGGACACCTAATTGTACACTGAAGTTCCTTAGTGACCACAAAGCAGAGTGTTCGACGAAGCCTACAGGATACCCTACCCCTCAGTGACCAGAGAGGACTCTCTCAAGCATGGAAACAGTGCACTTCTAGCAGGACTTCCCCATGAAGGATAGCAAGGGAACACCATAATGCTGCACTCACCTTCTTAGTGATGAGAGAGCAGAATTCAGGTGGAGAATCTAGGACACTCCCTAATTCTACATCTCAGTCTTTTAGTGACTAGCAGACGGAACCCCCCTCGAAGTAGACCGGAGGGACGCCAACACCCTACACCATGCCCTAGCAACAAGGCAGCAGAGTGCTCCACACAAGGAGACAGGGAGAACCTCATAAATGCTTACCCCTTAGTGACCATAGAGGAGACAGTTTGACACGAAGGGATGGCCTCTTTGATACACTATCCCTTACGGGTCAAAGATCAAGTTACCCGATGAAGGAGAATTGACGAACACTAACTCTTCACCCGGAGCCCGAATAGCAAACTACTGAATAGTGGGAAACAGAGGTCTACCCGAGTCCTACAACCAATGCTTCAGTTACCAGAGAGTAGACTGTAGGGTAAAAGAGGATCACGTTGATCCCACACCCCTGTGCCTCAGTACCACTAAGCACTTAATGACCCTCAGTAACTCCAGAGAACTGAGAAGAAGAATGAGGTGAAGTTCTCTTTAACAATCCACACCCTGTGACGACTGCTCCATGACACCAGTGCGGGATGGGGAGTAGAACCAGAAGCCCCCATCTTTGATTCTTCACCCTGTGGCGTCCATAGTTAGCAGGTGGTAAGCAAGATCAGGCTCTATTGATGTACAAGAGCATCAGAGGTTTGAATACACCCAGGAGCTGATCTTTGGAGTATTTTCAGGTCGTGTTTTAGAGTCTTGTTTGTGCCTCTACCAGACCCTCAAAGGCAAGGGGCAAGAAAGCCTTATTGCCCCGTTTCCCTTTCTCTACATACAACTTCTTCTCTATGTCCTTCTTTGTAACAGTTGGGCCAACAGCCAGTTCCTTGCCTTACACTGCTATTCCCTAAGAGCTGCCTACTAAAATAGTGGAAATGGGAACTACCAGTGGCCAACGACACAGCATTTTCCCTTGTTCAGACCCTCCAAGAGGCATCACTCGTCTTTGCTTCCTCCTGTATAGCGAGATGAGCTGTTCCTGCTGCCTGTCTGGCTTCCAACCCCTGTCGGGCTAGTAGAAGTTGTAAGGTATTGAAGGCAGCATGGCACCCTTATTACTGCCTCTTGCCTCATCCCCTAAATTCTTCCCAGTTTTTATTTCAGTGTGTCTGTGAGCGCAATATAACTTGCTAAAGCAACCAAGAATATCAGCGCTTTTCTTGTTCGTATTCACCGGTTTACCCTTTGGAACGCTTCAAATGGGCCTTACAGATTTGATTTTGAGTAAGGCTCTGTGTTTCCCATTTTCGCCCCTCTTCATATTGTTACTGCGTCACTGCTTTTCCAAAATGGTGGAATGTCTTTTTCCTGTGGCCCTCCCACAGTTACTCAGGAATCGTGTCACTTGGACCGAAAGCACAAAGCGTTTGCCTGAAAATGCCAGGATTAGAGATCTGCACCCAAAATCGGAACACTTCTGATTGGCTATAATGAGCCGCAGACTCTCATGAAAATACAACCAGTCGCGGGATCAGTAGCGAGCAAGCTGGCATGCACATCTCTGCCGCTCCAGACTTTCATTTTGCCTCCACATTTTCCGCTGAAAAACATTTGTTAAAAACTGCGTGGCAATTCACGGATTTCTTGGTGTAATTAGGTCAACTTTATTTATAGCGGTACATCAAAATACCTACGAATTAGGTTGGTATTTTTTACTCCTCCGACGTGGGCATCCTATGTCAATTTATCAACATGGAGAAGCGTTCCCATTGCTTTGAATAGGGAAAACATGAGACACTAATGGGGGTATGCATGATAGGGGGACACAAAAGGCAGCCATTTCGAAATTCCACCCAGACACAAAGAAGTACCCCTGAGCAGTGTGACCAGGTAGCCTGCTTTGGCGATTGGCATGAAGGGGGGATCTAATTATAATGCTACTGGTATTGGAGGTGGTGGCCTTGGAAGGACATAATCTTGCACAGGAGATAGGACACAGGAGTTCCAGATAGCAGACCTCACCCCTCATTTCAGAGCATGGCTACCCCTACACAATTTTTCAACAGAATAGCAACCTTGCTCTATGCCTTAGAAGGTGAAGATTCTTACACAGATTACTCAAAAATGCTACCAAGAGGAGAGGGTGCTGTTGAGTTACAAGGGCCATGTCTTTGACTGCTGAGGTGTTTTTTGATGCACACTCTGTAATAGATCCAGCAATTAAAATTTATTTGGCCATTTCTTTCATCAAAATATGAGAAATATTTTGGGCACAAAAACAGTTTCTATCGACCTAAAACTGCGACCATAGTGGAAATTCAGACCGTGCCCTCACAGGCCACCAACACATAATTGTATATTTTCACCTCCACCTCAATTCCGGTGCATGCAAAACTTTCTGGAAGGATTGGTCATAGAGGTTGTGTGTACATCATTGTTTATGAAAATTTACAATCTAGAGATTCTCCTGGTCCAGTGGCGTAATGAATATTGAGGGGGCCCCCTACAGGGTGCGTGGAGGGGCCCCCTTCGAACTCAATCTGGAGCTCTCCAGCCGAAGTGCGGTGCTGAGGGGGCCCCCTGTAGGTTGGGGGCTCCCCGCACCACGGGGGCTGCGGGGGCCTGTGTTACGCCCCTGTCCTGGTCTTGAAATACCTTGCTCCCGGAAATTCAGAGAAAGAACATTTTGACACTTTTCTGAAATTTGGGGATTTTTCATAAGGAGTAGCCGAGTGTTTCCTTTCTTGTGGTCTCGCCTCACAATGCATGAAAATAGCCTTTAGTCACTACAAGACGGTTCTTTTGTGGAAAGGTATCCCAAACCCTCAAGGAGGGTTCTCAATAACTGAAAAGACAGATGTTTGCCAAAATGGATATATGGATGTGGAGCACCCAGAGCAGAACTTCCTTGGTACAAAATAACTGTCTCTACCATAGCAGAAGAAAAAATCTCTGGTATCAGGTTTGAGGTCTTGTGGACTTAGGATTGCCTCCTTTTGCTTTCTGGTTCAATTGATGAATTGGGCGTTATATATTTTTTACCACGAGAAACATAAATCTTCTGTAAGAGAGATACAGCATTGACCTAATCTGTGTCCTCCTAAATGGACAAACTAGTCTTGTCACACTGTGAGGCAATGTTTCGTGCCAAATTCTTTAAGCAAAGTATAGGTCTTCATCTGCCATCTCTGACTGCAACCACTTCTTCCTATGTCTGTATCAGTTTCGCCCTTCTCACCATGGAACGCTGGTTTTCAGTGGAAATAGACAGAGTGAAGATATTCCAAGGACAGCAAGAGGACTTGTGCTTCTTAAAGAGGAGTCACTTGCCAGGACCAAGAAGTTGTTGAAGCACAGTGGGAATTATAATAATGCAAAGAACCCCTAACTGTTGTAAACATGTACAAACCTTTTGTGTACCTAGGTGAATAAATCAATTCCAAACACAAGAAATGACAAAAACTGGTCAATACACACAGTTCTCTTCTTGGGAACCCTGTTCTTTTTGTTTATGCCAATAGGGATAGAACAGAAACTGAGACAGAAGCGAATATATTGGTGGATTTATGGTTAGGCATACTAAGGGGATTTGCGGCCTGAAGTCTGCCTCAGATGCTACAACAGGTTTCTTCAGCTGATGAGAAGAGCTTTCCTATCCTAACTTGCTGACAGGTATTCCCAATTAGAATGAGTCCAACGCTATACAAATATACTGGGTGATGGATTGCTGACGCTCATGATCTAAGCAAAAGAGTCACTTCTGTAGACTCTTAAGAGTAAGTTCTTAGACGGCTCTGCTGGCTGACAGGTTCATGCCTTGGAGAACCAGGACATCTCTCCTCTTCAGTCGACAAAATGGCGACATTTGAAGTTATTCATCCCTGTACTGGAGGTCTGACTACAGGGCACAGATTTGCCTACAGAATGGCTTGCGAAGCCCAGGGTTCTGTCTATGGATGCAATAGGCGAGGTCTACAGTGCAGGGCGGCCTATAGATTTTGCCGGTGACTGGCTCTCAGGGCAGAGCTTCGGTTTCTCTAAAATAAAAGTCAGAAAGGTCCACGGCAGCAGCCCAGGTCTTTCAGTGTGAGTCGTAGTGATGAGGGCTGTGAGGGCAGGCAATTCCTGCTTAAAGGGAATGGAGAACATGTTTGAATATCGATGCCCTGGTGGGTGTAAAGGAAACCACACTTTCTGGAGGTGCAGTGTGGATTTTGAATGCTCGGTTCCTGTTTGAAGGTTTTATTCAGGTCCTATTTCACTTGATGCACCCACCCCTACATGCCTAACAATCCCAGGACTGGGGTATGAGGGAAATGAAAATTAAATCAAATGTATGAGATGTGCTAAACCCAAAGGTATCAAGATGATAGGTATGCTGCAAGGACCCTTCCAAATCAAGCCCTGCACCGGAGGATTATTGAAGGGACAAGGAGGGTGGAGATGCCAGAAGTGATGGTCAGGTGAGTGCTAGGGATACGGGTACACAAGATGGCCGAAGAGGATGCTAGGGTTGGGAAAGGCGCCGGAATGGAGGACGGTATAGGGATCGGCCTAGATCACAGAGAAAGTGAAGAAGTGAGAAAGAATGGGAAACAGAAAGTGGAACTAGAGGAAGGAAAGCAGCATTGATATTGAGTAGAAGCATGGAGGTTTAGAACAAAGGGGAGAGGGTGTAGCGGAAATGTCTTGAAGGCAAAGCCACCAGAAAGGAGGACGGTGGGAGAAAAAGGTAGGAGGAAAGTATTGGCCATAAAATACGGTGAACCTGAGGAGAAGAAATAAAGAGTGATGAAAATTAGGCTCCACCCAAAGACGGAGAAAAGGGAGTGAGTGAATAGGAGAGAGGATGAATCAGAAGGAAAACGGTGAACAGGAAGGGATCGGGACAAGAAAAGTATTCTGGGCTTGGAGGCGAGGAGTCTGGATGGTGCACAGGGAGGAGAGCGCGAGGGGAATCGAGAGTAGGAACCCAGAGAAAGGAGTCAGAATGGGGGGAAGACTGGAGGAAGAAGAGGGAGGACTGGGGCATGGAGAGAAAAGGAGACAAGAGGCAAGGAGAGTTGTCAGGGGTGGGAAGGTGGCCAGGGGGAGATGAGGAACAGCGAGGTTAGGTGGGGGGGCAGGACCCAGGAGGAAGTATATGCGTTTGGGAGAAAGAAGAGGAGGAAAGCCAGGAAGTAGGAGAGAAGTCGGGAGCCAGGGTGGAGCAAAGGACTGAAGAACCAATCGAGGAGTTAGGAAAGAAGTGAGGTGCCAAGAGGTGAGGAGAGGAGTCAGGATAAGAGGGTGGTGAGGGGAAGTAAGGGAAGAAGAACGAAGTTAAGATGAAGCACAGGGGTCAGGAGGGACTGGATGGAGAGGAGTCCGCAGACAGGAGTGAAGGAAAAGAGTCAGGAGAGTCTAGAGGAACCTGGAGGGAGAAGAGGGAGTGCAGAGACCGGGGATAGGGGAGGAGTCAGCAGGGAGCAGTGAAGTAAAGTTGGGAGAAGGTGGAGAGCAAGGTATGGAAGAGGGAAGACAGGAGTAAGGAAGGCGGAGGCAATGACGGGGAGAGGAGTGACAAAAAGGAGTAAATGTGCGTTGTGGTGAAAACATGGCTGTGTGAAGCGCGGGGAAACAGGAGAGATGAATCTGGGGAGATAAGTAAGAGGATGGGGAACAGAAGGAATAAAGAGAAGAAAGATGTTCAGATGAAGAGAAAGGAACAAGAAAGAAGGCAAGGAAAGATAGCAGGACAGTGGAAGGGAGAAAAAGTGGAAGGAAGGAAAGGAAGTTGGGCAGAGAGGTGTGAAAAGGAGGGTGGGATATATGAAGGATGTTAAAAAGAAACAGGAATGATAGAAAGACATTGGAGATGTAGGTTGGAGAAAGAAGGAAGCAAGAGGTAATGTGAGAAACAAATCGCGGGTGAATGAGAGGAGTAAGGTAAGAACAAAAGAGGGAGAAGTAAAACTAAATTCAGGGGAGGCGAGAGTAGACAATGGATTAAAGGGGAGGAGCGAGAAGAATAAGCGAGCACAGAAAGGAGAGCCAGAGAAGAGAGAAGGCGATCTTATCAGAGTTAGAAGGGTGAGGAGAAAGTAAGGGAAAAAGAAGACCGAATAAGGAGAGACGAGAAATAGAGAATGGAGAGGGAAGGGGAGAGGGGAATAGAGGAAGATGAGTGAGAGACGAGAGAAAGAGAGAGTAGAGGGGAGAGAAAGAGAGAGTAGAGGGCGGAGAAGGTTGACAGAATGAAAGGGATTGTAGTGGAGTCCGTAGGAATTTGTAGGAAAGAAGGATGACAGAATCAAGGAGGGAGGAGGAGGACAGAAATATTGAAAAGAGGAGGGGAGTAGAGGAGAGTGTAAGGGAGAGAATGGTAGAGACGTAGGTGTGCTTGGAGGAAAGAGCATTATGTTGAATGGAAGAGAACAATTAGGGAATTGAGAAGATGGAAGAATGGCAGAGATGGGAGAGAAAAAAAGGGAGAGGAAGATGAGAGAGCGAAGTCGAGAGAACGGCGAGCAGTGGAAGCGGCTGTGAATGAACGGGAATGAAAGAGGGAGATTGTATATAAGAGATAATGGGGTGACTGAGGAGAGAGGACAGCACAGATGGCCCATAAGGGGAGGGCAAAAAACGCGAATACGGGGAGAGAATGCTAAAGGAAAGGAAACAGAGAAGGGATTCATAGGGGCGGGTTGTTGTTGGAGGAGGGGAGAGGACAGACGTCGGCGGCACCCGTGGTGAGATGCGCAGCAGCTGCTGCCTTTAACCTTCCAGCCTTCCCGTCTGCTTCTCTTCTGGTCTCAAACACGTACCCATCTGACACCCCTCTGCCTTCAGATGGGCGGGCAGGTCCCAAGCGCTGCCTGTAGGCTCTCGCGCTCTATTCTCACATCAACGTAAGCCATACCTGCTGTAAATAGAGGCAGGACGCTAGGAGCAAGAGCAAGGGATGATGGGTAACACTGCGGTCGTGGCACGAGACACCGAGGCTGTACGGCAGGGTCTCTCTGATGGCATATTTCAGATGAAGCTGGCGGCAAATGGTCTCTCCACTGACACATGCAAGATGGCGGCAGTGCCTCCGCTGGTAGACCGTGGCCGTATCATGTGGTCTCTCAGCTGGCCATGCCAAGTGCAAGACTGCGACCGTGCCACTTGGTTCCTCTGTGGCACCATTTGTGAGTCTTAGATGGTGACAATTCAGTGCTCTAATGCAAGACTGAGGCCATGGCACAACGTCTCCCTACACGCGTTCCTAAGAGCATAGCTGTACCAAATCACCTCCCTGCTCGCACATTCTAAACTGCCAAAGGAGCACAGGGTATCCCCGATAGAACATAAGAGACTATGCCAGTGCCACAGGTAGTATACACTGGCACATGTATGACTACGGCAGTGCTGGAGGGTATTTTAATGTCACACGCTTGCTCGAGAGGAACCAGTGGGACTTCAGTGGTGTCACAGGGTCTCGCCACTGGCCCATGCAAAACTGTGGCAGTGCGACTGGGTATGCCCACTGGTGCATGCAAGACTTCTGCATTGGCAGCGGCCTTCCTCCTGGCGTTCTGCGTAAAACTGTGGCAGCATCACAGAGTCTCCCCACTGGCACATGCCAAATTTGTGCCCTTCCTTTGGTTTTGTTCCACTCTTATACACTGAACCACACTCCCTGCCTCTATACCACCCAATGAATCAGTCACGGGAACAATACACTACAGTTCTTAGTGGTGGACATAAGTAGACATAATTGTGTCCCCTGCTTCTCTATGGCTTGGACAATCACTATTTCACACTCTTGAGGAAAAGGAATATTTACTTCTCACTAACCACACTGTGTATCAGCACCCTTTGGACACTTATTTCGGATTCGAATGGTACGTCCCCAGTGACCTTGAGGTTCATCTAGCTGAATGTTTTCAAGCCTTAGAGAGCATATACTGTGGCGTGAACTCTTCGGCCTAGAGATGTCTGCATGCTGTTTCTGACCTTGGGTAAGAAAAAGTGTTGAGGAGGTGTCTCTTTAAAGCAGGGGGACGCTTGGTCTGAATGCTGAAACAATTAAATAGGGATTGGACAAGAAAGAATCATCTTTAAGGAGCCCTCAGACAGCCGCATGGAAATTTGCTCACCATCTTGGAACGGTAGACTTCACTTTGACATCAATGGTCATCACTACTCGATAATAGAAGCCTGAAAATGAGGCGTTTTACCGCTTAGGCCAATTTGTCAGAAACTAAAGAAAACAGATTCGATTATTTTGAAACCTCAATTGTTCACATCGCTGTTTAACATCTAAATCTAAAATTATCTTTGTTTTTCAAATAGCTGCCACAAAGCTGCATGCCTGAACCTAGAATATGTCTTCCTTTTTTTAAGAGCAGAGCCCATCCTTGTTCAGAAAAACATAGCTGCCATACCCATCAAAAAGAACACTGTGGCATTAACATTATTCCAAAACAGCTAACGTGCACAATAATTTCCACTTTCATGACGTTTGATCATTCAAGAGAATTTATTGTTCTCAAAGACATAGTGCAAATAAAATGGCTCCTGCTAAAAGATCCCATGAGTTGAACTATTCCTAGTCTAAGGCTGTGATTACGATGTAGTTGGTATATTTCGACTCTTGCGTAAACCCCTGTTTACAAAAGGTCAGAATTACGAGCTGGTAGTTATTTACCACAGCCGATGCATTAAATAGCCTTCCATAATTTAATAGGGCAAAAACCATGAGGTATTTACCATATCATGCAGATTTTGCTGCGTTAAACACCAAAATCCCCATGTTATTCCCCAACAACTCGTAATAGCTGGTATTTATCACACTTGAAAAAAATAGTATCTCTTGGTATTGTTATTTATCAGGTGAGATAAAAAGCACCTATACTCGTAATCAGGGTGTAAGAGGGCTGGAATCAAAGGCAGTGCTAACAGCAGTTCTCGAGGAGTTAATCTTATTTTAATTTCTACGGCTGATTCTGACACCTGTCTAGGTAAACCCCTGAACAAAGATGTTTGCTCTGAGGGGGGAACTACTTCTGCATGGAAAGATAATGAAGAAAGACTTTCAATGCAAGCAGTGTACTGTCTACATGTCTGTATCTCATTTATCATAGAAATAACAGGAGTCCCACAGAATGCAAGAAAGTCCCTTCAGGAAAGTCCTGACGTTAAAACAAAGGTTGAAATTCTCTTTATTTTACTTCTGTTCCAAGGGCCCACAAAATTTCCATGCAGCTGGGGTGCTCCCATGGTCTTGGTATCTTGTTCTGCTGCTCAACTCTTCTAGTGGGTCAATAACACAGTTTCAGGAAGGAAGGGGTATCCAAAATCCCTCTCCTCTACCTCAAGTGGTCAACGGGCCTGGAGCATTCATGTCTGCAGGGTCTCCTGTAGATTTTTGCCCTTAACCCCTACTTCACCTGGTGACTCATTTAGACACTACATTGGGGCAGCGGGAGATGTGCTCACTGTGGTCCACTCCCAGAGGGCTGCAACGGAAGGATGTAAGGGAAAATGAAAAGGTTAAGAATCACATTAGACAAAGCTCAGATATCTCAATTTCACTATAGCAATCCTATCCAACACCCTCTGTTCCCCGGCACCCTAGGCAAAGGCTGCATCTGTGAGGAGAAATCAAAGTACAATTCACAATCCAGACATTTCACCACCGAAGAAAACATTTTAAGGAGAGGGAGTCGATTCTTTATTCCACAATTTGGTCTTCAGTCCTGCTCCTGAAGTAGAATACAATAGGAGGCTGTGAGTCAGTGTGCACCAGGAGGGAGCTCCAAAAACGTGGCCTTCTTCGCATCAGTAAGTGGGAATGAGGACACTTAGCTCGCCAACCCTGTGTCATTCTCTGACATACCCCACATGTGGTGTGTGTTGAGCTGTGGCTTATACTTGGAGAGAATTGGGTACTTTTATGTATTCAATATATTGATGTGTCTTGCAGATATAAAGTGCCCTTCTGTCCGATTAATGGACTATCATCAGTCCTGGGTTATTTTGGGGGGACACTACTTTCATGCAGGCCTGTCTAGTCATAGCACCGTTTCCTTTGTGCATGCCTGATAAATGGGACCACCTCAGTTCACAATGCAGGTGCTTTGTTTTTCCAAATCCTCCTGTTTGGCAGACTGGTCTTCAGATGCCCCAATGCCAGCGGAAATCCCAGACTATCAGCTGTATCAACAAAGGGGTCTACAAACTTTTACTGATCATCATTTAGCACTTTCGATTCTCCTAACCTTGCCCCGGTCAATTATCACCATAAGCATGGTTTGTCAGTCAACCAAGGTAGCCACCACTATGATTTGGCACTCCGCTAAAGAAGTCAACAGCATGATTTGGTGCTGCACCAAGTGGACCAAATTGTAATCTGTGTGTCTTTCATTTCTTTCAAGCCCAGTCGTTGGTATGAAAAGATTTTTTAAAATATTGAAACTACTACAGAACAAAATAAACAAAGATTGGTTGCTTTATTGTTTGTTGTGTCCCTCATTTGTCACCTGTGTATTGACTAAGCAAGATGTGTGTGAATGTGGACTAGGTTACTACTAAAACAAGGTTCTTAGCTTGAAGTCAATATGGAGGAACTTTTCTACCAGCTGTACTGACAAACACCAAGAGGTCAGTTGTAGTTTTCCCGCAATAACATTTTCATAGATTCACACACCTTTCAAATATTCCTTGTTGTCAGGACAGGACCTGACAACAGGGAATAACGCAAAAGCATGAGGACCTAGGACAGATACCAAGGGGGTGAATTAGGGTTACAGATAAGTGGAATGTCACACATTTAACACGTTTGCCTTTTAAATGTGGCATCACACAATTACCTATTTGTGGTATTAACACATTTCTAAGCTCTTAATGAAGGGCAAAGGAAGGAGAAAGAAATGCAAAAGGCGTGAAAAATGGGGGACAGAAAACAGGCAGAGAGAAGATGTGACAAAAACAAAGAAACATCAAGAAAATGAAGGAAGGAAACCAACTCAAGTGGAAAATAGTCCATGAAGAAGGGGAAATAATTAAAAGAATGATCTAAAGGGTGTACAGGCAACAGGTGAAGCGCAAAGGGCAATGAGCAGGAAATGGGTAGAAGGAAAAGGTGAAAGGTGTGTATGTGAGAAATGGAACAGGAATAAGTAGAAATGAGAGAAGGGTCAGGGGCTGGAAAAGAGAATTGAAGAGGGGGGAAAAGCAACCAGGAGGAACAATGATAGAGAGGAATGGAAGAAACAGGATGTAATGGAACTAAGTGGTCTTCGAGAGCTGCGTGCAGAAGGGAAAAGGCCTGTGTGAAAGGGAAGTTATTAAAAAGCTCGTAGGCCAATGGGGGAAATGAATGTTCTTTACAAACTCACTCTGTAATGGATTTACGTTAGTACTCGCGATTTTTTGGGGCAAATGAGAAACCGAGACACAGAGAGATGAAGTTACTTGTGCAAGATCACGGGCTAGTCATATGGGAAGCAGAGATTCGCCACATCCCCTAATTAGATAGACTACACATTCGTCACTTGACAACATCTCCTCACCTAAAATGTGCCTGTTACGCAATACGTTGGGTGCAGTCTGGAGCGAGTAGGCTGAATCTATACATGGCGAAGATGGGGCCCAGATAATGCTCCTGTACACTGATAATAATCAATGGCTCTCTTGGATCTACTTCCAGCAGGCACATGCCATTTACAGAGCTGAAAGGTAAAAGCGGGAACGGCGAAGATAGAGAGAGGGGACGAATGGACGATAAAGAAGGAGACCCGGAAGTCATATTCTGACAAGGACTGAGCAATTCAGCAAATGTGATAAAGGCGGGGGCCCGAATTTTAGTTCGCGGGTCATTCATATTTGTCCACATACGAGGCACAGATTTTCCCGCCGTAAACATTTTCCCGCGCCACCCCTTGCTTTTGTTGTTGGCCCAACTTGAAGGCCACCCTGACGGTTGGCAGCTGCCCCGCAGTGTCTTACTCCAACACCGACCTTGTTTTTCCCCCACAGGATACGCAGTTCGTGTAGAGCTCGTGGCAGCGGGCCACGCACCTGTGAGGGAACGCACGCACGCACGTACCGTGGTGGCGTCAGCGGCCCTGCGTGAAGCTGCTGCACTTACAAGGGGCTCAGACGGAATGTTGTATCTCATCATCAACAACAACAGGAGCTGGAGCAGCGGTGCCCCCGCTGAACACATGCTCGCTCCAGCCGCACCCCTGGGGCCGCCCCCCACCTCCCGCCTCTATTTATAATGCCAAGGTGTTTGGAGATGCCGTTGGATACCTAGTGATGTTTCTGCAGGGGATGGGCCCTGGGGACGGAGTCAAGCCGGTTCTCACATGCTATGGGGAGGGCAAAGGGGACGAGGATGAGGCAACATTGTTTGTTCCCACCTGACTGCACCAGGAGGGGGAGGGGGAAGTCTGAGGAGAGGCCAGGAGGCGAGAAGAGCACTCATCCCATGGAAAAGGTTGGGCAGGCATCGGTATGTCACCAAAAGACAGGCTAGGCAGGCATGAACATGCATGAGTATGTCACCAAAGGACAGGTGAGCGCATGAACATGAATGAGTATATCACCGAAGGACAGGCTAGACACATACGAACATGAGTATGTCTCCAAAAGACAGGCTAAAAACGCATGAACAGGCATGAGTATGTCACCAAAGGACAGGCTAGACACGCATGAACAGGCACGAGTATGTCACCAAAGGACAGGCTAGGCATGCATTAACAGGGCGCATGCACAGGCATGGACATGACACCAAAAGGCGGAACAGAGGCGTATGGAAACAAATTTAATTAGAAAGCATGAGAGGCCAAAGGAAATATAGAAGCAGATGGGACAAGCCTTACTGAAAAAACACACAGTCAGTCGTCTGGTACAAGCAATCCTGAAAACGAGTAATTGTGATGCAACAAACAAACTTCTAAATTAATCAATCATTTGGATTGGGACAAATGATGAAGAAAAACAGCCAGCCGGATTTAGAATATCGATCTATCAGTGGGACAAGCTATCCAAAAAATTATTACTTCGAAGGTGGACAAATGCACCTGGAAAGCAGTCAATCAGATAGGACAAGCAATGCTCCAAAAACATCCATGGGGGTAGAAAGAGCAATCCTGTTACCTAGTGAACTGGATAAGACAAGCAATGCTGGAAAAGCAGCCCATGAGATGGTAATTGCAATCCTGAAACTTGTCGCTCAGGTATGACATGTAATGCTGTAAAAACCTGTTAACTAAATTGGCATAAACGCAGTTGCGGCCATTGCAGGTAAACGCGGTGAGGCAGTCGAGTGGGGTAGGCAGGGGAATTTGACAGATGACAGAATAGGTTTTATTTATTTATTTAATTTGACCTATTCTGTCGTCTGTTGACTCCCCCACCTCCCACCCCTCCCCGTTTCACTGCGATTACCTGTGCTGGCCGCTGCTGCATAAATGTTTATAGAAATAGGTTGGGGCATTCGAGCTATGAAACCAGACAATCAGATGGGTTAAGAAATGCCTGAAGTCAGCAATTCTTATAGGACAACAAATAATCAACCGAACGTATGTGACAAGAGATCCTATCTTGAATACTAATCAATTGAATGCTGCAAGCGATCGTGGAAGCTAGTCAACTGAAGGGAACAATCCTGGAAATGACATAATCAGATGTGCAAAGTAATCTGGATAGGATGATTGATGCCGCCAAACCATTCAATCGGAAGTGATAAGCAGTAGTGGAAACTAGTCAATCAGATGGGAAAAACATTATTGAAATCAAGTCACATGGAAGGGACAAGCATTCCTGTAAATTAGTCTGCCAAATGGGAGTTCGAATGCTTGTAAACCAGTTCGTCAGATGGGAAGCATGGTACTAAAACTGATCAATCACACACGAGAGAGTTGTAAATTACTAAATCGAACACCACTACATTGACCTACCACTACATCAGAGCCACTACGTCGAACCAAAGTACATCAAAAAGTATATATAAAATGTAAGTGAGCCAAGCCATCAAAACCACCACCCTGATTACGAGTCAGGCAAAGTGTGGTTTCAGTATGGCATTCCACCACAGCTGATCACCACTGGCTTGATGTTCCTGCACCCAGTTTTCCCTTAGTGATGGAAAACTGGAGGCAATTTTATAAGTCAGTAATTCTGGTAGGTAAAATTGCATGAAGCTTTGGCTGTTACAGCAGCCAAACCTTGTCCCTCACTCAAGGCCAACTTTTTTTCTTTATCAAGAAGTTGAGCGGCTTCCCCCCGCCAGAAGTAATCTTCCCCTTCACTCACCTACTCTCCATTGCCACCCCAGATAGAAGACCGTGAATGCATTTTCCACCTGTTCAGAGCAGGTGGTAAATGTGTGTTCCTCTGTATGGACCAAAATCAAAATTCTTTCATTTCCCCCTAGTCTATTTCTGACCTTGACTCTAATCCTAAAGTCTTTTCTAATCTATGACCAAATCCCACTCCACCTCTTACCCTGACCCCAATTCTCAATTTAGCCCGGAGAAAAATCATATAACCCAAGCCTTAAACTCTACCCGAATCTCAACTCTATGGCTTCCATATCGCTAATCCTAGACCTAATCACGAGCCTTTTCATTAACACTGAGCCTATCACTACATTTTAGAATAGACATCATCATAAACATATTATACATCTAAATCTAAACTTATTTCTTTCTCAATGCTAAAGATTACCCTTCTACGTACCTTACTTGATGTAGTGGTATTCTCATTAGTGGTAAGCATTTATGTAATTGTACATCGATGTAGTCAACTCAGTGTAGTCGGCTAAGAATTCTGGAAAATAGATGGTTGGGACATGCCATACTCGAAATTAGTGAAATGTTTGGAGCAAGCAATGGTGGAAACTAGCTGGAAGGATCAAGCTCTGCTATAAACTAGTCAACCTGATAAATCCAACAAGTATGGAAATTCAGTTAAACAGCTAAAATAGGCAATCTTAGAAACTAGCCAATCTGGGGGAAAACAAGATGTTATAGAATATCCAAGAAATATGTCACAATGCAATATACAGACAGACAGACAATTTATGCTCAACATATTACACTAAACAAACTTATACAGACAATATACAGTGTAAACAAAAACAATTGCAAAGGGTCTTAAATTCAATTAAGTAGTCCACATGTGATGGAATCTATATATAACCAATGTTTCTTTCCCAATTAGCCAATGATGCGTCAAAGGCGTTTTGACCCTTGTAATTTATTGGGTCATCAACAGGACAGAAAAAGTTTGGAGAAGAAGGAACATAAATGTTATTGACCACTTGCACAAAACACAAAACCACCAGTTTAGTGTCTCAAGGGAATCTTCCATGTAAATCGAGATTGAACCACTCACTCAGTATCAGAGTCACTGTCGGCATGTAAGCATTCATGCTGCTTTCATGCCAACAGTAAGTTGGATTGTGGCGTTGCGAGGAGAGCGAAATCGTATTCCCCAGTAATAGCTATTGTCTTTCGATAATTCATCCCTTACATCGAATTACTTGGAATTTTTGGATACAGAATGAGTTTGTGTAACAATAAGAGTGATATTAGTCCTTGGACCTTAGGTCTCCTATTCTTAAGGAGATATATATCCTACAAGTGATTCACCCTCGATTCGCAGGGAAGATTCCCTTGAGATGCTAAAGTGGTGTTTTTATGTTTTGTTCAAGTGGTCATTAACACGGGTGAGTAGCCGCGCTATACAAACTCCTGATTGATTGATTGATCTATGTTCTTTCTGCTCCAAACCTTTTCTGTCCGGATGATGAACCTATACATTTTAAGGGTCGAAATGCTGTTGACGCATCATTGGCTAATTGGGAACAAAAATTTGGTTGTAATAGGTTCCATCTTGTTTGTACTACTTAACTGAATTTAAGACCCTTTCGATTGTTTTTTTTGTTTACACTGTATATTGTCTGGATATGTTTGTTTAGTGTAACATGTTGAGCACCAATTTGTCTGTCTATTTTGTATTGTGACATATTTTCTTATAGAAAATCATTCCTTAATAATAATTTCAATTGTTTAGAATTTTCCTCTGGATACTGTTTTTATTTGTATTGTAAATTTGTGATGCATATGAACATTATCTCATGGAACTGCTGTGGCATCTACATAAGTAATAGATAGGACATTTTAATATTTAAAAAAATTAAGGTTCCTAAGGAAGGCTGGACAAAACAACCCAATGCTGAAACAATTCACAACAAAGCAGTAAGTTGTAGACCCTGACGTTATTAAGGGATTATACATGTTTGAACTTTAAATTGTTAGATATGGAACTGTAATTTTGATACCACTGGCTCTATTAACTCGATCTCCATTATTTAAGTGTATGGTTATTTGTAATAGTTATTGAGTATGCTTTCTTACAGGTTTATACTCAAACCATAGGATCTTCGGGATTTATGCCATATCATGGAAAGAATTCACGCGCTGAGACAATGTTGGGGTTTTAAACAAATTGCAGCAATCTGGCAATCTTTCCAGTTGAACATCCTTTAATACCTCTTTAACTATTTAGGTGGCATGTATAGGAGTGCAGCATGTATCACAAACACACATATGGAGAGCACAGAAAGGCACTTGGTTCAGTAAGGTGAGGGAGTTGGCACCTTCTTTGAATGTTCTCCCAGAAATCTACTACATCTCACTGCAAGCCTACTATCAAGGTATAAACCTAGCGATGTTTGCACAACTTAGCATTTCAGCACCTCTACCCCAGGCACCTCAAATGGGAACAGTTGGTGTAATAGGAGACACCATCACAGTAAGCACAATCTCCCCTTAACTTGCCCAGAGTAAATGAAACAGCAGTGTTGGACCCTCTGCCACTCCAGGGGTGCTGTGTGTTGGATGTGCCTGACTGGGGTTGTGAATTAGAGGACTGAAGGAGCATGTGTTCTGTTATAACACTACTTTGTACTCCTGTGCAGCTCTTCATTTCAACCCCTTATTTTCTAACACCTTCCTGCCTTTAATAGTGATGCCCTTTGTTTGAGACGTGCACTACAGAGCCCTCCAGAGTGTACACAAACGCCATCAATTGCCCAGTAGAAGCTACATCTGGGCACATCTGACGTGCATGGCCAGGCATTCTTACTAGCTCAACCACCTCCCAATCGAGAAGCTCAAATGACAGTCCCAGGACTGTCACTCAGTTCTGCTCTTCGCACCACAGAGTGGAACTTTCCCATTCCATGCTTCTCTTTATATATATGGACAGTGAGGACCTAAGAGTTAGAAACTGCTAATGGATCTCGCTCATGCAAGAGGACAGAAAAAGCTCCCAGGCTTTTGCTGAGCAGGATCTTAAGACAAAAATAAAGCATAGAGTTACACTGAGACTATTCAACTGCAATGGAAGAGTAGACCCTAAGCTGTTTTCTCACAATGGACCCACAGTGCATGTTGGGAAATTATGCCCCAGGTTTCTTAGGACTCACTACCATTGTGTCCTGGGACTTCAGTTTGGAATCGGAAGCTCGGCCTAAAGCCTCATGCACTCCGGCACATGCTGAGGATGCTCATATCAGAGGTTAAAGATAAAACACAAGGGGCACAACTAGAAGAGGTTGGGAGACATTAGTAACTTTTCAGATTTCCCCTTCTACAAAATTATTTTTATTCCTTGGGAGTTTCATGGTCTACGAAAAAATTTTCTTAATGGCTAAGGCTCTTTGGGGCCTTTGTGATGGTGAAGTGGATACCCGGTGTGTCCTGAATATTATATTTCTGGCCATTTGGATCACATCTATCTAGTGGACGCATACCCTTGATGAATGGTCTGAAGGTGGGATCAGGACTCTCCTGAAGGTTTCTGTTTGCTTATGTCTGGTCAACCAACATGTCAGTCTCCCAAAGTCATTATTCCCCAGGGTGTTATAACACAATGTCTCCTGAAACGTAGAACCGGACTCGTTCTTGGATCTCCCTCTCACGGTGCACACACTTTCTGGAGAGAAGAGTATTTGGATAGATGAATGGCAAGAGCACTTACTGTAAGGGACACAGTCATATTGGACCTCCAGGTACTTGTAGGTTCCGGGGCAGGGGTCTGGGAAGTCATCCGAACCAGCCACCACCACACACTGGGTGCGGTTGTTACACCTGGAAGAGATTAAAAAAAAGCATCAATGGATGGTTCATGCAGACAAGGCCGGCTCTAACAATTCTCAGACTGCATTTCACAGAGGAAGACATTCATGCTTACATCAGAAATCATGACCAAACATTTGTCCTTGTCATGACCAGTGATCATCTAGGACAAAGTATCCTCAGTGGTCAGCGTGAGACGGCGGTGATGATGGTTGCGAGTCACCAAGGTGTATCGGTTGGCCAAAGACATGAGAAAGGTGGCACTGAGGTCATGTGGAGTTGGGTGATAAAGAACGTTACAAGTGTCAGTGGAAAGTCACCAGAGGTCAAAAGTCAAGGCAAGATGGGGTTATTCATGGGGCAGTGGAACCCATAGGATTACACCCACCTCAGGAAGACGACCCGCAGGTGGAATCAGAAGACAACCTGGATAAGATCTTCAACAGCCCAATTACACTGTTTTTAAAAATAAATCACCTTTACTTTCTCTGCTGTTAGAGAGACAAACTATGCCAGGCTCTGCTGCTATTGACCTCAGTGTAGCACAGTGCACGTGGAGCTTCCCTTAGTAATACCTACTGCCCTGCACGTGTGCCCAACACCTGGTGGTATCAACCGAGTATGTGCCAAGGCTCCATTGCCATTTGAAATGGTTTTTGCTGGTGTTGTCCCAAGCCATCAGGCCACTCCCTTCTCATCACCTCCTACAGACCTCTTGGTGCTATTTTGCCCTTCTGTGAGCATCCATCATACTTGTCTTTGCCCAGCCTTCCCCCTTGCTTGCATATTTACCTGTTCATACTATTTTGCCTAGACTCCGTCCTTTTGTGCTCGTACAGCATATCTGTCTGGGAAATTTAACCCAACCTGTTCCCCTCTTTATGTTACTGCCATCAGAGGCATTTTAAGGCTCGGGCGAAGTGAGCAATTGCCTAGTACCTCCACCATCCAAGAGGACCCCGGTAAAGTCAATTATTTATGTATCTCAACGTTTAACATGTCATTCAATGTTGTTTGGCCTCATGGGGTTGAATTAGAAGAAAACGGGTAATACATTTCAAAGTTGCTCCGAAACAGGGTCCCCTAAATATTTCTTGCACAGGCCCCCCAAAAACCTTAGCATGACACTGACTGCCACCGGATCCCACCCCAGGTATGTTAGTGCTCCAAACGTGCCCCTGTTTGCTCAATGTCACAGCTCTCCCCCTGTCCCAGCATTGCTTTTCGCTCTTCACCATTCGATTGGACGTCAGAGCGGCACTGCTTGGTATGCATTGAAATCATTTCAATAACCATTTTTTGCATAACACCAATTACAACTTTACACCCTGATAAGAGCTTCTGTGGGCCTTGTCAGTACATGCCCAGAAACTGATGAGACCTCTGCCAGGCTGGCACTTCTTCCAGCGCTCTGCCCCGGGCTCACACATCAGAGCACAGCTTGGTACAACACAAGCCAGAGCAAACCGTGCAACAACCACCAAGAACAAACAAATCTGGGACAGTAGAGGACATGCCAGAACCAGAGACGACTGAGCAAATCTGATACAGTAGAACCCAATGCAAAGCGTGTAACAATTCCAAGTGTACACCACTAAAACAACCTAGATCAGACCTTGTTACAACTAACATAAACCTGCTAAAAGCAACAAGAAAAGCCCTTGTAATAATGAGAAACAAGCGTCCTAAAACAAATCCCAGGGCAAACCTTAAAAGAGCAGCCAAAGGAAACCCTTTAAAAAACAACCCAAAACTAACCTCAGAAAGGCAGCTAGAGCACACCTTGTAATAACCCAAAGCAAACCTCCTAAACCCAAACCAAGGTAAACATCCTACAAATAGAAAAACGACCGGAGCAAACCTTGTGAGAACCACCCAAAGAACATGGTATAAAAAAAAGAACCCAGACCACATCGGGTACAGGGCAACATACATTTTTAACCTTATTACAACACAGGACTGACCTTCCACAAACAACAAGGAACAAACCTCTTAAAAACAATTGAAGTGAAAGCTTTTAGCAACCCACAATAAACACTGATACAACCCAAAGCAAACCTTGCATGAAAACACACATCAAAATGTGTTAGAATAACCGGGAGCAAATATGTTCTAGTACAACCAAAGCAAACTTTGTATAAGTAACCTAAAACAAATCTGGTGCAGTATAACCTAAGCAAACTTCGTATAAGCAACCTAAAACAAATCTGGTGCAGTATAACCTAAGCAAACTTTGTATGAGCAACCTAAAACAAATCTGGTGCAGTATAACCTAAGCAAACTTTGTATAAGCAACCTAAAACAAATCTGGTGCAGTAGAACCTAAGCAAATTTTGTAAAGCAACCTAAAACAAATCTGGTGCAGTATAACCAAAGCAAACTTCGTATAAGAAACCTAAAACAAATCTGGTGCAGTATAACCGAAGCAAACTTTGTATGAGCAACCTAAAACAAATCTGGTGCAGTATAACCTAAGCAAACTTTGTATAAGCAATCTAAAACAAATCTGGTGCAGTATAACCTAAACAAACTTTGTATAAGCAACTTAAAACAAATCTGGTGCAGTATAACCTAAGCAAATTTTGTAAAGCAACCTAAAACAAATCTGGTGCAGTATAACCGAAGCAAACTTCGTATAAGAAACCTAAAACAAATCTGGTGCAGTATAACCGAAGCAAACTTTGTATGAGCAACCTAAAACAAATCTGGTGCAGTATAACCTAAGCAAACTTTGTATAAGCAACCTAAAACAAATCTGGTGCAGTATAACCTAAGCAAACTTTGTATGAGCAACCTAAAACAAATCTGGTGCAGTATAACCTAAACAAACTTTGTAAAGCAACCTAAAACAAATCTGGTGCAGTATAACCTAAGCAAACTTTGTATAAGTAACCTAAAACAAATCTGGTGCAGTATAACCTAAGCAAACTTTGTATAAGCAACCTAAAACAAATCTGGTGCAGTACAGTATATCCTAGACTAAACCGTGTAACAAAAAGAATACTCAAATCTGATAAAGTCCAACCAAAAGCAAACCTTGTAAAGGCTAACAGCAACCACCCTAATAACTTAGAGGAAATCATGTACCTGTAACCCAAAGCACTCATCCTAGAAGCAACTAGACCACCACTTGTAATAAAGCAAAGTAAATCGTCTAGAAATAACCATGGCAAACCTCGTAACAACAGTACAAAGAAAATCTTCTCTCAGATACCATGTCCTCACCCCCATTCTCCACAGAAAGCCCCCATCTGTCACAATGTCCTCGCCTTTATTCTCTTGTCTTCTCAGAACAGCCTCTTAGAGTTACCACGCCCCACTTTATTCTCACACTTCAGTCCCCTCTCTGGAGTACTGCCTCTCGGAGTTACAGTTCCCTCGCCTCTGTAATCTTCACATAGCCCAAGTTCTCTGGTACAATGCCCTCCCCTTCATTCTTCTCACACAGCCCACTCTCTCAATTAGCATGGTGCCATCTGTATGCTCCTGACACAGCTCCTCTCTGTCATCATGCCCTTAGCTCTACTATCCCTGACACAGCTCCTCCCTCTCAGTCACCATGCCCTCAGCTCTGCTTTCCTCATACAACTCCCTCTTTCAGTAATTACACCCACCTTTATTCCCACAATGCTACCTCTTTCAAGTACCATGCCCCCAATCCCTTTCTCTCCACAGCCCCCACCAGGCATGTATTGGCCCTACCAGGCACCAGGCATTTTTCCAGTTGCCTTGGAATGTGGGCTCCGGTTTTACCCCAGGTAGAAGTCGGTTTTGTTGGTTGGGGCTAGGCGGGTGGAGTTTCCTGCCTGCAGTGCTTCGTCTCTTTACAAACGAAAAATTCAAAGCACATTGTTTTAAAGCCTGCCTGTCAGACCATGCTTGCTTCAAAGCCATTTGTTTTTGCATTTGGTTGGTTCTTGTCTCCTGCAGGGACGCCAGGGCATCACTGGCCTTCAGGACTTTGGGTTGGGAGATTGATGTGGAGCGGTGAGGGTGCGAGGGCTGCTGTTGCTTGCCTCAGGCAGTCTAATACGTATATGAAAATAAACACTTCAAAATTCAAACGAGTGTATTTCTGTACAATGTGACCGCTGCAACGCATTTCAGTTTAGTATATTAAATGATGCCATTGCATTGAGCGCAAATTGTTAGAAGTGATACACTTTCAATCATGAACTTTGAAACAATTATGCCCCCACCACCACTGCCCTGATGAAAATGCTATTAGTGAATCGAGAGGAAAGTCAGTTGTTTTACGCCCTCAATGTGTTGCCTACGGTGTTACTATAAGTGGAGTAATATTGCAGTTTATTTTTTGTGCAGCACACCCTGAACTGATATATTTAAAGGTGCTCTCAAGTGATGATCAAGGAGAAGGTGACACTGTGAAAAAAGTAATTGCCTAGAATCACACAATGTGGTCAAGTGGAAGCTGGGCTTGAGGCATGGTTTCCTGGTTTCATATTGTGTAATTCAACCATATGTGTATCTCTTTCTTGCTCCTGTTTTAGATCAACGTTACAACAAACAAATGATGGACGGAATGCTGACAATGCAGACATTCTCCCCCAGTCAAGAGATCTGGGTTAAATCCATCGTTCTTTTGCCCACTACGCCACCCCAGTTTAGACATGGCCATATGCAAATCAGTCTTGACCCTGTGCCTCATGGAAACAGGATCAAAGCTTAGTTCTTAAACAGACTGGGGCTATGCATGTCTCACAAGGATTGGAAGTGCTATTTAGGGGCAGGATGATGTTTTAATGCCGTAGCTAAAATGAAAACTAGAGCACCTATTCTTGAGACCGTTTGCTCCAGGTACCTAAAACTCTGTATTCATTGTAATCCTTTCTTGAATGAATTCATCCACCTACTCCTCACTCCAAAATGTGGAAGTATTTTTTCAAAGCTTTTTTGGGGCCAGTGCTGGCACTTCATACCGCTTTTTAAATTCATTTTGTTTCTGCCCCCCCCACTTTAGCCACCCCACCGATTGCAAAAGTCAATAGCTCACTCATGGGTGAAAACTATTGGTTTTGCCAATGCTTGTTTACCCTACCTTTATCACTATTCTAAACACTAACTCAGCCCCCTCTCTTATTCCAATGCCCTCACCCCCTCTTTTTCCTCGTACAGCGCCCTTTCTATTTCCCCTTCTTAGATCGCCTATCCTTGCCTCTCTACTCCCTTATCCTTATCTCAGTGTCCTCCTCACCTCCAGGGGTGTAGATTCAGGTGTTTGGGGGGTTACACCCCCATAATAAATGTATTTTCTGATGAATAGTTGGGTACAGGTGCTCTGTTGGATTTCACCTCAGATTTTTACATAAGCACTCTGTCAAAAACACTCTCATCTCTATTTTGAAAGTCCTAAAAAAATTTATTTTACAAAATATTGTGTTTCTCTCACTTAGTACACCTGCCAATCCGCATTCCTCTCCCTTTCCACTCCCCCTTTAGCCCCTCTCATGCGCCCGCTTGTCATATAATGTATTTAAACAACACATGCCAGCGCCATGGTCGGGAAATCTGACGCTAACTCCCCCCCCCTTACTCTTAATGAGCAAGCTACGCCCCGGCTCACCTCTCTCCTCAGCTGCCACACTCTTACCTGGCATGTCCTCTGCAGTGCCCCCTCAGCCCCTCCCAGCCTTCCATATACCCCTACCTGTAGTGGCGTTACATACCCCCTGCCCCCTGTAGTGCAGCGGGGCCCAAACTGTACACGGGCGATGGGCCCCTGGCCTGAGAGCGCCTGACTGGGTGGGGGCAATAAGGGTTGTTTTCTGTACTTTGTAGGGGGAGCCCTCAAGTTTCGTTACGCCTCTGCTTACCTCCCTAGTCCTCTGCACCCCCCTCTTCACGCCCTTGCTGCCCCCCCCACCTCCTTCCCTCCTCACCAGCTTCCCTTTGCCTTTCCCCCTTCTCTCTCACTTTCAATTACTGCGACTGTCAGGATTTAGCGAACGAATTACTCGTTTGTGGGCGAGGGGGCCGGGAAGTGATGGAAAGTGGGGGATATTACCCGGCAGGAGCGGAAGCAGCAGAATAATTGCAAAAAACAGATTAGGTTTGTATAATAGTTTTTCTTTTTTCTCGACAACGAGGACGTCTGGCAAATCTTTATTGCTTTGCAGGGTACGGCTCCCGACCCCGTATGAAAGCAGCAAGTACAGGAGAGGTAGAGGGAGGCAGGGAATAAAGTGCCTGACAGTCTCTCACCTTTAATGGGGTGGAGGTTTCAGGGACGGGGGCACAACGGGAGAGGGGACAGAGGGTGGAAGAGCAGACGCATGGCACAGCCGTGGAAGCCGCAAGAGAGGAGAAGAACAAGGAAACTGAGGGACGAGGGGAAAGAAACGAATGAAAAAGGGAAAGACAGAAACATGGAAAATGAGAGCAACAATAAGACAAAAGGAGAGGGGAAGAAGGAAATACACCTGAAACTACAATTGAGCACAAATGAAGCAGGGCAGGTGAATGAATTTGGAGAATGAAAACAGATAAAGAGCAAAAGGGAGAGTAGCATGAAAAGCAGAAAGACAAAGAAACAGATTCAGCCTAAAAATTGACTTTTTTTTATTTCCCTGACTTAAAACCACCCTAGATAGAAGTTCTTAAATAGAGGACATTCACTGGTCCGAGACTCCTCAGTTCGAGTCTCGGCAAGGACGCACAGCATCCTGTGATTCTGGGCAAATCACTTAATCACCACACTCCCAACCAAAAAAAAACAAACAAAAATGAATGTGTCCTCATGTAACAGCAACTGGTGCTCGTGTAAAGCGCTTTGATATACTCGATTCCTTCAGGTCAAGTTCGCGCTATATAAAACTCTGTAAACTAAAATGAAAAAATAAAAAATATAGTATGGGGTCCACCAAGCTCATGTGAAAACATGGGCAAAGACAGTGAAGGTTCCATCTGCCAGTGCCACACCATCTTCAGCGGCAGATCTGCCACTCAGCTTGGCATAAGCATAGGGAAAAGTCACCATTGGACAGAAGGCGGACTTTGATGGAATGGTGAATACAGTGTCCCACTCCCTAACATGGTGGAAGAGTAGGCCTGGAAAAAAATTAATTATGCGAGTGTAATTGGCGTTATTTTGAGAATTTGACATTACGCTTGTTTCCAAAATTCATGAAATAACATAATTATGCCACTTTACGTAAATACTCAGCGGTATTTGTAAAAACTGACTGCAGAAGTGCAATTTGCAGTAAAAAAAATCATGAATGCATGCGAACAACAGAACGCGAGCGGCTGCTTTTTTGCGGCACTTTTGTTTAACCCTTTTGCTGTGGCGGGAATTCCGCCGCAGCGCTGGGGGGTGCGGGGGGGGCAGCGCGGTGGAGCGGTGCTCATGACGGAACCGCTCCGTCATGAGCCGCGGTTGAGCTGTGCTCATGACGGAGTGGTTCCGTCATGACTCCGCCCACTGCGCTAATCGCCCGCACAGGCGGGGAATTAGCACCGCGTGGGCGGCGCGGCCGCCAACGGCCGCAGCATGACGGAACCACTCCGTCATGAGCACACGGCGACCGTGGCTCATGACGGAGCGGTTCCGTCATGAGTGGGGAAGGGGTTAAATGCGTCCTCACACCAAAAATTGTAGATGCGAGGATGTATTCATGCTAATGGAAAAACTTCCAGCATTTGAGAAGGCTGGATATGTAGACACTAGCCAAATACCTGTACTCGGAAGAAAAGATATAATAGCACGAGTGGAAAAGAAACAGTCGGAACATATAAGATACAGAGAAAAAGAAATGAAGAGAAGGATAAATAAAAAAGCATGTGAGAGGGTGAGAGAGAATGATAGAAGAAATAAGAAAGACTGATGAAGAAGAGTATCAAATTGACAGAGAACAGGGAGGAGAATTGGAAATAGATAAAGAGAGGTGACAGAATGTCAGTCGAAGAACTGGTTCAAAGGAGAAGAAATAGTAAAAGAGTAACAATTAAATACATAAAAAATGATAAACAATGAAAAAAGGGAAAATAATGTAAAATAAAATGCAGAAATAGCAACAATGGAACATGATTAGAAAAGAGAGAAAATTAAAGAAAAAGAAAGTTAAAAGGAAGGAAAGGAAAGATTGGAACTTAGGAGAAGGAAAAACAAAGAGACTTCAGTAGAGCAAGAGAAGAGGGTGACCATCAGAATAGGAAAAATAGAAGTAATTCTTCCATTAAAAATTAAAGCATGAAATTAACCGACTCAAATGTGAGAGACAAATAAGAAACGAGAGAGAGAGAGAGAGAGAGACTTGACATACATAAATGACAATGGGAGAAAAAGAAACAGACTGAGGAAAGAAGAGAAAAACAATAAATGGGCAGTGGCAGAACATGTGAGTGAAACAAAAACACAATCTGGCCAGGTATGGGTGTGACATACCGATCTTTTTTTCCACCTTCACAAAGATCTTTTGAAACCTTGCAAGTTTGCAGTACTTGCCGAGTTTTACATTTTGTCCAATTTGTGCGAAAATCTTCCTTTTGTAACAATTTCTGGGACGAAAAGTGAACCTTCAGAGAAAAATTATACCTACATTTGCCATTGTTATTTGCAAAGCTATGCAAAAGGTAAAACTGCAAAGAAAAGGCCTGCAAACATTTTCCATGGTGGATGGGTTCAATTGGAGTAAATACTTACCACAGTTGTGGTGAAAAGTATATAGGAATACGCAGAATAGCTTCACATGGGCATAGGTAGCGTTGAATTAGGACACTTAGCAGATTTTGAAAAGAGGGAACGAATCTGGAATGCAGTAAAGCTTTACCAGAAAAAAAGCATTGGCAAAGCCAATAGGTTTTGCCTATGCAAGATCTATTAGCTTTGCCAATGTGTTTTAGCCATGTACACCTGCATAGCTGCGGTTTAGCATTGTTTAAAAGGTATTAACATAGAAAGTAGGGGTGCAGAGGGGAGGGCAGCAAAATGGAGGGGCATAGAGTGGAGGAGCATGAAGGGTATAGCATAGAGAGTCGTAGAGTGGCATTGGGCAGAGTGTTGTAGAGTGGAGTAGAGCCGTAGAGTGGAGTGGGGTGGCTTAGATGGAGTAGAGATGTGGAGAGGAGTGGACTGGTGTGGTCTATAGTGAAGTGGCATAAAGTGACATAGAGTGTTGTAAAGTGGAGTGCAGTAGAGTGGAGTTGAGTGTCAGAGTGGAGTGGTGTAGAGTGCAGTACAGTGGAGTAGAGTGGAGTGTGTCAGAGTGGAGCGCCACAGAGTTAAGTGGTGTAGAGTGGAGTAAAACATCAGACTGGAGTGCCATGGAGTAGAGAGGAGTGGAGTAATGTGTAATAGAGTGGAGTGGTGCACAGTGGAGTAAAGTAGCATAGAGTGTCGTAGAATGGAGTGTCATAGAGTGGAGTGGGCTGGAGTGTCATAGAGTGGGGTGTCATAAAGCGGAGAAGAGTGGCCTAGTGTGGAGTGGCATAGAGTGGAGTGTCGTGGAGTAGAGTTTCATAGAATGTTGTGGAGTAGAGTGTTGTGTCGTGGAGTAGAGTATCGTGGAGTGTTGGGTAATAGAGTGTTGTATAGTAGAGTGTTGTGTCGTGGACTAGAGTTTTGTGTCATGTTGTGTCTCCTCCCCTATTTGCTTGAGGCACATGTATCTCAAAATCTCTGCTTCTTTATAGAGGCCTCCGATTCCCAAGATCCCTGCCAAGTGGTCTTTTGCCTAGCTCACTCAACAGAGGCAGTGATTCTCTCAGTAGTAGATAACATGCACGAGGAAGTACACAAAGACAACACTCAAGCTCTAGTCCTCCTTGATCTGTCTGCAGCTGTCTTTGACATGGTCGACCAGGACCTCAAGGCTGACCGTGTCAGGGCTGCAGGACTCCAGGACTCAGCAATCAACTTGATCATCTCCTTTCTAAAATACAGATCTGTCAGTTAGACTTTCCCCCTTCAATTCTCCTAAAGTCCTATTGAACTGTACAGCTCTTCTCTTTCCCCTCATCTTTTTAACACATACATCTGCCTCCAGGTTTACTCTCTTAAAAACATGAAAGTTACAACTTTTATGTATGCTGATGACATGCAACTCCTCTTCACGATTGACAGCACTCCAAATTCTAAGCTGCATTTCCAAGAAACAATGCTGTTTATCCGGGATTAGATAAACAGCAACCACTTCAAACTAAACTCTGACAAAACTGAGATAGCAGTCACCAAAAATAAGCCCGACCTTTGGAATCCTTCCTTTTGGCCCAATGAGTTCGGTCCTCCTCCCTCTCCAAAGAAGTCGGTAGAAAGTCTTGGTTTTACAATTGACGAGGATCGATCTATGAAACTACAACTTGGCTCAGTGATATCCTTCTGCTTTTTCCAAGTCTGTAGATTTAGGAAGATTAAGAAATTCTCACTACTGATACCTTGGTCGAGGTCATAATAGCTCTGGTCATGTCAAGAATAGACTACGCCAACTCTCTTTACTTGGGTCCCCCTAAACATCTTATGCAGATGCTTCAGTTTGTCCAAGACCAGGCAGCTCGGCTGATCGATCTGCTTCCCAAACGTTTCTATATTTCTAAAGTTACAAAAGACCTTAACTCCCAGTTGCACAGATACCTACATTCAAAACATGTACTATTTTCAAAGCCTTACACATGAAAAGCCTGGCATTTATTAAATCTAGGATCCACAAGTACTCACACGAAATCTTTGCTTCCATCACACTTATGAACTACAAAAAAGTGCTTCATTTTTGCTTTCCTAATTGGTAAACGTGTACAGGTAATTTACAGATATTTACATGTTCTTGCATACTACAAAATGACATCCCACAGCTTTTCTTTTCACATTGCCTGTACCTCAGCAGGATTATGACATAATTCACTTTACTGTTCTTTCTCTACCTTCAATGTGAGACATTTTTGTAAACACTAATCTCCCTGTTAAAAGAATGAGCAGCAATTTGTCAGAAGACGACCTCTGCCTTTGAAGCACAGCAAATGTAACAAGATAAATACAGAATCGACCCACCAAAAATCGGCTTGTGACTCACCAGTCGGTCACGACTCACAGCTTGAGAAATGCCGGAAAAGAAGATCCGTGGACTCACCAAGTGGTGGAACTGGCACTCATTGTGAGTACTGAAAATTTGACCGAGGCTGTCTAGCTGTACGTTGAAGACCCTGCTGTCAGGTTAGTATAGTCAAAATTCATCCATGGCCTGGCCTCCATCTTTAGCCAATAATGGAGTTGAGGGTTGTCGCTGTCAGGCTGCTCATGAAGTAATATTTGGAGTCTTTGAGCCTAATTTAACTAGAACAATGTTCTCAAATTTTAAGGGAAAGACAGAAAGGTTGTGGTCTGCGCTGGCCAATGGTCGTTGATGAAAACAATTCTGGAGTATCCCCGATTGGATCATGACTTTCTCAGTGATGGCGTTAATACTAAAGTCATTTGGCTAGAGTGGACGAAATACATGTAACTTTATGCCAAAAGTCACTAGAAACCTCGGATTTTGATTCTGGAAGGGGTGCACGGAAGCGGGGGAAAGAGTTAGGAATGCACCCTTAGAGCTCCGGTGCTTCTAAAAGGGTTTTGGATGGGAGACCTCACAGATAGATGACCATCTCATTGCTGCCAGTGGGCACTAAGACATTTCACACTCGCATTCAGGAGAAGCATATCTCGACCAACTACACACCTTCCTTTGGTACCCAAGGGCCAGTGGAAGGATTTGTACTATTTCTGCATCAGTGGGTGAAGTCAAGACACATGTGTAGGATGATGTTTCTTGGAGGCAGCCACCAGAATGGGTACATTTCAGGGTGTGTGGTGAAGGGGGGCGGGGAGGGTTGAGAGTGACACTGCATGTGGTTAGGGGCAAGCAAAGCCTAGGCCGGGTAACCCTGCTGGGGAAAAGGGCAGAGGCCTAGCTGTGCCTGGGTTCAGATGGTGTAGTGCAGGTCTGGAAACCCAACGCAGTGGTATGACTGTGAGAAAAGCCACTAAAACAGGGTACAGGGGTGGACCGGCCTATAGTACAATCAGGCCCGATAGGCTGCTCTGACAGATCACTGTGTGGGACGGTGTTTTAGCCACTGTGGGATAGTTTTTGTGGCTAGGCGGGCCGGTTTCCACTGTTGATTTCCGTGATATTACCATCTTTTTAGGTATATGCTTCGCTAATGGGGCCACTTTTTATTTTGTGGCTGGGTCTATTTTTGTCCCAATCTGACCCTGGCAGGGTATGGCTCCTTAGTAGCGCTCTCTACCAAATGCTCTGAGAAGAAGTGAGAACGTTTCCCGCTGCCACAGAAGATCGCAGAGGTTGCCCCACCATCTCTTTTTTTAAGCCTTTGCAAACTGTGCGCTAAGCCAGCGCTAGGAAGTGACATTGTTACAAGTTGGCGCTTTACAATACTCGGAAAACTATAAATACATAAGCAATACCAATCTGTTAATCCAGGAAATGCTTCTGTTCCTACCAGTTCCACAAATCAGTTTGGCCAAAGACATTTGCAAAAAGAAACCATGAATTGGTTCATTGCAAACTTGACTACCTGCGTCTTTTCAAGTAAATGATTCATGCAAAAAACAAATTGTTGGAAGACTAGAGAGAGGTGGGATAACCAAGTGAGATGGGGTGAGTTAATGGTAGCATAGGGAGAAAAGAGAACAGAGAAAGAAAGGGAAAATGGAAAACACAGAGAGAGAGGGAGAGAAGCGAAAAGTACGAGGAGGGGAAAATCATCAGGGAGCGAGAGCATTTGGTGGAAATATATGTTTGTAGAAAGAGATAGAGGGAGAAAGAGAGAGAGACAGATGCAGAATCGAAAAGAGGCGAGGGTGAAAAAAAAGGAAAGACTGATGATTGAAAAGAGGCAAGAGATGGTGTGGTAAGATACAAGGAGAGGGGCGGGGAGCAAAAGCCAAGACACAATCGAAAACGGAGACAGAGAGAAGGGAGATGACGGAGACAGAGGAGGAGAGACAATCCGGCAGGTGAAACGTGAGGCCGGGAGACTCTTACAAGACAATCAGGGGAAGGGATAATGATAATCAGAGAACTAGGAGCAGAAATAATATCCGTGCGAGCAGAGCTGTTCCCCTCCCTCTGCATCCTTCCCTGCGGAGGGCGAGAGAGTTGCCATGGTTACTGCTCCATCCCTCGCAGACACCCCCACCTCTTCCCCTTTCACTTTGTCTATGCCAAATCTCCAGACTGCAGATACACATTGAACTCCTCAGCCCCTGCCGCCTGCAGCTTAAAAACCAGCAGGACAGGTGAACAGGAGGTCACGGGGTGGTGTGGGCAGGGACACCGAGCAGGTTCCGAACCCTAAAGATGGGAGGCACGTAGGTTCAAGCCAGCAGAGCTGGGGCTGATCCCTAATGGTGGGTGGCATGTGGCTGTGTATGCAAGAGGTACAGGGGCTGATCCCTAGTGGTGGGTGGCATGGGGCGGAGCAAGCCAGTATAATAAGAGCTGACCTCAGTGGTGGGTGGTGGGTGGCATGCGGTGGTGTAGGCCAGAAGAGCAGGGGCTGATCCCCACAGGTAGGAGGCAAAGGGGTGCAAGGTAGCATAATAAAAGCTGACCCCAGTGGTGGGTGGCATGGGGCGGTTCAAGCCAGAAGAGCAGGTGATGATTCCAAAAGGTGGGAGGGCGCAAGGTAACAAAGCAGGAGCAGATCCAGAAATGTGGGGGGTATGGGGAGGGGGTGCAGGCCAGGAGAGCAGCACCTACTCCACACCGGTGGAAGGCAGGGGATCTCCCGGTAGACTAGGAACTGGCGTCCAAGGGATGAAGGGGTGGCAAGGGAGAGGATGAGTGTCACTCAAGGGAGAGCAAGAGATGAGTTCTGTGGTCCACTGTGGGGGAGGAGCAGGAGCTGTCCATTACTGAAGAGGGCTACGATCCTAGACCTGTCCTTCGCTAAGGGGAGGGGCATAGACTGTCTACTGCTTTGGTGGGAGGGATATAAAAGGCTATCCTAGACAGAGGGTTAGGAACATGGGCTGTCCATCACTGATGGAAAAGACCGGACAAGTGACCCCGCTTAACTGCTCTGCAAAGCTTGACCTCAAGAACAACGCCTCCTAGACCACCCTCAACCTCTACAGCAAAGAAACCATCTTAAACACGCTCACAGCTTTGAATCCCTCCAATCGTTTCACAGATCCTCTCCCAGCAACCCACTTAAAGACCTTCATTCCACTGCTAGTACCCCTATGGACCAGGATTATAAATACCTCTCTTCTGCAAGGAACCATCCCAGACATCCTCAAAGCTGGTCAGGTATCCCCCATCCTAAAGAAAGTATCAGCAGACCCGTCAGACCTGAGTAACTATCGCCCAATCCAACATCTCGACCCTGGCCAAACTACTCGAAAAATGTGTCCACATGCAGCTTAGTAACCACATTGACCACTTCACCCTGCTCAATCAATTTCAATCTGGCTTTCGATCAGGGCACCGTACCGATTCAGCCATGACCCACAAAATAGATGACGCACCTCAAATACTGGATCAAAACAAGGCCTGTTTGTTAATCCTACTTGACTTATCCTCAGCCTTCGATACAGTCAAACACGACAACCTACTAGACCTCTTGAAACATAGAATGGGTTTATCTGGAATGGTGTTAAACTGGTTCACTTCCTTCCTCCAAAACAGAACACAAAGATTCAAGATCAACCAATCTTTATCTAACCCCACCCCAGTCAACTTGGGAGTACCCCTGAGATCTTCCCTCTCCCCAACACTCTTCAATCTGTTTATGGAACGACTCACTGAGCTTCTCAACTCCCCAAACATCCAATATCACATGTACACCGACGACACACAACTCTACAGAAAGATCCACTCTCTTGAAGACATCAAGTCCCTTAACTCGACGCTCCAAAAAACACAGACCTGGCTGGCAAAGAACCAGTTAAAACTAAACACACTAAAAACAGAATTCCTCTTAATCGCTCCCCCCAACCAAACAACCATCATCCGCGAGTGGATGAAGCACCGAACTGAACTCGACGGTCAACCTCTCATCATTGATTCCGCTAAATCTCTGGGAATAACTCTAGACAATAAGCTAAATATGCAGAAACACATCAGCACTGCAACTAAAGGAGCTAATTTTCAGATGAACACCCTGAGTAAAATGAAACCCTTCATACCCAGAAATGACTTTAAACAGGCAGTTCAAACTCTTGTAATTCCCAGAGTGGACTATGGGAGTGTCACTCTCTCCGGCCTTCCAAGATCAACAACCGCTCCGCTAAGAGCCTCAATCAACACAGCGGCTAGACTCATCACAGGCTCCAAAAGAAACTGCCACATTTCCCCTGACCTTCGTTCCCTCAACTGGTTACCTTTTGAAGCCAGAATCTATTTGAAAATCGCCTGTATGACACATAAGGCATTGCACCACAAAACCCCGAGATACCATGTGGAGAAACTAGTACTATCGGGTGGTAACACATCTACTAGGAGTTCTGATAATCTTCTACTTAAACCACAACGTTTCTTCAAGAAAAAAACATACAATCGTACCTTCTCAGGAATGGCCCCCAGGATTTGGAACGCTTTGCCCCCAGAAACGAGACTTAATCCGTCCGCTGCTTTCTTCAAAAAAGAAGTGAAATCGATTCTCTTGTCCAAATTCACCTGAACTTTCTATACACTCTTGTAGATATGTGCTAGGCTCTAATAGTTACCAGTGATGTATTTGCATAATCCATTGTATTTATATGTATATGTCATTCACCTGTACTTACCCTGTAAAACGCCACGATACCCGCAAGGGTCTTGTTCGCGCTATACAAAACCGTCAAAATAAATCAAATAAATAAATAAAACCAATGAAGGTGCAAGGGGTGGGAAAGATCTGTTCATAATTTAAGAGGAAAGGGGCAAAATCTGTTCTTCACCGAGGGAAGAAGGGTCATACCTTGTCAATCACTGAAGGGAAGGGACTGGAATGAATCCTTCCATTCAATGAAAGGTAGGCACGAGACCTATGCATCACTGTAATAGTAATACTAAAGCAACTGCATCAGCAAAGTACTGAATTAAAAAAGAAAAAGGACAAATGAGAGGAAAAGAGCAGATGAAACAAGCTGGCCGTATTTATACATAAACTAGAACAAGCATTGGCAAATCCAATAGGTGTCTTCATTTGGCTTTGCTAATGCTGTTTAGTATCAGGAAAAAAAGTAACCTCTGCATAGTGATGTATGCAAGTGCACCATCAAGCATGTAGGTGTAACATGTATACACCATGAGTCTATGGCAGCAAAAATGTTTGATGGCGTATACTTGAGTATACGTCTACAGAGGTGCAATTAGAGGCCGGAGTGAGCAAGTAAACACAGCGAACAAGTGGAGACAATATGCAGGGATGGGTGGGAGAGCAATACAAAGGGTGGGGTACTATAAAAAAAATCCAAGCAGGACGGGGGCAAGGAAAGCTACAGATGAGCTGGAGGGTGGAGGATCAACACAAAAGTGCAAGGGGGGATGGGGCGTTAAGGTGGAATAACACAAAGAGGTTAAAGGGATAGAGCAAGACAATACACAGACTCCCATTGAGTGCTAAAAGAAAAAGGTAAAAAATAGGTCCCTGAATGCAAGCATAAGAAGGATTCAAGCCATTCAATAACAGGGATGGTAACCAAGCAATGCTCCAAGGGAGGGGCAAACACAAGAAGAGGAAGGAAAGGCATAATAAGAATCAGGCAAATGAGATTGACAAGATATCCAACCAATGACAAGCAATGGACTGGCCCAAGTCAACTGTAAATATTGGTATGGTCTGCAATAGGTCTTTCAACAACAAACAACTGACTTGAGGTGAGACCTACAACATAGTTTTTTTATTTTTTTATTTTACAAAGTTTTATATAGTGCGAACTTGACCCGAATATCAGAGCACTTTACATAGCACCAGTTGCATTACATGAGGGCACATTCATTTTTTTTTTATGTTAGGCACGGGGAGATTAAGTGATTTGCCCAGAATCACAGGATGTTCAGCATCATTGCCGAGACTCAAACCCAGTTCCCCAGGTTCGAGGTCGACCACCCTAGCCGTTAGGCCAACTCCTCTCCCCAAGTTGTTAGTCATGGCATTACACATGAAATAAGTCCTGAATGGTTATTTTTCTGAGGAACAGCACTTAAAGTTAATACAACGGCAAATTTCAGATGTACTACAAGTCTTTCATATATGTTTGTGAAAGCACGAAGAATTGGTCACTGATAGTTTAATAAATTATTGCTTAATAGTATTACATTTCATTAGTACGGCATATATTCTCATTCATAGTACCATGAAAACAAAATAAAGTTTCCCATTTTTTTGTTCTTGTTCCAGCATAAGTAAACATCTCCCATAAATATTTATCCCTGTAAAAATACTGTGGGCGGCGTAAACATATTGTGCTCTCTGATGTTCCTTCCAATTCATTATAATACCGCCAGCGCACTACCGCATTACCATAAACTATTACAGAATTGGAAAGTAACACGGTCTGAATCTTCAAAAAGTCCTGCTTTGCTCGTGATGAAATCCGAGTCCGTTTACAGTTGTCTCTCGAGGGTTTCTGCACTCAGTCTAGCAATATTACCGTCTCTGCTGCTGTCCGCGGTGCTGTCCGAACTCGGTGATGTAATAGAACCGTCTCTGGTGCTGTCCATGGTGCTGGCAGTCATTGTTACAGTAATTTCACCGGCTTTACTGCTGCTGTCCCTTGTACTGATTGTGCTGGTCAGTAATATTTCAGTCGTGCTGCAGTACGTGGTCCGTGCAACCTCAGTACAGTAATATTACGGTCCACAGTGCAGGCTGTGCAGTAGAATTACAGCGTGTTGCTGTCCCCAGTGCTGCCTGAGCATTAAAATTATATTTTGTGTTGCTGTCCAGGGTGCTGCCTGTTCAGTGACATTGCAGCCTGTGCTGTTTCCACAGTGCTCTCGGTGCCGTTATGTGACTCGGTGTTGCTGTCCGCGGTGTGGACTACGATTAGTGTAGTAATGTTGTATACGCTGCTGTCCACGGGGCTTGAACAATCATATCACAGTCCGTGCTGCTGTCCACGGTGCTGACTGAGCAGTAAAATTACAGTCTCGGTTGCTGTCCACGGTCCTGCCCGTGCAGTAACATTACTATCGGTGTTGACGGTACTTAGTGCAGTCACATTACAAACTCTTTCGCTGTCCACGGTGCTGATCTCGCCATCTCTTCTTTTTTGATGGGCCGTGTTACAGCACTGCCGGTTCAAGCCCGGGCCAACCGTCTGCCCAGAACCTTCCTGCACCCCTACTTCCACGGCATCCATTGGTCTCGTCTACTTTCAAAATGTTGACCCCCTCTGCCATAACACCGTCCCCGCTCAGGCCTCCCATCAGGCTCCACGGACCTTGAAGGTCAACCTACAGGGTCTGAGGAGCCTCTAGTCCCAACCCCTCCTGCCTCAAACCCCATCCCAGAGGCCCACGCGTGTCAAATGATTTCTACTCCCGCATCCGTTTGAGTGGTGAGAAGCTTTCAACTCAGCCCCCGCCCAAAACTGATTTCATCTGCACAAATCTTCACTCTACTGAATGATTTATGGGTTTAAGAGCGGCCTCCGCGGGGCCGCAGCACTCCGAGAGGTTCTGCATGAAAAATGGGCGGCGAGAGGCACCTGTTCCCCCAGTACTTTCCACACACCCACGATCCAGCAAACATGGCTGCACTTTCGGAATGCGAGTCTGCGACGCCGTCGGCGTCTTGTAAAAGAGGACCAGCGACCTAACTTTCTATTACCAAACCACAATGCTTTACTTTGTATCACAGAAAATAATTGCGGCGGCATGAGTAAAACAGAGGGTTTCATTTATAAACAAGCATTAGCTAGCTTGTGGTGTGGAGAATCAGCAAAATGAAAAGCGCGTGTCAATGCTGTACAGCATTGTGCGAAAAAGAACATACAAACAGCACAATGACGTGCGTACGTGCATACGTGTTCCGATGCCCAACTTAATGACGTATGTGCACAGATGTGTCACCATGTCCACATGCAAACGACACGACATAACAGCCATTTTGTTCATTTATCTGATTCACCGTTTCAAGATGGTGGATGGCACTTGGAGTGGTAAATAAAAAAAGACATTCATGGGAGTGCGAAACACTTTGCGAAAACGGAGGGGCCCAGAAAAAACGGCAGATGTCGGATCCTACACAGAAATACACACCAGTGGAGGGGAGCAGGAGCAATGGAAGAGGGGTTCGGGAGCAATGAACGCAGCTTGGGGTAGCAATACGGAGTGCTAGGAGAGCAACAGACGAGCTTGAGGATAGAACGGGGAGGAAGAATTAAAAAACAATAATAAAGTCCGGGTTGTTGAAGCAAGGGGTGAGATGGAAGGTCAAGGAGAGGAGGGAACACCATGGAGTGTGTGGGGTTGGTGAGGGTATTTGATGGGAAGCTTAACAGAGGGGAGGTAGAGAGCGATAACATGTGTGATAGAGGAGGAAAAAAGTGGTACCTTGAATGTGAGCAGTGGAAGAGTACAGGTCATCCACTCATAAGAATGTCAAATAAGCCAAGATCCACCCAAGGGAGACACACAAGAAAAGGAAGGAAAGCCATTAACAGAGTTGGACCGTCGTATACGGCAATGTGGCAGTGCCAGAAGGGCTGGTCTGAAAGGTCTTTTGTGGGCCGGATTTATGCTGGCTTTGAGGCTGTTTTATGGTCTCGTGGGCTGGTGTTTACCGTTAATTTTCCTGGTATTGCCACAAACATATCCCGCAATTGGTACAATTGTATGCAGTCTACTATGCCTATCAAAAAACCTATAGTGTTTCTTTACAAGTTCAAAATTGCCCAGATTCACACATTTGAGCCTCTTTTCTAGCTATCTGATTTGCTAATGGGAGCCACTTTTTTGGGAGCCACTTTTTTGGGTGTCTGGGCTAAATATCTGACCATTCTGACCCGATTTTGATGAAGAAGCAGGTAAATTAGTGTTACAAGCAAGCAAAACAACAGAAAGCAAAGGGCGTCTCTGCGTTGACTACGTTTTTTATATGGTCCACAAGCACCTTTCTTCTGTAGGTAAAGTCTGAAAAGGAAATTAATGCAGGGGCCCAAGGTGTTCCTTAGGAGCGCGTCCCCGGCACTGCTGAATGCTAGGGTTGCTGAATACCAAGGCTGCTTAGTCTTGGTCCCGCCTCATGTCACTTTCTTCCGGCGCCCTACACTTCCTGCCTCTTCATTTCACTCTTACTGGTTCTTAGTCTCTATCACTCTTTTCCTACCTCTCGTTACCTCCTTTTTTCTACCAATTTGAAAAAACTTTATTCGACAATTGAGTCATGAAAGTATCGTACATCAAGCAGAATCATAAACATAATTTATAAAGAAAATATAACAACATAAACTCAACACATGATTTCCCACATGAAACTCCCTAGATTGCGAGTTATTTCATGATTACAAATTGGTGATAATTCCTAAACATTCAATTTAAATAAAGTTGTTCATTTTTAAGCAGCAATATGACTATGTTAGTTCATCCTCAGCAAAAATTGGTCAGAGCCACAAAAAGATTAAAACTAAAAAATTTTTGCATGAGAGGAAGGACAAGTAAAATTAGCATAAAATAGTTAAAACATGACTACTTTAGGGTGCCGTATCGTTAGTCACATTCATATTAGAGTGTCTATATCGTATAATCCAAGCCCACTTGATATATTTAGCCATTGCTATTGCAATTGTCGGGTTTGGATCTGAGCGCAAGATTCTTAGCGCCTCCTCATACCTTCGAATGCCTATGAGACGACAGACGGGTAATACCCACTTTTTACGGGGATGCTCATAGAGGGGGCAGAAAAAGATAAAATGACTAAGAGACTCAATCGTGTCTCTGCATTTGGGACATTTATCCTGGGACCCATTAGCCCAC
Organism: Triturus cristatus; assembly: GCF_964204655.1. Classification (NCBI taxonomy): domain Eukaryota; kingdom Metazoa; phylum Chordata; class Amphibia; order Caudata; family Salamandridae; genus Triturus; species Triturus cristatus. The sequence goes on from NC_140585.1 coordinate 1,151,893,813, forward strand.
TTGGACGTAAATGTGCAAATAGGTAGGGTTCCTATCCTAAACTGAAAATACAGTTTGCGGTCAATTGGTTCTTCGATCATGCCCCAAAATTGTTCCTGACCAGGATTGGCCTTAATCTCCAGGTACCTAGATGTTAACTGGGATGCGCTCCCCCTGGAAGCAGACTCCGTAGCTACGAATTCCCAATACTTAGTTTTAACAATATCTTTTGACGGGAAAACCGCATTAAGGGGATCATCCCATAGGTTGCTCCACCCCAGTCTATAAAGTAATGTTTTGATGGACTTCAGCCATTCTATTTTATGAAAGTGGTCTTTCTCCATTATTTCTTTTAATCCCAAAGCATAATGCCTGAGCTCCTCAGTTGACCATACCCTACGCCAATAAAGCAATGGTCGCAAATTAGCAGTATCCTGTAGGGTTTTCAGGCCAAGGTCCCAAAATAGGGGTAACAGGGGAGTACTTTGTGGCACTCCAACAATTTTCCGTATGAACTCACTCTCCATTGTATTCAAACGTTTGGGATTGTTACCATAGCCCCATAGTTCTGAGCCATATAATGACGAGCTACGAATCTTCATTGAATAAATTTCTAAGAGTGGGCTTATAGGTTGTGAGTGCGAAGCTTTGAATCTTTTCATAAGAAAGCCTGTCTGCTGCCGGAACTTCAAAATTGACATGTCTAGTTGGCTTTTCCAACACATATTTTTCTGTATCGTCACTCCCAAATATGTGAACGCGTCAACTTGTTCCAGGGGCAAACCACCCATTACAATTTTGCCACCAAACGGTTTGTTAGATCTGCACGGGTTAGGGCCGTTAAGAACCATAAACTTGGTTTTGGAAACATTTATTTCCAAACCACGAAGCAAGCAGAACTCTTCAAAGCGGCGGAGGGTAAGCTGTAGGCCACTCGGAGTTTTGGAAATCAGCAATGTGTCGTCCGCGAACATGAGAACTGGGATACGGATGCCATTCATAGCCGGTGCATCCGTGGGGACCCGGGAAAGGAATTCGGCCACACCGTTCACGAAGAGCGAGAACAAGGTTGGTGCCATAACACAGCCCTGCCGAACTCCACGCTCCACAGGGAATGACTCAGTTACCTGTCCCGGCCGTCCCCATCGGACCCGTGCAAAGTTGTTCTCATGTAAACGGACCACCAAAGCCAACAACTCCGGCGCCATCCCCAACTCCTCCAGTACTTTCCACAGCTTGCCTCATGGAACCAAGTCAAACGCCGCCCGCAGATCGACAAACACGGCATATAAAACCCCTTTCCCTAGGACAACTGTCCGCCAGTATAGGACGACAAACCTGAAGACCTGATCTATTGTACTTGTTTTTGGACGAAACCCAGCCTGCAAGGGACTTAGTATACTGTTATCTTCTATCCAGGTCTGAATTTTGCCCAAAACCAATCTGCCCAGGATTTTTTGCATAGCGTCTATTAGGCTTATGGGCCTATAGTTACAAGCCAGCGATTTGTCCCCTTTTTTATATATCGGGACAATTTCGGCACCCTTCCAAGAATGGGGGATGCTCATTCCCTGGGCTATGGCATTAGCCATATGGGTGATGTATAGACACCATCTTTTTCTGTTGTACAAAAATACATCGGCCGGGATACAATCCATGCCTGGTGCACGTCCCTGGGTAACCATATCAAGCGCTAGGTCAACATCCTCCGAGGTAAACACAGGACTATTATAGAACGGCCACTCCCGTTGGGGTATTCTGGTATCCTCCATACCTTTAGAATACTGTGACTTGAAAAAGTCTACCCAAGCATTCTGGGGAACATGATTATGAGGACTATCAGTGATTTCGCCCCTCTTCCATTTGAAAATGTCCCAGAATTTTTTCTGATTTTTGTCAGCACATGCTGCTTTTAAGTCTTGCCACTCGCCCTCTTCCCAGTCTTTTTTTGCTTTCCATAGGGTCTTTTTGTGTGCATTTCGAGCTATTTTGATCTCACTCATATTCTTAGTTTTAAGAGCGAGACTCAGTTTGCTGCGTGCGTATTTACAGGAGGCGTTATACCAATCCTCCTGTTTGCGTTTGGGTGCTTGATTTGCTTTGGAAGGTCTACAAAAACATGGTTTCAAGTTGGCTACTAGTTTTTCATATATAATCTCTTGTTCGGCTAATGGTTGGCAGTTGTTATCTATTGCCGTTACTGCTAACAACGCCTCTTCCAGATAGGACTCGATACTACCTAAAAGATCAAGGTGCTCAGCTACAATACGCCATTTGAGGTGGCGTTCGTCGTTTGATAAAACAGCAGCTGGGCCATCCATTTTTTCCAAACCTTGTGCCTCTACGTCGGCCAATCCTAATTTGAAAGTTGCAACTAGCGGATTATGATCGCTTTCTATCCGTACCTCGACCATCATATCCGCGAGGGTGTGCCACATCCTCAAATGGACCAAGAGATAATCTATGGTACTTGCCCTGATGCCATTATCATACGTTTTATTGCATGTCCTGTCTGATATGGTTCTGCCATTAGCTGCCCTCAGTTGGTTGCTCAGGCAAAACCCATTCAGGTAGAGGGCCGCCTCAGTCCATTTGCTCACTGCCTTTGTCTCAAGCAGAGGAACACCCCACTTCTGATCTTCTTCCTCTACTAAGAGCATATCTTGAGACCCTAGAGGCTCAAAATTTGTATTAAAGTCACCCGCAATAAGTGGTAGCACATCGATGGGATTGGATTCGACGAGACTACTTAGTGCAGGCATCACCTCAGAAATTTTCCCACCAGGTAAGCCCCTTACGTATACGTTGTATACGCCAATTTTGAGGTTTGGCATAAATGTCAATCTGACTCCCAGTATGTCATTATTCTGTGTTGGGATGGATTGAGTCTTACACCATAGACTTTGTTTAATCCAAATTACTAGGCCTCCTGATGGCCTTCCCTTAGACTTTTTAACTGCAGGGATGTAAAAATTCAGATAGCCCAGCATAAATACTGGTTCTGTTGACCAAGTCTCCTGGAAAAGACAGATGTCATGCTTGTTAATGAAGTCTGTCCACATAGGAGAAAAAAGTTTAGAACCAATACCCGCAACATTCCAGGATAGAAACAGCACATGACCGACGGGGTTGGTTCCGCCTTTAGCACACCCATTTTTTATTGTAAGTAAAGGTAAAGGGACTACGCCTTGTGAAAAGCTAGGGGTACCTTCAATGCTTAGATTTTCATTTGGGAATTCGCCTTGTGAGTCTCCCTTACCGGCTCCCCCTACGATAGTTTGGTCATGAAACCTACTATCGTTAGATCCTTCGGCTAATCTAGGGAGATCCCAATGACATGTGCCCTCTGCTTCCTCTGTGACTGCATTTAATTTTCCGTGACTGTCCAATGACGTCTGGGCCGCGTATGACAATTTATGTTTGGAATATACTCTTCCCATATGAAGTCAATCGCAGTCCGCTAGCCCAGAGAGCACATCGAATCTATTGATGGATCTTATGTCCGCATATGCGTTACCCCTCCACAGAGAGCCCCCACTCATAATCCCACCTAAGGGCAAGGTCGTGGGTACATAGAAAAATGACAATGGCATTGTGCGTATTAGGGGTGAGGGGTCAGTTTGGGGCCAGGAACAAATATGTTGTACACACCGTCTGTCCCTAAAATTAATAACAACACAATCCCCCTTTAATGACTTAGGACTCCTGCCCACCCAGTTCACTCGCCTGGCATACAAAATTTCAGCTCGCATGTGGGTCGGCAATGGTCGCTTATCATTAAGCCAAAAAGTACATTTATTCTTTAAGTCCCCATATGTTTCTTTTGCTCCATCGGTCAAAGGTGGGACCCCCGTTAAAATCACCACATAAGGGGCTGCTTCCGGTGGGAGATGTAGATCAATTAAGCCCGATGAAGCTTGCACAAGAGGTTGGGCAGGTGGGGGTGGCTTGTCCCTTTTATCTCTACCTGTCCCGGGACTATTTGATACCACAGGTAAAAGAGAGTGATCAACTCTGGGTTGTTTACCAGCTGCTGGAATAGGTTGGGATCCATGGAGGTTAGTGGGGTTATTCTTTGCAACTATATTATTGTCAGTAAGATTAGCCCCAGTGCTATGACCTACTGCACTAGGTCGTTCGTTTGTCAATCCCAGGCCGACCCTACCACCTCGAGGTTGTGCCGATACGAGTGAAAGCTCCATGCATGTAAGTCTGCTTTCAATCGAACCAAGCCTTTCATAAATCGGGTCACACAGATTCTTTATGGTTCTTTCTAGTCTTTTCCAAAATAGCGTTGAGTCTAAGTCCATCCCGCACATGGACCCCTTAGATGGTGATGCAATTGTCCGCGTTTTATTCGGTAGGGGTTTCGGGCATGGGGGTAAGTCCCTCCTTGTGGCGGGGGGAGGAACATAATCAGTATTAGGCTTCTTCCCCGCAGCAGTTTTTTGATTTCCCTTTCGAGATTTTTTCAGCATAGGGGCTGGTTGTTGATGATCAGATACCGCTGTTTTATTACTAGTTGAGCGGGTCTTAATACTTGATAAAGATTTAGGGGTTGGACCCAAATTTTCATAGTTCGCAACATCGGCGTTATCCTCCACTATTTCGACCGGGGGGGTGGGACACAACAAGAGATCATCATTTTGCTCTTCCTCCAAAGGAGATATACAGGTCATAGAATCCGACCTAACGGGCTGTCGACAAGGTGGTGAACTTAAGTTAGCCATACTTCCTAGGGAGGACCTCTTGTCGCACAGGATATCTAAGGATAATCTTTTTTCAGTTAGTTCGATATCCTTAGCAAGAACTGATTGCACCCGAACCAAAAAGTTGTCCAATGTTCCCATTAATGCTCCCCCAGCCGACTGTGTAGTAAAACCATCCCTTTTAGCAGACTTTTCCATCTTCCGATAATACTAACAGCCACTTGACAAAAAATCCCACAGCGTTGCACACAGGGTGCTAGTGCTTACCCTTTCCGAATCTCCTTAGGCAATGCTTGTTAGAGGAAGGGCCCGTTCCGTTCTCGGTCGATCTCGGACGGGCTCAGACGGGCCCGCCCTTGGCCCGGGCTTCGCCCGGCGCGCGCCCGCGCGCGTCCCGCGATGCGTGGGCCGTGAGAAGTTTTATGGCGTCAGGGCGGGAGGGCGGGAGTACGGGAAGAGGGCACAGCTGTGAAGAATTACGGGGCTGCTGGTCCTCGCAGTCCCGTATCAGTTGCTCTGCATCAGCAACCCGTCACCTTTGCCTGATCTTTGCAGCTCCCTCCTTATGGCAGCACTCGCCAGGTCCTTAAAAGCAGTTCTGGTAAAATAACACACAAAGACTCCAAACACGAACGGCTCCCGCGAAGCGGGGGCCGTGAGGAGTTTTATGGCGGGAGGGCGGGAGTACGAGAAGAGGGCACAGCTGTGAAGAATTACGGGGCTGCTGGTCCTCGCAGTCCCGTATCAGTTGCTCTGCATCAGCAACCCGTCACCTTTGCCTGATCTTTGCAGCTCCCTCCTTATGGCAGCACTCGCCAGGTCCTTAAAAGCAGTTCTGGTAAAATAACACACAAAGACTCCAAACACGAACGGCACCTTCTTCTCTCTTGCTCTAGGTCAAAGTCTCATGATGAAAAACAAGTCCTAGTTTATGAAACCGTGTGCAAGAGTCCACCACCCATAAGCACCGGCACCGGTTATACACTGGCAAATGACAGAGCTGTGGGGGGAGCTGAAATACTAGCCCGGGCACACGACATACAGATCCTGGGCTCCAAGCCGCCACACTGGGAGAGGAGGAGTCAAGTTTTAGTTTATGCAGTCCCTATGCACATAGCTGATCAGATTTGGCATTAGGGTGGATATGCTATGCACCTGGTAATTTACACTGAGCCCAAACACGTCATGGTATGTCAGGTACATTGATGAAGAGCCAGCTGATGCCTACACAGGAGCCCTCGTTGTGTTGCAGCCACACTCCAGCAAAGCCAGGGGGTCGCAAAGCTTGTAGCTTAGTTAGGCAGAGTGGGCAACTGTGTACTCGTTAGGCACATACGATTCTGCAGCAGGGACTCGCGCTGCCACTGAGCCTCCCACCATTGTGGCCCTTGCCAGGTATTCTGTGTCTAGGAGCAGGGGGTCACAGGGGACTTGTGAACTGTGCCAGGGCTTGGAAGCATGGCATAGATGCCTCGCGGCACCAGCCTGCCTGCAGCCCGTCACAGCAGTGGAACACTTCCCAACTGCTGCCAAAGTGATGATACTTTTCAAAGAACATTTGTTGAGGTTGCAACTTAACAAGCTCGTTAAATTAAACAAAAAAGGTAACGAAGTCACGATTTCACACACTGCAGGTTACACACACCCCATGCGAAACCCAGATAACGAGAAATATATTTTGAATTTAGGAGAACATTAGCAGAACAGACTTGTTCATTTTCGCCTCCTAACTTTGAAATGATTGCTCTCTCAGCAAAGAAGTGTAGAAGTATTTTGTATCTACCCATGTGACCCTTTAAACGGAATTTGGTGAAAAACGCCAATTAATTCAAAATAGAGCATGACAAACAATGTTCTTGAAAAATTATATTTGAAACACATTGCCACATCATGGTACGGGAACAGGTTTTTCACATCTGAAAATGTATCCAGAATTCATAACCAATCCTAATATGTGTGGCCGATAACCTGTTTTAAAAACAGTTTAGCCAATGTAAATCTTTTACTGCAATGACTGGAAATCAATTGGTAATTGGTAAATGTACTAATGTTTGAAATCAGCTGTACGCACTGCAATGCCAACTTCAGCATTTGTAGAGCAGTCTGGGAATATCTCGAGGAGACACAATTCAAAAGATTCATTTATGAAAAAGAAACTCAAGCTTATTAAAATGCAGACAACTCTCTCCACTACACCTACAACTGCAAAGGTGTGGCAAGGTTATTAAAATGCAGACAACTCTCTCTACTACACCTACAACTGCAAAGTTGTAGCAAGGTTATTAAAATGCAGACAACTCTCTCCACTACACCTACAATTGCAAAGGTGTGGCAAGGTTATTAAAATGCAGACAACTCTCTCCACTACACCTACAACTGCAAAGGTGTAGCAAGGTTATTAAAATGCAGACAACTCTCTCCACTACACCTACAACTGCAAAGGTGTGGCAAGGTTATTAAAATGCAGACAACTCTCTCCACTACACCTACAACTGCAAAGGTGTGGCAAGGTTATTAAAATGCAGACAACTCTCTCCACTACACCTACAACTGCAAAGGTGTAGCAAGGTTATTAAAATGCAGACAACTCTCTCCACTACACCTACAACTGCAAAGGTGTGGCAAGGTTATTAAAATGCAGACAACTCTCTCTACTACACCTACAACTGCAAAGTTGTAGCAAGGTTATTAAAATGCAGACAACTCTCTCCACTACACCTACAACTGCAAAGGTGTAGCAAGGTTATTAAAATGCAGACAACTCTCTCCACTACACCTACAACTGCAAAGGTGTAGCAAGGTTATTAAAATGCAGACAACTCTCTCCACTACACCTACAACTGCAAAGGTGTGGCAAGGTTATTAAAATGCAGACAACTCTCTCCACTACACCTACAACTGCAAAGGTGTAGCAAGGTTATTAAAATGCAGACAACTCTCTCCACTACACCTACAACTGCAAAGGTGTAGCAAGGTTATTAAAATGCAGACAACTCTCTCCACTACACCTACAACTGCAAAGGTGTAGCAAGGTTATTAAAATGCAGACAACTCTCTCCACTACACCTACAACTGCAAAGGTGTAGCAAGGTTATTAAAATGCATACAACTCTCTCCACTACACCTACAATTGCAAAGGTGTAGCAAGGTTATTAAAATGCATTCAACTCTCTCTACTACACCTACAACTGCAAAGTTGTAGCAAGGTTATTAAAATGCAGACAACTCTCTCCACTACACCTACAACTGCAAAGGTGTAGCAAGGTTATTAAAATGCATACAACTCTCTCCACTACACCTACAACTGCAAAGGTGTAGCAAGGTTATTAAAATGCATTCAACTCTCTCTACTACACCTACAACTGCAAAGTTGTAGCAAGGTTATTAAAATGCAGACAACTCTCTCCACTACACCTACAACTGCAAAGGTGTAGCAAGGTTATTAAAATGCATACAACTCTCTCCACTACACCTACAATTGCAAAGGTGTAACAAGGTTATTAAAATGCAGACAACTCTCTCCACTACACCTACAATTGCAAAGGTGTAGCAATGTTATTAAAATGCAGACAACTGTCTCCACTACACCTACAACTGCAAAGGTGTAGCAAGGTTATTAAAATGCATACAACTCTCTCCACTACACCTACAACTGCAAAGTTGTAGCAAGGTTAATAAAATGCAGACAACTCTCTCCACTACACCTACAATTGCAAAGGTGTAAATTGTAATGAGGGGTACAAACTTTAAAAATGAAAAGTAAGCGAACATAGGGTTAAGGTTGTGGAGAAGAAGGGGATGGTTTGGGAAAGGGCTGCCACACCATATAAAATAACACTATTTCGAAACCTCTGTCATTTCGAATTCAATATGTTAGAACTAAAATATCTGTATATTTTTTGTCATTGAGTTATGGACAATTTCACCAATGCATTAATGTTTTCTGAATGAATGAATTGTTGTGCCATGTATACGGGAGTTTGTCCAGCATTCAAAGCATTTTAAATTTGATTAATTCATATTGCCTTGTAGGCCCCAAGCCTTAAGTATTGACTAATTCTAAAGCCACTGTATTTACACAGCGGAGGAGAACCAAATTGTGCGGTATCATCAGGGCCGGACTGGGAACCACAACCGGCCCTGGCAAAGTGCTGACTAAATTATGAGGCAAGAAAAGGCAAATTATACGACATAATGTAGCACATTTTGAAGCAATATTGTTTTACTATTTTGTAATGTTTTGCACGTATTAACAGTGTATCGACAAAGGTATCTCTTCTATAATAACTGTGTAACACCCAAATGCAGCCATCAGTAATGGTGACCAGCCCCTGTGAGCCAAAAAGGGCTTCCGCTGTGCAGTAAAACACGTGGTAGTGCTTCTAGTAGCTTTTCATCCGTTTGAGCTAGGAACAACATTGCTTTTCATTAAAATCTTCATATTATGCAGAAGGTAAAGTATTATGTGGCAAATGCGGGGAAATGATATTTATGCGGAAAGCAATGCAGCAGCAGAAGCACTTCATTTCAGTGGCCCTGGCCAACGCTACAGTCCAGTCAGGATGCACCCAAGTCATTAACCCCGGAGAGTTGGTGGTCACAAGTCATGGCGTGCCTTAGGGTAAAAGAAACAACTCAAACTAGAGCATCTCCTGGGGTCCCCGAGGAAACCTGTGGATAGCCGTCTGTCGGTCAGAGCGCGTGCAACCAATAATTCTGGGACAGGGGCATGGGTGTGGATGTTTCACTAGCGACTTGAACTGTTTTAATTCTTAGGGGCACGGACAGCAGGACTACCCACGTCCTTTTACCACTGTCCAAGGCTCTTATGGCACATTTAAACACGGTGTTCTATTTTGACTACCTTTAAAAGGACAACGGCTTGAAGGTGGCCACTAAAACAAATGGGAAAGCGAGGGTAGACTTGAGTTATTCTAGGTGCTTTCGCAGGTTAGTGGTGGTCGGGCACTTTGAAAAGCGAGCACTAAGAGACGTCCCATGTATGTGCAGGTGTGAGCATTGGGCCATGAATCATGATGAAGAAAGAGAAGTGAGGCCACCCAGTAGAGCTGGAAAGGTCGTGAAGTGGTCTTAGAGCTGCTACAGGGAGTGTGCTGCTACACTTTATAGAGACTGTCCCCAGATGTCACCTGCAGAGCTCATCCATGGAAGGTTAGATACATTGTGAGTTCATCAGAAGGGTCCGCGCTGACGGCTGCCATGTTTTTCCCCCAGCAATGATCACAGGGGATTCTTCTGATGATGGCCAGCACTCTTGTTCAACCCCTCACTTTTTGTAAAGGGCTGGCAGAGGAAACAGTGAGAGGTATTAGGACCATCTCGGGCCCACAATGGACGGCTGGTAAGATCCTGGTTACAAGATATTGAATATGGCTGACCACGGGTCTCCTTTCAACAATATTAACAAAGTATTGTGTAGCGAGGAGCGTGTGTTGGTCTTACTACCCTCAGGCCCCAAATCCTTCATTTAAAAAAAGTGTAAATCCCGTGGCTACATCGTTGAGGTGCACATTTTACACTAACAGTTTCGTCCTGTTTTAAAGCGCCGAGTATGGTAGTTGGGGATGGAAGCCTCTCCAACCACCCAATCCGAAGGACCCTCTCATCTTCGACGACTCGTCAGGGGTAGTAAGCGCTTTATAAATGCATTTACAATTAACGAAGGCCAGCAGCAGGTGTCTTCCGGTGGCTGAGCCTGCCCTCCTGGCTTGTCTGAGAGGACCCTTAAAGTTCAAGGACTTCAGCGGATGTGTTCTGCTCGCGGTGTGCGCGCCCCTTCGGTCCATCTGGTTTGAAGGGTCCTCCATGCCACTAAGACTGCCAGTAAACATGTTTTGATGGTGAGGAGAACTTCTTCCCCCCTACCCTGAGGTGCCCTCTTGAAACTTAAGGACGTTGACAGTCACCTTCTGCAGGCAGTGCAGTGCTCCAGGGCCTGCCTCCCCCCAACGCCTCTTGCATCAGCCACCGCACCGTGAGCAGGTGGCGTGCCCTTAACGAGAGGCATACCTGCACAGCTCACCTGGGCCCCAGGGGGCGCTGAGAAAGAGAGCAGCCCAGGAGCACACACAGCAGGGCAGCCTCGGCCTCGCCGTTCTTAAAGAGACAGGCGACCGGGAAGAGGCAGCGGCGACTGGGCCTGAGATAATCGGCACAGTGAATGCACGCCCCTTGCATTCCAGGCAGGGCACAAGTCCTAAAAAAAGAAGTGGGGGAACTAACCTAGTTAGGCAGTATGCGCGTGACATCATGGCGCGCGATATCACGGCGTGCAACATCACGGCGCATGACATCAATGTGCACGACATCTCAGCTCATGACATCACACATGGCATCGCAGGAATTGACATCATAGAAAGTGGCATCACAAGCCATGACTTTACAGGAAATGGCATCACAAGAAATGACATCAGATCTAAAGCCCTCACATATATGTTTAGCAGGTCTATCATGTGTATATTTGAGCACATTGCGAGGATAATAGCACAGTGAGCTATGGAAGATGATATGTGATTTCTACACCTTACAATCCCCCAGTTTTATGTAACATATCCTGTAAATTCATTTACAAACATATAATTTATTGTACATGTAATATGCACATGTTGATGTAAAGCCCTCTGACACGCTGCATTGGAGTGATTAGGGCTATACAAGAAAAAATAGTGGTACTTAAATTATTTCAACGCCTCCTCAGGGGAAGTAAGCTCTATATAAATGCAATTTGCTTTGTGTAAACACTGGGAAAGACCAACACTTTCGATATTCTTACAATGCATGCATATCTCCTAAACAGGGACTGAACAAAGTGAAAAGCTGTCTCCCTTAAGTATGTATGAAGTGCTAACAAGGTGTGAGCCTTTGTTTCCCCTCCGCCTCATTTGCAGCAGGTGTGAGGCTCCTGACTGTTCCCAGCCAGGAGAATCAAACAAAAGACCTGATGACCCCTCAAATTTGGCCTTTGATATGGGCGGAGCAGGAGTCTGAAACAAGAAATCCCTGTCCCAGCCTGCATGCTGTTGCTTGTTGCAGATGGAAAGCAGAAAACAACGTGCAGGTGCTGCTGAAAATGTCCAGGACGAGTTGAGCACATAATTCAGTGGGGCCCAAATTCTTGGCAGGGTGGACGGCTTTCACCCTGTGAAAAAAGTGGGTGGACGCTGTCTACCCGCGTGTACCCCCATCTCGTGCCTTGATTCTAGGGAACTCAGTAGGGTCTGACATACTTGGGAGCACCAACAGTACAAGTTATCAAGTCCCTCTTAATTCTAAGGGGAGCCCTTTAAAGAGGACAGACTCCCATCACCCACTGAGGTGGCATGCTTCATCATCTGGGATCTCCTCTTGGTTGCAAAACCTAGTGCATCCAAGGGCTACAACTCCCTCCCTAGGAGGGAGGAGCTCAGGGATGTTTTAGGCGATCAAAAATAGGATCTACTAAAATCCACTAGAAGTGAAGCAATGTGAATGTTTTGGGTGATGGTTGCAGTGCGTGCAGTGATGAAGTGAAAAGTGATTTAAAATTGGCTACCAGGAAAAAAAAATACCTTTAATTGGATCTATCCTGGTGTCAAATACAAAACCAGTGCGTGTGCAGTTTAAACCAAATAACTGCATTAGACCGAAAAAACAGGTCTACATGTTTCAGCCGTGTCGATCAAGATATGATCTCAGCCTTCCTCAGGACCTAGATAGTTTATCACTACTGCAGAAAAGTGTGAAAATACAAGCTTACAATGTCTCAATCTATGTGGTTGGATACAATACAACCTACATTAACGTGTGGCTTTCATGCTTTGGTAAGATGTCACAGGAATTTTGGACGGAACCCGTTGATGTACGGGTGCACTCCTCGTCTCACCTGGCAACAGCTCAGGACATGAGGCACCGCTCTGTCCGTCGGTACCCCAGACCAGACACGAGCTTGGTTTAATATAGTTCTGCATTTGGGGATTTGAATCCATGCTGGTCTTTAAACTTTCCCTTAGACCCCCCCATTCATTTTCTGTTGTTTTTGACTCAGTAGGGCTGCCCTGTGACTGTGGAGTGCACTGAACATTATGGCGCTTAAACCTCTGGTGTAACACTGGGTCACACCTGTTAGGCCATCTTAACGGAGATTTATGCCGCATTTAAGCCCAGCCAACAAAGGGTTTAGCCTGCGCCTGCCGTGCTGAAGGTTGGCTGGTATCTGATGTGCCTGAGAGGGCAGTGCGCAAGTGCTGGGCAGTGCGGCCTGCTCCAGAACCTTTTGCCGGTCTGTTGAGGAACGGTTTGTCTGCCTGCTCATGTCTTGTGGAATCAGGTGTGGGGCTGCGTCAGGACACCTTATAGTGTGGAAGGAGGCTCGTGCCACGCCGTGAAACGCTATTGGACCACTCTGTTGGGAGACAGCTGTCTTTTGGCTTGAACTGTTACAACCTACAGGCTTTACGCAGGCGCTCCTGTTTGTGAAGGAATCCCACGCATCGTAGATGAGCAGTCCTTGCTGTCCGCCCGCTACATACGGGGCTATCGTAGGTTAGGTAGATCTTGCACATTCCAGTGCATGTTATTGAACCCAGAGTTGCTCGGACGGGTGCACTAATGGACTGGGAGCTAAAAGCAGTCCTGGAAAATGTTTTTCAGTCCAGCCTTATGTTGCATGAATTTAAGTCTATTCCTGGAAGATTTGGAAGCGCAAATTATAAAGCCTTCTGGGTTAACTTTGCCGGACTAGACAGCTGTTAACCACTTGTCCTTTTACCCTTAAAATAACCCCCTTGGTCCTCAGCCTACCCGGGATTTCCACTGTGTCCGATCGGGCTAGTCCAGCCCATGGCAGGTGTGGTTGCACCACTCAGTCATGCTGTGGACTTACAGTTTCCTGCTCAAGAGAGAGAGGGCCAGCAATGGCCACTTTAATTTTATGCTGTACTGCAGTCAGAGGCCGTGTGCTCTTAGGCAAAGAGCGGGGTTCAGTTTGTGCTGGTTCAACATCTCAAACAGTTTATGGTGATAGCTGCTTCATCTCATGAAGATGGAATCTACCCGAATCTTGGAGTGTTGCATCTCGAACTGGGCACACAGCTGCCTAAACAGCCTCTAAATCTGGCCTGATACTGCAAATGTGGCCTCCAGATCTGGGCACAAGACTGCAAATGTACTCTCTAGAACCCTGGGCATGAGACTGCAGACATGGCCTATAGAACTGTGCGTAACACTTACAATGTGTCGGGTAGAACTGTGTGTGATAGTGGTGATGAGGCTTCTATAACTGTGCGTGATAGTGCAGATGTGACATATAGAATTGTGCGTGATACTGCAGATGTGGCCTCTAGAACTGCGCGTGATACTGTAGATGTGGCCTCTAGAACTGTGCGTGATAATGCAGACGTGGCCTCTAGAACTGTGCATGATACAGCAGATGTGGCCTCTAGAACTGTGCGTGATACAGCAGATGTGGCCTCTAGAACTGGACACAATTCTGCAGATGTGGCCTCTATAACTGTGTGTGATATTGCAGCTGTGTCCTCTAGAACTGTGCACAATACTGCAGATGTGGCCTTTAGAACTGTGTGTGATACTGCAGATGTGGCCTCTAGAACTGTGTGTGATACTGCAGATGTGTCCTCTAGAACTGTGCTCGATACTGCAGATGTGGCCTCTAGAACTGGACACAATGCTGCAGATGTGGCCTCCAGAACTGTGTGCAATATTGCAGATGTGGCCTCTAGAACTGTGCATGATACTGCAGATGTGGCCTCTAATACTGGACATGATACTGCAGATATGGCCTCTAGAACTGGACACAATACTGCAGATGTTGCCTCCAGAACTGTGCACGATACTGCATATGTGGCCTCAAGAACTGGACACGATACTGCAGATGTTGCCTCCAGAACTGTGCGTGATACTGCAGATGTGGCCTCTAGAACAGGACACAATACTGCCGATGTGGCCTCTAGAACTGGACACAATACTGCAGATGTTGCTTCTAGAACTGTGCGTGATACTGCAGATGTGGCCTCTAGAACTGGACATGATACTGCAGATGAGACACCTCTATAGCTAAGTATGATATCTCAGGGGAAACCTCTAGAACTGGACACAGTACTTTAGAGTAAACCTCTTGAACTGATCATAGTATTGAAAATGATGTGTCTAGAGCTTCTACGTTCGACACACTAGTTTGTGCAAGGCCTCCGTACTCCTGCAAGGCTTGTAGAACGGGAGGCAGTGGGGCAGGTTAGGCCTTCTGAACTGCATGCAGTGGGGGTGTAGAGGGTTACGCCCAGGGTCGGATTGGTATGGCCGGGACTCGGGCAATGGCCGAGGGGCCGGTATCGATATATATATCAGTATATTTTTTGGCAGCCTGGGGTCCACTTTGGGCTGTGTCTGGTGTGTTCAGATGTCACCAGAGGCCCAGTGGGGCCTTGAGTGGCCTTTCTGGAGGCAGATGGGCGTCCATTACCTCCCAACCGGCAGAGGTGTCACTCACTTTCTCTCACTGGGCCGGCCAATTAATGTGTGCATACCGATCGGGGCAGGGGTCCTGGGCAGAAGTGGCTTCACTTGTTTTCAGGTGTTTATAAAACTTGCTGAAGCAGTGTTTTGAGGAAAGGCAATATGCAAATGTGGGCCACTTTTTTTTTACCGTGCCCGGTCCGATTTCTAATCCCAATCCGAGCCTGGTTACGCCTGTACAATAAAGCACTGGGCCAGGTTCTGTGATAATCCCTACCTCGCAGTGGGCCCCCGAGAAATCCCGGCACGCCAAACCTGCAGAAATGTACCATGTGGAAAATGCTCCTAGAAATGGCAAACCACTCAGAAGTCAGTAGGTTAATTTTCAGTTCCGCACAGGCATCATTTTTAAGTTGAAAACTGGGAACAGGAAGAATTCTCACAAGTAGTAAGGACCCCACTCTGGGTTAATGTCGTTTACCACATGTGATGAATACTGTACCCCATATGACCCAATTCCTAATGATAGCATCTACTGCACAATGCACAACAGGGGCCCTGTGCTTAAGGCACAGGGATACTCTTAACCAGAGAATTGTTGCATTCTTCAGAGGGGATTTGCACTTTATAGAAAGGGGCGTTCTTAACCCAAAGGTGCAAATTATACATTTACGTTAAGAACGCTGCACTGTAGCCAGAGGCACTCTAAGCCCTAATGTACATCACAGCAGTGCAGCACTCTAGGCATAGGGGTAATATTTGTCCACATTGTACATTAAATAAGAGTACTGTACTGTACACAAACGGTCAGCTTAACCCCAGAGTGTATGTTATTGGGAAGAGGTGTGGCGCAGCGGCCAGGGCAGCTGACACTGGAACACGGGGGCTCACAGTTCGATCCCCGGCAACAGCGGCAGGTTAGCCCAGCACCATGTGACTCTGGGCAATAGCTCGCTTAATCTTCCCGACGGCCCCCAGCGCCATGACACCCTTGGGTAATTGTTTGCGCTTTACAAATACTGGATTTAATTATGCAAGGGCACTGGACTTCAAGCTCATTGGGCTTCCTGACCCTAGAACCAACATTACAGAGCGGTGTTCCTGACGTTGTAAAGTACATTACTTAGGGGTTCTCCTGACCCTGGAGTGTGCATTACATTGGTGCACTCCTGACCAGAGAGAGTATATAACACATGGGTGCTTCCGACCCTAAAGAATGTACACAGAGGCACTTTGGAGTCTGAGGGGAACATTACACAGAGGTCCACCTGATCCAAGAGAGAGCATTGCACATATAAGCTCTTGACCACAGAGTGTACATTACACAAGGGTATTGCACTCCAGACACAGGGGCGCTCTTGAAACAAGAGACTGCATTTTGCAGGGATGCTCATGGTCCTGGAAAGTGCATAACACAGAGGCACATCTGACCCTAGAGAGTAATGTGATGTTATGCAAATTTTAGAGTGCGGCTAATCACCTGTGAGAATATCCAGGCACTGAGTAGGGCAGACCTGAGCGGGGTGGAGGAGATCATGCCTGTTTTGTCTGGAAGAGCCACGTCCTGATGGTCCTTCAGAAGTCCATGAGGGAGGGGAGGTTCTGAGGTGTTTCGGGAGGTCGTTCCAGGTGTTGGTTACGAGGAAGGGAAGAAGCGTCCTCCGCTTCCAGTCTTGTTGATGCAAGGGAGGTGTGCTCTTGCCTGGGATGCAGATCAAAGGTATCTGGTGGGTTGGTAGAAGTTGAGTCTGTGGTTTGGGTATGTAGGGACCACTGTTGTGAAAAAATTTGTAGGCGTGGGTGAGTATCTGGAACTTACATCTTTCCTGGACTGGGAGCCCGTGGAAATTGTTGAGGTGTGGAGAGATGTGATTATTTCGTAGGATGTTAAGATTGAGTCTGGTGGCAGCGTTCTGGGTGGTTTGGAGGCGGCGTAGGACATGGGCTGTGATTCCGATATAGGGGGCATTTCCATAATCAAGTCTATTTGTGGCTGTTTGTCTGGTGTTCAGTGATATCCACTCGAAACTCTTGCATAGCATTCGCAGGATGTGGAAGCATGATGAGGAGACGTCGTTGATCTGTCGGCTCATGGAGAGGTTGGTGCCCAGGATGAGCCTGAGTTTCTGGTCATGGTCCACAGGGGTGGGGCCAAGTTGGGAGGGGCCACCAAGAGAAGCCCCAGGGGGAGTGTTTGTTGCCAAAGATTAGGACTTTGGTTTTGTCTGTGTTGAGCTGGAGGTAGTTGTTTTATATCCAAACACCTATGTCGCTCATGCAGTTGGCAATTTTTTTTTTGACAGTACTGGCTGAGTCGGTACGGGAGAGGAAGAGCGGAGAGTTCATTACACAGGGTGCTCCGGACTCGAGCAATTGTATTATGGAGGGGCTCTCCGGACCCTAGAAAGTGCATTAGCAGGAGTGCTCTTGGCCCTATAAGAGTGTATTAAACAGGGCCGCTACTGCCCCCTGAGAGTGCATTACATAGGGGTGCCCCTCACCCTGGGGAGTGCATTACGCAGGGGCCATTATGACCCTGAAAAATGCATTATACTATGGCATTCCTGACCCTACAGATTGCATTACACAGGGTCACTCCTCACTTGGTAGAAGGCATTACTTAGAGGCGATCTGCATCTAGAAAGTGCATTATACAGGAGCACTTCTAGCCCTCTATTGTGGATTACACAGGCATGCTCTTCAACCTGGATAGTGTATTAAATGTGGTCCTAAATCCTGGAGAATGCATTACACCAGGGTGCTCCTTACCTTAGAGAGCACATTACACAGAGCAAATCACTCTGGAGAGTGCATTTCTTAGGGGTGATCTGCACCAAGAGAGTGCATTACACAGGAGAGCTCATGACCCCAGAGATTGCATTATACATGGGCGCCACCAACCTTGGAGAGTGCATTACACAGAGGTGTTCTTCACTCTGGAGCCTTTATTACACTGGGGAACTCTCAACTCTGGGCGCTTCTGGCCCTGTTGAGTTTTTTTCACAGGGCCTCTCCTGACCCTTGATACTGCATTACACAGCAGCGATCGGCCTAGAGAGTGCATTCTACAAGGGCTGACTGATCCTGGAGAGTACATTACACAGGGCTGCTCCTTACCCTAGACAGTGCATTACATAGGGGCACTCCTGACTCTAAAGAGAGCATTATATAGTGGTTCTCCTGACCCCACAGAGTTCATTACTCAAAGGAACACCTGCCCTGAAGATTGTATTACTAGGGGGCACTCCTAACACTAGATAGTGTATTACACAGGGGTGCTTTAGACTCTGGAGAGTACATTACACATGGGAGCTCCTGGCACAGTGGAGGACAGAATACAGGGGTCCGCCGCATTTGGAGAGTGCATGACATGGTCACTCCTGACCTTACAGAGTGCATTACACTCGGGGTTTTCTGAACCTAGAGAGCACATTACACAGGGGTGTCCCTGACTCCAGAGTGTACTTTACACTGGTGTTTGTCTGGCATTTTAAGTATCTTTTGAGAACAGCTTTGTTAATGTTACGTGACCCTGAACCGCTGGAGATGAAAGGGGGGCTGCAGTAATGGAAAGAACGGGGTGGGGCGGCGAGGGGGGTCGGGCTGCGAGGATCCCGTTACTGGAACTGCTGACGCGTTTTACTGGAAAAGGAAAAGCTCTTTAAGGAGAACAGAGGGGATATCGATCTGGGAGTCTAGCACGTGCTCCTGGCCTTCACTTATCCGCCCCACCCCTCACCTCCCCCCCTGCACACCGACCCCTCCCCTCCTATTCACATATATTCCCCATTCCACACCCCAGCACACCGCCGTCCACCCCTTCTAGCGTCTGGCATGGGCCAGTCCTGCACACTGCCCCCCACTGGGGTCCATCTCTTTAACACCCTGCTCCCTCACGGTGCCCTCACCCCTCACCTGCCCTCCACGGCTCTCATGCGGTGCATTCACCCCTTACCTGCCCTCCACGGCTCCCTCACGGTGCCCTCACCCCTCACCTGCCCTCCACAGCTCCCACGCGGTGCCCTTCACCCCTCAACTGCCCTCCACCGCTCCCATGCGGTGCATTCACCCCTTACCTGTCCTACACAGCTGCCACGCGGTGCCCTCACCCCTCACCTGCCCTCCACCGCTCTCATGCGGTGCATTCACCCCTTACCTGCCCTCCACGGCTCCCACGCGGTGCCCTCACCCCTCACCTGCCCTCCACCGCTCCCACGTGGTGCATTCACCCCTTACCTGTCCTACACAGCTGCCACGCGGTGCCCTCACCCCTCTCCTGCCCTCCACGGCTCCCACACAGTCACCCTCCACCCTTACATGCTGCATTCCAAGGATCACCCCTTCTAGACACTGCCTTCACCCACCCCTATATTGCCCTCATCTCCCTCTTACATATCCTTTGCCCACCATTCTGCGACCACCTGCTCCCCTTTTCTGGTTGGCCTTCCCCCCACCCCATCCATTCTGAGTGCCTCTCAAGCTTACCCAATCCCTCTGCCATTCCCCCATATCCTCTAATCCCACTGCACTGCCTCCACCCACTCCAGTCTTGCTTGGCGTATCAGCACTTTGCATTATGGGACTTGTAATTTCGTTTTTCCACCAAACGGTTGGACGAAAAAACCGTGCATGTTAAATTATGTTGAGTCAATAGTCTAGTTAGCCTACACGGGGTTACTTGACAAGTGACGGTACCCTGCATCTTCCCACTTGAACCTCACTGGGCACTGGGGCCCCTCCATCGCACTATTATTCTCTGCCCTCCATCCATGCTGCCCTCTCTTCCTCCCTACACACCCTGCTTTTCCCACCCTTTTCCTCTTTTAAGCAATGAGCGTTGGTGCCTGCTGCCTTCGCTTTGAGATCTCCTGTTATTTTCTCCATTTGTGACTCAGGACACAGACACACTGTGAGGGTCCGGAAACACAAGGCATCGAGGTCACGTGGTCTGCTGGTCATCTGCCCCTCATGGGAGTCAATCCAAGCCGACCATCCCTTTTCTTGAATGAGAAATCAGCCAATCATCATGCCCAAGTCCAGACCAAGAACCACACAAGCCACAGGGCTGTTGACGTCGTGGGGCTTGCCGCTCCCCCCCTGAAAGAGCCAATTCTATCTCTACTTCAGCATGGGACTCTTCAGTGGCATTGTAATTCCATTTGGTGTGTGTCTTTTCACAAACCCCTTTTTACCTTTCCTCACATCTTACAATGTCTATAGGTACACAATATTGTATGGTTGCCTATGAGAACCACTGTAGCGTTGTAGGATCCGTCGCTACTTCGGCATGACTTTAGGTGTCCTTGCCTAAGGGGCTGAAGAAAAGGGCAGACATTGAGAGTGGTGTCAACGTTTGGACGCTTTCGCGGCTAGGAGAGGGCCCTGGACCAGAATCCCTGCCTCCAAATGGGACACCCACACCATGTGCCCCCACAAACCATACACTACGCCCCATCCTCAGAATGAGAACCAGACCATGCACACATTCTTATTGCACGTTACATGGCAAATACCCCAAAACAACACATCCCACTCACCAGTGCACATGTCACACTAATGCCACACACTGGCCACCTCAACTCACACTCTACAGATCTCATCTCAGCTGACAGTGAAAACATCACAGTCACATAATGCAACCTTAACTGACTATTCACCACACAAACATAACAGCCACGTCCACATACACCTCAGATGTCCCCATCTTCACAATATACAGCAGTCAATGTGCCAGCCACACACAATAGGTGGAAGACTAACAATCATGCGCAAGACTTCCTGACCTCACACACTTAGTGAACCAGAAACACTCAAGTCATTCAAGTTCCCTACCTGTCTCTTCACCATCCTTCAACCTGATCTACAGATCCCTCCTTCCACCACCCGAGGCCCAACTAGGACTTTATTCGCGACCTTGCAGATCTCATCTCCTCTGCCTCCATACAGCACATCCATCCGGCATTATTGGGAGATTTCAAGTTTGTTGGTGGAAAAAGGAAATTAAATGATCCCTTTACACACCTACCAACCTTGAAAATCAAGCAGCACATCAGAGAAGCTACCTGCGCTGAAAACAACAAAGTCAACTTCACAAATGCCTTACTTTCAATCCAGTGCAAACCTCGGACACACCTGCCCAGGGCTATCTTGTCATCCCCTATTCCCTCTTTCGTGCCTCAAAAATGCAACAGGATCAACTGAATGGAGAAAAACAAACACCCCTCCTTCGAAAGCTTCCCCTTAAACCCCCTGAAAAAGGAACTCTTTAAGCTCTCCAACCCCCACCAGCCTACAGCAGATGCCACTACACTTCTTGGTGTATACACCACCACCCTGAAAAATCACATTGACCTCACTGCACCACTGACAACATGATCCCCTGTACCCCAACTTCATAGGAGCTCTCACAGAACAAGCTCTCAGAACATAGACAAAACAATCAATGAAGATGGACCACCAGATCAAAGCATTCTACTCTACACACAGACCCCTCATTGTTACAGCCAAAGCGACCTTCTACAAGACTGCCACAAACAAAGCAATCAAAGTCAAATAAAGAACTTTGCAGTCAAGCACTATGTCGATCCCCTGCAAAACAACTCTAAAATTAGCAAAAAAGTGCAACACTAGCAGTCTCTTCTTGAACAAGATCATCAAATCAGAAGTGACGCTATAAACAGCAGACCTTCACTCTGCCTCCAAATTCCTTAGTCTACCCCAAGTAGACTTTAGTTGGCCTCCTCTCATATTCTTAGCTCTTCAGTAACTTTACTCTACCACATATGGAGGCAACATTCTACCATCATCCATGATTAAATGCATCCACAAAGATGCTCTGGCACCCCTGTTCAATGTTGCAAAGCTTTTATCAGTTACGGAACCTTTTCATACGATCTCAGAACAGACCTGATCTTCCAACTGGTAAAAGAAATCCTTAAGTGGATCCCGACAATATTGCCACTATCGCAACATCTAAAAAAATCATCTAGAAAACAGTCTATGTTGAACGTCAAAACCTGAGCAATGAGACGTTCCTCCTGCAGGCCTTTTAACCTGGCTCCAGACCAGTCTGCAGCTTTGAGAGTTGACAATGCCACCCAGTCATCCACTAGATTGCCTCCTGCCTCCTGATCCTACTCAGTCTCTCCAAAGCCTTCCGTGTAATCAACCTCCAAGCTTAGATACGGTCTGTGCAAACACGCGTAGGCTTCTCTGACACAGTCATGCAATTCTTCACCTCCTATCTCACTACCTACCACCAACTTGTCCAGACAGGATCCTCAAGATTCCCCAAAACTCCTTGTATCCTGTGGATTTCCCCCAGGATTTATATCATCTGCTCACCAACAGCAGCATCAAAACACACCTATGTGATGATGACTAACAACTCTATCTGAAAACGTTAATAGCTCACAACATCCAGTGATTCAAAACCTGCCTCTAGCTTGTACAGAACTGGATACCAAGGGCCTACCTCAAACTTAACCTGATAAAGTGAGAATTCTTCCTATTTGCCAACTACACCAAAGAGCCATTTATTCGAGCATCAGTGTCTGAGCTTATCCTGGTCAGCTTTAACGCCCTGCTATATGCCAATTCAAAATTCCTTGGATTTATGCTTGACACAAGCTTTCTATCAAAGAACATGCCACCATGAAATCAAAAGCAGCATGATACCATATGTCCCTCCAGTGGCGGCTGCCGCAAATCTAAAGTTGTGAGGCGGGGCAGAGGAGGGGGTGTTAGGGGAATAATATATTTTTTTGAATGTACCTGTCCTGCGGCGACGCAAACGCTGCCAGCTCCCTCGGTGCTCCTACCCTCCCAGCAGTCACTGGTGCACAAAGGAAATCACAGGCTCCCCACCCAATCCAGATGCTGCTCTCATGCTATATCAAGCATTAGAGCAGTGCCGGGATAGGCCTGAGCAGGCTGGAATGATGCTCCCTCAGGCACAGGAAGCCTGTGCCATTTCTCCACCCAGCTGTGCAACACAGCTTGGTTGGAAGATATGTAAGTGCGCATATCGGTTTGGCGGTCCTAGGATGGACGGCCAAACCGACATGCGCACTTACAGTGCACAACTCCCCTCCTCCATGCTATGGCTCGGCCGCATCCCACCCTAGAATCTATGACTGAGTCAGTTAGTGGGGAAAAATATATTATATTGCTTTACTATCGTTTTATTTTTTGCTGACTGAGCAGTGGTGCGATGGTCCTCCACTGTGTCCCTCCAGAAAAAGGTGAACCCATTCCCATTTGAAGCTGACTTCAGAACGACGAACTAAGCCAGGTCCTCCCTGTACCGGAAACAAATCCAAGGCAGATCTTAGCACACTACAATCCTACAGACAGTGGTTAAATTGAGCCGGTGGTTTCCGGTGTTTGGCACCAGCACTTAATTGTCAACACTGGCACCATAACAGTCTGCCACATGATGCAACCGGTTTTTTTTTTAGAAACAAGTACGACATAAGTTGTTTATTAACTCAATACACATTAACAATGGCTAATACCTGTCGCCCAAGCCATTCTTATCACTTTGAGGGCCAGGAATAGTCAGAACTGTCACATTTGTAGGAGTGTGATGGTTAGTAGTTGAGTTGGTAGTGCCATTCGCAGGGCTGGCAGGGGTAATGGGTGGTGCGTGCTGAAGTGGTGTTCTGACGAGGGCCCTGCCACTTATTTTGATACAAATTAAGCACTGCCTACACACAAATGTTGAGTTGTTCTTTCATGAGAGTCTATGATCATAGTAATTGAGAGGATATTTTAAGTACAATTTGAAAGCCTAACAACACTCCTGAATCCAGTTGGGAGAACCATGTAGTCATTGGCATAAAATGCACCGGACATGTCTAACAGAATAGATATGACATCCTCCTTTTTCATCAGACACCACTACTGCTTTTTTAACACCTAAAAATGTTCTTTTAGTGTCTTCGTTTAAAACAAAAGCTGGTCTGCCAGTCGCCTAGGAGACTGAAGGTCTCCGTGTGATCATCAAGGTTGTCCTTCGCAGTGTTCCAAATGGCTTCGGCAGGGGATGGCTCATCATGAACAGGTTATAGTTGCATGGAAGGAAGGGTCTAGTGTTACCGTCTTAATGAGATCGCTAGTTCACAGTTGCTTCACATCTTCTAGAAGCTTGGGTTTGGAAGACAGTGCATTCATTATTTGGGTAGACGAAAGAGTTAGCATGACAGGATTCCATGGGTTTGCGAGTTAGTTAGTTTTGCAGAATTACCCCTTTTTGGGTGGTTCACCCCAGTTTTTCAATTTTTTGGGACTCACCTGCAGGTAATCATGAAATCTAGCACATGCAATGCAATACCAATGTATGTGATCTGACACCTAAAACATGCCAACGTTGGTTTAAAACATGATTGGCACATTTAACTTTTTTATAAATCTGTAGTGCATGGCACAGAAGTACACCTATGGCAGTGAGAGTTTATGCCATTTGTGGACCACAGCACCTAGTGTGCCATCCATTGCAGTGAAGTGAAACCTTGATTCAGGCCTACCCTGTGTAGGCTGACCACAAAAGCTTAAACCCAGCTGCTCAGACTTGTCAAAATCACCCACTTGGCAGGAAGGAAAACCTTAGTTTGAATATTAAATAAGTCAGTAAGTTGCATAATATTTTAGAATGGAATATGAGTAAAATGGCATGTTCCCCCAGAGACGAGACCCAAAATGACATGGTCACTGGTCAGGTTGTAGCTGGCACACAGGAAAAGTCAACATATACATTGTACACTTTGATCTGTAATGTTCACCTGTACCAGCTACAGACTCCATTCAAATAGTTATTTCTATATTTAATAAAAATCCCATCAAATGGTGAAATCAGATTGTTGTTCAATATATTGAAAATATAACTTTAAAAAAGTTACATTTACCCTGACTAAAGCTGCTGGAGGCCTATTTGCATTAGGGCTGCGGGCACTTCCCAGCATGCACTTGGCCTGAATTAGGTGTGAAAACGGCTGTGAGAGAAGAGACCACGGCTAGGGCTGGGGATGTGCTTTCTTGCCCTGGCAGGAGGACCAGTTGGGATGGGCCTAGGACCATAATTAACTTCTAAATGGCGTGCCCTCTCACAAGCAAATGTCAGGTGACACTTAGAAAACCCCACGCTTTGTCCTCATAGGCTGGCATCAAACCCAGTGGGAGGAAAGCTACCCTTAGAACCAGTTGTGAGTGGCCACAGGGTAGGGGACTGCTCATTACCCTATCACCCCTCTGGAGGAGCACACAGGCTCCACAGAAGTGTAGAAGGGTTTCCCCATCTTTAATTTTGGGAATGAGTGACACTGAGGGATTGTTTGTAGTAAGGCAACCAAGAACTACTGAAAAAGTGGTTAGGCTTGCCCCCAGGAGAATATACCTCATTGGTTAGGAATACCCAGGATTACCCCATTGGTTAGGAGTACTCTCCCCCCCCACCTACTAGCTGGTGCCAGGCACAAATCTGGCATTCCCCAGGAACTCTGCTCAGAAGACGTTCTAGACCTGTGGAAGATCAGAAGAGGAATGGACCTGCTGTCTGTGACCTGATGGACCATGCCTGCACCCTCTTGCAGCCAGGACAAAGATGTGGAGTCCAAGGGTCATTTGGATGTCCTCCTACATGGACACAAAAAGCTGCAAGATGCCTTTTTCTGAAGTACACAGTGGCAACTGGACTTTGTAGTTGGACTCTTACAGACACCCTGAGAGTCTCTAGGTGCCCTCACCTGATGTCCTGGGGGCCTTAAAAGTGTACTTCTATGGCTGTTTGGGCATGAGATAAAAGTTTGAAAAATTTGGAAAACTTTTCTTACAGAGATTCAGGAGGACCCATGGACAAAAGTATTCAACTGGTCCGTAGCGGCCCGTGGTGGGAGTGCTGCCGGGCGCTGACGTGGGGCGGGGTAGAGGCAGGGTGTGGGGTAGTAAACTGTGGAATACGGCCACACAGAGGTAAGTACACAAACGAATAAATAAAACAAATTTAGTTGCGCGCGCTGCATCGACAGATGCGATGCAGTGCGCGCAAATAAATTTGTTTTATTTATTTGTGTACTTACGTCTGTGCGGCCGTATTCCGCAGTTTACTATCCCTACCCTGCCCCTCCCCTGCCCCACCTCAGCGCCCAGCAGCACCCCTACCACGGGCCGCTGCTGCAACTGGCACTTCCACAGCTTCAGATTGATTTTCATCTTCGTTTGCGAGAGCAAAAAAACATTTTTTAATGCACAAAGGCTCAATTTGCAATTCAGTAACCTATTACAAAATTGCAAATTTGGGTTTGCGATTAGGTATTAGGAGCGTAGAAGGGGCGTGTTTGGGAAGTCTCTTCCTAATACCGAATTGCAGTTGTATGTGTGAATGTTTTGTGACCAACATGTAGTCGCAAAACATTTGCATTTCACCACCTAATTCAAGTAGGTTGAATCCCATTCATAAATGGCAAGGGGTCCCAACAGACCCCTTCCCCTTAGTGAATGTTTGAAAAAACATTTTTTTCAGAGTAGGCATTGGTTCCAAGGATCAATGCCTACTCTTAAGAAATGAAAAGAAAACTTTTCATTTTTCTTTTTGAAATGTATCCCGTTTTCCTTTAAGGAAAAAGAACTGCTTTTAAAAACAAAAAACATTGCTTTATTGAAAAGCAATCACAGACATGGTGGTCTGGTGACCTCAGCAGTCCACCATACCAGTGAGTTTTGCGATTCCTAGTGTGTTCCAAAGCAAGACCTACCTCATGAATATTAATGAGGTATGTCTATTTGCGACCCACTGGGAATCGTTGAATGTGTAAAGCACACTTTCGAACATGGGTGTTTGCGGATACCAAATAGGGAATCGCTATGATTTGCAATTTTGCAATTACAAACCTTCCTCTATGTACATCTGGCCCTTTATTCTTTAAGAATTCATATCTCAAGTTCCTCTTTTTGTATTTTTGTAGTTTTGATTTTATTTTACTCACATTCTTTGTCTCTTCATTTTAAAATTGGTTGTGGGGTTTCATTGCGTTTTGTGTGACTTTTTATACTATGTATCTACTGCTAAATTACTTTACACGTTACCTTTGATTTAAGCCTGACTGCTTTGTGTCACATTACCAGGGATTGAGCACAGGTACATTTAATTTAATTTGTGTGACATCTAGCACGTAGTGGCATTACCCTGTGAGGCGGACACTTGTGCGCCTAAAATAATAATCCACTTTCCTACAGTTGGGATCTGTCATGCTGAATTGAAATTTGCCGGAGCCCTCAATGGTAATTGGGGCCAATGGGAGAGCGGGAGTTGGTGATAGAGACAATGTTGTGTGATGGACATAGGTACTGAAAGCTAGGCTGAATAATGCTACAATAACATTTTATTTCATGATGTTCAGTGCAGCAGCTTTGCTTTCTTGGAAATCATTTTACATTTTTCGATTCCAGTAATTCAAGTTCCAGGAACAATATTAGAGATTGCCTCAGACTATTATTAGGGACTTTGGGGGGAAGGAATGAAGGAATGGGGCAGATGTTATGGCAGACTGGATGGTGTCCATGATTTTAAAACAAATCCCTTTTGAAGAAATGATGCACGAAAAAACGTGTTTTTGACAACGTTTAGTAACTCATGAAGCAGCCGCGCGTTTATGTTGTGCAAGAAGCGTTAAACACCAGCTTGAACATTGGTTGACAGAAATTTTAAGGTATTTTTCTCTGTGGTGTGTTGGGATTTCTTTTTTTATAACTTTAGATTATTTGTGAATTACTGTTCAAAAGAAAGGGCAATTTAACTTCTGCTTCACTAGTGAAATTGAGTTAGTGATGCCGAATGGGGCTCAAAGTAGATTGAAACCAATGGAAAAATTAGATAAATTTTCCTGGATTTTTAGAGAATGTGTTACTTTAATAAGAATAAGAAGCTCAAATTCTGACCTTTAATTAAATCTGCAATCAGAATGGAAATGTGACGAATAGTGGCAGGTTCTTTATAATTTTTTGGGGCAGGACTCAATCCAATCTTTGAAACAACCTTTGAGAATTGGAGAGAAGATGTTTGTTTGTTTAAGAGTACGGGTTTCCAGCTCCACCTTTGGTAAGCCTGTATGTTCACCATGCTATTGTCTAATGTGCAGAATAAAGGGCCCTTTCCGTTACAAAAACATTAGTTGTTTGGGGGTGGTCTGTAAATAAACGACAGTGTGCTGATTAAAGTGAGAGTTAAGTAGAATTAGCATATCATGTTTTTAAATAGAGAAACATATTAGCTCAAATCTAAACAATACAGCTATTTATTATAAAAAATAAAAAGTATGTGCCAGCATCCAAGATCACCAACCGTTCGGTTATAGCATAGAAGTAGATAGGTATTAAGCAGATTTGGGGGGAAAAAACACAAGGAGATGATGGATGGAGCGCCGAAAATTTTCAGCCACTCACCCCCAGTCACAGATCTGGGTTGAATCCATCATTGTTTGTTCGCTCACTTTGCCACCCTAGCTCAGACCCAGCCATATGGAAATCAGTCTTGACCCTGGTCCTCACAGGAACAGTGCAGCTCGAACTGCCAAGCCGGGTCTTCCCTGGACCGTACACAAGCTTCCTGGGGCCAGTTTCAGGATAACACCCCTCATCAGCAGATTTGGAACATCTGGGCTAGAGGAGTCACCCAATTGGGTTTCATTGACGGTCACAATATCTGCAAGCACTGAAAGAGACACAGTGTCAGGCCAGGCATGTGTCAGAAAAATAAAATGAAAACAAAACCATGCTGCGGCTTAAATATGATGCCCATGCATGCAATACAAAAAATAGAAAATGTAAAAAAATAACAATGGCATATAATTTTAATAGCACAGCACTGATGCTCCCTAGAAAACAGGTGCACTTACAACAAATATAGAAACCCTTTAAAGTTTCAGTGCACATCAGAGGAAAAAATGATTACTATCGGGGAAGAGGAAGTTGTGGGTTTGAATTACTGCAATCTAAAGACATTGTTTAAAGAAACAAAGACGATTTAAAAAATAAAAACGGAAAAAGAATGGAAAGAAAAGAGCATTGGCCGACTCGTTTCGCACTGCAGAGTCCTTTTTTAGGCAGTGGTGCACATGTGAACAGGAAAAATGCCGTCATTCGCAGTGCAAGTGAGACAATGGCTGAAGTGGGCGGACAAACATACCCATGCTGTATGGTGCTGGCGGGCGGAAGCAAAATGTGAATAAAAGTTTAACGCATCAATGAGTGAAGAGTGCTGGCACTTCTGTGTATTATTATATTTTATAAATGTATTATGACTTTTTTTAAATAGACATTTGCTGCTGGCCAAAACAATTATAGCCGTCTCTAAGCCAGGCCTAAAAATAATCCCTCGCACTAACCAGGGACTGTGTTTAGCTTTCCTCTGAGGAGGGGACGTTTCAATAAATGATGAATTTATGAGTAAAAGTGCAAGGTGGTATAAAAGGGGGTGGTGATGGACGGAGCATCAGAACCAATCAAACACTCACACCCAGTCAACAGATCTGGGTTTGATCCATCACTGTTCTTTAGCCCACTCTGCCACCCCAGTTCAGACATGGCCATATGCAAATCAGTCTGACCCTGTGCCTCATGGGAACAGTCCAGCCCGAACTGCCAAGCCATGCCTTCCCTGGACCAGAAACAAGCTTCCTAGGACCGGTTTCTGGCATTTCAGCCGTCTTCAGCCAGGCTTGCTTGAATCCAGTGGCAAAGTGAGCAAGGGACTCACGTCTGAGCATACCCTGCCAACTTATGGCGAACAAAGCGGTATAAAAGGGGGTGGTGATGGACGGAGCATCAGAACCAATCAAACACTCACACCCAGTCAACAGATCTGGGTTTGATCCATCACTGTTCTTTAGCCCACTCTGCCACCCCAGTTCAGACATGGCCATATGCAAATCAGTCTGACCCTGTGCCTCATGGGAACAGTCCAGCAAGGTGCAAGGTGTTCAATTGTGGTTGATTTTTAAAGTGTTTTTTATCTTGAGGCACCGTAAGAAAGAGCTCAGAAACCAGTGTCTGCAGCTGGAAATGTAGGCTCAGCCAGTGTCTGCTGGTCTCTACTGGTCCTAGTGGTGGAACCTCTTGCTCACCGTCTTTGAGATAAAATATGATGTACAACTCCAGTATGTGGCCACTCATACAACCATGCCAGTGATGCACTTGTGTTGAAATGAAGGACCCAGCCAATCACTACCATCCTCACATTCATTTCTCCCCCCCCCAATCTAAACCCTACGCTCCATCTCTCCATCTCCCACCTCTGTACCCAAACTTCAGTCCTCTTTCTCTCTGACTTGATGTTCAACGTGATTGCGTCGTCCGGCCCACGATGGGAGTCATCACCAAGTAGATAAAAGTCAAGATCACAACCCCTCTTACAAAAACATTAATTTTGGGACTAAGAGAAAGGCACGGTACTCTACAGCAAGTACAAAACACAGCCTTTGGACCTGGGTAGCTGTGAGGAAAAGAGCTTGGGAAAAAGATGTTGTTCCAATTATCTTGTCTCCAAAAGGGTCCGGGTTTGGCACACTTATGCAGCAAGCGACAACGTGAACTTTCACACTATACAAAGTAGCTTCGTCAAAACTGTATTTTATAACTTCACATAATAAAATAGCCTATGTCATGGACAGTAAACAGTACAGAATTATTTCCGTTACTTCACTGCCAGCAAACATTTCACCCCAGCCAATAAAAATGCAGCATTCATGTTATAAGGAAAACTGTGAACAATTATGCATTCACCTCATGACTTCATTGGCCGTAAACTATGTAGAATTCTATTTATTACATCGTAGGTAACTAATACTTAATTTCCTCCCTGACTTCAAAAACAAATTATGCACGATTCTCTCTATGAGATCGAAGGCTGTAAACAATGAAGTATTCCCTTTGTGACATCATAGCTCGAAAACAAGAGAGAAATCTATGACCTCATCCGTAAAGAATGCGGAATTCCCTGCCTGGCTCTCACTGATGTCATAGGTCCAACAATCTAGCATTCTCTACGTGACTTTCTAGATCGTAAACTAAGCGCAGTTTAATGACGCAATAAAACGTAGACAATGCAGGACGTCAGAGACAGTACATAATGTAACAACCTCGCTTTGACCACACACTGTAAACAATGATGTATTCCTTCTAATGACTTCATGGGCAGTAAACCAATGAGAACACCTTCTATTAATTCATCGTCAATAGACAATGCACCATTTTCTCCAACATATGATGTGCAGTGAAATGCAGAACCCTCACTTGTGTCATCAGACAGTAAACGACGCAGCCCCTGTCTAAGACATGACAGATTATTGCCAAATGAGAGTATTCCTGCAGCAACACCACCAACCTTAACGTTGTGTCAATTACGGTAGAACAAACAATACACCAGGCTCTGTCTTTTATAGCAGAAGTAAACAATGCAAGTGTCACTGACTATGTCACGCTGTAAACACGTAGAATTCTGAAAGACATGGAAAACTGCAACAGTCTAACCATAAGAAAGCAAACTGTTAGCAAAGCTGCATTCTCTCGCTGATTCCATAGATCACAAACAATGCAGGATTCTCTCACTGATTCCATAGATCACAAACAATGCAGGATTCTCTCACGGATTCCATAGATCACAAACGATGTAGCATTCGCTCACTGATGCCATACATCAGACAATGCTGCATTCTCTCGGTGATGGCGTGGATCACAAACAATGCAGCATTCTCTCACTGATTCCTTAGATCACAAACAATGCAGGATTCTCTCACTGATTCCATAGATAACAAACAATGCAGCATTCTCTCACTGATGTCATAGATCAGACAATGCTGCATTCTCTCAGTGATGGTGTAGATCACAAACAATGCAGCATTCTCCTACGAATTCCATAGATCACAAAAAATGCTGAATTCTCTCACTGATTCCATACATCACAAACAATGCAGAATTCTCTCAGTGATGTCATAGGTCAAACAATTCTGCATTCTCTCACTGATTCCATAGATCACAAACAAAGCAGCATTCTCTCACTGATTCTATAGATCACAAACAATGCAGCAATCTCTCACTGATTCCATTGATCACAAACAATGCTGCATTCTCTCACTGATTCCATTGATCACAAACAATGGAGCATTCTCTCACTGATGTCATAAATCACAAACATTGCAGCATTCTCTCACTGATTCCATAGATCACAAATAATGTTGCATTCTCTCACTGATTCCATAGATCACAAACAATGCTGCATTCTCTCACTGATTCCATAGATCACAAACAATGCAGCATTCTCTCATTGATTCCATAAATCACAAACAATGCTGCATTATCTCACTGATTCCATAGATCAAACAATACTGCATTCTCTCACTGATTCCATACATCACAAACAATATTGCATTCTCTCACTGATTCCATAGATCACAAACAATGCTGCATTCGCTCACTGATTCCATAGATCACAAACAATGCAGGATTCTCTCACTGATTCCATTGATCACAAACGATGTAGCATTCGCTCACTGATGCCATACATCAGACAATGCTGCATTCTCTCGGTGATGGCGTGGATCACAAACAATGCAGCATTCTCTCACTGATTCCATAGATCACAAACAATGCAGCATTCTCTAGCTGATTCCATAGATCAAAAAAATGCTGCATTCTCTCACTGATTCCATAGATCACAAACAATACTGCATTCTCTCACTGATTCCATAGATCACAAACAATGCAGCATTCTCTCGCTGATTCCATAGATCAAAAATGCTGCATTCTCTCACTGATTCCATAGATTACAAACAATGCAGCATTCTCTCACTGGTGTCATGGATCACAAACAATGCTGCACTCTCTCACTGATTCCATAGATCACAAACAATACAGCATTCTCTCACCGGAATCATAGATAAAACAATGCTGCATTCTTTCACTGATTCCGT
This sequence comes from Triturus cristatus, assembly GCF_964204655.1. Taxonomy (NCBI): domain Eukaryota; kingdom Metazoa; phylum Chordata; class Amphibia; order Caudata; family Salamandridae; genus Triturus; species Triturus cristatus. The sequence continues at coordinate 1,151,926,931 of NC_140585.1, forward strand.
AGATCACAAACAATGCTCCATTCTCTCTTTCACACTATACATAAAGTCATATATCATAAACAATGCTTCATTTGCTCACTGATTCCATAGATCACAAACAATGCAGCATTCTCTCACTAATGACATAGATAAAACAATGCTGCATTCTTTCACTGATTCCATAGATCACAAACAATGCTCCATTCTCTCACTGAAGTCATGGATCATAAACAATGCTTTATTCACTCACTGATTCCATAGATCACAAACAATGCTGCATTCTCTCACTGATGTCATAGATATCAAACAATGCAGCATTCTCTCACTAATTCCATATATCACAAAGAATGCTGCATTCTCCCACTGATTCCATAGATCACAAACAATGCTGCATTATCTCACTGATTTCATAGATCACAAACAATGCAGCATTCTCTCACTGATTCCATATATCACAAAGAATACTGCATTCTCTCACTGGTTGGATAGATCACAAACAATGCTGCATTATCTCACTGATTCCATAGATCAAACAATACTGCATTCTCTCACTGATGTCATAGATCACAAACAATGCAGCATTGTCTCACTGATGTCCTAACTCAAACAATGCAGCATTCGCTCACTGATTCCATAGATCACAAACAAGGCAGCATTCTCTTTCTTATGTCATAGGTCAAACAATACGGCATTCTCTAGAAGATGTCATAGGTCGAACAATGCAGCATTCTCTCACTGATTCCATAGATCACAAACAAGGCAGCATTCTCTTTCTTATGTCATAGGTCAAACAATACGGCATTCTCTAGAAGATGTCATAGGTCGAACAATGCAGCATTCTCTCACTGATGTCATGAATAAAACAATGCAGCATTATCTTGCTGATTTCATAGGTCAAAGAACGAAGCATTCTCTTACTGATTTCATCGGTCAAAGAATGCAGCATTCTCTTACTGATGTCCCAGCTGAAACAATGCAGCATTATTTCACTGATTCCATAGATCACACACAATGCAGCATTCTCTCACTGATGTCACAGCTGAAAAAATGCTGCATTCTCTCACTGATATCATAGATTCAGCAAGACTGCATTCTTTCACTGATTCCACAGATCACAAACGATGCTCCATTCTCTCACTGACGTCATAGATCGTAAACAATGCTTCATTCGCTCACTGATTCCATAGATCACAAACAATGCTGCATTCTCTCACTGATGGTGTAGATCACAAACAATGCAATGTTCTGTTTGGTTTTAATACTTTGTGGGAAGTGTAAAAATTACAAACAGGCATATTTTAGCAACAAAAGATGAGGGAAGGACGCACGGAAATGGTAAGCAGTTCAAATAAGAGCAGGTTAAGTCATAGAGGCATACATTCCGGGTCATGCAGTAATGTAGTTTGAGTGGTTGGATGTAGGGATTGCATCTGTGGAAAGTTGTACCGTGCAAGAGTTGAGGTGCAAGAATTCCAGGTGCCCCATAATAGTGGGTGTAGTACGGAAAACCTCTGATGACAACAGTGGGGATGAAATGATAGAAACAACTGGGAAAGTTGCAAGGGAAGGGGCATAACAAGGGGAGGGGTGGTCCGAGCGATATTGCTGAGGGAGCATGCAGGAGGAAAGAGGTGGATATGGGTGGAGGGTTGTGAGCAGCAGGGACGGCTAGGGTGGGAAACCGCTTTCAGAGCTCCCCGGCATTGTTGAGTGAGAGAATCGAGCAGCATTCTCTCCTTATACTATAGATCTCAAACTTTGCAGCATTCTCTCACTGATGCCAACGATCTCAAACTATGCAGCATTCCCTCACTGGTGTCAAAGATCTCAAACTATGCAGTATTCTCTCACTGGTGTCATATATCTCAAACTATGCAGCATTCTCTCACTGATGTCATAGATCTCAAACTATGCAGCATTCTCTCACTGATGTCATAGGTCTCAAACTATGCAGCATTCTCTCACTGATGTCACAGCTGAAACAATGCAGCATTCTCTCACTGATGTCATAGATCTCAAACTATGCAGCATTCTCCCACTGATGTCACAGCTGAAACAATGCAGCATTCTCTCCTTATACTATAGATCTCAAACTATGCAGCATTCTCTCATTGATGTCAAAGTTCTCAAACTATGCAGCATTCTCTCACTGGTGTCACATATCTCAAACTATGCAGCATTCTCTCACTGGTGTCTCAGATCACAAAAAATGCAGTATTCTCTCACTGATGTCACAGCTGAAACAATGCAGCATTCTCTCACTGGTGTCATAGATCTCAAACTATGCAGCATTCTCCCACTGATGTCACAGCTGAAACAATGCAGCATTCTCTCCTTATACTATAGATCTCAAACTTTGCAGCATTCTCTCACTGATGCCAAAGATCTCAAACTAGGCAGCATTCCCTCATTGGTGTCAAAGATCTCAAACTATGCAGTATTCTCTCACTGATGTCATAGATCTCAAACTATGCAGCATTCTCTCACTGATGTCACAGCTGAAACAATGCAGTATTCTCTCACTGATGTCATAGATCTCAAACTATGCAGCATTCTCTCACTGATGTCATAGATCTCAAACTATGCAGCATTCTCTCACTGATGTCATAGATCTCAAACTATGCAGCATTCTCTCACTGATGTCATAGATCTCAAACTATGCAGTATTCTCTCACTGATGTCACAGCTGAAACAATGCAGTATTCTCTCACTGATGTCATAGATCTCAAACTATGCAGCATTCTCTCACTGATGTCATAGATCTCAAACTATGCAGCATTCTCCCACTGATGTCATAGATCTCAAACTATGCAGCATTCTCCCACTGATGCCACAGCTGAAACAATGCAGCATTCTCTCACTGATGTCATAGATCTCAAACTATGCAGCATTCTCCCACTGATGTCACAGCTGAAACAATGCAGCATTATCTCACTGATTCCATAGATCACAAACAATGCAGCATTATCTCACTGATTCCATAGATCACAAACAATGCTGCAGTCTCTCACTGATGTCATAGATCTCAAACTATGCAGCATTATCTCACTGATTCCATAGATCACAAACAATGCAGCATTCTCTCACTGATGTCACAGCTGAAACAATGCAGCATTATCTCACTGATTCCATAGATCACAAACAATGCTGCATTCTCTCACTGATGTCACAGCTGAAACAATGCAGCATTTTCTCACTGAATCCATAGATCACAAACAATGCAGCATTATCTCACTGATTCCATAGATCACAAACAATGCAGCATTCTCTCACTGATGTTACAGCTGAAACAATGCAGCATTATCTCACTGATTCCATAGATCACAAACAATGGAGCATTCTCTCACTGATGACATAGGTCAAGCAGTGCAGCAATCGCTGCGTGACATTTGAGATCGTCAACTATTCACTGTTCCCCTAACGACTTCAGAGAGTGTATGTTGTTTGCATTGTACGACTCTTTTACGGATGCTAAATCGTCTCCGAATAAAGTTATATTGCATCGAAAATTGACATCGTAGAATGAGAACGATGAAGCGTTCTCTCGCTGACATCAGAGATCATAAGCAAGGAAGCAGTCATGCAATAGCATGACAGATCACAGACCGGGCAGCATATACATAAAGGCATCGAGGATTTAAACAAAGGGGCTTTCTTTTACTGATATGAACAATAAAGCATTCTGTCACTGACGTCGTTCAGCATAAAGAGTGCAGCATTCAATACATCATTCTCTTGCTCATATCACACAGCACAACCTATGCAATAATCTCTCCCTGACATCATAGATCACATATTCAATTCAGTATTTCCCACTGACACCATGGCTAATAAGCAGTGCAGCGGTAAATGCACATTTGTTTGCAGGATGGGATACGGTGCATCTTTCATAGGAAATAACTATATGGATGAAACTAACACATACAGGTGCCTGCGACTGAATGGACACATGGCATCTGTGCGCGGTATATCCAAGTTGCCTTAGTCCGGGTTGGGTGTAAGAAGTATTGTTCATGTTAATCAATAATCAATACCATTAACCTCTTCGACACCGATGACGGAACGGTTCCGTCATGCACGTCGGTTGGGCTGTGCTTATGACGGAACCGTTCCGTCATGGCCCCGCCCGCGCTCAGAACTTTCAGCACCGCGCGGGAATCCGCGCAGCGCTGAAGAGGTTAACAAGTTGTCATGAGTTTCAAGGTGGCACAGTCCAAGAAGTGCCACCGCTGGTGAGTAGAACACCAGTGGCAAGACAGAACAATTAGGCAAGCAGCACGAGCCAGACAGTGCCACTGTTGTAATGGGAATGTCCTCCGCATGGTCAATGGGTACCTCTACCGTGAATGATCAGACTCTATAGGGAACCAGCATCCTGGCTTCTTGTTGCCTGGCCGATGGATCTGCTCTGAGCTGCTGTCCGTGATAATTCCAAGGTCCAGAACCTGTTCTATGACTTGGAGGGCCACACAGAGGGTGCCCTCTATGATGGCATGGGACCACTGCCCATGACTTGGGTCATTGATCTGAATCGGCGATGCAGAATACCAATCTTTTGTAAGTCGAATGGATCTTTTTCCTGGTTCAGGTGGAGTGAGGTGCCGGCATCCCTGGAGCTTAAGAGAGGGGCCCCCGACACTGACATGAGAGAGCTGCCCTGAGGAATTCTATGAGGTCCTTTTGATGGATTATTGCTGATTAGGCCTCCCTGAGCACCATCAATTGGCGGATGAGGGGGGTATGGAGGTGAGTCAGCGGTTTCGGTTGTTAAAGCTAGGTTTCTAGGCATTTGATTTTCCCTGATTGCTATTTCAGTGAGGGAGAGGCTTATGATTGCCAGGTGCAGCTTTCCCACACTACCTTGTGCTCATGATGATTTGGGAAACTGCTGCTTGGAGCCAGCGTCGTCACTGTCTGCTGTAACGACCATCCCTTTGCAAAATGGCTGTGTCTGCACTACAGTTAGAAAATTAATTCTGAAAATGAAACGCCCTATACATGTTCCTAGACTTTGGACAGCGGCTTACCACCTCCTGTATAGACAACTGGTGTAAAAGAGAGTCCGAAACCACCACACTCTGTTCCAGCTCCGAATTCTTCTTAACCAAGTATGGGGGTGCTCCGCAGATTACTCAAAGAGCTGCTGTGATCCAGGGCTTGTGTAAGTCTGACAGCCAGTCTCTCAAAAATGAGGGGACACAACCTGGAATCAGCAGACTTCCTGAAGAGTTGAGGCCTATCTAGAACCGAGAAGTCTCCCTGTCTCCTCAGATGGTGACTGAGAGTGCCTGGCCCTGCAGGAAAAAAGACTGTCCAGGAGGTGAAGCACAGCCATGTGGAGCGCCCAGAAGAGACACCTCATGCATAGGAGTGTGACTGACCCGGACCGGAGCTGTGAGTCACCCGGCCTATCTACTTTGTACATATGGCGATCTACGTGCAGTGACAACTCAACACGGAGTGACAGTGTGCTGTGTGGCATTACTGCAGCTACCTGAGGAACCGGTAATGCTGCTGCTCCGATGAGCCGTGCACAGGACCCCCAGCCGCCTGGACTTCGCAAGGGCTGAACATGGGTGACCGCTGCAAAGGCCTGCCATGCTGATACTTCAGTGACAAGATCTGAGAGATGGGGTCACCTCCTCTAGCCTCTCTGTGAGAGAGATGCCATCAATATGACATAGGCGGGTGCACTGCAAAAACTGCAGCACTGAGCTACGTTCATGCAGACAGGTGCACGAGCGGTGTTAAGACACAGAGAGACTGCATCTTATGCTGAGGGGCTAGAGTTGCATATTCAGAGGAGTAACCGTTGCCAGAACTAGCACTTTTGCAGGATACAAACTGAACTGATCTACGGGTTCCAGCATCTAGCAATGCTTGATTATGCCAATTAGTGAACTTGCAATTGTGCTGATTAACTTTTGTATGTTTAGTCGTTGGGTGGGACCTGCATCTGATTAACTTCAGTACGTTTAGTAGTTGGGTTGGACCTGCATCTGATTAACTTCTGTATGTTTAGTGGTTGGGTGGGACCTGCATCTGATTAACTTCTGTACGTTTAGTCGTTGGGTGGGACCTGCATCTGATTAACTTCTGTATGTTTAGTCGTTGGGTGGGACCTGCATCTGATTAACTTCTGTATGTTTAGTCGTTGGGTGGGACCTGCATCTGATTAACTTCTGTATGTTTAGTTGTTGGGTGGGACCTGCATCTGATTAACTTCTGTATGTTTAGTCGTTGGGTGGGACCTGCATCTGATTAACTTCTGTATGTTTAGTAGTTGGGTGGGACCTGCATCCACTGTGAAAAGACTGTAGCGGGTAGGAACTGTGGCAAGTGTGATGGGAAAATATGGCTATGTGGAAACTATAGAAATTGTTAAAATGTAGTCAAAACCTGAAGTTGACACCCCATTTCTGTGCCTAGTATTTTATTCTGCTGTGCTATTAAAGTACTTCTTTTTTCTTAACTAAAACAAGCACTGGGCTGGACAGGGCTGCACAGGACATTAATGTTTCTGGTCGATGATTGTTAAGTTCTGAGTCTCTGCCCCCATGCTCTCTCCCTGAAGAATCTTTCACTGCTCGCCTTCACTACCCTGAGAGTCAAGTGCAGAAAGGGGAGTCCTTGGCTCAGTTTGCAGAGCCGTAGTATGAAGGGCCACAGAACACCAGTGGCCGATGACATCAACCACGACAGATGGGTCCTGGTAGCCCCCAGATGTTTATGATACCTGAACTGTGTCTGACAGCCATCAATGGGAGCTTGGCAACACTGGGAAGTGGTACCAGGGGCAAGATAACACCTGTAGAAAGGTAACACAATTCAGACAGTGACACCACTGTCAAGGTGCCAGCAGTGGGAAGGTGGCATCACCTACAATGTGGCACCAGTACAAAGCTGGCATCGGCATGAAGGAAGCAACCCCTTACCTTTGCGACATGATCTTGAATGCATCCGGCTGGTAACACTGGACATTCTCCATCTGGAAGGGGTCGGCATCACAGATCTTGTCATCTGTCCGTCCGTAGTTGGCATGCTCCACCATGATGACGTCGCTGCCCGGGCAGCGGAGCTCAATCGGGTAGCCCTCGCAGGCCAACTCCCGCCGCATGAGCCCAAACGGGAGGGCAGCCCGGCTCAGACCTGCAAGGGACAGAAGTGCACATTAAACTCAAGCATTGAGAGAGACGGTGCTCATTTCTGAACTAGATGGGAAATTATTTACATTCAGAGCAACAGTACAGTACAACCATAGGGCAGAATTTAATTGCCACACATATAAATCAGTGCTCTATCGCCCTTCATTGTCCTAATGAAATGGAATCCTGTCTAAATACACAACTATCCCAATGCATCCAACTCAAGGCCATGAAGGCGATGGGCAGGGACGGTGAGAGCTGCAGTGAACAGGGACAGTTTCGGCAGAAGAATGAGGAGCGTAAACTATGCCACCACGCATGCCACCCATCGTCACTGCCAGTATTACTCTTTCAGTTATGGGTGAACATCCGTGCAAATCTCACCATTAATAATACAGGGTCCCAACATGCCCACACGGTGGCATGCTAAGAACTTGCACCATGTTCTTAGCATGGCAGAACATGTGTTGCTGTGGTGCAATGTGGGAATCATGCCAGGTGCTGAGTGGGACCAGCAGCACTTAAGATGACACACCCTTCCATAGCATGTACGGAGAGATGCACATAAACATAAAAGTGTGCACCCAGACCGCTGTATGCGACCACGCGTGCATGGATCTGCAGGCCTGTGCTTCGAGTGTTGGGGCTCCGTTCTTGACCAATCACAGCTCTCCTTGGCCCAGGGCCATTTTCTATCAGTGTGTGTAATGGCTTCCAAGAGCCTGGAAAGGGATGCTAGCTCACCCCCTCCCAAAACAGAGGCCCTCACGGGCCCCTGGTCCTGAGGTCGTGAATCCGCCCTCAATGTTGGGCGTCCTTTGCGCGGGTGGGCTGCAGGTATTTGCAGACGCCATCTCCTCACCCATGTCTTATGCGCCTTTTCATCGTCTTCGTCGCTTGAAGACTCCCAGCTGTGAAGACGTCAGTCAAATCTGCCAAGTTTTGTTCGCAGCAATGATGGGTTTCATGCACACTTCCTCAAACTTTTATTCTGGTCAATTACCTCCCTCAAGACTCTTACAGCGGAATGACTCATTGCAAAATGCCACATTGGGGGTTGCGCGGCTTGCATTGAACACAAATCCTGGAATGCAGAGCGCCTAGGTGTCACAGTAACACAACAGTAGGTGGCGCTGGATGTCACTAGGGTTTAGCTCTTGTTGCTGCACAAACTGAAGTGGTTTTCAAACGCACAATTCATAAGAATGACGTCATACCCATGAATTATTTTCCATATGTATGAGAAAAATGACCCACAACACAGAGCAGTTGGTATACTCAATCCCCTTTGTTCTATTAGAGCTACACTCGAGAAAAATGAACACCACAAACCCTCGGCGCCAGCCCATTGTTACTTAAAAACTGCAACAAATATTAGCCAGACCGACATCGCCCGCAGACAAAACGGGTCATAAAAACAGCATCCACAGACCGAATAAAGTTTCCATTAGAACTCCGGCGTTAATGACACTCATTAACACCTTCTCCAAACGTGTTAATAAAGATTACAGAAAGTAAAATAGTGCACTCCAGAATTCCATTTGCTTCTTTCCGCATCATTTTAACATTTGAGAAAGCCCATCCTGCTCGTGCCACCCCGAGCGAAGCTAATACTGTGTAACGTAAACAAATAGGCTTCTGTGATTTATGAGCTAGTGATGCCAGCCAGGCGCTCTGGTGACATGAATAAACCACTCCGCCTTTTGTTTTTTTGTGCCTGTGAGTTATGGAGATAGACCAGCTCGAAGTCTAGACTTCAAGGAACATAGAACAGAGACGCAGGAGTCTCCAGCGAGTTAATTACCTGGAAGAAAAGCTGGGGGAACGTGAAAGGTGCAGGTGACCAGCATCGCTGTGAGCGGAAGTTGACTGGTTTGAGCTGAGTGATGTTCTGGCAGTGGGTGTTCTCTTACAATATATATGGTAATAAAAAAGGCGAATATTAAGAGCCAACAATTTCATTTTGGGGTGCTGGTGAGATTTTCTTAGTGCCTGGCCTTTGATGTTCTGGTTTAATATGACAATTCTAGTTTATTATCATGTAACTGGGTTTGGTCAAAACAGTCACAATTAACAATGTATATTTTCCCCTGCACAGAACTGCACGAAAAATGATATATCAGAATTTAGTTGACAACGCCAATTGCCAGATTTGGTGCAGATCCATCCACAGGGCCAAAGTTATAGGCAGGGGCGGCTCCTTCTAAATGGCAGAGGAGCATCGCCCCACCTGCTGCGAGCGCAGCACGCAAACACTAGTAAATGTGATCTGTAATACATCTCAGTCTCGTTGTGACTTTGGCATTCTGTCTTGTGCACACATTTTAAGAAACTGGGTTAATATTTGGTGTGGGTAATTGCCCTCCTCAAGGAGTAATCGGAGCCCTTGCCAGGGGAACCCTTAAAGTCATTAACCTGAGCTCAGTCCCCTGGTAGTTCTGGCACAGAGCAGACAAGCTTAATTTAGGCAATATGTAAAGTATGCAGCTTCAAAATGGTAATAAAGTCGAAAATGCAAAACAATAAAAATCCTGAGCTGAATTAGAAAAATAGAGTAAAATTTGATATAGAAAATTACACCAAAATGACAAAAATCTAATAAGGGGAACCTGAGATTGTTAACATTTTAAGTAGGAATGGCACCAAGAAGCACAAAGCACCAATGATAGTCAAAGATCATGGTGGATAGGGGCCAGGTTCGTCCTGGTCAAAATTTGACCTTCGGACTTTAGTCCTTTAAGTCCCAATCCATCACAGGAGGCCCTCCTGTACCTCAGGGTAGGCCCTTAGAAACTCAAAGGGTGTTGAGCACGGTCCAGCCAGGTTCAATTGCCACTGCTCAGCTGGGCAGTAACAGGAAACGCCTCTTATAGCTTGTTGTATCCCTGTAGCTTGAACAAGAGGTCATCCATATGGCAGATGGAATCCACTTTTTTGTCCTGGGTGCAAGAGAGATCAAGTTCAGTCCTTCAGGGCTCCTCTCATGTCACACACAGCAGGCCAGCCCTCTTCTGTTATCCTCATGTTCTGAAGTGGGTGTTTGGTGGTACCACATTTATGCCTCACATTAGTAAGTGGGTGGGAATGACTCCTGGGCATGTCCGAACCAATCCGCTACAAGCTTACATGGCCAACCCTATCCACCATGGCCTTTTCCAAGGTGTGAAAGACTTCTTCCACACTAAACATGGGCTCTGAGGGCTGGGGAGTTTATGGGAGGTGTGCTATAGTAATCCTAATGTCTTCCCACATCTAACACTATGCCACTAAAATCCAGTTTAAGGCGGCCACTGTACCCACAACAAACCCAGAGATAGAGGTATGGTAGGACAAACGCAGGATTCTCCAGTCCCTGTCCAGTGGATGCACAAGAATTGTCTTGGCATCCTGTTCCTTCTCTTTCAAGTGCACCCCAAATGATATATGTTAAACCCAAAGGCAGATGTCTGGTAGGACAAAAGCAGAATTTTACGCTGCTACATTCAGGCTACACATGATAGGCCTGAAGCCATGTTTGAACTACCTCTGTAGCGGGTGGCTCTATATGTGCTGCAATCTACTACTATTAAATCTACATTTAACTTCCAAGCCCTGGCTACAACTTATAGCATTTACAAGGGATGTATATGTAAGTTAAAGATACCAATTAAGAGTATGCCAATTTGAGCATGTTTAAAGGGTGAGCACAGGCACTTTACTACTGTTTAGCAACACAATGAGAACAAGACCAAATTACGGAGTTTTTCACTGAAATGCAATAGAGTCTTGGAAAACCGGAAAATTATTTAACTGCTTCACTGCGGCCGGAATTCCCCCGCTGTGCGGGAAAATTCCATGCGTGTTTGGTTCGGACGGCCCTGGGCCGTCCTTCGCACACGCCCACCGTGAGGTCAGATGGCAGGGGGCCGTCCGGCGCACAGAAGCGGATAAAACATGTTTCGCATGACTTTGCACCATGGGGCATGCCAAGGGGGGTGCATGGCCGTTCCCATGCAACCACCCAAGGTTTCTCATGTTAAACCCAATTTACTAAATACAGTAGATTGGGTTTAGCATGAGAAAACTGCTCCCTTTTAAACTAGGTGCAAAGAAGGATAAATGCTTTCATTTCTCCTTCCTTTTCCGACTTTGTATGCGTGCTGCACTGTGCAGCACGCATACAAAGTGAGAAAAGCTATGGCATAGTATTTTGTACAGGAAGGATATCCTTCCTGTACAAAACATATGTTAGACTCACACATACACCCTAGCGCTGGCGCAAGGGAAAGGGAAGGAGGGGACCTTATCTCTGAAGATATGGCGCTCTCCTGCTCCTTCCCTGTCACACAACGCAGCGCAGCCTCGCGGGAGCCTGCGCTGCGTTGCATGGAGATTTGGTAAACCTCCCCCTAAGATCCTGCATGAACTTAACTCGGATGAGGAGTTATTTGTTCACTGGATTGAAACTACCTTAATGTATTTCGTAATATATGCTGGTTTTTATGTAATTGATCTAATTTATTTTATTTTAGGTCAACTTCTTGCAAGCTGTCTCTCTTTGTACTACCTGTTTTTTCTATATTTTTTCTAGGGAGCAGAGGAAGGGACTCTGACCTGGTGTGCTGGGTTCAAGAGTCGCCCCACCGGGCCACCCTACTATTTTCTTCTAGGGCACTTTGGACATATTGGGTGATATACGTGTCCCTCTCACTACTTTAATTTTATTTATGCTTGTGTGTGGACTGGCTCGACCAGAGGAAGTATGAGCGAGTTGCTCTGCATATTTCCTGTGACTGTGGTCTTTACTGCCATGTATTGTATCCCACCTGGGCTTCATTAGTGTATCTTTGTCCTTTTAGGTGCTTGCTGGGTAGCTCTAGGTACATGGATCCCCTGTTTCCAGAATGGTTAGGAAAAACTTGTTCGGGCATACCTATGCAATCTGATTGTCCACTGTGGATTTGGACGCTACTGGATACTGCCTGTCTATATGTGCCCACTTGGACTATATTGGTTTTAGTGTCACCTGTGCAGAGGCTTTAATGTTGCATATTGAAACTGACACTGTACAAGTAGGATACACTATACAGTTTTGTGATTTAATTCATTTTTTATTGATTTGTCCTAAATTGAGGACCAATGTATGCCTCTAGTAACTTATTGTTTATTTTGTGGCATGAGTACTTTCAGTTGTAATTTTACTCCTGCTGCCACTCCCAAAGCAAGCGCTTTACGCTTTACATTTCCCATTGACTGCCACCTGGTACTGGGGTAACTCACCCGCAATGTTGACCGTCCAGAGGCAAAAAGCGCTCATCATGTTATTTGGCATATGTCATTTGCATACGTTGACATCCTGTGCGCGTGGCAGCATGTCGTTACTGTTGATACTGTTTACCTTATGCAATAGACAAGGTGACTATATTGCCTATTGGAATTTTATTTTACACTGTTGTGGCCATTCATACATGTTCTTTCCTTGTGTTAGTGCATTTCATGATTTGCAAATTGTACAAATACCTTGTATTATTTATTGTAACAAACCAGTTAACAGTCTAAGATGGCGGCATATTATCTGTATTACTATGTTGGAGCCATATGACCAGTCCGATTTTCATGCTTATTTTCACTTTGTATCAACACTAACCTGTATATATGGTTTGGTTTCGCAAACCACCAATTGCGTTAGCAAGGCTGAAAAGCTGAAACTCGTAGCAGAGGCTGGAGAACTCATATTAAATAATTGAACTTCATTTTGAGTGTGCGTGACTCTCTTTCGGAATTTATTAGGATTTAGAGGCTGGGGCCACACGTGACACCATGTGCCACTCCCACGTTGGCAGCATGCATTTATAGCGAACAAAATACAACTGCTAAAATGCCATTATAGTTAGGTATGTGTTAGAAATGGGGGCCTCTAGTTGGCAGCGGGATGTACCCTGTCCAAGTAGGGACCATTCCTTCTAGTCACGATAAGGGGATTGCACACTTGATTAACCCTTGCTCACCCCCTTGGTAGCTCGGCATGAGCAGGCAGGCTTATCCCAGAAGTATTATGTAAAGTATTTGTACATAACACACATAAACAACAAAAATACAACATACACATCTCAAAATTTGACTTTTAAAAGGTTTCAAGCAATTCTGTTCATAGAAAAGCATGGATGCGTGAATGTTACACACAGTACCTCCAATGCATCAAAATCTACAAGGCAAAACAGCCGCAGAGAAGGGAAGCATCAGATACTCAGGGATGAGTCAGTTCGTGAGTCCTTGGGGAGGCGATGCGACAGTTCTGCTGCACGCAGGAGAAGTGATGCATCGAATCCGGACAGTAGGGAGAAGTGATGCGTCAATTTCCCAGGCGATTCTGATCTGTGGGTCCTGTGTTGGAATAAATTGGCGCACGGGTGCAATGCGTGAGAAAATCCAGGTGCTACGGCTCGATGTGGCGGCAATCCAGGAGCTCAGCCGCTTTTTGTAGCCGCACATGGGTGATGCGTCAAATATCAGCCACACAGCAGGACCCCGTGTCAGATTCGGTATGGGGGTCTCGGAATTCAGAGACCAGTGTGTTGAATTTGGCATGCCGCGATTCCTTGGGTCACTGTAGGCGCTGAGTCTATTTCTTCAGCCGCATGGGCTGTGGATCAAGATTTTCTGCTGCACGGTGGTCAGTCTAAAATCAGACGGTCAATCCACAAGCACTCAGAGGCACACAGGATGGTTAGACAAGAATATGGCCACTTTCTAAAAGTGTCATTTTCAAACACACAATTTAAAATTCTGAGTTCAGAGAGCCCAAACTCCAAAACTCTAGCCGTTTCCATTTGAAAGTTACACTTGTAAAATATTACAAGGCAGATCTAATGCTAGCCTATGGGAGAGCTGGTCCTTGCAATAGTGAAAGATTAAATACACTGCATTTCACTATCAAGACATGTAAAACACACCAGTACATGTCCTACTTTTAACATACACTGCACCCTGCCCATAGGGGTAGCTTGTGCCTAGCTTAAGGGTTGCCCTACATATAAGAAAAGGGAAGGTTAGGGCCTGGCAAGTGGGTGCACTTTCCAGGTTGAATTGGCAGTCAAAAGCTGCGCGTGCAGACACTGCAGTGGCAGTTCTGAGACACATTTGAAAGGCTACTTGTGTAGGTGGCACAATCAGTGCTGCAGAGTGCAGACCCACTAGTAGCATTTGATTTAGAGGCACAGTGCACGTTACTAGGAACTTACCAGATTTAGAAAGGGAAGAAGTGTTGTTTGTTTATTCTCCCATAGTTTTGTGTAATGATATGTTTTTAACTTGTGTATACATCTATGTTATGAGGATGCATCTTTAAATTTCAATCTATTAAGGATCCTTTGAATAAAACATTTTATATTATTTTTTTGGTTTCTATTGTCATTGTTGGTGATTGTATTGCACGGGTATGACAGTAGTGTGCGTTGGTATGCATTAAGAAATCCAAAGGAAAATAGTTTCTTAGTGAAACTCTGACCTCACCATAAGTATATATATATATACACACACACACACGCACACACATAAAATACGCTAACAAATTGGACAAGGGCACTATGAGGAATCTCTGGAAAGTGTTAGTTTAATCCACAAGTGGTGAAATTTGTGAATTAAACTACTTTTTCAGAGATTCCACTGATTGTATTTGCAAAATCTTTTTTAACAAGTCTTTTGCACAGTTATTACAGGACACCACAACCAGGCAGAGTGATAGCTACACAAGGGAAATGTGTGGAAATCATAAATATATAGGAAGCGTTATGTATCTGTGCATTACCTACTGGCAGTCGCCAGTAGGTAGTTATAGTTAGGACCTAGTTTCAAGGAAAAAAGCGTTTTTTAACTTGATCTTTGCCGCTGTTTGTTGAATCTTCACAAAAAATGTCCAAAAATGTGTGTCGCTGATTATAGTTGTGCATGGAACATTTAGGGGTGATCCGTCAAGCGGCCAAGAAAAAGAGGGGTACAAAAATGTGTTTCCCGTGTTAATTCCCATCAGGATTTTAGACACAACTACAGCCCAAACTACTAAACTGAATTACAACAAATTTAGTAGAAAGGTAGATCTTTGTCCAGAAAGCGACCTTTTTGTGATTTGGTTTCAATCCATTCAGCAGTTTTCTAGATATTTACAGAAATACAAATTTGTATATCTAGGGACGCGGATCCTCATTGGAACACGAATCCACGTACCAATAGCAATGCTGTGATTGACTGCCTACAGCCTGAGAGGAAAGTAGCGCCCGCCATTTTGTTCATCGGGACTCGCTTCCCTGCAGGGAAAATAAAGTTACAAAGTGATAGAAGGGGTCGGGGTAGAGGTACAGTGACTCTAGGAGACTAATAGAGGGGTCCGTGAGGGACCCCTCATGGGCAAGAAATTGCCCAAAAACCTTTTTGTTTTTTTACCACATGTGAGGATACGTGGATCCTCCCCAGTACTCCCTGGATTGGGTGGATTCAGGCCCCAATTAAAAAACCTTCCACTCACTCACAGATCCACACACCTACTCATGCACTCACTCACACACTCACACACTCACTTACATACCCACACAACCACTAACACACTCATGCAGCCACTCACATACCCACTCACAGACCCTCAAAACCACTCACACACCCACTCACAGACCCACACAACTTTCACACGCTCAATTACACCCATAAAACTCCTCACACATCCATTCAGCCACTAAAACACCTACTCACAGTCTCACAACCACTTACGACCACACAGCCCATCCCGTACCCACTCACAGAGTCAGTCAGACACCTACCCACCACACAGTCACACATCCACTTACACACCCACACAACCACTCACACATCCTGTCACACAACCAGGTTGCAGGGACAGTATAGTTAAGAAATATCATGAAAAAACCATTGAAATTCACAGAAAAAACAAAGGTACAGGGATATTATAGTTAGGAAATAAAAAATAAAAAACCTTAGAAATTCACTGAAAAAAAACAAAGGTTACAGGGAGGTTATAGTTAGGTTCAGATTTCCCACACACAAAACCACACAAATTCAGCAGTTATAATAATCTCCAGTAACTATAACTTGTGCCCTTAGGTAAATATAACTCATGCCCTCACCATGCACTGCTAATTACCCCACATATTACATCACTCATGACATCATCCATGATGTCATTGATAACAACACTTCAACATTTGCAGTGAAATTATTGATGAGAAAATTGTGCATGTCAGGGCGTGAGTTATAGTTAGCTTAGGGCACAAGTTGTAATTACCTGAGATAACAAACTATAATTGCTGAATTTCTATGGTTTTGTGTGTGTAAAATCTGAACCTAACTTTAATGTCCCTGTTACCTCTGTTATTTTCTGTGAATTTCGAAGGTTTTTTTTTTTACATTTTATTTCCTAATTTTAACATCCCTGTAACCTTAGCTTTTTTTCAGTAAATATATATAAATACATATATTTATATAAATAAATATATACATATATATTAATAAATATAATATATATATATATATATATATATATATATATATATATATATATATATATATATATATATATATATATATCGTGTGTGTGTAGACCTGCACAAATAGAAATGCACACACACTGAAACTAAGTGCAGACTTGGCATCCACAGCAGACGTCTGCGGCTCCCATGATCTTGTTTTGAATGCCATTTTATTTGAGTTCCGGTACAGAATTGAACAAAATTTACTGGAAAGGCTAAAAAGGTATTATTTGATTTAAATTGACCGTGTATATGGGCCATAACAAAAACGGGCCTGTCACTTTTAATATGAGTAACTTTTCAAATGTTAGGCAGATGCCAGGTTTGTGCATTTGCCAATCTGACCCAAGGGTGATATTGAAATGTGGATTAAATGGAAAGAGGTTTCAGTCTCTCACAAAAGCCAAAATACGAAACACAAAAAATAAAACAATGCGTCAAGCCTCGTAAATTGAAAATGAATAAAGAATGCATACATTTTTCAGCTACACTAAAAAAATTCTACAGGCTGCTGCTGTTCTTGCAAGTTAAGAACTGCACCCCCTTGTACTTATTTGTGTCTAAGAGTACTATTTTGGGTACTGTACCATGTTTCTATATATCAAAACAATACCCTTTCAGCATAGAGTGACACATAAATTATGCAAAAGAAGAAGCAGAGAACTCTGGGTAGTTAGGTGGAAAGCAGTTTCAGTATAGAGTGCTCTCAACACCAGCGACACTCGGCGTGGATGGCAATGTGCTAATCCTACGCTTCAAGACTTTGATAGAAAAGCAGACCTTCGAGGTGAGCACATTTAGAATGTAGCTGGTGCTGAGAGTGCTCTATACTGGAGCTGCTTTCCACCTAGGGAAACAGCCACTTCAACGCAGCTGTTTCCACACATACCGTTAACCACGCATGCATTACAATGCATGCGTGGTTACCACGCATACCCTTTACCACGCATACCTTTACAACGAGATACGTAGTAAAGGTTTGTGTGTTGAAGGTACACATCAGTTCTAATCTGGACGAAAACACAGAAGTCGGATGTCGAGTTCCCCCCTGACATTTAACCAATGAATGGTGGTCCAGGATATTGAGTAAACGTCCCTACCAGCACCAAATCTTTCTGCCAAAACATGCGCGATTTCATTCACTATGAACAGATCAAATTTCATTAAAATACGCAGCTCACCAGCATTCTCAGTGTTTTTTGTCTGCTACGTCTTTAAACGATCGTTCTAAACATGAACATGTTGCCTCTTTCCGTCGCATGGACACACAAAAAAAATTTATTGGTAAAAGTTGTGGAGGCTATCTGCATTGTTAGTGGAAACGGAAAGACCCTTCTGCTTCCTCTTACGACATGCACTGCACTCCGGAAGAGCTTGGAGAGACGTCCAGGAGAGGTAAGGGGGATTTTAGTTTGGGGTTGTGTCACGCAGGGGTCAATTTTTAGGGTTCAAGGCGGGGAGGGGTATTTGTTAGAAGGGTTTGGGGGTTGGGGAATCGCGCATTGGAAATTTTTTAGGTTTCAGGGGAGGGGTATTTTTTATTTAGAAGGATTAGGGGCCGGGGCGGGAGTCGCATAGGAGTACAGGGGAGGGGTATTTTAAAAATTATGAGGTGGGTACAAGGAAGCAGTTATAGGAATTGGGACAGGGGTCTGAGATAACCTTTATCATGAATATGCCCTTATCCATCATGGTTTTAGAACGAAATTTGTTGTTTAGTTATGCATGGTAAAGGCATGTTCGTGTAAAAGGTTAAGCGTGGTAATGGCATTCGCGTTGTAACGCATGCGTTGTAAAGGCATGCGTTGCAACGGAATGCGTTGTAACGTCATACAACCTTCCACCTAAACTTGAGAACTTTTCAGAGCTATCTGCTTCTTTTTTTTGCATAATTTATGCATCACTCTATGCCTGAAAGGATATTGTTTTGACTTATAATGGGTGCTCCCTTGTATATGGGCAAAGCTATACCTCTCTGAAGAGCTCGAATGAGAGCCAAACACATATCAGGGATTGCTTTTATTCATTTCAGGTTGGCTTGGATGGTATTTTACCAATCCAAAGCTGTAACACTGCGCCTGGAGTTGTAAAAGGCTTTGGCTATTTTACAGCTCGGCGTGGATGGCACTGTGCTAATCCTATGCTTAAAGACTTTCATAGAAAGTAGACATTTGAGGTGAGCAAATTTAGAGTGTCACTGGTGTTAAGAGTGCCCTTTACTGGAGCTGCTTTCCACCTAAACTTGAGACCTACCCAGAGTTCTCTGCTTCTTTTTTTTGATCATAGAGTGTAAAAAACGGTCCATTTAAAACAGTATAAAATAACCACAGCTAATGAAGAATCTTTCGAAGGCCCTTAAAAAACTATACCTAAAGGCACCTAGTGGACATAAAGTACGCCAACTTGCCACTAAAGATTAGCTCTGCACCCGTAACCAGCCTCCAAAGCACAGCTCAAAACCCAACACACCTTCAAAGCGACAGATCACTAATGACATCAACAGTAACACCACATATCACATAATTAAGGAAAACATTCAGGTGGTTCTTACCGGGCACACAGAAGCCCACTTCTAAATTTCCTTTGCAGATAGCATGATGCTTAAAATATTCTTTTAAAGTGGTTACTATTACCAGGGTGGGACTGGCCGTAGCGGGCACTGGAGGGCCGCCAGGGTGGGGCCAGTTTTGGACCCCTCTGGGGCCGTTTTTGTTACCGGTGGCCAGTTTTGCAGCATAGCTGCAATATCAGCTCCCTGTAACAAAAGTAGGGCAGTTTTTACATGTGCATGTGCACCCGCCGCCCCGCCGCCGCCCCGACTCAATTGTTAGGGCCGGTTAGATTTCCCAGTGGGCCTACCATTTTCTTTACGGGCGACAACTTTCGCCACCACTTTCACAAAGCAGTAGTAAAAAGTTATTGTTCCAATTTTTTTTATTTTTGCATGATTGTTTTGATTTTGATATTTTTTTTTTCTCTATGCTTTCCATTCTCGTTCAGCATTGGCACAGAACTGGGGTGAGCCTGAGGGCCACATTGATGGTAGTAAGATGGGAGTGGGGCTTTGTGGGTGGTTAAATGTTGCAGGATACTTCATTAGAATTTTTACTTAAGTTCAGTTAGCTTGTAAATAAAAACTTAATAATTTATTTAACATATTGCTGATTGTTATTGTTCACTGAAGTAAACAGCAGCTCAGTGCTGTTAACCTGGGGCTGCTTCTGAAGCTCAGGAGGGCCGCAGGCGGCCCCCGGGCCGTACTTTGAGAATCACTAGTTTAGTAGGAAGTACAGTGAGTGTAGACATGCCAGCAATATGGGGCTGAGACCCGAATGGACTGCTGTGCCTTCTTCTACATGGGAAGCCATATGTGCTATTAGTACTCGTTAACTATGCATGTGCATTGTTCCAGATTCTGTACTTTGTGAAGTTTGCACTGATACCTGGATTACCTTCACACAAAGATTTTTGTTCTGCATTTCACAATGAGCGTGACTGCACTGCAGTGCTTTAAATGTGTAGGTTCCCCCAGGGACTGAGCATCAACACTTTTTAATCTGAAAGGGAGAGAACTAGTGCTTATCAGGTCTGATGCAAAATACTTGTAATGGGAACCTTGCGGCACTTCTCAGAGCAACCGGGCACTCTGGAACAGTGTGTTCCTGCACTTTCATATGTTTATTGCAAGAACTGCAACAAAGCAACATTCTTTTAACCTAATTGACCCCAGCCAAGTCGGAAAATATATGCAGAATTGTTGTCTGCTGGTTTACCTCTTGCGCAGCTCTTCTATGCGCCATAGCGGCGGGAGGCGGAAGGGTAGTCACTGTTTTCAGCATAGTGTATTTCATGTAGAACCTTTTTTAGAGTTAAATATAGACATTTGGGCAACACCTGTGCAAAAGTGACGGTTTTAACGTGGAAGTGGCAAACTGAAAAACTTTCCAAACTTTACCACAGACTTTTGCGAGGTTTGCAAAAACCTTTGTGCGACTTTAGGAACCCATGTATGCAACCTTCTTCTCACCCCGGAGGGAAAAAAAAGCCTAAATAATAAACCTAACAGTGTTTTTAAAGATCATATTTTAGCTGGTAATCCGGTTCCTGCGAAGCCCACTGAAAGAATTTCGAAAACACAGTCTGAATCTGTGTGTCTCGACTGAGTTTAGCAGTACCACAAGAAGTCTCCCAAGATCCAGTCTGCCAAGTTCACCCCTATCCAAAATGGCCACCAGGACATTCCAATGTGTCCCGAATGGCGAGCCCATCCACTTGTCCAATGGCCCTTCAGTACAATTCTCGATGTTCTTTTCAGTCTGGTCACACTGGCTTTCGGTGACTAGCAGTGAAGATACAATAGGCTTATTCTGTACGGGAAACAGCGTTTACAACGCTGTTTCCACAACGCAGTGCTATTACAACGCGGTCATTGCAACGACCGCGTTGTTAGTACCCAATACCTTTACATCGCAAGTCATTACAACGACTTGCTGTAGGGTGCGCAAAGGTATTGGATATAAAATCTAACACCTTCCCTGCTGTTGCGCAAACTGGAGTAGGAATGGTAAATAATACTATTCCTAAGTCCAGCGTGCCCCCTACAGCAAGTCGTTGTAATGACTTGCAATTTAAATGTATTGCGTACTAACAACGGCGGTTGTTGTAACGACTGCATTGTAATAGCATGCAATGTATTCGCATGCATTCTAACATGCTATATTCATTGTGTACAGACCAGCTGGGACCCGCATTGTGTTACTCCCCTTCTCCATTCATATCCCAGATATCTGGACCTCACGTACGAGTGGGCTTTGTTTTGCCGCCTCTGCCCCATGTCTCAAGATTGGCCCTCACCTTTAGAACTGCGTCATCCCTACCAGGGCTTATTTCAAGAAGAGATCGAAAACCCATTTGATTATAATTGACTGGCCACACAACCATTTATCATTCCACATTATCCAGCCTCTAAGCGCCATGAGTCCTTTGTAGCTTGTAACAACGCTCTACAAAAGAACATTATTACCAGTCTAGCATTCGTCCTCCTCCAACTGCCTACCACGATATTTCCACAAACCTGCCAGTACATCCTCGGGACAACCATCCATCCGCTACTATTCCACAACTATTGGCGTCCTGGGCTGCCAGTCCACCCTTAGCCAATCATGCACTAGGTCACTGCCCAGAATTCTGATTGACAAGTCCAAGGCTGGTCCACCACACGAGATGTCTGATGGATACGACACCTGTAGACGAGCAAAGGCAGGCAGCCCTCTGATTGCTGCTTGCTTTGAGATTCTGCGCGATGACATCATTCGCAGCGCTGCTACTCCTAAAGTTGCCAAATTATTGATGCCCAAGGATTCTTAAAATATAAATAGCACCGGAATGACCCTAAATTTTAGCAAGCTTAAAAGCTACTGCTCTCATCGATGTCACATTAATATCACACTTTAGATTAAAGTGGCGCCGCCATGTGCAAATACGCAACACGGAAGGCACTTTAGGAGCGTTAACGGCCTCAATAAACCTTGATAATCCGAGCGCGGAACACAATGGCGCAGCGTGTCAGCGCCTCCTTGAGGCTACGGTAGCTGTCAAGCTGGGAGGATGGCGAAGAGAAGCACCCAGAATGCTCAGAGCGTAAATGAGGGAGATTTGAAAAGTCTAATTAAAAGGCGCCGTTGCTCCCTTCAGGTACAGGATGAGATTCTGTAATAGCGTAGCATGAATGAGCCAAAATAAGCAAGGCACTCTCGGCTCTCATACGCCAGGAGGCTGAATGTCTGGTTCACCCAGGGCAGCATGGCGGCGCCATGGTTCTCTTGAGCTGCCAGGCACTTGCTGCTATGTTGACCCCAGGGCACAGTCCTCAAAAAGTGGGGGGCTAACCAGGTTAGTCAGTTTGCAACTAACATCATGGCGCGTGATATCACAGTGCGTGACATCACGGGGCATGACAATGGACATGCCATCACAGGAAGGGGCATCACAACCCATGACGTCACAGGAAGCGACATCACAAGAAGTGACATAATTCTTAAGAGCTCACAAATATGTTTAACAGGTCTACCATGAACGCATTTGAGCGCATTACAATATTTAGGAAAATAGATTTTGCATTGGGGTTGAGCTAAAAAAGTTACACAATCCCACCACAAAATCTGGGCCTCAATTTATGCATTTATGTTTTAAAACTTTGCCAAAAAGAAATTGGCAACAAGGATACATGCGGCAGTAAATCTGTTCTGCTTAATTGGTTGCAAAGTCTGCATTTTAAAATATCTTGTGGGGTTAGGGCACCTGCTGCAGTGATCTTTGTGTGCCAGCTGAATCTCAGGAATAATAATAATGGTAAGATAACTCTTGGAGGATAACGTATTTGCTGGAGAGATCTGTGTTTTGCCTAGTCCCAGTTTTGCATAAAAGTCGCTTAGAGGGTTTACATGTCTCCTGCAAAGCACATTAGGTAACACACAGATGACAGGTTTTTATTTTATGTAAATGGGTAAGAGGGTTACTGTTTTTAACAGACATCCTTTTTTTACTTGCAGTTCATAAATTGTAATCATTCTAATATAGCACAGTGAGCTACGAAGGACATGCGACTCCTGCACCTTGTGACCCTCACTCTCATGTAACGCATCCTGTACATTGATTTACACACATATTGTCAATGTATAATGTGTACATGTGCTGTAAAGTGCTCTGACACCCTGCATTGGGATAACTGACACTACAAAAGAAATTAAACGCAAAAAGTGGTATTTACATTGCTATTTTCTTAAATACTGTGACAGCGCAACACATCTGGTATTCTTCTGTTGCATGCATATGCAGTGGCAGAACATTATCCCTCGCAGACCCCGTAGTGCGGGGGGGGGCGAGCTCCAGGGGGCCCCCTCATTACAGTACACTGACTGGGTGTGGGACCAAGGTGGTAGGTGGTGAGCCAGGGCCTCCATGTACTTTGAAGGGGGGCCCCCTCAATTTGCGTTATGCCACTGCGCATATGTCTAATATACAGGGCTGAACAAAGTCAAAAGCCTGCTTCTCTTAAGTACCTGTGAAGTGATAAGCTCTGTGCCTTTGTTTCCCCTCCTTTGCATTTAGGTGTGAGGCTCCGGATATTACCCAGCAAAGATACCAGAAGAAAAGGAGCCCTGATGGCCCCTTAACGTTGGCCTTTGTTATGGGCCCAGCTGGAATCTGATAAACCCCTTTTCTGCCTGCACGGTGCTGCTCAGAAGAAAAGCAGACAACATGCATGTGTTGCTGAATATGTCCCGGTGTCTGAAAATTACACAGGGACAAGTTCAGCATATTGCTCAGTGGGTAGACCCTGTCTACCTACGTGTACCTTCGACTTGCGCAGGGGCGTAACAGAGGCCCCCGCATCCCCCGCAGTGCGGGGGGCCCCCAAGCTCTAGGGGGCCCCCTCAGAACTGCACTTCGGCCGGGAAGCTCCTGATAGTGTCCGGAGGGGGCCTCTCCATGTACCTTGCATGGGGCCCCCCTCAATTATTGTTACGCCACTGGACTTGCGCCCTGGTTGACCCCTTCGACAGTTGCCATGCTCTTCTGAGACACACCACTGCCTCCTAGGTCCACTGTAGGTATGTGAATGTCAGAGTCAGAGTGTCAGTCTGTCTTCTATATCTATGATGTTTGACTTCAGAGGGGTGCATAAAACCATGAATCCAGTGCCAGGTTAACTGAACCATTTCTGACCAGAAGAGTGTAGGAGTCTGTGCTGAAGAAGGCAGCAGACATAAATGGGAATGTCTAGTGTATTTTCTTTTAGTTAAGTTTTACGGAGGTACGTAAAATTATAGACATACATTCTGTTCATAGGGTACGCTACACAGCTGCAAAGAGACTGGTTTGAGGACAGAACGTTTCCTACAAAACATTTTTTGATCGAAATAGTCCTAAACTGTAAAAACAAAACGTGTTACACTTTTCAGCTGTGAGATTAAAAAAAGTTTGCACATTTTGTGAGTATAAAAATGTTCGCACAGACCTAGTCCAGATAAACATTACGAAAAAAAACCCCATACAAACAAGATAGCTAAACAACACGTGAATGTTATATTGTTTGAGCAAAAAAATGAATATTATAGACAACAAATGATTTTAAACCATGCAGATAAGATAATTTGGGGTCTACAGAAAAGGACCACACCAGAAAGCCCATCACTAACAGCCATACTAAAAAAGAATGCCTTTCACAGCATGATCCTCCACCCCTAGTCCCCACTAAAAACAAAGGCCCAAATGGCGTTATTCATGCCCTTTTGATTGTAGTAAAATATTATGTTTAATATTCTTAATTATGGGCCCTTCCAGCCAGCCCTGTTCATTATTGGCTCGTTGTGGTTTCAGTCACATCAGACTCCGCCCGCATGCATCATGGTGCAATGGGTCACCTCACTTCAGCCATTGGCTAACTTCGCTGTGAGTGATGGCATTCTGTTCCTTTACAAGGAGCACATCTGCACACAAAGTAGTTTCCTTCAGTGCTAGGCACTTCTATAGCAGTGTGTGCTGTCTGAGACCCACAAATATTTTTACTGTCAGTCAATTTTGTCCTTATATATTGGTGGGCCCGCCTCTGCTGCAACTGTAAAAGTGCTGCTGGTACCCCTCAACATATGTTTTTGAATGCTCCCTTCTCCAAATGTTTTGGAAGTTAATCCATAAACATTTATTACTAATTTTTAATATTGACTTTGAGCCTTCCTTTCCTTTAGTTTTGTTGGGTCCTTGGGCAGCCTCATCTCCACTTCCTTTAAATGAGTTAGACTTACAACTTCTGGATTTATTGCTATCCATAGCTGTTAAGATTATTTTGTCTGAATGGAAATCCTTTGATTCCTTATCGTATCATACATGGTGGGCATGGGATTTGTTTCTCCGTGGTGCTCACACTTCGATGGAGGAGAAACAATATACCCCTTCTATCTCTTCTGGTGTCTGGAGATCGCTTGACAAATATATCCATTTAGCTTCTCAGGGTCTGGTAGCTCAGTATCCTTTTTTCACCGCTGATTGATTTTCCCCTTTTTTATTTCAGTAAGGCTGGAGTCCCTTTCTCTTTTTCTCTTTTTCTCTTCTTCTTTCACACTCTCTATTTTCTCATTCTTTTCTTCTCTTTCTTGGTCTTTTCTTTCTTTTTGTGATCAATTATTTTTATTTAAATGTAGTACAAATGACTTGACATGTATAGGTTCTTATATACCTGCTTATATTAGGGTTTATCCACTATTTATCATATTGCTCATATTTATGCTTTTTATTAATTATTTATTGTTCAAGGTGGTTTTTATGTATTGCATGCTGTAGTACCTTAATTATTTATACTCTCTCTCTTTAATTCATTAAAAAAAATTGAAGTAAAAAAATATATTGGTGGGCCCGCCAGCTCCGCCAACAATACAGTTTTACACACATCAGGACAAAATAAAAGTATCACCAAGGCCAAAATGCTGACAGCCAACACCTGACCTATTGAATTTACCAACAAGTGTTTACAAAATGCAATTAAAGTGTTCTGCTCATTATTAAAGATTGCGACTGGGAGGGAACACGTATATGGGAAAAAAATCCCTGCAGCATGATTCATTGTGAGATTCTGATACCCGATAGGAAGCTTTGTAGGTATCTAATTTCAGTGATGATCAATGAGGTTGAATTAGTTTGTCGTGACCTCTTCAGGGCTTTAAGGAAAGGATGTCCTTAATTCAAAAACAGTAAAATCATAGAATTTAATTATTTAAAGTACTTTATCTCCGCTACACAATCAACTCAAAATTCTATTTCATGATCAGGATCGATCAACAAACTGCAGATACCAAGGAAATGAAGGAGGCAGAACAGAGGACCAATTCAGTGGAACACCCCCCCCCCCCCCCTCTTGACTGATGGCAGAAGCAAAGCTATCTGATTTTAAGGAAGACCCTGAAGCACATTTCTTCAGAAACACCGACCCAGGGGAGCTCCGTCATCGACAGCCGCATCTACAGTAATTGGTAACCGTAGTCGGAATTAAAATGTTGATGGGATTTGCTTTTATCTGTCAACTATTCGCCACCTTTTGCCTCTGACTCTGTCCTTATCTTGAGATATTAACAGTTCAACTTATCCTTTTGTTAATCGTCAGAACTCAGACTGAGATAGACACTGCCACCATCTTTTCTTGGGGAGTGATCTGCTATTGCCATTGATCTGGTTAGTGTTGTGTGTCAATTACAGCTGTGAACCACTGTCTTCATCTTACAGTCCCTAACCTTAGATCTACAAATAGATACATCTCTGAAACCTTTATCTCACATGGCTTTGCTATTTATGTATTATTAAAGTAACAAAGTTCCTTGAACTTTACTGGTTCTGAGAAAAATGTCTGGTGGGTATGAGTAAAACACGTGAGAGGAAGAAAGGCTTCTCCAAGTACCTCTTTGTAATATTCATTAATATTATGCACAGTACGTAGCTGCACACTTTCCCTTCCACGGGTCTGTATCTGAAGCAGCCATCTTTGTTAGACTCTGGGAACCTCGATGCTATCCTATACTTGACACCAGGCAAATGTTGAAAGGATGACTTATGGTTTTGCAGCATTGGAGATATCACTAGGGAGTCGATCCTTCATTATTACATGTTCTCGTCGAATTGCATACTGATACATGGTTGCAAGTAAGACAATCCACTGATAATGCTTTGTCGTCTAAATTCTTCACTGAGAATGGCCTCAAACAGGGCTGCATCATTGTCCCTTTAGTATTCTCCTTAGATATTGCCAACTTCTCAGAGTCTCTTAAATCAGACCACGGTGCACCACCAAAGTTGGTAAACAAGGGAATTTAACTCTTGGCCTATGCTAACGATCTGGGGATACTGTTGCAAACTCCAAATGGACTACAATATTCATTAAATCGCCTAAATGATTTTAGGTCTGAGAATGGATTAATCGCCAATTTGTCAAAAACCAAAATCATGATATTCGGAAAGAAAACCAAGACAGTACCTTGGGTCTTAAAGATGCCTCGTTCGAAAGAGTTAACCAATTTGAGTAACTTGGAGTCACAGTTTGGCCTAATAGCCCGATGCCAAGGGCTATACCGGTTGTAAAAGGCCCTGAACCCAAATTATAGGCCCGAGCGTAGGGGAGGGCATACAACAAGGTTGAGAGCTTTTAACAGGTGTAGCCCGAGGCAGAAGGGTTATAAGGCTATTAGAACATTGCACCCACTGAGGGTAGGATGTTCTAAATTAATAAGGGAGATCCATGAAGACAAACATTGGAATGTTGGAGCTACGGGCTTATACCAGCCATTATAAGCCTGGTGATACTCCATTGTCTTCAACGAAGTTCTCAACATTCCAATGCTTTAATTGACAGAAGGCTATCTTGGACCAAACACCTATCGACAAGAAAGTTTAAATCAATCATGATCACTACATCTATCATAAGAAATTTAAACGGTTTGGGGGCAGAGCAAATACATTTTCACTAAAAGCGTTAAATATGAAGCATTTCTTTTTTACTCGATGATTCGCCTGCGCTAAATAGCACGTCAAAACCAATCTCGATGAAACATATATGCAGAGTGTATGAAATCATCAGCATCTTAGCACAGCCACTTTTCATTACGTGATCAGGCTAGAGCTGAATCTAGAAACTTTATCATCACTCCATTACAGAGCTAGCTTGAATGATTATTGTGACTGCAAGTGCCGACCCCACAACCTTAAAATCCCTGGTTTACCTCGAACAAAAGAAAACATTGAAAAAGGACATGGAACTGAAAGCAGTATCATCAAAAAGGCTCTAGAAACGCATAGTCTACCTGACTACGAGACGCTGGCTTAGCTAAATCGAGTAACTTGAAAATGTTTGCTGCAAAGGACTCCACTCATCAGACAGATGGAGAATGATCTGGCAAGCTACTGCAATATAAACACATGGATTTAATTTCTGAAACCATTGCTTCCCCAGACCAAGAATATTTCGGGTAATATTTGCCTAGTCACATCACATTGAAATACTTAAGATTTAGACGGTTCTATATTCCCATTCATGAATTTGAGGGGAAATGGAATCAAGCTATTAAAGGAAAGTCTGCTTTTCGTCTTTGTGAACTTACAACTGAAACTTTTATGCATATTGTATGTATTTGCCTTACACATTTGTATTTAAGAAAAGTTTGCTTGCAATCAATTTTAAACAAGTCAAAAATAAGTTCCACCCTAGAGGCTGTTAGATATTGCTTTAGAATGTAAGATAATGGTGCTATTACAAGACTAACAACATAGTTAGACCATGCTTATAAAGTGTTAGCCTCGTGTTTTTAGTAACTTTTAACTACAACCTTTTCTTTTGAACATACACATGTCCAGTACTTTTTAATCATTACTTTCTATTTTTATATTTGTGGTGATTGTGATACACTGTATTTTATTGTGATCTGTGGGTTAATACAATAACATTAAATATTATTGATCACTAGGAAAGCACAACATTTGGTAGCAATGGTTATGACAAATCCTACATGCTCCCTTTTTGTCTGTCATGTTAATCCCAAGAACACATTGAATGCTCATTCATTTGCACGTACTCCTATAAAAAATTAACTATGAAATTAATGAAGGTTTACCCCAGTATCAAGGCACAAGATCACTTTTATTTGTTTCACCGAAAGCATGTTAAATTTACAAAAACAAAACTGGTTTGGGAGAGCCAAACCTGAAATTAACATACCTGATGAACCTGGCCAATGGAGTGGAACCCATTCCTGTTTCATGTGTAACATCATTGCCATCCAACCACAGAAGAGCAATTTTTAGGGCTTGTTTGGACAAGGCATGCGCTATCTCTTTGAGACCTTTTATGTTTTCTAACAGTGGGCTTAGAAGCTGTCCCATTGCTTACCATTGGTTTGCTTCATTGTCACTCTTATTGTCTTGCTACTTATTTTTCAGCTGTCATAGCCTTCCTTCCTCTTTGCAACTTTGTCATTCCCCTGGAGCATGAACGTATTACTTGTGTCCTTCCACTGCTCATTTTTTTAGGCACCAGATTTTCCTTTTGTGTTTGAGTACTCTATCAACTGCCTCCCTCTTGTACTTCTTCCCCCGCTAGGTTCCTCTCTTGTCTATATTGCTAGCCTCAATCCACTTTTCCTCCTTCTATTGTTCTCTGAGTAGTGGCTTGCCCCCACTGATCCTCCCTACCTCTGTCTCTTGTTGTTTACCCCCTTCCTCCATCCATCTGTTGTTATCGCCTCCTATGTTCTGCTGTTGTTTGCCCATTCCCTCCTTCCTTCCCTGGTCGTGTGTGTTGTTGCTTACCCTCTCACCCTCCTTTGTTCATTAGCTTTGCCTCTCCTTCCACCACCATTCTCAGTTTTGCATCCTGACTGGCCCCCCTACTGCCATGTTGCCTCATGCCCCAATGGTGCCAACCCTCCCTCCGTGTTACCTCTCAACCAGGAATAAACTAAAAAAATCACTTTGATGCAGCTAGTACTGGCCGCGTCATAGCACTTTTTTACTCACACCCTCCATTGTCCAAGTTGCCCTCACTCCACATGCTCTTCCTCCCTTAGTGTTGTGTCTCGTCCTACCAGCAATTCAGAAAAAAGTACTATTACGTGACAAGTGCTAGCCATGTCATAACACTTTTTTTTTACTTTCAGCCACTCAATGCACAGCAGCCGCACTGCTGTGCCACATGGCTAAACGACATTGACAGCGTAAATAGCTCGCTCGTAGGCAAGACATATTGGCTATTGGCTTTGCAAATGATTGTTACCTTATGAGTTTAATGGACTAGGAGTCTGAGAAGCCGCAGTCATAATAGCCGTTTCCATTGCTGCTAAGCAGGGATCTGGCTGTCCACTGAGTGAGATCCTCTGAGGTGGGCAACCTCTATTTATACATCTATCCTCTCATGAGCTACTCACACTTAAATGAGAGTCAATACGTGTTATTAAATCACCAGCAAAAGCCAACGTGTGCACCCTGGTGACCTACATCACTAGCAACATCTGGCCTCGTGCTAAAGATCCACACCTACGCACTCCAGTCTTTCCCTCGATTCGGAAAGTTTCTTTGACTTCATGTGTTCTATAAACAAATTCCTGCTCTTATTGACTTTTGTGGTGGAATCCCTGTCATTGACATCACAGTGGCTCCCAAATCACTGCACAAAAATGCTGGATATTATTGGTGCCCACAACAAATCAATATAAGTTGGTCGAGCGAGTGTAAAAATCTGCAAGCCGTGGTGAAGCGAGGGAACTTCTCCTTCACCATAAGATCTATGCACTGATCACCTGTAAGAGGCATAAATATCCAGGTACCATTTGGTTCAGATAGAACAGGATGTTAAGAGACATGTTGACTGATTAGTGGCTCTACGCTAACTGCGCAGTACTCAAGAGATGCAGATTGCGGTGTAACCGGAGGAGGGAGACCTTGCAGCCATTGGCAATTACTTCCTTCCACTCAGGGTTTGGCTATGGACTTCAGGTGCTAATTCAAGGCTGGCTTACCTGACCAAGCATTCATTCACCCACCTCCCTCCTACTCCGATGTGTTTGATATCTTCCATCATAACAAACCGGTTTCAAGTTCTCGGAAGTTGCCACTTTGGCACAAAGCACTGTTCACTACTTTCACTCACGCAGGCAAACAGGTTGCACGAGAAGTCCCTGAAGAGGAAATAGCTGAGAAAGCCACAGGGGTTGAGGGGTCAAGACCCTGAGCTTCTCAACTGTTCACTGAAGTAATGACATGACACCTTTTTAACATATCTTGGAATAGTATTACCTAAGTTTGGGATGGGCCTCTGCCAGCCAGAAATTCAGATGAGATTTACAGGCCAAACCCTGCATTCATACGTGGAGGCGTCTTGTCTACCCAAGATAAGTCTCCGTGAACCATTGCAAGAATTGTCACATGCATTCTCCTCCCAGGAAGAATGTTGACAAGCAATAGTGGTAGTCAGTGTTCTTCACGGGCTGTCCCTATTCTTATTTTCTCTGTCCTGTTCTCATGGTCAGCAGTGCTGGAGCAAGAAATGGCTCCACCATAAGTTGCAGGACAACGAAGGGAAAACCCACTTTTTTGGGTAACAGTACCTTAAGTGAGAGATGACCATATATTACTAAACATAACAGCATTCCTGTTAATGAAAACACTGTTGACTTCCCATGTCAAGCAAAAACACGCCTGACAGAAACAACCCTGGTCTCTCTTTTAGACACATCCTGAGTGCAATGAGCAGAGATTCATGAACGTCCATGACATTAACACCAGCACGCTGATGGCCTGGGTCAAGATTCATGTCCATGTCATTAGACCGCCATGGTGAACCTCTGTGACAGAAAGTTCAAACAAGAGGCTGGGTGCTGTGCCTTGCGGTTGTGGCTGAAGCACTTTTCGAACTTCACACCCAGATCCTCTGCGGGATCCTCCCACACCTAAATATTCTCATAACGTCTCCACTCACACCTCTTCATTGCCCTCTACCACCCAGACCTTCTTTCTCTTTCTCTACTGCCCACATTCTCTCCTGGACCTCCAAAGTTGTGGGTCCTCCTGCTCATTATGCAGTCCTACTTTCATTCCAGGGGCCTGCACATTCCCACTTATCCATGCTGATGCTCTGTTGGCCCCAAAAGTCTATGCAGAGTGCAGTCTATGCAGAGTCTATCTCTCTTCAAAACTGCTTAAGCCTCTCCTTTACATTGGTCTCTCTCATACATGCTGCTACTCTGTGGACCTTCAGGGTCCCTGGTGCCCGCCTCTTCTGAAAGTATACAAGCAAGCGATGGATGGAATGCTTGAATGAATCTGAGCTCCTGGTAATTACTCCGGCCACATCCCAATCCATCATTATTTTGCACACCATGTCACCTCAGTTTAGACCCAGCTATGTGCAAAAGAGTCTTGACCCAGCTCCAATAGGAACAATCTAGCCCAACCTGCCAGGCCAGGTCCTCCGTGAACCGGAACAAAAGCACCTCAGGACCGGTCTCGACCCTAGTTATGGGCTCATCAGCCAGGCACAGCTTGATTCCAGTGACACAGTGTGCATGGGATCCAAGTATGGGCATACCCGTCCTACTTAGGGCGACACACTAAAGTGTACAAAAAATGGATGGATGGAAAGCTTGAATTAATCTCAGCCCTTCTCTTCTTGGCTGCTACTCTGTGACCCTCAGCAACACGAATGGCCACTTCCCTCCTGACCACCTCGAATCTGTAGCTCTGAATGACGACATGCCACCTCTTCTTTACCATGCTGCTGTTCCAGTGGCACTGCGGGACCTGTGCAGCCTCTTATCGCCATGCTGCCACTCTGCGGCGCTAGAGTACCCAAGAGGCCTCCTTGTAACACGCCGCTTTTCTGCATCTTTTCCTAGAATGTGTGGTCTTTTCCCCCCACACATCTGCTTGCTTAACCCACGTGCACTACTTGTCCACGTTCTTCTTGTCTCGTCCTAGGATCCCTGCCCCTCAGAATTGATTCATTATCCCTTCACCATTACAATACTTAAGAGCTATGCAGATTTCCAGATGGCTTAGGGGGTGCTCTGCGGTCTTTGAACTCTGCCTCTATTTGTACTACTTCCAAGATCTTGCTGCGCCTACTACTGCTTTTAAGGCAGCCTACTCCAGTTTTTTATATTTCCCAAACAAACAGCCCCTCCTTGTAGTGCCTGTGAAGCTCAACGCTCCCAAATAAAGTAACCCTCTACCAGCTCCGCTTATCAGCTGTGTGGCCCCAGAAAGCATTCGTTCCTGAAGTATACTAGACCTGCCCCAGGCCTTCACTTGGCTGCGTCACCAGACCGAGGCTCTCTGGATGGTCTCGAGACACGGTTCGCTTGTGTTTCTCTCACATTCCTGCTTTATGATTGGCTGACATAGCTGGTATAGTTCTTAGTCACCTTGGTGAGTTCCCAGACGCTCGAATTTATATCCTCTGTACTGCCTGCCATCGCTGATGTATTTGCGCTGTCATTGCGCTGTCATTCGGGCTTTCCCCAAATTATACCGTCTTCTCGTTTGATAATAGGCATTCTAAATTTCACTAGGGACAGAACTTTCCCTAGGGCACCTTGCTATCGGGAAATATCCGGCATTTCCACATAAACATTTTTCACAAATACAGTCCCCGTCATCGTCATTATTTTTATATATCACGTGTCGAACCCAGCAAACTCCGCCATCACACAGTTAGTTGAGAAGGATGCTTAAAACAGTAATGCTGTTTCCTGAAAACAAAGATTGATGGACTGTCTCTCAGGTCCTGGGGCAGTAAGATCCATGTGGGGGAGAGGTTGTGGACTTACAGCCAAAACTGCCGAGCTGGGAGCTGGGGACGCCAGGCTCAAGCCTCGGCTCAGCTTCCTGTGTTTCTGGACAACTCACTTCATCTCCCCGTGCCTACCAAAAAATGCATGTGATCTTGTGTAAGGTAACTGGTGCTCATGTAAATCCCTCCAATACCTTCGGGTCGAGTTCGCGCTATATAAATCTGATTTTTTTTTTTTTAATGCTCAGGCCTGTGCCGAGAAAAAGTACCCCTACACGCCTTACCAAGAATGCTCAACTCTCTGTTGTTCTGAACGAGGGCTCCCATTTGGTTGCAACTTAGCTACGATTTCTCCTTTGAAGTTTCTCTTGTGGAAATTACACATTACCCCCAGGTCCCTCCGTCCTCGTCCCATTCCTTACAAAGTGGAGATTACTATCTCCGCGACAGAAAAAAAGAACAGGAGCATGCTGGGATACCTAACCCACTCCCTCCCGCTGGGAGTACATAAGCGGTACCAGCCCAGCATGCAGCCTGTTCTTTTTTTCTGTCTTCCGACAGATTAGGACGTGCTGATCTTACCTGTGATTTCTTCGTTGGATGTCTCGTGGGGCTGCTGGGCTGTCCTCGACATCCTCTTCCGCGTCTCCTGGCCTGCTGGGCTTGCTGGGAGTCGCGTTGATTGGCGCCCGGACCTTTGCGGCTGGGGCGCCGGATGTCCGGATTCCTTCCGGGTTACCGCGCGCGTCCTCCTACGGCTTGGCCTGGCTGGAAGACGCGCTGCTGTGGATGAGATGGGAGCCCAGGGGCTGCGCCGGGCGGTGCTCCTGGTCTCCCTTGGTGTGCTGCTCGCCTCCTTTCCTACCAGTGCCCCTGCTGTTCCTGAGGTTGGTGCAGGGATGATGCTTGATGGGGGTCAATGTCTGATCGGTGGCTGCAGCTCTCTTCCTCGCCCGGCGCTGGTGTCTTGGAGGGCGCCTGGGCTGGGTCTTGGGGGCAGGGCGCTTTTGGTGTGCTCTTCCTGCCCCTGTGGTGAGTACCGCATAGCGGTTCCGATTTCTTCCATGCTTGTTCCTCTGTCTCTGTGCTTTGCCTGCTGGGTCTGGCTGTGCACGGTGGGCTGCTTCGGCGGTCTTGGCTGGGGGTCTTGCTTGGCTGCTTCGGGGGTATTCTCGCCGTGCTTGCTGCCTGGCGATTTTTTACTCTGGGGCCTGGCGTCCTCTGGTCTCACCGTTTGCTGGTTGATTCCTGTTGGGGTTTGTCCGTGCTGGCTTCTGGCGCTCCCTGTTCCTGCTTGCTGGGTTGGGGGCGTTGCGTGGCTTTCTGCGCTGTGTCCCTGCCTTGCTTCCCGATGCTGCGGGGGGGGGGTGGTGCTTCCTCCTCCGGTTCTGGGTTCCCTGTCATCAGGAGCTGTAGCTCAATGGTGAGTCTTGTGCCTACGGTTGTAAAGGGTCTCACAGGACAAGGGTTCGAGTCCCGCACACTCTGTCTGAGTGGCATAAGGTGGCAAAGTTTCTCTCTCATCTTTAAAGCTCCTTGTTTCCGCTTGCTCGACGCTTGTTGCTGAATGGCGTCTGGGCGGAGGGGTTGGGGGACGGTCTCTGTTTTATGGGGTTGGCCTGTCCCCCTGGTGGGTGCCGTTTTTCTTTCTTCCATGTGCTGCGCTCTTCTGCTGTGCTGGCCTGCGGCCTTGGCTCCCTGTTTTCCACTGCTGGGGGTGTGCCGGGGCGGGCGGGTGCTGTGGCTGTCCCCCGTTCCCCTGTGCTCGCTTCTGCTCCCCTGGGCTATTTTTATTTCTGGTGAGGTTCGTCCTGGTTCGTTCCTCTGTCCTGTGGGCTTCCTGCCTTCCTGCCCTACGTGCTTCTGTTTCCCCCTGGTTGGTGCTTGGTTGTCTGTTCGCACGGGTTCTTCAGCCTGCTGCCTGTCCGCCCTGTTGGTTCCTGCTGTTCTTTTATGGCCAGCCCTGGTGCGTGCCTGTCTGGGTGCCTGCCTGCGGCTCAGGCTGCTGGGCGCTTCTTGCGTCCTTCCAGGGGTGTTGGTGTGGCCCGTGCTCGGGGTGCCTTGTTTTTTTCTGCCCCCCTGTGCCTGTCCGGTGCTCTGAGCTTCAACGTGTGGGGTTTCCTGGCCTGTGGCCTTCCCTCCCTGCTGGCGCCTGCTCCTGTCTTGGTGTTGCGGCTGGGCACGCCGGTGCCCTTGTGTCCGCTCTCTCCTGCCCTCCGGCGTATATTCCTGCCTGGGTTGGTGGGCTCCTTCCCCGGCTGGTTCCCTGTGGGTGTACTTCGTGCTGGTTGTGGTCGGGGGGGGGTGGGCCTGTGGCCCCCGGTGTTCCCCCGTCTGAGGATCCTCCACTTTGCGCTTGGCCTCTGCTTGTGTTTGGCTGGGTTGCTCCTTGCATCCTGCATCTGGGTCCTTGTTGCTTCCGGACTCCCTGTTTCTTGGGTTCTCGGGGGGGGGGGAAGGGGCTGTTGTGCCTTCCCTCTGTTCCGGTGGATCTTGGCCTTGGTTGGCTGTTGACTCCGGGGCATTCCTGGTGGGCTTTCTGGCTGGTGTTGCTGCTTGCCTCTTCCCTTTTGCCTGGTGCTGTGTTGTGGTGCGCTGGGTTGACTGATGGGGTTTGGTTTCCTGTTGTGGTTTCCTTTCCCCTCGTGTCTCTTCTTTGTGGCTTGCGGTCGTTTGCCTCTCGCTGCCGCTCCTTTGCCTCCTGTGGTGGCTGGGGGTTGTGGGTCTTCCTTGGCTTCTGCCTGGGTGGTTCCTTGTTTCTTGGGTGCACTGCTTCTGGGCCTCTCCCTGTTTATGGGTTCGGGTTGCCCTGTGCCCTTCTTTCATGCTTTGGGTGACGCTCCCGATGTCCTCCTCGCCGTGCCTTATCTTGGGCTTGGCCAGTGGTTTTGTTGGTGGGACTGCCGGTTGTGGTCTAGCCTCCCGTAGTGTGTGGGCCATGTTGCTACGTCCCCGCTCCTCTTTTCGGCCTTGTGCTGGTGGTTGGCTTTGCCTGGGTCCTGGGGCTCTGGTTTTCCCCTTGTGGGCCTTTTCCTTGGGCTTGGGGGTTTCTCGCTCCCGTACGGCCTGCTTTCGGCCTGTGGTGTCTCTGGCCGTTGCTCTTGCTGGCTCTGCGTGCTTTGTTCTTCCCTTTTTGGGTGTGTGCCCGCTCCCCCTGGGGGTTGTGCGCCTTTGGTTTCTCCGGGCTCCTCTCCTTTGGTTTGGGGGTGCCGGGGGTGTTCCGGGGTGCTGATGTGTTTCCTCCCTCCGGTCCTTGTTTTTGGGCCTGCCTTTGCGGGTTCCCTGCCTGGGTCCCTGCCTGTGTTCTTCCCTGGCCGCTCGTTCTCTGGTGCTTTGGGCCTCTTTTGGCCTATTGCTGGCCGGTGGTTCTGGCCCTGTTGGTCTGGGTGCCGGGTTGGTCCTGTGTTCTTTCCTGAGCTGCTCCTTTGCGCCTGGCTGGTGTGCTGTGACCTCTGTGTTGGTTGCCAGTTGTGGCTTGCCGGTCTCCCTCTCTGTTCCCCGGCTGCTTCTCCTCTCTTGGTGGCTTGGCTTGCTTTGGTGCCGGTCCCTGGTCCCTTCTTGTTTGGGGTTTTTGGGTTTGGGTCGGTTGACCCTTTGCCTCTCCTTTCGGGTTCTGCTGCTCCAATTTGGGGCCTCCGGGCTGGCTGGCTTGTCCGTTGTCCGGTTGGCTTCTTGGGTCTTCTGGGCTGCCTGCGTTGTTGGGCTGTTGGCCTCCTTGTTGGTCGTTCCTGTTTCGCCCTTTTTGGGGTACGCCTTAGGAGGTTCCTTGGTGTCCTCCTGACCTATGGGTCGGCTCTTGGTTGGTGGGGGTTTCTCCTTTCCGGTTCTGGGGTTTATTTCCCCGATTCTGTGTTCAGCCCTTGGTTGTTCTCTCCTGGCTGTTCGCTGACCGTGTGTGGAGTCTGCTTTGGGTGGCGCTTGTTGCTCTCCCTGGCCTTGCTTAGGTGGGTTCCTGGGTTCGTGTCCCTGTGTCTCCTGCCTTTGGTTGCCTCGGTCCTGGCCTTTTGACTGGTTCCTGTGACCGGGTTTTTTTTCCCCCGACGTGGCGGCCTTGGCTGCGGCCTTCCGGTGTCTCTGCTGGGGTTGACGGCTTGTCTTCCTGCCTTTTGACCTGGGCCTTCTGTCCTTTCCTCTTCGGTCTTTGAGGCTCTGCGGGTGTCTTCCCCTGATGTGTTGGGGTTGGTCCTGTGAATGGTCGCGCTCGGTGTTTTCCGAGTTTGACGTGCCTCTTCGTTCTCCTCTTCATTCCCCTCGCCTCTTGGTGTGGTGTTTGTGGATTGGTCCGGCTGTGGGTCGCCTTCTTCTCTGTTCTGGGGGGTTCGCTCTCTGGCTTGCCCTACTATGTTCCTTCCTGGGTCTTTGGCGTGTCTCCCTGTGCGTCATGCTCTCGGGTGCTCTGCGTTGGGCCTGGTTGTGCTGTTTTGTCCCATTTGCTGCAGCTGCTTGGTGCTGCCTGGGGCTGTGGGCTTCTCCCTTGGTGGTTTTCTCCCGGGTTGTTTGTCCTTCCTGGTTGGATTGCTCCTTTGGGGCGCTTCCGCTTCTCCGGGGTTCCCTTTCCCTGGTGGTTAGGGGTGGTGGTTTCTCTTTCTGCCCCTCTGGGGGTTTCCTTGGGTCTTGCTTCTGAGTGCGGGGCCTCCTTCGGGCTTTCCTGGGGGGTCTTGTGTTCGTTTGCGGTCCTTTCTTGCTAGTCCCCTGCTTCTTTTGGGGTCTGGGTTCTTTTCGGCTTGGTTGGAGGCATGGCTGGTTGTGTTCTCCTGCCTGCTTTTCTTGTGGGCTCCCTATTGCTTCTGTTGGGGTCCGTTTTTCTCGGTCTGGTGACCCTGGCTTTGGTGGGGTTCCGGTAGGCCGGGTTCTCTGCTTTGGTATTCTCCACTTTGTAAGGAATGGGACGAGGACGGAGGGACCTGGGGGTAATGTCCTATTACTTACCGGTAATCTTCATTACTCCTGGTCCCGTAGTCCTCGTCCCATTCCTTACTTCCCTCCCTCCCTCCCTGGCGGCCGGCCTTCCGGTTGTTGGCTTGGTATTTTCAGGCTGCATGCTGGGCTGGTACCGCTTATGTACTCCCAGCGGGAGGGAGTGGGTTAGGTATCCCAGCATGCTCCTGTTCTTTTTTTCTGTCGCGGAGATAGTAATCTCCACTTTGTAAGGAATGGGACGAGGACTACGGGACCAGGAGTAATGAAGATTACCGGTAAGTAATAGGACATTGTTGAGCCCTGCCAGAAACACAGCAATGTGGCAGGACGTGCACCGAAACACGAGGGAAATGGAAAGGAACTGGATTATTTATGTCTCATTTCCAGTGCAACCCATTCCAAGATGGCCACCATTACAAAAATACAAGTTTAAATAAAAACTGAGACCTTCAAATTGTGATGTTCTTAAAAGTTAGACCAGCTCTGTTCTTGGATAGAATTGGTAGACTGTAAGCACTCTCTTAGAAGAAGCAGGCACAGCCTGAGGGGAGATGTCCAATGACCTCTAAAGCCCAGTCTGCCTCTCTTCTTTGGTATCACTGGTACTATTCTCCACCCATCCGATCAGCTTCTGAACGGTACTGCCCTGTCAAGAACTATCCAGGTTATTTCCATGGCCCTCTTTTTTATGGGCACTAGTACTATTCACTTTTTCTACGGCTGTTTAGAGCTACCAAATTCTGGGGTGACTACTATGTTACCCTTATGACCCAAGGGGTAGGTATCCCAGGTTCTGCTTCTTCGACACTATTGTTGATGCTGGGAAGGGGGTACTAGACTTCCAGCCCTACACAAATAATGGCCACAGTGGCAACTGAGGTAAGAGCCAGCCAGTAGGGCAAGAAGCCCGCATTTCCCATTAAAACAGCCTTTCATTCTAAAAGAGAAGGGCTTTCTTTGATCAGCCAATAAATGCGTGCAACCCCTCTTGGCGCTCCACCGTGGCGCTAACAAGGGTCGGCTAGCACAGAGGGAGGTTGGTCTTTGTGGAGGGCCACCTCGAGGTTTCAGAGGAAGAAGAAAGGCGCGAGAGGGAGAGATAATGAACTGTAAAAATATCAGCCTTTTGTTGGCAAAGTCAATCGAGGCGTCGGGGGGAGCCATGGTCCTCGGCTTTGTGCGTGTGGAAGAATAGAGGCGAAGCTGCCATTATAAGGCGGACGATCTCCTGGAGTCCATGCGCAGCATGAAGTCAGGTGCTTTATTAATATTTCATTCTGTTTGTGAATATCTGTCGATGGTGGCATGGACCCCAGCTCCACCTGGATAGGCTCTCATGGCTCATTCAGACCACATTGGGGGCGGAGCGAGCAAGTGCAGCAAAGACTGCCGCTCTAGGAAGCAAGCCATCTCTCCCCCACCCCTCCTCGTTACACCGGTTGCAGTACTTTCTTCTGAAGTGAAGGAGTAAGGCGGGGCTTGTTTTTGAAGGAAAGTTGGAAAGAGAGAGAATTCAGAATTAATTATCGTCGGTGTTTGGACACAATACTGGAAACACAAATATCATGGGACAGAATATTGTGTCAAAAATATCGAGGACAGGAATATCGTGAAGGTCAATTTCTAGGGGTAAGTAAAGTTTTACTATATATAACTCCACATATATGTACCTTAACAATATATATATTTTCAAGGTACATAGATCTGGAGTTAAGAATAGTACATTTATACTTTACTATTTGCACTTACCTTCTCGATATTCTTGTCCTCGATATTTTTGACACAATATTCCGTCCACATGATATTTGTGTTTCGATATTCTGTCACTGATCCAACATAGTCATATTTAAAGAGAGGCCTGAATACAAGATGGGAAAGTGTTCATGAGCTGGGAGAAAAAATTAGAGGTACGCAGACCACAGATATAGAAGTTAGATTCAAAAAGAGCAAGTGAAGTAAAAGTCTGACAGGGTGACAAAATAGATGGAGCAAGGATTGCCAATCAACTGAAAATGAGAAAGGTTCAGTCAGAGAATAATGAGTACTGGAAGAGAACAAAAAAACTGGGACTACTGAGAGTAACAGACAGAGTGAGGAGTGAAGGAAAGAGCAGAACAACTGTGTAAAAATGAGGTGTGGCTGGAAAGTGTTACAAATGAGGCCCCGCTGTTGTACCATCAAGAGGACAGCACTTTGAAATCACTAGCTTTAACTATCATGCTTTATTAAATACGCACAATTTTAAAAACTAACACCGAGGGAGCCTTGAAGTCTAACAAAGGCCTGGAATGGTGGTATCTGGCAGATTAGAAATGCAACGGGTTACAGACAATGGTAGGTGAAACCACATAATTGTTTTCCTCCGAAAATCTGTGAAATTCCATAAAAAATTTTTAAAAAGTGATTATAGAGCGAAATGTGGTTTGCTTGTTAACTTGTGTGATTTTTTTTCACATGAATGTGCGCTTCGGGTAAAAAACAGTCTTTTGAGATACAGGTAGAAAACTAGGAAAATTAATCTGAGGAATTTTGAATAACACAAAATTTGAGTAATACGTACATTTCTGCTGCATAATTAAAATTTGACCCTGACCTAGTGAAAGAAACAACTCCCGGTCCTGGATATCAGGGCTTCTGGTAGTGGTTTCGGCTGGGTTAAGGTTAAAGTGTGTCTAACGTGTTTAGAACTGTTGTTGCCCAAACTGAGGTCAGATCCATCTGTGATACTGCCCCCCCCCCCCAGGTTGGAGGTTGGGTGTTTTTGCACAAGCCCAGGATGAATGGGAGTCTACTCCATGCAGGCCTTGTAGGAAATGTAAATGGGGCCAAAGAAACCGAGCTGCGGAGGGGACAGGGTTGTCAGTCTGAATAGCTGTGGAGAAGGAACAGAGGACCAGATAGGGCAGGCTGGGCAAAGAATGTAACACTGAGGAATGCAAAGGATCCCCTGGAAGAATGGATAGGTCAGGGGAGACGAAAGGATAGTCTGACCACAGAGTTCAACAAGGGAGATGGAAACAAAGGGACTGATTTAGATCTTGGTGAATGGTGGCAGATATCCGGCCCACCAAAATATAAATCCCGAAAGATATAATAGGATTTCTATTTAGGCAGACGGGATATCCAACACCGTTGTGATTGAGTAACTCGTCCGCCAAGATCTAAATCGGGCTCAGAAAGGACAGGCTGAACAGCCAGTGTAACAGGGAGGAATGCGAAGAGAGCACAGGGAGGACAGGCTGGACAGGTAGTGTAAGAAGAGGTATAAAAGTAACCCCGGGCGGAGACCTCCGCTCCGCCCGCGGAGGATGCAGAGATATGCCTACTCTGCGTTCCGCGGAGAACGCTGAGTAGGCAAACCTCTGCACACTCCACGGCAGAGCGGAGTTGGCCAGCCCCTCCCTCCCACCCCCCCATTAACAATTGCTTAAAACTTAAATAAAAAGACTTTAAAGTAAATAAAAAACACTTACCTTGGCTGCGGCATCCCTGGGCTGCCCTCCACCTCTTCATCGCCATCTCTGGGAAAACTGCACATGCGTGCGTGCCAGCACATGCGGATTTCTCGCGAGAAGTGCGCATGCGCTGGCATGTGTGCATGCGCAGTTTTCCCAGAGACAGTGATGAAGTGGAGGAAGGCAGCCCGGGGACGCTGCAGCCAAGGTAAGTGTTTTTTATGTACTTTAAAGTATTTTTATTTAAGTTTTAAGCAATTGTTAATAGGGGGGGTGGAAGGCGGGTGGCGTAGCGGAGCTCCACGGAGTTTGTTCTCAACTCCGTGGCCCTTCGCGTAGCCCCGCTATGCCCACTATGCCCGAGGTTATATAATAGCATAGCCCAGAGTGGACAGGACGTACAGAGAATGAAACAGGGATATCGACAGTGCCCAATGATGACAGGGTATGAAGACAGCAAACCGGAGAGATGGAAACAGAGTGCATAGAGGGCAGGCTGGTGGCAAAGGAATGAGAGCCCTGTAGAGGACAGGGAGGGAAGTCAATGTAGCAGGGGAGATGCCGAAAGCCCTATAGAGAACAGGC
Source organism: Triturus cristatus (assembly GCF_964204655.1). Classification (NCBI taxonomy): domain Eukaryota; kingdom Metazoa; phylum Chordata; class Amphibia; order Caudata; family Salamandridae; genus Triturus; species Triturus cristatus. The sequence goes on from NC_140585.1 coordinate 1,151,969,853, forward strand.
TGAACAGATAACATTATAGGGAGGTAAACGGTTTTGCAGAGATGACAGGCCGTGCAGAGAGTACATTGGGGAGCAACATAGAGAGTTCCTAGAGGGATAGAGAGTCCATAGAGGGATAGAGAGCCCAAAGAGGTATAGGCAGTCCATAGAAGGATAGAGGGTCCATAGAGAGTCCATAAATGGATAGAGAGTCCATAGAGGGATAGAGAGTTCATAGAGGGATAGAGCATGCGTAGAAGGATAGAGCGCCCATAGAGGGATAGAGAGTCTATAGAGGGATAGAGCATGCATAGAGGGATAGAGCGCCCATAGAGGGATAAAGAGTCCATAGGGGACATACTGGTCAAGAAAGTGTAACAGAGAGGAATGTGAAAAGGTCTCATAGAGGTTTGGCTGGGCAGGGAGTGTAACATACAGAAATGAGCAGGACCAAGAGCGAACAGGCTGAGCAGAGAGTATAAAAAGGTAGATGGAATCACGGTTCAGAAGGGACAGGCTGTACACAGTGTGTAACAGGGTGATATTGGCAGGGAGTACGTGACTTTTACTTCACAGACAATATTGGGGACATTATGTTGCATGAGATACACTGGGAGTCCTTACATCACAGGGAAGGTTACAGTCTTTTACTTAGCAGGTCTTTACTTTGCTGAAACAGCATAAAAAGTGACTTAACATCAATGCTGTACGTGTAAATATTTCTATATTTATGTATTTGTGTGTGTATATATGGCCCTCGTCAGCAGCAGGCTGGACTACGGAAATGCCCTCTACGCAGGAGCCTCAGCCAAACTCCTGGAACAATTACAACGCATACAGAACGCCTCTGCATGCCTGATCCTCAACATCCCTCGCCACAGCCACAGCACACCCCACCTGAGAGACCTGCACTGGCTTCCCATCAACAAGAGGATCACCTTCAAACTCCTCACCCACGCACACAAGGCACTCCACAACACCGGACCAGCGTACCTCAACAGACGACTCACCTTCTACACCCCGAACCACCAGCTCCGCTCCGCCGACCTCGCCCTCGCCACCGTCCCCCGCATCCAAAGAGCGACCACCGGCGGCAGATCGTTCTCCCACCTCACCGCCAAGACCTGTAACACCCTCCCCATCCTCCTACGGCAGACCCAGGACCTACTACCCTTCAGGAGGCTACTCAAGACCTGGCTATTCGAGCAGTAGCAGCACCCCTCCCCCCCCCCCCCGGGGGTGAGTAGTGCGCTGTACAAATTTCCTGATTGATTGATTGAATTCTGGAGGTGTGTGGGAGCCACTGAAAGCTTGAACCAGATGTCCGGCTCTGGCTTAGCCTGAGGTCCTCTTGGACCCCCGAGCCCAAAATGAGCCAAGCTTTTATGTAGCTTTTGCCTGCCACCTACACTCTAACCTCATGTGACAATAATTAAAGAGAAGCATTAATCTTTAATGTAAAAAAAAGTAAAGAGGAAGGAATATCAACTAGTGACTGAATTGCACAGTGCGAAACCAGAAAACCTGGAACGAATCCCAGCTGCCCTGGCTGGCCAAATAGTGTAATCCTAGGCATTCATTTAAATTCACCGATCCTCCTTTTTAGGTAGAGCCTGTTAGACTGCTCATACTATATACTTACCTGTTACATTTTCCCCGCGGATATGCCTTTACCATGCATGCATTTACAACAAACATTTTTGCTGTTAAGGCATGCGTGGTAAAGGTATATTTGTGGTAAAGACTTGCATACTAAAGGCATGGGTGGTAAAGACACATGCGTTGTAATGATTTTTTTCTTTTTAAATATGTTTATTTGCATTGAAATCACTCAAAAAGCAGTACAATCAACATCTAACGCTTGCCTGGGCATGCCAATATACAACTCCCATCGCATTAACTTCCCAATTATGAGTCCACAGTATATGGGGTAATTCGGTGCCACCCCAGCAACCTTGCAGGGTATCCCTTAGAAGTCCACCACCCAGCGTCCGCATGTAGGCATACCATATACTCGTAGAGCGCGGAGTCTCCACTCAGGAGGTTTCGCCGTGCAATTGGAGCAACCAAACAAAAGTCAAACAACTACCCCATGTTACGACCCTCCCCCCAACCACCACCCTCTACCCCCACCCCCCCCTCCGGCATGACTGCTTGACAGGATACATGGCAAGACACTCAAGTCTTTAACTCTACACCTCCGACCTTCCCAACACAGGACCACCGACCACCCAAGTGTGCTATTGCCTAATCCCTCAGCTCTTCTCTAATCAGATGCAGGGGAGGGCGGGACTTGCCCCACCTCTGCATCAGAGGCCCCGTCCCCATCAGTGTCAGCAACTTTTAAGAGTTCCGCCAATACACCCCAAGCTCGGGCCGACTCCAACGCCCTATCACTATGAGCCCGGATAGCCGACTGCGTGCGAAGGACCGCCTCGCATTCTGCCCACCGAGTAAATTCTGCCCTCCGCTTCTGCAATCGTGGCCCTCGTTGCAACTTCCAGTTAGCAGTGATTTCCCGCTTGGCTAATACCAACCCTAGGTCTATAAATTTGCTGGTTATTTTATTCTTGGAGGTGTGGGGGAACCAGTGTAATAAGCTCGGGCTGATACCGAATTCAACCTCCCTGTCCGTGATTACATGCGTTGTAATGATAGTGTGGTAAAGGCCATGGACATCATCTGCAGGTAGTCAGGGGTCGCAGCTGTGACCTCTAGCTCTCTCCCTGCTACTCATGGCACTTCCTTTGCGACCCCTGGCATCAGAGGGGGGAAGACTTTTGCCTCCTCTGAGGCCAGGGGTCACAAAGGAGAGCAAGCTAGAGGTCACAGCTGCAACCCCTGACTACCTGCAAATGAGGTCAATGGTGAGCGCATGAGTGATAATGGCATGTGTGGTAATGGCATGTGTGGTTTCGTCATACAACCACACCCCGCATCTGCAGAACCAGATCCGGTGCTCGTGCCTTTTCCAACCTCACTCCTAAAGCCTGGAACGAAGGGCCCCTGCACATCAGAGCCGTCTCCTCAGTTCTTAAATATCGCAAGAAACTGAAAATCTGTTTCTTTACTTTACCAGACCCTGGTTCAGCCCCAGGGGCATAACACAGGCCCCCGCAGCCCCCGTTGTGCGGGTGTGCGGGGGCCCCAACGTCTGGCGGGGGGGGGGGTCGCCTCAGCACTGCACTTCAGCTGGAGAGCACCAGAGTGAGTCCGGAGGGGGCCCCTCAACGTACCCTGCAGAGGAGCTCCCTGAAGTTTCGTTATGCCACTGTTCAGCCCATACAGGTCCGGCTTCAGGGCCAGGATAACCTGTCGGGTGAGTTGTGCCCTCCACAAACACACACAAGTTAAAAAAATGTATTGATTTGCAAAATATGGACAATTATTTTTATCTATCTGATTCGCCAATGGCGGCCACTTTGATCTAGGTGCCTGGGTCTATTTTCTGTCCAAGTCCGACCCCGCAGAGCAGATATGGGCAGCTCCCTCGGAGCACAGGAGTCTGGAAGGGACAGCCTGCGCAGCCGGCGTATACACATCTTATTACATTCAAACATTCAAGCGTCGCAAAGGCGGAATGGAGCCCATTGCGGACTATAAGAGATTTTCCACGGCGCGGGGGGCGGCGTGTGATTTTCATATTGGAGTTCGAGGCCCCCTGACTCAGGTTAGTCACGGACGGCCACGGATTTCAGAATTTCGACAGAACCCGGATTGCTGTGAAGTACAAACAGCAGGACCAGGCCTCGGAGGGAGGAGAGGCGGTGCTCACAGCCGCAGGAGGGGTCGGGTTCATCTAGCAGGCGGTGAAATGAATTTAGGGGAATTCAATCCGAGCGCCGGGAGGCGGGAGAGGGGCTACTGATATACTGTGTTTAGTGTTTGTCATCTGTGAGGCGCCGCTGTGAGGCCACTTCATGCGAGACAAGTCTGAGGAGGGAAAAAATAGAAATGTACAGTGGAAATACAAAGAAGTCCAGGAAAGGGGGGCAGAGGATGAAGAGAAGACGGTGCAGGTGGGGTGGAGGACAACAAGAAGGGGTGGTGAGGTCACCAAGGAATGGGGGGGGAGGAGGAAGAAGGAGCAAGTCACCCGGGAAGAGATGACAAAGCAAGTAAATACAGGAAGAGAAGTAGAGCGCAGGAAAGGAGAAAGAAGAGTCACGGGGAAAAGGAGAAATAAATATGAGATTGCGGAGAGAATGAAAAAGAAGAGAGAAAGGGAGGGAAAGTGGTGAGGGAAAGAACAGGAGAAAGGCTTGATAAAATGCCAGGTAAAGGGGATGAAAGAAAGGAACAAGGAAAAAGGAAAGAAAATGGGATAAAAGTCAGGAGAGGCAGAGAAACACAAGATCAAGAAAGAAGAAATGGGAAAAGTAGTAGCAGACTAAGTCGAGGGGTACAGGTGATTGAGAGTAGTAAGAGGAGGACAGGGTGGGAATTAAAAGAGATGGAGAAAGAGTGAGAGTCAGAAGAGAAGGACTCAGCGGTGAGGCTAATGAGAAAAAATAAAGGAGAGTAAAAAAGAATAAAAAGAGACCTGAGAAGGAAATGGGTAGAAAAAGCAGTGAGGGTAAGGAGACATGGAGAAGGGAAGAGATTAAAGAGCTGAGAAAGGCATTTGAGAGTGAAAAGATAAGTGGAAATGGGTCAAACAGAAAGTAAATGAGAAATGAATGAAAGAGCATGAAGAGAAAGATCAAGGAGTGATTGGAGAGGAAGAAAAGAGTGGGTGATAACACATAGGAAAGATCAGGAGAGACAAGAGAGTGAGCAGAGAGGACACAGGTCTATGATGACGATTTGAAGGTGTTTCCACCCCACTCCACGTCTTTAGGATGCCAAGCTTCCAATCCATGGACCCCCTGCTCATAGGAAGGGAGGTCGGCAGCCATGTTTCCCCACTACAGGACCACCTCTCCCTTTATGCTAGCGACGGTGTAAGCAAATCGCAATCCTACTCATAAATCTCCCTGGTAAGATACACAGTTTAGAAGTCCTTATATGGATTTGTGTTAATGCGGGCCAGAGTGCACACATACAGTCCACACCAAGTTCTTCAATGGGTGCTTAAAGGAAAGGTCTGCAAAGCTGGCATTTACCCCAGAAAGGCTAGCTACCCTGAACTCAAACCAAGCCCTTTACGTGAATAGATCTCACCCATGGTCCACCGTCCCAAAAGCAGAAGAAGTACTGAACACCTTGGTTTAGATCTTTGAAGAGTGACACCTTGACCATGCACCTACAGGACTTTTGCTGCCTCTTCCTCTGCTGTTTACCCATATATTCATGTTGCCTCTCCATAATGCTTGAAAGGAGGGACACGCCTGGCTTCTGGAGAGCTGTGCAGAATTTCTCTCAGCAGGAGCCAACAGTGACCTTTCCAGAACAGCCTTCCCACAATGCTCCAGAGACAGTGGTAGGCACTTTTAGGAGTGAATGAATAGATCCTGCAGTCCAAGAGAAAGACAAGACGAATGAAAAACTGTAGGCCAGTTGCTCTGCAGTAGTGACTTGGTCTGGCGGGGTTATGCCCTTGCACTGATGAGTGAACTTTGCTAACAGTCCTGGAAGTGTCCACCAGGTATCACCATTGTGATTTGAGCTTGATTCTGTGAGCAGTGGCGGCTTCTCCACTAGGGCAGATGAGCGTCGCCCCACTGCTTTCTTGCAGTGCGAGAAGCAAAAGCATAAAATGGTTATAACTTTTAGTTATTACCATTTTATATGTTGTGTTGCAGGGTGCAGATGGGCGAGGCTGCTCTGCTCACGGAGCAGGGCAGGGGATGAGTGCTTTGCCCACTCCTGAGTATGCAATGACTGTCTTATTTGGCCGTGTCAGGGCACCCAGACCAATCACAGCAGCATTGTGATTGGCTTAGGGGAGGGAGCCTGACTGCCTGCTTCCTGTTCCTGTCGGACGCAGGAGAGCAGGAGCAGAGAAGACGCGAGACCTGGCCTAAACAATCCAGCCCAAACTGCCATGCTAAGGACCGGAATGCGCACATGTGGGTCCTGTGCACACTATGTCACTGGAACCAAGCTATATCCAGCTGATGAGCCCATAACAAGGACGAAACCGGTCCTAGATTGCTTGTGTTCTGGTTCAGGGAGGACCTGGCTTGGCATTTCTGGCTGGACAGTCCCCACGAGGAGCAGGGTCAAGACTGATTTGCATATGGCTGGGTCCAAACTGAGGTGGCATGTTGTGAAAAATAACGATGTACTGGGAGGCGTCCCGAGTAATCTCCAGTGGCTGAGATTAATTCAAACATTCCATCCATCATTGTTGTATACTTTAGTATTATACTCTGAGAGCAGCCCTATAACATACAGCCCACTAAGAAAATAGCACAGTGACGGAATAGCTAGTCCTTCCCTTGCTTAACAATGCTGGTATGTTAACCTACAGTAAGTGAAACATTTTATGTCTCACCTGCCGTTGTTGAAAGACCCATTGAGTGCAACACCAATACTTAGAGAGGGCTTTGGGTCACCCCATTGCTAATCATTGGTTGACTTTATTATTAATCTTTTGCTTGAAAGTTATTTGATGGCCTTCCTTCCTTTTCTTGTTAATTTCTTATTAAAGCTTCTTTACCATTCTTTTGATTGAATGAATTGCATCCCTCTACAGCTGACGACATGGAATTACTTTTTTCCTTTTTGTTTCAGTACTCCATGAAAGTGCATGTGTTTTCTTGCCATTTCCCCCGTGTGCTGCTCCCTTTAAGCTCTGTGTTGCTTCCATAGCTCGCCCATTACTTCTCAGCCCACCCTGCTGCACTCAACAGTTTGGTCTGACTTCTGCACCTCCTTTGCTTCCTTTCACTCTATGTGGCCGATTTAACCCACTTCTATCGGACTCCCAGTTGCTCCCCTGTCTAACCCCATCCCATTTTTCGTTTTGTTTTTCTTTTACATAGTACTTTGCAGGCAAAGTTTACTGTGAGGCTGGTTCTTTCTCTGTTATGCGCTCTCATGCAGTTTTTACATTTTCTACGCCTTTATGAATGTCCAGCTTCATAGCATGGTAAACTAAAACGAAAAACAAACAAATGTGTCATGACACATACGTGTGCATGCTGGTGACACATGCAGGTGTATACATCATCATGCCAAGACTACCCATATTGTTTTTTTTTTGCCAAAACCTTTCACATCAGCAGCAACCATTTTTTTCTTTTTGGATTGGCAAAGCCTAATATCCTACAAAGACAAGACTTATTGGTTTGACCAGTGCTTGTTTTGTAGGTCATGACTCTGCAACACTTAGTACTTAGCACATCTATGTTTTACTATTGTGGTAAATTTGAACTGTGGATGAATGAATGCATGCAGTTTTATGAATGAATATGGATTTATGTATGTGGTTTTATATATTAATTTAGGTGGTTATCCTGGAAAGCATGTTCTGGCACTGTAGTCGTGATAGTAAAATGAATATGTATTACCTTTCACAAAAATACCTTTGGCTGGACACTGACATTTTTTTAGTATAATCATTATTGTGATATATTCATGGCCACTGCAATTATGCTATTCTGCGGCGACAGCATTTCCTGCATAATTATGGATTTGCCACACTTGTCACTTAATCCACCATCTGCTGGATAATTTGCAGACTTCAACAAAAAATTATTTCTTACTCAAGCGAGTAAAGGCTACTAAAAAAAGAGAGCCACATGTAGTACCACAAAGGGCAGATTCTTTGCAAAGTTTAATTTGTCCACTACGTAGTTGCTGATTATAGTATCCTGGGGCTAAACTGGTACTAATGAGGTGAAATGTTTGTCTGAGGATACTAACCTTCCTTAAAATCACAAAAACAAGATAATTAACACTGCCATAAAATGCCTCCATTTGTGCAGCATAATTTGCCTTTTCTTGCCACATAATTTAATTAACCTTCTGCAAAATTGGATCCTCCAACGCTGCAAAATTCTAATGGCCCTAGTTATACTCAATCGGAAGCCCAGTCTTACAACACCTCCCCTGAGTAACTCTTGATGGCTCACCAGCCCTATCACTGGAAAGTCAAGATGACCGAGGAAGTCTTGGCTAACCTTTGCAGGGAACAACACCAAGGGGCCTTGGACATTGATAAGAGGCAGTACCACCATTTACACTGTCTATCTCCACCTGCCCAAGGACTTATCATTCCTGTCTGTAGTTAAAGTTTACATAGGCACTAGTGTCTATAGATGGGGGCCAGTGCCCCAGCTCCAGTTGTCCTCATCCCCATCCCACCCACCAACCTTGGGCCCCACCCAAACAGCTGTTAAACGTGCTGGGAGGTAACAAAGTAAAACACAGACACTGCACTCTGCCACACCCATGTATTTGTGTCAAAACAGTGATAGTGATTGTGTGATGTCATGAGCCTACGTTTGCTAAAAGTTTATAAATCTGACTTTGTATGTATGTGTGTTTTCATCTACATACATTTATATTCACTTAAAAAACAAAGGTTAACATAAAGGTATTTTAGGTGAAATTCTCAGTGACAACGATAATGTTTTGAAGCAAAAAAAACAGAAACTCACCAGTTATAGTTAGCAGCACTAACTATAACTTGCACCCAATATATATATATATATATATATATATATATATATATATATATATATATATATATATATATATATATATATATATATATCTATTGGCGGTTGCCAGTAGATAGTTATGGTTAGAACCTAGTTTCCATAAGAAAAGCATATTTTGATGTGCTTATAACTTTGGCATCGTTTGACAAATCTTTAGGAAATTTTTCCAAAAAGTTCCTCTTTTCAGATCAGCTCCTATCTTGGAAGTTTGGGAGTGATTCGTCAAGGGGGGGCTGAGAAAAAAGGGGGGTCCCAAAAAGTGTTTTCTCCATGCAATTTCCATAGGAAACTTTAGACAAGGCTACAGGTCAAACTGCTGAATGGAATTATGCCAAATTTGGCAGGGAGAAAGGTCTTGGCCCAGAAAGCACGCTTTTGTTGAAATAGTGTAAATCCGTTCAGTAGTTTTTGAGATATTAAAGGAAATATATATATATATATATATATATATATATATATATATATATATATATATATCTGGGCGTAGCCTAACTCCTGAGCACGAGCTTGCCTTTGATTGGCTGCTAACACTTCAAACCAGGACGTGTTAACAGCCATCTTGTGCCTCACATCAAGTGAAAATAAAACAAAGGTCCCGTGGGCAATTTAATATACTGGAGCTCTGTCTGTGCGAGATACCTCTTTTAGGCTCCCTCACCCCACATCACCAGCTTGCAACTATGCCTTTAGAAGCCAGTCCGTCAACTCATAGCTCTCTACCTCTGCGAGCCAGTACGCTGCTGCGTCAGCTCGCAGCTCTCTACTTCTCCTTGGCCTTCCCTGACCCCATTGTTCCTTGCTGGTTGTTTGTGGGGGTTGTGGGGTTCGCGTTGGCCTCTGCGCTGGGTCAAGGTGCATCCATGTTGCTACGTGCTTTGGGTTGTTTCTGTTGTGTTGTTTCTGTGGTTTTTATGGTGCATTTTCCCGCAAGACACGTGGGATTTGCAGGCCTGTGGCTGGTTTTCGCAACTTTTTTGTACCGCGATTGCCCTCATCGCATCATTTTTTCGTTTCGCAATTTTGCGGCATGGTCTTGATTTTTACCATTTGATGCGTTATCTGGTGACTATCGCATGCTACCGCCGCGTTGTGAATACTTGGTTGGCACGGTGTACTTTTCCCGCGATGGGCTGCGATGTTGAGAGTTGCGTTAGGCTACTCTTGCGGTAGTTATGACACGTTCTTCTGAATATACCCTGGGTGTAATGCTAATGAGAGATACTACTTCTAATATATATTATGTGAGTGCTGTATGACTGTGTTTGCATGTGTGAGTGGGTGTGTGAGTGAATGTTTGTGAGTGTGAGTGGCTGTATGGGTAAATAAGTGGGTGTGTGAGTAGCTGTGTGGGTGATTGAGTGGATGTGTGAGTAACTGTATCGGTGAGTGAGTTGGTGTCTGAATGGCTATATAAGTGAGTGACTGGGTGTATAGGTTTCTGTATGGTGAGTGAGTGGCTGTTTGAGTGGGTGTTTGGTTAAGTGAGATGGTGTGTGAGTGGCTGTATTCAGAGTGAGTGTGTGTGAATGGCTCTATGGGTGAGTGAGCAGATGTGGGAGTGCTTGTATGGATGTATGAATTGGTAAGTGGTTGTGTGGGCATGTGAGTGAGTGTGTGAGTGCTTGTATAGGCGAGTAAGTGACTGTGTTGAGAGACTGTATGGGTGAGTGTTTGTGTGAGTAGGTGTATGAGTGAGTGTGTGGCTATATGGGTGAGTGTGTGAGTAGCCATTTCAGTGAGTGAGTGGTTGTCTGGGTGCCTGTATGTATGAGTTAGTAGGTCAGTTAGTTGTTGTATGGGTAAGTGAGTATGCATATATGTAAGTACATGTATGTAAGTGCCTGTATGGGTGAGTGACTGCATGTGTGAGTGGCTGAATGGGTGTATGAATGGGTATGTGAGTGACTGTATGGATGAGTGAGTGGGTACATGAGTGGTTGTAAGGATGAGTGACTGGTTGTATGAGTAGCTGTATGGGGGAGTGAGTGGTTGTATGAGGGGCTGTATGAGAGTACGTGGTATGTGAGTGGCTCTATGGATGATTGAGTGGTTATGAGAGTACTTGTATGGGTCTGTGAATGGGCATGTGAGTGGTTGTGTGAGTAGATGTATGAGAGGTTTCATAGGGGTGTTTGAGTGGTTCTGTATTATGTCATCAGTGATGTCATTTGAGATGTTATCAGTGATGTCAGTGACCATGTCATGAGTGATGTAGTATGAGAGGTCATAATCAGTGCATTGTGGGGGCTTAAGTTTGCTCAGGTAACTATAACTGTTGAATTTCACTAGTTTTGTATGAGTGAAATTTAAGCCTAACTTTACTGTCCCTGTAACCTTTGTTTTTTTCAGTGAATTTCTAAGTTTTTTAAAATTCTGTTTACTAACTTTAATGTTCCTGTAACCTTTGGATTTTTTATGGAAATTTCTAAGGTTTTTTAAATTTTATTTCTTAACTGTAACCTTTGAGAGCGAGTGTCTTAGTGGGTGTGTGAGTGTCTCACTAGGTGTGTTAATGAGTGCATGAGGGTCCGAGTGGGTCTGTGAGTATATGCATGAGTCTCTGAGTAGGTCTGTGAGTGGGTGAGAGAAAGAGCATGTGTGTCTCAGTGCGTGTGTAAGTGAGTGCGTGAGTGTCTCACTGGATGTGTGATTGGGTGGATGTATCTGAGGTTGTCTGTAAGTGGGTGCATGAGTGTCTGAATGGGTCTTTGAGTGACTGTGAGAGTATCTGAGTTGTTCTGTGACTGGGTGCATGAGTGGGTTCTGCTCATTTTCTGCTCAATTTCTGACTTTTTTCTCTTTATTTCTGACCTTTATTTTGCCTCTTTCTGCTAATTTCTGACCTCTATTTGCCTGTTTTCTGCCTCTTTCTACTCCTTTCTGATCTTCCCTCTTTCTCCCCTTTCTGACCTCTATTTTGCCTCTTTCAGTTCGTTGCTGGCCTCTATTTTGCCTCTTTTTGATCTTTATTTTCCCTCTTTTTGCTAGTTTCAGTCCTTTTACTTAGCCTCTTTCTGTTAGTTTTTGAACTTTAGTCTGCCTCTTGCTGCTCATGTTAATGACCTTTATTCTGCCTCTTTCTGCTAGTTTCTCACATTTATCTTGCATCTTTCTACTCATTTGTCACCTTTATTGTGCCTTTCGCTACTGGTTTCTGACCTCTTTTTTGCCTCTTTCTGGTCATTTGTCACCTTTAATTTGCCTCTTTCTGCTCATTTCTATCCTTTATTTTGCCTCTTTTTGCTGATTGCTAACATTTATTTTACTCCTTTCTTCACGTTTCTGACCTTTATCTTGCCTCTTTCCGCTTGTTTCTGACCTTTATTTGGCCTCTTTTTCCTTTTCCCCCTGGGACCGCGGGGAAGCCTCATGACCCCTGGGGTCCCAGCTGGCACCCAGCCTCAGACGGGAGCCGACATTGCTGCTGCATGGAGGGAATTGCTGAAAGACAGCTCCCTCCATGGAGGAGCAATAGTTTCATCTCTTACCCTGCCCACATGTCTGAGGGCAAGGAAAGAGATAAAACAGCTCCCGCCTGCCAAGCAAAAGCTAACAGCTATTTCCTGGGGGTGGGAACCCTGGGACATAGCAGGAGCCCTGGGGGGTGGTGGTCCCCAGGGCCATATGTGGCTCTAGTAGGGGGTCTGTATGGCCCCCTCCTTCTGTTTGCACGGGCCACCCCAGGGAAGCAGTGGTACCTGGGGCTGAGAACGGCCCTGGTGGGAGGCCTCACAGCCCTCATCCTTCTTAAAAAAAGAAAGTCTGACGCGTGGGTGATTCCCCGGGGCAAAGTAGGTCTACGCATCCCCCTGCCAATTGTTTTAATTGCGCCGGGGAAGTGGTGGTCCCCCGGAGTTCCAGAAGCCCAGGAGGAGGGTCTGCGCAGCTCCTCTCCTTTATTAAAAACAAAGCCCTGGGGAGGTAGTGGACCCCAGGGCTTTTAGAAGTCAAGGAGAAGGGTCTTCGCGGCACCCCTCCATTATTAAAAAAAACCCTTTGGGAGGTGGTGGTCCTTGGGGTTCAAAGACCCTCAAGATGGGGGCCCCATGTGCCTCCCTCCTTTTTTTAATAAAATGCCCCCAGGATCTGGCCCACCCAGGGGCTCTTTTGAAAACAAGAATGGGAGCCGGTGCTTGTTTTTTTTTTGGCTGCAAATTCTTGAATTTCATGAATTAATTGAATTTAAAATAAAAAAAATAAAAAAATACTTTTTGCCATGCCCGGGGGTCCCCTCTGGGACCCCAAGACCAAGGCTTGGGGGCAGGGTATTCCTACCGTGCCCCCTTTTCTTTTTTCCACATTTTGTTTGGTACTCGGCTGAAGCCGAGTCCTAAGATGCCTGCCAGTATTTCCTGGTTGAAGTGTTGGCCGCCAATCAGAACTCTGCATTTCTCTGCACAAGCTCGCTATTATTCGCACAGTCCTCATTACCCAGAATCAACAAATTTGAATTTCTTTTAAATTATTGACATCTGCTGAATTGATTTATACCAAATAACTGAAAGCATGACCAATAAACCAAACGCTAGCTTTCTGCCAAATATGGTGTAATTCCGTCTAGCGGTTCGGGTTGTAGTCATGTTCCAAGCTCCTAAGGGAATTAACATGGGAAACATACTTTTTTAACCCCCATTTTTCTCGGCCCGGCTTGACGTATAATCCCGAAACTTTCCATGCCCAACAAGAATGACCGGTGCACTTTTTTTCAGAAAATGTCCTGAAGATTTGTCACACAGCGCTAAAGATATAGTCAAGTCAAAAAATGCTTTTCCTATGGAAACATGGTCATAACTATAGCTACCTTCAAAATATCTATATCTGTTTATCTGCATCTCTCATATATTACGGTTGTCCTTTGTAGGTGATCCCACCAGTTTTATAAGTGGCCCAATGTGTGCCTTCCCCTCTTAAATTGAATTTCTAAAGATGCTTCTGTGCATAGGAGAGTGGTAGAGTTGACTTTACCAAGTGAATGGCATTAAAGACTCTTCAATATGGATGGGTGAAGGTCCCATTTCCCAAACATGTCTGTTTCCATTTGATATCCCCAGTCCCCACCCCTAGCATTCCTTAGCAGGCGAGTGTGGTAGGAGGTGCAGCGTGCCCCCAGCCCTTCAATGGTTCTGTTCTCGCGTTTCTCCTCTCAACTGTTCACCCCTCCGCATTGCTGAGGTGTGAGACTTTTAATCAAGCTGCTGTCGCGCCACCCTGTCACCCCAAACCTCTGCTTGCAAGCCAGTCCCCCCACGGCTGGCGGAACGGAAATTGCATCTGTGTCTGGACCACAGGGTCATGTTAACACTTATTACTGAGGAGCGAGCGGGCGCTGCACTGCATTGGGGTGAGCATGCCTGCAGGCCGAGGAGCTGGGCTGCGGTTGTGTGGTGCGTGTCTGCAGGCCGAGGAGCTGGGCTGCGGTTGTGTGGTGTGTGCCTGCAGGCAGAGGAGCTGGGCTGCGGTTGTGTGGTATGTGTCTGCAGGCTGGAGTTCCAGCTCTGAGCATGGGGAGGTGGAGCTCACGAGCAGACCTCAACAGTAAACCTCAGGTAAAAGTGGGTGTCTCCAGGCAGTAGCATAACTCAAAATTACGGGACCCCCCTACAGAATGTAATGGAGGGCCCTCATCTCCCATACATTCCAGATATTCCTTGACCTTGGGCTGAATGAAGGCCCCCTTGAAGGGTTGGGGGCACCTGAAAGGCTGGGGACCTGTGTTACGCCTCTTTCTCCAGGCTGCTGGGTGAGAATATCACCAGGTACAGACTCAAATCTCCAAGCCAGGCTCGGTGCTGCCCTCTTGAGAACTCCAAAACAAATTACAATTCACTCTCTCTCGCCCTCTCGCTAGCAAACTCTTAGCCACACTCTAACTCTTGCTGGAGATACTCTTTCAGTGCTCCCTTACCATCCCCAGTGGGCTTCCTGCCCTGATCCAGCTCTGTCTCGCTCCCCAGGCGTGCTCTCTTTCACTCTCACTCCAGCAGCTCCTACAGAGGCTTCTGACCATCTTCTAACTCTCTCACACCCTGTCTCATGTAAGTCACTCACCATGCACCATCTATCTCGCTCTCTCCCTCTCTCTCATTGTCTCTTGTCATGGTCCATGTCTCTCTCTCTCTCGCTCTCGGTCTATTGTCAGTCACTCGCCATGCTCCATCTCTCTCTCTTTCTGTCTCTTGTCAGCCACTCGACATGCTCCATCGTGCTCTCTGTCTCACCCTCTGTCTCACTCTTGTCAGTCGCCATGCTCAATCTCTCTCTCTCTCTCCGTCTCTTGTAAGTCACTCAACATGTTCCATCTCTCTCGCTCTCTCTTTCCCCCTCTGTCTCATCACGCGTCATGCTCCATTTCTCTCTCTCTGTCTCTTGTAAGTCACTTGCCAGGCTCCATCTCTCTCACTTGTGTAAGTCAGTTTTCATGCTGCATCTCTCTAACTCTCTCCATCTCTTGTAAATCATCAGCCTTGCTCCATGTATCTTGCTGTCTCTGTCTCCTGTAGGTCACTTGCTACCCCCTGTCTCTCTCGCTCCATCTCTCGTCATTCACTACGCTCCACCCCTCTCGGCTCTCTCTCACTCGGAGTGCTCCATCTCTTTCTCTCTCTCTGTCTCTTGTAAATCATTTGCCATGCTCCATCTCCCTCAGCAGGCTTCTAGTAATGCCCAATCCTTGCCATATTCCATCTCCCCCACGCCTACCCCCGCTCCATGTCACAGCTCATTGCTATGCTCCATTTGTGTACCCTGGTAGCTTTAAGCCAGGTTCCACCTTTCTCGCGCTCTCTCTCTCCCCCTCTCTCTGTCGGTCTCTCCCTTTCTATCTAGCAGTGTCCTCGCCATGCTTCCCCATCATTCTCTCTCACTCGCACAAACTCTTTAGCAGGCCTCTTGCCATGTTGCTTTCCTCTTTCTCCAGTGGGATCCTAATCATGAAGCACCCTTCTCGCTCTCTGTCACTGTGTGTCTCTCTCTCCCTCTCTCCCTCTCTCCCTGAATAAAAGCTTCTAACCATGCTGCACATCTATCACTCTCTCTCTTTTTTTACTTGTGTGTGTGTCTCTCTCTCTCTCAATCAATCAATCAATCAATCAAACAGTATTCGTATACCGCAGCACTGTCACCCCTAAGGGTATCGGGGCACTGAGAGACCCATGTCTCAGTTGAAAAGCCAGGCCTTGAGTTTCTTTCTGAGGTCCCCCAGGAACTGTGCTGTTCGGAGGTGGAGGGGTAGGTCATTCCAGGTCTTGGCGGCAATGAAGGAGAAGGAGCTGCCCCCACTGCAGCTGTGATGGATATGGGTATGTGTGTGCGAGGGTGATAGAGGCGGAGTGCAGGTGTCTTGTGAGCAGGTGGAAGTTCAGACAATGGTTGATATATGATGGTCCTTGATCGCAGAGAGCTCTGTATGCGTGCATGAGGATTTGCGTCTTCTGTATGGGGAGCCAGTGGGGGTTTCTGAGGTGAGGGGTGATGCGACTCCATTTGGGGAGATCCAGGATGAGTCGGGCTGGCATGTTCTGTATGGTCTGAAGTCTTTTGAGGAGCTAGTTGGAGATTCCAGTGTAGAGAGTGTTGCCATAGTCGAGGCAGCTTGTGACGAGGGCTTACGTGAAGGTCTTTCTGGTGTTGATGGGGATCCATCTGAAGAGTCTGCTGAGCATGCGGAGGGTGTGGAGGCAGGATGAGGCAACTGTGTTGACTCATTGTTTTGTGGTAAGTTGGCTATTGAGGATGATGATGGTAAGGCTGTGTGCATGGTCTGTTGGTGTTTGAGTTGATCCGAGTTCTGCAGGCCACCAGCTTTGTGTTTCTTCCGATGATCAGTACTTCTGTTTTGTTGTAGTTGAGTTTGAGGCAGCTGCCTCTCATACATTTTGCCACATTGGTTATGGCGTTGCAGAAGGTGGTTTTGGCATTGGAGGGGTCCTCGTTGAGTGAGAGGATTAGATGAGTGCTGTCAGCCTAGGAGATTATGTTGAGTCCATGACATCTGATGACGTCTACGAGGGAGGTAATGTAGATGTTGAACAGGGTGGGGCTGAGGGATGAGCATTGGGGTACGCCACAAATTATGTTCTTGGGTGCGGAGGTGAAGGGGGGCAGTTGGAAGCTCTGAGTGTGTCCTGAAAGGAAAGAAGTGCTACACTTGAGGGCGTTCTACTGTATGCCAATGTTCTGGAGTCTATTGATGAGGGTGTGGTGAGAGACAGTGTTGAGCACAGCAGAGAGCTCAAGGAGGATCAGGGTTACAGTTTCTCTGTGAATGAGGAGAGTTCTGATGTTGTTTATGATAGCAATCAGCACGGTCTCAGTGCTGCGGTTTGCACGGAATCCTGATCGTGAGGCGTCACGTAGGAGGTTTTGATCCAGGTATTCGGTGAGTTGTTGGTTGATGGCCTTCTCAAGTACTATGGCTGGGTAGGGGAGCAGGGAGATCGGTCGGTAATTTGTTAGGTCACTGAGGTCGGCAGAGGGCTTCTTTAGGAGGAGTCTGACCACTGCATGTTTCCGTAGGTCTGGGAAGATTGCTGTCAAAATGAAGGTGTTGAGAATGCTGGTGAGGTCTACAGAGATTGGGTTGGCTCCAAGGTTGAAAAGATGGTGGGGGCAGAGGTCGTTGGGTGCCCTGGAGTGGATGGAGAACATGATGGCTGTGGGGCTCTGGGTGGTGAGCGGAGACAAGGTGGTTATCGTTCGGCTGGTGTTCGCTGGTTGGTTGAGGTTATCGAGACTGAGAGTGGTGGATTGGGTGTCGAAGTTGTTGTAGATGGTGGCAATCTTGCTGTGGAAGTAGTCTGAGAGAGAGTCGCAGAGTTCTTGGAAGGGGTGGAAGGTGTTCTCTGTGGGTATCGGGTTGGAGTATGCTTCGACGATTTTTAAGAGTTTCTTCGTGTGGCTGTGGAGTTGTTGCCGGCGATGATGGCTGCTCTCTTGGCTTCCTTTATGCGCAGGTGATAGTTGCTGAGGGCTGCTTTGTGGGCGGTTCTGTCTGAGGAATACTAGGAGGCACACCAGCACTTCTCAAGTCGGTAGCAGTTGCGCTTGTTGGTTCTGAACTCCAAGGTGTACCAGTGGGCTTGTTTTAAGGTTCTGTTTTTCGCTGGTTTACGGGGCGGCAACTCTGTCAGCGCAATTGTTGATCCAGGCGGAGATGTTATGGACAGCCTGGTCAAGGTCTGCTGAAGTTTTGGGTTGTGTGGTGCAGAGGCTTGTGTCTGTAGGGTCTTGGTTACCTTGCCCCATCTGTGGTGGGAGGTGCTGTGGTGCTTGGCGGTGGTGTGCTGGGCATCGGATATGGTAAAGTGAACAATAGCATGGTTGGTCCAGGTAAGTTCTGTGATGTGGGTGAATTTAATTCTGTCATTGGAGGTGAAGATGGCGCTGAGTGTGGCCGATGTTGTTGAGGTTGTCAAGGATGGCAGTAAAGTTGGCGTCGTTGGGGCCATCAATGTAGAAATTGAGGTCACCGAGTGGGACGTAGTGGAGGGAATTGATGGCGAGTGGGGGCGATGAGAAGATGGCGTCGCATAAGGGTGGTCTTGCTTTCGCTCTCTCTCCCCTCCCTCCCTCCCTCACTCCCACTCCCCCTCCTCACCAGAGACTTCAACCCAGGTTCCATCTCCAGATCTCATCATCAGCGGCCTAGTAGTCATGCTCCATATCTCTTGCTTTCTCTCTTGTAAGTCGACACTCCACTCTTCTTTCCAGTCCGCCCTGGACCATATTCTCTTCTCCCTAACACCCCACTATGAAGCCGCCTCCCACTTCCTCCTATGTCACGTCTCCCTCTCTCCAGCTCTTGCCTACTTTCGGGTTTTCAGACGTGTCTACTTTCTTTTTCTTTTTTTTTTGTACCTTTATTCTTCTACTGCATCCATTCCTTTCATATTCTTTCTCTCTTTCTCGTCCCCCCTCTATGTCCTCGAATCCTTCAATCTGTACTCATCTAAAACTTTTTATGTCTTTTTATCTTCATTCCTCTCCATCCTCTGGCACTTTTCCTCATCACGCTTTCCCCTTTTAGTGTTCCTCACTAGCTCTCCATTGTGATCGCTTCTCCCTCTGTTCCTCTCCAGCTCGGACCCCAACTCTGCCCACCTCTATCTGTCTCTCTTCCCTTACACCCAGAGTTTCTTGAAGTCTCTTCTGTTCCAGCTCAGTGTGTTGAGCGCTGGTCGCTGGAGCAGAGAGGCGCCCTCCAGGTCCTTGCAAGCCCCCTCGGCCTTCCACCCTCCCCAAGATCTGTAAATCGAGCACCTTAAATTGCGTAATTTTAACGTATGTTCTATGTAGTGCTTAGAAAGGTCAAAAGTGAGGTATGAAGCGCCGATTATAAAAATCTATTTCTCATATCCCTCTTCTCTCGTCGCCCACACTAATTGGTTCTTTCCAGTTTCGTTTATCTGCCTTGCCTCTTTATGTTAGATGTTCATGTAGTTCTAGTTTCTACCCCCTCTCCCTGCTAGTCCTCGTGCTCTCCTCCTTCCCTCCCACCTCTCACTTTCTTCCCCCTTCTCTCCCTCCCCCGGCTGTCCCCTTCTTCCTTCACTGCGACATCTGTTGCTTTCCATGATTAACCAGAAAATGATGTCAGGTTTGACCCAATCTGCTCCTCCAAGAGGGGGTGGGGGGTGAAGCAGAGGGGAAAGAAGGAAAGAGCACGGAATGGAGACGGGGTGGAGGAGGGAGAGGAGGGAACAGGAGAGAGTGGAGAGGGATTGTGAACTGAAGGGAAGCGCAGACCTAGAACGGGGAAAGATTACAAAATGGTGAGTTAGAAGTGGTGAGATGCAGAGAGAGAGAATTTAACACATAGGAGGAAGATTGACAGGAAGAGGAAAATGAATACGAATCAGTGTGTGCAAAAAACGAAAGACGGGGAAATACAGAGGGAATGAGTGCATACAACATAGGGGAACTTGAAAAAAGCAGGGAGGAGGGTGTACAAGAAAGGGAGGGAAACGAGGCTGTACAATAGAGAGATGACAGACAATTAAAGGGTACGCGGGAGTTTAAGGCACACGAGAGAGATATGGGAAACATCGTAGTCGAAGAAGTTGAACAAGAGAAAGGACAACAAAATAGAGAAAAGGAGACAATAAAAGAGGGGAGGTAAAAACATCAGACATGGTAGAGTACATGCGAAAATCTGAGAAATTAGCTTGTATTTATTTGAAAAGTTTCATAAAGCGCGAACATGACCCTTGCGGGTATCAGAGCGCTGTACACAGAGGCAGAAGCATACATGAACTCAGAACAGTTGAGGTCAACATTGTAAAACAATAAGGAGTAAACAATCAAGATCAGGGACCGGGTAGAGGGCCCTGCTAGTTCACTTTCTCATATAGTGCAATATATTTCCTGTAACATTCAGTAAAACAATCAGAGTGGCTCGTCACAGCATGGTAGAGTAAATGACAAATCTGTAATCGGCCCAAGAAGTATTCCTCTATTATAGTTCCGGAAGGGCCCTAGAGTAAAATAACAGTTTACCATCCAATCAAAAATAAATAGCGAAAGATAAGTTGGGATAAATGTCAAATCTGTCAACAAAGAGACTAGTGAAAGAGTACAGGATGATGCAGTTAATGTCCACTCAGGAAAAGCATTTGTGGAAGGATTGGCTCTCATCTCCGTAGGAAGAGTGTTCCAAATTCTAGGCGCAAGGCCGGAGAAAGCACGTTTGTATGTACTTTTCTTTTTGAATTTAGGAGGTTTCAAGAGTAGTGTGGACGTACTTCTTAAGTTCCGACCGGAGCCAGAAAGAACAAGCTTCTTCGCCAGATAGGCCGAAGTGTTGAAATGCAGGGCTTTATGTGTGAGGCAAGCTATTTTGAAACGGATCCTGGCTTCAATAGACAACCAGTTGATCTGCTAAAGGTCTGGTGTGATGCGATCATGTTTTTTGGAGTCTGTGATGATCCTGGCCGATGCATTGAGCGTGGCTCTGAGAGGGGCCAAACTGTGCGTTGGCTCGTCTTGGAACGAGCAGATTTTGACCACGGACCCCGGGTTGAGCGATCAGAGAAACTAAGTAAGTCAGCGCGTAGGAGCACTCGTTTTGCACTGTTTCTTTTGATTCATTGACTTGACGGCGTTCACTCGTTCAATCGGGTAAAACGCGAGTAAAGTTAGGTCGAATTTCAAACTCGTATTTGACACACTGGGTTCACTTTTCATGTTGTGAACAAATTTTGCTTTAACTGCCTTTAACTCTGATAACATCTTTTTAATTCATTAAAGCGTAGGGCTTTAGTGCGAGTCAATGTGAACGCCCATTCGGCATTAAATGCCAGTTGTACGTTAAATCCTCATTACGCTGAAATTAGCAATAATGTGAAAACACGAGTTCTTTTTATGTTTAAGTACTAGGATATGTTATAAAGGTTTTTTGGGCATTTCTTGAAAGCAGGTACTGTTAATGGATGTGTGTTGGATTATTTGTGAATTTTCTTGTGAAAGTGTTAATATTACACAGAATATATGTATTTTTCATATTAGACACTGGGACTGATTAGCTTCTTGTTTATTTATTTAGACCCCTGAAGAAGGGTCCCTGGAGCGACCCGAAATGCATTGGGTGGTTTAACTCATGGATTAAAATCCAGAAATATGATACTGTTATAAGAATTGAAGCAACTGATTAATTTGACAATAAAAGAAGAGATGACATTTTGAATATATGGTTTATGATCATCATTTGAAGTAAATGGTGCTAAGTATGGATAAGGAACCACAGTAGTTCCCTGAAAGAGTGCGCACATTCTTCGGAGAAGGATCTCCCTGACCGAATCATCACTAGTTTAAGATTTTTTGGCACTTTGACTAAGTGCAACGCATGGGGCAGCACACAATGAACTTTGATTAGAGATTTATCGTCAATAAATAAGTGTGCACAGAGAATCATAAACAATTTACCACTTTCTAGGAGTGGCATTTATATGCTAATATCGACAAAGCAAACTTTACCACTTGAAAGGGCTTTTTATTGTGAATCGAACGATAGTAAACATGATGAGGCTGCTCCACTGCAATCCACTGTTGCAGCCTGAAGTAATTTCAACCATTTCATCTATGTTAACCAATGGGAAGATCAAGAGCAAATCTCATAAGTAGTGAAAACACACATGGATATTCCTCACAACTTGGGCAGGGAACGTCCCTGTCCAGTCGATCACCTACCACTCGCTTCACCGCTTAAGACGTACCCTCGGGGTTCTCTAGTCGTAGTGAAAGGTCCTCTTAGGATGGCTAGTGATTTAGAAAGGCCAGCCTGAGCAGAAGCGCAAGTGCGCATATACAGACCTACAATGGCAGGGTGGACACATGTTTAGAAACACCATAGGTGCAATTGGGCACACTGGCCTGCAATGCCATGCTGGACACATGTTTTAAAACATCATAGGTGCAAGTGTGAACACCCGCCTGCAATGAAAGGTTGGTGTTCTGCTTTACAACTTTAGTTAAGCACCACTTCCTAACATGGATAAGAAGGGAGCGTGCACCTTCACACTGCATTTACAGAGGGCAAGAACCCCAGGCCCTGAGGACACAACAAGGGAATCAGCAAAACCTGGGAGGTGACCTATAGGGACAGCCGACCCCCTAGGTAGGGAAAACCCACATGGGGGGGTTCTTCACTACCCGGGCAGAGAACACATAGGTGTACCTACCCAGCCATTAACCTACTGCAAGCGTCAGCCCTCAAGACTTACCATAGGGCTGCTCTGGTGGTAATTAAAGGCCTCCTCAGGCTTGGCTAATGAGTGAGAAAGTCTAACCTGAGCATGATACATGTTTGACAGACTATTCCAGTGGGTGGCACAATCAGTGCTCCATCCCACTACTAGCCAGTGCGGTACTCGCCCTGGGTATGTGGTGTACCTTTTTAAGGGGCACTCACAGGTACGACACCTAAACCAAAAAAGTAAGCACCCCTCCCTGGCATGTGCAGGAAGGGCACACACACCTTCCCACTGCTGTCCTAAGGTCATGAAAAGAGAGTCGGAAAAACCCAAGAGGACAAAAAGCAAAATGTTTTAGTGAAATCCCCCTAAGAAGGGCCATTTCCAACAGGCAGGGTAGCAGAACAAGGTAGTGAGAACATTAAAGAAAATAAGCATCAGCAGAGGTAATAGATCTCACCTATAGGTGATATATTGGCAATCAGGTGGGAGTGTGAAACAGGTGGTGGGTAATGTGTGGGGCAGATGGGGTGGATAACAGTGGGGTGGGTTGGGCTGATGGGGTAGGTAACAGGGGGCAGGTGGGGGTGTGTTGGTGTGGTTAACGGGAAGGTTAAAAAAAGCACTATGAAGCGGCCTCCCACGGAATTCTGTCAGTGGGAGGGTGGAGAAGAAAAAGGGATATGTATAGGAGGGAGGGTAGCAGTAGGGAGAAAAAACGGATGGCAGGGTGGGTGAGAGGGGGAGAAGAAACAAGGATGGCTGGATGAGTGGGAGGGGGAGAAGAAACAGGATGGGGTGGGATGGGAGGGGACGGGGGAGGTAAGAAGCTATGACACAGCCAATGCTGACTGCATCATAGCATTTTTTTAAAGAAAGAAACAGAAACGAACAGTACCACCATGCGAGCAGTGGATGTCAGCGGAGGGACACTAATTACAGTTAAATAATCTGTGCTTGGTCCTTGTGCCAACAAAACAAAAGGAACTAACGCCTGGCAAGCTCTGCCTAATTAGAAGGCAGCAAAGAAGAGTGGAAACTCTGCAAACGAATGGTAAGCAATGGGCGGGTTCCAAACCAAATATAGAACTCAAGAGATTCACAAGCAAGAGCGCATGCTCACGCAGGCAAGACCTAAACAGAGACACCAGATACACCACACACAAACACCCAGGACACATTTTCCAGAACTAATGCACTATTGATTCCCTCCATGCTGCTGCAGAGGTTAGATAGGGGCAGGTTGTGATCCTGCCAGAAGCCCCTGGCCCTGCAACGTCTAGCAAGGTCCAATGTCTTGGGACCCAGAATAATAAGTTCTGGAGTTTGTGGATCTGATCATTCGGGGTTGGAGACTCTCAGAATTGCGGGTGGTGTAATTATACCTGGAGTTATTGCTCCAAGTGATATTCTGCCACATGTAATGGGGGTCATAGTAGTTGTGACTCCAGTTAGCTCAGCAGGCTTGAATAATGCTTGTCTTGTTTATTGCAGAAACGTGATTCGTAGGATGCAGGCATCCTTCTCAACCACTCAGAATGAGAGGATGCTGAAAAAAAGACTACAAAGGAGCCCTGCAAGTCTACACGAACAGTCCAAAGGGCTGTCTTTCCCGGTCCCTGGGTGAGAAGGGCGTGACTGAGATCTTGTGGTTGGGAAACAGAATAACTGAGCCAAATGCACAAAAGCGTATGTCAGAACTGGCTGGCCACACTGTACTAGCACACTGATGGCCTATGGATCACGACATATCTCCAGAGTCGAACGCCCAGAGACCAGGCATTAGGGTCAGCCATTGGGTATGATACCCTAGGAGACCCTAGAGTCACTCTGTAGCATCAAGCAAATGTTAAACCAGATTGGTCGCACACTGCTACACCTACCAGTCGTGTTCCCCCAATGAAAGTGGTCCCTGAAGGTCAGCGTCGGCGGATACACCTATGCTCGAGTATGAATGCAAGTATGCGTGGCGTGTGCCATCCCTGGACACGTGTTTCGAGGTAGTTGCCTCTCGTCAGCAGGGAGTAGGAAAATGTGTGGGGTTGCTGTGTAAGCTGCTAAAATCGTTATCAGGTCTAGTACCTCTCGTAGCGCGCAGGTGCGTAACCATGAGTCCGTCGACTCCACCGGCTCAAGGGAGCCTGAATATAAAGTTAAACCAGATTGGTCGCACACTGCTACACCTACCAGTCGTGTTCCCCCAATGAAAGTGGTCCCTGAAGGTCAGCGTCGGCGGATACACCTATGCTCGAGTATGAATGCAAGTATGCGTGGCGTGTGCCATCCCTGGACACGTGTTTCGAGGTAGTTGCCTCTCGTCAGCAGGGAGTAGGAAAATGTGTGGGGTTGCTGTGTAAGCTGCTAAAATCGTTATCAGGTCTAGTACCTCTCGTAGCGCGCAGGTGCGTAACCATGAGTCCGTCGACTCCACCGGCTCAAGGGAGCCTGAATATAAAGTTAAACCAGATTGGTCGCACACTGCTACACCTACCAGTCGTGTTCCCCCAATGAAAGTGGTCCCTGAAGGTCAGCGTCGGCGGATACACCTATGCTCGAGTATGAATGCAAGTATGCGTGGCGTGTGCCATCCCTGGACACGTGTTTCGAGGTAGTTGCCTCTCGTCAGCAGGGAGTAGGAAAATGTGTGGGGTTGCTGTGTAAGCTGCTAAAATCGTTATCAGGTCTAGTACCTCTCGTAGCGCGCAGGTGCGTAACCATGAGTCCGTCGACTCCACCGGCTCAAGGGAGCCTGAATATAAAGTTAAACCAGATTGGTCGCACACTGCTACACCTACCAGTCGTGTTCCCCCAATGAAAGTGGTCCCTGAAGGTCAGCGTCGGCGGATACACCTATGCTCGAGTATGAATGCAAGTATGCGTGGCGTGTGCCATCCCTGGACACGTGTTTCTTTGGGGTAACACGCTGGTAGGACTAGCAGAGTGCGGCCAATCGGATTTTAGCATCAAGCAAATGTCCCATGTCTCACTGTCTGCACGGCAGATACCTGGTTGGTGGCAGAATTTTTTTTGGGTTACAATGTGGGCGACCTTACGCTGTGGAAACTACCAAGCACCCTTTCTAAAACCAGGGGAACTATTCTAGGGCCTTACTTTATGAATGAATGATTAGAGTGCAATGAATGAAATGCCTAACGCTTGCGCTTTTGAGTGTCGGATATCTCTCCAGAGGTAAGTTTGAGCTTTGGGCCAGGCCAGAACATAGTCCACTGACGACATGCCCCGGAGACTACCTCTGATCCCAGAAACCTTGAGGGTAGGGTGCAGTAAAGCTGCCATGGGACACTGTGGCAGTAAAACCTGCTACATTTTGGATGCCATTGGCCCTTGTACCTCTGGGCTCAGGTGCCACTGCCCATGCTGAACTACTGATAGCTACGTCCCTGCAGGAGCGCCTGTCATTCGAAGCTTCCCACTTGCAGGACTTCTTGCCTGCAGACACACTGACTCTGTGCCTGCATACCACAGCTTCCATATATAGGGCTGCTTTTCAACCCTCTCTCCTCCCCTCCCAGAGGACAGGCTCACTTGCATCGATAACTCCAGCACATTCCCTTTTAATGTCTAGCATTATCCGCAACCCTTTGACTTCATTATAATCATATATATGTTGATAAATAATTTTTATAGGGTCTTTCAAGCAGCCTTCTTCATCAATTAGTCTGTTGTGTCATTCACATTATTCTTCAATCTCCTGGGGTAATGGGTCAGTGATTCGCTAAATTCACTGCGAGTGACAGCATTCTGCTCTTTCACAAGAAGCACATACTCATACAAATTAGCTACTTACATTCGGAGACAATGCGTACATTTCAAGATACAGAAAATATTTTCCTCTTAGCTCCCCAACAATAAACTCTTACAAAGAACATGACAAAACAAGTATCGACAAACCCAGCACTCTGGCAGCAACGCCACACCTATTGGCCTTGCTAATGCGTGTGTCATGATTGATCTGCATACAAACCTTCTCATTTACCTGCTACATTCCTCAGTAGACCATAAAGGAAAAATTCAGTGCATATTGTCATAAATTGCAATGGACAGAATGAGTGACACCTCGAGAGACTACAAATACCATAATGCCAAGCTCAACGTGAACTGCTGAGTGGCCACAGGCATATAGCATCACTAAGGGGCAAATGTAAAAATGAGAAGCGAGCTGATTTTATGACAGCAGCTGCACCACCCTTGTTATGGCTTCTTAACCTTTGTTGCTCACTTGTGTTGTCTGGTCAAGCTTGAGACAAGTGACCTCAGGAAGTGGTGATGCCTCTGAGACACGCAGGGCAGCATCATGTGGCAAAGGAGCAGGCCCTGCCTCGAGATCATTGTGAAACCAAAAATAAGCTAGACCGCAAAACTGGAGCACAGGGGACTTGTTTGTCCCAAAAGTTGTGTTTATGGTGGCAAGAGTACAGGTAAAAGGGTTTGCATAGCATCATTCCAACCCTACAAAAGTCTGTACTAAAAAGGCCTCGAGTTTGTGGTGTTTACCTCTGCACACCTTGGCACTGTCCAAGATCACAACTAAGGTAGGAGGGTATGTATTGTTTTATTTCAGTGGGCACACGATGTAGTGCCTCGTGATTCCGTGTATCAGTGAGATGCAGCATGCTCTACACTAGCCTTAGGTCACTAGCTTCAGACACGTCATGCCAGGCTGAAGTTCTGTAGAGCTGCCCTGTGCCTTGGCATGCGCTGGCCCTTAGTCCGGTGGCACTTTCAAGAGCTGAATCTTGCGGCACACTGGCATTCCTTGGTGCAGATAGGCCTATAATGGCCAATCCCAGCAGACCCTGGGCTTACACTGAACAGAGGCGGACTCCTTGGCACTTATCGACAGAAACTGGACTACTTAAGGACCCAGGTAGGATACTTACTCCACTTTACAGGCAGCCCCCAGGCACACCACGAGACCGAACTTTGTTCTATGGGGTAAAGCAGAGCAAACATTCCCAGACAGATAAGCATGGCACAGCAAAGAGCCAAGGACTCATTCCCTTGGCACACAAGGGTGGTGCTCTTGGAAGGAGAACACGAACAGCAGGCAGAGTCCTTCTAGGGCAGGAGGTTTCACCGCCATGTTTGAGAAGCCAGAAGCATTGACGCTCGGAGGGAGGGGCTTGGGCACCAGCTGAAGGGGTGGATCCAGTTTAAGTGAACCAATCTGGAGGGAGGGGTGTATCCCAGGGAGTCTTAACCCTGGGGTAAAGCAAGGATTCTGAGAGCTGGACAGGAGATCAACTGGTCTCTGTACCAGACAAGGTCACGGCCAATCCAAGAGTGCACCGGAGGTAAAGACTTCTGTGGGCTAGCACTGACCTTCCTGAGCAGAGCAGACAAGGTTTAAAAATACATGGGCGTGGTGGAGGTAATTAACATGGGCCAGGCACTTCGAAATCAGAGGAAGTGTCACAACCCCATCCTGCCCCACACTTTAAACAAAATGGGCCTATATTCCAAAGATTGAAGGATAGGCTTTGATATATGTTGTAGATAAGCAAACCAATATATATATATGTGCATTTATATATTCACCATATATGCAGTCAACAGCACTAACCTCTAAAACTTGCATCAAAACACTGCATATTAGCTCCACAAAAAATGAATGCTTATCCAATTACATAAAGGAGTATTGAATATGCAGCAGACAGATCTACAAGCCCCTTTCATTACTTTCTCCTTTTACCTGCGAGAGGGCCAGTGCCAGCAAGGCTTCAGCACCTCATGGCAATCTCATGAAATGAGTAGGCCTGGGCTAAAATTCCGTTTCGCTCGCGGAAATTGCGATAATTTTACATTTTCGCGTTCCGCGGAGAGCGCGAAAATGTCAAAATTTCCGCAATCCGCATCTTTCCGGAATTTTTTTTCTTGCTCGCGCTGTAAAAAAATACATTCTCGCGTGCGCGTGATCGCCTTACCTGAATTCCCGCGTTCGCCGACAAGTTTTCCCGATCCGGTCGCGTTCTCCACAAGATGTTGGATTGTTGGTAGCCATTTGCGCTGTCTCGCGACAGTTTGCGCCCGCATTAACATCATTTGTCGCGCGATCACGTCTTTCTTCTCGCGATCATGCACCGCAAGAGTATGAGATGATTGAGATCTTGCGCCCGTGAGCAACCGCATGGGTAAGTTGGCGAGCCGCGATCACGCAGAAAATACCGCGAACGGGCGGGAAAAAAACTTCCGCGTCTTCGCGATATTTCCGCGTGATTGCGGAGATTTTTTACATTTTTGCGATAGTTTGCGAAAGTGAATTTCGCAAATTCCGCCCACCCCTAGAAATTAGCACTACACACCGGAAGTTCCAGCCTGCATGACGACTGCAGACCCTTCCTCCATCCACCTATTGATGCCTAGGTATAGTCGGCCTCGCACTCCTGCCTTCTGCACAAAATAGCCCCGCCTCCACACCGTCCTTCTAGCAAGTTGATGTGCGCGATTCCACAGAGTAGGTGTTTTTTTAGAACCTCAAAGCGTATTTGTAATAATCTTAACGGCTAGAAATGTGTGCTCTCTCACAAGAGAGCTGATCGCTGCTAGTTGGGCTTCCAGAGACACTTTCCCTCCCCAAGGCGGCCTACTGTGGCGTCACGCCCTTCTCCTTGCTCCTGACGAGATGTACAGCATCTCATTTGAGTACCTCCATTGAGGTTGGCGTTGAGGTCGTTCAGCTTGCATCAGACTACTTAAGATCGACTGAACTTCTGGAATGTGGTTCCTTTACCCTGTACAACTTCCTACATTTACACTTTGTGGTTTTCCGCCATTATACCGGGCAATTCACTCATTTACACTGTACACGATCCCTCTTTTAGACAGCACAAGTCCACTTCTTCACATTACAAAACTCCCCTGCTTTACATTATACAACATCCTTCCTTTACACTGTACAACTCACATCCATTTCACTGAACAGTTTCTCACCTTCACACTTTACAATTTTCTTCCTTTGCACCAACAGTTCTGTGGACCCTGACTGAATCATTACTGGAATCAAGGGGTCCCTAGGGTGTAATTATTGGATGCCCTGGACACCCAACCTCAGCAATTTGTATATTTGAGCCTTAAAACAACACACAAAAAGTACAAAAACCTGTATACACCAATGATATGCCCAAATATTGGAATATTTTGTTTATTTCACAATCAAATTTGGAAAAGTTTCAAAATGTTCTTTATTTTTATATACTTTATTCATTTTAATGTATAATTGTCAATATTATTTAATTTTGTAAAGCAGTCACGTACCCCCTGAAGCGGTCTCATGCGAGGGGGCTGGCCACAGGTTAAGAACGACTGTGAAGCTTCCTTCCTGTATGATGCTGATCTTCCTTCATTTACCCTGTACAACTCCCTTCCTTTTTAATGTACTGTTTCCCTCCTTCACATTGTAGAATCTCACACTTTTACACTTAACAACTTCCATTAGTTAAACAATGTAAATGTCCTCCGTTACACCATACAACTTTACAACGACTTCCCAATCTTAGTAGCTTATGTCTTCACAAAGCACTACTTCCCTCCCTTACACCATACATCCTCCCTGCTACACATGTACAATTACTTCCTCTACACTCTTCAGTTTTAGTCCTTTAAACTGACCAGCTTCCCACCTTTAGAACTTCCCGCCTTTGCAATGTACAGGTTCCCTCTTTGAAACAGTACTACTTTCCTCCTTTAAATGATACAACTTCCCTCCTCCACACTGTACAATTTCTCTCATTTACAATACATAACTTTTCTCCTTTAAGCCTGTTGCTTGTTAAAGAACAGGTAACAAAGAAGGCTTTGATGTAGTTTTTAAGATTAATTTGATATCCAGGTAAAGGAGCCCACGTCCCGCATGCCCTGTCTCCACGGAGTCCAGGCTGCAGCTGCCAGGGCTGTCGCTGGATGCCATGGAGAAGGAAACACTTACAATAATAAACATAGTGCGAGGCAAAGAATGATAAATAATGCAGTTACGTGCAAAGACATAAATAAAGGACAAATGTCCATGTCTAACACTACATCATCTTCCCACTTATAAAACAGAACAGTTGAAAAACTGAAAGTAATTTAGTGCACATAAAAATCTTTGTACTTTGCAGGAATAGATATAGTGAGAAAAGAAGCTCTAACACTGATGACAGGTTCTGATGCATTGATACATTCAGAAGGACTGAGGTCACCATATTCATCTGAATTACCTGGTGAACTCTCCTCAGCGAAATCTCAATCTGCATAATTCAGAAGTGTTAGACTCAGTAGAGATAGGAGACTTGGACCCACTTGAGTGACAGGCCGCACTTGAGTGACAATTGGTATCTTCCAAAGCAAACCAACCATGACAGTCTTCTCCACCTCTGTGTGAGATAAGTCTACCACCTTGTTCAGGGGTAACTTTCACAACAGCCCTTTTACTCCACCAACCCTTTTCATTCAGTAAAGGTGAGCCTCTGGAAACTTTGATAATCTGTACACGCTCAGAGAACATTGACTCCACCCTTCTTATCCTGGTGGATCGTTTGATCAACACCCAATCCTCAACCTTCAGATCCACTTTTTTTACTTCATACACTTTGTCATAGTAAGCTTTATGCTCAGACTGGACTGCCGAGACTCTCTCTTTGACCATCTAACTAATTTTACATTGACAATTTTTCTCTTTTGACATAAGGTCTTCAACCCAATCAGGACATACCTCAGACCTTGGTTATCTTTTACGTAACCGACAAAAGGTGACACACCAGTGGTGAAGAGTGGCATGAGATGGTATACCCACACCTTTTTCCTAAGAAACTCTTCAACACAGGACAGGATAGAGCTAGACGACGATGATTGGCAGGTGGCGGCGTCTACCCCCAGAGTAGTAGCTATTCCAGCATGCTTGAGACTGGTTCAACTTAAGATCCTGCATAGAATTTATATATCGGGGCCCCGATTGGTGAGCATGGGGTGGGCTGACACAGGAGAATGCAAAAGGCAATGTGGTCTTACCGGCACATTCATACACGTTATTTGGGAGTGTACACATATCACAACTTACTGGCTCCAAGTGCATGACACAATCAGCAAGGTATTACTTATCTCCCTCCGCCCGGAGGCAAGGAGGAGCCTCCTAAATATATGGGAGCCCACAGATTTGAACACCTCACAGACGCAGTGGGCCACTCTGGGGTTTATGTTGGCCAAAAGAAATATCGCACAATTGTGGGGGGCTGCACATCCGCCTACCTTAGAAGCATGGGAAAGAAACCTTGATTGGTGCATGTTTAGGGAAAAAACATTATTTCTTGCAAGGGGGTGCCCCAGGAAGTGGTCACATAACTGGGGCCCTTGGAACAGCTACAGAGGAGAGATCTGTGCACCACCTCGTAACGTCAATCAAGATGACCCCACTTCCCCGTGATGTTCCTCTCTTTTGTAATATGTGAATATCCTTTTACCCATCTGTGTTGTGATGTATAATTTGTCTGATCATCTATGTTGTATTATTTGCCGATGTGTTTTTAATAAAAAAAGAGTTATAAAAAAAAAGAAACTCTTCAACAGGAACCCTGCTGGCCAGGGCAGGTTGTATTCCTTCTTTAAGGAACCTGTTCATCCTTTCCACCCGACCATTCAAAGTTGGCGAGTACAAAGCCACCTTCAAATGTGTGATGTGAAAATTATGAACAATACCATTGTCAGTTAACAACTCCCCTGGCAAACCTTCTGTATCAAACACTTTCTTCAAAGATTTTATGACCATAGCAGTATTGGTTATGGTAGCACATTCGAAATACACCCATTTAGAGAAATAGTCCACTGAGACTAGTAAAAAGCTTTTGTCTGAAGGTAACACTTCAAAAGGTCCTGCAAAGTCCAATGCAACTTTGGACCGCACTTCATCAGGAAGCGGAAGTGTGCGTAAAGGTGTTTGGTGTGTGACCCAGTGCTTATCTAACAGCAAACATGTATTACATCCTAAAATTGAACTCGTATCTTGAGAATCTAAAGAAGGCCATTAAAAAATTGTAAAATATTTTTACCTGTGACTCCCACCCATAAATGGCCTTAGTGCACAACTTCTATACGTTTAGGCCTAACAGCAGAGGGAGGAACAGTGACATAATTGTATAGCAGAATACCCTCTTCAATGGATAGTTCACTCTCCACATGTGTAAAAAGGTTTGAGAGGGGTGGCTAAGGACCTCTCTTTGGACCACTCCTTTTTGAAAAGGTCCATAACCATAGATAAAACATTGTCTTATTTAAGGGCATTCAACCATTCATCACAGGAGTGCTAAGCCATAAGAGCTCAAAATATCATCCAGTGTGGCTACCACAGATTCGACCTCATCAGGAAGCTCAGTTGTATCAATACTCTCCACCAGCATCCTGGATAAACAATCAGCCCTGGAGTTCTTGCCCCCAGGGATGTAGTCAATTTAAAAATGGTATTCTTGCAAATGGCAAAGAAGCTTGACCAACCTTGCCGAAGCCATTCTAGAACCATTGCCATTAAGCAAATGTATTAGAGGTTTGTGATCTGTAAATAATTCAAAACGCATGCCCAAAGAAAGGTCTTAAACTTCTCAATCGCTCATAAGCAGGCCAACACCTCTCTCTCAATAATTATGTAGTGTGACTCTGGGGATTTCAATGAGTGGAAGGGAAAGGCAACAATGTGTTCTTGTTGCCATAAAATTGTAATAGAAGAGCCCCTTTACCGAATTGACTTGCATCCACTGTAAGAATGCATTTACTTTCAGGTCTAAAAAGGGATAAGGCACGAGCATATTTTATCTAACACTTGACCCTTAAAAAACCTTGGTCAGCAACAGTATCCCAAGTAAACTGTACACTCTCCAGCAATAACTTACTGCACGGTTGAACAACCAGTGCATACCCTTGAATAAACCTGACAGAGTACTCACTCATACCAAGGAAGTATCTTTAGGTGTCCTCGTCTTTGAGTGGGGTGGCATTCTGTATTGCCTGAATCAAAGAAAATTTGGGTTTAAAGCCTGTGTCAGAAATATGGTGACCCAAATAGTCTTCAAGAAACAACACTTCTCTGGTTTGAGTGTAATACCTACCAATCTAAACACTTCCAAGACTTTGTTGAGTATGACATTATGTTCTGCGACTGTGTTGGCAAACACAAGGACATCATCTTGATAGGCCTGAGTACCTGGCATATTGGCTAAGATGGACTCCATCAATTTCTGAAACACACTCACTGCAGATGCAAGACCAAAAGGTGATCGTATAAACTTGTAGGCCCCTGAAAGGGATGACAAATATGGTGAGGTCTTGCGAATCTGCGGCGAGCGGAATTAGGTGATAGGCAGAGCGTAAATCTAACAAAGATAACAGCGTAGCCCCATTTATGTTCGCTAACAAATCCTTTATCTTGGATAAAGCGTGGCAATCCACAACCAACTTCTGGTTCAGGGTGTGCAAATCCACACAAAGCCTAATGTCCCCATCCTTTTTTTGTACAATGACAATGAGACTTACCCACTCAGAAGAGTCTGTGAGCTTAATAACACCTTCTTTAACCAGTTTATCCAGAAGAGCTTTGAGTTCTCATCTTACTGACAAAGGTACTGGCCTAACCTTATGAGAAACACGTATGGCATTCTTCTTGAGTTTATTTATGTGCTCAAATTTATGAACTGTGCCAATATTATTATTAAAAACATCCGGAAACTGCTGACCTATATCTGATAGTAAATTGACGCTATTGTCAATGACTGAAACCATCATCATATAATTCAACCTGACAGGATTTAATGAACTAGGGACAAGGATTAAGCCTAATTTTGCTAGGTCTGGCCACCCTAAAATAAGTTTCCCTTTTTCAGCCACAATATCTTGATACATATCTCCCTGTCCAAACACCTAATATTGTCCATTAAGTAGCCAATTATGTGAATATCCTGATCACAGTAAGCTTTGGTAGAAACATGAGGTGAAAATTGGGGTGTGATTTTACCCCATGTCTGATTATACAATGTCTCTGAAATAATTGTAATGGGTGCCCCTGAATCTGCCATCATGTTGAGCTTGACTGATCCCGAATATACATCACAAAGGGGACCTATGATGGGTTTATCTCCCTCTGCATCTGCATCAAGCATAAGCATCACTCTCGACAAATCCTGCGAACATTCATCCACAACGGAAGCAATGTCCACAGACCCTACCCAAATGCCATCTCTAGCACTCCTGCAGACTCCTTGGAAATGTCCCACATTATGACACTTGTTGCACCTCTTTCCCACAGCTGGACATGAGGCATGATTGCCAAGATGCATTTTGGAACCGCACCTAAAGCAATGTTTCCCACTGCTTTTTTGTGTGAACTTGGTGCTTTCATCTCTATAGGACAACACATTCACAGATTCAGGAATTTGTACACTAGTAATGCTTGCACAATGGGTTCAGCTGAAATACACTTGCTTAAAATTACTGAACTTTCTATAGCTGTGGCCATATCCACAACTTTCAATTAAAGTGGGATCGCGAAAACTGAGTAATCATTCCCGAATCTTCCTTGAGTTGCAACTGTATACAAATTGATCCCTGATATAAGTGTCAAATGATTTCCAAAGTTTAATTTCGCTGCATGGATCCTGAGTGCAGAGACAGATTCATAAACAGACTCCTCTTGAGCCTGTTTCCTTTTGAAAAAGTGAAACCTTTCAAGCAGAACACTTGTTTTTTCCATAAATTTGTTTTTCAATCTTGTAATTACCTCTGTATACTCATTCCAATCCTCAATGTCTGCCGGGGTGAGATAACCGGTAAATTATCATAAACGTGTTTACCTTCAAGACCTAAGTTACAATCCCTCAATAGCTGCTTTTCTGTTTGGAGAAAATCTCTCAGCATAAATGGCCTCAATAAAATTCTCAAAGGATTGGAACCATTTTTCCCATGAAAGTGGAGGTTTACCAGGGTTGTGGAGGAAAGGCTCGATCTGTATCAACTGCTGTAACTTAGACATTACTGGACACCGTCTATACAGCAAAGCAAACAAAGAGTGGGAGAGAGAGGTCAGGTTCAATGTGGACTCCCGTCTTGCGTAAATAATCAAAATAAATCTACTTGTGATTGGATTGACCGTCCTATTGATGGTATTGATGATGATTTAGAGAAAACGAGTTTTCTTAAAATAACCCTCACCCACCAAAGTGACCCATGGTGTCATGCTTCATCATTGTGTTCTTCCCGCCCGGCTGGGGGACAGGCGTGCTACGACCAACGGAGACGTGGGAGCACTTTGTAGGATGTTAACTATGAGGGGATGAGAGTGGGATATTATAAAAAAAAATACTTAGCTACGTGGAGTCTACATTTTTTAAAGTCCTGTAGCTGGTACTGTTGAAAAGGGGCGAATGGAGACTTACACTATGATGGGTGTTTATCCTGGTCCAAGGCTGCTTTGGGTTCCCAGTCCGGCCCTGATCCCATGTGACTCAATGTGGAAAGTCCATGTATAAGCTTTGTGGGGGGGGGACAATGTTGCAAATGGATGCTGGGGGAAGT
The DNA here is from genome assembly GCF_964204655.1 of Triturus cristatus. NCBI lineage: Eukaryota > Metazoa > Chordata > Amphibia > Caudata > Salamandridae > Triturus > Triturus cristatus. Next base: position 1,152,005,677 of record NC_140585.1, read on the forward strand.
GTGTGAGAGTAGAGAGAACAATGTATTTCAATTTCATTGTTTTTTTAAATGTTAAATAATTAAGTGAGCGAATGCTGCTGCATCTTTCCCCCATTATCCTTTGCATTTCACCTGAAAAACAGAATATGTTTTCACATTAGTTACTGCACATATCGCAATTAACCAGGCCATCGGTGACGACGGCCTTTATCGCCCTCATTCCCCTTCTACAAAGACGAAGTAAGGTAAAAAAAAAAATCAGCATTCGCAAAGCTTGTGAAGTCGCAAACTTTTCACATGCAGAGCATTTCTGCACTGGCGAATATTAGCTGTGTAGCTGAACCCAGTTAGGATGGAAAATGTGTGCTGCCTTTTTTCTGCAGGGTTACATTTTGTTGAGCTTTTTTCAGCACAAAGACAAATGTTTTCAAAATTTATCTTTGCAAGTTTCCCTTTTACAGAGATTTACCATGTCCAATGACAACTGCTTGTGAAAGCTTTTTTGCAAATTCACAGCCTGCTGAGATTTTTTATGCACAGTGATTTGTTGTGCAGGCCAAGAACACAAAGGGCCTGATTACAAGTGACCTGTTAATTTACGATCCCTTTGGAACTACAAGTGGTGCGATATTTACTGCACCTGGTAATTACCTGGTGCGATAAATATCGCGCCATTCCTTACATTTTGGCAGGTCAAAATGTCCAGAATTTTCCATGGTGAAAGCGCCAGATATTTCCTGGGACATGTGGATTTTAAGTACCAAAATCTGCATGTTATTCCCCAAAACTCAGACTGTGCGTTAATTAAAAGATCTTATGCCTTCTGAACACCTTGGTGGCGGATTTTTATCAGATGTTATGTGGGTGGTGACATTGTGCTTTGGAATAATGTTAACTCACAGAAAAATTAACCAATGGCTAAAGTTGGCCAGCCCTTTGCCCCATGCTAAATGATCTGGCGGTGGATGGAAGGAACAGACCAACAGATGAAGAGGGTTGTGTTAAAAGCCTCTCTACAACTGTGTATATGTGTGTTTGTCTGTGTGAGTATTTTTTTTTTTAATTGGCAAAACAAAAGGCACTGACTTACTTACACCAGACCAAAAAAATAGGGCTATTTCTGAAAACATATCTCCTACCATCAACATTGTGGAAGACACTGCATCGATCTCACAGTTTCTTGAGATTTTCTGAAAAATTTGAAGAGGCAGTCTTTTAAGGAAAGTCTCAAATGTTCAGACCTATTCGTTCAATCTTCCATTTAAACCGAAAAAATAATAGTTGCCCTCCACCTGCCCTAAATCTACTTACTTTCAGAACCTAAGACACACCTCAGTTGAAATGGAATGAGCCCAATAAATTCACCTCGTTCATTCGAACTCAAGGAGAAGAGTCTCATTGAAGGCAGAAGGATGGGAACAAGCACAGGCAACAACACGAAAGAGAAGTATGTGCCCTCTGCTAATACCTGGGAGAACCCCTAACAGCACACACACGATCTTTGCATCCTCAAAGACTAGCACATTTTCGTCTCATTAAACATGTATTTATATTTACTCAAGCGTAAGACCAGCACTTGACAACAATAATTGAGCAAAAATGCACAATGATGAAAAAAAAAAATCAGTACTAATATCATAAAAATTAAAAAGTTGATTCGAATTTAGAAAGAAACAGGAAAGGGAGCCAAGACAGCTCTTTATGGCCAATTTTAAAGACAACATTAACCAAGGGCTTCATTCTCAGGAGGAAACAGGCAGATCTGCTGAAATCACGCACTAAAGGCATTTCTATGTTTATAGCTAACAGCCGCTCCTGCGTTCTTTCAGCCAGCTATGGGAATTGCATGTCAGTGTTGTCATAAACATGTTGGAAAAACTGCTGTAACTAAAAATAAATGGCTCCTTTTAGCGGGGCACGATTTTGTCAGTAAGCTTGTAAGCGGGGTGGCTTGTGTGGGTTGCTATTTTAATGGGGGGTTATTTTGGATCGGTGGGAGGGACCGGAAGCCATTAGAGCATTATTATTAGAGCATTATTGTAAGATCAGTGGGCTATTTTGGTGATGGATATATTGGTGGTGGGTTATATTCTTAGATGCAAATTTAGCTAGAGTGTTATTTTGGTGGTGAATTATTCTATTCTATAATTTTTCTATAAGTGAATTATTTTGAGTGGGCTTTTTGTTAGTGGGCTATTTTGGCTGTAGGGTAGACCGCTAACAGTATATTGTGACAATGATTTCAGTTTGTTCAGGGCTCAGGGTCTTATTACGAGTACGGCGGTCCTGGGACTGCCGTACTTGTGGTGGCTGTCCGACCACTGCCACCCCTTCGGGTCTGCCGTTCTATTAAGAGTGTGGCGGTCGGACCACCACAGGACCGCCGCCACTGCCAGGATCCCACAGTAGTGACGGTGCAGATTGGAGGCTGAATTTGCAGCGGTGCTGATGCCGGTACTGCAGAGTGATTTACGACCTGCCATTCCACTAAGCATTTCATGGTGGTGAGTGTGCCATGGAATGCTTGGCAGAAAGGTAGGAAAAGGGGGCCCCAATAGGTCCCTGGGTAAATTTGACCCTGGGGGTGGGAGCAGGGGGCACAAGATAAGTCCCTCCACAAGGACATGGTCCTGTGTTCACTGTGGGGCATGCATGACATGGTACTTGCCACACTGTGCACATGCCATGACAGCGGTCCCATGTCGGCGGTATGACTGCTGGCTGTAATCCTCAGCCAAAACATGCTGCTGCCGTAGGACTGCCGTCCACCACCCGCCTGCCTTGGATTCTACTCGAAATCTGGCAGGTGGGCGGGTGCACCATGGCCTTGGCAATCCTCCTGTGGGTGCTGTGGTGGCAGTCCTACAGGAGGTTCGCCAAACTCGTAATCAGGCCCTTGGCTTACAAAGCAGTCATAATAACAGCTGATTGTTTTGGTTGTTGCTATGTTGCTAGTTGTTCTGTTTCGTTTTTGTGAACTTTTCTATTTGTCATTGCTGAAAGGTTTTTTTAGATCGATTTTTCTATCTGTTTATTTTGATTGAGGGATAGTTTGTTATTTGTGTTGCATATATTTTGGTATGTGGTTATTTTTGGTGTGTTTTGTAATGTTAGTAGGTTATTTGTTAATGGTCAATTAGGCCAAAGGTCATTTTTGTAGGAGGTTATTTTGTTATGCAGTTTTTACATTGGTGACTTGTTTTGTTAAATAATTCTTTTGATAAAGAAAAGCTGCTTTATAGTGATAGATAGATAGATACTGAACTTTATTCGATATGTAACAACAATATCAAAAAAGTACATACATGTAAAATCGTTAATACAACAAGAATAGCACATAGTTAATAACATGATTAAAATCACGGGAATTAAAAAAATAAAATAGATACAGTCAGGCAACAAAGTGAGAGGCTGGTTAAAATTGCATTGATAATCTCAGCCTCAACGTCAATTTCAAGTATGATGACATGGCTGCCAGGGCTAGGGGGGTATCTAAGGTTTTCAATTTAAGGTATGCCAATTTATATGAACGTATACCCCAGGATTTCAGCAATGGTTTTAAAAAAGTGGTCCTTGGCAGTTGATAAAATCTGCAGAAAAGAATACAATGGATATTGGATTGGGGCGAAAGGCCATCACAAGGGCATTTTTGAAGGTCAGTGAGCCAACAGTTTGGGTTAGGGAAAGTTAGGAGTCTAAAAAACGTGTTGGTACGAAAACGGGTCAGAAGCATGCGGGTGAATGGAGATGGTTCTAATAATAGATATTGCTGAATGCCAGTGACGGTGATCGAATTTTGATATTCAACAATAGTAGACTTCTGCATATCCAGGAGCCAGCGTTTATGATACAAATGATTTAAAACGAGTCGCTTTAGCTCAGCTCTGGATATATGAGTTAGGGTAGATGGTTCCTCAAAGAATTCCGGATGCCCGATGTCGTTGGACAGCCTTTTAACATAATTTAACCATTTGATGTTTCTGACCTCTGTCAGTTTTAGGCAATCCACAATGATTTCCCTATTGAAAGGGGTTTCCTCATTAATCCAGACTTTGTGCCATAGGATTAGGGGAGAGGAGTGAATGGTATCTACAATATGAGTAAGGCCCAGTTCACTGTGCACCATATGAGTAGAGGTGCCAGGCGGGACAGCCAAGAGGTAGCGTAGAAAAGCGTTCTCAAGGCGCTGGATTTGTTCGGCCGGTTCGATCCCCCAGATCCCAGAGCCATAAGTGGCGGTTGAGACACACTTCGCGCGATAGATCTGGAGTAAAGGATGTATTGGGCGACCGCCTAGTTTTTTTGAAAAATTTGTAAGTGCGCCTATTGCTTTGGACATTGCTAAGCCTCTGGCTTGAGCCGCGGCTCTCCAGGAACCCCTCTTATTGAATGTGATGCCCAGGTAAGCAAAACTGTCGACGTTGGTTAGTTTATTACCATTCAAGAAAATGGTGCATGGCTTTTTTCCAATCCCTTGACCGCAGGACATAGTGTAGGTTTTGGAGGTGTTAACTTTTAAGCCTCTCGTCGACATGAATTCAGTGAATTCAGTGACAGCCCTCTGAAGCCCCATGGGGGTCTGGGACATAATTGCCGCATCGTCGGCGTAAAGCAAGATAGGGATCGGTTTACCATTAATTGTGGGGTAATCATGGAAAGTTCTAGAGAGGTGGTGACTGACAGAGTTGATATACAGCGTAAAAAGTAAAGGAGCTAAGATGCAACCCTGTCTAACACCTCGTCTAATGACAAATCTATCTGAGCATTCTCCATTGATTCCATACCTCACGCGAGCCGAGGCGTCCCTATACAACTCTTTGATGAATAAAATTATAGTTGGATCTAAGCCAATCTCAGTAAGGGAATCCCATAACTGTCCATGGTCAACACAATCGAATGCTGAACTGAGGTCAACAAAAGTTATAAAAAGATTTCTTTTTTTCGCCTGGGTATATTTGGCTATTATAAGGGATAAGTTTAAGCTCTGTTCGATGGTTCCTTTGCCATGTCTAAAACCGTATTGCGTGTCCGAAATAATATCTTGGGTACTAAGCCAGTCGTGTAATCTGTTTAAAATAATTCGCCCGGCTACCTTCATGAGGGAGTCTAGGAGTGAAATGGGGCGATAATTGGCGGGGTTATCCCTCCCGCCTTTTTTAAAAATCGGGACGACAATAGCCTCTGGCCAGGTGGAAATAAAACCAGTGATGTTCATAGAATTCAGTGCGTTAGTGAGCAGAGGGGCCCATAAATCAAGGTGTGACTTGAAAACGTCTATATGCTTTATAGTGTATTTTGGCTGTAGACTTATTTTGTTGACTTTTGCGAGGCAAAAGGTTCTTTTGGTGGAGAAATTAGTTGGTTTCAATTTATATCAGTGTTTTAATTTGAGACATTTTGATTCTGAGCTATTCTAATTTTTGGGCATAGTATATTCTTCAGTATTGGGATATTGGTTGTTGTGAACTACAAAGTTTGTGTGTGTTTGGTACTGGGGTGCTTTGGTGCACACTAATGCACGAACAAACAGGGAGAAAGATGTACAGATTCCTGGGTCTGTAGATACACAGTGCCAGGGGTGTATTTGCTGGAGTTGGGGACATGGCAGCACCTTGTCTGCATATCGCATTCTGCAACTGAATAAACGTTATAAAGCCCTTAGAAGAGTTGTGTGCAATCCAGTGTGCACATTGCACTCTCTGTAAATACCAGTTGCACCAGCTATGCACTCTAACAGACGCACAACTTATACAAGATGTACCCGGATCCATCCCACATTTTCAGGATAACCAAAAGGAATCCTCTTAAGACTAATAGCTTGTGAATTTACTGGCCATGGTTATCATGAGACTATGACATGGATCCTGCCATCTGGACTATCGCTGAAATGTGTATATGGTTGACCCACTATCGAAACAGCACAGAGAGAGAGCTCCCATGTCAGGGACAGGAAGTAGTGATATAATTATTTCATTAAATGTTATGCCCCATGTGCACACAAGAGGAGATCTGCACTTATGTTTTTTAGAATAGTGATACCGTCAACAATTAAACTTGGTGCCCTCGATGTCCATCAGGGTTTTTTTGGGGGGGAGACTAGCTGAAGACAGACATACCAAGTATAAAACCCTCTAATTAGGACTCTTGGTGGGGGAACAAGGGGTTTCTGTGGGCATGTGGACCAGGGTTTGAGTGAGCCGGTGGCCCATTGAAGCTTGTAGGTGGATGACTCTGGAGCAGCTGAGAGAGTGACTGGAATGTAGGGAGCAGGACAGCCCGCGCGTCAATAAGTGAGGATGATGAAGCATGAGGGCAGGAGTTGGAGGTCAGACGTGGCAGGCCGACGTAGAAGGTAGTAGAGATTGAAGCACAAGAGATTTCTGAATTTGTGCAAGAACTGGAGGCCAGAACAGAAATCAACACAGCAGGATGTATGATCCGGTGATCTAAAGATGGGGAGAAAGAGTAAAGGCTGAAGTCAGAGATAGCCTAGAAACTTAATGTAAAAACCCAACCACTTTCACCTTATGGAAAAACTTACTAGGGACATGCAAAGTTTTTCCACCTAGGTTTTGCCTATTTCCTGATTTTTTCCTTTTGTGAAGGTAGTAAAGTATTGCAGTTTTCCTTCACAAATGTTTTTCCTCCATACAGTGACATCATTCTCACACTAACAGATCCATGCCCACCCAAGATTACCCAGTGTCCCCAAGAGTCGTAGTTACATGCTGGAAAAAGGGAACTGCCTGTTGTCCAACCCGTTTCTATGCCCAGTGATATTGTTGATGAGAAATCTACAGCCCTGATTACGACAGCAAATCGCTGCGCCACCGCTCCATTGAAGGTTGCTGCCGCCCTCCTGCCAAATTATGACTTTTCAGCAGTGTGGCAGGTGGGCAACGTGGCGGTCCCATGGCGGTCCCTCTTTTAAAGGCTGCGTTGCCTTTGAAAAAGGCAGTGCAACGGGAACATGCTACAAGTTTCCTGCATGGCATGGAATCGAAAGTCCATGCCGTGCTGGAACCTATGTGCATGCACACAGGGAGGCACATGTTATGCACCTCCAGTGTGCATCCACATGCAGTTGAGGCACAGGGAGGCCCTGTAGGGGCCCCTTTGTTTTCTCTCCTCCAAAGTTTACATGGAGGAAGAACCTCCATGTATACCCTGCAGGAGAGGAAACTCGTAATATGCTTGGCGGGACCGTAGTGGTCCCACCAAGCATATTGCGGCCTTTGACCGCTGTTCCAACGGCAGTGAATGGCGGTTCCCTGGCAGAGCCAGCGGTCCTAGGGCGGTCAGACTGCCCAACTCATGATGCAGTGGTCAGACCCCCGGTGCAGCAGTGGCTGGATCCGCCACCATCCCAAGTTTGGCGGTCCTCGAACTGCCAGACTCGTATTGGGGTCCTAAATGTTTTCTGCCTATTAAATCTTCCACAGAATCCATTGTTTTCATTGAGAAGGATACAAGGATATACATGCATCCTTAATTGTTGCAAAAACGTTTAAGTTTGATACTGATGTCCCGAACTGATAACTTTGTAAATGTTTCATTGGAGCAACACAAATGTTGTAAAAACATGCTATGCCTTGGAGAAGTTTCACTGTAACTACCCTCAGTGGGTGTTAGTTCACAGACAGCATTTTATTTGACAGTCTGGCAAGCATTGACTACTAGAGAGAATTATGGACTAGTGGGGAAGGAAAATGACTTGCAATCAGCTGCTGATTGTATTTCAGGGTTTGACTGCCAGGAAGGAGGTGCCTGGCATCAGATCCCACTCCTGGACAGCCATAGGCACTCATGAGAAGACCACTGGTGAACCAGCTTTAGCTGATCGGTAGCCTCCCCGCAAGGTTGCTACATCTGTACAAGCCTCATCAATCTTGGGCTGCTGTTTTCATCGCTAAAGCTTCAAATGGTGAAGTAGACAACACTTGGCAGAAAGACAAGGGCTTTAAGGGGATGGATGTACCGACCTCATTTGCATAATGTATTCCTCCCAGAAAGCACAGTGTTGTACACTCTTTCCTTAATGCCTGGGAGATCTGAGAGCTGGTGCATGCTTCCGAGAGCTACGTATGGAGGGCCTGCAGCTGCCAGCTGGGACACATACACTCACCAAGACTGCAACAAGAGCGCTCCACAGATGGCACATTGAACAGAAATAATCTCCTACTCAACACTTCCACTTAAAGACGGTCAGAGGATTTGGGGGAGGGGTGCAGTGAAACTAGAAATGCCTTGAGATAGCTCACAAACGTAGGGATAAGCCTGGTTTAGTACCATTTGGGGTCATTAAGACCCTCAGAAGGTCAGCAATAGTCTACGCTAACATTCAAGATTGATCAATATTGCTAGTCGATCACCCCCCTGACTCATTCAAGCTCATTCCCTGGAGTTGCTGCCTCACTTCATGCCATCCGGACACCATGGCTGCAGTCGTGATCTTTTCAGTTCCAAATCAAAAATGCGATAGTTCATTTGGTTCAATGGAAGTGACTCAAGATTACTACAACCAGAATACATCAGACTGTACAGATTATGGCTCAAGGTGGCAACCCTAGGACGGTGGCAGGAAAATATATGTGATAGGGTGTTGATGTATTTGTCCTACTATCATACCATAAAAACCAATGACGCAAAAACTCCGGAAAAAGATGTTGGAGACAAAACATACACAACTTGGGAAATGGTGTATGTTACGTACTTCTGGATTGATATGCAAAGTTGCATGACAAACAGGGACAATGGCAAGATGTTCTTTACAATAGGTCTCTCTCCTAACAAGTTGCAGCACTGGGAGTCAGAACCAATGCTAGATTGGTGCCACACTATTATCAATGCCATTTATAATAGTCTCCAAGCTCAGGGCAATCTGAAAACTGGAAATTAAGGGTTGGGTGCAACTTCCATAATTTCAGGTAGCGTAATCACACAGAATTACCTAAGAACAGCGGCAGCTCCTCAACAATCGTGGAGGAGCGCTGCCCCGCTGCTTGGCTCAGCGCCAGCAAATGAAAAATAAAACGATTTTCTAGTATCGTTTTATTTTCCAATTGCCTGCTCTGAGCCGGAGCTGTAGGGAGGGGCGGAGCCAAGGCATGGGAGGGGGGAGGAGGAGTGCTATGCGCATGGCCGGCCGTCTGTGACCCCACCCATCCGCGCTCCCCGCCCATCACCCTTTGTTTGTGGCGCCGCCACTGCCTAAGAATTACATGCTATTACATGGAATTATGCGAGAAGAGTAATTCTGTGTTTGGCGCTATGTCTTAGAGCAAAAATGTCCCCTTGTGTCAAAAATAGATGAGAGGATACATTTTTGCACTAAGTAATAGCTCTAAATGCAGCAAAAGAGGATTAGCAAGCACAAGCACAAATAGCACAAAATACAGCAAAACATGATGGGTGAATGCCAGCCACTGCTCACTAAATGTCCTCTTGCAGTACGATTTTTCCCCCAAATAACACGAGCAGGAGTAATCTTGTAATTATGGGAAACATCATTTACAGCGAAGGCAGAACCACAACCTGCCTTTACAATGCAGTCACTAACACAGATATAGCATTACCATGTGTTCCTTTACTCTGCAAGTTGTTACAAAGACTTCCTTTAGGGAACGCGATGTTGGACTGGTGTTGGATATTAAGTCCAACACCTTCCCTACTGATACACCCACTGGAGTTTCAATAGTAATTTATACTATCCCAAAGTCCAGTGCCCCCTAAAAGCAAGTTGTTGTGATGACTTGCGTGGTAAAGGAACACGTGGTAACGTTGCGGTCGGGATACTGACTGCGGTGTAAAGGCATGTGTGGTAAATGCATGCGGTGTTCCGTCATACAACCCGTAATTATCAGTAATTCCGCATTGAAGAGTAACGCAGAATTACCAACATACCCCAAATACTCTGGTGGAATTGTGCCCAGGCCTACTGGAAATAAAGGGAGTACTAGGGGTGGGCGGAATTTGCAAAATTCACTTTCGCAAATTATCGCGAAAATGTTAAAAATCTCCGCAAACACGCGGAAATATCGCGAAGATGCAGAAGTTTTTTTCCCGCCCGTTCGCGGTATTTTCTGTGTGGTCGCGGCTCGCCAACTTACCCATGCGGTTGCTCGCGGGCGCGGCCATCTTGTTTTCACTTGTCTCGCGGTGCATGATCGCTAGATGAAAGACATGATCGCGCGACGAATGACGTTACTGCGGGCGCGAACTGTCGCGAGACAGCGCAAATGGCTACCAACAATCCAACATCTCGTGGAGAACGCGACCGGATCGGGAAAACTTGTCGGCGAACACGGGGTTCCAGGTAAGGCGATCACGCGCACGTGAGAATGTATTATTTTACAGCGCGAGCAAGCAAAAAATTTCCGGTAAAATGCGGATTGCGGAAATTTTGACATTTTCGCGCTCTCCGCGGAACGCAAAAATGTCAAATTATCGCAATTTTCGCGAGCGGAACGGATTTTTAGCCCAGGCCTAGGGAGTACCTCCTTCAATGGAACAGGATGATTCCTACAGTGATACAGCAAATGTTTGAGTACATATGTTTGGAAGGGTGTTCCACAGCCAGCATGCTTGGGACAGAAATCACGCAGTGGATGAAGTCTTCTGAAGTGTGGGTGAAAAGGAGTTAGCCCATGGATTCCCATAGATATCTGTGTATGTAGATTCAAGAAGGAAAGAACATGTGTCCAAATATCTCACAGAACTGCACAGAACTGCACAACTGATGCAGGGATCAAATGCGATCACAAACCCAGCAGAATGAAAAGTGTTTTAATCACTACTGCAAGAGAAAAATATTTTAACCCAAATATGAAGCAACAACAACTAGTTTCGTAAAACAGGGTTCTGGTGCTTAAACTCAAGACTCACCAGCCGGCCCTCGACTTGAAGAACTTCAAAAAGTTCTAAGGTTGCAGCTGTAAATTCTTTGGGACAGGCTGAGTTTTCAGAATAGATATGCAGGAATCACGAAGTCTTCTCGTGTTCCTAACACGATCAAGCATCGTTATCCCTTTAGAAAGTCTAAGAGAGACATTCAATGCCAAATGAAGCTTGTTCTGCGCTTACGTCGGGAGGCCACTGAAAATGTTAAGGCATTAATCTGGTTTGACGTGGATTAGAGCCCATACTATTCTCGTTCTAAGAACTTCTAAAAGGGATTACAGGAATTCACTCTACGGACACGGAGTTCATTATAAAACCAGTGGTGGCTGGTGATCTTTAAAAAGAGGTGGGTGTGTTATAACTGCCAGGAGTTCACCACATTGTTTTCTACATTTGCTTTCACTCATACTCTCACATTTACCCTCTTCCCTCTAACTCACTCATACTCACAGTTTTTTAAATACATCTTTTTATTGACAATTCAGAAAAGAGCAACTACAAAACTTTGTTGTGCTCTGGCATTCCATTCGGCTGTATAAACATCTCATTGCCCACCATTCCCTGCACTTCCTCCTTCGACACAGTGGACATCGATTAAGGACACAGATTGCCCAGAAAACGTTTAATCAAAACCAGTGGGGGTGAGGTATTTACCCCAGTAACCACTCCAATGTCCCCAAATGTTCAAGTACTTTTGGGTGTATACCCTGACTTCATATACCACCCTCTTAGCCAACATACACCAATCCATATCTTGCTTCCAGTCCTCCAGCTGCGGCACAGTCTCTGCCCCTCATAATCTTGCAATGATTCATTTGGAAATTGCCAATCCCAAGGTTATCCATGTATGCCCCATGCGAATCAGACCTGTTTCGCCCCAGATGCTCAGTAGACACCATTTTGTAGAGACGGTCATAGTGACTCCGGTCACTTTATTCACTTCATGGCAAGCCCGTCTGCACCCGTCCGCGCCACGACCGTGCCAGGTGGCAGGGATGCTACCCGTTTCACCTCGGATCATCAGGGTAGGACCTATTACACCAGAGAGGGTTTGCTAGATCTCCGACCGGAAGGGTTGCCTTGCCATCACACATGGGACCCTGAGCTCCTCTCCAGGAAGTTGCAAGTAGGGTGTACAGGCAGCAACATTCACTAGATGTAGGATAGTAAGAGCCGCTCAGATAATAGTGCCACTAGGCCCCTCCTTAAACAGACGGTTGCACAGGGCTTCCTTATAAACGCAAGATCTATTATTAAAAATAAGATCGCTTTTAGAGATTTTGTCTCAGCTAGAAAGCCAACATGGGTTTTTGTTACCGAAACTTGGGCTACGGACGCTTCAGGCCCTGATCTGGTAGACGCAATCCCTTCTGGGTATACCATGGCTAGATTGGATAGAGTAGGACGGCGGGGAGGAGGGCTGGGAATTCTGTACAGAGACTCCCTGATTTGCCGCACACAGGCTCTGACCACTCCCTCTGATCCCTATCAGGCCTACTACTTTTCCATCAACCTTCACCCCACGGAAAGCTTCTCTGGCATTTTATGCTATAGTCAACCGGGCCCGAGGCCATCTTTCAGTCAGGATTTTAGCAAACTGGTAGAACCATATCTTGAGAGATCTAACATAACTTAATTTTCATCTAGAGAATATATCTTGTAAGGACACTCAATGCCTCCTGGAAACTCTGAGCTGCTGTGGTTTTGCACAGCTGGTCAGAAGCGCCACTCATATTGCGGGGCAGACCCTCGACGGGGTATTTTCTAATGATCCCAGGATAAGGGTGGGGCAGCCAATCCCCCTAGCCTGTTCTGACCACTTTGCTGTCCCGTTTGACTTACATTTCCAGGCATCAGTATCGCCTGCTTCTAGCGACAGGAAATTGGAGGAGAGAAGGAACTATAGCCGTATAAATAAGGATGCAATTTCTCACTTCCTTAACAAGTTGGAGCCCACTCTCTTGACCTTCAGGTCAATAGGACTGTCTCCACCTGTTTCGGGATAATCAGGATCCTCAGAAAAATCTCTCACTACCTCTCTTTCGAAGCACGCAATCAGGCCGTCATTGCTTTAGTAACGTCCAGATTGGACTATTGCAATGCCCTTTATTTGGGCATTAATAAAGGCCTTATTCATCATGGTGCAGAATGCCGCGGCCAGGCTGGTATTGAACCTTCCTAGACATCATTCAGTCACGGCCTCAATCAAGTTTTTGCACTGGCTCCCGATGGACATAAGCTCCTTAGGTCCAACTCCACTAACATGGCCCATACCAGGACCAATGCTAGATCCTGGCACATAATTGATCCTTTGTCGCTTGTGGACCATTTAGCCCAAAGCCAGCCGGACTTGGAGCTAGAGGCAGAATCCTCAGCCATAAACTACACCTCATGGTTAGAGTTAAATTCTTCTAAACTTGCTCCTATTATGGTGATCAATAAAAATAGGAAAACACCTTCAGCTCAGTGGTTCTGCGGAAGCTCTTAGACTAGACAAACAGGCTTGCAGAAGGCAAGAAAGATTATGGCGAAAACATTACGATGCACCAGAAAAGGATAAGTATAAAGCTATGCTCTCAGATTTTTTTTTTTTAATTGATTTCCGAGAAAAGCCAATATTACACATCACAAATAGAAAAAGCTGGTAATTCCAGCAAAGAACTCTTTCAAACTGTAAAACATCTGACCTCAGGTGTGATACAGGATTCTGCCAATCATAGTCAATAGTTTTGTGATATACTCTCTCACACTTTTAAATCTAAGGTGGATAAAATTTTTTTTATTTTTTTAAAACCTTTATTTACGTCAACATGGTACACAGCTATTCAGCCGACATCCCGGAGCTTCGGCAGCACGATAGGAACAATACGTAGGAAGGTCCATGTCCGTACATCAGGAGTAACAAAGGTTTAGTTTTAATGTAAACCAAAAAATAAAAACACGAGCAAGGCAAAGGATATAATAAGCATGCGCTAGTTCTCAGCTGGGGCGAGGTCCCACTCCCATCAGCGGAGCGGTACTCCACGCCAAAGAAGCGAGGGGAAAGCAGGGGTACAGACTCCAGGTTATGAACAGTTTACGTATATAGTTGGAAGTAGAGCTAGGGGGAAAGTTGCACATCGAGCATCTCAGCAACCGGGGGCACACAAATATCTCCCCTATAATGGTTCCATTGCCCCCATATCTTATGCCACTTCTTAGGGCGCCCCCGGGCACTGTACACCGTTTTCTCCCGGAACATGCCCCAGTCCATATTTTCCATCCATGCTACCAAGGTGGGAGGTCTCTGGGATCCCCACAGCTGCGCAATATCTCGCTTCGCCACCATATTCCCCAGAGTCACCCATTGGGTCTGAGCGGCATCGTAGTCGGTGGGGCCCCAGACATTCAACAGGCATCGTCTTGCCTCCGGGAAGAGTGCGATACCCGTGACCTCTTCCATCACGTCATGAATTTGTTTCCAGAACTCTACGATCTCCCCACACTCTCAAATAATGTGTAGGAAGGTGCCCAACATCCCACAGCCTCTCTTGCATAAGCCATCGTCAGAGAAACCCATATGGATCAGGCGGGGCCCCGTGACGTAAACTCTGTGAAGTATCTTAAGCTGCACCAGCCGCAGTCTAGCCGGGATCGCAACCTCCTTCGGAGAGGAGACGGCATATTGCCAGTCCTCATCGTCCAGTTCGAGACCATCCCTAGTCCATTGTTCTCGCACATCAAGGAGGAGGTCGGTCCGGACATTGACAAGCTTCTTGTAAATCAAGGAGATTGTACTCTCCGGCATATGACCATCCAGAATCCGATCCTCCAAAGGAGAAGACTCAGGCACGGCCTCCCCCTCGGCACGAACGGAGAGCAGAGCGTGACGCACCTGGGCATATCGAAAGTATTCGGTACCCCCTAATTCGTACTCCGTCTGCAGCATCTCAAACGATTTCACCTTACCCTTAGTCAGCAGGTCCCCAACTCTAGAAATCCCAATTAGGTCCCACTTCTCAAACCCTTTCGTGTGCCATAATTTCCCTAGTATATCGGATTCAAAAAGCGGAGTAGCCCGGGTAAGTCTGTCCTTCCAGCCCAACGAGTTTGTAACCGCCTTCCACACATGCACTGCCGTCTTGGTCGGTCCCGTAAGGGACCCGTCCAATGATTTGGAATACAGCGCCCTAAGGTAATTGCCCCCGCGCAACAGCCACCGATCCATAGCAAACCCAGGGTTCAACGCCGGACCGTAAACCCCATGGTTAATCGCTCCCAATTGGGTAGCCCAATAATATCTTCTGATGTCAGGGAGTGCTATCCCCCTGTCATACCATGGAAGGGTCAACTTTGCTATAGCTATACGTGGTCGACCGTCCCATAACAGCGAACGCTGGAGGCTCTCCACCTCACGAAAATAACAGGCAGGAACTAATTCTAGGGTGTTCTGTAAGGCGTAGAGAAACCGGGGAAGAGACATCATTTTAAACAATGCGGCGCGGCCTAGGAGGGAGAGCGGTAGCCGCCTCCAACCCGCGACATCCCGTCTCAAGCGTGTCAGCGGAGGGAGGAGGTTCTTCTCGTATCGGACAGAGGGGTCTGTGGAAATATATATCCCCAAGTACAGAAAGCCCCGCTGGGTGATCTGGATGGAGCAATCCCGCGGGATGGCAGGGGTGTCCCCACTGAGAACATATAGGTGCGACTTTCCCCAATTAATGGCGAGACCCGAGTTACTACCAAAAGACTTCAAAACGTCGCAGACCACTATGAGGGATTTCCAAGGCGAGGTCAAGTATAACAAAATGTCGTCTGCATACAATGAAATGCGGTCCTCGTGGTCTGGCGACCATCGGTTCCCTCTTATGTCTGGCTGCCATCTAATCCATGCCGCCAGCGGCTCAAGGGCGAGAGCGAACAGTAGTGGCGACAAAGGACAACCCTCCCGAGTGCCCCTCCCGAGCCCGAACGGAGATGACGCCCTACCGTTCACCGCGATTTTAGCCAAAGGTTCCTCATAAAGTAGCCTAATCCAGCCTATAAAACCGGGTCCGAAGCCGAATTTTGTGAGCGCTGCCCACAGATACGGCCATTCCACAGTATCGAAAGCCATCGTGGCGTCGAGTGACACCAAAATGGCCGACTCCCGCACCGTCTCAACCCTCGCGAGCGCGCCATTAAGTCGCCTGAGGTTCAACGCAGTGTTGCGGTGTGGGATAAAACCGGATTGGTCCGGGTGGATCAAGTCCCCAATGACCCTGATCAGACGGTTAGCCAGCAGTTTGGCGAGGATTTTGGGCTCAGCGTTGAGTAGGGAGATCGGCCTATACGATCCGCATCTGTTTCGGGCCTTGCCATCTTTATGTATAACCACTATTGTCGCCAGACGTTGGTTGAATGGAAGACACCCCTGCTCCCGCGCCTCCACAAACATATCTCGCAAATACGGAGCAATCTTATCCGGTCTGAGTTTATACAACTCGACCGGCAAGCCATTCGGGCCCAAGGCCTTGCCCGGGCGTAGCGAGCGGATAGCAACTGCAACCTCGTCAGCGGTGATGTCACCATCAAGGTCCTCCCTGTCGACGTCGGATAGACAAGGCAGGGCAATGTCTCGCAGCAGATCATGCGAGTCTTCCTCCGGCTTGTCCGACACAGACGTATAGACCCTGCGGAAGTGGTCCGCGAAACACTGGACTATCCCATCGGGTTCTGTGACAATATCCCCGCCATCCGTCAGTATTTCTGGCACAACTCTATTCACCCGTTCTTTCCTGTCTAACCACGCTATTAATTTCCCAGCCTTGTCGCCCACATCATACAATCGCCCTTGTTGGTCCTGCTAAGAACCTTAGCCGCGTTTGTCACCAGTGCTTTATATTCAGATTGTTTTAATCTCAACTTATGCAGTGTTTCCGCCGTGACCTCTTCTTCCAGGACAGACTCTAATGCCACTATCTCAGCCTCGATCTGCGCCACCTCCGCATCTCTCCGACGTTTGACATCCGCTATCAAGGAGAGGGCCTCCCCTCTCAGTACTGTTTTAAATGCTTCCCACAAAGACACCGCGGAGGTAACCGAGCCAAGGTTCTCCGAAAAGTAAAGGTCAACCGCTTCCAACAACGCACCACGAGTCTTAGGGTCACGGAAATACCAGGGGTTAATAGGGGCAACCCTACCTGCCGCAGCACGGCCAAAATCCATACTAAGCCACACCGGCGAGTGATCGGAGATGCCCCTGGCCATGTGCCGAGCCTCGGACACCAAGGAAGCGTGGGCAGCCAAGGTGAGAACATAATCTATTCTAGAGAGACTGCCGTGCGCCCCAGAGTGAAAAGTGTACTGCCGCTGAGCGGGGTGCAGCAGCCTCCAGCAGTCAACCAAACCTAGTGTATCAGTAAAGTCTGGGAGCCATCTCTGCGCCCCCCGGGGTCCCTTGGCGGATGTCTGTCTAGTAATCCGGAACCAACTGCATTAAAGTCACCACCCATTACCAACACTCCCTCGGGGAGATCCAACATGGCCCTCCCCAAGTCGGCAAATGTGACGGCCTGCAGGCCCGGGGGGACATAAACAGAAACCAAAACCAGTGTCCTGCCCTCCCATCTCCCCGCAGCCGCCGCAAAGCGCCCCCTCTCATCAACAGTATTAGAGTCAATCTCCAACGGCAGCGAGGTCCTAACAAGTATTCCAGCCCCCCGAGATCCCGAGGAAAACCCAGAGTGGGCGATAAATTTATACCCCTTTCTATTAAGGGCATGACACGTGTTGCCTATCAGGTGCGTCTCCTGCAGCAAAACTATGTCAGGAGAGCACCTCTTCAGAAATTGCAGAACAATCCCCCGCTTAATACGATCCCCCAAGCCGTTAACATTCCAACTAAGTATATTCAAACCCCTACCCCCCATCACAAAATGGCAAGAGACCCCCACCCATCCCCGAGAGCAGCACACAAGACTTGCATTGCGATACCTTGCAAAAGGAAAAACAACAAACACTCCAACAAACCCAAACCACCCCCCACCCTGCACCCCTGCATAAGCCTAAAAGCCCCCCCAACTTGCAGTGTGCCTGTCGCCCTAGCAAAAGCTAATCTACAAGAAGAAACCCCGTAGGAGGAAAGAGATCCCATTGTGCCCTCGCCACCCCCGGACAATAGCTAGCAATAAAAACAAATCAGTGAACCACTGTCCCGAGCTTGGCCAGAATGGTCGATCACCAGAGTCCTCACTCTTTTGCGACATGGCCTCCTTCCGCTCCGACAGCATGATCCCCGCTGGTCCGCCGCTGAAGCAATGTGTCCAGCCATTCCCCAACCTCGTCTGGCAAGTCAAAGAAAAAGGTTCGTTCTTCGTATTCGACGCGCAACTTGGCTGGGAAGAGCATGGCATACTTCAGACCCCTCTCACGTAGCCTCCTCTTAACCCCCAGGAAACTCTGCCGTTGCCTCTGCACCGCCTGGGTAAAGTCAGGATAAAAACTCACTACAGTGTTCTGGAAAGTGACCGGTCCGGACCCCCGTGACGCCTGCAGAATGGCATCGCGGTCCCTGAAGTTGAAGATCCTGGCGATGATCGGTCTCGGGGGGGGCTCCCACCTTGGGCCTTCCGCCCGGGACTCGGTGGGCCCGCTCGACGGCAAAGAACTTGCTGAGGCCCTTAGGTGCCAGATGGTTAAGCACCAAGTCCTCGACAAACAAGTCCGCCGATTGCTCCTCCGATTTCTCCGGAACGCGAACAATGCGCACGTTATTGCGCCTCGCCCGGCCTTCAAAATCCTCCATCTTGCGGGCAATGAGGTCGTTGGTAGTCCTTAGCGTGCGGACCTCTATTTGCAGATCAGAGACGTCCCCCGTGAGGCTAGTGGTTTTTTGGTCCAATGATTTTACTCTCTCATTAGTTTTCCCCAGGTCAGCGCGGAGCAAGTTAACGTCGACTGAGATGATGTCCACTTTGTGTGCCACGGTCTCAAACTGTTGCCTAATAGAGGACTTCATCTCCTCAATGGCGCCCATAATGTCTCGCAGTGTCAATTCCGGTGCGGGGACCGAGCCGTCTCCCGATGATTCCTGTGGCTTCCCCGGTCCGCTTGGCGATCCCTTTTGCTGGGCATAGCGATCCATATTGTTGGTTTGGGTGTAGCCCCCCCGCCTGGTATTCTTGGGCTTCTGTTTGTCGGCCTCCGGTTTGGTCGACATCCTCAACCCCGGAACAGTCAGCGTCAAAAAAAGGCCGCTCAGCCACGCAATTGGCACGAGGTCCGCTGTATCTGGGACTCCGATGCAATCCCATGCATGTGCAGGCCGAGCTACAGGCAACTGTTGTCCAAGACACTCGCGGGCCGAGGCACGTAACTGTGAGAGAAAGCGAAAGTGAAAGTGGAAGCAGCCCCCCTCCGATTATCCGCACCGCACACGGCCGCTGTTGTTCAATTAGTGTCCGGGCCCATGCCAACGCGAGACCCGGGCACCTCCAGGGGGATAGGCCGCAAACTTCAGCCTGTCACAACTTCGGTCTCCGGTGTATGATTTCAGTCCGGACAACGACGCTCGCCTCAGCAGTAGTTCATGTCCAAGATTCCGAATATTTGACACAGGATTTTTCCAGGATAATTGCCGGAGGGAACGAGGGTCACGGGAGCTCTGTGCTCACGCGGCCATCTTGGTCCCGCGCTAGGCTCCTCGTGGATCAAATTTTTAACCATTTTGCCCACTCAAATTTTTTCACTAATTAAGAGCAAGATGAGACTCCTAAACCGTCTTTTCTTAATTGTACTCCCACATCAGCAACTCAAATAGCTAAACTTATCTCCATGGCCAAATCAGGATCACCAGAAGATCCTTGTCCCCCTAGAATTTTACATAGCATCAGTCAATTCATGGGACCTTATTTGTCTACACTATTTAACCAGATGATCTCACAAGGATCTTTTCCCACTGTGTGGAAACAGGCATGTATAAAAAAAGCTAATTTGAATTCAACCGACCCTGCCAATTATCGACATATCACAAGAATTCCTCTGCCTGCAAAGATAATTGAGAAAATCATAAATGTAGAACTCTCTACGTTTATCGCAGACAGTCAGGTTCTAGATCATAGCCAGTTTGGTTTTAAAACCACTCATAGTACGGAAACGGCGTTGATTAAAACTACAGAAGAAATCCGATCTTTTCTAGATGGCAGTGAGTCAGCAGTTCTTATACTGCTTGACCTATCCGCAGCATTTGATACTGTAGATCATGCTCTTCTGGTCCAACGATTAAAAACAATAGGGATAGGTGGAGAAGCCCTCTCCCTACTGACATCCTTTAAGCGCCAAGACACCTTAGGGTATAAGTGCGCTATACAAGTCATATTAACATAACATAACAGACAGGTGGCAGACAGAAGGGATTACATAGCATGGGAAGTTCAGAACAACATTGAAAAAAACAACAGACAAGACAATGCGTCCTTCGTTAATTACGGCCACAATTGCGTCAACGGCGTTTCGACCTTTGTATGATTACATGGTTATCATCAGGACATAAATTTAACTGAGCGTCCAAGAAAATTTCCAAATGCACGAAGAACAATTGTGATGTGCACAGATTAGATTGCATCTAACCAACGCCTCGAGGAAGCTAAAAGAATTTTTAGTGCAGAAGTGAAGAGTTGTGAATTTACACAACTTATGTTGATACAATCATTTCCCCAGTGGCTGCATGCATTAATCTGGCAAAGCTGACCACTGGCGGGGAAAACAAATCTCCTATGTGCTTCACTCAGACATGATTGCAAAACGTCCCTCACGCAGCGTTAAAATCTGGAAGCCCACTGGGGAAATGATTGTATCAACATAAGTTATGTAAATTCACAACTCTTCACTTCTGCACTTAAAATTCTTTTAGCTTCCTCGAGGCATTGGTGAGGTGCAATCTAATCTGTGCACGTCACAATTGTTCTTCGTGCATTTGGAAATTTTCTTGGATGCTCAGTTAAATTTATGTCCTGATGAAGACCATGTAATCATACAAAGGTCGAAACGCCGTTGACGCAATTGTGGCCGTAATTAACGAAGGACGCATCGTCTTGTCTGTTGTTGTTTCAGTGTTGCTCTGAACTTCCCGTGCTATGTAATCCCTTCTGTCTGCCACCTGTCTGGTTTTGTATTGTACAACAAATATTATATGTACCAGTATATATTTCTGAGCGCGTTTTTATCTATATATTGAATACATTTTTTATTTTTCTAATATTTCTTATATGGGTTTTTCTTCTTTTTCTCTATTCACTTCCTTCTTTCAAAAAATGTGTAATCTACTGTTATTGATTGTGTATGAAATTGATATTTTCATAATACCTTGAACCGTTGTTTGGACTAAATATTATCACAATTGGTAGCTGGGACTTAAATCTTCAAATTTCCCTATAGACCAGTCGACCACTGCCCAATGGGCACGAAGCCTTCAAGTTTGGTTAAGTGTGTAACTGGCATCTGCCTGCTGAGCTGCGAGGAGTTATCGGGTATGATGGTGTGTGTCACTGCAATGCACAGAAAAGTGTGGATTAACAGAAATTTCAGTGGCCAAACGTTGTGCATTTTTTTTTTTATAAGTCTGAAGTAAATACAGCACAGGTCGTTTTTACTAGAAAAAGGAGAGAAGAAAACTTGAGGATGGATTTTTAATACAATCTTATATTTTTTGCAAGAATTTTCACCAACTGGTGAAACTTCACAAAATTGAAACACTTTGTAATCTTTGCAAGAGCACGGGTAGTCAATGTCAAATTTCAGGTGAAATTGAATTTAATCATATCCCTACAAAAGGTCCACCTAGAATTGCCCGGGATACACACTAAAAAGCTGGGTGCTAGCAGGGGTTGGAAATCCTACATTTGAAAGCAGGTATGATGGAAGAGACAATATGCAAGTACTGGTTTTCCTTTGATGCTTTTTGCTGGAAGACGTGTCCTGGAACTCTGGTTATCTTTTGTTCCAGCAGCTACTGTCTTTTTAATCCCGAAACCTGCAGTAGCAAAGACAATGTCAGGGATGCCAATGGGCGGTACTTAATTCGTAAGTGCCAAGGCCCAAAGTATTTTTTGGGAGTCCACTGCAGATGACACAGACCCAACTCCTGCCAGTGCTGCCAAGTGCCAGTGCTTGTTTAAAGAGTATTAAATCGCCACTGAGGAATTCTACTAAAAAATAGATACACAGCGCAGTATGTGGTGAATAAATAGGTGCAGGTGTTTAGAAAACAGTGCCGGTGTCGAGCCTGGGCAAACTCCGGCACAAATTAAGCACTGCTAATGGGCAAGCAAGGAGTAGCAGCTGCACCCACTGACTAACCCTAATTAACGTGCTCAAGAGACTGATATCACATTTTCAACCAAGGCACTCTTCATTTGACTTACATTTACCTTTTTTATTTTTTACAAGAGCTAGTGCAAGGACGTCCAACGGTGTGCGACGAGGGCCAGAATTTCATGCTACCACAAAAGATAAATTTACATACAATTAACATAAGTGGGACACATTTACATATCGAGTGGTCAACCTAAATGTTTCAATGGCCAACAGTGCAACCACCACTTGTTCCCCTCTCCACCCCAAATCCTGCTCAGCTTAAAATAGGAATTAATGTCATGGAATGCTGCGGGGATAGATACCAGAAGTCTGACTAAGGATGCAGCTCCAGTGAAGAGCAAAATGGCCGCCATTTGCAGCTGGGTGTCTCACACCCCAGTTCCAGTACAGAGGGTGTGCACATTCTGCTGCCTGAGGCCTCCTGCTCCCTGCCTCTACCCCGCACCCTGCCTCCCAGTTCACCTCGATGCGGGCCTGTGCCAGTTATTTAAAAGCTCATCTGTCTTGGGTGCGTTTTGCTGATTTGGCGCGTCTTGTTGTCGGCCGGCAGAGCGGGGAGCAGCTGGAGCCATCATGGCCGCCATCAGCGCGGGCAAGGTTCCACGCTGAAGTTCGGTGGCAGGAGCCGCCATGGCCTGATGGGATGTCGACAGGTGGCAATGAATATCCGGTGGCCAAAAATAGGTATCATGCGTGACGTTCCCTCTTCGATCTGTTGGCACCTCAGGAAATGTTAATTCGCAAGAATTATATGAATGGCGGGAAGCCAGCGCAGCGCTGCCACCGCGCCTTCAACCTGCACTGCCATGCTGCTCTAATATCCCGTGCAGCTCTGCAAAGGCACCTCAAATCAGGGTTTTAAATGCAAATATAGAAGTTCGGGTCCTCCCTACGCTTAGTTCCCAGTTGCTGCCAAGATTTACTGGTACACTCTCACTACAAGTACTGCACCAGTGCTTGAGAAGTGCTGGTAATCCCCATTTTAAATGAAAGCGCAGGCACTCGTAAACCACCTGTTTAAAGCACCGCCTCACACCTGCCCTGTAGCACCTCTGCTATTTCAGTCCTGAGACCAAGTGTAGCACGCAAAGGTACCTCAATCTTGTAAATCCATCATGGCATTCCTAAACTGGGATCCTATACAGATCTGCGAAGGCAGTCCAATCTAGAGCACGCCTCCTATTCCAATACTGGGGCTACATGGAGCTCTTTAAAGGCACCTCGGCTTAAACCGCAGCGCCCTATTCTACACCAACATGAACACCCCAGGCAGCGATGCCAAGGTACCTCAATCTTGTAATTCCATCATGGCATTCCTAAACTGGGATCCTATACAGCTCTGCGAAGGCAGTCTAATCTAGAGCATGCCTTCTATTCCAATACTGGGGCTACATGGAGCTCTTTAAAGGCACCTCGGCTTAAACCGCAGCGGCGTATTCTACACCAGCATGAACACCCCAGGCAGCGATGCCAAGGTACCTCAATCTTGCTGTTCAGCACCCGTTACTCCAATGATGAAACCACATGCAGCTCTGAACAGTCATCCCAAGCATGCCCTGCAGCGCCGTATGCGACACCAATACGCTCACGGGTGACAAGTCTTGTGCTCTACAAATCCACGTCACATTACAATACGTAGACCTCGTGCAGCCTGGCCCAGGCGCTTCAGTCCTGTACTGCAGAAGGCTGCAGTAGCCCTGCTCTTTCAATGATGTGACCACATGCAGCTCTGCAGATGTACCTCCATCTGTTACACCTCTGCTATTGTAATGTCAGCAACATTTACAGCTCGGTAAAGGCACTCGCTTTCAGTTAGGTTACACCCCTGCTATTCCAGTACTGAGAATCCATGCAGGACTGTGAATGCACCACAAACTGCCCTGTAGAGCCTTCTGCTACACAGACTCTAAGACCCCACACAGCTGTGCAAAAGCATCCCACTTCTTCTGTGTAGCACCCAGTACAGAGACTGCAAGCAGCTCCACATTGGCACCTCAGTCCCGATATGCATCACCACTGCTACTCTGTTACTAGGACGCCATGCAAATATGAAGAAACACCCCAGATCTACCTTGCAGCGCCATCTGCGGTGCAAATACTGAGACCACATACATCCCATACAAGACCAACAGCACTTTATTGCTCCATGTTTTGGGTGTGATGTCGGGGGATGAGCAACCTCCTGCTGTGTTTTTCTGAATGCGTAGGGTGTAAGCGAGCGAGAGTGAGGTACAGTGTATGTGTGTTGTCGGCTAGTGAAAGTGCACAAGGTTGTTAAGGTATGTTGGTCCGATATTGTGTACAGTTTTATAAGTGTAAATGAGAAGTCTGAATTGGCTGCGTTTGTGAATGGGGAGCCAGAGTTGTTCCTTGAGCTGCAGTGCGAAGTGGGTAAGCGTGAGAGGTCCAGTATGAGTCTTGTTGCTGCATTATGGATGCTCTGGAGTCTTTGTAAGAGTTGCTTGGGGACTCCTGTGTAGAGTGTGTTGCCGTAGTCTAGCATGCTTGTGATGAGTGCTCGGGTGACGGTCTGTCTGGTGTTCTGTGTCAGTCACTTGAAGGTCTTACGTAGCATGTGTAGGATATGGAAGCAGGAAGTGCTAATTGTGCTGACATGTGCCTTCATGGAGAGTTTTTCATCTAGGATGATTCCCAGGGTTCTGGCGGGTTCGGTGGGTATAGGTCCTAGCTCTGATGGCCACCAGGTGGAAAGGAGATTCAGGCAGTTTATTCTCATCTAGTCTGTTACCATGGTCGTGTAATTGGTGAAGCTGGTTCTGGAGGTCATAGCCTTGTCCTTGGGGGAGGATACGTTGGATGTCATCAGTATATGAGATGACAGTGATGCCTTCAGATTGGACGATGTTGGCTAGCGGGGTCATATAGATGGTGAACACGCTGGGGTTAAGGTAAGAATCACCGGGGACATCGCAGACCAGTTTCTTGGTGTCTGATGTGAATGGTGGCATGCTAACGATTTGGGTTCTTCCACTGTTAAAGGAGCAGATCCAGGGGAGCGCGGGTCCTTTGATGCATATGTCATGGAGTCTTCTGTTTAGATTATAGTCGGAGACAGTGTTGGATGCTGTGGATAGGTCGAGTAATACGAGGGCTGCTGTTTCTCCGTGGTCTAGGATGTCCCTACTGTTGTTTGTGGCTGAAATGAGTGCTGCTTCGGTGCTGTGGCCAGTCAAGATTTGGGACACGATGCAGCACTATGAAAGAAACGTCAATCCCCCGCTGCCAAACCCTACTGTACCAGTACAGGAACACTATACTGCTCATACTAATCTGCAACGACACCTCAATCCTCCCTTGAAGCAACAGCTGCTACTCTGACACTATAGCTGTACTGAGCTCTGCAAAAAACCTCAATCACCCCTTGCAACAACAGCTGCTACTCTGACATTAGAGCCGTACTGAGCTCTGCAAAGACACCTCGATCCTGTTCTGAAGCAGCCCTGTTTGTCCCAGACTCGGACCCATATAGCCCTGCAATAGCTCCTCCTCCGCAATCCAGACCTGTAGCTCCTGGAAATGATCTGCCCTTCTCATCCGCATCTATTTCCCTGCTCCTTGTTCTTCTATTTCTACCCCTCGCCTCTCAATGGCTGCCTTTTTTAGGTCTCGCTTGACCCAGCGCATGCGCTGGTCTGGCGAGACATTTTGTGAGGGCTCCAAAAAGTGCTACCAGGCCAGCCTAGAGCTACAGTGCATGTGCGTGGGCGCGCGCGTCGCGCTTTACCGCGATTACTTTCACTTTCGCGGCCGCGTGGCCACTTTGATGTTCTCCATGAGGCTTCACTAGATTGCAGCAGTTAAAACAAGCATTGGCATAGCCAATAGGTCTCGCTTTTGGGACCTTATAAGTGTTTAGTTATGCAACTGTTGCATGGCTAAACACTTATAAGGTCCCAAAGGCGAGACCTATTGGCTATGCCAATGCTTGTTTTCTTCTCCCTCCCTGCCCTTCGTGCTCTCTCTGAGCTCCTGTTTCCTCTCCTACAACCATGGTTTGTTTCTCTCTCTTTAATTTTCTCTCTTAGTGTCTGTCACCACTCAGACCATTATCTGGCTCTCTTAATTAATCTGAAGGTCTCCCCTCAAGCTCCCCTCTTCCTAAGTACACAACCCTTTCCTGGTTTTCATAAAACAGACTTATCACTACCTGCCTTTCTGTTCCCCCTATCCCCTCTCTAGCTCTGCCCCGTTTCCACCTCCCTTCTCCTTGGCAGGTACTCACATTATCGTCTGGTCCTCCCTCGTCTGCCTTTTTCCTGTTTGCCCTCTCATTGTCTTCTTCTGCCCCATGCAACGCTTAATTTGTGAAGAAAATAAGGGCCAGGGCTCTAGTCAGCCGGCCACTTCTGCTTGCAGTGCCCATTGCCGCTGTCAATTACTGTGACAGCATAACTAATGTCACACTCCTACAAGTGTCACAGTTCTGGCAATTTCAGGACCCCAAAGTTAAAAGAATGGCTGTGGCAGCAGGTATTAGTCATTCTTAATGTATATTGAATTATTAAACAACAGTTGTTTTGCTCATCTCTGAATTAACAAAACAGTGCCACCATGTGGCAGACTGTCATAGGTACTGGTGCTGACAATTTTAGTGCCGGTGCCGAGCACTGGAAAGCACCGGCTCACATTAAGCACTGGCCCGTGTCTTACCTCCCTTTCTCCTTGGTATGCAGAGACCCATTTATCACGGGGTTCATCTCATTTCTCTTCTCTTTTTCGTACTTCTCACTTCTCTATCCATCTTCTGTCTTTATTGCAGTAACACACACACCCTCCCTCCGATACGATTATCATCTGTGCATTCTCTCATTTCTCCCTGTCCCCACCTCCTTTTCTTCCACTCTCTTCACTTTGGCACAAACACATCTCCTTCGATTTTTACCAGCACCTCTCATTTTCTTGAGTCTCTCTCCGCTCTTTCTCTCTTCTTTCCTCCCGCTCTCCTCACCTTGGCCTATACATCCTCCTCTAGATATCATCTCAACCTTCTCTCATTTGTATCTCTTCCATTTCCTTTCTACCTCCCTCTCTCCCTCTCCTTGGCGCACACACCTCGTCTGATTCCCACCTGCACTTCCTTTCTCCTTCTCACCTGTTTTTCTCCCCTCTCTTTCTTTTCCTCTCTCTTCTCCTTGGCACACACACCCCTCCGTTCTCCCTCTCATCTCTGTTTCTCCCCTCCCTTTCGCTGCCTCTCTTTTCTCCTTGGCGCACACACCTACTCTGATTATCACCTGCGCCGCCTCTCATGTTTTTTACCTTCTTATTTTTCTACCCAAGAACCAAGCTTCAGAGATGACAAAAGGCCACGCTGCGACCCGGTCCTGGAGAGGACGGTGTGTTCCGCGCACAGTGTCACCGTCCCTACAGGGACCAGGCCTTGAATCAGCTCTCAAATACCAATTTTAAATGTGCTCCGCACAAGAGTCATTCAACGCAGCAAAGAGAGAGAGAGAGAGACGGAGAGACAGAGGGAGGGTGAGAGAGCGAGAGACAGCAAGAGAGGAAAAGGAATAGCAGCTCACACAGCAACATAAAAGCGCTGCCACCATTAGCTGGGGAAGAAAGGCGGCTTAAAGAGGCAGCAATTTTCAGCTTTTCTTCAGACTCCTGCCTGAGCCTTTCAACTAGAAGTGTCAGATGTCCTTGCTAGCTTGGCAGGTAGAGGGAGGGGGTGAGCGGGCCGCTGCCAGACTTTTGGGATAAAGCCCATGCCAGTGTTGAGTACAGCGCGGAGGAGCTTTTTGTTCTCCACTGATTTTCCAATTTCTGTATAATTTTGACTTCCTAACCGCCATCTTGCTTGGTCCAGACCAGGCCTTGTTCTCCTGCGGCGTACGTGACGTCAGTCAAACGCATGATGCGTGACGCAGCATCTGGACAGATTTGAGGGACTGAGCTCTGTGTGTGAAAAATACCTACATTTTGAGTACAAATTCCTTGTAATTACTCAAATCGTGTTTAAAAAGAGCAAGAAGGGTTGAAATAGGTTGAACTACCTTTGACCTAGTCACAAAATCCTATTGGCGGTGACCAAATGGGGCATTCATGGAATCATCGTCTTTGGCCCTGGCTTGACTTCATCCTGTCAGTGAGCCCCCATGCGCCGACAAGGTCCTCTCCTGGACACACAGTTAAGCATCTCTCCTGACTGGGCAGCTATGGTTCTCTCATGATCTTGCAGCTAAGGTCGGTTCTCGCCTCCCTGTGTTGTTACAGTGCCTTACTTAATGTGCGCACAGTTAAGCTGCACTCATGCCCGTGCAGTTAAGATGCACTCATGACCGCGCAGTTAAACTACACTTATGACCGTGCAGTTAAGCTGCACTCATGACCGTGCAGTTAAGATGCACTCATGACCGCGCAGTTAAACTACACTTATTACCGTGCAGTTAAGCTGCACTCATGACCGTGCAGTCAAGATGCACTCATGACCGCGCAGTTAAACTACACTTATGACCGTGCAGTTAAGCTGCACTCATGACCGCGCAGTTAAGATGCACTCATGACCGCGCAGTTAAACTACACTTATGACCGTGCAGTTAAGCTGCACTCATGACTGCGCAGTCAAGGTGCACTCATGACCGCGCAGTTAAGTTGCACTCATGACCGCGCAGTTAAGGTTCGCTCATGACCGTGCAAGTAAGAGGCACTCATGACCACGCAGTTAAGGTGCACTCATGACCGTACAGTTAAGGTGCACTCATGACTGCGCAGTTAAGGTGCACTCATGACCGCGCAGTTAAGATGCACTCATAACAGCGCAGTTAAGCTACACACATGACCGCGCAGTTAAGCTACACACATGACCGCACAGTTAAGGTTCGCTCATGACCGTGCAAGTAAGAGGCACTCATGACCGCGCAGTTAAGGTGCACTCCTGACCGTACAGTTAAGGTGCACTCATGACTGCGCAGTTAAGGTGCACTCATGACCGCGCAGTTAAGATGCACTCATGACCGCGCAGTTAAGCTACACACATGACCGCGCAGTTAAGCTACACACATTACCGCACAGTTAAGGTTCGCTCATGACCATGCAAGTAAGAGGCACTCATGACCGCGCAGTTAAGGTGCACTCATGACTGCGCAGTTAAGATGCACTCATGACTGCGAAGTTAAGATGCACTCATAACCGCGCAGTTAAGATGCACTCATGACCGCAAAGTTAAGATGCACTCATGACCGCGCAGTTAAGATGCACTCATGACCGCGCATTTAAGCTATACACATGACCGCACAATTAAGGTTCGCTCATGACCGTGCAAGTAAGAGGCACTCATGACCGCGCAGTTAAGATGCACTCATGACCGTGTAGTTAAGGTGCACTCATGACCACGCAGTTAAGATGCACTCATGACCGTGCAAGTAAGAGGCACTCATGACCGCGCAGTTAAGGTGCACTCATGACTGTGCAGTTAAGATGCACTCATGACCGTGCAGTTAAGGTGCACTCATGACCATGCAGTTAAGTTTCGCTCATGACCGTGCAAGTAAGATGCACTCATGACCGTGCAGTTAAGGTGCACTCATGACCATGCAGTTAAGATGCACTCATGACCACGCAGTTAAGCTACACACATGACCACACAGTTAAGGTTCGCTCATGACCGTGCAAGTAACAGGCACTCATGACCGTGCAGATAAGGTACAATCATGACTGTGCAGTTACGGTACACTCATGACCGTGCAGTTAAGGTACACTCATGACCGTGCAGTTAAGGTGCACTCATGAACACACAGTTATGGTGCACTCATGACTGTGCAGTTAAGGTGCACTCATGACTGTGCAGTTACGGTGCACTCGTGACTGTGCAGTTAAGGTAGACTTCTGATCGCCTGGTTACACCATTTCCGAAATGTTGCGATTCTCAATGGGACTCAGAGGCGGTTCCCTAAAATCCTCTGTTTTCACCCATGAATCAGTGACAGAATAAGAGCAGAGTCTTGATCTCCTCCCTACAAGTGTCTCAGTGAAGTTTTCTGCTAATGGTACAACATGAAGCTGGTGTAAACTCGAAGTGCCGGGGAATACAAACCAGTACACTAGGCCTACTGACCGCTGGGAAGAGGTCGGCTGCGACGTTGGGATGTATTGGGATCTGTAGAGCACCAATGTGGATTTAGTTGAGCCTTCCAGGGCTTGGGATCATGCTATGCACTTCTGACGAGAGCCCAATGTGCACACAGGGAAGGGGAAGGTGGGCCTGAAAGGACGTAAACAGAGGAAGTAGGATGCCATGGGGAGAATGAGACTGATGAGCCATCAGATTCATTAACACTCAACACAACAAGCTAGCAGTTGACACTCACCAAGAAAATTGACCCTGAGTTAAGGAGGCACACAAACCTAGCAATGGTGGAGTCCAGTGCAGTGACTGGTAACTTTTTAAGGCTCGTAGAAAAATAGTTCACCGGGGCCTATAAGGGGCTAGCAGACCTCTTCAGACATTATGCACTGAAAACAGAAGATGCCGAAAGGTGAGCATGGTGCTCCCCCTAAAACGTCCGTGAGGTGGTGGATGCACAGCCGCAGTGAAGCTCAAAGAGACCCTCAGCTGTAAACCGTTACTTTAGGTCCCCAAGATTATGTCGGGGAATGAGCAGTGAGGGATGGTACTACACAATATCAACCCCCAGAGTATTGTGGTACAAAGATATCGAGGGACAAAATATTGAAAGGTAAGTGCACACATGGAAGTATAGATTTACTATTCCTAACTCAACTTCCACATACCTTGCAGATTTATGCCCTGCGTAGGTACATATAGGTGCAGTTACGTATCAAAAATCTAGACATATTTACCTGTTGATGCATTTCTTTGATATTTTTTTTTGATATTATGCCCCATCGATATTCTGGGGTTGATAGTCAGGGTGCACACTGCAGTGACAGGGTACACTCAGGACTTCTTACATAAGGTCTGATACGGACACAGCTGCTTGGCAAATTGTTCATTAGCCAATGCATGGCTGTTTGAATCCTCAGGCCAGGTCTTCCCTGGACCGGAAACAAGCATCCTAGGACCAGTTTCGGAGCATCAACTCTTTTCAGCTAGGCTAGCCTGAATCCAGTGGCATGGCCAGATCTCTGACTGATGGTGTGTGTTTGACATTGTTCATTATGCCGTCCATCAATTATTCTTTTTGCCTTTGTCACCCCAAGTGAAACTGGTATGGCCAGACGTCAATCCCATCCTCGTCATGCCACTGGATTCTAGCTTTCCTGGATGATGAGAGGTGATCCCCGGAAACCGCTTGTTATGGTCCAAGGAAGACCCAGCTTGGCAGTTCAGGCTGGACTGTTCCCATGGGGAGCAGGGACAAGACTAATGTGCATATGGCTGGGTCCAAACTGGAATAGTGAGGGGAGCAAAAAAACCACATGGATTTAGGCCCAGATCTTTGACTGGGGGTGAGTGTTTGACGTTGTTCAGCATTCCGTCCATCAATTGTTCTTTTTGCATTTGTAACCCCTAGTGGGACGGATATGCCCAAACGTGGGTCCCGTGCTCGCCACGACACTGGATTCAAGCTGTCCTGGCTGATTAGGGGTGATACCGTAAACTGGTCCTGGGATGCTGGTTTCCGGTCAAAGGAGGTCCTGGTGTGGCAGTTCGGACTTTTCCTGTAGGAAGCACGGTCAAAACTGATTTGCATATGGCTGAGTCCAAACTGGAATGGCGTGGTGAGCAAAGCAATTGTGCATTTAGGCCCAGATCTCTGAATGGGGCTGAGTGCTTGACACTGTTCAGCATTCCGTCAATCAATTCTTCTTTTTGCATTGTTTCAACAGATTAGGCTTTTAAATTCCCATAAATGAGTCTATATCTTCCTATACTGCTTTCAAGTAGGCCTCTGTTTGTTTTCCAGAAAAAAATATCCACGATTTCCATAATTCTTGGTAAAAATGTTTAAAGCATTAACGTTACCTTTTTTTTTCACAACAAATTCAAACTTGGACATACCTATTTGCACAACAACGAGAAAAGTGCATGCAGCAATATTTCAGTCAAGACATGGGAATAATATGTGAGATATAGGAGCTTAACAAAAACAAACAAAAAACACATTTTTCGACTAAAGATACGTTAGAAAAAAGACATTTTGAATACATAAAATCGGAAACAAATCAACTTCCAGAAGTCCAATTTCAAGTTAAAGGTACACCGCCATTGATAAGGGTTCCTTGAACTACACTCTACCCATTAAATTGATTCAATTATTTATATCATAATGGCACGCACAAAGTGATCTAACCCCACATTGTGTTATGGAGCTCTCGACATCCTCTCGCATCGCAAACCTCCTCCAGCAATGTACAGACATGCGGCCCATTTGTGGCAAATTATGTTTTAGGGACATCTTTCCTTCACAGCAAGGAAGGTTGCACCGACCTGTTCAACCATCCTTTACTAGAACGTGCGCCTTGAGCCACTTTTGCGTCACTTTTCCCATGTTAAAAGTGACACAAAAGTGGCGCAAGGGGCTTGTAAATTTGCCCCTCTGTTTGTCAGCTATGGCGGTCAGACACAGGTTGTTTAATGACAATAACAGCCTGCTTTACACAGTTCTCAATCTTCTGATGTGACAACGCTCCACCCACCAAATTGCCTTATCTCAATGTAATTCTGAAGACACCACATAAAAAAAACACATTGCGTAACGAATGAATTAGAAAACGCCACAAAGTATATCTTTGCTAGTTTTTTAAATTAAAGCCGCACTTGAGTTCTCTAAACCTCTCCTGCCCTCTGCGTGTATGTTCAATTACCAATAATGAAAGTTTTAAAGGGCATTGTTGTGGGGTAATTGGCCTTCGGCCTGGCGATGCTGCTTCAAATTTGGCTTGATATGTACCAATGGGTTGGAAGGCAATTACCGGATACAAACCATTATTTGATACAGATGGGTTCTTGGGCGGTTATTATTGCCATTCTGAAAACTGGGTTTACAAAACAAAACTAAGAACTCACATTTTTTTTCCACTTTCATTCCAGGCCAGTGGAGGCCCCATTTTCATAATGTGGTACTTTTATAACATCAATCTCTCCACAGGGGAGGGTTATTACACCTGGCATTTATCTAGTGATGACACAGCTGTTCCTGCCATCAACATGCACTGACAATGGGAACGGAGGAGAAAAAGACAGGAGTAGGTAAAGAGGAAGTAAGAAAAAAGGTGGAAGAGAATGCAATAGGAAGCTAAGCAGGTGATGTGCAGAGTACAGGATTTCCCTGGCAAGTCCTGGTTTTCAGAAGATTCTCCTGGCGTCTGGACGCTTTCCCCAACTGTAAATACATTTCCCGGTTTTTGGGACAAAGATGAAGTCATCCTGAAAAGTATGCCTCCAAAAGCTTGAAACAACTCAAGTAATTTATCTTTTTCTTTCAGGAGGTGCAGGAGGAGGTGGGCCCATGCCCCAAAAAGAGGGGAGACAAAGTGTGGTGGGGTGAAGGAAGTTAGAGGGGCACAGGGTGAAGGTTCTTCCAAGACTAATATGATGTAAAGGTAGCCCTATACATGAAGAGTTCAAAAGAACAAGAGCTAGAATGGCTTTCAGTGTTTGAACGTCACTGCCACACACTATGGGCTCAATTATGATGTCAGTCGGAGTTGTATCCGACCAACACTGTTGCGGTCTCTGGTCCTCTGGTCGGCGGTCCCGACACCGCAATCACAATGCAATTGCACATGGTGCGGTTGCATACCCCCATTTCTCTTTTAGGAGCTTGTGCTGTAGCCGTAAACCGAACGTAGGACAAACTCCCATAGAGAAATGGATATTGTGTTAATCCCTGTATCGTGTGGCAGGCACTTTAGGTGCCTGTCACACGGTACAGGGATTAACGGGGGCATGTACGTGTCCCCTCACCACCCTCAACTGGAGGCCGCAAGGAGAAGGGGGCCCTGCTAGGGGACCTAAACTTGCTTTTCGACAGGCTTTCCATGTTGGAAAGTCCGGCATGGAAAGCCTGTCGGACATCTAGCATCGTAATCCTAATGGCGGAAATGCCGGCCATTGGGATTACGGTCCAGTCTCTGACTGGCCGATGGGCTCTTTGAGCCCATCAGAATCCAGCTGGAATGACCGGCCAGTTTTAATTCCGACCGCCTAAATTGTAATTAGGCGGTCAGAATTGAAAATGCGATGGGGCCCGTAATAAGGCCCAAAGTGTGTGTGTGCATGTGTGTATACACACACACACATATAAACACATACTTATTTATTATATATTTTAATCACTATCTGCCTTCTATGTCTCCCTGTGCCAGTCTTTCCTTCTGAAAAGCTGGCCATCCTAACAGAGTAAAGGTTCAGAGTGCAAATGTGATGTGGAATGAAAATGTAAGGTGGCAAAGATCGGATGAGATGGGCAGAGCATAGGAGGAAATTCTTGACATGGAAGGAGACCGAGGGTTTTAAAATGGATCTCCACCTAAAAGGGAAGAGGGTGGTGGCGTGAGAAAGGAAGATGTAAGATGAAAGAATGAAGGTGCAGATTTAGCAGAGGTAGTGGTGACTCAAAGTCAGGGATGAAGAGGCGGCGAAGGAAGCAAAGAAGAAGGCTTATCAAATAGAGGAGAAAGAAGATGGGACAGATGCAGGGCAGATGATGAAAAAAGAAGATGAGGCAGAGGCGGAAGGCAGATGAGGCAGAGGCGGAAGACAAGGTGCTCTCAATACAAAATATATAGTTTAAGGTCTAGCTAAAAAATTGAATATCAAACTGCTCTGGGCACTTTGATGATGGGCACAGGGTAGTTTTGAAGGTGCCTTCGTAGGTAATGGGGTAACACGATGGCCAAAATGGGGACAAATTATACTAGGGAGGTGAACTGTAGGATGCACAGCAGGGCGCTTACGCACACGACCATTAAATAGTGCCATTTCCTGTTAGCGGATAGGAGATGTTGCATCTTCTCGAACAGAAGCATTGTAACTTGAAGATAATTAGATTCTATTGTGGATCCAAATTCCCAGTAGGCGCGCCATCTGCGGATTTATTATGAAATGTTTCATATTTTTTAGTACTGTGACATGGTTTGTAGAATGATTTTATACCTGCTTAGAATCTCCGGATGAAATTAGCACACACTGACCTCTGTGACGTCAAAGCACATGCGCTCCATGGATCTGAGAACAACGGCGCCCTCTGCAAGAGCTGGCGGGCTGGGGTTCCTGTCTACAAAATGGTGACAGCCAGTGTTGCTGTGGAACCTAGTGGCCTGTCAAAATTAAGCATTCTCTGAGGGTCCCCAGTGAAACTGCAGTATGCGCTTTGGCCACAGGGGTCACTGCAGACTTCACTCTCCTGCCTTCAGCTCCCCCTTCCTGTCCTCCATGTATGTTCATCTTAAAATCTAGCCTTTTCAAAGAGTTATACTCACGGCCCCGACTCTCTTGTGCGACTGTGGATAAATGTCACAGCCTAGTTACAGCCGGCAGATAACATGAACAGGACAGTGAAATTCAACAACGCATGAGCTGAGCAATAATATGTAATAAGAAAGGGGATAAAATAAAACTTGAATCCAGCAAAACACAAGCCGTGTTTGTGTTGGAGGTTCAAAGAGGAGAAGGGTAGTTCTCATGCAATAACTATTGACACAACATGTAAGAAAATAAAGTTTCACAGCTGTGTTGTGCAGATTTTTTCACCATACTTGCCAGGAGTCCCATTTATGGCTTACCACGATGCTGTCTAGCACATCCTTTTTTATGTGTGCTATCTTGCTGCAAAAAAATCTATTGCCAACTTACCAAGAACTTCGAGTGAGCTTAAAGCTGACCATTGCTTACCATCAGTTGGCTTTATTGTCACTCCCATTTGCTTGCTTCTTATTCGATGGGTTGTTTTATCCATCATGTGTCTGTCCCTTCCCTGGATTCCAACCTCTTTACCTGTGTCCGAACACTTCTCACTTTTAAGGAACTACTTGTTTCATTTTGCTTAAACACTCCATGAGAGTGCATGTGCTTTCCAGTTGTTCGATTTTGTGTGCATCTCTCCTCCTGTGCTTGGTTTCTCCCTCATCCGTGT
This sequence comes from Triturus cristatus, assembly GCF_964204655.1. Lineage (NCBI taxonomy): Eukaryota > Metazoa > Chordata > Amphibia > Caudata > Salamandridae > Triturus > Triturus cristatus. Next base: position 1,152,041,955 of record NC_140585.1, read on the forward strand.
GATTCCTGTCCCTTTGCTCCATGTTGCTCTCACTCACCTGTGTGGTTTTCTCCCCCAGCCTCTCTGTTGCTCTTTCTCTTTGCATGCTTTCCCCATCCCCTGTTTTTCTCTGACTCTTGTTCTGCTTTACCCCTCCCTCTGCTCATTCCCAGTTGCTTCCCGCCCTCACTTGCTCCTCCGTTGCCCCCCATCCTGCAGCAAGCAACTCATCTGGCATCTCCTTAAAATGGTTGGATCATGTTATCTCATGTGGGTGGGGGGAGGCGCAGAACATGGTTAGTCAAAAATGCCACCCACCGATCTTCGGAGCCTTCCAATCCACTGCCTTCCCCCTTTATGACTCGGGGAAGGGTACTCTGGGAAACAGACCAACACTAACACATTCCCCTGTAGTGTAGGACAATATAATATTTCTGGCTGTGTGAGGAAACAGAGAAGTGTATGTGTTCCATGACGACCGTCTATGGATCTAATACAGCAACAATCGTCACTGTTTTGATCCGGGAGCAGATCACATAGCCTGTTCTGCCAACTTCCTGGGAAATGGGGTTCATATGCAAATAACCCGGGAGTCCCACTGAAATTTAACAGAAATAAAATCTAAATGTAGAGCAGTGTTGCAGAGACTCGCAAGTCCTGCCCATTCACGCAGCACATACACACTGCATGTCTGGTAAAGTGAATAAAGAATGCAACGTATTTTGGAAATAACATTTGCAATATATTTTTGATGTGAAATACATTTTCCGTAGATCAGGCCAAAATCGCAAAATAGTTTTGATGCATAATAACCTAAAATTGTGCAAAATGTTTGAGTTTCCTGTGTATTACTCATGGAGAGGTCGTCCATGTGAAACTTTTGGACGTGATTCACAAAGGGCCTCCGTATTCTGGCATAAGGCCCTGCAGTCGTCACTCACCAAGGGGCAGATTTACAAGGACTGGCACATCCCTGCATATCAGCAGGGATGCGCCAGGTAAGATGCGTCACGCAAGTTTACCGTTGCGCCACCACAGATGCGCCGCATTTACAATGCAGCGCATCATGGTGCAAGGATAAACAGATGTGTGACGCATCTGATGGCGTAAGGGTGGCGCATTGCTGGAGTTGAGTTGCAAGTGCGACGCAACTCCAGCAATACTCAGGGGCTGACCATACCTAACATGCTGCGTCACGCCTTACGCCTGCTTCAGGCTGGCGCAGGATTTTGATGCAGCAGCGTCGGAAAAGTGACTCAGTGAAATCTTGTAGATTTCACTGCGTCACTTTTCCGAGGCTTTTTCTGATGGAACGCCCACCCTGCATACATTAAACCTGACGCAGGTTTAATGTAGCGCAGGGCTTTACAACGTGACGCATCTACTTAGATGCGTCACGTTGTAAATAAGGTGCAACATGGCGCATGGTTTACGCAACCGCTGCGTCACAGAAGTGACCCAATGGCGGCGTAAATGTGTTGCAAGGGGCTTGTTAATCTGCCCCCAAGAGTGCGGAGGCCCGCAGTTGTCTCTCGCCACGAGTGCAGAGGCTCTTTGTAAATCAGGCCTTTGTGTGAGGTTTGCTGCACATACCAAAAGCGCATGAGATACCAGCTCAATGTTTTGCCCATACAATTTCTATAGTCACTTGGTGAATGAACATTGCTCGCACAGCAGTTCAGGAAAGACATTTTCAGTCCAATCCAAGCTTTCCGCTAGCAAAAATTTGGTGAAAAACGTAAACTTTACCCGAGCTGAAACTATATGGAAACTCAGTTATCAGGGTTATCGTGAGATTACAGTGCATAATTTTCCGTCTCCTCTCATGTAATGTTGGCTTCTAAATGCTTCAGTAAACCATAAGCACTTTTATCTATACCAAGACCAGTGGATGACAAAAATATCGATTCCAGTATATCGTGGGTCTTGAATATTGTGTCAAAAATATCACTACAAGAATATTGTGGAACAGACAATCAAAGTAAGAATATCTTTTTTTGCATATAATTTTGTTTTTAATACTATAAAATAAAATGAAATGAAAAATTATATTTATATAGCGCATAGACTACCCGGAGGCCTCGCAGCGCTTTAATTGATCACTGTGGCGGGCCGCAGGGTGAGACTAGCACGTTTTTGCAAACAGGTGGGTTTTCAAAGCTTTCCTAAAAGCCAGCCGGTTATTATTTTCTCTGAGGGCTAAGGGGAGGGAGTTCCAAAGTCTCGCAGCAGTATGGGAGAAGGAACGGCCGCCCCAACGTGCTTTGTTGATTTTAGAAGTGGTAACTAGGTGCAATGATCCCGAGCGAAGGGCTCTGGATGGAGCGTAGGGCACAACTAAGGGGGACAGGATGGCAGGGCCTGTTCGATGGAAAGATTTGTGCACAATGCACATAGCCTTAAACTGTGCTCTAGCAGCCATCGGGAGCCAGTGCAATTCTTTTAGAGCTTTCTTGGCTGACTGCCAGCGGGGGATGTTGAATAATAATCGGGCGGCGCAGTTTTGCGTGACTTGGAGCCTGTTGGTCACTGAAGCCGGGGCACCCAGATATAGCGCATTTCCATAGTCCAGGCGGGAGAGTATCAGGGCCTGAACCATGATTCTCCTCGCCTGGAAAGGAAGCAGAGGGAGTACTTTGCGGAGCATTTTCATTAGGCCGACACACGTGGAGGCAGTTTTGGTAGCCTGGACCGAGAAGTCCAGCGCTTTATCGAGCCAGATTCCCAGACTCTTTATCTGCGGTTTGGGAGGGGGGGGAGCACCAAGGCAGGTGGGCCAAATTGATGTAAAAATGGTCGGAGGAGGGTTACCCAATAGCATAATCTCTGTCTTCTCCCCGTTAAGTTTGAGACAGGACGATTGCATCCACTTAGCAACGGCCTCTAGACAGAGGCCCAGGGTGTTGGACGGCTCCTCAGTGTGGTCCAGAGAGACCACCAACTGGGTGTCGTCCGCGTAGGTGACAATACGCACGCCAAAGGGCTGGACTATCTCCGCTAGAGGTCGCATATAGACATTAAAAAGTGTGGGGCTCAGGGAGGAGCCCTGAGGAACCCCACATCTAAGTGGTTGCTTAGGGGAGACTGCTTTGCCCTCAAACACCTGGAAGAAGCGCTCGTCCAGGAAGGAGGTCAGCCACTCCAGGGCCGCGCCCGACACGCCCATGCCTTTCAGACGGTGTAGCAGTGTGGCATGGTTGACAGTGTCGAACGCGGCACTGAGGTCGAGTAGTATGATGGCTGCTTTTCCTCCCCGGTCCAGCACCAATCTAGTTTCTTCCGTCACTGCTAGGAGAGCAGTTTCAGTTCCATGCTGCGGGCGGAAACCCGTCTGAGAGGCGCATAGCAGACTATTTGATTCTAAGTAGTCCACTAAGATATTATTGATGTGCCTTTCAAGCAGTTTGCTCATCCAGGGAAGTAGGGAAATGGGGCGGAAATTGGCCAAGTTGTTCTGGTCCAAGGTGGGTTTTTTCAAAAGGGCCCTAACCATCGCACATTTCCATGGTGCTGGGACGGAGTTAGAGGAGATGGAAGCATTAAGGACATCCAGAATGACAGGGCGGATGATGTCCATCACCTTATTGAGAGTTTGCGGGGGTGCTGGGTCATTGGGGGATCCCGAGATGACTTTAAGAAGCATTCTGTCTAAAGTGTCGGAATCTAGGAGGGGGAATTCATCCAGTGAGCTGGGGGCTAAGAAGTCAGAATCTGTGGTGGTGGTGTGGTCCATGTCACCACTGCCAGTAGAAAATGAAGAACAGATGGCCTGGATCTTCTGGGAGAAGAAAGTGGCTAAATTATTGCAACGGGTTTGCGCGCCGTCAGGTGACAGACACTCGGGGGGAGGGGGAGAAATTAAAGATTTGGCTATTTTAAAAATTTCTTTGGGGGAGTTTGCAGCTAGATTGATTTTGGCTTCATAAAAATGGGCTTGCGCAGATTTTATTTGATTTTTATAGAGCTTTATTGCGGCTCTATACTCAACTTGCTTTGATTGTGAGTAATCTTGTCTCCAGGCTCTCTCTAGTTTGCGGCAAGATTGCTTCATAGTCCTGAGAGTCGGGGAGTACCAGGGGGCCACTTTGGCTCTGTTTATTAAGTGCAAAGATTCCTCTGGTAGGACTAGGTCAAGGGAACTGGAGATCCAGTTATCAAAATTGTCAATGGCTGTATTGGGATTGGTCACATTTGGGGGTAGGTGTTCTATAAGAGCCAGTTTCCACTTAGAAAGTGGGAGGGAGGCCCATTTTCTTCCCCGCTGCTTATTGTGATTTTGTGAGATGGGGGGGGAGCAAGTGGACCATGTAAAAGGTACTAAAAAATGATCGGTCCAGGATAGTGGTACTGGAGCCTCGACGGTTAAGCTATCTAGATTGCTGTAGATGTGATCTAGGAGATGTCCCTTGACATGCGTTGATTGAAAGCCTTTCTGAGCCAGGTCAATGGACTGAAAGTTTGTTCGAAGACTATTGGCTGTTGAATCAAGTGGCTCATCTAGGTGTAAATTAAGATCGCCCAGCAGGGTGAAATTTGCCGAGGTGAGCACTAGGTTGGCAGCTAAATCCGTCATGTTAGTGATAAAGTTGTTGAGGGTGCCAGGTGGTCGATAGACTAGGATACCGGAGAAAGTAGTGGATGGGGAGAACTCAAGAGTGAAATGTAGGTTCTCACAGGCTGGCAAGGGGGAGGGATTCAGTATCGTTTACTTGAATATAGTTGTAACAAATAATGTTTTAAATTGCTGACCTTTAGCTTACCTCTTTCTGCTCATTGTTGACCTTTATCTTGCCTCCTTCTGTTTGTTGCTGATCTTTATTTTGCCTCTTTCTACTTGTTGCTGGCCTCTTTCTACTTGTTGAACGCCAGAGCTGTTTGACAGCTCAAGCTTGAAGATAGCGGAGTTATGTTTGCTTTTGCTTGGTGGGAGCTGTCCGCTAATATATCTAAATATATATATATATATATTCAATGAAAAAACCATAGGTTTCACACATGTTATAGTTAGCTGGAAATTTTACTGATAAAAAACCAATGAAATTCCCCCGTTATAGTTACTGTAGGCAACTATAACTCACGCGACCGCAATCCTCTGCTGATGCTAATACTGTATTTAGACACTTATTTGCCCATGTCTTCTTCCATTAAATTTTAGCTATACATATTTTACAAATTTTTTTTTTTCATAAAGACACATATGTCATCAGCAGAGGATTACGGTCGCGTGAGTTATAGTTGCCTACAGTAACTATAACGGGGGAATTTCATTGGTTTTTTATCAGTAAAATTTCCAGCTAACTATAACATGTGTGAAACCTATGGTTTTTTCATTGAATTAGCAAGGTTTTTTAAATGCTAATTCCTAACTATAACGTGTGTGAAACCTATGGTTTTTTCAGTGAATTTGTACGGTTTTTTAAATGCTAAGTTACTTTACGCCATTCGTGGCGTGCACGCCCACTTAACGCAGTTCGTTCCGTGCGCTCACGTTGCGCTTCGCGCACCGTGCGCGCACAGTGAGCACGCGGTGCGCTTCGCGCACTGCGCGCCCACTTTACGCAGTTAGTGCCGTACACGCAAGGTGGGCACGCAGTGCGCTACGCGCACCGCGTGCCCACGTTACGCACCGTGCGCACATGGAGGACATATTATGCGCTTCCTTGTGATAGGTAATCTGTTAAATTTAATTTGTAAGTGATGACAATAATATGCCATGCACAGAGAGTGTTTTTTTTTTTTTATTAAAATTTTTAGCGTAAGCGCACCGTACGCGTACGGTAAGCGTAATCGGCGAAATTTTCAAAAAATAAAAATTTACCGTTTTTGGCCTTGGGGGATCTTTGAGGACTCAACTAACATGGCTATGTGCATGGGCGCTGTCTAAACAGCCCCTTTATATGTTTTTTGCCTTTGTTTACAGCCCCCCCCTCAGAGTGCGAGAGAGAAAATGGCGGCCGCCGCTTCCTGGTTTCGACCGATTCGAATGTTTACTTAGATGTAACAGCCAATCAGAATCGCGCTTGCGCACGCCACCGTACGCGTACGGTAAGCGTACCGTAAGCGCACCGTAAGCTGGCTCAGATAAATATATATATTTAAAGGCTATTTTCTCAGAATCTACTGAACAGATTTACACCAAACCTACAAAAGGCACTTCCTTGACCTGAGGACTACCTCTCTGCCAAATTTCTAGTAATTCTGTTCAGCCGTTCGGGCTGTAGCCCTGTCTAAAGGTCCTATGGAAAAATGCATGGGAAAAACGTGTTTTGGGACCCCCCTTTTATCTCAGCCCCCGCTTGACGAATCACCCCGAGACTTCCAGGGTAGGAGCGGAGCGTAGCGCCCCACCTATTTTGAAAAATTCGCGAGGATTCGTCGACCGGCGCCAAAGTTATTCAAAATAGAATGTTGCGGATTTCCTATGGAAACGTGGTCCTAACTATAACTACCTACTGGCGACCGCCAGTAGGTAATATATATATATATATATATATATATATATATGTATATATATATATATATATATATATATATATATATATATATATATACTGTAATTATTTTAAAATAAATGTATTTAAAAATGCTTTCTTATTGTTTTTATATTTTTTAATATACATATATTTATGTAGACATGTATAGTTATATACATAGACATTTATTGTAACTTATTAAAACCATTTCTTCTACAATTTATTTTGATAACTTAACATTTGAAATACATTATTTATAAATCAATGTTAATTTTTAAAAAAACGTATATTGTTTTCCTTTTCTTGCCAATATTATCTTCCACTATACTTCTGACATGATATTTTGTGGAGTCTGCAGTGTAAGTATATAAAGACAATATGTTTATGAATTGCTTCACTGGATGGAGGAGCATATAAACAACCATAAATACTCAATACTTTATATGGTATGAATTAATAGTGGGACTGGACAAGTTCTGCATGAAATATGATATGCTTGCCCTGAAGAAGTCCTGAGAAAAAGGGACGAAACATGTAGGCTGTATTGGATCTATATCAAGCTGTACATACTTTTGATGGAAGGTTTACAACTTAAGAATAAAGAAAAAAGAAAGAAAAGAATATGAAGACGTTTCTCTGCTCTTTTATTTATCATGCTAACCCATTTGCTATTTTAATTGATCTCTATGCACTTTATTGGAATTAATATCTTGGAATTATGTATTACTCTTGCACTGAATTATTGAAAACTATTAATTCATACAATATAAAGTATTGAGTATTTATGGCTGCTTATGTGCTCCTCCATACAGTGAAGCAATTTGTATATAAGTGGGTTTTTATAACTGTTGACTCAGAGAGTGAGCACATTGTTGTTTTGAATCAGATGCCGGAGTGCAGACAATTGAATGCCACAACCGTTAGGCTGTTCTTTGTACAATATTGTTATGAATTATATTTTTGACACAATATCGCTGTCAACAGTTATTTTTGTTTGTGTTATTTATGTCATACAACTAAGGGCACATCATACTATTTTGAGGCCTCCTTACAGAGCGAAAGGCTCAGCCTAAATCACATTCCTGTTCATTAAAAAGCAAAAATTGAGGGAGACAGGACAAGTTCACTGATTTTATACATTTTGGGAGGCAGCTGGACCCATTCCCCCCCAGACACTTTTCTTCATAGCATCAAGTTTACAGTGGTGGTCCACTATGAGAAAGTTGAGGCATCTTTTTTGACTATTAAAACTTACATCGGGCTGCTGTATATTAAAGCTATGAAATTAAAAGGTTCCTATGTGAATCTGTATTGCATTTTCCCTTGGTTTTCTCATAAACAACCCAGAGCAGAAGCCAACCATCTTCCCCATTTACCAGCCATCACCCTGTGCTTCCTTCCCTCATTCCCCAATACAAACTCTTAAACCTAAAAAAGGGGATGTTGAAAAACAGCTCCGAAGAAAACAATCGATACAGAATTAAGCATGATATAGTACCAGAGGTCAGTGTTAGGGTATGTTTCTGTTTCGAGGTCAATGTTTGAGATTAGGATTTATAAACATTTCCAGATTTATAAATGTAGTTGTTGTACTCTAGCTACCAAAATGTCGACTAACTGAGATTAAATTAATGTCTTGCATGAGGTAGGGGCAAATGCAAGTGTTTCTATTAAAGTTTTTTAAATTCTGAAGAAAAATGGGAAGCAGGTTAGTGCTAGGGCTTGAGTATGGGGTAGTGGTGTTATGAAAGGGAAAGAGATCTGTTACTTCTAGTAAATGGGCTACAGCAATTAAAATAGGCCAGTTGGTGTTGAGATTAGAACTAGTAGGACTAGATTTAGTATAAGAATGAAGGCAAAGTACAGTTAGGTTTAGTGCTGGGTTTCTTTATAAATAAGGTTCAAGTATGTTGTAGGAGCTAGTCTGCATTGGGTTTAGGAAAAAGGATGGAGTGAAACTAGGATATTGGGCAGACACAGTAAATATAGGTAACAACCAAGAATCAAGACCTACAAGGGTGAGACATTGAGCATTAAGTTAATATTTGAACTAGGTTAAAAACAGGAAAAGGAAGGGATGCACGTAAGAATTTTACGAGACATTATAAGGTTGAACTAGTCCTAGAACTGGAAAAAGTCAGGGATGAACTTTAGGGATATGAGTGGAGTTGAGTAAGACTTTCTGGTTGGAATAAGTAGGCTATTTAAATTATAGTTTGCATTAGGGCAATGTTATGTCAAATGTAGGATTGTAATGATAAAATGGGAAATGTTAGTGCTAGGACAATTGTTAAATCTCCTAAATGTAAGGTTGGATAGGAAGTGGAAGGGATTTGCAGATTCTTTTTGGTACTTTTTGCAAGGATCTCTTTTGAGAGGCACGCTACTATACATGAAATATTCTCCATCATATTTTCCTAATGACATTTGAAAGCTAAAACCAGCCTCTCTGCCCTTTTTTGTTTTGAGACCACACGCTCTGGGCTATCAGTTGTACAAGGTGTCCACAGGAAAATGTTATTGTCTGATGCAAAATATCTGATGACAAATTTCTTAGGCCTCGGGCGAGGTGTTAAATTCTACTATCATTTTTTTCTATCAAATTCAGTTTAGATCAAAACATTACAGCTGATGATCACTGCAAAGCTGGGCCTGCAAGTGGATCAAAGCATGGCATACGGATGCTTCCAGTGACTGTCAGCCACAGATGTCTTTGCCCATAGTCACATGGTCACCTCTGACCTTGTGCAGCTTTCAGAAGAAGCCTCTGCTATGCCTATGTGGACAGGATTGTCTGAACAAGGCCTGGATCCACTGCAGACGCACATTTATGGAAATGACAGAGATGTTTGTCAATCGCATTAATTTCAGCCCTGAACGGGACCAGGATCCTGGCTGGTTTGCTCCAAATAAAATCCACCAAACTAGAGTTCTTGGACCACATGTAAGACAAACAGAGATTCGGGCTGTTTGCGTCCACTAAAAAGGGTTGTAGCATGTATCAACCCTATTTTGCAAGTCAGTACCCTGTTACCGACTCGCAAAATAGGGTTTGTGAGTCGCTATTATTAAGAGGCGTGCCAACGGGCTTTACTTCCTAATAGCGATGTACGATTGTTTTGCGACCGAAATGCAGTCACAAAACAATCACAGTTTACTGCCTACTTTAACTAGGTGATAAGCCAGTCGTAAATGGGAAGGGGTTCCCAGGGAACCCCTTCACCTTTGTGATTGGCAGCAAAAATGTTTTTTCAGAACAGGCAGTGGTCTCACGGACCACTGTCTGCTCTTAAACAATTAAACTGAAACTTTCATTTTGTTTTTGAAACGCATCCCATTTTCCTTTAAGGAAACCGGGATGCATTTAAAAGAAAAAAATGCTTTATTTAAAACGCAAACACATACATGGAGGTTTGCTCTCCTCAGCAGGCCACCATCCCTGTGTTATTTATGCCCATTCCTAATGGGTCACAAATTGCGACCTGCCTCGTAAGTGTTGAGGAGGTAGGTCATTTGCGACCCAATTGGGAATCGCAAAATGTGTCTGAGACACATTAGTACATTTCCTTTTGCGACTCATAAATTAAGAGTCGCAAAAGGAAATCGTCACACATGTGGCCCCTGAAGTCTAAGGGGCCCACTCACATAGCTTTTCCCAGCTGTAAGTCAGACATAACCTGTAAAAATCATAATGTATGCCTATGAAAACTGCATGACATACAACGGCACAGTTAACATGCGTAGGCATGTCCTAAGTGTATGTAGTTATGCAATGCATGCATACCTTATGGCACAATATGTTATAAGCATTTGGGTAGCGCCTTTCTATAACAAATATGGCCTGGCAGCTTAGAGTCTGAGCACCAGAACTTCAAAATAGGAACAACAAAAGCAGGCTTACATCCAGAAGAGACTGACAAGTGGACAAACCATGAAAACTACTCATACAATAATCACTTTTTTGGTAGTCAGAAGGGTTTGGAAAGTCACATGATTCACTTATCTGGTGGCCAGACTTCCACCCAGAGAGACCTGGAACAGGTTTTGCAGAACCTACCATGAAGGGCATTATTCAATAGAACACTTTCATGATGCAGGCACGAAGAGGAGACGTATAAGGAAGCAAGATAATGCAAAAAGGAAGAAATGGAACGTGAAAACAATTTTACTGCTGGTGAATTTGTATAACTGCGCTTCTAGCATACATTATGCTGTTGCAGGGTAAGAAAAACATCTGTAAGTCCCCAGTGAACATACATTCCATATACTTACATATGCAAAGCAAGTAAGGCATACATTACATGAGTCGTGCTGCCACGTATGTGGATCAGCAAAAAGTTGTAATTTACGCTTTTGAGTAAATGTTTCGGAGCGAGCTCCCGAGCAAGGCATACCATGAGAGAAATACTGTTTTTCAGGGGAGAAATGTTGGGCGTGCTAGGTCTGGGAGGTGCCCTTTCAACCCTGGAGTTCTCTGCTCCGAGCCAAACATTTACAGGTGTGCCTACCCTTTAGTGCCCAAATCTCACCACCTGAAGTTCCCGAGGACCGTTCAGTGAGTCATGACAGGATGGCCTAAATGTTCCCGTTGTCCAAAGGCGCACGAACAGTGCAAGGAATGGCGGAGCAGAAAGCCGGTCAGGTCCGGAGGTCGGGCCCTCGTGGAGCTCAGGACACTCAGAGCCAGCGCGCTGACCGCCAGACCGCAGCCTCCTGAAGTAGCGTCGCGCCAGGCGCGCCAAGCATGGCGGACTCACTGCCAACAGGCCCGGGTCCAAATTTAGCAAGGACGTCTGATGTGTAAACAGTGCGGGGAAGCGGCTGGTCCCGCGTCTGGTGGGCAGAGATTCGGCGCTGGGCGCGCGCCAAAACGGCGAGCCTCTTTCCTTCCCCTGAAAAAGACGAGTCTGCAAGAGCGAACTTTCAATTCTTTTGAGATACGGAGGGGATGAAGTGTCCTCAGGCGCAGAAACTTACTGCTGCAAAAGCTAACACTTCAGTGGAGCGAGCGGGAGGGGCCCTGGACTCCTAGCTGTCCACAGACCCAGCTCCGTGTGGAGACCAGTTTTCTGCTGTCCATTGACTCGGCACTCCTTGGAGAGGCAACGCCGGATGTACACAGACTCGAGTCTGTAGAGACCAGTCTTACAGCAGACCCAGCTGTATGCAGAGACGTAACTCCTGGCGGTCCGCAGACCCACCTCTCCATGAGAAGCAACTCTTGGTGATCCACAGACCCACCTATCTGTGAGAAGCAACTCCTGGCGGTCCGCAGACCCACCTCTCCATGAGAAGCAACTCCTGGTGGTCCGCAGACCCACTTATCTGTGAGTCTGTGAGAAGCAACTCCTGGCGGTCCACAGATCCACCTCTCCATGAGAAGCAAATCCTGGGGGTCTGCAGACCCATCTATCGGTGAGAAGCAACTCCTGGTGGTCCGCAGACCCACCTCTCCGTGAGAAGCAACTACTGGCGGTCCGCAAACCGTCTTGTCCGTGAGAAGCAACTCCTGGCGGTCCGCAGACCCACCTATCCGTGAGAAGCAACTACTGGCGGTCTGCAGACCCACCTCTCCATGGGAAGCAACTCCTGGCGGTCCGCAGACCCACCTCTCCATGAGAAGCAACTCCTGGCGTTCCGCAGGCCCACCTCTTCGTAAGAAGCAACTACTGGTGGTCCGAAGAGCCACATCTCCGTGAGAAGCAACTACTGGCAGTCTGAAGAGCCACCTCTCTGTGAGAAGCAACTACTGGTGGTCTGCAGATCCACCTCTCTGTGAGAAGTAACTCCTGGCAGTCCGCAGACCCACCTATCCATGAGAAGCAACTCCTGGCGGTCTACAGACCCACCTATCTGTGAGAAGCAACTCCTGGCGGTCTGCAGACCCACCTTTCGGTGAGAAGCAACTCCTGGCGGTCCGCAGACCCACCTCTCCATGAGAAGTAACTTCTGGCAGTTTGCAGACACTCCTCTCCGTGAGAAGCAACTCCTGGCAGTCCGCAGACCCACCTCTCCACGAGAAGCAACTCCTGGCGGTCCACAGACCCACCTATCCTTGAGAAGCAACTACTGGCAGTCTGCTGACCCACCTCTCCGTGAGAAGCAACTTCTGGCAGTATGCAGACCCACCTCTCTGAGAAGCAACTACTGGAGTTCTGCAGACCCACCTATCCATGAGAAGCAACTCCTGGCGGTCCACAGACCCACCTATCCTTGAGAAGCAACTACTGGCAGTCCGCAGACCCATCTCTCCGTGAGAAGCAACTTCTGGCAGTCTGCAGACCCACCTCTATGTGAGAAACAACTACTGGAGTTCTGCAGACCCACCTATCCATGAGAAGCAACTCCTGGCGGCCCACAGACCCACCTCTCCGTGAGAAGCAACTCCTGGCGGCCCACAGACCCACCTCTCCGTGAGAAGCAACTCCTGGCAGTCCGCAGACCCACCTCTCCATGAGAAGCAACTCCTGGCGGTCCGCAGACCATCCTATCCGTGAGAAGCAATTACTGGCGGTGCACAGACCCACCTCTCCGTGAGATGAAACTTCTGTCAGTCTGCAGACCCACCTCTCTGTGAGAAGCAACTACTGGAGTCCCGCAGACCCACCTATCCATAAGAAGCAACTCCTGGCGGTCCACAGACCCACCTCTCCGTGAGAAGTAACTCCTGGCAGTCTGCAGACCCACCTATCCGTGAGAAGCAACTCCTGGCAGTCTGTAGACCCACCTATCTGTGAGAAGCAACTCCTGGAGGTCTGCAGACTCACCTATCTGTGAGAAGCAACTACTGGTGGTCCGCAGACCCACCTATCCGTGAGAAGCAACTACTGGCAGTCTGCAGACCCACCTCTCCATGAGAAGCAACTACTGTAGGTCTGCAGACCCACCTATCCATGAGAAGCAACTACTGGCAGTCCGCAGACCCACCTATCCGTGAGAAGCAAGTACTGGCGGCCCGCAGAACCACCTCTCAGTGAGTAGCAACTACTGGCGGTCCGCAGACCAAGCTCTGTAGAGACAAGCCTCCCGGCATTCCATATACCCAATTCTCAGCAGAGACGAAACTCGCGCTGTCCACAGACCCAACACTCCTTGGAGAAGCAACTCAAGGCGGTCCACAGACCCATTTCTGAACAGACTTAACTCCCCTTAAACAAGCAGCTATTTACTGTTCACAGACCCAATCATCTATAGACACAAGACTTCTGGCTGTCTACAGACGCACCTCTCTGCAGAGACAGCTCATGCTGTCCACAGACCCAACTCTCTGCAGATGCGAAACTCTAGGCTGCTCACAGACCCAAATCTCTGCAGATATGAAACTCTTGGCTGCCCAAAGAAACGAAACCTATTCATTTTCAACCTGCTTTGTTTGCCTTTTTCTTTCTAATAAGGGATGTAATCAAAATATCATAACAAGCATTGGAAAAGTCAATAGGTCTTGGCAATGTCCGTGCTATTGGCCTTGTCAATGTGAATGTCTTTTAGCCATGTTGTCTAGCAGCACGTCTGCTGTTCAGCATAGTTGAAAGTCACTGAAAGCTCAGAATCAAAGGACGTTGAGCTGATGCCGAGTCTCATAGCCCCCCATGTTGAGTTTTTTGCCCTGCACCTCCTAACACAAAAAAAGCACTATGATGTGGCCTGAGCTGGCTGCATCATATTGCTTTTTTCGGTGACATTCAGCCATGCAGAATAGCGGATTTGCATGACTAAAAGACATTCACATTGACACGGCCAATAGCTTGGGCATTGCCAAGATCTTTTGGCTTTGCCAATGCTTGTTAAGTGTTAACGCAGTCTTGCTGAACAAATGAGGAAGTAATAGTGAGAAACAGTTGAGGGGCTTCGAAGTGAAATGCGGATGTGGCGTAATGGCCAGAGCTGCCAACAGGGAAACTGGGGAACCAGGTTTGAATCTCGGGTCGGCTGAACAGTTTGTGATTCTGTGAAAATCACATATACTTCCCCCTGTGTACGACAATTAATGTGTTATTGTGTAATATAACTGGTGAGCACTTAACCCCTTCAGTGCCACGCCCTTTCCCCCTCCTGTGCCGGGCGTTGTATTAGTGGGTGGGGTTAATGACGAGATAGTCTCGTCATGGGCACAGCGCAACCGTGCTCCATGACGAGACTATCTCGTCATGGGCACAGAAGAGGTTAAAGCGCTCTATTCCCATCAGCTAGTGTTAGCACTATGGCAAGATGGAGGACGGAGCAAGCGCTCCAATACCATCGGATAGTGCAAAAAAAAAGCAGCTAGGGAGGTAGAGGGGAAACGGGTCAAGCAAGGAAGCAGAAGGGGATGGGGAGATGTGTGAGGGAGGGAGGAAGAAACAATTAAGGGGGAAAAGGCCTTATTTGAAGTGGAATCAGCAACAACAATGAAGGTGTCATTGTGGAATGTAACTGGCAAGCATTTAAAGCGCTTCAATACCATTGGCTTTTGTCCGCGCTACAGCAAGATGGAGGACAAAGCGATCACTTCAATACCATCGGATCGTGCAAAAAATAAAATAATCAAGTGCTGTTCATGTTTTAACAACTTTTTAGGAAATGTATTTGTATATGTACATCTGCATGCATTTTAGTGGTATGTGTACAAGGGAGATGGCCTGAAAACACAAGCTCTCCTATTGAGTGCTTGAATACAAAGAGAAAAATAGCTCCACAAACCGGAAGCAAATGTAAGGATACAAGTGCTTGGTCCATGCCTTATAGGAGGGCCAAACAAAAGAAGAGGGTATAACGTCCACATGCCATATCAAATGGCATTAAATAAAATGAGAGCGACGCTGACGTTTACCAATGGTAGGAGGTGGGCGGTCTGTACGTCCACAAATAGAACACAACACTTCGAGACAGTGCATGCGCTGTCTAGCCGAAAACTAAAAAGAGGGCCAAACTCGTATTACCTCTTTGCAACCCATGAGTCACTGATGTGCTCATTTGCCAAGGTATATCTCTCTGTGTATACCATATCCATCCTTGCATGTGCTCCAAGCCCAGCTGTGCCAATGAGACCCCTCTATGCGTTCGGCTTCCGAAAATGGGACGGGCTGGAACTGGGCTTCTCTCATGCCAATTTATTTTCACCTGTCCAATGTTCCCTCTCTGCTATTTCACCTCTCTCGTCTGCTCTCTCCCACTCCTCTGCCATTTTAGTTTCTACTCATCCTGTGCTACAGGTGTTCCTATTGGTCATTTTACTAGGCCTGGTCGGAGTTCATGGAGTTCCGTGAAGTAAATAAAAAACTCTGCCACGCGAAACGGAGTTCAGCAAGCGGTTGAGTGCGTTAGGTCACACCGTTCATGCTGATTTTTAGTGCTGGGCGTTTGTCCTGCACTGGGAAATCAGCATGAACAGCACCATGCGCAGCGCAAGAGGGCTTTGCTTCTTTCTGCTGCTCGAGTAGAGGCTCTACTAGAACGGCAGCTTCCTAAACGTGGTTGGGTTTCTAAACGTGAGTGTTAGCAGCCATCCCCAACTGCCCACGTTGAGAAATCTCATTGGGAAGTGGTCTGGAGTACGATTTTCCTCGCTTGCACTCGCAAACTTAAGGTTGGCGAGTGAGGAAAAAACTTAGTGCAGAGTGGGAAAAACTCCGCAAACTTCTCTAGTGGAGCAGAATTTTAAGCCCAAACCTAAATTTGACTTTTTTCCTAGTGTGATCTTCTCCCTATGTGAATTAGTCACGCTCCTCCCCTATATACACTTTATCTTTAATTCACTCCTCAAACTTTCTCACTCTGCCCTCTTCACCATTTACTCCCTCCTTCCACTGCACTCTCCCTCTAGATTTACTTCACCCTCTTAACCATTCACACTCTCCTTCCTCTGCACTTTCCATCCCCTTTTTTATTTTACTTCAATCTCTTCACCATTCAATCCATCCTTCCTCTGTACGCTCCTTCCTCTGCTCTCTCCACTCCTACTTCACCCTTTTCACCACTCACATCCACCTTTCCGGCGCACTGTCCCTTCCCTGCTCCCTTACCTTATTTTACCTCATTATTTTCAACATTCACTCCATTCTTTCACTGCACTATCCCCACTTTTACCATATCTTCCTCACCATCCACTCTCTCCTTCCTCTGCTCACTTCCTTCTTTTACTTGTTCCTTTTAACCACTCACTCTGTTATTTTTCTGTGCCCTCCCACATTTGCTCCCTACCTTTTACTTCATCCCTTCTTCTCTTCTGACCATTTGATTCTTACCATTGCTTGTTCTTTAACCTTTTCTGCTTCCCAGGCTTTCTTCTACATGTTGTGCACTTTCCACGGCCCCCTCACTTCCTCTACTTAATCTGCTCTTTTCTCAGCTTTACATTTTACTTCTTCCTTTGATTCTGCTCCTTTCCTCCTATTTTGCTTTCTTGCTCTTTGTTTACTATCATTCTTCTGCTCTTTTACAATTTTACTCAATCCACATTATCTGCGTATTTTTACTTTTCATTTTTCCTACCATCACTTCACTGCCCCTATTTCATATTCTCGGCTCTATTTCCCTTTTCATTCTGCTTCCTCTGTTCTCCCCCTTACGTCATCCTCCTTCCTCTACTCTGCTGTCTCTGTTTTGCACCGCCCCTCCCCGCACTTTGCTTTCTTGACCACTTTGACATTCCCTGATTTTCTTCTCTTCCTCAGGTCTTTTCCCCTTCCTTCCTCTTCCAGCTACCTTCCCCCCTACTGTTACTCTTCCATTTCTCCCTACACCACTTTTTCACGCCCCTCCATATGTCTTCCTTTCTCTCACTTCCTATGACCTCTCTGCTCCACTCAGTTTGTGCTGTATAAGGAATTGAGCAGTTCCTAGGGGTTACTGACTAGGACGGGGGGGGGGAAGGGGAAGAACAGGTCTTTCTTCGAAATGCCCTCACACACCCCAAGGGATGTCATGCTTCATCATTTGGGCATTTGCCCCTCGTCAGGCCGGCGCTGCAATGCCTGACGGGCTCCCGAAACCGGGGCTCTTTTTCGGGGATCTTTTGAAGAAGCCGTATGGCTGCGTGTGGGTGTGAGGGCTGGGTAGTGCACAAGGAGTGAGGTAAGTAAAAAAGGTTTAGAGCCGTCCTACTTAATTCAAGTTTTAATTATTGAGGTAGCTCCAGCTTTATTAAAATTATGTAGAAGCCCTGTGTAGGAAATGATGTTCCATAAGGGCTAATCATGCGTGGATGTGGTCAACATGTTTCGTGCCCCAGCTGCCCCAGAAGGGGTCAATGGCACTTCGTCAGGACCAAATTGAAAGTGTAAGGTGAGTGCACTACCGTTTAGCACTAGTTGCTAGAAACGGTAGGGGGTAATTAATTAGGAACTGGTACTGGGATGTAGAGAGACCTGTGGGAGAAGGTAGATAAAGGGGAATAAAAACAAGAAGTGGAGAAAGAGAAACATAAACAGCGGTTAGACCAGCCAGGAGGCATACAATACATGTACTGGAGGGTGATACGGTGAAAAGCACACAAGTGATGTTTAAAAAGTGAATTCACTGTATAAACTACAAGTCCAGCCGGTGGTTGAAGGTGGACATGGTCGATGCGGCGTGACTATATCAATGACCGGGTGCCAGGAGTGGTTGCTTGGCAAGCGACCCAGTGCAACGTGAACGGAAAATAGGCGATCTCATGTGACTAAGTTGAGGAACCAATTATATTCATTTGATCAGTCGTAATTGTTGGTGAGATTCTCTATAAACGTTCGTCACTATGCACATGTGTGTTGGCAAATACTAATAAATAATTAACATAATTAAACAAAACGGGTCGTGGTAGACCGAAACCGGAAAAACACTGACTATTAGAAAAAAGGGGGCTAAATACAGCCAGCCTTGAGGAGAAGGACGAGGAGACTAAAAGTGAATTATTTGTAACTGACATAAAGGCATGCAACTAGACGCGCTGGTGTCAGAGGTATAACGCGCCGGGGACACGGTGAAGACTCACCCCTCGTGACCTAGTTCCGGCTGACGGGGAAAGAACAGAGCACATTAGTTGCTCCGGTGTCTATGAAAACAAATAAGGAAAAGGAACAAGGGGGTCAGATTACACCAAACCGGTCACAAAACTTGAGCGGCGAATAGGCTTACCGTCTAGATCTAGGCAAACGATAGAATACTCACGGAGGTAGACGAGCAACTTGCCGGTGTCCTACCCTCGCTCTGGGCCCCATAGGGAAAACTTCCGGGGGATATCCTTAAGTAGCGCTGTTGAAAAACGTCCCTGAACGTGGCGGCCATTTTGGATAGGGCTATCTTGGTGCTTCTATCTGATAACATCCGGGGAGAGGTTGTGACCAGAGTTTTTGATCGTGGCAGCCATATTGTAACGGGGAGAAGGATTACATTGGATATGAACAGTATAGATGTTCTCAGTTTGTGCCCTGTCCCAATTTTCTATGCCAACTCTCTTACTTTCTCCGCTTCGTCCTCTTTTGTTACCACCTCCCCATCCCTCGTCCACTTTCTCACTCCTCCACTCTTTTATCTACCCCTGTTACTCTGCCTTTGCTTCCTTACTCGATATTAAACATCTCCAGCTTTCCTCCTTCTTGTCTCTATCTCCCCTGTGCCTGCTAATTCTCCTTTTGTTATTCTTGGCTTTCTCTCACCCCTCCTTTTCCAGCTTTTCCCTCTTCTTTTCTCCCTCAGAATTCTTCTTCTCTCTCACTTCCTCGGCTCTCTTTCCCTCTCTCCTTTCGCATTCCCTCTCCCAGGTCTCGTCCCTTCCTTCCCCCTTTCCCAGCTTTCTTCCCCTCTCTCTTTCTGTATTCCCAGCTCTCTCCTCTTCCTTCCCCTTTCCCAGCCCTCTTCTCCTCTCTCCTTCCGTATTCCCAGCTCTCTCCTGTTCCCTCCCCTTACCCAATTTATTCCCCTCTCTTTTTCAGTATTCCCAGCTCTCTTCTCTTCTTCCCCCCTTTCCCAGCTCTTTTCCCTTCCCTCCTCCGTATTACCTGCTCTCGTCTCTTCCTTCCCCCTTTCACAGCTTTCTTCTCCGCTCTCCTTCAGTATTTCCAGCTCTCTCCCCTTCCTTCCCCTTTCTCAGCTCTCTTCTCCTCCGCCTTCCGTATTACTAGCTCTCTTCTTTCCCTTCCCTTTCCCCAGCTCTCTTCTCCTCTCTGGTATTCCCAGCTCTCTTTCCCACTCTGCTTCGGTACTCCCAGCTTTCTTCTCGTCCTTCCCCTTTCCCAGCTCCCTTCTCATCTCTCCTTCCGTATTCCCAGCTCAATTCCCTTCCTTCAAACTTTCCCAGCATTCTTCCTCTCTCTCCTTCAGTATTCCCAGCTATCTTCACTTCCTCTCCCCTTTCCCAGCTTTCTTCCCCTCCCTCCTCCGTATTCCCTGATCTCCCTTCCCCCTTTGTCAGCTTTCTTCCCCGCTCTACTTCAGTATTCCCAGCTCTCTCCGCTTCCTTCCCCTTTCTCAGCTCTCTTCCCCTCTCTCCTTCCGTATTGACAGCTCTCTGCTATTTCTTCCCCTGCTCTTTCTCCTCTCTTCGTTGGTATTCCCAGCTCTTTCCTCTTCCTTCCCAGCTCTCTTCCCCTCTCTCCTTCTGTATTCCCAACGCTCTCCCTTCCTTCTCCTTTCCTAGCTCTCTTCTCTGCTCTCCTTTCGTATTCCAGCTCTCTTCCTTCCCCAGCTCTCTTCCCCTCTCTTCGTTGGTATTCCAGCTCTCTTCTCTTCCTTCCCCAGCTCTCTGCCCCTCTCTCCTTCCGTATTACCCCCTTTCTTCTCTTCCTTCCCCTTTCCCAGCTCTCCTTCCCTCTCTCCTTCCGTTTCCCAACTCACTTCTCTTCCTTTCCCTTTCCCGGCTCTCTTCCCTCTCTCCTTCCGTATTTCCACCTCTCTTCTCTTCCCTCCCCAATTCGCTTTCCCTCTCTCCTTCCCCAATCCCACCTCTCTTCTCTTCCCTCCCCAATTGGCTTTCCCTCTCTCCTTCCCCAATCCCACCTCTCTTCTCTTCCCTCCCCAGTTCGCTTTCCCTCTCTCCTTCCCCAATCCCACCTCTCTTCTCTTCCCTCCCCAGTTCGCTTTACCGCTCTCCTTCCCCAATCCCACCTCTCTTCTCTTCCCTCCCCAGTTCGCTTTCCCTCTCTCCTTCCCCAATCCCACCTCTCTTCTCTTCCCTCCCCAGTTCGCTTTACCGCTCTCCTTCCCCAATCCCACCTCTCTTCTCTTCCCTCCCCAGTTCGCTTTCCCTCTCTCCTTCCCCAATCCCACCTCTCTTCCCTCCCCAGTTCGCTTTACCGCTCTCCTTCCCCAATCCCACCTCTCTTCTCTTCCTTCCCCAGCTCTCCTTGCGTTTCCCAACTCTCTTCTCTTCCTTCCCATTTCCTGTCTCTCTTCCCCTCTCTCCTTCCGTATTCCCACCTCTCTTCCCTTCCTTCCCCTTTCCCCGGCACTCTCCCAGCTCCCTCTAGCTGCAGCCACAAAAGTAATCTAATAATGGCGCCGGTTCTGTGGCAGGCCGGCCTCTGTAATCTTTCGCCTGTAATTGCCGCGTACGTGGTTTAGCTCGGAGGAGTTAATGGAGACTCGCAGTGTAGCACGGGGTAATTAGTTGTTTTTAAATAAACTGCAGGCACACTTTAATTAAGCCTGCAGTGTGAAAGGTGTGGTGTTATAGCAGAACAAAGCACAGTAGGCTGGGAAGGGGGAGGCGGAAGCGGGGGCAGATGGAGAAACACTGAAAGCCAAGAAGGGATGCGGGTCTCTTTATCTCTGGTTTCGTTAACAGCTGTTTGGGGATACAAACATTCGACAGGACGGGAAACCAAGCGCCTGTTTCCCCCTACACAAAACACGGCTTCAGAGCCACGTTTGGTTGCGGGGAGAGAAGAAAAGACTTCAGAAAACTAAAAAGGAAAGAAGGGAGAGGCGCCACACGCCACTTTTCCGATAGACGGAGGGTGCTGGAGCGAGGCAGAGAGCGGGAGGGAGCGGGGGAAGGGAGGAAGCAAGTGAAAGAGAGGGAGAAAGAGGGAGTAAAGGGCGAGAAGAGGAAAGAAGCAAGAGAAGGAAACAAGGGGGCAAGCGAAAGAAAAGAGAACCATGTGGAAGGAAAGAGGCCTATGCAAAGTTAGGAAGTGGCAAGTAAGAGAAAGTCAACCAAAAAGTAGGAGTGAGGGAGGGGAAGAGGTAATGGGTAAAGGGAGACCTGTGGAGTGGAACAGAGAGTTTCGTGTTCTAGGGTAGGAATTGTAGGGCCACTTGGAATTCTTGACCGGGGAACATGGACTTTGATCGGTCTCAAGCTTCATCATCTTTGGTAGCACTGACAACACTTCAGAAAATAACTCTGAGGGGCACTTAAACCCCCATTTACTGCCAATAAATGTTCTGAACTGCTGTATGGAACTTTACCCCACCTGAAGAATACCAAGTACAACTGCACTGCTGGACCAATCTTTATATGTATGTTTCCATTCCTGTGCTCAGTCTTCATCTTTATCCTGATGATGACCCCAGAATTTTGATTCAGTTGAAACGCCGTCAACCATACTGAGGATTAAGACTATAACCTCATTGCGCCTGATAGCGGATGCCCCCACTACAGCTCTTGTAACTTATATAAACTGACATTATCTTCTTTGATATAGACCTTCTATACTTGCTCTATTTGTAATTTATAAAGGCACCTTGTGATTACCTCTTGCACTCAGCATTGTTTGATACTTTATACACCTTGTACATATTTTTAACATATAAAACATACTGAACTTGTAATACGAATGTCATTAATGTAAATCCTTTGTTATGTAGTCCTATTGTCTTCCAATTATTTGTTATTCTTTGCATTTATTTCCCTTTTATGTAATTTTGGGTACACTGCATTTTGTAATAATTTATGTGATACTTGTCCTCAATTAAAATGTATTGTTTAGAATATTGATTAATAAGAGGGCACAAGTCCTTATCAAGGTGAAGCAGCAGCTCCTTCCCAAAGGCAGGACTCAGACCCCCAAGGTCAGGGTTCAAGTCTCTATAAGATGAAGCATCACGTGTTTCCCAAGACCAGGGTCTCATTCCCACCAAGGCCAAGGCTCGCATCAGCACCAACGCCTGGGTTCATGTCCCCACCAAGAGTAGTAATGATGTCCCTAAAAAGGTGTAGATAGCAATTGACAATCATTTGCTGGGATATGGGAATCCAGCGACTAGATTCATCTAGGAACCACAGGACTGCAAAGATGGCTGTTCAGACAGTTCAGGGTTCAGGTATTCCTGTCATGGGCCTATGGATTCCACTGGCTGTTCCTGTTTACGCTACATCTCTTCTCACCCAGGACAAAGTAAAAACGAGCTCTGAGTGCTTGAGGGGTCACCAGTAAGATGCGCCGAATTTTGTCACCTCAGCATAAATAGGGGTGTGCAAAGTTAGAAACATTTTCCTCTGCAAACTTCATGCACTTGTATCAAGATTGCAGCCTTCGCAAAGTTTGCAGTTTTTTCACAGAATTGTCAAAAAATCTTGGCTAAAGAAACTGCATAAAAGGGAAGAAATAGTGGAATAAGGAATTTTAATTACTTCATTAAAAAAAATCGTTTATGGGAAATGCTTTTCAGTAAAAACTTTTGTTTGCAAGTATGTGTGTCTGCAGGTGAAGTTTTATGATGCTGAGAAACATCGCTTTCGTTACAAAGTGCGTCAAATTCGTAAATCAGCAAAATGCGATTTTGATGTATCTCTAAAATTAAGCAGCAGTTTCTTGATCTCATGGTTGACTAGGGCTTCATAGGTGTTTTTTAAAGTAAGGCGCCACCCTCTGAGAACAAGCGTTTTGGGTAAACCTTTCAAAATGGTAGCGTAAAGAATTCAGATATGGTTGACGTTCGAGCAAAGAAAGATGGGTAATGCTAAGCCACTAGGATGCATAGTTGACTCAGGGCCTGGGCTTGCCTACAAAGCAGTGAGCAAAACCTGTCCCTCTCACTTGTCTTCAGAGAAGAAATAAGGCAGCTGCAGCAGAGCCGATTGGCATTTAATGCCAGCGAATGGCACAGTGCTCACTATTATCGGTTCTGTAGTCATGCCAGCTGTTACATCAAGCACTTTAGATGCAAGACAATTGATGATTTCCAAACAGAAGACGATCAATACGCCCACAGCGTTGGGTTTCCCTTCTTCCCAGGGGCGTAAGGATGTGTTGAGTAGTGCCAGCTTGGACTACCAGTGAACCCAGGAACAGCCATGGCTCTCGGGAGACCCCATGGGTGTTTGCCCAACAGTTAAATAGAGCAGAGAACCACAGTGGACTAAATACAATGCTGAGAACTCTGAGAATCTCCAGGGAGAGGACTTTCTAAGATAAGCCCATGGAGCCACCAGCACAACACCAGTTTGTCTGCTCATAGAAATATAGTCTGGCAAAGGTTTTTAAAGGATTCTGCACCTTCGTTCAGGGACAGAACATACATAAGCATTCAAGGCAAAGTATTACAAATTTGGAATCAGTAAAATACAATTCAGTGGAACTTGGAAGAGGGAAAAGCAGCTTAAGTCACGTGAATTTCTCATAATGCTCACCAGAGGAATATAACTTAGGGCTTGACTTAGATCTTGGCGGTTGGGTTACTCCCTCACAACGGTGATGGATATCCCGTCCGCCAAAATATAAATCCCATTATATCTTATGGGACTCATATTTTCGAGGACGGGATATCCGTCACCGTTGTAACGGAGTAACCAGTCCGCCAAGATCTAAGTCAGACCATTAGTTTTAAGATTAACAATGCTAGTAAAGGTAACAACATTTCTCCGATTTATGTGTCGCCAGTTCCTTTTCACCAACATGTGACACTTCTGGAGAAAGACACAGTCACCCTGGTGTACCGAGATACAGACACAAAATTAAGTTTCTTCTATGCACACGCTGCTAAACTAAAACAGCAGTGCTACTTGGAACTAGAAACACAGAATACTGGGAAGCAGTGTGTTGAGTTCTGATGGTCACATAAATATTCGAAAGCACATTTGCAACTACAGGCCGCCGAATGGGATTGACCACAATGGCACAGGGACTACACCCGGAACATTACAAACTGAGATCGAAGGACTTTAGTCTGTGTAGTCTATGGGGGAATACAGAGCATATTTGATAAGAGATGAATGTCAACACAAGGAAGAACCTGATCAGCATCATCAAGGAGGGACTACATGAAATGCTCTCCCCCATAGGGGGTGGTGAGTGTGTTGACCCTATTTATGGTGGTAGAGGTGGTTGGAAAGAAACATTGAACAGCTGTAGTGTAAGATAATAACCGAGCCATGGATTAAGAATGATTTTTACAATGGCAGGTGTTGGATTTGGCCCTTATCCCATTCCTAACAGCAGGGGTATGATAGGTAGAATAAATCCATGTGGTGGAATTTATCTGTGATCAATATTTATGGACTGAAGTAAGTGTCTTGCTCCTAGATTTTGATGAGCTTCTAAGCCTTAAAGGCAAATGTTTCGAATGCAGTTCCTGAAATGGCGGGCAAGTATTGATGGCTGAATTTGCCATCTGCAGCAGGTTAGGGCAGTAACTGATGTGTCTTGTGTATGTCAGGCAATGAAGGTACAAAATGTCACATGAGATGGGGCCTTTATGATGTCACAGGAAAGACAAGTAAGATACTGCTCAGCTCCTGTGTTGGCTAGGAACTGCCAACCACACAGCATGAGTGGAACAGTGGCAGGACCATTAAACAGGTACTCAAGAGCTAAAGGCCATATGCCTATTTATGTATGATTCTCTTTCATACTATCCTCCACCCACCTCAGTTCGAAACGTCTTCTGGTCAGTGTGGTGTGTATAACCACCTCATGCTAAAAGTAGAAAGTCGGCAGTGCCCTGTGCTCGACCAAGACTTCGATTATCACTGTATCTCTCCGACTGCTCTTTTGTGAAATGACAATGGGGATGTTGGACAACGTGACCAGCCATGTCTAGAAAATTCAAAACGAGTGGCAAGTGTGCGATTCCGAATACTTTGAGAAGCAATTCAATGAGTAGACATTTTGAGTTGGTTAGAGCCATCGTAACACTTTTCCTTAGCTGATGATCTGTCGCACATGTGCTGGTCAGTGGTGAAATTCTCCTGCATTGTGTTGATTTGTGGCTAGATACTGGGGATCAATGTGGAAGTGGGGTTCAGAAACATAAACAGCAGAGGCGTCATTGCTTTTACTGAGGCCCTCGTTCTCTGCTTCTTCTTCGATTTGATTACATTTTACAGAGCACCGCCACCCGGATGGTTGGTGAAAGGTTAAAAAATATCTCCACTTTTGAAAATAAAGTACATTGGATAAACAAGTTATATGTACCAACATGTGGAATACAACTTCCATCATTTCTCCAAACTATATATTGCCCAATTATTTCGAGAAAGACCTCAAATATCTTTTTTTGAACAACGTCTTCAAGCTTAACCGCCCAAATCAACGTGCTTCTCCCAGGACTACCTGGAAGAGAACTATGTATGATCTAATCTTTCTGACATGGGCTGCAATATAATATCTGCCCTACCATTCGCCGTCTCTGTACTGCTTTAACATTTCATATCCACTCTCTCATAATCATTGCTTTCTACATGTACTACTGATACTCTTATTTAATATCATTCAGCCGGTCTGAATAACTGCCTTCAAATAACATACCCAAGTGCACATTCTAAATTGACTTCTTTAGATTCTTACCCAGAATTCTCCCTTTTGAATTTAAGTTCATCATTTCAATCATGATTACTACAATAAAATAGTATATTTTTTCTTTACTATCATGTTACAGGAATTTATCATCACTGTGTAATCTACAGAATGATATTACTAAGGGAGCCCTTCCAATGTTTTGAGTATCATTACTATGCTCTTGAATCATAGCTCCGTTTATACATTTTGCATTGGGTCAAGCTACAAGAATAACATTACAATAAGTGTGCTGCAAAGCATTATTAACTACTTAGCTACCAATGTACAGTAATAAAGAATGAAAAAAGGAACCTTAGCTAGTTCTTCTAACTAATGTCTATTAACAAACTCTATTATCTGAGAATCTAAGAAGCACCCTGTGTAGTGGCATGGAGTATGTCTACTAGATTTAGCTGCATTAACTAGCAACCTCTGGCACGCCAAAGCACAGCAGGGAAGCGTTCACCAGGGAAAATCATCCGCACTGTGCTCTCATGAGTATCGCAGAGCAGGGCTTTCCTCTTATAGACTATTAACGTGCAATAGTCACTAATAGGCCATACTCCACTAGTGCTGCTAGGGACCGGTGCATTAACTACCAGCATTCAAACAGCCCCAGCATTATTGAGTGCTGCTAGCTTGTTTTCTTTACTATCCCCTGCAAATCAAGGTGCTGGCACTTTAAGACTAGAGTGCTGTACATTAGCTATCCGCTTACGCGAATAGATGATGCTTAGAAGCAGCACTAACAGCTATGTTAAAGAGCAGTTGACTTGTGAGGAGCCCCATGACTAACTCAGATAAGTTCAAAGAGGCTTAGGGCCTGGTCTACATGCTGGGGTACTCAGTCACAATAGTGACGGAGTACCCTTTCCACCAACGTGAAAGTCCGCCTGCCTGAGATACCTTTCAGTATGTAGACAGCTGAGACTACTCCTTCTCCGGCGCCTACAAACTCCTATGACAGCCTGACAGAGTAAGAGCCATTGGAAGTTTAGCCATGTGTCTGCCCACCTGATTTAGAGTGGTCGGACACATAGCCATTTTTTACTTTTACACACCGCCACCTAAAACTTGGTAGTATGTAAAAGTAAAAACTTTTCATTGACCCCCCATGCAAGGGAGTCATTGCTTTTTTCGGTTTCAATTAGGGGTGGGCGGAATTTGCGAAATTCACTTTTGCAAATTATCGCGAAAATGTTAAAAATCTCCGCAAACACTTAAAAAGTGACGTGCAGGCATATCATTTTGACAGTGCAACAAGGCACACTTTCATTGCAGTTCCAAGAACCTCCGTGAGGGTATATTGTTTGTACAAGAATAAGTGCTGGACCCAAAGTTTTGCTCAGAAGCCTGCAGCTGGTGCTACCAAAGGTCGGGGTTAATCTTAATCTATCTCAATACTCTATAATGCACCATCCTACACTCACTGCCCCTTTATCTCACTATTGTAGGTTCTTTTTCATTCCTGCTTTCTCCATTTGTAACTGTTTCCCTTCTCCTTTTGAAATTTCCTTCCTAGTTTCTTCCCCCATTACTGTTTTTCTCTCTCTTTTTATGGGTGTAAGTCTGATGATGAAAAATAAGTCCCGGTTCCCATAAATGAATGCCGGTGGGAGACACTTGCAACCGCCGGCTCAAATTAAGCACTGGATATGTTGAGCAATATACTTAATGGACCTTAGTGGAGTGCCGCACCGGGGAAGCATTAACTAGTAACGGTGAAAGTTAGTGAATTATTCATTACCATGTGTGGCAAAAGAACTCAGCTAACTACTTCTGAAATGTTATGGAGCTTTTACAACCGATATTTGTTAACACGTGTTGTTATGGAGCAGAATTAATTATCACCGTCGAATTCACACATTATCTATAAATGTTCGTTAATAAGGGCTGTTCTCAGGAAGAAATCCCAAGTGCTCCCAGGTGTTGCTGCTAACTAGCAATCGTCATTCACACACACCTGTTAGGAAAAATATTAATAAGTCCTGCAGAGGTGCGTATTCAATATCAGCAGTTGTTACAGTCGGCACGAGGCTGCGGGGTTCTTTGGGCTTCCAATGATACACATTCCCTCCTCGCTGAAGGAACCCATGGACGGGGTCCCTTGTGGAATAGCCAAGATCAGGATAACTGCTTCGTCGAGCTATTGGTGCAGCCATTTGTTACTTCACAATTTGTCAGCTTTTCCCAGTTTAATTTATCATTTGTCAGCTTTTCCCAGTTTAATTTGTCATTTGTCTGCTTTTGCCACTGCACTGATTAGTTTACTTTATAACGTGTCTGCTTTTGCCACTGCCCAGGCTAGCTTGCTTTATAATTTGTCTGCTTTTGGCACTTCCCTGGCTAGTTTACCTTATAATTTGTTTGATTTTGCCACTGCACTGGCTAGTTTACTTTATAACTTTTCAGCTTTTGCCACTGCACTGGCTAACTTATTTTATAATTTGTCTGCTTTTGCCACTTCACTGGCTAGTTTACCTTATAATTTGATTGACTTTGCCACTGCACTGCCTAGCTTACTTTATAATTTGTCTGCTTTTGCCACTTCACTGGCAAGTTTACTTTATAACGTGTCTGCTTTTGCCACTGCACTGGCTAGCTTACTTTATAATTTGCCTGCTTTTGCCACTTCACTGGCTAGTTCACCTTATAATTTGTTTGACTTTGCCACTGCACTGGCTAGCTTACTTTATAATTTGTCTGCATTTGCCACTTCACTGGCTAGTTTACCTTATAATTTGTTTGACTTTTCCACTGAACTGGCTAGCATAATTTATAATTTGTCTGGTTTTGCCACTGCACTGACTAGTTTATTTTATAATTTGTCTGTCTTTGCCACTTCACTGGCTAGTTTACCTTACAATTTGTTTGATTTTGCCACTGCACTGGCTAGCTTACTTTATAATTTGTCTGCATTTGCCACTTCACTGGCTAGTTTACCTTATAATTTGTTTGACTTTTCCACTGAACTGGCTAGCATAATTTATAATTTGTCTGGTTTTGCCACTGCACTGACTAGTTTATTTTATAATTTGTCTGTCTTTGCCACTGCACTGGCTAGTTTACCTCATAACGTGTCTGCTTTTGCCACTGCACTGGCTACCTTACTTTATAATGTGTCTGCTTTTGCCACTTCACTTGCTAGTTTACCCTATAATTTGTCTGTTTGTGTCACTTCACTGGCTAGTTTACCTCCCAATTTGTTTGATTTTGCCACTGCACTGGCTAGTTTATTTTATAATTTGTCTGCTTTTGTCACTTCACTGGCTAGTTTACCTTATAATTTGTTTGATTTGCCCCTGCACTGTCTGGTTTACTTTATAACTGGTCTGCTTTTGCCACTTCACTGGCTAGTTTAAACTATAATTTGTCTGTTTTTGTCACTTCACTGGCTAGTTTACCTCACAATTTGTTTGATTTTGCTACTGTACTGGCTAGTTTATTTTATAATTTGTTTGCTGTTGTCACTTCACTGGCTAGTTTACCTTATAATTTTTTGATTTGCCCCTGCACTGTCTGGTTTATTTTATAACTTGTCTGCTTTTGCCACTTCACTGGCTAGTTTACCTTACAATTTGTTTGATTTGTCCCTGCACTGTCTGGTTTACTTCATAATTTGTCTGCTTTTGCCACTGCACTGGCTAGTGCGATGACCACATCACTGCAGTCAACAACTGCATCTCTTGCCTAGTCATTACATTTCTGATGTGTTTTCAGAGGGACTGCTTGAATAATTGACATACCTTTGTAGCAGGTGTGTCCAATCAAAGCCCTGAAGACATGAATCAATGGAAACACTGGAAGATAACCACAAGCTATGTAGATGAGCTCTATTTAGATTCATTGCATCTAAATATATCCTATGTGCGAATACTCCCTTGCCTCCTGGACCACCAACTGATACTCACGCTTTCCACACGCGGTGATATATATCCTATATCCAAAGTACATCAGAGGTATCCTAGTAGGAAACATGTTGGTGGGAATGTGCCAGCTCTGAGTTTGTGTATGATTTCGGCACAGTGAGTGATGCTTGTAGTCCTTCCCTTGCTCAGTGCTGCAGGCTTGGCATGTCTGATTTGCATTAGCATGAGAAGAGCCAGAGGGCAAGTGTGCTGGTTTACACCAGAGTGAGGCTGAGGCAGTGGTAACAGATGTTGATCTGTCTGACAGGAGCTCAGCAAGCAGAGCTTATTAGCAGGTAACACATGTAACAAGTACCAAAGGTGATGACAACTACTGCAGCATCAGAGGACTAGAGACAGCCACAAAACATCACATTTCGTCGGAGACTCCATGTCCATGAGCCACGACTAACCTTTATCTGTAAATGTGTTAGGGGTTTGTGTGCTGGGTGCCTGGATCTCGGTTTGGTCCAGGTGGTAATACACAAGGTTTGTACTTTCTGGGAAGGGCCTTACCTTGTGTTGCAGAAGCGAGCCACACTGTTGCCATGCAGAGCGCCCAGAGTGCATGGACGAAGGCTGCCATGCTGCCCTTCCTGGCTTGCTCTTCCTCACTGTAGGGATGCTCAGCAATGGAAACCAAAGAGGTCGGCAGGCATCACTGGTTTCTCGGGGGAGTTGGGGTGTCCGGCTGGGAACCTGAAAAAAAGCAAGAAAAAAAACATTTAGGAAAGGCTAGGGATACCGCCAATCAAATGAGAGCCAGGTATTAACTCAACTAAATGAGAGCACGATTAGAAATCAACCAGATGAGAGAAAGTCATGAACAGGACCAGAACATTAAATCAGGTGACAGCAAGACTTGACACCAATCAGTCAAGAGCAGGACATTAACCCATTCAGATGAGAGAGAGATACATTAAAACGGTCGTATGAGATCAGGAATGTAATGAAATCAGATTGCAAACTTGAAACCAGTCTGACAAAAGCAGGACGTTGGCCTAATCAGACAAGATCAGAATGTGCAACCAATCAGATAAGAGCACAATATTAACCTAATAACCAAGAGAGCAAGGCATTAAACCAATCAGATTAAAGCACACAGTTAACCCAATCAGTTGGGATCATGATAATAAACCAACCAGATGAGAGCAAGTCTTGAAACCAATCAGATGAAAGCAAGACTTAAAGCCAGTCAGATGAGAGCCTAATATGAATAAGACGAGATCAGGATATTATTAACCCAATCAGACAACAGCTAGACATGAAACTAATCCCAAAGGAGCGGGGCACTGACTCAATCATATGGACGTAGGACATTAACCGAGAAAAGATGATGACATGGTGATATGAAAACAGTTACAGGAGAGCACAATCTTTGCTGAGATGAGACGGGAATTAGTCAATCTGAAAAGAGCAGGAAAGTAACCCAATCGGACAACAGCAAAAAATGTAACCAAACATAAAAGGAGCAAGATGTGCAACCAAACTGTTGACAAAACAATACAATATGACAACATCGGAGAAAAAACACAAAATAAATCAGCCATGACCTCCTGAGGTGATAAGCAACATAGTCAAGTCAGGTCATAGAACTGCTCGACGCATGACACCATACCAGCTCTATGCTTAATTTTCTAGTTTGCCAATTCTCAGATTGGCTCTACCAAGCATGTCGAATATGAAGTTCTGAGGTAACGACTCATCTAACACCTCTTGGGTGACTTATAGGTAAGCTCACAGACCCATTCCCCAATATGGCTGAGGGGTTAGCAGGAGTGTGAACAAATCCTTTAAATGGGCAACGAAAGAGTGATCAGGGTGAGAACAGGGAAAGAAAACTAAAGGAACAATAAAACAAATGGTGATGGACTGAAAACAACAGACAACCCAAAGCAAGAAGTTTCAAAAGGCTCCCGTATGCCTACAAGCTGAGGAGCTTTGGAGCTCCTGCATGCCCGGGTGGCATTGACCTGAGGAAATTTGAGGTAGCATGTCCATCAACCCCAGAATAATTCTCTACTGATGACAGAATAATCCAGAAACACATGTGTATGAAGATACAGCAATGACTGCACCAGCTTTGCTACAAATTATGATGAACTTTGATGCAAGTGCGAAATCCTGTACTACACTAACCAGGATGCAATGGAGTATTGGTGCTGGGATGTGAGGCAGTGTGCTCCTACCCCCTCTCTTAACCCTCTCTCCTGATCCTCCTGCACCTATTCATTGCCCTTATTGAGTGAGCGGTGTCTCTAGTACTCTATCATTGCCATTGTTGAGTGGTTGACCTCGCGAATGGTCTGCCTCTGACTTTGTTGACTGAACCTTCCCAATATTGGCACACGCCTGCCTCTGCTGACTCAGCAGTCTCTTCATTACCTGTGAGCTGTCTATTCGTCACACTACTCATGCTTCTGTTGTGTGAGTGGTCTCTCTGGTAGTCGATCATGCTTCCATTGAGTAAGCTGCGTGTCCATGACTCTGCTCTCTCTCCTTATCTCTTCTCTTCAATCAGCTTCTACTCCTCTCCTGTCTAATGAACCCTCTGCATCCATTAAGTGAGGCTTCTCTCTCTTTGTCTAACCCTGACTCCACTGGGGAAGCTGTTAATATCCGTTTCCATCTATCACCATTGAGTAAGCCGTCTTTCTATCAGTTTATACTTGCCTCAGTTGAGTGAGGTAGCTCTCTTTTTTTACCCCTGCACTGGCTGAGTGGACTGACTCTCCATTAGTTCACCTCTACCTCAGTTGAGTGAGCGGTCTTTTTATCGGTCTGTGCCTTCCACCACTGAGCGAGCTAGCTGTCCATTGGCCTAACCCTACTTCCTTTGAGTGAGCCATCTCACTATTGGCCTATACCAGCCTCCGTTGAGTCCGCAGTCATTCCATTGCGCTATCCCGTTTACTGTAGAGCGAGAGTCATCAATTCATTAGGCTACACTTGCTCCGTTGAAGCAGCAATCTATCTTTCAATCTACCACCGCTTCCGATGAGTAAGCCACCTCTGTGTGTCTATACCCTTCTTTCATTAAGTAAGCCACCTCTGTGTCTATACCCTGCTTCCGTTGAGTAAGCCACCTCTGTGTGTCTCAGTGGGGGTTTCTTCATGAGGGCGAAGGGGCGTCACCCCACCCCCCAGCTCGCTGCGGCGCTAAATGTGAAAAATAAAATGACAATGAATACATTTCATTGCCATTTTATTTTTTACGTTTAGCAGCGCAGCAGCTGTGATTAGTGGGGGCGTGTCCTCCTCTGCTGCCGAGGAGGACTGGAGGATCAAGATGGACCGTCCAAAGTGCGCGTGTCACTTTGGCCGGCTCTCTAGAGCTGGCCACAGTGGGATGCGTACTATCCAGCTCTGCACTCAGCTGTCTTAGACAGTTAGGTGGAGACCAAACACAGGCCTAAAGAGCCTGAAAGAGCATCCAGCCAGGACACTCCATCGAATCCTGGTGCAGCTCTCATGCTGGTGAGAGTAGCACCAGGATTGGTTATTGGAACTTCCTGGAGACTGGAGCCCTGGGCACGAAGGAGAAGGGACTAAAGAGGACGTCGGACGTGCAGCAGAGAAGGTAAGTGACTTTATTTTGTATTATTTGCCACTCGCCTTGCCTGAATGCACCCAACCACCCGCCTCTTAGTTGCCTACCCCACTGGTGCAGATACGTGCCAGCTGCCCCTGGGGTGTTTATACCCTGCTTCCGTTGAGTAAGCCACCTCTGCGTTTCTGCGTCGAATGGCCATGAGTTTACCCGTCTCTGCCTCTCCGGCTATTATTGGTGCCTGTTCAATTCCCAATGTTTAACGCTGGCCTCGTCACCTCTGAGTGAATGGTTCCTCCATCAGCCTAGGCCTCTGCGTGAGCCATCTCTCGGTCTACGCCTATCTCCGGCTCAGTGAGCCGTCTTTCATTGACCTCAGCTTTACTGCAGTGGAATGGGCAGTCTCCGTGCTGTTCTAACCTGGTGTTCGCTAAGTGAGCTGTCTCTTCCTCTAGTCTAGTGCTACCTTCAGCCTTTCTATCTCTCTTCCACTTCGGCTGCAGGCTGGGCATGTCTGTCAGTCCGACCCTGCCTTCGCTGAGTGAGCCATCTCTCATTACTTTGCACCTCTCTGTCTCTCCCGCCTGCCCTCCGTGCTCATCCATCGTCCTGTCTAATGATCTCCTTGTCGTGGCTGCTGCCTGTCTAATGCACTCGGCGCACTCTGTTTTACATGCATCGCTCTCTCTCTCCGGCTGATAATCGGCGGGCTCCTTCCGTCGGCAGATCTGTCTCTGCTCCCGTAATAACGCCTCGATGTTCCCTCCGCAGCGCATCGCCTCTTTCTCTCGCTAATAACCTCGCTCGCTCTGCGGGCCCGGGATCCGTCTCCGCGCGCCCATCATTTCACATTTACATCCGCGCCTCTTTCGGGGCCGCAACGGTCGCGCCGCGCGCTGCAGCCGGCGCGTGCTCTCGCTCTGCAATAATCCAATCACGCTCTCTCTTTGCATCGGGCTCTCTCCATCTCACCCGCTCGTAACCTTGTGATGTGTTCTGTACGTGGAGCCCCCTCCCTTCTTCCCTCCCACCACCACCACCAGGCCGGGCATCGTCGCTTTTCTCCCTCTCTTTATCATTCCCGCTCTGCTCCCAGACACTCACTCACTCTGTCTCTCGCACACAAAATGGTTTGGTCCTTCCTTTGAAGAGATGGGAGAGCCAGGCAAGCCAAGCCAGAGCCAAGCCAAGGGCCTGGCTTACTTAGAGCCCGTGCAGAAGTCGAACCCTGAAAATGTATGCCATTTAAACCATACAACGAACACCATGTAAAACAATCGTGTTTTTTTGTTTTTTTTGTGTGGAAGCCTAGACAGTTTCCATCACATTATAGCACTGCCCTGGGGAATACTTATGCGAAGTGATAGCTTTTAAATAGGAACTTGGAAACATTCCTGCCCCATCCCGAACCTGGCTACAGTGCCATTAGACAGTTTTTATGTGAACCCTGTATGTGGCTTAGATTCTTACAAATAGAGCAACATTATAGTCTATTAAATAAAACACAATAGGTTTTGGTACAGCTGGTATTCTGAAGTCACGTATTGGAAGGTGCTTTCATATGCGATAGTGAGCAGTGGTAAAATAAAATATTTGCCTAAAATCACACAATTTGGTTAAGCAGGGAAGCCCGATTAATCCAGATTTTCTGGCTTCACATTGTGCAAATCAGGCACCAAGTGGGTGCCTGACTCACCTTTTCAACAAAAATGTAAAAGCTTTGTTTTTCCATCTTTGTGCACGAGGATAGAACGAGGTTGGCTGGCAGAAGCCACATGAAAGCTTTGCTCGTTGTGGGTTTGATTGTCCAATGAGACTTCGGGCTGAGCCAGAGCCAGGCTTCAGGCTTGCGCCTGGCTCGAGCTTTCAACGACCCGCTCACCTCTATTTCTTTGTCACTTCTTCAGTCTCACCCTCCCTTGTCTCCTGAATCCCTTTCGATGTGGCTTTATTGCGCCTCTCTCTCTGCGTCTCTGCGTGACAATCTTTTCCCTAGTCTCTTCCCTCATTCCCATTTCCTTTGCACCCCATTTCTCCTACCTGTGTTTTTAAATGGTCCTCAGTCTCTTTCTTTCGCTGCTTCTCTCCAGACTCCTTGCCCATACTGCATCCTTCTCTCCTGTTTTCACATTGTCCACCCACTACCCCTCTCTCATCTTCTATTTCTGCCCCTCGTTTCTCTTCCTTTTACTCTCTCTGTTTCCTAACACTTTTCCTCTCCTTTGATCCTTACATTGTCCTTCCACTTTCCACTATGCTTTTTTAAACTCTGTCTTTCCACTGATGCATTCGCAGCTTTACTCTCTATTCCTCCTGAACAGTGGCGGCCGGAACAGATCGCGGATGGTGAGGCAGGCACAGGGGTTGGGGGTTGGGCGGGTCACAATTAAACAAAATAAAACACTTACCTTCCCACTGGGTCCCACGTTTCTCTGCTCTCGTCTTCCAGGAACAGGAAGCTCCCTGGCACACAGGCTCCCCTGACCAATCACAATGCTGCAAAGCAGCGTTGTGATTTGGTCTGAGCGCCATGACACAGTGCGCAGCCAGGGTCTGTAAGGGTGGGCATGTTCTCCATGCAGGCTATAACGCAGCCTGCATGGAGAAGTAGAGAAAGTGCGCATGACTGTTTTGGGCGGCCCAAGAGGGCCGACCAAACAGTCATTGCGCACTTAGGATGGTTGCACCCTCCTCCCCTGCTCTTCAGCCCGCTCTGCCCCCTCAGGCCAGCTGCCGCAGCAGGAGGACAAAATAAATGATAATAACATTACGTTATTATCATTTTATTTTTTCCTTTCTTTTCCTGCTTGAAGGCGGTGGGCGACGCTCCTCCACCTTAGCGGACGAGCCGCCACAGGTCGTGAAAACGGCTCTCTGCTTCCTTCTATTTCTATAACATCGGACGTCTGCTCTGTACTTTCCTTATCATCTCTCTGACTCTCTCTGGGCTCCATTGACTATCTCTCTCTGTCGTTATGTCTTCTTGCCTCCTGCCTGTAAGTTAGTGTTAATTTTCTCTCTTCATCTGTTCTTCTTCTCTCTCTCTTTCTCCAATTCTTTTTGCTTCCCTCTTTGCCTTTCTCTCTGTATTAATCGAATGAGTATATATAAATATATGTATTACACACAGATTACATTTTGTTTACGCAAGCACAATCTGGCTTATTTTCCAGCATTTTGTGTTATCTTTGTTACCCAAAATGCTCACCCTTTCCCATTTATGGCCTGTTGTGTATGTAAGATGTTTACAATGTTATTTAGGTAAAAATCCGTATTGTAAGAGCACGGGAACAATGGACGTGGCTGTTGGCATCACATGCGAGTTTGTGCCTAATTTTAGCACAAAATAAGTCTGAGTCCAAAATGAAGGCAAGGATTCATTTGGGCCTAAGAAATAGATGCTGGATTGGAATTTGGCATAATTAAACATAAAAATGTTTGTATTTTGCGTACTTTCTGTAAATGAAATTATGGAAATTTTGCCCAATTTTCTAATATTTATATCCTCCCCCTCTAGTAATCCCATGTTGTTTCTTCTCCCTCCCACCCTGCCTCTCTCCCTTCTCCTTCCTCCTGTAACTGTTTCTCCTCTTTAGTCCATTTTTCTGTTTGGCACCTTTCTTCTTCCCTTTCAGGCACATTCTGAACAGCTTGGGTGTGTCATAATTGCACACAAACACACCACCACTGATTACAATGAACACTGGGTTCCCTATATATATCCTAAAAGCATGTTTTGAGTTACTAAGAGGTGCTCACTGTGGAACTGATCAAAATTGTTCTGATTTGGTCCCAAGAAACGTATCTGCTAAATGTTAATGTTTTTGTAAGAGGGGTACCTGACTCCATGTCATCAGGGACACTAAGCAGTCCATTGTGTTTAAACATAGAACTCATTGCTATCAAGAGTGTTAGACTCATTAGTTCATTGGAAGCATAGGACAACATTCCCAGAAAGCATTAGGTTGTCATGTGACAGCCATGGCCTGGAAACAGTTTCCACAATGATTTTTTCACAAAAAACCTATCGTCACAGGGATGTTATAGTTAGGTTCAGATTTTACATACGTAAAACCATACAAATGCAGCAGTTATAGTTAGAGGTATTTCAAATAACTATAACTCGCGCCCTAAGGTAACTATTACTCTCGTCCCTGCCATTCACGGTTTTCTCATCCATAATTGTTTTTGCAAATGTTGCACTGATATTATCAATGATGTCATCAAAGATGGCATGAGTGATGTAATATTTGAGGTAATTAGCAGTGCATGGCGAGGACGTGAGGTATTAGTTACCTTAGGGTACGAGTTATAGTTACTTGAGGTAACTAA
Organism: Triturus cristatus; assembly: GCF_964204655.1. Lineage (NCBI taxonomy): Eukaryota > Metazoa > Chordata > Amphibia > Caudata > Salamandridae > Triturus > Triturus cristatus. The sequence goes on from NC_140585.1 coordinate 1,152,079,873, forward strand.
CGATAACTGCTAAATTTCTATCGTTTTCTGTGTGTAAAATCTGAACCTAACTATAACGTCCATGTAACCTTTGTTTTTTTACTGAATTTCTAAGGTCTTTTAATGCTATTTTCTAACTATAACGTCCCTGCAACCTTTGGTTTTTGTAGTGCATTTCTAGTTTAAAGAAAAAGTAAAGTAATATTTAATAATCATGCATTAATCCAACCGTCACCGCGCATGGGCTTTGGCCATGCATGGCAGAGGGTTGGCTGCAGGACCCCCTGCTTGCAGCCAATCCTACACCACACACAGCCTTCAGCCGTGCACTGCAGGGGATCGGCCATAAGGCCTGTCCTGTGGCCAGACCCTGTGGCCAACTCCTTAGAGGCAGCCAACCCGCTTTTGGCCCAAGGGACCCCATCCATCGGGGCCCAGTGCACTTTTTAGGGGGAGAGAGGCATGGGGCCCTCCTCCCTGGCCCACTTTTGGGCCCAGGGACCACATCCCTCAGGACCCACCATTATACTTATGGGGGAGGCACAAAGCCCCCCTCCCTGGGCCAATTTCGGCACCGGGAACCAAATCTTCTGGGGCTTGACTATATTCTAAAGGGGGGTACCCAGCCCCTCTCCCTGGGCCGATTTTGGCCCCGGGACCCACGAGACTGAGTACATTATATGGGGGGGGTCGGCACGTGTCCCCCTCCCTTGGCCGATTTTGATCCCCGGTAACCAGTCTCCTGGGGCCAAGAGTATTTAAGGGAGGCCGGACTTAGCCTCCCGCGCCGGGCCAATTTTGGTTCTGGGGTCCCCATTCCCCAGGGCCCAGCATTATATTTACTTTGAAGGGGGGCAGACAGCTCTCACTGCCCGGTACGGTTTCAGCCCAAGGGACCCCATCCCCCGGAACCCAATCATATTAAAATGTGGGAGGGGGACACGCTACCCCCCTCCCAAGCCAATTTTGACCCTTGGGACCCCATCCCTCTGGCCTGGTCAAAGTTAATAAGGGAGAGAGGGACATGCAGCCCCCCTACCCGGGCTGATTTTAGGACCTGGACTCCCATCTTTCGGGGCCTGACCCATAACTAAAGGGGCGGGCCCTTCATCACTCTACTGCTACATTGCCTTACACTCACTGCAGAGTGGAAGCCCATTATGCTGAAGGCCTACAGCCACGTTTGGACTAGAACGAAAAAATAGGCCTGGGCACCAAAAAAAAAGTGCCCCTCATTAGCGAACCAGATAGCTAAAAAAAAAGTGTCCCACTTTGCAAAACAGACCAGGTTTGACCTTGTAAAGACTCTATGTGCAGGATGGGACACTGTATGAATTTGTTCTTGCTACAGGAAATGTTTATGGTAATATCAGGGAAGCCAGTGCTTAATTTGAATCAGTGGTTTCCAGTGCTCAGCACCAGCACTTAATCATCAACACCGGCACTTTTCATGACCACCAGTTAAGGACACACTAATTTACGGGGAGATTGAGTGATTTTCCCAGAATCACAGGATGTTGAGCCGACAACAAGACCAGAACCTGGCTCTCCAACTGCGAAGTCAGCAGCTCTGGCCATTACACCACATACTGTCCCCACTTTCATGATTAGTAGTTGGTTCTGTTTTAGGCGGCGCTAACAGGAGACATGGGGTGGTGAAAGCTGCCTCCTGACAAGAGCCCTGGCACTTATTTGTTTTACAAATTGACTGAGGGAGAGTAACAGTAGAAGGTGGTCCACCTGGCAGTGGCGTAGCAAGCAGGGGGCGGTGGGAGTGGTCCGGTCAGGGCGGCATAAGTTTTGGGGGTGGCGGCTCTCCCATCTCTGGGCACCAAAGGCAGGGGCTGCCACAGGCGGCAAAGTGCCTAGGTACGCCCCTGCCACCGGGCCATAGAAAAGGTCCACCAACTGTTAAAATACCAGTCCACACACTAACCTCTCTGACTAGCCCATCAGACACTGCCTGAAGCCCATCTCTCTGCTTTGAATACCTCAACCTGCGCAAGTGTCATCGTAATGAATAGACGGACATTTACATGGTTCCACTTGAGAGTGGATTTTTGATTCATTGACAGATGAAAACATTGAATGGTGTAGCTTTATTTGGACTACACATTGCCAATGCATATTTGGACATCATTTGTGTTGAACCCCAGTATTTTTTGTTCTTGAATACAATACTTTTTTTATTTAATCATTTCACACGCCAGTCTGTGTTCTTTTTTACTGAATTTCCATTGTCAAATTGTAAACACCACTAATCAATTTACCATGCCACGATTGGGCATTTCAAACATATCAAAACTCTGAAATTCTTGTGTTTTTGAATGAATTCCGTGTCAGCAATTTAGGTCTTATTGATTGCCCTATGGGCCAGTCCGACCCAGTGCACAGCTGAGTTCTGGTTGGGGTTACCAGATGGCTTACCCCATTTCAGGAATTTATTTCTACAAATCGTTGTTTTCAGCTGAACTACTTAAATTGGTTTAACTGAGCTGAACCAAGGATACAATTCACAGAATGCACTGATTGGTTAAATGTAGGGTACCAGTGACATGCAGCAATCTGGTAACACTAGTGCTGGTTGAATGATCATGTGCCCTATTATAAGTGGACCCTAGGACTGCTTGAGAGCACCACTGTGTGTGGCTAGAAACAGTTACTTACCTGTAACAATAGGTTTGCAGCTTTATGCTATTCTAGATTCACATGAAAACCAAGAGAAAATTACAGAAGAGCAGCCAGTGCAGGGAAGAGAGGTGGGGCGGGTGGGGGATGGTGTTTTGAGGGGGTCAACTGACAACGACCGGATAAACACATATAAAAAAAAAAGTATCTTGCTGCGGGGAGCTTAAGGTTAGTGTTTTTTTTATAATAGTTTAAGTTTACCTTGTCGTCGTCTGTTGACTCCCCCCTCCCCACCCCCGCCCTACCGCTCTTACCTGCACGGGCCGCACCTGAAAAAAACATGTAAAAAGTGCAGAGAAAAACAGTTTTCTATGTAGTATCATTCCAATACCGATAGAGACAGTGCTTCCGAACCCAAAGTGCCATAATAGAATCTGAAGATCGCATTTTGGAGATTGTGGGATTAAGGTCAATGTCAAATTGAGTCATATAGACATCACCAGGGCCTGACTGGGAACCGAAACCGGCCCTGCCAAACTGCTCAGCCGGCCCCCCTACGGGGGCAGAGGGGGTCCGGCCGAGCAGTTTGCAAGGGCCGGTTTCGGTAGGTTTTGTTACAGGGGGACACTATTGCCGACGCCCGGTAACTAAAACACCCCACCCCCGGGGCCCAAAACCGTCCCCCACCCTGGCAGCCCACCGGGGAAACACCCGGTGCCCGCTACGGCCAGTCCAGCCCTGGACACCACCTATGGCTGACACCCAAAAGCATTCCTTGATATGGTTTATGAATGGAACCAATAGGTGGCGGAGCAGTTTTCACCAAGTGACTCTAGAATAGGCTCACACCGCAAAAGTTAACAATGTAAGATACAAAATTTCCTACATAAATCACATCCATTGACTAATCTGCTCTCCCAGCATATTTCTCTCTGCAATAATCACACAGATCCCTCCACCCCTCATCCCCCCAGGATATAACAGCGCTGATTTCAAAATTTAGCACCGGGAAAGGGAAAATATAGCAGCAACATAACTGTAATTTTAGCAGCAATTATGCTTAATTAAAAAAAGCCTACTTTGCGACAACACTGTCAAGAAAGCGGTGCAGGTGCCCCATTGTGTGCTCTGCTGATTTAAGACGCGCCATTTTAGAGCGCGCTTCGCTTCTGAAGCAACGTGTGGAGCGGAAACACATGCGGTACTCGTCCAATGCAAACACGTGTCATTGGTTCGCCCTACAGTGCAATTAAAGGCAGTGGCAATATTAGAAAAGGGCAGAATTTTGCATCACTTATGGCATCATTTAAGACATTTTTCATGGGATTTAAAAATTTCCAAGTTTTGTATTTTTTCTGTAAAAAATTCTGCTTTAGATTGTTCACTGTGCGAGATGAAATACATAATTTATGTGGAATAGAAACAGTTGAGTCGTGCAGCACAGTGTGAGCGTAGAAAAAAAGCAAAATGTAATTGACAACTAGGTATCATGTCATTAACCGGCATGAAGCAGCCCTTGGGATGATTAAGTATGTAACAAGGGGTTCGTATAGTTGTCAGAATCCCAATAAGTGGCCCTTACTTCACTATTGAAGGAGATGTGGTTGAGTGACCAAGTTGTCTTTGGAACACGGAGATCCAAATCCCAATCTCACCTTCACAATTTGACTGAATTGTGTGATTTTTTTTGACAGGTTAAGCTCTCCCCCTGCTCTTCAGATGAATGAGGTGCTAAAATGAGGAAGATGTGGTATCAGGATGAGTGCCAGTACAAAGTGCTTTATAAGGTCCAAAATAACTTTGGAAAATAGCCTTCTATGCTGAAGGGCACGTGCCTGTCTAGAGAGTTGATGTAAAAGTCGAAATATCGCAGCCATTCGCTATGCATCGGCGAGTGTGTACGGCAGCGGCATTGTATGTCATACTCAGGTAAAAGCTGGATATCTAAAGGACGCGGTTAAGATGAAGAATAAGACCGGCTCAATGTTTGAACGGCATGAAGGCTTCACGGTTATTACCACCCCCACCATGCAGTGGCGGCTCCTCCAAAGAGTGCTGCGGGGCGGTAGGGCGGGGCGGGGGAGGGCCATGGTGGGGGTAGTAAACTCCGGAATGCGGCCGAACGGAGTTGTGTATATAAATAAATAAATAAAACGAATTACATTGCGTGCTGCATCGCCGATTTGGTGTTGCATAGCACTTCTTGTAATTATTTATTTATATACACAACTCCGTTCGGCTGCATTCCGGAGTTTACTCCCTACCCCTCCCCCGCCTCACCGCCCCGCAGCACTCCCTCGAAGAGCCGCCACTGCGCTCCATGACAATATAGAATGGTGCCGGAGATGGGAGCGTTGGCGCTTAGTAGACTTGAGAGGCGGACATGGTATGTTTTGAGAATGAAATTAACAGACAAACAACTTACTTGAAACAAACCTGAATGGAACTAGTTTGGCTTCAATTTTCTAGAAATTACAATTGAATGAAAGATGTTGAAAAACAGTTGAAAGACTCAGATAATCCGAAATTGGACATCATTGGAAATGAAAGATGCAAAATCTGTAAAGTTAATTTTTTGAGTACAAATAAGTACGCATTTTTTTAAATTTAGAGCATATATAATTATAAACCTTTAAGCGATGTGCTGTCCATAAAAAAACAATAGATTGAACACTTTAAGAGACAAGGAAAAAAAGAATTACATATAAACACACCAAATGTTAACACAAGTATCAATAAATAAAGCAAGTAATGATATATAATTAAATATGGACACAGACTAAAGTGTAGAGTACTTTGAAAATAAAATCATGCAGGGGCATAGCATTGTGACACGGAAAGGGGAGGCAAACTGGGGCATTTAATGAGAAAGGAGGATAACCTAGGAGCTGGGAGGGATAGGGAAATAGAAAGGTAAATAAAGGGGTGAAATTCGGCATTTTACCCCCTTAAGACAAGTGCACGGGTTAATAGAGGGAGAACTTGGGATAAAAAGGACAGATGGGGGAAAAGACAATTAGGTCATTTGGTGGTTTTCCCCTATGAACAAAATTCTAAATAATTTCAAACCAAAACCGCTGGAAATTTTATATTTTGAAAATAAAAAATAATAAAAACATTCAAATTCGAACACATTGTTCTCAAAGAAATTGATCGAAGCAATTGATTTTTAAATTATAACATTGAATCACTGAAGCAAACAGTAAGGGATCATAGTATAGGGATTACTGGGATCCCTACGACAGCCTCTCTGAATCTAAGTCTAGAGAGGGCCTGTGATACTTCCCCTAATTCTTTTTTGATTATGGTGATTTATGCCTATAGGAAACAATTAAAGGAACATCAGTTCAGCTGAAATCTATAGTGCACGGCATGCGCTTCCTACGTATAAATGATCAGGGTTGGGTGACTAACAACGAATGTACAAATATTCAATTCCAGAACCATCCTAATTTTGATAACTTTGGCCACCACTGTTTATCGCGCTGCTCATCACCACTCATGGACAGTGATGGCTGCTCAGGGAGTAGACTTTAGAGCGCAGTCGCGTTTATCACAGTGCCGGCTTTAAGGATCCATAACACGGTGTCAGCCGACAAGGAAGCAGCTTGACTGATGTGTGTCTCAGGGACAAAGTGCGGCTGGACTTGAGTACAAGCCCCTTAGGGGTGCTAACCAACCTCGATCATGTAAGTTGAAAATGGGAGAGGAGTCACATTTTTCAAACATGTGTTGCTGAGACTATGGATTGCAATCAATGGATATTGGCTAATGCAAAGGTTTCCTACTCATAGGAAAGTGTTCACAAGCGAGATTGTGGCCCCAGCAGGAGTCAGCGAGTCAATAAGGTGCTTCGGGGTCAACCCTATATATTTTAATCAGGCAGTGTTTGACTGGGTCGGAGACCTGAGGCGGGTTAAGCTTCTTCATGGATGTAGGTTTCTGGAGGCATGTCAATGGAGGAATGCTTTTATTCAAAAACTCTAACAGATGCAGGGAAGGGTTACGGGCTTGTCAAAGATAACCGTGCTTCAGAAGAACAGGCACTTTATTGGGATTTCAATTTCCAATCCTTATTCAGTTAAACCTTTTCTCTCATAACTTGAGAGGTCCAATTGCTTTAATGGACACCATATAAACCACAAAAAGGAACTAGGATGAAAGCAGGAGCTCTGGAAGTCGGGATGTAAGAGCTGCGTAAGGACCTCCAAACGCAACCGCGCAGGTGTTACGGAGAATCCGGTAACATGTGAAATGAGTACCTTTTGGATCACTCCCTATTTCATAATGGTCTCTTGTTTTCACGATGTGCAATGAAAGCCTCCCCAAGTGGGGAACAAATCTTGAACAAACTGAGCACATTTAGAGAAATTTCCTTCAATCACCTCTTGCCTCGCCGAAAGAAGGCAAACTTTTTTGCAAAATAAAAATAACCTTGACTCCCTGGAGGTTTCCTTCATGGGTGTGGGGGATATTTTTCTCTGTTTTTATGTTTCAGACCACCAGGCTTTACCTGAGGGTTGTAAACAGATTAAAACAATACCTCTGACCATCCACCTTAAAGAAGGCGGACAGACTGTGGTCCTTGCACCGCTCGCCATCGGTGGGAGATGTCCGCCAGTGGAGGCACTGCGAGCAGAAACATGACAGTCCACTCAACTCTAAGCAGAGAAGGCAGACAGTCAGTCTCTCTAGTTGTAGGCCGAAGTTTCTTTCTAAATCAAGTACTGGTCACGGCCATCCTCCCATTTACCCTACAACTGCATTAATCTAATACCCTGGGCGCTTACAACGCTCATTCGCTGCTGCTCAGTTCCTTTCTGCTCTTGAGAGCTGGCCTGGGCAAGCCATGCAATCAGAGACCTCCTGACCCGCTCTCATTACCCGCACCCTCTGCCACCCAGACATCTTTCCCTGCATGGGTTCCACATCTCACTCCTGGGCTAAGGCTGGCTGTCAAGTTCCACGGTGCCCAACAGACAGTCCATGGGTGTCTGCCAAAGAAGGAATTGGCATTTAAAATATTCTCTTTTATAAACGCATTAGGCACTATGTAATCGTTTTTTGTATAGTCACTATTGCAATGAGGCCCTTCTGAAATTTCGGTGTAACTTGCATAATTCGTGCAAGTTTGCATTGTATGAAGTACATAAAATTTCAGAAATTATGCCAGCGCGTAATTTAGAACTTGTTCCCCCTCCGGACACTGGTTCGAATAGAATGTGTTCTGGGGGACATTTTACCTTTCAACCGGCCCCCCTGCCAGTGACTTTTGAACACGCAAGGGATGCCGTTATGTTGAATATCCACTTCCCCAAAAGTGCATTTCTCGAAAATTATGTGCAATTCCACATAATTTCTCAAACATTTCGTGCATTTTTTTAAACTTTAAAATACTCTTCTTTGCACACCTCTTATTTCAAGCAGTCCTCGTTTTAAAACCTTCCTTTGCAGCAGCTGTCTCTATGCAAGCAATTTGTTTTCGAGGATTATTAGGTTTCACAAGGTGCGGTCAGCACTGGCCAAGGGGACAGCAGCATCTGTAAGGGAAAGGGTATGAAAGCACTTCCAATGCACAACCTAACACCCAGGGCTGGGCCTTCAGGCGCTACATTGACATCAGTCATACACAGAGGCAAAACAGCCTGCATAAAAACTGGGAGTAGTGCAGGGCTGAGGAGCCAATCATATGCAATGCATGCTGAACGTCATTCCAGCAGCCCTCCAGTAGCTCCTGCCTGTCATGAAATATCCCAATTACACTGCAAGGCAGGTCGCCTTTGTTAATGTGCACGCTGAATAGAGTAGACACCATTATGCAGCCCTGAGAGGACAATTATTTCACCAAAATGAGGCCTGGGACATTACCTCCTTTATATGCCTCACCATAGCAATATTGCTTGTGCATGGATGTATAATGAAATTCAGCAATCCTGACTCCATGCCCATTACAGCTACTGGGAGCCACAGTTTCTCCCAATTGACTCAATCAAATGATGTGTGCAGGTCCGCGAAGGCAAACACAATTTTCTCTTTCTTGACAGCTCCGCACTTGCGCAATTAACAGGACTATATTAAAACGCTGCTTCACTGTCTCCGTTCTGCTTCCACAGCCAAACGGTAAATCAGACACCGCATTTGCAGGTCCTGAGGAGCGCTTGATGCAATCTTGTAAATGTTTGCGGTAAAAGTTGGTGACAGCTTTTTGTAGGTTGGATCTGATGAGTTTGGCGCCCAATTCCCATGGTGTGAGCCAGACCGTCCATTCATTCCTTGAGGGGGGTTCGAGGTTGTGTTCACTGCGACTGTATCATTGGTCGCTTACAGCAGGAATGGGCGTCAGACCTTGGCATGTGTCTAGGGGAAGTTGGGCTGCTTCTTCTTCAGGAACTCTACTCCACCAGACTTCCGGCTCATTGAACGCAACCTTCACGCCCAGCCTTGTTGATGAGTGCCACCTTTTCTCAAAGGTGTCAACTGAAAACCTCAGTTTAAAAGCCACCTCCCACCCAATCCACTGCATGGGGTCTATTATGCATTATTATTTGTGTCTGGGCAGATTCAGTCATGTGCTTCCCTGTTTACTGCTATTCTCAAAAACTCGCAGCGTCATTCGTGGTAGTGGAAATTTGCAAACCGGCCGATGTGGTTTCTTCCAGTATTTCTTTTATTTTTATGAATGAGGAGCTCAAGGCCTGTCATAGCTTGTTGAAATTGATCTCTCTTTACAGTGCAGATGTTCCTAATTTGGAGTAGCTCAACTGCACGTTGAGGTGCTTATTGACCTAACCCTTTGGCGGTGGTTCTCAAGATGAAGAAGGAGGTTTAATGAGATGCGTCATAGCTTTTTAATTAATATATCTGGTGAATGCTGGGTCAAGAACAACGTCAATCTCCTGGGTTGCCTGACGTATGGCTTTGAGGTAAGGCCAACACAAGAAGACTTTCCGGCAATCCTGTCTGGAATATTCTCTTCTTTTATTCCACGTTTTATGAATGCTGTCTTGCAAGGCGTTGAAACTTTGATGGACTTTCATAGGGTGATAGTGGCTCATTCCTTTTAATTGCTACTGTTGTGTTGCGCGTTTACCTTTGACAGATGTTAGCTTACCTTTAAACATTCAGCTACAATTTAGGATGCACAAAATATCAATAATAGAACAGAGTGTAGCAGAACGTACTCACTGCTACCATTCACCAGTACTGGGATGTGATTGGTCGTGCTATTTACACAGTTGTGCCCTACAAAGCACTTTTCCACCAATGGCGATCGGTGTAAGGATCACAGTCTTCCTTGTTTAAAGTAGATGGTCACAGGCTTTTTTGATCTGAATGAATGAATGAATATAAAATTTGTAGAGCGCGGACTTAGCCCAAGGGCGTCTGCTTGCAACCCTCAGGTAAAACCTAGTGGCTGCTTGGTTTGTGCACTTCTCTTCTAACATGAGTCAGAACCAGCGTCCTCCAAGATTCTGAGATCCGGACAGACCTCAAGACTGATCAACAAATATTCTACCTACGCTTTGCCCCATTTCCAAGGGTACCTGCAGAGAAGGTGTTTGGTGATGAGCATCCATTTGCAAACCTTAGACATCATGCACCTTACAGCAGCAACTCCAACTCAGCCTAATTCCACTTAGACCAACTCAAGTTAATAAGAGGAAACAGCTGACGGACACCATTTTTCAGGAAGAGCAACGCTTCCAGCGCCCAGTCTTCATTGCAAGCTTCCTTGAACATTATGAAATATCTGACAGTATCTTTCCCACAACTATATGTCACTATATCACAGTCGAAATATTGGCCTACTAAAATATTGCATCCGCAACAGTGCGCTCCGCTACATCGTCAAAGTAAGTATAGATCCGCGTTTCTTCAGTCCACAGCCAGTTGCAATGTAAGTGCTGCAATATGCTTCTAGGTGGATATTTGTATCACAATATATTGTGGTAGAACGTCCTCATCCACTACCACAGTCAGATATTCCAATCAAAAAGTCAAGCAGGGATGCCAGGACTGAGCAGTCATTGAGCAAATGATAAGATGAGAGTTGGACTGTTTATAAAGAAACCAGTAGAGTTGCAGACAACGGCTGGTCTCTGAAGAGGTGGCTGTACTGGGCAAAGTCAGGCATATGCCAGGCTCTGCCCACCCCTCATAGCCCTAGAGAGCTGTAGGCCTTTTGGGCATTCACTCTATTCCACAGGCGGTCCATGCGTCTTTGGGTGGTCCAATGAGACGGATGTGGACGGTATCTTCCATTGAAGGAGCCCTTCTGTTCCGGGTCCCATTTCCTCAGTTCATGAGTGTGCTGCATACTACCTTCTTCATTCTTCATAAAGTCAATGCAATTGGCCTCATTACAACCCTGATTCCGGGTCTCACCATCCCTTTCTCTCCCTGTTCCTGTTCTATTATTTCATGTGAATCAGCATTCCACAGCTCATGCCTCTTCGTGAAGGATTTTCTGTAGAATGGTGTTTTGTGCACTATGGGGACTTCCATCCATATTGGTCTTTGGGCTCAACCAGTTAGGGCTCTCTGGACCTCATGAGCACGCTGAAGTGATTTGATCTGACCTGGCTATACCCCAGGCTCTTTGAACCACGGATATCTCTTGGCATGGAAAGAAGTGAGAGTAAGAGGAGAGAGATGCGGAAGAGTTTTTGGATTATTCTAGCCTGAAAGGAGTGTTGTCCATCCTCAAGGAATACTTCCTTTAATATTTGAAGGGCTGTGCATCCCGCATACCATCGCTCATCTAAACCCTCATCTAAACCTACAATGGATCAGAGCGATGAATGGTAAGTCGATGGTGGTATGTTCAGATGGACGTACATACTCCGCCACCTCCTGCATACTCAATGACACATGGCACTCTCAGAGCCACTGCTCACTAGCATCCCTCAATTGGTCAATGCCAAGACATACATTACCTATTACAAGTCACTCTACCACTCGCTTCATAGCGCGGATGGCTCCACATTATTATTAAAGCATCAGTTATGCAACACTTAACCCCAAAAACATCAGTAGCCCACCTCTTTCTCTCCCGCTAAACCTTTCCCTGCATCTCTCTCAGGTTAACCTCTGTCTATTCTGGCAGCTTCTTCTCTACTTTCTTTATTTCACCAGGCTCTCTATCCTGGTAGAAACTTCCATAAACTCTCCATTTCACATATCCCACATTTTTCCTACAGTACCTGTGCCACTCACCGTGTTATACATCTCTTTCTTGGCAGTGCTTCTCCACAGACACCACTCCTTATCCCGATAAAAGCCGCTTCTCACGGTTGGGTCGTATGCTGATAATGCTGACCCCCAAACTCTAGCTCTCGTCTTCCTCTCCTGACAGCACCCGCTACACGCAACATACTCGCTTGTCCCCATCCTGATAGCAACTGATGCACGGACTCTAGTGTACCTCACGCTGTTCTGATAGAACCTGCTACAAAGGCTCCTTTTGACTTCTCCTTATCTTGAGAGCACTTCCCATCAAAAATAGCACCATCCTGATACAGAAACATCTAGAAAGAGCCAGTTTCACATCTCCTTATCCTGATAGAGCCAGCTAAACACAAATATTTTACCTCTCCCTATGTCACAGTACCAGCACAATCTCTCTTCTCCATGACTTGGCGTCATCTTCTTCATTTCACTCATCCCTACAGAACCAGCTTTACACTCTCTATTTTACATTCCAACAAGCTGATAGAACATATTTTACTCATTCAATCGCACATCAAGGATCTGATGCCTCTTCCGAGCTCTTCATTGCACCACTCATCATCCCGACTCCACCTCTGCCATCCCTGATACCTTCGTTCCTTGTCAATAGCCTCCTACAGCTCCTCTTCGAATCAACTCCTCGCAGTCCCTTGGCACCTTTCGCGGCAGTAGGCCACCTCCATGTGACGGCGCTCAGCCTCTGGCACCAATATCCTCCCACTACGCCCTTCGCTCTCCCATCCCACTGGCTCTTTCAGAGGTTGAGGCCATTTCAGTAATGGGCGCCCGCTCCTGTCTACGGGAAGCAGATTGAGTGAATTTAATCATCTGTCATAAATCCTCCAAATTGACACAATAAATCCAACAGGCACTAAGTAAATCATTTTCAACAGATTATTACATTTGTGTTAGAGTCAATACGATCAATTGGAAGAGAGAGAAAACAGGCTTTGTCTCTCAGGAGCGCCTTTACTGGTATTCGCTCACAGAGAGAACTCAGCTCCCTACTGGAAACCTTAAAAGACCCCGCCTTGGCTCAAAGTGACTCAGCCGACATAACCACACATGCGAACGGCAGGGTCTCTCCGCGGTAAGGAGTACTCCCAGCCACCATAGAGCCCGCCTTAGAAGCCGCCATTTACTCGACCACTGACGATGCCACAGAAGTTGCCTTGCTTTCCATGGCAGCGTATGGTAAGACCCCGCTGAGGGCTTTAAGATTCTACCAGAGAGTCTCTGTTCGACACTACCATACCCTGACAGAGGCACGGCCATAGACTATCTCACTGACTTAGTAATTTACTCTGCCACTGACGTAGCCATGGATCTTGCCCTCAACTCTACTAAAGGCTCTGCAAGGATGCTGCAGCAGACTCTCGGGGACTACACTACACTCTCCGATGGACTCTACCATAGACTCTACTATGGCTTTGCCAAAGACTGTACACACCCCGAAGCAGACTTGACCATACAATTGTGGCAGAGATCATGCGATCGCCTGTGCTGCACTTTCTGGAGTAGACTTTCATACGCGCTCCTATGCAGGCAGTATTGTAGATGTTGGCATTGACCTGATCATAGACTTGGCCACAGACTCTGTTTCAGACTCCGCTGCCCTCGTTCCGATAGAGTCTGGTGCAGACTCTGTCATAGACACTATCACAGACTCAACCACAGGCCTTGCAGTGGCAGAGATCGAGCTATAGACCTGAGCACTGATGCAAGAGGAGACTTTCGTAAAGAGTCCACTCGGTGTCACAGACATGAAAACATTTCCCACATAGGCAAAAACAGCACCCTTACGACCACACACCCTACATGGTATAGCTTTCGATCCATGTGGGTAAGGGCTTCAGCACCCCACATAAGAGTAATAAGTAAATGCTACATCACAATACAACACTATGCAAGCCAATAGCACCGTTCCCTCCTCCATACACGGCAAGAGTTATGGAATGTGCCCAATATTTTGAAGGGACGTTATTTAAGGATAGGCTTAACTTGGATACTTTGCTATATGGTAATTATTCAAAATTACAGCACAATTATGCAGGATTACTCAGATTTGTGCAAGGAGAATAACCCAATATTTAGCAACATTTTCCTAGTGCAAAATGCACCCTTACATCCAAAAGGGACCCAAGGATGCATTTTGTGCCTTATTATGAGCAGAACATTTTTGTCTTGTGAGGAAGTTGCAACCAAAATCCTTGGAAATAAACATGAAAGCCTGCAGAAATGTTTTGGGGAAGGAAAGGAACTATACATGTGAGAAACCAAATATTTTTTTGAGTTGATGATGGAAATGTTAGGGCTGTTGCTGAGTTTTTTCGTCGATGAAGGTCCGGGTCTTAGTCACATTAAATACCCTACAGCAGGCATCTCCAACTAGCAGCTTGTGAGCTACTGGTAGCTCTAGAGCTACATATAAGTAGCCCTCCTGTGTGCAATCAAGTCTGCCAAATGATAAGCGTTGGCTTGGTTGGATTAATATATGTATTCCAAAATAGGAAAGTGTGTATTCAAAATAAAAAAATATGTGTATTTTCAGAACTCATCAGTTGATGTTTGGAGAAAAATGCTTGAATTTGCAAAATATATTTAAAGCTGATATTTGAGCAATAAATCATATGGCATTGGGAAGGCTTATTAATAATATTTTACCTTGCTGCCAGGGGCATTGCAACTATGGCTGTTGTGCATTATCAACAGAGAGGCAAATCCACATTGACTACACCTTTTTACATTACTCCTGGCAACTGTGCCTGATACACTGAGGTGATCACATCCGGTAACCTGGCATGGGGCGGCCACTACTGTCATCTTGGTTGATGTGATCATTTTTACAACACAAATAATATCAGTAGCTCAGGATGATTGCCATTTCGACAATAGCAGCTCTTATTACAGAGTAGGTTGGAGACCCCTGCCCTAGAGGTTCTCTACTAGTGTTGGTCATTCATATCAATCTACTGGATCACTGCACGTCCTTCACTCAGGCAGCATCCATGGTGTCTCGACAGGGTGGGTAGGTGGCACTAGATTTGCCACAAGCTCTTTGTGCTATCAGGGTTCCTCTCTATTCAGGAGGGAAGGTAAAGACTCTGCCAGCTAGTTCGCACCTGGTGGGGAGCTGGTTGCTTGTCACTCCAAGGTCATGGAACCTTCTCAAATAAAGTCCTTGCAAGCCCTGCTTCAGTTTAACTGGACAAGTAGATATTTCAGTCCATAAAGAGCTGGACAGGGCTCAAGGTCCAACGACAGGTGGTTCTTCTATCCAACATCTGAGTGGCTAACCTGCATTAGACAAAGGATGCCTGGCAGGCTTCCACCAGGAGCTGAAAAATCTGTACTGGGTTTAACTGAAGTGGGATGTTGAATCCTTCTCCAAGCCAGAAATCCGCAAATCTATTTCTGCAAGCAGGATGGAGGTCAAGTCACAAAGACAAGGAGCCAACACCAATCCGAGGTAGGATCATGGTAACCCAGCCACAATATAGGGATACAAACTTGAGGGGGAGGATTGGCAAAGTAGTGGAGGACACGGCCAATGGCATTCACCGTTAGACTCAGGGATCAGTTCATGTGCGCCTCAAGCAGGCAGAGTAGAACCATGTCTGGCTGGAGAAGACAGATGGCTCAACCAGAATGCGCTTTGGAGATGTCTGACCATTAGGTAAAATCTACTTCAACCCGAGACTGTAACTGGGGAAAAATCAATGTTTGAAGAGGCAAGAGCAATGGTATTCAGGTATGAACTTTCATTTTTACCCATGCTATGTTTTGGCTGTTATGGTACCCTATGCAGTAAAATTACATAGTGGTAAAATCCAGAGGAGCCTAAGCCCCGGTGAAGCACACATTGGGGGCGGGAGCCTGGAGGAGTTCTGAGCACCACGTATACCACATCGACCAGGAGCAGGCGAACATATTCTCAGGGTCAGCTGCTGCACATGGCCCCTGTTATCAGACTGGGCATTAATTCATGGGGTTTTCACACAAGAATAAGAAAGTCACGGGCCCTGCTTTAAGCTGATTCCTGCTGCTGCAGGTAACAATAGTCTTTGTCTGAGGTAAGACTCTACCTCAATGTGCTTCTGGATGCTGAAGAAACACAATCAAATTATTCATGTAAAAGCGGAGATGAGTTTCAGATCAAATGTAAGCGCATCTATGAGCTGGAACACAATCTGGCAGCCATGACACTAGAGGGAACAAAACACCGCTCTTTAACCCCACAGCTCACATAATATGTTTCTAAGCACGTCCATTGTATCTGCAGAAAATTCCAGGACGTTGGGAACAAGGGTGGACTTTACTTCTTGTCTAGGTGGAGACTACGCAATGAATACATGAATGTTACACTTATAAAGTGCACTACGCAGCAACCTCTCTCAATAGCTTGGGTCTCAGCCTTCATCCTCACTCACCATGGTACCCGTTAAAGAGATCACCCGGAGAGCCTGCGAGAGGGATTATACAGCATCGCCCATTGATTGCTGCTCCCCGGCTGGCACAGACAGACAGTCTGTCCCTGAGATACTCCGGGCCCTCCCTAGAGTGCGCCAACACGATCAATACCAACCTCAGAGAGCGAAGCGCGGGGGGCAGCTAAGTGTTACGTGGTCCTCTTAACATGCTTAAATGGATTGAAATGGACCGCAGAGCCTGGCCTCCTTGACTGGTGAAGTGCAAGCGCTGGCGAAGGCCGCAAGTGGCTCTGTTCCGCTTTCATTCCGTTTCCTTCTCTGTGCTGCTGCTAACTCTATTGCAACACAGAGAAGAAGGACCACCATATCACCACCTCTAAATCATCTCTTAACTCTACAGAGACACAGAGAAGATGTATGGAACTCCCATCGTACCACCAACCTCTAAATCAATTCCTAACTCTGCAGCAACACAGACAGGATGGAAGGAACTCCCATCATACCACCCACTTATAACCCTAACTCTGCGGCAACACAGAGAAGACAGAAAGAACTACCATCATACCACTCCCTCTAAATCAACCCCTAACTCAACAGCAACACAGTGAAGAGGGAAGGGGCTCCCATCATACCACCCCCTCTAAATCGACCTCTAACTCTACAGCAACACATAGAAAAAGGAAGGAACTCCCTTCAAGCTACCCACCTCTAAATCAAACCCAAACTGTGAGCAACACAGAGAAGGCAGGAACTCACATCTTTTTATTTGTCAGAAGTCCTGTTACTGCCCTCCTGTAAATGAACCCCTAAACACAAAGAATGACAGAAGGAACGCCCATCTTTTTTTTAGTTTTTCATAGGTCCTGTTACGGGCCTCCTCTGCATCAACTTCTGAATCTATAGTTGCATCTTGGAGTATGTGAATATTTACCCTCTACATCAACCTGGGAATAAATGTAGTTTTAGGAATGTTGCATCTGGCCCTCTCTGCAGGGTCACCCCCAAACATTTTGCCTTCACGCCTCCTATTTTGCTGAATTCATTTTGTAGGATTTTAGACTCTGTGCACTTTACCACAGCTAACCATTGCTAAAGTGCTTGTGCTCGCTCCTTTAAATATGATAAAATTGGCTTATATATAATAGGCATATAATTCACCCCTACAGTAGGTCCTAAACAGCCAGTGGTGCAGGGTGCAGTGTACTTAAAAAGTGGGACATGTGTTTTTACTTTTTACATGTCTGATAGTGAAAAACTCCCAAATTAGTTTCTCAATATTGTAAGGCCCACCTCTCCCATAGAACCACATTGGTTTACCTTCTTACATTTAATATGGGATAACGTTTGTTTGGGAGCAGGTAGGAATATCATGTTTGGTGTCTAAGAAACTGTAATTGAAAAACCTCTTTAATGGTAAAGTATGATTTTAAGTCACAACTCAGAAAATGCCACATTTAGAAAGTGGGCATTTTGTTGTCTAAAACATTTGGTGCCTGCAGCCTGTTCCTGGGTCACATGACTAGGTGTCATTGACAGTTGGTCTTCATGTATTCCTCCCAAACAACCCCACAATAGGGACTGTGTTGGCAGTATGGACCGTCCTGACTTGATGGGAGTGGCAGAGCTGTCACCTGTCACACTTGCACTTCAAGGACACTGCCTCAGCTCATCACATAGAAGTTCACACTGGCCTATTGTGCCCCTAGACATCCTGGAACCATGACAGAGAGGTGGGAAATCCCACAAACTCCTTTGGAGGGAAAACTACAGAAGTTTCTTCCTGTGGATACTACAGAAGGACTGATCTGCTACCGGAGGACTGCCCTGCGGCCTAGGGGCCAGCCCTGCAGTCTGAGTAGGAAGTTTGGACCGGCTCTTTTCATTCCAGGCTACTGGCATGACTCCAAGGGTCAGCTGACTGATCTCCTGTTCGGAGCTAAAGGAACATACCAAAACCAGAGGCTTCCCTGCAATTGCCCAGATGACCTGCTGCACTGGACCTGCAACTGGAACTGACTGAGCCTAGCTGGCCTCTGCAGGAGTAAGTTCCTGATTCCCAAGAGGTGCTTTTCAGGTGCTGGACCCTTGTTTTGGCATAAGATGAGCTCCTTCTTGAAGAAAAGGAGAATTCCTGATACTTTGGGATCTTTGCAACCATGAATGGGCTAGTTCATGCCAATATCAGCCCTCGTAGACTGCCAAAGTGAAACTCTGGTGAACCTGACTCTGCACTGCAGCGCCGACAGCCTTTGCTAGACCCCCACGCAAAGCTCTAGCATTGACCATCCACAATGATCGACAGGATATCTGCACTACAGTGACAACCATCTGCTTCCCCGGCCTGCTCTTTGCACTACAGGAACGACCATCCGTGAAGCGATCCCTGCTCCTCGTGGCCTCCTCCACCGCGAACACACACTACATACTTTATCTTGGTCCCTTAGTGGTGACATCTATGGACAGGCAATTAAGTAAATAAAGTCAAATCAGTAACTTGATGAGTAAATTACTCTGAAGTTGGCCTGAAGTTAGGTGAATTCAATGAGTTTGAAGGCCATGTTGTCTCTTCAATGCCTAGAAGTGACAATCTTCTCACTGCACTCCAGCTCTCTCGTTGCCTTCATGTCCACCCTACCCCCCTGCCCAGGTTGTGGTTCAACCAATGGGAGGGAACTTGGAAGCATCTAACACCACTCATCAAACCATATGTGAATGATCTATTTCATTATAGTCTCACGCAGGTTGGGGCTCATTTACACCTACACTGGCTTTGATACAGGGTCTGTCTGGACTTACACCAGAAAAGGGGCTTTAATGCCCCTTTTCAAGCCCAAGAGACAGGAGCTTCAGCCAAATGGACAGTACTAGAAACGAAAGGAGGGGCGTGCAGCACCAGAGAAAGGAGGAGGTGCGGGAAGTTCCAGAGACGGTGGGCGTAGGATGACCAGGCGTCCCGGATTTGCTACACAAGCCTCTGTTCTTTACCAGCTGTCTAGAAACATTTCGGCCAAATTAGCACATGTCCCGGGTTTTAGAGAGGCTAGACTAAAAACAGAAGGAGGCACATTTTGGGTGTTCCAAGACAGGATGAGTTTTTATCAGAAAACAATTTATTGACACACATGAGGCTGAGTTTAAACTTACATTGCAGTTATTCCCTTGGGCTCTCATTGCCAGTGTTTCTATGCTGACAAGAACGGCCATTTGTCATTCTGTGCCCCTCGGTTGATGTGAAATTGTAGTCCTTCTTTTATGCTTGCTAAACGTCCTGGATTTTGGTTTTCAAAATCCGGTCACCCTGGGTGGGGTTGGAGTGGGAATGAGCCCAGCAACAGGAACGAGAGGAGCGCCAGCACCACCTACAGCACCAAAGAGTAGAGGAGGAGCTTTAGCACCACTGAGAGCATTGGGGGGGGGGGGCGTTAGCACCACAGGCAGGATTTGCGGTGTGAGGAGTAGTAAGCTCCGGGCCTGTGAAGGGAAAGGGGCAACTTCAGCACCATTGACCTCTCCAAAGACAGGAGGCTGAGCTTCGGCGTTATCCACAGATCCAGAGACAGGCGGAAGAGCTTCAGCACCACGGACAGCGCCAGAGTGGGGGACATTTCAGCACCACGGACAGCGCCAGAGTGGGGGCGTTTCAGCACCACTGAGAGCACAAAAGACGAGGAGAGTTTCAGCACCGCTGACAGCTCCACAAGATGGCGGAGCGGCTTAAGGACCACAGACAGATCCAGAGGCAGGCAAGGGGACGCCACCCACTATTTCCTCCTCACACTTATTTGCCTGCCTCAGAATCTGCAAGGCCATAATGAGAGGCTTGGGGTCTGCAGAGAGCGCTTCTGAGAGGAATATGCCTACTCCCTCACCCACTTCCTACCTTATCAGGGTGGCTTCGCATTGCCGAGGTCCGCTTGCTTCAGTACACCACATTTACTGCTCGATTTTCGACGCTGACGAAGGTTGTAAAATGGCAGCACATATGGTTAATGTTTTTTTGCACGCACTTACATTTTTGTCGCTGCTCAGTGAGTGAGGTTCACACAGGCAGATTTGTCCCCTGAGGATTGTTACCCGCATGAATGGCTTTTAAAGGTTAAATTCAAATCTGTCCAAGGAAGGCAGGGACACACACGCAAACAAACGACGACACACACTGGAAATACCACCACCAGCGCGAGCACACTCTTACTCACACGGGTACATACACACCGGGACGAAAATACAGCCAGGTATACACAATCAGACCAGTACACATACGCTGAGAATCATATCACCACATAGACCAGCAAATCAGCACACACCCACACACGCATTCATAGAGGATGGTCACAGAATAACAGCAACATAAAGCAACCAGACAAAGGCAACGACGGAACAGGGAAAATTGGACAACCACACGGCTGCTGCACAGCTGCAACCATGAACCAGATCCACAGGCTACTTCTAAACAGCCACACACAGTAATTTCATGAAAAACCCAGACACATAACGGTCACACATTCAATCACACACCCGCACTACACAGAAATTCGCAGAACAGTTGCCCGTGATACTGATAGAGCAGAGAACAACCAGCAATCACGCAGCTGTTATACTCAGACAGCGACAAAACGGCTGTACACAAAAAGTCACGGGATACAATTAAAGACAGCGACAGAGCAGAAACACAGAGCCATTCGCAACATACAGTCAATCTCAGAGCAGCTGCACACAAGAAAGATAAAACTCACGTAGGCAGGTACAGAGCAGTCAAACTTCGCACCGAACAGCTTTATAGAATCAATCAGAGAACAGCTGCACAGGACAATCACAGAAAAGCTTTACAGAGGCACAGCTACACGGAGCAAGCATTTAAAAGCCCCACAAGGGCACAGTTACACAAGGCAATCACAGAAGAGCTAGGAGCAAGCAATCACAAATCAGCCCACACGGTAATCGAAGGACAGATTTAGACAGGTAACAACAGAACAGCTCACAGGAGCTTTCAGAGAGTCTACACAGACAGCAATACACACGAAATCACCAAGATTAGCCACACAAAGGCAATAACAGAGGAGAAACACACTTGTTATTGCAAACCATTCATACATAGGTAATCACAGAGAAACATCACAAAGGAAATCATTCATCAACTATACGTTTTGCAGTAAATACCGGCAACGGTATCGAAACTAAAGGCTCAAGTACAACATCTCAGTAAAGATATGGATTTTACAAGCCGTAACTTTGTTAACACTGGTTATTCCCAGGGCACTTGGAATTGTTCAATTCTGGGGCCTCCCTGTTTTCTGTATTATTATTGATTTACTGCACAGGCCACATAATCCACCACCGACTGCATAATTTGCAGGTTTCAACAAAAAATGTGTTTCTAGTTCAAACGGTTCAAAAGTTACCAAGAAAAAAAATCACCAGATGAGGTGCCATTCAGTGGAAGACACTTTGGAAGGTTAATTGGTCACCTACAGTTTCTGATGTCAATATTCAGGTACTAAAGCAGTACAAAAGATGTCGAGTTTACAGATGGAGTTAATGTGTGTTAAAATGATAAAAAAAGAGCACAACAATATTGCCACATTATGCCACACAGTTTGCATTTTCTTTCCTGATAATTTCGTCAGTTCTGCTACATAGCATGGTCTTCCTTTTGCTGATGCATCCAGTGGCTCGTGTTAGGCCTTACATTTAGCACCTAACAATCAAATATATTGATAATATATCGATACTACTTCCTGGCAATGGCACTGCTGTGCTGGCATTTACCACAGCATGACAGCGAGCAAAATATTTGTATTTTTGGAACCAAGCGTCTCATGGCCGACTCTCGAAGGGCAGTCAGTGGGCTTTCTACCCAGCAGGAGTTATCGGTGGAGCTAAGACTGACAAGAAACATCAGCATTCATGCAGCACAGGGGGGAGAAGGCTGCTGTAACTGGCCTTGAAAAGCAAAGATGAAGTCAATAACTTATTTATGAGACTCCAGCTCTGTAAGAGCATACACTACGGAATATACTCAGTTACAAAGTTGCCAGGTTTGGTAGCAGAATTACATAAACAAGAAACCGGGAAAGAGGCCTGCAGTAAAGGACTCCCACCCAGCACACAAGACTAGCCTATGTTTCCTCACTCTATAGAGAGAACTCACAGTAGACATCGGCAGAGAGAGGGGCAGTTCTTGTTCCCGAGCCCCACTGGAACGGATTTGGATTTTTTTTTATCCCTCTGCTCAACAAATCACCCACTATATTAGTTCCTCTAGATATTCAAAGGCAAAGGGCCTAGATCAGATCCCAAGTGCTGGTCTAAAAGCTGAATCCTACTCTTGGGGGGGGGGGGGGGGGGTGTAATTCCGGGTTCTGGTCTTTGATTTCTGTTATAGAACCAGTACTATTCATAGTAGGATTGGCAGTATAATTCTTCCTCTTTGTAAGAAAAGTCTCAGGAGTGACCTTCAAAGATGTAGACACACTTCCAAACTTAATTTAGTATGGAATATATTTGCAAAGAGAATACTAGAAAATGTACATGGTATAGAGAAAAAAAGAATACCCTGTAAACAATTTGGTTTGAAACCCAAGTGTTCCACGGTCAACTATATAGCTAGATAAAGATGTGGGATTAAAGAAGCAATGTGTTTATACTGTTTTTTGGTGATTTTTCAAGGGAATTCGATCTTACTGTTGTTAAAAAAAAACTTATCACATTTGGTATCCCCCAATGCTGTTAAGACTTTGAATGGCTTCACCTTTCTCTATCTGGTGTAGAGTGTTGCTCTGAGCACTCTCCAGCAAGAGTAATACACACAATGGTTTCAAACAGGGATGTCTCCCTGCCTCAACTTTTTTCATTCGACCTACATGATTTGTGGTCTTCTTTTTATCATGCTGAAAATTTACCCTCGCACTGAGAGTCCTCTCATAGTCACTTGCTTTATACGCCGACGGCCTAATTTGATTTGATCTTATGCTCATCGGTCTACAGCGTAACCAAGATACATTGTACCATAAAGTAGGTAAACATTATCTCATAGTAAATGTTTAGAAGAGTAAAATAGTTATATTTAAAGCACGAACAAGAAAAATTCATACAGTTGGAAGGAGGGATCTGAGTCACTAGAGTGTATGAAAACGAACCCCTCCTTTGGTAGACTTTTTTCAGATAATCTAAGTCATCGACCTCATAATGATTATTTACGATCAAGAACTATTTCTTAAGCGGGTGCCTTAAGTGGGCTTTTCACTTCAGTTGGAAAAAGGCATTTTAATCACTTACTGAAGGTTTATAAAGCAAATATTCCCCCAATCTTACTCTATGGAGTTGAATACCTTCCTCACTGTCGATGGCCTTCTGTTTTAAAAATAAATGGGTACATTTTTCCACTCCGGTACACGCCCTACAGCTGGAATTTGGCCTTGCCAGTGCTACTTTTTTTTGCATGTGCTGCAGTAGTGTGCTGGGTTATAATTTGCTCCATTCAGCAGAAGGAACACTTAGATGGTTTCTAGAAATGAATTGTTATCAGAGGGGAAATCTGAGACTCCTATTTTCAGAATTTCCATTTTGCACTAACACGGTTGGACTTATGTAGGGATCATTTAAAGGGCAGGTCATATAGCCAATGAATATTAGTCCTCAAGTCAGTGACACCTTTAGCAAGTTCTTAAATGGATCACTCCCACTGTTAGCTCTTAAAGGGATACAATTTAATGTCTAAGTCCGTGATTCTGAATTGGATGCAGCCCTGTCTCTTTTTTTCACACAAGCATAGTATTATAAAATGTATATTCCTATTACAGTCAGACATACTACCTATATAATCAGTACTAGGGGCATGGAAGAAGATTCCTTCTGAACAACGGATCTGCACCTTATGTAAGGATGGGGTACAAAATCTAATTCGCTGTTTGCCCCACCTTTAATTTGCAACAACAAAGGTTTTTATTACCTCTTTGTTGACATAGGAAGTTTACACTGAAAATGATGTCTTACCTTTATAACATATATTATCCACCCCACCAGTCCTGTATGAGCAAAGACTGCTTTGTTTACATGTAATAATGCCCCCAACACCCATTCAGGGATAAGAGAGTGCATACGGTGGTATATCTGTATTAATGCCCCCACAGCCATGCTCAAAGGGAACAGCATCTATTGTTAATATGACCCCAGCATCTATACTGATCTTGGGCTGCACACTACGTTATTAAGGTATATCCGAGGGGAAATGTGGCCTGAGTGCCAGAGCAGCCGACTTTGGAACTGGGGAACAAGTTTTGAATTCTTGCGACGGCTCAACAGCCTGTGATTCTGGGCAAATCAGTCTGTACTTCCTACACTATCTGCCTGCACAGGGATCTACACTCTCTGCCTCTTCATTGCTTGCTGGTACACGCCACGCCCTTGCCCCCTGGGCCTGTACTCCCCTAAAACACCTGCCTGTACAGGTATAGACGACCTCTGGCTCTTCACTACATGTTCTCCTGCAGTCATTGCATGCCCAGGGACTAAACATATACAGTTCACCAAAAGAGAGGGGGGGACTCGGAGCAGTTTGAGGTCCAGTGCCCATGCTACAAACTATATTTTTTAACTGGGGAGAAGGGGGGTCACTGTTCCTAAAGGGAGGTATAAATGGCGGACAGGCCAACTGGCAGACAATCAACAAGATAGTTCCTTGATGCTCTCACACACCCCAGCGGGTGTCATGCCTCCCTGGCATGCATGAAACCCCTTGGGGTGTGTGAGGACAACAAGAAACAATCTTACAGATTGTCCGCCAGTTGGCCTTTCCGCCTTTTACACCTCCCCTAAGGAACAGTGACCCCCCCCCCCCCCCCAGTCGAATAAATAACTGAACATATACAGTCATTCGTTCTGGTGTCTGCCTCGTGAGGGATCGGGTCTAGAATACGGGGTGATCACAGATCTGCATATTGAGGAGGGGCAGGCCTTCCCGTCACATCTCTCCCTGCCAAGTAGGACATGGGAAAGAAAGAGGGAGATGCCACAGGCGAGTAGAGACATCTCGCTTTCTAAGAAACCGAGACCCTTGTGACGGATGTCCACCTCCTGCTGATATCACGGCAGGTTCTCGCCGTTTCAGGGATATCACCTTCTGAACATGAAAAGCACCCACAGGATATTCCACTCCATTCCAACTATCAGAACAGATCTAAAGAGCAGTGGAGTGATCTGGAACACTCCTCACATCTCCCTTTTACAGGTAAAAAATAGCTTCTAATAATGTAGGCAGCTTTACATGTCTAAAAGCAGGCGCAGCAGCCGCACTCCGGGGCCCAGGCATGGGCCCTTTCATATGGAAAGAGAGGCATAGGTGTCTTTTTGATGCCCGCGGGACCAACAATATCAAAGTAACCTGGAGCGTGACCTCTCGAGAGCACAGAATTAAAAGGAGGCAACTTTAATTCTGAGGTATTATGTTCCTTTGCAATAGACGAAACAAAGGGGAAGCTGGTTAAAAAAGAGCTGGTTAGATTCTAGAAATACTTTAGCTAGACTGTGCAGGAGTGGGGTTTTAACATGTCTACAAAGTGCCATCCGCACCGCACTATACACAATTAAAAAGTTCTACAATTGGGCAACAACAGAAACAAATGGTGCTCAACCCAACCTCTATATGTCTTTGCCCCCATGATCTTCCACTCTCACAGTCCCACAATATGCGCTGGGTTAGGTTGTGTGTTTTCCCATAATCCTCTGCTCTCTCCTTATTCTAACTGTTCTAGATCAGGTGGTGCGTGCTCCCAGTATCCACCGCTCCACTCATCCTGAAGCCTTGTTAGAGCACACAGCGTATCTTCCCTGGCCCTCTGCTCTCTACATCTAGTAGACTAGGCATATCAGGCTATGCTATTTCCCATAATCCTTTGCTTTCCCCATTTGAAGCCTGGGTAGATCAGGCAGTGCATGTTTCCCTGATCCTCTTTTCACGTCAACCTATGACAGGTTTAGATCAGGCTGTTCATGTTGCCTTGACGCTGGTCTTTCTCCATCTTACGACAGGTGTAAATCAGGCTGTACATTCTCCCATGATCCTCAACTACTCATATTGTGTAACCTAAGTAGGTCTGGTTGTGCATACGCCCCTGCACCCCTGCTCTCTACTTCTAATCCAGTGGAGTTTCAGCAGCGTGTCACCTGCATCCATGTCATTCCTACCTCCGGGTGTCAACGATACCCATGAAGTTAAAGGCACAATCCTACAAACGTTGGATCCACTTTCCTCCTCCATCAAGTAGCAAAGATTTTGTCATTTGTAGATGATTGGTCAGATAATTTCCAGTTGCAATTAACACCGAGGTGGTCCTCTGCGGGTGGAAGGTCATGTTCAGACCCGCTCGCTGCAGTTGCCTCGATGCGGATTCAATTGACGTGGTGAGTAATCTATGTGTGGTAGTCATTCGCTGGATGTCATGGGGAGATCCGGTAATGCCTCCTTGTGTTGAGTATTTGAGAGTTCCATAACCTGCTCTTGAAACGCTTACTGTCGTACCTCAGTGCCCCACACTCTCCGCGTTTCTTTGCCTCACTACCCAGCTCCTTTTTGCTTCCTCCAACGACAGAGGTGTCTTCCTGCGGGGCTCCGAGCACAGGTAGTAGTAACTGTTTCAAAACATTGACCTGGGACAATTTTCCAGTGATAAATCACCCCTGTACCAAATGATAATACATTCGGGGAACTCTAGCAAAACTACACGTTTGAAGTCAACTACCAATAGTTTAGGAAACTCATGGAAAGCAATCCGGGTCCAACAAGCATTCAACACACACAGACACCCGCAGACCAACTGCACTATGATCCAGAACCCAGCACTTCGCTCCACCCCAGGGCAGGCTTCGGTTAATAAATTATGCACATATTGTCATTATCACTATGGTTTAATGGTGTTATTAAATGTTTGATGTTCTGTAATGTTCCAAAGTACTCCCAAGTGATGGCATGGCGGTGCTACACAAAATGCAATGAATAAACAAGCACACAATAGGAGGCGGGGAGCTTCACCGCGCATGACCCCGGTAGAGAGTGGGATGTTTTCACAACCTATCCAGTTCCAAAAGTAAACACACGAGTACCTAAACACACAATGGACACCAGTCCCCGGAGCGTGATAGTACACACAAAGATGGTGTTTATCTGGCCCTGGCGATCAACATCTAAGGAATAGATTTCAAATGACGTAATTCGAACAGTGTGTGAAGGTTTCACCTCACAATGAGGAAATTTGATGACATAGATGTCAAAAGAATCAAATGTATAGTATACTATAGTAGATTATGAACGGAAAATAACGTGATATGTGTTGGAAATAAAATAACAGGAAATGTTATTAATATGTTTTCTAAAAAAAGTATAAAAATGATATGTATGGACTTGTACTGTGTATTCATGAGAATTTCTTGAACATTGTAAACACTGCTTCCCACAAATGCTAAATGTTTGATTAACACACCAGCCAGTATGGTTACTGACATAGTGGATAGGCAGTAAAGTCATCAGATAACCTGATTTATAATTTGTCCTAAGTTTTTGCATTGCTATATGCGTAATACGGGTGATATGCAAGTACATAGGGTTACAACAATCGCATTCACTGAAATGTACCACACAATTGTTGCATGTAAAGTCCACCAATGTATAGGTGGAATCTATCAGTGAAGTTTCCACTCAACCATGCAAGAGTCCATGCACTGTGGTGAGATTTTGGGACCAATATGTGATATTCATCCATGTTCCCTTTATGAAAGTCAAGAGCACGCGATGCACAGATATATACACAGATATACCCATCATAAAGAAATGCTCCTAATACACTATTTGTTAGCCCTAGAACATGTCTGATATAAGAGTCTGTTTCTTTATAAGTTATCCCACCATGGGCCCCAGTTCTTGTGCTGCTTGCAGGCTTTTTAATTAGTTCCTTGATGTGTGAGTACCTGCCCACCCCTCTCAACCACTCTTCTGTGAAAGGGGCTGTTTCAGATCACCAAGATTTTGCTGTGTCTTGTTGGCTAATAGACACTCATGCTCACCAAAGTTCTTTCCCCTCTAGTATCCCCAGGAGCATCAGCCGGGTAGATAAGCCTATGGGTCATCCCCGGATCTGTGTTAGAGCGTATGTGGTGGCGTTCAGGTGTCTTTGAACTATAGAACAGTTCCAGAACATATGCAAGAAAATGCCCATATCCTGGAGATATCTGTTGCAGTCAGGAGCTGGTGCCTTACCCATTCTCCAGAGTCAGACAGAAGTACAATACACTGTAGGAAGTAAGTGAAGTTGGATTGGCTACAGCCCGGTGGAGGTATAAAGGCATCAGCTCATCTCCCGTGTCTATTTCATCTAGCGGGCTCAGATCACCCTCTGTCTGGCTTCCGGATCCTTGAAAAAATCTAGAGTGTTGCATAATAGTGCTTGATATATTCTCAAAATGGCTGTCCGACCTAAACGACCCATTAGACCCCGACCTGTAGTGGCCTATGCTCTTCTGCATCAAGCCCATGTGACCTCAGTGTGTGTCGCAGTTGTATGTGTACAGCTTTGATGTGCAGACTGTGAACTCCTCTTGTGAGGTGGCAAAGCCTTTCAGCGTGTAACTTTAAACTCTCATGAAATAGTGTGTGTGTGTGTGTGTGTGCACGTGTGAGTAGGTGCATTTGAGTGTGTTGCTTGCACTGCTGCTGCTCATGGTGTACTTGTGTGCATGGACATCATAAGCGGCTGTTACCCATCCAGTACCTATTGCGTATGAGTGAGGAAACAGTGCATTGCTGCCGACCCTGCTGTACCTCTTCTGTTTGTGTGTGTGAAGGAAGCTTGCACTGCTGCTCTGCTGCTCATGGTGTTCTTGTGTGCATGCACATCATAGGCGGCTGCTGCCCGTCCAGTACCTACTGTGCATGAGTGAGGAAACAATGCATTGCTGCCGACCCTGCTGTACTTCTTCTGTTTGTGTGTGTGAGGGAAGCTTGCACTGCTGCTCTTCTACTCATGGTGTTCTTGTGTGCATGCACAACATAGGCAGCTGCTGACTGTCTAGTACCTACTGTGCATGAGTGAAGAAACAGTGCATTGCTGCCGACCCTGCTGTACCTCTTCTGTTTGTGTGTTTGAGGGAAGCTTGCACTGCTGCTCTGCTGCTCACGGTGTTCTTGTGTGCATGCACATCGTAGGCGGCTGCTACCCATCCAGTACCTACTGTGCATGCGTGAGGAAACAATGCACTGCTGCCGACCCTGCTGTACCTCTTCTGTTTGTATGTTTGAGGGAAGCTTGCACTGCTACTCTGCTGCTCATGGTGTTCTTGTGTGCATGCACATCATAGGCGGCTGCTGGCCGTCCAGTTCCTACTGTGCATGAGTGAAGAAACAGTGCATTGCTGCCGACCCTGCTGTACCTCTTCTGTTTGTGTGTTTGAGGGAAGCTTGCACTACTGCTCGGCTGCTCATGGTGTTCTTGTGTGCATGCACATCATAGGCGGCTGCTGCCCGTCCAGTACCTACTGCGCATGAGTGAGGAAACAATGCACTGCTGCCGACCCTGCTGTACCTCTTCTGTTTTGTGTGTGTGAGGGAAGCTTGCACCGCTGCTGCTCATGATTTTCTTGTGCGCATGCACATCATAGGCGGCTGCTGGCCATCCAGTACCTACTGCGCATGAGTGAGGAAACAATGCACTGCTGCCGACCCTGCTGTACCTCTTCTGTTTGTGTGAGTGAGGGAAGCTTGCACTGATGCTGCTCATGGTGTTCTTGTGTGCATGCATATCATAGGCGGCTGCTGCCCGTCCAGTACCTATTGCGTATGAGTGAGGAAACAGTGCAGTGCTGCTGACCCTGCTGTACCTGAGGGAAGCTTGCACTGCTGCTGCTCATGGTGTTCTTGTGTGCATGCATATCATAGGCGGCTGCTGCCCATCCAGTACCTACTGCGCATGAGTGAGGAAACAATGCACTGCTGCCGACCCTGCTGTACCTCTTCTGTTTTGTGTGTGTGAGGGAAGCTTGCACTGCTGCTGCTCATGGTGTTCTTGTGTGCATGCACATCATAGGCGGCTGCTGCCCGTCCAGTACCTACTGTGCATGCGTGAGGAAACAATGCACTGCTGCCGACCCTGCTGTACCTCTTCTGTTTCTGTGTGTGAGGGAAGCTTGCACTGCTGCTGCTCATGGTGTTCTTGTGTGCATGCACATCATAGGCGGCTGCTGCCCGTCCAGTACCTACTGTGCATGCATGAGGAAACAATGCACTGCTGCCGACCCTGCTGTACCTCTTCTGTTTGTGTGTGTGAGGGAAGCTTGCACTGCTGCTGCTCATGGTGTTCTTGTGTGCATGCACATCATAGGCGGCTGCTGCCCGTCCAGTACCTACTATGCATGCGTGAGGAAACAATGCACTGCTGCCGACCCTGCTGTACCTCTACTGTTTGTGTATGTGAGGGAAGCTTGCACTGCTGCTGCTCATGGTGTTCTTGTGTGCATGCACATCATAGGCGGCTGCTGCCCGTCCAGTACCTACTATGCATGCATGAGTGAGGAAACAATGCACTGCTGCCGACCCTGCTGTACCTCTACTGTGCGTGCCCAGACTTTGCAACTCCACGCACATGTCGTACCTGTCTGATGTGCTCGTGAAGACCTCTCTTGTGACGCTTACGCTGCTTCTTTCATGGACACAACCTCGTTTGGTACAAACTTCGCATATCATTAAACAATGGTTTGATTACTCTAACTGGAATATTATGACTATTGTTAATATTATTATATAAAAATAAATAAGTAATAATAATGACAACAATAATAATAGTAATAACAAAAAAAATACTAATAATAGTAATATACTATACGTAAAGCGTGCTCTATGGATTCTTATGTTGTACCTTTTCTAACAGGATTATTATAACGATTAATTATTACTTTTATTGTTAATCACTAATAATACATAATCTCGCGAGAAAAGGTGGGGCAGCAGAAGCATCACAATAGTAAGCTTCACGTATACAGCAAAACAGGCCCATCACGATGAGTGGAGTTCTGAACTTTGACAATTATTATTATTATTTAGATGAAAGGGGGCAAAGCGGAGTTAGTAACTGGACCTCGTGTATTTGCCCCCCCCCCCCCCTCCTCCCCCCGCAGCAGCAACCCATCTCACTGACAGCCGAGGCCCGTGGAGGGAGTTCCGTGGGGCGGAAAGGCGGGGCGGGGGAGGGGCAGCGTGGGGGGTACTAAAAACCAGAATATGGATAATTGGAGGTAAGTAAACAATTAAATAAATAAAACTAATTTCGTAGTGCGCCCTGCATCGCAAATTGCGATGCAGTGCGCGCTACGAAATTCGTTTTATTTATTTAATTGTTTACTTACCTCCAATTATCCATATTCCGGTTTTTAGTACCCAACCGCCCCGCCTTTCCACCCCACGGAACACCCTCCACGGGCCGCGGCTGCTCACTGAGCTATCCTTCTTGGCTGTGGGCCGGTGACCCCGGCTTCTCTCAGCAGACACCAGGTGACCATAGCCTTTCATCGGGCGCCCACGAGGCACACAGCCACAGGGAAGTAACCAGGGCTTAAGTGGGCAGAGTCTCACAGGTGCTGAGCACCGGCAGTTTTTTTAAGGGGGCCTCGAAACGAGTCCCTACCGGGCTTTGTTTTGTGCCCTGGCACAGGCGGTCTGTTTTTTCCAGACTGCAGTGACAGCAGGCACATCATGTGCGTGTGCTCACACTGCTCACTTCTCACTAGTGGAGAAGTTACGGAATGACGTCATGCCAGGTGAGCCTTGTAGAGGAAGCGAAATCCTTTAAAGAGAGCCATTTTCTCTCTGGATTTCCCTTCTCTTTTAGAAACGCAGGAGCGGCAACATTGTCGTGGTGTCACCAGGGCTTTAAGTGGAAGCGTTTTCTATAATATACAAGCCATAGTTGCCACTTGTTTATCTTATACAACTAACAACCAATGACAAAGAGAATAGCCCTGACTTGTTGTAGGTATGATGTTACTTGTTGTATGGTATATCTGGATGCAATGACAAAAAACAGCGAAACACAAGTTGGGCGGCACACTATGCTCAGCACAGATTTTTAGTCTACGTGATTTTAAGCCACGCCTTAATTACGTCAGCCACGCCCCTTTGAGAGACCCCCCATTTTTTCAGCCCACTTAAAGCCCAGGATGTAACAATAGACCCTGCACCCCCGCGGTGGGGAGGGGCGAGCTCCTGGGGCCCCCTTCTGGACTGTGCACAGGCCCCTGGCCTGAGAGATCCTTACTGCCATGGGTGCCCCCTCTATGTAGTTTGAAGGGGGGGAGGGGGGGCTCAAGTTTCATTACGCCACTGCGCAGTCAGAATGCCAAACACAGCACGTGGTCGCGAGGCGACGGGTGCGAGGGAACCTGTTCCAGGCGCCCAGAAGCGGATCAGTTTTGGGAGGCGCTGCTGGGATTATGACACCTGCGTAGTCCTGTGTCAAAGGTCAGGCGGGACGTGACAGCACTAATACAAGCTGATGGGAAATCAATGCCAGGTCGTAGGCTGTGGACAACAGGAAATCCAGCCCGACTGGAGAAGCACTATCGACAAAATGCCACCCCCCATTACTCCCACCGGCCTGCTACCTACTCTCCCAACCCCCTTCCCCGGCACCGGCAGGTGTTTATTTACAAGGCCGCTTCGCTGCTACCTTCGGCGGGGGGTCGGGTTTCCACGGGGGATGTGACCCTCCCGTCTTTGCCACAAGGCAGAGATGAATGGACGTAGGCTCGGTTTGTGACGTGTTCCTGGGGCTCAGGGCCTGCGGCCGCCTCTCCCGTGGTTACTGCAGGCGCGCTGGCCCTCGGGGACCGGGGGACGATGGGCAGGAGGCAGGAGGCAGGCGGCCTAGCATGGTGGGAAATGATAGAACGGTCAGGCAGTAGGAGGCCTGTCATGGTGGGAAACAAGGGCTGGTGTGGCCTACAGCAGGCAGCCACAGCTCTGTGCTCGCCACACAGACCAGACGCCAATACACCTAGGATGTGGGCAGAGAAGGCTGCACTAAAACACACAGGTAACCAAATGTGCACTAAACACACAGATGGATGCACAGTGCAAAGAAAACAACAACAAAAATTAATAATAATAAAAAAAAATAAATATATATATATATACATAGACAAAACCATGGAGATCTAAGGCTGAATCAATGCCTTTCTTTCAGAATTTTCACATAAGAGTGAGCAAGAACAGGCTTGGCATGGTGTGAGAGGGGCTCCATGGGCAGATGGAGGTCTGCGTGCTGTGCGTCCTGACCCATGGACAGGAGGGGGCGTTGGGTTTAGGGTTGGGCCGCAGCGGGGGCAATCGCGGACACTTCATTCTGATTTTAACCACACCCTCTATATTAATTCCTCTTACTGTCACCCCTAAATGTTAATTCACTGTCACCTGTTTACCCTGATGTCAAAGTCAATGTCACTCCTGATTTCTTACTTTCTGTCACTCTTGGTGTGTCCAACTCACTCTCAAACCCATATCCCTTCACTTTCGAACTATAGGGCCAGGGAGTCACCGATGTCCCATGAGTACTTACCATCACCTAACCAACATCAATGTCAAAACAATGCCATGAGCCCATTTCTGATTTCTCTCGGTTAAGAGTAGTAAGACCCCTGGCCGTATTTATTATTTTCACACAAAAAACAATTTCCGTAACATTTTTACACAGTAACCACATTATTTACTCTTGTTTTCAAGTAAGACCTTGCCTTAACAGAGACTCTAGTAGATGGGAATCACCTAACCATAACTCCTCTGTTCCTGTTCAACCAACAAAAACTCCATAACCATTCCAAGTGAGATCAGACCTGGCTCTGTGCCCCTTCTTTCTACACCCCCTCGATCCCAAAGGATGGGGTCCCTCCTTATTGGAGGGCCCCACCTTCCCTCTCCCCTATGGGAGCTCACCCGCCTTGGGAGTTCTTCTGCAGAGGGCCCATCTGCCCTTAGGATATCTACTGCAGGCACGCCCTACACCCAGGTTCCTCTCCCCCAAGGGCCAGTACTAGGTTGTGACCAAATGCACATGCCCGGGTGGTTGATAGGTAAGGACCGCGTGTCATCGACCGTCCAGAAACCTGCGCCCCTACAACCTTCGTTTGACTTGGTGGCAGCACATCTTGGAGGGTCCAGGGACTCTAATGTTAAATATTGTAAAAATATAAAGGGTGTCGTAAAGGGACCCGAAGTGTCTCCCCCAATCTTGACCTCACCCGCCCAGCTTAAATACAACTCAAGAGAATGCTATACACTGAATGCTAAGGGAGGTTAAACATAATATTACGTACAATACATGCATCCTGATAAAACATGCAAAAGAAAATACATTGTTATCACGAAGTCCCCCATCACCCAACCCCTGCTACTGCAAGCACACCCTTGGGCACCCTACTCTGGGGATGGTAGGTTGGGAAAACTCTCTAGCCCATGTAGCTTCCGGCAGGCCAATGGTATTGGAGGGGGCCCACCAGCAGCGAGCAGCACGTGGTTGTTGTTGGGGGTGGGAGTCTGCGGAGCAAAGCGACTGGGCTCAAGCAAGAACCAAGAGACCTGCTTGCCGCCGTGCAGCCCTTTAAATTGGGGCGGGTTTCAGCTGCCTGCCCTAGAAGCACTTTAATGCTTCCGGGCCATCGCCCGACCTGGCCCAGTCACCGCTGCCTTACCATGGGAAGCCGAGGCGATCATGCCCCAGACCCATGTATGGTCCACGGCTCTCCGCCATATTGTCAGCGCTCCTGAGGGGGAGAATCTCTGTTAATTGTCTCCCCTGGTTCATCTAATTGGTGCGCCCCCTTCCTCTCGCTCTTACTTCTGGGTGTCAAACTCACTGATGGGCCCTGAGCCCTGTGCCGTCATACAGTCTCTTACTCAATGAAGAGAAATCCGAAATACTTCTGTACAGCAAATTTCCTTCCAAATTCAAAGAGCTATTATGGCCCTCAGGGTTTCCTCTGCCGTGCGTGTTGGGTGCTGCCGCTAAAAACCTGGGCATATGGTTTGAGGAAAACTTAACCTTTGCTACTTAGATCAAGAAGCTGGCAGGATCCTGCTTTGGGATTTTAAAATCTTTAAGAAAGTTCCTCTCTCTTCTCCCAATGGCAGCTAGGGAAACCGTGGTTCGGGCTTTGATTTTGTCTCGCCTGGACTACGCTAATGCCCTGTATGTAGGGACCCCCAGCTATCTGCCGAATAAGCTCCAGGTGGTGCAGAATTCAGCAGCCCGCCTTCTACTGGATCTCCCTAGGCGGAGTAGCATGCGCCTCCATCTGCACGCCCTGCATTGGCTCCCTATGGAGGTGCGGATCAAATTTAAGGTCCTGTCGATTGCCCATAATGCCCTTTATGACCGGGGACCTAGCTACCTGCAAAAGAGGTTCTCTTTTTATGTGCCGACGAGACAGTTGCGTTCCTCTTCTCAACTATTAGTGCAGACCCCACGCTTCTTTCAGCAAAGGTTTGGTGGTTGCTCCCTTGTTCGAAAAGCGGCCCTAGGTTGGAATGCACTGCCCTTGGCTATTCGCACTATTCAAGAGTCCCACACTTTCAAGAAAAAGTTGAAAACCTTCCTGTTTGAAGCTCTGATTTATGATCCACTCAGGTTTCGCACCGGGACATTCTCTGTAGTAGCCGAGCGCGTGACAAATGCATATAACATAACATACTGTCAGAACCCAGTTCTTCTCAATAACCCCCCCCACCCCCCGGACTTCTAAGTCATCGGCACTCTCTGATTTCCAACTCTGTATAATTGTGTGACTTCTTTTGTAGTTCACTGTGGGGCCAGGATCCTTCTCTCTCTGACCTTTCTCTTACTGCAGAGTCCCTTTTCACTCCCAGGTTTCGAACTCGCGGCAGGACCCCGATTCCTCCCACTGACCCCACCCCCCACCAGATTTCCAAATCATTGTCCGCCCTCATATTTCTTGCTCTCACCCCGATATCTAACTCACTGTCACTCACTGGTATCTAACCCCGAGTCAGGCATTGGCCCTTCCTGCCAGTTCCTCCAGTTGCCTCTAACCTGGAGTAGGGACCTCTTTCCTTACCCACAAGCTTTCCAAAATCCAGACTGACTCAGCTACAAGTTTTCCTAAACGCAGCTGCAGGAGTAATTGAAAACACTGGAAATATAAAAACCTAACCAGCACTAAAGCTCTGGAATTGGTTCCAGGGAGAGGAGCCGTATGTGCACGGTGTATTCATGACCTGTAAGCCTTACACTTTAAGACCCCAACCCACCTATGCACGCAAAATAACAAATCCTATGGGCAGGAAGAAGGAAAGGCTGGCGCCAGCAATTCCAGAATTTTGGAAGTGAACAAAACTCAAGCAGTCTTCCTCTGGGGCGGACCCTGGAAAGAAGTCAATCCAGATCTCAGGAACTGCACTAAACACTACCAGTGTAGGTTGGCAAAATGGCAATTGTTTTTGCAAAATCTCACAAAAAGTATGCAGAATGACACCAAATTTTACAAAATGACGTTAACCTCGCAGGAGAATTGAACATACGGGCATAACTATGATTCTATAGTCTCCAAGACTCTGGCAAGGGACTAGTTCGAGAAGAGACGCAACGTTCCCTCTGCTGTCATTTTCCCGCTCCTGAGCGACATTTTCTTCTTGAACTAGTCGCTCACTGGTGAAAATCCCGCAAAATCTCGTACCGCGAAATCTTGTGAAATATTGCAAAATTCACGTGAAGTGTATCTTATATGATTTCTTCGGAGTAAACAAAAATTGCTTAGACCTAATCCACGCACAATACAGATGCATTAAGATGCATAATAGACCCCATACATTGTTGCGGTTGCTCTACATCGATGGACGTTTCGGTGTCTTTCAGTGAGCATTAAGAATGTGATCAGTATACACTGAAGTACACTGATGCATGCACAATGTGGACTACATCCCTGTGACCTCTCCTCAATATGAACTATGACGCGTACCAGTCAGTCAATAACTTTATTTCGGCCCCTGCGACCATAAAAGTGCCATATGCATACAGTACAGGAGAAACAGAATAAAACATGCAAGGTTCAAAAGCAATCTGTAACTCCATGCTGTATAAATCCAGACTTCATAATAGACATAGGCATGGAATAAATACCGCAAAAGTGCAAGTGCGTACAGTACACAAGATTTAGAACTAGCGTACTGGAACTGGTGACTAGGACCAATGAGATCCAGCCTATGTAGTAATCCCTAACGATAATACTGGGACCTCAAAAAGCGCCAGCGCCTGTAGTGCAAAAGAAAAAGAGTTCGCTAACAATGGAAAAAAGTCCAGTTCATCGCAGACTGACTTATACAAAATTAGTGTATAATGGTAAAACAATTGGAAAACAGCTAGAAGAGTGATTAAGAACTATGTCAGCATAAGTCTATGCCGTGAAAACTAAACAGCATGACCCGCCATGCGGATACAGATCTAAAGTTGGCTCTCTTCTGGACTAGAAGCAGTTAAGTACTTAAAAAACATTTTTAAAAATCGAGATAAAAAAAATTCCATCAACTACAGGGTCATTGCATACCTCCTACTTATCCACATTTTGCCCAGGAATTTAGCAACAGCACAAACAATTAACGTGCTAGAGCCAGATTTTAGGATGCGTAAAGCATCACTGTGGCAACGGGTCCCAAACCGTCTACATACAGGAGCTATCCATGCGTACCAATGGCCAGACAGTGCGGCTCAACCCAAGACGATGACTGCGCTTGTGCATTGGAAGACATCTGCGGCACGCGCACGCGAATGCGCAGTAAGGAACAGATATTGCTGAGAATACTTTCCTGCCATTCCAAAGTGGCCATCTTTAGCAAATCAATATTAAATTTGTTATTGGCTCAGAAAATACCTTCAGCCATTTAGGGTGATTCCCTGAAGGCTTTTCTTTTCAGAGTTCAAATCACCAATGAGATAATAATAATATCTGCAATATCGCTAACAGATCAATATCTTTTCACAGTTACACGGGTCTTTGGGGACCGTCGTTGGCCTTGGTCGAAGGGAGCTGGAGAGAGTAATGAGAGAATGCCTCCATTTTGCCTCTGGGCTCACAGAACACGCACAGCGTTTATTACTGCCGCTCAGAGGCCATGGCATGCTTCTGGGGCTCAGCTTGCGCTACTATTACTGTTGGTGCTGCATGCAGGGGAAGCCTGCACTGCTGCTGCCCATGGCTTGTAGTACCTGTACAGTATACAGGGGAAGCTTGCACTGCTGCTGCCCATGCTGCACCTCTGTTGGTGGTGGGGGTGGAGTGTGTATGGCTAGCACTGCCTGCGCTGTTTGCACAGTAAGCTTGCACTGCTACTGTCCATGCTGCAGCTGTGTTGTTGGTGGGGGTGGCCTGTATGGCTTTTAGATCCTGTGCAGTATGTGGGGGAAGCTTGCGTTGCTGCTGTTCATGCTGTACCTGTGTTCAAGGTGAAGATGGCGTGCACTGCCTGAGCTGTTTTCAGGTTAAGCTTGCACTGCTGCTGCCCATGCTGCACCTGGGTTGGGGTTGGGGGTGGCATGTATGACTTGCAGTTGTTGTGTAATATGTGGAGTAAGCTTGCACTGCTGCTGCATTCACTGCACCATTGTTCTTGGTGAAGATGGCCTGTATGGCCTGCGCAACCTTCTCTGTTTGCATGGCAAGCTTGCACTGCTGCTGCCCATGGTGCACCTGTGTTGGGGGTGGGGTGGCATGTATGGCTTGCAGTTTGTATGCTGTATGTGGGGGAACTTGCACTGTTGCTTCTAATGCTGCGCCTTCATTCTTGGTGGAGGTGGCATGTGTGGCTTGCAGTTCCTGTGCAGTATGTAGGGGAAGCTTGCACTGCTGCTGCTTTCACTGCACCTGTGTTCTTGGTGGAGATGACATCTATGGCCTGCACTGCCTGCTCTGTTTGCAGGGTAAGCTTGCACTGCTGCTGCCTATGCTGCGCCAGTGTTGGGGGTAGAGGGGCAAATGTGACTTGCATGTGATGGAAGCTTGCATTGCTGCTACACATTCAGGACCTGGGTGTATGAGGTCTTTTGTACTTCTTCTGCCACTGCCTGTGCTTTGGGGGAGCAGCTTGTACTCGATCTACCCTCATTTTATGAGTGTCATGTGTGTGTGTAGTTTGTGCTACTGCTGTCTGTGCGTTGTGAGTGTGTGATGACTGCACTGCTGCTGTCTAAACTAGGTCTTCATTTTGTGTGCTTCAGGGACGTCTGCACCCTTGCTTCTGCCGGAGCTGTATAAGGCGGAAACTTACACCTGCTACTGCCGGAGCTGTATAAGGAGGAAGCTTACACTTGCTGCAGCCGGAGCTGTATAAGGAGGAAGCTTACACCTGCTACTGTCGGTGTTGTATAAGGAGGAAGTTTACACCTGCTTCAACCAGAGCTGTATAAGGAGGAAGCTCCGGCTGTATAAGGAGGAAGCTTACACCTGCTACTGCCGGAGCTGTATAAGGCGGAAGTTTACACCTGCTACAGCCGGAGTGGTATAAGGCGGTAGCTTACACCTGCTACTGCCGGAGCTGTATAACGAGGAAACTTACACCTACTACTGCCAGAGCTGTATAAGGAGGAAGCTTACATCTGCTACAGCTGGAGCTGTATAAGGAGGAAGCTTACACCTGCTACTGTCGGTGCTGTATAAGGAGGAAGCTTACACCTGCTTCAGCCGGAGCTGTAGAAGGAGGAAGCTCCAGCTGTGTAAGGAGGAAGCTTGCAGCCGGTGCTGTATAAGGAGGAACCTTACACCTGCTACTGCCGGTGCTGTATAAGGAGGAAGCTTACATCTGCTAAGGCCAGAGCTGTATAAGGAGGTAGCTTACATCTGCTACTGCTGGTGCTGTATAAGGAGGAAGCTTACACCTGCTTAAGCCGGAGCTGTATAAGGAGGAAGCTCCTGCTGTATAAGGAGAAAGCTTACAGCCGGTGCAGTATAAGCAGTAAGCTTACACCTGCTACTGCCAGCGCTGTATAAGGAGGAAGGTTACACCTGCTACAGCTGGTGCTGTATAAGGAGGAAGCTTACACCTGCTACTGCCGGTGCTGTATAAGGTGGAAGCGTAGATGTGCTACAGTCGGTGCTGAATAAGGCGGAAGCTTACACAGGTTACTGCCAGTGCTGCATAAGGAGGAAGCTTACACCACTGCTGCCATGCAGTACTTGTGCTGCGTGTTGGTGGGAAGGTGCTGCTGCTGTTACTGCCGGTGCTCTATGGTGTGGACGCTTGCACAGTTGGCGCTGATCTGTAACTATGCTGTTGTTACTGAAGATTGTTATTATTATGTCAACATTTCACGATTCATACGGCTATAGAAGAATTTTGAAATCCTGTCTGCAGAGTTTGGGTATGGCTCCTCCTTTCTACAGCAGTAAAACAGGGGAGGCATGAAGGGGGGGGGGCAGATCAAGGCAGCCCCCATTGTAAGGCATTTTTGTACCGGAGGAGCTCCGGGGGGCTCCATTATACAAATGTGAATCAGTACGTAAACGCCACTATGGCGACGCAGCCGGTGTGTCCTGGGCTCGAGCGCCAGGAAGGAAGCGGGCCCTCTGGCTGCTGTTTAAAGTGCCATCTACAGTAATACTCAGGATCTGGTGGGCCCCTCCCGCCTCTGAGCCCCGGGGCCACTGCCATCATAGATAGAACCCACTTACTCGTTTTGACCCAAAAATGGGGCATACATGCAAATGTTGGTGCTTCCCATGTTACTTACCAGGTAAAAATGTGGGGTGCGTGGCACACAAATGACAATGTGTGGCGCTGCACATAGCACAATTATTCAGGCCGAGCGTCATGAAGGCATCTGAGAGATCTCTGTCTTACACTGTCAAGGCCATCCTTCAATTGACACCCCCATACAATTGGTAGATCAGTTAAAAAAGCGAGCACTCACGGCCTTCGCTCAGGTTCTGGGGTGCATTTCCCCGTAAGCAGCTGCAGAGGGCTGTGCAGAGTGTAGATGAAAGTAAGGAATGTTCACTTTTGCTGTACGTATGAGTGGGTCATGGTCCCCATTGTATTCTTTTGATATATCCCAGAGGGTGTAAGGCTTTGACCGAGAAGTTAGACAGTGCCAGAGAGTGCAGGTGTCATGCGAGAAAGCAGTGTGGCGACCCTCCAATCCCACAGACATGCATTATACACAAGTGGATGGCAGATGAGGGCCTCTTTGCCCATCCAGTCTGCCCATTTCCTAAACCTCACACCACCGGAGATCCTCCCCCGCGCCTCGTTGCAGTGCGAGCATTTTGTTGTGGAACTGAAAGCAGTAGCTCCTTGCCAAGATCCTGGCTCTGATACTTCTCCAGTTCTGCGAGCAGCTGTGCAGCGCAGCAGCAGTGGGGCACACATCTGGAACACTGCCAGCCACCCACAGGTCCTACACGTTTAGCGAGGTGTGAGGGTGGTACCACCAGAGCCCCACCGTGGAGATACAGCACCTTGACTGAAATGGGGTGCAATCTCGTGCTCTCAGATGTGGCACCCTACCATGGCTAATTGAAGAGGAGGACAGTCTTGTCCCCGTGCCAGCGGTGCCACCCACGCCGGGAGCTTGCTCCCCGAGCACCCGGCTCAGGCAAGGCTTTCATTAACATGGGAGTATTATCTCCATCTCACAGGAAATAACAAGTCAGAGCCTGGTAATCTCCTTGCGATGAAGCGCAAGATAAAAAAAAAAGCACCAGGCAGCCAGCGAGACGTGGGAATCTACAACTCACGCCGCAGATGCCAGACAGGATTCCTCCCCACAGCTCGACCTTAAATAATTAACAAACAAACAAACCGGGGATTAGTCACTCTAATTGAAGCACAGACAAAAGCCATTATTCAGGAACCGACACAACACTTTCTTAGGGTCTCTCCTTCCACGCGCCTCCCGCAGAGGCGAGACAGTGTGGTCCAGAGCTCGCCTTGATGAAGGAATGCGGCAGGGAGGGTGGCTGCGACACAAACACCACCTTCAATCCGGCTGATGCAATTAGGACCAAGCAGCACCCTTCGTACCAGGATGGGGAGTGTTGGGGCGTCTCCTCTAATTAAAGCGTGAGAATCCTTGTCATGGAAGAATGGATGATACAAGGGCCTGATAGACAATAACTCTACCCCAACCAGGCCAGCATAGACCCAACAAAACATGGTACAAGACCAGTATATCAGTATCGAAGGCAATCATGGCTGTGATCAACCATCGGAGGATATCATAGAAGAATGGATGTCACAAGGGTCTGATAGACGATAACTCTAGCTCAACCAAGCCAGCCTGCACCCAACAAAACATGATAGAAGACCAGTACACCAGTATTCAAGGCGACAGATCAACTATCAGAGAATATCATGGAAGGATTGGTGACACAATGGTCTAATAGACGATAACTCTAACCCAACCACGCCAGCATGCAGCCAACAAACATGCTCGAAGACCAATATATCAGTATTGAAGGCGACCATGGCGGTGATCAACCATCGGAGGATATCATAGAAGGATGGGTGTCACAAGGGTCTGATAGACGATAACTATAGTCCAACCAGGCCAGCCTGCAGCCAACAAAACAAGTATTGAAGGCGATCATGGCTGTGATCAACCATCGGAGGATATCATAGAAGAATGGATGTCACAAGGGTCTGATAGACGATAACTCTAGCTCAACCAAGCCAGCCTGCACCCAACAAAACATGATAGAAGACCAGTACATCAGTATTCAAGGCGACTGATCAACTATCAGAGGATATCATAGAAGGATTGGTGATACAAGCGTCTAATAGACGATAACTCTAACCCAACCACGCCAGCATGCAGCCAAAAAAACATGCTCGAAGACCAATATATCAGTATTGAAGGCGACCATGGCGGTGATCAACCATCGGAGGATATCATAGAAGAATGGATGTCACAAGGGTCTGATAGACGATAACTCTAGCTCAACCAAGCCAGCCTGCACCCAACAAAACATGATAGAAGACCAGTACATCAGTATTCAAGGCGACTGATCCACTATCAGAGGATATCATAGAAGGATTGGTGATACAAGCGTCTAATAGACGATAACTTTAACCCAACCACGCCAGCATGCAGCCAACAAAACATGCTCGAAGACCAATATATCAGTATTGAAGGCGACCATGGCGGTGATCAACCATCGGAGGATATCATAGAAGAATGGATGTCACAAGGGTCTGATAGGCGATAACTCTAGCTCAACCAAGCCAGCCTGCACCCAACAAAACATGATAGAAGACCAGTACATTAGTATTCAAGGCGACTGATCAACTATCAAAGAATATCAT
Source organism: Triturus cristatus (assembly GCF_964204655.1). Taxonomy (NCBI): domain Eukaryota; kingdom Metazoa; phylum Chordata; class Amphibia; order Caudata; family Salamandridae; genus Triturus; species Triturus cristatus. Next base: position 1,152,123,475 of record NC_140585.1, read on the forward strand.
GGAAGGATTGGTGACACAAGGGTCTAATAGACGATAACTCTAACCCAACCACGCCAGCATGCAGCCAACAAAATGTGCTAGAAGACCAATATATCAGTATTGAAGGCGACCATGGCGGTGATCAACCATCGGAGGATATCATAGAAGGATTGGTGACACAAGGGTCTAATAGACGATAACTCTAACCCAACCACGCCAGCATGCAGCCAACAAAACGTGCTAGAAGACCAATATATCAGTATTGAAGGCGACCATGGTGGTGATCAACCATCGGAGGATATCATAGAAGGATTGGTGACACAAGGGTCTAATAGACGATAACTCTAACCCAACCACGCCAGCATGCAGCCAACAAAACGTGCTAGAAGACCAATATATCAGTATTGAAGGCGACCATGGCGGTGATCAACCATCGGAGGATATCATAGAAGAATGGATGTCACAAGGGTCTGAAAGACGATAACTCTAGCTCAACCAAGCCAGCCTGCACCCAACAAAACATGATAGAAGACCAGTACATCAGTATTCAAGGCGACTGATCAACTATCAGAGGATATCATAGAAGGATTGGTGATACAAGAGTCTAATAGACGATAACTCTAACCCAACCACGCCAGCATGCAGCCAACAAAACATGCTCGAAGACCAATATATCAGTATTGAAGGCGACCATGGCGGTGATCAACCATCGGAGGATATCATAGAAGAATGGATGTCACAAGGGTCTGATAGGCGATAACTCTAGCTCAACCAAGCCAGCCTGCACCCAACAAAACATGATAGAAGACCAGTACATTAGTATTCAAGGCGATTGATCAACTATCAGAGAATATCATGGAAGGATTGGTGACACAAGGGTCTAATAGACGATAACTCTAACCCAACCACGCCAGCATGCAGCCAACAAAACGTGCTAGAAGACCAATATATCAGTATTGAAGGCGACCATGGCGGTGATCAACCATCGGAGGATATCATAGAAGGATTGGTGACACAAGGGTCTAATAGACGATAACTCTAACCCAACCACGCCAGCATGCAGCCAACAAAACGTGCTAGAAGACCAATATATCAGTATTGAAGGCGACCATGGTGGTGATCAACCATCGGAGGATATCATAGAAGGATTGGTGACACAAGGGTCTAATAGACGATAACTCTAACCCAACCACGCCAGCATGCAGCCAACAAAACGTGCTAGAAGACCAATATATCAGTATTGAAGGCGACCATGGCGGTGATCAACCATCGGAGGATATCATAGAAGGATGAGTGTCACAAGGGTCTAATAAACGATAACTATAGTCCAACCAGGCCAGCATGCACCCAACAAAACATGGTAGAAGACCAATATATCAACATTGAAGGCGACATTGGCTTTGATCAACCATTGGAAGATGTCACAGAAGGATGGGTTATGCATGGGTCTGATAGAACATAACTCTAGCCCAACCATGCCAGCATGCACCCAACATAACGTGGTAGAAGAGCAGTAGATCAATATTCAACGCAACCATGGCTGTGATCAACCATCGGAGGATATCATAGAAGGATAGGTGATGCATGGGTCACACAAACAAAAACAAATACTATAGGGCAATCAGGCAGTGCCCAATGTGCTGGTCTGGCAGGTCACTGTGTGGGCTGGTTTTTTGGAGGTTTCTGGGCCTGTTTTAAAGTTAATTTCCCTTATATAAAAAGAAATATTGCCTATTGCAAGCACAAATGCATGTAGTCTCCCCCACAACACGAAATAATTTTACAGTGTGTCTTTATCAGCTCAAAAGGTCCCCAATTTGCAAATAAGAGCCACTTTTATTTCCCAGTTGGTCCCTGAAACCGACTGCTGCAGTTAGCAAGCACCCAGCAAAGCATTCTTTACAGTTGAAGGGGTGCAGCAGGATTTTTTAACCCAATGACGGCCATGAGCACTCAGCAGTTCATAAGATAACTAGAAAATGCATAGCTGAATAATTAAGCCCATGGCTGGCCATGAGCACCCAGCAGAGCATGTTGTAGAAGGATGGGTGGTGCGGGAATCTGTCAGATGAGTACTTCTACTTAACCACTCAGCGGCGTAGCAAGATATTTTGCTGCCCGTGGTGGTCCCCGAGGTGGCCGCCCTGTGGTGGCCCTATGTAAGAGCACTGCTGGCGATTCCTGTGGTCCCCGCCCACGACGGCCGAAGCTAAGAGTTAGGGGACTGACTCAACTCCCAAAACTCATGCCGCTGGGGGCGGACCGACCTGTACCTCCTTGCTATGACACTGTAGTGAGAAACTGACAGAATATGCTATGAAAGGCAAGATGGCCAGGCAACTACGGTAAAATATATCACAACCCAAACGTGGTCATGAGCGGCCCAATCACCTAACATAGATGGTGAGATTATCAGATCAGGGAAACTGTAGATAACGACTCAAACCCAACAGAGGCCAGCAAAACTCAACAGAACGCATTGTAGGAGGCAGGTTGGAATGGGGTAACCAATAGGGGAATACTTTATCCCAGCCAATGTCATGTACACTCGATAGAGCATGATTTACAAGACAGGATGTTCAGGGGATTGAAAGGTGACACATCAACCCAACCACCATGGCCATGTACAGCCAACAGAGTCCTTGGAGAACGGATGAAACTGGTGGCTGATATACGAAGACTGAAACAGTCAATCTTGAGCAAGGCTCGTGGGACACAGTAAAACCTCATCGTAACCAGTTCACTAAGCTCCCACGAGAACTTAACAGAGCTATTGTATGGGTACCAATTGCAGCAAGCCAGAGGGCTGTGGATGGCACAGGAATACTTCAACCCACCATGAAGCATGCCACAGGAGTACCAGCTGCGGCAGGGAAAGGCGTAGGAATGTTTGAAACAAGCACAGCCTTTATAACGCAACAGAGCATAACAGAGGATGGTCGTCTCAGGCAAACGCGCCGGCACTGCGATGCAGGAACCTACCCATTGCCGTGAGTGCTCAGTGGAACACTTCAGAGAAGGTTGGAGTAGAGGGTGCCAGTGGAGGAATGCATAATGCCAAGTCATAGGCATGAGTATGCGCATGGGAAGAAGGTGGAGATGGCCAGGGAAGGAATACCTGTATCTAGCTATGGTCTTGGGGTGCTCATTGCAGTACACCAGTGTGGTGTAGGGGTACGGGGGTGGGGTCTAGTGCAAAACTACATGACGGCAACCATGGGAATGCAAGTTATGCTATATTAGCTGGATTTTTAGAGCGCAATTTATCACCCGATAGAGTATACAGGGGTTAGATTAGAGGCTAACTGATGAACTAACTAAATGTCTATCTAGTAAATAAACATACTGGTTCTTCACCACAGGTTCTACAAGAGTCCTACCCAGAGCGCCTGGTGCCCAGATGCACACATGCACATCCTTCCATGAGCAGGATGTGCACACATGCCTCAGCTAACAGGCATAGCATGGTCCACAGCTGGCCGGACGAGCCTGGACGCATAATGCGTGGCTGGGAGAAGGGGTTCGGGGAGACGGGCAGTTCCCCTTTGATCCTCCTCCCTACACAATCAATGGATCCGATCGCCAGCCCAGCTGTCCGCGCTGCCCGCTGGCCAAGCCCTGGCACGCTGCCACTCGCCGATTATTGTTGGCGGCCCGCACTGCCCCGGCTCCCGCGCCGCCCACTGCTCCTGGCCGGGTCTTGACACCGGCGCGGAGAGCGGCCGCTCGGGCCGGCAGATGTCATCAGCTGGATTAGAGACCATAATGTTTCCATGCCCCTCCACCCCCCGCGAGGGCTGGAGGTCCCCGAGCACGAGCCCGGATTAATCTGGGGCGCAGCTGGTGCAGAGAAAGCCTCACATCCTGCAGATCAGAGCGGTGAGTCACTGTCTCAGAAAAAACACGGCCCCAGATTGACTAGCCAGCTGATGCCCAACCCTGAATGACTGACCAGTAGGAATGGTCATATGAACATCCATGTCAAAGCCCGAAATGGCTGCCACGAGGCCAGCACTTCCTGCCAACAACAATCCTATTATCTCGACGAATGTTCACATCATAATATCTAATGCTAAGCTTGACTATATGCAAATAATAACATATTTTACAGAGGCAGAAATAACTCCGTTTTAGCCATGGTTAGTCCTCACTTTATGTAGAAAAAACATCTTCTGTACCTGTAGTAACTTTGACGCAGCTAGGCACATTTTCTCAAAACTATCGAAAAAACGTGAAGCGTATTTGTATAAGATCCATGAAAGTATCTCTCAAATTAAGCATACGGTGAACATTAGTGTAGGGTGTGTCTAAACATATGATTTCTCATTTTTAAATACCGCAGGGAGTTTTGGGTTCGGCCAATGAAAAAAAGGGGGGAAAGGACGATACCAAACTATGAATGCGCACTGTTTGTTTTGAATTTGTGAAAATCCATTCAGTATTGTTTTCTGAAGTTTCCATTTCAAAATAAATGTACTTCTGGGGCACCATTTGCTCAAAGTCAGCATATGTCCATGAAATTGTAATTTTCAAGAATTAATGAGGAATCTAATTGGCTGTTTGGAGCTAAACTGTTTGCTTCATCGGCCATTTTGTGAAGCCTTCGGAACCCGGACAATCCGGAGAAGCCGCGTGCGATTAGAGTCTAAGGGCGGTGCACTCTGAGCACACCCCACTATCGAGGCAGCACTCCATGTCCCACAAGAGTGCAAAAGACCCTTTCTTTCCACCAAAAATATGCATTTTCCAATGAAGGAGTTGGATTTAGCACAGTACTGCACTGGATGAGCATTAAAGTCACATTTTCTTAAGCTTCCTGTAGTCAGCAACGGAAGGCATTAGTATAGCTTCACTTGGCAGGTATTCAGGATTTCTTAGGACTCCGATGAGGACAGAGACACGAGCGGTTAAGAAAAATTTAGACTCGGTGTGCTTTCACAGGGATACTGCTTAGGTAGAAGGTAGATAGTAAAAGGTAGTACAAATGCACATGCCATCACTTCGTCTTCACCTTCGGAATCAAACCCATTGGCGCCGCACTCGCTCCAATACTGAATTACTCCCTCACTCAACTAAGCAGATTACTCCAAACCATACAGAACGCAGCAGCAGCAACAGCCTCCTCCCTCAACATCCCAACACGCACACACATTGCATCTCAAACAGCTTCACTGACCCCCAATCCACAGTGTTTTAAAACTCCTGAAACACAAATTCAAAGTCTCACACAGCACTGGTCCAGCATTTCTCAACAACGCCTCACATTTTAGAAACCTTGCAGACACCTTTGCTCAGCATAGGCAGCACCAGAACAAGGAGAATAGACTTCTCCTAATTTGCTCCAAAAGGGCAGAATGACCTGGCTCTACGCACATTCTGCACGAAGCTGAACACTTTGATCATCGACTAGGTTACCCCATGGATCTGCCCTGACTACTCTTGCATCAGCGACAGGATACCCTCTCGGTAATAGTGCATCTTACCAAAAAATCATAACACTACAGAGAACTCAGTACCCAGCACTATACATATAGGTAACATGTTTGTCCTGCTTACCATGTTCATCCTCCATCAGAACTTAGTATATGTTCAGTTTAATATATGACATGCGCATTGCATTCACAGCACTGCACATAACAGTGGATGTGATATATGCTACATTCTCACTGACTACCCTGTATGAAAAAAACTGCAGTTCTTTCTAGTTTATGACATTCTCTTTAGGGAACTTAGGCAGTGTTCCCCAGCATGTTTGCCTTGCTTTCAAAGGTAGATATGCTCGCTCAGTTCAAGGAATGAGGCCTCGAAGGCATACTCGGACACTCCCAACTTGCATCCACAAACTGGAAGGAGTTGGATTTACAACGGTGAGTGCGCTAAAGATGCATGCATGTAAGACATGTCTTCCTGAGCCTCATGTGGCTGCCATGGGAGCCCTTAGTAAAGGTTCACTAGGCAAGCGTTCAATAATGTTCAGAATGGAGGAGTTACTTGGCAGGTAGTAAAAATATAGTCAAACAGCTTATTCATTTGTGAAGGTTGTGTATGAATCACCTGTCAACATGTCTAGACAAACATGGGGATTCTGTCCTTTGGAGTATGAATGTGAGGGGGGCATGCATGGTGGCAGTATGTTGATGTGAGTGCACTGATCTGTTGGATTGGGCCCATGGCCGGTGGTATGAAAGATTTGTGTGTGGTGTGTGAATGGCATTTCAATGGACCATAAAGTGGTTGGTGCCTTGATGCCGCTTTATGACTCACCTTCAGTAGTTTTGGTTTCAATATTCAGATAATTTGATAAACATTTGTGTTTTGAAGCCAGCATTTCTGGAAATGCTAAAACCAACCAGTGCAAGTGGTGGATTAACTTAAAAAAATGAGTAGTAGATTTATATCTGTGGTAGTAAGGATACTCCGTTGTAATGGCAAGAAAGTATCCTTATCATGAAAATAATGGTCTGGCCGTCCAATATATATGTGGATGAAGCATTGGTGTAACCGTGGTGAAGACTACTCCATCTGTGGCATGGTGCACCCCTCTCATGCCCCGCCTGAGTAAGGGCCATCTGTGGCTGACCTTGGTGTCTGCCCACCTAATTTAGATGTGGAAACATACAGGTCAGTTTTCACTGCCTATCGCCACCTGGAAAGCCATGGTTGTAAGAGGCAGCAATAACTGTGTAATGGCCCCCTTGCAATGGGAGAAAACTCCCGTGATGAGAAGGGCATTAGTTTTTAGTAAAAAGAAAATCCGGCTTTGGAATGTTATTTTTTAAAAATGTTTAAAAAAAATTGATGGATGACTCAGTCATGTTGATTGAGTAGTGCATCAAATGTAAAAAGGCATTGAGAGCAACCACCATTCAGGTATCTCCTGTCAATGCTTTTGAATTGATCACCAGCTTGGCAGTCATTTCTAAATTTGGCGGATGGAGAAGTCTCAGCATGGCAGACATTAAGAACTCTGCAAGAGTGACAGAGGTTTCTTTGTCAGCCAAAATGTAAATATGGAACCTACTAAAAACTCTTTGTTTGTTTCTTTTCACAATGTGGTTAGCTGTAGATTTTGGGAATTAGCTCGGCTAGCACCTAGGCAAACCAGCAGGTTTTTGAAAACTAGATAACCAGGGAAGTCCAGAGTGGTGTGCCTTGCATGGATCCCTCAAGGTTTTCTTACCCACACTGTTCAGAAAACCTCAAACTCTGCCTGAAATTACAAATTTTCTTTCCATTTCTGTGATGAAAATGTCTGAAATCTGCAGAAATCCACAAAATTCCTACAACTCTGTATTACCCCACTTGTATCAATAAAAACACAGTCCCACTTGTGTATCTGGGTCTAGTGCCTTCTACAGGAATGGCTCAAACCAAGGTCAATGGAAGCCCTCGCTAGGGGACTCCCATTGACCTTGGTTTGATCCCTTTCTGTCACGGGCATAAGGCCAAGCCACACAAGTGAGGTACAATTTTTTCAGGAGACTTGGGGGAATGTAGATTGGATGGGCGTTTGTGACTCCCTGAAGATTCCAGAGCTTTCCATCACAGAAATGTAAAACAAATTTGTTTTTTAAGTTAAAGTTTGAGATTTACAAGGGGTTCTGGGTAAAAATAATTGTGAAAGCCATGTAAGTCACCCCACCCCGGATACTCCTAAGTATCTCATTTTAAAAACTGTACAGGTTTGCTAGGTTTCCGTAGGTGCCAGCTGAGCTAGGGTCCAAAATCTACAACTACCCACATTGGGAAAAAAGGGCCAGTTTTCAGTTGAAAAATGTGATGCGTCCATGTTGTGTTTTGGCTGTTTCTTGTCGCAGGCACCAGGCCTACCCACACAAGTGGGATGCCATTTTTATCAGGAGACTTGGGGGAATGCGGGCAAAAAGAAGTTTGTGGCTCACCGCAGATTTCAGAACTTTCCTTCACAGAAATATAAGGAAAATGTGTTTTTCTAGTCAAAGTTTGAGGTTTACAAGGGATTGTGGATAAAAACACCCGGTGCGAGCCATGCAAGTCATCCCACCCTAGATATCCCCAGGTGCCTAGTTTGTAAAAATGTACAGGTTTGCTAGGTTTTCTTAAGTGATGGCTGAGCTAGGGTCCACAATATATAGCTGCCACCTATGGAAAAAAAAGGTTAATTTTCTGTAGAAAAATGTGATGCATCCGTGTTGTGTTTTGGGACGTTTTCTGTTGTGGACGCTATGTCTGTACTTGCAAGTGAGGTACCATATTTATCAGGAGACTTGGGGGCATGCCGGGTGAATGGAAGTTTGTGGCTCCCCACAAATTCCAGGACGTTCTATCACAGACATGTGAGGAAAATATGTATTTTTAGTCAAAGTTTGAGGTTTGCAAGGGATTCTAGGTTTTAAAAAAACATGGTGAGAACCACACAAGTCAACCCACCCTGGATACCCCCAGGTATCTAGTTTTAAAGCATGTACAGGTTTGCTAGATTTTTCCTTGGTGCCGATTGAGCTAGGGTCCAAATTTTCAGTGGAAAAATGCAATTCATCCATGTTGTGTTTTGGCACATTTCCTGTTGCAGGCACTAAGCCTACCAACACACGCAAGGTACCATTTTTATGGAAGACTCGTGGGAGCATAGAATATTCGAACATGTGTTATTAACAATTGTATTTCACTGCATTTGTGATTTTCAAATGTAAGCCAGTGTTTTGAAAAATACCCTCCAAGTCATATGGCAGTACTGATACCCGCAAATGCTGAGATGTACAAATAACCACTGCCCCTAAACTCCATATTTTGTTCCCATTTCAGAAATACATAGGTTTCTTTGATATGCATTTTTCACTCTACATATTTCACTATATGAATTGGTCTGTACTCGATACTCAATGTAAAGCCATAGCATGATAAAGCTCAGTTGTTGGCTCTGGGGACCAGGGGTTCTTGGAGAACCTACAAACTCTATACATCCCTGCAACTAGAAGGGTCAAGCAAACATAATGGCATACTGCTTTCGTAAATTGTCCATCATCACAAAAAGTTACAGATGAAAATGTAAAAAATTGCCCTTTTTACCTACTCATTTTCAATATTTCCTTATTTCACTAGTTGTTTTCCTTAGGAAAACCTTGAGGGATCTGCACTTGCTGAATTTAGATGTGTATCTACTTTTTAGAGATCTATAGCTTTCCTGGATCACCCATGGTTTTCACACTGGTTTCCACCACAAACCAGAGGTAGGTTAAGAGCACAAATAATAAGAAACATAAGCTACTGTTTTTTAAAAATGCAAAAATCGTGATACAAAAGCTTTTTTTTTTTTATTTAGCTCTGGATGTTCCAGGAAATCTAGGAAAATTGTGACTTGAGCACAGCAAACTGTTTGTTAATGCCACTTATAAGGGGAAAAAAACAGACATTTTTACCCAGATTTTTTTTCTCAAAATGTTGTATATTTTGCCTATCTTCTTGGTCCCCTCCAGGAAAAATACACAAACTCTATGTACCTTCAGAATCCACAGGATGTTGGGGAAAAAAAGATGCAAATTTGCCGTGCAAACCTTATGCGCAGAAATGTTATGGAGTCCTAAGCGCAAACTACCCCAAATAGGCAAAAATTTCCTCAGAAGTGGGGGGAAAAGGCCCAGCAGCTTTGAGGTTAAGTGCAGTGAAGTACTACTGTCAGGTAGTATTTTTTCTAGTGAAGAATATATAGAGTAAGGGTGTATGAAACTTGCATAATTTGCTGTGGCCTAATTACACGAAATAACTGCAAAATCAAGCTTAATTTCTCAAAAGTAAATCTCGCAAATATTCACTGGTTTTCAGATTTTGGACCATAATCCTGAATTTCCTTAACACGTGTGTTTTCAGTGAATATACATCGGTCACATGTTCAGGATTTCTTACACAGATACATACCTAATGCGGGAACACAGCACAGCAAACGGTTTCTTTTTCTCTGATATCGACACACATACACAAATATACCTGCAACTTTGCTTGAATTTGAATCAGTTAGTTGCAGCCTACACACAGACCACCCCGCTGCATGTATAATATCATTGTGCCGCACATTTAGGGTGAACAGACCCTCTTGCTGCTGTCCCAAAGCTTCAAGTCCTCATCTTTGCTTTTACAAAGGGTTGTAATCAGCTACATACATCCAGTTGTCTTTGAATTTCAACAGAAACCGACTAACTTAAAGGGACGCATGTGCCAGGCCTTGTAGCAAAGAGCGAGGCTCATATTTTAAAAAGAGAGGTAACACAAGCCTTAGTTCTTTTCTATCTCCTCTCAAAATTTGGCTGCTTCAAGGCACTTCCTGAGGTCAGTGTGGCCAACCAGACTCTTTGTCTGATACTAACCAATATATGTGCTAGACCCGTACAGATTCTGGAAGTAGGTATAGTGCCCTACCAGGGTCCTTCAAAGTCTCTTCCAGAAAAAGGCCACTTGCCTACAGTCCCCTCTGATAGACGATGCACCAACATTCAAGACTACAACACGTCAGACCCTCATATAATGACCCACGCAATGACGCCCCAAAACATGCCGCCTATCTGACTGACACTACCCGTCAGCGATAACAGGCGTCTCCCTGTGAGCTTCAAATTCAAGCACAACACTAAAAATCTGCAAGGACCCTTAAGCTGATCCCCAAATGAACAGCTCCCTCTGAGGTGGGCTGCACCTACCCTAACAAAGTGATCTGCAAAATGAATCCCTAAAAAAAAAAGTGTTCTCGCCCATTAAATCACACCGACCCCCAAATAAACAGCTCCCATCTGACGGACACTGCCGACGTGACGATAAAACGAATCTCAGTGACAGCTAAAGTCGGAACTCTCTGAAAGGAAGAGCAAGAGAGGGTAAGAGATCTCCTTCTACTGAAGAACCAGCATAGTTGGTCCCTGGATACGAAAGCTAAGGAGCTAATCGCCCCTTCCCCTCAATGTCCAATGGAAATGGAGCACGTAATTCAAATCTTTCAGCAAGAGGGCTCGGAAACCCTGTGCACGTATTTTTGTCTCCATAGCCCACGGAGACCTTCTACATAAGCTGAAAATCTTTCGGCTGTGTACCCCAAACACTCCTGCTCTAGTTCTGAATGTAGGGGGATCCCATATATCCTCCTCAGCTCAAGTCTTGGCACCTGAAATCTCTAGTCACCGCTGCACAGTACCCAGCACTAGATTGTCCCCTAAATCTTCCTGCAGTGTTTGTGTGGTGGCACATCGGGAGTGCAACATGGGATATGACCTGAGACTCGCACCCGGAGTACATGTAGAGCCCCCACATGCCACAACATCTGCCAGAGCCTCAACCATCTTGCTCCATGGTGGCCCTTCAGCAAGGCCACTCAGCTCCCTGCCGGAGTCTTGGTACCCAAAGACCATGGAGAATTGAAGAAACTCTGAATTACTAAACAGGAGGCAGCCCCTAACCTCAGCGCTTTATGGTGGTCTGCCTAGGATACATCCAAACAAGGATGAGAGGGGCCCTCCTATCCCAAATAGGCAGGGCACCAACAGGACAGGCAGCTCCCAACCTCAGCGCTTCATGGACCTACTGTCTGGGATACAGCCAAGCTCACCTTCCATGAATCACCCACAGTCCTTAGAAACTCCCCTACATTGCCCATCAGCTGGCAGCATGCCAAACTTTCTCTCTCTATGGCGGCCCACCAGAAAGGCTGCCGATCCCCCTCTCGGCACACATCCGTTGGCTTTTGTAAGTTGAAACGTCAGCATATGTGAGAATCTTTCAGCGCTTTTACCATCTGCTATTGATCTCCAAATCCAAAAGGCAGCCAAAGAGCTTTTCAGCTTTCACCCACCAGGGCGTCCAGATGGGAGATTTACAAAGATTAAAGCGGGCAGGATCCTCCATGCAGCTCGACGGGGGATTCGACCACCCCCTCCTCGCACATAATGCACTGTGAAACATTTTCATATCTCTGCCTTTTGACCACTCTTATTCACGGTCTGTCTTCCGCACATGCCCGTCTCTGTCGACAAACAACAATCTCTTTCCGCCCTTTCCCCAAAAGAGATGTTAAGCTGCATTGAATCATGAAATTATTTTTCAAGAGAAAGGGTGTGGGTGGAAATTTAGCAGGATATAGTGTGATTGAGAGAAGCCTGGAGGACAAGGAAAGCTTTACAAAGAGAACATTAAACAAGCTGCCTTCTATGGATCTGAATTAACCCTCCAGGCTGCCTCCTAATTTAGAAAGTCCTCAAGCAACTCTTTCTATACACATCAATTAGCTGCTACAAGAATTTTTATTGAAAATAGCTCTTTTTATTAATGTGGGATATGAAGACCAACCTCTTATAAGCTTCTCTTATAAGAACACCCCAATTTAGAATATTTCTTCCATAAGACTTTTGTGATCAAGCCAAACACCTAACAACCATTTCTATTGGACTGATTTGATGGTCTGTGAAGTTAAACACAGCCAGCTACTATTCGTTTTCCAGAATCCACGCTAATTGTCCACAACCCTAGTACACTAGAAAAATCCCTAAAATGTTCACTTTGCTAACTGCTCTAGCGACACCCACTAGCCTCCACATACAACTCTACAACAATAACACCCATATCATCTCTCCCAACCAATCATCTGAAGCCCACGAGGTGTTCTAAAATACTCTTGTATCGCAGCACCTACAACTCCTTTGTAAAGCTCTAAAGGCTGGATGTACAAAGGCTTTTTGTGGTTGCAAATGCCCCAATTCGCAGAATCGGGCCGTGTGCAATTGCAAAAATGCCTTTTTGTGTGTACAAACCACAAATTGGGATCTGCTAAAGCATTACAAATAGAAATTTGGGTTTGTGAACCAAAACTGATTTGGCATTTGGAAGGGGCGTGTTTAGGGCATTTCATCCAAATACCGGATCAGAATTTGATGTATTAATATTTCCCAACCGAAATATGGATGCAAAACATCAATACTTTACCGACTACAAGCATATAGTATTAAGAAATGTGCACATGGGAAGGGGTCCCCTAGGTAATACTTCCCCTTTGAGAATGATAAAAAATATCTTTAAGTGTAGGCAGTAGTCCCATGGACCACTGTCTACTATTAAAAGATGTTAGTTAATCTTTTTTTCTTAATACGTCCTGTTCTCCATTAAGAAAAACGGCCTGCATTTGGAAAAAAAGATTGCTATATTAGAAAGCAATAAAAGACATGGTGTTCTGCTGACCCCAGCGGGCCCCCATCCCTGTGATGGCTGTGATTCCTAGCAGGTCGGCAATTGCGTCCCACCTCATTAATAGTCATGAGGTAGGTCAATTTGCGACCCACTAGGAATCATTATTTTGCAAAGCACCCTATTAGTACATTGGTCAGTTTGCAAAACACCTAACTGGTCACAAAAATACCGGTCTTGCGGCCAGTGCTTCATACATCTGGCCCTAAGTGACCATGATCCAGTTTGCCAACTGTAGGTTGCACCACACAGTCCCAATGTCCATAAATAAATAACTTTGCAAATGTCCGTCCAATATCAATAATGTTCAAAAGTTCTTTATTCTTCTTTTCAATTGAGAAATATACACCAAACAGCCAACGTGTTTCGTTCTATTATCGTTCTGTCCTCTTTGAGCACTGAAAAAGTTTCACGCTTCAAAGCCCGGGATCGCGTTACTTTGGCACATCAGCCTTTTTACATTGTACCGTCGTCGAAGTTGGACTAACGCATGACAAAATAGTCTAAATGGCATAGTAGACACATTTTGTCTCGGCCAGTATACACCTCAACAGAAGGGAAATTAAATTGAGAGTCGTTAGTGGAACAAGCCGGATGACTTCTTTCCTTTGGATTTAAATTTGCAAGCAATAATACATTCGCCCTGATGAAGTTCTTCTAATAGAACGAAACGTGTTGGCTGTTTGGTGTATATTTCTCAATTGAAAAGAAGAATAAAGAACTTTTGAACATTATTAATATTGGACGGACATTTGCAAAGTTAATTATTTATGGACATTGGGACTGTGTGGTGCAACCTACAGTTGGTTAATCTAACCGCCCCTCAGGAACGGCGGGGGCAGTGGTGTTGCACACTGTGAGAGCATAAGGCTCATTGTTTTGTTTAGACGCAGGAGGGATATAATGTAAGGACTCGTGTCTTTACCTAGAGGGAGGTGCATCACAAACCTTTTTGTGTTTGTATGGTTTAGCTGTTCCGATGCCGTTTTGACCATGATCCAGTTGCTTACACATATGCAATATACAACTACTAAACCTCGCATAGGAGTTCACAGATAGGAAACGATCTCTGCAGCACCTTGCCAACTCCAATTGCTCCCCATCAAAACATGGTTCTCCCCCAGCATAGAAACATGGACTTAATGGCCTAAACATTTCCGCACATTACTTTATTGGTCTCTCAGCGAGTGTCCTGAAGCCGTCAGATGCACCCCAGCCTTACCGTACCTCACACGGTACCAGACTACAGAGGTAGAAATGCAATGGAGGGTTTACTCTGTAGAGGGATCATGGTCTTTCAATGGAGGCGTGTCACTCATATGATGAGAGTCCAAGGTAATAGCCAAATAAAAAGAACAGATGAGCCAAAAACATATGGAATAGAATACTGCCAAGAGGATCCCTCATGGTGGTGCAGAGTTGTATCAAGTATTTCTATAAGTGACAAACAGTGTGAGACCAGATTAGGGGCTTTAACTCTTTGTGCCAGAACAACTCAAGCTGCACCTCAACTTTAAGGGACAATAAAGTGTCAAGAGTGGCTTGTGGTTCTCTACAGAGGGGATGTGTCGCAGCGATTCAGATTGGCTCAAATATTGTCCCCATTCAGAAACAGAATGCCACAGAGAAGAATTCCCAGAACTTATAACTGATTTTACAATTTATACGCATTACTTTTTGTTGTTGTCCGCATTGGAAGAACTATTAGTTCCTCTTCAAACTCCACCTTCCTCATCATGGCCATCGCAAAATATCTCTAAAACACTTTCGTGTGTATGGTCTTCCTCTTGGTCCTTGGTCCGACACCCAACCTCACCCATCCGGTCAGTGGGAATCCTGCTGCCAGGCCAGAAAAAAGAAATCCTTCCAGTTTTTAAAACAGTGGCATCTGCCTCCACTCATGTTGTTCCCCTATGGTCAGCTATTACCTACACCGAAGACTTCATTTAGTCATCACCAGGGTTTACGACTGCGACCCTCACACTCCACTCGTTTTCGTGATCCCTATGCTTCTCCTTTATTTGCTATTGTAGCTATGTGCTACTTTACCACTTGTAGGATATTTTTGTCCACTCCGTCTGATACCACTATGATCAAATGGCTTGTGACAAAACTATTTAAACAATGGATGTTCTCGAAGGGATTTTATGTAAGGCAAAGTTCAGTCATTTAATGTGGTAGGTGTTCACTTTGATATACTTCACATTAAAGATTACATTAAGGCAGGCAACCAAATATACAAGACATCGGGCCGGATTCACAAAGGTAAACGTAGACGTTTGGTCTAAGCTTAGACGATAAAACATCTAAATTTACGACTTAGGGAATTTACAAAGGGCATTTACAAGTTTTATCTTCATGTCCACATTAGGGCCGGATCTTCGCTGCGAGTGCTGCATAAAGATAGTACTCGTAAATGCCCTTCGTGAATTCCCAAAGTCGTAAACTTAGACGTTTGGTCTCGCTTTAGACAAAATGTCTAAGTTTACCTTTGTGAATCGTGCCCCAAGAGTGCAATCACAAAAACAGAGACAATATATATCCAATTTCTTTTTTAAGACAAATACATTTAGCTACAGTAGTGTAGACTAAACAAGAATTCGTCCTGAACTGTAAATCAGTGAACACAAACAGAAGTGGCACCCAGAAGCAATCTGGATTGCAATTGTAAATGAACTTTACATTTCAGGTGAGTGTCATGAACGACCAGTGGCGTAGCTAGGAGGGGGGTGGTCTGCCTTGGGCGGCACTCTTTTTGGGGTGAGCAATTTGTGTCTATCGATGACCACACCCCCCAGAACAAGTCGCCTGTCGAGCGCCACCACCTCACCCTACCCCCGGAACAAGTCGTATGTTGGCCGCCACCCCCGCTCTTACCTGCACCAAGCGGCAAACTCAGGGGCCGCCCTGGGTGGCAGTAGGTCTATGAACGACCATGTCTGGATGATAGTGATACAATAGTGAAATGGCAAAATCATAAAAGGAAGCCATTAGTTTCCTTGAGGGAGAAGCTTGTTACACAAAATGTGATTTTTAGATGCTATGATTGGTGGAAATGTACAAATATAGGGTTTACTTTAAAAGTTTTACTTAATTTGGAGCCGTCAAGGCAGCAGAACTGATACAAACCCCTGGAAGACGTAGGACAGAATCCACTTGCAATCAAAATATTTAACATTGCCCCAGATCTGCCACATAGAGCAGGGCACTGCTCTCTCGTGCAGAGAAATTGATGTCTCCTGGTCAATGGTACTAACTTCCACTGCAAGAAGGAAGATCTTGTTTCTCAACCTGGGCTCGTTTTGATGATTTTATTACTGTCTTTCATCACATAACAGTTTGCCAGGGATAGAAAGGCATTAAACTGCTCCAGGTCAATCCAAAGTCCCACTGTTTCAGGGACTGTTTGCTCTCAAACCTCAGTTTTACATGGTCAACACACAACTGCACAGTCCCAAACATTCAAGTGTTCAGAAATTACAGTTCCCCTCCCACGTTCAATCTTTTAACTATGCGCTGTGTGGGTTGGTTACGGAAATAGCTGCCTTTGGTAGATACAAGAGGTTTCCAGAAGGGGCATCTGACCTCAGAGATAGAGCCCCATTTGGCATTAGATGGTTTGGTTAGCCTTAGCTATTACTGTGGATGAGAATGAGGGGATTCTCCGACTCATGGCCATAGATTCTAGAACTGAGCCGAAAGCGCACCTATCATGGCAGACACTCTCCCACCTCTTGAAGAGCCACAAGGATTGACATATATAAAAAGACAACCATGGTCACCAAACACATGACCCATGAGCTAATAGAACAGCCATTTTACAATTCTTGTGGACCCTCGACTAAATAACCTATTCAGATGTCAGTTTACGGAAATATCCTCCTCTGTAAAGTGGAAAACAAGAATAGATTTGCCACACAGATGTAGGGATCTGACCCTAAATACAAAGCATTGGTAGAAGCTAAGGATATAGAGATTAGCAATGAGGAAGGACAAAGTTTCCAAAGTTCACATCTTTAGAGATGAACTAGAATAGATCTTTCCTTGAATATATCCCGGCTTCACGCAGAAGCATTACAGATGGACCTGAGGAGCTAATTCTTGAACTGCAAATTAGGAAAATGGTTATCAGTGTCACACACTAGATTCCCATGAAACAAATCGCTCTTAAGATCAAGTACTTTACTCTGGGGTTACTGGCTCTGCTCGCTCTTGCCATACACGATTAACGTGACTTCTCCTTCCTGGCTGTTGTTCTTCTCTTCCGTCGCCCTTCCAGATAGACAGTTATCCTGTGAGACCAACTTGCATTGACCTACTTTCCGAACACACCTTTAATCATTTATGTTACTCTGCGCTTCCAGAGCTCATGCTTTTCCACCCCTGTTATGTATTGAAACAATTCATCACGAGATGTAGGGAGGGAGAAGAGAGGCAGCCGACTGGCAACGAAGGGATGGAGAGATCCTGCACGCCATGCAAGCCCGAGGTTGATGCTACTGGTGAATCGTCACCCCTCTAGTATCGCGGTTGTACACGCAGAAACGGACAGACGGGCATCTTGGGAAAAACAAAAAGCTTAAGACATTATCAATGCATATGAAACACTGGAATGGACGGTTGTCTGCGGAAGCCGGGGGGTGGTGGCAACACGCCAATAAGGTTAAGAGAAGAAATCAATCTTCTGATCTACGTTAACAGTATCGAAAAGGAATCAAGTCTTTTGTAAATTTCTCATTCTGCTTCCTCAAGACCTTCCCCTACACACAAAGAAAAAGTGAAGCATTTTTAATTTAAAAAAATCTTAGTAATGAGCTCACCCCCGGGGATCGATACGTGGCGCGTTTATTGATTTTGGGATTGCTAATACTGTGATTTTTCTTTCTACAGCTGACAGCTCAGACTAGAAAAGGCTGTTGAGAATTTGACAAGTTGACTGCATTTGACAAATCACTGAATACACATATTTGCTGTTGATGTTAGGGCCTGAGATTATCTGCATTCAGGTTTGACGCTCGTCCACGACACTGAAGTCGCGCTGAAGTCGAGCAACCAGAACATTCTAGCTGAAAAACTTCCATGATATGAAAGCGCCACAAAATGGACTCCATCAGTTACGTTTTTTAATGTTTCCACTAGGGGAAAATAACAGCTTGCATCTCTCTAGTATATATTAAAACATAATTTGTAAGAATTTACATTGAAGAAGCTTGTGTTGTTATACACAGACTACCCTTGCAGTTGAATTTTTGTTATGCATGAACCTTGTGTAATTCCCGAATTTTGTATTGCAAGAAATGTGTGACATTTCCACCTTTTCGCATATAGCACAACATATCATTTTTGCCAGGTGGAGATTGATTCAAGTAGAAAATGTGATAGACAGACATTTTCTCAATGAACAAGACATAACTGTTTTGGTTGAGGTACACCAGCGCAAAGAAAACTTACTTGCGATACCAGTGACAAATATGTTGCGCAATAAATGTAATATCCAAACAATTAAGCAAAAACAAAATGTCGCTAGTTTTGCACACATCTACATAACATAGAAACACTGCTGCTTCTCTAGGTAGTCTGTGTACTTGCATTTCCAATGCTACTCGACTTAAATTAGGGTTATCCTCTTAACTGTTCTACAAAAAGCAGAATCCGGTGGTAAAAAAAATACACATATGGTTTATTGCATCTTCTTAAAAAGATGATGGCTCCCAAATGCACTCCATGGTGCTAACTCTTGAATTAACATATCACCATTTCACCAGCCAATTTACCAAGCGGAGTGAGGGAATCTGGCAGACTGTAACCCATGAACCTCCTATGCACTACCTGAGAGTGGTGCGTACAAGGCAACAATCAGTCCTACAAGACAATAGGATATTGTGTTTTATTAGTAAGATGTAAAACTCCTTTCATCATGAATGGACAACACAAGAAATCCACACTAAATGTTTAAAAGGCTTTAATATAGCCCTGGAGCCCGCCGTAGAGCGCTCTACTGGCCATTAAAGGCCTGTGCCAGCGTTCGGCTCCAGCCTTTAACAAGGCAGCGGGCCTTTAATGGCCGTCAGAGCCTGCTACGGAGGGATCTATGGCTATTAGAACATTCCACCCCTAGAAGGCAACATTTTCTAATTTGTAAAACAAAGGCCTCACGGAGCCCGAGGGGATTGAAATCCCCTGTGGCTCCGTGAGGCGTTTGTTCACAGCTCTTGCTGTTAACAAACATTGAAATGTTGCTGTCCGGGCTTATACCGGCCATTAGAAGCCGGGAAAAGTCCATTCTCTTCAATGAAGCGCTCAACAGTCCAATGTTCTAATATAAATTAATGTGCTATTCTAGTGCAGATCATATGAATAGATGTGACTATATAATAAATACATCTGTGGCAATGAAAGCTATTAATAAATAATATTATACAAGGAATTGCAACATTGTTGATGGTAACTATTGAATTCACGTATTAAATGAAGAACCAGTCTTTGATAATCAACCCCTCCCTCTTAGCCCCTTGTCAAGCCTTCTTAGCACCAAAGTACCAATCTGATTTTCTTGGGTGGCGCCTAACCTGCATACATTCGCTGAACAAAAGAATTGTCAGTTTTCTTCTGTACTTTCAGTTCACTCTCTGTGTTAGATATGGCGTAGTTAAGTTGGCAAGAAGAGCCGATGGCCTGCACTAGGAATGTTTGCAGCACAGTTCACACAAAGCTCCCAGGAAAAAGTCTGAGTATATGTCTACACCAGACTTAAATACACTTCTCTGATTATTGTGAAAAGACAAGACCCCGGGGTGCATGATGTGAAATGCAATAATTTGCATCCGGAATTCTTTTGCAGGTTTACTAAAACACACTACAATTTGTAAAATCACATTAATACATATAAATTAATATTTGATGCATTATCAACCTATACTGAAGCAAACGTTTATATGTTGCATGTGTGTAAAAAGAAGCACACGTTTATAAATGACAAAATGCATGCTCAAATACATGAATATATGAAATGCAATGGGGGTTTATAAGCAAGAAACACTAAGCACACGTCACCATCTGTACTTCTCCATTAAAAACATTTCCTCCACCAATCAAAACTTAAAGCCACAGATCTAAATCAAATGGAAGAAGGGATTAATGTACCAGTGTACCACACAATTAAATTATGTCTCTTACCACAAGACATCTGAAAATATCTATAGTCTTACACCTTGTAGACACTGGCATCTTATGTGTATAGGTGACCTACATCATTATAAACCTACATAATTATAGGCTCAGAGGCCAACCATTCATATGAAGCCACCAATCTAAAATTAATCTCATAACTAATAAACATAAAAATAAACACATATATGGATGCCCAAAATATTAAAATACCACAAATGTTGATACATTTCTTTGTGCATAGGAGAAGCCTTATGATGGGGCGAAAATACAAAGTACTATAAAAATAATACAAGCCTTAAACAATATTAGGCAAACAAATGATGGACGGAATGCTGAACAAATCATACATTCACCCCAGTCAAGAGTTCTGGGTTAAATCCATTGTTCTTTTGCACACCATGCCACCCCAGTTTAGACCCAGCCATATGCAAATCAGTCTTGACCCTGTGCCTCATGGGAACAGTCCAGACCGAACTGCCAAGCCAGGTCTTCCCTGGACTGGAAACAAGCATCCTGGGACCGGTTTCTGGGTATTACCCTTCATCAGCCAGGTTAGCTTGAATCCAGTGGCACAGTGAACAAGGGACCCACGTCTGGGCATACCCATCCCACTTGGTGTGAAAAGTGCTACACAAACAAATGATAGAAGGAATGCTGAATAAATCATACATTCACCCCCAGTCAAGAGATCTGGGTTAAATCCATCGTTCTTTTGCTCACCATGACACTCCAGTCTAGAACCAGCCATATGCAAGTCAGTCTTGACCCTGTGCCTCATGGGAACAGTCCAGACCGAACTGCCAAGCCAGGTCCTCCCTGGACCGGAAACAATCATCCTGGGGCCAGTTTCGGGGTATTACCCTTCTTCAGCCAGGCTAGCTTGAATCCAGGTGCACAGTGAGCAAGGGACCCACGTCTGGGCATACCCATCCCACTTAGGGTGAAAAGTGCTAACAATATTAAGCCCATCAGGGCGTAAAGTAGCCACCATAATGTTTAACCTTGATTCCAGTTGTCTTGACCACGGTTCACTGTTTTCATGACTACAATATTCAGCTATGTGGCATAAAATACATTTTTTTAAAAATAGGACACTTGTTCAGTGCACAGCTACCTCCAGCGCTAGCAGTGGATTCGAAAGTAAGAGAAAAAACGGGGGGAGCTGAAGGTCGTCTGAAAAGCCAAGTTTTCAGTGCTTTCCTAAATGCTTCTTCTGTCTCTGACTTATGAAGGTGGTCAGGCATAAGAGTTCCAGAGTGATGCAGTTCTCAATGAGAAAGCTCGGCCGCCAATCCTGGCTTTAGAGAAATGAGGAATCCTGAGTAGTTCCTGGTGATTAGATCTTAGAACCCTAGTCTGGCGATATTTCTGGAGTCCCTGTCTCAGGTAATCCGGGCCCCTGTCCTGGGTGGCTCTATAGGCAATGGACAGTGCCTTGAACTCAGTCCTCCTTTGGACAGGCAACCAATGGAGGCTCTGCAGGTGGGGAGAAATGTGGTGATGGAACAGCACATTCCTAATGAGTCTGGCCGCAGCGTTTTGAATGATTTGCAGTCTTCTAATTAGATAAGCTGGAAGACCCATATATAGTCTATTGGCATAGTCTAGCTGCGATGTGACCATAGCAAATGCATATGCCTGCAAACTTCATTGAAGATAAATTGTCTTGTTTGTCTTTAAAATGAATATCAATGGGATAACACAAATCTACGTATCATATCTGCTGTAAGGATTAAACTGAATTTTGAAGGTATCCATATTATATTTATAACGCACCCATAGAGTCCTAAATTCTTTATTCTTCCTACACTTTTCCTAATCAGACCAATTTTATATTAGAAGTCTTAAAACCTGTGGCTTCACTCAGCAGTTCCTCTCAAGGTAAACTTCAAAGGCTTGGCCAAATTTTTTCTCTTTCTTTGTTTGGTGAGGAGCACAGCCTTCTGCCTACCTTATAGTAAAGAAACTGTAAGATTTAAGAGTTCACATTACTGGGATATTAGTTTCTAGGACCTAAAGATATTGTTGAAACATAAATATGAGAGCTTCCAAGAGTGAGGCCCTGGAAGTCAAAGGGCGCATTGAGACTGGCTGAGAGTTGTTGTGAGGCTTGCATCAAATGAGTGGGATTTGACTTCTCTCACCAGACAAACTGGACTACTAACTTAAAGACTAGGAACTTCAAGACGCCTCTGTTGCTGTGCTGCACAGGAGTATAATCAGATGTCTAAATAGAATCAATGGGTGACTTGTACATACTCAAGAGCACACTACAAACAGAACGATTTTGAGGCGGAGGCACCATTTGTAAACTGATTCATCCACAGAGATTCCACAGCAGAGAAGTAGGAGCAAAGTAGATTTGGAGAAGACAGCCCTGAAGTTTTCTTCTAAAATCGAGGTGGTTTTTCACAGTCCGGATGTCTAGAGGGAACATGTTTGAGGGATGTAGCGTAAGTGTTGGACGTATGAGTGCAGAGTGACTTAAACTTGTTCTGTACAGTAAACAGGAACTACAGGCACACTGGCTGGTTCAGTTCTAAAATGTATATCTTACTAACTCTAGAACAGCTCCTGCTAATCCCCTTGTTGGTGCAGTCTCACAAATAATTGGTGGACCATAGGGAGCAGCAGTGCAAGCTTCCTTCATTCAAAGAGGATGAGTAGAGCAAGTTACTGCAGGGTGAGGGTCCCATGCACATGCTGAACAAGTGCAGCATGGGGAGCAGTGTTGCAAACATCTCCCACATACAGAAAATTAAATATAAATGCAGCGGCAACTGAACCCTCCCTCATGCAACATATGTATAGCACAGGCAGCAGCAGCACAAGCTTCACTCACACACAGTCAGAAGTTGTGAAGCTCAATCAGCAGATGTTTACGGCTCCCTCAAACATACATAATAGGTACAACAGAGTCAGGCAGCAGTGCAAGCTTCTCTCAAGCATCCTGTGGTGGCACATCAAGGTCTGCAGCCATGTAATGTTCCCACACATACACAGAAAATGTACACCAGATGCACTGGCAGTAAAAGCTTTCTTCTCACACACAGAACTACCCCAGCAGAGGTGGCAGCAGTCCAAGCTTCTCTAACACAGACCAAAAACGCATTTTGGAGTTTCAGTCACTTCTACAGACAGCAGAGGCCGAGCAAGCTTCCCTTTGGGCACATAACAGGTAAAGCAGCAACCACACAGATCATCTTTACTTAAAACCCGATGCTCTTCAACTAGTTATATGTCAGTCAGTCAGTCAGTCATAAGCTTTTATTCGATATGCAAGATATCTTGTAAGCACATAAAAAATACAATAAACACATAAAAATCACAGTTACAAGAAGCCAGTATGAAATCCATAAGAATATAAAAAAGGGCATAAATTTCCCATAATAAATTATCTAAAAAAAGAATTAAACAGCTACTGACAATCTCTTGCAGCGAATAAGCCAGGACCACTTTAAAAATTTCGCAATTCCACACACAAAAAGGGGGGAAGTGTCCGTAGTTAAAATACGCAGGGCTTCAAGGTGACTACGTGTGCCCATATTGCGACAGAGGGGTTTCAACCAGACACCCCTGGGCCTTGCATAGTCCGGGCAAACAAATAAGACGTGTACAATAGTCTCAGCCTTGCTAGGGCAACACGCACAGTTGGGAGAAATGCGGGGCACAGGTGACCAACTCGATACCAATGCACCTAGGGGGAGGCATCCAACTCTAAATTTGAAATAAAGGGCTCGGTCATAAGGGAGAGTTATCAAGTCCAGGTAGGGTTCAAAAGCCACAGTGTCTTTAATTTGCAAAAAGGCGATAGTCGACTTGCAGTGATTAGAGGTTGTATTTAACCGCTCCGCACACCAGTTCCAATAATGCGCCTTGACAACTTCTTTTGTAGGGGCTGAACGTGATGACCAGCAGCCTCCTAGACCGACATTCTCCAGAAGCTTTTTGGTATCTCTAAGCCACTTTATTTTAGCCCAGCCCCCCAAACTCATAATTTCTCCCAAGGCATCAGCATAAGATTTCAATTCTTCACCCCTCCAGATTCTTGTCCATAACAAAAGCGGGCAAAGCTGGGCCTGGTCTTTAATATTTTTGCAGCCCATGTCCAACCGGACAGGTACGGATGGAGTACTCAGGGGGACGGAGATAAGGGGTTTCAATAACTTACTCTCCGCTGTCTCTAGGTCTTTCAAACAACAGTGGCCCCACAATTCTGCCCCATACAAGGCTGATGACACTACTTTAGCCTTGTAAATGTCAACTACTGGGGTGAGTGATCTTCTTGGAGAGGCCCTGAACTCCCTCATAAGGGCACCTCCCACTCTCCTGTGACTGAGGACCATTTTATCAATATGACTAGCCCAGGACATCCTATCCGTAATCCGGATGCCAAGGTAGTCGAATTCGGCTACTTTCTCTAGGGGGGTCGAATTTAGAGTCGGAGGGCGGCCCAGTTTCTTAGGAGGATTTAGGACTAAATATTTTGTTTTATCCACATTTATTGTTAATCCTCTTGCATCACAGAACTCCTGAAATCGTGTTAATAATTTCTGGAGACCTTGAGGGGTCTTCGAAATCAGGAGCGTGTCGTCCGCAAATAGCAGGGTGGGGATCCGGACTCCACCGAGACAGGGGGCGTCGGCTGGTTCTTGCTGGAGATGTTTTACCACCCCATTCACATAAAGTGAAAATAGGGTTGGTGCCAAGACGCAGCCCTGCCTTACGCCCCTAGAGACTGGAATCTTCTCAGTAAGTTCACCGTTTTTACCCCAGCGGACCTGGGCAAAGGTATGGGCGTGAAGGCTGATAAGAAGTGACAAGATGTAAGGGGGTAAGCCCAGCTCGAGAAGTACCCTCCAAAGATCTTCTCGGGGGACTAGGTCAAAGGCAGTCTTCAGGTCTATAAAGGCCAGATAAAGGCTGCCCTTGCCCAGTTCCACCACCTTCCACCCCAATAATACCAGCCTAAACACCTGCTCAATTGTCCCCATTCCGACCCGAAAACCTGCCTGAAAGTCTGAAAGAATTTTATTCTCCTCCACCCAATGGAGAATCCTTCCAAGGATAGCTTTACCTGCTATCTTTTGGGTGGAGTCGATCAGACTTATGGGTCGGTAATTACCTGGAGCTTCCCTGCACCCTTTTTTATAAATTGGGACCACCACCGCCCCTTTCCAGGATTCAGGTACTGCCCCTCCCATCATGATGTCATTAAGTAGCGCTGCTATGACCCGTGCCCATTCCGCTGGGTATGCCCTCATAAGGTCTCCCGGGAGGCCATCGGGACCCGCAGCCTTGCGTGGGGCTACCCACCCTATAACCCCCTCAAGTTCTAGCGGAGTAACGAGATCGTAGGCATGAGGTTCAATTATATGCGTAAGGGCCATCCCCGCATTACAATCCCCATCTGGAGGGAGGTATAAAGACCCAAAGTGCTTTACCCAGCTTTGTGGCGAGATGTTACAGGGTCTCATAAGTGCATCGGGGTTTTTCCGTGCACTTATAAGTTTCCAAAATGCCCTTGGGTCTCTACTTTTGCTGGCCTGGAGCAGGTCATCCCAATATTTATCTTCCCACTCCCTCCTGGCTAGTTTAAGAGAGTTATTGTAGGCCCTCCTTGCTTCCTGTATCTCAAAACGGGACTTAGCTTTGATCGCCTCAACTAACTTAGCCTTAAGAACCCTACATGGTTGGGAATACCAACCATCGGGGGGATTTTTAGAGAGTTTATTACCCAATTTATTGTGGTGAAGAGTAAAGACATTAGTCAAGGCATCTGTCAGGGAGACAAAGAGCCCACTCGCTCTGCCCACACCTTCCGAGGATGTTCCAAGGTTTAATACTGTATGGTTTAGGAGAGATTTTATTTCTTCTACCTTCCCCTCTGATAAAACCAGTTTGGCCCATTTAATTCGCCTACCACAAGGGGAGACTTCCGATACCTCAGGTGGTGCTGCTACCTGGTTTATAGAATCCTTACTTGAGTGACGCCACCACTGAGCCATACTTAAAGAAAGCAGGTTGTGGTCGCTTTCAACTGAGGGGACCACCTGCATGTCCTTTACATAGGGCCAAAGACACACGTCTACTAAAAGATAATCTAACCTAGAGGTATGTCCGGGCCTATTATACGTATGTGCGCCCAGCCTATCCGAGGGTGTCCTCCCATTAGCAGCCCTTAGATTGAATTCAAGGCTCAGGGAGTATAACTGAAGCGCCACTTCTGACCACCTCTTGATCGGTGGGATTTCCAGAGCCGGAATCCCCCACCTAGTGTCCTCCTCCTCTTGGTCGAGGGAGACGTCCGAACCCAAAGGCTCGAACGTACAGTTCATATCACCTGCAACCAATGTACAAGACTTATATGGGGTGTTGTTTAACAAAGTCTCGAGTAAAGATATTACAGGAGACTTTCTCCCGCCCACGGTTCCCCGGGCATAAACATTATAAACGTTTAAAACAACTCTCCCCCTTTGGTCTATTAAGGTTATGTTTTGAATGTCAGGAGAACCTGTGGGGAAATCCATAATTCTGCAATCAAGAGATGCCGCAGCCCAGATAAGGAGGCCACCGGCTGGGCGCCCCCTCCCTGAAGATGAGACATGCGCAGGGGAGAAATAAGAGGAAAAACACACCCTGTGGACCGGCACACAACTCCATGTCTCTTGAAAGAGGCACAGAGAGTGCTCGTCAACCTGCGTAGTAAAGTCAGGCAGGGGCAGCTTTCCTGCAATCCCCGCGACATTCCAGCTGAAAACCTTAAAGGCAAGGTCCGTCACAGCCGGAGTGCTGCAGGGCACCGGAATGTCCCCGCCCGTAGAGCTCCTCGGGAAAACGTGAGGACAGCAAGGGTCATGCAAGGTGGGTATAAGGTCACCTATCCCACTTGTAGGCTTACTTTTGCTAAGTGATAGTATTTCCACTGAATCTACTCTCTGCCCAACTTCCAGTCAAATGGGTCCCGCTGACCACAAATGTTTCTCCCTGGTGTCCCCTGAAACCCCATTCCTATTCTGGTCAAGAACAGGGGGACTTAAGCTTCGACCGGTAGAGTCAATGATTTGCCTGGGGTAAAAGAAGGAAAGGTCTACCACTTTAACCCCCGGGACCCCCATATTAGGAACAGGGGTACAAATCGATGGTACCACTCTTGGATCTTGGAAATTTACAATTATACAGTCCCCCTCCTGTGTTTTTTCCCCGTGTCCAACCCAGTCCACTCTACGGACACTCAGTATAATGCCATCCACACCTAGCGGGATTGGCTTATTTGCCTTTAGCCAGTGGATACACTTATTCTTAAGTGATTGATGATTTTCCAACTGGCCGTCCTTTAAAGGAGGCACATTAACCATGACTGCCGCAAAGGGTTGACAGTCTGGTGGAAGGTTTACTGGGGGAATTTGTCCTACTTGTTTACTAGAGGCAAGTGTAAGGGTTGATCTAGTGGTAGGATGGGGGACGGACCTAAGGGATTTCTCTAAGGCTAACCTGCTAGAGTTGGTACATGCCCCTTGTTTTTTAGGAATTTCCATTATGCCACTCACTACCTGTGGCTGCTTCTGTCGGGGAGACTTAGGCTTATTTTTATCGGGCACTATCTGGGTTTGAGGACCCTTTTGCTGAAGTCCTGCCTTGGGACTTGGAATAGGTGTGGAAGCTGTGGTAGATGGGCTAATAGAAGCTCCCTTCTCACAACATAGTGGATGCTTAGAGGCTCGCTGAGATGAAGGCACGTTTCCGCTTGCAACCAGGTTCTTAGCTTCGGTCACTCTACTTGTTTGTTTAACTGCTACTTTAAGTGAGTGAAAGCCGTCAAGGGTTGATTGCTCGAGTTTGTCGATCCTATCCCCAAGGCCTTTAACTTGAGTTAGCAACGGATTCAAGAGTCTATAGACCTTCTCAAGAATATTTTCTACCGTTGCTAAGTCCGTAAACTTTGTAAGTTTCGCACTATTTGGGCCAGAGTGTGGCTCCTCAGGAGAGTTTACAACATCCCCAGGTATGGCCAGTTTATTCACTACAGCTTTGGCCCTTGTAGTTCTCATACCCACTCCAAAAGGCTTTCTTGAATTTTGATAAAGCGCAGCCTGTCTAACTGGGCAGCCCCTTTTACGTTTACGAACCTTTTTGCTTAAGGGCCTATTCTCCTGTCTAATGATGGTTGTTTGGGAATTATTGGGGGACCTAACTATCTCCCCTTCTGGTAAACCCAAGTGCGAGGTGGACGAAAATAAAGGTTCCACAACAGTAGTGGCTTCACTTGGGACATTGATGGATGATGATGCAATCAGTTTACCAAGACCATCCGGCTCCATGGTGACTATTGGAAAAAGAGCAGCCATACTTTCTAGCCTGCCTATATTTTGTTCAATGTCAACCAACTGGGGAGGGTTTAAGGAAGTACCAAAAACACTAGGCGCAGTATCGCCCTGGAACTGGGTACTGACAGTTATAAGTGGTGATTGAGCATCGCCCCCCAGGGATGAACGTCTCGAAGGGAGGTAGACCTCAGATAAACGCCGCTCAGACATTGCAATCTCCTTATCAATCACCGCCGCCACCCTGGTAATGAAGCGGTCCATAGTTCCAATAATGGGGCTTGCTGCATTTGGCCCCCTTACGCCTTCATTCCTTAACAGTTTACCAGAACGGGTAGACATAGTTTAGTGGGTACGAACCCGGAATATGTACTCACAGCTCTAGCAGAAACAAAGGACGTGGCCCAGCCCAGCCTCCTTCAGCCTCTGACGGCCTCAGACGGTCCGCCCTTTGTCCGGGCTTCGTCCTGGGCGTCCCGCGTCGCGTCCCGCACCGCTGGTACTGGTACTATTTGGCCAGATCAAGAGCCAATAGAAAATAGGGATGGTCCGTTTATTCCGTTAGTGGGCGGGATGGCGGGCCGCTACACAGCTGCGGCGCTCTGCATTTCAAGGGCTCCTGGGACCTGCAGTCCCGTCCGGCGACTCCTTTTGCGAACAGCAACCCAGGGACACCAGGCTCAAGTGGTGAGAGAGCCTCCACCTGCTATACGATGCGGGACCCAAACAGATAAACCCTGTTTTTCAACATTTGTGTGGTCTACGGAGTTATATGTGGTAAGAGGATAATTCAGTTTTACTAAATCAGTGATCATTAACCTATTGATTAAAAGCATCATTACTGACAGCATTTGGTGTTATTTCTAGTGGTCATTTGTACTGCACAACTGTTCAATATTAATTACAATTGTCCGCCGATTCATTCCCTTCTTATAGGACACAGACAACCCGCCATATGACTTGTGGTCACAATCAACTTTGCCACCGCTTCAGCACCAACCAAGAGGTCCAACACTTTATCGGATGCTAAGTCAATGAGATGCCCAATTCCCACACCGTAAAATATAAACAGCATTAAAAATGTATTTAGAATACGCTACTTAGAAACAGAACCAGCAGGGTCTATCTAACAAGGCACTACCCATGTGGTTATATTAATATGTGGTCCATCAACTTGTGATGAAATGCATGTGTTTAGTGAAAATACGGTCATTTTTAGTCTTGTGACTAAACAGATTAGAGCATTTTCCTTTTCCTAACAAGAAACCTGTGATATGCAACATTGAGTTTTTAAGAATAAAATTGCATTCAACTAATGAAATATTGTATGCAGTATGTTTTAACTTCAAAAGCTATGTGATGATTGGATTACATTGAGTACATTTGACATTTTTACATTAAACGGTGTTCAGTGTCAAGAGAGTGTAGTGCGTGAATGTGACAGAGGAATTTCCTTTATCAACATAAAGCACATATTAATAGATGGTGGTGATCGTGAAAGTGTGAGGCACAATTTGGATCCATGTTTTGCTTGAATTGACATGGCTGCCAGTGGCCTGTCGTGATAGGGATTACTGAACATGGGGACCATTTCTTAGTGACTCTGAGAACCAATGATCATGGTTGACGACGGTCCATCATCAGCAATTATAGGAATCATCCAAAGACATTGCTACTGGTCACGGACTCTTGGAAAGAGCGATTATGATTGTCCGTGTTGAATGGTCAATGATGTTAAGAATCATTGCACATCAGTGGTTATTGTTCTGAGTGGTAAATAGTGAACAGTGTTAATAATCATTCAATAATCAGGGATGAGATTGGCCATTTACTTATTGAGAAATTGACATGGTTCATAGCGGCCAATGGTCAATGATGTGAGGATTCACTCATGGACCAGGGGCAGAACTGATAAGTGAGTTTTGGAATCAATGGTCATGGCTACCAGTTGTCAAAGGTCAACAATATTGGGAATTTTTCATAGATACGGAATGGCTTTGGTTAGTCACTCTGGGAACCAGGGTACACAATGGTTAGTGATACAGGAAATGAGTGACTGGCAATGGAGGTAGTGAGTGTAAATGAGAATTAGTGACCAGTGATAGCAGTTGCTTATATTACTGGGAATGCCTGATCAAGGGAATAGCCACACAAGACTGGTAGGATGCACTGAGGAAGGGAAGTCTAGATTAAGGTCAGTGCCAGTCAATCGCTGTGGAACTGAACGATCTAGCTTGGCAGTAGCCAGCGTTGTCTGGGTACATATAAAGGAGATACAGCCGCCGGTCATGGACTGGAAAACATGAAGGCTGAGCTTAATTGAAAATAGGAATTCCAATCAGACTGTATTAAGCATAAATGTAATCCATCAAAATTGTGACTCATTGCATCCAAACTCCAGAATAGAGACTAAAAACAGGAAAGATCACAATGTAAAGCTTATTTAGAGGAGTGAGTGGCATGACAAGAGCTAATGGCTACAATCAGGAGTTGCCCAGTCATACTTTAAGCCAAGATCCAGACAAGTAAGCTTTAGCGGTCATTTGGTACATGGACGGGGAACCTGGGACACTGCTGCTCAAAGTTGTCAGAATTTAGTGAGATTTAGATCTTCTCACTAGCAGAGGCCACCCAGAATGTGAAATGAGCAAAATGTAAAGGTCAGAAATGCTTAATCTCTGCGACTGGTAATTAGCCTTGATAGCATTAAAAATCCATAATTTTAGATGGCCTCTGCTACTACAGAAAATGAGACTTAACCTCATCAAGAAAGTAGCAGCCGAGTCCAAATAACACAAATATATGCTCTTTTCAAAGGAACCTAAGCAAACCTCAGAAATCTAATTTCAGCTTTTTGGGGGACTCTCCAGTGGCATGGCCAGAATTAGCCCACAGTTTGCAGTGAGGTAGGGGGTACCTCACTGATGAAGACCAATAAGGCAAAAAGGAATCAGTGATCGTTTGTGCTCTAGCTCAGTAGGCCTATAAGCCATCAATTTGTGCTGAGCTGCTCACTATGGTGTAGACCAATACTAATTTGAGTGTGGTCGATTCCCGTCTGTAACGGCGCAGATGAGTTAAAAATGATGGCATGGATTGCTATGCTGGGAATCCCTAGAAATTTGGATTATTTCAATAAATTCCATCTGTCAATTTTTGCTGCCCTCCAATGAGAGAGTGACTCAATGCCCAGCTACTAATACAGTTGGACGCAGGCAATGAAAATTACAATATTTGGCTTCCCTTAATGGAGTCTTTGAAAAAGTACAAATTAAGGTGGTCAGTGGAAGTCTTTGATATGGTCTGGCAGCAATCACTATAATGTGCATTGATTAATGAAAGATCACAGGGATCCAACAACCAGAAAAAGGTAAAGCTGGCAAATTTACTAAAGAAGTGGTACTAAGGTAGGGTCAGCAGAGGGTTGAGAAAGAGAATACCTTTTGTCATGATGGAAGTGGGGACCATTGACCTTGGCATGCACAGGAGTGTTGTGCAAGGTTTGAGTGACCTCTAGAAACAGCCATTAGTGAAAGTCCCTAAATTTGGTCAGCAACCCTGAAAATATTATTCCATAAGTGGCAGATTTTAGCAATGCTGAGAATTATTGAGTTGGACCCGTTCGTCATTGGAAGAAGCCATTATTGAATTCTAGGAGTATTTGCTAGTTGAGGCTAGTGGTCCTAGGATTGATCAGTTGTCATTTGCACGTAGTCACAGCATGCTGTGCTCAGTGGTCCTGAGCCCCAGCGTTCATGGGGGCCATGTTCAAGGGCCTTGGCACTTGAAGTTTATTTGAAGTGTGGGCAGCAGAATTTGGACTGGCTGGTTATTAGTGTCAGTTCTCAGTGACCAAGGAAATTAGTGGCGTGGTATCATGCCTAACTCCCTTGACCTTGGGTTCACCATGAAGTTTTATTTTATGATTTTTAAAAATCTGCAAAAATCTGCAGTCGCTTGTGACCTAGGGAAATACTTTTTCTCTCTCTGTTCCATCACTTTCCACATTTTAATTGGGTATTCATTGATCCTAGCTAGTCTGGTTTATCCTCTTCACAAACACAATCAACATCTAGGCAGACTTGCTCCTTCTTCCATTCTGAAGCGGATATAGTGATTTCCATAAACCTCTCGCAGGCTGAGATTGACAGTTCAACTGCCTTCATCGGAAGACGACGCAGACGGCTGCCACCTCAGCTTGAAACTGCCTCATCTGGCACTTTGAAAGATATAGGCTGTCGCAACACCCAATCAGCTGTCGACTGCTTCATCGAGCTCTCTTGAGGATAGAAAGTCTAGGCTCCAGCCCTCCAGCTCTCAATCTCAACAGTCCAACCCAATATTAACACTGCACGGTCACATCTTCTACTTCCCTTGAGGCCGTACACCAGCTAGTGTTTAAGAGCACTAATTACATTGTGCATTGACCCTTGAGGTGGCTGCACCACTCTCTCCAAAATACACAGATGTAGAGAGCATGACCCTGTTAGGCAGAACATGTCATCTGAAGCGCATTGATTTTCTGTGTGTGGATCACCAAGGTTACTACAAAGCAGGGTCTGAAATGTTGTATTAAAAAGAGTTCAGACCCTAGAAGAAACCTCACACCCGCTCTAAGCCTAACCCACTGAGTCCTGAAGAAGCTCAGATTGCAAGTGTGAAACGTGTTTCATACACAATACAAATTCTTCAGTATGTGCTACAAATTTAGATAAAATATTTAGATATCTCTTAAGGATATCATACGGTTTGGGAGGCAAGGGGGATAGAGCTACAAAACGATTATATGACAAGATGCGCTACATATTGTGTGATGTGTCCTATGGTGGAAGCACATTCAACATGCATGCATATCTCGAAGCCTGACCATTTTTACATAAGGATAATGAAATCTTCTTACATAACCATTCACAACATCGTGTCTAACAGGATAGATTGGCAAGAGGCAATATACTATGTTACCGTGCTGTGATGTTGCAGGAAAAGCACATTTAATTGTGTTGATATTTGGCAAAAGTTGGGGATATTCCTTTGCTCAGTTATAGACGCGCCTGCAATCAAGGTAAAGAGGGGTGTAAACCGAAGAACGCAGTAGTGGCCTGATGCTCAAAGATTGTTTCGCAAAAAGAGGTTAAAA
This sequence comes from Triturus cristatus, assembly GCF_964204655.1. Lineage (NCBI taxonomy): Eukaryota > Metazoa > Chordata > Amphibia > Caudata > Salamandridae > Triturus > Triturus cristatus. The sequence goes on from NC_140585.1 coordinate 1,152,157,282, forward strand.
ATTGTGCACCGACTTTTTGCAAATGAAATGTGATATTCTGAACTAACATTGGTAAGAATAGGTCAGTACACAACATACAGAGTCTAGGGGGGAGTGGATGAATAACAGTAATTAATATTCATTACGCTGGTTGTAATTTGTGATCCCTTGTGATTGGGTACAATCACAGGGGTGGCGGCTTGCAAGAGACAGTAAACCGCCATCCTTGTGGCTGCGTTCCAAAACTAGAAACTTTTCGTTTATACTGTTTTAAAGCATCCTGAGATCCTTAGGAACTGGGGTGGAAGGGGGATAAAAAAAATTGGGAAAACTTTAGTGAAATCAGAAAGCAGACAATGGTCCCCTGGCCAACTGCCTACTCCCCCTGAAGCTGCCACCATGATTGCCAAGGGGAAGATGTCTACAGGACAACCCCATTTCATTTGCTAATCAGATCCAACTCAACAGGGGAGTCGGAAACTGGTCAATGGTTTGCAACCAGAATTACAGTCACAAACCTTTGATACACCAGGGTCCGAAAACCTATTAGGAAACAATACAACACATTCCCCTTCCAATAGTAATTCGGAAACCATTTCTAAACTTATTTATCGATTCAGGAATACTTTGCCGAATGGCTAAATGGGTTTAGTACATTAGAAAAAAGGTTTTTTGCCAGTTACAACCCCTCTGATTTAGCAAATCAAGGGGGTTACAACTGCTGAAAAGCTTTGTACATCAGGCCCTAGCAGTCCTTGCTCAGCTCTGATACTGTTACAATAGCACGAGGACTTGAGATCTCATTAGCAATTCTTAAGTCAAGCAAAAAAGTATGAAGGCTTTTCTGAAAGGTGGGTTAGGGCCGCATGAGATCAGCTTTGTAAATTGTAAAGCACGCAGAGCTATACAGAAATAAGAAAGAGAGAGGGTGGGTGGGTTGAACATTGTGACAACTCCTGTTATTCTATTTGAGTCAATATCGCCTTAAATAAAATAAAAAATAATTAAAAAAAAAAAACAGTGACTATGCCCTTTGCTGAAGAAAATGGCATAAAGATCCAGAAAAGCAGTTCTGAAATTTTACACAAATGTGAAAAATCTAGGCGCCTTAGTACATATATGTAGAAAATTGAGAGCAGTCTTAAAACCAACCCTGTGCTAGGTTTGTTCACTCCTAAATGTGAACGGACTTCAAATCTGTGGGAGGTAGACTCCATCTAATGACTCTACCTTTATTTGATCATATTTGTTGGCTTTGCACTTTCAAAACAGCTCCCTTGGAGAAATGGGGCATTACATCTTGCTAATTGTACTCATTTTACATTCATTACTTAAATATTGATTATTCTGAATTTCCCGAGGCTTTTTAGGCGTGGGGAGGGGCAGGCACGCAATAAATGTGCTTGGGGATCTGTGGAGGGATGAAAATAGGGACCTCGAGGAGTTAAAGTAGGTCCGGGGTGGGTTTAGTGCTGCTTGGGGGAAGAACATCCTCCAAATTGTGGAGAAAGCGATACATCTTTTCCAGAGACTACTGCCGGCGAATTCAGCCACGTCAGAGCCTACACCAAAGGAGGATATGCCGAATTCTCCACAAACCGATAGAATTTCGTTCTCATTTACATTTAAATTCCGGTCTAAGTTACTGAAAGGCAACAGCAAAGGTGGGGATGGAGACGGCGCAGCACTACACTGGGCTGGAAGGATGTCCGGTCAAGGCAGTGGGAGGGGAAAGCGCAGCTCAACAGAGGCAGCAGGAACGGGTTGAGGCTGCAGAGCATTGGGTGACCTTCCGTCGCGCTCAAGGACACTGTAGCTGAGGGTCTAGGGCATCATGGCGCTGTAGGAGAGTGTGGGGCAGCAGAGCACTGTAGGTGAGAGTGTAGGGTAGCAGAGCACTCTAGGCGAGAGTGTAGGGCAGCAGAGCACTCTAGGCGAGAGTGTAGGGCAGCAGAGCACTGTAGGTGAGAGTGTAGGGTAGCAGAGCACTCTAGGCGAGAGTGTAGGGCAGCAGAGCACTGTAGGTGAGAGTGTAGGGTAGCAGAGCACTCTAGGCGAGAGTGTAGGGCAGCAGAGCACTGTAGGTGAGAGTGTAGGGTAGCAGAGCACTCTACGCGAGAGTGTAGGGCAGCAGAGCACTGTAGGTGAGAGTGTAGGGCAGCAGAGCACTTTAGGTGAGTGTCAAGGGCAGCAGAGCCCTAGAGGCGAGAGTGTAGGGCAGCAGAGCACTGTAGGTGAGAGTGTAGGGCAGCAGAGCACTTTAGGTGAGTGTCAAGGGCAGCAGAGCCCTAGAGGTGAGAGTGTAGGGCAGCAGAGCACTGTAGGTGAGAGTGTAGGGCAGCAGAGCACTTTAGGTGAGTGTCAAGGGCAGCAGAGCACTCTAGGCGAGAGTGTAGGGCAGCAGAGCACTTTAGGTGAGTGTCAAGGGCAGCAGAGCCCTAGGGGAGAGAGTGTAGTGTAGCAGAGCACTCTAGGCGAGAGTGTAGGGCAGCAGAGCACTGTAGGTGAGTGTCAAGGGCAGCAGAGCCATAGAGGTGAGAGAGTAGTGTAGCAGAGCACTCTAGGCGAGAGTGTAGGGCAGCAGAGCATGGTAGGTGAGTGTCAAGGGCAGCAGAGCCCTAGAGGTGAGAGTGTAGGGCAGCAGAGCACTGTAGGTGAAGTGTAGGGCAGCAGAGCACTGTAGGTGAGTGTCAAGGGCAGCAGAGCCCTAGAGGTGAGAGTGGAGGGTAGCAGAGCACTCTAGGCGAGAGTGTAGGGCAGCAGAGCACTGTAAGTGAGTGACAAGGGCAGCAGAGCCCTAGAGGTGAGTGTAGGGCAGCAGAGCACTGTAGGTGAGTGTCTAGGGTAGCAGAGCACTCTAGGCGAGAGTGTAGGGCAGCAGAGCACTGTAGTTGAGTGTCAAGGGCAGCAGAGCCCTAGAGGTGAGAGTGTAGGGCAGCAGAGCACTGTAGTTGAGTGTCAAGGGCAACAGGGCCCTAGAGGCGAGAGTGTAGGGCAGCAGAGCACTGTAGTTGAGTGTCAAGGGCAGCAGAGCCCTAGAGGTGAGAGTGTAGGGCAGCAGAGCACTGTAGTTGAGTGTCAAGGGCAGCAGGGCCCTAGAGGCGAGAGTGTAGGGCAGCAGAGCACTGTAGGTGAAGTGTAGGGCAGCAGAGCACTGTAGGTGAGTGTCAAGGGCAGCAGAGCCCTAGAGGCGAGAGTGTAGGGCAGCAGAGCACTGTAGGTGAGAGTGTAGGGTAGCAGAGCACTCTACGCGAGAGTGTAGGGCAGCAGAGCACTGTAGGTGAGAGTGTAGGGCAGCAGAGCACTGTAGTTGAGTGTCAAGGGCAGCAGAGCCCTAGAGGTGAGAGTGTAGGGCAGCAGAGCACTGTAGGTGAGTGTCAAGGGCAGCAGAGCCCTAGAGGTGAGTGTAGGGCAGCAGAGCACTGTAGGTGAGTGTCTAGGGTAGCAGAGCACTCTAGGCGAGAGTGTAGGGTAGCAGTGCACTGTAAGTGAGTGTCAAGGGCAGCAGAGCCCTAGAGGTGAGAGTGTAGGGCAGCAGAGCACTGTAGGTGAGTGTCAAGGGCAGCAGAGCCCTAGAGGTGAGTGTAGGGCAGCAGAGCACTGTAGGTGAGTGTCTAGGGTAGCAGAGCACTCTAGGCGAGAGTGTAGGGCAGCAGAGCACTGTAGGTGAGTGTCAAGGGCAGCAGAGCCCTAGGGGAGAGAGTGTAGTGTAGCAGAGCACTCTAGGCGAGAGTGTAGGGCAGCAGAGCACTGTAGGTGAGTGTCAAGGGCAGCAGAGCCCTAGAGGTGAGAGTGTAGGGCAGCAGAGCACTGTAGTTGAGTGTCAAGGGCAGCAGAGCCCTAGAGGTGAGAGTGTAGGGCAGCAGAGCACTGTAGGTGAGTGTCAAGGGCAGCAGAGCCCTAGAGGTGAGAGTGTAGGGCAGCAGAGCACTGTATGTGAAGTGTAGGGCAGCAGAGCACTGTAGGTGATTGTTTAAGGCAGCAGAACACTGGAGGAGAGCGTGAAGGGTAGCAGAGCCCTAGAGGTGAGAGTGTAGGGCAGCAGAGCACTGTAGGTGAAGTGTAGGGCAGCAGAGCCCTAGAGGTGAGAGTGTAGGGCAGCAGAGCACTGTAGGTGAAGTGTAGGGCAGCAGAGCCCTAGAGGTGAGAGTGTAGGGCAGCAGAGCACTGTAGGTGAAGTGTAGGGCAGCAGAGCCCTAGAGGTGAGAGTGTAGGGCAGCAGAGCACTGTAGGTGAAGTGTAGGGCAGCAGAGCACTGTAGGTGATTGTTTAAGGCAGCAGAACACTGGAGGAGAGCGTGAAGGGCAGCAGAGCCCTAGAGGTGAGTGTGTAGGGCAGCAGAGCACTAAAGGTTTGAGTGTAGGACAGCAGAGCCCTGTAGGCAAGTGTGAAGGGCAGTAGAGACCTGGAGGTGAGAGTATAGGACAGTAGAGCCCTGGAGATGAGCGTGTAGGGTAGCAGAGCACTGTAGGAGAGTGTCTAGGGCAGCAGAGCACTGGAAGTGAAAATTTAGGGCATACGAGCACTGTTGGTGAGTGTGTTGGGTAGTAGAGCACTGTAGGTGAGTGTTTATGGCGGCAGAACACAAAAGGTTTGAGTGTAGGGCAGCAGAGCCCTAGAGGTGAGAGTGTAGGAAGCAGAGCCCTGGAGACGAGCATGTGGGGCAGTAGAGCACTGGAAGTGAAAGTGTAGGGCAGTAGAGCCCTGGCGATAAGCGAGTAGGGCAGTAGAGCCCTGGAGGCGAGCATGTGAGGCCAACGAGCACTAAAGGTTTGGGGTGTGGGGCAGCAGAGCCCTGGAGATAAGCTTGTAGGGCAGCGGAGCCCTGGAGGTGAGTGTGTAGAGTAGCAGATAACTAAGGGTGAGAGTGTTGCGCAGCAGAGCACACCGTGCGACATGGTAGGGGAGCGCCGGCGAGCCAGGAGGGAGGGCTTGATCTTTGCAGCAGGGCGCGTAAGGACGTGAAAAGCAAAACACGACCTTCTCAGTGCTGAGTCGACAGCATGGTGGGGAACAGGAGATCGCTTCTGGATAATTCCGAGCCAGGGTAGAGTGAGACGCAGGGAGGCTCAGGGTGTAAGCTGGTCATTAGTGCAGCGATGACAGCCCGGCAAAGCGGAGGTCTCACAGGAGCTTAAGCGGAAGTGACAGCCGCTCTGAGACCTCCGGGCTCAGATATTCCTGTCCAGGGTGGGAGAGGGATGCCGCGGCGGAGGGGGGCTTGAAATCGGCGCCTATAGCTCGTGGCAGGAATCAAACAGCCTATTATTATGATCACGTACCTCAATGTGCAGACAGAGCGCGCGAGAGGGCTGCTGACGCTGATCTCTGCGGAGTGCGCCATGTCCGTTCCCTCGCGGGACAGCATCCCCCAGGGCTACCGGCAGCAGCGCATTTCCACCGTCTCGCGTGAGCAGCGCTCCCTTCCAAAGGTGCAGGCACCCCTACACCAGCCGGGACCCACCGCATCACCGGAAGCAGCACATGCACACCAGCCACCGTGGGCAACGCCAGAGTGCCATCCGGAGGAGCTGGGACGCTTGCACCAACCTACCGCCCCACACCACCCCCTAAAGAGAGAATCAGGCGCCATTTGCTAGCTGTGCCCCATCAGCACCCCCTATTGCCATATCTCACACCCAATCATCCATTTCAAAGTTCTCTTACATGGTTCCATACTGACAGAGCCCCTACACCCTCCCCATGTCAGAGCCCCTACACCCTCCCCATGGGGAAACAGCCTTTTCAACGCAACCGTTACAACGCATGCAATTACTTTGCGTGCCGTTGCAACGCAAAAGGTGTGCAGCAGTGGGTAGAAGGTGTTGGATTTAACTCCAACACCTTCCCTACTGTTGCACACACTGGATTTGGAATAGAAAAGGAATCTATTCCAACTTCCAGCGCTCCCCCGACAGAAAGTCGGGGTAAAGTTTTGCGTTGCAATGGCATGCAATGTAATGGCATGCGTCTAACGTCACATAATCCTCCCCATGTCAGAGCCCCTACACCCTCCCCATGCCAGAGTCTCTACACCCTCCCCATGCCAGAGCCCCTACACCCCCATGTCAGAGCCCCTACACCCTCCCCATTTCAGAGCCCCTACACCCTCCCCATGTCAGAGCCCCTACACACTCCCCATGTCAGAACCCCTACACCCTCCCCATGTAAGAGCCCCTACACCCTCCCCATGTCAGAGCCCCTACACCCTCCCCATGTCAGAACACCTACACCCTCCCTATGTCAGAGCCTCTACACCCTCCCCATGTCAGAGCCCCTACACCTTTCCTATGTTAGAGCCCCTACACCATCCCCATGTCAGAGCCCTTGCACCCAACCCATGTCAGAGCCCCTGCACCCTCCCCATGTCAGAACCCCTACACCCTCCCCATGTCAGAGCCTCTACTATACCCTCCCTATGTCAGAGCCCCTACACCCTCCCCATGTCAGAGCCCCTACACCCTCCCCATGTCAGAGCCCCTACACCCTCCCCATGTCAGAGTCCCTACACCGTTCCCATGTCAGAGCCCCTACACCCTCCCCATGTCAGAGCCCCCACCACCCTCCCCATGTCAGAGCCCCTACACCCTCCCCATGTCACAGCCCCTACACCCTCCCCCTGTCAGAGCCCCTGCACCCTCTCCATGTCAGAACCCCTACACCCACCCAATGTCTCAGCCCCTACACCCTCCCCATGTCAGAGCCCCTGCACCCTCCCCATATCAGATCCCCTACACCTTGCCCCATAACCAGGGGCTGTAAGTCATTCCCATATTAGGGATACTACACACCCCGCAGGCCATGGCTCCTATCCTAACGCTTACCCAAGTTCCCCAACACAATTATGCATTCCTGGACCGCTATACCATCCTCCAGAACCCTTACCTTATCCCCTTTGCACGGGCCCCTTCAGCAACCACCCCCACCAATGCTCAGGACCCTACACGATCACCATGGGCAGTGCCTTTACACCTTCTGCCATGTCACAACTACTTTTTGCCCTACAGGAAGACTCCCTACACCACGGGTACTCACAAACATTTGCCCACGGGTCACAAAGTCCGGTCTGTGGTGTGACTGAGGGCCGCACTGATGCCAGCAAGGTGGTGGACGGGGGCCTGGGTGGGTCAGAGATTGGGTAAGGAGATCTAAAAATGTTTTTAAATAGATGGCCAGGCATTTATTTGCAGGTTAATAAATGCTTGTCTGTTTATTTAACAGTTTTTCTCTGAATGTTAGTGCTCAGTAACTAAACAGCAGCTTGTGCTGCTGTTCACCGGGAGGGGGGGGGGGCAGCATTTAAAGGTCAGCGGCCCTCGGGTCGTACTTGGAGTATTACTGCCCTACACCATCCACAAGTGCCAACACCAGTACACCTTTCCCTACTTGTCTTTACACCACACCCCATTGACAGCGCTTTTACACCATTTTGTCGCAGCTCCTATGGCATACCACATTGACAGGTGTTAGAAATTGGGTCTCTGGTTGGCAGTTGTTTTCACACACTCCAAGCAGGGCCCCTCGCACTAGTCAGGGTAAGTTACGCGTTGGAAGTTCTGGTTGTTATGTTGAGCAGGGACCATAGCTCCGATGCAGGCAGTGGGGCGGTGTGGGAGAGAAGCACCAGCTCAAAAGTCACACTCAAAGTCGATATGCTGATTTCTTCTTGTTAAACATAGCAAACCCACTTCCAAGAGCCCAGGAACTAGATTTGGCACCACTTGGCAGAGGGGGGCTATCAGCAGAAAGCTCAAGTGCTTCCAGTGAAGTCTTTGAGTGCCCAAAGAATTTGAACAGGAGGCAAGCTCAACCCAAGCCCTTGAAAAAACTTTGGAAGCAGGATGTGGAAAGAAAAGTCCAGTCCTTTCACTCCCAGGACAGAAGCAGCAGGCCAAAAAGGCAAAACAAACAGCGAACTTGCAGTCCCTCCTGACAGCAACATCGCTCTTCTTCCTGCCAGAATGTTCTCAATCCAGAAGTGTTGTGAGTATATGATGTTAGAGGCCCAGTACTTATACCCATTTCAGCCTTTGAAGAAGGCAAACTTCAAAGGAAATTCTTTGTAGTGCACAAGACCCTTCCCTTCCTGGCCCAGGCTCCAGACACACTACAGGGGGTAGAGACTGCTATGTGAGGGGACAGGCACAGCCCTATTCAGGTGTAAGAGTCAACTCATCACACCACTCTATCTCAGGAAGACGCATTAGCCTGGTGATAGGCCATCAGGATATGTCGGGCACACCTAAGCTCCCTTTGTGTGTGACTGTCTAGAGTGGATTCACAAAGTCTAACCGTCATCCAACCCAGACGTGTATTCAGAGACAGGCAGAGGCTCAGAATGGTTAAAGTAAGAAAATGCCAAATTTCTAAAAGTTACCAAAAAAGGGTACGTCCAAAAAAGAGTGACGTACCCTTTTTTGGTAACTTTCAATAAGCTGTGATTTGGGACGACTCAAAGACTGTGTGCACGCACTTTCATTGATGAGAATGGATAAAAAAGTTTAAAATTAAGGGAAGGCGTGCATGCTCAAAACTGACTTTTACCTGCTTAGCAAATTTCTAAAAGTGGCATTTTCAGACATGCAATATAAAAACCAACTTCTCTAAAAGATGTATTTATAAATTGTCAGTTCAGACACACCAAACTCCAATTTTCTCTCAACTCCCAATTGGAAGATTCACTTGTAAGATGTTACAAGATAACTTCAGTGCCAACCTATGGGAGAGATAGGCCTTGCTGTAGTGAAAACCGAACTGCCATGTCACTACTAGGACATTTAAACCTAGGGCCTACCTTAGGGATGCCTTAAATGTAATGAAAGGGAGGGTTTGGGCCTGGCAGGTGGGTGCACTTGCCAGTTCGACATGGCAGGTTAAAATGCACACACAGACACTGCAGTGGAAGGCCTGAGACAGGTTTGCAGGGCTACTCATATGAGTGGCACAATCAGTGCTGCAGGCCACTGGTAGCATTTGACTTACATAACCTGGGCACACCTGGTGCTAGGGACCTACTAGAAAATCAAATAGGCAACTCATGGAGAAACCAAATACCATTACATTTTAGACAGTGATCACTTGCAGCTTAGGACTAGTCTGCAGTGGTAAAGCGCCCAGAGTCCGAAAGGCAGCATAGTCAAATACAGGAGGTCAGAGGCAAAAAGACTGGGGTAGCCATGCCAAAAGATGTCAGGTCTAACAACGGGGCTCCTAGGTATTCCCTAGACTACACCTTATTTCCAGGCTTACACACCATTTCTGGCACTCTGTGTTCACACCTTGCCTGCACCTCCTTAAAGAGCCTCAGATTCAACAACACAGTGCTGTGCCTACACATCACACAATACTATAAAGTCTGCAACAGCTGCGCCAAGCCACAGGATAAGTTACACACACAAGACTGACTGGTTGATTAATTGATCGGTTTTGGGTTTTATAAAGCGCACAAATATCCCGGGGTATCTCGGAGCTGCAATCTGTAATATGGTGAAAATAGCCATTACGGCAGATAGAACAGAAGAGTTTTAGGGCCCTATTTCATTCAAGCTAAAGAGGTTCTGAAATTGCGTTCATATGTAAGATGATCCATACTCTGGCCACCACCACAAAGAATACATGACCACCCAATCGTTCCTTCCAGTATCTAGGGCAACCACCAGATAATAGGCAGAAGAGTGTAGAGATCTAAAAGGAGTGTACATTGAATAAGGGAAGAGATATAATTTTTCCTGAGGAAGGTAGAGTGCTCAGCCTTGTGACAGTAGCAGAGAACCTTAACAAGGCTTATTTGCTGTGTGGGAAGCCAGTGGAGTGACTTAAGATGTGAAGAAATGCTAGCAAATTTAGGAATGGTCAGCAATAAACTTGCTGCTGCATTTTGAATCATCTGCAGCTTGAAAGTCAAGTAGAGTGGGTGACCGACATATAGGGCATTGTAGTAGTGCAGTCGGCTGTCACCATTGACTGGATCAGCTGATGTCTATGCTACAAAGGAAAAGAGGAAGGATCTTGTTGAACAGCTTTAGGATCAGAAAAAAGGATGATGTCATTTTCTGAATGTGCGCTTCGAAGGAGAGACTTATATCAAAAGTGACTTACAGATTGCACATGTTAGTGGCTGGGACCCGGCACGACCCCGGAAAGTGGAGCCACCAGGATGAAGACCAGGTTGAGATATTACCAAACACCTGAACTTCTCTCTTGTCTTAGTTTAGCCCAAAAAAATGGAATTCATCCAGTCTACTAGATCACCATGAATTTAATTCAGTCATCTAGTCAGAGAATCATCTGTGCATGGTCAGTATAGGCATGGAACTGGAACCCAAATATTATTAGGTCTGCTAGAGAGGCTACGTAGGGACTGAATAAGGTCGGACTAAGAGCAGACACCTGGGGTACTCCTAATGCTTGGACTCTGAATGCTGAGGGATATGGGCCATGTAGGATTGCTTGTCAAATCTCTCCAGCAGGATACAGACTGTGTAGAAAGCCACAGATCGATGTAACAGAATTATGGCGGCTGATCCACCAGAATCTGGTATCATGTAGATGTTGTTACAAGCAGTGATCAACACAGTCTCAGTACTCAGGGTGGGGCGGATGCCTGATTGAATCTTATTGAGAAGGTTGTTACTCTCTATGGTCCAGTGAGTGAACTTCCCAAGTTTTTAGCCATGGGAGGCTAGAGAGCATCAGAGAAATAGTATTTAAGCGAGTGAACGAAAGATGCACATATCTTTAACTGCTTATTGCAAATCATTTGTGCTGGTTATCAATGAGCAGGCAATGGAGACAATAGTGCAAAACTTGCTTCTACAAACTAGAATAGGGCGTCAAGTGGACCCCAAATTTGACATCGCTGCTCATAATATTAAGCCCTTTATGTAGAAAATATGTCCGCTTTGATTTTAGGAATGAGTAGTCATTGTGCCTTGTGAACCTCTACCGCCCACGCTAACCAGTGAATCAGTCCTTATTCAAGAGCAGCATTCTCTTGCCACTGGGAACAGTTTCCCATTTTCATGTGAAGTCCATCTTCTCCAGACCTAAAAATAAGAGTCCATACTTCTCTTTTGCCAAGCTTAGACTGTAATAATACCCTAAATGGAACAAACTCATGCCTGACCACACACTACCAACTAGTGCCAAAAGAACATGCCAAGCTTAGAAGCAGATGCAGGTCTCTCGCTTAAAGTACATGTAGAATCCCCATATTTACATTTACTGGTTACCTGTTGCCTTCTGCATTAAAAACAAGTTGTCAGGAATAATTGTCTTTAAACGATTGTAGGCAGTAAATCAAGCTACATGCAGGCAAGGCTGAGGCACTTATAGCAAAAAAATATAGGCACTCAGGGGGATGCTCTTCTGATTAGACCAAGGATACTACACTAAACTAAGAGCAGACACGTATTTTCAAGAGCAAACATGGAGGTGTTTTTAACATAGTATACCCTGAAGAAGGCTTGCTATTGAAATTTGAATGTTGAAACGTTGGGAATTTTTTTTTTAAATATGTGGTCTTCCTGACAGCTTAACACATTTAAAAGAAACTGAGGATCTTTTCTTTAACAATAGTTTCTTGCGTGACTTGAGTAGTGTGGCAATTCAAAATGAATAAACACAGTGATTACTTTCAGTGTTGGATTGAATTTGTCCATGGGGTAAGGATGCAAATTACTAAGTGGAATTCAAATCACACAAAAATTTGAAAAAGGGAGGATTGTTTCCACACACTGACCCTTCCCATTGAAAATAATTCTTCTTACAGTATTTTACATTACATTTATTCTGTGACCTTTAATGTGATACTGGTGATGGGACTCTTGCTCCCCAACAACTTGATGCAAACCGATACTGTTCCTCCTCAACCGCCTGGTGCCTTATGTAGCCAGGCCTACCTCACCTAATAATGTTTTTTATTTTTATGTAGTATTTGATCATCTTTGTAAAACATTTGGTTGCTTTTTCAGTGGTGGCTCTTACGACCATGAAAAAACAAATAATAATCCCAATGGGGTGGTCCTGCAATATATTATAAGCAGCAGACTCCATCGGCCCACTGAAAAGTATCTTGCAGAGAGTCACACCAGGGCCCATGTCATCATGACACAATGCGCCCAGTCTTCTTACTTTAAAAGTAAATGCAGTCTGGAGGTTGTAGTATTTGGCTTTCAATGGAACCAATAGGGCTTCAAGCCCGCAATCCTGGTGAGCTGGAGGTGTGGAGTCATCCTTGTCATGCAGTGCACTGACAGTGTGCTCAAAGTATTTTGCGTGGCGGTAATGAGCAAGACTCCAGGATGCTGCAAAGTGTCTATAGGTGACTGAGGGACAGACTAGAAAACAATTCAAGGAATTGAATAAAATACACACTCTCTTGATCAACATCTAGCTCTGAAGGGTTGGAGATAGTCACTCAGCCACCGCCCGGCTGCAGAGTTAGTGAGCTGTGCTTCTCCTGGGAACTGAGATCCTCGTGAGCAGTGACAGATATTCTAAGGGGACTTGAAACAGGTAGTAGTGAAGCCAACTGAACAAACACTAGTGAAAAATGGAGATCCTAACCAATGAGCTCTGAAGGACTGGCTCTTGATCCTATCAGAGATGTCTACCACCCCACCTGCATGTTCTTCTTTTGTGAACATTTTTGGGTTAAACTCATCTCCAATGGATTTTGGAAGCAGTTGGTGTGGATTTGATCGCATTGGTGGCCTCCACTTGTATCAGCGCAGCAGCCCAGGTCTTAGTGACCCTCCTTTTGAACATGTTTAAGGACAGAAAATGTCAATACCCACCAAACTTGTGAACCAAGACAAAAACTTTCACAGATTGCATTATGTTTAAAATGGTGCTTCGCGATTTTGACCCTTAGGGCATTATTAACTTATTAATATCCAGTTTTATTTTCCCTTCTCATCTTCCAAGGTCCTTCACTGCATTCCCTCTTAACTTGGAACTCACAAACATTCCAGTGGCTTGTCCACCTCCCATTTTGTTCTTAGAATTGAAAAATATATCAAGCGTGGGGATTCCATCAGGCTCCTAACCTTTCAGGTGATTCTTTTTGTTATTGCCCTTCTGTAGTTGAATGAAATCATAACCTTCGAGAAGTTGGCCCGAACATCCTAAATCACGAGACTTTGAATAAAAAACGTAAAAAACCTATTGTCCCACCTCCCCTCTGATGACTTCCTGCTCGAGGATGTTCTGTGTGCAGGACATACTAGAGTAGGACATGGTGGGAGCCTGGAGGCCTCCTATGGTCACCAGGTAGGTGATGGCGAGGAGGGCTGTGGAGGACAGTGTGGAAGGGGCTGGAAGGGATGATTTCTTAGGCAAATTAGGCAAGTGGGCCACATCAGTGCATAGACAAGCCTTGATGGGTGCCAGGGGCATGGGGCCTAAAAACTTTACAGCAAGTGAGGGGAACATGGATGCAGGACACAAGGCGCAGCTGAGAAGCAGCACCAGTCCATTACTGCCCAGAGTGACAAACACATGGCAGAACTAATGTAACTCCATGGGCCTAATTACGAGTTTGGTAGTGTGAGAGCGGACTGCCACATCGGCAGCCTGCTCCGCCCAACCAGTGGTCGCACCGCCTGCCAGATTACGAGTTTCCTCGTGTTTGGCGGGCTCTTTTTGGTGGTCCCACGATGGTGGGCACCACAATGGTAAGCCAAAATTAGTTCCTGCACATCATGGACTGTAAAGTCCATGCCTTGCCGAAACTGGGGTGCATGCACACAGGGGGGCCCTGCACATGGGCAGAAGGGGGCCCTTTAGGACCTCCTTTGTTTCAGGACCACCTGCCTTTTCATGGAGGAAAGACCTTCATGACACCACTGGCTGTCCTGAAACTCGTAATATGTATGGTGGTGTCGCAGCAGCACCACTAGCATATTACTGAGGCTCCACCAGGGAATGGTGGTTCCCTGGCAGCTGCGGTGGTGAAATGGCGGTCGGACTGCCCAACTTGTAATGGGCCAGTTAGACCCCAGGTGCGGTGGTGACTGGACCATCACCGCCATGCCCCCGCTAGTCTGGCGGTCCTCGGACTGCCGGACTCGTAATGCGGCCCAAAGCCTCCAAGTTTCCAGGACAGAAGCCTCATTCCACACTTACTGCAACACTTTACCATTAAGCAGTGTAGGACCACAACTATACAGAAAATCTCAGATTGGACAACCCAGCGCACTAACCTGTTAAGCATTTATATCATACAAAATACCATAAAGGGACCTGCAGAGCTTTTCCAAGCTACCAGCAACAAAAACAACATTCTTCCAATCACAAAACCCTAAACAGCGCAGGCGTAGGCAAGTGGCTTAGCGCCCCACTTAGGTGTAGCAAGAGGTATATAAATGCTGTAATACAATGCAATACAATACTGTAGGTGCCCCTTTAGTTATATTGTGTTGTGGCAATGGGCAGTATGTACCACAGACTGTTGGATGAATCTGCGGATGATGGCAGCAGAAGAGGAGAAACTACTTCTGTTGATGGCCTTCATCTACCATCACTATCTAATTAGCTATATTCTGGGATACACACAAATACACAAATGCTTTTCTAAAAACATTCTACCAACTGCACAATAAAACCAAAGTTATTCCAGCCTAAGGCTGCCATGTCAGTCACTATTTGTACCCCTTTTTTATTGATTGCTTTTCTTTCACATCCTGGGTGTTCAAAAATGCACTATTTTTAGTCAGAGGCAAAGACAATAGTCTAGGGTGTGACATGACTAAATAAAGACACCTGGAATGTATGTGTCAAAGTAAAGCCTATTTCGGCAATGGTGTACTAACAAAAGGTTAGGTACACCACAACTAATCATCTCAAAAGCCAGACCTAAATTATGAAAACATCTAGTGGACAACAATATAGAGTGGATGTGAGAATATTTAGCGCCAAGAAACCGACTGGTCAACGTGCGGTCTACAAATACTTTTAACATAACATAACATACCAAGGGTCCTACTTGAATTTGAAAATCGAAGTGTCAGATTAGAATGATTCTCCTGGGACAGGCAAATTTGGAACAGTCTCCCCTTCTGGAGAACCTAGGCTGTGAGCGAGTGGTTGATATTGCGTGTCCAGAGGAATAGCCAAATGGCTAAAATAATTTCGGTAATGCTGAAGAATATATTGGCCAATCAAACATCTCCATGGCTTCCATGAGTTACAATAGTGTACAAGATTGTTAGGTGAAGACTAGTGACATGGGGCAAAATGGCTGTGCCCCCCATCCAGTGTCAACCCGCAAAAATAACTTGCAAAACTCAGCAATTTTTTAATAAGATTTAATGCAAATTACTGAAATGTAGCTTTTTGCTGGTATCACGTGCAACTTTCTTCATGCAGGGTTATTCTTCTTGGAAAAAACGTCAGGCAAGATACCGGCATTCAAATCGTTCTAGCACCAAATGCCTCAAGGTGAGGTATTTTCTGTTTAAGCCAGTATAAAAATGTAGATACATTTTGTGATTTTCACATACAACTAAATTCTGGAATTTTACAAACTTTAGCTGTGTAATTGAAATTTTGCCCAGGTCCAGTGATGATCTCTTTGTGTAACAGGTCAAGCACCTAGAATCAGCTCACGCCATAGAGTTGACTATATAACAAAAGTGCAAACATTCACTCATTGATCAACTCATTTTGGTCAGACAACCACACCTTTATATCCTTCACATCCATCCATGCTAATTAGCTTGGTCGCTTCGTCACGTCCATCCAGGTCTGTTCCCGTCACAACCTTTTCTTTTGTTCTCTTGGCTGGTATGCCTTTTTAATGAATATGTTGGCTGGGGTGTACAGAATGGTTCACTTCCCACAAGACAGCTTAGCTGGACCCATCTGTAACAGGGATCACACAAATTCTGGTGGCCAGGTTTGACTAGTGGTAGAGACATCTCCACTGCAGAAGCTGCAGTAAACGTTGCAACGAGGACCCATAAGTTGGCTAATGGAACCAATGGGGTAATTTCAGTGCGATGAAACTGAAAGACTCCAGCATCAACCTCTATTAAAGATAAGACTCAAACCTGGCTTCTACTGTTTTCATGTTCTTCTGGGTGTCTCTTCCTGGAGTATGATGCAGTCTATTGCATGATCCTACCTCCTGGTGGCCTTATGAAGGGTCTTCACCTCCACGCAACCGACGGTTCCTCTTCTGTGACCCCCTCCCCCCCTTGCCATGGGTTTGAGTGAACTTCTCGTGAGATCTTATTGCCCGATGACCTTATTGTGAGGTCCTTCCTCCCACACAACCGACCTTTCCTCTTCCTTGATGCCCTGTCTTGAGTCTGCGACAGCCCCTTGACAGATCCTACCACCGTTGAAGCATGAACGGCTGAATAAAACATGTGTACTGCGTGCTCGTCTCCGAGGGTCTGTCACTGTCTGGCAGAATGGCAGGATCAGCCTTCAGACGCAGACAGCCCTCCCCTCGCCGTTCCGCACGCCACAATGCCGCGCATGATTACCATAGAGATCAGATAAAGAGGCTAGAGGGGCTCGCGACGCATTCAAAGGAATGCTGGAGCGTCTGCAGCTCGCGGCACGGCGCTGAGACAAAAGGGAGGCCGCCATGTTGACCCCGGCCTTTGTGTTCCCTATTTCAACGGCGGAGGATCGCATCCAGAATGATTTTCTCACTGTTCTGAGAATGTAATGCACTTAAACCCCTGAACTGGAAGAAGCTTAGAAGGCGGGAGGAGAGGAAGACTAGCAGGAAAATTTGAAAACTTAGGTACGAGATGTGCTAATGGTATTCTAAACTGTTGCCTGTGCCAGGCGTTGCTTTGGGATAGTGGAACCCACAGTAGGGTAGGGATGGATGGTAGATCTTGGCTAGAGAGAAGTAATGGGCCATTCAAGAAGTAGGGTTGGAGATTGCATTCAAGTCCTAACCACAGATACCAAGAGGAATGGAGAGTAGGTTTGTTGACATTTGCATGCTTAGGGATTGTTCGATTTTTTGCCTTCACCAGGGGAGAAAGAACTGACTAGACAACAGCTCATGTTCCAGATCCAAAAAAGAATTTAGCAAATGTACAGCGAAGATGTCTCACATAAATGGGGTGATACGGTGGTGCACAACGAATGAGGTAAGAGAGTATGTTGGGGTTGTGATGAACTAAAGGGGTGACTAGATGAGAGAAGACATAACAGAGAAGCTGTGCGGGTTAGATGTTTTGTTTATGGAACAAACTTATAATATCTTGATATCTTCTCAGGATGTCTCTGGATTAATTTGGTCCAATTTCACTCTGGCAATGAGTGATTTTAAGATATCCACTATGCATAGAGCTAAATCCAGTTTTGGACGCCTCAATGCTGGCAGGCCATTGATACTACACTGCACCAATATGATTCTCAATAAACACCAAGCCCATTGCCTGCTGGGAGTAGAAATAGGGTACCCTATCATGCTGTTATAAAATACGCCTTCTTAGGGTGGGTTGAAGGAAATCTGAGGGTCCGACACTCCTGGGGTGCTGCCTTTCTCTCTACCACTCTCGGAGTCGCTCACTCTTTAATCATCATACTGCATACGTGTTGGCTCTGTTCTGATCATAGCACTCTTCCTTCTCCTCCCTGAGAATCCAATTGTCGATAAACACGTTGCCCTCATACTGAGTCTTCTAAAGTTCTGGGTCTCTGCTCCCTTTCTTTCTGTCCATCGAGGTACACGATTGTTGGTGAGCTTACTGCACTCGTGTTGATGCACTTCTTTCTTCTTCTCCGAATCACTCAATATTTGATAATCACACGGCACTGATGCAGGTTCTGCTGCAATCCTGTGGCTCTGCTACCTACCTCTCCATCCTTGTCTATTGCACTAATGCGCTTTATAATAAGTGCCTGGGGCTCTGGCTTCCCACTTTATCTTTGGTGAGCATGTTGCATGCATTGATGAATAAGGACGGTGCACAATGCAGCACAATTTACGTAGTTTCAGTCTTGTGACAAAATCTTTATTTTCTTTTTATAGTACGGCACAGCCAACGCGTTTCGTTCCTACGGAACTTCGTCATGGCTTTTAATGCATTCGTTTAAAAAAGATCCTATATGTCCATTTCTTTATAATTTTCTGGTATTCAAAACAAAGAATGCGTTGATCTCCGAGTATAACCGGGTGAACGTAATCCCCACGATAGAACAATTATTCGATCCTATCAAATTGCCAATTTCATTTCTGGTGAGTCACCAGGGTGGCCATAATAACGGTCCAATCGCAAAATTTCAGGCTCGAATTCGCCTGAAATTTTGTGCTGCATTGTGCACCGTCCTTATTCCTCAACGTTTTCGTATCTGCGATTGCAGTGGAGCATAAGTGTAGTACGCTCCGGACGCCGCGTGCACAAACCAGGACTTCACTAAGTGACTTTGAAATGTGATGTGCTTAACCATGGTCAGCTACACTGTTTCTCTCTATTAAAGCATGTTGCATGCATGAGGGGTCTGCTATGATGCTGGGGCTCTGATCCCCATCTCTGATGAACACACTCGACAAATGACGATTTTGCCACTGTCCTCTGGCTCTTCTGACAGTTCCGTCAATTGTTCTCTTATCCAGTTTCTGTTGTTTCTTGTAGGCCTGGGCGACATTAAAATTACACCGGTATCATTCACGAACTTTTGGACACGTTGTGTTATGCTTCTTATGAGAAACTACTGAAAATGTGCCATGGAGCATAATTACACAGCATTCACAGTTAAAATGTACTGTAAACACACCATTCATTTAAAAAGTGTATCGTGAACTCACAGGAACAACAGAACTCAAGCAGCTGCTGTTCACATCATTGCTTTTTTTTGCCCTTTTTGAGTGTGAATGTGTCCTCGCATCAAAAATTGACACAAGGACACATTTTACACTAAAATATAGCCCTAGATGATGGATTCACATTTTACGTAATTTGTTGTAATTTTGCTTAATTTCAACCCAGTGCGTTAAATGGCCCGGGACTGTCTGGTACAGAGTACCGGCACTTTTTTATTTTGCACTTTTTTTTGAGAAGGAGAGTAGCGGCACTTCTCAAGAGAAATGTACTATTTTTAATTGGATAGTACCAGTACTTCTCAGAAACAAGCCGGTACTCCGGTACAGATTACCTGCATTTCTATTTTTCGATTTAAAGCACTGGTTTAACCAAATTATATGAAAGCAGATTACGATTTTGCACACCGCTTGTTTTCCTGGACAGGTTCTGAAGTCACAGCATCATGGCAACACTGGAATGTGTACCAACTCTGACCTAAAGTGTTAGTGAATGAATAAACCTCAAATAGAGCTAGAGGCCAAGCTCACTGCATCAAAGGACAACTCCCCCCCCCCCCCACCTTCCCCGGGCCAGCAGCCTACATCCAGTCAATGGGAGGCATCCAGTCAATAGGAGATCCTACAAAAAGGACACAAACTCCAGCCTGAATGGACAAACTTTTTGCTTTTTGTGAAGCTTCAACTGCATGAACCAACTTGTTTCTTGAGGAATCAATCAATCAATCACTGGGATTTGAAAAGCGCTCGGCTGCTTCAAATAAGCGCCCCAGCCTTCAAAGCAGATACTGAGGACTTGACCGGGCATACAAATCTAGCTTTGATCGAAGAGCCAAGTTTTAAAATCTTTCCTGAAGAGTTGCTCAGACTCAGCCATGCGGAGTTCGGTAGGCAGGGAGTCCCAGAGTTTCACAGTCAATACTGCGACGGATCTACCTCACTTCACGCTTTCTGTCCTCTCTGACTTCAGTGCCACATATCCCAAACAGAGATCCCAATGCATGACTGATCTGCTCAAATCCAGTCACATCCGATGGAGGGGGCGGCCAGCCAGCCCCATGTCATGAGATGCGCCTCCAGCCGGCCATGCCTTTCGAGCCACCAGCACTCTACTCTATGGTTATGCAAAGTCTCAAAGTTTGTTTTTTGCATCCTTCATGCCGTCCCGTTGGAAACCGCTGCGCACAGGGTTACCGTTTGTTTTTTCAACCTTCATGAGTCTCTGTGGAAAACAGTAACTTGGCAAGTTGCAGACTTTGCTTTTTGTAACTTTACCAAGGGTCTACAGAAAAGTGCAACTTCGTAAACTTCATTTTCGCAACCTTCGTGAAGTTCTATCTAAAACTCCCAACATGTTGCACTGTGTTTAGCTTTGCCACGTTGGTTTGAAAAACTTGTTTTGTGACAATACCAAATATATCTTTATCACACATTAATGAAACGGTTCTGCACCAAAACGACTTTTTAAACGCCCCTTGCGCCACTTTTGCGTCACTTTTAACATGGGAAAAGTGACGCAAAAGTGGCGCAAGGGGCTGGTAAATCTGCCCTTAGTGCCTCATTCGATACCTCGGGCAAACCCATTCTGTGATTGTTGATCCCGAATTCAGGATTATACCATGGAAGCTAACTGCGCAGTCTGGGTGTTTTTTTCATGCACATTTTGCAATCAAATATAATCTGATAAAAAAGAATTACATTTATATTGTGCAACAAGTAAGTACCCTACTTCATGCTACTTTCATTTAGCAGGCGTGCAATTTGATCTCAGGACGATGTGAAAATTGCAGGCCTTTGAGAGTGTGTCTTTATCGAGAACAGCTCTGTAAAAGGTTTACTCGCAGAGGAAAATTCAGCAGACATTTGCCAGGATGCATAGAACAGCTTTCCAAAAGGTCAACTGACAGAGAAAGTCTGCAAACATTTACAATCATGCATAGAAAAGCTTGACTCAAGAAAGTTGCAGAGACAAGTCCCGCAAACACCTGCCATTCTGAATAGAAACGCTGGGCAAATGATAAACTAGCTAAGAGAAAAACTACACATTTTAGACGACATTGTAAACGAAAAGCTATGCAAATGATAAACCGGCATAGAAATATTCTGCCCACAGTTCGTAGATTGACTGAGTTTATTTCCAGTGAAACTGATGCTACAATGCACAAGGGCACACCAGGATTCCCCCAAAGGACAAATGGCAGGAACTCTGCGATACTTCACTGCAAGAAACACTTTTGGCCCTCATTTTGGACTGGAAGCTTTCAATTTCCCATTGTACGCCTTGGACTACAGGGTGCAAAGTACAATAGGTGAAAAGCTGCACAGGCTCAGTCATGGAGACAGTCCTGGCATGGGGTCACTATGAGATGTATCGAAGAGCTTTGGAGATCGACTGCTAATGTTTCTTTGCCAAGAAGGTTTTTGCAACGTTTATTCGTCCTGGTGACTGGCCTCGGAGCCAGGGCTCGGCGATGGAAGTATTGGTGGAATAAGAGCATATAGCTGTGTCGCGAGAGTGGCCAACAGGTGTTTGTACCGTGCTGAAATAGGTGACGCATGAATGCGTATCAAGGAGAGTTGAGGATATAGGGTATTGAGGAGAGGAGTTGGCCTAACGGCTAGAGCGGTCGCCCTCGAATCTGGGGACTGGGTTCCAGTCTCGGCCATGACGCTGAACATCCTGTGATTCTGGGCAAATCACGTAATCTTCCTGTGCCCAACAAAGAAAAAAAAATGAATGTGTCCTCATGTAACGCAACTGGTGCTATGTAAAGCGCTCTGATACCCGATTCGGGTCAAGTTTGCGCTATATAAAACTCTGCAAAATAAAAAAATAAAAAAAGATATATATAGTATGTCAAGCAATCTTGGCCTCCAGAGTGAGTCGTATCACTCCTTTGTTCAAGTGCCTTTGAGGTGTGGGTGTGGCTATGCCCCAGTACCAGGTCTGCTCTTCTGGACTTGCAAGCACTGGTGCTCAGTTATGTTAGGTGCATTTGTAATAGTTGGTTCTCCCATCTGTATGGCATTGAAATGATCTCTTACTCTGGGAGCTCTTTTCATGCAGTTCTGGTGTTGCCACCGCTCAGTAGTGTCTGGTTCTTCCTTTGTGTCTGGTTAGTAACGCTTTGTTCAGCGTCTCATTTAGTGATAGTTTGTGTTGGATATTGTGAAGGTGAAATGCGTTGATCTTGCTATTGACATTTGGGTTATGCAAATTGATGGTTGTATTGAAGGCACTTGGCAGTTTTTTAAAACAATGAATGAAGAAAAGCTGCAGGTGCCACGCAGCGGGCCTACTCCATGGTGGGCGCTATAAACTGCTCTATCTTATGATATAACTTATCAAATACCTCCGGGGCCTCCTTTTCTCCGAGACACAGATGGTCTTCGGTCACCATCCAGGCAAAAGGCACAGGTCGGTTCGCCATGTGTATTGTCCTACATCTTAAAAATACATATAAGCAAACGTCGCCTGCCTGTGTGACCAGAGCACGCTCTACAATGCGCTGTCACAGCTGCCAGGGTCGTGCTAGCAGAGTGAGGCCCGCATGCTGAGCGGGCAGAGGAACATGATGGAAGCTTTAGAAATGCATTATAGACGTATTAGGGACACTTTTATTCCCTCGGAGGCTCTCTACACAGGGTAAGACAAAGGCGCGGAAGAATAGAGATTTCCACCCCCTCCGAGATGAGAAAGTGAGGAAAATTGCCCCTTATCCCGGCAGAGCGGGAGAACGCAGAAAAGAACGAGGATTCTGAAGAAAGGAGTACCGGCAGGAGGCTCCGCTCAGCCTTTAACTAGGGCTGTGCGGGCATCAGCTGTGATAATGCGCTGCATTAACCAAGAACGGAACAAGATGGCCGCCATTTTGGAATCAGCATGGGACGAAATGTCTTGTTCCGTAACCACTCACAGCATCAATTGATGGGGAACAAGGGTGGCAGGCGAGCTCTCAAACAAGAGATGTTGCTCAGTGGGCCTATAACTTCTAACCAATGAGAACGCGCCTCTAATGCACCCCATTACAACTTGCAGGGTGACTGTAAAAAAAAAAAAAGAGATGAATGGAAATATTTCAATCAATCTCAACTGCTGGGAAGTGCTCTGGCAGCATTCCATGACGGGATTTTAGCTCGTCGTTGCCAGTAGAGACAGATGCAAACCAGATGAAAATTAGCGTAGCACTGCCCCCAAAAAACGTGCTCCAGGCTGGCCCTTGGCCCTTGCAAGCTGGCCCTTGCAAGCTAGCCCTTGGAATCTGTTGGTCCGTTCTAGTCTCTGTGATAAAGTGAACTCGGGTACAGTAAGTGTCACTTTTATGGTTTGAGGGAACCTCCCTAAGTTCTGGGGACATTCCCAAGCCTGATTCCAACGCACTGTGTCATAAGGGCCCGAGCTGCAGCTTGTCCATGAGACGCAAGACGTCAATGCCTCTGGCTTTGCCCTTTTTCATTCGTGGACTTGGTGTTTGGGCAGCATTTGGAACAGGACCACTAGAGTTGATCCCATTTCGTTGAGAACCAATTGAGACAAAAAATGATGACTTGGAATGCAACCAAGACGAAATCCAAAAGGTGAACACTAATTTCAATTTTTATTAATCAGATTCCTGCTACATAAATCTCTCACTTAACCTGTAATCCAGTATTTCAGTTTTGTGTTTCCACTGCATGTTGCACAAAAATGAAAACATAAAACCACAAGCTACTCCGTCTTTAATTGGCTATAAAAACGAAAGCAAATGTTTTGTCTTACTCTGTACATTGTTAATAGGCCTATAATATGGCAACTTTCGCGCAAACACTAATGTTCAGTGTTTGGATAGGTTCCGGTTTAAAAAAACCCAGTAAATTAGCAATTGCAAGAGTTTTTTTTTGTATAAATAAGTGTGAGAAATTGTAGTTGCAGCTTTATTTTTTTCAGTGGACAAACTCAAATGTTGTACGTTTTATATTAAAATGAGATTAAAAAAAGTATACCTGGATTGACAAAAATGTCTAAAAATCTATATCATAACACTGGTGATCTTACTTATAAGAGCGGATATGACGTCTTCAGTCACACCCATTGAATTGCTATCGGTGTGAGAAGACATTCCTTGCAGCCTCAGACCATCACTCACAAAGACTAACTATTCAGGTGTCTCCACCCCACTCCTTAGAGGTCCCTGCCTCGCCAATGCCTTCCCTCGAAGACCCTAATGTGTTGTCAGTCAGGGCCTGAACACGCTGCTTCATTCGATGCATCATCACCTGTAAATAGAAAAGAGCGGAGGCTCAAAGGGTCCCACAGCAGCCCCCGCTGCCGCTGGAATATAATCCCAGAGTATTGTTGCCTAAATATCATCTGACAAAAACATCGTCCCAAATATGGTGAAAAAAGTGGCAAATATTTTTTACAAAAATGTTGCTCAATTGGTGGTAATAGAAGGAAATGTGCACCCAACAGAGTGATATTTTTGTAAACAATATTTACGCCTCGATATTTATGGTGGGCAATATTTTGGGTAATGATAACCTGAAGTTAACCAAGGCTGGATCCCAATGCTGCCTTGCCACTAGCAGGCCTGGCCCTTGCTCCAATAGTACCCTGGGCGGAAATCATTTGCTATTGCTGGTGAATAAAAGGAAGCAGCAGCCCCTTTCCACAGGCCAATCCCTGGCTGGCTACATACAAGCAGGGACTTGCCTCTGAACTCACATCTCCACAGTCCACACCTTCTCCAGCTCGTTCCGCTGGCTGGCGGCAAAATTATGGAACTCTCTCCCAACTTCTATCAGAACTATTTCTAACCATCTGCCGTTTCGTAAGGCTTTGAAGACTTGGCTTTTCCCTACCTCTACTATTTAACTGTGTCAACTTGCTTTGGTCTCTGTCTCTGGTCCTTGTATTGCGCTGGGACGCCCCGTTGCTGGGGCAGCCATACGCATTATAAATCTGCAATAAATAAATAAATAAATACATTTAAATTACCCACAATTTAGCTCTATCAGGCTGGTTTCAAGTTGCTAGTTGGGGAGGGGGTATTGATGCGTGGCTGTGGAGGGGAGAGGTAGATGGGTAATACGTCCCTGTCCCAAACAGTGAGTGCTGAAGCTCACCGCCAGCAACCACTGACACAAATTAAGCGCTGGCTTCACGTGTGAGCAGGACACATCATCAGGACCCTTATTCTTAGCTCCTTTGCCACCTTTTTAGGTGAAACTGAGTACTCATGCTCTTGGGAGGTTGTAAACTACTGAACGAGTGAATGAGCGCACACAAACCTCCTTACTCTGTGTGCTGGGAAGTGGTGATGCAGAAGTACCAGAGACTGGGATAAGAGGGGGAGAGGTATTGAGAAGGGTGCGGTAGTCATTCCGAGAGGTTGGGTTAGATGATGAATCAACAGCGGGATGTAGGCAGAAGAGAGATCAGTCGAAAGGAAGGCGTGGAGTTTCATATCCAGATATGTGAACATGGAAGACAGGTGGGGATAACTGAAGGGTTTGGTGGGTCGGTGATGAAAGGAGGAAAGGTTTGGAGTGGTGGGATGCAGTGGAAAGAGCAGTGACTGATCAGCAAGTGGCTTAAACGGTGAATGGCCCAGCCTGCCAGAACTGGGTGTGGTGCAAATAAAAGTGGTACACGGGACTGGGTGGTATACAGAACAGTGGTACACAGGACTGGGTGGTACACAGAACAGTGGTATACAGAACTGGGTAGTCCATGGAACTGGTGACACACAGAACTGGGTGTGGTACACGGGACTGGGTGGTACACAAAACAGTGGTACACAGAACTGGGTGTGGTACACAGAACAGTGGTATACAGAACTGGGTGACACACTGAACTGAGTGGCACGCCCTCTGCGCCTCTTCCACAGTAGGATGGTGCATGAATGGGTTTATCCCATCACGGGACAGTGAAAGGCCAAGCCTGCACCAGAATAAACGGCGAATTGCTTGGCCTGTCCCAAAGAGGTGCACAGTCTGTGCCTTACTCATGAAAGGAGGGTGAAGGGCTCAGCCTGCCCCACGAGTGAGCAGCGAATGGCTAAGCTTGTGCCAGGATAGAGCGGCAAAAGAGTCAACCATGGACAAAACTGAGCAGCATAGAATGACCCAGGATGGATGCACACGCTAAGCCTGTCCCGGGATCGATGCACATGCTAAGCCTGCCCTAGGATCGAGGCACATGCTGGGCCTGCTAAGCAGTGAGCGGCTCGGGCTTCAGCGGTTGTGTGGTGCACATGCTAACCTTCCCCAGCACAGGAGAGTGAATGGCACAGAGTCTGATCTTCCTGGACTGAGTGCTGACTGACTGGGGCTGCCCCAACATAGAGCAGCGAAAGGCTGAGTCTGCCTCAGGATTGACTGTTAGAAAAACAAGCATTGGCATAGCCAATGGGTCTCGCCTTTGGGACCTTATAAGTGTTTAGCCATGCAACAGTTGATGTTGTTGCACCAAGGATATTGTGCTGCATAACTAAATACTTTTAAAGTCCCAAAAGCGAGACCTATTGGCTATGCCAATGCTTGTTACAAGTGGCAGGAGGTCAAAGTAGTGAATAAAGCTGATTTCTTATCGGTAGTAAATTGCATTGAAGAAGTGTTTGGACGTGGGGGTTTACCCAAGGTCATAGTTAGTGACAATGGGGGGCAGTTTATTTCAGAGGTATTAAGACATTCATGAAGAAAACTGGGATAGCACATAGAACTACAGCCTTTTAATTGAACGTAAACTTTGCGTGCTTTAACATAGTGATAAATGGCATAATTGAACTGGCCAAAAGTAATGGTATGGATTGGGAGGATGAATTAAGGACATCTATAGGCACATAATGAGTAACTTGCTGTGAAGCGACAGATCATAGTACTTTCGAGTTTATGAGAAGGAGGTCTCCACGTACTAAGGACAACATCGGGTGGTTAGGTAACACCAAGTGAGTCAGGTGGTCTGCTAATTGAGTTAGAGGGCGAATGAAGTCCGGACCGGAGAAATACAAGCAAAGATAAGATAATTTGCACACAGCAAAGAAAGTGAACCTCAAATTGTAAGATTTGGTGAAAGTGAAAAAGGCAGGCTTGTGTGCAAAGGAGAATAGGTATTCTGGACCTTTGAAGGTAGTCACAATACTGTGTAACTCTGGCCTGTTGAGTGATGGGAAGGTTTGGAATGCCAAAAGGTTAGCATTGTTCAAAGGTATAGTCAGTGAATCTACTCCTAAACTTGCTCCAAATACAGGTGGAGTTAGCGAGAAGTATGACTGGATAGACGACTTGCCGGCCGGTCAGAGTGATGAGTTTCTGGGTGGAAATGTCACAAGAACCCCAATGGATCAGCCGAGATTAGTAGTTATAGATGGTGGAAATGCCAGCAGTTCTACTAATGGTGGAAACTTAGAGGAGGAGAGTGGTGCAGCCGTTACTACTAGGTTGGGTAAAGTAACTGTGAAACCTAAACGGTTTGATGACTATGTTGTACCTGTGAATTCTAAAGCATAATTTGCTCCTTTGGCTATGTTTTCCTGGGAGTGAACATTTATTCTTTGAATTTGTATGTATGTAGTATCAGGAACTGATATAATGCATGTACCTTAAGTTATATATCTTGGTCTATTTTGTGTTTGTACTCTATTTTGGGGGGGGGAGCTGTGTTGTGTTGCACTACGCTTCATAGTAAACAAGCAGGTTTACATTAGCCCCTAGAATAGAATGCAGTGAGGTTGGAATGATGTTAGCTCTTAATAGAATGTAGGTGAGCAGTTCACAGTAGAATGTTATGTTAGGTATTCTGAAGAGGGTTGGATCTCGGCCGGTTGTACCTGTCCATGCCAAGAGTTTGGAGGCCAAGGATTTAAGCTAAGAAACCTCTAAGCTTGTTGACTGTTATTTACTCAACACATTCCAGTAATAATCCAATAGGGGTCGACAGATGCCAAAAGGTTGAGAACTGCTGGTCTAGATCGTTTCAGATAAGAGCAATCATGAAAAAAATCCAAAAGCAGCTGATTTGAATGAGCATTCTGGAACCTCGTGGTAATGCGGGAAAATTACCAGAATGCGTTAGTCTAACCCCTGACAAGTGTCACGTAGCAGGACTGCTGACAGACGGCTAATTGTCAATTCAGAAAAGAGTCCGGACATACCTTTTCAGCTACCACCTCTTGCCGGTCCAAACACAAACAACGTAAAAAACGAACAGTGTTTTTTTTTTTAAAGAAGATAGCAACCCTATCTGCGCGTTAAATGCCACGCACTCGTAGTGCGCTAGCACTATGAAGTCTGAAAGCTGCCACGCTTCTGAAGGAGAAGCTCACGTGCCTGACACCTATTTCCGGGTAGGACAGGTTCACGGGGACGCACAGTTTCACGGATGGCAGGTTGGCTGCAGTGCGCGTTGCGATGACAGCGGCTCCGAGTACAACAGTAATGGCGGCGCCCATGCCATGCAGCCTACCATTAGAGGTGCTGGGGAGGAAGAGCGCATGGACCCGCCTGTGGACGATCGTCACTAAGGTAACCAGCAGAGCGCGGCTGGGGAGAGGGGTGGTGATCTACCAGCGCATTGGCAGCCCCAGAACTGCTCCCCACTACCGCTGCGCCCCACAATGTTGGGCATGCAGGCTCCTATAGCTAGGGGAAAAGAGACGACCTTCACATTCGGGGGTCGCCAATAACTGCAGCTAGCACTGCTGCTGGAGACCAATGAAGCGCAGTCACTTGTGGACCCAGCCGGATCTGACGGTATATATTACGGGAAAACGGTGGAGTGACGTTATTTTATCTGTCAGCAGCTTCAAAGTCACGTTTTAGGGTCACTGGGTTGCAAAGAAAACCAACAAGCATTGGCCGCGCGGCCGTGAAAATGACACGGCCACGCGGCCCGCGAAAGTGATCGCGGACGCGATCAAGCACTGCGGAGGTAAGACACATGGCGGCTGCGCGCGTGCACGCTGACGTGCACGCAAGCTTTAGGCCACAGGCAGCACTTTGAAAACCCGTACACTAAATGTCTCAGCCAGACCAGCGCATGCGCTGGATCAGGCAAGACCTAAAAAACAAGCCTGTTCCAGGATGGGACAGTGAATGGCTGAACCACCGAAGAATGAGCGCTGAAAGACTGAGTCCCCCCTCTTCAAAGAGCGGAGAACGGCTAAGCCAGTCCGAGAATCGAGTAGGGAATGGCTGAGCCTAAACCTGGAATGGAGCAGTGAGGAAACTGGGTGGCCCCTAGATAGAGCGGTGAATGAATAGACCAGTGAATGGATTGAGCAGTGACTGAATTGAGTTGGATAGAGTGTTGACTGGAAAGAGCAGTGAATGGGTTGAGCGATGACTGGTTTGAGCTTGATGAACGGTGAATGGATTGAGCTGTGAATGTATAGAGCAGTGACTGGATAGAGCGGTGAATGGATAGAGCGGTGAATGGATAGAGCGGTGAATGGATAGAGCGGTGAATGGATAGAGGGGTGAATGGATTCAGCAGTGAACAAATTGAACTGGTTTGAGCGGTGAAATTATAGTGCAGTGAATATGGATAGAGCGGTGATTGGATTGAGCTGGATTGAGCGGTGAATGGATAGAGTGGTGACTGGATTGAGCTGTGAATGGATAGAGCGGTGAATGGATAGAGTGATGAATGGATAGAGTGATGAATGGATAGAGTGGTGAATGGATAGAGGGGTGAATGGATAGAGGGGTGAATGGATTCAGCAGTGAACAAATTGAACTGGTTTGAGCGGTGAAATGATAGTGCAGTGAATATGGATAAAGCGGTGATTGGATTGAGCTGGATTGAGCGGTGAATGGATAGAGCGTTGACTGGATTGAGCTGTGAATGGATAGAGCGGTGAATGGATAGAGCTGTGAATGGATTCAGCGGTGAACTAATTGAACTGGTTTGCGCAGTGAATGAATAGTGCAGTGAAAATGGATAGAGCAGTGATTGGATTGAGCTGGATTGAGCGGTGAATGGATTGAGTGGGGAATGGATAGAGTGGTGAATGGATTGAACTGGTTTGAGTGGTGAATGGATAGTGCAGTGAATATGGATAGAGTGGCGATTGGATTGAGCTGGCTTGAGAAGTTAATATGGATAGAACGGTGACTGGATTGAGTAGGGTATGGATAGAGTGGTGAATAAATTGAGCTGGTTTGAGCGGTGAATGGATAGTGCAGTGAATATGTATCGAGCAGTGACTGGATTAAGCTGTGAATAGATAGAACGGTGAATATGGATAGAACGGTGACCGGATTGAGTGGTGAATGGAATGAGTGGTGAATGGAAAGAGCGGTGAATGGATTGAGCAATGACTGGACTGAACTGAATGGAGCGGTGACTGGATTTAGCTGGATTGAGCAGTGACTGGTTTGAGCGGTGAACGAATTTAACTGGTTTGAGCGGTGAATGGATAGTGCAGTGAATATGGATGGAGCAGTGACTGGACTGAGCGGTGAATGGATAGAGCGGTGAATGGATTGAGCGGTGAATGGATTGAGCTGGGTTGAGCAGTGAACGGATAGAGCGGTGAATATAGATGGAGCGGTGACTGGATTGAGCTGGATTGAGTTGGGACTGGATTGAGCGGTGAACGAATTGAACTGGTTTGAGCGGTAAATGGATAGTGTAGTGAATATGGATAGAGCGCTGACTGGATTGAGCGGAATTGAGCCTTGAATGGATTGAACTGGTTTGAGCGGCGAATGGGTAAAACAGTGAATATGGATAGAGCGCTGACTGGATTGAGCGGTGAATGGCTAGAACGGTGACTGGATTGAGCGATAAATGGATTGAACTGGTTTGAGCGGTGAATGGGTAGAGCGGTGAATATGGATAGAGCGCTGACTAGATTGAGCGGTGAATGGCTAGAACGGTGACTGGATTGAGCGGGATTGAGTGATAAATGGATTGAACTGGTTTGAGCGGTGAATGGGTAGAGCGGTGAATATGGATAGAGCGCTGACTGGATTGAGATGATTTGAGCGGTGAATGGATAGAGCAGTGAATGAATTGTGCTGGCAAGATCGTGAATGGCTGTCTTGCTGTCCTCAGCCCCTCCCCCGGTGTCTCTCTTCCAGGCAGAGTGTAATGCAGCGGCCCCCGGCGCCGGCGGGTATTGATAGCTGCCCGGACACCATGTCTCCCAGCATCAGTCCTAATGCACTAAACTGCAGCAGCTCGGGATAATTAGCAGCAGTGTTAATCATTACGAGGCTTAGCACAGCTAATTCTGTTGATGCGAACAGTGAAATGAACACTGGGAACCATCAAAAATCCATACCGGAAGGCGTCCCCTCAGCCGGGCCCTCGGTGTGAGTGCCATAATGGAAGTGAGTCTGTTTCCACACTCTGGTTTTATCCTCTCTCTCTGAGTGTGTCTGCTTGCACTCTGTGGCCCAGAGTGTGTCTGTTTCCAGTCTCCGGGGCTGCGTGCTGTCCCTAATGTTTCTGCTTCGGCTCCCCAAGTCCATGAAGGTTTGTTACCCCACTTTCAGAGTGCCTGTGTATCTCATGGGTGAGCCTGTTTCCACTTTGAGTCTACGAGGGTGCCCATTTCCACTCCTTTGGTCACTGAATGTGTATGCTCCTTCTCACTGAGTCCCGTGTATTGCAGCTTACACTTCCTTGGGTCATGACCGTGTCTGCTTACACTTGCTGGGGTCATGAGTGTGTCTGCTTATACTTCCTGGGGTCATGAGCGTGTCTTCTTCCACTTCCTGGGGTCATGAGTGTGTCTGCTTCCAGTCCCACATTCCTTGAGTGAGTCTGTTTTCAGTCTCAGGGTCCTTGAGTCAATCTCTTTTTACTTTTTGGATCAATTAGTGTCTGTTTTCATTTACCCGGTCACTTAATCTGTGTACTTATGCTCACTGATTCCCTCTAGACTGTCAGTTCCATTTCTGGGTTAATGAGTTCGTTTTCTCACAGACTCTCTGAGTCAATCACTGTGTATGTTCCCACTCACTGAGACTCATAGTATTTCTGCTTCCACGTCTGAGGAGGTGAGTGTGCCTGTACTCAGTCTCTTGGGGGCAGTTGACTGCACACAGGGGTTGCTCCCTTGCTACAACTGATATGTAGTTGTCTTTGCATTTAACATGTTCTGCAGCATTTAAATATGGCACCACCCAACAAGGTTAAGGGTCTGTGAAGAGCTTTAATGAAAGTGAAAGCTAACTTTCCCGTTTAAATGAGAGGAGATTGCCTCGTTGGGAACTGATTAGTATTTTACTGCTAGAATGAAAATTGAAAGAGCAAATACCAATTACAAGGACAGCATCTACCACAAATCTACGAACCTTTATTAGAGGCACTGACCTGTGATGCGTTTATGCTCTTTAAGTGTGCTTAAAGTGGGTGTGGCTGTTTTCACTCTGTCTCACTGATTGGGTCTCCTTTCATTCTAAGTCCATTACTGCGTCTCCTTCCAGTAGGTCCACTAGGGAAGTTGCGTCTACTCGGGTCTAGAGCCCGTTCATTTCCATTCCCCAGGTCACTGAGTGTGTTGCTACC
Source organism: Triturus cristatus (assembly GCF_964204655.1). Taxonomy (NCBI): domain Eukaryota; kingdom Metazoa; phylum Chordata; class Amphibia; order Caudata; family Salamandridae; genus Triturus; species Triturus cristatus. The sequence goes on from NC_140585.1 coordinate 1,152,189,555, forward strand.
TCTCTCCGAGTCCCAGAGTGCGTGTGGCCACAAGTTGAGCTCCCACTTGTCTGCTTCCACACCTTGCGCTCCCAAGTTGGTCTGCTTCCACACCTTTTGTTCCCAAGTTGGTCTGCTTCCACACCTTTTGTTCCCAAGTTGGTCTGCTTCCACACCTTGAGTTCACACGTGTCTGCTTCCACACCTTGAGTTCACAAGTGTCTGCTTCCACACCTTGCATTCCCGAATGAGTCTGCTTCCCCACCAAGTTGGTCTGCTTCTAAACCTTGCGTTCCCAAGTTGGTCTGCTGCCACACCTTTTGTTCCCAAGTTGGTCTGCTTCCACACCTTTTGTTCCCAAGTTGGTCTGCTTCCACACATTTTGTTCCCAAGTTGGTCTGCTTCCACACATTTTGTTCCCAAGTTGGTCTGCTTCCACACCTTGAGTTCACACGTGTCTGCTTCCACACATTTTGTTCCCAAGTTGGTCTGCTTCCACACCTTGAGTTCACACGTGTCTGCTTCCACACCTTGAGTTCACAAGTGTCTGCTTCCCCACCTTGCATTCCCGAATGAGTCTGCTTCCCCACCAAGTTGGTCTGCTTCTAAACCTTGCGTTCCCAAGTTGGTCTGCTGCCACACCTTTTGTTCCCAAGTTGGTCTGCTGCCACACCTTTTGTTCCCAAGTTGGTCTGCTTCCACACCTTTTGTTCCCAAGTTGGTCTGCTTCCACACATTTTGTTTCGAAGTTGGTCTGCTTCCACACCTTGAGTTCCCAAGTTGGTCTGCTGCCACACCTTTTGTTCCCAAGTTGGTCTGCTTCCACACCTTTTGTTCCCAAGTTGGTCTGCTGCCACACCTTTTGTTCCGAAATTGGTCTGCTTCCACACCTTGAGTTCCCAAGTTGGTCTGCTTCCACACCTTTTGTTTCGAAGTTGGTCTGCTTCCACACCTTGAGTTCCCAAGTTGGTCTGCTTCCACACCTTGAGTTCCCAAGTTGGTCTGCTGCCACACCTTTTGTTCCCAAGTTGGTCTGCTTCCACACCTTTTGTTCCCAAGTTGGTCTGCTTCCACACCTTTTGTTCCAAAGTTGGTCTGCTTCCACACCTTTTGTTCCCAAGTTGGCCTGCTTCCACATCTTTTGTTCCCAAGTCAGTCTGCTTCCGCACCTTGAGTTCCCAAGTCGGTCTGCTTCCACACCTTTTGTTCCCAAGTTGGTTTGCTTCCACACCTTTTGTTCCCAAGTTGGTCTGCTTCTAAACCTTTTGTTCCCAAGTTGGTCTGCTTCCACACCTTTTGTTCCCAAGTTGGTCTGCTTCCACACCTTTTGTTCCGAAGTTGGTCTGCTGCCACACCTTGAGTTCCCAAGTTGGTCTGCTGCCACACCTTTTGTTCCGAAGTTGGTCTGCTTCCACACCTTGAGTTCCCAAGTTGGTCTGCTGCCTCACCTTTTGTTCCCAAGTTGTTCTGCTTCCACAGCTTTTGTTCCAAAGTTGGTCTGCTTCCACACCTTTTGTTCCCAAGTTGGTCTGCTTCCACATCTTTTGTTCCCAAGTCAGTCTGCTTCCGCACCTTGAGTTCCCAAGTCGGTCTGCTTCCACACCTTTTATTCCCAAGTTGGTCTGCTTCCACACCTTTTGTTCCCAAGTCAGTCTGCTTCCACACCTTGAGTTTCCAAGTCGGTCTGCTTCCACACCTTTTATTCCCAAGTTGGTCTGCTTCCACACCTTTTGTTCCCAAGTTGCTCTGCTTCCACACCTTTTGTTCCCAAGTTGGTCGGCTTTCACAACTTTTGTTCCCAAGTTGGTCTGCTTCACACCTTGCACTCCCAAGTTGGTCTGCTTCCACACCTTGCGCTCTCAAGTTGATCTGCTTCCACACCTTTTGTTCCCAAGTTGGTCTGTTTTCACAACTTTTGTTCCCAAGTTGGTCTGCTTCCACACCTTGAGTTCCCAAGTTGGTCTGCTTCCATTCATTGTGATACCAAGTTGGTCTGCTCCACACCTTGAGTTCACACGTGTCTGCTTCCACACCTCGAGTTCCCGAGTTGGTCTGCTTCCACACCTTGAGTTCCCAAGTTGGTCTGCTTCCACACCTTGAGTTCCCAAGTTGGTCTGCTTCCACGCCTTGAGTTCCCAAGTTGGTCTGCTTCACACCTTGAGTTCCCAAGTTGGCCTGCTTCCGCACCTTGCGTTCCTGAGCTGGTCTGCTTCCATACGTTGCGTTCCCGATTTGGTCAGCTTCCCTACCTTGCGTTCAGCAATTGGACTGCTTCCACACCTTGAGTACCAGAGTTTGTCAGCTTTCACGCCTTCCATTCCTGAGATGGCCTGCTCATGGCTTTACGTGTGATGACAACATTGGGAGGTCTCCAAAAGGGCAGCGTTGTGTGTAATAAAGGAGGGGCTTTAAAATGTGAACTAAATTTCAGTGATTCCCATAGCGTGCCATCCAACCAGTATTTTGATTCATCTCTGAGCCTTGTATTATCCAGATATATAACACAACACTCACATACACTTAAAACCAGCCAAGACTATTGCCTTTGTCAAAATAGCCCTTTAAAATAAGTGAGTCACAGCAATGCTTTTTTGTAAATAATTAATATTGAAAATGTTTCAATTCTGAAATTGTGAGACTGTGAATGCATAGTCGCTCAATTCATTGTGTTAGACATGCACGCCCTGTTTCCCTCTCAGCCCGCCCATCTGCATATCTTAATCCTTCTCCGTTTCCTCTTCACCACCATCTTTTTACTCTCTCCTGAATGTACTTCTTCGCATCACCATCGCTTAACCATCCTCAAACGCACCCACTCACCAGCAAGCATTGCATTTCCTTTTGCTGTGCCATTATTTTGATAGCTGTGCACCTCCTTCACACACATTTGTAGAGAAACAACAATTGCAACTGGAAGATGTGACCAATGCTCTGTGCGCTCCGGTGAGAGGCCAAGCACTGGATGACCATGTATTCTGAACACTTTTGTGACCCACCGACAGGCACCGTGCGAAACTTGCAGAGCCCTCGGCCTCCACTCTAGAGCTCTCTATTGTGGCCTGGAGGCGACTTAGTTGAAAGTATGCGCTATGGAGAAGTAATATGATGTACGAAAAAAAACTACGAAAACACATCATTCTGGAAATAGCTAACAAACTTACGGAGCGCAATTAAAACGTGAAATGTAGACAGGAACTTAATCAGTGGCATGCATTACCGTAACGTTTTTTATGTTCATTGTTAAGAAATCAATCTGTTCTGTGTTTTTACTACTAATGTTCAGGACTTGAATGTAGGGCTCAAAAGGGACCCATTTCAATGTCTGTTTTTATTTACTACCTGCCCTGAGTCCCGGAGGGACCCAGCCCACTTAAGGCCCTATGCCTACATCTAGCGATTCCACAGGTATGCCTAGTGTTTCTCCCAGTAACCCCGCCTGCCCCTTTCCTCCACTCCCTGTGCCTGTTCCCACTCTCTGAGGGCATGAGTTTGCCCCCCACCACTTCCTAAAGTCATGAGTGTCTCTTGCCACTCCCAGATGCCACGTCTGTGCCTGCTCTCACTCCCTCAAGCACACTGATTGTTGCACAGGATTGTAGTTCTCTGTACAAGGGTGAAGGCCTGCCAGCTTCCCTTTTGCTTGGGGCAGTCCCAGGGGCCTGTCCCTTAGACACCCAGCAGCTTCCTCGTTAGAATGTGGAATCCCCATCAACAGGCCTCTGCTGCCCATCGACAGCGCCTGAGAGTCCCCCTGTGCTGTGTGCCCGCAACAGCTCTCAATATGAAACAAATGTCCAAGTTAGGGTGCCCAACTCCCAATCTAGCAAACATCTGAGGTGCCCCTATTAGCCCCCCCCCCCACCCTCCCAATTTAAGAAATTCTATGACCCACAAGATGAGAAACTGGATGGCCGCACTGGAAGAGAGCGTCTCTGACTTGGTGTAGAAGAGCCGCAGCTCAGCTTAGACTGGGGCCTGTACAGAGGACAGACTCATGGACAAGCCAGCCCTGGAGCCGCGGGACCCCAGTCCTGGTGATGAAAGGCCCAGTCATCCCGTGCAGTGCCTTGGCCTTGCCACCATGCTCACTACCAGAGCTTAATTTGTAAACATAACAATAAGTGCCAGGGCCCTTGTTTGGAGGCCACTGCAGTTTGCACACCCATTGCCCTTGCCAGCACCTACAATGACATTACCAACACAACTACCAACTCACATGCCTATAAACATGACCATTTCGCCTATTCCAGGCCCCCAAAGCTATAAGAATGGCTTGGGCAGCACGTATAAGGAATTTCTCATTTATATTCAATAAATAAACAACTGTTGCTGTGTTCATCTTTAAATTAGACAAACAGTGCTACCATGTGGCTGACTGTCATAACTGCCGGTGTTGACAATTAAGCGCCCATGCCCAGTACCGGAAACCACTGGCTCAAATTAAGCACTGCACAAGAAACACTGCTTCCGAGTTATGGTGTATAAATAAATCTGCTTTCACTGTAAACCACATCCAGATGCCCTTGCTTCCCAGTGAGTGCCTCCTTTTACACTGTATACTTTCAGATCTCTGTGTGACTGGAAAATGCTAACTCTGACAGTTCGGGTTTAAGATACAGCCCCCAGTGTTGTTTTGCTGTCAACAATTTCGTAAGTGTGTCACCCTTGGGGCTTCTTTGCGCTGCACTACATGGACATATCACACTGATGTACCATGCAACCGCAAACTTACCATGAGAACAGGGGTGTTCTAGGAGATCACCTAAACACCTCCAAATCATCTGCGGGTCTCTGGTGTATTGCAAGGGCATTCATCCCAGATCAGTATCATCCTTTGGTGCCAAGTGCTGGTTGCTATCCAGTCGCCAGCATGCACTGCACACAACTTTGAAGAGCTTTGAGTGTCAACCAGTTCAGGTTTACTCTCATAAAGCCATACATTACAACACCCCGTACTTGGCATGAAAGCTTGAACTATCTGGCTCATGTCAGATCTTAAGAAGTACGTCCACTCTACTTTTGAAACCTCAGAAATTCAAAAAGAAAAGAACTTGCAATCGTGCCGTCCCTGGACAGGCTCCAAGAATTTGGAATGCTCATCCTCCCGAGATCAGATCCAATCCTTTCACTGCATCTTTCAAGAAACATGTCAAATGGCTACTCCTGAATGAACATTAACAGCATCAACCTGTACTCCTTCTCAAGCTCCCCTTGTCTACAGATTTGATTCTTATTTTACACCGTTGTTTGGATTTATTTTATGCTTGTCTGTTTACTTCTCATCTCATTCTTTGGCCCTTCTAAAACTGTACTGGTTGGGCCAACTCCCCGGCCCCTGACCTTGATTGTTTCCCCGTTTGTTTGACAGTGTGTTGACTTAACTACATCATTTGTATCTTTGTGTTTGGTTTCATTCATGCTTCAACTCTTTGTACTACAGCAAACAAATGATGGACGAAATGCTGACAATGCAAACATTCTGCCCCAGTCAAAAGAGATCTGGGTTAAATCCATTCCCATGGGGCACAGGGTCAAGACTGATTTGCATATGGCTGGGTCCAAACTGGGGTGGCGTAGTGGGCAAAAGAATGATTGATTTAACCCAGATCTTTTGACTGGGAGAGAATGTTTGCCTTTTCAGCATTCCGCCCATCATATGTTTGCTGTAACACTTTTTGCCCTAAGTGGGATGGGTATGCCCAGACATAGGTCCCTTGCTCACTGTGCCACTGGATTCAAGCTAGCCTGGCTGAAGAAGGGTGACATACCCTGAAACCGGCCCCAGGATGCTTGTTTCTGGTCCAGGGAGGACCTGGCCTGGCAGTTCGGTCTGGACTGTTCCCATGGGGCACAGGGTCAAGACTGATTTGCATATGGCTGGGTCCAAACTGGGGTGGCATAGTGGGCAAAAGAAGGATGGATTTAACCCAGATCTTTTGACTGGGGGAGAATGTTTGCATTGTCAGCATTCCGTCCATCATTTGTTTGCTGTATCAACTCTTTGTACAGCGCTCTGATACCCATAAGGGTCATGTTTGCGCTTTTAAAAACTTTTCAAATAAATAAATAAAATAAAATACTCACCAGTACTAAAATACTCACCAGTACTCTTTTTGAATTAGCCTACATCACCCTTGACAGACTTCCTTTGTCCTGTTTGTGTTGGCAGCTTGGCAGTTTGGTATCCGAGAAAAACCAAGGCTGGGGCATAGCTTGCTAAGATTTTGCCGGAATGCCATTGGCAACCATGGGAATTTGGCGAGAGCGAATAACAGCAAGAGATACATTTGTAGTAGACGTCCTGTCTGCCCTTAGAGTCTTTGACTGCGGATGTGTTTGTGGTAGACTGCAGTGAACACTTCTTTGAGGTGTCTGAAGACTTCACTTGCCTTCGAAACCATCTACACTAGGGGATCTCTGGCCTCATGGGGCCATTGCTTGACCCAGACTGTGCTAGAACCTTCTGAATTTATTTAAAGATGGGTGATAGTTTTAACCACCCTACATTTCTTGACTGTAAATAAATACCTATTATGTTCTAAGAATTTTGTTCCTGACGAGACATTGAGTTTTCGTGTATGTTATTACTGTGTTATACTGTCTGTGTTAAAAAAAACCTTAGTCTCCTCCTACAATGATGCTTTCCAATGTAGGTTCCTGAGAACAGGAACCATACTAAATTTTCAGGATAACCATTAACCAGGTAAACGTATTCATATAGAATGTATGAATGTATGTAAATCTGTTCTACTTCGATAGTTTGAAGATCTGACATACCATAACATGTGTATTTGTAAAGCGCACGTTCACTAGTAGGGCTCTTGGCACTGAATAGCAGATGATTATTGTTACCCAACTCAATGATACTCATTTTATCAACCTCAGAAGGATGAAAGGCTGAGTGGACCCACTGGTATTTGAACCTGTGAATATGAGGTCGACAACAAGCCCTACAGTGGACGCATTAGTCCACTAAGCCACTAGACCCAGCATTTTGACACATGATTTGGTCCACCCTGTGCCACATTGGACACCACTGTCCTAGAGAAGACTTTGGCTTCTCAACCAAGAGTGGGGAACCTAAGGGTAGCTAGTTATGTACACATCCAAGGGTTTGCAGCCCCGGAACACCAATAGTAAACAGCAGAACCCAACAAGAATGCTGCTCGGTAAGCACTGACTACGCTCAGACCTGGAGAAAAGGCCTTACCAGATGCAAGCAACCTCCCCGCTCTCTGAGAAAGGAGCATTGCTATTGTCAGGACACAAGTGCTACTTAGACTGACACACAATGAACTAGAGAGGTATCAGATCTTCACTTTCGACTAATGAAAAGCCAAGCGCTGGAGTGTCCGACCAGATTGTAATCTGACAACGAGGCTGCTCTTTAATGCAGCAATATAATCAAGGCAGATGAGCTCAATTCATGGAAAGAATGGAAGTATCTGAGGCCATTGGAGGCAATCTGCTCCGACCATTCACTCAGGGCTTGAACTCTAACAAGTGCATTCCATCCGTTAATCCCTTTGATCTGTTGCAGAGAAAGTGACAAAGAAATCCAAAAGGGAGAGCTAAGAAGTCGCAGAATGACACAGATCGCTTTAATTATTTATTTCAGACCTATATAACTATATAGCGCCCTGACACCAAAGGTATGGAAACGCTTCACACAGTCACAACAATAAATGCGACTCCAGGTCTTAGCAGGAGGTGTGAAGAGATGCAATATAAATAGGTGAGCGAACAAGGAGGTATCATGGGAATACAGAAGATCAGAGAAGCGGGAGGAGCAATAGTGAGGAGAGGAAGACAATGGGAATGGAAAATAGGGACAAGGCAGTGAACTGGGGAGAAGAGAGGAGGGAGAAAGGAAAATCCTGATAGAATTGACTAAGCAAAGGTAAGGGTGGGAAGATTGACAATTAGTGGATGTCATGGAGATCATCTCAGAGAATTAAACTGGGAACGCTGCCGCAATCCTGTGGTACAATGCAGCTTTCCTGCCTCAGGTACAGTCTGAACAGGTGTGTCTTTAACAGATGACAGGAGAATAGAAAGGTCCGCGCAGATCTGATTTCAGTAGACAGAGTGCTCCAGAAGATGGCATCTTCTGGAGAAAAACCACTGAACAGCATGCCAAGTTCAGAAGAAGGTATTTCTAGAAGGAGATTTGCTTTGCTTCTGAGATTCCTAGTTCCTCCAGAGATGTTGAGTACATTGGTCAAATAGAGCGAGGCTTTCAGCTGGATTTCTCCAAAGGCCAGGCACGTGAGCTTGGACTGAAAGACACACAATTGATGGATGGAATGCAGAACAAATCCAAACATACTCCCCCAGTCAAGAGACCTGGGTTAAATCCATCATTCTTTTGCTCACCATGCCACCCCAGTTTAGACCTGGCCATATGCAAATCAGTCTTGACCCTGTGCCTCATGGGAAAGTAGACAGAGTGCTCCAGAAGATGGCATCTTCTGGAGAAAAACCCCTGAACAGCATGCCAAGTTCAGAAGAAGGCATTTCTAGACGGAGATTTGCTTTGCTTCTGAGATTCCTAGTTCCTCCAGAGATGTGGAGTACATTGGTCAAATAGAGCGAGGCTTTCAGCTGGATTGCTCTGAAGGCCAGGCACGTGAGCTTGGACTGATAGGGAGCCAGTGAGAGCTCACTCAGAGTGTGGGGAAGATGTGGTTGAATGTCTTGCTTCTGGTTCCATTTATGACTTTTAGATTTTGAGCTCCTGAAGTTCTCAAACTGGCAGTCAATTTATTTTCATTCAATGGCTCTGCTAGCCCCTTTCTCCACTTTCTGCCCAGATTATACATTTTATGAGTATCATTGGTTGCTCTACTTCCATTTTGCTGCCAGATTCGAAAACAACATATCTGGTGGATTCCATCTACCCAATACCATCTCACCTAACTATCGACTTTCACTTTTTTCCCTTGGAAGTCTTTTTCTACCAAAAGTTCAGTCGAGGAAAGAAACATGTACACTTCCACTTCAAATGAAGGTGAGGTCAGTACCCAAGTCCCCCGGGAGGCATTGGAAGTCTTACACTACAAAAAATAGTAGCCAGCAGTGCCCCTGACCTCAAGAGCAAGTGCAGAGGCACCATCGTACCATGACAAGACTGATACATTTTGACAGTGACCAGTAAGAAGAGAGATACATTAACGTATCTTTACCTTTCCTATTGGTTTAATTGATTTGCTTATTTCACATAATAGCACAATAATAAGACTAAAATGCCCTGCGAGGTTCTGAAGTAAATGCCACAGAGCTACCTATGCCACAGAGCTGACTATGGACTATGAAACCCCTTAAGTCACCTCCTTCAACTCACCTGTTAAAAATGGTCAGCACCATGGACAGCTCTGGGGCTATCCATGCTGCTGAAATCTCACAAGTCAACACTGGGCCAGTATATGCAGAAACGGGCCTTATGTGAAACTAATTGCATAACTTAGGGTAAAAGAGCCCATAAAACCCAAACCAGGGCCCTAACCACAGACCCTGACTTTCTTTACATGGTTAGTGTTCAGGACGTCTGTTTGGCTCCATTAGTCCTCTTTTCTTGCTGTTCTATAACAGTAAGATGCTTATTACAGGGTTATTTAAGTGATAACCCCGATTGGACATTCATAGTTATTGTGTATGTGATAATCAACGGTGTTAAGCTGTAGCTGGACTTGACTGCCACCTCCCATGAGCTAGACTAGAACTGTTCTGCCAAGAGACCGCAGAGAGTCAAGATGGCTCTGGAGACCCAACGTTACATCAAAAACCCAAAGGCAGCTTCCTGGTTTGTGGGAATGAGATGCATTCGCTCTCTAAAACTTCTAGGATCTGAGTAAAACCTGAAACTCAACAGCCATTATTGCTCAATTGTTCAGGTTTTTTGTTAACTACTATGTTTCATTTTTACTGTTCTATCGTCCTACCTGTCCTAGTAGTAGGTAGAAGACGTGCCCTTTCAATTAAATAATTCTGACTGGACAGTGATCATTATTAAGTGTGACAAACTTCTGTGTTAGTCTGCCTCTGAAATCAGCCTCCAGACCATCTCTTAGAAAAAGCCTTGACTGCTCTGCCACCGCTACCAATGGACGGCCAAGAAGATTAAGGCAGTCTTGGCTAACCCTTACTAACACCAGTAACCAAGGACCTGGGGCATGGAGGAGTAGAGGCAGTGCCAGCATTGGTGATGATCAGAATACTAACTTGCTCAAAGACCTGGAGAAAAAGCCTGGCAGCCCTATTGTTGATCACTGCAACTCCATTTTTACCGATATGTTTAGGGGGCAGAATTTGTTTTAACTGTTTTGACTATACACTACAGTTTTGTCATTCCGGGCTCATTTTGAGTCAAGTAGTATAAGTGAAATGGGGAGCATACAGGATTTACATCCTTTTTCACATTCCAAGTCGGCCACAAATTGAGCTGAGACCTGGTGTTATGGGCTACGCAAATTCAGTCCAGATGTTGCCTGGAGGTGGAAAATGCACCGTGAAATCAGTACAGAAAAGGGAAAGCTTATTTGTGATCGATAAGACTGAATACCCACATATGAAATAGTTGTAGTCTGCCAGTAAACCCACTCATGCTGATATTGTAGCGGCGCGGCAAAGATATTTTTCCAAGATGGATTCACAGGTTCATAGTTATGACCAATTCAGAGTGAGGGGCAAAGTGGCTGATTTTAATGGTGTTATAATTTCTTGTAGAGATAGAGAGGTCTTTCTTAATACACATCACTAGTACTGGACAAATAAAGTTCTTGACTTGCATTACACTACATTTGTATTACACTACACTTATTACCAACTCTTAAAGCATCTAGTATAAGCCGTAGGCCTCGTTTGCTCAACCACTGCTGCCCGCAGAGCTTAGCGCTTGGTTCCTTAAACACAAGTAGGTTAAAGAAGGTACAATGTCCTTCTGAACAGCTGATGTCCTGGCCAGCAAGGGGGTCATGCAGTGCCTTTTTTTTAGACTAATAAGGGCACCCTATTTGTCACATAGATGAAGGGAACGCTGTATCGCTTCTAACAAAATTGATTTCCTCAGGATTCTTGTCTCCTGGATGAGTAAGCTTCCCCTGTACTCACTGACATGCTGAACTTCAGTCTTGGGCCAATGGTAGGTTGAGTTCATGTCTCTCCGGTCAACTGCGCATGCTCTCGTACCAAAGATGCCTCAACTTTATGTTCCAGAGAGCCCATCTTCATTGGCAGCAAGAGTACAATGGAAGAGGCTAGTCTGAAAAAAGCTCTTTCACACTTCGGCAACTTTATCCCACAGAAGTGGCCAATATTATAACTTTTTATGTCATGCATCTGTGTGCCATTAAATATTATACAACGTCTGAGCTTCAACACATGCCATATGCCAAGAAGATGCCCTTGGAGAGAGGAGGGCGCTGACAGTCTATGCGAGGGGCGTCTAATATAGGATCTGGAGGGCTGACTCAGACCAGATATTTATAGCGGAGTTCCAACCAGATTATCTGTAAATTTATCCTATGTGGATATCCTGAAAATATGGCATAGATCCCGCCTAGACCTACATTGAACACCCCTGATCTATGATATGCACCACACCGCATCTGCTGCTGGCCTACTCACTGCTCGAGACTGTGGGGAGCACTGCTGGTCTGGGGGGAGCATCACTTCGCCTCACAGAGAGTAGGAGGGATCACAATCTGCTTTCTCAGCCTTCTACTGTGGCACCATGAGCGACAGCATGTGAGCTAATTTTTCAAAACAACTTGCAAAAACATTTCTTCTCAAAGACATCTTTTACAGTAACATAATTTCCCCATAACATCTTAGAGCAAATTAATCATTGCACTCTCTGGCATACAAAATTAAATTTACCCTAAAAATATTTCGTTGGCAACATGGTTTCAAAAGTACGATTTTTTAACTTTTACATTTTGTAAATATTTTGAGACATATTGCACATATTTCAGAAATGCAAATGGACATTTACGAATAGATGTAGATATACATGAGTGAGAGAAAGAAATAGCTATATATAGATGAAAAGCAAATATTAAACATACAACGAAAGGGAATTTTGGGTATTTAGGCACTTCGTCCCTTACAAACTTAAAACAATAAAACTAATAAACACACACACATATATATATATATATATATATATATATATATATATATATATATATATATATATATATATATATATATATTCACTGAAAAAACCATAGGTTTCACACATGTTATAGTTAGCGGAAATTTTACTGATAAAAAACCAATGAAATTCCCCCGTTATAGTTAGTGCAGGCAACTATAACTCACGCGACCGCAATCCTCTGCTGATGCTAATACTGTATTTAGACACTTATTTGCCCATGTCTTCTTCCATACATTTTTAGCTATACATATATTACAAATATTTTTTTTTCATAAAGACACATATGTCATCAGCAGAAGATTGCGGTCGCGTGAGTTATAGTTGCCTGCACTAACTATAACGGGGGAATTTCATTGGTTTTTTATCAGTAAAATTTCCGCTAACTATAACATGTGTGAAACCTATGGTTTTTTCAGTGAATTTGCAAGGTTTTTTAAATGCTAATTCCTAACTATAACGTGTGTGAAACCTATGGTTTTTTCAGTGAATTTGTACGGTTTTTTAAATGCTAAGTTACTTTACGCCATTCGTGGCGTGCGCGCCCACTTAACGCAGTTAGTGCCGTGCACGCACGGTGGGCACGCGGTGCGATGACAAAGCAAGAAAGCACGTCAACAAATCTGTTTCTGCTTTCCTCCGTGACTATGGTATGGGTGCCATTTACCACAACAACTTGCGTTATGACATGCAAGACATTTATAGAGGAGATGGTGTGCACTTCAATGATGAAGGGAACAGAGTCTTCCTCTTGAACCTTAGACTCTGCATCGGTACTTACTTGTAGGTACCACTAAAAAATCATTTCATAAACACAACGGCTCTTTTTAGAGCCCCCTAATATCTAAACACTTAAATCTGATTTTCATTTTTTTTTTTTTTTTTTTCTACCGTACGCTTACCGTAAGCTTACCGTACGCGTACCCCGTGATTTTTTTTAAAATCAATAAATGTTTTCTTTGTACTTTACAGTCCTTCTTTGACCCCCTCACAAATGTAAGGGGGTCTGTAACTCTCCTCATTGCCCCCTTTTCTTGTTTTCACTCTTTTTTTTCTGAGTGAAATACACAAAATGGCGGCCGCCGCTTCCTGGTTTCGGCCGATTCGAATGTTTACTAAGATCTAAGAGCCAATCAGAATCGCGCTCGCGCACGCCACCGTACGCTTACGGTAAGCGTACGGTAAGCGTACCGTAAGCGGGCTCAGATATATATATTGATTTAAAGGCTATTTTCTCAGAATCTACTGAACAGATTTACACCAAACCTACAAAAGGCACTTCCTTGACCTAGGGACTACCTCTCTGCCAAATTTCTAGTAATTCTGTTCAGCCGTTCGGGCTGTAGCTCGTTCTAAAGGTCCTATGGAAAAATGCATGGGGAAAACGCGTTTTGGGACCCCCCTTTTATCTCAGCCCCCGCTTGACGGATCCCCCCGAGACTTTCAGGGTAGGAGCGGAGCGTAGCGCCCCACCTATTTTGAGAAATTCGCGAGGATTCATCGACCGGCGCCAAAGTTATTCAAAATAGAATGTTGAGGTTTTCCTATGGAAAAGGGGTCCTAACTATAACTACCTACTGGCGACCGCCAGTAGGTAATATATATATATATTACCTACTGGCGGTCGCCAGTAGGTAGTTATAGTTAGGACCCCTTTTCCATAGGAAAACCTCAACATTCTATTTTGAATAACTTTGGCGCCGGTCGATGAATCCTCGCGAATTTCTCAAAATAGGTGGGGCGCTACGCTCCGCTCCTACCCTGAAAGTCTCGGGGGGATCCGTCAAGCGGGGGCTGAGATAAAAGGGGGGTCCCAAAACGCGTTTTCCCCATGCATTTTTCCATAGGACCTTTAGAACGAGCTACAACCCGAACGGCTGAACAGAATTACTAGAAATTTGGCAGAGAGGTAGTCCCTAGGTCAAGGAAGTGCCTTTTGTAGGTTTGGTGTAAATCTGTTCAGTAGATTACCGTAAGCGTACGGTGGCGTGCGCGAGCGCGATTCTGATTGGCTCTTAGATCTTAGTAAACATTCGAATCGGCCGAAACCAGGAAGCGGCGGCCGCCATTTTCTCTCTCGCACTGAGAGTGATGTTTAAAATATAAAGCACAAAAACATGTAAAGGGGCTGTTTAGACAGCTCCCACACACATAGCAATGTTGAGGGAGTCCCCAAAGATCCCCCAAGGCCAAAAACGGAATTTTTATTTTTTCACTAATTTCGCCGATTACGCTTACCGTACGCGTAGGGTAAAAAATTATTTAAAAAAAATAATAATCCACACTCTTCCCCACCCCGTGTGCAATTGGTGCCCGAAGTGCACCAATTGTGCATGGCTTATTAAAGATGAGTTAAACTAAAATATTTAAAAAAAAAATAATTAAAAAAAAAATTATCCACACTCTCTCTACCCCGTGTGCAAATGGTGCCCGAATGGCACCATTTGTGCATGGCTTATAACATATACGAAAAATTAAAATATTACCTTTCAAAACGAAGTGCATTATATGTCCTCCATGTGCGCACGGTGCGCGAAGCGCATCGTGCGTACATGGCCCATCTAGCGTAACGTGGGCACGCGGTGCGCGTAGCGCACCGCGTGCCCACCGTGCGTGCACGGCACTAACTGCGTAAAGTGGGCGCGCGGTGCGCGAAGCGCACCGCGTGCTCAATGTGCGCGCACGGTGCGCGAAGCGCACCGTGCGCGCACGGAACGAACTGCGTTAAGTGGGCGCGCATGCCACGAATGGCGTAAAGTAACTTAGCATTTAAAAAACCGTACAAATTCACTGAAAAAACCATAGGTTTCACACACGTTATAGTTAGGAATTAGCATTTAAAAAACCTTGCAAATTCACTGAAAAAACCATAGGTTTCACACATGTTATAGTTAGCGGAAATTTTACTGATAAAAAACCAATGAAATTCCCCCGTTATAGTTAGTGCAGGCAACTATAACTCACGCAACCGCAATCTTCTGCTGATGACATATGTGTCTTTATGAAAAAAAAATATTTGTAATATATGTATAGCTAAAAATGTATGGAAGAAGACATGGGCAAATAAGTGTCTAAATACAGTATTAGCATCAGCAGAGGATTGCGGTCGCGTGAGTTATAGTTGCCTGCACTAACTATAACGGGGGAATTTCATTGGTTTTTTATCAGTAAAATTTCCGCTAACTATAACATGTGTGAAACCTATGGTTTTTTCAGTGAATTTGCAAGGTTTTTTAAATGCTAATTCCTAACTATAACGTGTGTGAAACCTATGGTTTTTTCAGTGAATATATATATATATATATGTTACCTACTGGCAGTCGCCAGTAGGTAGTTCTAGTTATGACCTAGTTTCCATAGGAAGGGCATTTTTTCTCTTGCTCATACCTTTTGCGCACTTTCACAAATCTTCACGAAATTTTAAAAACTAGTTTACCACTCACTTTAGCAGTTGTTTTTAAAAGTTTCGGGGTGATTTGTCAAGCAGGGGCCGAGAAAAAGTGGGGATCCCAAAATATGTTTTCCTCATGCAATTTCCCAAATTAGACACGACTACTGTCCGAACAGCTGAACAGAATTACAGCAAATTTGGCATGAAAGCTAGATTTTGGTCCAGAAAGAGTGTTTTTTGTAACTTGGTGTAAATATGTTCACTAGTTATTAAAGAAGAATATGCATGTATATCTAGAGATGTGGATCCACCACAGATCCACAATAGGTGGATCCGCAAATGCACGTGACACCAGAAATGTGGTTATTAACTGCCACCACTTATTGACAGCCACCACTTCAACCAGAAAGTAGTGGCAGCCTCCTTGGGATAGGAGACTCAGCCCAAGTCCCAAGAAAAATGCAAAAATTAACACAAGCGGTCAGGGTATGAATACCCTGACCCCCTAGGCCTGGTAGTGGTGTCCCACAGGGACCCTGCCTGGGGCCCAAAAACTTTTTTTAAAAATGTTGGAGCAAATTTGTGGAGGATAAGTAGCAAATAAAAAAAAAAACACGGTCTCCTGTTCTTGTTTATTTTAGCTCCCCAAGTGGGTTTTTATATCAATATAGAGGAGGGTGCAGGTAACCCCACCAGGCTGATTTTGGCCCTGGGACCCCATCTCTCGGCGGCCTGGCTAATATTGAAAAGGGGAAGGGGCCTCCCTCCCCCAGGCCGATTTCCACCAAGGATACCCCATCCCCCAGGGCTCAGTGATATACAAAAGAGTAAGGGGGGCACACGTCCCCCCCTTCTAGGCCAATTTCGGCCCTGGGGGCATGGTCGCAAGAAAAAAGGAGAGAGGACATGTAGCCACCTCTCCGCAATCTATGCCCAAACCTCTGGGGCCTGACTGCAATAACAAAGGGGAGAGCGGGACCCGTGGCCTCCCTCCTGGAGCCCTAATGGCCCTAGGGACCGTATCCCATCGGGCTTGCTTCTACTATGTCCTCGGGTGCACCCCTCCCCCGGGACATGGCGGTCTCCTGTGTTTGCTCTCACTTGGCGGGAGCAATTTCAAAGCTCAACAGAGCAAGCACAAAGTCTACTCCTAGCTGGCAGGAGGTTTAAAAATGCCCCGCCAGCTGGAAGTGGACTTTAGATCTGTTTCCCTGCCCGCAGTGATGCGGGCGAGGAAACATATCTGAATATTGCTCCAGTTGGATGCAGGGAGATGGCTAGAGCCATGGGGGTCTTTGGGCTCCCCCGGCTGCCCCCAACTAGGATATGGTTGGTGCCCAAGGGGGGGCACCAGAGCACCCACCCTTTATTGGCTGGGCCCTGGGGGACCGGGTCCGCAGGGCCAAAATCGGTGCAGGAAAGGGGCAGCACAGCCTCCCTCCCACTTTTGTAATTGGCCAAGCCCTGTGGGATGTGGTCCTCAGGGACAAAATTGGCCCGGGGAAGGGGGATGCATGTCCCCCTCCCCAGTTAGGAAGGTGCTGGGCCCCGGGGGTGGTCCATGGGGCAGAAATCGGCTGAGGGGAGCTTTGTGACCCCTCCCCTTATAGAATATGGCTGAGCCCTCGGAGATGACGTCCCCAGGGCCAAAATTGGCCCATGGAGTGGGACACATTCCCCCTGCCCAAAAACGTCCTGTACCCCAGGAGTTTGAGTCCCTGAGGCAGAATTCAGCCTGGGGAGGTGGGCTGCGTGCCTCCTGCTCAGGTTGACTGCCTTTGGGGAAGTTAGCCATATGCGAAGCCCTGTGGCCAACTTGCTGCTACGTACAGCCAAAGTCAATGTACGGCATGGGGTTTGGCTGCAGGCCAGGCCCTGCGGCCAAACCCCTGCCGCGCACGACGAAATGACATGCACGGGGTTGGGTTGGCTGCATGTGGCGGTGGTTGGATTAACGTATGGTAATTAAATATGACTTTACGTTAAAAAAACTAGCAATTCACTGTAAAAATCAAAGGTTACAGGGACACAAGAGTCAGGAAATAACATCAAGAAAACATTGAAATTCACTGAAAAAAACAAAGATTACAGGGATGTTATAGTCAGAAAAAAGATTTTAAAAAACCCTTAGAAACTCACTAAACAACCAAAGGTACAGGGACGTTATGCACTGCTATGTACTCCACATATTAGATCACTCATGACATCTTCTATGACATCATTGATAATATCACTGCAACATTTGCTGTAAAACTGTTGATGAGAAAATTGAGCATAGCAGGGGTGCGAGTTATAGTTACGTTAGGGCATGAGTTGTAGTTACTTGAGATAACTCTAACTGCTGAATTTCCATGGTCTTGTGTGGGTAAAAACTGAACCTAACTATACATCACTGTAACATATATTTAGTGGGGTTTGAGTGGGCAGCTTTTCCTCTCCATTTGCTGTTTTTAAGTGTCTGTGCATATATATATACATAAATATATATAACCTAAACATACACACACAAATATATATATATATATAGACACACACACACACACACACATATATATATTCAATGAAAAAACCAAAGGTTTCACACACGTTATAGTTAGCTGGACATTTTACTCGTAAAAAACCATTGAAATTCCCCCGTTATAGTTAGTTAAGCTAACTATAACTCGCGCGCCCGCAATGCACTGCTGATGACGTCACATATTACATCACTCATGACATGGTCAGTGACATCACTCATGACATCACTGATGACATCTCAAATGACATCACTGATGACATCATCCCGTGAATGTGTGTTTTTCTGAAAATTAAATATGTTTTATATATGTATATCTCAAGGTCGATGGAAGAATAAATGGGTATATAAGTGTCTAAATGGATGATTTGTTTTTGAAAAATTGATTGTGTAACTGACTGATTAAGTGTATCTTAGTGAATACATGGCTTAGTGAGTAATGTTTAAATATGTAAATATCTGTATCAGTCTCTCACTTTGTGTATAAGTGGCTGCATGGGTTGGTGAGTAGCTACTTGAGTGTCTATATAGGTTATTAGTTGGTTTTTTGAGTATCAGTATAAGTGTCTGATGTCTGTATGGTTCGATGGGGGGTATTACGTAGTGCATAGGTGCATGAATGAGTGACTCACTGTTTGTATGTGTTGAAGATAGTATGTGTGCAGGACTGCATGGGTGGATGAGTGTGTGCATGGGTGTGTTAGTGAGTGAATGACTGTCTCTACAGTGTCTTTATGAGTAACTACATATGTTTTTAACTAGTATATGTGACTATTGGTGTATATAAGTGAGTATATGTGAGAGTGAGAGATTGAAAGAGTTCCTGTGTGAATAAGTATGTGTTTCTATAAGTGATTGTTTAAAAGACTAAGTATGTGCAAGTTTCCGTAGAAGTAAGTGTGGTGGTGTGTGTATTACTGTATATGCAAGTAAATGGATGTTTGATTCTTTATTAGCATGAGTGACTATGTGTGTGAGTAACTCTACGGATGAGTGGCATTGTGTAACAGGATGTATAGGTGTATGAGTACATATGATGAGTGAGTACATGTATGAGTGACTGTATAGGACTGTTGGTGAATGAGTGGATGTGTATGTGGATCTTAGAATTACTGAAGAGGTTGTTGTAACTGGTATTGATATGTCCATTGTTTTGAAAAGTTTAGTCTCTATTTATGAATGTGTGTATCAAAGGTTATATTAGGGTGAGAGGAGGTCTGCCACTCTATCACAAGGATGATGTCATCAGTGATGTCATCAGTGATGTCATTTGAGATGTCATCAGTGATGTCATGAGTGATGTCACTGACCATGTCATGAGTGATGTAATATGTGACGTCATCAGCAGTGCATTGCGGGCGCGCGAGTTATAGTTAGCTTAACTAACTATAACGGGGGAATTTCAATGGTTTTTTACGAGTAAAATGTCCAGCTAACTATAACGTGTGTGAAACTTTTGGTTTTTTCATTGAATTTCTAAGGTTTTTTAAATGCTAATTCCTAACTATAACGTGTGTGAAACCTATGGTTTTTTCATTGAATTAGCAAGGTTTTTTAAATGCTAATTCCTAACTATAACGTGTGTGAAACCTATGGTTTTTTCATTGAATTAGCAAGGTTTTTTAAATGCTAATTCCTAACTATAACGTGTGTGAAACCCATGGTTTTTTCAGTGAATTTGCAAGGTTTTTTAAATGCTAATTTTTTTTTTCTTCTATTTTTTTAAACATATTTTTAATTTAATGTTCTAACCTTTTATAAAGACTATGGTTAAATTTTTAAAATTCTTTAATATGTTTTTTTAAATATATTTCATAAAATAAACATGTTATAATTTTTTCCAGTACATTTTTTCCTTTTTTTTTAGTACGCGTACCGTAAGCTTACGGTAAGCGTACGGTTTACGCAACGCCCGTAATTTATCTACGCTGTTTGCGTATAGTTACGCAATTTGCGTAGCCGCGCGTACTCCGCGTGGGACGCGTACGCGTGTACGCTACACGCGCACGTTACGCGGAAGTGTCGGGTAGTGACTGTTATGCGCATGCGCGCAAGCGCGTGTCTTTTTTACGCGCATGCGCACTTTTGCCGTAAGCGTACCGTAAGCGTACCGTAAGCGTACGGTAGGTCATGTGATCATGAAACACAACTTTTGATTGGTTGAAACTACTTTCAGTTCTAGAACTCTCCTACACCACACCCATTCCCCTCATTTCTGCTTGTGATCCCTTAGGAGAAGGAGCTGGGTTGTCTTTGTGATACGATGGCAGAACAGCAGAGCTCTTCTGAGAGTGAGGCTAGCACTAGCAGCACTACCTTGAGGCAGAGAGCAAGGAAACAAAAGACCTCTTATGTATGGGATTATTTTACTTTTCCTGAAGGCCAGCTAAAGGTAAATGCACCCTTAGTGACTTGCAAGCTGTGTAAGCGTGTACTTTCAAGAGGTAATCCTGACAGGAAGTATTCCTTTGGGAATCATACCATGATGAGGCACCTCAGGGATGTACACAGAAGGACACATGCTCGACTTTTTGGAGGTAACCCTTCAGAAAGTCAACCAAGCACATCCACAGCAGCTCAGCCTGGACCATCATCTGCAGGGCTGACTCCTTCTTCTGCAGGTCAGGTGAGCCCTTCATCTGTGGGGGGAGCATCTCCTTTTGCTGGCCCTCTGGAAATTAACCCTCGATTTCGGAGGGTTGATATTCGATGTGCCTCTTGTCATGATCTAATTTGTCATAGGGAGACCAGTGTTTCCCTAGTGAACCTCAAAATAGATCAGCACACTTGTCACAGAGACTAATTTTCCCATTCTTTCTTTCCTCTCTCCCTGCATGAACACAACGGCTCTTTTAAGAGCCAACCTTATCTTTCATCTTTTTTTTATAGATGTTTTTAAAAACTTTTTTTTTTTTTTACCGTACGCGTACGGCGCGCGTAATTTTTTTTTTTTTTTTTTTAAAAACACTAAAAATCAATAATCACATTACAAGGACTTTGAAACACTACAATTATTATTATTGAAGTACGGTGCGCGTAATTTTTTTTTTTTTTTTTTTAAAAACACTAAAAATCAATAATCACATTACAAGGACTTTGAAACACTACAATTATTATTATTGACTTACCATACCCACTCAAAAAAATATTTATTCATTTGTTTTTTTTAAAAAAAATTGCTTTAAAAATGGTTCTAGTTTTCGAAAATTTTCTATATCAATCTGAAAAAAAAGAAAAAAGTATTAATATTGTTTAAACATTTTAAAATACAATAAATCTCTGCCTGTAATTCCTATTTGCACACAGAGTCATGTTTTCACATTAGTCACAAAACGAAATTTCTTTGCCAATTTAAATGCACACTTACTGCTCTTTTTTTTTGGCAAGTGAAAATCACTTTTACAGACTGACACATTATGAATCCACTTTTTAGATTTTTTTAAAAAGCCCATGTCCAAACTGCTTTTTCAGACCACCACCATGTGTATCCTCGGTGACTGCCTACACTCCAGCAAGGGCAACCAGCCTTAGTGATGCTGAATGTATTTGCATTACTGACTGCAACCTCAAACCCTTAAAGTATTCCTTATTTTTACCAGTACACCTTAATTTATCATGAAAAAATAGTCCATATTATTTTACATGTTCCTCACATTTAAATTTCTCCCAAAACAGAAAATAATAAACACAACTTCTACAAAAGGAATTCCAATTCTATTATTCATTTCTTAATTTACCATATACATCCCCTCTCAAACTCATAACTCACCTTTAAAATTAGTTAGTTGTGAAAGAAATGTGGCACTCAAACAGCAGATTATCAGAGCCAGGATCTCTGTTCTCTACACCTCTCTCCTCTCAGCAGAACCAGAAAATGGCAAAGTTTCCCTCTATTTTTCCACACATATACATGTAAGTTTAAAATCTCAGTGCTTCCCCCTTTTTTTCAAATGTAATCACACATTTCTATTGGTTGAAAACCAACCCTTTTCTTAAAGTACCCTTCCCCCAACTTGACTTCTGCCTGCTACCATAGCAACACCTCATGGAACACTGCTGTGTGGAGTTAGGTCAGAAGTTCGCCCAACAATGTTTCAATTCCACAGAGCAAGAGTGCTTGACTTTTCAAACCTTACAGCAAATCCATAGTACTGTTCTTTGGTAACACATGTTTCTGTACCAATACAAAACATGCTTCTATCAATTTACACATACAGCCTAGTTTTTAGTGTAGAATGGTATGAAACAGCCAATCAGTTCTTTTTAAAAAAAAAATATGTATGCCTCCATTTCCAAACTGTTTTTCATTTCTTTTTCCCATTCTACTGAATTACACCTCCTGAGTGCATCCAGATCTCCTTTGAAGATGTTCACAGTGTGGATTGTAGGGCACAGCTATGTCTTCTGGAGTGAAAAGTTTGCAGAGAAAACAGGTATGGTGAGAGACCTTGCTTTGCCAAATGTAGACATTAAATGGATTGGTCAGAGAGGGTTAAAGTGGCACCAATTGATGCCATTGGTGAAATCCTTCATGCAAATCCAACACCCTGACCTCATAATAGTGCACTGTGGTGGCAATGACCTAGGCACTTTGACTGGGGTAGGTCTGGAAATGCTTATGAAGGACACCTTTGCACAACTGTTTTCTCTTTTCCCTAAAACTGCCTTTGTGTTTTCCAACATATGCCAAAGGCAAAAATGGAACTGGTCCAATCATTTCTGTCCGCAAATTGACAAAGCAAGGAAGCACGTCAACAAATCTGTTTCTGCTTTCCTCCGTGACTATGGTATGGGTGCCATTTACCACAACAACTTGCGTTATGACATGCAAGACATTTATAGAGGAGATGGTGTGCACTTCAATGATGAAGGGAACAGAGTCTTCCTCTTGAACCTTAGACTCTGCATCGGTACTTACTTGTAGGTACCACTTAAAAAATCACTTCATAAACACAACGGCTCTTTTTAGAGCCCCCTAATATCTAAACTCTTAAATCTGCATTTCATTTCTTTTTTTATTTATTTTTAATTCCGTACGCTTACCGTAAGCTTACCGTACGCGTACCCCGTGATTTTTTTTTAAATTAATAAATGTTTTCTTTGTACTTTTCTGTCCTTCTTTGACCCCCTCACAAATGTAAGGGGGTCTGTAACTCTCCTCCTTGCCCCCTTTTCTTGTTTTCACTCTTTTTTTTCTGAGTGAAACACACAAAATGGCGGCCGCCGCTTCCTGGTTTCGGCCGATTCGAATGTTTACTAAGATCTAACAACCAATCAGAATCGCGCTCGCGCACGCCACCGTACGCGTACGGTAAGCTTACGGTAAGCGTACCGTAAGCTGGCTCAGATATATATATTGATTTAAAGGCTATTTTCTCAGAATCTACTGAACAGATTTACACCAAACCTACAAAAGGCACTTCCTTGACCTAGGGACTACCTCTCTGCCAAATTTCTAGTAATTCTGTTCAGCCGTTCGGGCTGTAGCCCTGTCTAAAGGTCCTATGGAAAAATGCATGGGAAAAACGCGTTTTGGGACCCCCCTTTTATCTCAGCCCCCGCTTGACGAATCCCCCCCGAGACTTTCAGGGTAGGAGCGGAGCGTAGCGCCCCACCTATTTTGAGAAATTCGCGAAGATTCGTCGACCGGCGCCAAAGTTATTCAAAATAGAATGTTGCGGATTTCCTATGTAAAAGGGGTCCTAACTATAACTACCTACTGGCGACCGCCAGTAGGTAATATATATATATGCAGTCACACACATATATACACACACACACATATACATAAAAAACACACACATACACATCTACATATAAATATATACACATATATACACATATATACACATACACATATATATACATATATACATATATACATACACACACACACACATATATATATATATATATATATATATATATACAGATATACAGAGTGTAATGCACTACTCATTACCACTTTATGTGGTGGTTTGAGGATATATGTACAAGTGTTTGTGTGTATGAAGATTAATATGCCAAAAGAAACAGATAAAATATAAAAAATTCAAATAAAAAGGTATTAAGGGAAGGTTGAAACTTATGAAACGATGCTTTGGTACAAAATACTACAGGCTGGAGGACAAAAGCATATGTTTTTCCCCTGCAAAATTCCATTCATTTCTCACAAAATTACCGTTTTGTATTGAAATTTGCTTTACTGGTATCTCACTTTTTCTTTTTTAGCCGATCGTGCATCTCGCATTAAAAGGTTTCACAGGTGACAGACTAGTTGAAGTAGAAAATGCCTCTTGGCAAGACATTTTCTGGGTGAACCAGTATTTCTTGGTATCTTTCAGGTTTTTTTAAGGCAAGAAGTATGCGTGAGTGAATTTTACCATTATGTAAAAGTTTGAAAATGTTGACATTGAAATTAACATTTCTCTCCGGCCTTAGTAATACATTGCATAGATTAGAACAAGCATTGGCAACGTCAATAGGTCTGATTTTAAATAAATGGTATATGGTAATGTTAAGTATTAACAGTAAATAGCATGGGAATGGAAATGTATTTGTGTGGAAGCAAAGATCTGTAGAATAATATTGGTGGTGGTGAAAAGGTGAGATGGAATTGAACTGTCAAGCAAGACCTAAACATTCATGTAGCTTATTGACTGCTATACCATCTGTGCTGCTGTCAGCGAAAAACACCATGAACTACCTAGTTATCTAAGAAACTTTACTATTTACAACATCAAGTGTGTGTCCCTGGAAGCTGGATAAATACAAACAATGACCACAGCTGTGTGGAGCACAAGCACTTTTTTTGCGAAAGCACACAATTTCAGCCCGATCAAAACATGTACTCCTGGATCCCAACAAGAGGGTGGATAGACAGCTCCTCTCTAGTGACGCTCACTTAATTGTCTGGCAACAACTACACTGTGAAGCCAGACCACAAAAAACAATGCTGTTAAGTATGTTTTGAAAAGATGTTTCGGAAAACAACATCACTTGGACCTCCATGTACAGCCAAGTAGAAAGCGAAGAGATGGGATGCCGCCCACCCGCCCCTCTCACACAGAAGGGAGACGGCATCCCCGTCAAGACTAAATACTTGGTAGGCCGTGATTTTGTTACAGAGAATGTGGGGGCATATTCACAAGTCGGCGATAAAAAATTATCGTCGCTTTTGCAGCAGTTTTCGGCCGAAAAGCGGCGATAATTTTATCGCCTTATCAGCAAAGACACTCTATCACGTGTTTTGCTGATTTATCACCCCTTACAACAACGCCCAGCTTTGCATCTCTAATGAGATGCAAAGTGGGCGTTCTATGCCAGAATAACTGGAGCAATGTCGATAACCGACATTTCTCCAATTATCAAGCTGCACGCAAACAAGCAGAGCGATAAGAAAAGTAGCGCTAACCACAGTTATCGCTACTTTGCTTACACCTGCTTGTGATCTGACTTAGCCATGTAATCCAATGGGAGGTGAATTACATGGCTAAGACCACCCTGCCCTAACAGCAAGGTATCGCTGTTCGCAGTGTGATTATCGCTGGATTTCCAGCGATAGTCACACTGTTTTCCAGCTAACGCATGAATTCCTATCACTTGGGAGATAAGCGTTGCTGATAGCACGCTATCTCCGCGATAGAATCCAGCGTTAGCCTGCGATAATTATCCTCGCGCTAAAAGCGCTGAGCAATAATTATCGCAGGCCCTTGCTGATATGCCCAGTGGTTGGTGCAGGGAAGGAAGCGAAAGAGTAGAGAGGGGTTAGGAGTAAAGAGTGAAACAGACAGTGGAGGTGGGCCGACAGAAAGGTAGGACGACAGAGGGTGCGGTAGTGAGAGATAGAAAGGAGGTGAAAGATGAGGGCTGAGACAGATAAATGAGGAACTTCAGAGCACCAGTACATCCTGCACACTCAGTTTTAAAAAGTGAAATATGAGCCTTCATGCGCAGAAACGTAATACGGATGAAATCAAACACTCTCCCGCTGACACGGTTTCTGCTCAGTATGTTGTGCTACATTTCGAAAACAGTAAAAGTTGTATTATTTATTTATTTACTCATTTGTATGGCGCAACAAATCATCCCCTAGAGGATCTCACGGCGCCTGAGAAGAAACATCCTATAGACAGTAAGAACTTTAGAATATACTCACTGATACATAAACAAAGATGCCAAACAATATGAATATTCAGTAAACATATTAGGAGGATGTAAAGTTGGTAATACAAGATATAGCAAAACAAATAAAACTGCTTTTTTTGACTCAATTGGAAGTTTTTAAATCCACTGTCACCTCACAAGAACCCCGCTCCGCAGTAACCTGGCGTTGTAGCACACTGGGATGGCATTCGGCCATACCCAGTGGAGCCCGATGATGAAGCATGTCACCAACCAGGTTGGCGAGTGAGGGCTTTATATAAAACCTATACTACTTATGTAGGTCTACTTTCCTTTGGAACATTATACAGGATTGTAGTGAGTCAGCAGACCCGTGCTCCGTTAACCTAAAGAGGCCCTGTTTAACACACACGGACTTTGTTGTTTTTGAGATTATCCCTTGAGGGGAGTAGTCGTGTTGTTTTCCCTTCCTCTCCCGTTGTTTTTTGTAATACAAGATATATACCACAGTTTGTTGTTGGGCTTTCACATGACAATACCGATAGAATGAAAATAGCTAACAAATTCAGAAGCCGTTAAAATGACCAGTGTGTTTTCAAAGTGAACCTCATGGTTTAATTTAGGCTGCAAAACAAAAGGGTGTAGTTAAAGGGTTAATTTTTCATGATGGTGAGTAAGTGGAAGTGGGTATTGGCCAATAGTGGAACATCCTCATTGGACCAACACACCGCATCACCCTGTAGATGAGGATCTGAACATAAACAGACCTATCTCTGTCCACCGGTAGAAGCAACGGTCACCTCTTCATCTCAGGAAGTATTTTTATAGTTTGCCAACCCCGGGCATACAAACTCTGATGGCAAACCGAGCACTGCATAGAATTATGAGGGCGGAGTTTTCAGAGCTCTTGCGAGAAGCAGACGTGCAGTGCTTAATCTGTGCTGGTGGCTGCTTGTGGTGAGGACCAGCCACACATTTTGGCGACCAAGACTTATTTTTCATCATCAGAATCTGGCCCAGAGCAAGAGAGAGAAAAAGGTAGAAAAAAGGGATCTTGAGGGAAAGAAAAAGAAGAAACCAGTGATTGATGAAGAAGGCTTGTGTGAAAAAGAACCGAGAGGAGGGAAGTAAAGCGACAGAAGTGTAGAGTTTGTGTTAGAAAGACGCATGAGGTGGAATCAAGAACAAGTAGCCTTGGTTTTCTGCATCCGTGGCATTTGGCGGTGTACGCCTGTGAAAAATCTTTGGCCCACTGCCCTCATTTTTTTTTTATTAAACATGCAGATGTGAATGTTTTAAACCACGTACTTGGGGTAAGGAATTCAAGAGCTGAAGAGTATGGGTTGTAAAATATTTGCTACCAGCCTTTACTTAAGTGGACCTAAATTCCCCAAACTCTCAGCTCTACTTGCCCAGTGAGTCTTGGCAAGAGCAACCATTTTAAGTCGAGAGGACAAATGAGGTAGAGCTGTGACAAATGGCGCCTTTTGAGTGGAACAAAGGACCCTGGATTACATTGTGGCCAGACCGGGGAGCCAGTGAAGGTGTTTTACAGTCCTACAACTATAACCTCACTTACGGGATTAAAAGGGAATTCTAACCGCAGCCCTAGTAATGTAATTCTAAGAACGAGGAGTTTAGGAAGAGATTTTTTATGACACCGGTAACAAGGGAACTGCAGCAATCAATGCCGGTGCCAATAACGACTCCAGCCTTTATAGGTTTATGCGTTTCAGCCGTAATGGAATAATCTGGGTGGCAATTTAGGGCAACAATTTAACAAGACAAACGGATAATTGATGTGCGCGTCTACACAATAGAGAATCAAAATTGACTCCAACGATTTAAACTCTTTCCTGAGGTAAAAGTGTCAGTCACTGAGATTTTATATAAGCAACTGCCTTGATCTTTTAAATGTTGTCCTTGACGTCAATAGTAAAAATTCAGGGGCAAATGTATTAAAAATTCATGCAGCGCAGCAAGCCACCTTGCTGCCCTGTGATTGAGAAAGGGCAGGAATGCGCTGTATCTAACATTATCGGCGCACTTCTGTCTTTTTCCTGTGCCGGCGTTCAACGTGCAGCCCAGCGCCAACACAGGCACCCATACCCCATACCCCATGCTTCAAGGGTGCCAGCGTCATAAGCAGGATTGTTCTTGTGCACAAAAACAATCCTCAGAGACATTTTCCTCTATGTATGTTGCATAATGCAGCACACTTAGAAAGAGGAGAAATAAAGATATTTCTCCTCGTTTGGCAACATCCGGGGAGGTGTTGAAATTTTACGCGTTCCCGGGTCTACCAGTAATGCTAAATCTGGGAATGCGCCAAAATACATAGGTGAATGCGTTGGAACACCCATGGATTGCATCCCCAGGGCAGAGTAACGCAAGGCAGTGCCACTGTGCCGCGTTCTCGGAGCTGCACTGGTGTACCTTCGTCTTCTTTCGTTTTTGATCCAGTTTGACTCTCGAAGTAGTTAGATCTTTTTAGCTCACTGGATAACAATTTCCACATCATAGAACAGTGCACCAGATGTCTGATGCTCGCAGTCCCAGAACCCCCAACGGTGAGTCCTAGATGGAACCAGGTCGAGGGTCTCGCATCCAGTAGGGGCTGTCACGCGCTTTCAAATACCCAACGTGTGATTGTCTCTCCCACTGGACCCCTGATGCACACCGCATTTCTGTTTCGTTAAATTTTATTTGTTATTATTAATTTAATGTGTTTTGTTTATTTTACTTTTAAGCTACAGTGAATTTTGTCTCAAATTGTAAAACTGGTCACAATTAATTTGTTGAGGTTTCCATTTTTGAAACACTTTTTCAGAAAGAACTGAACCTGCAATAAGAGAACAACTCGAAAGGAAGAAACATTGATATGGCGAAGCAACAAAAGTTGTGCAGATTTGTGAGGGTGTGGCAGGAGGGGGAACGGGTGAGCACAAAGGGTGGAAAGAGAGAGCCAGAGGGAAGTGTCCATATTCTGACAGAGAACTGAAAGGACAGAGGAGAGATGAGTGTTCAGGTGAAGGGGGGCTTTCCAGAGTCAGAGGAATAAGCAGGACCAAGAGGAGGCCAAGGGAAGAAGATGAGAGGAGAGAAGGGGGGTGCAGAGCAGAGAGAACAAGAGGAGAATAAACGGGCGGGAAGGGCGAGGACAGGGATACAAGTTAAAGTAAAAGAAAATTTGGAAAACGTTAGTTGGCATGCGGGGTGGACAGGGTGAATATGGATTAGAGAGAAAGGGCAAGCAAAACTCATAGCATGGGGTGGATAAAAGAAGAGGGTGGAGGTAAGAGGGAGCTATAATATTGAAGGTGGGAGAGGAGAAGTGTAGGGTCACTGGCACGAAGAGGCAGGGCGCCGTCTGCAGACCCCAGTCAGCATCGATGGAAGTGTGGGTGGAGAGAGGGGTGACACCCAGATTATAAACAAAAGAGGAGCAGGCGTGCCTGTGAGGGGGTGGGAGATAGAGGATGGCCCTGGAGAGGCGCATGTACCTGAGAGAGGTGAAGACTTCAGGCCTGGGGGAGAGTACCCAGGAGGAGAGAGTGTGTGTCCAAGACTAGAGGGCTGAAACAAGAGGAGACGAAGCGGCACGAAAGACTGAAAGTGTGTGGAGGATGAACTTCACCCCCACCCCATCCTCTGCAGGTGTTGGAGGCAAGGGGTCAAGGGTGAAAGGTGCTTTCTGGTCTGAGGGCTAAAAAAATACATGCCAACAGAACCGATTCAGACGGTAGACTCGCACTTTTTAGGTCAAAATCGCTTGATTTTAAGTTTCCCCTGCCTAAAATCTCCTCTGCTTCAATGTAGGTAACTGGGGAAAATCATTCCCCATTTTTTTTAAATCTCTTTCTTGCCACCTTCAAAACGCTGACATGTAGGCAAAATTGCCTCGTCTTCTTCACTGAAGAAGTGGTGAAGAAATGGAGGTGTGCAGGGACTGAATACCAGTTCTCTGCATGTGAATCAAAAGGTCAGAGGTCAGAGCCGGCATAAGAAAGAGGTGCTCCTTCTCACCTTGGGAGAAGGGCACGACCGGTTCACTCTAGCTGTAGGAGTGGTGAGGGAGTGAAGGTGACTTATTGAAGGTGTGCAGGGAATGAGCCCCACTCTCATCCTCCGGAGCTGCACGTGGCACAAGCGAGAGGTCAGAGGTGAAAGGTTCGTGGAGGAGGCGCTGCTCCACCTCCCAGGCATGGCACTCAGCATGGCCGCCTCTTACTACGCTTTCTACGATGGTGACAAAGTGAAAGTGAATGATCGAAGGAGAGCACAGAACACCCGTCAGTCACTGCTGTGACAAATGAGAGGCCAAGGATTAAAGGTGCCTTCTGGGTATGGCACGGCCTTCTCTTTCTGCGCGGCGCAAGAGATGAAGTAAAGGTGAAAGTCTGAAGGTGACAATCAGTTCTTGTGACATTTGAGAGGTCAAGGGTGAAAGGTGGCTTCTGGGCAGCGCAACGCGCACGGTCTGCTCTTTCCTGCATTTCGGAGGGGATAAAGTGAAGGTGAAAGGTTGAAGGTGTGCACAGAACACCACTCGATCACCGTGTTTGTCAAATGAGAGCGCGAGGGTGAAAGGCGCCTTCTGGCCGAGGCGGAGTTCAGCGTGCCCTGCCCTTTCCCGCTGCAGAAGTAATGAGGCGACGTAAGCGAGAGGTCAAGGGTAAAATGTGCCTTCTGGCTTGGAGCCTAGCCTGACGTGATAGTGCTGTGATGAAGTGCTCATAAAGTTGCCGAAGGACGGCGCCGTGGCGCAAGCCCCTGGGCGCAGTGTCGGGGAAGGGGGGTAGGGCCAGCGGGAGTTCAGGTTTCAGGGCCCCGCTCAGCCCTTCGGGCCCCAATTCAGTCCAAGGCAGGTCTGTAAGATATGGGGGGCTAGGGGGCGCTCTTCGCATTCTGCAGGGGGTCGCCTTCACTTTGCGGTACACCATCACAAACGAAAGATTGTCTGGGCGTCCTACCTCTCCCTTCAACCGCGCTTCAGACACAGAGGTGGAAGAGACGATGAGGGGCAGGGCAGGCTGGAAGAATGAGAAATGGAGCGAACATGGAGGAAAGAGTGAGCGGGGATGAGGAGACGAAACGGATGGGGCGGAAGAGATAAGGTTCCACGGGCGCTGATGGAGGGAGGGTGAATAGAGGTGACAGCAGAGACGTGGTAGAGAAGAGAATGGGCAGTGTGAGGGTGCTTAGCAAGTGCCAGTGTCCCGCATACACAATCTGAGGAAGGGCAGACACAAGGGCACTGCACATGCGGAGAAGAGGAGAGCAAGGACCACCGAACACTGACCAATCCCAGGGGAGGTCCGGACCGGAAGTGACAGAGGCTGGAGAGGGGTAAACATGCACAGAGGAGGAAGAAACTGCGGGACTTAGACACTTGATGTATGGAGAGGCGGGCGAGCCATTGAAAGAAGGAGCCTGCAGCCTGGCCCTGGCTCAGCTCGAGATCCTGTTGGAACCTCGAGCCCAGAACGAGTCGAGCTTTTCTAAGCCTTCTGCCTTACGCCCTGTACCCAAAATGTGGCTTATGGCCTGAGCTGCTGACTTTGAAACGGGGGAACCAGCTTCGAGTCTTGGTGTCAGCTCAACATCCTGCGATTCTGGGCAAATCACTTAATCTCCTGTCTAAAAATGAATGTGATCGTTATATGTAACTGGTGCTTAAGTACAGCTCCTCAATACTTCTGGGTTGAGTTTGCGCTATATATAAACTACAGAAAAATGCACAAAGAGGTAAAAGCACAGCATTACCATAGAAGGAGAGACACATCGATACCCATTCAGTGGCTGGTTTGTACAAAGTGAAACCAGAAAACATTGATAAATCTCAGCTTCCCTGCTTAAATTGTGTGAACTTAGACAACTATTTTATTTTACCCGAACTCCATCTTTTCACAGTCACACATGAAAACGCTTTCAAGTACAGAATACCAGCTGTATGAAAATCTGTTGCATTTGATGTAACATACTATAATGTTGCTCCATAACAATGTGGGCCACATACAGAGTTCACATGACAGCTGTCCTGCTTCTTAGATCCCTAATGGCACTGTCACAAATGTGGGGACGGGGCAGGAATGGATCTAACTTTATGATGAAAAACTCTCTTTTATTACGTACTTCTCAATGCAGTGCTATAAGGTGATGTATTATCGCGAAACCTCAAAATTGTTAAAGAAATGCACGTTGTTTGTTAAATTTTGAAGAGACTTTGCCTTATATATGATGTTTCTTGTACCGTTTACATAGCAAGCATTTTCAGGGCTCGGCCCGTGCACCCTTGGCTCGGCTCGGCCTGTTATGTTGTTGGCTCGCCCACCTCTAGCTGTATGTAGCGCTGAGATATAAACCAAGCGAAACGACCCGGTAGCTGGTCTATCGTCCCTCCTTACTCTGTGGCACCCGCACCCCAGTATGCAACAGCTCACAACAGGTGTGCGCAGAAAATCTCACAGGTAATGGCGCACACCATGAGAGGAAAGGTATGCCCGGGAGTACATGCAAGCAACAGGTGAGGACTGCTAGATTTACACAGAGAGACTCACAGGTGTACACACGCACGCACACACACACACACATCCACTATCCTTCTCAATCCAGATTACTAACCTATCCACCACTCAAATTACTTTCACTTTTCACTATACTAATTCAACACTAATCCTTTATGGGTTCTAGAGTAGCGTGCTACTCGCTGAGAAAGTGCTTCAACGCCTCGTCAGGGGTAGTAAGCGCTATATAAATGCAATTACAACACAATACACTTCCGGTGGGGGGAAGCCTGACTGACAGGTAAAGGACCTGCGCCTAGTTAACCCTTTCCCCGCCTCTTCACCTTTGTCCCGTCGATGGTGCACGGGTGCCTGCTTCCCCAGCCCACGCCAGGCGGGCGGAGGCCCGGCCCCTCCTGCCTGTACATGATATTTCACAGGGTAATTACCAGGCGAGGCAGCACAGACCGGCACAGCGGGGAAACTGCTAGTTAGGGAAATGGCAGATAATTTGGCAGATATGATAATGAGAGCGCAGAACCAGCGCCTCGAATCCGAATGTTCAGCCGCTTGGCGACAGAAGGAGGGACGGGCGCCCGCTCGCTCAAAGCACAACCAGGGGTTCAGAATGACAAACAACACATTGCTGCCGTTACCTTGTGGCTTCGTAGCGCTGTAACTGCTGCGACTGCTAATCCGTGGATGGACATTCATTTAATCGGCCTCGGAAAGTCGAAACGCCAAGTCGGCCCTCTTGCTTAGTAGCTGGCGATCTGAAGGCTGCAGACGGAAAACGGCAGCAGGTGCCTTATCCCGCTCGCTTATGTTATCGACACCGGGAACTGTGACCAGTAGGTCCCTGACACGCTCAGAACAGTGCTGGGGCCCTCCTTTATTCGTCTACGACCAAATACATCAACTACCCTAGCCCTCTGTCCCGTGTATGAGGTGCATCATACCTCTGATGTGTACATGGCTCCTGCTAAAACGCGGACCGGCACGCACCACAATCTACTCGGATGTACGTGCGTTGTGTTTGCTGTGTACGGGTTGGTTTCTGTATAGTGCACTTACACTCAGTGGCGAGTAGAGTAGTCAGTCTGTGTTTTTACTTTCCTACGTTTGCTACTGTCACCCGACAGCGGCGTGCACTTGTGTGGCTTGTGCGGGGTTCAAAGGTTGGGGTGCTGGCAAACGGAGACTGGTGTGTGTCGCTGGAAAGCACAGTACTGGTCAACGCAGCCTGTACGTGAAGCGCGCGACACTCTACGCGTGTCGCTCCCGGGTCACCGCGAAGGCCCGGATCCTGGCCGGTTAAGCCTCCATCGGCTTTGAGCACACAGGCCAATCAGCGCGCAGTAGCCGGATCTCAAAGAGCACAGGTGGGCGGATTACCCATCCCAGAAGGCAGCCCTGACGAATTATAGTGACAAACAGGCAAAGGACATCACCACGGCAACACACAGCCCCCATCTCAGCGCTCCGTTCTGGGCGAATAGAGTACTCCTGCCCTCTCGGTGGAAGGGCTGGCGACCAATTCTCCCTGCCCTCTAGCCAGAAGTAATGATGAATCGTTCCTAGCCTGTAGCCGGAATGGCCGGCAAAACCTCTCCCTGCCCTCCAGCAGGAAGGGCTGGCGACCAATTCTCCGTGGTTTCTCAGCAGAAAGTCTGTTGTCAAATTCTTCCATAAGGGCATGTGACACATTCTTCCTCCCACTAGCCAGAACGGCTGGTGACAAATACTAGCTGCCCGTCAGACATAAGGTAGCGGCGACGAGTTGTTCCTGTCTCTGGCGTGGTTCATGTTGAGGTGTTTTGTGGTACCCAAGGCTCTTCATATGTGCCATCTGATGCTCACACTCCTGGCTTCTCCTGGACGTCGCCCACTTTGGTCAAAATCACAGTTTCTCAGAAACCGTGAAATCTCACATTATCCGTCAATGACAAATGTCTCAGAGTCCATGCCTAAAAAATACGACTTGTGGGCGACTGTATCCTATATTATTATAGGGGTGTCAGTTTTCGCACATTCTACACCGCAGGGCCTCTGCTACTCTTAGAGCACGTAACCTCTGCAAAACCTAGATAAAGTCTGAAACGTGTTGATGACTTTGGAATGTCCTTGAAAAGTGCCCGTCTTCAGCAGACAGTCACTGCTGGGGGATCATGAAATCATTGTGCGATTTCGCATGCAATCGGCAGCGAAGAAAATGGAAAGGTGCAGCTTCTGGGGTGACGTCCCTGTTCCCGTGAAGAGACGTGGCTGTGAGGTGGGTAGTGGATCACAATGAGGGATTACAATTATTTTTTTCCCCAACCTTTACGAAGATCTAAGGAGAACGTTGCCACATTCAAATGAAACACACGACTTGTGCAACAATTTATGTGTCCTTCTGTAACAGAAAAAGAGGCTAAATAAAATATGCCCTCAGAAAACATGTACAGCATCATTAGGAGGTTGGAGGAAGCAAGCCTTCCGTGACACACTGGGGGATGTCTCGCTTCGCCATCCTTGTTTTTCACCTGCCTCATTTAGATATTATAGGACCAGTGGGTTTGTGACATCGAAGCCTCCATGGACCCCTTTTTAAGATGCCCATTGCCAGCGGCCTATATGTCTCATGGCTACTGGCTTCTTAGTGTTGGAAGGCCCAGCCTCTTTAGGGAATGCCTTCCAATGCTGACCTTTCCTGCCCGAATCCCCCAGTCGAGGCATGGTGGTCCCCAACATGAAAAAGAAGACATGTCACCTATGCAAGGTGCTAAGTGCCTGCGCCTTAGGAACTTTTCAGATATATTTTTTTTAGACACAATCTGACTCTGGGTGTTTATTTCTGCAAAACGCCAAGCAAGACTCCATTACACACCAGCTCTCTTGACATTAAAATTTCCCTGACAGTGCACTCACCCTGTTGGTAATTGAAATTTTGGCAACATTTTTCCTCTTTTTGTCAGAGAACTCACGGATTTTTCGGCAGGGACTCCACTGTTCGAATGGTTTGGCGGGCAAGTCGCCAAACTGAAAACTGCCCCCTTAGTTTTCTTCTCCTGTGCAATGCCATTTTACAGTTATAAAAAGACACCAGCATAATGTTAACTCGCATATGAAATGTCTGCATACTTTTTCTTGCCTGGCAATGTTCGATAGAATGAAAATTATATCACGATGCAGAATGCATAAACTTCGCACAGGTGAACACAAATTGGGAAATTTCGCAAACTTCACGAGAGGCTAAAGTGGGAGACTTCATAAAACTTCATGTGCAAAACTAAGTCTAGGTGGTGAACTCCACTCCGCTCGCGGAGTTTGAGGAGATTTCCACACTCCGTGTTAAGAGGAGCTCGCGGAGTTCCGAAAAACTGTGCTCGGCGAGATTTTTCCTGGTTACCGATCGTCAACATCAAGTTGGCGAGCACGAGCGTGGAAAATCAACATCCCAGTGAGATTTCTCAACACAGGCGGTCAGATTTATCATCGCGAGTGGTCGTGTATGCTCGTGACTGCTTGTGTTGAGAAACTGTCCGCTCACGTTGAGAAAGCTGCAGCTTGAGTAAAAGTTTACTCGAGCAGCAGAAAGAAAGCAGTGCCTTCCTGCACTGTGCATGGTGCCGTTTGCAATGATTGCACAGGGCAGACAAGCACCTGGCACCAAAAATCACCACGTACAGCATTTATCCAACACACCCCACCGCTTGCGGAGCTCCACGTAGCGTGGCAGAGTTTTTTTTGCACTTCGCAGAGTTCCGCGTAGCAGAACTCCATAAACTCCGCACAGGATTAAAAAAAACATAAAAACAAACAATTTGAACACCTTTAGCAATTGCCCATTCGTACTTCCGAGGTATCAGAAAGCCTTGTCAGCCCATGTTTACTGATCTTTTGTGAGAACTTTTTGAGGTGCCAGCCACGTCTTTGAACTGTGACCTGCCTCATTTCACCCCTCCTGAAACACCACAACGGAAAATATGACTCACTGTTCTGCTCTTTTGCTATGTAGGTGAGGTACATTACAGCCATATTGTAGCTGGGTTTGGTGGCCCAGTGGACTAACGCATACACCCCAGAAACCAGTGTTTGACCTCATGGCCACAGGTGTATGTTGGTGTAGGTGCACTCAGCCTTTCATCCTACCGGGGTTGGTACAATGAGTCCATTAAATTTAGTTGTGTATGAAAAAACACCTGTTATTCAGCCCTTTGCAGATGTCTGTGCACATGTAATCTCTCTCTCTCTCTTTCAGTGATTTCGTTAGTTTAAAAATGGTATGTTTTAACTGACATTTTTACTTAACTATAACATCCATTTAAGTAACCCTGGGCGTTACACTACGCTTCGCCCAC
The DNA here is from genome assembly GCF_964204655.1 of Triturus cristatus. Lineage (NCBI taxonomy): Eukaryota > Metazoa > Chordata > Amphibia > Caudata > Salamandridae > Triturus > Triturus cristatus. The sequence goes on from NC_140585.1 coordinate 1,152,226,567, forward strand.
GTAGTGTACGTAGCGCTGCCTGCTTCGCAGTTTTCGAAGTAGGCGAAGCAGGCAGCGCTACGCACACGCCAGGGCGAAGCGTAGCTGCCTGCCGCCCGCCACCCGCCCTCCTTTTAAATCATATCTTGCATGTTAAATAATTAAAAGTAAAGAGACTTACCTGAAGCGCGGCGTCTCCGGGGCTTCCTCTTCCTCGTTTTCAACTTCTTGTGACAAATGCGCATGCGCGGACGCCCGCACATGCGCATTTCTTGTGAGAAATGCGCATGCGCGGGCGTCTGCGCGGGCGTCCGCGCCTGCGCATTTGTCACAAGAAGTTGGAAACGAGGAAGAGGGAGCCCCGGAGTTGCCGCGCTTCAGGTAAGTCTCTTTACTTTTAATTATTTAACATGCAGGGTATTATTTAAAAGGAGGGTGGGCGGGAGGCGGGCGGCGCGTATTGGGGCTACGCGGAGCGCGCAAGTGTGCGTAGATTTGGGCACACTATCCGCTGCTTCACGTAGCCCCACTATGCCCACCCTTACATTTAAGTATTGTTTTTTCAGTAAAAAAAAATATATATTTATATAGACATGCATTCACACACAACAAACAAACATATACAGGCAGGTACAGGTATAAATATTAACTCCCAGAGGTTAGCTCTGCCTCAGAGGTAGCATCCCTTCTCACAGGTGCAGAGACAGCTCCTCATCTGTACTCACTCAGCACTAGGGTTCCTATGCTCATACAAACCAGGCATCACAGCAGCACATCAAAAGGCATTTATCCTCTTGCGCAATCTGTTGAGTTACATATTTTGCGTCCCTGCCCACTCTTGCATGGCCTTGAGTGACACTGGGGTCTTTGTGACTCGCCTAGGTATCATTGGCGGTCCGGAGAGAATTCATTTCACTTTCATGGAAGCGCTTTTATTTCATGTGCAAAGTCCCTGCCCATACTCCTACTGTCTCCCACCCTTGAAGCCCCTGGGCATGTTGTCCATAAACAACCTTTCGTAAGATGCTCAAAACCTGGCTATTTCAGACTCAGTAGGGGCATTTGTGGAGTATGGCTGGTTAGTTGTGATAGTTTACGCTTGGCTGTAGGAGGTGAGGCCAATCCTAGCATGGACACACACCTTTCGGGGTAACCAGGTGGTTTAGAAATTAAACTATCATTTAATGTAACATTAATATCCTATGGCCTCTTACTGCCTCCTTGGTGAGTTGAGCGTGCGCCATTTGTTTTGTACATTGCATGTTTATATTGAGACACACGTTTTTTCTAATGCCAGTAGAGAAATGGAGGATAGTTCCAAGCATAGGTTCCTTCTCTTAGCCCAAACATGCTCTGCAAATGTTATTTGAGGCGTCGCAGCAGGCACCTGCCTCATATGTGCAGCAGCTGTGTCTGGAAAAAATAAAAAACGCACAGTTTGTCTTCCTCTGTCTCACACCTCCAACCTTGTGCACCGTCAGATCACACCTTCACCTTCATTCCTTCCCGTATTCTGGTAATATCACAGCGCCTCGAACACCTCTTCCAGGTGACATCTCTCGTGCCTCCACATCACCCTTCCTCGGCACTTCCTGGCTCGCTCTGCATAGCTTTTCTCACAGAACCAATCTGTAACGAGCACACTGCACTTTTCCTCCTTAACATATGAATATATGAGTCTGAAAAAAAATGATGCTTACCTGGATTACAATTTTCCAGTTGTTGGCATCTTTCATAAGATCCCATCATGAAGAAAACGAATCTACGTATCTGTTGCTAAGCGCTCCACCGGCGTCATCTTTAATGTGATCTAATGCTGGAGAGCAACAGGCTACTTACCTGCCAGGTCTTCAGCATTGCTGGAGAGTAGCAGGTTACTTACCTGCCAGGTCTTCAGCATTGCTGGAGAGCAACAGGTTACTTACCTGCCAGGTCTTCAGCATTGCTGGAGAGCAACAGGCTACTTACCTGCCAGGTCTTCAGCATTGCTGGAGAGTAACAGGCTACTTACCTGCCAGGTCTTCAGCATTGCTGGAGAGCAGCAGGTTACTTACCTGCCAGGTCTTCAGCATTGCTGGAGAGCAACAGGTTACTTACCTGCCAGGTCTTCAGCATTGCTGGAGAGCAACAGGCTACTTACCTGCCAGGTCTTCAGCATTGCTGGAGTGTAACTGGTTACTTACCTGCCAGGTCTTCAGCATTGCTGGAGAGCAACAGGCTACTTACCTGCCAGGTCTTCAGCATTGCTGGAGAGCAGCAGGCTACTTACCTGCCAGGTCTTCAGCATTGCTGGAGAGCAACAGGTTACTTACCTGCCAGGTCTTCAGCATTGCTGGAGAGCAACAGGCTACTTACCTGCCAGGTCTTCAGCATTGCTGGAGAGCAACAGGTTACTTACCTGCCAGGTCCTCAGCATTGCTGGAGAGCAACAGGTTACTTACCTGCCAGGTCTTCAGCTTTGCTGGAGAGCAACAGGTTACTTACCTGCCAGGTCTTCAGCACTGTTGGAGAGCAAAAAGTTACTTACCTGCCAGGTCTTCAGCATTGCTGGAGAGCAACAGGCTACTTACCTGCCAGGTCTTCAGCATTGCTGGAGAGTAACAGGTTACTTACCTGCCAGGTCTTCAGCATTGCTGGAGACCAACAGGCTACTTACCTGCCAGGTCTTCAGCATTGCTGGAGAGCAACAGGTTACTTACCTGCCAGGTCTTCAGCATTGCTGGAGAGCAACAGGTTACTTACCTGCCAGGTCTTCAGCATTGCTGGAGAGTAACAGGTTACTTACCTGCCAGGTCTTCAGCATTGCTGGAGAGCAACAGGCTACTTACCTGCCAGGTCTTCAGCATTGCTGGAGAGCAACAGGTTACTTACCTGCCAGGTCTTCAGCATTGCTGGAGAGTAACAGGTTACTTACCTGCCAGGTCTTCAGCATTGCTGGAGAGTAACAGGTTACTTACCTGCCAGGTCTTCAGCATTAGCATCTCTCCTAAGATCCAATGGGGAAGAACAAGTGGTTGCTTACTTGGAACTTTGTCACTCTGGCTCTCCCATGTTAGCATCTTTAAGACTCAATGCTGAAGAGCAAGTTGCTTATATTTAACTATAGATGTCCAGTGTTATCTTTTACAGGCATTGCCTTCATTTAGGTTTAAGTATTTTGTTTCCACAATATTTTTTCCTCGATACCTTGACATACAATCATCTATTGAAGGCTTCTCCAATGAGTAGCGCATGAGCTACTGGTAGCTCTCCTGTTTGCAGTGTGCACACACACACGCACAGAATGTGTGTATTTTCAGAACTCATCAGCTGATGTCTGGAGAGACATGGTCGACTTTCATCTATGGTTGTTATGCAGTACCTATGTAAGGCATTCCAAACTGATAAAACCTTTTTTGCTTTTTTGCTTGCATCCCTTCCTGGTGCACTGAGGTGATCACAGCAGGCGATCTTGCAGAAGGTGGGCACTAATGTAATCTTGTGTGATGTGTACAACACTAATAATATTAGGAGCTTGGAATGATTTTCATTGAACATACACAGCTCTTAATGCAGAAAAGGTTGGAGACCCCTGGTCTATTGATTGTACATTCAAGTTTCCGTGCAAAGTTGAGGGTCAAGTATAATGCTCTGAGGATCCTAGTGAGGGATAAACTGACAGGCACGACCTGGGGCTGGAAGTCACAAGACTCAATCAGCACCCATGAGCAAACTCATGGGCTACAGCCAGTCCACTATCAAGATTTCTAAAGTCCCAACAGCATGAAGAGGCAGTCGAGGATGGGGGCACCACAATAAAACAGCTTAACACGGTACAACAGGCATGTTCTGTAGAACTCTAGTTCCGTACTATTATTCCGCACTCATCCAGACATAAGCTGGCCTACAATGAAGTTGGGAGATTTTAGACAGGGCAATGTTTCATAAAAGGCCAGCAGGGCTGGGTGAATAGCCTGCCACAAGGCTGCACGTTCCCCAAACCTGCAGACTGACCGGTGGAGCGGTCATACAGCCCATCACTGTGGGCAACACATACCCCTGTGTAAGATGACCCCCCACGGCCTCAGCACTGCAAAGAATGTGCCTTTAAACCATGACCCACCCTCAAACTGCTAAGGCGACTTGCACCCTAATAGGGACATATTCAGGAGCGGCTGCTGTCAAGACTAGTGACTCATACACGGATGCGGAGTCAGAAACTGCAGCTGCTTCTGCTGCTACTATCATTTTTGCCTGGAATAATACAACTCTTTCCCTCATCATGCAAATTAGAGCTTGTTTTGCCCAGCATTGCAAAAAAAAAAAGAACAAAATAGCAGTTTTATTTTGGAGCCTGCCATCTCCTCTCTCCCTCTCAAATGCAGATAATCTGTGCTTGCACGTCAGTGTCTGTTGCTTTTTATAAGGAGCAGCTTGGCTGAACCCCCTTATACAAGCGTCCCCCACATTGCTATGTCAGCACAAACCTTCATTTACAAGTCAGATAACAGTGTGCTTGGTGTCCATGGTGCTGACTGCGCCGTGCAGTAACACTACAGTCTCTGCTGTAATTTATAAATTATGGTGTGCTGCTGCTCATGTTTCTGAGTGTACTTGCTGAATTAATTTTACAGTCTGTGCTGCTGTCCACAGAGCTGAATCAATCAATCAATCAGGATTTGTAAAGCGCAACTGCTTCACCTGTGAGGGACTCGAGGTGCTGTGGGATCATGTACCTACTGATTAAACATCCAGGGCTTGAGGTCCTTCCTGAACTGCTGGAGCAATGGGGAGGCTCTGAGGTGCAGGGGGAGGGTGTTCCAAGTCTTAGCTGCCACATGGGAGAAGGAACGGCCTCCGCCGTTTGCTCCTTGGATGCGTTGAGTGGCCGCTAGGAAGAGGGATCTGGAACGAAGCTTCCTGTTAGGTTGGTGAAAGGTCACTTGTTCTTGACATATGCCGGTTCTTCATTGTGTAGTGCTTTGTAATTGTGAGTGAGCAGCTTGAAGCAGCATCTCTTTGCGACTACTGTGAATTACCATTATAGTCCATGCTACTCTCTGAGGCGCTCACTGTACTCAAAGAAGTGAGACCACAGTGTGTGCTGTCCATGTGCTGACTGTGCTGTGCATTAATATCAAAGACCGTGCTACAGTCCGCCATGCTGATTACGCTGTTCAGTAAATATTACAGTGTGATTGCTGTCCATGGTGCTGAATGCATCGTGCAGTAACATAACAGTCTGTTCTGTAATTTAAAAATTACAGTGTTCTGCTGCTCACGTTTCTGAGTGTACTCGCTGAAAGAATATTACAGTCTCAAGCCTCATCCTCGACATACCTTGCCACACCCACATCACTGCCCACCTGAAAGACCTGCACTGGCTCCCAGTCAAGAAGAGATCCCCTTCAAGCTCCTCACCCACACCCACAAAGCACTACACATCGCCAGACCAGCATACCTCAACAAGCATCTCACCTTCTACACCCCGAACCGCCAGCTTCGCTCCGCCGACCTCGCCCTCGTCACCGTCCCACGCATCCACAGGACCTCCACCGTCGACAGATCCTTCTCATACCTCGCCGCCAAGACATGGAACACCCTCCCCACACAGCTGCGACAGACCCAGGACCTGCCGACCTTCAGGAGACTTCTCAAGACCTGGCTGTTTGAGCAGTAGCTGCACCCCCACCCCCCACTCAGCGCCTTGAGACCCTCATGGGTGATTAGCGCGCTCTACAAATAAGTGATTGATTGAGTCTGTGTTGCTGTCCACAGAGCTGAATGTACTGTGACTTAACATTAAGGGTGGGCGTAGTTCGCGAAGTAGCACTTCGCGAAGCTACGCAAAGTGAAGTTCGCACTACGCGAGTTACGCGTAGCACTTCGCGAACTGCGTAGTAACATGTTCGCACTGTGCAAGATGTTGTTTTCAATGATTGCACAGTGCGGACAAGCAACCGGCACTGTGCAATCATTGAAAATGGCATCTTGCACAGTGCGAGCTGTAGTTTTCTGCTGCTCGAGTAGATTTTTACTCGAGCGGCAGCTTTCTCAACGCGAACTGGTAGTTTCTCATCGCGAGCGGTCGCGAGCATACGCGACCCCTCGCAATGAGAAACCTCACGTTGGGAATCTCGCCGGGAGGTTTATTTTCCATGCTCGCGATCGCCAACTTGATGTTGCTGATCGCGAACAAGGAAAAAGTCTCGCCGGGATGTCATTTTGCTTGCTCGCGGTCGCCAACTTGACGTTGAGGACCGCGAGCAAGCAAAAAATGACCGCAGCACTACGCAACACTACGCTACGCGTGTTCGCACTGTGCTACGTGCAGTTCGCGTAGTGCGAAGTAGCGCGAACTTCGCAAACTACGCGAGCGTAGCGTAGTGCTTCGCCCAGGCCTACTTAACATACAGACTCTGCTCCTCTCTGCTGTACTCAATAACGTCACAACACAGTGCGAGGATGTCTATGGTGGTGACCGTACTCTGCACTAATACCACAGTCAGTGTTACTATCCGCGGTTCTGACTGTATTCGGTGAGGCAATATCACAGCCTGTGCTACAGTCCGCCATGCTGATTGCGCTGCTCAGTAAATATTACAGTCTGTGCTGCTGTCCATGGTGCTGACTGCGCTGTGCTAACATTACAGTCTGTGCTGCTGTCCATGGTGCTGACTGCGCTGTGCAGCAACTTTACACTCTATGCTGCTGTCCATGGTGCTGACTGCGCCGTGCAGTAACATTACAGTCTGTGCCGCTGTCCATGGTGCTGACTGCGCCCTGCAGCAACATCACAGTCTGTGCCGCTGTCCATGGTGCTGACTGCGCCCTGCAGCAACATCACAGTGTGTGCTGCTGTCCATGGTGCTGACTGCGCCGTGCAGTAACATTGCAGTCTGTGCTGCTGTCCATGATGCTGACTGCGATATGCAGCCACCTTACAGTTTGAGGCGCAGTCCTTGGTGCTGGCTATACTTCGTGCAAGTAACATTACTGTCCGTACTGTTGTCCACGCTGCTGACTGTACTCAATTCAGTAACGTCACCGCCTGAGCTGTCCACGGCATCTGCTTCTAAAGTCGAGAATTCTAGTCCGCCATTGTGTGCTCCGGGACACCTTTCTGCCTCCCCATTTATATTTCTTTTCTCGCCTCTAAGTTAAAAGTGCCGAGAAATACAGCCTTTATGGTTAAAAAAAGAACACGCCAGCATTTTTGTTTTACATAAAAGACGTAAAGCAGTATTTGCCCACTTTAGCCAGCCCAAGCTTTCCGCAACACCCTTTCAAATAAAATGTGACCGTTACATGTTCGAGGGGGTTCGTGTGTGTGTGTCTTTTGTGTAATATCTGCAAATCTACTTCATAGCAAGCTAACAAATGCCATCTTTTAACAAAACGAGTACCCCAACGTCCCTCAGAACTGTACATTTACAAGAAGGTGACACCAGGCGCACCAAAAAAGTCACTACAAAAAAAACGTTGTATTATTAACAATTACACACGTGATGAATTTACTCCACAGCACTCCCTGCCCGTATTCCTCTATGCATGCTGTGCAGCATTTCAAAGGGCGGAAACATTTTCAGGTGACAATCAGACCTGATAAACCTCCACTTCAACACCTTATATTTAAATCATTCGTAACACAAAAAATGTAACTTGAATTCTAGATTTGCAGGTGAAAGAAGTATTTTTTTAAATGCACGTGGAACTATTTTTTTATATTTATTTTGAAGTAAGTATGGGAAGTAAGTATAGGAAAGTAATTGTTGTAAAACCCGGGGTCGAAAACAGAGCAGTTTCTGATCTGCATGTATACAGGTGCTCACAACCTTTAAAATCTGAGGTCCAATTCATGAAAAAAACCAGAAAATCTGCACACGTATCTTCACGTCTTTGTGGTGGTGTAAATATACTACAAATCTGTACCAGGCACATGTTTTCAGACATAGTCAGGTGTTGCCTCCAACTGGCATCTGTTCCTACTACAGTTTCTTTATTGGGTTTCACTTTTTTTTATAGCGCATTCAAGGCACAGGGGCCTCAGAGAGCTTTACTAAGAAAAAAAGTGCACATAATCTTATAGAACCAGGCATTAGTAGGAAAAAGAAGTTGATAATCTCGAAAAAGCTCCCATACAGGAGAAACAGGTACCTGTAGGGGTTGCATCCATCGAAGAATGCAGGAGTAGGGTGTATCGGGCATGTCAAAGTCGACAAAGGTCAGAAAGGAGTAAGAAGACACTGGCAGGTAGAGACACAGCGAATAAGTGTGTGTGTGTGTGTGTGTGTGTGTGTGTGTGGGGGGGGGGGGGGGTGAAATATTGATCAAGAGGAAACAGTTTAAGTTTTAAATTGAAAGTGAGCAAGGAGACAATATTAGGAATCAGAAGCAAGGCAACATTCCAAACTCCCAGGGCACAAACAGAGAAAGACTGCTTCAGAGTACCCTCCTGTTGGAAAATCGGGGGATAGGGAACGACCTGCTCCAGAGATCAGTAGTACTGTGGCATACAGATGGGCCTTGGGAAAATGTAAATGACGCTTGGGTTACACTTGCTAAGCAAAATTCTTGAAGTTATGCCACTACGCCACTTCTTGGAAAACATTTCCCTGACGCAAGGGAAAAACATAAGATGAACACTTGTTGTTTGTGGATCTTTTTTTTCTTTTTGCACTACTTTTTTTCAGTGCAAAATGCCCCCTTTTGTCGAGAATTGATGGGAGTACGCATTTAGCTCTAAAATATAGCCAGTATTTGATGGATCTGCATTTGGTGTAAATCCATAGAATTTTGCTGAAATTTCGCATAAGGCTACGAAAGCAAACTACATGAATTTCGCACAACCCTCCATACAGAGAGGCTTTGACCAGGGAATGGTGGGACACCAGCAAAGACAGAATTGCTGATTCAATGCCCGACAGCACCAGGGATTGAAGTACATCTTTGGAGGTCCTGTTTTCGGAGATGGGGTTTGAGTCCACAATCCACAAATCAATCAAAGCCGATATTCGGCAATGCTAGCCATGGCCCGCTATGTGCTCCTGAAGATTTAAGTGGGAGTACAGACTAAATCCCAGGGGGATGATATTGTCAATGTTGGAAATGTTGCAGTTAAGGATATGGGAAAGGGATTGTGATGAAATAAGGTGCTATATTTTTTGACATTGAAATTGAGATGGTGCATTGTCATCCATATTTGAAAGTTTTCCATAGTAGAAAAGACCGCAAGGTGGAAGGAAGCCTACTGTGTGAAATCATCCCTTTTCCCCACGTGGGGAACCCCTTTTTCCTTCTGGAGAAATCGCTCCCCCCTACACGGCCACCAAATGTAGGGGTAATCTGTAGCACCTCGTCTCCCCCATCTTGGAAAGAGAGTTACTACAGCCCTCTCTGATCGTTTCCATGGCAGGAAGCAGTTAGACTGCAGTTTGGACATGCCCAAAAATGCCTAGGTTTGTGGACGTTCAAACTTCCAAAGCAAAGTGCACCTTGGAAAGTCATCTCCACCCATCCTTGAGTGGTATTTGTGATTGAAGATTTCTTAGCATTTGTGGCAAAGATGTTGGCACTCATAACACCATTTATACATGTCAGGAATTTCTTTGTGGATCCCTGTTTACATCTGAATTTCTCTTTGTGAATCGGGCCATTAAATAGCGCCTGGATACTCTCACGGGTGATTAGCTGTGCTATACAAATCTATCTTGATTGAGTGATTAATTAACTGGGAGATGGTCCCAACCATCTTAACTTACTGTCTCTATGACTGTGTCATGCTTGAACTACTATCGGTGACAAATGACCCCAAATCATCATAAGACGAGGGCGAGGAGCCAGGCACTGAAATAGAAAATTCTTACTGAGTTCATTTCGAGCAGAGTCCAATTGGCTGCGTTTTCTGCCTTCTTATTCCGATTTACTGCAAGGCAGATGATGGAACGAGCTATCAAACACTGCATCACTTCACTCGCCAACACTGTCCAGTGTAACAAATCGCTATTCTTGTGCTCTGCGGCCCTTGAAACGTATTTTATATATGTTTCTAGAGCTTGTCCACCTTCTAAATTGTCTTAAACAGTCATCAAACAGCGTCCGCTATAGCTGGGAAGAGTGTTCTATGGCAATTTGTGGGCGCAGGTCAGATTACACCCGAGACTGTGTTGACAATTCCAAGATCGATTGGTGTTCGACTGAAACAAGGTTGTCGTTGGCTCCAGTTCTACTTAATTTGCTGGTCTCTGGTTTGCACTCGGCCTCGTCAGCTGTTAATAACAATCTACAGGCAGCTGCCTGATTGCCCGCGTTGGCTCCATTGTGCGCTGATGACTCGCTGCCCTGGGACAAGGCTCCAGCCGGTCAAATGCGCCAGTTGGACCCGTTAGCCGCCTACACACGTGTAAATTCATTGCTGATTAACCTTTTCAGAATGGACATCATTGCTTTTGGCAGGGGGGCCTTTTCATATTGCTGAGGGCGGGAGGTCAAGAAAACCGAGGTACGACGTGCTTAGGGTTGTTTTAAGGGGGCAGACACTGGAACAATGTCATTGAATTAAGATCTTGGTGACACTACATGTAACTATAATAATGCTATGTTGACCACCGGAAACGCACTCTCCACCAACTGATAGGATTTCATTTTAGGCAGCCAGAGCTCTACTTTGTTTCTAAATTTGTTCCATTTCATGAGGTTCGTGGTCAGAGGTCATCGCAGCTGTCTCGTTCCCTTTTTATTCTCCAAATATTTTAGAATGAGCAATACCTTGGGGGTGTCTCAGCACCTTATACAGGGCACGCTAGTCCATAGTTACAGAATAATATAAAAAAAGGTGGTTGGCGGGGTTATCATTATGAGGGTAGGCATCTGGGTGGAGGAGAAGAAGGTTTTGTCCCATTTACAAGCTGGGTTCCGCCAAAAGGTGGGCACGATGGACCAGGTCTTCCGCTTCTTTGCGATCTATTGGAAGACAGTTACCATCAACAAAGGTAGTTTATACCTAGCTTTCATAGATCTCAGGATGGCGTTCGACCTGGTCCCTCGTGATAGGCTGTGGGAAGTTCTAGAGAAGATGGGCTTCCCCGGTTCCCTCTTGGGCTTTATTGTGCAACTCCATGAGGGGAACTATGCGAGGATCAGATGGGGTACCCAAGGTCAATTGACCGAGAGGATTCCCGTGAGGAGGGGTGTACGCCAGGGATGTGTTATGGCTCCAACGATGTTTTCCCTCTTTGTGAACGGAGTGGTGGACCATCTGAGAGAGGACCCGGCTGATGCTCCATCCCTGGCAGGTGAAAAAATCCCCACACTCCTCTTCGCGGATGACACCATCTTGATCTCCAAGACCCCGTCAGGCCTCCAAAAGCTTCTGAATCGTTTTAGCACATTTTGTACTGATAGAGGTCTTATTATCAACACCACAAAAACAAAGCTCATGGCCTTAGCACCATCTACCAGATTCAGAAACAACCTCTTGCTCAACGGTGAGCCCCTGGAACTGGTGGACTCTTTTGACTATTTGGGTATTAGGGTCAATAATCGAATGAGCTGGAAAGACCACTTGGCCAAAATGTTGCTAAACTACAAAAGAGTTTCAGGGGTGGTCCTGAGAGAGCACCGGGAGTCCAAGAGCAAGCCAGTAGCACCGCTCCTTGCAATCTATGAGGGCCAAGTTCTACCATCCGCCCTCTACGGCTCCGAACTATGGGGGTTCGAAAACACCTCTGAGCTAGTTAGGTGTGAAAATAAGTTCTTGAGAGACGTGGCTGCCCTTCCTGTCTCTACCCCGTTAATTCCTTTGAGGGCAGATTTGGGCAGGCGTCCACTCAGGGATCTAGTCCGCCTGCGCCCGTTACTCTTTTGGGTCCGCTTGCGAAGGACTAGGGAGCTCCAAAAGTATGCCGCTGCCCTAGACGAACTAATTTTGCTTAACTCTAATAACAGAATTAAGTGGTTAAGCAATTTGAGACAGTTGGTTGTCCTTCTGGGTTTGAGCGACACTTGGGAAAGTCAAACCCCACCGCCTAAGTTAGTGATTAAACAGCTGTACTGGGATCTAGTTCAGAAGGAGACCATCACCAGAAGTTCAGGGGGATCTTTAACTGAGCGATTCTTGTCGTTCAAATGGGTTAGGTGCTTTGAACCATTTTTGGATTACATCGAGATACCCTTGGATAGAGCACTTTATCTAAAGGTTAGGTTTGGGATCCTCCCGGTTAAGGATTTCACTTCGGGGTAGAATAAGCAGGATGACCCACTGAACTCATGCCCTGGTTGCGCAGCACCCACAGAGTCTGTGGCACACTTTTTTTTTGCCTGCCCAACATATAGGGTAGCCAGGAGGACGTGGTTAAAGCCGCTATGTAAGGGGCTGGGCCTTAGATGTCACAAAATGGCTCTGCGGATACTCTGCACTGACACATCTTCTATTGCTATGGTCTGCGGAGTAGCCAAATTTTTGGGTAGTGCTTGGCGGTCTCGCACGAGGTGCATCAAGGCCCTCCCCCTTATTACTTAACAGCAAAAAGACTCTGGATTGGATGTCCCTACCCTGTTTGTCATTGATCTCCTTGTTTTTCTTTTTTTTTTACTTTAATCATAACGGTGCAACAGGAGTTGTTGGATGAATTGTATGATCGATGTTTCCTTGCTTTATATTTTATTGTATCGTTTATTGTTTTCTTTTATGATGAACTTTTTATCGAATAAAGAATATATATATAAAACAAATTAAAAACAGGTTCGCAGAAAGATGACAAAAGTTATAATTACAGCGAGGGAGCATGAACATATATACATGATGGGTTTTATACCACAGGCAACTTACTGAACAGATGAATTACTAACAAAGATATAGAGTTCTTATAAATAAATTCTGAAAGTCGATTCTGAACAAGAAACCTACCTTCAATAAGTTAAAGAGCCTACAGTATATTTATTGAAAAGGAATGGGGATGTTTCAAATTCCATGTACAACTAAGGAGTGCCCAAAGATATATAAAATTGTAAAACATGAATGGATAAAATCATGTGGTAAATACTCAATCATGCACACCCATTTTGGAGCATGGAGCTGCATTGCACAGAATTCCAATTCAAACCAAATTAGAGGCCAGATTACAATGGTGGTGGAACTGCCACCATCAGGGTAGTGGTCCCACTGCCATTCGCCCCAGCAGGTCCGCCTGCCGCATTAGGATGCATTGGGAGGAGGCATCTGGCGGAGGGACCATCCACCTTGCATCCAAGGGCTCAAGGAGCCGGTCAGACCGTCGGAGGGACAGTCATCCCTACAATAGGGACGGTGTCTGCTCAGGCACTGCTGTGGGGATTACAATGTCCTTTTCCGCCTGCCATTTCATGGTAGTCCGCCCACCATGAAAAGGCAGGCAGAAAGTGACTTTCCTCCTGGCCCTCTGCTATAGGGTCTGGGGGGCACCTATGACAGTGAGGCTTGTGCTGAAGCCCTTTTTCGGGCAGCAGCACAAGCCTCAATGCTAAGAGGCATGTTTCCGGCTCCCTCTACGGTGGTCGGATTGTAATGTGTCTAGCGGGACCACTGACTCCCTGAAGGCTGGTCCCGTTCCCGACAGGATGGTGGTCGGATGCTCGTCCAACCGCCACCATAATCAGCCCCTAAATCTCTGGATTTATGGTCAAAATATTTTATCTATATTGTTTTACTGTACCAAACGGACCATCATATGTGAGGAGGCAACTTCAAACCTTAATGACCGATTTACATAGACATTGTTTGTGTATCAAGTACATCTCACATATTTTTTCCCATATTTTGCATAGGTTTCCTGTTTGAGGTGATTTTGACTGGAGCACGTCAGATGGAGATCACACGAGCAGGAAGGAAGACTTTGCACTGACGCGTGCTCACTCTGCACGCCCTCCGAGGGAGCTACCGAGCCCCAAACACAAGAGTTATAGGTTCAACTGACACATAACCATACGGCGCACTACTTGATGCTTTAAGAAGAAGGGTAAGCGCAACTACTTAGCTCTGCAAGCCACGCAAAACTGACCTGCTAACCCGGTTCTGAAGAAAGCCCTCTGACCTGACTAGGCACCCAAAGGGCTGAAACATGTCGACCGCTTGACCACCCATTTTCTTCACAGGTGCTATAGATCAGTAGTCTTTCTAGTTAAGCACTGCATTACTTTTAATCTTGCACTACCCCTGATTAAAGAGGCTAAGAAGCAATTCACTTCACCCTTACCCTCACCACTCCTGATTACCATCCCTGATCACTACTGCGAATAACCAGTTGGTCTCCCTCCTGGTGGAGGAAAGCACAGAGAAGACTCAATGATGATGCTTTTCACGTAATAAATAAAAGCGGATAACCAAGATATACTGCAGTCAGGAGAAATACGTGAATGAGAGGTTTCTAGACGGCAAGAACCTAAGACCCTGGTAAAAACAGGACAAGTGATCCATTCTCCCCTGATTACTGGATACTTGAATGGAAGCTGAATGAATCCTAGCTTCTCTCGCCCCTATTTGATTAGAAGATTTTGGAAAATAATCATAAGTAGAGTTATAAATCTTTGCAAACCGCTAAGGTTCATACACATTGTACACAGGATAGACAATATATCAGAGAATGAACATCAGAAATGTGCATTAGTGTATAAAGCGCATTTTCCCACTATCTGGGAAATATATTTACAGGTGGAGAAACTACATTCTGTACACCCACAATATCGAGACATAGTTTGCAAAATTAGTGCAGCCATTTGGGTACGTGCTTATACTTTGTGCCAAAATTCATTTGGGATGTTAGTATCTTTAAAGATATAAATTGAAAGGGGTTCACCCCTTTTAATATAGTTAACTCTTGGCTGACCAAAAGGACCAATACTTTCCCACTCCAAGTCCTACCCATATTCTGTTCTAGAAATTTCTCCAGCAGGCAGATTTTCCTTGGTAGTAAGTGGATTTTGTATGAAAAACACATATCAAACTTTTTGCATAGAGAGTGGAAACTTAGGCGGCGCTTTTGAACTGGGTGCTTCCCATCAAATACTGGGGCCTTCCCCTAGCCCTAAACTAGGATTTAGAATTCAAAATGAATTAAAAACATTTAAAACTTAAAATAGTAAAAACCTAATGTATTAGTATTTTCCGTCAAAGGTAGAAAATCTCAAAATATTGCAGATTTCTTCGTTGATGGTCTCTCTCATATTGCAGATACAGCTACCAATGTAGCTATTTTTTGTATTCCCATGAATTAATAAAGCATTATGTTGCAGAATCTGGAGTCATAAATTACTTTCCCCTTAGATTAAGAGCAAGGCTTCTTCCTTTCCCAGAAAACAACTGTACCAATGCAGATGGTAAGTAAACAATTGTTTCCTTGGATTTGCCTTTTCTGATTTTCTTGGAATAGGTTCTTTAAATAGTCCTAAACTGGAAATGTAATTAGACAATGGGAAGAGTAAGTACTTGTTTTGAGGCTCTAAAAAGTAACCCCACAGCCTTACCCATGGTGTGAAGCTTAGATTTTTAATTTCATGCCTTGCCTGGCCAAGTTAAGCAGAAACACTTTGGAAGGTACTCGCAAACATAAACCTTTGTAGGGCAACTAAAATCTACCCTTCGATTAATAAAGTGTAATCACTTAGAAAGTACAGAAAATGTGGCTCGGCCACTGGCATCGCTCCACACTTCTCTGAAAACCTTCCGCTCACTAAGGTGTCCTGATTGCTTCACTCAGCGTGCACTCAACAAACTCTGAAATGTTGTAGTAAATATGTGTAGTATGGCATAGAAACTGTGCAACAAATACATTTGCTTGCTGTGTTGTGTTTGGTATTAAATCTCTCAAGCCTCTGTTTAATGTGAATAATCCTAGGTATGTAAGAGAAACCCTGCAGCACTTACTGGAAGGACCAACCTTGAAGGGAGCACGAGCTCTGCTTCGCTTTATAAGTAACCCCTTGGCGATTCGCGAAACTTAAGATGGTTGCATTGATTGCGCATTGCTGAGATATTTAAATGGACGCCAGGCAGTTTAAGCAAGGGGCGATGATTTCTTCCATTACATACGGCGTTTGTACAGTTTCCATTGCTTTTATGCTTTAAAGTGATGGATCTGGGTAGAGATAGTTATTGAAATATTTCGTCTGCCGATGTTGTTGTTATGGCATTTGCTGAAACAACAATAAATATGTGGAATGGGAAACATCATTTTGAAAAGCTAATGCAGCTTTGAACTTTGGATAATACACAATAAATACACAACAAGATCTCAGCATATTCCAATAAGTATGACTCAACTCAATTTGACAATTACAATACAAAAAATAAAATTCTATATACTTCCATCAGTCTATTATTATCCACTGTAGATGGTTCATGTTACACAACTTGAATTCAATAATGAAAGCTCTGCTCAGAATGTTGTAACAAAGACACAACGGAGGTAGAACTATGGCTATTATAATCCAATGAAAAGTCTTTATTTGGATTTCATTGTGATCTAGCAGCGAACAGACCCTTTTAAAGAGATTGTTAAACTCAAACGCCGGCTGTTATAATCCAGTGAATCTAATTAAACTCCGGCAAATGTATTCCAAGAGATAATTGCAAACAGGAATTTCTAATCCGTACAAGATAGCTCCATGCGGAATGGATAATCCAACGGAGATCATTGAATGCTATAATCCAGGACTACGGGTGGATATGAGGACAGCTCAAAACAGGCATGCGGATGGTTCAACATGGGCTTTTATAATCCAATGGAAAGAAAATCACACAGACTGTTCATAGTCTAATGCTAGAATACAGTGGTGGTTGCTCAACAATAACCATTGTAACACAGAGAGGTAACTGAGCACAGACCTGCATAATGCCACGAAGCTAATTAAAGATACCCTGCTCTAGCCCAAAGGGAATACCTCAACAAAATCTGTTGCAGTACAATGGAGAAACATCAACACAATCTGTTGTCATCTATAGGAGATACCTCAACACAATGTGTCACAATCCTGGGGAACACAAACCTTTTGTATTCAAAAAGAGAGAAGTCAACACAGACTGTTATTTCCCATTGAAGAAAGCGAAACACAAACTGAATTCAGTGGATATAGTTCAGTTTAGTTGTTCGAACCCAATGGAAGTAGCTCAACACCGGCTGTTCTAGACCAATGCCGATAACTCATGACAATTTATTTTAACATAGTGGGGGTAACTCAACGTATGCTATTATGAAGCAATCATCTCATATCATTATAGTCCAATGGGTGCAACTCTGCAAAAATGGTTACAAGTCAATAGATTTATTTCCCCACAGGCTTTTATCCCCAAATGAAGAAAGCACCAGACAGCATATTATAAATCAATTGAGACAACCTCACCTACGCTTTTATAGCAAAACTTAGACACTTCTAAAACAGAATTTTGTAAACAAAAGGGGATAAAGTAACCCGGCTGTAATAATCAACTGAAGGTAGCCAGTTTAGATAGTATAATCAAGTTAACATTTCCAAGCTCTGACTTGTATAATCCAATGGGGAACCAGCAAACGAGCCAGTCAAAATGTGTGAGGGTTTTTTTATAAAGTGCACAAATACTCAAAGGGTGTCCTGGACCTAGAAGCAACATTGAGATATCAGGTATTATAATAATGATTTATCAGGGGATTTTTAGAGAGACAGGTTTTAAATACTTTGAAAAAAGGAAGGAGTTGGTTGAGTGCCAGTAGAAACATTGGCAAAGAACTTCACAGTTTAGCAACTGAGATGGAAAAAGTGCAGCCCTCAGATCTTTGATCACAGTATCTGGTAATTTAGAGAAGATGGGTGGAGTCGGATATTATGGAGAACAACAGGAGAGAGAGGGAGAGTCACTCTTGTTCCCCCTTGGATATATATTCAA
Source organism: Triturus cristatus (assembly GCF_964204655.1). Taxonomy (NCBI): domain Eukaryota; kingdom Metazoa; phylum Chordata; class Amphibia; order Caudata; family Salamandridae; genus Triturus; species Triturus cristatus. The sequence continues at coordinate 1,152,244,418 of NC_140585.1, forward strand.
AAACAACAAAAGAGCAACTGTTTAATCTAAAAGGTTGGGTAGCACAGAGGAAAGACTTATTTCTTTAAAAGACCCTCACTCACCAACCTGGTTGGTGACATGCTTCATCATTGGGTTCCCACCAGAGAGGCCGAGTGCCTCCCTGGTGTGCTACGACACCTGATTTACAGCGGAGCAGATTTTTTGGAGGGGTACAAGGATGTGAGTGTTGTGAGTAATGTGAAATTTTAAAAGGTGACAGGTTTTTACCAAAAATGAATTTTAATGGTGTAAAAACCGGTGACCGTTAAAAGAAGTGTGATGGATGTTGGCTGGCTAGTTAGGTTAACCAGGACCATCCGATTTGGTAAAATGAGTGAAAACAAATGGTCAACATGTTTCAGCTTATCTATGCACGTTCGCTAAGCATTCTTCAGGACCGAAAAAAGTTCCATGGCGGTATGCGCTCGCTAAGGCGCACCCTAACCTATGGAACTGTGTGAATGGTAAAACTCATGGTTCTACCTCAGTGAGCTTCCTGGGATTTCCTAAGCCACTAGACTCTGTAAAATAAATAAACATGACACACAAAGAGATTGTACAATACATTCAATGGTCAATTCTTTCAGTGCTATCAAGAAGGTGTCTGTGCTTAATAGCAAACTCGTGCTGATTACGGGAAATGTTTACACATTGTGACAATATTGTTCATCTTATCTCAAACATTCATATTCATTAAATACAGCCACTCCGTAAATAAACGTCATTCCTTTTTAACGGAGGGGTCAAAACTACAGAAAAGATATCACTGTAGTGTGTTCAGCCCTCTACATGAAGGCGATTACGTGCATCATTAGCACGTAGAACTAACGTCTGTAATAGAATCATTACTATTGGTACTCAGTGACTCATGCTCCTCAAAAACATGTACAAGGGTTAAAAAGGCGCTAAATATGTATATAACAGTGCACAAATATATGTATGCATCAAAAACGGACGCTACTAGCATGGAAAAAATGGCGGCTTACATGGAAAGAGGACTATCTTGGCGTCATGGGTTCCGAGAGGGGGGATCGGAATGCTGATAGGATCTGGGACGAAGGAGCCAGAATGTAAAAATACGAGAAACGGAGCATAAGTACAATGGAACCCTTTGTACCCCCAGTCAACTTACTTCTATGCTCACATACTCCCGCAATGCACCTAACGTTATCCTCCTTGGCCCGGATGTTGCCGTGGAGTGGCATTCCCGGATAGAAATGCTTGTTCCGTGATCATGTGACCCCAGGGGGGGCGCGTGACGTGTTACGTTCCGGGTGAAGGACTTGAAACCACTAGACTGCGCGGAAGAGAAGTTCAGACTATTGGATTAAATGATAATATCCCCTGGGGTACAGTTCTTAAACGCTAACTGCGTAATGTCTTTTTCCTCTCTGAACAAGTGTTATCCGTGCATTCTTTATTTAATTTTCTTTATTATTTTTTTGATATAGATCTTTTGGGATGTAATACATCAACATCCCTACAACAAAGGATGCATTGATCTTAACTTGTGATCTTGCCCCCTCTTTTTCAAAGTGGTCAGTACTTCTGTCGGTTATCATTTACATACTACGAATGACAAAGAGGCAATTAACATCAGATGTGTCTCCATTGACAATACGTCTTCGTGACGCTTAGCCCAGCCCCTGATGCTACTGAACTATATAAATTACATTTGTACATAGCATACAGAATCATCTAGTAATACGTTTTCAGTGATTGCTCAGCTCTTGCTCTCACGGATTAAAACTTTTGGTTTGTGTTCCTGCTTTTGACCAATAAAGTTTAGTCTGAACTTCTCTTCCGCGCAGTCTAGTGGTTTCAAGTCCTTCACCCGGAACTGCTTGTTCCGCGATCACGCGCCCCGCCTGGGGTCACGTGATCGCGGAACAAGCATTTCTATCCGGGAATGCCACTCCATGGCAACATCCGGGCCGAGGAGGATAACGTTAGGTGCATTGCGGGAGTATGTGAGCATAGAAGCAAGTTGACTGGGGGTACAAAGGGTTCCATTGTACTTATGCTCCGTTTCTCGTATTTTTACATTCTGGCTCCTTTCGTCCCAGATCCTATCAGCATACCGATGCCCCCTCCCGGACCCATGATGCCAAGATAGTCCTCTTTCCATGTAAGCCGCCATTGTTTCCATGCTAGTAGCGTCCGTTTTTGGATGCATACATATATTTGTGCGCTGTTATATACATATTTAGCGCCTTTTTAACCCTTGTACATGTTTTTGAGGAGCATGAGTCACTGAGCACCAATAGTAATGATTCTATTACAGACATTAGTTCTACGCGCTAATGATGCACGTAATCGCCTTCATGTAGAGGGCTGAACACACTACAGTGATATCTTTTCTGTAGTTTTGAACCCTCCGTTAAAAAGGAATGACGTTTATTTACGGAGTGGCTGCATTTAATGAATACGAATGTTTGAGATAAGATGAACAATATTGTCACAATGTGTAAACATTTCCCGTAATCAGTACGAGTTTGCTATTAAGCACAGACACCTTCTTGATAGCACTGAAAGAATTGACCATTGAATGTATTGTACAATCTCTTTGTGTGTCATGTTTATTTATTTTACAGAGTCTAGTGGCCTAGGAAATCCCAGGAAGCCCACTGAGGTAGAACCGTGAGTTTTACCATTCACACAGTTCCATAGGTTAGGGTGCGCCTTAGCGAGCGCATACCGCCATGGAACTTTTTTCGGTCCTGAAGAATGCTTAGCGAACGTGCATAGATAAGCTGAAACATGTTGACCATTTGTTTTCATTCATTTAACTAGCCAGCCAACATCCATCACACTTCTTTTAACGGTCACCGGTTTTTACACCATTAAAATTAATTTTTGGTTAAAACCTGTCACCTTTTAAAATTTCACATTACTCACAACACTCACATCCTTGTACCCCTCAAAAAAACCTGCTCCGCTGTAAATCAGGCGTCGTAGCACACCAGGGAGGCACTCGGCCTCTCTGGTGGAAACCCAATGATGAAGCATGTCACTTACCAAGTTGGTGAGTGAGGGTTCTTTCAAAGAAATAAGTCTTTCCTCTGTGCTACCCAACCTTTTAGATCAAACAGTTGCTCTTTTGGAGTCGGATATTAGACAGAGCGAGGAAGATGTGGTGCAAACCTGACCTGCAAATACTTAAAGCCAAAGCAATGGTATGCCCAGAACACCACACAGAGTGATTTGGAAAGAATGTGAGCTGTTAGCAGTAGTCAATGAAGCGATTTGACAGCAGCAGCAGTGGAGGAATGAGAGGGTAGAACCAAAGCCAAGAAAGCAGCTGCATTTTATACACTTTGTAGCTGTGTCAAAGTGTCAGAAGGAGATGCCAAAAACAAAACATTACAATAGTCCAGGGGGTTGAGTATAGTGGCATGGTTGAGTGTAGGCTGAAAGAAATTGCTGAATTTTCCTCAGAATCTTCAATAGAAGAAAACAAGACAAGGAGAATTTGTTAACTTGAGCTGATAGGGATAGGTCTGAACAATTATGAAACCTACGTTTTTAACCTGATTACTGGGGGCTGGAGGTAGGTCAAGGGAAGATGGTGAAAGGTTAGTGAAATCTAGCAGAGGGGAGTTGTGATTTGAAAATATAAGAACATCTGTCTTACCTGAGCGTCAACCTAAAGGATTGTTGCTCATCCACTCGGCTACGCTGAGCGGGCAGTTTTGAAAGATTGTAATTGCCTGAGGAGGATCGTTATTACAAGAGAACAAGATCTGAGTATCCTCCAAGTGAAAATAGGGCAAAATGAGCGGATGAGTGAAGCGAGTGCAGTTAAGAGAGGACTCCTGCGGTATGCCATAGTCCAAGGTTTTCAAATGGAATTTGTAAGGCCCCTGGATTATAGCTCGGTACTTGTTCTTAAGATACTAGTTTATCCATTTTAGAGGTTGGCTTGTAATAACAGCATTTACGAGTGGCTGTAAGAGAATCTGATAGTCGACAGTGTTGCGTGCAATCGACAACTCATGCAAGACCAAGGCTGAAGAGGATCCTTGGTCTGCCTTCATACAAAGGTAATCAGTGATGCAAACCAGCATCCTTGCTACCAGCTTCTGTGCGATGAGGAGGTCTGAAGCTAGATTGGGCCGAATCAAGAATGTGATTAGTTTACAAATATGGCATCATCAAAAAAGGATATGGTAGCCCTTGTTGGAAAAAAGATTGGAAATGGCAGAACACATCTAATTCCACAACCTCGCCATGGCCACACAAGGTTTAGTTCCTCAACGGGTTGCCATGTTGAGGTTGCGTAATTAGACATGTACCATCATTGCCAGTCTTTTTCTCAACAAGGATTGTCTTATACTTTATACAACGCTATGACTTCAAGGAGATAGTAAGCTTTTCCACAAAAATCTCACAATCCCCCCTCTTTTGTGTGGAATATAGTTTCCAAATATGACTAGAGTTGTTTATTGATTATTTTTTCCAAGATTTGTATGTGAAAAGGAAAAAGAAATGTAGGTCTGAGGTTGCCAAGAGTATACAGATCAGCCGATGACTTTTTCAGCGAGGTATGACCAAGGCCTCTTTTCGGTCATCTAGGACAAATGCCGTACAGCGGGTCTTCTCTGACTAGCACTGAGGAACGCAATCAAACTTGGAAGCATAGTCATATTATTCAAATGGAATTTTGTAATGATCAGGTTAAGCTAGGAATGGGTTGGTGGCTCACATTATTCCACTGAAAAGTAAATATCAAATTATGACACTGTCCATGGATATAGATGGGCCCTGTACCTAACTGATGTAAATTTAGGACTGCTAACGAATCCATAAGACATCAAGAGGTGGCGTTAGCCAGGCCGTCGGCACAAACATTAGAGCTCCCATGAGGAGAACCTTGGGTTGACTTAGAATAATTTTGGATATAAAGTGAGCCAGTGAGTTGCCAAATTTTTGTCATGAAAAGGGGCGACTATAGCATAGATCTCCTGCAAGATCTATGCTATAGCATAGATCTCCTGGTAGGTGAAAGGCAGAGGGTAAAGCCAAGGGATTCAGTGACAGCAAAGAATCTAGAGAGAGCGCAGAGAAGGTTAGTCTTTCATTAAACAGAATTTCAAGTCTGCCACCCTGACAGAGCGGGTAGGGATCCCAACGGGAAATCTAAGGGGAGGAAGGATGGGATGGGATAGCAAGACAGTAAAGGATTAAGAGCAAGTAAGTCAGTGCTGGAGTAACTTATGTGGCTTCTCCCTACTCCTGGAGGGGTCTGCTGAATGTTGAGCAGAGAGGCTGGCACTGGGCGTAGATGGGGCATAGACTGGCAGAGACGGCTTAACCTTAGGTGCACCAGTGGCGCACCCATTGCACATTCATGGTTCTAGCGGCTTTAAATGTCCCTCTAATATGTGTCAGAGGGGGCGTGATAAGAAGGTGTATCAAGGCAACACACCAAGTGCACCAAGGAGGAAGAAACAAGCGTCAAAATAAATAACAAAAACAGTGACCGCATCTAGCTCCGCAGGCGTCACACCTATAAGGCACAGAAAATTAGATAAAACAAGAACTTAAATTCAATGTGAGAAAGTCAACACATAACATAAGTATAAGTGCTCAATCAGACTGTGGTGACCTGAAATGCGAGCAAGGCACCTTGCGCCATATAACGAACAGAAAGTTAAAGCGCAAGTTGTCAAGCTATCGGCAGCAGTGTTACTCAAAGAAGATAGCGTACCCAGACTGTAGGAATCACATGATAGCCCAGCTCATGAAGTTAGAACCCATTAATAATGCCCCACAGAGACAGTCATCATCCATTAGCGATATTTTGACTTACACGCGTATTTCAAAGCAGAGCGCCCAATAAAGGATGGAGGTAGCTCAAAACAGACAGTTACAACCCAACAGTGACCACTCAGCACAGGTTGTTGAAATCCAAGAAAGAATGAGAGCTCCACAAAGAAGAGATAGCTGAACACAACCTAATATATTTTAAATGAAATAGCTCCTCTCAGACCACTCAAGTCCACTTGTGACAGACCATTGCAGTCCATTAAAGTGGGGTCAGCCGAGGACTGTATACACAGATATCAATAATTTAACACCAGCTGTCATTCTGATACAAGATAATAACTTTTGGTATCGTGACGTGACTGTTAAATAATATATGTATAGGTGAATATTTAAAATACTAGGCAACCATAGACTGTGCCATGTGCCCATAATTACATGGACTGCTATAATACACGAATGATAGTGCACTCAGAACATTACAGTACAACAATTATATGTAAACTTATACTGTTGGGACATGGTACCCTAAGGTAAACTGAGGCAGCCATTTTGCAAGTAAAGATAGTGTTATGTAGCTACATTATACATCCCAGTGTTCCTAGTTTAACCAAAGGTATACAAATCCGCTAGTTACCTTGAGATCGCCAGAAAATGTCAATCGCAATCGCAGAACAGTTCAAACCACTAGGCTCCAATAAAAAAGTTGTATCAAATTAACAGACAATGTAACCACCCCTTCTCCAAATATATTTTGTAGAGTTCATCTAATGAGTGATCTCCCCCTCTCACTCAGTAGTTGCAGCTAAAGAAACGTAGGCAAAAAATCTACAATCACACCTCCAAAAATTATTTTACCACACTTCTATTTTTATACTTATCATAAAACTAATTACCTTTTTAATGAAAATTGTTTACTATTTGATGTTATATAGATAGTTCTTTTTTAATTAAATTACATAAAAGTAATGCTGCTAAATTTCATTTTTTTTTTGTTTAAATGTTTAAATTGTTTTTATTGGGAATTTTACTTTCCATGGTACATCATTATATATTGGTCACGCTGCTAAACTTCATATAATTAAATATTCACAGTAATTAAAGATCATAAGATACAATAAACGACTTTAGTCTTTCCTTTAAACAGTTAAGTGTTTGCCTTAGTGTTTTGCGTTCGAAAATTAACAAAAAAATCAACCGGGACAAGGTTTGTAGGCAACTAACGAGTTAGAGTAACACTCTGGGCGGGAAAGAAATGCTCCTCTGAGGTTAGTTCACCTCAGTGAGGCTGTGCTGGTTCAGATGAGATGATTCAAAGATAGGCTGCAGAAACAGACTCAAAAGCAACTCTGACAGGACAGATCTCAATGACAAATGGAGGGCGGAGCCCGATGTCTCTGTACAGGGAGAGGGACTCACAGCAGCTCAAGCCACAGATGCAGCAGAAGCTACTGCAAAGAAGCATCCATCCTTGAAAAGACAAACTAAGGGTTTCCAACCTCCCTTCACTAAAGTTAATTCATACAAGTAGAGACTCCTCAATATATTTCTGATGTTTCTGTGAATTAAAAACCTTGGGCCAGATGTACGACCATAGCATTTTGCGACTCACAAATTGCGCTCAACTGCGAGTTGTAATTTGCAAATTGCAAAATGCTATGCACAACAGTGTCTGATAGCTGTTTGCAATTCCCAATGGAGTCGCACATTGCATGCCTCATGAATATTAATGAGGTACCCGCAATTTGCGACCCCATTGGGAATGGCTGGCCCTGCCAGGTATGGTGGCCTGCTTGGCTCAGTAGACCTCCATATCTGACACTACTTTTAAATAAAGCAGTTTTAAAAAAAAAAAATTCAATGCAACCCGTTTACCTTAAAGGAAAAAGGGATGCATTTAAAAAAAAGAAAAATGAAACGTTTTCGTTTCATTTTTGGAGGGCAGGTAGTGGTCCCTGGGACCACTGCCTGCCCCTTAAAACATGTTTGCCCTGCATTCACAAAGGGGAAGGGGTCCCCGTGCTAAATAGGGTTAGTACATGGCCCTTTTGTATTTTGCATGCGCAAACGGGTCGCAAACCCGTTTTCGCATGCAAAATAGGGTCGTACATCTGGCATCTCTTGTCCCTTAAATACTGTCTTCAATTTCTAAGGAAAACTCTTTAAAAGCTTGAAAAAGTTTGCGGATATGTGTAACTTAGAGGTACATTTACTATAGAAACATTTTTAGAGGTGTAGGCAGTGTCCAATACCCAACAAGTGAGTCATTGCTGCTTAAGTAAAACTGAGGGCCGCTGGCAAAGTGAAACCCACTCCTGCTGCCGCAAGGATGAGTTGTCGTGTCCTTGTATATGATGAAAAGCATTGCGTCGCTACTTCGCTGTGAGACGCGGACCAGCACATTTAGACACTTTCTAGTAGAACAACTGACATACACTTTTCAAGCTTCCAAATTTAGGGATAACTACACTGCAATCTAGATCATGGCTACCGCCTCGGGTAAGAATTTCAAACTTGGCTTCACCAAACAGACCGCTTGCAAATTTTTAAAGTAGAGACAACTATGAGTCATAGGATTTTACATTTCGGTATGTTAATGCCATTGGTTTGAACGTTTTACAAAATGTAGGCCGCAGACTTTGCAGCCAATAGGAAAGGTAGTTTGTATGTTATTAGGTTAGCCGTCACCCGGGTATAAGCAGTCTTATTTAGATCTAGGCAAAATGTAAATGATCCCAGCGTACGTAATTTGGGGTATTTCAAGTTATGCTTGTTACATGAAATTGAAATGATGCCATTATACCACTATGTGTGATTACGAGTCGTTTGCGATAAAACTTTACCCTGAATGTGCAATTCGCAGTAAAAATTGACCACAAACATGGACGAACAACAAAACGGGAACAAAAATTGGCAGGAGGCCGCCTTTTGAGCAGAAATATAACACAAAATGATGGTTTTGTATTTCACATGACTACATATAATTTGGTGTCATTTTGCCGTCATTTTGTGTAATTACGTGATAGCAAATTACGCACATCCCTAGTCTTATTTCGACGTTCATTGAGTGCGGACAGTCACATCAACATTTTCATTTAGTACTGATAGTTTTCCATTGCCCTTTGTCTGCACTCCTTCCGGTACAGAATTGTTCTACCTACACGTCTTCTTTTCCCAACATCACCATTCTACCCTTCCATTGATACAGGGAGGCTGATGAGCATAAATCTGCTGATCCTGGTCCACCTACACTCTTAAAGAAACTAAGAAAAAAAAAAAACAGAGTAGAAACTTCCACAGATTTTGGCCAAACTACTCTCTGCCAACGGTTCAGGCCAACAGAAGCCACCTAAACTCAAAGGAAATACACAGTGTCACAGGGAGGACAATCGCAAAGAGGTAAGATAAAGCGATGGGATTTCTAATCAATGGGAACTGTAGACAGATACGCAGGTACCTTAAGGAGACTAGGTTATGTACTGTTTCCCACACAAAGAGAGCTGTGGAATCAAAGGATAATACATGACAGTGAATGTGAGAGGCCAAGATGTTATGAACTGCATGGGTGACCTCCTTGGGGGAATGCAGGACAAGAAGCCAGGATAATCTCTCGACTAAAGACAAAGAACTGTAAAAAGTTACAATTCCACTGGCAAGCCCTCCAATGTTTATCTAAATGTATTCTGCAAGAAAAGGGAAGAATATTTGTCTACCCTTGCAATCTACAGCATGTCTTCTTCACATCATGCATGTCCTGAAGAAGTCTGTTGCATACATAAAACAGTAAGCAACTTTTTGATGTGTACCCAATAGTTCAAATATTTGTCTAGTAATAATGAGAAGAATCACATAAGGATCACTGGCTTAGATTTAGGGGCATTGTAGAAATGTGTGTATCAACGAAGATGGAATTTGTTGCTTCAACATGTATTTTAGGACATAAGGACAGTGGCAGACTGAAAATCTACTTGAGATAATGGGGTGGGATTTGCATTAGATATAGTTAGGTAAACTTTGTATGACAACGATCTTTTCATAAAATAATGAGATATTTATACTAGGGCGAAGATAATGTACGTTTTTAAAGATGTCGGGGAAATATTTACCTTGGCTTTGGATTTTTAGATAGGGTCTATTTTTCCTATTGACTGTCTTTGATCCACTTTTTCTATACATTTTCATGCACTTCTGTAGGAAGCTGGCTCTTCATACAGTGGACTAAAAAGAGGTAGACAGTGTAAAGAGTCCAGGCAAACCCCAGTTGGATTACAGAGGCTCAAATGATATCCCAAATGCTCTCTTATGTGGTAGTGTGGGCGAGCAGTTAAGCATATCCGAGGGTAGTGCTAAGCATTTGTAGACACATACCTAGGCAATAAATGAGACACAAACTCAAGAATAAATCAGAGACCAATTTAGAAAAATAAGTACTATTTTTATATAAATTTTGATACCAAAAACTTCAATAGCAAGTAAGTACTTTTCAAGATATTGATTTTAGCAGGTGAGTAAAATGTTCACTTAAATGCGCCTTTGCACACAATGCTTTACTAAGGGAGAAAAGGCGTGTGTAACAAACAGTTAAATGTGCACGGTTTCTGTGGGTCTCCTTCGAGACTTAGGGTTATAGTGGGCCAAGGTCCAAAATACTACCAGCAGATTCTCGTTAGTCGTTACCTGCCCTGGGGCGTCCAGCTTGTCAAGTTGGTAGCTGTGCGCAGTACGCTGGTAAAGGGATTGGGGGGCCATTAAGAAACAGGCTGCAGAAGGGAACTTGGGGACAAGTTTGAGAGCTCCCAATGCGGGGCTCGGGTTGCGAGGGCCTTGGGGATAAGGGAGCACAGTCGGTTCATCGGTACTTGGGCTGGGGTGCTTGGGTTCAGTGAAAGCAGGTTGGCTGTGTCCTGTGCACCTCGAAACCTTGCAGTCATCGGTCTCACTGGTTGAGGGTGCCAAATCAGGACAGCTGGGCCAATCTAGTAGTGGGTCTCTGTGGTGCCGGTGTCCCTTGATGACTGCTTTGTATTGGGGATGTTGTAGTCCAGACAGGACTCTCACGGTCCATATTTGCTGCAAGGGGTCAGTACCCTGGGAAATGGTCCTGTGCGACTCTGGCTGATCCTGGTGTCTTCTCACTGGGGGGGGGGAGCAGATCTGGACTTCCGAGCACAGGGTCCTCTTCCTGGACGACTGCTGTGTTGGTTTGGCCAGGTAGCGGCAACACAGGAAACCAGACTTTGGCATATTGAGTAGCTCTTCTACTCCAAGGGAGATTTCTTGGCAATTTGTGAAGGGCTGGCAGTCTCCCAGGATTCTTCGAAGCTGGTCAGGTGTGAGACTAGTCGCTGGGTCAAGATTGTCGACACTTAGCATGGCAGGCAGGGCTTGGCACCCAAAGTCCACAGCAATCTTCAGTTCATGCTTTTTGCTTGTGGCTCTTGATGTTGTTCTCTTCTTGATCCATCAAATCTGAGTTGCTGGTGTCAGGGGTGCCCCCTAATACTCAATCTAGGGGCAGTATAGGGAGTGACAAGAAGGAGCCAATAGGCTACCTATCTTTAGGGTGTCTACACCCTTTATATGACCACTTCCTCTGGAAAGCCTAATTCCATCAAAATCAGGATGGTGGGATCCTAAAAGTCGTGTCCACATCAGTTAGCCCATTCTATGGATAGCATTAACCTGAAAGGAGGACGCGCCTCCTAACTAGCTAATCTTCCTGCCTATCTTGGTGTCAAATGGGCCTGGGGCAGGGGGTGGATTTCCCCCTGTCTGGGAAGCCTTGGGTCACATATCAAGGACAGCAGAGGCCTTTGTAGCCTCCTACCTTGATATGCTGATTACTTTAGCCATCCTGCTTGGAGCCGGAGACAACATCTATGGCCAGTGCAGACTTTTTTCTGCCCTCAGAGATCGCAGGCTCTCACCTGCAGGGTATCAGAAACCTTACTGTGATGACAGGCTGGTCTGCACCAGTCAGTGAGCACACTAGTAGTCTGTACATTTTCAGGGGGCACCTCCAAGGTGCCCTCTGGGTGCATGTATTATTACATCCATCACTGGAATCAGTGTGGGCTTATTAATATGAGATGTTTGAAACCAAACATCTCTAGTTTCAGTGAAGCCATCATGTAGCTCGGGATCTCGTAAACACCAGTGTCCAGCACATGTACTCAAAATGGCTTCCCCATTCACTTGTAATATCTAAGAGTCAACTTAGACATCACAGGGGCACATCTGTTCATGCCGATATGACCAAACAGGTAGTAGCAGGCATGGCACACAGAAGGTGTGCAGTATTGTGTCTTCACTTTTCTCTGCACCATGTCACACATTCTGCAATGGCAGTTTGCATGCTGGGGCTGAGGGGTCTCTTAGGGTGGTACAATACATGCTGCAGCCTGGAGAGATCCTCTTTAGTGTTCCATGCCCTAGTTACAGGAGTACCACTTACTAGGGGCTTACAAGGGTTACTAAAGGTATTGCCAATTGGGGAAACAATTATACAGTTTAGGTAAACAGATCTGGCACCGGGGACCTGGTTAGCAGGAACCGAGTGAACTTTCTGTCAAAATTGCATCAGATACCAGGCAAAAAGTGGAGGTGACCATGTCAAAGAGGGGCACTTTCCTACTCACTCGTGATATCAATACACTAGTGCCAATCTTTGTTCAGTGCTCCCTAGCAAGGGTTTGTGCTTCATGACGGTTCTGAAGTGGAGTATGGTGTGAACATGGAACAGTAGGTGTGGAGATGGCAGAGTAGGTGATCTCGCTTAAGTTCAGTGACTAACAAAGACTGCATCAGCTGAGAATTGATGAGAGTGGAGATTGAAAGTCTAAACCCAAAAAGTTACTTAGTTTTTGCTCTATATTACTTGCACTACCTAAGTATCTTCAGTATGCGAAGAAAAAAGGGGAAAGTGGCTGACAGGGCAAATAAGCTAATGAAACGGATCAATGAATCACTCGCTGCAAGCACTGGGCAGTATATAGGGTTTCTTATTGAAACCCATCTGGTGGGTAAGCAACAAGGCAGGAATGATGCTCATCATATGGCCAATGCCTAGGAGGAGTCAGGAAGCAAGGCGATATGCCAAATGCCATTCATGCCTTAGGTAATGGGTGATGTTAGGCAGTCAACCCTAATGGAAGCACCTTCAAATCAGGAATGCAATTGAGAGAAAATAAACAAAGAATTATGAAGTGTTGCCAGATGTCTAGGATCTCTGTATTTCAAAACACATGCCTTAGTGGAGTGTTCTAGGGCAAGTTGCACAATGAAATCAAAACATGGATTCCCTCTCACAGGGGAAAGGGAAGTAGAACAGCAGCAATGAGAGGAATGGAGGGGACAGAGGGACCAAGGAATGAGCCATTGATGGCTGCAAATGAGGAGAAGAGGGAGTAAGAATTAGTAGAAGAGAGACATAAATAATGAGAGTCAAGGATGGGATAAGTGCGTGGGGGCTGTGAAGAGAACAGGGAAGAGGGGAAGATCAAAAGGCTGTGAGTGAGTCAATTGGTGATTTAATGGGGAACTGAAAGAATGAGACAAGCTAGTGGGCAAGATGTTACGCGATGGAGGGATGGCAGAGATCGTAGACATGCGTGAGGCAACAAGTGAGCAACAGGCAGATGAAGCCTGATATAAGGGTCAATGGAAGGCATAGGAGAAAAACAGGACATGAAAATGAGGCACGGAGAGAAGGATAGAAGGAGAGGCAATGGATAGATGTTGGGGTACCAGATGTGGGATACAGTCAGTGCTTCATTTGTAAACAATATCAGTGCATGGGGCAGATATACTTCTCAGGAGGACACTAGGGTTGCCACTGCCCCTTCCAGCACTGCCAAATACTAACCATCACACAACACAAGGGTGACATTTTGAACTAGTCCAGATCAGTTTAGCCTGTACGGATGGCCTGGACCAACTGGCTATAAAATATTTTTTAAATATATTAACTTCTTTGGTGAGGATCTCTGCCCAAAATAGGCAGTGCCACCCTGTGGGAGGCTGTCAAAAATATTTTGGGAAATTTTAAAACTAAGGGGCAGATTTAGAAGCCCCTTGCGCCACTTTTGCGTCATTTTTAACATGGGAATAATGACGCAAAAGTGGCGCAAGGGGCTTGTAAATCTGCCCCTAAGTGCCGATGAGAAGTTCCTCCAAACATCCACAGTATCCAGTGGGCAATGGCTAGCAAAAAAGTTGGAAGAAAACAAGTGAAGTCAAGGCAGTGGATGGAGTGAACAACAATGCGATGGAGGATAGGAGACCATGATGCCTATGGGGGCAATGACAGCAAGAGAGAGGAGAGGGATTGGTGAAGAAAGGAATGCGATAAAGAGAGGATAGAAATATGGAGGGAAGCCATGAGCAGATGGAGGGATCGGTGAAAGACGTCGGAAAGAACAGTGGCACCCATTATAAGCTTTTCACCCAAGTACCAAGGAAAACAACATCACAATAACTTAATTATGGGCCTTTTGTACGGACATACCATAATAGTAAACATGTGCATGGTGAGCACTGCAACCAGAGGTGCTTTTAGGCGCTGATGACCGCATCTCCTGTTGTCATTGGCCGTGTATGGCTGCACAACAGCTCCTTGAAGCTGTGCACAATGTATCAAATACACCAGTAGCTTAAAGGGAATGTCTTCCCTAGTGAGTCGAACAATTATGAACAATTATAAATCTCCTAATTACCAGCCTCGTTCCTACTATTTGCTCTATCAATTAAATCTGTAATTAAAGGATTTCATCACTCTGGTAATTTCCTCGCCACAGCGCTATCTTTGGGTTCTGCCTTAATGCACCGTCTGGATTTTTCGATGCAGGAACAAGGATCTCCAACCACCCCACAATAATCTGCTACAATTAGGTCTGTCGGTCCTGGTGTCCCCTACACTGCGCAGTGCGTTTCAGCTCATTGCCTTGCAACTGAGAACCCCTATTTTAGTACATGTGACTTATACTAGGACTATTCTATAGCAGAGACAACCTTTGGTAAGAAAATTAATGCAGCATTTGGACCCCTCTGCATAAACGGACTTCACACCCATGATCAGGGTACACACATTTGCACTCAGAAACTTAGCATTTTAAGATTCAGGAATTCCCAGTGTCCTGCCCTGGTATTAATTCAGGACTGCTTTTAACCCCTTCAGCGCGGCGCTGATTTCCGTGCTGTGCTGAAGGTTCTGTGCGCGGGCGGTGCCATGACGGAGCGGTTCCATCATGCGCACAGCGCAACCGACGCGCATGACGGAACCGCTCCGTCATGCGCATCGAAAGGGTTAAGAAATGATTTTGAGGCAAAGAAGGACCTCTTTCATTTTGGGTTTCATCAACATCATTGTCCCTACCCTGAGTGGGCCCTCAATTACCCTACAATGTCTCTGCCACTTCTGGCTCTAGGCAACCCCGACAGCTACTCTCCCCATCCTCTCCGTCTAATCAGCATTTCACCTACTTCACTTGTAAAAAAAAAAAAATAAACTCATAAGTGCAGGGGCCTAAAGGTTTTCTTAGGAGCCTGCCACTGGCACTGCCAATTGCCTGGTTTGTCAAACTCCATTGCTGCCTAGTCTTGGTTCCACCGCGTGCCTCTTTCTTCCATCGTCCTACAGTTGCTTTCTTTATCTCACTCTTGCAGGTTCTTTTAATTCCTGATTTCCTGCATTCTCTCAGTCCTTCTTTCTCCCCATTTCTTTCTTTCTCTTTCTTGATCCAGGTCAAAGTTTGATATTGAAAGGTAAGGACCCAATTTCGAGTGGAAGACAGAGTAGCGTTTGTCAGGATGGTGACGGACATTACTTTCGCCATTTCTGAAAATACTACGTCCACCAAATTTCGAGATGATCGCTAGCCCTGAGGTCATCTCTGTACATTGAAAAGAACTGCTGCCACTCTGGTTCCTTTCAGTATGGTAAAAGTATGATGTACAGCTGCCATAAGTTTTGACTGCCATACACCAAAGTTTTGACATTTTATGGGTTTTTTTTTAAATAAACTCCCAAAGTGGGAGTTTGTTTCTGAAAAACAAACAAAAAAACTGTTCACCCCCACATCCTGGGAGTTTTTGTCCCACGATGTGTGGGCTATTATTTTTGTTTCCTTTACCTCACCCTCCAGGTTTTACTTGGAGGTGATGGACAGGAAAAAAGGCATTACCTCCTAAATAAGGTGGACAGTTTGATGTTCTTTCTCCTACAACCCCAACTCAGTTGGGCCATCGGAGGAAGTATTCAGTCAATGGAGCCAACAAGGGCTCCGTCGAAGGAATACTGAGGAAGGCGGACCAAGCATTTGGCAGGCAGGATACTCAGTCACATCTGCGATGGAATACCTCATGTCTGCCAAACTCTAGATCAGGTGTTAAGTTTGGGTGCCATAAATGAGTGCTAATGTCCACCATCTGCAAGCACTGGCATGAATTAAGCACTGCCTCTATCTACTTTTTACTATTCTAGACTCTCTGAAAGTGCTCTGTAGATTTACAACTTAGTTTTCTATTAGTCACATGCAAACTTACATGTAGACAACACATACTGAGAGCAATGTGGCTTTACGAGGTCATGCCAAACACCCTAATGATACGATACATACCATGTTCCTTAATAGGAGCACTTATAAGGGGAAATGCCCCTGTAGCAGGTTATCTATGGCTATTAGAGGAGAATGTTGCTATAACAAGGTCTCTAAGGCAGTGAGATGCTCTTCTAACAAAGGCTCTTGGAGATAAATGTTGCTATAACAAGGTCTCTAGGGTGGTGATATGCTTCTCTAACAAAGGAGCTTAGAGGACAATGTTTCTATAACGAGGTCTCTTAGTCGGAAAGGTTTAGAGAATAAGAGCTCTGTTGAGTGTGGGAGATGTTCCTATAAGAGATGGTCCTATAGGATTTTTTTTGTTATCGATGTTCGTGACATAACATGCTTCAATAGCAGGTGTTCTTAAAGAAAATATACCTATATTAGGATCTGGGAAGAGGAATGCTTATATAGGGAGGTCAGTATTCCTATCACAGGAGGCCTTATAGGAAGAATGTTGCTGTAAGAGGAGCGCTTAGAAGGGCTGTTCCTATAAGGGAGCTCTTCGAAGATAGTGTTCCGGTAGCAGGGTCTGTAGGTAGGGAATGATTTGATAATGGGATCTAGACATAAATGTTATGACAACATCTGCTCTCTGAGGAGGATTTTCTTGTAAAGGAAACTGTTACGGGAATGGTCCTACATCATTTATTAATATCAAATTTTCCTATATCATTTTTTCCACCAACAGAAGACTCTTAGATAAGGATGAATAGAAGTTAGTTTTTCTATAAAGTGAGCTCTAAGTAATGACATGCTCTTCTAACACAGGCTTTCACCTGGGAGTACTCGAAAAACAGAATCACTTTAAAGAACGTTTCCAGAAAGGAGCCTTTTTCTGAATTTGGCCCCCAATAGAAAAATTAATTGTGCTTAGGATTAACCCTGGGCAGACAACTATGCTACGCTCGCGAAGTTTGCGTAGTTTGTGCTACTTCATGCTACGCGAATTGCACGTAGCACAGTGCAAAACCTCGTAGCGTAGCGTAGTTGGCATTTTTTGCTCGCTCGCGGTCCTCAACGTCAAATTGGCGACCGCGAGCGAGCAAAATGACATCCCGGCGACACTTTTTCCTTGTTCGCGATCAGCAACATCAAGTTGCTGATCGCGAGTGTGGAAAATAAACCTCCCGGCGAGATTCTCAAAGCGGGGAGGTCAGGTTTCTCATTGCGAGTGGTTGCGTATACTCGCGACCGCTCGCGATGAGAAGCTACCAGTCCGCGTTGAGAAAGCTACCGCTCGAATAAAAATCTACTCGAGCAGCAGAAAACAACAGCTCGCACTGCGCAAGATGCCGTTTTCAATGACTGCACAGTGCGGACAAGCATCCGGCACTGTGCAATCATCGCGAACAGCGCATTACGCAGCTCGCATAGTGCTACGTGTATTTCGCGTAGTGCGAAGTGCACTTTGCATAGCTACGCATAGTGCTACTACGCAAACTATGCCCAGGGTTACTTAGGATCAGATTTCACAGGTTTTTTAAAACATAAGAAATAGGGCTGCCAAAATAGAGCATCAAAAGCATCACTCCGCGTCATTCGAAGGAAAACTTTCTTGCATGCACAGTTAGGGGATTGCCCTAGATCAAGTCCAGACCTGCCATAGTATTGGTCATTAGGACATAAAATCCCATGCAGCCTGCGTACGGCAACTCAGCCTAGGTCTTCGCACCTCTGATTTAAGGATCGCCTTCCACTTCAGCCCAAGTGTTTGCATCACGGACCGGAAGGGGCCACTTTAATCATAAGTGATAATCACAGTATCCGCAATGCAAGGCTCATGAAGCCGATGCTGGAATACCAGTACATTGGTGGCACTGCCCAATGAGACACCATTTTGTTTTAAGGAATGGTGCCTCTTGAACCTCCTGGAACATCAGGATCATCGCTGAAGACCAGGCTTATCCATGCTCTGGAAAACTGCCACTCACACCTCAATGTTAAAGGCAGCGACCAATTGAATCCCATTTTGTTATAAGAGACAGAAACATCCGAAGCAGAATATTAGCAGAATTCTGATAAGTTAATAAATATCTGCATTCAGAATGCAAGTGGCCCACAGTTGCCAAGACTGTGGCATTGTCCAAATAGAGACTGTTGGTACCAAGCAGGCCGTGGACTTATAGACCAGTCGCAACCCGCAGGACACCGTATTACTATCAGGAATCTCCCCATGGTGCATACTGGCCAATCTCTCTGTGAAGACTCCTCCCACTGCCCAAACCAGACACTATGAGGCAGAGGGCTGGGAGGGAACGTTAACAACTGGACGGGGTGACCACACATCTCAGACCTTCTAGGGCAGTCCAGGTTTTCCAACACCTGAACTAGCAAATTTGGATACATTTAGCACGTCACAGATTTCGGAGAGGAACGACTGGTGGAAGACAAGTTTTCATACATGTTCATGTGTTCCAGTGCATGATTAGTAGGGGTGGGCGGAATTTGCGAAATTAACTTTCGCAAATTATCGCAAAAATGTTTAAAATTATCGCAAACAAGCGGAAATATCGCGAAGATGCGGACGTTTTTTTCCGGCATGTTCGCGAGATTTTCTGCATGGTTGCGGGTCGCCAACTTACCCATGTGGTTGCTTGCGGGCGCGACCATCTTGTTTTGAGTTGTCTCGCAGTGCATGATCGCGAGAAAAAAGACGTGATCGCGCGACGCATGACGTCACTGCGGGCGCGAACTGTCGCGAGACAGCGCAAATGGCTAAAAACAATACAACATCTCATGGAGAACGCGACCGGATCAAGAAAACTTGTCGGCGAACGCAGGGATTCAGGTAAGGCGATCGCGCGCGCGCGAGAATGTATTAATTTACAGCGCGAGCAAGAAACAAATTGTCGCCAAGCTGCGGAAACTGGAAATTTTGACATTTTCCCGCTCTCCGCGGAACGCGAAAATGTCAAATTATCGCAATTTCCGCGAACGGAACGAAATTTTCGCCCAGGCCTAATGATTAGGCACGAACCCTAGTCACAAAGCAATTTAGTTAAAGCAGATGTCACTCTGTGTGAACGTGGCAGTTCTCTTAGTGACTTTAATGTATGTCTGTGTTCTTTATGATGGTGATGGATGCCAATTCGGCCATTCGTTTTAGTCCTACTTCTATGTTTATGCAATGCCCCCGTTTTATGTGTACACAATTTGGTCCCGCAGCATCAGCATAGCGACGCAAAGCACGAGATGCCACACGCGGCCATATCTGTGGCGGGTCCGCACGCACCGCTTGCCTTCCTACCCCCTTCTCATACCTCCTGCTCACACCATCCATCCCTGGAGCGAGCCTGGAAGAGCGCCAGGCTACCGGGCACGTTCTCGGGAAGCATGCGCGCCAACAGCGCGCTGTATCCAGGCAGAGGTGTTCCACGGCCAGGCAGGAGCGGGCGCGCTAAGGGAGGGGGGGCAAAATATTCCTCGCCTACCCTCCGTTAAATGGCATTAGCTGAAGCCCCCACTACAGAAACGGATCTTTACTGAGTTACAGACCCCCGCTTAATAGGGGAGTAAGTGGGTATGGGTAGCCCCCCGGCGGCGAGCATGTGTGTGCTGCGCGAGTGTGTGTGTGTTTGCGTGCGTGAAGGAACAGCTGATGAGCTCTTAATAAATGCACTGCTGGTGCCAGAGGGGCCTCTGGGAAATATCTGTGCCACAGAAATACGATTTTAAAACGCACTGCAAAGCGTTGCTGTAAATTGCCCGCGGAACATGGAGCAAAATAACATTCAGCGAAGACCTGCTTGGCGTACTAATCTGGGAGAGAGGAAAGAACACACACACGCGCGCAAAGAAAGACACACAACCAGGGGCGGGCGCTGCAGCCACAACATGTGTCCACTGGCAGGTATAAACAGCGACAACACACACAACCAGAGGCATGCACTGCTGCAACGACCATCTGCTAGCAAGCTTGAAAATAGTAACACACTGCGAAACACAAACAGGAACACACACAGCCAGAGAATGGCACAGCAGCTGCAACATTTGTCAGTTCGCATGTCGAGAACAGCAACACACGTACACACACAGATGTGGGCACTGCAACACGCAAAAACACACACGCACGCACACACACACACACGGCAACACGAATCCATTTGTAGGATTGAATACAGTGAAACACACACAAACAGCTACTCAGACAACCAAAGGTGGCGACTGCAGATGAACGTGTCTTTTCGCAGGCTTAGAAAGAATCAGCGACACGCAAACGCCCACACTGCCCTTTGGCACATATGGAAACACCAAAAACACATACAGATTTAAATTCACACAGCGTAAACCCTTTTTCAGACAAGGGCATACTTATGCACACAGACACGAGAAGGACCGAACACAACCGGAGACACGCGCTGCTGTGGAGAGTGTGTCCCATAGACTTGGACACACTAACGCGGAGACGTAGATGTGAACACATCATAGACGCAAGCTGCTGGGCTCGATTGCCAGGCTTGCACACACCGAAAGAACAACACACCAACACAACCGGGTGTGCACGCGCTGCAACGTGCGCCCACTTGTAGACACACTGATCCATTTTGGGAAACACTACATAGAAATAATATAATGGAATGATGCATGTGCACACTAACACACAATCTAACATACATGACCGCACACATGTAGCTACATTTCAAGTTCAACCACATACGTGAGGTGATGTCCGTTACTACTGAGAGACACGAAGACAGACACACACGTGCATTCAATTCCCAGGCACATGGGGTATTTGAAACGTGCATGGAGAGGCTTGACACACGTTTCCACAAAATTAAATGAAAATAGTGTTTCAAGCAGCGCAACACAACTACCTCTCCACCTCATGACACAGATGCCAAAAGTAACACAATCGGATTGAAGCACACCAACACAAACGGGGACACATGCTCAAAACCAGACGTCAAAGTAAAAGCACACAACAGTGAAGCAATGCTATCCCTGCCGCAGGCACAAACGAAAGCGTGTGCATTAACTGAGGAACACAAAGACACTCAAACTTAACACAACAGGATAAACACACACGGACATGCAGACTAGTAACAATGCTTCAAGTGTCCTCCAAAGGACTGCACAAGGCGGATCTTGTGTTCCTAAGGCCACTACTTCAAGCTGCTCCAACCAAGGTTTGGGGAAAAGTCAACATCGTCTTGTGACACTGTGCCTCCGGCATAAGGGGTAATGACTCCAACTGAACTCAGTGGTGGCGGTCAGTGGTGGCGGTCAGTGGTGGCGGTCAGTGGTGGCGGTCAGTGGTGGCAGTCAGTGGTGGCAGTCAGTGGTGGCAGTCAGTGGTGGCAGTCAGTGGTGGCAGTCAGTGGTGGCGGTCAGTGGTGGCGGTCAGTGGTGGCGGTCAGTGGTCGCGGTCAGTGGTCGCGGTCAGTGGTGGCAGTCACTGGTGGCGGTCAGTGGTGGCGGTCAGTGGTGGCGGTCAGTGGTGGCGGTCAGTGGTGGCGGTCAGTGGTGGTGGTCAGTGGTGGCGGTCAGAGGTGGTGGTGCCTGACCAGCCTCCTAGTGACATCATTCTTCCAAAACTCTATGCAATATCAAGGTCATGGGAGGTGAACAACAATTTAGTGACACTGATTCCATTGGCGGTAAAAAATCCAAATCTACCTTCAGCACTGGCGTCCTCCATCATTGTGCAATGGCGCTCGAGAGGGGTGACTTTGGGCTTTTGTTACCCATATTTATTTCAGAACTTCTCTCTGGGCCTACTTCACTTTATCCTTACACTTGGTCTTCAACATGGAGACTTTGCGATACCACAAGGCTGCCAAGATTGGATGGTGGCCGTATTAACTGGAGGCCATGATGAGGTCATACATTGAAGCTGTTGGCACGTGACGTGCCAGACTGGGTTGAAACTTAAAGCTAAGTGAATCAGAGGGATCAGTCATTGACAGTCAAGTCGACCAATGTGCCAGCAATATTCGGCCAGCGTTGGTGGGTGCACGCTTCCTACGGAGTTTTCAAGAACTGACTTGGGCTTTTTCAATTGGCTCAAAGTCCTCAATATAACCCGTAGACACGAGCAATAGAACAGTCTTGTTTTTTAATCTCGAGAGTGTCTTCTCATTTCTGGTGTGCTCCTGTATGGCATTGCCCGTTATCCCACCTCGATAACAGAAATAGTCGACATCTGGGCCCACAGCTGTAAATGGAACTCATCCATGGAAACAGTAGGAAACTTGGCGGGCTATACTGGCAGGTGACTCACTAAGGCAGTTCTTCATACAGAGGTGCTCCCAATGCATGCAGAAATATTAATCAACTTTGTTGGCACATGTCAAATTTTGCTATTCCTTTACCAACACTTATCTATGCTTCTGAACTTTGCAGTAGAGAGATCTAGGCGTAAGCCCCTCCTAAGCGTGGGAAAGTGCATTAAATACTCACAATTTGCCAGACCTTGTGTATAAAACAGAATCATTTTGTATCTAAATATGCTTCACACGAGAAGAAATATGACCAAAGTCTTTTTTGTGACATCCCATAAATTTTCTAACCCTACATTTGCATATATTTGTTTTCAATACTGATATTCTATACATGTAGAGTTAGGGAAAACAGACGCCTGAGAGGAAAGTTATAGATATGGTAATTTCCCATCATGCACCATTGCAGGTTTTGTCAATTGAGCAGCCAGTTGTAAATGTCCAAAATGTGCGATTCAATACACCTGGAGGTTTACAACGTTTTAGCGTATCGGGTCTTATAGCATTTATAAATTGGTCCATTTCCATCCTCACCTCGATGCCCGCGATCTGCTGCTTCCACAGACTTCTGAGTCAACATCTCATCACAGGATCCACCAGGCATTCTCCGTCCTGGGAACCACATCATGGAATTCTCTTTGCTGTCAATTAGCAAATCTTTCCCACCATCGTGGTGGGCGTTCCCTTCGGAGATGCTGGTTCTGAGTGACACAAAGCTGTCCCAATGGCGCTTCAACATGACCATCTCTCAAAAAAGACAGGACAAATTTGTTTATAGTGGCATCAATGAAACTCTTTCTGGTGAGCAACAGATAGGCTCAAAGTAGCTTCTGGTGGTCAGACTTCATTGAAGGTCTCGCACCCTAGAAAGGAGGCTTCTCGCTTTCACAGGTGAGTAAGCGGAAGGTGGATTAGTTCCGGCAGGCAATGTCAAGAAGAGATCGCAGGCTCGTTCTAGTGCAAAGCTCTTGCTCACAGTCATTAATAAGAATTAATTATCACTGATGCCGGCCAGACTTTGCAGAACGAAGAGTCTTGAAGGTGCTGTTAACAGCTCTTTTACGGCCTGAGAAGAATGCCCCGCTGAGCTGCACCGATGCCAAATTATGAAGCTTCGATACAGTATTCTGCTCATTGAGGTGTGGTACGTATGAATTTCAGAGTTAAAATACTCAATAAATAGGCTTTTTTGTGTTTTTATTGTTTTTAAAAGGAGGCTTCACCTGTTGGTGACATTAGCTGGTACAAAATTTTAGGGAGAGTCACAAAGTTAGGCCCATTAGGGCAGGGATTTTTAAAAGATTTCGCCCAGTGGCATCAGAGGCTGGCAAAAGGCCCCCTTCTGTTGGGGTCAGCGTCAAGTTTTTACCCCTGGGGACAGGAATTGGGATAAAACCTCGCCATAAAGGGTCAGAGACTTGCACAAGGTTATTTCCAATAAGTGCAGTCAATAGAACTAGAATTCACCAGAGTGGATAAATGAAGACGTTGATAGAATAATATGATTATGCAAAGAGACAGGCGAAAACCACGCGAAATGTGGTTGTGACATGATTCGTGTACTATTCTGTAACTCATATCATTGGAAAAGTAACATGCATGAAGCAACTTTCATTTAAGTCATGTCCACCTGGAAAACCCAATAAAGTTTGTGTTAAAATAAAAAAAAGCTCAGGCGAGTGGTACATTGACTAGTGCGCAACTTTGCTCCGTGGAGTCAGGGACAGAAATTTGGACCCCGTGGGGACTACATTTACTAAATATCTTTGCCCCATAGAGAAGGTAAATTACCTTACCACAACAATGTCAAGAGTAGGAGGTACTAGACTTCATTTTCATGGGGACAATTTCTGGTGCAGGGTTCTCCACCAAGGGGACAGCAAATAATATAAGACTGCGCCCCATGGCGTCATCACGTGACATATGTGCCCATCACACGTGGACAGGTACAAGATTTGAGTACATTGGGTCAGAGACTGGCACAAGGCTGCATTCGTTTCAGGAGGAAGGTAGCTGGTAAAACGTCATCAGAGGTGAACAGAAGGCAATAGGCAATAACATTCTGCCCTAAGAGGGCAGGATCTTCTGCTGTCACACATGGACCAAGGCTAGTAAGGGATGCATCTCAAAGGACTCCGTCTCATGTGGAAAGGAAGTGTACACCATCATTTCATGGGATGCAGCTAGGCTGACTGCCTGAAGCCCCAAGGCTCTTTTTCGTTATGGGGTTGGGAGACATGGTCGGACTGGGCAATAGGGTAATTTGGAAATGCCCAAAGGGCTGGTATGAGAGGTTAGTATATGGGCCATGTTTGGCTGATTGTGGGTCTGTTTGATGGTCATTTCTTACAGTTGGTTTACTGATACTACCACAAACATTGCCTGCAACATCCACAAATGCATGCAGTCGTCTCTACCTTGCAAAACCTTTATTAAGCGTGTCTTCACATGTTCAAAACTGCTGCTTTGCAGATGCGGGCACTTTTTGGGCAATATTATTCGCTAATGAGGACCACTTTTATTTTGGAGCCTATTTTCTACCTCCGGGACTAAATAGAGCACAGTGTCCGATGCTGCTGATGGCTAAAGACATCTTCTCTATCATCAAGATGAAGACAAAACCAGAAACTTAGCATGGCGGCCTTCGAGTGGGTCCTAGGCAAGGACCAACCTCAACGTTGAGGAAGCCATGGATCTGTACAGTTTACTTCAGAATCCTAATGTGCAAGTAGGTTGTGTCGAGCCCACCATTGAGATGGACATAGAGTTCATGCGCCAACTTTAGCGATTGGTGCACAGGGGCTTCTCCAATGTATCCAAAATCCAGATGCTTATGGCAGTGAAGATCTGACCCCCAGCATCAAAATGCATGACATCGAGTTCAGGAGCCAACCTCAGTATCAAGATGTGAATGGACGTAGAGTCCCCTTCAACATCAATGCATGCATGGATTCCAACCATTGGCTTCAGGTCCAACATGCATACAGATTTCAAGAGGCAACCTCAGTGTTGAGGTGTGCCTGGAGTTCAAGTACCAACCTCCATGTCACGGTGTACAGGGGACCGTAGAGCAGTTCTCAATAAAGGGCACACCAGGAATAAGGGAACTATTCTCTGTGTAGAGTGCTCATCGTGTTCTAGAGACACCTTCAATGCGAAGGTGCATTAGAGGTTCTGAAGCTGTCCTAAGTAATGAGATACTCATCATGCTCAAAAGTGTTCTTCGATGTGGTGAGGGTCATTTAGCAACATCCTCAATGCTGATGTGCTTATTTAAATATAGACGCTTCTCTATTTCAGATATAGTCATGAAGTTCCAGAGCTCTCGTCAGTGTGAGGTGCTTATACAGGTCGTGAGGTTTCGCTATCTCAGATATAGTCATGAAGTTCCAGAGCTCTCGTCAGTGTGAGGTGCTTATACAGGTCTTGAGGCTTCGCTATCTCAGATATAGTCATGAAGTTCCAGAGCTCTCGTCAGTGTGAGGTGCTTATACAGGTCATGAGGCTTCGCTATCTCAGATATAGTCATGAAGTTCCAGAGTTCTCGTCAGTGTGAGGTGCTTATACAGGTCTTGAGGCTTCGCTATCTCAGATATAGTCATGAAGTTCCAGAGCTCTCGTCAGTGTGAGGTGCTTATACAGGTCTTGAGGCTTCGCTACCTCAGATATAGTCATGAAGTTCCAGAGCTCTCGTCAGTGTGAGGTGCTTATACAGGTCTTGAGGCTTCGCTATCAGATATAGTCATGAAGTTCCAGAGCTCTCGTCAGTGTGAGGTGCTTATACAGGTCTTGAGGCTTCGCTATTTCAGATATAGTCATGAAGTTCCAGAGCTCTCGTCAGTGTGAGGTGCTTATACAGGTCTTGAGGCTTCGCTATCTCAGATATAGTCATGAAGTTCCTGAGCTCTTGTCAGTGTGAGGTGCTTATACAGGTCTTGAGGCTTCGCTATTTCAGATATAGTCATGAAGTTCCAGAGCTCTCGTCAGTGTGAGGTGCTTATACAGGTCTTGAGGCTTCGCTCTCTCAGATATAGTCATGAAGTTCCAGAGCTCTCATCAGTGTGAGGTGCTTATAAAGGTCTTGAGGCTTCGCTATCTCAGATATATTCATGAAGTTCCAGAGCTCTCGTCAGTGTGAGGTGCTTATACAGGTCTTGAGGCTTCGCTATCTCAGATATAGTCATGAAGATCCTGAGCTCTCGTCAGTGTGAGGTGCTTATACAGGTCTTGAGGCTTCGCTATTTCAGATATAGTCATGAAGTTCCAGAGCTCTCGTCAGTGTGAGGTGCTTATACAGGTCTTGAGGCTTCGCTATCTCAGATATAGTCATGAAGTTCCTGAGCTCTCGTCAGTGTGAGGTGCTTATACAGGTCTTGAGGCGTCCACATTGCCAAAGCGGTCCTGGTATTTTAGAGCCAATATTTAGGAGATGCTGTTCACTGAGTTCTAGAGCATTCGTTAATGGCAGAGGTGATGCTTATGGAGTACTAGAGACACTCTCCATTCTGAAATGCTCCCACATATCTGGAGATGTCCTCAACACCGAAATGCCCCTGGAGTTCCAGATCAATCCTTAAGAGATGTTCATGGATTTTTAAAATGGGACATCCTTGTACCTCATTGCTCATGGTGTTTCGCAGGCATCCTCAGTTTGGAAGGTCTGATATGGTTCTTTGGCTGCCCTCCATGAGATGGTCCAAATGAGGTCGTCATACACTAGTGAGAAGATTTGAGGCTGATGAAGCGTCACACTCAACTTCAACCAAAAGATAAATCCTGAAGTCTGGCAGGCTGTGGCTCAACAGTCCTACCAGGATTACACCTGAGGGCATCTGCAAGGCTCTTCAGTTCATGGCACAGATTGTATTATAAGGAAGGTCACAGGATGTATCAGGACAATCACCCCTGGAGCCACAGGAAACAATGACAAGGCGAAGGGATCTTGTAGCTACAACAAGAAGGAGTCCTTCAAAAGTTATCCTTGGAAGTCTTCGGGCCAGACTGGCACAGTACAACACCTGAAAGTAGCATTGAAGAGGGAAAGACTAGAAAGCAGGAGCCTGCATGACTGCAGCAGGACGAGTCAGGCTAGGTTTCTCGTTTTCTGAAAAAAACAGGGTGCAGGTCGGTGTCTAGATTACCATAACCAGCGGAGCAAAAAATCAAGAGACATGAGTTAAAAGTAGCCTTGTTCATGGCAACAGCCATTTTGTATTCAGTGTGAAAAGGCATGAATGTTATCCCTGACATACAGTGGAAAGAAGTAATTAGCACACTAATAGTGAAGTCCTTACCCACAGAACCGATCAGAACCAGCAGCTCTGCTCTCAGGGGGCAGGAGACCGTGCATCTCCTGGAGAAGCAGGCAGGGCTCAAGTTTGCAGGAACAAATGTTGCTGCTGACCATTGAGTTATCATGATCACCACTTGGCCTCGCATATCTCTTGGCCCCTGGCCCTCATGAAGAACCCTTGAAAGTAAACTCTGCCACTGGCTTTCAGTGATAGGCACCCCCACAAACCTCACACTCTGGGTCCATAATACTCATGAGCCTGACCCATGTCTCCTTTATGGCACAGCCCCAAGGCCTGTAAACAACGCAATATTTTGAATTTGGAGACACATTCCATCAATGCACAGCCATTCACGCTCTGTGGGACCTCTCACGTGTCACCTCTCTAACAGCTGTACCCCTAACCACTCGCACCTGGTTCATCCTTGCACAACTCCTGGGCACAAGATGCTCACAGACCTGGAGAGGTTCCTGGTGGTGAGTTGCTGCTAGATGCTCACAGACCTGGAGAGGTTCCTGGTGGTGAGTTGCTGCTAGAGTTCTAGAGAGGTCCTCACCGGTGAGATGCTCACAGATCTGGAGAGGTTCCTGGTGGTGAGCTGCTGCTAGAGTTCTAGAGAGGTCCTCACTGGTGAGATGCTCACAGACCTGGAGAGGTTCCTGGTGGTGAGTTGCTGCTAGAGTTCTAGAGAGGTCCTCACTGGTGAGATGCTCACAGACCTGGAGAGGTTCCTGGTGGTGAGTTGCTGTAGAGTTCTAGAAAGATCCTCACTGGTGAGATGCTCACAGACCTGGAGAGGTTCCTGGTGGTGAGTTGCTGCTAGAGTTCTAGAGAGGTCCTCACTGTTGAGATGCTCACAGACCTGGAAAAGGTCCTGGTGGTGAGTTGCTGCTAGAGTTCTAGAGAGGTCCTCACTGTTGAGATGCTCACAGATCTGGAGAGGTTCCTGGTGGTGAGTTGCTGCTAGAGTTCTAGAGAGGTCCTCACTGGTGAGATGCTCACAGACCTGGAGAGGTTCCTGGTGGTGAGTTGCTGCTAGAGTTCTAGAGAGGTCCTCACTGGTGAGATGCTCACAGACCTGGAGAGGTTCCTGGTGGTGAGTTGCTGCTAGAGTTCTAGAGAGATCCTCACTGGTGAGATGCTCACAGACCTGGAGAGGTTCCTGGTGGTGAGTTGCTGCTAGAGTTCTAGAGAGGTCCTCACTGGTGAGATGCTCACAGACCTGGAGAGGTTCCTGGTGGTGAGTTGCTGCTAGAGTTCTAGAGAGGTCCTCACTGGTGAGATGCTCACGGACCTGGAGAGGTTCCTGGTGGTGAGTTGCTGCTAGAGTTCTAGAGAGGTCCTCACTGGTGAGATGCTCACAGACCTGGAGATGTTCCTGGTGGTGAGTTGCTGTAGAGTTCTAGAGAGGTCCTCACTGTTGAGATGCTCACAGACCTGGAGAGGTTCCTGGTGGTGAGTTGCTGCTAGAGTTCTAGAGAGGTCCTCACTGTTGAGATGCTCACAGACCTGGAAAAGGTCCTGGTGGTGAGTTGCTGCTAGAGTTCTAGAGAGGTCCTCACTGTTGAGATGCTCACAGATCTGGAGAGGTTCCTGGTGGTGAGTTGCTGCTAGAGTTCTAGAGAGATCCTCACTAGTGAGATGCTCACAGACCTGGAGAGGTTCCTGGTGGTGAGTTGCTGCTAGAGTTCTAGAGAGGTCCTCACTGTTGAGATGCTCACAGATCTGGAGAGGTTCCTGGTGGTGAGTTGCTGCTAAAGTTCTAGAGAGGTCCTCACTGGTGAGATGCTCACGGATCTGGAGAGGTTCCTGGTGGTGAGTTGCTGCTAGAGTTCTAGAGAGGTCCTCACTGGTGAGATGCTCACAGACCTGGAGAGGTTCCTGGTGGTGAGTTGCTGCTAGAGTTCTAGAGAGGTCCTCACTGGTGAGATGCTCACAGACCTGGAGAGGTTCCTGGTGGTGAGTTGCTGCTAGAGTTCTAGAGAGGTCCTCACTGGTGAGATGCTCACGGATCTGGAGAGGTTCCTGGTGGTGAGTTGCTGCTAGAGTTCTAGAGAGGTCCTCACTGATGAGATGCTCACAGACCTGGAGAGGTTCCTGGTGGTGAGTTGCTGCTAGAGTTCTAGAGAGGTCCTCACTGGTGAGATGCTCACAGACCTGGAGAGGTTCCTGGTGGTGAGTTGCTGCTAGAGTTCTAGAGAGGTCCTCACCGGTGAGATGCTCACAGACCTGGAGAGGTTCCTGGTGGTGAGTTGCTGCTAGAGTTCTAGAGCGGTCCTCACCGGTGAGATGCTCACAGACCTGGAGAGGTTCCTGGTGGTGAGTTGCTGCTAGAGTTCTAGAGAGGTCCTCACCGGTGAGATGCTCACAGACCTGGAGAGGTTCCTGGTGGTGAGTTGCTGCTAGAGTTCTAGAGAGGTCCTCACTGGTGAGATGCTCACAGATCTGGAGAGGTTCCTGGTGGTGAGTTGCTGCTAGAGTTCTAGAGAGGTCCTCACTGGTGAGATGCTCACAGACCTGGAGAGGTTCCTGGTGGTGAGTTGCTGCTAGAGTTCTAGAGCGGCCATCACTGGTTAGCGTGCTCATGCTGTGCTGGGGCGTCAGTGACAAGCTTGCACAGTACTAGAGTGACACCAGCCTCTAAATGCAGATACGGTTCTAGAGCATTCTTCAGTGAGGTGCTCGCAGAGTTCCAGATTTAGAGTTCTGGAGTCGTCCAGACTGGTGAGGAGCTCATGGACTTCTAGAGTGGGTCTAGCTCGTAAGTTGCTCACGGAGTGCTAGAGAGAGCTCAGTGGTGAGGAGGGAGCTGCAGTTCTAGAGAGGACATCAGTGGTAAACTGTTCATGTGGAGAGGTTCCCATCATTAGCAGGGGAGGTTCCCAACATTCTAGAACAGTCTTTGTTGGTGCATTTCTAGAGTGGAGCTCAGTGGTTAGATGCTGGTCAAGTTCTAGAGGATTTTTCAGGGATGACGTGCTCACTGAGTTCCGAGTGGTGCTCACTGAGGGGCTACTCATGGAGTCCAGCAGTGGTCCTCACTAGTGAGGTGTTCGCTGGATTCTAGAAGAGTTCTCTGTTGAGATGCTCCTGAAGTTTAGTAGCGATCATCGCTGGTAAGGTGATAGCGGAGTTCTAGAGCGTTGTTCTCTGGTGAGATCCTCACAGAGTTCTTGAGCGGTCCACAAGTGTGACCCGCAGATGTGGTTCTCAGTCATAAAATGCTGGGAAAGTTCTAGACCAGCCGTCAGTGGTGAGGTGTTCGCGATGATCAAGAATGATCTTCAGTGGGACGGTGCTAATCGAGTTCTAGAGCCCCATTCGTCTCTGCCCTCCCGTAATTGGCAACCACAAAAGTGTGCACCACCGCGAACACATTACCAGTGACTTCAGATGGAGGAGTCAGACACATTAGGCCAGCGTGCTCCTTAGGGGCAGCAAACGGATTGTTTTTGTGGGTTTGTGCGTGGTGGTGTTTGTTTATTAGAGAAAGCAGACACCACAGAATCACAGTGTAGACGAATTTCTCTAGTGCAGGATACAATTTAGACATAAACTGAACCACAGAAACACCGCAATCGCATGGAACACTCAAGCGCACTGCCATGATGCAGTCACCACACACATACACACGCACACAGTGGCTCGAGTCACAACATGCACATACAATGAGAGCCAATGGGGTCTGAACAAGGACATACAAACGTAGCCACAAACGTCAGCGACTTGCGGTTGCATGGTACAGACAATCAGACATTATAAACACACAGAGCTCTCCAGTACTGTGCACATTCATGGCAGACGCAAAACACCCCGCGTTAATTCATACAGACACTAATTGGAACAGACACCGGTGGCAAAGCTGCAGAGAAACCACAGCCAAGCGCATCAACACACACGAAGAGACAAGTAGAGACCGACGGCTTCTTCTTCTATCACTAGTTCGCCTCCACTCCCCTTCGACACATCTGTAGAAACGGTGCGAGACGCATCACACACATGCACACACACACAGGCTGGCGGGCGCAAAACGCCGAGAGCGGCTTCATCACCCACACCTGAGGAAGTGCAAAAGACTACCATTTACACGGCAAACGACAGGACAAGGCCACGGGGAGGTGAGCGTGCCACCCCGCCTCGAAGACGCTAGCTCGCACGCGAAGCGCCCACGTAAACACCTCTCCATTGTTCTGCACCGCCCGACGTGCGAGTCATACAAATGCACACACAGGCCGCGCGCCCACTAGAGAGGAGGGAGGGCTGCGAGGCAAGGCTCGCGCCTGAAGACTGCAGTCATCAGGCGAATGGCACTCACTCAAAGGCGCCCTTCTGTCCCAGTGTCGCCCAGCACCACTGCCCTCTCCTCCCCATCGCGTGGGTGTCTCTCCCTCACTTCAGCCAGCTCCTCGCCCCCTCCACCTAGCCGGTGCCACGTCTCTACCCCCTCTGGTGCTCCGTCGCGTGCCATCTTTTTCCCCTGCATGCTATTGTCTCAATTTCTCTATCTGTCTGTCGTTTATCTCCCGCCTTCGCCGTCCTTCCCCGTCAGGCAAGCGACAGGCACCGTCCGTTCTCTTTCCCTCTCGCTGAGGCGGCAAGGACGACGCTGTTTCTACCCTCTCAAAGAGGCTGTGCGTGAGTGAATTATTTTTACCTACCTTTCGCGGTCTTGTCGGTTGTGCGCGTAAACACACATGCAGTCCCATATCCGCATGTGATCATATACACACGCACATGAAAGATGGACGCGTAGACCCCCCCACCATACAAACACGCACACCAGCCATTACGCACTGCACCCCATCCCTCTGCACTTCCGTCTCCATTACGCCACCCCCTTAAGACACGCAGATGAGGGTAACAGCGCAAGGGTCGCGGGCTCCATATGTTGCCTACGGCTACGCACCCGCTCCTACATTTCCCCTTGCCCGAGAGACCGAGGGTGGAAGAGACGCAGCCCACGCCAGCCGAGAGCCGAGATCCCCGAGGGGTCTGCTGCCTTTACACACGGTGGGTACTCGAGATCGGATTACAAGATTGGTTATGTAGACATCTGCTTTCATGCACACAGCAAGGCGACGGAGATACTTAAAAAAAAACCCAGAAAGGACACTTTGATCTTTTCAAATTGCAACCTCTCCCAAGAGGCACAAAGCACCATTTCCACCGAGAAAAACAGCAGGCTTGGACCCCGTTCCTAGTGAACCCCCTAAACCACGCTGCGTAGGGTAAAAAACAAGCACATATACCAAACTATACCCACTTTAACCAGTGGAACCAAAGCCACCCGCTGAATGATAATAAGCTACCAGCATCTAAACCAGCCCATGTCCACCCCTAGTCAGGCCCACCGGAGCAATCTACAAACAGGGTGAGCACCAGCCACCAAAGCGTAGCTAACAACAAACCTATAAATCAAAGCAAACTGCACCACAGTGCAATGTAACCACCTAAACCAGAGCAACCAGTAGCCCCTAAATCAAAGCAAACTACTGCCCCCCAAGCAAAGCACAGTACAGCTTAATCAAGCAGAGTGCACCATCTACACCAGACCACACTACCTTCCCTTGAGCAAGTAGCAAAGCCAGCTCAACGGTCTGTAAAACAGTCCTCTACAACCGGTAATAACCACAGTCCAGCCACACATCAAGCCTTGTACCTCAAAGTGCTCACAGCTTCTTGATCCAGAGTGCAGCACAGTTCAGACATAAAATAAATATCACACTCTAGCAAGAGTCAGCACTGCTCACCGACTCAGTACAAACAGTACTACGGCCAAGGCAATTACACAATTCTACCAAAAACTAGAGGGAGCCCGGCCCGACAAAATAGTGATCCCATTAAATAAACAAATATAGACGGGAATTGAGCGCAATATATATATATATATATATATATCTATGGTTCAGCCAATGTTGAGGGTCAGGGTCTTCATATAAGAGTCGGGAGACACTCAGGTAGGAAGCTAAATTCCTTATTTCATGTTAGGCCCTTAGGTTACAGCAACAGTAGGGAGTACCTGTCAGAGCTCCATCGTCCATCCAACAGTCTCTATGTCCTAGCGTCCATCCACACACACACATCAACATCCTATTACATCATTCATTCTCAGCATTCACACCACCAGCTCAGACATACAGGGAATGGGTGCACATAGGATACGGCACATCACCCTTCCTTACAAACAACAAAACGAAGAACAGTCATTCCCTTGACCAAACAGACCGGGGCAATCATTCAAAATCACTGAGTTTCCAAAATATTTAGCTTCTACTTTCCCCCAACAACAACAGCTTGTTAAACTCTCCAGAAACCATAGTGACACATAAAGACAACAAAAAGCAGTCACATAAACACTGTGACAGGTCTAGACATGAGGACCCGCATGCATCATGTCAAACAAAGCAATGAGACAACAACTAAGTTGTGACCACCACTGCACAGTGGGCCAAGATGTGCAAGTCTTTAGCCCTCTCCGACTGGACACTCTACTACCATGTCTGCACACTCACAATGACGCCATAAAATATTTATGCATATAGGACCGATAGTCACAGACACCTAGTCATGCAACAGCCAGGGCATGACATGCACTGCTTTCTTCGACAGAGGCTTCCCCAGTCATCCCCAAGTCTACACGTTCAATGCACAAAACAAAAGAACAATGGAAAGTTTGACCATGCATCACCTCAATTCAAAACTCCCATGACCAGACTGTAACCCAAAACTTGTCATCACAACTACACCCTACACAATGTCCCCATACAGCTAAAATACTAAGGTACACAACTCAACAAACTCACACACCTTCACCATCTTCCACAAGCATTACACACATCCGAACATGGACAACATACAGCACCACATGCTCACACACGAAAGTGCAGGACAGCACACCAAAACACCATACACCCAGTCAACCTAGCAGGACAGACGGACATGATGAGTGGAAATTTACACAGATAGTATCTATTTAGTATTGCTTCCATTAACAAAATCTGCATAGTGCAGGTGAAAAGTAACAAGCCTGATATGCAGAAGTGTAGTTTAATGACTGATACTTTTTTATGGACTTTGCAAATATTTAGACGTATTACTTGAATAATATTTCATGGACAACTGTTGCCACTGTCATCCAAAACTAGCAGCGCACACCAAACCTATAGTAAGCATATCCACCTAAGCATATTCAACAGCATAAAGAGAAATCACCATGATCCTAATATCATCCAAAAATGAAGGAGCCCAGCTACTGAAGCGTGGTGGCACATCAAACAAGCATTTGCAAAGCCAGTAGGTCTTTTTGGCTTTATGAATGCTTGTTTTTTCCTAAACTTTAAAGTTTGGTAAAGTGTCGAGGCCCTCGTTAATCTAAAAATAAAAACTTTAGAAAAGTATATGTAAAAGCACACCTTGGCATAGTAGTCCCTGGGTGAAGAGAACTACTTTGTGGATGTGCGCGTTGTGAAAGGGGAGAATGCAATCACTCACAATGTTGTTGGCGAATTGCTGGAGTGGGCTGGAACTTTGCCCATCCTTCAAATGTGAATGACACAATAACAGACTAATGAATGAAGAGGACTGGCTGAAATATCCCAAAATCAAGTTATTCATATAATTTTAGTAAAATCAAATGGCCTTGGCTAACGACAGACCTAATAACCAAATCATTTTCTACATCAGAACCAATATGAAAATGTCCTCCATAGCAGTGCAGCATCAGCCTCAGAAAACACAGCTCAGGCAGGCTCTAAAAAAAAAGTTAACAAGCAGTAAAGAAAGATAGGGTACACCTAAACCAGAGCAATGACAGCCGACCTATACTACAGAGACTTGGCAGCCTAGGCAATCTATAAACACAGTTCATGCAAACCAAAGAAGGCTCACCTCATGAAAAATATCATCGACAAACCACCAAACGAAAACAATTTCAACAGTTCTAACCAGAGTAACCATCATTCACCAAATCCAGAGGAGCATCATCATAAAACCAGAGGACACACAGTCCACGTACAACAGAAGAAGCACAGCCCAGTTATTTCAGACTTCCAATAGCTTCAGCATAACAGAGAATTATTCACCACAGCAACCATAAGTGCTAAAGGCCACACACAACAAGAGCACAAACAGCCCTATCAACCAAGAACACCAACCACCTCATCAACCACAGTACAAAAGACCCAAAGTCGATGAAAATATCAGCCCAAACAACTCAGAATACACGCCTTTTCACCCACCCTTTGGACCAGTGCCACAAATCCACAGGAGTTGCTACAGTACAAAGGAGCTGCAACTGCCTACACAACAGCGACGTTCAAACACATTCGTTTTCATGCAACACTTTCTATCAGCATTTAGATGATTTATAAGCTGTTCTAATGTTGAAAGACATCATAATTGAGAGGTATGAAGCTCAAGTCAGTTCCCCAGGATGGAAAAATATGGCTGGTTGCAGAAGAGGAGAATAACATTTATGATTAATGGAAAGAGTGTGTCTTATCCAAGGTCTCTTCCCGAACCTTACTCCTCCACACTACAGCAATTCAATCTGTCCTACCAACCAAAGGTGACCGCTGAACCACCAAAATACTGACTATTGCAGCTCAACTAAATACGATGAAACCCTCCCTCATCCCAAAAATCTTTGCCTTTTCAGACTGAGAGACACCATCACCTGTTCAACTTAAAGCAGCATTCCAAGTCCAAACCAAGGAAGATGCATATATGTAAACATAGCCAGGGCTCTGGTATTTGGAACTCCCCAACCAGAGATACTAAAGCCTCCAAACCAGGGCTATAGGAAGACACAGACAGAGAAACCATCACTTTCTCTACTAATTCTGTAATGGCTACCAAAGACTCTCACCCAGAATGTTACAACCTGAAAGCCAGAGACAAAATAAGCCTCAAACCAGGGTGGCGTTAGTACCAGAGAGATACTTTTGAACCATCAACCTATAACTCGTATAGCCCCAACAAACGTGTGACCATAATATTAACGCCAGTCGCCCGCACTCTAGAAATTCAAAACATCTAAAAACAACACAGACACAGTTCTTCAAGAAGTTGGTCCCTCAAATCCCAGTTTAAAGAGTCCCAAATATCTCATAACAACATGAATCAAACAAGCCCAACGACATCTGTAAAAAGAAAAACTACTCTCTTTCTACTCAGAAAAGTCCCCAAGCTAAAAATACTGCACATTGTAACCCAAAGCTACCAACCAACCCTGACAAGATAAGACATCCTCACTTCGTCAGAACAATACCAGTCATAAAAATTAGAGAAACGACAGATTTTAAACTAAAACTGCAGCCTTCCAATTAAAGGCGCATGGCACTGTATGCCTAAGCAAAGGCATACCAGACCACTTCCTACAGAGTACACACACACCCAAACAAAAGCTAATAGGCCGGATAAACTAGAATCCTTCAAAATCAAACCAATTCCACAGGACCACTAGTAATGCAACCAGAATCAACCTTAATACCTACCAAAACGAAAGTGACGTTCTAAGACGTGAAAACTGCAGTATCCTCCCAGACTTCAGATTCTACTGAGCACTTTCCCAAAGACACTGCTTCAATGACCCTGAGAAAACGCATCACACACAAATGAACACCGATCAGGACTGCCATGTCCTAAAGAACTCCAAACATCCAAAAAACAGCCAACTACTTCACGAACCACAGTCTACCCCCACAACATCCCAAACCTGTAGGGAACTAGGAGTCCCACAAACAAGTGACACCAAGCTAGGACAAAAAGCCGTGCTCTGTACCTGGGTCAATGATACCCCAAAGTAGTTTCCAAAAATGTTCCAAACTAGAAAGAGCCTCCTTCCCCATCCCTGCTCACTCACCAGAGGCACTTACTGTGAGCCCCTTTGTTCATATTTAATCAGCCTACGCATGACCCTACAGAACGATCCCAAACCTTCATGATCACACAGTGATCCCTACTATCCAAGCCCACGCAGGCAGTGATGCAGTCACCACTGCCACTCAGGATGACCCCCCTTTGTCTCAATTGCCACTCGGATAGTGTCATACACTCATCTTCACCCAGTGGGCACCCCATTCCACCACCACACATCACAAGTCCAGACTCTCATGCAATCAGATTAGGGTTCTAGGCTCCATTGCCTTCCAGTGAAAACCAAAGATGCCTTGAATTTAGACTCCTTTGGCACTCAATCGGCGCCAGTCTTAACATTGACATAAAACAGTCCAAAAGGCAAGACGATTACCACTATCACACACGAGCAGCACAAGACAAAAACTCGAACACAAGTCTGTGATTCCACTGCAATACAGCACAAGCACTAGCTTTCACTGGCGGTGGAAACATCAAAAGGTTCCAGTCTGATCTTGCCCAAGCCCAGAGCCCAATCATGAGAACTCTGGGTGCCACCTCCATCCAGTCATATCATCAGATATCACAAACTCACGGCTTCCTATAGATCAAGCATACATCTCAGACCCCATCGTCATCCAATGCGAGACACAGATTCCACTATGAACCTCAGATCCCATCATCATCCAACATTAGCCACAGACAACATGACAAGCCTCAAATACCATCAAAGATCAACTGCATCAACACCCACCATGGAACTCAGACCCCATCAACACCCAACATGACCCTCAGACCTCATCACGAGCCTCAGACCCCAATAACACCCAAGTTAAGCCACATATAACATCCTAAGCCTTGGGCTCCACTGCTAACCTAAATCAACCACAGACATAAACATCTTCAAATCCCATCCTACCATTACAGTCCATCACCACCCAAAGCAAGCATCAGGCCCAGTTGTGAGCCTCAGACCCCAACAATGCGGAATATGAGCCAAGGACAATGTCAAGAGCCTGAAATCCCATCACACTCACTCAGTGTGAGCCTCATAGTCCATTACAGGCCTCACATACCAATTAACCCCTCTGTTTCCTCAATGTCCATCACAAACCTCAGATTCCATTGACACTCAATGTGAGCTTTAGTCCCCAACTAATAGCCTCTGTCTTTATCACAAGCCTCAGCCTTCCATTGCAAACCAACTTAGGTATCATAGCCCACTGCAGCTTAATGGGATTGTCAGACCCAATCAATTCCTACCAGGATTTTCATACCCTATCACAACCCTCAGACCCTATTGCTACCCAATGTGAGTTATTTGCCAGACCTACCCAATATGTATCTAGCCTATTATAATCAAGTAAGAAGACCAAACACCATTCATTGCAGACTCAAAACAATAGAGCAATCGAACCTGAGCCAAAGACCCCATCCAATGCAGGCAACCATCCCTCCTCCAAGTATATACAGCCACAAGGCCTATTCAGTAAACAACCCATGCCTCATCACTATCTAGTATGAGTCCGAGACACTACCAAATCCAGACACCAAAACGTACAACACCTAACATGATGCATGTACCCCATCCAATGCAGACATTATACTCTGGTACCATTAAGCATGACCCAAGCCACGGTCAGAGGCATAGACCGTGGCCTATCACTTCCAGTGTAAGTATGAGCCATGGACCCCAACCAAAACACAGACACTTCCGCATGGCCGACCCCATCCAAAGCACAACCCCACGCTACTGCCACCTGGAATCATCACGAGAACCCATCCACTGTATACAACAAACCCAATCGCCCTCCAACATATACCTCCCCCATATAATAAATACACCAAACCCTTTTACAATCCAGGTTGAGACAAGCCATCAAATTCACTAAACTCTATTCCCTCCAACGCATATCTCAAACCCATCTATGTAGTAGCTCCAGAAGCCTCCCAATACAGACACTAAGCCCCAGACGCAATTTTATTTAGACTAGCATAAATTAATTTCAATCATTTTGCGTTACTATTGTTACACAAAATGTCCGAAATTACACTATTGAGCCAAGTCGTGTAATTAAGATTTGGTTCAGGCAAGAATCCTATTGTAGGAGCACAGGAATAACTCGAACGAGCTAAAAGGTGAGCGACGCATACAATTTTGCTCTTTTTTCGCGCAAAATGCATCCCCAAGTCCAAAATGGCCGTGAGAATCATTTCGTGCTACAAAGTACCACAAAATGCAGGGTCAGAATTTTACATAATAAAGTGTATTTTTGGGGGGAAATTATGCACATTTCTCTCCAAACCCTTTTACTAGGTAGGATGAGATAAAGAAGCCCTATTGCCCTAAGCCCTAAGCCCTATTGCCAC
The DNA here is from genome assembly GCF_964204655.1 of Triturus cristatus. Lineage (NCBI taxonomy): Eukaryota > Metazoa > Chordata > Amphibia > Caudata > Salamandridae > Triturus > Triturus cristatus. Next base: position 1,152,284,549 of record NC_140585.1, read on the forward strand.
CCAAATTGAGTCAAACGGAGCAGAATACAAGACACCTGTCCCATCACATCCAGTATGAGCCACAGACACAGTAAAGCAATCCTGTCAACCATACCACGTGAGCCCTCGACTCCATCCAGCATATGTCCTATGTCCTATACCCATCCGCACAAGCAGCAAGACAAATCAAGAGCATACACAAAATATTACCGCCATTTAATACGAACTACGGACATTGTCATCCATATAACAAACTGCATCACCTAACAGTATTCGCCGCAGACCCTAGGTGATACCGACACCAGACCCCATGGCTACTCTGAAGGCTTAGAAAGCTATCGCCACAAACTGGAAGCCACAGAACTTATCAGATTCATAGATCAAACTGTACCACGTTCAGAATGAGCCCCAGGCCCTCTGTCCCCTAATACAAGTAAAATACCTCAAACGCCATTGCCATTCTCTATGAAGACCCTATAACATCTAGCACTGCCGTCAGAAATGATATGCTTCCTGATAGCCCAAACCATACTCACATCTGTGAGCCCCCACACCCATCTGTATTTCCCAAATTTCATAGCATTATGATCCCCAGACAGCATCAAATAGCACCCCAATTGTCACCTAGTTAATTAGCGTCGCCAATGTAGAGGATAAGTCCCTATCACACCCAATATGAGCCTGGGCTCGATCGCAAACTCTATTGCCAGCATTATAGGCACGACATCCCATAAAACACAGCCTCAAACCCTGTCAACAGGCGTTATGAATCCAGCCCTATTGCTGCTCAGGATAAACAAGGCACCCTATTAAATGCATGCTCCATTTTTCTATTACCATCAAGCGCGAATAGGACACCCCTTATAGTGCATACACCAATCGTTGTTGCCTCACACCCAGCCAAAAACCCATTTCATGGCTACACCAGCGCCCATCAGACTTAAACAATTCCCTGAGTGAGACCCACCGATCCCTACTGCAATCCAGTGAGAGCCAAGACCCAATTCAACACACAAACCAATCCTTATCAGGTCAAGCAAAAACCTCTAACTAAGCAAATGCATCCACCAACTATCACCGTACTGACAGAGAGCATTCTAATATAATGCAGATCCCAACCGGTCCCTCCTTCCAGCATGACCTTCTGTAGGTACTGATGGTCAGTTTGGGCCCCATCCTTCATCTAGTGCATGCAGCACACACTTTCTCATCCAACATGAAAGCCTGGATTCTGTCCAGGATACTCTAGGTTAGCACCACCCAACGTGTGCCTCAGAACCCATCGAGCACACACAGAGGAGCAGTAGCATAACGCAAAAGGATGTCCCCGCCTTAAGAATGTGAAAAGGGGCCTCTTAGACTCCCATACCTCACAGATATTCATTGGTCTTGGGCTGAATGGGGGGCCCCTGAAGGATTGTGGGGGCCCTTGAAGGTTGGGGGCCCACCTGCACAGGCGTCCATAGCAATTCAGAATGAGTCAAAGAAGAGCCAACCCGAGGAGTACTTTATACTCTATTTCCATCCATTACAAACGTCAGACCATATCCAATTTGTACCGCAACATATTCAATCTAGTACAAGTCTAAGCTCTACTACGATGTATATCCCACACAGGCAACCTCACAGAGGAGCATCGATCCAAGCACAGCCCAGATGCTTCTGCCATCCAGTATGGTTCCCTGAACCCCTTACTGAAGCATAAGCCAGACCCTAATGCCAACTAGCATGCAACAAAGCCTTAATCCGAAGCATACCTGCACCCTATAGCTATCCAGTGCCAGCTAGTTCATACACGAATGTCTATTCTTCCCAAAAATATGATCCCCAAGCAACATCAATCAGTGTACCACTAACCCTATTGCTATTCCACTTGAGCAAAATAACCCATCCAATGCATACCCCAAACGGGAATTGCTATCAATATCAACCCTAAATCCTACTTCTGTCCACCATTAAAGATCCCACTCAATTAATACACAGAACCCAAGCACCATACATTTTTGCGATTCCCAGAAGCTATCCAGATCCCATACAATACGTACAAATCCTACCATCACACACCATGACAAAATACCCTGTTCAATTAATACTAAAACCCAAAAGCCATCCAATATGATCCAAAAACACCATCTAACATATACACTAAATCCTAATCATATTGATTGTGATCCCCGACCCAATGCACTGCTGGAACCTAACATGAGTCTAAAGGCCATACAATGCACACACCAAACAATATCTTCATCCTCGTCTACTGAACTGAAATGAGTGCATCTCTATAGCACGCACTACACAACAAGCCCTCTTGTCCAATGCAGAAATCAATCTCTGTAGCCATCAAACATGATCGTTGACCCCATCCAATGCACACACTAAACCTTATCGGCATTAAAATATGATTACTGGACTCATCCAACGTGTACACAAAATCCTATTGACATTCAACATGAGCCGAATTCTTATTCACTGCACACTCGAAATCCCAATGGCATCAGTATCATACCTACATGTCATGCTAGGCATTCACCAAACCCTTTCGGACACCATCCAAGACAAAGACCAAATGCTATCACCATCCATCATGATCTCCGGTCCAATCAAATTAGTCATCTAAATCCTATGCGTGTCCAATAACTGCCAAATCAGCATCCAACACACAAGTCCAACCTTATTGCCATACAATATGTCCAAATGACCATCATGCAATCAGCACTGGTCCTCCACCATGAAGGGCAGCAGCCGCTCTCCACCGCACAAGCCACAGCCCCCATGGTACGGCATGCTGCGGCTTCCACCCATATTTTGCTGGGCAGCAATGCCCATCTTGAGGCGTTTTTGTTTCGCCCTTCTCTCAACAACAGCACTGTACATGCTGGGCAACTCTAGCCCAGAGGTTACAAGTCGGAGCAAACATGATAGATGCCCCTTTATCTGCCATGATTTGTGGGTTCCTGATGAGACCATTCCAATAGGTACCAAGGCTGACTGCTGCCTCGCACAGGTCCACCTCATCAGTGGGGCATTCTGGCACGACCAGGCCATTCACCACCATCCCCAGGGTTCTCGAAGCGCCAAGCAGGATACAGGGAGGTGATCAGCTAAGACCAAAGACAAGACTCAAGACAACTTTGCAAGACACTCAAGAGCACAGGAGCTGGGAAACCCTTACCTTCCTCAGCCTTCATCCATGAGGTGCTTCAGCTGGCACGCCATGCCAAGCCTGGCACTAACCGGTGCCCGTCGATGTCCATCTAATGGAGAGATGTGCCTGCAACAGACTCTCGTCTGAATGTTCTTGCTTTAGCAATCCTCCGACCAGTGCGAAAAGATACTGCGGACAACACAGTACAGGTTCTTATTTTCTTCGAGCAACAGATCTCAAAAAAAGAAAACAGTCCCAGGTGCCAGGCTGTCTATTGGGACGTCAGTTCAGCTTTGGCATGCGGAGAAGATAGCTCAGTGGAGTATTGAACCTGCTGCAACAATCCATGTGCCACCTTTGGGCCACAGGCTAGAATCTCATCGGATGGAATCCTCCGCCCATGCTTCGAACTCAATAAAAGGAGAGCTGTTGGGTCGGGCAATCGTAATACACCGCTAAGAAGATCCACGGGGACGGCAAGGAGCGCTATACTGATATGAAATGATTACACTCGTCGTCACTGGTGTAGCCCTCCCCCAACCCACCAAGCCCGCACTCTCCGACGCCCTTGGCTGGCTAGCTCTGTCGGTGCCTCATCGAAACCTCCCCAACCTCAGCGCCCGTCGTCCCCTCTCTGCCGCCTCCATCAGTGACCAAGCCCCCGGTGACAGCACCATGCTGAGGGGGGCGCTTCCAAGCACCCAGGCATCGAGGGGGAGGGCAGGCACATGCTCGACTGGCGGGAAAGGCCGTGCTTTAAGCGAATTTGCATCTAGTTGGCAGCGATTGGGGTCTTCGTAATACACAAGCTAAGTCTTCGACAGGACGTAAAGGGGGCTACTGTGGGGTTCAGGGAACCAAGCGCCCTTATTCGTGGCCGTCATTTTTAATCTACGTTTCAGCACTATCCAGACACACCGTGTTGTGCCTCATAGCGATGGTCATGGCTGCCCCCCATAGCCGATGATAACAACACACCGTGATGGTGGTGGGGATGCTCTGTCTGGTGGTCGAGATGCGCCGTCTAGTTCCGGAGAAGGGCGCGCGAGCCTGCTAGGGAGGAGATGCTAGGGGTGTCTAAATGGCACGCTAGGGACGTTGAAGTGTTACGCTAGGGTCGTTGAGGTGTCACGTTGTCGAGTTGTCACGCGAGGGAAGACGGGTTGTAGAACCTGTACGCTAGATGCGTTGACCTAGCACGCTGGGGTGGTCAAGATGGGGCTTCCAGGGGAGATGGCAGCCGAGGCTGGCGAAGAGGGCACGCGACGGCGGCTGGTTGCGCTCCGTGTTGCGATGTCCCCGCTCCTTCCTTTTCCAGGTAATTGTCGAATCTGCCTTTGGATGTTCATGGAGATTCAACAATGCGGCTTTCCTCCCACCTCCTCCGCCCTCCGCGATATGTGCGCCCCCACCATAGGCGCGGGCGCAGCGGCACGGCGAGGCAAGCAGCCCCGGTCCTCAGCCGGAGAGAGAGGGGGAGAGAGTCCTCGCCTCCATCACTGGGCTAAGACGGAAGGACCACGGACCTCGGAGGCAAGCAAGGACCGCGGATCGATGGAGGGGAATGGTACTTGTCCTAGCAGCCGGTCTCACCCATCGGTACTAGAGACCCTAGGTGCATCACCTGCGTACAGGGGTCTCCTCTGAGGATCTCTCCGTTCCTTCAGCCCCCGAGGCTGCCTGGTTTCTCTGGCAGGGAGCTGCGAGGGGATGCAGTGCAGGCAGAACGGACAGCGGCAGGGAGGTGTTTCATTCAGTCTCCATCCGCAGGCACCGACGGGGAAGACACGGAGCGCGGATCCACGGACGGGAGGCAGCAGAGGCAGAGTGAGAGGAGGGGAGCCAGCCCCGGAGAAGCAAAGGAAGGAGATAGGGAAGGCTAAACCCAGCACTGGAGTACAGAAGGACGGATTGGGCAGAAAGAGAGAGCGAGAGACACTATTGGAATAACAAAGGGAGGGAAAGCAAAGGGGCATGCTTCTTGGAAACGCAAGACTGAAGAAGTAAAACGAGGGGGCTGGAGTCAACAAGGAGAGCGGGAGCCTATAACTGAAGTCACTAAGGTCGGGAGACCAAGAGCGACAGGAACTGTTGGAAAACCAGGATGGGAGCATGAAAGGTGAGACAACAAGGCAGACAGGCAGTGCTTAATTTGTAAGAAAAAAAAAAAAACATAAGTTCCAGTGCCCTGGTCAGGAGGCCACTGCCACTTGCACTACCCATTGGCCCTACCTGCACTGCCAACGAGAGCACCAACACAACTACTAACCCTCACACACCTACAAATGTGACAATTCAGACTATTCCAGGCCCCCCAAACTATAAGAATATCTTTGGTGGCAGGTGCTATTTATTTTTCATGTACATTGAATTAATAAACAACTGGTGTTATGCTGATCTCTAAATTAACCAAACAGCACCACCATGTGGCAGACTGTCTTATGTGCTGGGGTTGACAATTAAGTGCTGATGCTGAGCACTGGAAACCACTGGCTCAAATTAAGCACTGGAGATAGGGGAAGGTGGAAATGAAGCAGGGACAAGAGAGAGTGGAAAACACCGGTCTGGAGTAACAAAGGGAGGAGGCACAGGGAAACAGGGTAGAAGGCAACCCAGAGTTGGAGTAGCTACATGTGGGAACTGGAGTGTTCACGGTGAGGATGAGCCCCAAGAGTAACAGAGGGAGGGAGAGCAAAGGAGACCGAGAACATTCGATACCTAGACATGGAGTACCAAAATAATAAGACTGGAGATCACAAGGAAAGGAGGAGTCCCACAAAAGGAATAACTAAGGGAGTGTGGGATAACGGGGGGGGGGGGGGAGCAGGGGTGCTGGGATCCCAAGATTGAAGAACTAAAGTGAGGAGGGCAAGGGGTAGCAGGTATAAATGCAGGCCTGTAGTACCAAAGGAAGCAATTGAACTCCAATGGAGGGAGAGTGGGAAAAGGAGACAGGGTTAGAAATGAAAGACAGGAGAGCTAAGATAGGAACACTGATGTGCACAAGGAGAGGAGAATCCCAAAGCTTGGAGTAACAAAAGGAGGGAGACCTAAAGAGAGATAGGGGCTGTTGGAAACCCAGGACATTAGCACCAAAGGGATGGAGTGCGAGGGAAACAGGGGTGGCTGAAAACCCAGCGCAGGAATACCTGAGGGAGGGACTGAGTACTATAAGATAGGTGTGAAACAGAGGGCTGGAGAAACAAAGGAAGAAGATGGAGGGGACCAGGGTTCTTGGAAATCCAAGACTTGAGTGGCAAAATGAGGGAACTGGAGTGTACAAGGTAAGGATGAACCCCAAGAATGGAGTCGCAAAGGGGGGGAGGGCAAGGGATACAGGAACTGTGCAAAATCCAGGACTGGGATACCAAAATGAGAGGACTAGAGTTCACAAGGCGAGGAAGAATTCCATGGTTAGAGTGACAAAGGAGGCGGATGCCTAGAGAGACAGGGGTGTCAGAAACCCAACCTTGACGAACTAAAGGGAGGGAGTGCAAGAGCACAGCGTCAGGTAGAAACCCATGACTGAAGTACCAAAGGGAGAGCCCGGGTACATGAGAAGACTATGAGCGATGGGTATGGACTGCCAAAGGGAGGGACAGAGCACAAAGAGAGTAGGAGACACAGGACTGGAGTAACAAAAGAAGGTACATGAAGGAGGCTGGGTTCTTGGAAACCCAGGACTGGATTATCAAATGAAGAGACTGAGTTCACAGAGAGAGGAGGAGAACCACGCCTGGAGTAGGCAAGGGAGAAAAAGGGAGTAAATGGGCCTGTTGGAAACCATGGCTGGGGCAACAAATGGGTCAGGGTGGATGCAGGTTAGGCACGGTCTCTTGGATGTCCAGGAGGGACACAGCGCGGGGCTGCACTCAAGGGAGACAGTAATTGTATGAAACCTTGCATTTGAGTCCCAAGGGGAAGGCACACAACTGTGATCAGGGATGCTGGAAACCTGGACGGACGTGCTAAAAGAAGTACAGAGTGAGGGTGGGAGAGCTGGGACTCGGCTACCAAGGGAAGAGTATGCATACATAGGTAGACAGTGAAATATGGACCGGAATACTGAAGGAGGGAGTGTAGGTGTAGTTCCCTATGGTAGATGTATGTACACACCAGAGATTCACACATCATTTGAAGGGGCGCGGAGGACAGAGTAAGACCAAGGCTACCTTTATGGTGACTCTATGACCCCTAGTCTTTAGGGTCCACCAGCCCACAATATACTACTAGCTAGTGGCAGGACCAGAAACTGAATCTCAAATGTACTCATTTCTGAGTTCTGTGCTGCTGGCTCTGTGTATACGGTACAGCGCACCTGCACTTGGACAGTTTTGCACCCTGCCCAGTTCTCCTTTTAAGTTGCAGCCTGTCGGCATGGCGATTTGTATCAATGGCGGGTTGTAGGGGATATTGGGAAAAAGAGAGATCCCGGAAATTAGCTATAACAAAATCACCATCAAGATAACTTTACTCCATTCCTACAACTTTGGTCTACTCCTAATGTACTCCTAATGTGTTCCTAGGTTCACCACAGGCCCCTTAAAAGATTGAATCATGTTGACAGATATTTGGGGCTCAAAGTCTGAGACTTAAGAACACTCTTTGGGCCGCAGCAGCAATCTGTTTGCAATTAATATGTAGTTCAGGAAAATCTTTAAAATTACTTCATTCTGTTCAATTTTCAACTAGACATGTCCATATTGTAATGGATTGCCAAAAATTGTTATCTGTACGGCGATTGATTTTAAGGCCAGTTTATTTTAAATATGGAATAAGGTCCAGGATGCAAGCAATCTAGCTCCTCATTGACATGCAGTTCTTTGACATTGCAATTGCTTTGGCGAAGTTTGTCCAAGTAGCTAAGAGATTTCTCATGGAATAAGGAAATGGAAAGAGTGGTCCATGGAGGGACAAACAGAGTCAAATTGGGCAATTTTAATTATTTTATGTATTTTCTAAACATTGAACTTTTATGCATTTGGACTTGGTTCATAGTATGATACTATGGAAACAAGCTTTTTTTTAATGAGAAATAATGAACTTTTGGTTTTAGGTACTTTTACAAACCTTAATTATTGTACTTTTAGCTGTTTTATGATGGTATATGTAGTTTAAAGACCATTTGGTCATAATAAACTTATTTTTGATTGATTGAAGTAGACATCTACCTTATCAAGAGGTGTTGCCAAAGAATTCGATATCTAGTACCAGTTCCCACATTCAAGTGGACTCTAACCCCCTTCTACTTGTTCCCTCTTAATTCAATATCTTTTTTTCTCCTAGTGCTCCAAAGTGGCCAACTTGAGGTGTGACGCTTTCTAAAACACCAAAACAAGGAAACATTCTATGTTATATTCATACCTGGATGGTCTCTAACTTTTTAAAACTGAATCCGGCCAATACAGAAATATTAATTACTAGGACCTGTATTGAGAAATGAAGTCTTACATTTTGACCGGACATCATTGACCCTGTGCTCATCTTCTTCGCTACTGAAAATAATTTTAGGGTCAATATTGATGCCAAGTTATCCTTTCAACCGCAGGGTAGTAGGTCCTCTTTTTTGGCACCTCGAATACCGGAAAAAGATTTTGCCTTTCCTACCAACTCATTATCACAAGCAGCTAGTCGTATCTTTCATTCAGGTGCGGTTGAATTACTCCACATTCTTGCTGTTGGGCTTTCCCTACAAAGCTAATCAGAAGACTCTAACTTATTAAAAATGCCAAAGCCCACAATTTTGCATAAAGAACAATCAAAGACCATATTACTGCCATTGTTATTCAGCTTCATTGGCTTCTAGTTGCTCAAAGAATCCAATTTTCAACTTTGGTCACTCTACACAAGAGTTTCTACGCCCACTTCCCGTCTTTCCTGTCAAGGAAATTCCATATTCACTCTCAACCTCATAACCTCAGTTCAGGTAGCAACATTCTTTAGATCTTCTTAAAATTTATGCTTTCTCCTTTGGTGAAAGAGCGTTCTTCCATGCAGCAGCCAAGGAATGGAACTCTTTAATGGTGAACCTACGTACCCTGCCCTCTCTGGTTAGGTTTAAAAAAGAACTGAAAACTCCGCTTTTGAAGGTCGCTTTCAGTTTGTCTTAAACCTCCTCAGCTGCTCTTACTGTTGGGTTATTTTTAATCGGTGACACCAAGAGGAGACCCAGATGATTAAGCATGTCACCATTGGTGAGTGATGGGAATACGTCTTTGAAATAGGATTTTTCCTATATCAACGGCCTTAATTAGGGAAATTGGCACACTTTCTTAGTGTTAGATTTCTCATTGCTCAAACGATAAACTGAGAGCCGTGGATATATTTGTTGTATAATTATTTTAATCGGCACCAAGAAGTTATTGTGATCTTGTGCTCCAAAAATACCCTTAAAATAAAGCATAATAAGAGAAAATGAAAGGGAGGGATAAAGAGCAGCACATGGCAGCCCGAGAATTAGGGGGAAAAGGTTCCATTAAACCTTTCAGCTAGCATCACCGCAGGAAGGAGAGTCAAGAATGTACTGCTTGCAGAAGGCATTTGCGGTGGACATGTGGCTGTCCTGCACATGAAAACATGCGCGGAGAATGCCCAGATGATGCCTGGGGTCTGTGGGAGTATGTTGGGACATTGTATTGACAATGTTTTCTTGTAGAGCAAAGCAACAAAAGATGTAGTAGCATTTTTGTCTATGAATTTTCCTGCATCCCCAATGCCGTAGGTAATATAGACCTAGTCGAAGATCTGATCACTGGAGCATAGATCGCTTGCGCTCTCCGCTAACAATCTGACAGTAGGCTTGACGTCAACGTTTCACGACACCTCTCAATCTGAAGAGGAGCACAGCAGCTGAAGAGGAACTGGGAGGCAAATTGCCTCATTTATATTACATTCAGTCAAAGCCTTTGGGATGGAGGAATGGGCTTGCCGCTCATTAATGTATATTGCAGATGCTATGGCAATCAGTAGGTCTGTTTTCCATAACAGAAACTTCATGACACAGAAAGTTATTGTCCCATCAGACTTGTTCTGGAGACAGGATGATATTTTATGTTGAGATCCCGTCTAGGGCATATCTTGTAAATGGAAAAGAACAGATGCAACAGGCCAGTCAGATGAAGTTTGGCTTTAACCATCAATTAACTCCTTGGAATATTTTCTATAGAGAGTTTACCGGTATCTACTTGAACCTCTGATTCTGCCAGGGTCTTCGCAAAGGACATAAACTAGTGAAAGGTTTCATGTCCTGGGTGATTGACCAATTGTAAAACCCCAACCACTTGCTTCTGCTCTGGGATCTGGTGCTGATGTTTTACTCCCGTTTTGAGACTATACAGTGTTACCGGTACCTGTGGCCATTCCTTACCACTGTTATTGGCATAGTGCACCGATCTTTGCAGTTAACCACTGCATGATGACTGAAGGGAAGCATCATGTCATAACCGGCCACTTCCCTTTAGGAGTTCTTGGATTTCTATTTTAGCATATTTAGAACCATCAATCGAGCTTTCCAAAGATTATATTGTTAAGATTTTGTTAATGTTCTTCGTTCTCTTTTTGTTTTTCTCCTGTCTCCTCCAGGTTTGGGTTCTGAGGACGCGCATAATACGCGTCTCGACCGCTGAGAAGTTTTATTCCTAACCATATTATAGGTATGGTAGGATTATAAGGTGCCTATTTCCTGATTCCCAACCTTGTAACATTCCAATTTCCATGGTCCTGATGAAGCGCACAGGGACCCATTAGGGACCCACTGGTTGCGCGAAACATGTCGACCATTTTTAACTTTTGAACTCACACTTCTGTCATGGGTGGAGAGCAGCGGGAACACTAATTTGTATATCCCTTCCTTGTATTTGTTTGAGGACAGTCTCCAACACCTTGCAATTTTTAGCTTTACCTGGAGGACCCCTTATTAAAACACGTTGGGGTACCAATAGGTGATTTTAACTCACACCCTATTCACCAACTTGGCCCACACACCCCCATGCACAAGTGCGGCACCTCCTGAAAAGATCTCCGTCGAAGAGCCCTCTTGTGGGGCCCGTGGAGGACTGCAGCACCACCCCCACGAGGAGCACAGCCCGATGATGATGCTTAACACTCGCAAGGGTGTTTGAGGGCACAAGTATGCACAGGGAGCAGCCTTCCCCACTCACACATACTCAGTCACTTGCCGGAGACACTCTTCCATTCACTCCCAAACCATAAAGGGTTTAGGAGTACTTCTTTCTTCTAACTCTCACCTCCTTAGGAACTGTCACCATCTAGTGTTTAGACTGATGTTTTACTGCCATAATCACAAGAGGGCGAGATGATGTGCCTTAGTGAGAGGGAACATTTCCTCATCATCTATGGTCAGCATGTCTTGCTCCATGGAAGACAATGCCTCCTTGTCAAGTGAGTACAGGAAGTCTGAGAACCAACCATGACAGGACCAAGCTGAGCCCGCAAAATGGCTGAGCACCCAGAATGGCCCTTAGTTATTTAAATTACTCGTAACATAGAAAAAACTTCTCCAACCAGTCTAGCATTAACCCATTCCTGAGGGACATTTGAGCCCTGTAAACCAAGGGCTATTGCACCCCTTTTTCAGCTCTGTTGACAAATCATCTTTATTCAGGACCCCAAGGCCTCAAATGAAGCATTGAGGCCTGTCTGGCTCAGCTACCACATGTAGGAAGAGGAGAGACACTTGCAAAGGGTACCCATTCTCTGACTATGAACCCATTTAATGTGGAAGAGCAGGAGGAACATTCGATGGCGAGGGCCCATTCCCACAGGTCCACTACCAGCCTGAAGCCATGTAGGTGTTTTCTGATAAATAAAGAAGCTATGGTGTTAGTGTTCACCATTCCACTTTGACTCTGAGCAGAGAACAAGGCTCACAATGCCATGATGAGTGCCACATACTCCAGTAAACGTTTGCTTACGGAATAATCATATTTGTTTCAGTTCACCTTAACGAACAGGACTTTGTAGTGTGCCCCCAGCCATCCTGACAAGGGAAAGTGCTGATGCAACCTGCAGCTGTTCCAGGTAGAAGGAACATCCCACCAGCAGGATGGATGAATGGCCCTTTATCTCAAGGATGGAGGGGGATTCAGGATAGAGGTGGATGGTGTGTGGCCTCCTGCCTTGTCATCTCTTTCGCCAGACGTTTCGCCATCTTCTCTAGACAGCATACCCAAACAACACCACAGCCACAGGCAGAGATATGTCAGGGCCTGGAGGTAAGGAGCTGGGGTGGGAGGACATCCTCCTGTAAAAAATGAAAAGGCGAGGGCGGGGGGATATAGGATTGGTGGTGTGGCGCTGATCTCTCCATGAAAAGAATAAAGGAAAGGGAAGTAGACCACTTAAGCCCAAGCTCACTTCCGGTTTGCAGTCCACCAATAGCCAAAAAAAAAGAGGCTACATTTTCCAAACAACAGGAATCGGGGCAACTAATTAACAAAAAAAGGAAGCAGGCTAATGAGGCATATGGAAAAACCATCGCAGGACAAACACACACGCACAGTGCGCGTTGGTGTGCGTGTCACCGTGAAATGTCCACAAATGGATTTGGACAGAAGCGGATCTCATTGCTCTGCCTGACTACATTGTCTGTGTCCATCTGTCTGGAGGATGCCTTTACTGGGCAGTCTTTCAGATAAGGCTAACAAGCTCTCAGACATAGAAAGGTCACAAGTGGTGCTTGTATTTTGGTAGGGGAGGATGTAACTTGTGTAGTGTCATTACTCCAAATTACAGCAAAATAAAATCAGATCATGCAAAATTACGCGAGGAGCATAACGCAGGATGTACCGCTATTTTCTTAGTGCAAAATGCACAGTTGCTTCCAAAATGGACTCAAGGATGCATTTTGCGCTAAGAAAATAGCTCTAAATGCAATAGAACATGACCAGCAGCAGCCAGGAGCCGCTCTTGCTTGCTAAGGGGCATATTATTAAGCACGGCGTTAAAATTATCGCCGCTTTAGCGGCAGAAAATTGCAGCTAAAGCGGCGATAATGGGCTTGATAATATGCCGCAGAGAATTCCAATAGAAGCCCATGTTGACACCAGGCTTCTATGGGAAATCTCCAGGGCATATTATCAAGCCCAGTATCGCCGCTTTAGCGGCAGTTTCCTGCCGCTAAAGCTGCGATAATTTTAACGCCGTTTCTTGATAATATGCCCCTAAGTTTGTTGTTCATGCGCTTCTGCAGAAGGATATCTGTGCCAAAGAACTCGTAATTACGTATCCAGGCAAAATTGTATAATTTTCTGTAATTTTATGTTAAAAGAGTAGTGCACAATTCCCAAAGTTACTCTGATTACTCCGGCGTAATTAAAATTTCACCCAGGTCTGTATTTTGATAAATACCCAATGGACTACATTGAGGTCAAGGGGCAGTGTGATGGGCTGGAAGAGCAGGGTTCCCATATGGAGTCAAATTATACATCGGAGGGATGAGAAGCCAGGGATGGGGCTGCTTCGAGGAAGTCATTAGGAATTCTTAGCTTCTGTTTCAAGTTGAGGAATGGGTTTGGTGTTCCCAAATAATGAATTCCTCTTGCACTTTAACTCGAAGCATACAAAGGACTGGACTGTATTTAGGATTGAGAGTCTGAAATGTCTTGGCTGGTTGGAATGAGGCCTGGGCCCACAACAGTACCAGCTTGAAAGAACCCAACAATGTGGCACTATGTAAGCACTTCATCCAGTGAGAGTCCTCATATATTGTTCCCATCGACTGTCAGGTCAATAACTTTATCATACTTTGAAAGCTTCAGTCCAGCTAAATCAAGCACAAGGCCTCACCAAGATTGCCCTGTCAGCAGCTGGCCTCTGTGGAAGGTCACCGTTTATATATGTCCATACTGTAGTTCTCAAGATTCTTGGATCCATGTCCAGGTGAGAGGACTTAGCTTGAAACATGTGGGGGCCCGCCATCCACATCCAGACTAAGCTAGCAACTCTGAGAGACAAAGACGGGCTTCATAACATCTGAGCATCCTTAGGGAATTGGTACTCTATTTGGGTACAAAATGTTGATGAGAGAGTTGAGTCAGGCCCCAGTTTATAAATCCAAGTATTTTCCAGTAGTACAGATTGAGGCCTCACTGTACAGCATTTCAACCACCTTTGCAAAGACCAAGATATATGTCCTTGAGGTCAGTGGTAGAAGCAATACTGGTGTCTGTGTCATTATTAGGATGCACCAACCCTGGTCTAATCTGCAGTGGCGTCTGCTGATGCATAGTACTGGGGGGGAGATGATGGTCTGGGGGTTAGTGGGGGATTTAAAAAAATTTAGAATTTGACGTTTCTGCTGCGGCCTCTCCTCTGTCCTTCTTCCGTCGACGAAGCAGGAAGCACACTGGCTCCCAGACTCTCCTAGCCAATCGTGATGCTGCTGTCACCAGCATGACAGTAGCGTCTGGCTTGGTCTGAGCTTGCTGGTTCGGTGCTCAGACAGGGAGTGGGAGCCTGCGCATGTACTCCACCCAGGTCAGGCAAGACAGCCAGGTGGAAAACACGCTAAGTGCGCATGACGGTTGGCTGGCCCAAGACGCATGGCCAATCCGTCATGCACACTTAGAAACTTCCCACTACTCCTCCCCCTCCTGGCCGTGGCACCAGCCCAGCCTCGCTCACACCACACCTAAAATGCAACCGAACTGAGCCAGTGCAGAAAAATAAAATCATAGCAACATTGTGTTATTATCATTATATTTTTCGTTTTTGCACTGCTCAGAGAGCAGTGGGGCGATGCTCCTCCGCCTTGGCAAAGGAGCCGCCACCGTTACTGTAAGGAGGAGCAGCACTGGAGGTGCTGAATGAAGGTCGTGGGTTTAGGGAGGTAATCACTGTCCCTGGGGTGATTGGGAGAGGAAGGAAAGATGAGCGTAGGGTGATGGCGCAGAGGCGGGTGGCCATCGTGATATGTTGTTGTACAAAGCATGTGTAGCAAAACTTCACTTTCCCTACTGCACAACAAGATGATTTTGGTTGTGGTCCTCGGTTGGCCGCTGATATAGAGCAGGCCATTGCAGTCCTGAGGGAGACAGACAGGCTACCAGCTGCTGAAATCCCCCCCCATGATGAAGAAGGAGAAAGGTATACCCATAAGAGTGGTGTTGGAAGGGGTTTTGAGTAGCAGTGTATGCTTACGGCTACCCTACACATCAGGAGAGAAGCAGGGGCAGAGCAGACAGTCTAAAAACACTCTCAGGAGCAAAGGGGAGCTAAAAACAAGTGAGACCCCAAAGGCAATGAAAGGCATGGGTAGCCCCACTTGTGAAGGAGGGGAAGCCTGGGGTCAACAAAGGTAGGGAGAACAACCCTTTGAAGCAGTGGGGCTCAAACTAGAGGTGAGAAGAGGAAAGGATTAAAGTGGGAGATACCTCCAAGAAAGAAATGGTGGCAAGAAAAGGAGGATTGAACATCGCAGCCAAGGTGCCAGAAACAGTTAGTGGTGATGGCTAGAAGGAAAGAAGCCTCAGTCTAGGAACAGGCCACATCAACAGGTAGGAAGAGGCATAAGTGGCAAGGAGGAAAGAGGGGGATGCAGGACCTCTAATGAGTGGTTAGGTGGCTGAGGCATTCGCGGGTACACTGATGGAGGCACGGTGCATTGACTAGTAAACAGGCAGAGGCACGGTGTTCCCTCCAAGATGGTGGGAGCTGGACCATGGAGAAAACAGGTACTGGTGGTGGACGAGCCAGGGGCACCCCCTAGGCTGAGTGATGCCATCTTCTGGTCCAGGATCCCAGTGTGAAGGGGCTTAGTGGTTTGGGTATATGTTCTCAATGCTGATGGCAAAGTTGGTTATAAAAGAGTGGCAGATTTGGTTATAAAGGAGAGGAGGAAGAGGAGAGGGAACTCTCTGCTTCAAGGAAAAAGATGGTGCAAGACAAAGAGTCGCAGTCAGAAAGACATGGTGCCTGCAGGGCAGGGGCACGCAAAACATATCCCAGATCAACAGTAGTAGACATACACAGAATGGGCCATAGGTTTGAGGAAGGGGGTTAAGTGCCAAGTGGGAAAGGAGTCAGGAATGTGTTGGGTGACCTGCAGAAGTGGCTGAGTTTTTCAGAGCACTACAATAGTGTCATATTGTGGCTTCAGGACAATCCAGTGAACTGAACAGTTGAAATCTTTTCTTACACTTTGAGCAGATTAGGGTTTACATTTGACAAGAGAGGTTGATGGTGTTTTAAGAGATGGCCAGCAGCTGGAGACAGAAATGGCACAGCATAATGTTTCTGGAATTCTTTCCAATGGTACGGACCATGAGGTTGTTGGGGTAGGTGCTCAAAGAAAGAAGGGTGACTTTTTTGATGAACAGCTAAGAAGTTGTGCACTTGCTAAACAAAATGCTGACCTGGGATGGGCAGATGCTGTGAGAGCATTGGTACTGAAATGTCTGAAGTGGAATGCGATGCTCAGAGCGAGGCTTATACCAGGATTGGAAATTCGTGTGGCTGACGCATTATCTTGTTCACAGTGGCCGAGGTTCTGTGGTTTGACTCTGGACCATGGCTACCAGGGGACCCAAGTACCACCAGACATGCAGAAGATTGGTGTATGCAAATGATGTATTTGGCTGAGAAGTAGCTGGCTGATTCTACGATGAAAACATATAGGGTTGCATGGACAGTTTGTGGAGTCTGGAGCTTAAAAGAAAACTAGAGGATGAGTCTGGACACCAGATGAGCTAGCCTGAAACATTTCTTGATGAATCTTGTTGAAAGAGGGCGGGCACTGAAGACTATTGCTGAAAAGTTGGTAGAGATAACCTTCTAAAAGAAAGTGTTTCTAGGGATATGAGCCGTGAGAGTTGGAGGGATGAGCTAGGGAGTATTCTACAAGTTTGGCTGGGTCTTGGAAAATGGTGGTGGCCAATGAAAGGAGAAGATACTGAGGAAAGTACAGCCTGAATGAGATCTGTGTGTGCATCCATTTGGGAATTTAGGCTATTTAAGGCTATATTTTTGGTTACTTTTTGGGGGCATTCAGAATGGCAGAAGTTGTAGGGGCACGAAGGTGCGTCTTTTGTTATGTGAGGATGCGAAGTTGGAAGAAGATAGGATGCGTGTGAGGGTGCAAATCCAATCAGAGAGCAAAAGGGAGAAAGCATTGATAAATCCATAGGATGCAGAAAAGATATGCCCAGTGAGGTAAGTGAAGAGATTTCTGCAGCTGGAAAGGAAGGAGGCAAGGAGGTTGCTTGCCCATGAGGATGTAAGGGCAGTGTCCGGTGTTGGGAGCGTTGACACTATGTCTGCGACCGGAGGTATTGGAGAATATTAAGCAGAGGCTGCAGTCATTTCAGATAAGAGCATTAGCAGGGGGGTTCAGGTTAGGATTTAGCCAAGAAAAAGTGAAGAGAATGGGAGTATAGAAAGGTTAATGTTTGTGGGGCTGTTTGAGACCTGCGTTGAGTGTAGTGAACGCAAAGCTATCAAGGTTATTTGTCCCACAAGGCAGACAGCACACAACATTAGGAAGAAAGGGAAAATGATTTGTAGGCATTCCATCGTGAAATGAGCATTAGGAGTGCTATGGTCAGCAGTTGGGATTAGCATCCAAAGAAGTGGCAGTGAGGTGGTCTGATTCTGGAACCATGAGATATGGACATCTGATGCCCATACTATGGGAAACGAGGGAAAATGCCATTGGCCTGGCATGGTGTTGAATGATATACTTGAGATAAAATTTGTTGGTGCAATCCAAAGGCCTGCAATTATTTAAGATTAGGAAAAATGACCTTTCAGAAGTGAGGGACAAATGTGTACAGATGAAAGAGCTATGGATGCAACTGCTATCTAGGAGAGTATAGAGGGGAGTGACCAAGACTGCAGCATATAGGCTCTAAAAGAAGTAAACAGGGGGGCGTGGTGAAGATGTCGGTGAGGTAGGATGCAGTGTTCTGAGCTCCTGCCCGTTGCCTGCCCATTACTGCATCTTTACGGGCTTGTCCCAAGCTAGTTGCCCACCCGACTGGCGCAGTTGCACCCGGAGATCGGGGGTGCCCGGCCAACGCTTTTGGGGGTCTGCGGGACGCTGGTTTGATCCGGTCTGAGGTGCCCGCCGAGGCCTGGCTGCAGCGATCCCCACTGGGGCCGCGGACCACGTGGAGCGGGAGACCCGCGCAAGCAGATTTCCCGGGGCAGGCCGCTGAGGGATTCGGCCCACGGCCCCTGACGTCTTGGCTGGAGCGGTGGGTGGAGGTGGGTCTCTGCCGGTGTGGTCCCCTCCGAAGAGGGCCTGGCGGGCCCGTTGACCTAGAGCTCCTGTCGCACCCGGCGGCAGTGCACAGCCCACCCTAAAGTTGAGGAGTGCCCCGCCGCCCATCGATCTCTGGCACCGGTGTCCCTGGCCCGGCGGAGCACTGGGACCTTCTGTTGGCGAGGGGCTTCCTCCATTCCTCTGGGCCTGCATGCACCTACTGGTGCCCCCACGGCGGGGCGGATATCCCGGGCCACTTGAGGACCTTACCTACGGAGCTGATACCTGATGGGGCTGGCACGCCCCCGTGCTTCTCTCACCATGAGGCAGGTGCCGGGTGGTACCGCACCGCACGAAGGGGTCGGGCCGCCTTCCACCATCCTGGCGCTGTTGTGGCGCCTACAGGTCAGAGCGTCGAGCCAGCACCAGGGTCCGCGGCCTGCCCCGGGTCACGGATGCCCTGAGGGCCTTCGGGACCCATGAGGCAGCCCCGGCAGTCTACCGGTTCTCTGGTGACGCAGCTGGGGGTGAGTGAGCGTGGCCGCCGTTAGTGGGCGGTCACCGAGAGAAGGCTGTTGCAGCCTGCAGAAGCAGCCCAGCTAGGTCTGGGTGCGGTTTGTGGGCTCGCTGCGGCTTCTGCCTGCTCTCTCCTCCACAGCAGCTGTACCTCGGCTCGCTCCACGAGCGACTGCCACCTGGCCGACTTTCGACCGGCGGCCGGCCAGCCCTCTGTTGGGGCAGGCCGCAGAGGCCAGCTCAGACAGGTACGGAGTTGGAGGGGGTTTGGCGCGAGGTTTGGCGGCACTCGTCGTCTGTGGCCCATTGCGGGCTTGAGTGGTGGCGCTGGTCCTTGACGTGCCCCCCCGGCCCCGGACTCTTGGCACCCCGCTGTGCGAACGGGTTGGTTGGCAGAGTCCCCTGGATCCTGCAATAAGGACTGCGCATCATCATAGCACTCATGGTGCTGCGACCCAGCACCTGGGAGCAATCCACATTCCCCCTCTGTCTCACAGGATACACCCGCTCTACGGGCCTTTGGCGTCCTGCGACATCGACACCATCCCAACCCATACCTGGGGGAACACTGCAGGAGGAGTGCGGGGCCAGCGCTGCAGAAGGAGCTTGGCCCTTGGCACCCGGGGGGCCCCGGGTCGGATTTGTAGCCGCGTTCCTCTCCTGGCCAGCATCCGGGCCTTGGACTTCCGCACCCCGCGTGTCGCCAGCCCGGTTTGGTCATTCTTGAACTGCCTTCTACTCGGCCCCCATGGAGGCTGGAGGGGCATGAGGATGTGGGATTATATCCTCCAGGAGGGCGAAGAAAGAAAAATCTCAGAAGGACATATTTGCTTGCCAGCAGAGCAGCTCCACAATGGAGCAATCCGTCCTCCGTACATCAACCTCCACGATGGCCGATGGCTCTGGTGAGGAACCTGCGACCCAGGCCTTCCTGGAGTCCCTCTTCTTGGCTCTTCGGGAGGACCTCCAAACGGTGAAAAAGGATCTTAATGCTGAACTTAAGGACGTGCGTAGGGACATGGATAGCATCGGCAAGAGGGTAGCGGCCTTGGAGGACAGAGGAGATGGTGAAGAGACTGAGATGTCCACCCTCCAGCAGGAGGTGATGCGGCTCCAAGACCAACACCTTGACCTGCAAATCCACCTGGAGGATCTCGAGAACCGCTCCCGGTGGCACAACATCTGAAACCGGGGAGTGAAGGTCACGGCGGACACCTCTGACGTATTCGCTTTCTCTAAAGACCTATTTAATCACATCCTTGGTAACCCCCCTGACGTCGATATAAAACTAGACCGTGCCCACAGAGTGGGTCCCCCTCAGAAGTGTTACACCCCTCCAGCAGACATCCTTGTCTGCGTACAAGACTTTAGGACCAAGGAAGTGATTCTTAACAAGACAAGGTCCATGCACCCCATCACGTTCAAGGACCTGTCTCCGGTTCTCTTTCAGGACCTAGTCCTTATCACCTTCCAGCGGGGACGGCAGTTTCGGCCTATCATTGAACACCTACGCCAACAGGGCATCTCTTACTCATGGGGCCATTCGTTTCGGCTTATCTTCCGGCATAATGGCAAACTGCTTCTACTGCGCTCCCTCACAGAGGCCTGACGTTTGTTGGGAGTTGAGCTCCCACCAGACGAAGAAACGCCCCGCAGCCCGGCCCCCAGATCAGTGGTTTCCCCATCGGGCTGGCGGTGACATCCATTACGGAGGCATTCGCAAATACGCACTCCTGAAAGCACTTAGAGGGGACTAGATATCCCCCTCTCTTTTATTGACTCTAGGATGGGCGGCAGGCAGGACAGAGGTCTCGACACTTGGCCACTTTATGTACCCCTTAGTATCTGTTCCCTGGCCACCTTTGGGTGACGGACTACTTTCTTTAAGTCTGTTCTGTGTGCGCAGCCCTGTTTATGTTAGTTTGTTTGAAGTAGTTCTTGTTCTATTTGGGGGTCTCTCGTCCACTGCCTTTAACACATCTCCATGCTCACCGATGCTCCTTTCTCGCTTTTTGCGCTTTGTGGTCACGCCCACACCCGCAGTCCTGGGCCCTACCCAAAGCCGTAGTTAAGACCCGGTACTCACTAGACGCCTCCCACTACACATGGAGCCATTTGCCCAACGAGTCAGACAAAACCCTCTCATTTCAGGGATTTCGTTTGGGAGCAATGTACACACTATCAGTCACTATGCCGATCACGTTTTTGGTCACGCTCTCGAACCCAGTTTCTGCCCTGCGGGCCTTCCTCTCGGAACTGGACTGCTTTCCGCTGGCCTCGAGCTTCAAAGTTGTTGTTGAGAAGTCCGTAGCGCTTAACCTTTCTCTGTCACCCCAAACGCTGGAATGTTTTCAAACTCAACACCCTCTTCAATGGTCGGAGGACACAGTCCCCTATCTGGGTATCCAATTGGTCCCCATTCTACCGGCAATAGTCAGCACCAATTACACCAAACTCCGGACACAGATCTGCAAGGAGTTGAGTCAATGGAAACACTACCTGCTCTCCTGGCTAGGCAGGGTAGCTGCCACAAAAATGACTATTCTACCCCAAGTACTATATTTATTTCAAACCCTCCCCTTGCGTCCTCCTCCAGGGTGGATCCAGCCGGTACACTCAGACCTAGCACAATTCATTTGGCAAGGCCGCAACTTGAAGAAGTACATTGCAACTCTGCAGCCTGAGGAGGGCAGGTTTGGGGTTCCAGACCTCCGGCTCTACTTTCAAGCGGTACAAACAAGTCACCTGGTCGAATGGAGCCGGTTGGAGTCGGAGAAGCACTGGCTGTTCCAAGACCGTGCAGTAGCTGCCACGTCTCTTCAAAAGATCCCCTTCCTCCGGAAACCACATAGACCACCTAACCTTTATGCATCGCATATCACCAGGGTGCTTTTAGAGGCGTGGGACCACACTAACATAAAGCACTTTCCCTTCTCCACTCACACCACTTTTCGATAACCCCGACTTTCAGCCAGGAATGGGCAAGTCCGCCTTTACGTGCTGGCGCCACACAGAATGCCGTTCTTAGGGACATCTCTTCGATGTTGACGGGATTTTATCATTCCCACAGATTAAAGCTGTTTATGGGATCCCCGAAACTTGATCGGCTACAGTATATGCAGCTCCACCATTGGGCACTTCAGCCACAGATTAGGCCGCACACGCGTTACCTCACCCCCTACGTAAAATGGCTCATTACTAAGCCTGGGCAGTGAACTCTGTTCCGTTCATGGAGTTTGCGGAGTTTTCTGCACTTTGCACTCCGCAACGTGCAAGCGATTGCGAACGGTAAGTTCGCGATCACGAGCAGTAAGTTTGAGATCGCGAGCAGTAAGTTTTGCGAGCGCGAGCTATAAGTTCGTGAGCGCGAGCTGTCGCTTGGGTTCTACCCGAGCAGCAGGAATACCAGCACAAACTGCAGTTCGCACTGCACTCCGCCACTAACGGAACTTCTCGGAGTTCTGCGTAGCAAAACTCCGCGACCTGTGCCCAGGCCTACTCATTACACGCACACCCACCAAATAACTAATTTCCGACCTCTACAAAACGTTGCTTTCCAGGCACACACACACGTACAGCGCTAGCGCAAGTGTTGGGAGCGGGAGCTAGGTCGGACACTTAACCATATGGAGTGGGAGGGAGTGTATCATAGGGCTCAAAACTCTGCATATTACATGGGGCTGACTGAAACATTGACAAAGGTAGCCACTTACTGGTACTACCCTCCTGCGCGCATCCACAAAGCAGATCCGCGGCAGAGCGCTGACTGTTGGTGGGGATGTGGGAAGCCGGGCACCTTAGTTCATCTCCTTTGGGAATGTGAGCTCCTCCAGTCCTACTGGTCTCAGATACTCGATGAAGTTGATAAACATCTAGATACCCAAATACCGAGACTAACCGCCTATGTTTTGTTAGGCTTCTCAAATCCCTTAACATACCCCCTTAAATCCAGAAGGGTCCGCCTGATTGCGATCCCCCTTGGCTCAGTGACCAAAAAAATTCTAACCCATTGGCGAACCTCTCGGATACCTACGTTCACGGGATGGCTACAGCGCCTGTGGCATGTTTTGGGGATGGAGAAAATGACTCTTACGTTAGCTAGGAAAGGCTCAGAGTTCGGAGAGCTTTGGCAACCTTTCTTGTCCCTGCTTGCCTCTGAATTTTGAGAGTTTACCTGCCCATGGTATTTACGTCTTTTACGTCTTTCTGAGCCACAGACACCAACAAATTTGGTCTCCCAGTCGCACAATGTAACCTAGCCAGCAGACAGGGTTGTTTTCCCTCTTTTTTAGTAGCTCCTGTGGACGAGAGACGGGGTGGGGGGATCGAGGGAGTAGCAGTATAATTTCACTTTTTTTGTCCTTTTTCTTGTTTTATTGCTCAAGTCCAGTTACCTTATGTAATAGCCAGCCAGGGTCTCCTTGGCCACAAAATAATGTAAGTCTGGGTTTTACGGGCATGTTGTTTGTTGACAAAACTCAATAAAAAGATTTAAATCATAACAGAAGTAAACAAAGCGGTTTTTGGAGTACTACAAGAAATAAAGGATAGGATTGATTGGGCACATGGATATTGTATTTGGAAGTCCAAACCTGTTTTGGTACGATGGGATCATCAGTCCCTACTGGGCAATGGCATTTACTTGAAAAAACTGAGGAAGTTGCTGGGGGACTGAAAACATGCAGTGAAAGGGGAACAGAAAGACCATCTCACAGGAGGTTTTTTCTGGTGGTGGTGTGATGGCTCAAAGATCAAAGAATATGGGGCTGGTGTAAGAAGGGATGGGCAATCGAAAGAGAAGATAGAGGGGGCGTTGCCAAGCTCAGACTAAAGATGGCCGCATAGTCCGTGAGCTCCGGCACCCGTTATAGCCCTCGACTATCCTGATTGCATATCCGGCACACCTGACCGCTGTCCCGATAGTCAGACTGCTAGCGGAGCCCATCCCGCCCGCTCCGGTAGCTGTGACGGCATACAAGGAGGAGTGGGTGCCTTCCTGGATGCTGCGGCCTGCCCGTCACGCTGAAGCCGGGACCCGGAGTGAGCGTGACTGCCGGGGGGAGGAGCCGGCCGTGCCGTCCCCGCATGATGGGGGCGCCGTGATTCGAGACGCCGTGCGATCTCTTTTCTGCCATCGGCCCGTGTGGTGCTCCGGGTATGGTGAGCTCCAGGACACCGCCGGCTCTGCGGCGTGGGATGCGGGAGCCGCGGCGGTACAGTCACGGCGACCCGAGAGGTTAAAGGGCCGGTGGCGCAGCTGCGGCGGAGGGCCTTTGGATTTGCTCCGGCCGCCGCGGCTAGACCCGTGCATACGTGATCAGTGGAGCCCGCGAACCAGGTCTAAAATAGCACATGCATCACTGGCCAGTGCGGAGACATCGCAACCAAGGGAAACAGCGGAGGAGAGACTAGGAGGGGGCCGTGGTGGCTACGTGGGGCCCGGACCCTGCGGCCTGAAGTGGCTCCCTGGCACCCTGGGCCGGCATCTGTCGAGCGGCTGGGATTGGAGTGTTGCTGATGGGGCCCGCCTGCAATGACCTGGTGCCCCCGCGGCCGGTGGGGAGGCTCCTGAGTTCCGGTGAGACTGGGACCTGTTGTTTCCCCCCCCCACCCGACGAGCTGATCCTTGCGGTGGCGGAGATTACCTCGGCGGGCACACCCTGCCTCGCCCTTCCTGGTGACGCTGCCTGGGGGTCCTGTGTTGCCCAGGAGGGACAAGGGTGCATCCTATGCTGCTGCTAGTCTGCAGGGGTGGCCGCCGGCCCGCGGGCCCCCGGGATGGAGTCCAGCTGTTATAACTGGAGTGAGTGGCGGGGTGGGGCACGGGCCGCCTAACCGCGATAAGAGCTGTCCGCCCAGATCTAGGCGGCAAAGAGACTGTCTGAGCCCCGGCCCGAGATCCCATTGCACTCACTGGGGGGTAGCTTGGCTCTATTGTTGGAGGCCACCGGGCAGGGGCCCTGCCTGCCCAAAACAATCATACAGTATCCCTGCTTTGGCTGTTCGTGACCGGTTTGGAAGACCTCCCTGAACGCAGCTGTGTGGATGCTGAGGCTGCCGGACGCGGGGAGCGTGCTGGGCCGAGGAGGGGGTGGCCTGTGCTTGTGCCAGTCTCGTACGGGCGGGGAAGGCGGGGAGTCCGAACTGAACCCCGATACCTTGACTGGGGGCGATTTCCCCCCCTCATTTTTTTCTTTCTCTCTCTTGTCCTTAACCTGTGGCCAACTGACTCCTGGCACCATGGCGGACCGCCTCAAGGGGACTAGCGCCAGGACAGCGAAGTCAGTCCAGTCGAACAAATTGGACAGATATACTGTCTCCAGGGACCCGCAACGGGGGCACCAGCAGGAAGATGGCGAGCGGGACGCCCCCATATCGGAGGAGCAGGAACTCTCCCTCAAAGATGTGATGGCGGCAATCACGGGGTTGAAGACTTCACTGGACTCGGTGGCGATCGATGTTAATCTTATCAGGACTGACATGGGGAAGCTTAATGAGAAGGTGAAGCAGGTAGAGGTCACAACGGCTGGTCTGGTGAGCGACGTGGCACAGTTACAGAGGGAGGTCCATGAACTGCAGGATTCCCGGAATCTAACAGCCCTCAAGCTGGACGACTACGAGGGCCGGCTCCGTC
Organism: Triturus cristatus; assembly: GCF_964204655.1. Taxonomy (NCBI): domain Eukaryota; kingdom Metazoa; phylum Chordata; class Amphibia; order Caudata; family Salamandridae; genus Triturus; species Triturus cristatus. The sequence goes on from NC_140585.1 coordinate 1,152,310,043, forward strand.
GCAACAACCTCCGCATTATAGGAGTCCCGGAGAAGGCAGAGGGACAGACTCCTGACCTATTCGTAGAAGACCTTATCCTCAACCATTTGCGACCCAAGGGACTTAGTAAATTCTTTGTTGTCGAGCGGGCCCACAGGGTCCCGGGCGGCCGACCCAAACCGGGCGCTCCCCCGCGGCCAATGTTGGCCCGCGTCTTCAATTATCGGGACCGAGATGTGATACTGCAAAATTCCAGGGCCGGCGCCCCCCTTCGCTATGAAAACGCAAATGTCTCCTTTTTCCCAGACTTCACACAAAGAGTGCAGCGACAACGAAGGCAATTCCAACCCATAAAAATTGTCCTGAAAGAGAAGGGTATAAAGTACTCAATGCTTTTCCCGTCCCGACTGCGGGTCGAGGTGGAGGGGAAGGCTTGGTTTTTTGATCGTCCTGAGGATGTAGCAGACTGGCTGGAATATCGAGACTCTAAACATCCTAATGGAGGGAGAACGGGAGGCCTTGTGGACAAAGCACCGACCTGAAGAAAACACCCGGTGGGAGCAGGTCATGTTGGGTTATGGGGTTTGGGGCGGAGGGGCGGGGAGGGGCGGTGGGATTCATGGTCTTCGAATAAAATGACACTGGGAACCTGCTATAGGAGATATGCTAATGGGACAGTGGTGGTGCGACACTAACGCAGATAAAGGGTAGGGGCACGGAGCCAATAGCTTCCCCCCCCACCACAGGACTGGTTTACTTTTTCCTTTCCTTCTTTCTTTGAGTTTTCTAGGGCGACAGGCCCTCTGCTAATTGTAATGGGTAGTTTTGAACCCGTAGTGCAGGGGAGCAGGGAGGGGGGTAGTTGGGATGGGGGTTTATTGATTGTTAGTTTTGTATTAGTTACATGTGTTGCTATGACGAGGGTACAGTTTATTTTCTTATTGGTATTACCACCGCTCTCCACAAAAGCACCGATGGGGGTACGACGTAACAAGGAAGTTAGAATTTTAAGTTGGAACGTGAATAGATTGGGGGATAAAGTTAAACGCAGTATAGTATTGCAACAGATCCGCAGGCTCTCCCCAGACATTATCCTACTCCAGGAAACCCACCTCATTGGTCACACATGTAAAGCCATGCATAGGTGGGGTTATTCCATGCATACACATTCTGGGTTCGCGTCTAACTCCAGAGGGGTGGGCATTATGCAAAAGAAGTAATTCCCTTTTATGCCCGTCTCCACGCACATTGATGATCGAGGTAGATACGCGGGGGTCACAGGCACATGGGAGGGAGTAACCATCACCTGCATGTCGGTCTATGCCCCCCCGGGACTACAAGCCACTACATTCAGAGACCTCAGTGCTGTGTTCCTAGCATTACCAGAGGGACATTTAGTGATTGGGGGAGATTTCAACTCAGTAGTCTCGGGGACGCTGGACAGGTATCCTCCCCGCACATTGTCGCCCACCGCTCACTCCTTTTCTAGTATCCTGGAGGCAATGGGACTCGAGGACGGCTGGAGGGCCTACCACCCTGATAAGATCCAACACACTTTCCACTCCGGCGCTCATAACACTCTCTCGAGATTAGATTACATTCTCGTCCCAGCCCCGCAGGTAACGAACATATTTGAGATACGACACCTGGCTAGGGGCGTCTCTGACCACTCTCTACTCTGGGTTCACATGGTCCTTGATGATACCCCGGTGGGACGCATCGCTCCGATAAACCCCTGGCATCTCCAGTGCGCTGGGACGCGGGCCGGTCTGATCAAGGCCATTGATAATTATTTCCTCGAAATCGAAACCTCGGTAGAGTCCCCACAGACGCTGTGGGAAGCCTTCAAAACAGTGATACGGGGTGAAGCCCTCTCCTTGATATCAGGGTCCAAAAAGACAAGATAGCGGAGGTCTCCGACGTTGAACAGGGCATAAATCGGCTGGAGAGTGAACTTGAACCCGAGTCCACGTCGGAAGCAATACATGCCCTTCACCTCCAACAGGAGGAGTATCGTGCCCTAGTCACTGATCGTGCCAAGGCACTAGCGCAGTGCAGACTAGGGCGTATCTATGACTGGGGTGACAAAGCCGGGAAATTAATCGCCTGGCTTGACAAAAAGGAGCGCGCGAACAGACTGGTCCCCGAGCTCCTGGATTCCGGGGGCTCAGTCGTATCAGATCCTCAAGAAATAGTTGACCACTTCGCAGCCCACTACCGCAAAGTATACCGCTCCAGGGTGCCACATAGCGAAGCCGACTCATCTGAACTCTTGCAAGATATTTCTTTACCAGTTCTCTCAGATAGCGACCGTGTCTTTATGGATAGCGCTCTTATAGCGGATGAGATCGCTATTGCAATTAGGGCACTCCGGCCAGGCAAGGCCCTGGACCCTAATGGCCTCCCCATCGAACTCTATAAACTTCGCCCTGATAAATTGGCAATCCATCTGAAAACTATGTTTGAGGCAAGCCTTGAGCAGGGATCCCTCCCCTCAGATCAGAAAATAGCGACTATTGTCGCGATTCATAAGGAAGGGAAACCTAAAACTAACTGTGCCTCCTATAGGCCCATCTCATTATTAAACGCCGAGCCAAAGATACTAGCCAAGATACTAGCTAATAGACTAATCAAGGTCATAAGCAGCCTAGTACATCCAGATCAATCTGGATTTATGCCCCGGCGAAACACTGCACTGAATCTCCGCAGACTGCATGGGGTATTGGGCAGGGCGTCGACCCTGCGTGAGGACGCCGTGGTGGTCTCCCTAGAGGCAGCGATGGCCTTCGACACGCTGGAATGGCCTTACTTATTAGCGGTGCTTCATAAGCTAGGATTTGGGCCTGGATTTATTAAATGGGTACGGCTGCTCTACAGCTCACCAATGGCCCAGGTAGTAGTCAATAACAGGAAGTCTGATCCCTTCATGCTCAGTCGGGGGACTCGCTAGGGATGCCCCCTATCCCCTCTGCTATTTGCTTTGGCCCTCGAACCCCTTGCGGCTTGGATCCGCAGGGATGTAATGATTCGTGGGCTGCGGTGGTCGGCAGACTGGGAAGATCGAATCTCCCTGTATGCAGATGACATCCTTTTGTATCTCGCTTCGCCCAAAAGATCCCTCATTGCAGTATTCGATATCCTCACTATCTTCGGTAGAAACTCTGGGTTCGGCGTCAACTGGCAGAAGTCACTCCTCTATGTTTTAAGCGGGGAGGCCCCTCCAATACCCCGAGATTGTCCTATTCCGGTCGTTCCGGATGGTTTCAAATATCTGGGTATTTTTATCTCATTAGACAAAACCCTCCGATTCACCCGAAACCTCGCTCCCCGTTACAGCGATTGAAGCATGACATCGCGAACTGGAAGTCACTTTCTCTCTCCTTATTAGGCAAAGCGGCCCTTTTCAAAATGATTTCCCTACCCAGCTTTCTTTATGTCCTTCAGAACGCAGCTGATCCAGTACCAAATTCTTAATTCCAACAAATTGAAGGACTACAGCGAGACCTCCTATGGAATGGAAGGCTCCGTATCGCTCTCAAGAAACTCACCCTCCATTGGTTTGACGGGGGGATAGGACTGCCTGACATTAGGAAATAATATTGGGCCTCACATTTAACACCAATCAACCACTGCACATACGGGCGGCCCGACGATCCCTCATTCAATATGGACAGGCACGTCCTCCCCAGCGGCACCTTCACAAGGGCCCTATACTCTAAACCGAATAGGTACCCACTCACTGGCCCCACTAAGCATTCCGTTCACATTTGGCACACTGCGACCGCGTCCATGGGCTGGGCCAACAAACTGACCCTGTTTACCCCCCTGTGGGACTCTCAGAAACTCGGATACCTGGGCAACACTCGGGGATTTGACAAATGGGACCTGATTGGCATATCGCGTATCGGGGATTTGCAGGATGCAAGGGGGGTTAAATCCTTTGACTCCCTTCAACTCCAGTATACCATGGCAGACTCAGAGCGTTTCCGCTATCTGCAAATTCGCCATGCACTACTAGCAGCACTGCCTCATGACACCCTCCCACCTGAATATGCACCTCTGGAGGATAGGCTGCTAGACAGATATCTGCCTGATAGAGCCATCTCCCTAACATACAGGAAACTCATCAATAATATGGATGACCCACTGACGCCCTTGCGAGAAAAATGGACAGGGGACGGAATAGAGTTAGACGACGAGACTTGGCAGGCCGCTCTTTCCTCCCCTAAAAATGTCGCCATCTCGGCGCGTCTCCGACTTGTCCAGCTGAAAATCTTACACCGAGTTTACATCACGGGGCCCCAATTGGTACACATGGGTAGCTCAGTCGACGGTTATTGCAGAAGGGCATGCACGCAGCCGGGCTCATTCACCCATATTATCTGGCACTGCGATCCTATACAGACCTACTGGCGAGACATTCACACCATCATGAGCCAGGTGCTCGAACTTAATATACACCCAGAAGCGCCTAGATGCCTCCTCAATATATGGAAACCTACTGACCTGGGCTCACACGCGATACAATGGGCCACACTGGGCTGCATGATAGCCAAAAGGAACATTGCTCAACTCTGGGGAGCCACGCAAGCTCCAAAGGTCATAGATTGGGAAACCGACCTCGACCGGTGTATGCTTAGAGAGAACACAGTTTATGCAGCAAGGGGTTGTCCCCGAAATGTGGGCCAAGATTTGGTCACCCTGGAACGCATACCGTGGTTACATATGTGCCCCACCAGATGAGCCTGAAAGTGATAGTCCCCCCTCACCATAACTTCCTCCTCTCATCCTTCTCATATTGTATGATTTGTACTGCTGTGCTTCCTGTTATTGATTGATGGAACTGTGCTCATGTTGTATGTCTCGCATAAATACAATAAAAAGAGTTATAAAAAAAAAGAAAGAGAAGATAGAAATAAAAGTTAATTTAAGAACTACGTCTGGCCCGGGGCAGGAAGGCTATGCAACAAAAAGAAGTGGAAGAAGTAAAAAGAGTTTAAGGGAAAAGTGAGATATAAGTTTGTTAAAAGTTGATTAAAAGTTCTAAGGTAATAATGAGAGCCATTGGGAATTTGTAGGGGTGCAAAATTGTTTAGAGTGTTAGGGAAGCGATAGTCAATGTTTGTTTGTGCACTGGTTTAGGGCATGAAAGATTGTAAGGCATATACAAAGGATTTTTTTAACATGAGCAGAACTTGCTCCAAAACAAAGCATTCTTTTCCACATAATCAGGCATGGTGTCAGTATAATTCTTCATGCAACGTGGCCCCTGGACGGAGGGGAGAAAACTGCCCTCTCTGCTGGTGGGGGGGGGGGGGGAGAGGGGGGATGGGATTGGGTGAGGAGAGAAGGATGGGGCATGGGGTGATGACTCAGCCATGGGGCGGCTGTTGGGTGACATCACGGAATGCGTGTAGATTGGTTGTCACTTTCCCTGCTGCATGACAAAAAGTACACCGCACAAAATGGTTAAGAGACTTTTTTAGCAGGTTAGGCAGGTAGCATGTTGTATAGTGTGAGGAGTAATTTGAGACATTTACTAGGAGTCAACCTACCTAAGGGGCATATCATCATGCGGCAGCGATAATTAGTGCGAGTTTTCCAATCGCCAGCTATCACTGGAATTGATCGCCAAGCTAGCGCTATATTATCAACGCTATATTAACAACGCTTAGCGCATTGGCGATGAAATTTTCAGCGATAGCAGGGAAATGGCCCAACATCGCTGGAAAACCATCGATGTTCACTTGTAAACGGCGATAACCTTGCTGATACGCCCCTGTGGTTGTATCACCATAATCCACTCCCCATGTTATGTATACATAAGTCTGGATTTTAGTAGACGTTAAATTCCACCAATAAAGGCTAGTCAGCGCGATTTTGTCCATCGCTACGCCGGCCGGGCCATTGTAGTTAATATCGCGAAGCTGCCTTTGCGATATTTATCCATGGAGTTCTATCAGGCAAGCCTACTTTGCATCTCATTAGCGATGCGAAGTTAGGCGTGCTGGAAACGGGCGCTAAGTCAGCAAAACACGCGCTAGCATGTCCTTGTTGATAAAGCGATAAACTTATCGCCGCTTTTCGCCCGAAAATGGACGCTAAAGCGGCAATAAGTTTATCGCCAGCCCTTGATAATGTGCCCCTAAGAGAGGGACAAGAAATGGAGTTGTCTCAGTCTGGCAGGGACAGACTGCCAACACAAATACATCTTGAAGAGTTTCTGACAAGTGGAATAAAGATTGAATCCACAGGCACGGTCTTCACTCTATACAATCAGACGATGTAAGAGAATGGTGAGGCTATTGTTCTGACACTGAGAAAGTGGGTTGGAGACCTGAGCAACAACCAATTTAGACTCACACAAGTGTCTTGTGGGAGTGATCCACTAAGCCGTGAAGACACCTCCAGTTGCCTGTGCTAATATCTATGCCTCTTTAGCACCAAAAACGTGTGTGATGTTGCTTGGGACCTGGAAAAACTTCCACTTCTTCTTATGGTGTGGTTGATGCATGTGAATTAATGGAAAGTGAAAATTGAGATACCACATTGGAGGAAACCAAATCATGGAAAAACAATTTAAAGGAAATACGATTTTAAGGAAAATTAAATAAATCAAAAATGTTAGTAAACATTTTAAAGGAAAGATAATTTTTGAGGAAAAATACAAAATTACATTAATCTTGGGTGGTGTTAGGATTAGTGAGGGTTTTTGGGGTTCAGCGATGGGTAACGCGGAGGGGTAACCAAGGGATTTTAGGAGTCAGGAATAGGTGGGGTTCAGGAAAGAAAAGCTTTTTTTAAATTTGAGGGATGGATGTCGTTTAGAGGTGGTAAGGGTGTTTTTAGGTACCACAAGTGGGTAAACTTTAGGGGTGGTAAGGTGATTTTAGGGTTCATTGATGAGTGGAGTGTATAGGTGTGAGTTGTTTTGAGAGTTCAGGGATGGGTGGAGTCTAAGAGTTTTGACTTGTTTTGGGTTCATGGGAAGATGGAATTTAGGACTAGTGAGGGTTTCTAAGGTTCAGTAGTTGGGGTGGTGAAGAGTATTTAGGGTTCAGGTTTGGGTGGAGTTTAGACGCAGAAGGGTTTTTAGTGTTCAGAGAGGGGTGGAGTTTAGTTGTAGTAAGGGGTCTTAGTAGGCCCAAGGAGGAGAAATTCACTCTGCTCACAGAGTTTGTGGAATTCGGCAACTCCACACTCCATGTGGAATGCAGAGTTGCTGATAAGTTCTGCATTCTGCCGTGGAGCAGAGTTTCAGCACCACTTTTTATTTCTTATTTCCTGCTCGATCTGTCGCAAAATGATTAAATTCCATAATTGTACATATCATGGACACGTCAATATTACTTTACATTGTGTTATGGTGGGAAGGCGTAGATGGGGTTAGCATCTAGTTATCCTGAAAAGGTATTAGCAGAGTCCTGCAGGAATCCCTGCTCCGTGTGAGACTTTCATTTCCCAGAGAGCTTTTGGAATCATTATTGGGCAGCACAGGCAGAGCACGTGAGAGACTCACTTGCTCCAACTATTCAGCAACTTGTCTCGTGAGCACGGGACTCATGCAACTGGGTACATGCCTGGAAGCTAAACAGAGAACTGAGGCTCACAACACCAGGGTGTGGAGTAGGGGAAGGTGAAACTCCACAGAATCCAGCAGAATTTGTATATAAGTCAGCAGTATTCTGCAGAGTGAAACTCCGCAAGTTCCGCCCACCCCTAGGGGCTCATTTATGAGCCCCTGCGTCACTTTTGCGCCACCGGTGCGTCACTTTTTGTGACACACCAGTGGCGTAAAACATGCGCCATGATGCGCCATATTTACAAAGTGACGCATCTACCTAGATGCGTCACTTTGTAAACCCCTGCGCTACATTATACCTGCGTCAGGTATAATGTATGCAGGGTGGGCATTCCCACGTAAGTAAGCATCGTAGAAGTGACGCAGTGAAATCTACGAGATTTCACTGCGCCACTTCTAGGGTGCAAATGCGTCAATATCTTGCGCCTGCCTCACAGCAGGCGTAAGACTGACGCAGGCCCTTTCACATGGGGCTTGCCCCATGTGAAAGGACACATTGCTGGAGTTGCGTCACTTTTGTGACACACTCCAGCAATGCGTCACTTTTGCGCCTACAGATACGTCAGAAATACTGACGTATCTGTGACTCCTTGCGACATGATGCGTCATACTGTAAATATGACACATCATTGTAGTCGCAGGGAGGGCGCAGTGAAAAGTGACGCATCACTGTTTTCACGCAGTGATGCGTCACTTTTCATAAATGAGGCCCCTAGTTTTTAGGGGTTATGAGCAGGTGGTGTTTATGGGCAGTGAGGGTTTTTTAGGGTTCAGGGATGAGCGGAGTTTGGGTGTGGAGAGGGGTTTTAAGTGGTCAGGGAAGGCTTGGGTTTAGGCAAACAAAGGTGTTTTTAGGGTTCAGGAATAAGTCAAGTTTATGGGTAGTCTGCTTTTATGGTTCAGGAATGAGTCGAGTGTAGGGGCATAAAGAGCTTTTAGGGTTCAGGAATGTGTGTAGTTTAGGCGTCAGGAATGGGTGCGGTTTAGGTATAGTGAGGGTAATTAAGGGGGCAGGGATTCTTTTGAGTTGTGAGGGGTCAGGGAATTAAAAGTATCCAGAGGAATTGCTTGACAATGTAAAAGATATAAATCTGAACTAATGTCCCCTTAAGTAAAGCACTGAAATATATACGTATGACAAAACTGTATGATCGCAGTCATTGTAGTTACACTTTAAAAAATAAAGCATGCAAAAGCCAATTTTGTACAAAAAGATATTTTTATAAATTGGTTTCTATGAAATGATAAATGCTATTCATTCTGAAAATTTCTATTGAACAATTTAGGTGAAATGGTTTCTCAGAAATGGCATTCTATGAAATCGTTTTTCTGTAAAAAACACTTACAACTTTGGGAATTTGCATGGCATTTCTCGACTTTCAACTACATCCAGCACTGAAAGAAGAGAACTTACCCACCATGGAGGAGGAGGAGTCATGAGCAGCATGCACAGTTCGCCATCTTTGACAGCTTTCTTTTTATAGGAACCCCTTATTCCGGTAAGGTTTCCAGTGTGTAATGAAGCATGCACACGGATGGGTGGGCATTTTGGAATTCGTTGTTAGAAAGTGAGGGCACAGGAATTGTGATGCTACAACACATGCGTATGCCTTGTGGCCATTTTGGCTTTTTTTTATAAGTTTAATTTAACATTCCAAGATAGCTGGTAGCCAATTTGAATGGTAAGTTAAATGATAAAGTGAGTGCACAAGAGCAAAGATAGAGGACAGTAGAAGTATGCAGCTGCTAAACCCTTGAAAAAATTATAAAAAATGATAAAAGAAATTTAAGAAGATAAATAACAAATGCACCCAAAAACCCACCAGGGCAAAGACCCTGAAAAATGAGGGATCAGTTTAAAGCTTTCATAAGGGTACACTTTAACGTGTCCATTTGCGTTGATTCCCTCCTATAGAATATCAAGAGTGGCCCCACACAAACTGCTTTGGTAACCTCTGATTTTAGGCCTCAATGGATGACAAGCTGAAAATATAGATCTCTCAATCTTGGAATTTCAGCTTTATTAGTTCTTTGAAGATTTGACTGAAGGAGTGGGTTCTTGCCTTCCACATTCCTTTATCATCTCCTCACTGTGCCTTCTAGGAAGGTGGCATATTTATGAGAATTAACACAATGCTATGTTGCCGCAGCGCTGCATCAAAAAGACTTGCACTGTGGCACTTTCTTGCGACATGGATGAGCCGTATTTATGGTACGGTGCACCATGTCGCAAGGTCTGAAGTTTCGTTAAAAGATTCCGACGCATCACCGGGAAGGATGGCGCAAACTATCACATTGCAACTGCTGCCTATGGAACGACAAGCTGATTTGTGTGTTGTAAAGCACCTTTACGTGCGGTGAATCAGTATTGCATCACGCAGGATTGTGTTGCATGGCGGGAATCTTCAAAAAGCGACACATTTCAAACCAGAACACATTTCAATTGAAGAAAAGCAAGAAATGGAGGGAGCACCAACAACCAGCAGTGAGGGCAACAACCCCAACCCCAGCCAAGATGAGCAGACAGGAGACAAGGGGAAGAGGAAGAGGAATTTCAGTGAGGAGGAGAACCAAATAATAATATCTGAGGTGACACAGAATGAACACCTCTTTTGTCATCTCCAAATTACCATTATGGACGAAGGAAGTTATTTTGGCAGTCCATGGTTGATAAGATCAGCAGTATAGGTTAAACAAAAAGGGCAGTGCCAGAGTGCAAGAAACAGGTGGCACGATTATAAATGCAGGACCAAAGAGAAACTGGCCAAGAACCTGAGGACAGCAATGAGGACCGGAAGAGGACTCGATGTCCAGGAGGAGTTGGACCCATTGGAGGAGCAGGTGGCGTCACTCATCCCAACAGAGTTGGTGGCAGGGGCTCCTGTACAGGACAGTGCTGTGGTTGAAGACCAGGAAGTACTATAGGGTAAGTGAAAACAAGGGACCATATGGTCAAAACTGTCGTGCAGTGCAGCAGCACACTTTGCTGCACTGCACTGTGTGCAAGTGAAAGGGCTGACATTTCTCACATGTTAAATCATCTATCACATAAATGTATGTTTCTAGGGCAGTGACAATTCAATCAGTCCAGTCCAATCCTACCAAGCTTCTCAGGTTCAAGCGTGATGTGCTGCCTCAGTCCAGGCTGCCCTTTGAATCCTGGGACTTGTAGTGTAATCTACAACCTGAATGACCAAGACTACAAGTTCCACAATACAAAGCAAAAACCTTTGACTGGAGCATCACATCATGTATAGACCTTGAAACATTGCATACAGGTCAGTGACAATGCAGGCCCCCTTGCACCATGAAGCAAGTATGCTTGTATTGGGTCTAGGCAGCCAAAAGTGAAATGTAATGTAATGTAAAGTAATGTGATTTGCCAGAGCATTAACTTCTCACCCGAGAGGGTCTCCAGGTGCTGAGTATGTGCAGGCTCTTCAAGTAGGATCATGTGAAGAGCCAGGTGTACAGTCCGTGTCACTAAACCATATTGCAAGCAGCTGTCCTCATGTGCTGTGTGACTTTTTACAGGCGTTGACAACCATTATTATTATTATTTTTTTTAAATTCTTTTTATTGGCATTTGTAATAAAACATTGCATTCATTTTCACCTTTGGAAATGCAGTAGGTATGAGCCCGTGAACGGGGGTGTAAAGACGCTGCTTCTGAGGTCATTAGGACTCGCAGGCCTAGGGTGTTATGGTCCCCGCCTTATCTCCGAGATATAAACAGGCTACCAAAGTCTGTGCCTGGGCCCAGCCCACTAGTGTACACTGTGGTCGCCGCACCATATGGGGCCTACTATAGGTATCTATATCCCCTGTGTGGAGTATCACATTGGCCATTGAAGTGTAGCCACCTGTTTACTATTAACGAACTGGGGGTATGTAAACTGGGGAGTGCACCATGTCTTGGAATATAAGCAGTGTGTATCTAGCGTCGGAGAGCAGTGTCATTGCCTGTCGTATTGTTAGGGTTTTGCAGGCGCGGAAGAAAGGGGGTCCATGGAGGGGGTGGAGGCGGGAGTATTGATAATTTTCTGTGCCTGGGCCTAATGAGAAAACAGTTACAGTCTGTAGTTAGGATCCGCCGGGTGCTCGGGACTCCTGCGTACCGCCCTGAGCGGGCTCCTGAGTCGCGGAGGCCCCCGGAGAGCCCACCATTTGCTGGCCCACCGCCGGTATTGTTTCCTGTGCAAAGGAGTGCATTAGCATCGCCCAGGGCAGGGAGATCGGATGTTTGCGATGTCCCTGGGCCTCCTCCGTTCTAAGTAGCGTTTCCTCCGCCTTCCCCCACTTCTTAACTGCCCCCACCCGTGCCGCCAGGGGGGGTCCCTCCGGTGTCTTCCAGTGCATGGTAATGCATCGTTTGGCCAAGATAAGCCCCAGGAAAGCAAATCGCCTCTCTACCTTCTTATTCTTGTGCCGCCCCTGAATACCCAAGGCGCTGGCCTCCCATGTGTAGAGGTCTTGCAACCCTGTGACTGTACGAAGAGCGGTGTGTATCGCACTCCAGTAACTGTGAAGTGTCAGACACTCCCAAAGCATGTGTATGAAAGAGGCAGCCGGCTCTAAACACCTAGGGCAAGGAAACGTTTTATCAGGAAAGTATTTCTGTTATTTTTCAGGAGTAAGGTACGCCCTATGCAGGATGTGTAACTGTATATTCTTGAAGCGGTAATTACGGTACACTTTTTTTATATATTCAAGGGCCCTGGTCCATTCCCGGTCGTGTAGTGGCCTGCGAAAGTCATTTTCCCAATGTTCCCTGGGGGGGTGCAAGTGTAGGTTGCCTCAGGGTCCGTACGGCCCTGTATATCCAAGTGACTAGGTGCTGCCCCAGCCCCATCTGCAAAATCGCGTGAATGACCGGGTGTATGGGGGGTTCCGTATCAATCACGCGCCACTGTTTGCAACAGTCTGTGAGGAGCTGTCTATGTCGTAGGAACTGTCCCCTGGGAAGCTCGAAATCGTCTGTAGGCGCCCGTCACAAAATAACATCCCCACCTCTGTCACGGCGTGGTCTGTCCATGTTTGCAGCATGCTCTTCGTATAATGGGCTCGGCCCCTGGGGAGCCCTATTAGTGGCAGGAGCGGAGAGTACGGGGGTGCATCCCGGTCCATACGATGGATACGAGCCACGCAGGCGCGCGCCGTAGTGACTTGTAAGGGCCCATCCGGGATCGGCGCTGCACCTGGTAGTAACATGCGGTGAACAGTGGGAGTTGGAATATGCCCTGTTGTGGTGATCAGCTCTCCCCGTGCCCGGTCTGCTGTCCAGCGTGACACCCACGGCAGCTGGGCGGCCAGGAAATACGCCTCAAATGACGGGGCTGCTAGCCCACCTTGGTCAAACAGGCGTTGACAACCATATAGGAGACCACCCTACCTTCTGTTTTCTCTAATGGATATTAGAGGCGGGGGTAAATGCAAGTGATGCACAGCAGAGGTCCATGCTTTTTCATTGGGAACATAGATGGTGTGTGAGCTAGGTGGGCCCCTGGTAGTGTAGTGCCTTGTAGGTGTGGCTGAGCATACTGAACTGTCATTGTGTCTGCATGGGGAGTCATTGTATCTAAAGGAGGTGAGGTGTGATGTGTGTGCTGCAAGGTTGGCTGAGTTGTAATCTGGCATTGCTGTGTTTGAAAGTTTGCCACTTGTATAGCAGCTGTGCAAAGTTGCTGTGGTAGAGGTCATTGGTGTACTACAGACTACATGTCTTGAGGGCCTGGGTGATGGTGTAGCAGGTGTCAGGAGGCAGCCATAAGAAGAAAAGTCTCACTATGCAAAAAATGTGATAGCAGTGGAGGTGAAACTGGGAATCGTGAAGTCTCAGGCTGGGATGGGTGTTCCCGATAAGGGACAGGTGTCTGGGATGGTTGGAGGGTGAGATGTTTGGGCCTAGTTGTGTGGGAAACCAGTGTACGTCCATGTTGCTGAATATCCTCAGTACTCTCTTTTGAGGTTCAGTATGAGCCATTACTCTCACATGCAGGTAGTAAGATTGCTCAATGGCATACTGTAACACATGTTGGGGGCGTTGATGTCTCCTGAGAGTCATTGTATGAACTGGGTGGCATCAGTGTGTGAGATGCAATTGAGTCCCTGGGTCTGAATGATAATTGCCAGAGGGGTACAAGTACAAGTGAGTTGGGTTGGGGGAAGACATTTGTGGGACTCTGAAGATTACCATCTTGGGTTCTGAGGAAATGGAAGGAGCTTGAGCTGTTGCATGTGACCATGGCTGTTCCCTTCAGAGAGGCTTCTCAGTGTTAACTATTGTGGACTTTGGAGATGACTCTGTGTGTGCTAAGGAAGTACTAGGCTCTACACAAATAAGCAAAGTATGGCACATACATGCCGTTACCCATTCCTGCAGTGTAGCAAGGTTGCCTGCAGTGTCGAGCTGCATGGATGTGGGTCAAATATGACTCCTAAGCCACAATATTGCAGAAATTACATGCAACACTACAGCAAGCCAGATTGTGTGTTGTACTATGTGAAAGGCACAGGGCTGGTTTACATATATATATGTAATACAAAACATAATAACGTTTCTTGGTTAGTGCTGGGATGCTTCTGATGGCTTGAGGGAAGGCAGCCACTCTGGTGACATGGTACAATGGTCTCAGCAGTGGTGTTAAGAAGCTAATGTCACATCAGTGTAGGCACACACCAGAAGAGCAAACTATCATGTCAAATGGGGCCGTTATCTGCACTCACTCTTCCATGCAGGGCAGGTCAGCAAGCCACCTGGCTGCGTTGCATTGTGTGTCATTACACAAATAGGTCCCCTTGTGTATACAGAGCTTGTGTGAACAAAGTAAAGGTATTGCTATGTGAAAGGCAACAATAGTGTAACATGGTCTCATTTACTTGTAATAATATATCTTCAACAAACCCCTTTGTACTTGAAAGTGAATACAAAAGCAGCCTAATTGTCACCAATACATCTATGTATACAACTGTCATGGAACATCATTGACATATTTCTAACTCTTTCCAGAGGGACAAACAGCACCTCCTGTGGAGCAGCCTGTCCTTGATGAACAACTTATAGGTGATGTCATCCGCCCCCTCACCCCCGGATGCCCCCATGGATGATGACACCTTCCAGCATCTCCTAGACTCTTTTGAATCTTCTCCTCTGGTCACGGCAAGGGTAATCACCATTGCAGGGTCTCCAGAGGAACAGTGACTCGCAGGACATGCCCCATCTAGCTGTACAATCCCGTCTGAGGACTCTGGGGAGTCTCAAGTTATATTTCAATGGCGAGTGGTAGGAGTCCAGCAGTGAAATAATGATGAGGTGTGGGCGTAGACGGAGACCGTAGTGGGCACCCAATAAGGAGTCCATAGGTGTCTGAGCCCTAACAAGGGTTATAACAAAGGTATTACAGACACCTCATTTTGGCTCCATGGGACTGATGAGTCCCTACCCGACATCACTGGCGTCATGATGCAGAGGGTCCAACAATTGCCCACTACATCAGACACTAGTGAAGGTGCCACACAGCTGGAGGCCATCCGTAACCAGCCGCGGCCGCTGCAGGTAAGAGCAGTGTGTGTGCCTCAGATGCCTCCAATACAAACACCACCAACTGCAGGGGAGGCACAACACCTATCAGAGGAGGAAGGCATGGAGTTCCCCTGTTTCCATCGGCAATCTGCCCGATAAAATTTGTCAGTGTCTCCTGGCCAGTTTCCTACTGATCCTGTGTTTAAGATGATGCCATCTCCTTTGTCGCCCAGCATTGAACACTTGTTGATCTTATCCACTTGAGGACTTTTAAACAACCCTACCTGCCCTAATGTCAATTTGTACCTCCTCACTGATCACTGATATACTTCTCAAATCCACATGTCACATGACATGTCTCCCAAATAGACTCTGTCTAGTCATCTAAGCTTCAAAAACTGTTGGTGTTGGCCAAAATTCTACAATTGGGCTCCCAAAAAAGATTGTAAAGGACCTACAATCTTTAATAAAAAAATAACTCTTATACACCACTTTTTACCAAACCACAAAGAGTATTGTATATTTTTTGCTGAAAGGACTATATATACCATAGTGGAAGTGTACAATCCTAACCACTTGTTTGTATCTCAAAGAGAGTGAACTAAATTCAGTTGCACATGCTGTCTTTGGATTTGCACCTACACCAAATACAACCACTGCAATGATATAATGATGAGCAATGCGTTCTCTCCCAATGGAATGTCAGCGTGTAAGAACAAGTTGCAGTCACTTGACTGGGAAATGTAAAGCCAAAACACTGTTCCAGTCATCCATATAAATGTCCCTCAGAGAAGAGGATAACTTTATCATCCTAAAATGATAACCTCACTGCTCACACTGAATAGATTCTATCTGCATTGTTGTACAAATATTAGGCAGATACTCATGCTCATTTTCCTCATGAATTAGCATTATACCTATGCCACACAAGGATGCACAAGGCCAATCCAATACCTTGATTGTCAGTAACCAAGAAATGCAGGGGTTCCATGTCGGAGACCAGTGCCAACTGATATTGTGCAAAAATGCTACACTTGGATTGGTAAATAAAATGTGTTCCTCTGCACCTGAGAGGTCTAATATGTGTCGAGTTTAAGTGCAACCACACATTACATCTTTTGTACATAAATGTTTTCTATAAGTGCCAGACCACAGAACCAGAAACAATGTAACACCCCCCAGGGAAATAGCAAATGGGAGATACATGGTCAATAAGCTTTGAAAGTAGTTGACACACTTACCAAGTAGTCAATGGCAATGATGTGGACATTCTCCAGGCAGGTGTGACTACATTCTCAATTTGTAACCTATCAACAATGACACTTTGCACAATGGTGCATGGGTGTGTGAAGTAATGCAGTGCGTTCCAGTGCAGCCAGGGAGCAGCAACCTCTAGTGAAAAAAGTATCCTTCCTATACTTTTCCTATCACTTTCACATAGCTTGTAACAGTAGGAGATTACCTATGTTGTGCTGTGTGTAAAATTACCAACCGAGTCCCACTTTCAGTGTCTAAAGTATGGGAAATGGTCCATACATTATTCAAATGTGAGGTAAACTAACAGTTGTCCATAGGCCTGTGACAAAGCTACAAATACCTTCATAGAGTACAGGAAAAATGCTACATCATGAACTCAACTCAATGTACAAAATGGTACTAACTCTTACATATGAACTGATAAACTAGTGAAAGTAGAAAAAAACGTAATGTTATACAAACTATTAAAACTACCTACACCTACTTAGCCTACACTAACGAAACTATCTTAACCTATGTTAAACTATTTTAACTGATCTTAACCCCTTCTGTGCCACGCCCTTTCCCCCTCCTGAGCCGGGCGTTTCATTAGTGGGTGGGGTTCATGACGAGATAGTCTCGTCATGGGCACAGGGCGACCGTGCTCCATGACGAGACTATCTCGTCATGGGCACAGAAGAGGTTAAACTATCTTAACTACTTGACACACATGACAAGGTAAACATCAACACCCCACCCCACTTCATACACATAGATTGGCATAATACAAACAACAACTACGCCTAAACATATACTACCTAGACGTGTAAACCGAAAATATATATTTTTTTTGGTTATTTATTTATTTATTTTAACAAACTAAAAATCATCCTCCCACACCCTTAAAAACCTAACATTATGAAAACAGACTTAAAAACAACTACCTACTAAAATATCTAAAAACTAACCCTTAACTACACTATGCCTATACTAAACCCTAGCTTACACTATGTGTAATAACAACAAACAATAAACCAACATATTAAAAACAGGGGAAGGGAATGTCCGAGGGAGAGTCTTAAATTTGTGCACAAATATGCTACATGGTCTCCTGTAAGGTTAACATATTTTCCCGGAGGCTGGCCTGTTCCTGTACGATGCTATGCATCCTCCTGTGTATCTTTCACAACTCCTTTAGAATCTGGGATTCTGACAAAGATCCACTGGCAGGTGCAGGACTCCTGGCCCCTGTGGTTGGCCCTGTGAGTCAGAAGATGGCCCTGCTGTGGCCTCTGTTTGGACTGGATGCTACTGCTGCTGCTGCTTGACACTCTGCAGATGTTTGGGCCCATACAGATTGTATAGTGTCTGTCTGCCTTCCAGACTTCCAGGTCCCCATTGCCGTGGCCCTTTATACAGCACAACCATCTTTCGAGAATCCTTCACTATGTGACGGATATGATGGTAGCGTTCCTATCTCGATGAATAGCTTCAAGCTCCGTCAGCTGTCATGTTATCTAGGGAGGTAAAGGAAAAACATATTCGCTCAAGTTGTAAATATACATGATGTTTGCAAAAGACATTTTCATAGAATCATATGTGGCAATCCAGATTAACACTAAAACTTGAGATCGAGATATGTACAATATACCTTCTGTGAAAAAGACGTCTCCTAATCGACCAAGACAAACTAAATCAAGTGTGGTTAGTGTAGGTGTACAAATGGAAATGTAATCACAATATGATATGGACAGGTTTGGTGTTGGTATCGCATCATGCAAGTGGGGAGAAATTTGCTCATTAACATACATGAAAGGTAATAAGGTAAGCAAGTCCAGGTAGTATGCTTCTGCGTTGCATGTCTCATCTGGAGTTACACAAGGGAGAACACTTTGGTGTCTTGACTTACTCAGTGTCAGGTAGCCAATACATAGATGGAGGGTGGTTGGCTACCTCCTGCAAGATATAACTGTAGTACACTTTACCAATTTACCCTCATTCAAATACCAGTAAATCTGACATATAGCTTCTGGTATACAGTTGTAGCAATACCATGATGACCTACACATAATCAAAGGTCTGTACACTCATTTTCACTTTTGTCAGTGCACAATTTAAAAAAGACAATGCATCTCAGGAGTGTGTGTATGCATGCTGGAGTACTCATCTGTACAAGAACATTGTAGGGTATAATGCAGGGAACCTTTCACCATGATGCAAGGGTGACTGTGTTGATGCCAGTCAGTCCAACATACCCCTCCAGTAGGTGAGCAGTGTACTAGGCTGTATGCTGCTAACAGTGCACCCATTCATGTGAACCTTTACACAGTGCAGCAACATGACTTCATACCTTGCATTGTATAAATGCCTCCCAGAAATGGCAATGAGTTTGGGATTTCAGTGCATATTCATGCGCAGAGTAGTGCGCTTGTCCTGCTGGCCAAGCCATGCCACTGAGATTATATCCATGCATTGAGGCCTACTGGCACCCCATAGGTTTCATAGTAACGACATTTGCACAATGTGATCCAAAATATACACATTGCACTGAGATATGAACCTTAACATCCAGTTTAGACCAGCAAAGCCATATGACAGAACCCTGCCATTTGGACAACTACACTCACAATGCGCGTCAATCAGGCAGTCTGGTAATTAGTTTAAAACACTATGATTAAATAGAGTAGCAGCCCTATATCCCTACAGCCTCAAGGACATCAGTGTAATTGTTCCTCTGTCACTCCGTTTCACATAGCTAGGACAGGGACTACTCTGAGGGCGGTTCAAGTACCACTGAGGCCGGATTACAACAGCCATACCTCAGGTTAAGTTAAGTAAATGCTGATTTATAAATACTTATGACAATGTACTATAACCCTTACAGAAACACATGTTGAGATGTCATTTATTCTGTCATGGGGAAAATCCATGATTTGGAAAATCTTTGCCCTATCACAACAGGATGCGGTGCATCTATCATAGGAAAATTGGTTTGATTGTGATGGCCACCCTGCTGGTATAGTCCTACATGATTAAACAATTTGTCTTTTGATTTGACACAGAGCTACAGAGACAGGTATGGGACACCAACATTTAAGTGTTAATCAGCAGGAATCTTTACCCCCACCTATAGTTATTTACACTGAAATTATGTAGTAGGAGAGGTTAAATGTATGCACCATGTATGAGCATACTATGCTGCAAGACAAAGCAATATGTGTGGCATATTGACACACATTTTCTGAAAATCAGATTACATGATCCATTATGTTTACACTTGGTAACGCTGTCTGGGTAATATTTGTCCACATCATCAGCACCAGTTTCATACTCAAATATGGGCATAGGCAACAAAACCGTGTCCAGACAAGCTTAGCCTAGCTCAAAGCCACTTTTATGCCACACCTGTTAATACATTGTTTATAATGTTTGTACCATGTGTTGTACAACACATTTTGATAGTATTATACATCTGCAGATTTAGCACCAGGTGATAATGTGTGTGTCAAATGCATCAAAACTGTAGATAATCAAACATCACCACAGCTACACAGGATGCATGAATCCTGTGGGCCTGCATACATTACCCCTACATGCACATCGACATGCATCCTCGTCATTTCAACATTATTCTGTGGACAAGTTCAGTTGTGTTGGTACATTGGCTGTAATGTAGTTGCATCACAATGTTACAACTATCATCGATCACACACAGACCTTACAAGACTACAAACATGAACTCAAAGGTGTCAACATCTTCCCGGGTGTATGGGACATGTCTACCTAAAAGATACAAATTTGAACATTGCATTGTAAATAGTGCAGCTACACACAGTCTAAATTCCATAAGTACTATAACTTCCCAGTGATTTTAAATATTCAACACGCTTGACACACATATGTATATATTGTATGGATATGAGTTGCAGCTAGTCACCTTGCATGGCAGAGCTGCCTTGACTTTGAAGCACAGAGATATATAACATCACTTTTGTGAAGCTCCACTAGGCATGTGAGGTTGTGTGTACTGCTGGGCAACATCATCTCAGGCCCCCTTGCGCCATGACACAAGGGGGAAAGCATTGGTGCTGGGCAGACCAAAGTAGTGCTGCAATGGGAAAGGACAGGATTACAGCATTTGCAACATTGTAAGGACCATATGAGACTTTTCATTGCGCTGGTGCACTAAGTGCTGACTAGCAGCACTGCATTCTACCTTGCAACATGGTGCAAGGATGCATGCCTTGTAGGGAGGTTTGAATTGTTTTGTTCTGGAGGGGCCACCTTCCTGCACATAATTGGCAGAACAATGCAGCACACATACAAAGTTTAACATAATAGGAGATTATACATATATTTCCTCCTTACCCATCACCTGTGAAGGTTTTATAATTCATGTGGAATCAGGTAATGCTTCTAAATTTATGTGTGTTCAATGTTATCAACCTCTCATAACCCATTGAACAGCCCCCGAGGCAAGGTATAGCAATGCAGCAATTGCCCCTGCATTGCATTACACTGGGTTTATGTACCCACTCTGAGGCACACAAAATGGCCTTGTGCTGCTTACATAATAGCACTTTAATATTTGTATTGTACTTGAAGCAATTTGCATGGTGCAAAATCAAACCACCACATAAATAATCTGCCCCTTTCAGGATTCAACTTGTGCATAAATGAGAAAGTAACATTACTACATGCAGACGGTGCATACATACCTTCCGATCTCCAATGTATGTATGTATGTGTGTTCTTATATAGCGCTCGACTTACCCTTGGGCATCTCGGACACTTGGGCTCAGACCCTGCCGCGTCAGGAATTGAACCCTTGTCCCGGGTCTGACCTCTGCTTCAGGGTATGCCTTCTCTAACCAGTGAGCCACACTTCTCCAATCACAGGATGTCCATCAGATCCGCCTCATCTGCCACAACATCAGCCCAGCAATGTTTAAGCTGAGAGACAGTCCGCTCAACCCTAAACCTCTGACACATGTGCTAATGCACCCTCTCCCAATGCTCCTTCCTGTCCTGGGGGTGGGGGGCCGCCCAGGCTGACCCTACCCCGGAGGCCTGCATGTTGTGCAGGCAATGCACCAGGAACCAAAGGAGGGCCCACAAACTCTCCCTCACTATAATCTTTTGCCCTACCCATTCCCGACATGACCAAAGCCCTACCTAAACCCACTACACCCCATACAAACACCCCTTAACCTAATACCTACCTCGAATAAAACCAGTGCTAAATTAGGGCCAGTGGTTTCTGGTGCTCTGCATCAGCACTTAATTGTCAACATTGCCGCTTGACAGTCTACCACTAAGTGGTGCTATATGGCTAATTTAGAGATGACTGCAACAACAGTTAATTAATAATTCAATCCACATTAAAAATGACTATTATGTGCTGCCCAAGCAATTTGTATAGCTTTGGGGGCCTGAAATAGTCTGAATTGTCACGCTTGTAGGAGTGAGATGATATGTAGTTGTGTTGTTACTATCATTGGCAGTGCTGGGAGGGGCAATGTGTGGTGCAGGCTTCAGTGGCCTCCTGGCGAGAGCCCTGGCACTTATTTCTTTACAAATTAAACACTGATTAAATCCCTAAATAGACAAACACCGACATACAATCACAATTACTAAATACAATATATTACAAAAGGACACACAAGGTACACAGTTGACACAAGACTGGGACAGACCAGACACCAACAAGACCAGAAATCGCTCCAAAACACCAGACACTCTCAAAACCACCTCCAACACCCAGCACAAACTAACAGACTGTAAGTGAAAGTGAAACAAACTTTCACACATCCTAGTATGCAGCTTGCCACATCCATGGTGTCATTTCCTGGGTGTGTCCAGCACTTTTTCGACATCTGCGTTGTTGGCTGGATGGATGCACTGAGCAGTAGCACTTCTGCGGTATGGTCAGTTCCACACAGCTAGTGTGATGTGCGGATTCAGAGCCATGCAACAGGGCTGATGTGTAGGTTGCGACTGGCATAACAGGTGCGATGCGCAGGTTCTGACTGACGCAACAGGGGCGAAGCATGGGATCTACAATAGAAGCATGGCTTCGGCTGGTCTAAACACCTGGGGCCCAATTCTATTGGTCCAGGACTGGGGTGGCCCCACTTGGCAGTTCAGTGACAGATGGCATTGTCCAGGTAGTGAAGCAGGGTGGAAGGAAGTCTTTCATGTCACTGAGACTGAATGACAGGGGGCCAGGCAGATGTCCCTTGGACGCAGTCTGAGTTCAAGCGATGCATGTGCAGTCCTTATCACCCAGCCATGGGCCCAGCAGGCAGCACGGCAGAACAGCATGGTAGGAATTCACATCGGAATGCTCACACATCATTTTCCACATACATTTCCAGGGTACACACCTGGCGATGTCCTACACAGTCATATGTGCATGTAAAGATTCATCCTGGGGCAAATGCACCACTCATTTTGATTCCATAATCAGTCCAATCTCTCTCTAACTTTGATCTGTAAAGACCCCTTCCTCGTTATGTGTCACGGATGCAACACGCACTTAGGGTACCACAGGGACAGGGTGGTTCCACCACATTTCAGTGTATGTCCTACCAAACTCGCAGGATTGCTGAACATTCAAACTCAATCTGGTGTGAGTGCAATAATCCTCATGTTTTTACCAGGCAGCCATGTGTCACGTACAAAGGTAGTCAGGGTCTTCAGTGTAATGTAACAGCACAGCCACTTCTGCACTCAGGGGTATATGTCTGACCTAGTTGTATGGCACTTGCAGAACACCACATGGTACATGCAGTACACAAATCAAATATGACGTTTGTAAAGCCATGCAAGCCCATCTTGCATCTCAAGTGAAGTATGGCATCACACATTTCTGCATTGCCTTACTCTGTGCTAGGGAGGCCTTCCATTGCTGTCGCTTCGGTGTTCCCATGTGTTAGGCCCAGTGGTTTCCCGCTGGCAGGGATGCACCAAAGCCAGTCAGAATCCACCGCTCTAGATAGGATGAGTACTGAACATGTGTCTGATAACCTGTGCTCACCCTTAGCTAGCTTGGCACCAGGCAGTCAGGCTTTTCCTCAGGGCACTAGTGTAAAGAATTGGCACATTACCACCCTCACAACACACTGCGTATGCCACAAAAAGACTCCACACCGTATGTATAAAGCACTTGTCATTGTATTACACACACACTGAAATCAAAATGAAATACACATTGTATATACACTTTACAGTTATATGCAATTGTCGAACTTCCCCATTGAAATCAAAATAAAAAATACATATTGTATATATTTTACAGTTATATGCAATTGTTAAACTTTCCCATTTGCAGAAAGGTCCAACAGTCACAGTTCTATGACTAAGCCTTGTGACCCAGCTCCTCAGCCACTCAGCCACTCCACTACACCAGTCAACGACACACATTGCCCCTGGTGGAGCCTCATTGACTAGACAGTCAGAACCACCTAACACGGAAAAAAACAGTTACTTAGTTTTGTCCATCCGGATTAGACCTCCAGGCACCCAGTGGCACCTGCACTAGGGCGGGATCATGACACCCCCGTAGACAAAGGATTGTGACCTAGGAAAATGTAGCACTTCAGAGTCTTGAGAAATGTTTACCCTCACGCAGAGGTGTGAAATGCTATATCCCTGACAGTCAGCTGCAGGTGCCCACAAGGCACATGAAACCCCTCGGGCCTAGTCATGTTCTCCACAATAAACGTATGGTGTGGGTCCAGGGAGAGGGAGCCAATGACCTAGAACAGAGGCCGGGATGTCATCCACTGTTGTCCTCTGATCTGGAGGTGAAAGACAGTCTCAGCTCCTGCCTCTGGTTCCCCCAACACCCTTCGGACACCACATGATCTGGAGCGCAAGCTAACACAAGTCCCCTTGGTTGCAACACGGGTCTCTCAGACTCTGCAAGCTTCCCCCACACTCCTTGAACTCCTAACTCTCGGCACCTCAGGTGGCTGCTGATATTTATGAGCACACTCCTCTGCACAGTATGATGATGGTGAATGTCAGGCCGGTCCTTGTCCCAAACAACTATCACTCCCACCTGTTTCTGCCACAACCAGTGTGGCTCTTATGATCTCATGGAAGCGGTGAGATCCATTATATCGCTGGGCTGTTTTGTACGGGAGGTCAGCTAACCGGCCCTTAGAGAGGACTTAGGGACCCAGGCCACGACAGTTGGCACTTATCTGTAGGCCAGCAATGTCCAGGCAAAATACACCAAGTGATAGTCCCCTTCCTGGAGCACAACAAGCTCCAGGCCACCACAAGTCTGGAGATAATCCTGTTGCAGTCCCTCTTGCCCTAATTATTCCCCATGTCAATGTCCCAGCTTCGAACCAGAATTGTATGGTTCCAAAACCAAAAGCATCCTATACTGTGGGAGGCCAGAGCCCCAGTACTTATACCCACCTTTGGCTTTGAAGATATGATGAGCTCAAAAGACCACCTTTGAGATGCATAAGCCCTCTCTAAATTTTGAGCTGTCTGACAACCGGCCTCGGGAGGTTTGTTCACTATCTTCAGTGGAGCCAAGACCCTGCCCCTTGGAATGCAGGTGCCAATTCCACTCCCATGTAACCATCCCAGAAAGCCCCTCACAGTCAGAGGTCTGCAGTGTCCCTGGCACCTCTAGTTTATGGCCTTCAATCAGGAATGCACAGATGTAGCTGTCCCCCTAGAACCCAGATGGGAATTGGCGACAAGCTGACAGGCACACAGAGTCATGAGCATCGAAATACTCACTTTCCCAAAAGTGACATTTCCACACATGCAATGTTGGATACACTCGCACTACTGGAGAGGATTTGCCATTATGAACTCATCAATATCAAACATGATACTGCTACTATTATGCCCACAGGAAACACTGCTCAATAGCCTTTCCCTACATTTCCCCATGTTAATCCAATGTGAGAAGCAGGCCCGTCGTACTGAACACACCACCCGGTGCCATTCCTGACCCTTCCATAAATGCACACAATCTCCCTCTTCCCAACATCGCACCGCCACCAGGGAGAATTCCGATATAGCAAGAAACATGCAGAACCTTGTCATATAGCTTTTTGAATGACAACCCAAGTAACAGTAACCTGTGCACAAAGGCAACACCAGGGCAAACTTGTGGCACAATCAATGAGCTATCTCTGTGGATGCACAGTCAGTGCTGCATGCCCACGGAGGAACATTCAAGATGCATGCTGTGGGTACATGTCTTACCCTTTGACAAGGGACTTACAGCTAAGTTGAATCAGCCAATCATGTATATGACAAGCCCATAAATTTGGCACTGAACGGCAGTGTCAAATGCGCTCAAAGACCTAAGCCAACAAAACAAGGTCCAAACAGGAGGTTGGCAGCCAAAAAGGTCAGGGAAGACCATGCCAAAAGATGCTAAGTCTAACACCACGCAACTCCCCTGCTCATAGATGCATTTCCAAACTTACCCGACCTGGTAAATCTCGTATTGGTCGAGAAAGATACACCTTCCCAGGAGCGGCGTAACAAGGAGTGCTAAACATTATTTTTCCCTGTTACTAACTCTTTCAATGTGTGCTGAATTTCACAGCACATGTAGCTCAAGGAAAATGCCTCTCAGGATTTGTTATTTGCTGAAAGGTGGCCCCTCATGCAGAAAAAGCAATCTTGCATGCAAAACAAGCACCCTTGCACCAAGTTGCAAGGGTGTCTGCGTTTGTGCAAGGCAGCCAAAACGGCAGAGGAAAAAGCAGGAATGGACCATATGTTTTAACATACAGCACGTTCCTGCCGTTTCCCTGTCACGCAGTTCTGGACAGCAAGGTGACTTGATACACTGCATGACAATACTTGTTAATGTACACCACTGTTTAGTTCTGCACTACCTTTGAACTGTTTTACAGTGTGCCACGTAGAACATAAAGTACCAGCACTCACACATTGCCCATGTGCACACTGTTTAACATTTCCACCGATTTGTTGTGTTTCACTTGCACAGGCACATGCATTCTGCACATGATTTTGTCATGCTCACATTTCCTGATCAACCTGATGTTGGGCAGGGGTGAGTGTAACACACAGCAACAGAACATTTAAAGAGGTTTGTGTGCCAGAAGGCCTCACTGCAGTGAACCAGGGATGAATGGTAATTTACACTAGTACTGTTCAACATGCTGCCATCCCCACTTTAGCTCTGTCTTAACCCTGGCAAAGGCAGTACTGGATATCTATTATGAGAGCAGGTGTTTGTGTGGCCTTCCTGGTCCAAGTAGACTGCAATCCTAGACACAGGCCTTTGTCATGGAACACATGCATTTTCCCTGTTCCGCTTTGGGTATATACCAGAGTGTGTGAGCCACACAACTATGCAGTTATACACGCAGGGCTGCACTACTCCTACCATGCAGGGGTAATTTCTTACACAACATCTCCGTTGCACCATATTCAAATAAATTGTGTATGTACACATACATTTGTGCTTGACTTTTGGTGTGGATGCTTCAAACTTTTACCATCTCTGTATTCTTTTTTTTTAAACTAGTTTTATTAACTTTGCTTAGAAGATCATACAATACAAAGCTTTCATATGCATGTACATAGTTAAGTTTCATAATTACATCAATATCACTCGTGGGAGGTTCGAGACGACCTGTGTCCCGTAGTTCAAGAGGGTACAAAGTTACATCAAAACACAATTCCCAGATACAAATGTAGATATAATTTATTGGATCCCCGCCCCCTCTCCCCTCCATATGGCAGGTGTGATTCACTCTTCCCCCACTGTCATTCTGTATCTGCGCCATGACACCCATATCTTTTCCCACTTTTTAGTGCATCCCCTGCTTTTATAGACTGTCTCTTTGGCTCGTTGGCACCAATTAAGGTCTCTTTCCCATTCCATCAGTGATGGTGGTTGGGGAGCCCCCCACCTCCTCGCGATGTTTCTCTTACCGGTCACAGGGGCAAGCCATAGACCAACATGTCTGGGGCAGTCAATACTTCCCTTGATCATTAACAGGAGCCATTTGGCGTCCATTGGAACTATCACCCCGGAAGCTTTGGAGTGGGACATCACATCCGTGTCTTTTTGCCAAAACTGGGCTATCTTCTGGCACTCCCATATAATGTGGAAAAAAGTCCCCTTCCTCTGACATCCCCTTATGCATAGCGTTGTCTGTGCCCTGCCCCATTTTTGTAGGTGTGTGCAGGGATAGTAAGAGCGGTGGAGTATTTTAAGCTGGACCAGACGAAATCTTGTCCGGATTGCGATTTCTCTGGGGCTCTGTATGGCCTCCAGCCACTCCTCATCCCCTATGTTCCCGAGGTCATCAATCCATGTTGCACGCAGGGTCGCCAAGGAGTCTGGCATGTTATTCATTAATTTGCGGTATATCGTGGAGATCGCCTTTTCATGGATGGAGTCTATTAGCAGTCTGTCTTTCAAGGGGGAATGGTTGGGGATAGAAGTACCCAGCCGGATATGCTCCTGTAGGGCGTTGTCAGCCTCAAGTAGTGGTATCTCTGCGCCGGATTCAAAGTGTACTCTTGTAAATCTTCAAAGGGTAGAGGGGCCCGCCACTCCAAACGTCTCCCAGATGTTCCATACCTATCATCTGCCAACCCATGAAGCCACTCAATGAGGCTACCTCTCTGAGTGACTCCCCACCCAGAGTGGGGTTCGACTGGTCAGCTTCCCCTGCCAACCCAGAAGTCTATTCGCCTTGTGCCAGCACAATGCCACCACTCCAGTGTGCACCGGCAATTCCGGGCGCGTCCTTCTGGAGTACCAGAGCAGTTCACAATCACCTCTCGGCATAACGGTCCTGTCTACTCTATAGGCTGGCTCGTTGCTGTCTGCGTAGACCCAATCATTTATAACTAGCAGCTGCGAGGCCCAGTAGTCTAATTTAAACCTGGGACCACCAGTCCACCATCATACACTCCCTTTTGTAGTTTGTGGAGCGCTCTCCTGGGAGAGCCTCCCTGCCACAGCAATGTCCTGACTTAGTGAGCCAAGCACTTAAAACTATTAGGGGGACTGGATAAGGGGTGTTCTGGAGAACGTATAATAAACGTGGCAGGGCTACCATTTTGTATAGGGCGTCCCTGCCCATGAGGGACAATGACAGGGTGCGTCAATGAAGCACATATGCTTTGAGTCGGTCTAGTTGGGGTGTGAGATTCCTCTTCATGAAATTGCCCTGGTCTCGGGTGACATGAATGCCCAAGTACCTGAAACCCTCTGTCATGACTGGTGCCCTGTATCTTGCCAGTATCCTCCATCTCTGTATTCTTGAGATGATTTGATTGTTGGTAAACATCTCCCTTGTCTTACTTCTCTGGTTAATGCCTCACATTCCATCTTCATCTGGTTATAGAGTTCTGTCACAGGCCTTTGAGCTTCCTCGCATTGCTATGCAAAGCATGGTACGTGTATGTTGTTAACTGTGGACAGATGTGGTATGTATATCAATCTGCCCAGCAAAGGTGTCACGTGTAGTGTTTTGTGCATCCCCACACACGCATGTATGCCTTCTTTACAAATGACATTTTAACATCTACAACTGAGACTAGGCGATTGACCATGAAAACTGTCACTCTTGAACTGTGATGGTATCTGCAACAACATTTGCTCCTGCAAAGTGCTGCCATTCTGCATGCTAGTCCATTTGTGAGACACACTACTGTGTGGGATTTGACTCAAATACTGACGTTTTGGGAGATATGTGTTCCATCATTCACTGAGTGCCACGTGGATCACGCTTTGCTGCTTCAGAACACAGCAAGCCTGGTAGCTGTGCTGTACTGTACCGCTTAAGTGTCTGAGGACAGGAATTGACCATTACTATGTAGATATGTGGCAATTCGACCCTGTTCCTTTCTTGCAGTACACTGATTCACATTGGCTTGCTGCTTTGATTGTTTAATGTTTTGGTGGTATGGCCCCATTTTGATCAACAGCTCAGACAACATGATTGGTACATGTTGAGAAGATGTGAGTGAGTCAGTTTTTACATTGACCTTCATATATACATAAGATAATGAGTGAGTTCAGAAATGTATTTATAGGTTGATAAGTTAACATATTTTCTGTCAGAACTACCATCAGGTGATACAGTTTAGGGTAAATAAATTGGTAACAATCTGGTCACGTCTCCACCCACCGGCCATTGTATGCTGGATCTCTCCTTCACTGTTTTTATTCTCGTCATATTCCTCTGTATTTAGTGGCTTGTAGTCCCACGGCATGCCCGTTCGCATTCTAAAACAATGCAGAGTACGTCTTCGAGTTCCAAAACGCATTTGAACAGCACAACGCCGTTCATATGGGTGTGGCCATCTTGTTTTCTACTCTGTTTATGATGCTGGGCCTAACTTTCAATCCCTCTGTTAATATTGTAATCCTATGCCATCCTAATTAATCTACCCCTCATTTTTATTTATTGTATCAGTGTGTGTTTTTTGTGTCTGCGTATTTGATGTTTATTTAATTTATTTTCATGTTCTTCGTGACTTTTTGTATTAGTTTTATTTTTCCCTTACTTCCTCATTTCTTCTTTCCTTTCATTTCTTTTCTAATCTTTACCCCACCCAGTGCCATGGAAAAGCAGGATAGGTTACCTTGCGGGCAGTGCCACCACCCAGGTGTGCAGCCCCGGGTGATCTTCAGCATGGAGGAGGTGGCAGCACTATTTGTTTTCCATGCAGTGCCACCTCCCCTCCATGCTGGCAGCAGGTGGCAGGCCCAGCAGTGGATACCCCCTTCGGGAGCGTCTGCTGTACTGGGGGATGCATTTCACCGGATGTGTGCGACACACCAGCCAGGTTCGGGGCACTACTGGACGGATATACATGACCAGGAACAGGACCTGCTCGGTGTTGAGATTCCGTGACTCAGTGAGTATTAATTATTTGTTGTGTTTCTATAATGCTAACAAAAAAATCTGAATAGCAGCTCACTCTCAGAGGTAAGTTACATTTAAAATATTATGTGATCCAGTTTCTGCTAAGCAGGTGCTCAGCGCAACCTAATCATACTTATCATTGGCGCTTGCTTTGGCTAATTGATTAAGAAGCCATTGTAGACTCTTCTGTCCTGCTGTCATCATAGTGAATCAGTGATCAGTGAGTTAGCGTTCTCTGTGACTTTGTTTATGTAGCTTGTACAGTTCCAAGCTATTTAGCAGCGATGTTTAGTATGCCTCTATGCATTGCAAAAAAAGGAAGACTGAGTTGGACCACCAAGGGGGTTGGGAAATGAGACTAGAATTAAAGAGCATTCACTGCAATGCATTAGTTCCAAGTGTAGTTTTTGTTAAGGAAATTTGGAATACAGATTTTAGGATTAATATGGGCAACCTAAAGATAGTCGATAGACTCAAAACGAGTACCATAGGCGATCTGTTTTAGAAAAGTACAATTATGTCACTGCGTTTGCCTGTCATAATAATTATGTGGAGATTCATTGAATTGCTAATCTATTTTTTTTAATCTTTTTTCTTAAGGGCAAGAAGAGGGATGTTGCAGAGACGGATCTTGGAGTAGTTGGTCAGCAGGAGGCGCTGACCACCAGCGCCACTGCCCAGGGCTCTGATAACCCCAGTAATTATGTATTATTATACTGCCTATGGCCCTGCTAACCCCAGTAATTATGTATTATTATAATTTCCGTAATGTTGGGTTTTATGGTTGTTGTGTGCTTAGGGCAGAATCTTGGGGTATGGAATGATGGTGCTGGGTTCCAGGGCGGGAGTTGCTGCCTGGAGGCTGGTGTTGCTGGAGAGAAATAAAGTTGCTCTGACGATCTTACCTGCTTACTTCCATTCACGTGGCGACGATGACGGGATGCAAATTCACTCCTGCAAAGCACAATGGATTAGCTATTTTTCCTCTGTCCACTATGCTACTTTTACATTTTGCTCTGTTTATTTTGTAAGTCCCCTTTTTTTCCAACTCCGTTATTCAATTTTTGTTTCATTCCTGTTATCCCTGCATTATCTTTATTTCCTTATTACATGTTTTTTTTTTTGGTAGCTGACTTTTTCAAGTCCGTACTAGTCTCTAGCTCACTTATTTCTTCTTTATGGCAATAATCTTTCCCTCTCTCCTATATATCTTGTGGTACTGTAAGACTAAGAGCACATTTTTGGTACTCTACTGTGAAGAAAGCTGGCCGAAGTAAGCTAGTATTATAAATATCACCATGAATGTTTGTTGAGAAGGCTTTCTTTTTCCTAGTCATGCTCTAACAGTTGAGTTAACAAGAGAGTGGCCATGGTCATGGACCTCCCCCCCCCCCCCAATGTTGTAAGTTGTCTAATTTATTTATACAGTATACCTGCAGTTTCCATTACAGTGCAGCATGGCTGGCAAACAGTATGAGGTCCCATTGCATTTGCCAACCAACACCATATTTCTTTCATCGACCATTATTCCACCCCTTCCTTGTGCTTCAATGACTGAGTCATCATGTTCATCATAGGTTATAGCTCTGCCCCTCTATTACGAAAAGGTTTTGGTTGCCTTCACTTCCTGGCTTGTCTAACATTGTGAACCAACCAAATGTACAGAGTGATATTTTTGTTAGAAGATACTGCAGTGCTAACTGAACTGTAGCAATGTATTGCAGCTGTATTTTTTAATATTGAACAAATTAAGGGGAGGCGTATCTTGCATCTAAATTATGGTTAATATTTTATTGTAGCCACACAGACTACCAGTGACGCCGGTTCAAGTGCCGCTGTAGCAGGAGCATCAGTTGGAGGGAGAGAAGCTGCGGCAGGGATGGGCACTGCTAAGTCACATAATTGCTTGTTTATTGACAATTACTATTGCACTCACTAGTTCGTGCCAGTACTTCGTCAGCTCGTGACTGTAAACCACTCAGCTTTACCAGCTGCAGTGATGTTTGAGTTATTATGTCCTCTTCTATCTGCAACTGTCACGTTAGCAGAGAAGACAAGCCAATAACCTTCAGGAACAGAACCAGGGGGAGGCGATGATAGCTTACCAACTCCACCCTGCGCAAACCCCCAGAAAGCGAAGATAGTCACTACCATGCTGGAATGCACACAGGGGAAAAGGGAAAGGGATAAAATAACAAAAGCTGCATAATGCCACCGATGGCCTAGTCTGTCTTCACTCTCTCTAATTCAAGAAATACCTCTTTCTCAAAGAGCTATACGCCTTACATGGTACACTGTATATAAGGGGAGACAATAACGAGGCACTAACAATAAATACCAGCCTTACTATCAAACAAACTATTAATGTCATACATCTACCACCCTTGTTTACTCACAGGCATTCCACACCTGAGCGGTTTGTAGAATAGAACTGCACCAGCATTTAGTTAATTAGAACTCCATGTGGAGAATACCAGCAACAGTCTATAAAACGTCAACTGCTGGCTAAGTGTCAATAACAAAGAAAAACAATGAGTAGGGAAAACCAATGAAGCTGGTAATCTGTCCCAGTAAAGATGGAGACTCCTCCCCTCTTGCATGACATCGCTCATGCAGAAAAATTAAAGTTAGGCCTCTCAGGATCCGCATGTGTTGCGATAAACGTCAGAATCTTCGCTAAGCATTGTTTGTAGAAAGCACTCCACACCTATGCAGTCCATCTGTGTGAGCGCAAAATGAAAAAATAAAAAATCAGGTCCACTGTAAAAAGATACAAAGTTTTCATTGGGGCTAAATCAACTAGCCCTGAAGATAAGCGTTCAATCCTGAAGGCACCGGAGAAGAGGCTCCTTGCCGTGCATAGGAGATCAAGCGGAGAGAAGCGTACTGTCCTGAATGCGTCAAGAAGAAAGCTCCGTGCAGAGCACAGGAGATCATGCGTAGATAAGCGTTCGTCCTGAATGCATCAAGAAGAAAGCTCTGTGCCTTGCACAGAAGCAAACGCAGCAGAAAGTGTTCATTCCAGAACTCGCCACACAGAAAGTTACTGAAGGAGAGCCCAGATCCAAGCGGTTCCAAAACAGATTGACACCAGTCCACTCTAAGGGAGTAGCTTACATACTCTTAGGTCCACCCTTCCTGGACCTTAAGAAGCTGGCTTGCCCAATGACTTCTGGGAACTGTGGTTACTGCTATGGTGCTCTGTCGCCCAGTCCTCACCCAACACAGTTAACCCAGCCAAACAATGACAGATATGTGAGGAATAAGTCTAGGCAACTCCTATATGTACGCTGTCCTCATCTCAGGGCTCAGCCTGCGATGGATAGCCAAGACAGCAACTCAGCAAAAGCTCACATTATGAGTGTTGATGGCTTGAGGGAAATGTGAAAGCACAGAATGTTGAAAGAAATAAAAATGGCATATGGGTGAAAGGGTGCATGGGTGGGTAGATTGATGGATGAGTGAAAGGAGGGTTGGAAGAAAGGGTGGATATTAGGTGAATGGATTGATAAGGGAGTGCAAATGTTGATGAAAGACTAGGAGAAAGTAAAGCTTAAATCATGGTGGCTATGGGTGAATTAGAGTGAAAGCATGAATGAATATTTGGAGTGCATGAATGAATAAGCAATTCAGCTCTTCTCATGGAGAGGAGCATGCTGCTCACCTACTTCGCTTACTTTGTTTATGTAGGGTTTATCATCAAGTCTATGGTTCAAAGTGGGGCGGTATTTTTAAATCATCATTTATCACCCCCCTCCCTGTCCATGGGATTTTGCCATGACAGAAGTGCAGTATGGTTCAATTAGTTACTGCAGTGTTGGCTGTGCAATGTGTGTCTGCTTCAGTTAATGTGGCATTTACAAAGTTTTTAATGCATTGCAAACCAAACACACAAGATATGTTTCCCTTTGTCCACTCAGTCACCTCTTAGTACTTCACTCATTTATTTTTCCTAAGTTCTTCCATCCCAGCCGACCAAAAAATGTTAAAATCAATTCTTGGGATGTTCCACATTTGATTTTTTAGCCACGTGAAGTGAATCTAAAATATATTTAATGGTTTCCTATAACAGATTTATTTCACGCCTGTTCAGACTTTTCCCTTTCGACTTCCGTTGACTAGTAAAGTGGCTGAATAAGCTAAAGATGATGAATCGATGATCAGTGTAGTGGCAGTGATCCCTCTATTCTATATCAAAAGCTCCACTCTAATTCATCTACCCTACACCGCAGTAGAGTAAGTCAAGTTTCATTTCCTTACTGCCCAGCGAATACATTTACTGGAAATAATACGTGGTAATGGGCGAGGCCAGTGAGTAAAGTGGGTGTAGGTGCATGATTTTATGTCACGTTTCATGTATGGGATACGCTGTGACGAACATGCCAAATACAATCTATATAGACTGTTTCTTTCCCTGTAGTGCAGTGCATCATTTTCCCCAAGGTCTACTTATGGCAGAAAGAATAATATCTGCATTTCATAAGTGAGGTGTTTTGACATAGTATCCTATTTGATATTCATCTTTCTCTCTGGAGTTAGGGTCGAAAAAAGAGAAAGGCATTTGGAGAAGGGCATGACCATTGGAATTAAAAATAGATAATTGTGAACTACAGTTGCCCCAGCTAGAGATAGTAGCAAAATACCCACGTGCTGACTAGCAATAAGGAGGACTCCAATTATTAAGCCCAACAAACAACTTGTACTCCATAGTGCATAATGCCTTACTCCTTATTGAGAGGTAATTTATTTTTCCACTCAAAGAGTCTGTTTAGTTACTTGAAAAGCCTTTAGAAGAAAAATAATCATGTAACTTTTTTTTAATCCAGTGTTATTCTGCCCTAATACTTTTCTGCCACATAATCAGTGCTTTTTATGTAGGGCATGTGTCGGTAAAACAGAAAATTGGCCTTTTGATTCTCTTAATCATAATCATATCAAATTGCATTGGCTCTAGGGGACAAGTAATGTACTGCAACTGTGCCACCCATTAAATTAAAACAATTATTTGCACAGATAATTTTTTTCCAATGTGTCTTTTTTATTTTCTCAATATAGCTAATCGTGCTTGTCCACCTGTACCACCTACCAGGCAGGAGATGGTGGCCCATCTGTGGCAGCAGTGGCTGGACCATATTCAGCAGCAATACCAGCAGCTGGTGGTCCTGAAAGAAGAGGAGACAGAAACATCTGAAACTCAGTGTCAGCCGGGCCCCAGTGCAGCCAGTCCCCCTCAGCCTCCAGCTTCCCAGCCATCCTATCACCGGTGCCAGCTAACAACAATCCCTGCAGACTCCTCTTGCTCGGACAGGCCTCTGCAACGGCGCATCCTGGGCATTATGGAGAGCCGACTCGTCAGCATGGAGCCAGCTCTGGACCCAACTAGACAATTCACTCTTCTAGTCCTTTTTTAAAAATTTTGTTTTGGTGGGATGGACTTGTTTTGGGTGGAGAGAGTGAGAAGGCAGTTAGGACTGGTTTCTTCTAATTGTTGGACATTTTACATTTTAAGACATTGATGGTTGGGTCAATATGTTTGGGGAGAGAGGAGGGCCTGTTGTGGATAGAGAGGGTGGGGTTGTTTGGTAAACAATAAAGGGGAACATTATTATATTTCATCAAAATGTATGGTTGAAGTAGTTTATTTGTGTTTTACTTTTACTTTGCTCTGCTGCCCTTAGTTTTTAACGTAGCCTGCTTATCTGCTTGTAAGAGTGTATTTTACCGCTTCGTTATAGAGTTATACTTCTATAGCTATCTTGACCATTAGGGGGGATGCTGCCATGACCTATATTGTCTACAACAACCTAGAAAAACAATTACTTGCTGTAGCAGTTAGTTACTTGCTAACTTAACTAGTTCACTTTACCCCATAGGTGTCTTACCTGAATATAGATGAAGCAATAACAGGGAAGGCATCACAACTTCACAAGCAAGATACCACTCCCTCCCAGGTGAGCTCCAACTGTAGGATTATTCAGAAGGATTATTCAGAAGGATTATCCATCGCAGGCAACTAAATGGAAATAAAAAAACTGAGTTAGTGGGTTCTATCAAAGCTTTACAAAGAATTGAGACCAGACTATTATATGAAAACAAATCAAAACATTCCTGCTAGTGATAAAAAATAGCAATAGCAGTAACTTGAGCAAAGGGGAGCTACTATTTAAAAAAAAGCTTAAGTTATGATTCAAATCCTCATGTCATAAAAAATGGACTCAAAGTCTGGAGTGGACAAGCTTAGGTTAGGCTTTTACGGTTACGCAACACCTGAATGATGATGCTGATGACTGATGTTCTTCGTCCTAATCGATATCTAAAATATGGATCACTCATATGCACAGGTAGGTAAATGGGGCCAGTGTGGGTGTGGGCTATTGCTTAGAAGATCCTTCAGAGAGTTGGTGTTGCTTTCACCACATCCACCCCACCAGGTGTGTGATCCATTGATGGTGTAAATTAAGCCACGCTTCAATAAATAAAATAGCGAGGGGGAAGAGGGTTAGGGGTTTGATGAATGGATGAGAAAGGGGTTTTGAGGAAAGGTTTGACAAAGACAAGCACTACACAAGGACAATATTCATCTGGGCAATGCGCAGCACATCATCGTCATCAATCTGTTGTGGAAGGAAATGAAGGAATGAGTATGACACAGCACAGTAAAATGTGTTGCAAACAGTCCTTATTCCCCAGCGACCCAAGCTATCAGATATCTAAATGTTCTGTTTTCTAGGTTGGAAAAAATAAAATTATGTAGGAGTGAACCCACCCACCCAGTTCTCCTAATACGATTGCTAAATATAATAATACTGTATTGCCAAATTAGGTGGTGCGTCTGCATTCTCCTCGGGAATGCCCATCTCTCTTGGGTGCCAGTCTGGACTAGTCCGTCCGGTAAGTAAGCAGTAGTGTTAAGCTCAACTTTTGCCTTTTGTTCATGCTGGAGACTAGAAGGCCTGTGGATTGTAAAACAGAAACTGTATTTTAGAGTCAAGGAGAAGCTTCATGAGGAGTGTACCAAAAAGACTCAGAGACAGAGCAAAAAAAAACAAGAGGGGGGATCAGAGTTTCCCTTTTGCCACCAGTGCAACACACACATAGCAGCACAAATCAATGCACCTCTCTCCATGCCACATAGCTGAGTACTAGGCCTCAGAGTCATAGTTTCCCTTTGAAGTTGATAACTTCTTGCTTCTAGCTGTTGATGGGGTAGTCCTGCCATGAGTTCTTCCATCCTCCTGAATCTGAGTAACTCCGTCCCAGTCATGACCCATTCTAGATAGACGTGTAGTGCACCGCTGTTGAAGAACAAGTAGAGAATCAGAATTGCAGTATTTTGTATAGTGTTTTGTTTGTTAACTAAAGTGACTGTTCTGGCCTCTGAAGAACCAGAAAAAAGGAGAGGACCCTGCTAGTAAATCTGGGCAAGTGGGAAAGGGCCAATAACCTACAGGAAAAAAATGATCGCCCATCATTCAGGCCCCAAACTATGCAAACTAGCTCAAGCAGTTTCTCAAATTACAGTTGCTGCATTTGTTCAAGGGGACTGATCAACAGCACTTATAATTCACCTCACCGACACCATCATAGGGAGCATTAGAAGAGCATCGAACACAACGTCACGCCCAGTAAGTTTTACTTTTGGCCTTTAATACAACCTTGACTCTTTTTCAAAGAAAGCTTTCTGAATTTGCCTATAGCATTGTGCCTTATAACCTGTCCTTTAATAAAGGGGTTACCTGGGCTTCAGTTAGGCACTTGGCTTGATTCAGTCCTTTCACACCCTGTCACCATCAATGACCTTCCTGGTAACTGGAAAATAGCCGTGGAATTACCGATGGGCATCAGAAGTGGTTAATGGAGTTTGCTGACCACAATGCCTCTGAGGCAGCTTCAGCTGGTGTTGCTATTGCCATTTGGAAATGGCGCCCACATGGTCACCTTCATCTGTGCCACAACTCTGTCATCTATTGCCCCCTGGAGACCACAAAAGTTGTAAAGTTACTCATGTAACAAGCTTCCTGGATCTGGAAGCCAACTAAACTTCCCCATGGGCATTGGGAATTGGTACATTTCGTGGGTACGCACCTTAGAGGACACTAAATTCTCAACAGAGTGACTGTGAGGTCCCAGACAATTTCTTTTTGGAGCCTCGGGTCCCTTATGTATTGGGCACTCTTTAGTTCTTAGTCCCCAGGTAAATGCCATGACCTACTGGCAAATTCCTGTAGACCCTATCCTGTACAATGTGAGTGAAATAATAACAGAGAATGAAGTTAGGAAGGAGGTAGAAAGGATGAAGTCTAATATGAAAGCCTGGACCTTTATCAACTCACTCATTAAAGAGAGCTAAAAGACACTTTTCAGCGCAGGGCAGCTGGTCATTAACACAATTCAGAAGGAAAGGTGTTAGAATTCCTTCTTCTCCTGGGGGATTGTGGGGTTTGTGCTTTCCCTAAAATTATGTTTCTTCATAATGTTCTGTTGGATAGTAACAAGATATGTGTGCTGTATGAAAACAAAGTATTCAAGAAGAGAGGTCTGGGGCTTTTAGAGGAAATAGTAGACAGAAAGTGGAGGGAAAACACGAGTATTCTAAAGACAAAGAGAGACTAATGGGCATCGAGGATGTCTTTAATTGTGTTTGAGGAAGCAAAAAAGAGGACAATTGTGGGAGATAAATGAAAAACACGGGAGTACCCCTGATGAGAAAACAAAAATGAAATGTGTTTGTGTGTGTGTGTGTATGTGCAGATGACCTCCTGACCAGTCAGTGCTTCTCCTCTATTCAACACCAAGAATATCTGTGCAGGTCACTTTTTCACCTTCAAAATGTATAAAATAGCAGTTTCTGCTTTGAGGCATTTGCTGTTCCCTCACACTGTCTACCATATATCACTGTACAAGGCTAAACTGTTACGTGTTTTACTTACTAGGGTGTTTTGGGAAGCTGACAATTTCTAATTGCAGGAAGCCTTTCTTAAATTATGTTGCACATCTGCTAAGATGTAAAATATTTTGTTTGAACAGGCCTTCTCTTACGGAGAACCAGATGACATCTGACCATGGAGATGTGTATATATACCGCCTGTGTTTTCAGTTTCAGGGAAGTCTGGTGGCTCATGCTCTCCATCGGTCAACACACTACCTCGAACAATCTAAATAAATGTGTATTCTGGTATTACCTTAGTAAAGTGTTGTTTTTCTTCTACACTCTTAGGGCCAGATGTAGGTAATCCACAAATACTGAATTCTTAATACCGAATTATACCGATTCAGTATTAAGAAATTGGTATTTCTTATGTAGGTAATGAATTGGTTAAAAATACCGATTCCTTAATATTCCTTATTACCGAATCGGTAATACCGATTCGGTAATAAGGAATACCTACCCATTCATTCCTATGGGTTTGGAGTCCCATAGGAATTAATCTAAAGCCATTCTGTATTAGCGATTCGGTATTACCGAATCGGTAATACCGGGAGGTATTTCAAGGGTGCCACGGTGTCCAAAGGACCATGTTTAACTCTTGCAGTTGTGTCTTCATATATTCTTTTTTAAGAGAATGAAGGCAAAACCCATATGTTTTCTATTAATTGCCAACATTTTGAGAGATTCACAGAATTAAAGGCACATGGGAGATCCATAAAACCCATGCGGACCAAACCTATCTTCGCCTCTGTATGTTTCCCTAGGATTAGTTGAAGATTGAGACATTGTTCCACCATATCCAGGCCCCGTCTGAATCCATATTGGATTTCAGAATAATAAATTCTCCTCTACTTAAGTCTCTAACTTTGATAGCAAAATGTTACCAAATATCTTTACTGTTTCATCCAATAAGGAGATCGGTCGACAACAACTGACGCAAACAGGAGCAGTAATTGCTTCGGCCAAGTCTGTGGGATGGAGTCTATAGTAGCAGCATGACATACATTTGTCAGCAATGGTGTTACACAGTGGTATCTTAGACTTAAAAATATCGACTTGTCAACAACGCATTCCTTATTTCCTGGACCTGGATTGATTGAGCAAGCTGGCACTGCCTCTCCTTATTATCTACTAGATAATAAATCTCTGACTTATTTGTGACACATCATGTGTAAAAACCATTGGTCAATAATCAGTCCAGTCCCCTGCTAGAATCACTATATATATTCCAAATGAACCTTGATCATTAAAGTAGAGAGCATATAACACCCTCCAAAACAACCCCATGTACTTATCATGACTTGCTGCTATCAGCCAATATCAGGGTTTTTCTCTAATTTTCCTTTGTTTTTCTTTTATTGTTTCTCTAAATAGATACCTGCATACCATAATGTCTTCCCTTGAGCGAGGTAGTTTTTTTTAAGCCAGTTTCAGCTTTTTATGAGTATTTGAACCTGTATGATCAGACCACCCCGCCTTTGGTGTTTAGGGCAAAACTCCTTAACCACCAGCATTGAGCGGATTGTTTTACCTACCGATTAGAAGGCACATATATAGCCACAGGGATCACCCTTCCCATTAAGACCAGTCTCAAATGCCGCATGTTCAACTTTTAATAGAGTAGGCACAAAACTAGTATCAATTTGATCCCATTCTATTCTTTGGTCTTGGCTTTCTAAAAATACAATTGGTGGCCTTTCGGAGTACTTATTATTTTTAGGACGATGTAGATTAATTGATAGTGGGTTATGATCACTGAAGCATCTGGAAATCACTTTCAAATTTGATATAAGGGGACTCAAATTTAACGAAAATCAAATCAAATCAATAGTACTACCTGAGCCTGTGCCCACAAAGGTCGGGGTATTTCTTTGCTAAAACAATCTCCATTTGCCTGGCAAAGCTTAAATGATGCTTCATCACTGAGGGGCATATCAGCAACAACCAACGATAATTATCGCTAAGCGCACTTAGCGCTAGGATAATTATCGCCGGCTAGCGTGGATTTTTATCCCTGAGATAGCGTGCTATTAGCAACGCTTATCTCAAAAGCGATAAAAATCCTAGCGCTAACTGCCTAACGTGAGATTATCGCTGGAAACCCAGTGATAATCTCACGAAATGTGGCGTTAGCTTGTTGATAGGGCCTCACAAACTTAGCCATGATATCCACCTTCCATAGGATATCATGGCTAAGTCAGTCCTGAAGCAGGCGTAAGGAAAGTAGCGATAACAGAGGTTATCGCTACTTTTCTTGCCGCTATGCTTCATGGCGTGGGCCTTGATGATAGGAGAAATGTCACTTAGCGACATTTCTCCTGTCATGTCAGGGCAGGAACGCCACTTTGCATCTCGTTAGAGATGCAAAGCTGAGCGTTAGGAATTTGTGCGCTAACGCAAGGTTTCACACGTTAGCTTGCTAATTAGGCGATACAATTATCACCGCTTTTCGGCCGAAAACGGCCGCAAAAGCGGCGAAAATTTTCTATCGCCGCGTTGTAGATATGCCCCTAACTTAGTTAAAGATACCCCATAAGGTGTGTGAACAAAATTTGCCATTCCATCCCCAGCCCCGTCCGTGAAACTACAAACGTTGTTGCTGGGAAGCCCACAAACGTTTATGTTAAAATCTCCCACCTAGAGTTTTGACATCGGAGTTAGAGATTTTCTGAACTGTCTGTCCGACTTCTGTTCTAATTCTTCCAACACAGTAATGCAATTAGGGTCACACATAATGGTATAAAAGATAAACAGCATAGTTTTTCTTTGCGCCTCAATAGTAAAAAGCAAAAATTGATAAAATTGAGAATTCTTATAGTGCTTTCACAATTAAATTAGGGTAGTCTACAGATACTAGCAAACCTCTACTGAAATTAGATGAAAATCCTTTTCACACCACATGTCTTGACAACAAATTATCTTATAATCAATTATAGGGGGTGTGGCTTTAACGCCTACTATGACTGCAGCTCCATGGAAGAGCTCCGCACCGCCACACATCCGCCATCAGTTAGACCCCCCCCCTTTCCTCAGGGCTCTCTGTGTCGGATCGAGCCCCGAGACATAGGGACTCCTACTCCATTGCTGGATTGGCCAGCGGCCAACACCACTGGTGAGGGGTGGCTGTGCAGCCTGCTGGACTTAGTTGGGAGCCGTGTCGGAGCAGAAAGAGACGCTGGCGATCTGCGACCAGAGGAGCGGGTGCTTTTGGGTGTGCCTCATGTCTTGTTCCCCACCCACCCTAGTCGGTGCCTTCTTCCTGGGGCTCCCCAGATGCAGTGGCGGCCAGCATGACCCCGAGGTGGGGGGTGCGGGTACGGGGTCATGGGGGGGTTGCATAGCGGGTCGCGATTGCAGGAGGGAGTGAGAAAAAAACCCACCTAAATTGCCGCCGCCGCCGGGTCCATCGTCTCTGCTTTTGGTCTCCTGCCTCCAACACAGGAACAGGAAGCAGGCAGCCAGGCTCTCTCCCCTACGCCAATCACAATGCTGCAATGCAGCGTTGTGATTGGTCTGAGCGCCGTGACACCAGCCATGGGGCTGGAGCTGTGGGCATGTTGTCCATGCAGGCTATAATCCAGCCTGCATGGAGAAGTGGGAAAGTTCACATGACTGGTTTGGGCGGCCCGAGAGGGACGACCAAACAGTCATTGCGCACTTAGGAGTGGGCAAACCACTCCTCCACTGCCCTACTCGCAGAGCAGAGTAGCCCAGCCTACCTGCAAAGCAGCACAAATATAAAATGATAATAACTGAAGGTTATTATCATTTTATGTTTTTGCTTCTCGCACTCTCTTGAAAGCAGATGGGAGTGGTCCCAGAGAAGCAGTGCCGCTACTCTCCTCGCTGGTCCCCATAGTGGCTGCCGATAAATTCGGGCCTAACACTGCCGCATGGAGAGAGACTTGCGGCCTACTCGATCACCAGGGAAGAGCGCCTTGCAGTGAGGTGGAGGCTTGAAGGCTGGTGCTGGTGGGGGCTATCTGGAGCTGTAATAATGGACAGGAGGGGCTGAGAGGAACAAAGGGAACGGTGAGGCAACTTGGTTGGCCCCCGCCCCTTGTTCTGGGAAACCTGGAGGTTTGGGTGCAGCCTGCGCCTGGCCTGGACTCATTGCACCATAAAGATAGCCCCCTGCACCTCTACTCTGATTCTGAAACTGCTCCATGCTGTGAGACTTTAAAGGCAGCAAGCGAGATCGGGGAATGGAACCGAGCGAACTGCTGGATCCGGATCACCACTCCTCTCAGGTTCTCCTGCCCTCATCACCATCACCCCTACATCCCCTCTTCCCTGCATCGTCACCTGGGGTCTGCCATTGGGCCTGAGTGCCCAATCCACAGAGGGAGAGAAGGGGATCGTCTGTGGGGAAATGCTCTGTAAATGCTCCCTGATGTCTTCGAGGGTAGCTCTTGTCCTTGCAGCAAGGGTGGTGGGGCCCCTGGGGAGAGGCCCCCCTGGAGTGGGCTTTGTGCTCGAGCTGCAAGACCTCCCGCATTGCAGAAACCAGTGGGGGGGAGGAGGAGGGACCTGAGCCATTCCTGAACGAAACCCCTCTGAGTCCAATATTGAACGGAGAATGACAAGCACCTTTGGGGGCCACCTGATGTGCCACAGAGATGCGCCCATTGTGGTATCAAATGCCATCTCCCCAAGATAGGAACGGGGCTACTTACTCAGGGCTCTCCCATATATTAGCTATATATCATCATGGCACTTGCCAAACCCTCTGCACCCACTGCCCAGCAATAGATTGACAAGGTCAGTAAACAAATTGTGGTGTTAGAGGAGCCATGGGAGGTGTGTAAGCCTAAGTGTAAAATTCTGAAAGGCTCGCGGAGTTTGGGGAATTTGGCAGCTCCACTGAGAACGTGAAGTTGCCGATAAACTCTGCACTCCGCAAGGCGCAAGGAGCTCAACAAGACAGTGGTTGGAAAGGGGGTGGGGCCTCTGACGACGTCTCAGCAAACCAGCTGTGGGGGACTTATGTGTTGCAAACAATAGTTTCTTTTTGCCCCCAATGACCCTCAGCAGCCAAGGGGACTTCCTCCCCTAACCAGTAGTGTGCCAAGAGGCCCCTGTGCAGAGTGGTTGACAAAGGGGGTGGGCATCTGACTACATCTCAGCAATCCAGCTGTGGGGGACTTATTTGTTGCAACAATAGGGGTTCTTGGCACACAAAGAACCGCAACTGCCAAGGAGACTTCATACCCCAACCAGTAGTGTGCCAGTAGGCCCAGGTGCAGATTGGTTGAGAAAGGGGACAGGGCCTCTGACCACATCTCAGCAATCCGGCTGTGGGGGGCTTACTTGTTG
The DNA here is from genome assembly GCF_964204655.1 of Triturus cristatus. Lineage (NCBI taxonomy): Eukaryota > Metazoa > Chordata > Amphibia > Caudata > Salamandridae > Triturus > Triturus cristatus. The sequence goes on from NC_140585.1 coordinate 1,152,354,511, forward strand.
AAAAAATAGGGGTTCTTGGCCCCCAGTGACCTTCACCAGCCAAGGAGACTTCATCCACCAACCAATAGTGGGACAGGAGGCCCTGTGCTGAGTAGTTGAGAAAGGAGGCAGGGCCTCTGACCATGTCTCAGCAATATGGTTTGGGGTGACTTACTTGTCTCAAAAATTGGGGTTCTTGGCCCCCAACCACCCTCAGCACCCAAGGGGATATCATTTGGGGTGGATGAGCAATACTCTGCTCACGGAACTTGTGGAATTTGGCTGAGTTTTTCGGCAACTTTGTGAAATTCCACAAAGTGAAACTCCGGGAGCTCCGCCCAGGCCTAGAGGTGAGGTAGCTAGTCCAGAGGGCATCCAGACATCATCTATCTTCCAGGCAATACAAGCCCTTAAGGTGACTATGGAGGACAAAATGGTGGACTTATCTCTAATTAGACAGGACCTGCGGAACACAACTGACAGAGGTGGAAGGAAGGGTTTCTAAAATTGAAAATACTGTCAAAATGTATGAAACCCATCTAGCAGTCCTGCAAAAACTAGTCTGTCAGTTGCAGACAAGAGTGGAGGATGGAGAAGGAAGGTCTAGACACAACAACCTACGAATCGTGGGTATCCCTGAAGGGTAGGAGGGGGCCATTCCAACTACCTTCATCTCAGACTGGCTGAGGAGCTGGGTGTCGATTTCAGAGGTCTCTTCTTGTTTTCTAATACAGAGTGCACAGGGACTGACCAAGACCTCAGTGGGCTCCCAACCCTCCATTGCCTGCTTCCTCAATTATGTGCGATTCCCTTGGCACACTAACTTATCAGTCCTCCCCGATGATGACATTTCCGGATTACACCTTGAGGGTCCAGCAGCAGCAGAGATCCTCCCAGGAGGTGAAACAGAAACTGCGGGCCCTGAACATTTGCTTTATGCTTCTTTTCCCTGCCTGACTGAAAGTAATCTATCAGGACAAAACCTTGTTTTTTGACACACCAGAGGCAGCATTGGACGGAGGAAAGCGCAAACTGCAGGACCAAGGACTGTGTCTATGTGGAGGGGTGGGAGGGAGAGGAAACACAGGATATGGCAGAGACAGTAGACTTCCCAGAGAATGGAATACAGCCCCACAATGAAGAAATCGATGCAGGAAGCACAGGACGTTTGCTTCAGTTGGATGGCTTGCCTGGTAGGCGGTCGACCCCTGAGACTAAAATGAACATTACATAAGATGCTACAGCACCGGATCCCCTGCTGACCGTCCAGGGGCTCCCGGCCTGATCCGATCTGCTGAATGATATGGGGTCTACACAATTCTTCCTACGAGACTGAGTGGCAGTGCTAATGGCTTGTTGGGAATCCATGCTCCAGGTTGATCTTGATTTTGCGTTTGTTGTTGGTTTTTGTTTGTGAATGTTAGGAGGGGTGGGGTGGGGTTTGTTTGGGTACGAGGTTGCACAGTAGGGGAGGCACACACCTTAGGTTAGTCCAGTTGGCGATCGTCCCTAGTTGCACTATGACAGATTCTTCTTTTTGGCAAAGTATAGGGGGGTACTGGGTGGGGTTGAAGAGTTTCTTCATATTTTTTTCTTGATTTCTGTTCTGTTCTTGCGCATCCACCATGGTTAAGAATGCAACCACTAGCTTGGCCCAATGACTGACCTGCGACTGCCTGACCGCACAGGGAGGCTCATCATTCTCTTGCGAAACATAAATGATCTTTTAGATTAAATAAAAGAGGGGCGCTCCTCAAAGCTGCACATAAATACAACCCAGACATACTCCTCTTACAAGAAACACACTTAATGGGCAATATTGTTTCTTTTCTGGCACAAAGGGGGTTCTCATATGTGCTCCATGCTGGGTTCCACCGAGGCTCGAGGGGAGTTGCCATCCTAATAAAGAAGCACGTTCTCCTTCATGAGGTTGAGGACATGGCACTACAAGTTGGGTTAATACATGGCAGTGACTGGGATGCTACGAGGAGCTCCACTGTTAGCAAATGCAGCTGCATTGAAACTGACCATTTTAGCCACATTCCTGCACAATGTGACTCTGCTAGTTGCGTGGCGAGTACCACACCCAACGGAGAGAGGCTATACCTTCTTCTCCAATTCTCACAGAACTTTTTCCCATTTCGATTACTTCTTTATCCCTCACACGCAGAGTCAAAGGGTACTCAATGTATCAATTCTAGCTTGTGGCTTATCAGACCACTCGCCTGCACAGCTCATTTTCACTTGGGTGTTTCCAGGGGTCTCAGCAAGATAGCCTCTGAGCTGCTGGTGCCTACAGGATGAAGACTAGCACAAGGCATGCCGCTAAATGGGAGAAAGATACCTAAGGAAAACAAGGGGTCAGTGGACTTCCTGAGTGCCATTTGGGAGGCATTAAAGGCCACCCTGGGAAAGGAAATTATGAGCAACAACAAGCGCCAGAGAGAGCGGTCCCTGCGCAAAATATTTCTGACTTGGAATCCTGCATAGGTGACCTGGAGTGGCAGTGCCTGAACTGATGCAGAAGCCTTGGTCCTGAGAGATTCTCTGCATACCCAGACACTCCTGCAGCAAGAACATATTCAGGAGGCCAGGATGGGGTGATGGGCCATGTGCAGATGGCTATACCAATGGAGAGACAAAGCTAGCAAAACTCTTCACTGGCTATGTACACCACACACTGGGGGTACTCCAATACCTTACATGGATACTGAACAAGTTCTAAGAGTTACAGGCATTACCGACATAGCACACACAACATCGCTTCCTATTATCAACAATTGTATGGCATCGGCCAGGGTGGGGAGGTGGTCAGACCTCCGGCATTTTGCAGCGGACCTCCCAGGGACCAAACTTGAATTAGTGGACAGGAAAGAGCTGGAAGCAGATTTCACCCTGGAGAAACTGGGGACAGCCCTAGCACAGCTCCAATCAGGTAAGGCGCCAGGGCCTAATGAATATGCAACAGAGTTTGAAACTGCTTTGGATTCAGGTGGGCCCACACCTGCTGCAGACCTTTCAGGAGGCTCTAAAGAAGGGCGGGCTGCCTAGACACCTCTGGACGGCAGACATAGTGGTGATCCAGAGACCGGGACAAAGTGGGATGCGATGTGAGGAATACCGTCCTATCTTACTGTTAAACACTGAGGTTAAGATATGGTCTAAAGTACTGGCTACTAGATTGTTTGGAGTGATTGACAAATTGGTACATCCAGATTAGTCAGGATATATGCCCACAGAGCTAACAGATGTAATATCAGGAGACTCCACAACGCTACTGAAATTAGTGCTAGCTTATCATGACACCAAGCCTTACTCTTTGCCGTTTTTCAGAAAGCTTTTTACTCAGTCTAATGGAAATAGGTCTTCTCACTGTTGACGCACCCACAGCTTGGCCCCAAATTTATTGGTTACATTTGACTGCTCTACACCCACCTCCAGGCCAGGGTACGGGTTGGCGGTGTGGTCCCACTCTGGTTCCACATTGAGTGAGGCACCTGTGAGGGATGCCCACTCTCTCCCCTTCTCTTTGACATTGCGATAGAGTCTCTGGCAGCATGGGTGAGAGTAGATGCTCTGTCGATGCTCTGTTCCATGGGTTTCAATGGTCCCCAACAGTGAGTGACAGAATCTCGCTATACTCAGATGACGTTTTGCTCTTTCTGGTGATCACCCCAACTCTAGGCTACAAGCCCTGGTAATTTTGAACATCTTTCGGTAAGGCCTGCATATTAACAGAGCTAAATCATCCATATATCCCATTGCACGCTACACCACGATCAAGTCATTGACTCTGGAGATACTGGTGATCCTACAGGGTTTCAGATACCTTTGGGTATTTATCATGGAAGATAGGGCTATAGCATATGATCTCAACCTCCATTTCCAGCTCATAAGACTAGCTGGTCATGTTAAATTTAGGAACTCCCTCCCACTGTCCTTACTGGGCAGCTCAACCATGTTTAAGATTATGTCCTTGCCAAGTTTCCTATATCAACTACAGAACATCCTGTTTCCTGTCAAGAAAAGATTCTTCACCAGGGCGATTGCACTATTGTGAGAGCTCCTTAGGAGTAGGGGGAGATCCTGCATAGCCCTTGCAAAATGATACAGGCCCGTTTTCGAGGGAGACCTTGCCACTCTGGACCTACTGCCATATTATAGAGCGGCACATCCGTTAATGTTCAATGTCTGGTGGTTTAAGAGGTTTGGGGACCCAATCTAAACTGTGGAAGGATGGGTCCTGGACTGCGACTGACTCCCTACATCTGTTTTATAGTGGCACCGGGCAAAGCGTTATGCCTACCTCTATATGAGTAGTACCGACCATATGGAAGGAGGCAACAAAAGCTGCAGGAAGGGACAACAGGCTGACACTGGAGACCCCATTGTGGAGGGTGACCAAGCTTTCTCAGGTATCGGTGCTCCGTGAATTTGCCAGATGGGATGCCATTGGCATGACAACGCTTGGGCATGTCCTGTCCCAACGGTCCCTCAAAGCTTTCTCGGACATGCAAATGGACTACCAAATGCACCGCTCCCAGTTTTTTTGTCATCTTCACTTGTAACACACCCTCATTCCCTACCTACCTGCAGACACTGAAATACCAGCCTATTCACCATTGGAGTAAAAAATCCTACTGACCAACATTAAAACACACAAGCTATTGGTTCTCTATCAAACACTGCTACATCAACAACCAGACCCGATTATACCTGTGAGAGAGATCTGGTCCTGAGATCTAGGCCAGATCAATGACGAAGACTAGAGGAAGGTGACGGTGGACCCAAGGGAAGCTATAGTGGTAGCTCAATTCTGCCCTATACAACTTAAAATACTTCACTGCACAAACCTCATTCAGACATGGTTGTTCCATATTGGACTGACAAACTCCGGGACTTGCCTGTGCTGCAATGACTCTGATGAATATTTATTGCCCACCTTTTGGAGCTGTCCTGTCCTATCTCACTTTTGGGAGGGAGTATTGGGGACTCTGGGGGTGTTGTTGGGTTGGAGGATCCCTAGGGAGCCAAAACTGAGCCTGCTACACATTACTGAGAAAGCAGAAGGCAAAAGGTGCCAGAGGATGTGCCTCTGTTTGCAATTGCTGGTGGCCAATCGAGACAACGCAAAGGCATGGAAAAGCACATAGGCCCCATCCTTGGGAGGACCGGGCAGCAGGCATGGACTTCTGCATGGGCCTGAAATGCCCAGTATATCAGGCTAGAGGGTGACCCCATAAGTATGTTAAAATCTGGGAAAACTGGGCGAACAACTGGGGAACTGTTCTAGAACACTGTCCGTGCTAGTCCTTGGCTTATAGACAACGATATACGAACCTTTGACCTAACAACAAGCTAAGACTCAATAGAGGGTTACACTTGTTTCATGATTTGTCGGCCTGTTCAAGAGACACTGTCATGGGGGTCACGGTTGTTGGGATATGGGAACATTGTTTTAGTGCCTGTTACAAATGAGATTTTTAGTAGGTTAGGGCATGCACCAAAGACAGGCAGAAACCACCACTCTAGTCAGAATAAGGGAGTTACACTCCTAAAATAACCCCTGCTCACCCCTTTTGTAGCTTGGCACGAGCAGTCAGGCTTATCTTAGAGGCAGTGTGCAAAGCATTTGCACATAACCAACAGTAATACAGTGTAGGCACTACAAAAGAACACCACACCAGCTTAGAAAATATCCAATATGTTTATATACTTAAGACAAGACCAAAAACGATAACAATCCACAATAAAGTACTTAAAAATCTTCAATTATCAAAATATGCTTGAAAAACAGTTGCTTGATGTCGATAGCTCCATCCGGGACTATCACAGCATCCTGAGCAAATGAATCCAAACAGTTCTGGCTGACTGCGGCGTCACAGGTCAGCTACGGTGTCGAGAAGACCCGCAAACAGTACCTCAGGGCAGGGCATCAGCGACCTTTCGTTGAGCTTCCGAAAGCACGGTGTCCGCAGGCGTCTGTTCCGGAGGTCAGTGCATGAGTCTTCGGGCCCTCGAAGTCACACGCGTTGCAGATCCTCTCTGTTGAAGTCAGGAGCGCTGGCATTGGCAGGCGTCGGGTGCTGCGGTGCGCAATGCAGAGGTGCGGCGTGCGGTACCCCAAGGTCACGGTGCAAGCAGCGGCTTGGTAGCGGCGTCAGATGGCCTCGTCGGTGAGACAAGGGTCACGGTGCGAAGTGAATGCAGTGCTCATAGCGGTGCTGGCAGGTCGCGATGCAAACAGCGGTGGCGGCGTTGTTGTTGAAGCACTGTCGTCGGCTGACAAACTGGAGTCGATGGCGCCGGTGTCGGTTGGTCAAGGCTGCGGTGCGGGATGAGAGCTGTGCATCGTGTAACTTTACGAGCAGTGCCCTTGAGCCACAGTGCCAGCAGTGGCGTCAATTTCGGCGTGGAGTGGTGGCGTCGGGGAAACCAAGGCCTCGTCATGAAGTGAGGCAGTGCGGAGTGCGAGGCTCACAGGTCAGCGGTTCGGTGGTGGCGTCAGCAGGTGTCGTTTGTGAGACCAGGGTCGCGTTGCGGCGTTGCGGCGGTGCCCTCTGCGGTCCCGTCAGGACACGGAGTCGGCAGAGGTGTCATCGACGTCGTCGGGTTGCTTTCTCTTCTGTTGCAGCACAAAACACACAGTTCCCAGTGCTGAGGGCAGAAGAGCTTGAAGTCTTTGCTGTTCCTGTGACTTCTTGAACAGGGGGCAAGCTCTACTCCAAGCCCTTGGAGAAACTTACAAAAGTAGATTGCAGAAAGTTCAGTCCAGTCCTTTCACTGTGCAAGACAGAAGCAGCCACTGCAGGCCAACACAGCAAAGCACACAGCAATGTGGTAGGTCCTCCTCACAGCTTCACCAGCTCTTCTTCTTGGCAGTCTTCTTGGTCCAAAAGAGTTCTAATGTTCAGGGGTCTGGACCCCAATATTTATATCCCCAAATCCTTTGATCTCTTCGGCAGAGAGTGTCTGTGCCCAGCAAAAACCAGTTCTGCCTTCTCTGGTGTGGGTTCCTGGCAGGAGGTGGAGACGGCATTGTCAGAGGCAGACCAGGCCCATTCAAGTGCAAGGAAACCTCCTCCCCCTACTCTAAATGCAGCCCAGGTCTATTGAGCCCTTTTCTGACCCACCTAGACTATCCGGAGACACTCCTGCTCCCCAGTCTCTGTCTTCCAAAACCCAGACAGTCAATCCACAAACCCAGCAGAGGCACACTGGATGGTTAGGCAAGAAAATACCTACTTTCTAAAAGTGGTATTTTCAAACACAGAATGTAAAAATCACCTTCACTAAAAGATGCATCTTTAGATTCTGAGTTCAGGCATACTAACCTTTATTTTCCTACCTAGTTCCCAGGGTCAGTTATGTCTATAAAATGTTATAAACAAACTCCCCATTCTTCCTATGGGGAACAGCAACCCTTGCAATAGTGAAAAACGAAATTGGCAGTAAATCACTATCAAGACATGCCACACACACCACGGCATGTCCTACCTTTCACATACACTGCACCCTGCCCACAGGGGTACCTTGGGCCTACCTGAGGGGTGACTGACATGTAAGAAAAAGGGAAGGTTAGGGCCTGGCAAGTGGGTGCACTTGCCAAGTCGACATGGCAGTACCAGACTGCACACAGGTCTGCAATGGCAGCCCAGATTTACCTTTTACGGGCTGTTTGTGTGGGTGGCACAGTCCAGTGCTGCAGCCCACCAACAGCATTTGATTTACAGGCCCTGTCACACACAGTGCACCTTACTAGTGACTGACACATAAATCAAACAGGCCAATCATGGAAACACCAATCCATAACACAATTTACACGGAGAGCATATGCACTTTAGCACTGTTCAGTAGTGGTAAAGTGCCCAGAGTCCTAAAATCAACACAAACAGGTCAGGAAAAAATAGGAGGAAAAAGCAAAAAGTTTGGGGTTAACTCTGCAAAAAGAGCTACGTCCAACAGTGCGATTTTGAAGAGATGACATTGAACTAGTGTCATTATGTATATATAGTTGTTTTGCGCCAGAATTGTTTTTTTTCTGCTTTGTTTAACTAAATCTCAAACAACAATAAAAAACTTTCTGAAAAAAAAATCACTTACAAATGCTATCCAAACCTGATTATCTAATTTCACATGTATACCTACAACATTCCACGACACTTATTAATGTAAGTATAGGCACCTTACACCAGTCCAGACAACCCTTATGGTGATGGAAGGAGTGTAAAGCAGCTTGTTTTACCAGAAGGCAATCTTATAGTGTGGATTAAGTGAAAAAGAACCAAACCAAGGGATCGATTAGGATGAAGGGCGGATCGCCATCGCCCTCATGGCGGTGGCGATCCACCCTACAACACACCCCGCCCGCCACCCATTTCTCCCGCCATATTAGTATGGCGGTGGGGACTCCGGAGGATGGAAAGACCGTCCGCCGGTTTTCCGCCGGTCACACAGGTGACCGGGCGGAAAAGGGGCCTGATATGGTGGCGGTGTTTGCTAGACACCACTATCCATATTAGGAAGGCAGCGGGAAGCAGCCTTTCCGTGGCGGCGTTGCCGCCACGGAAAGGCATGCGGATTTTGCATACGGGGCCTGTTGCGGGCCCCCAGGGTATTGGAAGGGTTGGGGGTGCACATGGGTACCCCCCTACATTGTCATGGATAAGGTGGCAGGCACCGCGCGGTGCCTGTCACATTGTGCATGACAATGCACACAGTGCATTCCCAGCATTGTGACGGGCAGTGCTGTGAGCATCTCCCACCACAATGCTGCGAATGGAGAATGCAACTACCACGGTGGCATCCTAATTGCAGGTGCGGGACCGCTGCACCACTGGCGGCCAGTCCCAGCACCGCTAGGGTGGCAGGCAGACTAAAGTCCGCCCGCCATCCTAATCGGCCCCCAAGTATTTATAAAAAATATGTATTTATTATGTAATATTCTCTAGTACGTTCCAATATCTCCAACATGGATATAAACACAATGCGCACAATACTTTAGCAAAGAAACACAGAAACTAGCACGAAATACACAGTGGCCCAACGGGGACCAAACCATATACTAAGAAAGTGGTATAAGAACCACAAATTGAGTCAAGACAGTGCCAAGAGTGTGGTAGAATTGCTAGGGACCCACAAAACCACCCAAGGAAGTAGATAGGGACCCCATGGAGAGCATGTGCAGTGTGGGAACACGACCACGTGCTCAGTACAACTCTGTGTGCAAGTCACGGTTGAATTTTTAAAGATTAAGGACCCTTCCCAGTGGACCCTGAAGAAACCCCGTGGAAGATAGAAGGTTGGAGAGTCACCCCACCCGTGGATACCCTAGTACCCACGTTACCTACACCAGGGAAGCCGGGTGCATATGTGCAAAGTGGTGTCGGAAACAGCAGTCAAACCCAATGGAGGACTAAAGGAAAGTGCCGCTGCTGGAAGAGGAGAAAGTGTCTGTGGGAATCCAAATGTGGATTCTTGGAGAGGAGTACCTGAAAACAGAGGGGACAGAGTCTATGCCACTCAGGAGTGACCAGGAGACTTGGAAGACGAATGTCCTCTGATGCCGGATGCTTGAGGGAGGATGACGATGACCTTGACTCTGCAGCTGTGAGGACCAGGCAATGCTGAGGAAGACCAGGAGCCGTGCATGAGCTGTCCCACGAAGGATGCAGAGTCCTGAGGGGTCGGTGTCTGGCAGAAGTACCAACAAGCCATGGCAAGGGCCAGAGCAATCAGGGGAGTCCAAATGAAACAAGTGTGACCCTCAAGTGGATCCACAGCCCGGAGGCACTCTAGTCGCGAGAGGACCTCAAGCAGCTCACCAAAAGACACAGGCCATGATGCACACGATGCTGTGTGGCTGAAGATTCTGGTCACAGGGGATGCTTGAGGCTGGGGCAACCTGTAGCTCGAAGATCTACTTGCAAAGAAGCCAACAAGCCTTTGCAACTGCAAGTTGGACGCAGTACACAGGGGTTCGGTTATTGCAACTCCTACGAGGGACACTGGCCTCAAACTTGGTGAGAGGGTAGAGCAGGCCTCGGAAGCTGTGGAAAACCATCACTTGTGTTGCAGAGCCCACAGAGTCTGGGAGAGATAAGGATCTGCAGACCACTCAACTTAGTTGCGGTGCCTGCAAATTCGGGGGAGTGACTCCTTCACTACAAAGGAGATTACTTCAGGTGTCTTTGATGCTTTTCAGGCCTTGGAAGGTTACTGTATGATGCACACGCACAGACGATACAGCAGACTGGAAGGGAGACGAAGTCAGGCCCAAACAAAGTCCAGCGAGATCCAGAGTGCCCAGACGGTAGAATTGCAGTGGTGTCTGATCTGAATCTTATCACATGACAAATCTAGGGACTTACACCCAGGTAAGCTCTTAAGTACCCTAGGGAAAAGGTTGGGAAGATTCAGGGGACCCTCCCAGAGGAGGGTTTGGACAAGGGGGAGGTTATTCCCATGTCCTTTTTTGTGCCAGAACAGAAGCCAACGGCTCCCAGAACTGGTTTGAACTGGACTATGCATGGGGATCAATCAATACCATAGAATCCGCGGGTCCGTATAAAAAATTATATCTAAACAGACAAGTAAACGGCACAACTCAACAGGACACCCAACATTGGGGGAAGTCCTCTTTAAGAGGACAGAATCCCATCACCCACCGAGGGGGTTAGATCTCCTGAGATTGCTTCATCAATCTCAGGAGATCTAGCCTCCGGATTACACTAAAACATCCGCGAGCTCCTCCTTTACGCTAGCAAGGAGTTGTAGCTCCTTGGCTGCACTAGGTTGCAGCCAAGAGGAGATCCCAAATGATGAAGCATGCCACCTCGGTGGGTGATGGGATTCCGTCCTCTTAAAGAGGACTTACCCCAATGTTTGGTGCCCTGTTGAGTTGCGCCGTTTACTAGTCTGTTTATATATAATTTTTTCTAGGGACCCGCGGATTCTATGGTATTGAAATATATGATAGGGGGACTTATCCGCACAGGTCTATAAATCTCCCTCAGACCCTCTTTCTTACTTGGTAGTGTGTGATTCTATGCATGGGGATACCAAGTGTGTCCCTCAAGCAGACTTTCTGGTGCTGGCAAGCCTCTGCTCGAGCATGGCTCAGCAGCAGGAGGGCAGAAATGTGTCTCTGGTCGGCAGCAACCAGTTTGTGCTGTCCGGATCTAGAAGACTGGTACTGGAACCACTGAGAACCTAACTGTTAAATGGTAGCGGCAGTTTCAGTCGATAACCTTTCAAGTATTTGCCCGGCGGTAATCGCCTCTTATACCACTCGATAATTTACCAATGAAAGAGGCAGGCGCCGGAGACTGGAAGGCAGGAAACAAAGTTTTATTCCGTCGGAGCAGAACACATCAGATCAGACAGCAAGGTATCGTCACGAGGTGCTCTAACCGCATCTCTGAGACCTGGTCTCTTATACACCGGTTTATTGCTTTATTACACATAGTACATTCTTGAGATTCCCTTGAAGTATGGGGGGGATATCCCCTGAAGCCCTGGTTCAGATCCGATCCCACACATAGATACAGTAGAAGTTCCCACCCTACCCGCAGTGGGAGATGGCTATCGCGCAGCAGGGAATTCCGCTAATTCCCGGGGGTGTGTGCAACCGGCCGGGTCTCAGGGGGTAGGGGCTTTGATCTACTGTAATCCCTTTGATGCGGGGTGTTTCCCTTACAGTAGGGGCAATAAACTGCATCCGCAGGGCTAGGTGATGGCCTGGGACCAGTTCGGACAATGGGGCGCAGAGGAAGGGGGTTATCAAAGGAGAGGCATGACCATGTATGGGATGTCGGTCGGATGTGGTTCCGTAGCAGGGTCGCGCAGAAGGAGAGGGTTTATGGCCTGTATGAGAGAGCGGGGGTGGCCGGCGCGCGGGGGGATGCTCGCAGCGCTAGGGGAAAGCGCTGGTGATCGAAAATGAGCGGGGAGAGAGTGGGGTGCCTAAAATGGCGGCCGTGCATTCGCGGTGCGTGGTGCTGGGGAGAGGCAAGATGGCGCAGATAATGTTCAGTTTGCACGCTAAATTTCCACAGTCCTCCCTTTTAACATGTCTCGCCAGCTTGCCTGGCCGTCATTTATTCTTCGTTAACCTTCAGCTATAATATCGTTAATGTCTTTCGTACATTCCTTAAAGATACAGAGTTTTTAGGGCATGCAGGAGTAATCTGACATTTTTGCTTATAGTTATTTACAGGTGATAAAGTAGGCGGGGAGGTAATACATACAGAGTTACAGTGTAGTCGTGTACATGGCTGGTGTTGTATGGATGTTACTATACAAAGTTACATTTCCTTAACCTCTCAGTGTACAGTCGGAAGTGATTGATGCAACACCATAAAAACTTGATAAGAAGATAGTTAGTATAAAAAGGTGGTTGGGAGAGGATTTTCGACTTTGACATGGGTTCTTCTTTCCAGTGTCCTTTTTATGAAGAGCTATCACTGGTAAGCTCTCATTGTTGTTCTTCTTTCGTTGGCACTGTTGAGCACCGGCGGTGGAGCTAAGGTCCAGCTCAAATCCAATTTCTCACGTTGCAGGGTGTGATCATTCATTGTTCTCCGATCACAGCCCTGTTCATTAACACAGTTCACCATAGGTACTTTGAGACAGGGTACCTGCCTTTTGTTCTTCTGTGGGTAGGTCAGATTCATAATCCATATAAAAGATGGTGAGAGAGAGAAGGGTGTGACGTGCTTCGGGACGCCGAGGGAAGAGGGGGTGGAGTGGGATCAGATCAAAAATGTGGACCAAGGGGAGCAGAATCTTCCAGCACTGGGCCCACCAATCGGGCCCGACGGGTTGAGACTTCAGGCACGCTGGTCGGTGAACAGGGGGTCTCGATGTAGCCCCTCGCGTTTATCATCCTGAAAATGGTGTCTCGTCCCACGCCCTTTTTGCTTCGTAGCCTCCCCCTTGGTCGATGTCATAGATGTTCCAAGGTCTGCAGCCAGGCTGTGCGTCACGTCCGACCCCTCCCTTCCGATGGCAGCACGTTATCTTTAAATGGGTACAAGAAACAAAAGTCTTAGAGAGTTGGCAGGGAAGACATTTACATACTTCATCCTCTCTCCCAACCACCGAGTAGTTGCGGACATGTTTTTATCGGTTGCTGCATGATTGGTGTCTTTTAACTCTGATGTTAGTGTGTGCGTTACTAATCTATTAATCATTGCTGTGGTGCAAGTTTCTGTGGGTGTCTCTGTCCATCGTCTGGCCCCCTAGGTGCCGATTCCTGCGCCCGATACTGGTTGCAGGAAGCCTGACATCTGTCAACCTTCTAGTCTATTAAAAATTCGAACCGGCTTCTCCGGCAGAGGCTTGTTCGTCTCAACACAAGTTTTGTTAATATATATATCCTTCTGAGGACTGCTAAGTTTATGAAAAGAAAGTGCGAGGTGCTACTGTCACGGGTTCACGAGTATCCATTTTCGGGGAGGGACATAGGCTAAGCATTATTTTTGCTGGCGACAATAGGTAACCCTTTAACAGTTTAGGCGATGTATTATTAGTGAGGCGGCTAATATAGGGCTGGGGTTATCTTGGGAGGGCGGGGTGCTTTAGACGTTCTATTTCGGGGTAATTGGGCGGGGGTAATTCTGGGCGGTGGAGATGGTGTCCCTTAAAAAAAACAAAAACCACTGACATATAGTCCCCGTGTTGAGGGTCAGATTGGGGGACATCAGTCGTCTTACCTGTCCTTTCTTTCTCAGCCGATTAGGCTCAACATTTGCAAAAAGGAGAGGTAGTAACGTGGTAAAGTATGGTCGTTTTGTTTCTGTCAATTTGTTCGAACACCACCGTGTTCAGGCCAATTATACACTTACCGAAAAGGTATGTGTCGTTAATTTATTCAAACAGAAAAGAGGGTAAGAAGGCTTTTTAGTGAGGGAGGGAGTGGGAGAGAGAGAGAGAGAGAGAGAGAGATAGAGAGAGAGAGAGAGAGAGAGAGAGAGAGAGAGAGGGAGAGAGGGAGAGAGAGAGAGAGAGAGGGAGAGAGAGAGAGATGTGCATCAAGTAGGCTATTTGGCATACATACGACACAAAACGAGAGAGACATGGGTAAGAAAATAGGCCACTTGGTGCACACACAACATGGAGTAGGATGGGTCTGTTCCATGTAAGAAAACACAAGCGGGGAAAAGACATAAGTTCGGTGATCACGTACACACAAATGCCGGATAGGGTGTGACAGTACATGCATCAAGTGCAGAAACTTAAGATGGAGACTCAGGGCTACGTTGAGCATCGGGACCTCTCCTTTCCTGTCCTCTTTTTCTATGCTGCGTACTTTCAGTATTTTGTAGTTTATCCTAGGGGGTGTCGGACCCTTTATTCTCCTCCCTTTGATCGGTGGACGAGTGCTTCAATCATACAGTGACGCTCTCTTCAAGTGACCCAAATATAAAACGCATACACATTCATGCCGTATAATCGTAGAACACACGCACAATCATATCATACACTTTTTCATGTTCCTAATGGTGGTCTGTAATTTTACGCACTATCTCACAACGTTTGTCTATGTTTTTCCCTGATATTGAACTCTGTGCGGTCCATGTCCATTCCACTCTTCAGTCGGAACTTTGTCGTGACCTATAGAGGGGAAAAAAGAGGGGAGGGGATGTGCAGTATTCAAAGTACCCCAGCGCGCGCAGACACGAAAAAGTTCTACTTACCACGTACCAGGCTAGTCGCAGGAATGGGTGATACCACAGACCTATTATTCTCTTTGTCCGAGACAAAGATGCTCTAATTTATTTCATTTCCTAAATTCGGGTTCCCTTGTCATATATGCATTTCTCAATCGGTCGTGTATTAGGATGCAAGATACCATACCTTGCGTTCGGCATATACCCTGAGCTATGGTTGACCATGGTTTAACAACTCTTGGAAAAGATAGGTGTGATGGGTACAAATTCCGTTAATCAAAAAGATTCAGGCAAATGGGGACTGCATTATCTGTTTTCTATTGCTTGGGGGTAACAATCATTTATTCAAATGAAGAGATCTCTATCAACCTATGTGATTAGTCATGGCACTGATTCCGTAATTCTTTCAAGAGACCCTTTATTTAAAACAATGTCAGCATACAAGATACGGGCCTACAACCGTTCAGGCCGGCCACGTGGTGGGGAGGCGTCGAGTGTCATGAGCAACGCTACTACGGCATAAAATCGGTTCCCTTGCCGCCCCTCCCCGACCATCATGTGTGGAAGCATCGCATATATATATATATATCTGTTTAACACAAATGTCACGTGACTGGGACGCCACAAGGGTGTGTAGGCCTCTCCTATATCGGCGCCATCTTGGGGCGAAGTCGGGCCAGAGTACAGTCTAAGTCTTTCCATGAATTTGCTGTTGGACCAGAATCCCTTTCAGTAGTTCGAGAACTTTCGTTAGCGTCAATTTTGCGTCAGCATGGCGTCACTGCGACCCCGTAGAAATGCCATGGTTCGTTCTTGGGGCGGGGCAGGAGGCGGGTTCTTCCGCCAACGCTTCGAACCAGTCTCTCTCACTGCACTAAGCGGAGGCAAGGTGGCTGCCGTCCGGGGCAAAGAGCAATGGCGGCGGTTTGTCCTTACCGGAAGTCCGCGGGAGTCGAGTGTCAAATGACTCCAGCCGATTCTGCAAGGCTGAGGGGAGCATCTTGTCAAGGGTGGGGCCCATGCCCAAGCAGACAAGCTTTTGAGTCCAGAATTGTCTCACGGTGGGCTTTAGGCCTGGATCCGGAGGAGTCGACCGCCGGAGTTCAAGGGCAGCAGTAGCAGCAGCTCTTCGGTACAGTCACCGGAGAGGAGCCAGCAGCAGTAACAGCGGCAGTTTGGATGGTACTGCTACCGGGGTGATTCCAGTAGCAGCGACGACAGCAGTTTGGATGGTATCACCACCGGGGTGGGTCCCCGATTACCTTGCTGCGGGGGCCCACTCCTCACGTCGGGTGCTAGCGGCAGTCCTGGTGAACCCGGTGCTTGGGTGGTTGCCTGGCGGCCGCGTGCAGGGGCGCCGGCTCAGCCGAACGGCGAATGAAGTGGCAGGGCGCAACTCAGCTGGCTGACGTGTGAAAGATGCGGTTGGGGTGCCCTCGTCTGCTGGCGAGCCTCCACCTGGGGAGGCGGGGGAAGCCCGTCCGCGTCGCTTCCCCCGGCCAGGGCACCCCTCCGTTATTGAAGGAAGAAGAAAAGAATGGGAGGATCCACTCGACGTGGCAGGGTGCGATCCAGCAGACCGATGAAAAAGATGGTTGGGTGCAGCTTAGCTGGCCGGCGAGTCAAAGACGGTTGGGTGCAGCTTAGCTGGCCGGTGAGTCAAAGACGGTTGGGTGCAGCTTAGCTGGCCGGTGAGTCAAAGACGGTTGGGGTGCCCTCATCTGCTGGCGAGCCTCCACCTGGGGAGGTGGGGGAGGTCCGTCCGCGTCGCTTCCCCCCGCCAGGGCACCCCTCCGTTATTGGAGGAAGAAGAGAATGGGAAGATCCGCACAGCGTGCCAGGGTGAAATTCAGCAGGCCGATGAAAAAGATGGTTGGGGTGCCTGGCGAGCCTCCACCTGGGGAGGTGGGGGAGGCCCGTCTGCGTCGCCTCCCCCCGCCAGGGCATCAGCCCTCATTAAAGAAAGAAGAGAAAGCGGAAAGGCCCGCACAGCGTGGCGGGCTCCGCCTTGGGGTTGCCAGAACTTCGGCGCTTCGTATAGCCTCCGGCCTATTCGCACAGTCGTCCGCCACTGAGGTCAATGGATTTTTGCATGGCTTTTATAGCCCAAAGCCGACTAAAAGAACCGCCCAAAACAGGCCAATGTTGCAATTTCGAGGAAGGAGAGGCGAGGACGGTGTCACGTGGACGTTAAGGCTTTGGGATGGAGGTTGCAGCAGACTGTCATGTAAATAGTTGTTTTAAAACGTGTTTTAACCTGTTTACCCTGTTGGCGTGTTTGTTATATCCTATAAGTTATTAAAATGTTATAACTATACTACTTCGTTGGAGTGTTTGTACATATTTGCAATCTGATGACGAGCACAAGGAGGTTACTGTGCAATCGGAAAAATAACATAGCCCAATTGTGCGCGATCTAGCCCTAGTTTGGTGACGTCGATGGTGGGTGTCAGCAGGCTTCCGTTTGTGCGGGATTTTGTCATGCTTATTGGGCGGGGTGGGCAGTAGGGCAGACATGTTTAGGTAGCGAGAGTAATGGAGTCGGGCTACCTCGTGGTCGTCTCGACCGTGAGCTTGACTCCTTCCCTTGGTTTCATATGTCCCACAAAGGGCTAACTCCTAGCGTTATTTTAGTTTTTGTAAGGTCAAAAAGGATCCTACCAGTGCCTTTACTATCTTGTCGATTCCTGTTCGTTCATCCTTCGCTAGCCGATTCATTCTGGTGGACTCTTTCTTTCTCATCTCTGGGTCGTCTAACGTTATAGCCGACGTTGTGTCCAGCACAGGAGGCTCGGCCGGCGCGGAGGCCGTGAGGACCGAGGCCTCTGTACTGCTTTCGCTCGTGTTCGGGGGTTGTAGATGTTGCACTACTGACTGGGAGGGTGCATATGGAGGGGGCATGTAAATGATCGGGGGACCTAACAGTAATTCATCATTCGTTCGCTGCTTGGAGGACAACTCAGGGTAGAGCAAAGAAGGGGTCCTAACAGCATACTGGCCTGAGGTTTCGGGCTCCTGTCTTAGTTTAGTTTCCCTTCTCTCTTTTATGTCTTCTTCTAACCTTCTAGCGGCAAGGTGAGCTGCCTTTCGTAATTCCTTTTCTGCTTTTACTTCTTCCCTCTTTTTCCGTTCCGTTGCTTCTTTGCGCCACATGCCGATACTGTCAAGCATAGTAGGCGTCGTCTTATTGCTACGCAGAGCTATTTCTAGCGCTTCTATCTTATGGTCGTCGAAGGATCCCATCAGTGGCCACTGACTCTCGGGGTCCTTCTTTGTATATTTATGCCATAGCTTGGTATAAGCTACGGCGACTAGTCCATATTTAGTGAACATGTCCTTATTAGGGGTGCCCTCCAGTGGAGCCGGATGGTTCACCTCTAATAAGCGGTCCGGGCAGAACCAACTACCAATCAGTGGGGAGAAGATAGGCATGACGGGTTTCAACGGGGACAAAAGTCAGCACTACCTATCTTTTCACTGCTTGCAAAGACTAGACAGAATATCTCTATTCCTCGTTATTTGTAAGCAGAGAATACCTCCAAAGAACCAATATCGAACAACTAGTGTTCGGACAATCAATCAATCAATCAATGGGAGATAAAGATAGGCATGACGGGTTTCAACGGGGACAAAAGTCAGCATTACCTACCCTTCACTATTTGCAAAGACTAGACAGAATATTCCTATTCTACGTTATTTGCAAACAGAGAATATCTCAAAAAGCACTATTCTCCAAAACAATCAATGTTCGGACAATCAATCAATGGGGAGATAAAGATAGGCACGACGGGTTTCAACGGGGACAAAAGTCTGCGTTACCTACCCTTCACTATCTGCAAAGGGAGAGAGAGAGAGTATTTCTACTCCTCCCCGTTTGTAGACAGCGAATATCTCAAAGAGAACAATCAATGAGCACAATCAATGAGCAATACTAGTATTTCCAAAGCTTTAAACAATCAATCAATTATTTCGCATTTTGTCGTGTATCACGACCTTACCCGGACCGCGTGGACAGTTTCTCGTCTTCCGCCTCCAGCGCCCGATCGTCCTCTACTCTCCGTATTTGCCGCGGCACTCCTGATGGTTCCCAGTCAGGACCGTAGATCACTCGAGAGAGGTCTGCTCGGAACCAGTGAAGTTCGGATGATCGGCTGCCAGACGAGGGTCTATTGGGCAGGAGCTCTCCCGATCGCTGCAGTCGTTCACTCTGTCGTCGGGACCTCTCCCACTGGATCCACGTGTCGCTGATGGGCCCCACGTTTGGGACGCCAATTGTTAAATGGTAGCGGCAGTTTCAGTCGATAACCTTTCAAGTATTTGCCCGGCGGTAATCGCCTCTTATACCACTCGATAATTTACCAATGAAAGAGGCAGGCGCCGGAGACTGGAAGGCAGGAAACAAAGTTTTATTCCGTCGGAGCAGAACACATCAGATCAGACAGCAAGGTATCGTCACGAGGTGCTCTAACCGCATCTCTGAGACCTGGTCTCTTATACACCGGTTTATTGCTTTATTACACATAGTACATTCTTGAGATTCCCTTGAAGTATGGGGGGGATATCCCCTGAAGCCCTGGTTCAGATCCGATCCCACACATAGATACAGTAGAAGTTCCCACCCTACCCGCAGTGGGAGATGGCTATCGCGCAGCAGGGAATTCCGCTAATTCCCGGGGGTGTGTGCAACCGGCCGGGTCTCAGGGGGTAGGGGCTTTGATCTACTGTAATCCCTTTGATGCGGGGTGTTTCCCTTACAGTAGGGGCAATAAACTGCATCCGCAGGGCTAGGTGATGGCCTGGGACCAGTTCGGACAATGGGGCGCAGAGGAAGGGGGTTATCAAAGGAGAGGCATGACCATGTATGGGATGTCGGTCGGATGTGGTTCCGTAGCAGGGTCGCGCAGAAGGAGAGGGTTTATGGCCTGTATGAGAGAGCGGGGGTGGCCGGCGCGCGGGGGGGATGCTCGCAGCGCTAGGGGAAAGCGCTGGTGATCGAAAATGAGCGGGGAGAGAGTGGGGTGCCTAAAATGGCGGCCGTGCATTCGCGGTGCGTGGTGCTGGGGAGAGGCAAGATGGCGCAGATAATGATCAGTTTGCACGCTAAATTTCCACATAACAGAGGTCTCTTCCAGGGCTTGGAATCATACCTCCCACACCGTTATTGGTGTGGGGGGTATGACTCCAACATGTTTGACACCAAACATGATAGGATTTGTTGCAGCCGTTTTCTAGATGGTCATCACATAATTACGTGGTGCCCCTCTATATAGTATATGGCTGCTTCACTGACAACCCAGAAGAATAGACTCTGTAGGCTGCAGGGGTGTCCTACTCATGCAGGGGCAACCTCTCACTTAAAACCAAGCACCCTGCCGTCAGGATTGGAAAGGCCTGCTATAGGGGTGACTTATAGGATTTAAATGCAGTGACCCTTAGATATAGTAAACCTATATCATCAGTAAGTGGTGCATGCACTAACTTACACGGGCTGCAATGGCAGGCCTGTAGTTCCATTTTGCATGGTCTTCCTTGGGTGGCATGATGCATGCATGCTTCAGCCCATTGGAGACCTCTGGGGTACCTATGCCCTGGGTACCTTGGTACCAAATACTAAGAACTGATAAGGGTACCCCAGTATCCAATCTGGAGTGTACCTGAGTACTCAACACAACAATTTAGGGAGAAAGCAGATAGACTGGGGTCCTGATTAGCAGGATCCCAGTCAGACTTGCATAATAGAGCTTAGTACCAGGCAAAAAGTGGGGGTAACAATAGAAGTAGATCATGATCATGTGTATGCATATCCCACTTCTCCTCTTCAGGTGAATTTAGACTCTCAGTCCTTCTCCTTGCATATGAGATGTGTCAAACATTCTCTACTGAATTTAAAAGGGGATCCAAGCTATCGCTAGTAGGAAAGTTGGCATATGCATCTGTATTTCTCACCTCTACAGAATTTGGTTTGGTTATCTGTATGGGGTTGGGCAGGTAATAAGGAGATCTAGAAAAGTAACCAAATGACAACACTTTAATGTGAGTCTAACAGCCAGGTTTTCCGCAATTTTTACTCTTTTAAAGTTCACCACAACACAGCCCCTACTTAACAACTTCTCCCTGTTTCCAATGCATGAAACTCCCCTGACCATGTTAATTTCATTGCAAAGATCACTTTGCCAGACTGAATCCTTGATGAGCCAATAGGTATTAATAGTTATTAACAGAGTATTAATATTTATGTGACAAATGAATCTTTCCACATTGTCACTGCAAGGGGGGCTTTTGTTGTGTAAGTCCACGTTATTTCATAGTGGCAGCCTATTCACTGTTTCTCTGATTCCCATTAGAGGAACATATATTTGGGTATTGGGGTGGACCTTGACTTTGGACTCTGAGAGGGTCTGTATTGTGAGTGAACAAGAGTGATAGAGCTCCCATATACAAATGGGCATGTATTGTCATCCACACTGCTCACCTGTTTCTGGGATTTTTCTATCTCTAGCATGATTCTAGATATATTATTGATAATTCTTTGTTGCGCTCTTTGGGAACATCCTCACTTCCTATTTCTTTACAAACTGCAGTTTT
The DNA here is from genome assembly GCF_964204655.1 of Triturus cristatus. NCBI lineage: Eukaryota > Metazoa > Chordata > Amphibia > Caudata > Salamandridae > Triturus > Triturus cristatus. The sequence continues at coordinate 1,152,375,747 of NC_140585.1, forward strand.
AGAAAGGTAGCTGGTTAAAAAACCAAATGGAATTTGGGGGGTATGGGATGAATGTGTTCTCTTTTTAGGCCAGGATGTCACCTCAAAATCATACAAGGAAAGGAGGCTGGTACCTTTATCTTTCTTCCTTACAATTATTTGAAGCAATGACATGCTTTCTGGTGGAATAAACAAAATAATGTTTAACGCAGGACTGACTAGTCTTCCATTTACACCGCAGCTACATAACACCTTTACACTATAATTTGAATGGATCCCTATAAAGGGGCTAAATGTATCCTCTGTGGGGAGGTGGGTGCCACTTTTTTGCATTTGGCTTGGGAGTGCATTGGGTCCCAAACCTTCTGGAGTCAGGTGTCACCAAAGATTGAGGATGCCACTGGAGTGGTGATCCCCCTAATGATGCTCGCCTGGCAGCTGGGCATGGTGGATAAACCCAGAGGACATAAAATCCCCTACAAGCTAACCCAGCTAGCTCCTCTTCTGGAAAAAACGTTGCATAGCCATTGGCTGGTTGGGCCACAGGGTGCTGCTTGTAGCTCAGTGGATGAGAGACTTAAAAGAATGGGGTGGCAGAGGAACATCACATGTGGTTGTCCTGCACTGATGAGAAGGCACTGGAGGAGATAATGCTATGGGTCTCATTGCTTGAACACTGTAATGAAGAGGAAGAATCTAGTACAGTGAGCAGCTCTTAGGATGAGGGATGATGATGTGTATATGGCGACCAAGTGACTTTCTGTTCTGCTCATTTATTGATGTTTTCTGCTCGACAACTTGGTTCACTTAATAGGATGCACTTTCTACAGTCTGGAACTCTCTGACGCTATGATGCTTACCATGGGGAATGTACCTAGTTCTGTTGTTGACTATGCCTCGTATGTCTTGGAACCTTATGTGTGACTCTGAAACTGTGGCACTGTATGTTCCTTATTGTTTCTTAAAACCAACAAAACACAGCTTAAAAAGAAAAACATTGCTGTTTGAAAAAAAATAGAACTTAGAGGTATACAAGCATTGACCTTACCTCTCATCTCCATCAGAGTTTGTAAGATATACTTTTATAAACGTGTTTCTTTATTTTATAGGAATCAAAGAAAACAGCAAACATGATAACATCTTATTTAGGTATTCTTAATAGTAATATCACACTTTCCAGTGTGATTTGTGATAAGCCAGGTGTACAGGGTGGATGTAATCAATCAGAAAAGACAGGTAAAATCATTTTAATGATGCAATCATATCACAACCATATAAAATAGTTTATTTAACTGTTAATTGTGCATGTTCTAGTGTAGTTGCTCTCAATGACAACACATTGAACGGTCATGCTCTCTCTATGCTCTTTTACAAATTATGCTACTACAGAAAGTTTCTACGCATAGGTAGCTTTTAAAAATCATCTAAGAAATTCTTTATTCTCCTCTGGGTACATTCTAAAGAAAGTGGCATAATTTGTACCATAATAGCTCTTTGTTTGTTATCCATCCTTTTCACCAGACAGAGATGCATTTTTCTTCATGTCAAATGTGAGAGGTCAAATTATAACAAATCTAAGGGAAAGATCAAGGTAGAACCCTATTCCCTCATCAGATAGTTAGTTTTATTGTGTGTTAACTAACATCTCCATGGAATGCGTGTTAATAAGTGAATAGATTTTCTGAACTGCACATTACTTCATTTAGAGAATCTTAATACACTGATTTCGAATAAACTTCAATGCATGTTTTCTTCTGTTTCATGTATAGCTCATAAAGAGTTAGAGACTGAAATAGTCTCATCCTTTACTACGGAATACAATTTACGTACTCCAACATATGATTTTGATGAAGGGGCTTATGAGGAATTACAAACATCTGGGCATCAGACTGAATATGAAGATGAAAGAGAAAATTGTTTTGATCCAGAAGACAATGAAATGGGTTTTGAAGCACATGACATTACAGAGAATTTTGTAAACAATATAAGTATTGTAATTGAGGACGAAAATATTATTTCTGAAGAGCATGAAATCCAAGAAGACAATTTTTTATTTAAAGGTTCAGGACACACTGTGCAAGCTGTCCTACTGCTTATTCTTTGCTTTGTGGTTCGATTTAGAATTTCTGATGAGGCACTAGGGGCAATACTGGACTTAATCTGCTGCAATTTAGCAGTGTCTAAGAAAATGATTAACTCATTATTCAAACTTAAGATGTTTATAAAAAAACACATCACTATTCCCTAGATAAGAAACAGCTGTTCCTCTTGTTAAGAAAGCATCAACGATAATGCAAAGATATAAAGTAACACCCTCTGTCTAAAAGATCTTACGGAGCATGGCACTGTTTTTTTTTGTCCAACAGTTCTTAATTGAACAGTTAAATACTATGTTTAATCAGAGAGATTTTACGAAGGAAGTGCAAACGCACATATATGATCACTACAAACAGAATGGAAACTCTGTAATGGGTGAGGTTTATGATGGAATTGGATATAAAAACTTTTTGATAGGGGTATATTAATTATGAGAAACAATATCTCTTTTGTTTTGAACACAGATGGAGTGAGCATTTTTAAAAGTAGCAAACTAAATATGTGGCCTGTGTATTTGATGATTAATGGGCACTCCATAACAAAACACAAAGCAAAAGAAAAAATGTTCAACTGTGGAATTTGGATTGGGCAAAGAAAGCCACATATGTTGGCATACCTACATCCTTTAACTGAGGAATTGAGTCAGTTGGAAAATGGAGTTATGTTCATAGATCACATGCGCACCCCACCTCCTCCTGTTTGGGCTGCTGAATTCTGGATCCATAAGTCCAGGATCACGCTCACACCAGCAGCAATAGCAGGGACATTTTAAGGATTTTGGAGGCCATGGGCCAAACGTACTTTGGGGGGACCTGTTGAAAACAGCTTTAAATTTAAGATCCAATGTCAGTTCTTTCATGCCCTCCTTGATAGGTCACTAACAGTGCACAGGCACACTCCTCCAAAACCTAAATGTGTCTACATCTAATATTTAGTGATTGTGATGTGTGTTTTCAATATAGTAGCACAGCAGATGCTCACTAATATTAATGCAAATAATCTCTGAGACACCCTCCCATTTCTCATATGTAGGTTATGATGGTGAGGTGCACTCTAGGCCCCATGTGAAGCAGACATCTTGTGATGGGCACCGAGAGCAGTTTGCAAGCTGTAGCTGCTCATTTGTCCTACTAAACTCTCAAATAGAAGGATCACCCTTCAAAGATGCTATTTTGTTACACCACCCATCATCTTCATAGCTGTGCAAATTCTTGCGCAAGGGTTAGCTCATTGCCGCTTGTTGTGTTATGCAGCACACCAAAACCTTTAGGTTCAACACGTTATGTTTATTCCAACATAATAACTTGGAGACAAAGCGACACAGAAGCTCCTCAGAGCTGCACCAAGCAGCCATCGTCTGTTCTCTTCTGACCTCTGGGTCCTCAAGAGGCTACATTCTATTCTGGAACAAGAGAACAGTTGCAGTGCACAAGCTGAACCAACACAACAGACTAATATTAAAACATTTTTCAGGACATCTTTCAGCTTCCAACCAGCCACGGCCTGTGCAGGTAAGAGCGGTGGGGCTGGGTGGGGGGGAGGGGGTGATTTCAACGGACGATGGAGAATTAAATAAATGATTCATTTTCCCTCATCATCATCCATCGGAATCCCGTCCTAACCACTCTTACCTGCACGGGCCGCGGGTGCTTTCAACACAGCTTTGATTGTATGTTGCTCTGGTTCACATCCATCCAACCAATCAGATTACAGTTTAGTATTACAATGGTTCATAAGAGGACAAACTAAGACAGCTGCATTGTGGCGTGACATGGATTTATTTTGCGGTAACCCTTACATGCCTGACCTGACCTATGAACTCCCCATGTCCAATCTCCATTCAAGTCCTTTGAGGTGGGCAAACCTTTCACACAGTCGGGCATTTTTACAAGGACATTACATCACAGAAGTGTCACATTTTATGATGCTGCAGTGGCGCAATGCCCTACTCCATATTTACAATGCGGCACTAAGCCACTTTGCATGGATTGACGCTGCATTTGGTAAAGATCATCCCCTTTGACGCAATTTTGTGCATGAAAGTGGCATGCAATGGGTGTTGCTGTGGGCGTCCCACCACAACACCCATTGCTTTTTGACATTGCCCCAGATTTACATGGAACTGTAAATCTGAGGCAGCGCCAAAAACTAACGTAATTGAAAAGCAGGCTTTAGAGTTTTCTTTCTCCTTGTTTTTTGCTCTTTGCATTCTGCAGCACACATTAGAGCAAATCGCCTTTAATGGTTGTTTATTTGCAGGAATGTGTTCCTTCCTGCACATAAACAATCATCCCTGCAACGCAGGCACCCTTACAAGGGTGTCTGCGTTGGCGCAGGGCAGCTTTTTTAGCGCCAGCACAAGGGAAAACACAGGATTGCTCCGTGTTTGTGTAAATACAATACATCCCTCTGTTTTTTAAATGCCGCAGCGCACCGCTGCTAAATTGTTTGTAGCGCCACATTACATCATTTCTTTGTAAAAATGCCACAGTGTGTCTAACTGTATGCGCCACTGTGATAGTACACCACATACCCCTTTGAGACTTTACATCGTCAGTATGCATTGCCTATAGAAATGTATCAAGACCCCTCGTCTGATTACAACAGTCTTCTTATATTGCAGTTACATTGCTACGCTGGTTATTGCAACCGCTCATTTCCAGCTGCAATAAAAATTGCAAACTTGGTTAAATTTTGGGAGGTCCAATGTGCTGACATCTAACAAGGGGTAAAGGCCCCGTATTTCCCGGGACATGCGCATGTTAATGTGGTTAGCACCAAACTCTGCATGTTATTCCCCAAAAAGTCAGTAGGTGATAATTATCGCATTCCAACAAATTCCAACGGGCATATCAGCAACAACCGGCGATAATTATCGCTAAGCGCACTTAGCGCTAGGATAATTATCGCCGGCTAGCGTGGATTTTTATCGCCGAGATAGCGTGCTATTAGCAACGCTTATCTCAAAAGCGATAAAAATCCTCACGCTAAATGCCTAACGTGAGATTATCGCTGGAAACCCAGCGATAATCTCACGCAATGTGGCGTTAGCTTGTTGATAGGGCCCCACAAACTTAGCCATGATCTCTACCTTCCATAGGCTATCATGGCTAAGTCAGTCCTGAAGCAGGCGTAAGGAAAGTAGCGATAACAGGGGCTATCGCTACTTTTCTTGCCGCTATGCTTCATAGCGTGGGGCTTGATGATAGGAGAAATGTCGCTTAGCGACATTTCTCCTGTTATGTCAGGTCAGGAACGCCCACTTTGCATCTCATTAGAGATGCAAAGCTGGGCATTAGGAATTCCCACACTAACGCAAGTTTTCACGCGTTAGCGTGAGCTTGCTAATTAGGTGAAAACGGCCGCAAAAGCGGCGATAATTCTATCGCCTCGCCTTGCTGATATGCCCCCAAATACTTTGGTGTTGGATTTTAAGGGAAGCCATATTTATCACATCAAACACGGGCCACTGGTGATCAGGCCCTTAGTCAAGCCACATTCCCTCCATACCTCCATTGGGCCTGTATCCTGCTTTCGCTCTCTCTCGCGCTCCCCTCCCTCCTCTCAGCCTGCCCCTTCCCAGTGCACCCTGGGAAGCTCGGACCTCCAGAGACGTTCTACTTCAGCTGATCTCTCTCTTGCCCCTTTGTTCGCGGATATTGGATTGTGTTGGCCGAATGTGAGTCCGTCCAGGATATGAGGAGGCTCTGGCTACCAGGAAACCTGGAAACGATAGCCCTGTGGAGGGCAAGAGGCCCTTTGCCAACTCTTCCATCCTTCCCGCCCTGCGCCGAGTAGGCCCTATGCTAATGGAATCGAAGACCAAAGTGTTAATCAAAAATCAATTAGGATCCAGAGTGAAGGCTTCGCAAATAGGACTTCCAGAAATCCCTCTCTCTGCCCCCCTGGGGCTCCCTTTTTTACCCCATTTTGACGCCACCGTCTCCGCGAAGGCTGGTTTGATTTACGAGAAGGCGCTGTCATCTCGGCTACGGCAGGGGGTGTAATGTTGTGAGAGGTTCGTGCGTGCTGCCGGATGGAGGTGGGTGGGGCTGGAGCGGGGCCGAGACAACCTAATTTGTGAAATAAAAATAAACCTTGGGCGCCAATGGCTTGTCTCGCCTCCATTCGTCGCCGCAACCAGCAGTTTACCAGAAGAGCAGGCAGAGAGCAGACTGGCACGGGGAGGAAGGGAAGCGGACTTTCCCTGGGAAGGTGGAGGGAGTGAGGGAGACGAAGACACAAGGAGGGCAGAAATGACGGGCACGGAGAAGAGGCAGCAGAGGGGGGCAGTGGGCGAGAGCATGGAGGAATGACGTGAGGGGGCCTATTCACAGTGTAGACGAAAAAAGAGCATGCGGGTCCGACTGACGCACGCACGCATAGGGATGGATGGGAGCAACTAAAGTAATACAAATTGTAACAACAACTATACATATAATAATCATTATTATTATTCTGTTTATTAATATTATAGTAACAAAAACTGCTGAAACAACTACAATATTAATAAGAATGACAATAAAAACGATTATTATTATTGTTGTTTTGTTGTTAGTATCATTATTATTAAAACATGTTTCTAATATTTTTATTGCTGTTGGTATTATCATTTGTATTATTATTATTATTGTTGTTAGTATTACTATTATTTTTATTGTTGTTGTTGTTATTTTTATTGTTATTATTATCACCTTGTTATCAACCTCAGAGGGTTGAGAGGCTGGCATTACAGCCCTGCCATAATTCCCTTTGTCTGGGAGCCCCAAACAGCCATCAAAGAAAGTATACACCACCTCCTCCATCCGACTGTCACAGGGGTGCCCCTTCCTCCTCCTTTCCAGAATAGAATTCGGGTATTTTCAGTTCCTGAAGGAGTCCCATGCACTGCAGTCTCTCCAGTTCCAGACTTAGAGTGCAGTAATTAGAAACCAGTGAACAAATTGAAATGCTGACCTCAGTGATTCCATCGCCCATCTGTGTAAACTCTATTCCGCTTGTGGACTTGAACTCGCCTGGGTTGTCCCAATCTTCCTTCTTTTTGGTCATTTGGTGCCTGGCCCTCCCTATAAAAATACCTTTAATAATGTAAAATAGGGGTGTGCACCAGCAGAGAGGGAGAAGGTTTTGTAGATTAGAGAAGATGAGGCAACAGAGAGTCATATCTGCCCACTGGAGTACAGGCCAGGCAGGACTGGAAACCAAAACTTGCCCTGGCAAAGATATGTAAACCATCCATACACGCTGGAGGCTGTTACAGGTACAGGGCCCGGAGGGTGTGCATGGTTGGTTCATAGCAGTCCATAGAGCTTTCAAAGTGTCCCCTCCCCCAACCAGATAGCAGTCCCCTGAAAAAAAAATTACAGAATGTGCAGTCCAATCCTGAGATTAAAAAGCCAGTAGGTCCTTGCCCAGCTCTTCCAATCATTCAACTGTGCATGGGTTTGGGACACCTCGACCCTACGATACAGACATCCCAGTAACCCCTAAAATATGAATCTTCTTACGACAGCCACCTAACAGGAGAGTGAAGGGGAGGTGCCCTCACAAGCGTCTTTTGCAAGCTCCTTGTCTACGCCGCCTATGGCTCTGCTGAGGAGCACTCGCGAAGGTGTCTGAGCGGTCCCTTGGATTGGCTGCCTGGACATGCCAAGTGGGCATCCCAGGCTTACATAGTACATGTGAATTTAGTCTTTTGGGTTGATAATGAATGGGGGCCTTGTGCCTTGCCAGATGCACTGATGCATGCCACATGTCTGATTGAATGGACACACATCTAGTCACATGCTTCTCAGTAGGAGGAACACGTGTGATGGATGCGCCAGGAACTGTTGGCTCTGCTCTTTTTTCTGAAGGCCCCGATTTTGTATTGATTGTGGACTAATCACAGGGAGCACGCTCCAATGCCAAAGTCCCTGGACAGCTAAGCCCATGCCTCGTTTTGAGCAAGAACATGAACGCAGGAGCTGTCCAAAATACCTGTTGCGTGACTATAAGACATCAGCTGTTGTGGTATGGTTGGACCTTCTAATAAATGCATTTGATGATGAGGTACAAAGTATGAAAGCTGACTAAGCTATGCTCCGATTGCTAGTCTTGGTTCAGTTTTGGTGTCTAGAGTCTTTGGGGCTCCCTCTTTGGTTCAGCACATCTTGGGGTAGGCAAGACGAAGGATGGTGTTCTAAACTGCAGGTGTCCAAAGTTTGTTCACACGGACACCGTCACACAAGATATCAATAATTCCATGCTAAATTCATTGTATATGAATTCAGCTTATGTGGGATATTCTGAAAATCTGTCATGGCTTCTGCCCTTGTGGGAGTACCCTGTTAGAAATATCAACTGATGAAGCAAAACAAAATGGCAACATGATTTAATTGACAACTGTGCAGGAGACAGATCAGAAGAGGGTGGTGCCAGGAATTTAAATTTGCTCTGAAGACGTTCTGCTCAGGGGCTACTGAAAAACGACTGTTGCAAAGGTCCTTAAACCCATGGAGTTCAGATTAAAATTGGGATTTCATAGTTGTGTGGAGTTAGAGATGGTAAGACCATTTTGTGTTTAGGGAACAGCAATTGTAATTTTCATTTACTATGACCTCTTCCTTTGATGGAAGAAGGGCTGGTGAGGCTCACTTTTGTGACTGAGCGAAGTCCTACAGCTGCTTCACTGACAACTTCTCTTTCAAAACTTATGTTGCGAAGATGAGCCAACCACGACGCGGATGCCAGATCAACCTACAAAGCCACTCTGAGGCACTACCACCACCTTCTGAAAGACACCAAGAGTAGATTACTCACTGACCGGATCTAAGCTACGTCCAATGATGGCAAAGAGATCTTCACCATCATCAAGCATGTCACTACTCCAACAGCCTCAGCCAACTTCATCACCGTTCCCAGGAACTCTGCGACAACCTCTCCAACTTTTTCCACAGCAAATTGACAAGATCAACAACAACTTTTTGAAAAACAACAGTACCCCAAGGACATCATCAGCAACCTGCCCACCTCCCACACGGACACACTTACCTAACCAACTGGAAAACACTCATAGAGGAAGACACTACTACAATCATGAAAAACGTGCCCTCTGTGGCCCCCACAGACCCCTGTCCATATCATATTTACAACCTAGGAGGACCTCGGGTCAGCTAATTCCTCATTCACATGATCAACTCCTCCATTGTTTCTGCAACCTTCACTGAGAACTGAAGACTTGCTGCAATCTCGGTCCTCCTCAAGAAACTTTCGGCAATTCCAACAAGCTGAAACCCATCTCCCTTCTACCGTACCCAGCTAAAGTTACGGAGAAGACAATTAACCATCAGCTCACCAACCACTTGGACCTCCACAATCTTCTTGACCACACCCAGTCCAGATTTTGAAGCAACTCTAGCATGGAGACAGCACTCATTGCTGTCACAGATGAGATCCGCACTTTACTGGCCTGTGGAGAAACAGCCATCCTTATATTGCTTTACATTTCCGCTGCGCTCAACACCGTATCACACTCTGCTTCATCAAAAGACCACACTCAAGAGGTATTCAAGTTCCAGCCCTCAAATGAATATGATCTTTCCTCACAGGGAAACACAGAGAGTCAGACTCTCACCCCACACCTCACAGCCCATGGATGTGCTCTTCGGAGTCCATCAAGGATCATCTCTCATCCCTACCCTTTTCAAGATTTATATAGCACCACTCGCCGACATCATAAGATCTCATGGCATCGCCATAATTTCTTTTGCCGATAACACCCAGCTCATCCATTCAATGTTCAACAGGTCCCCCACTACCAAATCCATCTTTGCCAAATGCATGATCTGCATAGCAGAATGGAAGGAAAACAACTGCCTTAAACTCAGCTCAGACAAGACGGAAGTGATGATTTCCAGGAACAAGTACTCCCACCGGGACTCCACCTGGTGGCCATCAGAGCTCGGACCAACACTAATACCCTCTACCCATGCAAGAAACCTGGGATTCATATGAGAGGATAAACTCAGCATGGCCTCCCAGGTGAACGCAGTCAGCTCCTCCTGATTCCACACATTAATCATCCTAAGAAAAATCTTCACATGGATTCCCATGAGCACAAGGCATACTGTCACTCAAGCCCTAGTTACGGGCAGACTAGAGTACGGCAACACACTCTATGCCGGTATCTCCAGCCGCCTCCGCCACTGACTTCAAACCATCCAGAACACCACAGTTAGACTCATCCTGGACCTCCCATGTTGCACACTCATCATGCCACACCTCAGAGAACTCCACTGGCTGTCAATACACAAGCGCTACCAATTCAAACTCATCACACATGAATACAAGTTACTGCTCAACATAGGACCAGCATACCTGAACTGCCGCCGTCACTTTCACCAGCCCACCAGAATCCTACGCTCAGGCTCACTCTCCCTCGCACAGGCCACATAAATCTGCAAAAGTAGGATAAGCGGCCTAGCCTCCTACATGGCACCCGAAATATGGAACGATTACCTCCACACATCAGGGTCTCCTCCTCACTTCCTGAATTCCGCAAGAGGCAGAACACCTGGCTCTTCAACTAATCCCCAGCAGATGGCCTACATACTTGCTCCAGCACCTGGATACCGTTTGGGTGATAAGTTGTGCTCTACAAATCCGCATAACATAATGTAACATAACATAACTTCCAGCCAGCATGGCATCAATTATGACTCAAACAGAAAATGAAAAAAAAAACTACTTGCAACTGGCTTAAGGAACACAGCCCAAGCGCTGATCACCTTACACCTGGATGGTGGAACCGCCCATCTAATGGCATCTCAGTCCAGACCAGTCACAACGAAAGGTGTCCTGAAAGTCAGGTCTCTCCTTATGTTGAAGCCTGGCTGCCTTGTTTGTAAGTCTACTTAACAGGAGACCTCTTCACTGAAAGGAACCTGGATTTGCGGACCAGCCAAAATAATGGTTCCTCTTGATTTCCTCCACAAACTCAGCCTAAAGTTTATGTTCACATAGTTCTGTGATCCATGTAGCTATTGCAAGAAGTATTTTGCATTCAAACTTTCATAATAGTGACTCATCCATCCGCCCGTCCGTTAATCCGTCCGTCAATCCATCTACCCATCTACTAATTATCCATTCATTCAACCACCACTTCCACATCCACCACCAATGTTCAATCATTCTACACTCACTCACCTCACCCACCACTTACCTGCCCTGACACATCATCCATCCATAAACTCGTCCATCCACTACTCAGTCATCTAGACCAGCCCATCAATTCATTCATCCAAATACCCATTCACCATTCTATCTCTTTTTCCCCCACACCGGATCTTCCATGCTCCCATAGTAGGTGGAAGAACCCCCCCCCCCCCCCACACACACACCGAAAATTCCCGATCTCCGGTTGTACTTGGCCAGTTCAGCGGTTATTTTAGGATAGCTCTTGAATGAGCTAATTGAGCTTTTTGCATTAAAAATTGAACAGGAGATCTGCCGATATCGGAGTAACTCCTGATAAATGCATGTATTGGATGGAAGTGCTTCGAGCGTATGAAGTCTTTAATCTTCTCACGGAAAATCCATGACTCTGAGGCTTTCCTGCAGCCTCGGCCCCGCCCCCTCTCACATCCTTGCTGATGCCAGTGAGAGAGGCACGTGCAGGGACACCAAGAGTCTCTGCTTCCTCGCCTCTGCCTGGAGTGGAACCGACTCTGCCCCAGCCGGCCCTGCCTCTCAAGGGCATCTATCGACCTGATGGGAAATCTACCATTCTGCCTTAGATATCATATCTAAGGCAGAGTGGTAGATTTTTTACGCTTTCATCTCTCCAAAAAGCCATCATTTCAGGAGGTTTTTGTGGAAACTGAACAGGCAGTTGATTAGTCAGCTGTTGTCCAACGGCCACGCTGGACAACAGCTGGCTAAGGAACTGCCTACTCAGTTTCTACCAAAACCTCCTGAAATTATAGCTTTTTGCAGAGATGAAAGTGTAAACATTCGGCCTAAGTATGCCCAGTAGGTAGATCCGGGCCAGACGTTTAGGATAACAACTGGCAATGAAAATGCTATGCATAAAGATTAATTCTATGCAGGGCGTTAAGTGGGCCGGGCCTTGCCGGTACTCAGCACCGGAAGTTCTAAAAAGCAGGGCATGAGACAGGTCTCCATATGGCTCTCTATTTTTGCCCTCAACCTTAGAATGAAAAACATAGCTTAACTCTGCAGCAGTGCCAGCCTTCACTGTCTTTGAGGTAAGGGCAAAGAGACTCAGCATAGTTTTTTCACAGTCTCATCATTTCAGAACTAAAGCATCTTCAATATTATATACAACAAAGCCATAGTTGTTGCTTTTTTATCTTATGCAACCAACAGCCATTGACAAAGTCAATGGTCCTGGCTTGTTGTAGGTGTAATGTTACTTGTTATATTATGTATCTGGCTGCCATGACAGAAACTGTAAAATACCAGTCGAGCGGCACACTATGCTGAGCACAGATTTTTTAGCTTAGTTGTTTTTAAGCTGCACCCTTAATTACATAGGCCACTCCCCTTTAAGAGACCCCCTAATTTGTCATCCTACTTAAAGCCCTGATTGTATGTTTATTTGCCGCTGCTGATATCCTGAAAAATTGCGATAGATCCTACCCTCTTGAATTAACTTTGGATACACAGAGCTGGAAGCTGAGACTTCCATGCTGAGTTCCCATTCTCTTAGCATTCTATACCCCTAGGCCAGGAGTGTCCACTGAAGGTCAGGAGAGTCCCATTCTTGCAGATTTTCAAGTAGCCACATAAGATAAATGTACAGACAAATCATCTAAATGAGACAATTTTACTTTCTAGTTTATAAAACATGCAAACAGTGGCATCATGTGTGTTAGACATGGCATCTTTTGGCGTGTTTCCCCAGAATTTTTGCTTTCTGACCTCCCAGTTTTGACTCTGTTTTAGCTGGCGTAGCTTTTCTGCTCACTTTTCTCACTGCTGATCAGTGGTAAAGTGCAAGTGCTCCAGTGGTAAAGTGTGTTATGGATTGGTGTTTCCATGATTGGATATTTGATTTACTTGTAAGTCCTTAGTAAAGTGCACTGGGTGTGCCAGGGCCTGTGAATCAAATGCTACTCGTGGGCCTGCAGCACTGATTGTGCCATCCACGTGAGTAGCCCAGAAAAGGTACCTCAGACCTGCCATTGCAGAGTCTGCGCGCAGTTTGTAACTGCCATGTCGACTTGGCTAGTGCACACACTGGGCAGTCCCTAACCTTCCCTTTTCTTACATGTCAGGCACCCCTAAGGTAGGCCCAAGGTAACCCCTGTGGGCAGGGTGCAGTGTACGTGAAAGGTAGGACATGCCCTGGTGTGTGTGGCATGTCCTGATAGTGAATTACAGCCAATTTTGTTTTTCACTATTGCAAGGCTATCTGTTCCCCATAGGAAAGAATAGGAAGTTTGTTTATAACATCTTATAAACATAACTGACCAGGGGAATTAGGTAGGAAAATAAAGTTTAGTATGCCTGAACTCAGATTCTAAAGATGCATCTTTTAGGAAGGTGATTTTTACATTCTGTGTTTGAAAATACCACTTTTAGAAAGTAGGTATTTTCTTGCTCAGTCATCCCGTGTGCCCCTGCTGGAATGTGGATTGCCTGACTGGGTTTTGGATGACAGAAGGCTGGGGGAGCAGGAGTGGCTCCAGATAGTCTAGGTGGGTCAGGAAAGGGCTGAATAGACCTGGGCTGCAATGGTGGAAGGGGGAGGAGATTTCCTTGCACCTCAAAGGGCCTGGTCTGCTTCTGACAATGCCGTCTCCGCCTCCTGCCAGGAAATCACACCAGAGAAGGCATAACTGGTTCTGGCTGGGCACAGTCACTCTATGCCTAAGAGATCAAAGGATTTTGGGATATAAATATTGGTGCCCAGACCCCTGAACTTGAGAACTCTTTTGGATTAAGAAGACTGCAAAGAAGAAGAGCTGGCGAAGCTGTGAGGAGGAACTACCACTTTGCCTTGTGCTTTGCTGTGTTGGCCTGCAGTGGCTCCTTCTGTCTTGTAGTCTAGTCAAATTAGTTGAAAAAATGGGCTAAGCTAAAACTAATTGCGATACAATTTCTGTGAGTGGATTATTATTGAAATTTTTCCTTAGAAAACGATGGTGAAAAGTCTACCACTCTATCATGACACGTTAATCCAATATGGCGGATTTTTAAAAATGGCTGCCCATTATTTGAGATATAGGGTATAACTGTTTATATGCCCATGTGTGGTATCATTTTATATGTTTAAAGGGACGGGAAAGTCAAAAATTACATCAAAAATGGTTTCTGATGACCATAATATCAAAATCGGATTAATACAATAAACTACGATAATTATATGTTAATATGCCAAACATAGTTTTGACATTATTTTTTATTTACATTTTTTTAACATCATTTGAAACGGATAAACAAATTTCAACTAGATAATATAGCACTTCTCAACATGACACTGACAAATGAAAATTGTTAAAGAGATAAATTCAAACAGTACTCCTCAGTATAAGAGTAGTATGATTTCAATCATCGTCCATGTCCACTTCCATGGAATTGCAACAGCTTATTCCTCGACAATCCGTGCACGCATCTGTGCACATTATTCCCTGTCTTTTGCATATACATTGCAGAGTCGCACATTGACTCTTGCTACAGCCACATTTCACAAATTTTAATTAATGATCTGGTGCTGGTGCTTGACTCATTCTAATGGGAGCCAATCTTCCATCTTTCACTTCAAATCCCCACTGTAATGGATCCATATGAATACCCATCCACTGCTGCACCTGATGAGATACTCTGAGTGAATGAAATATGCAGGCGTCCTCTGTAGGAGGCAGGACTTCCGGTTTCACATGTATTGTTGATTTTGTTGCCTTTGAAGTGAAAGTTCGAGGTCTCATATCATGTAGTGTGATGTCTCCTGTTATTCCTCCATTCAACTCTATAATAGCATTAAGACCAGCATTTTCAATTTCTTCTGTTGATTTTTGTGAAGTTTGGAATACGGCAGCACTTTCTTTGAAGCTGCCTGATTTTCTTAGCAACTTTATGGAGTCACGTTTTCCTAATCCAAATGGTTTGGAGGTGGTATCACATCCTAATATGGCGTGAGCAAATAAAATGTGAGAGCAGACGTCATTACCTAAAGCTTTTGCTAATTTCCTAATATCATACACAGTTATGTTTTTGGAAGATTTCTTAGGTTCTGGGCAAAGGAAAATATAAAATTGGTTTTCTTGAAAATGATGAAGGAGTAGTATGAGAAGATCGGTGTCCTCGCCAACAATGGCTGTAGGATGACTTTTGGCCGACTCAATAGCCTCCAAAACAAACATGAAGTCTGCATCACTATGAGCTTGCTTTGTTTTACACCCAGCTACTTGTAACTTTTGTGATAATTGATCAATGAAGGCTTGTTTATTTTCATTATTACTCAGAAATAATTGTTTCTGGATGGCGATGGAGGTAGAAGTTATGAAATTTACTTTAGGTCCTACAATACCTCTGTTTTTTTTTTAGATGGGCTTCTGATTTTGTAGAAAACGTATCTCCATATCCGTCGAATACTATTATTGCCTGACCATACTTTGTTAGCACATATCTCTCATAGGCACAAAGCTCATGGAATGTCTGATTCGGACTTCAAGGAAGGCGATGTAGTAACCACCCACCATCAATGACGAACTGCATATTTTAGGGCATGTTAGCAATGGCTGGTACTTGCTCTTTAATATAATTGGCAAGCTGCGACTTCCCAGATTCCCTCATAAGTCCATGCTTATTGAATAAACTAGCTGGGTATGAGTAAAGCTCATAACCAAACACCTCCTGCAAATCCACGCCACTAGTCTGAGCACAAAGCAACAAGCGCTGAAACAATAGTTCAGGATCCATGGCCATCTATTGTAATAATATTGTGATAAATATTATCAGCTGCATATTGAACGAATTTCGGAGGACTTTCAGAAGGTTCCACAAGGACAGGTATAGTATTTCCTCTTTCTGCTGCAGCTGAACATTCAAAACGAAGAACTTCTGAATAGGAGCTGCAGAATGCCATATGATTTACTGCTTCAACTATAAATCTCGAGCTTGTGTTGTCATGTAATTGAACTGCCAGCCATAACTGCAACGGTGCAACTAAGACTCGTGGGCGCACAGCTTGCATAATTGCCTGTCCTATAGAAGCTACTTTTCTCTCTCTGTTGGTTTTATCAGTAACAAGAACTGATAATAAGAGCCTTAACGAATTAGAAATATAGCTCACATTATAGTCAACACTACTCATGTTTTCAATGGGTGGATATGTTTTTGGTTCTACAGGGATGTCTTTAATATAATTTCTTATTATTTCAGCAGCTGCCATAAGGAGATTGTTTCGATCCTCTTCAACATCTTCATGGCTATGACTGTGGTACTCTTGCAATACATGAGCAGCTGTACTTTTAAAAGTAACGACATGAGCAGTCCCGCAACTGTTCCTTTTTTTTTTTTTTAATTTCTTTATTAATTTTTTCTATCATCAGACAGCCAAGACAAAGACAATAAGTACAAACAAAATAACTATATCATCAATCAAGTAAATACATGACACATGAAATACATGACACATGAAATCAATAAATGAACAGCTCAAAATAAAGTTCAGTTCATAGCCAGTTAGAGAGTGGGATCCATAATTTCAAGCCAGTTAATCTTCTTTTCTTGCCCTTTGTTTTATAAACAGCCATTTCCAAATGATAAACGGACAGTAATCTTGCCAGTTACTAAAAACAGGTGGTTTGGTATCAAGCCATTGCGTTGTGATACAACACCGAAAGATTGACATACATATTAATACAAATCTGTTCTGGTACTATCACTACTAGTTTGTGCACCCAAGATAATTAATTCTGCAGTACTTTGTGTTTGAACACCTAAATGAGTAGACAAAAAATACTCTACATCTCCAATAAATTGACTTAATTTTGGGCACAAAAAAAACATATGTATAGTGTCTGCAGCAGTAAGTCCACATCGGTTACATTTATTCACTCTACCATGTGCCCATCTAGCAAGTTTAGCAGGTGTGTAGTATAAATCATAAATGGACATAAAGTGTTGACTTATTAGTGATCCACTACATAGAGTTTTAATAGATATTTCTATAACTCTATGCATATCGATTCCTTCCACATCAAATTTCTCTTGCCATTTATCTTCCAACGCTAATAAGTCGTCCTGATGTTTTGCCAACATTAATTGATAAATATAACTAATTCTCGATCTTTTCTGAAGTACTTCGATAATTTTAACTTTTTGAAACAAAATTTGATTATAAGCACATTTTCTATCTAAGAAGCTGCGAACCTGTAAAAACTTAAAGAATTCTGTTCGAGAAAGATCGTATTTTTGTTGTAAGGATAAAAAGGAGGATATCTGTTGACCATCAAATAGATCCCCCAATTGACGTATACCAGCCCGATACCATCTGAGCATAACTGAGTCTTTGAAAATATCCGGTAACAAAGGGCAATTAATTAAAGGAGTATAATAGTTTAAATTAGAGCTAAGTCCAATTCTTTTTTGGATTTTCCTCCAAATCTCAAAAGCAGTTATGATAATTTTGAATTTAGTTTTTTTATAATAACTCGGCTCAATAATGCGAACTAGACATTGTCGTGCCTCTTCTCCTAATACCATCTCATATATTGATGGTCTTACTGATTCATCCAAACATGTTTCATTAACAAGTAAAACGCCCATATTCTGTAAAAAGATAGACCAAAAATATAGCTGGAAATTAGGGATTGCCCAACACCCTCTATCTCTTGGTAGAGTACACTTTTTCAAAGTTCTTCTGGATCTATGATAACTCCAGACAAACCTGGAAGACATTCTTTCGATTCGATTAAATATAGAGATAGAAAAAAATAAAGGAATGGTTCAGAATAAGTACAAAAATTTAGGAAAAATAAGCATTTTCAACACGTTGCTGCGGCCATATAAAGACAAATGAAGATTGTCGAGTCTTTCTAAAGTTTTGTTAGCAGAGGCAATTACTGAATCAGTGTTTAAGCGAACAATTTTATCGATATCAGCTGATATTTTTATACCTAAGTATATAGCCTCCGCCTCAAAATGCATATCATGTGGACGTCCAGAGTCTGAATGAAGTAATTGAGTCTTAGAAACATTGAGCTTGTATCCGGAATACCTACCAAATTCTTCCGATGCTTCTATTAGCTTGGGTAGAGCAGTCTTAATATCCGTTGTGACTATAGCAATATCGTCTGCATATGCAAACACCTTATAAGCTATGTCGTGTATCCGAACCGGTTTAATTCCAGCATTATTGTCCAAACTATTTAAAAAAGACTCAATATACAGAGCGAATAACAGAGGCGAAGTGGGACAACCTTGTCTTGTCCCCCTAGTAATTATTATATTGCCAGAAAGCCGACCTGCAATACGCAGCACCGCTTTCGGATTTTTATATAAAGCCTGAATAGCTTTAATAAATTCAGCAGGAAAGCCCTTCCAAACTAGAGTTGACCATAGAAACTGCCACCAAACCCTGTCAAACGCTTTTTCGGCGTCTAACAAAACCACTGCAACCGGAGAATCGGAGGCCTGTGCCCAATCTAATAAAGAAATGATCCTTTTAACATGATCTGTCGTATCATGCCGTAAAATAAATCCATGTTGTCTCTTAGATACCAACAAAGGCATAAGATTATTTAGCCTATTCGCAACAATTTTAGAATAGATTTTACTAGCCGCGTTGAGAAGAGATATGGGTCTATAAGATCCCATATCTACTTCTTTCTGCCCTTTTAAAAAAAAGAATTACTATAGTGGCCTCTGACCATGAATCCGGAGGGCTACCCAGAAAGGATTGTTGACATACTTCCAGTAATTCATTTTTCAATATATTTCTAAAAGTACGATAAAACTCCAAAGGAATCTGATCCGGGCCCATTGCTTTACCCAGAGCTAATGCTAATATAGCTTTTTCCACTTCCTCCCACGTTATTGGGGCAGATAGATATATTTTCTGCAGCTCAGTAAGTCCTGTAGTTACAACTCCCGTCAGATAGTCCCTCCGATCATGATCAGGTATCTCACTGAGCGGAGCACTATAAAGAGATTGATAAAAATTTTGAAAAGCCTCCAAAACCCCCTCTCTTGTTTCTTGAATGGCCCCATTAGCGTCCATAATTTTGGCTATATCGTTATAAGCGGCTTTTTGCCTTAGTCTTTTAGCCAATACTTTTCCAGTTTTCTCACCAAATTCATATACTTGCTCCTTATACTGTTTATATTTTAGAGCTATTTTATTCGCTATATTAGACTATACTCTAGCCCCATTAACAGTAAGTTCCCTTTGAGCCAATTCTGAATCCCCACCAGACCTAATTGCCTCAGCCAATTTATGTCCGGCTAACATAACCATCTTAAAATCATTTTTATATTTGGCAATCAGCTTTTTACGTCGTAATAAAGAAAAGCTGAGGGTCTCCCCCCGAACTATGGCTTTAAATGCATCCCATATGGTTTGGTTGGATGCCATTCCTTTATTAAAAGAGAAAAACTCCTGTATAACTTTGAGCATAAATTGACAGAATTCCTCATCCAGAAGCAAACTCCGTTCTAAGGACCATGAATGATTTCCTACCTCTAATTGTGGTTCAATTATAAATTCAAGAACTAAGGGGTTATGGTCAGATATAAGTTTAGGCAAGATCTCTAGCTCAAGTTTACCTAAATATTGTAGTGAAACAAAAAATAATCTAATCTCACAAATTTGTTATGAGGAGCTGAGTAAAAAGTATACCCTAAATCATCTCCATGAATTGCATTCCAAGAATCAAACAAACCATGATCTATAATTAGGTCCCTTAATGCAGTAAATAAACGTGGCTTCCTACCATTATATAGAGAAGTCATCCTTACATTTAAATTAGCATCCAAATGAATATTCATATCTCCACATAAAACTAGGGGTTGTGGCCATTGAGCTAATTCAAGATTAAGGAAATGTATAAGTTCCGTATCATCCAAATTGGACCCATACACATTGCATACTGTAAATCTGAATTGTCCAATCGGAAATGAACTAATCACCCAACGCCCCCATTTATCTTCTGCCGATATAACACATACGCCTAAACCTCGCCTCATAAGAATCGCAACCCCTCTCTTCACCCCAGTTTGTTTAGAACATGCAACCAATTCTAATCCAAGTTTCCTCAAACATCCCCTTTTGGCCCAAGCAACATGAGTTTCTTGTAAGCAAAGTATATCAACATTTATAATCTGAATAAATTTAGCAAACACATCTCTCTTTTTAAAGTCATTTAGCCCACAAATATTGAGCGTACAGATTTTTAATTTCCTTGCCATATTACAAAAATAACATTTCAAAAGTCACTCATCTTTTGAAAAAGGATAACTAAGGTAGCTGAGATAATATATTGTTCATGTATTTGCATAATCTTAACATAAAATGTAATACTTGCAAGATCAGCAAAATTATATATACAGGCTGTCGATGATTTTTCACCCCCAAGCACCCCTTACCCATCACCCCCCACTCATCCCATCCCCTAAACCCTGAACCGAGCACCCACCCCACCCAACCCACCCAATCCACCATATGAGGCATAGGGACAAGCAAGCCCTAAAATAGATGGACTATCGCCCTCCCCCCTGATTGCAAGAAGAGTCAGACTTATTGAAGCACGTTTATACTAAACTCTCCTTAAATTGAACCCCTTGTGTATTCGATCCCAAATTACAAAGAATGTAAGAATTCTTTAGCAGCAATTTCAGAAAAGAAAAACTTTGTCTGGCCCTTAATCATGACCTTAAGCTTGGCAGGGTTTTGCAAGTATACAGTGGCACCTTTCTCTTGTAATCCAGATATTAATTGGCGCAAGTGCCAACGCCTCGAGACCGTTTCTTTACAAAAATCAGGTCTAACGAAAAAATTGCAATCTTTTGCCACTCTCTTTTGTCAGGTCTGGCAAGGCCAAACACGGCTTCTCTAGCCAAAAAATTATTAAATCGAACCAAAATAGCACGTGGTCTCTCTTCCTCTCCCAACCTAGTTTTTCTAACATTAAAAGGAATCCTGTGAGCTCTCTGAATCTCTATAGACCAGTCCCATAAAGTCAATTCCGGAAAAGATCACACACAAATTTCCGAACATCAGCTTCTTCTTTTTTCTCCGGAATGCCTAAAATACGAAGATTCTTTCTCCAAGCTTGATTTTCCAGCTCTTCCAGTTTAAACACTACATCATCCCTGTGTTCACTAATGGTAATTAATTCCGTTTTCTGCGCAGCCAAAGTATCTTCTAATGCAGAAATCCTTGACTCTGCTTCAGTCATTCTGAGAGCCGTATCAGAACAAATCTTAATAACCCGCCGCACAGAGTTTTGCACTTTCCGACAAGTGGCTTGCATACGAACATTCTCTGATTTGATCTCAGCTCTGTGTCCCAGCATAGTGTTATAAATTGTTGACAGCGTAATCTCCTGATCCAATGATTGTATAGTAGAATCAGTATCTATATCAAGCCTGGGGACATTTTCAGAAACCGGCCCCTCCTTCGTAGGTCCTAAAAATATCAATCCACTAGGCGTATCGCTACTAAATAATTGCTTATTACCGTTAGTAGATCGCTCTTTTCCTTTCTTGGCTTTTTTCACAGTGATTATCGGTACGTTGGGAGAGTCTTTAGTTAAATCGGCTTCATTCTCCGTACTATTATCTGCTTCGTTTTCAGACCAGTCTTTACTGCTTTCATCTGACGAGAAATCAGATAGGGAACAGAAATTATCGGTGATCTCTTGGAAACTAGCGCTAGCCTGTAATGGAGCTTCCTTACTTAGCCCAGATGCACCTATTTGAAATATCAAATCAGCTGAATTGCCGGTTGATTCTTCAAGCAAAGGAGTTTCAGATACTCCATCTCCCAGAACACCCCTGTCAGAATTAGAGGGAAGCTGGATTTTTTCCACAGACTGTTCATCTGTTGTGGCTAATTTTGGAAGGTTAGAAGAAAACAGAGCAGCACACTCTACAAGGGGAGAAAGACTGCTGGATACAATGTTACTAATGTCAGATAAATCAGAGCCAGGCTCCCCTACCTGCTCGGACTGCAACATAGTATCTCTTTTGGCTGCCTGTTTTCCAAACAATTCCGGCAGCGTTTTCACTCCGTACTTTCCTGTGCGGATTTTCTCCTTCCCGCCTCGCTCGCCTTTCTTCTGAGACGCATTAATCGAATGCTGGGTTAACCCGGCACTGGCCATTCCGCCTGCCGCTTCATTAATCACTCCTGTTGAGGATTCCTCCATGACAGCTGCTTGGGTTTTCGCGCTTCGTGTTGCTGCTTTCGGCGGCATCTTACACTGAACGCATCCACCGTGTCTGTTGGCAACACTCCGACGGACACCCCAAGCACAGATAGCAGGTAAACAAATCAAAGCTTCTCTCCAGCTCTGACTGGTAAGCGCCTTCCAACCATTGCGTATTCTGGCAGCAAAGAGGGGGAAGGAGACACCACCCAACATTCGAAAAAACTCCAAATATTTAAAAAACTGTAAAGACGAGAGATCCCGGTACAAGCGTTTTCGCTACAACTAAGCATTTCATCTGTTGATTTAGGTCGCCGTATCATTCTGTCCTCTTCTCCAACAATCAGGGCAAGGAGCAGAGCCCCGCAACTGTTCCTATGAAGATTTCATCTTCAAAATGCTCTTTGAGTTTTTGTTTCATATACTTCGAACTGTATGGTTCGCTACCTTCTGGCAGTAATTCTTGCATTTTATTAACAAGTTCTTTAACAGTAGTTTGTTCTTCATCATTTGCCTCCATGTATTTAACTTCTTGAAGAAAAGGTTCCTGGCGAACTGAGTCCTCTGGTCGACCTAAAGATATTGGAGGGTTATCAGTGAACTGCCCGTGAATGAATTTTCCAGTATAAAAATTGACGTAACACTGTTTGTGGTAGCATGCATCTACAGCATGTAAATCAGGCACATTTTGGATACTTCTCTTAACTTTGTCTGCCCATTCATCATTGCGTTCGTTGCATTTTTGTAAAACTGATGATTTGAATTCAACTGTTCGTGCATTAAACCACGCATTTATTTTCCTCTCCCTGAAGTATTGGAAGTATAAACTTAACTCAGTACCACAGAAAAAACATTTTTTTTCTAAAATCAAACGAGGTTTCACACGACCGTAGAACACAAGAAGTTGTGGGATCTGACTCTTTCTCCTGGAACGGAGTTTTCAAGTTAACAAAACGCGCTCTACATTTCTTGTGAGCTTTCTGCCCAACACAAACGTGAAACTTAGATATTTTTCTCTCCTTGCCTGTTTTTTTTATTCCAGTCACTCCTCTTTCAGTGAGTACAGATACATCGTCATCTTCTTGAAACACCACATCACAAATGAAACACTTTTCTACGTCCATTTTCACTGTATCTCACAGCAACTCGCAAGAACCTGTAACACATAAATGAAACATTTTTGATTAACAAAAAAATAAACAATAACAACAAAGTTTACAAAACAAAACACAAATAATAGCAAACTTTTTATTTAAAAAGTTAATTGTAATATTTACGTTCCTTCACACTTTGTCATATAAGTCAACGAAAAAATTATGCCAACTTTGTCTATCTGACATATTCCGTGATTATTTGATATTATGGTCATCAGAAACAATTTCTGATGTTATTTTTGACTTTTCCGTCCCTAAAAACATATAAAATGATACCACACGTGGGCATATAAACAGTTATACCCTATATCTCAAATAATGGGCAGCCATTTTGAAAAATCCGCCATATTGGATTAACGCGTCATGATAGAGTGGTAGACTTTTCACCATCGTTTTCTACGGAAA
Organism: Triturus cristatus; assembly: GCF_964204655.1. Classification (NCBI taxonomy): domain Eukaryota; kingdom Metazoa; phylum Chordata; class Amphibia; order Caudata; family Salamandridae; genus Triturus; species Triturus cristatus. The sequence goes on from NC_140585.1 coordinate 1,152,399,760, forward strand.
AATTTCAATAACAATTTGTAATTGAAATTGTATTGCAATTAGTTCTAGGTTCCACAACAAATTGACTAGTCTATTGGGCAGCAAAAGGACTGGACTGAACTTTCTGCAATCTACTTTGTGAGTCTCTCCAAGGGCTGGAGGTAGAGCCTGCCCCCTGTTCGAGAAGTCTCAGGAACAACAAAGACTTCAAGCTCTTCTGCCCTCAGCACTGGAAACTGTGTGTTTTGTGCTGCAACAGAAGAAAAGCAACTCGATGGACATCTACGAGGCCGCTGCCGACTCTGTGTCCTGAAGACACCACAGAAGGCACCACCGCAACGCCGCACCATGGCCCTTGTCTCACCGACGATGCCTGTTAACGCCGCCACCGAGCCGCTGCTCGCACCGCATCCTGTGGGCATCGCACTCCGCACCACTTCGCTTCACGGCGATGAATTGGCACCGCAGAGGGCAACGCTGCAACGTGACCCTGGTCTCACCGACGACGCCTGCTGACACCGCCACCGAGCCGTTGTTCGCACCGTGACCTGTGGGCACCACACTCTGCACCGCCTTGCTTCATGACGACGCCTTGGTATCCTCGACGACGACGCTCCATGCTGAAATTGACGTCGCTGCTTCAACACCGTGGTTCGAGGGCACCGCTTGTAAAGATACACGATGCACCACCCTCATCCCGCACCGCAGTCTTGGCCTACTGACACCGGCACCATCAACTCCAGTTCGTCAGCCGACGACAGTGTTTCAGCAACGACGACGCCGCTGCTTGCGCCGTGACCTGCCAGCACCGTGACGAGCCACGCCTTCATCTTGCACCACGACCCTGGTCTCACTGATGCCGCCACCGAGCTGCTGCTCGCACCGTGACCTGAGGGCCCGCACGCCGCACCGCTGCACTTCGCACCGCAGCACACGACGCCTGCCGACGCCAGTGCTCCTGACTCCATCAGAGAGGAGATCGACCTGCAACGCATGAGACTTCGAGGGCCTCAACGACTCCTTCACCAACCTCCGGAACCGACGCCTGCGGACGCCGTGTTTTCAGAAGCTCAACGAGAGGTCATCGATGCCCTGCATTTCTAAAAGGTACTGTTTGCAGGTCTTCCCGACACCGTAGCTGGCCCGCGACGCCGCGGTCAGCCAGAACTGTTTGGATTTGTTTGCACACGACGCCGTGATAGCCCCGGACAGAGCTATCGACATCAAGGAGCTTTTTTTAAAGCGGATTTTGATAACTGTAGATTTCTAAGTACTGTATTGTGAATTTTTATGGTTTTTGGTCTTGTTTTAAGTATATAAAAATATTGGATATTTTTCTAAACTGGTGTGGTGTCCTGTTGTAGTGCTTAGACTGTATCACTGTTGGTTATGTGCAAATGCTTTACACACTGCCTCTAAGATAAGCCTGACTGCTCATGCCAAGCTACCAAGGGGGTGAGCAGGGGTTATTTTAGGAGTGTAACTCCCTTATCCTGACTAGGAAGAAGGGTCCCTATTTGGACAAAGGTGCAAGCCCTTGCCAACTAGAGACCCCCATTTCTAACATTGGTGGTAGCGGTGGGATAGGACTTGTGTTTGCACTTGACTTACAGTGATTGGTGTGCACTACTACCATATCGCAGACCATTACGTGCCACATACTGGTTCTTTTTCTTTGTGGCCTATCTTTGATCTTGCCAGTTTGAACGTGCTATTTCAACATGCCGGAACCAAGAGCATCATCTGTTGCATCCTTGGAAATTGCCTTTGAGGAGGATAGGTTGGAATCCTACAATGTTAGGGAATTGAAATCAATTTGCAAGAACCTAAAAGTCCAAGTCAGAGGCCTCACTAGGAAGGACGAGCTACGAAAAGGCACTGAGGGCCTGGGTAGCTGCCAGACATGCCAGCGAGCAGTCTGGTGATCTCAGTGTAGAGGCGGAGGAGCCTATTCCTACAGTGAATGTGCTTTTGGGAGGAGGGAACCCTCCAGGCCAGGCAGCAGTGGCCTGTCCCCAGAAGAGCTGGAGGACAGGCGGGAAGCAAGGAGAGTGGCAGTAGAACTGGAGAAGCTTAAGTTAGCCATGGAAAGGATGATGTTAGATCACAAAATCAGGATATAGCAGCTGGATTGGAGGAGTAGAGCCGGCTCAGATGGTGACAGCAACCCGTCAAGACAGGCAGACAGAACTGTGCACATCCCTAAGAATGTAGGCAAGGAATTCAAGAAAGGGGATGACATACAAAGGTGGTTTCAGGGGTACGAGGCAGCAATCCACATGAATGGGGTCCCTGAGGAGAATTGGAGAGCAGGATTGTGGCCTCTCTTCCCAGAGGAAGCAAGGGATACTTTAATAGCTTTGGGTAAGGGGTATCACCTCACCTATCCAGACATGAAGGATGCCCTCCTCACTAAGTATGGTCTTACTCCTGAAAAGTACAGGGATCAATTCAGGTTCAGTAAGAAGTCTGATGCCAACACTTGGTTGGAATGTGCGGATGTGTATTGCCGGTCACTGGATGGCTGGGTGAAGGGCAGTAATGTGACAGATTTTCAGGGGCTCTACAATTTGATTGCATGGGAGCACTTGTCTAGTCTATGTTTTGCAGCTCTGCGCCAGCACCTAGTTGATAGTAAGCTGACTGACCCCAGGAAGCTTGCTATGGAGGCGGACCGCTGGGTGAGTACCAGGGTCCACAAGAAAGCGTCTCGGGGAGACTCAGCCAAAGGTGGGCAGGGTCCCCAGCAGAAAAGTGGGGGGGCAAGGGTAAAGCACAGGAATTCTCAAAAGGGCCCCAAACTAACACCCAGGGTAAAGGTTCCCATCCCCGGGAGATAAGAAACAAGGGGTCTCATCAGGAAAGCCTGCTGAGACCGGCCCCCGCAAGTGTTTTGCATGTGACCAGGTGGGGCACATGAAGGGGGACCCCAGATGCTCAAAGGGAGCTCAGCCACCCACTGGTGGGCAGTCCAAAGTGTTGGCTAGTATAGTGCTTGGGGAGGAGGAGTACCCACAGGAGGGTGGGGAACCGCAGAAATGACACTCATCTCACTAGGGGATAGTGAGATGGTCCCAGGACACCAGGTGCCCCCTAAAACAAAGATATACAGCACCTGGTTGACCTTCAATGGGAAAAGGGTAGAGGCTCTCAGAGATACAGGAGCCAGTGTGACCTCAGTCCGGTGTCACCTGGTCTCTGAGAAGCAGGTGGTCCCAGGAGCATTCCACCAAGTAATTGCGGTGGACAATTCAGAGCGCCAGTGTCTGGTGGCGCAGTTTCTCTTCGAGTGGGGGGGGATCTCAGGTCCCTTGAGGGTGGGTGTGAGCCCTTCCATGCCTGTAGAATGTCTGCTAGGTAACGACCTGGAGCAGTCCTTGCGGAAGGATGTTGAGCTCAGGTCTCACTTGGAGATGCTTGGATTGCCAGAGTGGGCATTCATGTCTACTCAGTCAATGTCGGCCAGAGAGGGTGGTCAAGAGGACTTGGAGCCTGAAACAGTGGCCCAAGTCCCTGACAAGAGAAAGGGCAAGAGGCGCGGGAAACCGGCCCCTGAAGTTCCCACAGACTGGGAGGAGGCGGACCTTGAGGGGGATGCCCCGGTGCCTACAGGGGAGCAGGTAGCTGAACTAGGGGATATCTCTGAGATGACCCATTAACAGCAAGAAGGAGGTCCCACCAGGGAGGAATTCTGCAAGGAGCAAAAAGAGTGTCCTTCTCTAGAGGGTCTGCGGCGGCAGGCTGTAGACCAGGCAGCTGGTGATCAGTCCGGATCACATTGGATCTACTTAGAAAATGATCTCCTGTATAGTGAGCCTAAGGTCGCTGAGCCTGGGTCAGCCCGTGTGCTAGTGGTACCACAGCATTTCAGGACCTTCCCACTGGGTCTGGCTCATGACGTGCCTTTGGCAGGACATTTGGGGTAGGACAAGACCTTTGACAGGCTTGTCACTCACTTCTTCTAGCCCCAAATGCGAAGGCAGTCAGATGGACATTGCAGGTCTTGCCAAACTTGCCAGGCAAGTGGTAAGAGTGGGAGGAAGGTCAAAGCTCCTCTCCAAACTTTTCACGTGGTTGGGACACCTTTTGAGAGGGTAGGGATGGACATTGTGGGGACACTGGATCCCAAAACAGCCATGGGCAACAGGTATATCCTGGTCTTGGTGGACCTTGCCACCCGGTACCCGGAGGCAATCCCTCTCAGGACAACGGTGCCAGTGGTGGGCCGGGCGTTAATGGGGATCTTTTTCCCGAGTGGGGTTCCCCAGAGAGGTGGTTTCTGACAGAAGGACCAACTACATATCCAAGTATATGACATCCCTGTGGAAGGAGTGTGGTGTAACCTACAAGTTCACCACCCCTTACCACCCACAAGGTAACGGTCTGGTGGAGAGATTCAACCAGACCTTGAAGGGCATGATTAAGGGTCTAACAGAACGCATGAGGCGTAAGTGGGGCGTCCTCTTGCCGTGCCTTCTCTTTGCATACAGGGAGGTACCACAGAAGTCTCTTGGGTTCAGCCTATTTAAGCTTCTGTATGGTAACCCTGTGAGAGGACCTCTGAGTTTGGTGAAGGAAGGCTGGGAGGAGCTCCCAAGAAAATTCCCCAGGATGTGTTTAGTTACATGCTGGCCTTCAGAAACCAAACAGCCCACTTCAAGAAACTTGCTCAGGCGAACCTAGAAGCAAGCCAGGAAGAAATGAAGAAGTGGTATGACCAGAATGCCACTCTGGTCAAATTTCATCCTAGACAAAAAGTGTGGGTCATGGCACCAGTGGAACCTTGTGCCTTGCAGGACAAGTGGACTGGGTCATTTGAGGTGGTGGAGCTCAAAAGTGAGGTCCCCTACCTGTTGGATGTGCGGGCTCCAAGGAACCGTTTGAGGGTCCTCCACATGAACCGCCTCAAGACCCACTTCAAGAGGTCTGAATTGAGCATGCTCTTGGCGACAGATGATGGGGTGGAAGAGGAGAGTGAGCATCTCCCTGACCTCCTGTCTACCAAGGAAGGCGATGGGTCAGTAGAAGGTGTAATCCTCTCCCCTACACTGACCGCAGAGCAGCAGAGCAACTGTCATCAGTTGTTAGGACAGTTTTCCCCACTGTTCTCCCTGACCCCAGGTGTTACTCACTGGTGTACCCACGACATGGACACCGGTGAATGCCCTCCTGTGAAGCACAAGATTTACAGGTTGACTGACCGGGTCAAGGCCAGCATTAAAGAGGAGGTCTCTAAGATGGTGGCATTAGGGGTGATCGAGCCTTCCAACAGTCCTTGGGCCAGCCCAGTACTCTTGGTCCCAAAGGCTGCTACACCCGGTGCCACTCCAGAACTGCGGTTTTGTGTGGACTTGCATGGGCTGAATGCTGTCACCAGGAGTGCCGCACACCTCATCCCCAGAGCTGATGAGCTCATTGATCGGTTGGGAGCTGCCAAGTTCCTCAGCACGTTTGATTTAACGTCTGGGTACTGGCAGATTGCCTTAACCGATGGGGTCAAGGAGAGGTCAGCATTTTCAACCCCGGAGGACATTACCAGCTCCGGGTGATGCCCTTTGGGTTGAAGAATACCCCTGCCAACTTCCAGAGGTTGTTCAAACAGGTGTTGGCTGGGCTGGAGGATTTCAGTGCCACCTACCTGGATGACATCGCAGTGTTCAGTTCCAGCTGAGAAGAACACTTGCAGCACCTCGGTGAAGTGTTGAAGGCGCTGCAGAGGGCAGGCCTGACCATCAAGGTCAGTAAGTGCCAGATCGGGCAGGGTTCGGTGGTGGACTGGGACACCAGGTAGGAAGCGACCAGGTGGTGCCCCTACACCCCAAGACTGACATCATTCTGGCTTGGGAGCCCCTCTAGACCCAGACAGAGGTGAGGGCCTTTTTAGGACTCACCGGGTACTACAGGAGGTTTGTTAAGGGGTATGGCACCATTGTTGCCCCCTTAACAGAGCTGACTTCCAGGAAGCAGCCCAAGAAGCTGATCTGGACTGAGTCCTGCCAGAAGGCTTTTGATGCCCTGAAGGTCGCCATGTGCATGGCACTCGTGCTCAAGGCGCCCGACTTCTCAAAGGAATTTGTCGAGCAGACTGACGCTTCAGAGCATGGAGTGGGAGCGGTGCTCTCACAACTGAACGAAGAGGGCCTAGACCAGCCTGTAGTCTTCCTTAGCCGGAGACTACTCCCCAGGGAACAGAGGTGAAGTGCCATAGAAAGGGAAGCTTTCGCTGTGGTCTGGGTGCTGAATAAGCTGAGACCGTACCTGTTTGGGACTCACTTTTGGGTTCAGACAGACCACAGGCCCCTCAGATGGTTGATGCAAATGAGGGGTGAGAATCCAAAGCTGCTGAGGTGGTCCATCTCCCTACAGGGAATGGACTTTATGGTGGAATACCGTCCTGGCACAGAGCACACCAATGCAGATGGTCTGTCCAGGTTCTTCCGCCACAGTGAAGAGAACTCCTAGGAGGGTGGGTAGTTCTCCCTACTTTCAGCTGGAGGGGACATCTGTTAGACTTGGCATCTTTTGGCGTGTTTCCCCATAGTTTTTGATTTCTGGCCTCCCGGTTATGACTCTGTTTTTGCTGGCGTAGCATTTCTGCGAACGTTTTGCACTGCTGATCTGTGGTAAAGTACAAGTGCTCCTATGGTCCTTAGTAAAGTGCACTGAGTGTGCCAGGGCCTGTGAATCAAATGCTACGTGTGGGCCTGCAGCACTGATTGTGCCACCCACGTGAGTAGCCCTGAAAAGTAACCTCAGACCTGCCATTGCACAGTCTGCGCCCAGTTTGTAACTGCCATGTTGACATGGCCAGTGCACACTCTGGCCAGTCCCTCCCTTTTCTTACATGTCAGGCGCCCCTAAGGTAGGCCCAAGGTACCCCTGTGGGCAGGGAGCAGTGTATGTGAAAGGTAGGACATGCCCTGGTGTGTGTGGCATGTCCTGTTAGTGAATTACAGCCAATTTCGTTTTTCACTATTGCAAGGCTACCTGTTCCCCATAGGACAGAATGGGAAGTTTGTTTATAACATTTTATAAAAATAACTGGCCTGGTGAATTAGGTAGTAAAATAAAGTTTAGTATGCCTGAACTCAGATTCTAAAGATGCATCTTTTAGTGAAGGTGATTTTTACATTCTGTGTTTGAAAATACCACTTTTAGGAAGTAGGTATTTTCTTGCTCAGTCATCCCGTGTGCCCCTGCTGGAATGTGGATTGCCTGTCTGGGTTTTGGATGACAGAAGGCTGGGGGAGCAGGAGTGGCTCCAGATAGTCTAGGTGGGTCAGGAAAGGGCTGAATAGACCTGGGCTGCAATGGGGGAAGGGGGAGGAGATTTCCTTGTACCTCAAAGGGCTTGGTCCGCTACTGACAATGTCGTCTCCACCTCCTGCCAGGAAATCACACCAGAGAAGGCAGAAATGGTTCTGGCTGGGCACAGACTTTCTCTGCCTAAGAGATCAAAGGATTTGGGGATATAAATATTGGGCCCAGACCCCTGAACTTTAGGATCTTTTGGATCAGGAAGACTGCCAAGAAGAAGAGCTGGAGAAGCTGTGAGGAGGAACAACCACTTTGCTGTGTGCTTTGCTGTGTTGGCCTGCAGTGGCTGCTTCTGTCTTGGGGAGTGAATGGACTGGACTGAACTTTCTGCAATCTACTTTGTGAGTCGCTCCAAGGGCTGGAGGTAGAGCCTACCCCCTGTTCAAGAAGTCTCAGGAACAGCAAAGACTTCAAGCTCTTCTGCCCTCAGCACTGGGGACTGTGTGTTTTGTGCTGCAACAGAAGATAAGCAACTTGACGACATCTACGATGCCGTTGCCGACTCTGTGTCCTGAAGGCATAGCAGAGGGCACTGCGGCAATGCCGCACCGCGACCCTGGTCTCACCAACGACGCCTGCTGACGCCTCCACCGAGCCTCTGCTCGAACTGTGACCTTTGGGCATTGCACTCCGCACCGTTTCGCTTCAAGACAACGCCTTGGCACCGCAGAGGGCACTGCCGCAACTCTGCACCGCGACCCTGGTCTCACCGATGACGCTTGCTGATGCCGCCACCGAGCCGTTGCTTGCACCGCACACTGTGGGCACCGCACTTCGCACCGCCTCGCTTCACGACGACATCTTGGTATCCTCGATGACGATACTCCACACTGAAATCGCCGCCACTGCTTGCACCGTGGTTCGAGGGCACCGCTCATATAGATACATGACGCACCACCCTCATCCCGCACCGCAGCCTTGGCCTACCGACGCCGGTGCCATCGACTTCAGTTTGTAAGCCGACCCTGGTCTCACCAACACTGCCATCTGACGCTGCCACCGAGCCGCTGCTCGCACCGTGACCTGAGGACACTTCACGTCACACCGCTGCACTTCGCACCGCAGTACATGACGCCTGCCGACGCCAGCGCTCCTTACTCCATCAGAGAAGAGATCGACCTGCAACGGGTGTGACTTCGAGGGCCCTGACAACTCCGGCACCGACCTCTGGAACAGACGCCTGTGGACGCCGTGTTTTCGGAAGCTCAACAAGGGGTCATCAACGCCCTGCATTTCTAAAAGGTACTGTTTGCGGGTCTTCCCGACACTGTAGCTGGCCCGCGACGCCGCGGTCAGCCAGAACTGTATGGATTTGTTTGCTCACGACGCCGTGATAGCCCCAGACAGAGCTATCAACATCAAGGAACTGAATTTAAAGCGGATTTTGATAACTGTAGATTTTTAAGTACTGTTTTGTGGACTTTTATTGTTTTTGGTCTTGTTTTAAGTATATAAAAATATTGGATAATTTTCTAAACTGGTGTGGTGTCCTTTTGTAGTGCTTGCACTGTATTACTGTTAGTTATGTGCAAATGCTATACACACTACCTCTAAGATAAGCCTGACTGCTCGTGCCAAGCTACCAAGGGGGTGAGCAGGGCTTATTTTAGGAGTGTAAGTCCCTTATCCTGACTAGGAAGAAGGGTCCCTATTTGGACAAAGGTGCAAGCCCTTGCCAACTAGAGACCCCCATTTCTAACACTGTGAAAATTCAAAACTAGGGGGATCCAAAAATTCAGTTTTAATTCCACAAAATGGACATAATATTTGTAAAATTCCATCTTTTAAGCGAAATATATTTCACCAGTAGCTTGAGTAACTTTTCTCCATGTGATGCTCAAAATAGTAACGTGAGATGGCAGGAGGCTGGTTGGTGGAGAAAATGTCTCTCCGTGAGAGCAACATTTTTCAATTATGGGAAATGGCTCTTTTTGCAAATCAAAATTGATGAATTATGGAAATTATGCCAGTTGAATAAAAATTTTACACAAAAGCCCATGGTTCACACTACAAAACGAGTGGTGGAGGCTCACAGCTTGTGGCTGCGGGCGCTCAGAGCCTCCGAGAGTTATTTCTGAGAAATACAAGCAAAAATTACTCTCATGACCTAATGGGAACATTTGGATGTCCAAATCATGCCCCGACCCCAGGGAAGAGAGTGTCTGTAAGGAGCCAGACAGATGCACTCGGCTCATCTTCTGCCTGTGATAAACATATTCAAAGAGAGGCAGCCGCCATTTTATTCGTGCTCCATTGGCTGTCCTTGATGGGAGAAGATCAGTGGCGGCTCCTTCGCTAAGGCGGACGAGTGTCACTCCACTGCCTTTTAGCAGTGAAATAAAGGGAAAATAAAATTATAATAACTTGCGTTAATATCATTTTATTTTGTCCTACTTCTGGCAGCTTTGCGCTATGGGGTGGGGCAGGGCGCAGGGCTGCTCTGTTCACAGAACAGGGGAGGAGTGGTAGCACCCTCCTCAGTGGACAATGACTGTTTGGCTGGCCCTCTTGGGCCGTCCAAACAATCATTATGCACTTTGCTTGTCCTCCAAGAGCATGCCCATACTCCCAGTCGGCGTCTGAGCGCTGAACCACGGCACTCAGACCAATCACAATGCTGCTAAGGCAGCATTGTGCTTGGATGATTGGGAGTCTAGGTGTGCTTCCTGTTCAGGCCGAGCGAGGGACTTCGGAGGAGAGACGCGGCGAGGAAGGGGAGAGAAGGTAAGATTTTTCATTTTCTTTTTCAATACCCTCTTTCCCCCGCATCCTCCCCCCGCCCCCTCCCCGCAACCTCAGATCCATGACGGCCGCCGCTGGAGAGAATTTTAGAAGCCTTTCAGCAGCAAGGAGTCATCCACGAGCAACCAGGAATGGAAACATGAAAGAAAAATAAATGAAAAAAATTGTGCTGTGTATTCAAATCTGAAATGACTACAATCAAAGACAACAAACAAAAAAAAAGTAAAAAAAAAAAAAAGTAAGAAGAACACATTAAAGCTTTTTGTCAGCAAGCCACATGATGTATCCCTCGTGAGGAAGCTACCTGTGAAGAAAGGTCTGTAATAACATATACTTATTTTGTTTTGAGTGAACAATAAACACGCTGAATTCAAATGGTCTTGCTGTCTGCAGTCATGGATAGGCTTTGGGAGAAGTCCAGGCGAAGAAGGAAAACCCTGGTTTGGGATTCTTGGCCAAAGTATGGCCTCAGAATGCTGGTCATAGGATAACAAGATTCTTATGAATCTCTGGGCCATATTCTCAAGGAGCTATCGCCAAGTTAACGTCACTTTAGCGCAGCCAAAGTCGCGATAAACTCATCACCCCATTCACAAGCTGGTGCTAACAGCCTAACACCAGTTCAACCGCGATAGCAGTCACAAAACACCTCGCCACAGATGACCCCGGCAACTATCGCTAATGAGATTCAGAGTAGGCATTCCCGAGCAAAAAGCAGCGACAACACCACTCCACAACATTCTCAACGACCAGACAGATCTGCAAAAAGACCACGAAACATGCAATAAGGCGCGTTAGCTGCAGGAAATTAACACCAGCTCCGACCTGGTGCAAAGTCGGATGGCAGCCTGCCCCACAAAAGGGAACCCAGCCCAGACCCACAACAGATGCCATGGAGCCACTGAACATGTGGGCCGGACACCTAAGAGGGCCACAACACCCACCGCCAACACCCCCATGACCACCCCACCAGACACCCATCACCCCCCGACCAACACTGAGGCAGCGCAGACAAAGACAGCGACCCTCCAAAAATGCACCAACCTCACAGACCCAACACCAGAGAATGTCATTGCCCACTACATGCTCAAAGGGACAACCCTCCTCCTCATCCTGACCACCATTGCCCACAGTCTAACAGTACCAAGACAGCGGACAGCCAACATCCCACCTCAGATGAAGCTGATGGCCGTGCTGCACCTGTTGGCCTCTAGTACCCTCCAACCAACATCCGCCTGAGACGGAGGAGTCACACAGCCAGGCCAATACAAGTCCCTCACAACGGCCATGGATGACACCATCAGCTTGGTATCCCACCATCTATACTTCGTACACACTGCGCATGAACAGCCTGAGACCAAGCAAGGCGTGTACGCCACAGCTGACTGCCCGCACATGTCAGGCGGCAATTGACTGCACACATGTCCCACTAGTGGCTCCTGGCAACACTGCACACAATAAGCGCATCAGAAAGCGCACGTATCCCACCAATGTCCAGGCAATAGTGGACCATCTGGGAATCCCCTCCCACACCGCCACAAACCACTCAGGCAGTGTGCATGATTCCGACTTCTTCCGACAGTCCATCATCAACCTGCACCACCAGGATGGCACTTACGGAAATGCACTGCTCGTTGACCAATGCACACACCACACACCTCAACTCCACAACCATGCAACACACGACACAGGAAATGCACACGTCACAAGCTCACATACAACATGCACACCCACCAGACACGACAGCACAACTAACTGTGGGAACTTGTGCCAGCCATGTACATTAGCCATCAATGGCATGGCACCTCGGCCACACCATAGCAGATAAAGCGAAGAGGTGGGCACCAGGCACGTGTGAAGGTTGCAAGTGACCCATGAATGAGTATGTACACAATGCCAAGTGTGGCGTGGATGTGCTGGACAGACTGGAGTATGCAGACCACACCCATATCTATGTCAACATACACCGCTGATGTATGGAGTGTATCGGACAGTGGATGCAACCATGTCACCCCAGCCAGGGGGAAGATCGCGGAAATGTAGCCTGTTATGCCCCCCCCTGTAAGCGTGAGCAGAGTGGGCTTGCCCTGCGTATGCCAGGCCAGCATAGGGGTGTGAATAAAAAGCACATAGCCCTGGGCGTGGTCCTCTTCTGGAATTCCCAATGTCTCTGCCAGGGTGGCGCCTCTCAACCCGCCACGAGGCTGACGCCGTTGTCCTGAGCGGAGTTTCCTGCGATCCTGTGCGTCTGCTGTACCCAGGGCCGCTGGTGCCCGAACCCATCTTGCCAGCCCCGGCGCAGCCAGGCCTCACTGCTCATCTGCTGACACAGGCGTATTTCAAGGAGGGCCAACCACGTGCCGATGCAACCTCCATGTTCGAGGCGCACAACCTTTGCAGCCTGCTCAGACCATCATGGCCTACTTGAGCAAGGCCCTCAGTCCTCCTTTCTCGTTGACATACTCCACCGGCAGACACAGTGGACAAGTTGGTCACACATTTGGAACTGAGTCTTGATTATTAATTTCAGAGTGTATACCATTGTACGCAAGGAGAGGAGTAAGAGGAAGACGCAGTTCAGTCAGGAGGAAGAAAGGATCATCGTTACGGAGGTGATCGAACACTACCAACAACTGCTCTTGTGCCACTAACTCTGTGCATCGCAAGCCAATGACACATGGCTGTAGGCCCCTGCTGAGCCATGGCTCCGGACTGCACTGCGGACAAGTAGATCACACATGTGGAACTGAGACATGATTTATTTATGGCAGATTCTAAGCCATGGTACAGGCATTATCGCAGACTGCATCCCCTTTCAGCACTGGTGCCACTAACTCTGTGCCCCGTAATCCATGAACACTCCCTGGTTGAACATTAGTGGCGTGTGAGACTATGGCCTGGGTGTTGTCATCATCATCATGTAGCCGATACTGATTTGCTGTCAAGTATGCGTCTGTAGCATTCATCTCCTACATATTGTCTGTGTGTGCTTGGTTCTGCCCTCTGCATCAGGCCCTGGAAAAACACCTTCCACTGTCCCCTGAAACACTCCACGTCATTCACCTTGGACAGCGACGAGGACCCGCTCAGCTCTGGTGTCCCTATCTCACTGCACCGTAAGTTGCCGTCCCGTGGCGGTGTGCCTGTGCTGGCTGCACTGCATCCGGGGCCACTAACTCTGTGCACCACAACTCATGGACCTGTTCTGATTGAGTACTGTGCTGTGGACAGCACACGCAACAATGTTACCTAATGCAGTGGGGAAGACCTGGGACTATGATGAGGAAGATGTGGTAAGTGTGCGGACGGGAGAAGGCACAGACAGTGGGAGGGCAGGAGGCAACAGCACGAAGGCAGGAATGCAGACTGGAGGTGGTAGTCTAGCTACACACCTGGATCTATTACTGGGTATTGTGCTGTGGACTGCGGACGCAACTGTCACCTCAGGCAGTGTGGAGGACCTGGGACGATGAAGGGTCAGATGTGGCAGGTGTAACACACCCTACTGCAACTGCAGCAGGGATATCCCGAAGGGACACAATCCGAGGCAATATCTCACATCATCACGCTCAGCCCTGGTGCCCCTACCTCAGTGCACTGCAACTCACGGAACCTCCTGACTGGATATTGGGTGACCTGTGTACTTGCTCCGACTCCACCCATGTTGCTCGCAGTTGACTCTGTTATGCTGGTGTTTTCTGTTTCCATTGCACTGGTGTCCACTGTTCAAGTTGTTGCCAGCACCAAGCACTCCATGCGGGCTGGCTTATACTCACCCCACACACATCCAGCACAGGCATCACTGTACATGTGGCCCTGCCAATAAAGGGGCCGGGGGCACGTGCCCGTAGCCAGTTCTACATGATATATGCGTGTGTCCCTGTGGTCTTGTTGTATGCATGAGGGCCCTGGGCCCTATGACATTACATTGTGCTGTGTACAGCGGACACAGACATGTCACTGCAGGCAGCGGGTACGACCTTGGACATGTAGCTTTGCCGTCAGCCACTCAATTTGTAAGAGGAGTGGACTGGTCCATCGTACAGAGGACCAGCGTTGGGGTGTGAATGATGATTCCGTGGCTCTGGGCGTTGTTCATTGCAGGACATGTGCACATGCATGTGTATCTGTCGCAGTGTGGGTCTCCTTTGTGGGTTGTAGGTGGTCCCTGATCAGACTTGAACACCCACATATGTGATCTAGTTCGGCTTCCATGAGCTCTGACCCCACACGCACCTGTTCGGCCACCTCCTTTTGACATTCTGACACCTGGCATTGGAATGCGATGTGTGCTTGAGTGAAGTGTTGGGAGCCAGCCGGGGTGGCGGGTGCTTCCTGCTGTGTGGTCTGTGCAGGGGCTGGGGTCTTCTCTATGTGGCTTGGAGGATGCCCTGCTCCTGGGGGTGGGTTGCCTGAGAAGTCAATGAGCTGTTGTAGGGCGCCGGTGTCGGAGGTGTGGTGGTCGTCTCCGGCATCACTGATGGGTTGTCTGGTCTGACCTGCTGGGGGATTTTTCCCCCCCCTGCAATGTGAAGGGGAGATGCATGTTGACATTGTGTTGACATTTATGTTTGTGCATTGTTCTTGTTTACATGCAGACTGTGTGACAATGTACAACGTGACTGTTTTGGCGCTGCTGGCAATTTGAGGGGAAGAGTGAACATTGGGACAACATGACGGATGTGAGATTGTACCCGTGCATATGCATCTCACAGTTCCCTGCTCTGTCCAATGTGATTGGCATGTTTCTGTGCATGGGCGGACCCAGTTGTGTCCCCTGTTCTGCAGTGTCGGTGTTGCATTTGGTGCCACATTGTCATGGGATGTGCTGTGATTGCTATGTGTGTGTGCTGCAGTGTGCCTCGGAATGAGGGACATGATCCTGGGTGATTGTGGATGTGCAGTGTGCTATATTTGATTGTGCTTGTGTGCCGTTGTGCCCATCTCCCCCTTCCCCCCAGTCCCTGGTTGTTACTCACCCTGTTGTTGTTGTGTCAGGTCCTCTCGAACTGTGTCCGTACTCCCACCTCCTTGCACCGTCTCCACACTGATGACTGGCCTCTATTTCCTCCTGCTCCTCCTGTGGCCCAGGACTCCCACCTCCTGTCGCTGTTGCTGCCTTTCTGTTGGCAGTGGGTTTGTGCCTGGTTTATGTTTTCAGATCATGCCAGCGCCTCTTGGCCTCATCCATTGTCCTCCTCAACACTCTGGCTCCATTCCAGGTCATCTGATTGTGGGTCAGTTGCTGGTAGTGTTCTGTCACCTCTGTGATGCTGTTCTTGTTTTACTGCGGACTGAACCCCGTCTTCATCTCCCTCTTCTCCTTCCCTGAGCCCGTTGTTCCTTGCTGGTGGTCTGTGGGACTTTTGGGGTTCACGTTGGCCTCTGCGCTTGGTCATGGTGCATCCATGTTGCTACGCACTATGGATTGTTTCTGGTGTGTTGTTTTTGTAGCTTTTATAGTGCATTTTCCTGCCAGATGCATGGGATTTGCTGGCCTGTGGCTGGTTTTTGCAGCTTTCGGTATCACGCTTGGCCTCATCGCAGCTTTTTTTGCGTTCGTGTTTTGCATTTTTGCGGCGTGGTGTTGATTTTAACGCAGCCATTTGGTGCGTTATCTGGTGACTATCGCATGGTACCGCCGTGTTGTGAATACTTGGTTAACACAGCGTAAATTTTTCACGATAGACTGCGATGTTGTAGGCTGCGCTAAGTTACTTTTGCAATGGTTATCACACGTTCTTGAGAATATGCCCCTCTGTGTGCTACTGGACACTTTAGCTGCTGTGGTACCCGGGTTAAGACAATGAAATAGAGTAACATTTCTGGGCCAGTAGATGGCCTCCTAAAGGATCGCACCCAAGTCACACATCAGTGATGAAGTTCAACGGGACTGGGAGTGGTCTGGAGTTAGCTGTGCGTCTGTTCGAAGGCATTGTGGTTCCATCATGTCTACTCCTAACGGAGAAGGAGTATGACTGGTTGCATTATGGTGGCTCCTTGTCTAGAATGAAGTGGTGGGCATGCAGCCCAAATGACTGCCCATGGCTGAGACTATTGCAAGCATTCCACCCATCACATTTTGTTCTTTTAAGGTGGCCTCATAAAGGCACATTACAAGGAACAGAGGAACCACAGCTGGGCCTTTTGTGATACCGCAGCGGTCTAGTAGAGGCTGGTCTATGCCAGGTTACCTCATAAGACAGGAGTGTTTTGAACACAGTGGCACATCTTGTAGTCCATAAATACTCCTGCATTTGGCATCTCACTATAAAGACACAATGTGCTGTCTCAGACCTTAGGGTTTTCAACCATCAAAGGAGTGATGGCTAATCATTGCTCCTTTGGGTGGACAAAGGTGTATCCTCTAGCTGCAAAGTTTTACGAATCAGGGATACTCTGCCCAAGGTGACGTTTCTCAACATCATCTGTTGGAATGAAAAACCCATGGTGGAACATCCTTTAGGAGGAAATCTAGTGATGGACTAGGTGGTAACCCTATCAGCACAGCAAACAGGTGCAGGAAGCTGAGGGTGGAAGGACAGTGGGGTGAGGGGATATGGCAGGCCATGTCAGGGGATAGCTCCAATGATAACAGCAGGGCTTTGGAGGGCAGTCAGGGAACAGTAGACTGGAAGCGGGTCTTTGACATTTCCTAGAAGTGTGAAGTTACAGCTGTGGACGGGGTACTGCCATCAAGTGGCATCAGTCCTCCCCCTGTTCAGTGGGGCCCTGCACTGCAGCAGCAACAGTTTTATGGGATGTAGATTGAAATATCAAGCACAAAAATATTGTGGTACAAAAATTTTATTGTCAAAATATTAACACCTAAAAATTTGACTTTTCAGCCATACAATGTGAAGTACAAGCATATCAACTACAAAAATGTTATGGCCCAAACTATCGACATTGCTTTGGTAACTTAAGGAACTGAAATTTATTTCTTATTATTGTAAGCAAAAAAAGTTCAATATTTTTTCAAAAGAGTAATACATTTAAAAAATATATAACATAAAAAAACAAAATAATCGATTAACTTTTAGTAAATTGAATTCTTTAAAATATATGTGACTTTAGAATAACTTACAATTAACATACAAAAATACTAATACATTATACATAAAATTACATGTATTATATGAATAAAAATATTCGTTTATATTAAATAATAGAATATATAATGATGACTGCTTTCAAAAATACATTTTTAATACATTTTTAATGAAAATGAATTTCTTTAAATACTAAATCACATAACATCAGATTCAGATTTTGGTTCTGTTTATACGTGCAGCCTTATGTAAACATTCACTTTGATTAAACCCTAAATCTAGCCAACAGTGTAAATTAAACTTAATGCTAAAACTAACCCTGACACTAACCCTAATTCCTGATATTATCCCTAGTGAGAATACCTCTACTGAGAATACATTAGGCACAGGGTAATTGTACTAGACAAGCACATGTGCCTAATCTTAAACACTCAAACTGCAAGGGGTAATCTAGTGTAGGGAAAAAACAATTTACTTTACCCAGTCTGATTGGCGTTTTTGACCTAATGTGCGAAAATCACTACATGGCCCATTTAACCTTAACCTAACATTACATCTAACCCCGCACACATCCCTCAAGGCTAATAACCTAACCTAACTCAAGCCTTAAATGTTATTTTAAACATGTCTAGCTCTAAACATTAACCTAACCCTAAAGCTAAAGAGGCTTTTACTCTAATCCTTACTTGAGCCCAAATCCTACCCCTAAACTTGCCCTTTATCCTGGCACACCAGGTTGGCTTGGATGGTATTTTACCAATCGAAAGCTGTAATTCTGCACCTGGAGTGGTAAAAGGCTTTTGTCATTTTTCAGCTCGGCATGGATGGCACTTTGCTAATCCTATGCTTAAAGACTTTGCTTTATAGATGGTTAAAGGCTTTGTCCCTTCCCAGCTTGGCGTGGATGGCACTGTGCTTATCCTATGCTGAAAAACTTTGCTAGAAAAACAGACATTTGAGGTGAGCAGATTCAGAATGCGCTGGTGTTGCAGGGTGTTTTATATAGGAACTGCACTCCACCTAAATTTGGGAAGTACCCAGAGTTCTCTGCTTCCTCGTTTGAATACTTTATTTGGTACTCTGAGCCTGAAATGGTATTGTTTTGACTTATACTGGGTGCTCCCTTATGTCTGGACAAATCTAAACCTCTCTGAAGAGCTCTAATGAGAGTGAAACACATGTCAGGGGTTGCTTTTAAGCATCCCAGGTTGGATTGGCTGGTATTTTACCAATCCAAAGCTGTAATACTGTGCCAGAGTGTCACTGGTGTTGTAGGGTGCTCTACATAGGAGCTGCTCTCCGCCTAAATGTGGGAACTACCTTGAGTTCGCTGCTTCCTGTTTTGCATATATGTGTGTATTTATGTATGTGTCTGTAGTAATTAACTCCAGGTAGCCGTGATGTACTTCAAGTAGATTTATTGGTAGTAGTTACAGGTTATTGAGTTCATGTGATGCAGCCCCACCAGGAGCAGTCTGCCTGCTGCTCAGCCCATACTCCAACTGTCGCACTCAAGCATCCAGGCACCCAAACTTCCATTCATGTCCATCACACCAACATTCCATGCTTTACATTCACACTGGCTGAGCATCTAGGGAGAAAGTAACAAGATAAATATAATACAGGTTACTAGATATCCTCCAGCCTTCCACAACACAAAATAGAAACCTAAAATTAGAAAAACGTTAATACAAGACAAAACCCAAGAAAGAGAAATATGCAACAGTAGACAAAAAGCCAAAAGAAAATGAACAGAAAAGGCAAGAAGAAAATGAACCCAAACGTGAAAAGATCATAGCATAGATACCAAGAATAACCACCGTGAGCCTAAAAGAAAATACACAGAAAAATAGAAAATCATAGAGGAGATGCGTAGACAAATATACATACTATTATCGCCCACCCATCCTCCTCCTATATACAATTTAATAAAGAACAGTAAAAAATGGGTGAAACACACCCAAAAGAACCTCCCCAATAACACAGGTGAATGGATGAACCAGAAACAATAGGGAACACCCACACCCAACAACATCCTATACATAAAAGTTAGGGGAAAGAAAGAAAAGAAGGTTGACTGCTATCCATACAGCCACAATGACCTAGGGGCAGACAACCATGAGTGTGGCACATGGTTTTAAAATACACCGTACAACAAACATGCAGCACAAGGCAACTTAGACACCGTTTGCAAACAAATGTATACATGTACCACAGGGTGACTTACACCATAAATATCCCCCAAAGAATGGTATGCAAACAACAATTTGCATAAATGGGACATGAACCCATTTGAAACCACATGTAAATGTTAGTAGCGTGAACAGAACAATTGTATACCTGGGACTCGTACCCATTAGAAACTGTATGGAATGTGAAAAACTGTGAATAAGGGACTGAAACCCAAAGAAATGTGAGACATGTAAATGTTGCATTCACAAGGCATGCTCAAAAGATTCTTCCCAATAACACTCGGTAAGAATAAAAACTGAATGGCTACTAGTTAACAAATGAAACATGCAACTTATCTTCTGTCTATTTGCGATGCACCACATTCACACTGTGATAACAATAAACAATATCCTTGGGACTGGAAACAGAGTCCACAACAGCCGATCCAAATAAGCGAAACAACAAGATCATGGCCATTGGTTTGGAGGTCCACAATACTCCGGGGTATTGAAAGATAGTGTAAGTACCAGTCACAGGTGAAGAAATCATGCAAAATTCATGTTGGATATAGGTTTGACAAATAGATGTTGCTCCAATTGAAACAGGATTGACAGCTATGCTCAAAACAAAGATCTTGCCTCGATGACTGAAAAAAACCTAGAGGGATCAGGACCCTGAGGAAGGCCAGAGACCCAGTAGGGCTAGGGTGATTGGCTGAAACATGTCGGTAGGAGCAGAAGGGGTGTTGGAGATGTAGCTTCTCCTCCACACCCAACACTTATTTTTAACCCTGTCAAGGGGGACGACAAATTAAATGAGTATATTGGTTCTCACTTAAGCAGTTTTAAGATTTTCTTTTTTTCTCTGCATTTTGGGATCCCTCATTTGGAGTACTATCTCCTCTTTCCTCTCTTCTTTCTAAAAAAATCAGCGCTCCACCCTGAGTGTTGGTCTGCACCAGGGTGTCTGAAGCAGCCCAATGATGAGCATGCCACAACTTAGTGGGTGAGGGCAGTTTTCAACATAACGGTTGGTTTGTTCAGAAAACTCTGATTTGCCGCTACGCTTCACCCTTATCTGTCTGTTTCCTCCTCTATGTAGTACATCAATTCAAATATAATAACAACAAAATATTAGGGGGGATACTATCAGTTTCTCAGTTGGCTGTGTCTTACAGCACTGATTTTTGTTCCTTCTCTTTTTGTGAGATTTGTAGTAATAGTTAGGACAATGTTCCCATAGGAAAATCGTTTTTTGACTTGCTTATAACTTTGGTGTCATTTGACGAATCTTCACAAAATTTCCCCTAAAAAGTGTGCCAGTAATTCTAGTTGTGTATGTGAAGTTTCGGTGTGATCTATCAAGCAGGGATCAAGAAAAAAGGGGGGGTCCACAAATAGTGCATTTCCCATGTTAATTTCCATATAGTCTTTAGACACATCTGTAGCCCAAACCGCTGGACAGATTGACACCGAATTTGGCAGAAAGCTAGATTTTGTTCAACAGATTGTGCTTTTTGTTATTTGGTGTAAATGTATTTATTAGTAATCAAGAAATTTAAGGAAGTCCAAATTTGTATACCTATGGGCGGGAATCATTTGTGACTAATTTGTGACAAATTGTGAATGCATACGCCAACTCCAAAGCAGTGATTGGCTGGCCGCAACCTGAGCAGAGCAGAGCAGAGACCCACAATTTTAGTTTATTGCAACAGTCCCTGGGGCTCAAATGGCAGAAACTGGCATAAGGGATCAGGTTGGATGTACCCTGACCCAGAGGCGGCCGGCACGCATCGGGGGTGGCGGAGCGGTTGGGGGCAGGGGGGTGGCGTGAGGGGGTCTAAAAAAGATTAAAAAAAGAAAAATACACTTACCTCCTGCTACGTCTTTCCCATGTTGTCTCTCCTCCACGTCAGGCCCAACAGGAAGCACATCCAATCTCCACTGAGCCAATCACAATGCTGCATTGCAGCATTGTGATTAGTAAGCACCCAAGGTCCCCTGAGCCAATCACAGTGCTGCAATGCAGCGTTGTGATCGGTCTGAGCGCCGTGGTTCAGCGCTCAAATGGGGACTGGGGGCTTGGGCATGTTCTCCACCCAGGCTGTAATGCAGCCTGGGTGGAGAACATGCTAAGTGAGCATGACTGTTTGACCATCCTGAGAGGGCTGGTTAAAGCATCATGTACACTTTAGTGTGCCCACCACTCCTCCCCTGCCCTGCTCTGTCAGCAGAGCAGACCCGCCCGCTAAGCTGCCAAACCAGAACAAAATACGTTTTATTTTCCCTTTCTTTCACTGTGTCAAAGCTGTGGGGCAATGCTCCTCCACCTTAGCAAAGGAGCTGCCACTGCCCTGACCCCATGGCTGAAATATAGGGGTGTTTCTGGGGTACAGTATGGGCAGAAAAGATAGAAGAGAGTTTTTGTGTACCACACGTGATATTCACGAATTTGCTGTGATGCTCTGTGTGGCCCCATCCACTGAGAGACCTACTCAGGCACTCATGCAGCCACTCTTAGACCTAGGTAGACACTCACATGCCCACTCACCTATCCAGTCATAGACTCACACATCTACTTGCACACCCACTCAGAGATGCATCTGCCCACTCACAGACCTACTCAGAGACTCATGCACCCACTCACAGATCCACTGAGACACTCATACACAACTCACAGACCCCACTCAGACACTCATGCACTCAGTCACAGACCCATTCAGAGACTCATATACCCACTCACAGTCCCACTCAGAAACTCATGCACCCACTCACATACCCACTCAGAGACTCATGCATCCATTCAAAGGCCCATTCAGAGATGCATGTGCCCACTCGCAAACTCCCTCAGACTCACACACCCACTCACAGTCACGCATCCACTCACAGACCAACTCAGACACTCATGCACCAGTCACAGATCCCCCTCAGACACTCATGTACCCACTCACAGACCCACTCAGAAACTGATACACCCACTCACAGATCCACTCAGAGACTGATGCACACGGGCACAGACTTAACCAGACACTGATGCACACACTTGCACATCCACTGAAACACTCATGCACATAGTTCTAGATTAACTTAGAGACTCAAGCATGCACTTGCATGCCCACTCTCACAGTCACACACCCACTCAGAGACTCATGCACCCACTCAAATACTTACTCAGAGACTCATGCACCTACTCACACAGCTATTCAGAGACTCACACCCACTCACAGCACCAAGTCAGAGATACATGCATCAAGTCACAGACTCACTCAGAGACTCATGCACCCACGTGCACACTCACTCAGGGACTCACAACCCCTACTCACAGACTCACTTAGAGACTTATGAACCCACTCACACCCCTATTCAGAGATTCATGCACCCAATCACATGCCTCCTCAAACACTCATGCACCCACTCACAGACCCATTTAAACACTCATGCACTCACTTACAGACCCACTCAGAGTCTTATGCACCCACTCACAGATCCACTTAAAGACTCATGCATCCACTCCAGACCTACTCAGAGACTCATGCACCCACTCACAGACCAGCTCAGAATCTCACACTGCTACTCACAGGCCCATTCAGACAGTCATGCATCCACTCACAGACCCACTCAGAGACGCACACACCCACTCACAGACCCACTCAGATACTCATGCACCCACTCACAGACATGCTCAGACTCATGCACCAGCACACACAACTACTCAGAGACTCATTTACTAACTCACAAACCCACTTAAAGACTCACAACCACTCACAGACTCAATTAGAGGCTCCTGTACCCAGTCACGGACTGACTCAGACATTCATGCACTTATTAACACACTCACTCAGACTCACACACCCACTCACACACTCAGTTAGAGACTTATGCACCCACTCACAAACCTACTCAGAGACCCACACACCCACTCACAGACTCACTCAGACACTCATACACCCACTCACAGACCCACTCAGACACTCATGCACTCAGTCACAGACCCATTCAGAGACTAATATACCCACTCACAGTCCCACTCAGATACTCATGCACTCACTCACAGACCCACTCAGAGACTCATGCACCCATTCAAAGGCCCATTCAGAGATGCATGTGCCCACTCGCAAACTCACTCAGACTCACACACCCACTCACAGTCACGCATCCACTCACAGACCAACTCAGACATTCATGCACCCAGTCACAGATCCCCCTCAGACACTCATGTACCCACTCACAGACCCACTCAGAAACTGATACACCCACTCACAGATCCACTCAGAGACTGATGCACACGGGCACAGACTTAACCAGACACTCATGCACACACTCGCACATCCACTGAAACACTCATGCACATAGTTCTAGATTAACTTAGAGACTCAAGCATGCACTCGCATGCCCACTCTCACAGTCACACACCCACTCAGAGACTCATGCACCCACTCAAATACTTACTCAGAGACTCATGCACCTACTCACACAGCTATTCAGAGACTCACACCCACTCACAGCACCAAGTCAGAGATACATGCATCAAGTCACAGACTCACTCAGAGACTCATGCACCCACACGCACACTCACTCAGGGACTCACAACCCCTACTCACAGACTCACTTAGAGACTTATGAACCCATTCACACCCCTATTCAGAGATTCATGCACCCAATCACATGCCTCCTCAAACACTCATGCACCCACTCACAGACCCATTTAAACACTCATGCACTCACTTACAGACCCACTCAGAGTCTTATGCACCCACTCACAGATCCACTTAAAGACTCATGCATCCACTCCAGACCTACTCAGAGACTCATGCACCCACTCACAGACCAGCTCAAAATCTCACACTGCTACTCACAGGCCCATTCAGACAGTCATGCATCCACTCACAGACCCACTCAGAGACTCACACACCCACTCACAGACCCACTCAGATACTCATGCACCCACTCACAGACATGCTCAGACTCATGCACCAGCACACACAACCACTCAGAGACTCATTTACTAACTCACAAACCCACTTAAAGACTCACAACCACTCACAGACTCAATTAGAGGCTCCTGTACCCAGTCACGGACTGACTCAGACATTCATGCACTTATTAACACACTCACTCAGACTCACACACCCACTCACACACTCAGTTAGAGACTTATGCACCCACTCACACACCTACTCAGAGACTCACACACCCACTCACAGACTCACTCAGACACTCATACACCCACTCACAGACCCACTCAGACACTCATGCACTCACTTATAGACCCACTCAAAGTTGCATGTAGCCACTCACAGATCTGCTCAAAGACAAATGCACCCACTCACAGACCTACTCAGAGACCCACACACCCACTCTCAGACTCACTCAGAGACTTATGCACCTACTCACACACCCACTCATACACAAACCCACTCAGAAACTCACACTCACTCACATACCCAATCAGAGACATATGCACCAAGTCACAATCTGATTCAGACACTCAAACACCCACTCAGACATGCATGCACCCACTCACAGAGCCACTCAGACACTCCTGTACCCACTCACACACCCAGTGAGACACTTATGCAGCCACTCCCAGACCCCTAAGCCACTCACACACCCATTCACACACCTGTTGAGACACTCACATACTCACTCACACACCCACTGAGACACTCATGCACTCACTCACACACTCACTCTCAAATGTTACAGGTTATAGCTAAATAAAATGTTAAAAACCTTAAAAATTCACAAAACAACAAAGGTTACAAGGACATTATTGTTAGCAAATAACATTTAAAAAAAACCTTAGAAATTCACTGAAAAAAGCAATGGACACAGGAATGTTATAGTTAGGAAATATTTTTTTTTTAAAACCTTGGAAATTCACTGAAAAAAATAAAGTTTACTGGGACGTTATGGTTAGGCTTACATTTTGCTCATAAAAAACCATAGAAATTCAGCAGTTACATTTACCTAAGCTAACTATAACTTACACCAGCACAATGCACTGCTAATAACCGCACATATTACATCACTCATAACATGGTCAGTGACATCACTGATGACATCTCAAATAACATCACTGATTGCATCATCCAGTGAGTGTAAGTATTTTCTAAGAGTTTATGATTGTTAAACATACATACTTAGCTTCTACAAAAGTTAAATTAGTATATTAGATGTAATACTAATGAGTGATTCGACTTCTAACATATATTCTGTGAGTGGCTGTGTGTATCCATGTGTGAATGGGTGTCTCTGTGGATGTATGGGTGAATAAGTAGGTGTGTGAGTAGCTGTGTGGGTGAGTGAGTGGCTGTGTGAGTGACAGTATTGGTGAGTGAGTGGGTATGTCAGTGGCTGTGTGAGTAAGTGAGTGGGTGTGAGTGCCTCTATGGGTGGGTGAGTAGATGTGTGAGTGACTGTATGGGTGAGTGAGTGGGTGTTGGAGTGGTTGCAGGAGTGAGTGACTGGGTGTGTAAGTGGGTATATGACTGAGTGAGTGGGTGTTTGGTTAAGTGAGTTGGTGTGTGAGTGGCTGTATTGCAGAGTGACTGTGCGAATGGCTGCATTGGTGAGTGAACGGATGTGGATGTGCTTGTATGGATGTGTGAATGGGTATGTAAGTGGTTGTGTGGGTGTGTGAGAGTGTGTGAGTGTTTATATAGGAGAGTGAGTGGCAGTGTTGAGAGACTGAGTGAGTGAGTGGGTATGTGAGTAGCTGTATGGGTGAATAAGTGGGTGTGTGAGTAGCTGTATGGGTGCTTGTATGGCTGTGTACGTTGTTGTATGGATGAGTAGGTGGTTATATAAGTAGCTGTATGTGTGAGTGGTTGTGTGAGTGACTGTATGGGTGAGTGAGTGGGTATGTGAGTGATTGTATGGATGAGTGAGTAAATGTGTGATAAGTTGTATGAATATCTGAAGAGGTATGTGAATGGTTCCATGGGTGTGAGTCTGGGTGGGTGAGAGTTTGCATAGGGGTGTAAGTGGTTATGTGGATGATGTCATCAGTGATGTGATTTGAGATGTCATCAGTGCTTTCCCTGACCATGTCATGGGTGATGTAATATGTGAGGTCATAAGCAGAGCATTGCAGTGGTGTAAGTTATAGTTAGCCCAGGTAACTATAACTGCTTAATTTCTATTTTTATATGAGAGAAATGTGAGCCTAACTGTAATGTCCCTGTAACCTTTGTTTTTTTTTAGTGAAAAACAAGTTATATATATATGTGTTTTAATCAAAGGAGCACTTGCTTTTTACTATGATGTCACCCACCTGTGATCAAGGCGAAAGCTGAAACGCGTAGGGTGAGCCTGCAGCAAAATGCAATAAATACCTGCGCAATTGAAACCGGGCTTGGCATTTCTTTTTTGTTGGATTTAATGACGGAGTCCTCCATCTCCGTTGTCTGCCGGAGCCGCACTGCAGGGTTGGGGGCCCCCAGTATGGAGACATGAACTTTGCTGTGCTGCGGATTGTGGGGGCATGACCCGCATCCCTCATTGCCAGACCAATGGACTTCCCGGGAAATTCTGGGGTGAGTGATGAAAGGGAGAAAAGAGGGGTCACACCTCTCTTGGACAGTTTCCTATGCTAGATATTTCTAAATAACGACGGTGCAACTGTGATATTGTGCACCCAAGAGATAATACTTACTCTGTTTTCCAAGCAGGAGATGACAGCACAAGGCAGTATTGAAGGCTATTTGGGTCGAAATTCACACTAACTGCCAGTGCAGTCCAAATGCCAAACAAATGCATCTTGGAACTTTGAGTGCAACGAGTGAAAGTCACATGACTGTTTTAATCAAAGGAGCACTTGCTTTTTACTATGATGTTACCCACCTGTGATCAAGGCGAAAGCTGAAACGCGTAGGGTTAGCCTGCAGCAAAATGCAATAAATACCTACGCAATTGAAACCGGGCTTGGCATTTCTTTTTGTTGTATATATATATATATATATATTCACTGAAAAAACCATAGGTTTCACACACGTTATAGTTACGAATTAGCATTTAAAAAACCTTGCAAATTCACTTAAAAAACCATAGGTTTCACACATGTTATAGTTAGCTGGACATTTCACTCGTAAAAAACCAATGAAATTCCCCCGTTATAGTTACTGCAGGCAACTATAACTCACGCGACCGCAATCCTCTGCTGATGACGTCAGATATTACATCACTGTATTTAGACACTTATTTACCCATGTCTTCTTCCATTAATCTTTAGCTATACATATATTACAAATATTTATTTTTCAGAAAGACACATATGTCATCAGTGATGTAATATCTGACGTCATCAGCAGAGGATTGCGGTCGCGCACCGAGCGCCCACGGTTCGCAGTGCGCGCTGGGTGCGCGCACCTAGCGATTTAAAAAAAAAAAAAAATTGTTTTTTTTCTCCCTTGGGGGTCCTTCTGTGACCCCCTGACCAAGGCTAGGGGGTCAGGAACTGTCCACTCTGCCCACTTTTCACGTTCTCCACCTTTGTTTTTCACCCCCTCAGACTGCGAGAGACAAAATGGCGGCCGACACTTCCTGGTTTCGACCGATTCGAATGTTTACCGACATCTAACAACCAATCAGAATTGCGCTGGCGCACGGCAGGGTGCGTGCACAGTGCACGCACGGTGCGCGCGTATAGATATTGATATGCTTTTAAATGCTATTTTCTCAGGAAATACTGAACAGATTTACACCAGACCTGCAAAAGGCACTTCCTTGACCTTATGGCTACCTCTCTGCCAAATTCCACGTAATTCTGTTCAGCCGTTCGGGCTGTAGCTGCGTCTAAAGGTCCTGTGGAAAAATGCATGGGGAAAACGCGTTTTGGGACCCCCCCTTTTTCTCGGCGCCGGCTTGACGAATCACCCCGAGACTTTCAGGGTAGTAGCTGAACGGAGCGCCCCATTAGTTTTAAAAATTTCGCGAGGATTCGCCAACCGGCGCCAAAGTTATTCAAAATAGAATTTTGAGATTTCCTATGGACACTAGGTTGTAACTATAACTATCTACTGGCGACCGCCAGTAGATAATATATATTATCTACTGGCGGTCGCCAGTAGATAGTTATAGTTAGGACCATGTTTCCATAGGAAATCTCAAAATTCTATTTTGAATAACTTTGGCGCCGGTTGACGAATCCTCGCAAAATTTTCAAAACTAATGGGGCGCTACGCTCCGCTCCTACCCTGAAAGTCTCGGGGTGATTCGTCAAGCGGGGGCTGAGAAAAAAGGGGGGTCCCAAAACGCGTTTTCCCCATGCATTTTTCCATAGGACCTTTAGACACAGCTACAGCCCGAACGGCTGAACAGAATTACTTGTAATTTGGCAGAGAGGTAGTCCGCAGGTCAAGGAAGTGCCTTTTGTAGGTCTGGTGTAAATCTGTTCAGTAGTTCCTGAGAAAATAGCATTTAAATCAATATATATATCTGTAAGCGCGCTCCGTGCGCTTACCGTGCGCTTACGGTAAGCTTACCGTACGCGTACGGTGCCGTGCGCGAGCGCGATTCTGATTGGTTGTTAGATCAAAGTAAACATTCGAATCGGTCGAAACCAGGAAGTATCGGCCGCCATTTTCTGTCTGTCGCACTGAAAAAAAAAGGTTGATAACATGAAAAGGGGGCAACGAAGAGAGTTGCAGACCCCCTAGCGTTCGTCAGGGGGTTCACGAAGGACCAAAAAGTATGAAAATTTTTTTTAATAATTTTTAAAAAAAATCGCGGGGTGCGCGTACGGTAAGCTTACCGTACGTGTACGGTAAAAAAAAAAAAAAAAGAAATTAACAATCACATTTAATATATAAATCTAGGGACCCCCAAGGGAGAAAAAAACAATTGATATTTTTTAAAAAATCGCGAAGCGCACCGTGCGCGCAAAAATTAAAAATAAATACATAACTTAGCATTTAAAAAACCGTACAAATTCACTGAAAAAACCATAGGTTTCACACATGTTATAGTTAGGAATTAGCATTTAAAAAACCTTGCAAATTCACTGAAAAAACCATAGGTTTCACACATGTTACAGTTAGCTGTACATTTCACTCGTAAAAAACCAATGAAATTCCACGTTATAGTTAGTGCAGGCAACTATAACTCACGCGACCGCAATCCTCTGTTGATGCTAATACTGTATCTTTAGCTATACATATATTACAAATATTTATTTTTCATAAAGACACATATGTCATCAGTGATGTAATATCTGACATCATCAGCAGAGGATTGCGGTCGCGTGAGTTATAGTTGCCTGCACTAACTATAACGTGGAATTTCATTGGTTTTTTACGAGTGAAATGTACAGCTAACTATAACATGTGTGAAACCTATGGTTTTTTCAGTGAATATATATATATATATATATGTCACCA
Source organism: Triturus cristatus (assembly GCF_964204655.1). Taxonomy (NCBI): domain Eukaryota; kingdom Metazoa; phylum Chordata; class Amphibia; order Caudata; family Salamandridae; genus Triturus; species Triturus cristatus. Next base: position 1,152,429,400 of record NC_140585.1, read on the forward strand.
GGAATCGCCTCATCAGTTACGCAGCTTCAATGCGCAGAGACGAACACGGACCCAAAGTAAGTGCTGCAAATCTTTATTCGGACAAAAACTTTACACAGCCGCCATGACGCGTTTCGGCCTACGGGAGGCCTTGATCACATGACGCTGCTGTCAGAAGCCTGACCTTTTAAAGTGCAAGTGCATACATAATTGATGACATCATAACAATGGACATAGAAAACAGCTTGGGAATAGCGCTGTAGGATGAAAATGACTGTGCAAAATACACAAACAACTATACATTTGTTGTTTAAGATAGTCCTCCTTATACATGTAAAATACGTGATATTACTGGATAGGACCACAATCAGGAGTCAAATTTCATACATAAAAAATTGTTGTTCGCCTACTGTTGAAATTATATGAGGCAACATGCTAGAACCACAAAAGGCCGAGTATGGTTTTTAAATGTAAAAAGTTAAAAACTTAAACATAAACATCAACATAGACATAAGCGCCAAATAAACGTCACTCCACATATGTAATTTAAATGAAAGGAGAAATTGGCTACAGATGTCTATTGCAATAAACTAATGCAAATTAGGGTTGCTCTAAATGTCTGGTTGAATCCAGTGCCAAAAACCCGCATGGTGCCCCAAGGTTAACCCGATTGATCATAAAGGTTACCCACACATTATATCGTCCACTGTACCACATGTCATGATTCAAAAGAACACACGTTAAAAATTCGTGAAAAAACTATAATAGGTGAAAGAGGAAGCAAAAACATGTAACAATAAATTATAAAGTATAAAAAAAGAGACAGTTCAACCTGTATAGGTATCGGTTACATCATAATTCATGTTTCAAGATTCAGGAGAAACCTGTGCCACACAGCATAGTTATTCAACAACAGAAAAACTCATAAAGTAACAGGAACTGACCATGCAACAAGAGTGAAGACTTAGAGCCAAGTGAAGAAGTCCTTGCTAGAGTTCAATCCATTAGGGACCTTGGAGTCTAGCTCCAAGATATACCTAGTCTCTAGCTTTCTAAGTGAGGCTTCCCTATCACCACACCGTCTAAGTGGAGGCACTGCATCTATGACGAAGTAGCACAGATGTTCCAGGCTGCTATTATGCTTGTCACTAAAGTGCCTTGCCACCGGGTAAGACGCGTCATGATTGGTGATAGCCCTCATGTGCTGGAGTATACGTTTGTGTGCCTGCAACTTGGTGCTCCCAACATATTGCAGGCCACAAGTACACTCCAGCACATAAACTGCAAAGTCTGTCCTGCACGTAAGTTTCCTGTTGATCTTGCAGGGGGTACTGAAGAAGGGAGAGATGTAAGATGTTGTGCTCTTGCCAAGAACACAGGCCTTACAAGAGGAACATTTAATGAATCCCTTGCTGGCCTGTAACCAATTACTGGTATTGCTGCTCAGTTCAGGACTACTTTTAACCAGCATATCGCTCATCGAGCGGGCCTTGCGAAAAGTTATAGCAGGGGAATTGGGTATGCCGTTGCCAATTACCGGGTCCTGACGAATCAGTGACCAGTTCTTTTTAAAAATTCTACGCAAGTTAGAATGCTGGCGACTAAAGGTTAAAGTCAGTCTTGGTACATCATTCTGTGCAGATAGAAGGCTAGGAGTGGCTGCTGAAGAGGAATCAGCTGCAGAGGGACTCAAAATCTGATCTCTAGCCAGAGATCTGGTGCGAGAAATAGCCTTGTCAATAATGGCCGGGGCATAACCCCTTGCCAAGAATCTAAGCTTGCTCTGCTCCTGAGCTTCCCAACAATGTAAGTCAGTACTGCAAATGCGTCTTATACGCAGCATCTCCCCATAGGGAATACTACGTATAAGATGACTGGGATGATGACTAAAAGCATGCAGTACTGTGTTCCCTGCAGTTACTTTGCGAAATAATTTGGTTTGAAGCTTGCCCTCCAAAACAAAAACCTCAACATCCAAAAAGTTAACATGTTTCTGGCTTAACTCAGCTGTAAATTGCAAATTCAACTCAATATATATATATATATTCACTTAAAAAACCATAGGTTTCACAAATGTTATAGTTAGGTGGATATTTCACTCGTAAAAAACCAATGAAATTCCCCCGTTATAGTTAGTTCAGATAACTATAACTCGCGCGCCCGCAATCCACTGCTGATGACGTCACATATTACATCACTCATGACATGGTCAGTGGCATCACTCATGACATCACTGATGACATCATCCTTGTGATAGAGTGGCGGCCGCGCGAGTTATAGTTATCTGAACTAACTATAACGGGGGAGTTTCATTGGTTTTTTACGAGTGAAATATTCACCTAACTATAACATGTGTAAAACCTATGGTTTTTTAAGTGAATTTGCAAGGTTTTTTAAATGCTAATTCCTAACTATAACGTGTGTGAAACCTATGGTTTTTTCAGTGAATTTGTAAGTTTTTTTAAATGCTAAGTTATGTATGTATTATTATTTTTTTTATATATTTATTTTACAATAAACTACGTATTATTTTTTTGGGGGGGGGTTTTCACCGTGCGCGCACGGTGCGCAAACCCCGCGATTTAAAAAAAAAAAAATTAAAATGTTTTTTTCTGCCATCGGTGTCCTTCAGGGACCCCCTGACAAAGGCTAGGGGGTCAGGAACTCTCTACCCTGCCCCCTTTTCACGTTCGCCACCTTCCTTTTTCACTCTCGCACTGAAAACAAACAAAATGGCGGCCGACACTTCCTGATTTCGACCGATTCGAACGTTGACTAACATGTAACCACCAATCAGAATTACGCTCGCGCACGTTAGGGTGCTCGCACGGTGCTCGCACGGTGCGCGCACGGTGCGCGGCTATAGATATGTATGTGCTTTTAACTGCAATTTTCTCAGGAACTACTGAACAGATTGACTCCATATATGCAAAAGGCACATCCCTGAGCTGAGGACTACCTCTCTGCCAAATTTCAAGTAATTCTGTTCAGCCATTCGGGCTGTACCTTGGACTAAAGGTCCCTATTGAAAATTGCATGGGGAAAACGCGTTTTGGGACCCCCCTTTTTTCTCAGCCCCCACTTGACGAATCCCCCCGAGACTTTCAGGGTAGGAGCGGAGCAGAGCGCCCCACCTATTTTGAAAATTTCGCGAGGATTCGTCAACCGGCGCCAAAGTTATTCCAAATAGAATGTTGCGGATTTCCTATGGAAACACGGTCCTAACTATAACTATCTACTGACGACCGCCAGTAGATAATATATATATATATATATATATATATATATATATATATATATATATATAAGATCATAAAGGCATAAGAGAGGCATGCTGAAAGTTTGCTGCAAGGACTCTGCTGAATCCTACTGAGCCACCAATAAAGAGGTGAATGTTACACAACGGTGTGGTGTCTTAAACCTGGAGCGCTTTGATGTTTGATATATATATATATATATAATATATAACAAGAGCGCCAGTAATCACCCGACAATGGACCTTGCTTGTGGAAGTGGAAACACGTAGGGTGTTTGGTGTCGCCAAGAAATGGATTTTGGTTTCGGTGCCCCAGCAATGTTCAAAATTAATTGTCTGGGGACTCCGGTTGTGGTAAATGGAGCATACAGCAGCGCCCACTGGAGGGTTAAAATTGTGTGGTTTACAGCGCACTACATGGACCAGCATGCCTAAAATCAGCTTAACGAGGCGCCCACCTGGGAAAAACAGTGTTCGTTTAAAAGGCAAGCTTCGTGTTGGTGCACTGTCTTTACCTCGAGCTGCTGTGGCTCCCCTCTGACGAAGGTCAAGATGTGACCGAAATGCATTAGGAAGGAAATGCCACCTTTGAAATAAAACCCTTTAAATCACCGGATGGAGTGCGGCTCGTTCCTTTCTCAGGTAGAGGAGTTGTTTGATGTTAAAGTGGCTTGGTCCAGCCCTGAGCAATGCACCGCCTAACAAGAGCACCAGTAATCACCCGACAATGGACCTTGCTTGTGGAAGTGGGAACACGTAGGGTGTTTGGTGCCGCCAAGAAATGGATTTTGGTTTCGGTGCCCCAGCAATGTTCAAAATTAATTGTCTGGGGACTCCGGTTGTGGTAAATGGAGCATACAGCAGCGCCCACTGGAGGGTTAAAATTGTGTGGTTTACAGCGCACTACATGGACCAGCATGCCTAAAATCAGCTTAACGAGGCGCCCACCTGGGAAAAACATTGTTCGTTTAAAAGGCAAGGTTCGTGTTGGTGCACTGTCTTTACCTCGAGTTGCTGTGGCTCCCCTCTGACGAAGGTCAAGATGTGACCGAAATGCATTAGGAAGGAAATGTCACCTTTGAAATAAAACCCTTTAAATCACCGGATGGAGTGCGGCTCGTTCCTTTCTCAGGTAGAGGAGTTGTTTGATGTTAAAGTGGCTTGGTCCAGCCCTGAGCAACGCACCGCCTAACAAGAGCGCCAGTAATCACCCGACAATGGACCTTTCTTGTGGAAGTGGAAACACGTAGGGTGTTTGGTGCCGCCAAGAAATGGATTTTGGTTTCGGTGCCCCAGCAATGTTCAAAATTAATTGTCTGGGGACTCCGGTTGTGGTAAATGGAGCATACAGCAGCGCCCACTGGAGGGATAAAATTGTGTGGTTTACAGCGCACTACATGGACCAGCATGCCTAAAATCAGCTTAACGAGGCTCCCACCTGCGAAAAACAGTGTTCGTTTAAAAGGCAAGCTTCGTGTTGGTGCACTGTCTTTACCTCGAGTTGCTGTGGCTCCCCTCTGACGAAGGTCAAGATGTGACCGAAATGCATTAGGAAGGAAATGCCACCTTTGAAATAAAACCCTTTAAATCACCGGATGGAGTGCGGCTCGTTCCTTTCTCAGGTAGAGGAGTTGTTTGATATATATATATATATATACATATATTATATATATATATATATATATATATATATATATATATAAATCCACACCGTCACTTGCAAAGTAAGCACACTCTCAGAAAGATGCGGAACTCCAAGAGAGTGGTTGAATCACTGTTTATTTCACAACGCGTTTCGATTCGAAAAGAACCTTGATCACGTGAAATGGAAAACCCAATCATGAGATTACTTATTCTCTAATGCAAACAGAGAAAAAGGACTGGCCAAGTTCATATGTCAGACATCTTGGAATGGTAAACGTGACTACTAAGCATATGAAATACGCAATATTGCTTGTACCCACTGGTTATTCCGTACTTTACTGACATTAACATAAATATGAATATCATGTTCGACCAACCATTGCAAGATCACATTTACTGCCTAGTATAGTGTTCATGATCTCAATAAAGATCGCCGTCAATAAGGTTTGCAAGGTTTTCAATACACGTCGATCAAACCCTGATGCACATATGTTGTAGATTCGATTGAACAATATAAATCCTACATACATATCATCATTAAACAACTTGTTAGACAGATATAGGTCATTCCCAAAAAGCGTCTAAGAGTACATAGGTCAAATCACGATCCAAGTGGATCCTGTTATCATGATGCGGAACATATCGGCCATATGCTCCCCATGTACCCTACACAGTTGTATTGAGTCCAAGTGACATGTGCACCATAAACAGAAAAACGCGAGCAAATGCCCACACTCCTCTATACACCAATGCATCTATATTTGTGTTACGAACTAAAACTATATATACCTGGTGTGGTTCAATTTCAAATTACCGCAAGTGTGCGGCTCACTCCTTTCCTAATGGAGAGGGTTTTGGGATGTTTTTCCAGCCTGGTTCTGCCACGAGCAACGCACCACCGTTCAAAAGAGCACCAAGACTGCCCGAGAAAGGACCTTGTTTGTATGTTCTGCGGAAGCAGTATGGGCAGTAGGCAGCCGCCAAGGATTGTACTTTGGTTTCAGCTTCAAAGTGGCATGCGAGGGAGTTACGGTATTTGTAAAATACAGCAGAACGTTTGGCATCAACCACTGAAGGAAAAACTTAAAGGGTTTTAAATGCGCACCACAAGTACCAGCATGCGTGAACAGTCAGCCCATCGGGGCGCCCACCACGGTGCGAAAAACTTTCAAATAGCGCAATTGTTTGTTGGTGTGTATTAGAACCCACAGATGCTCTGGCCCTCCTTTGAGAAAGGTAAAGGTTACCGAAATGCATCAGGACAGAATCGCCAGCGCTGAAAAATAAATCAATGTCATTTGAGATGTCATCAGTGATGTCATCAGTGATTTCACTGACCATGTCATGAGTGATGAAATATGTGATGTCAACAGCAGTGCATTGCGGGGGCGCGAGTTATAGTTAGCTGAACTAACTATAACAGGGGAATTTCTAGGGTTTTGTACGAGGGAAATGTCCAGCTAACTATAATGCCCCTGAAACCTTTGTTTTTTTCAGTGAATTTCTAAGGTTTTTTAAATGCCAATTCCTAACTATAACGCCCCTGAAACCTATGGTTTTTTCAGTGAATTTCAAAGGTTTTTTAAATGCTAATTCCTATCTATAACTTATCTCTGAAGATATCATGAAAAGCATTCTTTTTTAAAAGTAGGGTGCACATTAGTTTTGTGGAAAAGCATCTTTGTGATTGGTTAAGAAAAAGCAGTTTCAACGTGGAGTACATATCAAAGGATAACATTTGCTCAGATCAACCACACCTGCTACTTGCATTTGAAAGGCACTGTTCGAACTTAAAACAATCGTTAACTTTTAACCTGCACGTGTCGTTAAATATTCAAGAAAATGTTACAAAAAAATATCGTTAAGTTTTTAAAAATTGATGAACTTTTAACCTGCACGTGTTGTAGAATGTTCTAGAAAGCGTGTTGATAGAATACGTTGCACTTCTGACTTCTATGTGTTGTTCAATATTAAAAAAACGGTTCATATGGAAAATTAAAAAGAAACCAATAGAGAAGGTTTGAAACCTAAAAGAATCAAGGAACTATTCTAATTTATTCTTTACATGTATTTATGTGTGCAGCAACAAAATTATAGACACAACAGCACTAGGAAGAGGAAGAAGCAGGGAGTGGGGGGAGGGGGGAGATGGGCAGAATGGCACACATGCACAATTAAGTACAACACACATATAGACTAACAATGGCCAAAATGAAACACACCAACAAGCAGCACAAGTCACACAATCCGCCAACATCACACCACTGAACAAGCATAGAAGTGAAAACCACGCTGCATTCATATAGGATGTGTACAAAGGCCAGTCGTTGGTGTTGTGGGATGTCTGTGACCGTGGTCATCATGGATGAGATGCCCAGCATGTGGCACATGGTCGAGTTCACTGTGTGTTATGTTGCCAAACGGCTGCACCTCCCTCCCACGAGCCCCCACACTTTTGTACGGTGCGCTGTTGTATCTCGTGCACTCGTACAGCACACCATTATAATGCCTATTTGTGCATGTCCTGCTACATTCCAACTACAACATCACAGTGCCGTTTGGAGGTGGTGCATGCCAGTTTACAACATCAACTGCTGCGGCTCTAGTAGCAGGCCACACCAGAGACACACTTACCGCACTTCCTGTACACGGACATGTCCGAGACACCCCGTTCCCCTTGCCGGATAGGCACACCCCTGCACTGACCTGTGAACCCCAGACCAGCACACGCCAGTTGTGCATGCAGGAGGATGCGTGCGTAGCTACACATCCAGGCTCACTGCCAACGCTGAGGTGAAATCACACTGTGATGTTGCAGGGCTCGTGCCTATCACGCTAAGACAATGACCGCAGGGACACACTTACTAAGATGTGGGTTTGGGGGGCATTGGCGGTCCTGGAGTTGTTGAGATGAGTCTTCTGGCCCTCATGGGTATCCCTGTATCATGCTCATTGACTCTTTGGTACCTGTGGGTGTTCTGGTGTGGCTCTTGGCTGTGTTCCCTTTCATGGTGCAGGTAGTTGTCCTGCTTAACACCAGCAGAAAGCAGGTGTAAAATCCCTGGTGCTAACGTGTCTTATCGCCGGAATTTGTTTCGCATTGCAATTGGTGTGAAATTGTGATGTGATTTTTTTCGTGTGCAGAACAATATTCGAACTGAGCAGTGTATCTCATCAAGATCCAGCACCTGACGCACTATTCCCAATCAATATAAATACAATGAGATTTCTTAATAGATTTTGTGTGTACACTGTAAGTGCAGCCAATACCTCAGTGCAATTCAATACAGGATTTTAGTATTTAGAATAAATCGGAAAGGTGCACCTCGTGTTTTTTTGCACGGGAACGGCTACTCTCCATTTCATTATCAGCACTTTAACGGAAGTAAAGTTGAGATAAATCTAACACACTATTCAGAAGTTGGTGCAAACTGCAGATATCACCAGTATTCCAGCGATAAGTCCCCCAAAATTTAACACCATGGTGGACTCCATCAAATAACAGTAATAAGAACAAGAAAGAGTCACACAGCAGTTCAGAGAACAACCAAAAACGTTATTTTTTTTTTCAAACTTTCTTTTTTATAATAATAAATATATAAACGAAAAACTATTTTCAAACTTTATTTTTTTATTAACATATATATGAACAATAAACTAATAAACAAAATGTAACAACAATAATAAAAAAACAACAAGGCGGAACACTACTGTGGGGACAATGGATGTCGACGACAGACCTGGAAAAAAAGAAAGATTGTTGAAAAAAAAACAACATGGTATTCTCAACAAAATACCACAAGAAACAAATCACAGATATATAAAATGCATACAGCTAACAAAATTTGGTAAGTTTAACTTACAAAAACTGTAAATGTTGCCACTTTAAAATATTTACCGAATCTGAAGAAAATGTTTTGCAGAAGGCACCACACAAACAACGTTTTTCTTCAGTGGTGAGGAAATTTTGTACTTTTTCCAAGGAGCAAACAAAGACCAATGCCACCTTCGTCACTCGCAAGATTTGCCAAAGAGTTCTGTTACGAGGAGATCCTAACAAAAAATACTCGTGCGGCCCAGCAAGTATGATGAAACACCTAAGGACCCTTCATCCAAACAATCTTGCACGAGAAGAGTGCAAACAGATGAGAAACACTCCTGTTCTGTATCTGTAAAAAAGAATCACAAATACATGTATATTAATAACTTTCAAATTTATACTATTCCATTACTGTACAAACACATTTTATATAAAAACTGACTATGAAACTATAGCCCTGAACCACAAGTGTGACGATCATTAAAACACTACATGCATAGTGCATACTACTTTGAAGCAGTTCATGCCCTAAAGCCTACCTCACTAAAAGACTACGTGCTAACTGACTAAATGATTACAGTAGTATAAGGAGACACACTTGGTGACTCACAGGGTGTTTGCTAGAAGAGTATGAATACTAACTAGGGAATAGAAGGTGTGAAACACAACTGTGTAGGTGATTAGAGGACTCCATCCATACTGCATAGGCATTTAAAGCAGTCCATGTGCTAAGGCCTGGCTCACTGCATGACTACTTGGGTACTGACTGAATGATTATCGTACAGCAAGGAGAATGCCTAGGTGAATTTATAAGTGCTAGGCTTTTCGCACAGGGAATAGATTAGTACTTGGTACTGAATGGGTCACTACAGGAGTGCAAAGGCAGTGACAAGTGCTGGACTGTATGGATACTGACTAGGAAATTGAAAGTGTGAAAGACAAGTGTCTAGGTGGTGAGAAGACTGCATGCATAGTGCATAGGGGTTTGAAGCAGTCCATGTGCTAAGGCCTGGCTCAGTGTATGAATACTTAGGCACTGACTGAATGATTAGAGTACTGCAAAGATAGTATCTTGGTGAATTTATAAGTGTTTGGGTTTTAGCACAGTGAATGGATTAGTACATGTGCTGAATGGGTCACTAGAGGACTGCAAAGAGAGTCACAGGGTATTTCCTGGAAGTGTATGGATACTGACTAGGGAATTGAAGGTGTGAAAGACAATTGTGTAGGTGGTTTGAGGACTGCATACATAGAGGATAAGGGTTTGAAGCAGTCCATATACTAAGGCCTGGGTCACTGGATGAGTACTTGGGTACTGACTGAATGATTAGAGTACTGCAAGGAGAGTGCCTGGGTGAATTTATTAGGGTTTGGCGCTGTGAATGGATTAGTACATGATGCTGAATGGGTCACTAGAGGAGTGCAACGGCAGTGACAGGGTGTTTGCTAGAAGTGAACGGATACTGACTGGGGAATTGAAGGTGTGAAAGACAAGTGTCTAGGTGGTTAGAGGACTGCATGCATAGTGGATATGGGTTTGACGTAGTCCATGTGTTAAGACCTGGCTCAGTGCATGAATACTTAGGCAGTGACTGAATCATTAGAGTACTGGAAAGAGAGTGTCTAGGTGAATTTATAAGTGTTTGAGTTTTGGCACAGTCAATGGATTAGTACATGCTGTTGAATGGGTCTCTAGAGGACTGCAAAGGAAGTGGCAGGATGTTTCCTGGAAGTGTATGGATACTGACTAGGGAATTGAAGGTGTAAAAGACAAGTGTATAATATGTCAGAACACTTTTATTTGAAGCAATCTATTTGGTACTCAGAAACTGACTAAATAATCAGACTACTTCTAGGACAGTGCTTAGGTAAAACTTTTAAATTTTCAGTTCTGCCACAGTGAACAGAATAGTACATGGTACTGCACCTTAGTGTCAAACCCTGACTCATTTTATCAATGCATAAGCAAAGACTAGCTTCTAATGCTACTAAAACTTGACAACATGAGAGGTTTTAAATTAGTTATCTGTCAGCAAATACACAATGTTACCAAATGCTTCTCTCACAGTGGTTCTCAAATGCACACAGACTCACAGTGTAATTCTAGACAACAACCACTATACCTAGGAGTTTACCAAAAATCATTCACAACTGTGGAAGTGGTAAGCGAACTGCACACAATCTTCATATTTCAGGACTGCACTTTTGTGTCAATGCCTGACTCCTATAATGAAAACATAAGCCATAACTGTCTTCTAATGCTACTAAAACTTGACAACATGACAGGTTTTAAAACAGTTATCTGTCAGCAAATACACGATGTTACCAAATGCTTCTCTCACAATCCTTACCCAAATGCACACAGACTCACAGTGTGATTTTAGACAAGCAACACTATCCTAGGAGTTTACCAAAACTAATTCACTAGTCTGGAAGAGTTAATGGTACTGCACACAATCTACATGTTTAAGTACAGCACATCAGTGTCAATGCATGACTCATTTAATCAACATATAAGCAAAGACTGGATTCTAATGCTACTAAAACTTCTCAACATGACAGATTTTAAAACATTTATCTGTCAGCAAATACATGATGTTACCAAATGATTCTCTCACAGTGATCCCAAATACACACTAACTCACAGTGTGATTCTAGACAAACAACACTATTCCTAGCAGCTTACCAAAACTCATTCACTACAGTGGAAGTGGTAAGGGAACTGCACGCAATCTACATATTTCACGACTGCACTTTAGTGTCAATGCCTGACTCATTTAATCAATGCATAAGCAATGACTGGCTTCTAATGCTACTGAAACTTGACAACATGACAAGTTTTAAAACAGTTGTCTGTCAGCAAATACACAATGTTACCAAACGCTTCTTTCACAGTGGTTCCCAAATGCACAAAGACTCACAGTGTGATTCTAGACAAGCACCGGTATCCCTAGGAGTTTACCAAAACTCATTCACTACACTGGAAGTGATAAGGGAACTGCACACAATCTACATATTTCACGACTGCTCTTTAGTGTCAACGCCTGACTCATTTAATCAACACATAAGCAAAGACTGGCTTCTAATGCTACTAAAACTTGACAACATGACAGGTTTTAAAACAGTTTTCTCTCAGCAAATACACGATGTTACCAAACGCTTCTCTTGCAGTGGTTCCCAAATGCACAAAGACTCACAGTGTGATTCTAGACAAGCACCAGTATTCCTAGGAGTTTACCTAAACTCATTCACTACACTGGAAGTGAGAAGGGAACTGCACACAATCTACATATTTCACGACTGCACTTTAGTGTCAATGCCTGACTCATTTAATCAACACATAAGCAAAGACTGGCTTCTAATGCTACTAAAACTTGACAACATGACAAGTTTTAAAACAGTTTTCTGTCATCAAATACACGATGTTACCAAACGCTTCTTTCACAGTGGTTCCCAAATGCACAAAGACTCACAGTGTGATTCTAGACAAGCACCAGTATCCCTAGGAGTTTACCAAAACTCATTCACTACACTGGACGTGATAAGGGAACTGCACACAATCTACATATTTCACGACTGCAATTTACTGTCAATGCCTGAATCATATAATGAAAGCATAAGCCATAACCGTCTTCTAATGCTACTAAAACTTGACAACATGACAGGTTTTAAAACAGTTATCTGTCAGCAAATACACAATGTTACCAAATGCTTCTCTCACAATCCTTAACCAAATGCACACAGACTCACAGTGTGATTTTAGACAAGCAACACTATCCTAGGAGTTTACCAAAACTCATTCACTAGTCTGGAAGAGTTAATGGTACTGCACACAATCTACATATTTAAGTACAGCACATCAGTGTCAAAGCATGACTCATTTATTCAACATATAAGCAAAGACTGGATTCTACTGCTACTAAAACTTCACAACATGACAGATTTTAAAACAGTTATCTGTCAGCAAATACATGATGTTACCAAATGATTTTCTCACACTGATCCCAAAAACACACTAACTCACAGTGTGATTCTAGACAAGCACCACTATCCCTATGAGCTTACCAAAACTCATTCACTACAGTGCAAGTGGTAAGGGAACTGCACACAATCTACATATTTCACGACTGCAATTTACTGTCAATGCCTCACTCATTTAATGAAAGCATAAGCCATAACTGTCTTCTAATGCTACTAAAACTTGACAACCTGACTGGTTTTAAAACACTTATCTGTCAGCAAATACACGATATTACCAAATGCTTCTCTCACAGTGGTTCCCAAATGCACACAGACTCACTGTGTGATTCTAGACAAACAACACTATCCCTTGTACTATATCAAAACACATTTCTTCATCTAGAAGTAGTACTACATTTTAGTATAGAAACATAACATAACTCATTTCACAAATTCATAAACAATGACTGGTTTCTAATTCTTCCAAAATATAAAAACTGCACAGTTATCTGTCTACAAACACATGAATAACACAAATGCCAATCACAGAATGGTTTCTACATGCACATACATTGTAGAGTAAAAAAGTACTCCCTACACTTTAGCAGGAAAAATACATTAGTCTGATTAAAATCAAAATAGTCCACATACATCTCCTCACAATTAAATAACTCATCTTTCAAGTTCTTTTGTAGATTAAGGAGTATATAACAATCACTCTCCATATTTTCTTTTACAGAATCTCTGCACTGTGCACCGCTCAGCAAAAGCAAAGAAAGGAAAAGTTTCCCTTTCATTTTCCACACATATACATGTAAACATCAAATCACAATCCTTCGCACATAAACTCAAAAGCAAAACACATTTCTATTGGTTAAACATTTCAACCCTTTCCAACTGAAATACATTTCAACCCTTCCCCCAATCTGCCTTCTGCCTGTTACCATAGAAACAGGTCATGGAACACTGCACTGAGCTCACAGGTCACAAGTTCAGCACACAATGTTCCTACACAAGACAGGAAGTGTGCTTGACTTTTCAACATATCAGCTTATCATATATAATGTTCCTTACAATCTGTTTTTGTTAATCAATAACAATCATACCTTTAAAAAACAAAAACATACACCCTACCTTTCAGTGTAGAAAGTTGTTATACAACCAATGATTTCTTGTCGTTTTTCAAAAAATGTTGCCGTGGATCCGCGCACCCACCGCGAGAGAATCCGTGCATCCAACGCGATAGGATGCGCGCACCGTGCGCGCATTTCGCCGCTTTTTTTTTTTAAAAAGGGGGGCCACAGGGGGTCCTTCTGTGACCCCCTAAGCAGATCTAGAGGGTCAGAGTATTTCCACTCTGCCCCCTTTATATCTTTTACACACTTATTCCCCATCCATCTTCAGCCTCGCTTCTACCGAGGCAGAAAATGGCCGCCAACAGTTCCTGGTTTCGAATGTAGAGAGACGCTCGACAGCCAATTAGCATTCAGCGCGCGATCGGGAGGGTGCGCGCTCCGTTCGGGGAGGGTGCGCTTACGGTGCGGGTACGGTCCACGGATTCTCTGCGGCCATAGATATCTCTAACTTTGTTACCCTCATTTTCTCAGGCACTACTGAACAGATTCACACCAAATATGCAAAAGGCACGAGTCCGAACTGAGAACTACCTCTTTGCCAAATTTGGTGTCTTTCCATTTAGCGGTTCGGGCTGTAGCTGCGACAACAGATCCTGTGGGAAATTGCATGGGGAAAACGCGTTTTGGGACCCCCCTTTTTTCTCGGCCCCCGCTTCACGGATCTCCGCAAAACTTTCAGGGTAGGAGCGGAGCGGGGCTGGCCAAAAGTTTTGGAGAATTTCGCGAAGATTCGTCAATCGGCGCCAAAGATATTCCCAATAGAATGTTGCAGATTTCCTATGGAAAATAGGTCCTAACTATACCTATCTACTCGCGACTGCCAGTAGATAATATATATATATATAAAAGTCCAATTGGTCGCACACTGCTCTACCTACCAGCGTGTTGCCCCAAAGAATTGTGGTTCCTGAAGTCAGCGCCGGCGGGTACGCCTATGCCCGAGTCATGAGTGCAAGTAAGTGTAGCGTTAGCCATCCCTGGACACGTGTTTTGAGGTAGTTGCCTCTCGTCAGCAGGGAGTAGGTGAGTGTGTAGGGTTGCTGTGTAGGCTGCTAAAATAAGTGTTCTCAGGTAAAGTACCTCTCGTAGCGTGCAGGTGCGTAACCATGAGCTCGTCAGCTCCACCGGCTCAAGGAGCCTGAATATTAACAAAAGTCCAATTGGTCGCACACTGCTCTACCTACCAGCGTGTTGCCCCAAAGAATTGTGGTCCCTGAAGTCAGCGTCGGCGGGTACGCCTATGCCCGAGTCATGAGTGCAAGTAAGTGTAGCGTTAGCCATCCCTGGACACGTGTTTCGAGGTAGTTGCCTCTCGTCAGCAGGGAGTAGGTGAGTGTGTAGGGTTGCTGTGTAGGCTGCTAAAATAAGTGTTCTCAGGTAAAGTACCTCTCGTAGCGCGCAGGTGCGTAACCATGAGCTCGTCAGCTCCACCGGCTCAAGGAGCCTGAATATTAACAAAAGTCCAATTGGTCGCACACTGCTCTACCTACCAGCGTGTTGCCCCAAAGAATTGTGGTCCCTGAAGTCAGCGTCGGCGGGTACGCCTATGCCCGAGTCATGAGTGCAAGTAAGTGTAGCGTTAGCCATCCCTGGACACGTGTTTCGAGGTAGTTGCCTCTCGTCAGCAGGGAGTAGGCGAGTGTGTAGGGTTGCTGTGTAGGCTGCTAAAATAAGTGTTCTCAGGTAAAGTACCTCTCGTAACGCGCAAGTGCGTAACCATGAGCTCGTCAGCTCCACCGGCTCAAGGAGCCTGAATATTAACAAAAGTCCAATTGGTCGCACACTGCTCTACCTACCAGCGTGTTGCCCCAAAGAATTGTGGTCCCTGAAGTCAGCGTCGGCGGGTACGCCTATGCCCGAGACATGAGTGCAAGGAAGTGTAGCGTTAGCCATCCCTGGACACGTGTTTCGAGGTAGTTGCCTCTCGTCAGCAGGGAGTAGGTGAGTGTGTAGGGTTGCTGTGTAGGCTGCTAAAATAAGTGTTCTCAGGTAAAGTACCTCTCGTAGCGCGCAAGAGCGTAACCATGAGCTCGTCAGCTCCACCGGCTCAAGGAGCCTGAATATTAACAAAAGTCCAATTGGTCGCACACTGCTCTACCTACCAGCGTGTTGCCCCAAAGAATTGTGATCCCTGAAGTCAGCATCGGCGGGTATGCCTATGCCCGAGTCATGAGTGCAAGTAAGTGTAGCGTTAGCCATCCCTGGACACGTGTTTCGAGGTAGTTGCCTCTCGTCAGCAGGGAGTAGGTGAGTGTGTAGGGTTGTTGTGTAGGCTGCTAAAATAAGTGTTCTCAGGTAAAGTACCTCTCGTAGCGCGCAGGTGCGTAACCATGAGCTCGTCAGCTCCACCGGCTCAAGGAGCCTGAATATTAACAAAAGTCCAATTGGTCGCACACTGCTCTACCTACCAGCGTGTTGCCCCAAAGATTTGTGGTCCCTGAAGTCAGCATCGGCGGGTACGCCTATGCCCGAGTCATGAGTGCAAGTAAGTGTAGCGTTAGCCATCCCTGGACACGTGTTTTGAGGTAGTTGCTTCTCGTCAGCAGGGAGTAGGTGAGTGTGTAGGGTTGCTGTGTAGGCTGCTAAAATAAGTGTTCTTAGGTAAAGTACCTCTCGTAGCGCGCAGGTGCGTAACCATGAGCTCGTCAGCTCCACCGGCTCAAGGAGCCTGAATATTAACAAAAGTCCAATTGGTCGCACACTGCTCTACCTACCAGCGTGTTGCCCCAAAGAATTGTGGTCCCTGAAGTCAGCGTCGGCGATTACGCCTATGCCCGAGTCATGAGTGCAAGTAAGTGTAGCGTTAACCATCCCTGGACACGTGTTTGGAGGTAGTTGCCTCTCGTCAGCAGGGAGTAGGTGAGTGTGTAGGGTTGCTGTGTAGGCTGCGAAAGTAAGTGTTCTCAGGTAAAGTACCTCTCGTAACGCGCAAGTGCGTAACCATGAGCTCGTCAGCTCCACCGGCTCAAGGAGCCTGAATATTAACAAAAGTCCAATTGGTCGCACACTGCTCTACCTACCAGCGTGTTGCCCCAAAGAATTGTGGTCCCTGAAGTCAGCATCGGCGGGTACGCCTATGCCCGAGTCATGAGTGCAAGTAAGTGTAGCGTTAGCCATCCCTGGACACGTGTTTCGAGGTAGTTGCCTCTCGTCAGCAGGGAGTAGGTGAGTGTGTAGGGTTGTTGTGTAGGCTGCTAAAATAAGTGTTCTCAGGTAAAGTACCTCTCGTAGCGCGCAGGTGCGTAACCATGAGCTCGTCAGCTCCACCGGCTCAAGGAGCCTGAATATTAACAAAAGTCCAATTGGTCGCACACTGCTCTACCTACCAGCGTGTTGCCCCAAAGAATTGTGGTCCCTGAAGTCAGCGTCGGCGGGTACGCCTATGCCCGAGTCATGAGTGCAAGTAAGTGTAGCGTTAGCCATCCCTGGACACGTGTTTTGAGGTAGTTGCTTCTCGTCAGCAGGGAGTAGGTGAGTGTGTAGGGTTGCTGTGTAGACTGCTAAAATAAGTGTTCTCAGGTAAAGTACCTCTCGTAGCGCGCAGGTGCGTAACCATGAGCTCGTCAGCTCCACCGGCTCAAGGAGCCTGAATATTAACAAAAGTCCAATTGGTCGCACACTGCTCTACCTACCAGCGTGTTGCCCCAAAGAATTGTGGTCCCTGAAGTCAGCGTCGGCGGGTACGCCTATGCCCGAGTCATGAGTGCAAGTAAGTGTAGCGTTAGCGATCCCTGGACACGTGTTTCGAGGTAGTTGCCTCTCGTCAGCAGGGAGTAGGTGAGTGTGTAGGGTTGCTGTGTAGGCTGCTAAAATAAGTGTTCTCAGGTAAAGTACCTCTCGTAGCGCGCAGGTGCGTAACCATGAGCTCGTCAGCTCCACCGGCTCAAGGAGCCTGAATATTAACAAAAGTCCAATTGGTCGCACACTGCTCTACGTACCAGTGTGTTGCCCCAAAGAATTGTGGTCCCTGAAGTCAGTGTCGGCGGGTACGCCTATGCCCGAGTCATGAGTGCAAGTAAGTGTAGCGTTAGCCATCCCTGGACACGTGTTTCAAGGTAGTTGCCTCTCGTCAGCAGGGAGTAGGTGACTGTGTAGGCTGCTAAAATAAGTGTTCTCAGGTGACACTCATTTTCATTTTAAACTTTTGGCATAGGCGTACCCGCCGACGCTACTTCATGGACCACAATGCTTTGGGTTAACACGCTGGTAGGACGAGCAGAGTGCGGCCAATTGGATTTTTGTTTATATTCAGGCTCCCTTGAGCCCATGGCTACGCACCTGCGCGCCTTGAGTGGTACTTTACCTGAGAATATTTTTTGGCAGCCTACGCAGCAACCCTACACACACACCTACTTCCTGCTGACGAGAGGCAACTACCTCGAAACACGTGTCCAGGGATGGCTAACACGACACTCATTTTCATTTTAAACTTTTGGCATAGGCGTACCCGCCGACGCTACTTCATGGACCACAAAGCTTTGGGGTAACACGCTGGTAGGACGAGCAGAGTGCGGCCAATCGGGGTTTTTTTTTTTAATATATATATATATATATAGATATATATGACGTAGATTCCGCTGTAGGTTTTCTTTCTGCCAAGTAACGGACAAGGACCCAGACTGGTGCTAGAAAGTGTTTATTCCACCGTCGCCATAACGCGTTTCAGCTCCGTAGAGCCTTGATCACATGACATGGTAACCACCTTACGTGTCTTATATATATATATATATTACCAAAATTTGTCCTGAGCTTGAGCCGGCACTCGGCAGACAGGTAACTTCTTCCAAAGGAATACACGTCAGTTTGTAGTTTGCAAATCTGCTGCCCCGCATTTGAAACTTGGCATGATTCCAAGCTCCAACTGACCTCTCAGAGTACATGAGGCGGTTCCATCGCTCCACGGCTGGACTGCCGTGTGTTTATATTACTAAAATTTGTCCTGAGCATGAGCCGGCACTCGGCAGACAGGTAACTTCTTCCAAAGCCTTTATTTTAAAACCGATTTTCATTCCGTTTAAATTACATTGCCTTACGCGTTTCAGGGCGCCTGCCCTTATTCATAGGCTGTTCATCAAAGTACACAGTGCTGCCAACGTTTCATTGGTTTACTATCCTCCAATGGGCTTTCTCTCCAGTGAGAAGTACTACTGCATGTTGGTTCTTGCAGTTCAGCACACTGTTCCTTCGATAGAAATTGTCACTTCAAAAATTTTTTTACGAAAATTGTTAATACCCTCCAGTGGGTTACAGGAATACACGTCGGTTTGTAGTATGCAAATCTGCTGCCCCGCATTTGAAACTTGGCATGATTCCAAGCTCCAACGGACCTCTCACAGTACACGAGGCGGTTCCATCGCTCCACGGCCGGACTGCGTGTGTTTATATTACCAAAATTTGTCCTAAGCTTGAGCCGGCACTTGGCAGACAGGTAACTTCTTCCAAAGCCTTTATTTTAAAAACGATTTTCATTCCGTTTAAATTACATTGCCTTACACGTTTCATGGCGCCTGCCCTTTATTCATAGGCTGTTCATCAAACGCGTAAGGCAATGTAGTCACGCTGGCTCCTGTGTCTCTAAGAGCCTCTACCTTCTTCCCATTGACGGTCACCACTTGCCCATATTTCTTAGTGTTAGAGGGCAAGTTGGCTTGGGGGACCATCTCACTGTCTCCTAGTGAGACTAAGGTCATCTGGACGGGGTCCCACCCACCTTGGACTTCTACCTCCTCCCCAAAGGCTACTGTAGCCACTTGCCTGGGTGGAGCACCAGTGGGTGCGGGTTTCACATACTGGCGACACTTGGGATCACTGGCAAAGTGACCCAGCTCACCACATTTATAACACTGAGGGGGCCCCTTGGGAACAGATTTACCTGTCGGGGCCCCTGTCTGCTTCGGGGGTGGGGGAGGCTGAGAACCTTTCTGCTGGTTCCCTTGGGTACTACTTTGGGGGCCTTTTGGAAACCCCTTCTGTTTTCCCCTGTCCCCCCCACTCTTCTGCTGGGGACCCTGCCCACCCTTGGCGGAGTCTCCCACGTGACCCTTGTGGACCCTGGTGCTGACCCAGCGGTCCGTCTCCTCTGCAAGCTTCCTAGGGTTAGTCAGCTTGCAATCTATCAGGTGTTGGCGTAGCTCAGGAAAACAATTAAGCGACAAGTGCTCCCATGCAATTAAATCAAAGAGACCTTGGTAATCATCAACTTTGCTACCCTTCACCCAGCCATCCAGTGCTCTGCAGAAAAAGGTCACATACTCCACATACGTACTCCCCACAATCTTGGCGCACCCCCTGAACCTCTGTCTATACAATTCAGGAGTTAGCCCATATCTGGTCATTAAAGCTTCTTTCATGTGGGGGTAAGAATTCTGCATGTCAAGGGGCAAATCTAAAAGTGTGTCCCGCCCCTCACTGAGCAACTGTCCCCACAACCCCGCTCCCCAATCTCTCTCAGGGACCCGGTGGGAGGACATGGCTACCTCATAGGCCCGGAACCATTGCCCTATGTCATCATTCCTGAAGAACTCTTTAACTACATCTCTCGGTATGCACACCCTTGACTCTACCTGCACCGGCGTTGCGCTGCCACCAGATGGAGTGTTCTCCAAACTTTTCTCTTTTATCGCCAGTTCCCTCATTCTGGCGTCGTGCTCCATTTGGATCTTTCTTTCTTCAAGAGCCATCTTCTTGCTCTCTAGCTCCAATTGGCCATTCAATTTCAACTTTGCCAAAGTAATCTCATGATCTCTTGCGGCCTGTCTGTCTGCCAGCTCCTCTGGTAACAGACCTCTGCCAGCACTGTGGATGCTCTCTGCTGGCTCCACTAGGTCCACCTCAGGTACAACATTCTCAGCTGCACCCCTTGATTCCATCCAGGCTCTCAGCGCCGTGTAGAAGTGTGATTTGTTTTTGCATCCTTTGTGTGGAACCTTGAGTTTCTTACAAAAATGCTTGAGTTGGTCTCTCGTGTAGTCATCCAGTTTCGACTCATCCCATTCCAGTTGCTCTCTCTCAGAGGTTCCAGATGCTGTATTCTCTGTGCTGTTTGAGCCCGGCATGGCTTCAAACACAAGGGATCTTCTTTACCTTGGCAAGCGAAATTAAAGTTTAAAAAGTTCTGTGGTACAAGCTACTGGACTGTCTTTACCGTGCAATGGTTAGTAATCACTGCGCAGACACCAAGAACCCAAATCCGTAAATCCTCACCGCTGCCACCAATGTTAGAATCCGGGGTCTCTGGTTGGCGCAGGCAATGCACTTGCGACAAGCAGGAACCCTTTCCTCTAAGTCAGGGCGTAGGATTACCTCTTTAAAAATAACCCCTGCTCACCCTCTAGGTAACGTGGCGCGAGGGCATTAGGTTAAGCGTTGCAAGTTGTCCCACACAATAATCACCATCCCACCACACAAAGACACAAGGCTGTAGTTATATCAAAACAAAGTTCTTTATATAAAAGATTTCTTGTAGGTTGGTTGATACAATACAGTTCTCTTGTAAGTACTACTCCAGTTACTCTTTAAATGCTCAAATGTAGTCCACAGTTATTAAAAAGGGTGCAGTTCTGATCAAAAGAAGCTTCTTGGGGGTTCTGCGTGCTTCGTAGCGCCTTTGTTATGCTTTGTACAAGTTTTTAGAGGTGTCTTGCCGTTTCTCACGCTTCTCGCGTGAGCACGAGTACGCTTGCCGTTCCTCACGCTTCCCGCATGAGCACCGGCAATGCTTTTTAATGCGGTACGGTTCAGACCGTGGCAGAGACGCGCCGTACACGGACGGCAGCACGGGTACGAGTCAAACAAGGGCTGGCACGGTTCGAACCAAGGCTGGTACGGTTCGTACACGCTGCTTCAGAGGCCAGTACGGTTGGAAGTACGGCGCCAGACACAAGCCACTTTCAATGCAGGTACGGTCAGTACGGGTCGAACTACGGCCCCAGGCACTAGTATTCAAAAAGGCAGGTACGGCTCAAACAAAGTACTTTAGAGGCAAGTACGGTTCGAACCAAGGCTGGTTTCAATGATTGCAAATGCCTGTACGACTCGAAGCAAAGAATTTTAGAGGCCAGGAAGGTCCGTACAAAGGCAAGTACGGACCGTATTTACGCGCACAGCTCCCAATAGTTCTCAAGCAGGTACGGCTCGTACGTAGGCAAGTACGGGTCATACTTTTAGCGCGATTGTCTCAAATACCTTTGTTCTGCACGGGGATCGTCACGGCGGCCTCGGGTGTCCACGGAGCGGTGTCCCACGTCGCGGTGTCGTCCCTCACAGTCAGAGGGCGGCGGTGCTTCGTGGGGCACCCGAAGAAGGTCTCAGCCACACGACCAAGGGCAGAGGAGGGGAGAGCAGCTCCGGGGCAATTCTCAGCGCGTTGCAGCGCGATTGGCTTCTCAGTTGATCACAAGGGTGCACAGGGCCTCGCGGTGATCTCGACGGCACAGGGTTGCCAAGGCTCGGTGCGCAGGCCTTCAGGTGCCTTTCTCCGCGTTGCGAGCTACAGCTCGGAGGGGCTGGTACTTGCGGTGCTTGGACCAGGTAGGCAGGTCCTTGCGGTGCTCGTGGTAGTCCCAGGTGGCAGATGTTGCGGTGTAGAGAAAGGGGGAGAGGCACACAGGTTCTCTGGGGATCAGCGTCACAGGATTGCGTCCAGCTACTTCTCCTCTTCTGGGGGATAGGTTGCGCCCACTGTTCCTGGGGCGCAGATCAGGGGGCAAGTTCACAAGCAAGCCCTTGGAGATTGTTTAGCACAAGTTGATTCAAAGTCTTTTTCTGTAGTCTTTTCCTCTCCTTCCAGCAGACAGACACCCACTGCAGGCCAGTCTCTCAGGCAGGGAGACAGTATTCCTCCTTCAGCTTCTCCAGGTCCTTCTCCTTCAGGCAGAGGTTCGTCGTTGCGTAAACAGGATCTGATTTCTTAGGAGCAGGGCTCCCTCTTTTAAAGCACAAATCCTTTGTTCTTTGTCGCCAGGGGGCCTGGGCCTGGCTCAGTCCAGTTTTGGAGCACTTTGTTGTGGTGACTCTGCTCTTTCCTTTCAGCAGCAGGGCAGAGACATCAGCCGCTCCACAGGGGGCGGAGCCGGCTTTGTGCTAGCAGTGCACAGGTCTATTCAAGAGTCAAGGTGTACTCCTCCCACCCATCCTGGTGTAATATCTCTACCCACCACCTGGCAGCCAGCCTGTCTCCTACAATTCCCCAGCCCTGCTACTAGGCAGAACACACACACACAGCGCAGAGGCGGGCTGAAATGGCCAGGTCAGTAAATACTAACTTTCTAAAAGTAGTATTTACAAACACAGGATATTAAAATAAACTTTACTAAAAGAAGTATTTTATTATTCTGAGTTCAGGCGTGCTAAACATGACTTTCTACCATGCTCTATGAGTCCACTGGGATTACAGCGTGTAGTAATTCCAGCAGCCCATTCTGGCCTATGGAGAGCAGGTAGCCTTCAATAGTGAAAAACGAAAATGGCTGTAATTCACTATTAAGACATGCCACACACATCAGGGCATGTCCTACCTTATGCCTACAATGCACCCTGCCCTTGGGCCTACCAGAGGGGTGACTAATATGTAGTTAAGGGAAGGTTTAGGGACTGGCAAGTGGGTGCACTTGCGCAGTCAGCGCGACAGTACCAGACTGCACGCAGGTTCTGCAGTGGCAGACCCTAGACACATTTTACTAGGCTGCTTCTGTGGGTGGCACAACCAGTGCTGCAAGCCCACCAGCGGTATTTGTATTTACAAGCCCTGGCACTCCTGCTGCACTTTACTAGGGGCTGACAGTAAACCAAATGAACCAATCATGGACACCAATCAATGTATACACTTTTCAAAGGGAGCACTTGCACTGTGGCACTGATTAGCAATTAGCAAATAAGTAATTTCCTTAAAAAACACAGTGTTAGAGCAAATGTGTACCCCTTTGTCTAAACAATCCTCTAACATTACATATTAATCTTAAGAGTATTCCTTACCATAGTACGAACCCTAACTCTAAGGGTAAACCTACGCCACTGTAACTAACACCTATACTCAAAACCAAACTCAACGTGAAAATGAAATCCTGACCAAAACCCATTCAAACACTAACCCAAACCCAAACTATATCCCAAACTCTAAGTAAAACCCAACCCTTATCCATAAGCCAACCCTAAATGTAATTCAAAATGAAGCTTTAAAAAGCATTAAATCATCCCCTATCCCCTTGCACTGAGTTTGGTGCAGTGCAATGTTTCCTCAGTGGTAGTACTTGTGCACCGGTATACTGAATTCTCAATATCAATGGACCATCTTGATCCGTCTGTACCTCACTTCCTGGGTTGGGGCTGGCTACTTCCAGAAAGAAGTTCCACTCTAGAGGGAGAAAAAGATCCACAGCTTGCAGAAAAGGATGTCTTCCTTATTTAGTTGCAGGAGCAGTAGGCAAGTGCTAATAAGGACAGCAATAGTCCTACTATGACGAGGGTACACACTGCCTAGGAGCGGCCAGTGCAGGTAAGAGTGGTGGGGCTGGGTAGGGGGGGACTTAACAGATGATGAAGAGGGAAAATGAAATAATTTGACCTCGTGGTTGCCGGTCGACTCCCCTCCCACTCCGCCACACCGCTCTTACCTGCACGGGCCGCTCCTGACACTGCCCAGCCTCCAGCTGACCTTACTGCCAGAGCCATGTGGTCAACTCATGAGAGAGAGATGTTTGGAGTTTTAAATTTGTCCATGAAGATTCATAAACTTCCTACTTTCCAGAAATGGATAACTTCATGTTTGCAAAAGCATCACTCCTGCAAGAACACTCTGACAAAAAAGCTTTTGTTCTCCATCTCCCTGCAACACCATAGATATGATGCGGCATGGAATGCAGCTATGCCACTTGGAGCATTGGTCTGACAGTTACACAGATGGAGACCAGAGGCTGAGCAGGGAAGTCACGCGCTCCTGGTGGGATATGCTGCACATATAGACTGGCATGCTGCAACAGATCATGATGTTCTTAAACATACCCTGATCTGTTAATAAAGAAACTACATGTATTTGCCCTGCAGAGTCCAGACTGAATACTGCACTTGAGAGACTTGGTTAGACTGGCGACGAGATAAAAGCATTCATGTGGGTGAAAGAAGATTAGTAAAGATTTGGATGCAACAGCAGTGTCTCTGTCACCAGACAGCCTTGTGGTAAACCTGTGATTGAGAGAGGAAGCGAAAAGAAATATCCAAGCAGCTGATACCTTCCATCATTGCCTGCAAAGAGCCGGCAGCCCTAGGAATAGAACACTGCTAAGTGGTGCTTGGAGGACAAGGCAATAAGGCGCAAGGAAAGCAGCACAGCAAGAAGGTGCTGGGAGGATAATCAGCATCTACACGGAGGACATGTGCTGGGAGAAAAGTTCAGCACAGGAAGGAAAGAGGTGGCTGCTGGTAGAAAGGCCTGCTGTTAAGTATTAGACTGTGGAACTGTCATGTTGCATTGTTGAAAGTTGCTTACTTCCATGCTTGGTGTGGAATCAGTGAGAGGGGCAGTACAGGTCGGTGTTAAGGTATTTCTAATAGCAGCTGCACTGGAAGAGCTTTCCTCAGGCCTGTCTTGTAGTGTATTATCGAAGCATATGAATGTGCTTTTTATAGGGTATTAAAGTGCCCCGTCAACTGGGCTTGGATGGCATTAATTAGTGCCATGCTTACAGACTGTGTTGTAAAATTGCCAAAAGGCTTGGTGATTTTCTAGCTTGGTACCTAAAGTGGTTATTTAGATATTTTGTTTTAAGGAGACACCAGAGGCCATAATACGCTTAGTGCCTGGAGACGCACACAGTGTGCGCACCTGCGTTGTGCACACCAGGGGCACTATGGTATTACAGAAGGGGCCACAGACGCTTGTGCAGTAAACTTTGTAGCAGCATTGCTATTTTGAGTGGCAGCTAACTCATTTGCATGGATGCATAGCCCTGTGCAAATGAGGGAATCACTTTGCCTCTGAGCCCAAGCCCTATTGACGAGACCCGGGTGCAGAGGCAAATTGGCCCTAAGGAGGCACACTGATAGTGCGCCACAAAAAGGTGGCTCACTGAGGGAAGCACTCTGTAGGGAGCAAAGTGGTTCCCATGGCCCTCTAAGGCAGGTGGGTGCAGTCACTTGCTACACCCGCCTGCAGAGGGATTTCTGTCCCCTCTTTAAAGAGCAGGCGCCTGCCACCCATACTGTGAAACATGGAGGGGCTAGTAAGCAGTAGCTCCATATTTTACTGATGGTGCTACCAAAGCAGCTGCCCTGAGGGAAGCATATTCATGATGCACGGGTGCACTATTCCGGTCTGTGCCAGGCGTACCTTTTTGAAAGGGGCTCCGAGGCGCAAACTGGCACATTGCGCCCTATGTATAACGCAGGTCCAGTATTGCTGCAATTAATGAAAGACTAGAGCTATTGCACGCTGCATTGGCAGGTATGGACCTCATGACTGCAAGTTTGCAAAAACAGCGTGCTTCCTGCACATAATGTCGGAATATTATTATTGCTGTGGGGCTGCGTGGGCGCTAATTGAAACTCAAGTGCTTTTCATAGATCAGAACAAGGCACGCCCTTGAAGAAGAAGATGTCAATTTACAGGCAAGCTCCTGAATATGAATTTGGAGAGCACTCGCTGAGGCGAAACACCTGGTGTGGGATCACTTTTCAATGCGAGCGAGAGGGATCTTGTTAATGACCGCATCCGGGTGACCCTGTTTACTGGTGACCCTCGGGGTTGTGGCATCCTCCCGTGAAGCGCTTGTTCTCGGAGGTGGCCAGCATCATAGATGACAGACTGCTGTGAGGCCTGACAGGAAGGGTGAAAGGAAAGAGACTGGTTTCTGTTGGTAAGGCAATGGAAAGCAAACAGGGGCTGCCTTTTTGTTCCTCTCTGTATTAGACAGCGGAGTGTGTATTCTGAAATAGTGTTGCTCTGCAGGTGCAAATGTTCAGAGCATGTTGGCTTTCCGTTCTCAGGCCAAACCTTGCAATGCGTTCTAGAGGTAAGAAATTGTCACATAGTGCCGATATCAGCAACCCCCCCCCCCCCCCCCCGCTCAGCAGTAATTAGTCGCGCTGCGCAGAATAAACAGTCCACACAAGATTTTGTTGGAGAAAGTTTGCTGCAGGTTTATTACATAAAGGAGTATGCCAATTTGGTGGGTTAACTTACGGGCGATCCAAGGGCAGGCAGCGGCGACTAACCTAAGCCTCCCCGTCCACCTGATGAGCCAATCCAATCGGTGCTACCATTTATATGAGGGTTACCCCCTTTACATATCATGGACCACCAGTCCATACCTTTTACTCGCGCCTTTTTAGGAGCGGAGCATAACCAGGCAAGCCCCCGGTTGCTCAGGCTTATAACTGCCTGAAGGACTAGCGGGCGCCGTCGCTTTCAACCAGGGTCCTGCCGTAAAGACTCCTTGGATTTTGGCATAATGCACCCTTATTGTGTTCCTCAAAGGGTATACCTTGTACCAATCAGCCTCTAGATCGCCCTGTAACTCCGCCTGCAACACAAATCAATACAATAATACGTTCAATTCAATAGCCAGCCCTCATGCGGGCACGTAGGATAAGTGGTTGGGAGAGTGACAGCGTGTCCAGCGCGGGGACAAAGAGGGTGGCCATTGGGTGGGGGCAGATATAAATACCTGTCCCCAGCCCACCGGAAATGACACAGCGGAGGCGCCAGACACGTGGGAGGATGGGAAACAGCATTCACAACGCTGTTGGTACAACGCGGTACCATTACAACGCGGTCAGTACAATGACCACGTTGTTACCACGCATACCATTACAACGCAAGTCATTACAACGACTTGCTGTAGAGGGCTTTAAGTGTTGGATTGGCAATCCAACACCTTCCCTACTGTTGCACAGAGTGGAGTTGGAATAGTAAATTATACTATTCCAAACTCCAGCGCCCCCCTACAGCAAGTCATTGGAATTACTTGCGTTGTAATGGTGTGCGTGGTAACAACGCAGTAGTTTTACTGACTGCGTTGTAAAGGCATACGATGTAAACGCAAGCGTTGCAACGTCATATATTCGGGAGCACTCCCAGAGGAGGAAGTTCCAGCGACAATGGCGGGGAGGTGCCTGAAGCAGCACTAGGGGTATGCCCTCTTAAGGTGCCCACTGCGTGCACCATGGGCAGCCTCATAATGCCGATATGGGCAACCCCCTACTCAGCAGCAGTTAGTCACGCTGCGCAAAATAAACAGTCCACACAAGATTTTGTTGGAGAAAGTTTGCTGCAGGTTTATAACATACAAGAAGTATGTCAACTTGGTGAGTTAACTTATGGGCGATCCAAGGGCAGTCAGTAGTGGACTAACCTAAGCTGCCCTGCCCACCTGATGAGCCAAACTGCAGCAT
Organism: Triturus cristatus; assembly: GCF_964204655.1. Taxonomy (NCBI): domain Eukaryota; kingdom Metazoa; phylum Chordata; class Amphibia; order Caudata; family Salamandridae; genus Triturus; species Triturus cristatus. The sequence goes on from NC_140585.1 coordinate 1,152,457,580, forward strand.
GGCGAATCCAATCGGTGATACCATTTATGTGGGGGTTATCCTGTTTAGATATCATGGACCACCAGTGCATACTTTTACTCACACCTTTTTAGGGGCAGAGCGTGACCAGGCAAGCCCCTGGGTGCTACGGCTAACAACCGCCCGACGGACTAGCGGGGCAGCGTCATTTTCAACCAGGGTCCTGACGTAAATAGTCTTGGGATTTTGGCATAATGCACCATTATTGTGCTCCTGAAAGGGTACCCCTCGCACCAATTAGCCTCTGGATTGCTCTGTAACTCCGCCAAAGCCCTGGATGTGGCCACCGTCATATCCAGGGCCCCCCCCACCCCACCATGGCAGGCTCCATAACCTCCTGCAACGTGTTGGTACCAGTCCTTCTAGTTGGACAAATGCCATCTAACTCTGACAGGTTAGCAGTCCTACTAGCTGGACAATTCCGATCCACCTCTGACAGGTTAGCAGTCCACAGTTGTGCCCCGACCCTATCGGGGGGACCTTGCGGCAGAGCACTCAAGAGGCCATGCCTTATTTTCTAAGCCTGTTTATTTGCTTTTTGGGATAAAGTTGAATCAAGCCCTCCTGCTTGGTGGGCTTGTGCATGGCTTATTTACCCTGTAGTAGGCAAGTTTGATGGCCTCCACTAAAATGTAAACTACTGTTCTCTGAATTAACCACAGTTTTATTTACCCATCCGTTGGCATGGTCAATGGCCCGCCCGGAATTGAAACAATTGCTCTCTACATTACCCGCAGTTAAGTGTGAAATCCCTATGGTGCACTGTGCCAAGAACGGAATTCTTGTTAGGTGTTGCCAGGTCGTGCATTTACCCATTACCGCCCAGTCACTGATTTCAGGATACGGTGGAAAACATAATGAAGTTCGCCTCCCAGGCCAACAGTGTTTTTAATATTTTTTTTAAAACAAGTTATTTATTGTCGCCACCACCATACCCTTATTTCTGCCAGCTGGCCTCCTCCTGTATAGGAGTACCATGCCGGACAGAGTTCTTACCCGAACGGGGATGCAAATTAGTGCTCTTCGTAACCCTGGAATGCCTGATTCAAACCTTTGAGCACTGCGTGCAATATGTGCCTCACATGTAGGGTTGACTAAGCCCTTGTTTACCCCTGTGTACAGCACCAGTAGTGGAAATGTACCTGCTCCTTCCAAACTTGAATGCACGCTGTGTTCTAGTAACTGCCAGCATCAGTGCACGGAACCCTTCTTCCTCCCCCCTAATTGGAGTCGCAGCACACACTGTTTGGAATGGCAAAAATACGCAACCCCTTACTAAAAAACCCACTCTGTTTGGGGGTTCCTGGCACTGTACCCTTTTGCCCGTGTATGGCCAAAGTAACGCCTATAGCATCGCATTTGTTCCCCGTATTCTGCTTCATTACATGACTATATTGCATGCCAGCCCCTCACCTTCTGACTGCGCTATTTATCTGCTGTGACTCCATGCTGATCTCCTTTCCCGGTGCAAGTCGTGCACTTCCCAACTTCTGCTAATGTGTACCATGGAGCAAACATCGGTGGGGACAGGGGGGGAACAATAAGTAAAGATACCTGCCTTTTCTTGAATAATGGACATGCCAAATGTTCTTAATACATGTAGCCTTTTGTGCTATAACCTCTTGTTTCCCCCAATTTTAGGGACAGTAGCACACTTGTTAGCTGACAGCTACCACAGCCAGCCTAGCTGCTATGGCTATCAGGGCGTGGAATTCCTAGCTTAACTGAAACAACCTGGTACATGCCCTCTGTTCCAGGGTGCACATACTTTGCTGAATTCGACCAGCCATTTGCACAGCCTATTTGATTGCTAAACCATGGCGAACACAATGGTGTCAAATCTGGTTTGAGGAAATGTTTGTATTGTATACACATTTGCTGTCACCATACCTTTTTTAGAGTGACAATTTACGCAGCCCACCAGGCTTGCATAACTACAGTCTGATCACAGAACACACTACCAGCTAACCAGCTGTGACCCTTGGTGCTTAAACCAGCTATAAACGTAGTTCTTTTCGTTATCCCTGGAATTGATTGCCCTCCACAGAATCAAATCTGAATTCGGCTCACCTTCTAGTCCTCGTGTAATTTATGCTGGAACATTTTTTCCCCGCATGGCCAGAGAGTCTTGCTTATTATTAAACCACTGATAATGTTGGGATCTAAGATTCCCAGTTTCATGTTTTACCGCACAGCCTCTGCCACTGCAAGTAACTTTGCTACTTAATACAGCTCCCCTAATGCACTGGCCTGTTCAGCTTCATCTGTGGTGTTTTCCCCCAGACTTCCCATGCTGCTTAACTGCTAGCACTGTGAGCAGTTGCTGACATTAATGTGGGAATCTCCCGGTTGCAACTAGAAATGTATCTTTCACCGCCCACCTTAATGTGCTACGTTGTAAGCAATTGGGTACTTAACATGTCTCTTCCCCTTGGAAAGATACAACAAACCGCTTAGGTCCTCAGAACCTTAATAAGGGCAAAGTACCATGGACATACCTCTAAATGTCTCAGAGGTGGGGCGGCCGGAGAACACAAGACACTGGCAGTGTATCAAATGAGAATGGCTCTACACAGCCATAAGACCAGCGATACACATACATTAAACCCACAGATGCACTTTTGAGATATGGTAACCTGCCCCAACATCTGCTTCCCCCTTCTCCTGAACCTACAGATTTAAAGCATGAAGCCATATGTCACCTTTACGGCAACCCGGAAGAGTCGGAAAATGGAGGACCCATGTGCCTTACCTATGCCCATGGGGACTTTTGCATTCTAGGCCAACGTGATACACCCTGTTATGGAGCCCCCCAAACGAGCCATCAGATATAGCTCAACAGACAGGTGAAAATGTATCCCAAGCCTGCTGCATGGAATTTGGGTGAATGTGCTACAGTAAGGTGATCAATAAAAGGTGCCCTTGCCCTTACTTCTGGGGCTTAAATCCTAGACCTGGACAGGGCCACTGACACCAGGTGCAAAAGACCTTGCCTCAGGGCTGCCGGTCATTGATGCAGCCCAGTTACTACCCATATTAGAGGCGTGCTGGTGGGATACTGTGGACCTACTGCTGCTAATCACCCAGGCTCCCTCTGGGTTTCCTAAGCACCAGTTTCAAACGCCTCGTAATACCCCCATGAATTTACCAGAATTGACCCACCACTGATAAGTTCAGCTCCACTTTTCCCATCCTCAGCAGTCCTTTTGTCTATGCAAGAAAAGGAGTTGTTAACTTTGGCACTCCTTAGTATCACTCACCATGGTGTTACTTGAAATTCAAGTAAAGGTCTGGAACCAGTCTTTCCACTTGTCCTGATCCCAAAACCTGACCCAGACTGTGAGAACTCTTTAAGCCTTTTGCGCTGGGCCCACCTGGCCACAATGATGTGGCTCTGTTATCTGCATTAAGGAACAAGTCCGTCCAGCTGTTTTAATAAAGATGTTGCATAGGCGAGTGGAACCACAAAATGTGTGAGCTTGCAACAAACCTTTAGAAAAGCATGCCAACAACCTGACCATCTCTAGCACCCGAGAATCATGCAGCCACTCCTTGGCCTGATACTCAACCCGGTTAAGTTTATGGTGTTGCATAGTATTGAAAAACCCATCTCTTTGTGAAAGCCTGCAACAATTACCTTGCATCACCCTAGTCAGTTAAACCAAATGCAGGGTAGCATGCAAGGCTAAACTCGCGAAGAAATCACCTGCCCATTCGAGCAGGCCAAGCATCCCTTGCTCCCCGAGCCATCCGCTGTCGATGCTGGATATCGGCTGTTAGGCAACTCGACCCAACCAGTTTAAACAAGCTGGCCATGACCCAGTTTCAAGTCAACGAATAATGGTCAAGGGCATGTCAGAAATAGGCCAATCATCCCTTCTGACTGAAACAAAGTATTGATTAAAACAAGTATGATCATCTAAGTACAAGTCGTCCCTGTTTGGCTGTCACAAGGTGGACCGAAAAGGAATAATTATCCAGCACCATTGTCACATGTACCATCTGTACGCTTAAAAGTATGTAGTCGAGCCACCCGGTGGCCTAATGATTCTGGCCTGGACTTTGAGGGTCTATTTTAGGCATTGGATTAAAACATTTAAGCTGAAATATTTTCTTGGCATGGTGTGCCGCATACTTCAGGCTCTTCTGTCCTTGTATCCATCTATTTAAACAACCTGTAACATTGGAACTATCACCAGCTATGATTATTGCCTTTGTCAACGGTTGATAGTTGCATAGGTAAATAGGCAACATTTCTGGCTTCCTTGTAAGAATATCAAAAAATGCTTCAGTTCTGAAATTCTGAGACTCTGCAAGATCTATAATGAGTTTGTTAGAAGTTACATCAGTCACCAAACTCCACCACTCCAACTTTATCGCAGTTTTGCTCCAGTGCGCACATGCTGCATGAGGGCCACACATCCTATCACATTACCGCACACTAGGCCTATTCGCACCCGCACTTGAATTCCCTGGCAAACCGACTCCCAAGAAACCGTGGCAAGTATTAGCCAGTAGCCCATGCTAATAGCTGTCAAGTCAAGAAACTAGGGCAAAGAAATGGGAGCAAATACCAGCAAAGAAATTGGACCCAACCACAGATAAGAAACGGCCAAGAAAATAACCCAGGGAAACTTCAGCAGAGAGCCTACCGAATACCGATAACCCCCATAATACAGCAACACAGCAAGCAATATTCACCCCCAAGTCATAAGATTGCCTTGGCCCACCAGGGACACCACGTCGGGCACACCATCAAACTGACATACAACATGGAAACAGCCTCGCCACAACGAAATGCAGAACAATCATCTACCCTGGGCACCCGGTCCCCCTCCCCCCATTGCCAGACAATCAACCCCTGCTGAATCAACATTAGCTTCTAGGGGGGCGCTAGGTGGCGCCGGACCAAGATAGCCGCGCTGATGTGAGGCTCTGGCTGCCTGACCCGCTTATGCGTTAATTATTTGCCCAAGGACCCCTCGCCCACAGTCGCACTGCATGCAAAAATGAGCCCAGCAAGGTACTGAGGACTCGCTGTAAGTTTGAAGCGAATCTGCAATTTTGCCCCGAAGATATCCGGCTAAGTTGCGGCCCGGGAGGGAGGTGCCCCCCTTCGCTGGAAGGGCCCCGCGGCCGCTGTCGCTACTCTAGCTTCGGTGCGGCCATGCAGTGCTGGGCCTGAGGCTGAATTGGACGCGCCACGGCACCTCCTGTCGAGTTGCTCGGAGGATGAGGGGAGCGGAGGTGATTTGCGGTCAGCGTCCTGACGCTGGCGGACTCCCTGGGCGACGGGCGCTCCTTAGTTTCCCATACCCGGAGCGACGGAGCTGGTTGAGCCCGGCTTGAGGACCTGAAGCCTGCGGCCCCTCGGGTGCGGTACCTGGAAGGCCCCCGCTGCGCGGCCGTGACCGGAGCTAGGGGGGGGAAGGCCCGCTGTGGCCGCGTGAGGCAGATCGCCCCTAGCACCGGTGCGGTGGCGCGGATGACTGCGAACACAGTGGGAAGCTGAAGCGGGCCAGCGGCGGGGCGGGCGCTCATCTTGCCGAATCGGAGCGGGGCCGGCGGGGGACGGCACATCGACTGGGCCCCACTTGGACATTTGCGGCCAACTACATGAGGCAAGTGCGAGGCGCTATCTGGCCTGCATACTGAATGGAGGCGATCTGAGGGGCGGCATGCGGTTCTTCATGGAGGACTGAGGCGCTGCTTGGTGCAGGGGAAGCCCAACAAAAAAACAAAAAAAAGCAAACACAGGAGGAGGAAACAAATATAAAGAAAAGAACATGAAAATTAAGCGAAGAAGAGTGCAGATAGCGCCGGTGACGGAGCATTGCTGCGCCTGGAGAGACACTTCACTGCTGTGGAGGCAGTGGGGGTTCTCTGCTGAACAGGTATTTACGAGGCCAGCACCATGGGGAAAGCGGAACAGAAAAAAGCGATTACGCGCTCCACCACTGAGGATGCGAGCGAGCCCGCTCCGATGCTGGCCTCAGGAGCCATTTCTGGCTTCCTTGTAAGAATATCAAAAAATGCTTCAGTTCTGAAATTCTGAGACTCTGCAAGATCTATAATGAGTTTGTTAGAAGTTACATCAGTCACCAAACTCCACCACTCCAACTTTATCGCAGTTTTGCTCCAGTGCGCACATGCTGCATGAGGGCCACACATCCTATCACATTACCGCACACTAGGCCTATTCCTCACTGAGGCCACCCCTAGTGAGGAACTAAAGACCATGCTCATAGCAATGCAGCAGAGTTTAAATGCCCTCTCAGGGAAAATGGACACCATGAACACCCGGCTTGATGTTTTGGTGTTGAAAGTGGACAAACATGATGAACAGATTAAAGAGGCGGAATAGAGAATCTCTGCCACGGAGGACAACACCACTACCATGGCCAAGCAAATGACGCAGATGGACAAGCTGCTGAAGGTGATTGTGGCTAAAAGCGAGGACCTTGAAGCACGTAGCTGAAGAAATAACATTCGCCTGATAGGAATTCCGGAGACCACAGCCACGGGACGAATGGAGGACTATGTGGAGCGGCTACTGACTTCCACTCTGGGAGCGGACTCCTTCTCAGCACATCTGACAGTCGAGAGGGCGCACAGGTCGCTGGGTCCGCGGCCACCGGCTGGAGCACCACCGAGACCCATAGTGGCAAGACTGCTTAATAACCGGGACCATGATGTAGCTTTGTGGAGAGCACGGGACCTACCGGAGCTGAAATACGAAGGGAATCCGTTCTCCATTTAACCGGATTTTACTCTGGCTGTCCAGGAAGCGAGACGGAAATATATCCAGGTGAAGCAGAAACTACGCAAAGCGAATGTCGAATATGCCCTGTTATATCCAGCCAAACTGCGGATACGGTATCGAGACCGTACGATCATCTGCACCAACCCACAGCAGGCGGAGGAGTTCCTCAAGACACTGCGACGATCATCCCCAGCACACAACGACACTGCCAGGCAACCAGGATCCCAATCACCTGTGGAAGACGACTGAACAGTATGCACCACAACCGTTGATGGCTAAGCCAAGGACCATTGTTTATGGTTTGCGCACTATAATGGTGCTGAGGGAGGAAACATCCTGGAAACACTCAGGGACAGGGACGACAACGAGCGGACTGGCTGGCAGAGGTCGCATACACTGAGCCGTACAGTGGCCACCTGAAAAGAAGAGGTCCTGAGTCTGCACTGCCACCGTCAGATGAGTACCTAGGCCCGGGTTTGAGCTGTTTTGTTAAATCAGTGACTGGGGGGGCCCCCTGCACTGAGAGGTTCATGATGTTCTAATTTACACAGTTCAGACCTGATTGTTCGACTAGACTGGGCTTGAAGGGGTCTTACGAATAATGGTTGGGAACCCTCCACCCTCTCCCTCCTCCATCCCAGCTCCACTGGGGAGGGTTCAGGGAGTTCTGCTGACTGGTGGGACAAGAGGGTTTAAGAGGCCCTAGAGCCCCACTAAGGGAGGTCCCCTATACCTACAGATTGAAGGCTTGAAAAGGCTTTGATTCTAGATTGCTTTTTCTTGTTTGGTTTTATTGTTTTGTCATTTGTTTATGTTATTGCTGGGGGAGAGGGGGGAGGGTTCTGGGATGCCGGCGCATTTGGGGCGCTGATGTGGGAGGGAAGGGTGGGAGGGATAACTACGGGAGAGCCTCACGGGAGAACGAGAGCTGGTAACTGTATAATTAGATTCCGATGCGCTTTTGGAACTGTGCAGCACTGCATGATGACTGCCGAAACTACATTACACAGCACGCCTCAGTGGGATAGTGCACCATGCTCTACGCCTTTACGAACGTTCACCCCTGACACTGCTATACGAACATGGAAGGGAACCGACAGGACACGGTGAAATTTTTGTCATGGAATGTGAGGGGCCTACGAGATCCCAGGAAGAGGAGGCAAATCCTCTCCTACCTTGACCGACATGACATTAGCATAGCAGCACTACAGGAGACACACACTGACCCTAGATGCCCCCCTACCTTTGGCAGCAAATGGGCTTCCAATAGGATATTTTCTGCTTACTCCACATATGCGCGGGGTACGGCTATTCTGGTCAGGAGGAGAGGGACCCCCTTTAGATGTGGAGGGGTGTGAAGTGACGGAGAGGGTAGATTCTGCATGATGTGGGGCACCCTCGGTGCACAATCGCTGGTTATTATTAGCTATTATGGTCCCAACATCGATAGCCCTGACACCTTAACTGCACTGTGGGGACAGATACTGGAAGTAGGGGCCACTCATATACTATGGGCGGGAGACTTTAATACGGTCTGCGACCCTGCAAAAGATCGGTCTTCACACTTGCCCCACCACTATACGCGTAGCCAGGGAACATTAAAAGGGTTGCTGGGAGGCGGCAGATTAGTTGATTTGTGGAGATACAGACATTCAGAGAGATGGGAGGGGACCTTTCACTCGACAATACATGCGTCCTGGTCGAGGCTGTATTACTGGCTTGGGTCCAGGGGGATCTGCCCCTGGGTGCGAGCTGTTGACCAACTGGCTCGTACGCTGTCCGACCATGCTCCGGTTTGCCTCACTCTGGACATCCCCAACTCGAACGCCGGCCCCAGGTGCTGGAGACTTGCCCCTGAGGAGCTGCTCGATGAGGTATTTAAGACAGAACTGGGAGAGGCTAAAACTGACTTCTTCGAGCGGAATAGGGGATCGGTCGAGCAGGTGGGCACACTGTGGGAGGCGTTTAAAGTGACAATACGGGGGATCTGCATGGCCAAAAGCTTTGGGGTACTGAGGGACATCCGCCGACGGCTCCGACGGCTGGAGGGAGAAATTAAAGACCTTGAGGCGGATATTTGGCGGACTAGTGCCGGGGGCGGAAGGGCAAAGATGAGAGAGCTACTGACTGAATACACGGAAACAGCAGACAGGGAGGCGAAGTTTAGAGGGAAGTATGCCCAGGCACGACGCTACAGGGACGGAGGTAGACCTGGAAAAGCCTTGGCGCGGGACATCAGACTGCCCCGATATGCTAACTACATACTGGAGGTGGAGGACGGAGAGGGTAATTGTCAGAAGGATAGTGCCGGATACTGTAGACCTTTACTGACTTTTATGCGGAGCTTTACAGCTCTAAAGGGACCAACACTGCGGATTTCCCACGCTTTTTCGGGGACATCACGCTGGGGTTTCTGGAAGACAATCAGAGAGAGTTCTTATGTGCGCCATTTTCGAGTGATAAATTGAGAGAAGCTGTCCTACAATTGCGGTCCAGGAAGGCGCCTGGGCCGGATGGTCTGCCGAGCGACTTCTACAAATGATTTCTGGATCAGCTAGCCCCCATCCTGCAGGAGGTGTACGCGGAGCCATTGGAGACCAAGGCACTGCCACCCACAATGAGAGAGGCCCTTATTATGTCCATTCTGAAGCCAGGGAAGCTGGCTAACAAGTGTGATTCATACCGGCCCTTGTCCCTCATAAATGTGGATAGTAAAATTTTCACAAAAATGATAGCTAATCGACTGAACCTCCTCATGGATAAGTTAATTTTACCAGATCAGGCGGGCTTTATTCCCGGGAGATACACGTCCCATAATCTACGCACCCTCTTCTCGATCATCCAACAGGTGGTCCCGCAAGTGCCGCTGGCGGCTATTTTTTGGGATGCCACCAAGGCATTCGACTCGGTAGAATAGGAATATCTACATGCAGTACTTCGCTGCATGGGGTTCTCGGTAGGGTTTTCTGCTTGGATCAAATTGATCTATAATGCCCCGGTGGCCCGTGTGCAAATCAATGGCCACATGTCTAAGGCAATACCACTGTCTCGGGGCACTAGGCAGGGGTGCCCACTATCGCCACTACTGTTTGCCCTGGCGATGGAGCCACTGGTGGCTAAGGTGCGCCAATATCATCAGGAGAAAGATGCCTGCTGCGTCCCATCCTGATTTCGCTATACGCGGATGATGTCACCCTCTATGTGAAGGACCCGATGCACAACCTCAACCCGCTTTTGCGAGAATTCGTGCGATTTGGGGGGCTTTCTGGAATACAGATTAACTGGGCGAAATCTCAAATTCTTCCTCTTACTTCGGCCGTCACGCCCTTTGTGGTTGACTTCCCCTTGGAGTGGTGCGATACTACCGTTCGGTACTTGGGGGTGAATGTCACTATAGACCGAGAGGAGCTGATCCGCGACAATTATGGGCGCGCTATAGACACGCTACGCGATACAATAACAAGGTGGATAGCTATGCCATTATCCATTGCTGAAAGGATTTCTCTGGTCAAGATGATTGTGCTGCCTAAGTTTCTTTACTACTTCCTGAACATCCCCTACTACCCGGGCCGACCCTTCTTCTCTACCTTGCGGACAGAACTTCTGCACCTGGTGTGGGGTGGCAAGAAGCCACGGATTAAGTGGGAGATGCTGGCCAGTCCATATGCGGTGGGAGGGCTCGAGCTGCCTAACTTTGAAGTATACTATATGTGCGTGCAGGCGCACTATGCGCATTACTGGTTTAATGGCCCGAAATATACAGCTCATGTGGCCACGGAGCACTGGTTGGTTGACCCCGTCCCATTAGAGGGGGCACTCTTACAACACACATCACAGCGTGAACGGGACCCCACAACTGTAGATTGCACGGTACGTGCATGGAGATGGATTGCACACAAAATGCAAGCCCCAATGATCTACTCCCCCCGGATGCCGCTGACGTTTCATCCCCAACTGACCCTTCTGCAGGAGGGTATCTTCAAAAAATTCAAACGACAACGGGGAACTCATACATGGGGAGATCTATATCAAAATGGGAAATTTGATACCCTTCAGCAGTTGTGTTCGGAACCTCCCCCAAATGTTATGGAAACATTCCTTTATGTCCGTGTGCGAGAGGGGATACGGGCATGTACCCCGGAATATCCGCAGGAACCGCCGGTGCTCCCCCAGGTGCACGCACTACTGGGGGCAAAAACTGCGTCTCACTTGGTGTCCATCCTCTACAGATCTATATACGTAGAGCTTGGCACATCGCAGAGTGCTGCCCGAGCTAAATGGTCTCAAGAACTGGGACGGGAAATCTCGGACCGGGAGTGGCTCTATTGCTGCACGCAAACAGAGAAGGTGTCTGCTAGTAGCAGGTTGCGTATCACGCACTTCAAATACTTGCAAAGATACTATTATACACCCGCTCGCCTGTGCAGGTTTGGGCTGCGAGAGGACGCCAGATGCGACAGATGTCGGGCAGATGGCGCTGATATGCTGCATCTGGCCTGGAGCTGCCCAGCCCTTCAGGAATATTGGGAACAGATATTTGAGGCAGTTGGGAAAATGCTGGATACTCCACTACCACCGTCTCCGCTGATGGGCATACTGGGCTATATGGAAAGGCTCCCTGTGCTACATAGGAAATTTGCCTCTGTTTGCTTCCTTCTTGCTAAGTGGAGGGTGGCCTGTAGATGGGGCAGAGGGAGGGCACCGAAGTTCAACGACTGGCTAGAAACGATGATATTTTGGCAGGATCAGCTTGCCTTATACTCTGACCTCCTTCTGTCAGCTGCCCGACCCCGAGACATTTGGGGTCCCCTGAAGACTTACTTATTGCTGACCCCACTGTCACCTGGCGAAGCTGCCCCCTCCTCCCCATCCAGATAGACGACTAAGCTACACGCAGCGGGGGTGAGAATGACCTTGGGAGTCCCTGGGGAGCGGACCGCCGATAGGGTATGCTGGCGGCCGTTTCCGACAACCCTAGAGGACAAGGCTACACAATGCTCCCATAGCATCACAGTAACTGGACACCTACGAGGGCTAGCTGGGAACTATGGGATTCGGTGAAGCTGCACAGCCTATTGGGTGGGCTGATGTGCTCGATGTGGCTGCATAAGGAGTTGGTCATGATGTTGAGATATCCACTGTAATGCTTACGCCCTTAAGACTGAGTTCTATTGTTCCAGACGCTCTCTGAATCGATACGATACTTTAATTTTTTAACCACTCTCACCGCGAGGCTAGTTGGTTGTGCTCTTAGTCAGTTGTTATTTATCGTTCTTAGGGATCGTGACCTATTGTTCTATCAAAATGCAAAACCTACATATACTTTGACGCGGCCGGTCCTTTTGGGTTGTTGGCGAAACGCTGTGTACACCTCTGCCTCTTTCTTATTATTATACGCAGCCAGCCAGGAGTGGTTGTAGGCATCATGCCGTGTACTGACATCATATGCTAAATAAAGGTTTTACAAAAAAAAACACACAAAAAAACATTAGCTTCTAGAGCGGGACCGAGACAATGATGCGACGGAATCTACCTGGCCATCCAAAATGTCCACATTACTTTGTGCAGCATCTTTGTGCACACAAGTATAGATTACACATCCATGATCATCTACAAGGCCGCCCCAGCTACAAGGCAGCAACAATGCCGTGCTTCGGCCCCTGCACAATGACTCCGCATCACTTTCAAAGCCTGGTTGGCGAAGTCGCCCGACCGCCAAAGCAGCTCTGCCCAGACAGGAACAAATTTGTGCAAACAACTTTCCTGGCATGAGGAAGTGTGCTTCTCCAAACACCGCATCCTGCTTCAGCAAGCAGGTTTGCCCCTGTTTCACACTAAGGGTATCTCTTCCCCTGACCCATCCCACTTGTACACAGGCCCGGTTCTAGCGGGTGGGCCGGGTGGGCCAGGCCCACCCAAACATGAGCCTGGCCCACCCAAACAGGAGCCTTGGCCCTCCCAGTGAGCCGAGGGCTTGAAGGTTGGCGCGCAACGCCATTGGGCTCAAAGTGCTTCAAACCCCCGCCCCCCACCCCCGTTCGTGTGTGTCAGCCTGGGCCGAGACAGTTTCCCGGGTGCACACACACACACAGACAGTTTTAGAGATTATCGCAGCTGTACCGAGTACTTTAAAAGACCATTTACATGTTAACGAGGCTTTGTTTATTTTTTCACCCCTTCATCTCCACATGGCAAAGGCCACAATGTTCTGCTGCGTGGATATTTCCAGTGCCGGAGAAAAGAAGTTTGTTTATTCCTATTCACCTTTCCTGACCCCTGCAGCAGCTTATCCCATCAGGCTATGACACAACGTTTGACTAATGGAGTAGTTAAGAGAATGTGTTACTAGTTGTTTTTCTTTTTAAAATCTGTGCAGGCCCAGCAGGGCACATACTTCGTGTGTGCTTCATTTAAACAGTTTTTATCATTATCATGGCCGATGCAGGACAACAATAAGACAATACAAAATGCCCAGATAACGCTGGTAATTAATGATCCTGCTGGAGAGCAATCATTGGTCTGTTAGTAGTTTTTAAATGCAGATGAACTGTATTTTATGTGGATAGCTCAGTAGGTTACTGCCTTTGTCACAGAGATCCCTGTGTTACTTGCAGTTCAGAAGTTACAATCCTAACATAGGACAGTGATCAATGAACTGTCATCAAAGAGCTCCATACAAACATGAATGGTATAGTTAGAACTTCGCTATTTTTGTTCTGTGATATAGTTAGAACTTCCCCAGTCTTTCATTACTCTAATGTTGCTAAAATGAGTGTGTTTGGGCAGATAAACATTTTTGGCAATAAAGCTGACCCCCATGGAATACTCTTTAAATCCTGAGTTTGTGCTTCTCCAGACCAAACCCTCTTAAAATGCCCACCAGTATGGATGAAATGTGATTCATACACCTTGTAATCCTCATTGGCTTATGTGACATTCCCTGTAGACTGATTTATATACTTGTATGATTTATTGTCTCTGTATAATGTGTGCGTGGTGTAAAGTACTGACACACACTACACTGATATGAGTAGCGCTGTACAACAAATGAAATGCATATGGGAGAGGGGCTATGTAAAGATGAGGGGCACTGTTGGGGGGTGGCAGTGAGGGAATCTGAGGAAGAGGTAGTAGGAGGGGCTATGGAGCGATGAGGGGCACTGTTGGAGGGTGGCAGTGAGGGAATCCGAGGAAGAGGTCATGGGGTGGAGGAGGGAGCTAGGGAGAGATGAGGGGCACTGGTGGAGGGTGGTAGTGAGGGAATCTGAGGAGGAGGTAGTGGGAGGGGCTATGGAGCGATGAGGGGCACTGTTGGAGGGTGGCAGTGAGGGAGTCTGAGGAGGAGGTCATGAGGGGGGAGGCCTACAGAGAGATGAGGGGCACTAGTGGAGGGTGGCAGTGAGGGAATCCGAGGAGGAGGTCATAAGGGGCGGGGCTATGGGGAGATGAGGGGCACTTGTGGCATGGGTCAGTGAGGGAATCCGAGGAGGAGGTCAATAGGGGGGGCCATGGAGTGATGAGGGGCACTGTTGGAAGGTGGTAGTAAAGGTATTTACGGAGAATTAGGTTATTGGTACGGCGCCAAAAAAGACTTTCGCATCAGCGCTGAAGCCGGCCCTGTCATGGCCTTTCTGTTTTTGTTTATTAAATTAGCAGTCGGGTCATAAGGGCTACTGTGGAACTTACTTTAAAGTGCGTGCTAATTATATTTACTGCTATATTCAATGTTTTAAGTTTGAAGGAGATTTTACTAATGATTTTACCGGGAAAACTGAAAATGGAGCCCGATGGTGCCTGATATGGGGCTGGGGTCCAAGGTCAAATGTGAGATAAGGTGCACTGGAGAGGAGTAGTGGATAATCAAGCCTGTATGGGAGTGCGTTACAGAGTACGGGGTCAGGTGGAGGTAATAACGAAGAGGGATTCTCCCTGAAGGCTCGCACAGAGGGAGCCTTATACTCCCACCTCAGAAACCTCCTCTTCCCATCAAAGGAACATTACATGGAAAAAACACTTTTTGAGAGTGATAATATTTAGAAAGAGATTTGGAAAAGAGTGCATTTGACTGGGCCTTGTAAGACTAAGAAGAGATAAAGGAAGGCCCTGAAGCAGGCCTGCCTAGACATATATGCGACAAAACGAGCCCACAGTGGCCCACCCAAATTCAGCCTTGGCCCACCCAAATACAAATTCCTGGAGCCGGGCCTGCTTGTAAACCAATTTCCCAATCACCGGTGACCCCCACACAGAGAGGCCAGCACCCCTGCTCCATCCCTTTGAACCATTATCTGAGGTCAAGATTAGTGGAGATTCTGGCTCACTGCATGGACCCGAAGCAAGCAAGCTCCAGTTTGCTCTGTCCAGGAAACGGACAGCTCCGCAAAGCAAGCCACCACCTCAGTGAGCCCCCCTCTAACTTAGGAGGTATGAGAATGGTGCCGAACAAATCCCGCAGCCACGCCCTCACCACAACGCAAGTTGGGGCCCGGCGGTGCAAGATCTTGCCAGCCCTGGAGGTACGGGATCAAAACTTCCACCCAACGTCACTCGCACAGCCTGGCTCCCCACCCAGGCGGTCGGAGCCACACAACAAGGTCCGGGACAACCGCCTGTGAGCCACAAACACCGCTGTGAGGCTGGGGAAAGGACACGGCCCCCTTGATGTACTGCCCAGGGGCCCCAGGACCCGATCGGTCGCCCGGGTCGGCACCCCCACCGTACTGATCCCACAAATCCTTGGCAATACTGGTGGGTCCCACCCCATTTTAAAATTAGCTGCCCACAGCTAAGCGGCCACCCAGTGTGCCACCCTCCCACTGAGAGGGAACGCAAGATCAACCCGAGACCGGAGAAGGCCGCCACCACCACTGCAACTGGGTGCCAGAAGATGAGGACAACCAATACCCTGCTCCTTCCCTGGCCACAATATCAACCCGGAGCTGGAGAAGACCGCCCCTGCAACTGGGTGCCAGAAGATGAGGACAACCAATACCCTGTGCCCCTTTCCCAGCCCCCTGCAACAGCGAAACCCATTAGTGCCAGGTCCAAGCGGACCCCAGGTGGAGCAGCCGGCCATGACCCGTATCGGTGCCAGAGAGGGAGTCCAAAACGGGGCACGGCATCCCAGAGGAGGGCCAAACTCACCTCCAGCCTGCCGAAGAGACTGCAGACCTGACACAGCACCTCGATGGCGTGACCAGAAGGAGGACGAAAAAGGCACAGAGTTCACCAGCCCCTCCCAAACTGAGGGACAGATTGGATGCAGCCATTACCCAGAACCGAAAGTGCTTTCCTGTGCACTGGTTGCACTACAGCTGGGTGATCCGAGGCTGTGGAGCTGCGTCGTACTCGGATCGGAGCCCGCAGCAGCCAAGGCCGCCACTACCTTTTATTTTTGCATTGTATGTTTAGAAGGAAATGTCCGATAGCCAGTCGAGCACTGATCATGGTAACAAGTAAGACATGCTTTGTAATGTTTCCTTGAATGTTGATTTATTATTTTACCCGTGTTGAGGGACAGATCTGCCCAGGAGAACTATTGTATCTTCAAGGGGTAGCTCTCTTGAGAATGTATCTAAGTATGTGGACCATTTTCTACAGCCACTAGTCCAGTCAATCAATCAATCAATAGTAACTTTATTCGATCTTAAGCAGCAAGATCATAAAAGTACAGCAATACACATATTCAGTTAAAACAAAAAAGACAATAGCTCATAATATTCTTTGTGCAAATACGCAAGGATACCATATATCGTGCTAACAGTAACTATTGTAAACACTACCAATACATTAGATGCGATATCTCACATTATCCAATATTTCATCTAACACATATTGAAGGTCTAAAATACCTAGCTTCCCACAATCAGTTGTTATAAAGGGCTTATTAGTGCAATGTAAACAGTCTAATGCCCTGTTAGCCTCCTTTTCGAAAATGCCAAGCACAAATAGGATGCGACACGATAGTTAATGGATTAGGAAGCATTTGGAGGAAATACAAGGCGGTACGGCATTGAATAAAATTATATTTTCACAGCAGGGGACAGATATACTTTCTCCGAAAACATGAGTAAAATGTACAAAAGAATAAAATGTGTAGGTTAGATACACAAAAATAACACAAATCCGCTCGGGAGACCTATTGTATCTTCAAGGGGTAGCTCTCTTGAGAATGTATCTAAGTACGTGGACTATTTTCTACAGCCACTAGTCCAGTCATTACCATCGTACGTAAGAGACATCAGTGATTTCCTTAGAATCATCAAAGAAATCAACTACTTACTCATGAGCTTGGACGTAAGTAGCTTATACACGTGTATCCCACAAGATCAGGGCATTGACGCATGCAGACATTTTCTGAGGGGAAGATCGATATTGTATCTTCTCCATACAGAAATGCTGCTAGAGATGATTCACATATGTCTTAAAAAAAAAAAATTCTGTTCGACAACAAGATATATAAACAAACCCAGGGAACGGCGATGGGAACTTGCTTCGCCCCCAGCTTTGCAGGACTTTACCTCGGCTGGTGGGGGAAGGAAATTGTCAGTAACATCAGACAATTTGTTGACCACATCGTCCTCTGGATGAGGTACATTGATGACATATTCTGCATATGGAAAGGGACCGAAATCCAGGCGCAGGAATTTGTCACCCTTCTTAATGATAACACACTTAATTAGCAGTTTACCAGTGAAACCAATGCTACCACCATTGAATTCCTCGATCTAAAGTTAGATATCCAGGATGACAAAATAACCAGCAAAATATTCAGGAAGAACACAGCTGGCAACAGCTTGCTACATGCTAGCAGTTAAAACAAATAAATGATGGACGGAATGCTGACAATGCAAACATTCTCCCCCAGTCAAAAGATCTGGGTTATATCCATCGTTCTTTTGCCCACTACGCCACCCCAGTTTGGACCCAGCCATATGCAAATCAGTCTTGACCCTGTGCCCCATGGGAACAGTCCAGACCGAACTGCCAGGCCAGGTCCTCCCTGGACCGGAAACAAGCATCCTGGGACCGGTTTCAGGGTATGTCACCCTTCTTCAGCCAGGCTTGCTTGAATCCAGTGACACAATGAGCAAGGGACACACGTCTGGGCATACCCATCCCACTTAGGGCGAAAAGTGTTACAACAAACAAATGAGGGACGGAATGCTGACAATGCAAACATTCTGCCCCAGTCAAAAGATCTGGGTTAAATCCATCGTTCTTTTGCCCACTACGCCTCCCCAGTTTGGACCCAGCCATATGCAAATCAGTCTTGACCCTGTGCCCCATGGGAACAGTCCAGACCGAACTGCCAGGCCAGGTCCTTCCTGGACCGGAAACAAGCATCCTGGGACCGGTTTCAGGGTATATCACCCTTCTTCAGCCAGGCTTGCTTGAATCCAGTGGCACAGTGAGCAAGGGACCCACGTCTGGGCCTACCCATCCCACTTAGGGCGTAAAGTGTTACAACAAACAAGGGCCCAGATCTCTGTACTGGGGTGAATGTATGACATTGTTCTGCATTCTGTCCATCAACTGTTGTTTTTGCATACATCCTAGCAGTTGCCATCCTAGTAATTTAATACGCAGCATTCCTTTTGGTGATCTACTTAGGGCCAAAAGGAACTGCAGTACAGAAGAGAGCTACTTGAAAGAAAAATACATCATGACAGAGAGATTTTTAGCAAGAGGTTACAGAAATCTGTTATCAAATCAGGCCACCTCTAAAGCTGACAAATTGAACCGCAATTATCTGCTTATCCCCAAAACGAAAACGAATCGTGAAAAAGAGCCCATTAGATTAATTACAAATTATAACAACCAAGCTTGGGAGATAAGGAAAAGCCTAAAAAGTTTCTGGGATGTGTTGAGACTTGATGATGACCTTAAGGAACATGTAGGAGAATTTCCTTCCCTCACATTCAGAAAGGCTAAATCTTTACGGGATTCACTTAGTAGAACTTTAGTGATTCAAACCAAAAAATGTAGAGATGTTCAGGGCTTTTTCACATGTAATCAGTGTAAAGCTTGCAAATTTAGTACCAACTATAAATCGGTAAAAATCTGTAATGAGAAAGCTCCCTATAGAATTACGAAACATTTGACCTGTAATTCTGAGTTTGTTGTCTATGCTTTGAAATGCCCCTGCGATAGATTTTACATAGGGAGCACGATCCACAAAGCCAAAAAGAGAGTACTGGAACACCTTCAGGCCATAAAGAAAAATGACAAACAGTACCCTGTAGCTCATCATTTCAGCACGTCACAATCAGAATGCTGACTTATTTAAATTCATTGTTCTCGATGATATTCCCCTTAGAGAAAGAGAAGGCAATAGAACTGTTGAATTGAGGAAACTTGAGTCAAAAATTATCATTAAATACAATAAGTTATCTCCCATTGGTTTGAATCTGGACAAAGAAATGTCTGTCCACCTATGATACAAAGTTGCTAACCACTGCCCTCGATCTTAAATTTAATAATGTTTTTAAAAGGTTTTGTTCGTTTGTTCAATTTGGCATCTTGTGCACTTTTTTGGAATAGTTTTAACATGATTATTTCTGTCTGGTCTATTGCAGATAACATTGGGAAATGCAGCAGAGCTTTATTAAGTGTCAACACACCAGCCGATGAATTTTGTTACTTGTGGTGCGGGGTAATCTTTGGCTCTCTGGAGCAGGACTGTTTGCATTGCTGTCATTTTAAAATGCTCACTTGGGCTGAATTGCTTAGCAAGCGATAACGGCAAATTAAGGAGACGTTTTTCATAAGTGAAAACCACTGTGGTTAGGAGATTATAATTTTATTCTCATCACATGAGATTTTAAGTCATAATAGGATGAATTCTATCATTTAAAAGCACCAATTGACTACACGGTGTCACAATGAACAGGAGCATAACAATGTATTATGACAAAATTGTATTCACAATTATGAATAACATGTATTGTGGTTAATAATCTGCATTTCCCGGTATGAGTTTGTATTTTACAACTTTATTGTTTCATGACACCATGACCAGAAGAAGTATGTTTTTTATGTTCACTATGTATGCACATGAATTGAGCACTTGTTTCTTTAAAAGAAAGCAAAGAGGCACTTAACCTTGCCCGTGAGAAAGGAGTGATGTAACTCCGAAATGCGTCGGGACTGTGCGTTGCAATAAAACACGTCTGTGAATAGAGGCCACAGCTCCGGTGTTTTCTTGGCATCAAGGATTGTGTTCACTGGATTTTCGGTGGATATATATATATATATATATATATATATATATATATATCTATATATCCACAATATGTATATATATATGTGTATATATGGCAAAGTCCAACTCCCGGCCTGCCGATCCCGGCAGAACACCCAGGCACGGACCTCAGCAAACTCCAAGAAAACTCCAAACAACTCAAATGTTGTGCAAGTGCAGCGTAGATTTATTCCGTTATAGTCCACAGATTAAACAGGCATAATGCCTGTGATGGCGCGTTTCGCTCGCCTCACGCGGTCACCAGTTATAGTTAGGACCATGTTTCCATAGGAAAAGTTTTTTTTTTACTTGCCTACATCTTTGGGCGCTGTTTGACCAATCTTTATGAAATGTTCCTAAAAAAGTACTCCGGTAATTCTAGTTGTGCTTGGAAAGTTTTGAGGTGATCCGTCAAGTGGGGGCCAAGAAGAAAAAGAGGAGATCAAAAAAGTTCACTTCCCATGTCAATTCTCAGAGAGTCGTTAGACACGGCTGCAGCCCAAATCGCTGGATGGAATTAGACCAAATTTGGCAGAAAGGAAGATATTGTTCCGCAGATCATGATTTTCGTTATTTGGTGGGAGTAACTTTGTTCAGTGGTTTTTGAGAAATTTAAGGAAATCAAAATTTGTATATTAGGGCAGAGCCTAAGCACAGATCTCTTGGTGAGAACTGATTGGCTGCCAGCACTTCAACCAGAAAGTTATGGTAAGCATCTGGGGACAAATGTACATGATAGCACCCCAATTGAAATGCATTGTCGGGAATGGCAGGTTTTCAGGGCCACACATTAGGAAAACGTATAAAGGGTGATACCAGATTTTAGTTACAATATAGATCAATTGTTGCTAAGATGATTTTACTCTGTGAAAAAGCCTTCTGCTGGGATTTCAAGAATCATGTTTGAGAGAAAACTGTTTTCTCATGATTTTACCATAGAGGTTATTGAAGGAGCTCTAGAAGGTTTAATGAGAGCATACTTCCTGTAAATTCACACTGTGTTTCTGAGCCATATGAGAATGAAGTCTGACTTTCTCAGTAAAACAAGTACTTCCAACAGGTGCAGCCTGTCAGTTGATTCCCTTGGGTTTTAACTGCAGCCTCCCAGAGTGTTCTAAAGCGCTAACATTCTTACCTAGGACAAAAGTGTGGCACACCTGAAGTCATCTTGATTGAATCAAACTGGTAAAACATAAAACATTTAATTTAGAAAGTAACAAAGTGAGGGGTTTCATTTTGCCATAGAAATTATGGTTAGTGTTGTAGAAAGAAAAATTAGGACACGTGTTAAGTGAATTCTCAAATATCTTCCTCTTTTATTTCATTAAAACATTCTGACATGTAAACTGAAATATGGTAGACTGGAACATGCACTGTCAGCACCGGCAGCAGACTGCCAATTAACTAACTGGTGATCAGCAGTTTACTAAAGTGTTCTGATGACCAACTAGAGTGCTAACATTCTGAATTTATGCCAAAAGTGTGGCACATCTGACGGCCATGTTGATGGAATCAAAGTGGAAAACTGAAAGCATTTTCTACTGAGGCTACTGCAGTATACGAGGAGATTAGGGAGCTTCTTAACTAGGGCTCCCGGTTTTATGGTATTTTTTTATTTTAACATTTCCGTCTGTATTCATCCACATTTATTTTTAGGCCATTTTTATCTGTATTTATCCATGTTTATTTAGTGTTTTGCGGGTAAATGAAGTAAGTTGTAAAACTGTACATTTCCATATTTATATAACTGATAGACACACAGTCATACTTTGATGTCTGTTGTGTTTTAGCTATTTAAGTTGCCAAATATTACATAGCAATACATCCACAGGTCAATATTGACATTATACCACAAATATATGTTGAGATATGCCGTTATTTAAAGACATTTCATCCTGTTTTTTAACTTCCCATGCTGTCCTTCTGCTCAGCTGTTGGGCTATAATCCATGAAGGACAGCACGAAGAGTCACTTAAAAGCAGCCCAGTTTTCTGTTTTTATCCACTTTTAAAAATAAATGCAGGCAGAAAACCACATTGCTTTCTGTCTGTATTTATCTGTAAAAATCAGTAAAAATTAAACCCGGGAGCCTTATCCATAACAAATATGTCTCCCAAGGTGGCCAACAGAGAGACTGAGCCCAAATGTAGCACAAATATCATTCAAATGTAGCCCAAGCATAGCCCAATTAAAAAATGTTTGTTGCAGTTTTATATAGTGCAGACTTGACCTGAAGGTTCATAGAAAAGACACCAGAGCACACCATACATTAGTTACTCTCATCCCTTGTGCGTTAAGCACTATACGCAACCATCTGTCATATGACAAAAAGTTCCAATATCGATAGAAATCAACCTAGCTGAAGATCAATCAAATTTTTATTTCTTTATAAAGCACAAAAGCCGACGCGCGTTTTGCCCCACCTGGGCTTCCTCAAGGCTGTAAATTACATATAAAAACATATATTAAAATATATGTATCTTATAGTATAAAAAAACATCATTTTTAGACAACTATTTATAACATTTAAAAAGTTACTCATTTAGCAGTACATACTGCTATTCCTTATAACCGGCCACCAATCACCCCACAGTGACATATATAGAAAGAACCAATACCTGTGATTAATAAGAAGTCTTAAAAAATATCTATCTATATATAAAAACAGGTAGTAATGCACCCAATGAAAGATGCAAAAGACCATTATATATTTTTCCAAAAATAACACCCTGTGTCTGTTATTTCAAAAAGATGTCAAATTCACTTACACCTTGACAAATAACCCAAAGAAAGAAAACAACTGAAATCTAATCATCTCATCAATGTTATAACTCACATATTGTTTGTCAAATAGGCAAGCAAGTAGTTTCGATTCCAATGCTTGAATACTCATATGTCCAAATTACTGCAAAAATATTAATAAAAATATGACATTCCAATTGTCGCCAATACGTACCAAACTCCACAAATGAATATAATTAGCAAGTCTAGGCACACCAAGGCACCCACCTCTTACCTAGTTTTCAAGTTTTTTTTATGTCCTCTGTTGGCGTTAAACATAGAGACCACTGTGTATCCTATGTCCAATATCAATCCATTCATATCCATCAATAGCTCGGAGCCATGCTAAGTTCCATCTACCATGAAAAATATTGACACGTTCTATATTAATCAAAGTATTCCCTCTTTGTATCTTACAACTTAAAATATTGTCCTCCACGTTTAAGCTCGAGTAAAAGCATACTAGTGTCACATTGAAGCTATGAATACTCTTCAAGCATCATAGCTATAGTGTTGTTCTAAATGTCTAAAACCAAGTAAAATCATTATCAGTATCTCATTACAATATATTACAACATCGTATTACTCTCCAAGCTTCACAACTAAAATATTATTCTCCATGTCAGAGACCGAGTTAAAGAAATACTAATAACTCATTTACACATACCGCAGAGTTATGCTTCCGTTCTCACAGCGTCTCCGAGTTTCAAATGTCAGAGTTTCACCAACCCGTAGCTCCCGACTCTATTTCAATTGCGTAAATGTCAGTAGTAGAAACTAAAGACGGACACTGTTATTTGGGTAGTCTCCTTTAGACATTAACTTAGCGGCCATCTTTGAACTGGCATCAATCACATAGCCCATGAAAGCAAGTATATTTAGGGTCCTTTCATTCAAACAATCAAACTAAATATCCAAAATCCTAACCAAGCCTTTTTTCGTCTTTTCTTGGGTGCATTAGTACCAGTATTGTCATAAACCAATGTCAATTCAATATTTTCCACAGATATCTATGTATGTCTCACAAACTGACACAGATCATTGAACTTTTAACAGACATGTAACTAATTCTCCATTTCGATACAATTGGCATTATTGAAATAAAGCTATATTTTCGAAAAAAGGGGGGGGGGGGTTTCATTGTTGACAACCACGTTATAATTTATAGAAATACTATTTACCATTTTTTGTGATGTTCACTATTATTATGGTTACATTCCCTATCCAGAATAGCTTCACTCACAAATCAAGTCATTTGGGAGATATATTGTTTTCATAGGCACAGAGGTCACATATTTCAATAACCCCGTCATAGAAACTCAAAGAGTTCCTTATCTATGTTAATTCCCTGTTCCACAGCTCGTAGGGAAATGATCCATTTACTTTCAATTTGTCGTAACCTAGATGTTCTATTACCACCTCTTTGACCCAATTGTGCGACATCTATGCCATGAAACCCTATATTGATGATCTCTTTATTTTCATGTATGATATTAAAATGTACTGCAAGTGGATATTGTGTATTGTTATTATGTATGGTCTTTACGTGTTCTTGAATTCTCTCCTTAAGAGGCCTGACACAATACTACCAATATAAATTTTATTGCAAATACATTTAATACAATATACCGTGTGTGTCGTGTTACAGTTAATAAAATGATTAACAGTGTATGTTTTTGCAGTATTATATTGGAACTTCATTGTTTTGTTCACTGCAAAACAACATACACTGCACAGTCCACATTTGTGGAATTCCTTTGGAGCCGTGGGTAACCATGTGTTGGATTTCATTGGTGGAATGTAACTCGGACATAACGTTTGTCTTAGTGTCTTTACCTTTTTGAAAGCAATTGACGGTTTAATGCCTATCTTTTCATGCAAACTCAGATCCTCCATCAATAAGTGCCAATGTTTGTTCAAAATGTTATATAACTCTGTACTAAGCAATGAATTGGGTGTAATAAATCTAATTTTGTTGTTATTTAGAGTATTTTTCCTGTGTTTCTTTATCAGAGGGTGTTTCTTTCTCTTTTGTTTATTTTATACCGTGCTTTGCCAATCATGTCTTTATCATATCCCCTCGCCAAAAATCTTTTCTCGATCTGGAATAGTTCTTCATCCAGTTTAGTTGTGTCGCTACAGTTTCTTTCGGTTCTATCCATTTCTCCGAACGGAATGGATCTAATTTGTGAGATTGGATGTGAACTCTCAGCGTGCAATAAAGCATTGCATGCAGTTGGTTTCCTGAAAGGTACTGATACCAATTTATCATGACTAGCCACAATGATGATATCCAAAAAGTTTATTCTAGTGGTACTTTGTTCCTTTGTAAAACTTAAATTAAAGGGATTATCATTCATGTATACAACGAGCTGTTCTAACTCCTCAATGGTACCAGACCAGAACATTAAGATATCATCAATGTTTCTACCTAGATACAAAATGTTGTTCATCAAGTTAACTGGGCCTTTACGCCATAGATGTATTAGTTCAAAGTACCCCATATAAAGGTTACCAAACGATGGCGAAAATTTTGCCCCCATGGCTACTTCTTTTATTTGGCGAAACCAACTGCCAGTATGTAGAAATATGTTATTTAGAACAAGCTCTATCATTTCCAACAACATCATCGAATGTTTATAGGTTTCTATTGGTCTTGTATCTAAAAAATGTTGTACTGAATCAAGTCCCAGCTTACCTGGAATGCTCGTATATAGAGAGCAGACATCCATTGTTACTAAATAATGTCCATGTACCCAGTCCACATCACAAATTTTATTCAGGACATATTGAGCATCCTAGATAAACGAAGGGAGGTTGGTGACCAAAGGCTGCAAAAATAAATCAATATATTCTGAAATTTTCTCCATAGGAGACCCAATACTAGCAATAATGGGCCTCCCCGGTGGAAATTCTCCCCCTTTGTGTATTTTGGGTAAACAATAAATGCATGGATAGATTGGAACATCATTGAACAAATATTTAGTCTCCAGATCTGAGATCAGACATTGCCGATTCCAACAATTAAGTTGGTTTTGTATATCTCTAGTTTGTTTAATGGGATTACCACTGAGCTTCATATATGTTGTCACATCACCTGTCTGTCTATTTCTGACATATAGTCCTGGTGATTCATTAGGACTATGTTTCCTCCCTTGTCAGCCTCTCGGATAACAAGGGTGTCCTTTTCCTTTAAGTTGTCTAACGCTTTTCTTTCTTCTACAGTGATGTTCTGTCTGTGAAAATTGCGTTTGGAGTAGAATTTATCTTCCATCTTATATAAATCCAGCATTACTTTCTGCTGAAATGTATCAATATTGTTTCCTCTTTGTACTTGAGGAGTGAATCTCGATTTGACCTTAAATCCACTTTCCATTCTTTTGTATGTGTCCAATTTCAAATCGGTAGCCACTGTTTGTACTGTTGGATTATCCTCTTGATCATCCAAACTAAGTAATAAATGTACATTCTTAATCTCTCTTATAGATGGAGTATCCTCACTTGGGTATGGTGTTATACATGCATTAGCAATGATGGGTCTATCCTGAAAGTGTTTAAATAATTTGATATTTCTCACAAATTTAAAACAACTGATGTGAAACAATGTAAAGTCTGGTATTGGATTGCTTTACATGAGCATCAGTTAAATTATTCAAGGACACATTCCTTTCGGGCTTTAGGCATGGGGAGATTAAGTGATTTGCCCAGAATCACAGGATGTTGAGCTGACGCTAAAACTCAGACCTGGTTCCCCAGTTGCAAAGTCTGTAGCTCTGGCCTTAACTCCACATTGTCTCCCCTTAGTGCAACATATAATATCCCGGCCTATCTCACCTACCACCTCCAACTAATACAGAATCAGGCGGCAAGGCTGATTCTGCAGGAAAACACACACCAACACGTCTCCCCCCTTCTGAGGAGACTGCACTTGCTCCCTATATCACAAAGAGGCTCCTTTAAGATGGGCTGCATCATCTTTAAATCACTGAACGACAAAACCCCCAAATTTATCAATAGCCTGATCAACAGATATATACCCCACCGGAATCTGAGATCCACCCACATGAATCTCCTTTAAACAGAAACGTTTTGGCGGCTCTAGGTTTGCCATACTGGGTCCTAGGTACTGGAATTCTCTGCCCCTAGAGATCAAATCGTGTACAGATCTCATGACCTTCCGCAAACTGCAAAAAACATGGCTCTTTAAACAGGCGTTTGAATAACCAACTGATTCATCTCTCTATACCCTTCACCTACCCAAGCAGCGCCAAGAAACCAACCCGGTGTACATGCGCTATATAAATCCAATATAACATAACATAACAAGTGATGAACTGGATAAAAAAACATCAAGATAGCAAATAATTTTAAAGTGTTTTATCACTATTTGAGAATTCAGAAAACATGCCCTCATTTTAGATTTTTGGAACGCTAACCATAATTTCTATGAGAATAAGATCCTCTCATTTTTATAATCTAAAGGAAATGCTTTAGGTATTACAGTTTTGATTACATTAAGATGACATCAGGCGTGCCACACTTTTGTAATAGATATAGAATGTTGGCAATCTAATTATTCATTAGAATACTGTGGGGAGGCAGATGTCTGGGCCCAGACTCGGATAACGTAGGGTGGGGAGGAGGGTGCAGAGGCAACAAGTTGAACACACTGAGCAGGCAGGAGGGGCCATGGCAGCATAACAGACCATAGAGGGCAGGGGAAAGGGGGCAGGGGCAGGAAACACAAAGCAGAAAGGGTGTGGCTTAACGGCAAGAGTGGCTGACTTTGAAGCTGGGGAACCAGGTTCGAGTCTGGGGGGAGGCTCAAACATCCTGTGATTCTTGGCAAATCACTTAATCTCCCTGTGCCTATAAAAAATGTAATGTGTCCATCTGTAATGCAGCTCGTGCTCATGTAAAGCGCTCTGATACCTTTGGGTCCAGTTCGTCCTATATAAAAATGTAAAAAATAAACAAACATGCAAGACAGGCAAGAGAGGCTGTGGTAATATAACAGATCATTGAGGGAGGAGGAAGAAGCAGTGGCAGTACAACCATACATGCCATCAGGCCCGATTCAGGCAGGAGACTCCCAATGTTTTTGAGCCCAAAAGGGATTTCTTTTATCTGTCTCCTGCCTCAAATCTCCTCTTTTTTTAATGTAAATCAATGGGGAAAATCAATTCTCCAGTTTTCTTTTTTTAAATCTCCCTCTTACCAAGTTCAACATTTTGGCAAGTATAGCACATTGGATCTCTGAAGGCAGGAGGAATGGGGTAGGGACACAGACTTGGATCACAGAGAGCAGGAGAGAGATGGGCAGGGTCGCTAAACCGACCTTATAGTGCAGGTGTCAGGAGTTGCAGCAGCACAATACACCACACAGGGCAAGCGGGACGGCAGTGCAGCACAACAGAGCATGGAAAGCAATAGAGAGGCGACTGGGCCATGCACATGGACAACAGAGAGCAGAGGGGAAAGAGGCAAGGGCAGCAAGCTGACTGATTCAGACAGACAGGAGGGCACGACAATGGACCAGACAAGGCAGTATGGAGGGGGAAGGGGCCTGCACATGGAAAACGGAGGGCAGGGGGCAAAGGAGCAGGGCTGGAGCAGCAGACTGTCCAGGGAGGGCAGGTGGGATGAGCACTGAAAGCACAACACACCATGAAGGGCAACAGTGAGACTATAACGGCATACACAAGGACAATGGAGGGAAGGTGGGACGGTGAGAGGTGATCAGAGGCAGCAACTGGCCATAAAGCACAGGTTGGAAAGAATGTAGCAGCACAGAAGGCCATGCATGGCAAGCGAGAGGGTTAGTGGCAGCACAACCTGCCATGGTGGGCAAGAGGGAGGCAGCAGGAGGCATGCACAAAGGACAATGGAGGACAGAAGGGATAGTAGGGGCTGGACACAGGCAAGAGAGGGCAGGGGAAAGGCCATGCAGGATAGGAAGGAGGAGAAGTTACAGCACAACAGATCATAGCGGGCAGAAGTGAGTGGCAGTAAAATGAACCATGGAGGACAAAAGGAGGGTACAGGGGCATGGAACGCGGACATGCAGGGTGAAGGTGGCAGGGACAGGCGGCAGTCATCTGACTATGCTAGGCAGGTGGGAGGAGCAGTGGCAGCTCAACAGACCAGTCAGAGTAGATAAGAGGGGCAGAGGCAGGTCCATGGAACACAGTGAGCAAAAAGGAGGGAGAAGGGGAAGCACACAGACATGGAACGGCGGGGGAGGATGAAATGGGCAGCAAGCTAAGCACAGAGGCTATGCAGGAGGGCAATGATGGGGCATAGAATTGGACAGTGGAGGGCAGGAGGAGTGGACAGGGACATCAAGCTAAATGGAGGGCAGTGGCAGCACAATGGTCCTTGCAGGGTAGGAGGGAGGGGGCAGGTGCATGGACTCAGACAACAGACAGTAGGGAGGAGACTGATGGGGCACAAAGCTAACATGGCAGGTGGGAAGGGCAGTGGCAGAACAGCCGCCACACAGGGCTTTAATGAGGGAGCAGGGGTATGGGCTTGGACAATGGATGGCAAGGAGGAGGGAGGAAGGGGACAAGAGACGCAAGCTTTATTGGAGGCAGCAAAATTGCAGGCCAGGCTCTGCGTCCAACTCCCCCTTCCCCCGTGCATTGTGATGGGCATTTTATTTAATGTTAAACAATCCCTAGAAATGTACTGAAAAAGCAAGGGTTAAAGGGAAGTTATAGTTATGAAATAGAATTTAAAAAAGCCTTAGGACCGCATTGGTGTTGCTGCCTAGCCTCTCTGGCGTAGGGGCTCTCCTTCTTTCTACCTCCCTTTTTTCTCTCTAGACATCTCTGTGTCTACTCATTGCTGTGGTCTTTCTGTAGGCCTCTTGCCTACTCTCGCTGCTCCTCTCTCTGCTATGGTTCACTGTTTTTTTTTTTTTTAATGTAATTTTTTTTTAAGGGTCCTGAATTTACCCATGATTGTATGCCACTGCTATGCTATTTGTGTCATGTGGCCGGCCCAATGAGGGGTGTAGGCGACATGCTGTGTCTTACCTGTTCCGTTCAGCCTCCCCGAATCCCCTCGAGGCTCTCTAGAACAACGCGGCCGGCCCTGAATAGGGTTGCGGGCCTGACGTTGTGTACACTTAGACCCTTCAGTTATTCTTTCTATAGAAAATAAAAACAGATTTAAACAAAAAAGCCTTAGGAATTAACTAAAAAAACAAAGGTTATGGGGACTTTGTAGTTAGGTACAGATTTTACATGCACAAAACCATAGAAATTCTGCTGTCATAGTTAGAGTTATTTCATGTAACTGTAACTTGCGCCCTCAAATGTCTGCTTTTCTATCAAAATCTTCAAGCATAGGATTAGCCAGTGCCATCCACGCCGAGATAGAAAGGGACAAAGGTTTTTGCCATTTGTACAGCAAAGCTTTTAAGCATAGGACTAGCACAGCTGCCCATGTCGAGCTGTAAAATAACAAAAACCTTTTACCACTCCAGGCCCAGTGCCACAGCTTTGAATTGGTAAAATACCAAACGAGCCAACCTGAAATGAATAAAAGCAACCCTCGACACGTGTTTCACTCTCATTAGAGCTCTTCAGAGAGGTATAGCTTTGTCCATGGAGCACCCAGTATAAGTCAAAACAATACCCTTTTAGGCATAGCGTGATGCATAAATTATACAAAAAAGATGCAGAGAACTCTGGGTAGCTCTCAAGTTTAGGTGGAAAGCAGCTCCTGTATAGAGCACCCTCAACTCCAGCAACAATTTGCTCACCTCCAATGTCTGCTTTTTTATCAAAGCCTTTATGCAAAGGATTAGGCAGTGCCATCCACACCATCAGTGCCAACTATAACATCACTGTAACCTTTGTTTTTTTAGGGCATTTCTAAGTTTTTTTTACATTCTGTGTCCTAACTATAAAGTCCCTATAACCTTTGGATTTTTTCAGTGTATAAACCATATATAGGCATGCAAATTTAGCCATAAAACGACCACATATGAGACCCTAGGTAAAAACTCTAAATCGCCTAGAAACAGCAATAAATTTCTTAATTGTAACTCTGAATTCACTATATACTGTCTGGAATGTCCTTGTAAGGAAAGATATATTGGCAGCATAATACACCCTGCCAAGAAGCGTGTGTTGGAACACATGCGGGCGATTGCAAAAAAGGACAGCAGTTACCCCGTGGCTCGCCACTTTGAGGATATTCACAAAAGTAACAGGGATCTTTTAACCTTTTATTGTTTAGATCAGATTCCTAAAAACGAAAGAGGGGAGACAGAGTTAAGAGATTACGTTCCCTAGAGTCTAAGTATATCATTGAGATTGGTACCATGGCCCCTCAGGGTTGGAATAACGATGAAGAGCTATGGGCCCATTTAGATTGAGGTCCAAACATTACGGGCTATCAGATGAGGAATCCTACTTTGGGCTGTATATACAATGTACATATTTTTTGGGGATTAGAGCTGAGATGAGATAAAGATAGATGCCTGTTGCCATTCTCTACATCCTCCTTTTACATATCATTTATGTTATATTTCGATGTGAATGTTTTTGTCTTTGATAATCTTACATATAGGAATGTTATATAGTGTAGGCCATTTGTCTTGAAGAAATATCTGTGTGCTTTCCTTCCCTGTTTGGATGAGTCATGTGACCATTAAGTAGAAGGTAATGTTCAATTATGAACTCAGGGTCACATAGCCTTTACTCGCCTTTACTTTTCTTTTATACTAGAGATCCTCTAGCTTGGATTATGAACGCCCATTCAGGGCTAGATTGTTTGGTGTACCAGCTACAATTCCCACACATAAACTTTTTAAACATGACAAGTAAAGTATAGGATTTTATATATGTTATTAACATTGAAGTAAGAAAATATATTTGTCTTTCTTCATAAATTGGTCATATGCTATTTTTCTATATACTTTACGTCCACTCTATGTATGAAATATGTGAGCATTGCTAAAATTGTGGAATTGTGACACTAGGTTTTACAAACTTAGAGCCTGTACTAGTAGATTACCATTGCTTAAAGTAAAGCCGCATAGAGTGATAAGATACCGACACAAAAACAAAGTATTATGCATATATCGGGCTGTCTTTTATGTTTACCATTTTCTACACTTTTTTTCACTTTAAAATGGTGGTACTTTGTTAAACAAACTGATATTGACAAAGTGTGCTCCTGTTTTGTGTCGGCTGACACAATTCTGGTCCCTGACTGTGTGTGTAGTGAAACGCGGCTCACCACCACGATAGGAGGCACCCAGGGCGTGTGGTTGCGATGACGGTGAATTTCAGTGTTGCATATATATATATATAATCTATGCCTAAATGAAATGATTTTACGCACTGACGAAGGCCTATGCCAAAATGCATTTGCGCAATAAAATCACCATAAACTCCCGAGAGTGCTCCACGATTCGTAGTTGTTGTGTAACAAATGTGGTTCACCCCCCGCCATTGGAATCACCCGCCGAGCGCTCGACAAGCCTGGGTGAGCGAAGATGTTGTTTATGTTGGTGAGTCTGAACCACTGCTAGCGGCTTCCGGCAACCGAAGAGGATGTGGGCTATTCAAGTCTAAGATACTTACCATATGAGGGATACCTACGGGATACTGTGAAAACAATCTAAGCAGCAGGCGAGGAAGATAGGCGCAGCGAGCGGACGGGAGTGACTACAGAGGCGGCACAATATTTACCAATGGGGAATGGCAATAAATACAACATACCAATGTGGGACATGATTGTATAATAACATTGCATTATGGGACATTGATGCCTTTCCAGGTTGCCACACATACTGTCCACACATGGGAATGCCGCCCTACAATTGGTCCAAACTCCACCAATAGGGAACATAATGAAAATTTAAAAGAAAAACGCAGGCTGTGCCTAATTGAAATGATTTTACGCACTGAAGACGGCCTATGCCGAAATGCATTTGCGCAATAAAATCACCGCAAACTCCCGAGAGTGCTCCACGATTCGTAGTTGTTGTGTAACAGATGCGGTTCACCCCCTGCCATTGGAAGCACCCGCCGAGCGTTCGACAAGCCTGGGTGAACGAAGATGTAATATATATATATATATATATATATATATATATTACCTACTGGCTACCAGTAGGTAGTTATAGTTAGGACCTATTTTCCATAGGAAATCCGCAACATTATATTTGGAATAACGTTGGCGCCCATTGACGAATCTTTGCGATATTTCCAAATCTTTTGGCCAGCTCCGGTCCGCTCCTATCCTGAAAGTCTCGGGATGATTTGTGTAGAAGGGCTGAGAAAAAAGGGGGGTCCCAAAATGTGTTTTCCCCATGCAATTTCCCATAGGACCTTTAGCCGTAGCTACAGCCCGAACTGCTGAACGGAATTACACCAAATTTGGCAGAAAGGTAGACCTTGGTTCAGAGTCATGCCTTTTGCTTAAATGGTGTAAATCTGTTCAGTAGTTCCTGAGAAAATCAAAAGTAAAATCACATATATATCTGGGCGGAGCCTAACTACACATCTCATCGTGAGATCTGATTGGCTGTCAGCACTTCATCCAAGAAGTGTTGGCAGCCATCTTGGGACCAATATACATGATAACACCTCATTAAAAAGCATTGCAGTTAATAGAAGGTTCAAAGACTTTAGTTACATTATAAATCATTTGTTGATGGTACCATACTCATTTTAGGAATTGTGGTATGTTCTAAGGTGATTTTACCATGTGAAAAAGCCATCTGCTGGGACATGATGAATCATGTTTGAGAGAAAACTATTTTCTCATGCTTTTCCCACAGAGGTTTGGAAGGTGATCTATAATATAACTGAGAGCATATTTTCTGAAAATTCACATTATCTTTCTCAGTCATGTGAGAATGAAGTCTGACATTCTCAGTAAAACATGTACATCCAACAAGGGCAGAGACTGTCAGTTGATTCCTTTGTGTTCTACTGCAGCTTCCCAGAGTGTTCCAAAGAACAACTAGAGCGCTAACAGTCCTACTTATGATAAACGTATGGCACACCTGAAGCCATCTTGATTGGGATAAAGTGGTAACTCTTAAAACATTTAATTTAAAAAGGAACAAAATGAGGGGGTTCATTTTGCCATAGAAAGTATGATTAGTGCTGCAGAAAGAAAAATTAGGGCACATTTTGAGTGACTTCTCAAATCCTCTTCTATTTCATGAAAGAATTCTGACATGCAGACTGAAACATGCACTTTCAATACCAGCAACAGACTTCCCTGGTGAGCAGTAGCTTTACTACAGTGATCTAATGAGCAACTAGAGTGCTAACATTCTGAATGTATGGCAAATGTGTGACACATCTGAATGCCTTCTTGATGGAATCAAAGTAAAAAACTGAAAGTATGCCTACTGAGGAGACTGTAGTAAATGAGGAAATTAGGAAACTTCATAACAAATAAGTCTCCCAAGATGGCCACCAGAGACAAAAGAGCCCAAATGTAGCACAAATATCACCGAGATGTAGCCCAAGTATAGCCCAATGACAGAATGTCCCAGAGTGTTCTAAAGAACAACTTGAGCGCTAACAGTCTTACTTATGACAAAAGTATGGCACACCTGAAGCCATCTTGATTGGAATAAAGTGGTAACACTTAAAACATTTAATTTGCAAAGGAACAAAATGAGGGGGTTCATTTTGCC
Source organism: Triturus cristatus (assembly GCF_964204655.1). Taxonomy (NCBI): domain Eukaryota; kingdom Metazoa; phylum Chordata; class Amphibia; order Caudata; family Salamandridae; genus Triturus; species Triturus cristatus. The sequence goes on from NC_140585.1 coordinate 1,152,492,062, forward strand.
ATAGAAATTATGATTAGTGCTGCAGAAAGAAAAATTAGGGCACATTTTGACTTCTCAAATCCTCTTCTATTTCATTAAAAAATTCTGACATGCAGACTGAAACATGCACTTTGATTACCAGCAGAAGGCTTCCCTGGTGAGCAGTAGCTTTACCACAGTGATCTAATGAGCAACTAGAGTGCTACCATTCAGAATTTATGGCATATGTGTGACACATCTGAATGCCTTCTTGATGGAACCAAAGTAAACAAGCATTGAAAAGGCTATAGCTCTCACCCTCGTTTAAGTTAGAGCAATTCTGTTTGTAATTAGGTGGCTTTTTAGCTTTGCTTTTATTAGTGTTTTTCAAACTTTCATGTACATAACATGCATATATGTATATGTATATGTATGCATGCATTTAGATTTGTATTTATATAGATATGCAGATTATATAAATGTTTATATATGTATGTATATATACATATACACATACATATATATATAAATGCATATGCATGTATCTGCATATATATATGTGCATATGTGTGTGTGTAGAGAGAGGTAGAGAGGTAGAGGTGTAGAGGTAGAGAGATAGAGATAGAGAGGTAGAGATAGAGAGGTAGAGAGTAGTAGAGAGAGAGGTAGAGAGAGGTAGAGAGGTAGAGAGTAGAGGATGAGTAATAGAGAGTAGAGAGTGAGTAGTAGAGAGTAGTAGAGAGTAGTAGAGAGAGTAGCAGAGAGTGAGTAGGAGAGAGTAGTAGAGTGAGTATTAGAGAGTGAGTAGTAGAGAGTGAGTAGTAGAGAGTAGTAGAGAGTACTAGAGAGTGAGTAGTAGGGTGAGTAGTAGAGAGTAGTAGAGAGTGATTAGTAGAGAGTAGTAGAGAGTGAGTAGTAGAGAGTGAGTAGTAGAGAGAGAGTAGCAGAGAGAGAGTATTAGAGAGTAAGAAGTAGAGAGACTAAGAGAGAGTTGTAGAGTAGTAGAGAGTGAGTAGTGGAGAGTGAGCAGTGGAGAGGAGTAGAGAGTGAGTAGTAGAGAGTGAGTAGTACAGAGTGAGTAGTAGAGAGTAGTAGAGAGTGAGTAGTAGAGAGTAGTAGAGTGAGTAGTAGAGAGTGAGTAGTAGAGATAGAGTAGTAGAGAGTGAGTAGTAGAGTAGTAGAGAGTGAGTGGTAGCGAGTAGGAGAGAATAGTAGAGTGAGTAGTAGAGAGAGAATAGTAGAGTAGTGGAGAGTGAGTAGTAGAGAGTGAGTAGCAGAGAGAAGTGGAGTAGTAGAGAGTGAGTAGTAGAGAGTAGTAGAGAGTGAGTAGTAGAGTGAGTAGTAGACAGTAGTAGAGAGTGAGTAGTAGAGTGAGTACTAGAGAGCAAGTAGTAGAGAGTGTGTAGTAGAGAGTGAGTAGTAGAGAGTAGTAGAGAGTGAGTAGTGGAGAGTTGTAGAGAGAGAGTAGTAAAGAGTGAGTAGTCGAGAGTAGTAGAGAGTGAGTAGTAGAGGGTGAGTAGTAGAGTGAGTAGTAGAGTAGTTGAGAGTGAGTAGTAGAGAGTAGAAGAGAGTAGTAGAGAGAGAAGTAGAGAGTGAGTAGTAGAGAGTAGTAGAGAGTGAGTAGTAGAGAGAGTAGTAGAGAGTAGTAGAGTAGTAGAGAGTGAGTAGTAGAGAGTAGTAGAGAGTGAGTAGTAGAGAGAGTAGTAGAGAGTAGTAGAGTAGTAGAGAGTGAGTAGTAGAGAGTAGTGGAGTAGTAGAGAGTGAGTAGTAGAGAGTATTAGAGAGGAAGTAGTAGAGAGAGAGTAGTAGAGAGTAGTAGAGTAGTTGAGAGTAAGTAGTAGAGAGTGAGTAGTAGAGTGTAGTGGAGTAGTAGAGAGTGAGTAGTAGAGAGTAGTAGAGAGGGAGTAGTAGAGTGAGTAGTAGAGAGTAGTAGAGAGTGAGTAGTAGAGTAAGTACTAGAGAGTAGTAGAGAGCAAGTAGAAGAGAGTGTGTAGTAGAGAGTGAGTAGTAGAGAGTAGTAGAGAGTGAGTGGTAGAGAGAGTACTAGAGAGTGAGAAGTGGAGAGAGTAAAAGAGAGTAGTAGAGTAGTAGAGAGTGAGTAGTAGAGTGAGTAGTAGAGAGTAGTTGAGAGTGAGTAGTAGAGAGTGAGTAGTGGAGAGTGAGCAGTAGAGAGTAGTAGAGAGTGAGTCGTAGAGAGTGAGTAGTACAGAGTGAGCAGTAGAGAGTAGTAGAGAATGAGTAGTAGAGAGTAGTAGAGTGAGTAGTAGAGAGTGAGTAGTAGAGAGAGAGTGGTAGAGAGTGAGTAGTAGAGTAGTAGAGCGTGAGTGGTAGAGAGTAGGAGAGAGTAGTAGAGTGAGTAGTAGAGAATAGTAGAGGTGAGTAATAGAGAGAGTAGTAGAGAGTAGTAGAGTAGTAGTGAGTGAGTAGTAGAGAGTGAGTAGTAGAAAGTAGTAGAGAGCGAGTAGTAGAGAGTGAGTAGTGGAGAGTGAGTAGTGGAGAGCGAGTAGTAGAGAGTGAGTAGTACAGAGTGAGCAGTAGAGAGTAGTAGAGAATGAGTAGTAGAGAGTAGTAGAGTGAGTAGTAGAGAGTGAGTAGTAGAGAGAGAGTAGTAGAGAGTGAGTAGTAGAGTAGTAGAGTGTGAGTGGTAGAGAGTAGGAGAGAGTAGTAGAGTGAGTAGTAGAGTAGTAGTGAGTGAGTAGTAGAGAGTGAGTAGTAGAGAGTAGTAGAGAGCGAGTAGTAGAGAGTGAGTAGTGGAGAGTGAGTAGTAGAGAGCGAGTAGTAGAGAGTGAGTAGTACAGAGTGAGTAGTAGAGAGTAGTAGAGAGTGAGTAGTAGAGAGTAGTAGAGTGAGTAGTAGAGAGTGAGTAGTAGAGAGAGAGTAGTAGAGAGTGAGTAGTAGAGTAGTAGAGAGTGAGTGGTAGAGAGTAGTAGAGTGTAGTAGAGTGAGTAGTAGAGAGTAGTAGAGAGTGAGTAATAGAGAGTGAATAGTAGAGATTAGTAGTAGAGATTAGAGAGAGAGTAGTAGAGAGTGAGTAGTAGAGAGTGAGTAGTAGGGAGTAGTAGCGAGTGAGTAGTAGAGAGTGAGTAGTAGAGAGTAGTAGAGAGCGAGTAGTAGAGAGTAGCAGAGTGAGTAGTAGAGAGTGATTAGTAGAGAGAGAGTAGTAGAGAGTGAGTAGTAGAGCGTGAGTGGTAGAGAGTAGGAGAGAGTAGTAGAGTGAGTAGTAGAGAATAGTAGAGGTGAGTAATAGAGAGAGTAGTAGAGAGTAGTAGAGTAGTAGTGAGTGAGTAGTAGAGAGTGAGTAGTAGAAAGTAGTAGAGAGCGAGTAGTAGAGAGTGAGTAGTGGAGAGTGAGTAGTAGAGAGCGAGTAGTAGAGAGTGAGTAGTACAGAGTGAGCAGTAGAGAGTAGTAGAGAATGAGTAGTAGAGTAGTAGAGTGAGTAGTAGAGAGTGAGTAGTAGAGAGAGAGTAGTAGAGAGTGAGTAGTAGAGTAGTAGAGTGTGAGTGGTAGAGAGTAGGAGAGAGTAGTAGAGTGAGTAGTAGAGTAGTAGTGAGTGAGTAGTAGAGAGTGAGTAGTAGAGAGTAGTAGAGAGCGAGTAGTAGAGAGTGAGTAGTGGAGGGTGAGTAGTAGAGAGCGAGTAGTAGAGAGTGAGTAGTACAGAGTGAGTAGTAGAGAGTAGTAGAGAGTGAGTAGTAGAGAGTAGTAGAGTGAGTAGTAGAGAGTGAGTAGTAGAGAGAGAGTAGTAGAGAGTGAGTAGTAGAGTAGTAGAGAGTGAGTGGTAGAGAGTAGTAGAGTGTAGTAGAGTGAGTAGTAGAGAGTAGTAGAGAGTGAGTAATAGAGAGTGAATAGTAGAGATTAGTAGTGGAGATTAGAGAGAGAGTAGTAGAGAGTGAGTAGTAGAGAGTGAGTAGTAGGGAGTAGTAGCGAGTGAGTAGTAGAGAGTGAGTAGTAGAGAGTAGTAGAGAGCGAGTAGTAGAGAGTAGCAGAGTGAGTAGTAGAGAGTGAGTAGTAGAGAGAGAGTAGTAGAGAGTGAGTAGTAGAGTAGTAGAGAGTATAGTGAAGATCGTTATCTACATATGTACAATGCTAAGTTAGCACAACCGCGTTAGATGTTAGAAAGCCATCTTGCCGCTTTTGCTGCTTTTGCACACGACACTGTAGTCACATGTTATTAAATTGAGAAATGCTTACTCGACTTTGCTTCACATGAGAACTGTCTGTTGTTAACATCCCAAACAGTGAGCAGCGACCTTGGTCTGTACACAGTGTAAAGAAACAGTCTGGGTCGCTAGACGGTGCATGTTGTTGAGTTCAGGTTGATCGGCCCACTAGTTTAGCCATAAGACGCACGCAGCTGCAAATACCTGAAAGTCGGGTGCTTTTAATATTGCAGTGTTACAGGTTTTCATTACATTCGGAAGAAGAGCGTTCCCAGGAGCAGAGCATAGCTGATCCTGTGATGTGAACTCACTGAGCTGATCTTTACGGTATGGGGTTCCCCATTCAAGCCTAGAGACCTTTTATTAGTCTAATAATACTGTTAGTGTGTTAGAGAAAGGAAGGTGGCTTAGATCCACTGTCATTTTAGTATGATTACTCCTTTCATTTTCTATGGTATTGTAACTATGCTGATGGTTTTGATTTTAATCGTTTGTCTGCTTATGTTAGCCAAACTGCTGCATCTTAGGACACGAGGTTTATAAAATAAACTCTTTAAACTTTTACCGTGTCTCTGTTTATTCTGTTGTGGACTGGTACGAGAATAATTACAAAAAGGTATTTCTGATTCCCACCATTCCTGAGAAATATACTAAGTCGCTTGTTCTGGGTTGTCTATACATTGGGACCGCCGAGCTAAACCTCGGATAACGAATGGGACACTGATGCTGGCCGGATAAGGGGTTCTGGGTTCTGAGGTGAGTTTTTGGTACACCACAATTCACTGAGGGCCTGGGTTCCTGCGCATAGTTCTGCGCATAAGCAGAATCCCTGCAACAAGAGTGAGTGGTAGAGAGTAGGAGAGAATAGTAGAGTGAGTAGTAGAGAGAGAGTAGTAGAGTAGTGGAGAGTGAGTAGCAGAGAGTGAGTAGTAGAGAGAAGTGGAGTAGTAGAGAGTGAGTAGTTGAGAGTAGTAGAGAGTGAGTAGTATAGTGAGTACTAGAGAGTAGTAGAGAGCAAGTAGTAGAGTGTGTGTAGTAGAGAGTGAGTAGTAGAGAGTAGTAGAGAGTGAGTAGTGGAGAGAGTTGTAGAGAGAGAGTAGTAGTGAGTGAGTAGTGGAGAGTAGTAGAGAGTGAGTAGTAGAGAGTGAGTAGTAGAGTGAGTAGTAGAGTAGTTGAGAGTGAGTAGTAGAGAGTAGAAGAGAGTAGTAGAGAGAGAAGTAGAGAGTGAGTAGTGGAGAGTAGTAGAGAGTGAGTAGTAGAGAGAGTAGTAGAGAGTAGTAGAGTAGTAGAGAGTGAGTAGTAGAGAGTGAGTAGTAGAGAGCAGTGGAGTAGTAGAGAGTAAGTAGTAGAGAGAGAGTAGTAGAGTAGTAGAGAGTGAGTAGTATAGAGTGAGTAGTAGAGTGTAGTGGAATAGTAGAGAGTGAGTAGTAGAGAGTAGTAGAGAGGGAGGAGTAGAGTGAGTAGTAGAGAGTAGTAGAGAGTGAGTAGTAGAGTGAGTACTAGAAAGTAGTAGAGAGCACGTAGTAGAGAGTGTGTAGTAGAGAGTGAGTAGTAGAGAGTAGTAGAGAGTGAGTGGTAGAGAGAGTAGTAGAGATTGAGAAGTGGAGAAAGTAAGAGAGAGTAGTAGAGTAGTAGAGAGTGAGTAGTAGAGTGAGTAGTAGAGAGCAGTTGGGAGCGAGTAGTAGAGAGTGAGTAGAGGAGAGTGAGCAGTAGAGAGTAGTAGAGAGTGAGTAGTAGAGAGTGAGTAGTACAGAGTGAGCAGTAGAGAGCAGTAGAGAATGAGTAGTAGAGAGTAGTAGAGTGAGTAGTAGAGAGTGAGTAGTAGAGAGAGAGTAGTAGAGAGTGAGTAGTAGAGTAGTAGAGAGTGAGTGGTAGAGAGTAGGAGAGAGTAGTAGAGTGAGTAGTAGAGAATAGTAGAGGTGAGTAGTATAGAGAGTAGTAGAGAGTGAGTAGTAGAGAGTAGTAGAGAGCGAGTAGTAGAGAGTGAGTAGTGGAGAGTGAGTAGTAGAGAGCGGGTAGTAGAGAGTGAGTAGTACAGAGTGAGTAGTAGAGAGTAGTAGAGAGTGAGTAGTAGAGAGTAGTAGAGTGAGTAGTAGAGAGTGAATAGTAGAGAGAGAGTAGTAGAGAGTGAGTAGTAGAGAGTAGTAGAGTGAGTAGTAGAGAGTGAGTAGTAGAGAGAGAGTAGTAGAGAGTGAGTAGTAGAGTAGTAGAGAGTGAGTGGTAGGGAGTAGTAGAGTGCAGTAGAGTGAGTAGTAGAGAGTAGTAGGGAGTGAGTAATAGAGAGTGAATAGTAGAGATTAGTAGTAGAGATTAGAGAGAGAGTAGTAGAGAGTGAGTAGTAGAGAGTGAGTAGTAGGGAGTAGTAGCGAGTGAGTAGTAGAGAGTGAGTAGTAGGGAGTAGTAGAGAGTGAGTAGTAGAGAGTGAGTAGTTGAGAGTGAGTAGTAGAGAGAGAGTAGTAGAGAGGAGGAGAGAGTGAGTAGTAGCGTAGTAGAGAGTGAGTGGTAGAGAGAGTAGAAAGTAGTAGAGTGAGTAGTAGAAAGTAGTAGAGAGTGAGTAGTAGAGAGTGAATAGTAGAGAGCAGTAGAGAGTGAGTAGTAAAGAGAGTAGTAGTAGAGAGTGAGTAGTAGAGAGTAGTAGTGAGTAGTAGAGAGTGAGTAGAAGAGAGTGAGTAGTAGAGAGTAGTAGCGAGTGAGTAGTAGAGAGTGAGTAGTAGAGAGTAGTAGAGAGTGAGTAGTAGAGTATGAGTAGTAGCGAGTGAGTAGTAGAGAGTAGTAGAGTAGTAGAGAGTGAGTAGTTGAGAGTAGTAGAGAGTGAGTAGTAGAGAGGTAATAGAGAGAGAATAGTAGAGAGTAGTAGAGAGTGAGTAGTAGAGTAGTAGAGAGTAGTCAGTCAGTGTCAGTCAGTGTCAGTCAGTCAGTGTCAGTCAATCAGTGTCAGTCAGTGTCAGTCACAGTCAGTGTCAGTCAATCAGTGTCAGTCAGTGTCAGTCAGTGTCAGTCAATCAGTGTTAGTCAGTCAGTTTCAGTCAATCAGTGTCAGTCAGTGTCAGTGTCAGTCAATCAGTGTCAGTCAGTGTCAATCAGTCACCTTCAGTCAGTAGGTGTCAGTCAGTCAGTGTCAGTCAGTGTCAGCTAGAGCAGCTCTGCTGACCTGGTTCTCTGGCTCTAAAACAGCTCTGCTGGCCTGGTTCTCTCTCTCTAAAGCAGCTCTGCTGACCTGGTTTCTCTGGCTCTACAGCAGGTCTGCTGACCTGGTTCTCTGGCACTAGAGTTTATGTTTATGTTTTTGGCGATTTTTATAGCGCACGAATACCCGGAGGTGTCTTGGCGCTCTGTAAACGGAACAATAGCAATGACAGATTTTAAAGTGGGAAAAGCCAGGTTTTCAACTTTTTCCTGAAGCTAATAAGCGTTGGGGCAGTTTTAACGGAGAGGGGGAGAGTGTTCCAAAGTTTGGCTGTGGAAATCACGAAGCATCTGTCTCCCCAGTTGACCTTTTTTGTTCGTTGGACTCTAAGCAAATGAGCTGTGGAGGAACGAAGGGTTCTTGGATTTTCTAGTGGACAGAGGGCATTTTTGAGAAATTGTGGGCCTAGGTTATTGATGGCTTTATAGGCAATACACAGTGCCTTAAATTTTGTCTGGTTCCTCACGGGAAGCCAATGAAGCTGTTGAATATATGGGGCACTGGAGGTGAACTTAGGAATGCCCAGTAGAATTCTGGCTGAGGCATTCTGTACTAACTGAAGCCTGTTAAGAACTTTTTCCTGGGCGTTAAGAAGGAGGGCATTGCAATAGTCTGTTTTGGAGAAAACCAAAGTGCTTATTAGAGTTTTACCAGCTGAAATGGGAAGGTAAGGAAGTAGTTTTTTGATTTTTTTCAGAGTGAAAAAGGAAGCGGAAACAACAGAGTTGACATGATGGTGAAAAGTCAGTTTGTTATCGAAAATAACACCTAGGTTACGAACCTTGGTGACAGGTTTAGGTGGAGGACCCATTTCAGTAGGCCACCATCGAGGGGACCAGGTAGGTTCCATTTTCCCGAATGTCATCACCTCGGTCTTATCGGAGTTTAATTTGAGACAGTTTGATGTCATCCAGGAACTAATTGCAAGCATTCCTTTCTGAAAGTTTGCAGCAACTGTCAATCCGTCATCGTGTACGGATAGGACCAATTGGGTATCGTCGGCATAGGTCGTGAGGGCAATGCCGTAGGACTTGATCACCCTCGCCAAGTCCGAAACATATATATTAAATAGGGTCGGACTTAGCGAGGAGCCCTGTGGTACTCCACAAGGAAGGGTGAAGGTATGGGAAGTAAAAGGGCCCATTTTTACTGCCTGTGAGCGGTTGGCCAAAAAGGAGGCGAGGAGTTCTTTGGCCTTGTTCTGAATGCCTATTGCTGAGACACGATCGATCAGGGTGGCATGATCGACCGTGTCGAAGGCAGCAGATAGATCTAGCTGTATTAATACTGCCGCTCCTCCTTTGTCCAGAGTAAATCTTATTTCATCTGCTGCTTTTATTAAAGCGGTTTCAGTGCCATGTCCCTGCCTAAACCCAAATTCGGATTCATCCAGTAAGTTGTTATCGTCTATGAATTTAGAAAGTTGAATATTCATAGCTTTTTCAAATATTTTTGCTGGGAAGGGGAGACATGCAATAGGTCTGTAACTGGATGGAAGAAAAGGGTCAAGGGTAGGTTTTTTTAGAAGAGGCTTGATGATAGCCTCTTTCCACACTGAGGGATTTGAGCCAGTAGTGAACATAACGTTGCAAATATTAGTTAAAGCAGGGGCAGCTCTGCTGACCTAGTTCTTAAGCTACAGAGCAGCTCTGCTGATCTGGTTCTCTGGCTCTACAACAGCTCTGCTGACCTGGTTTTCTGGCTCTAAAGCAGCTCTGCTGACTCGGTTCTGTGGCTCTAAAGCAGTTCTGCTGACATGGTTCTCTGGCTCTAGAGCAGCTCTGCTGACCTGGTTCTCTCCCTCTAGAGCAACTCTGCTGACATGGTGCTCTCTAAGCCTGGCCAAAGCACTACGCTCCGCTCGCGTAGTTTGAGAAGTTTGCGCTACTTCGCACTACGCGAATTGCACGTAGCACAGTGCAAACATGCGTAGTGTAGCGTTGCGTAGTGCAGCGGTCATTTTTGCTTGCTCGCGATCCTCAACATCAAGTTGGCGGCCGCGAGCAAGCAAAATGACATCCCGGCAAGACTTTTTCCTTGTTCGTGATCAGCAACATCAAGTTGCCGAACGCGAGCATGGAAAATAAACATCCCGGCGAGATTCTCAACGCGGGGAGGTCAGGTTTCTCATTGCAAGTGGTCGCGTATGCTCGCGACCGCTCGCGATGAGAAACTACCAGTCCGCATTCAGAAAGCTGCCGCTCGAGTAAAAATCGGCAGAAAACTACAGCTCGCACTGTGCAAGATGATGTTTTCAATGATTGCACAGTGCCAGATGCTTGTCCGCACTGTGCAATCATTGAAAACAGCATCTTGCTCAGTGCGAACAGGGTACTACGCAGTTCGCGAAGTGCTACGCGTAGCTTGCGTAGTGCGAAGTGCACTTTGCGTAGCTTCGCGTAGTGCTACTTCGCGAACTACGCCCAGGGTTAGTTCTCTCCCTCTAAAGCAGCTCTACTGACCTGGTTTCTCTGGCTCTACAGCAGCTCTGCTGACCTGGTTCTCTGGCTCTAGAGCAGCTCTGCTGACCTGGTTCTATGGCTCTAAAGCAGCTCTACTGACTTGGTTCTCTGGCTCTAGAGCAGCTCTGCTGACATGGTTCTCTGGCTCTAAAGCAGCTCTGCTGGCCTGATTCTCTGGCTCTAAAGCAGCTCTCCAGACCTGGTTCTCTCCCTCTAAAGCAGCTCTGCTGATCTGGTTTCTCTGGCTCTACAGCAGCTCTGCTGACCTGGCTCTCTGGCTCTAGAGCAGCTCTGCTGACCTAGTTCTTAGGCTCTAGAGCAGCTCAGCTGACCTGGTTCTCTGGCTCTAAAGAAGCTCTGCTGACCTGGTTTTCTGCACTCATGATGCACGCACCCGAATTCGCAAAAATATATTAAAAAATAATATGAGTTTATTATAAGTACAAATATATTATTTTTATGAATATCTTACATAATCTCTTGCCCTAATATGTATATTAAAGACACATACATATCACTTTGGAACATAATTTTTTTTTGCGTGAGTCGCTCACCCAGCGCGCCCCAGCACGTATATGATGTCACGTAGGACCCGCAACCGCGCAAACATCTCGTACCATAATGCACATGTGTCGCGAATGCACGGGAGCAGGAGTCGCGGACTGGTCGCATACCAATCGCGCACATCACATGATAAACACACAGCCGTCGCACACCATACGTGGATCCTTCATGACTTTTCTAAAATGGCGGCTAGAATGCGCACACCCACCGTGATGTGTACACTTTGAGTGCGCGACTCCGAAAAAAATTGGATTTTTTTAAAGAATATAATATAAATATATTGAAATAAAAAAAAGAAAACAAGAAAATGAATCAATATTTCAGTTTTTTTGTGTGCAATTTTCTGAAAAGTTTATAATGTTATTTAATGAATAAAATACTTATAAATAAACAGTTAAAAAACTGTAGAAAATCAGTACAAAAAATACGTATAACTACTATCACACTTACAAATTAGCATTTAAAAACCTTTGCAATTAACTGAAAAAAAACATAGCTTTCAGAGACGTTCTAGTTAGAAATTAGCATTTAAAAAAGCTTTGAAATTCACTGAAAAAAACATAGGTTTCAGAGACGTTATAGTTAGAAATTATCATTTAAAAAACCTTAGACATTCACAAAAATAAACATAGGTTTCAGGGGTGTTACAGTTAGCTGGCCATTTCACTCGTACAAAACCATAGAAATCCCTCCGTTATAGTTAGTTCTGCTAACTATAACTCACACGCCCGCAATGCACTGCTGATGATGTCACATATTGCATCATTCATGACATGGTCAGTGACATCACTGATGACATCACTGATGACATCTCAAATGACATCACTGATGACATCACTGATGACATCACCCACTGAATGTGGTTTAGTTTGAAATTTAAATATGTATTATATATATACCAATCTGTATTGAAGATTGAGTGGATATATAACTGTCTGGATGGAGGATTTAGCAGCTGTCTGACTGTCTTTTTAAGTGAGTAATTAAAAGTGTCTCACTTAATACATGGATTAGTAACTAAACTATGTGAATGTGTGCAGCACTGTCTCTGTTGTTGTATAACATGCTGCATCAGTTGGTCACTAACTACATGAGTGTGTATATTAGTTATTGATTAGTTGGGTGAGTATTTGTATGGGACACTGAGTTTGTGTGTGGTTGGATGGGGTGTGTGTAACTCTATGCATAGATGTGTGAATGGTTGATTGACTAGGTGTATGGGTTTAAGAGTGCATGTGGAAACAGTTGTTTGGGTGACTGAGTGTATTTATTTGTGTGTTGGTGAGCGAATATATGTTTAGTTGTACATCTTCAACAAAGTAAAAAACTAAAAGGCATTGTATGTGAGAGTTGGTGTATATAAATAAGTATGTGTAAGAGTCAGTGATTGTGAGAGTAACTATATGAATGAGTGTATAATTGTGATGGTGCTTTTTTAACATATTAACGATGAGTTACTATGTGTTTGAATAAATGAGGTGTTGTTGGATAATTGTGTAAATGAGTAAATTTAAGTGCGATACATTTTTTTCATGAGTGAGTAGGATGACTGCATAACCGACTAAGATGACTGCTGATGTGTCAATGTCTATATATGTGTATAAGTGCATTTGATAGTGTTCTATTAATTAATGACTGCATGTATAGATGATTCTGTTGTTGAATGGGTAGTTGTGTGTGTAGACTTAGGAATCAGTGAGTGGGTATGTAGTAACTGGTATTGGTGTGTCAATGGTTTCAAATATGGTACTCTGTATTTTACAGTGAGTGATGAAAGGTTATACTAGTGTATGATGAGGTATATCAGTTTGTCAAGTGGATGATGCCATCAGTGATGTCATTTGAGATGTCATCAGTGATGTCACTGACCATGTCATGAATGATGCAATATGTGACATCATCAGCAGTGCATTGTGGGCGTGTGAGTTAAAGTTAGCAGAACTAACTATAACGGAGGAATTTCTATGGTTTTGTATGAGTGAAATGTGCAGCTAACTATAATACCCCTGAAACCTATGTTTTTTTCTGTGAATTTCTAAGGTTTTTTAAATGCTAATTTCTAACTATACCGTCTCTGAAACCTATGTTTTTTTCCAGTGAATTTCACAGGTTTTTTAAATGCTAACTTTTAAGTGTGATAGTAGTTATATCTATTTTTTGTACTGATTTTCTACCGTTTTTTAACTGTTTATTTATAAATATTTTATTCATTAAATAACATTATATATTTTGCTGAAAATTGCAACAAAATTTTTTTTTTTTATTAAAACTGAAATATTGATTAATTTTCTTGTTTTCATTTTTTATTTTAATATATTTATATTATTTTCTTTTTTTAAAAATCCATTTTTTTTTGGAGTCACGCACTCAAAGTGTACACATCACGGTGGGTGCGCGCATTCTAGCCGCCATTTTAGAAAAGTCATGAAGGATCCGCGTATGGTGTGCGACGGCTGTGTGTTTTTCAGTTACATCATATACATTTAATATCACGTGATATCCGCGATTGGTATGCGACCAGTCTGCGACTCCTGCTCCCGCGCATTCGCGACACATGCACATTACGGTACGAGATGTTTGCGTGGTTGCGGGTCCCGCGTAACATCATATACGTGCTGGGGCACGCTGGGTGCGCGAGTCCCGCAAAAAATAATTATGTTCCAAAATGATATGTATGTGTCTTTAATATACATATTAAGGCAATAGATTATGTAAGATATTCATCAAAATAATATATTTGTACTTATAATAAACTTATATTATTTTTAAATATATTTTCGCGAAGTCGGGTGCGTACATCGTGAGTGCAGAAAACCAGGTCAGCAGAGCTGCTGTAGAGCCAGAGAACCAGGTCAGTAGAGCTGCTCTAGAGCCTATGAACTAGGGGGCATATCAACAAGCAGGCGATAAAAAATTATCGCCGCTTTTGCGGCCGTTTTTGGCCGAAAAGCGGCGATATTTTTATCGCCTAATTAGCAAGGTCACGCTGACGCGTGAAACCTTGCTTTAGCGTCAGGATTCGTAACGCCCAGCTTTGCATCTCTAATGAGATGCAAAGTGGGCGTTCCTGACCTGGCATGACAGGAGAAATGTCGCTAAGCGACATTTCTCCTATCAGCAAGCCTAACGCTATGAAGCATAGCGTCAGGAAAAGTAGCGATAACCCCTGTTATCGCTACTTTCCTTACGCCTGCTTCAGGACTGACTTGCCATGATATCCTATGAAAGGTGGATATCATGGCTAAGTTTGTGAGTCCCTATCAACTAGCTAACGTGAGATTATCGCTGGGTTATCCAGCGATAATCTCACGTTAACCAGTTAGCATTAGGATTTTTATCGCTGAGGAGATAAGCATTGCTAATAGCACGCTATCTCAGCGATAAAAATCGGCGCTAGCCGGCGATAATTATCCTAGCGCTAAGTGCGCTCAGCGATAATTATCGCCGGTTGTTGTTGATATGCCCCTCCGTCAGCAGAGCTGCTCTAGAGCCACAGAACCAGGTCAGCAGAGTTGCTGTAGAGCCAGAGAAACTAGGTCAGCAGAGCTGCTTTAGAGGGAGAGAACCAGGTCAGCAGAGCTGCTTTAGAGCCAGAGAACCAGGCCAGCAGAGATGCTTTAGAGCCAGAGAACCAGGTTAGCAGAGCTGCTTTAGAGCCAGAGAACCAGGTCATCAGAGCTACTATAGAGCCAGAGAACCAAATCAGCAGAGCTGCTTTAGAGCCATAGAACCAGGTCAGTAGAGCTGCTTTAGAGCCAGAGAACCAGGTCAGTAGAGCTGCTCTAGAGCCTAAGAACCAGGTCAACAGAGCTGCTGTAGAGCCAGAGAACCAGGTCTGCAGAGCTGCTGCAGAGCCAGAGAAACCAGGTCAGTAGAGCTGCTTTAGAGGGAGAGAACCAGGTCAGCAGAGCTGCGCTAGAACCAGAGAACCATGTCAGCAGAACTGCTTCAGAGCCATAGAACTGGGTCAGCGGAGCTGCTTTAGAGCCAGAGAATCAGGTCAGCAGAGCTGTTGTAGAGCCAGAGAACTAGATCAGCAGAGCTGCTCTGTAGCATAAGAACTAGGTCGGCAGAGCTGCTCTAAAGCCAGAGAACCAGGTCAGCTGACCTGCTGTAGAGCCAGAGAAACCAGGTCAGCAGAGCTGCTTTAGAGAGAGAGAACCAGGTCAGCCGAGCTGCTTTAGAGCCAGAGAACCAGGTCAGCAGAGCTGCTCTAGCTGACACTGACTGACTGACACTGACTGACTGACACGGACTGATTGACACTGACTGACACAGATTGACTGACACTGACACTGATTGACTGACACTGACTGAGTGACACTGACTGACACTGATTGACACTGACTGACACTGATTGACTGCCACTGACTGACTGACACTGATTGACTGACACTGATTGACTGACACTGACTGACTGACTGACACTGACTGACTGACACTGACTGACACTGACTGACACTGACTGACTACTCTCTACTACTCTACTACTGACTCTCTACTACTCTCTACTATTCACTCTCTACTACTCACTCTCTACTACTCACTCTACTACTTTCGACTACTCTCTACCACTCACTCTCTACTACTCTACTACTCACTCTCTACTACTCTCTACTACTCACTCACTCCTACTCTCTACTACTCACTCTCTACTACACTCTCTACTACTCTCTCTCTCTACTACTCTCTACTACTACTCTCTACGATTCACTCTCTACTACTCACTCTCTACTACTCTCTACTACTCACTCTACCACTCTCTGCTGCTCTCTACCACTCACTCTCTACTACTCTACTACTCTCTCTCTACTACTCACTCTCTACTACTCTCTCTCTATTATTCTCTACTACTCACTCTCTACTACTCACTCTACTACTCTCTACTACTCACTCTCTACTACTCTCTCTCTACTACTCACTCTCTACTATTCACTCTCTAGTACTCACTCTCTACTACTCGCTCTCTACTACTCACTCTCCCCTACTCACCCTCTACTATTCGCTCTCTACTACTCTCTACTATTCACTCTCTACTACTCACTCTCTACTACTCTCTACTACTCTCTCTGCTACTCACTCTCTACTACTCACTCGCTACTACTCTACTACTCTCTACTACTCGCTCTACTATTCACTCTCTACTATTCTCTACCACTCACTCTACTACTCTCTCCTACCCTCTACCACTCACTCTCTACTACTCTACTACTCACTCTCTACTACTCTCTCTACTACTCACTCTCTACTACTCACTCTACTACTCTCTACTACTCACTCTCTACTACTCTCTACTACTCACTCTCTACTACTCACTCTCTATTACTCTCTACTGCTCACTCTCCACTACTCATTCTCTACTACTCGCTCTCAACTACTCTCTACTACTCTCTCTACTACTCTCTCTCTACTACTCACTCTCTACTACTCTCTACTACTCACTCTCTACTACACACTCTCTACTACTTGCTCTCTGCTACTCGCTCTCTACTACTCTCTAGTACTCACTCTACTACTCATTCTCTACTACTCTCTACTACTCACTATCTACTACTCCACTACTCACTCTCTACTACTCACTCTCTACTACTCTACTACTCTCTACTACTCTCTCTACTACTCACTCTCTACTACTCTCTACTACTCACTCTCTACTACTACTACTCACTTTCTACTACTCTCTCTCTACTACTCTCTACTACTCACTCTCTACTACTCACTCTCTACTACTCTCTCTCTACTACTCTCTACTACTCACTCTGCTACTCACTCTCTACTACTCTCTAATACTCTCTCTCTGCTACTCACTCTCTACTACTCTCTACTACTCTCTACTACTCACTCTACTACTCACTCTCTACTACTCTCTACTACTCACTCTCTAATACTCACTCTCTAATACTCACTCTCTACTACTCACTCTACTACTCTCTACTACTCACTCTCTGATACTTTCTCTACTACTCTCTACTACTCACTCTCTACTCTCTACTACTCGCTCTCTACTCTCTACCTCTCTACCTCTCTGTACCTCTCTCTCTACTGCTCTACCTCTCTATCTCTACCTCTCTACCTCTACACCTCTACCTATACACCTCTACCCCTCTACCTCTGTACATGCACACATATGCACATATATATATGCATATATATGCATATGCATTTATATATATGTATGTGTGTATATATATATATATATACATATATAAACATATACATATAATCTGCATATCTATATAAATATAAATGCATGCAAACATATACATATACATATATACATACATATGCATGGTATGTACATGAACGTTTGAAAAACTCTAATACAAGCAAAGCTAAAAAGCCACCTAATTACAAACAGAATTGCTTTAACTTAAACGAGGGCGAGACCTATTGCCTTTTCAATGCTTGTTTACTTTGATTCCATCAAGAAGGCATTCAGATGTGTCACACATTTTCCATAAATTCTGAATGGTAGCACTCTAGTTGCTCATTAGATCACTGTAGTAAAGCTACTGCTCACTAGTGAGGTTCTGTAGCGATCCGAACCCGTGAATTCGGTATCGTAGTACTGACATGATTTTGGTACCAATGAACCGCAAATGATCCATTATATGCATAACAGTGTTTTCGCTACGCAACTAGCATGAATTCACTGAGAAATAGGGCATTCTGTTGTAAAGTCATGGCATCCATTTTAGTTACGGCATCCATTTTGTTTCTTGCCCTCACATAGTCAATGAACGGGCGATGACCCCGGCAGAGTCACCTTGTTAAGGACACGTAAGCCCGAGCCCCGAGAAAGGCTGACGCTACATGACTAGGCAGAATCAAGCTGCCTCCCCTGCCTGAGGCCAGTCCTGCTATACTGGTTCTCGTGTCCGTTGTCCTGACTGAAAGGCCGAAGACGGTAGCCATGCCCGTTTATGATCCATAAACACCTCTTATCCTACTTTTCAATCCTTTGCACCTGGCTCTGCTCCTCTCCTTCTGGGCTTTTACAATGGGGAGGTTACGATTTTTATGATGGGGAGGTTCGGACAAAGAATGGAAAACTGTCAAGGGAATCTGATCGAATACCGAAATCCTACGATTAATTATTGTTTGATGTCTATTTACTGTTTGTTTGGGATACCGGGTTGGGCATGAGAAATATTCGTGTAATGTAGCCTAAAGACATTTTGCGTGTATTTAAAGAACAACCCACTTAATGCAATTTGAACAGTCTCGTAGATTCTGCCTCTGTGTGGTTCCTATGACTTCTGTGTCCCTGCAGTAAATAAACCTTGGTCTTTGACGCCACCATCGAGAAGCCCGTGTCTCTGTTTATTTGTGCACCGAGACAGGAGGAACTCAGGGGTCTTTGGGTGTTGTTTCCCTGACACCTCTGGACTCTTAAAAGTCCAGAACCTCAAATTGGCGCCCAACGTGGGGCGACGTCATCCGGTACCGGTCCAAAGCCTGAAAAGTTCGAGAAGTTTCGTGTGAAGATTCCGGAGGGAGGTACCCCGCTTCATCGATCCCTGCATGTCGTAAAAGTGGCCCGACGATCTCTTCCACGAGGGTTCCCGTTCCAGACGGCTACAGAGGACCGCTGCCCTGACTGTCGCCCTGTCTTGGACCCGAGGTGCAGACCTTAGTGCGGCGAGACGTAGACGGGTTCTCCTTGGTGACGTCTTCCACATTTCAGTTAAGTATTAAGTGGGTTACGTTCAGTTTGGTTGTTCCTTGTTGCTCTGGTTTATTCGTAGATTATCATTGGTTGCTCTTGTTTAGATAATCTTTGTTTTGGTATTAGTTCATTTTGGTAGGCCTAAGTTCTTTGCGCATTTTGGTTGGAATTTGTCTTTGTTTGTCATGACTACCAGTAGTAATTGTTTCCTGTCCTGGTTACGTTGCAACGAGGATTCCCGGTTGGAGGATTCGTGTTCGGTTCCTCCGATTGGAACTCCTACATATGAGCTCTATTCTAAACATGTTGTTGGTCCTATTACGTATAATGAAGTATGGGTCCGGTATACCAGAAAAGATGGTGTCCTTAGTTGGCCACCGCATGGTAGCTTCGAAACCGAAATTCTAGACAATCTAGAAAAGAAGTTGTTTAAGAGAAAAGCCCGGCCGGCAATGTTTGATTCTTTTCGCGTATGGCGTAAAGAAGCCAAACAGAGAGAAATTAGGAAGACGAAGAAAGAACAGAAAGAGAAAGGGTTGACTTTAATGGAGTCTGCTAGGCAGCTGCATGTCAACGAGACTGAGAAAGCAATGGAGATGGCGAATAGAAAATATAATTTGGCAATTGATAAATGTTACCCTGTATTGCCATCTTGTCCTACTAAGCCGATGGAGGATCATGAGAAGGATCCTCTGTTGTCTTACCTGTTGAATTCACCTCCACCGTATGCACAGGGTATTACAGTACCACAGTTACTACCTGTTGTACAGCCAGCTGCTGGTCAGCCTGGAATAGTTGCTCCACTTCCTTTGATTCCAGCTCCTGTCCTTCCCGTGGTTAATGTTCCTTCGGCACCCCCTCTTCCTGGGTCGCCTGCTCCGCCTTTGCCTGTCGTTTCGCAAACTGCTTTACCTGCTACTCCTACCCTTACTATTTCATCTGCTCCAGCTGCCCTATCCCCGAACCCTGTGAACATTCTGACTCCGCTTTCCGTTCGTCGGAAAATAACCGACTCTGTAACTAATATCTTAACTCCTCTCTACAGGTCTTTAATTGGGACCCCCGTTTCTGACTCTATACAGAGACGTAGCCAGCTTCCTGGTCCTCAGGAACGAGACATGTTAGATTCGACAGCTCTTAGGTGGATGTCGAAAGCTATGAAGTATGATGCACAAAGAGTGTTAGATACTTTTATGCAATGGAATGAACCTACTCAACGTTATGTTTTTGACGTGATGTGTTCTCTTGTGCGTGAAGAATGGGAAGATGATGACATAGATTCCGTCCCCTCTGATTTGATAAATATTCAACAGAAGTTTGCCGCAGGAATGGTGATAGGTTCAGAAGTAAGGGGAGCGATAGAACTGAATTTAGCTCATAGGGATGATTCCCCTCTTCGAGCGACAAGAGACCCTGATGGTTCACCGATTACTACTAGGAAAAAACGAGGTCAATATCCGATGAGGGAAGTTCCGCCGATATGGCGTGATGCAGTTCAAGCTGATGGGGCTAATAATATTGTAGCTGCCCCGGCACATTTCCAGAGAGTGTGGATACACATCCCTTGGAAACGGGCCGAAGTGTTAGCAGTAAAACAAGCGTTACCAGACCCACGTAAAAATCCTGCTGGTTATTACAAAGAGTTAACGCAGACAGTTCAAGCGTGCATCATGAATTTGGCAGACATTGAAATGTTATTTGGTAATGTAGTGCCACAGCCTATATGGGCCAAGATTCGGCAAGAGAACCACCCAGTCGCCTTAGGAGGTGATTGGCCAGTTATTGTAGCAGCAGATGCGCAACAAGTTGGCGGTGCTAAACCTGAACCTCTGATTGCTGCCTTGCCTGGCAGAATAATTAATCTGATGAAAACGCTGATGCCAGCGTTACGAGTCAATTGGGATAAACTATCGGCATGCAAACAAAAGAAGGACGAAAGCGTCTCTGACTTTTTCACTAGATTTGAAGAGACCTTCGTAGACCACAGTGGGCAAGATATGAGTACTGAAGGAGGCCAGAGATTGTTTGTCGACAAGTTTGTGTTTAATTTACTACCTGAACTTAGTAACAAGTTAAAGGATTCTGAAAGTGCATGGGCAGTGTCGACGACAGCACACATACTTGCAACTGCTCAGTATTACGAGAATAGAGAGAAAGAAGAGAAGGAAAAGTCAGAAAAGAAAACAAAAGATTTAAAGACTAAAGTTCTTTTGCAACAGGCGTATCCGCCTCGTTCGAATCAGTCAGATTCACAGCAGCGACCCCAGTTTCAGCAACAGCCACAATTCCAGCAAGGGACGTCCCAAAGATTTAATTATGGTTTTTCCCGACAACAGTTAGCATGGAATCAGTGTGCCTATTGTAAAAAGGAGGGCCATTATAAGAATGAGTGTCCGGTACTGCACGCACAGACTAGTGGTGTCCCAGCTCAGAGAGGTACTGTTGGATCTATGCAAACTCCTAGAGGTAGAGGACGTGGTACTATGACACCACAGGCCGATCGCCAATCGAATTATTTCGATCAGCGAAATGCACAATCTGCGCAAGCAGGTAGATCTCCACAGTATCATGTTGAAGATTATTATGATCATAATGAGGAGATTCAGAGAAGCGAGTACTAGGACAGCCACAGGCAAAGAGAGGGAGTAGTATCAGTTCCAGTTGATCAGAGTGGACCTTATGTCGCAGTAGTTACATCAGGCGTGGTCGAACCGTTTCTGTTGGATACTGGTGCGGCAAAAAGTTCAATTATGCATGCGAAACTCCCTGGCGCACCTTTGTCTGGCTTAACGAACACTTCAGTAGGTTTCTCAGGCGCCCCTGTTCACAATCCTGTTTCTAGTCCTTTGCCAATCTCTGTTGGGCCATGCGAACTAGAAGCACCCCTTATTCTAACAACCGGTTGTAATGAGAATCTGCTTGGTTTAGATCTGTTGAAACGCCTGCATGCGACACTGTACTGTTCTCCTTCAGAGAGAATAGTAGAGGTGAGTAGTATAGAGAGTAGTAGAGAGTGAGTAGTAGAGAGTAGTAGAGAGCGAGTAGTAGAGAGTGAGTAGTGGAGAGTGAGTAGTAGAGAGCGGGTAGTAGAGAGTGAGTAGTACAGAGTGAGTAGTAGAGAGTAGTAGAGAGTGAGTAGTAGAGAGTAGTAGAGTGAGTAGTAGAGAGTGAATAGTAGAGAGAGAGTAGTAGAGAGTGAGTAGTAGAGAGTAGTAGAGTGAGTAGTAGAGAGTGAGTAGTAGAGAGAGAGTAGTAGAGAGTGAGTAGTAGAGTAGTAGAGAGTGAGTGGTAGGGAGTAGTAGAGTGCAGTAGAGTGAGTAGTAGAGAGTAGTAGGGAGTGAGTAATAGAGAGTGAATAGTAGAGATTAGTAGTAGAGATTAGAGAGAGAGTAGTAGAGAGTGAGTAGTAGAGAGTGAGTAGTAGGGAGTAGTAGCGAGTGAGTAGTAGAGAGTGAGTAGTAGGGAGTAGTAGAGAGTGAGTAGTAGAGAGTGAGTAGTTGAGAGTGAGTAGTAGAGAGAGAGTAGTAGAGAGGAGGAGAGAGTGAGTAGTAGCGTAGTAGAGAGTGAGTGGTAGAGAGAGTAGAAAGTAGTAGAGTGAGTAGTAGAAAGTAGTAGAGAGTGAGTAGTAGAGAGTGAATAGTAGAGAGCAGTAGAGAGTGAGTAGTAAAGAGAGTAGTAGTAGAGAGTGAGTAGTAGAGAGTAGTAGTGAGTAGTAGAGAGTGAGTAGAAGAGAGTGAGTAGTAGAGAGTAGTAGCGAGTGAGTAGTAGAGAGTGAGTAGTAGAGAGTAGTAGAGAGTGAGTAGTAGAGTATGAGTAGTAGCGAGTGAGTAGTAGAGAGTAGTAGAGTAGTAGAGAGTGAGTAGTTGAGAGTAGCAGAGAGTGAGTAGTAGAGAGGTAATAGAGAGAGAATAGTAGAGAGTAGTAGAGAGTGAGTAGTAGAGTAGTAGAGAGTAGTCAGTCAGTGTCAGTCAGTGTCAGTCAGTCAGTGTCAGTCAATCAGTGTCAGTCAGTGTCAGTCACAGTCAGTGTCAGTCAATCAGTGTCAGTCAGTGTCAGTCAGTGTCAGTCAATCAGTGTTAGTCAGTCAGTTTCAGTCAATCAGTGTCAGTCAGTGTCAGTGTCAGTCAATCAGTGTCAGTCAGTGTCAATCAGTCACCTTCAGTCAGTAGGTGTCAGTCAGTCAGTGTCAGTCAGTGTCAGCTAGAGCAGCTCTGCTGACCTGGTTCTCTGGCTCTAAAACAGCTCTGCTGGCCTGGTTCTCTCTCTCTAAAGCAGCTCTGCTGACCTGGTTTCTCTGGCTCTACAGCAGGTCTGCTGACCTGGTTCTCTGGCACTAGAGTTTATGTTTATGTTTTTGGCGATTTTTATAGCGCACGAATACCCGGAGGTGTCTTGGCGCTCTGTAAACGGAACAATAGCAATGACAGATTTTAAAGTGGGAAAAGCCAGGTTTTCAACTTTTTCCTGAAGCTAATAAGCGTTGGGGCAGTTTTAACGGAGAGGGGGAGAGTGTTCCAAAGTTTGGCTGTGGAAATCACGAAGCATCTGTCTCCCCAGTTGACCTTTTTTGTTCGTTGGACTCTAAGCAAATGAGCTGTGGAGGAACGAAGGGTTCTTGGATTTTCTAGTGGACAGAGGGCATTTTTGAGAAATTGTGGGCCTAGGTTATTGATGGCTTTATAGGCAATACACAGTGCCTTAAATTTTGTCTGGTTCCTCACGGGAAGCCAATGAAGCTGTTGAATATATGGGGCACTGGAGGTGAACTTAGGAATGCCCAGTAGAATTCTGGCTGAGGCATTCTGTACTAACTGAAGCCTGTTAAGAACTTTTTCCTGGGCGTTAAGAAGGAGGGCATTGCAATAGTCTGTTTTGGAGAAAACCAAAGTGCTTATTAGAGTTTTACCAGCTGAAATGGGAAGGTAAGGAAGTAGTTTTTTGATTTTTTTCAGAGTGAAAAAGGAAGCGGAAACAACAGAGTTGACATGATGGTGAAAAGTCAGTTTGTTATCGAAAATAACACCTAGGTTACGAACCTTGGTGACAGGTTTAGGTGGAGGACCCATTTCAGTAGGCCACCATCGAGGGGACCAGGTAGGTTCCATTTTCCCGAATGTCATCACCTCGGTCTTATCGGAGTTTAATTTGAGACAGTTTGATGTCATCCAGGAACTAATTGCAAGCATTCCTTTCTGAAAGTTTGCAGCAACTGTCAATCCGTCATCGTGTACGGATAGGACCAATTGGGTATCGTCGGCATAGGTCGTGAGGGCAATGCCGTAGGACTTGATCACCCTCGCCAAGTCCGAAACATATATATTAAATAGGGTCGGACTTAGCGAGGAGCCCTGTGGTACTCCACAAGGAAGGGTGAAGGTATGGGAAGTAAAAGGGCCCATTTTTACTGCCTGTGAGCGGTTGGCCAAAAAGGAGGCGAGGAGTTCTTTGGCCTTGTTCTGAATGCCTATTGCTGAGACACGATCGATCAGGGTGGCATGATCGACCGTGTCGAAGGCAGCAGATAGATCTAGCTGTATTAATACTGTCGCTCCTCCTTTGTCCAGAGTAAATCTTATTTCATCTGCTGCTTTTATTAAA
The DNA here is from genome assembly GCF_964204655.1 of Triturus cristatus. Classification (NCBI taxonomy): domain Eukaryota; kingdom Metazoa; phylum Chordata; class Amphibia; order Caudata; family Salamandridae; genus Triturus; species Triturus cristatus. The sequence continues at coordinate 1,152,515,657 of NC_140585.1, forward strand.
GCGGTTTCAGTGCCATGTCCCTGCCTAAACCCAAATTCGGATTCATCCAGTAAGTTGTTATCGTCTATGAATTTAGAAAGTTGAATATTCATAGCTTTTTCAAATATTTTTGCTGGGAAGGGGAGACATGCAATAGGTCTGTAACTAGATGGAAGAAAAGGGTCAAGGGTAGGTTTTTTTAGAAGAGGCTTGATGATAGCCTCTTTCCACACTGAGGGATTTGAGCCAGTAGTGAACATAACGTTGCAAATATTAGTTAAAGCAGGGGCAGCTCTGCTGACCTAGTTCTTAAGCTACAGAGCAGCTCTGCTGATCTGGTTCTCTGGCTCTACAACAGCTCTGCTGACCTGGTTTTCTGGCTCTAAAGCAGCTCTGCTGACTCGGTTCTGTGGCTCTAAAGCAGTTCTGCTGACATGGTTCTCTGGCTCTAGAGCAGCTCTGCTGACCTGGTTCTCTCCCTCTAGAGCAACTCTGCTGACATGGTGCTCTCTAAGCCTGGCCAAAGCACTACGCTCCGCTCGCGTAGTTTGAGAAGTTTGCGCTACTTCGCACTACGCGAATTGCACGTAGCACAGTGCAAACATGCGTAGTGTAGCGTTGCGTAGTGCAGCGGTCATTTTTGCTTGCTCGCGATCCTCAACATCAAGTTGGCGGCCGCGAGCAAGCAAAATGACATCCCGGCAAGACTTTTTCCTTGTTCGTGATCAGCAACATCAAGTTGCCGAACGCGAGCATGGAAAATAAACATCCCGGCGAGATTCTCAACGCGGGGAGGTCAGGTTTCTCATTGCAAGTGGTCGCGTATGCTCGCGACCGCTCGCGATGAGAAACTACCAGTCCGCATTCAGAAAGCTGCCGCTCGAGTAAAAATCGGCAGAAAACTACAGCTCGCACTGTGCAAGATGACGTTTTCAATGATTGCACAGTGCCAGATGCTTGTCCGCACTGTGCAATCATTGAAAACAGCATCTTGCTCAGTGCGAACAGGGTACTACGCAGTTCGCGAAGTGCTACGCGTAGCTTGCGTAGTGCGAAGTGCACTTTGCGTAGCTTCGCGTAGTGCTACTTCGCGAACTACGCCCAGGGTTAGTTCTCTCCCTCTAAAGCAGCTCTACTGACCTGGTTTCTCTGGCTCTACAGCAGCTCTGCTGACCTGGTTCTCTGGCTCTAGAGCAGCTCTGCTGACCTGGTTCTATGGCTCTAAAGCAGCTCTACTGACTTGGTTCTCTGGCTCTAGAGCAGCTCTGCTGACATGGTTCTCTGGCTCTAAAGCAGCTCTGCTGGCCTGATTCTCTGGCTCTAAAGCAGCTCTCCAGACCTGGTTCTCTCCCTCTAAAGCAGCTCTGCTGATCTGGTTTCTCTGGCTCTACAGCAGCTCTGCTGACCTGGCTCTCTGGCTCTAGAGCAGCTCTGCTGACCTAGTTCTTAGGCTCTAGAGCAGCTCAGCTGACCTGGTTCTCTGGCTCTAAAGAAGCTCTGCTGACCTGGTTTTCTGCACTCATGATGCACGCACCCGAATTCGCAAAAATATATTAAAAAATAATATGAGTTTATTATAAGTACAAATATATTATTTTTATGAATATCTTACATAATCTCTTGCCCTAATATGTATATTAAAGACACATACATATCACTTTGGAACATAATTTTTTTTTGCGTGAGTCGCTCACCCAGCGCGCCCCAGCACGTATATGATGTCACGCAGGACCCGCAACCGCGCAAACATCTCGTACCATAATGCACATGTGTCGCGAATGCATGGGAGCAGGAGTCGCGGACTGGTCGCATACCAATCGCGCACATCACATGATAAACACACAGCCGTCGCACACCATACGTGGATCCTTCATGACTTTTCTAAAATGGCGGCTAGAATGCGCACACCCACCGTGATGTGTACACTTTGAGTGCGCGACTCCGAAAAAAATTGGATTTTTTTAAAGAATATAATATAAATATATTGAAATAAAAAAAAGAAAACAAGAAAATGAATCAATATTTCAGTTTTTTTGTGTGCAATTTTCTGAAAAGTTTATAATGTTATTTAATGAATAAAATATTTATAAATAAACAGTTAAAAAACTGTAGAAAATCAGTACAAAAAATACGTATAACTACTATCACACTTACAAATTAGCATTTAAAAACCTTTGCAATTAACTGAAAAAAAACATAGCTTTCAGAGACGTTCTAGTTAGAAATTAGCATTTAAAAAAGCTTTGAAATTCACTGAAAAAAACATAGGTTTCAGAGACGTTATAGTTAGAAATTATCATTTAAAAAACCTTAGACATTCACAAAAATAAACATAGGTTTCAGGGGTGTTACAGTTAGCTGGCCATTTCACTCGTACAAAACCATAGAAATCCCTCCGTTATAGTTAGTTCTGCTAACTATAACTCACACGCCCGCAATGCACTGCTGATGATGTCACATATTGCATCATTCATGACATGGTCAGTGACATCACTGATGACATCACTGATGACATCTCAAATGACATCACTGATGACATCACTGATGACATCACCCACTGAATGTGGTTTAGTTTGAAATTTAAATATGTATTATATATATACCAAACTGTATTGAAGATTGAGTGGATATATAACTGTCTGGATGGAGGATTTAGCAGCTGTCTGACTGTCTTTTTAAGTGAGTAATTAAAAGTGTCTCACTTAATACATGGATTAGTAACTAAACTATGTGAATGTGTGCAGCACTGTCTCTGTTGTTGTATAACATGCTGCATCAGTTGGTCACTAACTACATGAGTGTGTATATTAGTTATTGATTAGTTGGGTGAGTATTTGTATGGGACACTGAGTTTGTGTGTGGTTGGATGGGGTGTGTGTAACTCTATGCATAGATGTGTGAATGGTTGATTGACTAGGTGTATGGGTTTAAGAGTGCATGTGGAAACAGTTGTTTGGGTGACTGAGTGTATTTATTTGTGTGTTGGTGAGCGAATATATGTTTAGTTGTACATCTTCAACAAAGTAAAAAACTAAAAGGCATTGTATGTGAGAGTTGGTGTATATAAATAAGTATGTGTAAGAGTCAGTGATTGTGAGAGTAACTATATGAATGAGTGTATAATTGTGATGGTGCTTTTTTAACATATTAACGATGAGTTACTATGTGTTTGAATAAATGAGGTGTTGTTGGATAATTGTGTAAATGAGTAAATTTAAGTGCGATACATTTTTTTCATGAGTGAGTAGGATGACTGCATAACCGACTAAGATGACTGCTGATGTGTCAATGTCTATATATGTGTATAAGTGCATTTGATAGTGTTCTATTAATTAATGACTGCATGTATAGATGATTCTGTTGTTGAATGGGTAGTTGTGTGTGTAGACTTAGGAATCAGTGAGTGGGTATGTAGTAACTGGTATTGGTGTGTCAATGGTTTCAAATATGGTACTCTGTATTTTACAGTGAGTGATGAAAGGTTATACTAGTGTATGATGAGGTATATCAGTTTGTCAAGTGGATGATGCCATCAGTGATGTCATTTGAGATGTCATCAGTGATGTCACTGACCATGTCATGAATGATGCAATATGTGACATCATCAGCAGTGCATTGTGGGCGCATGAGTTAAAGTTAGCAGAACTAACTATAACGGAGGAATTTCTATGGTTTTGTATGAGTGAAATGTGCAGCTAACTATAATACCCCTGAAACCTATGTTTTTTTCTGTGAATTTCTAAGGTTTTTTAAATGCTAATTTCTAACTATACCGTCTCTGAAACCTATGTTTTTTTCCAGTGAATTTCACAGGTTTTTTAAATGTTAACTTTTAAGTGTGATAGTAGTTATATCTATTTTTTGTACTGATTTTCTACCGTTTTTTAACTGTTTATTTATAAATATTTTATTCATTAAATAACATTATATATTTTGCTGAAAATTGCAACAGAAATTTTTTTTTTTATTAAAACTGAAATATTGATTAATTTTCTTGTTTTCATTTTTTATTTTAATATATTTATATTATTTTCTTTTTTAAAAAATCCATTTTTTTTTGGAGTCACGCACTCAAAGTGTACACATCACGGTGGGTGCGCGCATTCTAGCCGCCATTTTAGAAAAGTCATGAAGGATCCGCGTATGGTGTGCGACGGCTGTGTGTTTTTCAGTTACATCATATACATTTAATATCACGTGATATCCGCGATTGGTATGCGACCAGTCTGCGACTCCTGCTCCCGCGCATTCGCGACACATGCACATTACGGTACGAGATGTTTGCGTGGTTGCGGGTCCCGCGTGACATCATATACGTGCTGGGGCACGCTGGGTGCGCGAGTCCCGCAAAAAATAATTATGTTCCAAAATGATATGTATGTGTCTTTAATATACATATTAAGGCAATAGATTATGTAAGATATTCATCAAAATAATATATTTGTACTTATAATAAACTTATATTATTTTTAAATATATTTTCGCGAAGTCGGGTGCGTACATCGTGAGTGCAGAAAACCAGGTCAGCAGAGCTGCTGTAGAGCCAGAGAACCAGGTCAGTAGAGCTGCTCTAGAGCCTATGAACTAGGGGGCATATCAACAAGCAGGCGATAAAAAATTATCGCCGCTTTTGCGGCCGTTTTTGGCCGAAAAAACGGCGATATTTTTATCGCCTAATTAGCAAGGTCACGCTGACGCGTGAAACCTTGCTTTAGCGTCAGGATTCGTAACGCCCAGCTTTGCATCTCTAATGAGATGCAAAGTGGGCGTTCCTGACCTGGCATGACAGGAGAAATGTCGCTAAGCGACATTTCTCCTATCAGCAAGCCTAACGCTATGAAGCATAGCGTCAGGAAAAGTAGCGATAACCCCTGTTATCGCTACTTTCCTTACGCCTGCTTCAGGACTGACTTGCCATGATATCCTATGAAAGGTGGATATCATGGCTAAGTTTGTGAGTCCCTATCAACTAGCTAACGTGAGATTATCGCTGGGTTATCCAGCGATAATCTCACGTTAACCAGTTAGCATTAGGATTTTTATCGCTGAGGAGATAAGCATTGCTAATAGCACGCTATCTCAGCGATAAAAATCGGCGCTAGCCGGCGATAATTATCCTAGCGCTAAGTGCGCTCAGCGATAATTATCGCCGGTTGTTGTTGATATGCCCCTCCGTCAGCAGAGCTGCTCTAGAGCCACAGAACCAGGTCAGCAGAGTTGCTGTAGAGCCAGAGAAACTAGGTCAGCAGAGCTGCTTTAGAGGGAGAGAACCAGGTCAGCAGAGCTGCTTTAGAGCCAGAGAACCAGGCCAGCAGAGATGCTTTAGAGCCAGAGAACCAGGTTAGCAGAGCTGCTTTAGAGCCAGAGAACCAGGTCATCAGAGCTACTATAGAGCCAGAGAACCAAATCAGCAGAGCTGCTTTAGAGCCATAGAACCAGGTCAGTAGAGCTGCTTTATAGCCAGAGAACCAGGTCAGTAGAGCTGCTCTAGAGCCTAAGAACCAGGTCAACAGAGCTGCTGTAGAGCCAGAGAACCAGGTCTGCAGAGCTGCTGCAGAGCCAGAGAAACCAGGTCAGTAGAGCTGCTTTAGAGGGAGAGAACCAGGTCAGCAGAGCTGCGCTAGAACCAGAGAACCATGTCAGCAGAACTGCTTCAGAGCCATAGAACTGGGTCAGCGGAGCTGCTTTAGAGCCAGAGAATCAGGTCAGCAGAGCTGTTGTAGAGCCAGAGAACTAGATCAGCAGAGCTGCTCTGTAGCATAAGAACTAGGTCGGCAGAGCTGCTCTAAAGCCAGAGAACCAGGTCAGCTGACCTGCTGTAGAGCCAGAGAAACCAGGTCAGCAGAGCTGCTTTAGAGAGAGAGAACCAGGTCAGCCGAGCTGCTTTAGAGCCAGAGAACCAGGTCAGCAGAGCTGCTCTAGCTGACACTGACTGACTGACACTGACTGACTGACACTGACTGATTGACACTGACTGACACAGATTGACTGACACTGACACTGATTGACTGACACTGACTGAGTGACACTGACTGACACTGATTGACACTGACTGACACTGATTGACTGCCACTGACTGACTGACACTGATTGACTGACACTGATTGACTGACACTGACTGACTGACTGACACTGACTGACTGACACTGACTGACACTGACTGACACTGACTGACTACTCTCTACTACTCTACTACTGACTCTCTACTACTCTCTACTATTCACTCTCTACTACTCACTCTCTACTACTCACTCTACTACTTTCGACTACTCTCTACCACTCACTCTCTACTACTCTACTACTCACTCTCTACTACTCTCTACTACTCACTCACTCCTACTCTCTACTACTCACTCTCTACTACACTCTCTACTACTCTCTCTCTCTACTACTCTCTACTACTACTCTCTACGATTCACTCTCTACTACTCACTCTCTACTACTCTCTACTACTCACTCTACCACTCTCTGCTGCTCTCTACCACTCACTCTCTACTACTCTACTACTCTCTCTCTACTACTCACTCTCTACTACTCTCTCTCTATTATTCTCTACTACTCACTCTCTACTACTCACTCTACTACTCTCTACTACTCACTCTCTACTACTCTCTCTCTACTACTCACTCTCTACTATTCACTCTCTAGTACTCACTCTCTACTACTCGCTCTCTACTACTCACTCTCCCCTACTCACCCTCTACTATTCGCTCTCTACTACTCTCTACTATTCACTCTCTACTACTCACTCTCTACTACTCTCTACTACTCTCTCTGCTACTCACTCTCTACTACTCACTCGCTACTACTCTACTACTCTCTACTACTCGCTCTACTATTCACTCTCTACTATTCTCTACCACTCACTCTACTACTCTCTCCTACCCTCTACCACTCACTCTCTACTACTCTACTACTCACTCTCTACTACTCTCTCTACTACTCACTCTCTACTACTCACTCTACTACTCTCTACTACTCACTCTCTACTACTCTCTACTACTCACTCTCTACTACTCACTCTCTATTACTCTCTACTGCTCACTCTCCACTACTCATTCTCTACTACTCGCTCTCAACTACTCTCTACTACTCTCTCTACTACTCTCTCTCTACTACTCACTCTCTACTACTCTCTACTACTCACTCTCTACTACACACTCTCTACTACTTGCTCTCTGCTACTCGCTCTCTACTACTCTCTAGTACTCACTCTACTACTCATTCTCTACTACTCTCTACTACTCACTATCTACTACTCCACTACTCACTCTCTACTACTCACTCTCTACTACTCTACTACTCTCTACTACTCTCTCTACTACTCACTCTCTACTACTCTCTACTACTCACTCTCTACTACTACTACTCACTTTCTACTACTCTCTCTCTACTACTCTCTACTACTCACTCTCTACTACTCACTCTCTACTACTCTCTCTCTACTACTCTCTACTACTCACTCTGCTACTCACTCTCTACTACTCTCTAATACTCTCACTCTGCTACTCACTCTCTACTACTCTCTACTACTCTCTACTACTCACTCTACTACTCACTCTCTACTACTCTCTACTACTCACTCTCTAATACTCACTCTCTAATACTCACTCTCTACTACTCACTCTACTACTCTCTACTACTCACTCTCTGATACTTTCTCTACTACTCTCTACTACTCACTCTCTACTCTCTACTACTCGCTCTCTACTCTCTACCTCTCTACCTCTCTGTACCTCTCTCTCTACTGCTCTACCTCTCTATCTCTACCTCTCTACCTCTACACCTCTACCTATACACCTCTACCCCTCTACCTCTGTACATGCACACATATGCACATATATATATGCATATATATGCATATGCATTTATATATATGTATGTGTGTATATATATATATATATATATACATATATAAACATATACATATAATCTGCATATCTATATAAATATAAATGCATGCAAACATATACATATACATATATACATACATATGCATGGTATGTACATGAACGTTTGAAAAACTCTAATACAAGCAAAGCTAAAAAGCCACCTAATTACAAACAGAATTGCTTTAACTTAAACGAGGGCGAGACCTATTGCCTTTTCAATGCTTGTTTACTTTGATTCCATCAAGAAGGCATTCAGATGTGTCACACATTTTCCATAAATTCTGAATGGTAGCACTCTAGTTGCTCATTAGATCACTGTAGTAAAGCTACTGCTCACTAGTGAGGTTCTGTAGCGATCCGAACCCGTGAATTCGGTATCGTAGTACTGACATGATTTTGGTACCAATGAACCGCAAATGATCCATTATATGCATAACAGTGTTTTCGCTACGCAACTAGCATGAATTCACTGAGAAATAGGGCATTCTGTTGTAAAGTCATGGCATCCATTTTAGTTACGGCATCCATTTTGTTTCTTGCCCTCACATAGTCAATGAACGGGCGATGACCCCGGCAGAGTCACCTTGTTAAGGACACGTAAGCCCGAGCCCCGAGAAAGGCTGACGCTACATGACTAGGCAGAATCAAGCTGCCTCCCCTGCCTGAGGCCAGTCCTGCTATACTGGTTCTCGTGTCCGTTGTCCTGACTGAAAGGCCGAAGACGGTAGCCATGCCCGTTTATGATCCATAAACACCTCTTATCCTACTTTTCAATCCTTTGCACCTGGCTCTGCTCCTCTCCTTCTGGGCTTTTACAATGGGGAGGTTACGATTTTTATGATGGGGAGGTTCGGACAAAGAATGGAAAACTGTCAAGGGAATCTGATCGAATACCGAAATCCTACGATTAATTATTGTTTGATGTCTATTTACTGTTTGTTTGGGATACCGGGTTGGGCATGAGAAATATTCGTGTAATGTAGCCTAAAGACATTTTGCGTGTATTTAAAGAACAACCCACTTAATGCAATTTGAACAGTCTCGTAGATTCTGCCTCTGTGTGGTTCCTATGACTTCTGTGTCCCTGCAGTAAATAAACCTTGGTCTTTGACGCCACCATCGAGAAGCCCGTGTCTCTGTTTATTTGTGCACCGAGACAGGAGGAACTCAGGGGTCTTTGGGTGTTGTTTCCCTGACACCTCTGGACTCTTAAAAGTCCAGAACCTCAAATTGGCGCCCAACGTGGGGCGACGTCATCCGGTACCGGTCCAAAGCCTGAAAAGTTCGAGAAGTTTCGTGTGAAGATTCCGGAGGGAGGTACCCCGCTTCATCGATCCCTGCATGTCGTAAAAGTGGCCCGACGATCTCTTCCACGAGGGTTCCCGTTCCAGACGGCTACAGAGGACCGCTGCCCTGACTGTCGCCCTGTCTTGGACCCGAGGTGCAGACCTTAGTGCGGCGAGACGTAGACGGGTTCTCCTTGGTGACGTCTTCCACATTTCAGTTAAGTATTAAGTGGGTTACGTTCAGTTTGGTTGTTCCTTGTTGCTCTGGTTTATTCGTAGATTATCATTGGTTGCTCTTGTTTAGATAATCTTTGTTTTGGTATTAGTTCATTTTGGTAGGCCTAAGTTCTTTGCGCATTTTGGTTGGAATTTGTCTTTGTTTGTCATGACTACCAGTAGTAATTGTTTCCTGTCCTGGTTACGTTGCAACGAGGATTCCCGGTTGGAGGATTTGTGTTCGGTTCCTCCGATTGGAACTCCTACATATGAGCTCTATTCTAAACATGTTGTTGGTCCTATTACGTATAATGAAGTATGGGTCCGGTATACCAGAAAAGATGGTGTCCTTAGTTGGCCACCGCATGGTAGCTTCGAAACCGAAATTCTAGACAATCTAGAAAAGAAGTTGTTTAAGAGAAAAGCCCGGCCGGCAATGTTTGATTCTTTTCGCGTATGGCGTAAAGAAGCCAAACAGAGAGAAATTAGGAAGACGAAGAAAGAACAGAAAGAGAAAGGGTTGACTTTAATGGAGTCTGCTAGGCAGCTGCATGTCAACGAGACTGAGAAAGCAATGGAGATGGCGAATAGAAAATATAATTTGGCAATTGATAAATGTTACCCTGTATTGCCATCTTGTCCTACTAAGCCGATGGAGGATCATGAGAAGGATCCTCTGTTGTCTTACCTGTTGAATTCACCTCCACCGTATGCACAGGGTATTACAGTACCACAGTTACTACCTGTTGTACAGCCAGCTGCTGGTCAGCCTGGAATAGTTGCTCCACTTCCTTTGATTCCAGCTCCTGTCCTTCCCGTGGTTAATGTTCCTTCGGCACCCCCTCTTCCTGGGTCGCCTGCTCCGCCTTTGCCTGTCGTTTCGCAAACTGCTTTACCTGCTACTCCTACCCTTACTATTTCATCTGCTCCAGCTGCCCTATCCCCGAACCCTGTGAACATTCTGACTCCGCTTTCCGTTCGTCGGAAAATAACCGACTCTGTAACTAATATCTTAACTCCTCTCTACAGGTCTTTAATTGGGACCCCCGTTTCTGACTCTATACAGAGACGTAGCCAGCTTCCTGGTCCTCAGGAACGAGACATGTTAGATTCGACAGCTCTTAGGTGGATGTCGAAAGCTATGAAGTATGATGCACAAAGAGTGTTAGATACTTTTATGCAATGGAATGAACCTACTCAACGTTATGTTTTTGACGTGATGTGTTCTCTTGTGCGTGAAGAATGGGAAGATGATGACATAGATTCCGTCCCCTCTGATTTGATAAATATTCAACAGAAGTTTGCCGCAGGAATGGTGATAGGTTCAGAAGTAAGGGGAGCGATAGAACTGAATTTAGCTCATAGGGATGATTCCCCTCTTCGAGCGACAAGAGACCCTGATGGTTCACCGATTACTACTAGGAAAAAACGAGGTCAATATCCGATGAGGGAAGTTCCGCCGATATGGCGTGATGCAGTTCAAGCTGATGGGGCTAATAATATTGTAGCTGCCCCGGCACATTTCCAGAGAGTGTGGATACACATCCCTTGGAAACGGGCCGAAGTGTTAGCAGTAAAACAAGCGTTACCAGACCCACGTAAAAATCCTGCTGGTTATTACAAAGAGTTAACGCAGACAGTTCAAGCGTGCATCATGAATTTGGCAGACATTGAAATGTTATTTGGTAATGTAGTGCCACAGCCTATATGGGCCAAGATTCGGCAAGAGAACCACCCAGTCGCCTTAGGAGGTGATTGGCCAGTTATTGTAGCAGCAGATGCGCAACAAGTTGGCGGTGCTAAACCTGAACCTCTGATTGCTGCCTTGCCTGGCAGAATAATTAATCTGATGAAAACGCTGATGCCAGCGTTACGAGTCAATTGGGATAAACTATCGGCATGCAAACAAAAGAAGGACGAAAGCGTCTCTGACTTTTTCACTAGATTTGAAGAGACCTTCGTAGACCACAGTGGGCAAGATATGAGTACTGAAGGAGGCCAGAGATTGTTTGTCGACAAGTTTGTGTTTAATTTACTACCTGAACTTAGTAACAAGTTAAAGGATTCTGAAAGTGCATGGGCAGTGTCGACGACAGCACACATACTTGCAACTGCTCAGTATTACGAGAATAGAGAGAAAGAAGAGAAGGAAAAGTCAGAAAAGAAAACAAAAGATTTAAAGACTAAAGTTCTTTTGCAACAGGCGTATCCGCCTCGTTCGAATCAGTCAGATTCACAGCAGCGACCCCAGTTTCAGCAACAGCCACAATTCCAGCAAGGGACGTCCCAAAGATTTAATTATGGTTTTTCCCGACAACAGTTAGCATGGAATCAGTGTGCCTATTGTAAAAAGGAGGGCCATTATAAGAATGAGTGTCCGGTACTGCACGCACAGACTAGTGGTGTCCCAGCTCAGAGAGGTACTGTTGGATCTATGCAAACTCCTAGAGGTAGAGGACGTGGTACTATGACACCACAGGCCGATCGCCAATCGAATTATTTCGATCAGCGAAATGCACAATCTGCGCAAGCAGGTAGATCTCCACAGTATCATGTTGAAGATTATTATGATCATAATGAGGAGATTCAGAGAAGCGAGTACTAGGACAGCCACAGGCAAAGAGAGGGAGTAGTATCAGTTCCAGTTGATCAGAGTGGACCTTATGTCGCAGTAGTTACATCAGGCGTGGTCGAACCGTTTCTGTTGGATACTGGTGCGGCAAAAAGTTCAATTATGCATGCGAAACTCCCTGGCGCACCTTTGTCTGGCTTAACGAACACTTCAGTAGGTTTCTCAGGCGCCCCTGTTCACAATCCTGTTTCTAGTCCTTTGCCAATCTCTGTTGGGCCATGCAAACTAGAAGCACCCCTTATTCTAACAACCGGTTGTAATGAGAATCTGCTTGGTTTAGATCTGTTGAAACGCCTGCATGCGACACTGTACTGTTCTCCTTCAGGAGTACAGCTCACATTAGGCAAAAGAGTCATCTCTCCAATGTATATGTCGATGGATAAGCTCCCACCGGAGCTGCGTTCTCTCCCTGATACTCTTTGGGCAACTGGTCCTAACGATGTAGGCCTCTTGGAAATTCCCCCTTATGTGGTAAGTCTGAAAGCGAATGTTAAATTCCCACGAATCCCACAGTATCGGATTTCGAATGAAGGGGAACGAGCACTCTTACTGATTGTGAAAGACTTAATACAGAAAGATGTGATTGAGGAAACTAGAGGAAATGTCTGCAATAGTCCTGTTCTGCCGATTTTGAAACGTACTGACCCTTCCAAACCTCCAATCTACAGATTTGTGATTGACCTCAGAGAAGTTAATAAAATAGTGATTCCACAGTTTCCTGTGGTCCCAGATATCACTGCATTATTGACGTTGATTCCTGCCTCAGCCTCATGGTTTACAGTTATCGACTTGAAAAATGCATTTTTCAGCATTCCCATAGCCGAGGAAAGTAGAGACATTTTTGGTTTCTCCTTAGGAGGTCGCAGTTTCAGATTCAAGCGCGCTCCACAAGGTTATTGTGAGAGCCCTTCAATTTACAGTCAAGCATTGAAGAGTCAATTAGATGCTCTTGTACTTCCTCCTGGTGTTGCTCTGATCCAATACGTAGACGATCTTTTACTGGCTGCTGATGACAAGGAAACCTGCAAAGCAGCTACAATTTCTCTATTACGTCATTTGTCAGACTTACATCACAAGGTGTCACCTTCTAAACTGCAATATTGTTGCCAAGAAGTGACCTACTTAGGTCATCTTTTGTCAAAGGAGGGAAGAAGGTTGACCCCAGAGAGAATCAAAGCAATCTCGCAGATGACTGTACCAAGCACACAAAGAGAAGTGCGTGCGTTTTTGGGTATTACGTCATACTGCAGGCAATGGATCCCAAATTTTTCTCTCATGGCAAAACCATTGGTAGCCCTGACTGGAAAAGGTGTTCCGAGCCCTTTGCCATGGTCTGATGAATGTCAGCAGAGCTTCTCCGACTTACGTGATGTGCTGTGTTCAGCTCCTGTGTTGGGTACTCCTGACTACAGTAAGCCGTTTACACTATATGTCCATGAAAGAGAAGGTTGTGCGTTGAGTGTTTTAACGCAACAATTTGGTGACAAACAGCGGCCTTGTGCATATTTCTCATCCACATTAGATCCGGTAGCCAGAGCATTGCCAAGTTGTTTGAGAGCTACAGCAGCAGCTGCAGTGTCTATTCGACAGTCTGCTGGACTAGTCATGAATAACATGTTAGTAGTCATGGTTCCACATGCTGTGGATACACTCATGAATCGAACGAAAACTCAGCACCTCACCAGTGCTAGACTATCAGGCTATGAGCTGACGCTTTTGGCAAGTCACATTCAGATCAAGCGATGCAACATATTGAATCCAGCAACGCTGTTGCCGACTACTCAGGAGTCGAGTGATTCAGAGCCCCATGACTGTTGTTTCAGAACTGAGGAAGAGACAAAAGGTAGGATTGACTTGAAAGATACTCCGTTACTAGATCCAGACGGCACCTTATATGTCGATGGGTCATGTTTTAAATTACAGAATGGTGATGTGACGGCCGCGTATGCAGTTACGACTTTGAGTACGATTGTTGAGACTGCAAGAGTAAGTCAGAATTCTGCCCAAGCTGCAGAATTAATTGCACTAACAAGAGCGTGTGTTTTAGCTGAGGGAAAGAGAGTGAATGTGTTTACTGACAGCCAATACGCCTTCGGCGTATCACATAGCTTTGGACGTCTCTGGAGAGAAAGAGGTTTTCTCACGTCCCATGGGACTAAGATCCAACATGGACAGTTAGTCAGTGATCTATTGGAATCCCTGACCCTACCGAATGAAGTTGCGATTGTGAAGTGCAGTGCACATCGGAAGATTACGGATGATGTTGGCCGTGGGAATGCGTTTGCTGATGAGGTCGCCAAAGAGACGGCCAAGAACATGACGAGCCGAATGTATGTTGCAACGTCTGGTAGATGGATTGCTGAATCGGGGATGTGTGAGAATACGATTGAAAGTGTGAAGGCAATCCAGAATGAAGCAACTGAAAATGAGAAGAATGAATGGAAGGAGAAAACGGGTAAAATGGATTCAAGTGGATGTTGGGTTGATTTGTCTGTACAGCAACGTTGGATGTTACCTGATGCGTATGTACTTGCGGTAGTCACGATGGCGCATGGAGCGGCGCACATCAGTTCGAAAGGGATCTGTAAAATGTTAGCTCCAGTATGGAAGAACGATGGAATTACTAAGTGTGCGGAAAGAGTGGTGAAAAACTGCATGATATGCCTGATGCATAATCCTGGCAAGGGAACCCCAACCCCAACTGGTCATTTTGCTCCCCCTTCTTGTCCCTTTGAAGTGATTCAGTTGGATTATATCCACATGAATAGGTGTAACAATCTTAAATACGTCCTAGTGGTAGTCTGTGCCTTTTCAAGATGGATTGAGGCATATCCGTTGAAGGATAACACTGCTATGTCCACTGCCAAAATCCTCCTCAAAGAATACTTCCCCAGGTATGGTATGCCACGGATTGTTTGGTCGGACAATGGAAGTGAGTTTGTAGGGAAAGTTATGAAGAGTGTGTGTGCGGGTCTGGGTATTAACCAAAAATTCCACAGTGCGAATCACCCACAGTCAGCGGGTTTGGTTGAAGGGTACAATGGCACCCTGAAGCTGAAACTTGCTAAAATTCAAGCTTCCACTGGTCTCTCTTGGCCAGATGCACTGCCTTTAGCTCTACTGCCCACCAGAGCGACTGTACACTCTCGAGTAGGGCTTAGCCCATATGAGATTGTGTTCGGTCGTCCTGCTAATGTTTGGGGAGTCCCTAGGCCAAAGGAATTCAAACAGATTGAATACCCAATGTTGATTGATTATCTTTATGATCTGACTGCTAAATTAAGCCTTATTCATCAACAGGTATTCGAATCCTTGCCTAAACTGCCAGAGAGTCCAGGCCACACGTTGAAACCAGGCGACCAAGTTGTAGTTCGGAATTTCGAACGAACTCGGAACCTCCAGCCAAGATTCGTGGGTCCGTTCCAGGTACTCCTCACAACAAGAACTGCTGTACGCCTAGCTGGAAGGAAAAATTGGGTGCACGCTAGCCATACGAAGCGTGTCCCTCTCCCACTCCCCTATGACAATTGGGTTAGACAGGGATTTGGTGTATCCGAGACAGAACCTGTTCCTAGGCACATCCCTTTCAGTGATGCAGAGTACATAACGGACCACCCACGAACTGAAACACAGAACTTTGACACCTCAGCAGGAACCGCTCCTTTGAATCCTGGACCGAGTATTGTACAAAGTGAACATTTGCCACCTGTGGAGTCGAACATTTCCGCACCTGTAGACCAGCTATTTCAAGATCAGACAAGACCCGGAAAGTACAGATATAATCTACGTTCTCATGTTATGAACTAATGACATTGCATAATTACCTTTCTGTTTGAAAACTGTTTTGATCTTACTGCATTCCATTCAGTCAGGAAGTTTGCTCTAAATTTTTATCTTTTTGTTTTTATTGTTTCTCTCACCTTGCCGTCTGGGTTACCGTAGGGTCGTAACGTGTGCCTTGTTTTAATTTGCAGGGAATCAGACACAAGGTCGGTTTCTTCTGTCTATCTTGGGAACTCCCAGGGTAAACAGAGGCAAGTTTTTAACAGGTACAAACCATCCGTTGTGAACGGTTATAGAAGATGGAGCTTCCTGAACTGCGACGGGTTAATGTCATAAATGTGCACAAGACAAAGCTATATGACATATTATATAGCAAATGTTTTCTAATGCAATGTACTCTGACACTTCTAATTGTTTTGATAACTTTGGTAGGCGGAATTATTTTTGGTATTCAGTTGATCTTTACACCTGTTACATCTACAGTATCTCCCCATGTTCCTGTTTCTCCGACTGTTGTTTCTCTTCATTCTTTCCATCCTTTTCCTGCCCACGAGCAAGCTCGACGCTCTGAGTTTATAAATAACACTTTCATTCAGCTCTTGCACCAACATCAACTAGTGGTTAACACAACAAACTGCTGGGTGTGTGGCTTGATACCACATACCATGGACAAGGGCATCCCTTATCTGGTTCTGCCCTTTAGTTATAATGGATCATTCTGGGCATTTCAGACCATGTTCGCTTATGCCCTAGAGACCTATCCTCCACGACCTCCGCGTTCCACTCGGTATAACTCTGCTAATAGAGCCTTGGTAAAAGGAATCACTGACATGGTTAGAGATGTCAATAACACTCCGTTCATTCCCAAGGATGAATTGTGAGTTTACATGGGTTGGAATGTTACAGAATATGGCATTACTCTGGGTGAGAACAAACGTAAAAGCTCGACTTCGATCTGGGTCGTACCCCACCAAGGTCAGGTCTGTTTGCAAGGAAATGGGAGGAATCCGAAAGCTCGACTAGGGAAGAGTGACTGTATCGAAACATATGTTTTCCCGTCACAGTCTTCCCCTGCATTCTTAGCTGCTAAGGGTACCTATTTTGTTTGCCAAGACAGAGCATACACATGGCTGCCTGCTGACTTCTCAGGCTCATGTTATATCGCTCAACTACTACCTCCGACATACACTGCTGCACTGGACTATCACAAAACTAGAGTTGTGAGAGGTGTTTTCAGTAAGGAAGATACTACTGGCCAAGAAGCAGGAGACTTCTTCAAAGGTTTCCTTCCGTTCTGGGGGCCTATGGCCAACAGTAGAAACTTACGTCAACTAACACGGGTAGTTGAATCCACTATCACCGAAACTGCGGGTGCCCTTAGTAACCTGACAGCTGAGCTTCAAGCGGATCGCCTCATGACGTTACAGAACCGTATGGTTCTTGATGTGTTACTTGCAGATCGAGGTGGAGTGTGTAAGATGATCCAATCGAGTTGCTGTGTTTTTATCCCAGATAATGCGCCAACGGTGTACAAGGCCATCTCTAAGTTACATAAGATCTCTGACTCTATTCATGTAGAGGAAGGTGACTGGTCATTAATGGGATGGTTCTGGAGCCTGTTGTCTGCGTGGGGATGGAAGGTTCTGATAGTCACTGGTGTTGCGTTAGTATTTTTATTTTCGTGCTGTCTCATTGTTCAGTGTGGTCCTGCCTTATGTAACCTCTGCATTTCAACATGCGTAAGAAGACCACCTGTTTTTAGAGATACGCCACGGGATAGAGTAATGCTTCAACAACATATCAGTGACCTGATGAACATAGAAATGGATTCTGACATAGAGTGAGTTATTGCCTATGTAAGGGCAAAAGGACGGTCTGAGGTTCTGTAGCGATCCGAACCCGTGAATTCGGTATCGTAGTACTGACACGATTTTGGTACCAATGAACCGCAAATGATCCATTATATGCATACCAGTGTTTTCGCTACGCAACTAGCATGAATTCACTGAGAAATAGGGCATTCTGTTGTAAAGTCATGGCATCCATTTTAGTTACGGCATCCATTTTGTTTCTTGCCCTCACATAGTCAATGAACGGGCGATGACCCCGGCAGAGTCACCTTGTTAAGGACACGTAAGCCCGAGCCCCGAGAAAGGCTGACGCTACATGACTAGGCAGAATCAAGCTGCCTCCCCTGCCTGAGGCCAGTCCTGCTATACTGGTTCTCGTGTCCGTTGTCCTGACTGAAAGGCCGAAGACGGTAGCCATGCCCGTTTATGATCCATAAACACCTCTTATCCTACTTTTCAATCCTTTGCACCTGGCTCTGCTCCTCTCCTTCTGGGCTTTTACAATGGGGAGGTTACGATTTTTATGATGGGGAGGTTCGGACAAAGAATGGAAAACTGTCAAGGGAATCTGATCGAATACCGAAATCCTACGATTAATTATTGTTTGATGTCTATTTACTGTTTGTTTGGGATACCGGGTTGGGCATGAGAAATATTCGTGTAATGTAGCCTAAAGACATTTTGCGTGTATTTAAAGAACAACCCACTTAATGCAATTTGAACAGTCTCGTAGATTCTGCCTCTGTGTGGTTCCTATGACTTCTGTGTCCCTGCAGTAAATAAACCTTGGTCTTTGACGCCACCATCGAGAAGCCCGTGTCTCTGTTTATTTGTGCACCGAGACAGGAGGAACTCAGGGGTCTTTGGGTGTTGTTTCCCTGACACCTCTGGACTCTTAAAAGTCCAGAACCTCACTAGGGAAGTCTGCTGCTGGCATTCAAAGTGCATGTTTCAGTCTGCATGTCAGAATTTTTTAATGAAATGGAAGAGGATTTGAGAAGTCAAAATGTGCCCTAATTTTTCTTTCTGCAGCACTAATCATAATTTCTATGGCAAAATGAACCCCTTCATTTTGTTCCTTTGCAAATTAAATGTTTTAAGTGTTACCACTTTATTCCAATCAAGATGGCATCAGGTGTGCCATACTTTTGTCATAAGTAAGACTGTTAGCGCTCTAGTTGTTCTTTAAAACACTCTGGGATTTCTGTCATTGGGCTATACTTGGGCTACATCTCGGTGATATTTGTGCTACATTTGGGCTCTTTTGTCTCTGTGGCCATCTTGGGAGACTTGTTATGAAGTTTCCTAATTTCCTCATTTACTACAGTCTCCTCAGTAGGCATACTGTCAGTTTTTTACTTTGATTCAATGAAGAAGGCATTCAGATGTGTCACACATTTGCCATAAATTCAGAATGTTAGCACTCTAGTTGCTCATTAGATCACTGTAGTAAAGCTACTGCTCACCAGGGAAGTCTGCTGCTGGTATTGAAAGTGAATGTTTCAGTCTGCATGTCAGAATTCTTTAATGAAATAGAAGAGGATTTGAGAAGTCACTCAAAATGTGCCCTAATTTTTATTTTAGCAGCACTAATCATATATTCTATGGCAAAATGAACCCCCTGTTCCTTTTTAAATTAAATGTTTTAAGAGTTACCACTTTATTCCAATCAAGATGGTTTCAGGTGTGCCATACGTTTATCATAAGTAGGAGTGTTAGCGCTCTAGTTGTTCTTTGGAACACTCTGGGAAGCTGCAGTAGAACACAAAAGAATCAACTGACAGTCTCTGCCCTTGTTGGATGTACATGTTTTACTGAGAATGTCAGACTTCATTCTCACATGACTAAGAAAGATAATGTGAATTTACAGAAAATATGCTCTCAGTTTAGCTTATAGATCACCTTCCAAACCTCTGTGGGAAAAGCATGAGAAAATAGTTTTCTCTCAAACATGATTCAGGATATCCCAGCAGAAGGCTTTTTCACATGGTAGAATCACCTTAGAACATACCACAATTCCTAAAATGAGTATGGTACCATCAACAAATGATTTATAATGTAACTAAAGTCTTAAAACCTTCTATTAACTGCATTGCTTTTTAATGAGGTGCTATCATGTATATAGGTCCCAATATGGCTGCCAACACTTCTTGGATGAAGTGCTGACAGCCAATCAGATCTCACGATGAGATGTGTGGTTAGGCTCCACCAAGCTATATATGTGATTTTACTTTTGATTTTCTCAGGAACTACTGAACGGATTTACACCATTTAAGCAAAAGGCACGACTGTGAATCAAGGTCTACCTTTCTGCCAAATTTGGTGTAATTCCGTTCAGAAGTTCGGGCTGTAGCTGCGTCAACAGGTCCTATGGGAAATTGCATGGGGAAAACGCGTTTTGGGACCCCCTTTTTTCTCAGCCCCCGCTTGACGAATCACCACAAAACTTTTAGGATAGGAGCGGACCGGAGCTGTCCAAAAGTTTGGAAAATTTCGCGAAGATTCGTCAACCGGCGCCAGACTTATTGGGAATAGAATGTTACGGATTTCCTATGGAAAATAGGTCCTAACTATAACTACCTACTGGCGACCGCCAGTAGGTAATATATATATATATATATGTGTATATATTACCTACTGGCGGTCGCCAGTAGGTAGTTATAGTTAGGACCCTGTTTCCATAGGAAAACCGCAACATTTTATTTTGAATAACTTTGGCGCCGGTCGACGAATCCTCGCGAAATTTTCAAAATAGGTGGGGCGCTACGCTCCGCTCCTACCCTGAAAGTCTCGGGGGGATTCGTCAAGCGGGGGCTGAGATAAAAGGGGGGTCCCAAAACGCGTTTTTCCCATGCATTTTTCCATAGGACCTTTAGACACAGCTACAGTCCGAACGGCTGAACAGAATTACTTGAAATTTGGCAGAGAGGTAGTCCTCAGGTCAAGGAAGTGCCTTTTGTAGGTATGGTGTAAATCTGTTCAGTAGATTCTGAGAAAATAGCCTTTAAATCAATATATATATCTGAGCCAGCTTACGGTGCGCTTACGGTGCGCTTACCGTACGCGTATGGTGACGTGCGTGAGCGCGATTCTGATTGGCTGTTAGATCTTAGTAAACATTCGAATCGGTCAAAACCAGGAAGCGGCGGCCGCCATTTTCTCTCTCGCACTCAGAGTGTGGATTAAAAAACAAAGGATAAAAACATGTTAAGGAGCTGTTTAGGCAACTCCAAAGCACCTAGCCATGTTGAGGGAGTCCCCAAAGATCCCCCAAGGCCAAAAACTGAATGTTAATTTTTTCGCTAATTTCGCCGATTACGCTTACCGTACGCGTACGGTAAAAAATTATTTAAAAAAAAAAATTATCCACACCCTCACCACCCCGTGTGCAAATGGTGCCCGATGGGCACCATTTGTGCATGGCTTATATGTGAAATTTAAAAAAAAAAAATATATAACCTTTCACAACGAAGCGCATCATATGTCCTCCATGTGCGCACGGTGCGCGAAGCGCATCGTGCGTACATGGCCCATCTAGCGTAACGTGGGCACGCGGTGCGCGTAGCGTACCGCGTGCCCACCGTGCGTGCACGGCACTAACTGCGTAAAGTGGGCGCGCGGTGCTCACTGTGCGGGCACGGTGCGCGCACGGAACGAACTGCGTTAAGTGGGCGTGCACGCCACGAATGGCGTAAAGTAACTTAGCATTTAAAAAACCGTACAAATTCACTGAAAAAACCATAGGTTTCACACACGTTATAGTTAGGAATTAGCATTTAAAAAACCTTGCAAATTCACTGAAAAAACCATAGGTTTCACACATGTTATAGTTAGCGGAAATTTTACTGATAAAAAACCAATGAAATTCCCCCGTTATAGTTAGTGCAGGAAACTATAACTCACGCGACCGCAATCTTCTGCTGATGACATATGTGTCTTTATGAAAAAAAAATATTTGTAATAAATGTATAGCTAAAAATTTATGGAAGAAGACATGGGCAAATAAGTGTCTAAATACAGTATTAGCATCAGCAGAGGATTGCGGTCGCGTGAGTTATAGTTTCCTGCACTAACTATAACGGGGGAGTTTTTTATCAGTAAAATTTCCGCTAACTATAACATGTGTGAAACCTATGGTTTTTTCAGTGAATATATATATATATATATATATATATATATACATATATATATTGTTTGCTTGTTTGTATAAGCTTTATTTTGACAACTGGTGTCATAAAAGCTGTAAAAAAATGTATAAAGAAAAAATGGAAAATGCAAGATAACATATAATATAACAACATGATCAAAGTGGTACACACAAGCAATCCATAAAAGTACACTGTTACACCCTCAATAGGAAATACAATTGTCGAAAGCTACATGACAAAGCTGTTCTACAATTCATCAGTAAAAACATAAGAGTTTTTGCTAAAAATAGTTAGAAAAGTTAAAAAATAGCAGCATAGCAATCCTTCACGGTGTGGGCCTCATGACAGGCACAATGTGGAACCCCCAATGCACGCCTGGTAGAAGCGGGTTGAGCCCTCTTTGGGTAGCAGCTGGGGAAGTCAAGTATAAAGTGCGGATGCGTAAGGTGTAGTCTCAGTGAAAGGCTAAACAGCCATCAGGCGCTGCCACAATTTCATTATAGCTTTAGGCAGTGTAGTGTTAGACCACTCTTGACAAGGCTTTTTGCCTAATTAGCCATGCCTGGCTGAGAAACTTGGCCACACCGCATGCAAAAAGAGGTCTGAGATCAGACCTAAGAATGAGCAGGGCAGCCCGATGCTTCTGTGTGCCCAGTTGTCGGCAAATTGGTTTTAACCTTTTAGATCTTGGAGCGTTATATGCCGGACAGGCAAACCTAACATGTGCAACACTTTCCATCTGGGCTCTGCAGCAAGGACAATTTTCTGGAGACTGGAGATAGGTAGATGCCATTTTGTGGTTGTCATGCAGATGGGAAGTGTGCCAATCCTAAAATGAATGTACAGTATCCTGTCCCTCGGGACCTGGATTATGTCTAAATAGGGCTCAAGGCATCTGGTCTGCTTGTGTAAATAAAATTCTGCCGTCAGTCTGCCCACATTGGGTTTGCTCCTCTTTGCTTGGTGGTTCCTACCTGTCCCAATGTCCTTGAAAATCCAGGGCTGACAGTGGTTTCCTAATGTTAGAAATACATCCAATTCTGCGGCCAGCGTCTAATTGTATGACCTCGGTAAGGGCTTCAGCATATTTAGAGAGTTCGGGAATCTGCCTGATACGAGCCCAACAAAGCAATGGGTGCAGCCTTGCTGTGTCTCCAATCGACCTCCTGCCCATGTCAAGCATTAAAGGTGCAAGAGGTATGTTGCGAGGCAACATCACCAGGTCCCTGAGGAACTTGTGTTCCGATCTACGGATGTCATGAGATTGTCAAACCCCTATAGCTCGGCTCCGTAAAGAGCTGTGCTGACTGCTTTGGCATCATAAACCATAAGGGCCGTTGCAACTGGCCTACTATGTGAGGAACGATGTTCTTTTCCTAATGCTCCGGCCACACGTTTATGCCCCATGAGCATCTTTGCTAGGTGGTGCCTCCATGACATTTTATCAGAGAGTAGGACTCCAAGATAGTCAAAGGTTCGAACTCTTTCTGTCAGGAATCGGGTTTGTGCGCCTGCATGGACTACAGCCCCCAGAAGGCCACGGGACTAGGGGAGGAGCCGCGTGCATAATTCCTGGTATGAGTCCGTCATTGATTGCGTTCCTAGCAGGAAGCGTTCCGATCTACGAAAGCCCGCAGCGGGAGGAGACCGCGACCCGGTAAAATCTTCTAGGGGAAGCTGCCTTCCTTTCCAGACGACTCTGAAGCAAACCGGTGTTCAACAACAAGAGGGAGCTGACACGAGAGCCCGTGAGCCGTCCTCGGCTGCTGCCAGATAAATGTGCTGTTTCCCCTGTGTTGTCCAATGAGTATTCCGCGCTAGGAGCGCTGTTTGCTTCTGTCTTCCTCCCCCTCCCCAGAGTGACAGTAGTGCTTGCCAGTAAGGATACTGGGGAGCAACGTGTTCATTTTTTATTTGTCTTGGTTCCGTGAGCGGTGACGTAACCGCGGGAACAGAACCGGAACCACCCGTGTAATTAGCTTGGGGTACCTCAGTCCAGAGAGCAGTGACATAACCACGGAGAGCACTCAGGAACCATTAGTTTGACTTCAGGGGGGTGCCTCACTGGATCCAATCTTCCGCTTGTAGCCTCAAGCCTTAAGTGACTAGCGGACCCTTGCCCCCTGACTTGTTGTGGCTTATCAGACCACCGTACCCTGT
The DNA here is from genome assembly GCF_964204655.1 of Triturus cristatus. Lineage (NCBI taxonomy): Eukaryota > Metazoa > Chordata > Amphibia > Caudata > Salamandridae > Triturus > Triturus cristatus. Next base: position 1,152,539,603 of record NC_140585.1, read on the forward strand.
CCTCTGTTTGTACGTGGGGATAATACTGGCATTTGAAAGGATCTTACTAGACAGTAAATACAACAGTTCATTGTCACTGATTCAAGGGGGAAGTTTTTTCTTTCCTTCACTCACATGAAACGTGTGGTTTTATGGTGTGTGGGTGTTGGATCTAGCTTCTTTGGCTGCAAGGTTATGGAGTAATATGGTTGCATAAAAAACAGAGATTTCGAGTTACGTTCCTGATCGCAGGCAGAACATAGCATTGTTCCTAGCGAGAATTTATGAGTGTAGCTTTCAATACTTCAGTGTTTCGTTTTTGTGTGCTTTTCCTTTACAGGTTCTACTCCCCGCTGTTCCCTTCCTTCCCTTCCCTCACTTGATCGCTCTAACCTTCCGTGCCATAAGTGCAGAAGTTGGGGATGTCAAGGGGTGGATTCCCTATAGCATCGCATGAATCCTGAGGAGTGTTGGAAAAGTAACACTTTCCAGGGGTGCTTCGCCCAGCATAAGATTGCTTCTAAAGGATTTGTGGGGGTTAAATGTCATGAACTTGGTTTTAGAGGTGTTGATGACCAGTCTCCGGGAGTCACAGAAGAGTTAAAATCTATTGAGAAGTCTTTGTAATCCTGCTGGTGTCTTAGACACCAGCAGGGTATCGTCAGCAAACAAGAGGGTTGGTACCTTGTCGCCCGCCAGGTTTGGTGCGTCTGCTGGGTCTTCATGCAGGAAACTATCCACCCCATTCATGAATAAGGAGAACAGGGTGGGAGCCATGACACATCCCTGTCGGACTCCCCTGTTGACCGGAATTTGATCTGTAAGCTGACCTTGTGTCCCCATCTCACCTGAGCTTAATTGCCCTTGTGAAGCCGGACCAACAGATTGAGGATGAAAGGGGGAATACCCATGTCTCTAAGTGTGTGCCACAGCTTGCTCCTGGGGACAAGGTCAAAGGCGGTCTTTAGATCGATAAACGCGAGGTAAAGACTGCCCTTGCCAATTACCACTATTTTCCGGTAAATGAGGAGCAGCCTAAAAACCTGGTTGATCGTTCCAGCGCAGGCCCTAAAGCCAGCCTGATACTGAGAGAGGATAGCTTCCTCTTCTGCCCAAATTGTATCCTCTGCAGCAGAACTCTACCAAAGACCTTCTGCAGGGCATCTATCAAACTAATTGGTCTATAGTTTGAGGGGTCTTCTCTGGCGCCCTTTTTGTAAATCGGGACCACACAGCGCCCTTCCAGAACCCTGGTATTGTGCTACCACTAGCTATAGCATTAATGAGGAAGAGAATGTAACGTGCCCAATTCGGAATGTCTGAGAGGAATAGGTCACCAGGACGACCATCTGGTCCAGCTGCTTTAGCAGGCACTATTTTCCCTAAAGCAGCCTCAATCTCAGCCATAATGCCCGGAAACCAGTGGGCAGGGCTCTTTTGAAAATAAAATTGTGTTTTTTTCACAAACATCTGTGAGTGATTCCTGTTGCCAGTGATCAAGGGAGAAATTCCTGAAACGCATTTGGCTGAGGATTTGGGTTCGTGAACACTACCCTCCATGCTGCACTTCATGCTGAAATCAAAGACGTTAACCCAGCAGTGGGGCTCTTTCCACATGGTGTGAACTTTTTTGTTGGGATACACACACATATATATATATATATATATATATATATATATATATATATATATATATATATATATATATATATATATATATATATATATGTGTGTGATCAAGGCTTTTCTGAAGCCGAAACGCGTCATGGCGGCAGTGCGGGTTTAAAGAAATAAACAAATCAGCACCTATACCTGGGTCTGTACCGTCCTTTATGCAGAACTGGTGAAATGGAGTACTGCGGCGGATTGCGTGTATAGATATATAGATATATAGATAGAGATGTATATTATATATATATATATTATCTACTGGCGGTCGCCAGTAGATAGTTATAGTTACAACCTAGTTTCCATAGGAAATCTCAAAATTCTATTTTGAATAACTTTGGCGCCGGTTGACGAATCCTCGCGAAATTTTCAAAACTAATGGGGCGCTCCGCTCAGCTCCTACCCTGAAAGTCTCGGGGTGATTAGTCAAGCGGGGGCCGAGAAAAAGGGGGGGTCCCAAAACGCGTTTTCCCCATGCATTTTTCCATAGGACCTTGAGTCGCAGCTACAGCCCGAACGGCTGAACAGAATTACGTGAAATTTGGCAGAGAGGTAGCCATAAGGTCAAGGAAGTGCCTTTTGCAGGTCTGGTGTACATCTGTTCAGTATTTCCTGAGAAAATAGCATTTAAAAGCATATCAATATCTATACGCGCGCACTGTGCGCGCACCCTGCCGTGCGCGAGCGCAATTGTGATTGGTTGTTAGATGTCGGTAAACATTCGAATCGGTCGAAACCAGGAAGTGTCGGCCGCCATTTTGTCTCTCGCAGTCTGAGGGGGTGAAAAAAAAAGGTGGAGAACGTGAAAAGGGGGCAGAGTGGACAGTTCCTGACCCCCTAGCCTTGGTCAAGGGGTCTCAGAAGGACCCCCAAGGGAGAAAAAAACAATTTATTTATCTTTTTTAAATCGCGAGGTGCGCACACCGCGCGCGCACGGCACGCACTGCGAACCGTGGGTGCTCGGTGCGAGAAGCGCACCGAGCGCCCACAGCGCACGCAGGGTGCGGGCACCTCGCGATTTAAAAAAAATAAAATAAAATTCACGGTGCGCGCACGGTGAAGAACCTGAAAAAAAAAAAAATAATAAATACATAACTTAGCATTTAAAAAACCTTGCAAATTCACTTACAAAACCATAGGTTTCACACGTTATAGTTAGCTGGACATTTCACTCGTAAAAAACCAATGAAATTCCCCCGTTATAGTTAGTGCAGGCAACTATAACTCACGCGACCGCAATCCTCTGCTGATGACGTTAGATATTACATCACTGATGACATATGTGTCTTTATGAAAAATAAATATTTGTAATATATGTATAGCTAAAGATTAATGGAAGAAGACATGGGTAAATAAGTGTCTAAATACAGTGATGTAATATCTGACGTCATCAGCAGAGGATTGCGGTCGCGTGAGTTATAGTTGCCTGCACTAACTATAACGGGGGAATTTCATTGGTTTTTTACGAGTGAAATGTCCAGCTAACTATAACATGTGTGAAACCTATGGTTTTTTAAGTGAATATATATATAGATATATATATGGAAAATATGTATTAAAATATTTACAGGTAAAATATTTTACAGGTAAGTTTATACCTACCTGTAAGATACTTATATTTTTGTTGTAAAGGCATGCGTGGTATAGGGATATGTGTGGTAAACCTTTTTGTGGTAAAGACATGCATTGTAATGGCATTTGCATTGTAATGGACACGTTGTAAAGCCATGTGATTTAAGTGCATGCATGGTTCCGTCATACAACCGGTATCACTTGAAGTCTCTTGTGAATCATATCCTGCAATATTATTCCCTGAGCTTTCATACCTATGAGCTCGTGATACCTGTATCATCTCAGAGAGAAACACACCTGCAGTGGTAGTTGACAGACTTCAATCTATCAGTGGGTGTGTCTAGTCTATCCAATTCCCCTTCTGTTATCCATGGCTGTCAGTCTCCGTGGTTGGGGAGCAACACTGTTGGCGCAGGAAAAGAAGGGTCCTTGGTCAGATGGGTAAGGGTCACGTTCCTGCACCTGAGAAAGAATGGAGCGGTGCACTACCCTGGTGTTCTGTTTAAGTAACACCAAGTAGTCAATTTCCTTTAGTGAAAACATTTTCTTTATTCTGATATTCCAACAAAAATGTGAAAAGAATCTCAGCTAACGCGTTTCGTTCAGCAGAATGAACTACGTCAAGGCGTGTATAATAATGAATATTGACTCCAAAAGGTTCCGTGTTGGAGAAAACTCTTATTAGGAAATAACCAAATGTCGCTGTAGTAGCAGTCACGTGTCACATGGCGGGTCCGAGGACAGAGAGTGCCTCCTTGATAAGGGCCCAATGGTGAGTTCTGGAGCCGTAGAGTATTCGTGCTCCTTCCTCGCACCGCCTCTGGATGATAGTGGAATCTAGAGGGAACTATCAGCAGTCTAGAAGGCTCTGCAGGCCTTTTCCGACCAGCTGAAGATTAGAAATGTCATAGTCAGAACAGAAAATCAGGTGACACGATGTTACCGAAATCGACAGGGAGGGATTAAGAACTAGGATTTGAATCTAGTATCACCTCAAATGTTTGCATGGTTAGAGATGGACCATATAAATTTTAAAACGCTCTACATCAAGGATGACTGAACTTTCAAACAGACTCACTCATTCAGAACATTCCATTCTCAATGACATACCATTTGCCTGTTGGCCTGTTCAATCAGATTTATGCCTGCTTCGGCACTCCTTGGCTAGATCTACAGAAACATGGAGTCCCAAGGCATGGGCACTGAATGCTCTGTCAGACACATGGACAATGGGCATTCTGTATGCTTTCCCACCAATTCGCCTTCTCCGAAACATGATTCAGAAGATTTGGGTGAAGAGTGTCAGGTAAGACCCCATTATGGCCAGCTTGGCCATTAATGCCTCTCCTCTAGAATCTATCAAAGGGGACTTCTTCCACCTACCATGCCATTCTCTACCTCTTCAGCCTCCAGTCCTGTCACCAGTTCAGCTCTGTCACCTTCGACTGATGGCGTGGAACTTGAATGGGTTAGTCTGGAGAGTTTGAAATGTTCTAGAGAGGTAGCCATAGACATCCAAATGCCATGAAAACCCTCAACTCTAGCTTTGTATAAAAAACATTGGGTTTCCTTCCAAAAATGCTGTTCTTCCCATAATCTGGATGCTGTCTCAATGGAACCCTTCTTAGTATTGGATTTCTTACGAGATGAATTTTTACAGGGCGTAGCTCCTTTAACCATTTTCAGCCAATGGTCTGCTGCTCTCAAAGCTCTTGGGATGGGTGGTGAATGGATGATGGTTTCCCCCTTTGCCATTTGACTTTTAAAAGTTTTAGGCTGAAAAGACCTGTTGTTCCTATTTCAGTTCCATCATGGGACCTTTTAGTATTCCTGAGCGGTCTCCAAAAAATACCTTTTGATCCCCTATAACAGGTTGATTTGGCTTGGTTGTCTTCGAAAACCACCCTTCTGGTAGGGTCACGTCTGCACAAAGGTTGGGCGAGCTGTCAGGATTGGAAATGTCATACCCCTATGCATACCAAAAGTACATACTTCTTTCCATCTATCTCAGGAGATTGTTCTTCCACTGCTTCATTCAGAAACAGACTGTCATATTCCATCTTCATTTAATGTCATTAGATCTCTTAAGATATACCTAGATCACACTAAAGTTTTTAGATCATCAAACTCTGCTTCCCACTATCAAGAACTAGAGGTAAAAAAACCCACATAAACCATAAGTAGATGGGTACAAAAAACTATATCTCAAGCTTCCAAAGTAATGAATGTAGAAATGTCCTCAAACTAGATCAGTATTCATATCTTGGTCCTAGTGGGTGGAGTATCCCTGCAAGAAATGCACAGGGCAGTCATCTGGTGCTCACACCATACTTTGTAAAGCATACTAGATCTGTCCAGTTCTAATGATTTTATTTTTGGCACTAAAGGTTTGTTAACAGCAATAAAGTAATTGTTTGTTGAATAAAATAATGTTCACCATCAGCAATATGTCAGTGCAAGTGGCTTAAACTTGGTAAATCTTTACTAAGGTCCTCATTGTGATGTCAGTCAGACCAACATCCGCGGCCTCATCGGCATCGGACTGCAGCGGTCTTGTCAGAAGCCATCAGACCGACCGTCAAATTACCATGCATGCTGAATGCAGTGCGACAGAACGCTGGAAGACCGCCAACTCCAACAACTTTTCTCCAACCACTGAGATGGCGGTCAGAGAAAAGAAGCAGCCATAGAGCTGTACAGGGAATTCCGACTGCCGTCTGGAGTACGATGTGCATTACCGACGAGCCGACTGTGGCAGTCTGACCGTCTGTCTCAACTCATCATAAACAAAGGATTTTTTGCTGCATGCTCACCCAGATCTGCTTCTCCCTGATAGCCTCCAATGTGGATCCCTTTGCCCAGTTCCCTCCTACACCATGGCAGCTGAACCCCAAAGACTATGACCCTGTGGGTGCCAGAATGCAGGTAAGTTCGTAGGTGGTATGTATCCCCATTGACTGGACTGTGCACATAATGCCACACTCCAGCAATGCGGAACATGCAGTACAAGGCATATTCCCACATACATCATGCATGTGCGTGCATATCATATTTCCTGTGAGTTTGTATGCACTTTCAGCAACATATTCGTGGATATGTGCACTGCCATGGATGCGACCACCGCCGTAGCAGCAATTGTTTTGTAATACAATGGGGTGAACTTTCCCGACCTCGGTGATTGGAATCGGATTGTGGCCATCGTGGTCGGATGATCAATCTGACCGGCATTGTAATGAGACCCTAAGTAACTACTTGGAGTAGGAGGACTAGATTAGGGGCGGGCGGAGTTTGCAGAGTTGCACTGCGCAGTATTCAACGGAGTTGCATAAAAATTCCATGGAATTCCGTGTAGTTCCGCTTTGCCCTACAAGTTCTACAGCCACTCAACATCCAGGCTGGACATACAACTGAAGCTTAATACCTCAAAAGGTGAAACCTTTGTCACCAAATGGGAAGTGGTGCAATAGAAGCACAGCATTGAACAGACAGCTTACAGGCCCCTGTGCCCTCTCCAGACCTGCACACCCAGTCCTCTTTGCACTCACAAACCCAGCTGCGCTCTTCACACTTACAAACTCTGCCCTCTCTGAGCTCATACACCCTGCTACCATCTTCTTACTTACAAACTCTGCCTTCTTTGTGCTCAAACACCCTGCTGCCATCTTCACTCTAACAAACTCTGCCCTGCGTCCATAGAGCATGCCCATTCCAGGCACGACCAACAGCAGCCCTTCAATCCGCTTTCAATGGTCAAAGGGGGAGCTAGGCGCTCAAGTATGCCCATCGGTAGGAGGCTTAATACATTATTTAAAGGGTCTGACCCTCATGTTTAGTAAAGCTCAAACAGTAACTGCATTTCAGTGCCAGACAACCCTCACCGCTACTCTGCCAGGCTGGGGTTTGTGGTGACCAGTTGACAGTGCACCCGCTCTCAGTCAGTACCCAACTGAGTCTGGAGTCATTGTGTTGGTGCCGTGTGATTACAGCAGCAGCCTTCCGTGGCCGATATGAAGTTGGTGCGCCTAGCTGCATCACAACCTCATGGTATGTCCACAAAAGGTACATGGTTGTTCTGAGGGAGGGATGTGCCTTTATACTGAACCCATCTGAACTTAGATGACTAAAATAAGCCTCACTGCTGAGGCTTCGACTCCAGGCTTTGGTGCGCTTTCAGAGGTGCGAGGCTGAAATATTACTGGTGCTCGGGCCCGGTGCACCACAGAAATTGGTGCCTGTTCTCGAGATTGCAACTGAGAGTCATTCAGACAACGGCCGCGTTGTGCTGCACTTATTTTCAGAGCTCATGCTTCACAACAGGCTGTCTATTGTGCCCATGTGCAGGGATCTCGTACAACAGTGGTATTCATGCTGACCTGTAGGGGTGGACGGCGGGGGCAAATTCCGGCATGCAGCAGAATATGAGTTTTTTGCCAAACTCCGCGCTCTCAGCGGAGCGCGGAGTTGGCAAAACTCTTCAAACTCCGCTGGTGGAGTGGAGTTCCCTGCCCACCACTAGACTACATGAGGTGGTAATGCAACAATTATTTACTGGTAATCGTTCTGTCCGAAGCAGGCACGCCTCACTAAATAACTACTGGGACAAGGAGGACTATGAATTGGGGTAATGAAGATTAGCAGTAAGTAAATGTTGCATTCCTATTGGATGACATGATATGGCAGCAAAATCTGAAACTGGAACTATTTTTTGGGGGAGATGTGCAGCAGTTTAATTGAATTGTTTTTGTACTGCTTCATGGTATTGAACTTTTTCTTTTTAAAAATGTTGCAATTTGGTTTATGGAAACTGTTCATACTGCTTTGAAAAAGAGTTTATGACAGTTTGTTGTGTCAAGCTGTCAAATAAGCTGAAAATATATAGAAATGTTTTAATTATTTTTGTCTGTTCTGAAGTGTATTGCAGAGTTGAACAGTGTGTTGTGAGCAGTGCTTGGAATGGAAAAATAGAAGTGCAGGTACTCTGTACCACAGTACCTGCTTGTTTTTGAGAAGTGCCAGTACTCTCCAATTAAAAGTATTGCATTTCTTTTGAGAAGTGCCAGTACTCTCCGTTTAAAAAAAAAAGGTGCCTGTACTCCGTACCGGACAGTACCGGCCCAGTTAAAGCACCGGTTGTGAGACAGTGTTTATTGAATTCCACCTCCTGAGGTTCAAGGTAGTGTTCCTGTGTTTGTGTGGTCAGAAGATGGTTCCGTTGTCCTGTGTTGTCTCTATGCCAGATGGCAGGGTTCAAAGGTATATGTGTACTGTGTGTGGTGTGAGAGTGCTTTGGAAATAACTGCAGGTGTGCAGTTGTATTCACGATTTACAAGAGGCCTTGTTGGCACAGGATGAGTGAGGGTTGGAAGAGACCCAATGCAAAATTCACACGATGCCTTCCTTTGGAATGAGTGAGAATTGAAAGATACCTAATGTGCTACTCACAGGAGGTCGTGATGAGTGGAGACTGAAAGACACCCAGTGAGGGTTGAACTACACCTGTTGCTTATTCATGAGTGCCTTGTTCTGGGCTGAGTGAGGGTTGAAAGATACCAATTTCTGCTTTTTCCGTTGACTGGTTGGCTGTGTTCCTAGTTAGGTGGTTGATGGCAGTGTGTTAAGTTCCTGGGTGGAGGTTGCTGGAAACATACTTTGCCATGTTGATATGTTTGTATGCATTCCTGTTCCTGACTTTTTAGCTTGTTCTTGGCGTGTCATGAAAGGTTTGAGAGCCTAGACGTCTGTGCAGTCTTGTCTGGTCACATGTTTTCAAAGGAGTGAGGTGTGTTGTGACTTCTTTCTCGGTGTTCTTTGTGTCCCTGCACCCCCATGAGAATTATGCTCCATGGAACGTTGCTACATCACTTGGAGTGTTGCTCTGATAACACCAGTTGAGACCAGAGGCTGAGCGGGGAAGTCCCATGCTCCTGGTGGGGCACCCTGTACATATATAACTCTAACCTGCAACAGATCATAATGCTCTTAAATCTATCCTGATCTGTGAATAAAGAAGCTACCATTTTGTATTGCGAAGTCTAGACTGATTACTGCGTTTAGGGAAATTCTTTACAGGTAGGTAAGTTCTAAAGGAACTTTGCTTATAGCTTGTGAAGGAAAACCTTCACACGCACATTGTAGGCAGGACAGTGTTCACGGCTCTTTTTAAGAAATCGGCTTTTAGCGCCAAGAAGCCACGCCTGACCTGTGCGTGGCTTGCTTTCCGGTCCTGAGTCTGCTGGGGACCTCCTCGCGCCACGCGCTCTGGAGCAGTCCCCCTACGGGAGCCGGGAGGTGAGAGCAGAGCCGGAAGGACGGCTGTGAATCAGGCAGGCCCAGACAGTGACTGATGGGCGCCTGCACGCCACGAAGGCCGATGAAAGCAGACATCATGAAAGATAGCAGGCGGCCGCCCCCCTCCCATCTCTCTCCCATTGCCAGGGCGGAATATAAATTCACAGTTGACAAACAGGGCAGCTCCGCCATTTTCTGTGAAATCAGCAGTTTCCCGGGCTTGTCGCAAGGTTGAGAAAAATAGATCTTTTATTTTTTTTGTTCCGCTAAAAATATTGCATCTAATATCAAACGTTTAATGCATCTTTTAATATTAAAAAGAAAGTGCTGACTAAGATTGATCGAAAATCTCGGAGTAGTTTTTTTTTTTTATCGGTTAGGGTGTTCTGAGTGTGGCGCGTCTAGACTCTTTAGAAGGGGCACGTGCACATACCGCATGCTGAGCAATACCCAGATATCCCAGAACTCCACTCAGAGTTCATTCTAGGACGAAATAAATCCATTCCATGTTCTTTTTCCCTCCAGACGTCAATGTAGGGGCATAGAATCCACCTTTTCTTTTCAATGAAATAAGGCCGGTTCCAGGAGGCACAGAAATGCTGCCAGAGTACATTCTCTCTATAAAGCTAAACCCAAGTTCAATCCAGGGGCACAGATCCAGGCCAGGATATTTTTTCGTTCCACTGCTTATCCTTAGCGCCCACAAAAAAGGGCAAATAAGTCAAGGACATGTTTTATTCTCTTCAGATACACTCAGCGCTCAATCCATTGGTAAAAAAAAAAGACCCAGGCCCAGTTCTTTCAAGGGTTGTGCGCAGACCCATTCCATAAACCTAGGAGTTCCATCCTGGGCACTCAAAAATCCAGGCCACCACTAATTCTCTCCATGCCTGCACTCAGAGCCCATTTCTGGGACAGAAACCCAATTCAATTATAAGAGTTATTGAAATCATGACAAAGATGTTCTTCTCCCTTGGAATGCAGTCATAGCCAGACCAAGGGTGTAGGAATCCAGTCCTGGTTCTTCTTCTCTCCGAATCCAGTGGCAGAAAATCACGAGCCAGTCCTTTAGGAGGCTGCACCCAGAGCACATTCCTCTGGCACAGACAACTGGCCGGCCTCTATCATCCTTCAGGGTGTACCATCACAATATCGAGTTTTAAATATCGTCCTGTCACAATATTGTTTCCAGAATGTGACTACAACAATATTGTGACTGTAAGAATTTTTGGGTAAGGGTAAATATACTATTCTTAACTCCACCTCTCTACGCCCTGTCTATGCATGCAGGTCCTAGGCAGGGAGGGGTGCTGGGCCCCCTAGGGTGGAACCTAGTACTGTAATATGGACCGGACCCTGATCAGGTGGGGGGAGCGGCTATACCAGGCCTCACAGTCCTCCATGCAGCAGGGTCTGCTTCTTGTGGTCCTCACAACCTGGGGGTTCCAGCAATTTGCTTCAGGGTCTTCCAAGACAGCTCACAAAGTCCATTTCTATCCAATCATAGAAGCAGGTTAATGAGAGAGAAAGATGGGTGAGACAGGCAGGGGGTAAAACAGACAGGGCAATGAGACAGGATAGAGGGAAATAGCAATGAGACACACTGTATAAGGGGGGGGTCCATGAGACAGGCTTGGCAGACAAGAAACACAGAAAGGCCAACAAGAGAGATCGGCCAATGAGGAAGGCCCGATAGAAAGATGTGCCTGGCCAACAAGATATCCCAATGAGGCAGTAAGAGCAATCATACATTTAGGTCAAAGAGACAAGCGGGGAATTAGAGAAACCGGTCAAGAACACGCAGAACAGAAAGTGTAATAAAACATACGGGGTAATTAGACAGGCAGGGAAAAGAGAGAGGGGAGAGTCAAGTAGGCATGGCAACTAGACATGCAGAGCAACGCAACAGGTAAGGTAATAGGATAGATGGGCAATTAGAGAGGCGTGTGACTGAGACAGACATTGCAATTAGAGAGCTAGAGTAGTAGGACGTGTGTGGCTATAAGGAAATTAGGCAGAGCAGTAAAACACAGAAAGCAGTTAGAAAGAGGCAAAAAAGAGACATGTGGCTCAATCAGGCAGGCAGGCCGTAAGGCAAGCAGATCAGTGAGACGTGCCGGCCATGAGAAATGCAGGCCCAGGAACACTGTCCCCCCATGATAGTCTGGTACAAAAAGGAGTTTGCCCACCTCCTCGCTCTAAGATGGATGGAACCGCCATGTCATATGAAGGTTAGAACACTGGCATGGGATAAATAATGACGTTCAAAGAGGCCAAGCGGGGAGACACATATGCAAATATTCCAGGCTGAGGACTAAAATATGGGAGAGAAGGAGAGAAGAGAGAGCAAAGAGGTAAACACGGAAACTGAGGGAACATAGGTGAATAGAGAAAGAAGGGGAAAAGGGGAAAGGCAGGAGCAAGAATGAGAAAAATGAGAGAACATGCCAGAAAGTCTATGCAGGAACCAAGCTTGGGTAGGAATAAAGAAGCGGAAAAGAGGAGAGAGTGGGACTTAAAAGAGGAGGGAAGGCAAGAGCAGGACAAAGGAAGCACTGACAGTGAGTCAGGCTTCTTCTGCAGACTCCACTGGCTGCTGGGAGCTCTTCCTGTGTGAGAGGTGGAACTGTCAGTTCTTCCTTCCGACCAGGAGTCTGGGTTTTGGGATTACAAAGGCCCGCCAAGACTGCTAAGTGGAAGGCGTCCCTTGCAGATGGAGCACCACAACTACAGTTCATTTGAAGTCTGCTGTGGTTTTTGGGGCAGCAGAGTGGGTTTTACTGCTATGGTTTCTGTAAGATTACTGGTGGGGGTCTATCATTAGGAGTGGGCACGTCGCAGCAGCAAAGCACTCGGGGTCTCGGACGGACTAGGCCACGAGCAGTCCTATTGCCATCTTTTAATCTTTTCTTAGGCACCCTGCCCTAGGGTTTGTGTAATGCACAGCCATTCCCACTGTGGTTGCCAGGTTGCTCACTACAGTTATGATTTGGCTGAATAAAGGGTTTTGAAAGGATTTTATGGTGTCCTAGGGCTGATGTTCCATTGGATCCTGAGTAGGTCTTGAGTAGATTCTCCACAGTGGTTCAGTTGGTAACTTTCTAACATGCATCCATTGAATCCCAGACTTGTAGCCCAAGTCAATCAGATGTTATTTGCTCCATTTGTAACAGCTGGGGCCTTTTAGCTCTGGTGTCCTGGTGACTCTTACAATATGACCCAAAATTGATCACCAACTATATCCTTTTATTACGTAAGTCTCAGAGTAGCTTATACTGAAAGTCCAAGGCTCAGTCAGGGAGGTAGCGTGAGCTGGAGACTCACATCTTAGTAAAGTGTGGATTAACAATTAATAAATCAATAACCATCTAGTACTTTTACTTTAAAAGAAAAAGTACTTTAATCTACATGCGCAATTATATACTACAGAAAATACAGATCTCTGAAGAAAAGCAGCAAGCACTTTAAAACATGGATTTCAAGACGCCACAAGAACTGTGTTGTCGTAGGGTCTTCACAATAACCAAACCTCTTCGCACTGATTTTGACTAAGGTTATACTACAGTGTCTCTCCCTCTACCAACTGTCCTTCCCATGGCCTTTTCAAGGGGCTACAGCCTGTGCCTATGGGGTTTTTGCTCTACCTTGTTTTGGTTACGGAAGGGTTGATGTTATTGTGTCGAGTTATTTCTGGATTTCACCTGCTTAGGAGCAGCGCAAGCTGAAATCTTCTCAACATAAGGTAGAAAGAGACATCTAGTGATAGACAAGGGAGGGAGACAGGAAGGGGGATAGGGAGGACATAGAAAAAAGACAGAGAAGATGAGTAAGAAAGAAAGACACTGACAGCAAGAGAAGAGAGGTTGTGGCTTATGGCCAGAGCTTCCAACTGTGGAACTGGGAAACCAAGTTCGAGTTTTGGTGCCGGCTCAACGTCCTGGGCCTCATTTATGAGGTTTTGCTGTAGTGCAGCGCCGCAAGCCTTTCTGCTGCACTGCCCTACGGCAAAACAAAAGGGCAGGAATGTGCTATATCTATCAGACCCAGCTGATGGAGCAAGGTTTCGCATAATAAGAAACTTGCTCATATGCAATCCTCTCGAATAACCTGTGATACTATAATCAATCTGTCCGTGAATACTAACAGTGCACCACATTCAACATATTGTATCTAGGGGACACTTTCCTATGTGCCTTACTAATGAATAACCCGAGTGTTCTAAAATGGCCACCGAAAATGCGGGAACTCTTCTGCGCATGCGTCTACTACATCTACGTAGTATGACGTTTTCTGTCGCTTGGGGCGGAAAACTTTGCAGCTGCACAATAGCGTCTAAAAATGGTCGCTTTTAAGTAACACATTAACGCACATGCTGTGCTGAAACTAACCTATGCAAGTTCTACTAAGCTATTAATTGCAAAAGATTTATTAAGTAAATGGGGTTAGAGTAGAAGTAAGTGGTATACAGTGAAGTCATTTAAGTTTGTATTCTAACGTGTTTTTCTTTGACTTTATTAATAGTTCACATTTGGGCCTTGGAGGGTGACCACGCATCTGTTCCCTTGTGGCTTCTACACATGCACAATCGTCTGCTTATTCTGAACAAGTGAAGTAAATTGACTGACTGCCAAACCCAAGCCCAGCAAGGACATGGGAAACCAACTTTTGACCCTACGAGAGGAAAGAGAAGAAACATTGTAAAATAGACTTATCGATCCACATATGAAATGTCTGTGGGAATAAAGCTTGTGGGTATTAAAATTAAGGGGCGGAGAACTAGACAATAGACTAAAGACAAATATTGCACTTTGTATGGTGTGATGTCCTCACCCCACTGCTTGGCCCAATCAAAATTGCGGGTGAACATGGAATTGAAACATTTGGGGGTGGATCATACATTTGAATTGGTATAACAGAGGTAAGTTCTAGTTGGTTAGACACACTTGATGCTGAGATGCTGATGCTATGCTGAGATGCTGCCAGATTTTGCTGCAATCTGACTGAAGAATCCAATACGAGGGAAAATTCGTGGAACAACCGAGGAGGCACATCTAGGAAGGGGTCCGGACAAGCCAGAGCCGGAGAGAGTAGCACCAGAGAGGGGTGTAACACTGGCGTTACACTAGAAGAGGTTACCTTTCCCTGTCCTGAACCTGTCCTGAATCCTTGACTCTCTGATGTCGGGGTCCTCACACCATTCTAGGTAAATATATCTGTAGGGTAAATTATCCATACTTGCTCTCTGTTCTTTCTCTCCTCAGGTGCTGTCATTGCAAGAATGTATTAATGCAAACTGATTATAAGCTAACTATACTATTTTCCTGATGGAGACTTCTGGTAAATTCATGTGTATGTTGATTTGACTCACAAAATTATTAATCCAGATAAACCTTTGAAACTCCTTCTGAGTCTGTGGTTCTTTAAATAAAGTTAAATGGATTATTGTCTTTCCTCCCTATTCTAATCTACTACCATATCTTTCTAAAGTGCATTTACTCAAGAGACAGGAATGGTAAGAAAACTGGTGTAAAGGTTTCCTAGGGTAAAATAAAATTGATGAGCGGTGGATATTTGCCAGCTCATTGCGCGTATGAATGTATATGGGCCCAAATGAGTGTTGTGTGTATGAATGTAAGGTCGATGGCTGCGGCGAATCCCGCTGCCCCGTAGCCACAGGTGACCTGAGCCCCTCCCCCTGTTGTGAAGGCAGTTGTTTGCTCGGCAGCCGGTGATGACGGTGATGGCGGTCGTGTTCCTCTGCTATGTTTGAGGGGATATCCATTTGATTCCGTTTTTTGCTCCTGCTCCTGCTTCTTTCTCCCGGAGTAAAGCGTCCGAAGTTCGGAGTTTCCCACCCACGGAGGCATTCAAGATTCGTTTATATCGGGACTGCAGCGGCATGAGAGCTGGATATGTGAGCGGCTGCTGACGCGCCGTGCGGGCTTTATGCAGGCGGCTCCCTGCTAAAATCAAGTCCCGGAAAGGCGGAAAAGCGGTTAAATTCCTGTGTGTGCTTTGAACGAGTGTAAAAAAAAAACGTAAAAGCATCGTTGATGAGCTTCTTGACTGTTCCCGACGGAGAGTGTCTCTACAGGTCTAAGACATAGCTCTGGTCAATCCGGCTAAGCGGTGAGTCTCATATCATATTGTGCTTGGCCACTGCTGTTCCACTCTCCTATTTCACACTGTTGGGGAGGCGTAAGGTACTTAACCGCTTCTCCATTCTTGCAAGTTTAAAGACTTTAACAAAGTTTTTTTTTCTCAACTTTGTCATTTGCAAAAAATGGGGAAAAGCCTTAAATCTGCCATAATACCTGATGCAGCCGCAAAACGTAAGACCAAGACACGCCTGGGTCAGACTAAATCAACCCTACCCATAGCGATGCCAGAGAATAATCCGGGTCGAATTCTGGCTATTTCTAATCAAGCTAGCGTCGCTGAAGAGGCGCGTTTATCTGCAGACGCTGATTTCCCCCCAAAAGTGTCGACATTAATCTCCAGTACAGAGATAGGCTCGATTCCGGAAAATTCAAGTTTGCTTTCTAGTGTGCCTCCAGCTCATCTAGCCTTAACTGCTGGGCCCAGTTTAAGAGAATTTCCGTTATTTCAAAAAAAAAATGGTTCACAAATATCATCTGATACTCTTAATGCCGCACTAGTCAAGGATAAATCTGCTCTAGAAGCATTCGGGGGAGAGGATACTCCACCATCTCGATTGAATAACTCTACTCCGACATCAATTCAATCATTGGATATATCTCAAGCCTCGGTTTCATCATCAGAGAAGTCATCTGAAAAGTCTATTTTGAGACCCCCTAAATTAATCATCCAACTTGCAGACTCTCCGGCAATGACATCCACTGTTCTAACGCCTACCTCCATATTTCTCCTACAGTTAGGCCCAGACTTTATCCCTCAATTAGTGGGGGAGAATATGACAGTAGAAAGTTCCTCACTCGCAACAGCCTTTTCTGAGATCCTGGCTACGCAGTCTAGGGAGGATCATCTTCAAATAGAAAGAGGAGAATCCCTCCCACCAACCAGGGAACAAGCAGGGTCTATATTCTCTGTTCAATCATCTTCCCCGCCTCAGTCGGCTCAGACCAAAGAACATACTACCCTCCAAATGGATATCAAGGTTATGCTCAACATGATTCTAGAGGGAATCCGAGACTTAAAACAATCTCAAGAAATGGTTACGGCATCCATTCATCGTCGTCTGGATAAAATCGAAGAGACTATGGCAGGTTTCCCTGCTAGAATGCAAGAAGCCGAGACAAGAATTTCGGAATTAGAGGATCAGATGGCTAGCATGTCCGTGAGAGTCAAAGAAGGGGTCAAGGAAAAACGCCTTCTGGAAAATAAACTGGAGGAGCTTGAGAATCATTCCAGGCGTACCAATCTCCGCTTCGTGGGGGTCCCGGAGGGAATTGAGGGAGCACAACTGATCCAGTGGATTGAATCTTTCGTTAAACAGCAGATTCTTCCAGGCTGTATGGATGATTTAACAATCATGCGGGCACATAGGATTCCATCGCATCCTCTTCCTAACTCTCGGATACCACGTACTTTATTAGTCAACTTTGCTGACTTCAGAGTTAAAGAGAAAATATTGACTAAGGCAATTGAATTGAGACAATTTACGGTTAATGAGACATCAAAGTGTCGTGTTTTCTCAGACATGTCAGCGCAGGCCGCTAGGAGACGCAAGGAGTTTGTTAAGCTTCTACACGTGTTCAAAGCTAAGGGGGCACAAGCCTCCATAGCTCAGCAATCTAAACTAAAGGTGTTAGTTAGAGGCAATTTCTAATGTTTTCCTCTGTTGAGGAAGCTCAAGATCTACTGAAAGAGCTTTCAACAGGGTAGTATGTCTCTCTAGGGGTTTAAGACTGGAGAGTTAGAGGATAGAAGGGAAGTGAGGGTAAGGGAAGTGGAAGAAAACCGAGAGAAGAGAAGAAGGGTATTAGGAGAGTAAGGGAAGGGAAGGGAAGGAAAGTAGTGTGAGGGTGAGAGAGAAGAAAGGGAAGGAAAGGGTAAGGGGGGGGAAAAGAAGCAAGGAAAGAGGGGAGGAGGGAAAAGACTAGGAGAATGTATTTGTCAGGCGAGTTAAGTCTGTTAAATACCTTGTGCCTTTACTGGGGTGGGAGGGGTTATAGGTCACACACACAAGGTGCAACAACAAAGCACCCCATGCAGTATGGGTGGGAGAGATGTGGAAAGCGGGGTAGTCCCACATCTCTAGGGTTTAGGTGGTTGTGGGATGGGGGGGTTAGGGCTGAAAAAAATAAAATGAGCAGTATCAGGGAAAATTATAATGTGGAAAAATCAAAAGAAATTACGACCAAGTTAATTCTACATAAGAATGATTAGTAAAGGTAATAAATGTATCATAATGTCTGTTAATGTAAATGGGATTTTAAATAAGCAGAAATATGGTGGATTAATTAGATGGCTCATCTCCTTTCGCCCCCATGTTTTATTTATGCAAGAAACTCATCTGAAAACCAACTTTCCTAAATTATTTCTTCCTGTTTTTTTTTCTCATGCGTTCTTTGCTTCGTCTGGTCTAGCGCAAAGAGGGGTCGCAATTTATTTTTCCAGGAATCTTTCATGGGAGTTTTCTCAAATAGAGAGAGATCCGCAAGGGAGATGGATTTGGGTAGTGGTTAAATTGGATGGTGCAATACTTAATTTCATAAACTATTATGGCCCTGTGGTTGATGAGACCCTACAGTTAACTAAAATTGCAAATCTAATAAGGGGGGCCCCAGGAAAAATAATTATGGGAGGAGACTTCAACTTTAAAAAAGACACTTATAATGTAAATAAAAAAGAGCTGAAACCACGTACTAAGAAAGTTCTTGAAGCCCTCAGATCGGAGCATCATTTATATGATCCCTGGCGGCACCTACATCGGTCCGTCCATCAATATACCTGTTTTTCGCGTCAATTTTCTACGGCCTCTCGTATTGATTTTTTCCTTTTATCTCAGTCACTAAAGTGTTTGAGTTCGGAGATAGGGGCTAATTCTTTTTCTGACCACTCATTTATTAAAATAGAAGTTGAGGTTTTTGAACAATTAAAGGCTCGCTCCAGGTGGCAGATGGATCGGCGTTTAACGCAAGACCCCATCTGGGTGGCAAATACTAAACAGTGGATAGCTGAGTTCTTTTCTCACAACCTGGACTCAGCAGGGATATTCGCGGTTTGGGGTGCATTTAAAGCGACATTACGCAGTCAATTAATAGCTTATTCATCAGGTCAGAATAAATTACGGCGAGATAAAATTGTTAAACTTCAGCGTGATGTAGAAATAGCTTTACATCGTCTAAATAATCTACAAGGCGCCATCAATCCTAACCCCCGATCTCTTCTGGATAAGGCTAAACACTCACTGCGAGAATTTTTTATATTAGAAGAGATTACTCATACTAAAAATTTCCAGCAGAGGGTGTATGAAGAAAGCCAGATGGTAGGCAAGTTACTGGCCGGGACTACTAAATTTAAGCAGGAAGCTGTATCGGTAAATGAGATTATCGACCCCCGAACTGAGAACACAACGTACGAAAAAGAACAAATAGCCCAGGTTTTTATGGACCACTATTCAAATTTATATATCACTCAATATCACATATCTCAGGAAAGAATAGTTGAATATTTTGAGGCGGTTTCTTTTCCTCATCTGTCAGAATATCGATGTGAGTTAATTAGTCAACCAATTACTGAATTAGAGGTTATACAAACGATAAAGTCTATCTCAGGGGCTAAGGCCTCTGGAGCGGATGGCTTTCCCGCAGAACTACACAAAACTTTTTCTCAGGAGCTGACCCCATTTTTGACAAAGCTTTTCAATGTTATTAAAAATGGCTCAGACATTCCCATTAGTTTTAAAGAGTCGTTGATTGTCAGCTTTGTTAAAAAAAGGTAAAAATCCAAAGGATGTAAATTCTTACCGCCCGATTAGTCTGCTTAATGTCGACTATAAACTTTTCATGAAAATTTGGGCTCAGCGTTTTACACCCGCCGCCCAGGAAATAATTCATAGTAATCAATCAGGTTTCATAGCCGGTCGCTTTATGTCATCTAATACTAACTATTTGATCCAAGCTCTTGATTATTGTACTTGTTATAAAATTCCATCAATGTTTATGATGGTAGATTCCGAAAAGGCTTTCGATTTAGTTAATTGGGAGGCATTATTTATTGGGCTAAACAAGTTTGGATTCCCATCTTCAATAACACATATGCTAAGAAACATATATTCGGGAGCTGAAGCTAGAGTAGTTTTGAATGCCGAGCAGATTGGATCAGTATCTATTAAACGTGGGACTAGACAGGGCTGTCCCCTTTCTCCTTTGTTGTTTACGTTTTTTATAGAGCCTCTTACACTAAGAATTAGAGAAAATCTCGAAATAAGACCTCCAATATGTGGGATGGAGAAACTGAAACTTTTTGCCGACGATGTTATTCTTTATTTACATCCGGATAAATCCAATTTAGATCATCTGCTGGCGGAATTCTCTAATTTTGAGTCTATAGGGGGATTTAAAATTAATCAAAATAAAACGGAGATCATTCTACTAAACCTTAACGACAACTCTTTTTTACCACCCACTCTACAATTGCAAGCAGCCAAGTCAGCCCCGGTACGTTATTTAGGTATTTTTATTTCTAAATCAATAGATTAATTATTCTCCCTGAACTATAGGGCCACATTGACTAAAATAAAAACCCTTCTAGATAAATGGTCTGTACTTCCTTTATCTATAATTGGACGGGTGTCCCAGATTAAAATGGCGATTCTCCCGCTTTTGTTGTTCCTTTTCAGTAATGTACCTTTTAAAATTAATGCGAGTTATTTTAAAGAAAATGATTCTTTATGTAGGAATTTTATTTGGGCCAAGAAGGCATCCAGGGTTAAACTTGAGGTTTTCATCTTGAGGTAGAAAATGGGGGGCTCGCTCTTCCAAAAATGCGAACTTATTATGAGGCGGTCATGCTCGATAAAATAGCTTGTTTATTAGACATTAATAATTCAGAAGATCATTTTTTTTTAAACAAAATGCTTCAGGAGGCAGGTGTACAACTTCCTATTTTTTTGAAAATCATCAAATTGCCAAAAAAAACTAGGTATAAAACACTACGTGATTTTTCAATTAGATTGCTATCACTATTTAAACAAAATAGTTTCCCAGGATGGCTTTACTTAAAGCTTCAAGAATGTAAGGCTTTGGGACTATTTCTACATCCAGGACGTATTCTGAAATGGAAGGAAATGGGTCTAGAGGAATTGCGACATTTTTTTAAGAATAATAAGATCATCTCGTGGCAGGAGATTCAAAACAAATATCCAGATCAAACTGTGCTTAATTTTCTTGATTATTCACAGATTTCTCATTTTCTCCAAACGGCCAATTTTCCCCCTCCTTCTGCAACGATACATCTGGCTTCCCTTTTATACGAAACCAAAGTGAAAGGCATAGGAAAATGGTATTCTTTTTTACGGAAGGATAGTGAGCTCCCTATCTTGAATAATTTTTTGGACAAGGTTCAGCGGGAAACGGGGTGCGTTTTGTCAAGTCAAGAATGGCAACTTCAAGCTCAGTTAGGCCATAAGGTCTTGAGAGCGGCTAATTTCAAACGGATGGCTTTTCTAAATAGATGGTTAGCATATTTTACCCCGTTGGCTCTGAGTAAACGATTTCCGGAGGTAGAAAATAGATGTTTTCGTTGTCAGGCTGGAGAGGAAGGGAATTGGCTTCACATTTTCTATACCTGTCCGGAGCTTAATGAATACTGGCGAAATATTTTTCAATTCATAAGTCAGGCCATCCATAAATCGATAGATCCTCAAGATAAAATAGCCTTATTTGGAATTTCCAGAACTATCTCAGGTTTGACTAAATATGAAGAGGCATTTGTAATGATTTGTTCACTGATGGCACGATCGTTAATTTTGCAAAATTGGAGATCACCTGAGATACCCTCATTTATGAAATGGTTTAATAAAATGAAGCGTACGAGGGCGTTTGAAGAAGCATATGCGCTGAGGGTGGGAGCAATGAGCAAATTTAAAAAGACCTGGCAGTTTTTTGATTATTCTGATATGGCCTGAAGTTGATTTGTGTTTTTTTTTTTATTTATTTTTTTCTTCTTTCTCTCAACATTGTGGTTTATATCAGTGGTATACATACCTACATATTATGGAAAAAGTTTTCAATTATGTTTCATGTGGAATATGAATTTGTCGTACATGAAGAGTTACTTCTTTTGATTGTATTTGCTTTTATCCCTGCTCTGCTCAATAAAAAAAAGAAAAAAAAAAGAGTCTGTGGTTCTTTAAATAAACTTAAATGCGTTATTGTCTTTCCTCCCTATTCTAATATACTACTAGATCTTTCTAAAGTGCATTTACTCAGGAGACAGGAATGGTAAGAAAACTGGTGTAAAGGTTTCCTAGGGTAAAATAAAATTGATGACCAGTGGATATTTGCCAGCTCATTGCGCGTATGAATGTATATGGGCCCAAATGAGTGTTGTGTGTATGAATGTGTAGAGCTGGTAAACCCTGCTGCATCAGTTGTACTTGGTAGCAGAGGCATGGTTAGTATAGTTAGTTAGGTGAGGAGTGTATTTGGAATTTGAATTATTGATTTATGCTTTAACCAAAACCCGTTATGTATTGTTTTATGTTGTCTGGAAATTCCCGGGAATATTGAATAGCAGGTGGCGCGTGGAAGCCACACTGCAGTGAGGTAATTGGTCTGGATCGAGAAAGTGCTGAAAGTTACGCAGGACTGGAAGCACTAAGTTAGGGAAAATTTCTTGTATGTTAGTGAGAATAATTGGTAGCGAGGCGTTCGCTGGTGAAATTTTGGATTATATCACCTAGAAAGGGTAATACTGAAGGAGTAGCAGATTCTCTGATGCTTGTGTGAAGTGTAAGCGGAAAGGGTTTACTCGTAGTGTGTGAAGAGTAAGCGGAAGGGTTTTACTCGGCGTGAAAGAAATCTTACCATTCTTTGAATTAGGGGGTCAGACACAATAGCGAATGTTTATACATTGTTAATTAATGAAATTGTGTGAAAAGTTTGTGAGAAAATAAGTTTTCGCATTACCTTGTGAAGGAGGGGTCAGTTGCGGGTGCTGCACTGACATCACTGAGAGCCGCGCTGGGATTGGTTGAAACAGCGGGCGTGTAGTTGATGCGAAATTGTAAAGGAGGGGTCCGTAGTAAGGAATGATACTGATGTCACAGAAAAAGCACTGCAAGCATTGGCTGAGTGAGCGAGCAGAGTAGAAGTTGATTGAACTTCAGACTAGAAAACGCGTTGGTATTGGAGAATTTTTAAAGAAAGCATCTGATTGGTTGACAAAATAGAGATCCAGAGAATAGTAATAGATAGTGGAATTTGCATGTATGATCCAATATTAACAGGGACTTGACCAGAGAGAAGATTTGTAGGGTTTGCTTACGAGCAGTACCTTAATAAGCACAAGCACGCCATGTACGGAGAAAAAAGAAAAATGACATTTATGCAAAAGGTAAAGAATTATTTCAAAAAGGACAAACCCATTAAGAGTAGAGAAGGGATTCTCATTCCTCCTCCAAATATGCCTGCATCATACATGATGGTGGAGAGAGGCTATCATACTTGTGTATGGTTAGAAAATTGGGTAGAATTAATACACCAAAGATGATGGAATATTAGCATTTCCTGAGTACGGAAGTTTTAATGGGAGAATATTGTACAATTTAAGAACACGAATGAATGAATCAGAACCCTGACCTAGATTGACTCAATATGAGGCTTTAGAAGAATGGGAAATGGAAGCCTTTGAACGTGACAGACCACGAAGTAACAGGACTTTAAGCAAATATTACCCGAAATTTCCTCGAGAGACTAGAGATAGTCAAATGAAACAATGGAGACAGGCCATGGTGGCTGAAGGTTTATATCCTGTGTTAACATCAGAAGAGCAGATGAGAAGTAAATATACAGAGAAAACCAAGCACTTAACAATAAACGATAGCGGAGAAACAGAAGAAGGGTATTTAGAGGACGTATTGATGAAAAGTCCTCCTCCTTATAATGATGGATTCAATAGAATGACACCTAGTGCCCCGATGATAGGAACACCCTTGGTTCCACAGATAGTACACGACACCACAGATAGGGTACTTCAAGAAAAAGAAAGGGAAGCAATAAATAAAAACAGAGACAAATTGATTCAGAGAATAGTTCAGATAAATGCACATCCTGAAGCATTGACCATACCAGTTACAATAGGTCCAGTGGTTCCATTGTATGGAGAAAAATCAAACTGTCCCAAAAATCCTGTGATGCCTACTCCAAGTATAGAACCTAGAAAAGAAAAGGTAATAATAGATGATCAAGCAAGTGAATGTGAATCAATAATATCATTAATGGATTTACCCATTCGGGAGCCAATGATGGAAACCCCGAAAATACATTTGTCCAGTTGTTCAAAGGAAGTTAGATTGGAAACATCATCAGGAACTAGAAGTGCCACAATAGTAACCCCAGAAGATATATACAGATGGTCTCAACAAATAGAAAAGCCAAAGTCACAGCCAAAATTATTAGACATTTTTAAATTGAGAGTAGAATTGGAAGAAATGGTTGCTGGAAATGTGGGTCTAGACAGGTTAAACACAAACAGTGAAGAAGAATTACTGTTTATTTGTAGAAGCATTACACGAAACACCAAGGTATTCCATGAAACACTGACTAATTTGGCATTGGAAATGGGAATTGACATAGGGAAATCAAAGGTGTTGCAGAAACCATATAGAGCAGAATTCTCTGATAAGGATTTGGAAAACATGAATGTGTCTGGAAGAAAGTTGCAGATCAGGGAATTGTTACTTCTGTTACAAAAGTGGGGAGATCTTGAAAGATGGAAAGTTAGATGGGCAAAGAAAAAGGAAGAAGCACAGGTAAATCGAACGACATCTGAATATGTCATGAGGGAAACAGAAAAAACTGAAAGGTTGTATCCGATGAGAGAAGTACCCGGAGGGGGGTACGTACATGTGCCATGGAATAGACAGGCTATTTTGTCTTTTACGAATGATTTCCCAAAACTAAGAGAGAAACCAGTGGAATGGTACAGACAGGTTGAGAGGTTTGTGAACGTTTCAAAAGTCTTTTTGAAGGATCTGGATGGTCTGTTTGACATAGTAGTACCTGCAGATTTGTGGACAGAATGTAAGATTACTGTGGATTGGCCTAGTGAGGAATATCCAAGAGACTCAAAAACAGAAGCCCCGTCAGAGGATGTAATGAAAAATTATCATCAGGTAATCACCTTTCTAAAGAGTAAAATTCCACCGAAAGAAACCGATTGGGTAAAAATAGACAGAACAACTCAAAAAAAGGATGAGTCTGTACATGCCTATTATGAACGGCTTTTACAGGTGTTCAAACTGTATAGTGGGTTTGAAAGTTTAGAAAAAAAAGACATGACTCATTTTGTGTATCGATTTGTGTCTGGGCTGAGATTGGATATATCTCAAATAATTAAGTAGCACATGCTGTGCTGGCAGTCAAAGCCCATTGACGAAATTTTAAAATATGCAAAATATTGTGGGGACGAAATTGATAACAAGCGAAAGGCGTTAGAAGAAAAAGTAATGTGGGCTCAAGTAAAATTAGCTGAACAGCAAGAGCTTCAATTAAACAAACAGTCAGAAAATCAAGGAAGAGCACAAAGTCAAGGTGACAATAATGGGGGAAAGTCACGGGGAAGATTACATTGGGAAGAGGCAAAGAAAACATTTTCCTGTCACGGGTGCGGGAAGTTGGGGCATTGGAAAAACGAGTGTAAAGCTATACAAATTAATAATGCCCGACCAAAATTTAAATGCACAGACGCAGAATGAGGTGTTAATGAGTCATCAGCAACAGGGTATAGATCTTCAGAGTCAATCGCCACCTGCCCCTAAATCAAATTTTGTGAGTCAAGCCAAGTACAGTGTGGATGCCGGATTTCCAGAAGGAAGTGGTAAGAACATTTTTGTAACATCACAGTTTCTCTTGCAGGACCAACTGATTGATATGATCAGGAATGACGGTGCCCGAGGGGGGAGGAAGGGAAGTGCGTACTTGGCGCATCCCTACCGGTAGATCAGTCAGGTCCTTACATAGAGGGTAAAGTAAAGGGAAATTATATTACCTTCATGTTGGATACTGGTGCTACCAGGTCTACTGTGAGAACAGCAGACATTCCTAACCTGCCCCTCTCGGGAGAGAATATACAAGTTGTAGGTGTTTCAAACAAACGGATTAGCAATCCAATCACAGAACCCATGGAGGTGCGAATAGGTAATTTTTCAAAAATGCATATGTTTGTGGTCTGTGACTCAAGCCCTGTGAACTTGCTTGGGAGAGACCTGCTGTGCAAAATGAATTGCACTATATTTTGCACACCGGATGGTGTTGCAATACAAACCCCAGATGAAGATGGAGTTTACAAGTTCATGTTAGCTAAACAAGGAACAGATGTAAATGAATTATATTCGATGATAACACAAAATGAATTACCTGCAGAAATCAAACTGACTGTAAATGCAGAAATATGGGATTTTACAGGAAAAGAAATAGGATTAATGGCAAATGTAGATCCCGTAAAAGGGACTGTGAAAGAAGGTGCTGTTTACCCGAACACCAGACAATTCAAAATGAGTCCAGAAGTAAAGGCAGGTGTCGCAGCAGAGATAGAGCGATTGGTTGAACAAGGTATCCTGAAAGAAATAATGAGTAGCTCTTGTAATTCACACATAATTGGCATTAAGAAACCTAACGGGAAATATAGGGTGGTTCAAGACCTCAGGAAAATTAACAAGATTGTTGTACCATGCAGCCCAGTAGTGCCTAATTCAGCTGTGATTCTTTATCAGATACCATGGAAAGCAGGATGGTTCACAGTAATCGATTTATGTCATGCATTTTTTTCTATTCCATTGCATCCAGATAGCAAGTTTTTATTTTCTTTCAAATTTGAAGAGCATGTTTATGTTTGAAATCGTGTGCCTCAAGGGTACACAGAAAGCCCTTCAATCTTCAATCAGTTTCTCAAAAGAAGCCTTGAATCTCTTGTATTGTCCAGAGAGTCAGTCCTGGTGCAGTATATTGATGACCTATTGGTGGTGTCAAACACACGAGAGGACTGTGTTACTGATTCAATTGCAAGGTTAAATCATTTGGCAAAGGGTAGGCATAAAGTGTCCCCTGAGAAACTTCAGTTTTGTAAGAATTCAGTTAAATACCTGGGATATCAAATAGAAAGAGGAGTTAGAAGGGTGACCTCTGAAAGAATCAGGATAATAAGACAAATGCAGTTGCCACGAACCCAAAAAGAAATAAGAATGTTCCTTGGAGTTGTAGGGTATTGTAGACAGTGGATTGTAGGGTTTGCTTCACTTGCCAAACCTCTGATACAATTGGCCAGAAAGACATCAAAGGATCCTATAGAGTGGGACGCGGAAAGTATAGGATCTTTTAGAAAATTGCGTGAGTATTTGTGTGAAGCACCTGCTTTAGGCCTGCCCGACTATTCAAAAGAATTTGCATTATTCTGCTATGAGCGGGGTAGTTGTGTGCTTTCAGTTCTGACACAGAGACACAGATTAATGAGAAGGCCAGTGGCATATTTTTCTGCCAGCTTGGATCCTGTGGCCTGCGCATTACCAGGTTGCCTGAAAGCTGTTGCTGCAACCTGTGTAAGCATAGAACAGAGTGAGTCAATTGTGATGGGACACCCTGTGAAGGTGTACGTTCCTCATGCAGTGGTAATTTTACTGACCAGGACCCGAACACAGTACCTAACTCCCAGTAGGCTGACAAAATATTAAAGAATAATACTTGGAGCTGAAAATGTGATAATAGTGAGGCGTACTGTTCTTAATCCAGCTACCTTACATCCTGATCCTTATGAAGAAGAAGTGAGAGATGAGGTTGAGCATGATGTCTTGAAGGGACTGAACTTAGCACCAAACCACGTCCTGACATACAAGAGGAACCTTTGAAAAACGCACAACATGAGCTGTTTGTAGACAGCTCATGCATGAGGAGGGAGGATTAAGTGCTGCTTACGCTGTATGTATATTAATTGGAATAGTCGAAGCATCCTATTTACCAGAGGTCAGATCTGCACAAATTGCTGAACTGATCACTTTAATTAAAGCTTACAAAATTGGGAAAAATTGGAGAGTAACCATATTTACTGACAGTCAATATGGTTATGGGGTTGTGCATGATTTTGGCCAACTGTGGATGCAGAGGGATTTCCTGACTTCTTCAGGGACCCCTATAAAAAAGGATTTTTTGTGAAAGAATTACTGGAGGCAATTCAATTACCAAAAGAGGTGGCTGTAGTCAAGTGTGCTGCTCACCAATCAGGAAATGACTATGTGACAGCCGGTAACCGATATGCTGACCAGGTTGCCCAACATTGTGCAAGGCATAAGATTGCCTTTAAACCAGAACATCGAAACTTGTGGAATCAGCTGCCAACCTATGGTACTTGCAGGAGTGGAGACCTGGGAGGAGGTGAAAGATCTGCAGGATGCAGTAGACATGAGAGAAAAAGAAGAGTGGGTGAAAATAGGATGTCAAAGAAGGGCAGAAGATGGTGTGTGCGTTTGTTATGATGGCAGACCAGTCATTCAAGACAGTATGCTTGCACCAATGGCCAGAATGTACCATGGAGACACACATGTGGGCAGGGATGCAATGATTCGACTCTTCAGACAAGATTGGTTTAACGCAAAGTTCAGGAATGTAGCAGAGAGCCTTTGCCAGAGATGTTTAATATGTCAACAAATGGACCCTGACAGGAAAACTGTGGTCTGCATGGGAAAGATTGGAAAGGCAGAAGGTCCTTTTGTGAGACTTCAATTAGATTTCATTCAACTGCTTGCTTGTCGAGGGTTGATATATGTACTTGTCATAGTTTGTTTATTTTCAAAGTGGGTGGAAGCATATCCGACCCGAAGAAATTACAGCTTTACTGTGGCCAAAATTGTATTAAGAGAAATCAATCCTAGATTTGGTTTTCCAGTAACGATTGAACCAGATAGAGGGTCTCATTTTAATAATGAAATAATTCAACTAATCTGTGAAGCGTTCAAAGTCGAACAGAAATTGCACTGCGCTTACCGTCCAGAGGCTTCTGGAGTGGTAGAACAACTAAATGGCACAATCAAGTCAAGACTCGGAAAGGTGTGTCCATCCACCCCACTGGAATGGCCTGATTCTTTGCCTCTTGTTCTGATGGGACTCAGAAGTATTCCAGACAGAAATACTGGATTGACTCCCCATGAAATACTCATGGGAAGAGCAATGAGACAAGCATGTGTACCAGGACACAAGCTGTTGAATATAACTGATGACTTGGTTTTGGAGTATTGCAAAGAGTTGGCTGACAGAGTGCATTCTATCTCTCATCAGGTTGAGGAAGACGCTTTCAACAGACAGCTGAGCCACTCGCATGATCTGAATCCCGGTGATTGGGTAGTTGTGAAGACTCACACTCGAGAATCGTGCCTAGCACCAAGGTGGGATAAACCGCATCAAGTTATTCTGACTACCTCAACAGCTGTAAAATGTGCAGGGCTGCCTAATTGGATTCATGCAAGCCATACCAAAAGGGTACCAGCTCCTGAAGAAGAAGAGTTACAATTGAAGCCAGGAATTGGTGGTGCTGAAGGTTGTGCAACTGAAGAACTTCCTATAGAAGATCCTGAAGTAGCTGCCCAAGATCAAACAAGCACTTATCAGGACGACTGGATCCCAGTGGTGGATACACCTGAGGTACTTATAAGAACTAGAAGTCAAACACAGTTAGATAGGCAGGAAGAGAGTGAAGACCAGACAGGAATAGAAGAACTCGCTCAGGAAAGTAGGGAAACAACTGTTAGGGAGCCTGAGCAGGAACAGCTAAGGAGAGAACAATATACTCAGACAGAACAAAATTCAAAAGTACACAACAATCTTCACAAGGAACTCATTTAGACTGAACAACATATAATCTGCAACTAAAGTTGTCTCTCTGAGTTAATCACAATTACAATCATATAAATCAAAGATGACCTTATAATGAGTCACAGTATTTTTCATATACATTTATATTCCTTAATAAGCCCACAAAAAACCTAATCTTTTAAGAGTATACCTAACTTCAGCCGAAGTAGGTAATTTTATTTTGCAATTGTAATCTGTATCACAGATGTATAAACATAAATATCTAAAATATTTATACAAATGTTTTTAAATATTTTTTTACATTTATGGTGATATTGTGACCACAAGTGAAAAAAAAACCATAACCTATTTTAATGAATTTATGTGACAAAGTGAAAAAACTAAGAAGATTATTGGAAAACTATACAAGGACAGGCTTAATACAATATATGATAATTCAGTCCAAGCTGTCTCTTTTATATGTTGTCGACGGCGTTTCGACCCTCTCTAGGTACGGGGTCTCTTCAGGACTGTATTTCTGGGGACAGTATGGCACACACATTTGTCCATGTAGGATCCAGTATGTCAGTTGATATGCAATGCGGGGAAGATATCCGGACTATTTTCAGTTCGGCCAGGGTTGGTCTGATTATTATAGAATGTGGTTCCTCGATAGAATAGGGATATTTCAAAGTGTAGGTTCCTTATAAGATTAATCACTCTACAGCACTGACCCAATAGGTATCAGTCACCTGTCTCACGATCGAGCAGCTTCTAGCGTGTAGTCCGGCTGTGTTTGGCAAAATTGGGTCAGTGCTGTAGAGTGATTAATCTTATAAGGAACCTACACTTTGAAATATCCCTATTCTATCAAGGAACCACATTCTATAATAATCAAACCAATCCTGGCCGAACTGAAAACAGTCCGGATATCTTCCCCGCATTGCATATCAACTGACAGACTGGATCCTACACGGACACGTGTATGTTCTATACTGTCCCCAGAAATACAGTCCTGATGAGACCCCGTACCTAGAGTGGGTCGAAACGCCGTCGACAACATATAAAAGAGACAGCTTGGATTGAATTATCATATATTGTATTAAGCCTGTCCTTGTATAATTTTCCAATAACCGTCTTAGTTTTTTCACATTGTCACATAAATTCATTAAAATAGGTTATGGTTTTTTCACTTGGGGTCACAATATCACCATAAATGTAAAAAAATATTTTTAAAAATTGTATACATATTTTGGATATTTATGTTTATGTTTATACGTCTGTGATACAGATTACAATTGCAAAATAAAATTACCTACTTCGGCTGAAGTTAGGTATACTCTTAAAAGATTAGGTTTTTTGTGGGCTTATTAAGGAATACAAATGTATATGAATAATACTGTGACTCATTATAAGGTCATCTTTGATTTATATGATTGTAATTGTGATTAACTCAGAGCGACAACTTTAGTTGCAGATTGTATATTGTTCAGTCTAAATGAGTTCCTTGTGAACATTGTTGTGTACTTTCGTACTTACCCAGCTCACAAGGACGGATGGGTTGCTCTTTTTATTTAAAATATAGAACAAAATTCAAAGCACTGTTCCGGAGTCTGAGGAGGGACAGTTAGGACTTAGAGAAAATGTTCAGGCAGAAGAAGGTGAAAAGGTAAAAAGACCTGAACAGGACCAGATAGGCACAGAAACGCAAGTTCAGGATACAGAAGAAAAAACAGACATCATCAATCCTGAACAGGGTCAGATTAAGGTAGATGAACCCATCCAGACAGAACAGGCCAAAACAATAAGCCCTGGACAAGGTCAGATAGAGAGGAAATCTGAAGACGAAGCTGATCAAGTTGTGCCAAAGTCTAAAGAAAATAAAAATAGTCTTGAAGAACCTGGCAGTGCAGTGACGTTTAAGAAAAGTCGAAAAGGTGGTAATTGGCCGAGAATTATCAAGAGACTGAGATATCGACTTATGACAATCAATGAAGAACCTGATCAAGTAAATGAAGTAACGAGTGAAACTGGACCTTCCAAAGTAATACCAAAACGAAGGAGTCAAAGATTGAAGACATTGAATAACAAGTTCAAGGGTCCTGAATTGACATATGTTATTCTTGAAGATTTTGAAAATCTCGATTTAAATGAAAAATGTGATGAAGAACTGAATATTGAGCCAATCAAAGAAGAAGTGATACCGACCTGAAAGAGAAAAGGCACCTACGGTGTTATCTCATACAAGGTTCTGAAGTGAAGAAGATATAATCTTCTTGCCCAAAATGTCTGATAATAATGTTGCTGGAAAACCAAAACAAAGCTGTATAAAGAAATGTTGTAGGATCTGTATATGTAGTTTAATATTAGTCCTCATAATATGGGTGATATTAGCAATAGCTATTCCCTATCTGATGGTTACTGACAACCAAAAGAGTACTAACACACATACAGAAGTTGCAAACATTAAAGGAGATAGAGTTGACTTAGAAACACCAGATGAGCTAGATTTACACCACACTGTAGATAAGAATGAAACTGGTTTAAATGTATTTGCAAATCTCTTAGTACATTATGTAGAAACTATGGAAGTTAGTGATTGTTGCGTTTGCATGAAATTGCCAAGTTCAGTAGCTGAAAGGGTAACTTATCATCATTTACCATTGACATATGGAATTTCGTGCAGTGTACTAGCTAGTTTATTCCATAGAACTGGAAAACTGCAGTATTATTATTCAAATGTAGATGTAATATTTTCAGAAGTTCCCATGCGAAAGAGCAAGAATCCTGTCCTTAGTACTAGAGACTCACAATTCATGCGTGAATATTTCCTAACAACGAAGACAATAGATATAGCTGAAGCACATAAACGCAACTTAACCTGTAAATTGCACGAAGAAGAAAAGATATTTTTGAATTAAGTAGAAAACAGGAGACAGGATTTCCAAAGAAGAGCCTCTGAACCGAAACCTCAGATACCTAAATGGGCTGAAAGGGAAGACCTTTTAGTAACTGGCAAGACTCATGCTGCTATGTCTCTGGACTTTGAAAAGAAAGGGAAAATCTGTCTCCATAGACTTAAAACAGAATAGAACAATGTATTTATTGGTTCCAGTGAATGTGAACATAACTTCTTAGTAATTGGGGGTTGGGGACTAAAAGGAGGAACTGATCCAGTATTTCCTGGAATTTATTATATTTGTGGAAACAAAGCCTATTTTAGGTTGCCTGATCACTGGTATGGGATTTGCTATTTCGGAATAGTATTCCCTAAAGTCTATCACGTTAAAAGAATCACTGGAAACAATAACGACAGTAGTGGACAAACAAGATATAAAAGAGCTAGTTTTTTTGGAAATAGTAGGTGATATATTTGGTGCATTGATACGTTCAGTGGGGGTTTTGCTAAATTCTCAAAAAATGTGTTTATTGTCAACAGTAGTTGATCGGTTATCTGACACTGCTGGAGGATTTCTACTGATCAATACAGAATTAGTTGCTGTTAGATGTATGGTTTTGCAAAATCGACTTGCCCTTGATATCTTATTGGTAAAAGAGGGTGGAGTCTGTAAAATGCTGAAAGCGCAACATTGTTGCACATATATACCTGACAAAAGTGTAGAGATTGGAAAATATATTAAAAATATTACACATTTGGAAGAAGAACTGAAACCACTGGAGGTTGACAATGTATGGAAGAAAATAAAAAATAGTTTTTCCACCATCAGTAGTTGGTTTTCTAACATAGGTAAAGGTAACTTAGGTCAAATACTATTGCCAATCATGGGCATAACTTTGCTAGTCCTGATGGTAATGTGTTGTCGCAAATGGAGTGGGAAAAGAAAAAGTTACGAAGTCAATGAGAAAGGTAGAAAAAGAAAATTAGAAGAAATACGACTTGAAGAATTGAAAGGAAATATCTACAAAAGAATGAAAGGATCACAATTTAAAAAAGATAAAGGGAAGAATAAAAGATTTAAAGACATCGAAATGGTAGAATGCTAAAGTTGGCATCTGATTTAATAGAATTTAGTGCTGGCATAAAATGCCATCAGAGAGGGGATTGATGGAGCAAGGTTTTGCATAAAAAGAAACTTGCTTGTATGCAATCCTCTCAAATAGCCTGTAATACTATAATTAAGGGTGGGCGGAATATGCGAAAGTGCCTTTCGCAAAATATCGCGAAACGGCAAAAAATCTCCGCGATCACGCGAAATTTCGCGTGATCGCGGAGATCTTGTGCTGATTAATGCGTTACTGAATTTGACCTTCAACTCGGGCACCTGCTTTATTTATATCTGTAAGACATACAGATATAAATAAAGCAGGTGCCTGAGTTGAAGGTCAAATTCAGTATAAGTAAGTGCTTCCTGTTGAGGTTTAATTTTTGTGACAGGAGCATTGTCGTGCCAGAATGAATCCTGCCCTGCATATTTATCCAAGAAGATGCCACCGTTTTGTGCAATACCTCTACTCAACTGTAGTACTTTCTTCTGGCTAATCAGTAACTGCTACCTCGTTGGGTAAATGTACAGTAGTTTTCCTACTACACTACAGCTGCGTAAAGGGCCAGAAGAGTTGTCTCCAGCGACCATGTGTGTCTGTAACTTTGCCACCGCACCGATGGGCACCGGGGTCCCTCGAGTGAGCTGTTCATCATAGTGGGGAAAGGGCGGGAAGACGTTGCACACCGCCAGTGTGTGGGGCGGGGATCTATGTATGCAGTTCACATCACATGCCTCTTGTTTATAAAGGGTCTGAGACCGACCAGAGCAGCAGATGAGGAGACAGAACCTCCTGGTGTCAGGAACTACACGAGGATTGCGCTCGAGAAGCCCATGGATGCACAAACCTCCATCAATGATTGTTCCGGGCTCCTTACAATATTTGCTTGTTTTCGCGCTCTTCACACTGTCTTTGTGCGAGTCTCCCCCACAACCTAGTCATGTGCTCCAAGTTCTTGACACTCTCAGTTCCCCATTATCTTCTCACACGGCCTGTCCATGTGCTCCAAGAATTCACAAATTAGCTATGTGGATTCATTGGCACGAAGAGAGATGTGCACAGTTGCAGTATTCCACACGACCGGAGAGTCAATACTAGAATCCATATTACTCCCTCCCTAGACCAGGAATATCCCCAAACACCGGAGTACTATCAGCAACATATCTGAGTACTGCTTAAGAAATTCACATGCGAGTGACTGCTAAGGGTGGGTGACAATTTCCGCTTCCCTCGCAGATCGCGGATCGCGGAACTTTCGACATTTTCGTGTTCCGCGCGGAACACGAAAATGTCGAATTTTTGCAATTTCCGCGAGCGGAACGGAAATTGTCGCCCACCCTTAACTATAATCAATCTGTCCCTGAATACTAACAGTGCACCACGTTCAACATATTGTATCTAGGGGACGCTTTCCTATGTGCCTTACTAATGAATAACCCGAGTGTTCTAAAATGGCCGCCGAAAACGCGGGAACTCTTCTGCGCATGCGTCTACTACATCTACATAGTATGACGTTTTCTGTCGCTTGGGGGGAAAACTTTGCAGCTGCGCAATAGCTTCTAAAAATGGTCGCTTTAAAGTAACACATTAATACACATACCGTGCTGAAACTAACCTATGCAAGTTCTACTAAGCTATTAATGCAAAAGATTTATTAAGTAAATGGGGTTAGAGTAGAAGTAAGTTATATACAGTGAAGTCATTTAAGTTTGTATTCTAACGTGCTTTTCTTTGACTTTATTAATAGTTCACATTTGGGCCTTGGAGGGTGACTGCATCTCTGTTTCCTTGTGGCTTCTACGCATGCGCAAACGTCTGCTTATTCTGAACAAGTGAAGTAAATTGACTGGCTGCCAAACCCAAGCCCAGCAAGGACATGGGAAACTAACTTTTGACCCTACGAGAGGAAAGAGAAGCAACATTGTAAAATAGACTTATCGATCCACATATGAAATATATGTGGGAATAAAGCTTGTGGGTATTAAAATTAAGGGGCGGAGAACTAGACAATAGACTAAAGAAAAATATTGCACTTAGTATGGCGTGATGTCCTCACCCCACTGCTTGGCCCAATCAAAATTGCGGGTGAACATGGAATTGAAACATTTGGGGGTGGGTCATTTGAATTGGTATAACAGAGGTAAGTTCTAGTTAGTTAGACACACTTGATGCTGAGATGCTGATGCTATGCTGAGAGGCTGCCTGATTTTGCTGCAATCTGACTGAAGAATCCAACACTAGGGAAAATTCACGGAACAACTGAGGAGGCACATCTAGGAAGGGGTCAGGACGTGCCCGAGCCGGAGAGAGAAGCACCAGAGAGGGGTGTAACACTGGCATTACACTAGAAGAGGTTACCTTTCCCTGTCCTGAATCTGTCCTGAATCCTTGACTCTCTGATGTCGGGGTCCTCACATCATTCTAGGTAAATATATATGTAGGGTAAATGATCCGTACTTGCTCTCTGTTCTTTCTCTCCTCAGGTGCTGTCATTGCAAGAATTTATTAATGCAAACTGATTATAAGCTAACTATACTATTTTCCTGACGGAGACTTCTGGTAAATTCATGTGTATGTTGATTTGACTCACAAAATTATTAATTCAGATAAACTTTTAAAACTCCCTCTGAGTCTGTGGTTCTTTAAATAAAGTTAAATGGATTATTGTCTTTCCTCCCTATTCTAATCTACTACCATATCTTTCTAAAGTGCATTTACTCAAGAGACAGGAATGGTAAGAAAACTGGTGTAAAGGTTTCCTAGGGTAAAATAAAATTGATGAGCGGTGGATATTTGCCAGCTCATTGCGCGTATGAATGTATATGGGCCCAAATGAGTGTTGTGTGTATGAATGTGTAGAGCTGGTAGACTCCGCTGCATCACAGCCACTCATGTCCTTTCCCCTGCGACGGCGCACAGTGGGCTGCCATGCGCCCACTCAGGCACCTTTGCACCATGGTGCAATGGTGCCTGTGTTGCGGGGATGATTGTTTTTGTGCAGGAATGGAAGCCTTCCTGCACAAAAACAATCACAAGAGGCTTTTTCCTCTTTCTATGTGTGCTGCAGAAAGCAGCGCTCATAGCTAAAAGGAAAAACGAGAAGAAATAAAGATTTTGCTCCTCGTTGTGCCTCCCTTACGCCTCCTCTGGCGGGGCATATGTGTTTGGTGCTGCCTCAGATTTACGATTTCTCCTAAATCTGGGGCAGTGTCAAAAAGCCATGGATGTTGCTGGGAACGCCCCCACCAATACCCATTGCACGCCCCTTTAACACAGAAAACTGCGTTAAAGGGAACGATATTTACAAGACAGCATTAAGCCAAAAAAAGGGGCTTAGTGCTGTCTCGTAAATACGGAGCAGGCTCCTGAGCCATGGAACTTCACAAAAAGTGACGTTCCCGCAGCACAAGTGGCCTCATAAATTAGGCCCCCTGGGGCTTTTTTACAAGCCCCTTACGCCACCCGTACGTCACTTTTCTCATGTTAAAAATGGCGCAAAAGTGGCGCAAGGGCCCCCTGTGTTTCTGGGCTGATAAAACAATCTCACTGTGCCTAAAAACAGACACAACAAGCATTTACAATGCAATAGGTCTCGCGTTTACGTGAGTGTGAGCTATTGGCATTGTAAATGAAAATGCCTTTTATTTATGCTTTATTTTTTAAAACATAAATAAAAGGCATTGTCATTTACAAGATCAATAGCTCAAACTCGTGTAAATGCAAGACCTATTGAATTGCAAATGCTTGTTTTCTGTGGCAAACCCTATAGTAAATGCGTGGCTGTCGGTCGCCTTTCTGGAATGTGTTAGGAAGACTTATATTTGGAGTGATCTTTCTCAGTCCCTGGAGTGGGCTATAAAGCTGCACACCACAGGCCTCAGCGCGGGCAACACAACTGCACATCGCATAACCGGTTTGGCCTTGGCAAGCTGGTGCATGCGTTATTTCTTTTTTAATTGCAAGCATGTCACAAAACAAAAACGATTTGAAAGAAAAGGTGCTGCTGCCTAAATATGTTGGCCATACCTGTATAAAAAAATAATTAAAAAAGAATGACCAGCTTGTATA
Source organism: Triturus cristatus (assembly GCF_964204655.1). Taxonomy (NCBI): domain Eukaryota; kingdom Metazoa; phylum Chordata; class Amphibia; order Caudata; family Salamandridae; genus Triturus; species Triturus cristatus. Next base: position 1,152,577,171 of record NC_140585.1, read on the forward strand.
CTTTAGTAGAACTGTACAGGTGCGTCCTAGCAAGCAGGTGGACATGTAACAGATACATAAACCCTTTTTAGTTTAAATGCACAACTTGGCATAATGTATGCAAAGAAAACATAGCCTTTGAATGATTGTAACAAGAAGACATAGTATAACATACAAAAAAGATTAATAAAAAAACAGAATGGAAAGTAAAAATTCAAGGGGAAAAGTGAAGTATTTGTCTATCACCCCTGCACTGAGGTGCACCCCTTTTTAGGAAGATGCACCTATATGATCAGACAAAACGCTGGAATTCGGAGTGCAAGAGAAATGGCTGAAATGAGCTTGCTGACCGACCCCTGCCTGCTGTGGTGGGTGGAAGCAAAATGCGAATGCAGATGAACCGACCAGAATATCTATGTGTATATTTGTAAGTATGTTTGTGTTTTTTAAATCCCATAAGGCTAGCTAATTCAGTCTCTTGGCACAAATAAAACAAAAAGTGCGCTTCTGTTCTGATGTGAACTATGGGCCATGGCTAAACCTTTAATTTCAACTAGTCATTTTGAAGCCATAGCCAAGGTTTGAAATAAAAATAATGTTAGAAGGAACACCTCCAATCGGAGGCGCAATTAGAGCCAAATTTCGGGGGGCTGAGCAAAAATTTCGGGGGGGGGCTGAACTTTAAGCAATAGGCAGAGTGGAGCTGCAGGGGCTCTTAGAAGGGGTGAAACAACAGCAAGGCCTCATTAACATGCAAATGGTCTTTTAAAGATCTGTGAAGTGCTCGGGTGCGGCTGCTTTTTTGCCCAGGAAGGTGTCTCATCCCGGGCTGCCACACACGACGGGGGGGGGGGGCTGAAGCCCTTTGAGTCCAATGGGTGTTGCGCGCCTGCCTCCAATGATAATAAAAGTTGGATCCGATCTTTGGGATTCGATTCCTCAAGCCTCGGGCCATGTTATTTTGTTGTTGTTAACACTGCTGGAGGCCAACTGACAAGGGGGAATTGTCAATTTTCGGCGCTCCCAAAAGGTGATGGGGAATGCTGCATTTATTAAATCCGATTTGTACTAGTTCTATCTTTCACCGGGAACATGTCATTTAATAATTAATAACCACACTCTGTATTTTTTCACACTGCAAGCATGTGTTCGTTACCCCATATTTCGCGTCCTGACCTACTTACAGGGAGAGACAGGGAAGCAGCCGTTTAAGTTAATATAAACCAAGCTGGCGCAGTGCCTCGTGGGTAGTGATCTGCACAACCATGGTTTTGTAACGTTACTAAGGCGGCCTCTGAAGCCAGTACACCGTTGTAACCAACACGTGAGGCGAGGGATGCATGAGAACTCCGAACATTAACGCTCTACAGCCATACCATCAATGAACAGAAATGAGACCCGGTGTACCTTTTCAGACTGGCACTCATTACAGAAAGGTTGCCGTCAATGCCTCCCGTTTCACCATCTCGGTGAGAATCATTTTAGTCGGTATATGAGGAGATACTATCTTTTCGGGTTTTGTCACTCTAGATATCAATCAAAACCCGAAATCCCCAGATTTCTCGACTTGGAAGTCGGCCGCATTGCAAAAGCATTAACATACACAAGCTTTGGCAACACTGCCTCGAAAGTGACGCGAAAGTGAAAGTGATCGCGATTACGATCGCGTGCTACGGAGGAAAGACACATGGCGCTGCGCGCGTGCACGTTCACTGAAGCTTTAGGCCACGGCAGCACTTTGAAAAGCCTGTAAACAAAATGTCTCGGCCAGATCAGCGCAAGCGCTGGATCAGGCGAGACCTAAAAATGAATTTGTCCTTGTGTAATGCAACTGATGCTCGTGAACGCGCTTTAATACCTTCGGGTCGAGTTCGCCCAAGAAAAAGAGGGCGTGCAAGGGAGACACTGACAGCACAAAAGGTAACTTAATAGAAAAATGGACAGCAAGAGAGGACGTTGAAGGAGCAAGAGCGGGAGAGGCAGAGATAATGATGGGAAGAACTGAGAAGAATAGGCAGAAAATAACATACCGTGGCGAAAAGGAGACTAAAAGAACAAAGGGGTTGAGATGGACTGTGCAAGAGAAGAGAGGGAAATAAAGAAGTGAGAGTGACAGCAATGGATAGAAAAAACATAGAATATTGGGAGAGAGAGGAGGGAAATGGAGTATGAGAGTGCGAGGGAGAGGCAGGGGAGAGGGCTACACAGGAGGGGACGAGAACTGCATTGAGCGCACTAGCCCCGGGTGCGAATTTATCAAACCTAAACTTCAGCCCGCTGTCATTTTTGGCTCATAACATTATGAAGGAAACTCTCATATGCCGCAGACGCATTTTTCTTCTTTCAATTTCACCTTTTCCCCCCAACGGAGAACAGAACAAGAAATGGCCAGACTAATATCACGGCGAGCTTAAAAAAAAAAAAAACAGGGGCCCAGAGTGGAGGGTGGGGGAGTTGGAGGGCACAGAGGGCGCCGCCGGATCACCTGCGCCGAGATTTAATCATAGCAGGGCATGTGGGAAGCTGCAGGGCGCTCGTGAGCGCCCCTCGCGAGCCCATTGAACAGCTGAATTACGCACGATGACCTCTCAGAGTGCAGTGTTTCAACAGACCTGTCTCAGCGGGTTAAAGTCTGAGGGACGGGGTGGCCAGCAACGGGAGCCCTAGGCGAGCAGTGACGTCAGCGGACACACCAGCAAGCCACCTGGGATTTTTATTTAACTTTATTTAATCCAAATGTGACATTTGGCACTGACTTTACTTGGTAGCCTGGGTGACAGCCCGGTCTCTCTGTCTCAATGTGCAGCCCTTGCTGAGGGTCTGACCTCATGTCAGAGTCTGGTTGGAAACTTGATTGTATGTGATGGAGAGAGACAAGAGAGATCACGTGCAGTTCGAGGGTGAGTGAGTGCGAGAGAGGTGAGAGATGAGAGAGATTGAAAGGAGAGAAATATAGTGAGAGATAAAGTTAGAGAGGGGAGATGCAGAGTGGGAAGAAACCAGGAAATGCATGAGAGAGAAATGGCGAGGAACAATAGCGAGAACGTGGTATGTCCAAAAACAGTATGCTGAATGCGAAATATGCAAAATCCATCTATGGTGGAGCTGCAAGCGGTGAGGGTGAGCGTATTCACTCCAGGCTCCCCGAATCTGTTCCACTTTAAACAAGCATTAGCAAAACCAATAGCTTTATGGACTGGCGTAGGGTGGCACAGAGTGGAGTGGCGTAGAGTGGAGTGACATGGAGTGGTATATAGTGAAGTGGCATAGTGTGCAGTGACACAAAGAGGCATAAAGTGGAGTGGTGTAGAGTGGAGTAGAGTGGAGTGGCATAGAAAGGTGTAGAGTAGAGTGACGTAGTGTAGAGTGGCGTAGAGAAGAGTGGCATAGAGTGGAGTGGCATAGAGTGCTGCAGAGTGGCATTGTGTGGAGTGAAGAAGCATAGAGCATGGTGGAGTGGCCTTGAGTGGAGTGGCTTAGAGTAGAGTGGAGTGGCATGGGGTGGCATGGAGTGCCGTAGAGTGGAGTGGCGTAAAGTGGAATGGCGTAGACTAGAGTGGGGTAGAGTAGAGTGGCATAGAGTGGAATGGCATAGAGTACTGTAGAGTGGCATTGTGTGGAGTAAAGAGGCATAGAGTAAGGTGGAGTGGCTTAGAGTAGAGTGGAGTGGCGTGGGGTGGCATGGAGTACCGTAGAGGGGAGTGGTATAAAGTGGAATGGTGTAGACTAGAGTGGGGTAGAGTAGAGTGGCATAGAGTGGAGTGGCATAGAGTGCTGTAGAGTGGCATTGTGTGGAGTGAAGAAGCATAGAGCATGGTGGAGTGGCCTTGAGTGGCATGGGGTGGCATGGAGTGCCGTAGAGTGGAGTGGCGTAAAGTGGAATGGCGTAGACTAGAGTGGGGTAGAGTAGAGTGGCATAGAGTGGAGTGGCATAGAGTGCGGTAGAGTGGCATTGTGTGGAGTGAAGAAGCATAGAGCATGGTGGAGTGGCCTTGAGTGGAGTGGCTTAGAGTAGAGTGGAGTGGCATGGGGTGTCATGGAGTGCCGTAGAGTGGAGTGGCGTAAAGTGGAATGGCGTAAACTAGAGTGGGGTAGAGTAGAGTGGCATAGAGTGGAATGGCATAGAGTACTGTAGAGTGGCATTGTGTGGAGTAAAGAGGCATAGAGTAAGGTGGAGTGGCTTAGAGTAGAGTGGAGTGGCGTGGGGTGGCATGGAGTGCCGTAGAGTGGAGTGGCATAAAGTGGAATGGCGTAGACTAGAGTGGGGTAGAGTAGAGTGGCATAGAGTGGAGTGGCATAGAGTGCTGTAGAGTGGCATTGTGTGGAGTGAAGAAGCATAGAGCATGGTGGAGTGGCCTTGAGTGGAGTGGCTTAGAGTAGAGTGGAGTGGCATGGGGTGGCATGGAGTGCCGTAGAGTGGAGTGGCGTAAAGTGGAATGGCGTAGACTAGAGTGGGGTAGAGTAGAGTAGAGTGGAGCGGAGTTGTGTTAGAATAGTGGAGTGGCATAGAGTAGAGTGGAGTGGCGTAGAGTAGAGTGGAGTGGCATAGAGTAGAGTGGTATAGAGTGGAGTGCAGTGGTGTAGAGTGGAGTAGAATAGTACAGCTGTGGGTGTAAGTAACTAAAACATCAATAGAGACAGTAGATACAGTGAAAGCAACATAAATAAGATGCAGTCTGCCTGTGTGAAAAGTAGGAAAGCACATTGTATGCCCAGGAATAATACTTTGCAAAAAGACGAGGAAGAACAAAGGCGAGTAAGAACACATTTGCTAATTTGTTGCTTATCACATTTGCTTGGTCAACATTCCAGGAAGGAGCTTACACAAGAGAGGAAGGGAAGCCTATGGGAGCAAAGGAATAGAAAGATTGCAAATGACAGTGACAATGAAGACAACTAATGGGATGCTGTGGGCAGGTTGTAATCCCACTCATTTGTAAACACTACAACTTGTTGCACAGTTCGTGTGCTGTGCAGGCGAGACATTAAAAACTCATGGGTGCACAGTTTTGCTGAAGGTTTGTGAACGTTTCAGGGTTTCCTGTGGGTGCAAAACAAAACATCATGCACTTTTTATATACAGAGAATTTTGGTGCCTTCTCCACCCCACCCAATAGAATGCAGAAGTAAAATTCAGAGAACTATGGCTTTTTTTATACTGTTTTCTGGAAATAAAAAACAATGCTCAGCCACTGTGAGCAAAAATAAGAATGAAGGAGAGAGAGGAAAAGAAATGTTGAGAGGATGTCACAGGGAGAGAGACAAAAAGAACAAGAGAAAGGAAAAGAGAGCAAGAGAGGGTAGGACAACTTTTTGAAGGGAGACTAGGGCTTGCAGGTGTTATTGGGCATCAGTTGTATCAATTTAGGACATTTACTACTTGCGTCGAGGAGTCCCCAGAAACAATTAGGGGTGGGTGGAATATTCTGTTCTGCCCACAGAATTGGCAACATTTTGGCAATTCCACATTACTCTTGAGTTATAGCCAAATTCTGGCAATTGCTGCGTGAGGGAATCATTTCTTGCACGTGGCTACAGAATGACAAGTTAGAAAGCACGAGTGAAATTTGGCATCCCCTATCGCAATTTCTGGTCACTAGGAGGACACCAGGCAAGATTCTTCTAACTTGGATGTCCGCTAAACAATCAATCAATCAATCAATGGCCGCCAGGTAGGAGAAGGATCTTCCTCTGGTGGTGGTTCTGCGAATCCGTGGGACCATGGCGAGGGCGAGGCTGGTGGAGCGGAGCTGGCGGGTAGGTGTGTAGAACGTGAGGCAGGTTTTGAGGTATTCGGGGCCCATGTCGTGGAGAGCCTCGTGTGCGTGGGTGAGGAGTCTGAAGGGGATCCTCTTGCTGACGGGGAGCCAGTGCAGGTCTCTCAGGTGGGCCGAGATGTGGCTGTGTCGGGGAATGTCCAGGATGAGTCGAGCAGATGCATTCTGTATGCGCTGGAGTTTTTTCTGTAGTTTGGCGGTGGTCCCGGTGTAGAGGGCGTTCCCGTAGTCCAGTCGGCTGGTGACGAGGGCCTGGGTGACTGTCTTCCTGGTTCCGGTGGGGATCCATCGGAAGATTTTACGGAGCATGCGGAGGGTGTTGAAGCAGGAAGATGTAACGGCGTTGACTTGTTTGGTCATAGTGAGGGAGGAGTCAAGGATGAACCCCAGGTTGCGTGTGTGGTCCGTGGGCTTGGGGGCGGTTCCCAGGGCGGGGGGCCACCAGGAGTCGTCCCAGGCGGAGGGGGATGGTCCGAGGATGAGGACTTCCGTCTTGTCTGAGTTCAGCTTCAGACGGCTGAGCTTCATCCATTCTGCGATGTCTTTTATTCCTTCCTGGAAGCTGGCTCTGGCGGTGGCGGGGTCGTTGGTGAGGGAGAGGATCAGTTGGGTGTCGTCGGCGTAGGAGATGATGTTGATGTTGTGTTTGCGTGCGATGGCTGCGAGGGGGCTCATGTAGACATTGAAGAGGGTTGGGCTGAGCGAGGGTCCTTGGGGTACGCTGCAGATGATCTTGGTGGGCGCTGCGCGGAAGGGCGGGAGACGGACTCTCTGAGTTCTGTCGGCGAGGAAGGAGGTGAGCCATTCCAGGGCCTTTCCTTGGACCCCGGCGCGGTGGAGACGGGTTGTCAGGGTGTGGTGGCAGACAGTGTCGAATGTGGCCGACAGGTCGAGGAGGATGAGGACGGCCGTTTCACCGTTGTCCAGCAGGGTCCTGATATTGTCGGTGGCTGCGATGAGGGCGGTCTCGGTGCTGTGGTTCGCTCGAAATCCGGACTGCGATGGGTCGAGGGAGTCGTTCGTCTCGAGGAAGGTGGTCAGCTGTTTGTTGACGGTCTTCTCGATGACTTTAGCTGGGAATGGGAGGAGCGAGATGGGGCGGAAGTTCTTGAGGTCTGTGGGATCCGCGGTGGGTTTCTTCAGGAGGGCGCTGATCTCCGCATGCTTCCAGCTCTCCGGGAAGGTGGCGGATGTGAAGGAGTTGTTGATGATGTCCTGGAGTTGGGGTGCGATGATGGAGTCAGCTTTGTTGAAGATGTGGTGTGGGCAGGGGTCCGCTGGGGAGCCGGAGTGGATGGAGTTCATCGTGTGGGTGGTGTCTTCCGTGCTGACGGGGTTCTAGGTGCAGAGGGTGGTGGTGGGGGGCGTAGACTCGGTGGAAGGGTACGTGGTGTGGGTGCCGAAGCTGTCGTGGATGTCGGCGATCTTGCGGTGGAAGAACGTGGCGAGTGAGTCGCAGAGGTCTTGTGATGGCGTGATGGCGTTGTTGCTGGCGCTGGGGTTGGAGAGCTCTTTGACGATGCTGAAGAGTTCCTTGCTGTTGTGGGAGTTGTTGTCCAGTCGGTCTCTGAATGCTGACCTTTTGGTGGTGCGGATCAGCTGGTGGTGTTTGCGGCTGGCGGTCTTGAGGGCTGTCATGTTTCCTGATGACTGGTCATTGCGCCAGGTTTGCTCGAGGGTACGGCAGGATTTTTTGGAGTCTTTGAGATCGTTGGTGAACCATGAGGCTTTCTTGCTGTCGGAGTTGCTGGGAGGGTTCTTCAGTGGTGCAAGGGCGTTGGCGCAGTTGGTGATCCACTGTGTGAGGTTGAGGGCTGATTCTTTGGGGTCCGTAGTGTAGGAGGGTAGGTTTTGGCTCAGGGAGGTTGTGAGCTGGTCGGTGGTCATCTTGCTCCAGCATCTACGGGGAGCTTGTTGCGGGCGGTGGTGAATTGTGGTTTTCCTGAAGTTGAAGTGGACGCAGCTGTGGTCAGTCCAGTGAAGTCCGGTGGAGTGGCTGAAGGAGATGTGGTTGCTGGAGGAGAAGATGGGGTCCAGCGTGTGGCCGGCGTAGTGGGTGGGGGTATTGACCAGTTGCTTGAGTCCGAGGTTGGTGAGGTTGTCTAGCAGGGTGGTGGTGTTGTTGTCCTTGTTGTTCTCCAGGTGGAAGTTGAGGTCCCCTAGGAGGATGTAGTCGGAGGAGGCGAGGGCGAGCGGGCTGATGAAGTCTGTGATGGCTTCGCTGAATTGTGTGCGAGGTCCCGGGGGTCTGTAGATGAGGGTACCTCTGAGGGTGGTCTTGGGGTCGGTGTGTATCTGGAAGTGGAGGAGTTCGGCGGCAGTGAGGGTGTCGTCGGTGTTGGTCGTGATGCGGATGGTGTTTCTGTAGACAATGGCGATGCCGCCTCCGGCTTGGTTGATGCGGTCCCTCCGGGTGATCTTATAGCCTTCCGGGATGGCTATGGCGATGTCGGGGGCTGAGGAGGCGTTCATCCAGGTTTCCGTGAGGAAAGCGACGTCCGGTGCCGTTGTGTCGAGGAGGTCCCAGAGTTCGACGGCGTGCTTGTGGACGGAGCGAGTGTTGAGCAGGATGCACTCGAGGTGGTTGTTGTTGGCGCCTGTCCTGGCGTAGGTCCGGAGGCAGGTGAACTTGCAGGCGTGGCAGGTGAAGGCTCCATGGGTGCGTTTCGGGGTGGCTCTGAAGCAGTCTGGCTGTCGGCCGGTGTTGGGTGCGTGGAGGGCGGTGGCACTGTATCTCCGTCGGGTGGGTTGGCTCCGGCGGGGGCCAGGGGTCCTGGCACTGGGCGCGGTCCGGGCGCGGACGGGCGCAGACGGGCCTGCCATAGGCGCGCCAGCGGCGCACTAGCGGCGCGCCCGCTTTGCGCGTCTGCTGCGTGGCCGCTGTGCGGCCTCCATATAAGTGGGAGTGGGAGGGAGGAGCAGCTGGGAGGCCGGAGCGGGGTGGCGAATGGGGCAGCGGGGGGCGTCTCCGCAGGGTGCAGCGGCGGGAAGGTGGACCGGGGGGAGCGGGGGAGGGGGGCACGGGCAGGAGCGTGGGACTAGGGAGCGGGGTACAGAAGAAGGAAAAAACGGGTCACAGGGGGCACAATGCAGGTGAAAAATGGGGTACTGAAGAAGGAAAAAACGGGTCACAGGGGGCACAATGCAGGTGAAAGATGGGGTACAGAAGAAGGAAAAAATGGGTCACAGGGGGCACAATGCAGGTGAAAAATGGGGTACAGAAGAAGGTAAAAACGGGTCACAGGGGGCACAATGCAGGTGAAAAACAGGGTACAGAAGAAGGAAAAAACGTGCAAGCAGCGCAACATACCTATTTCTGCTCATCGGAGGAACGCCCGGAATCTTGCAGAGTTTTTATGTACCTACACTGAATTCCACAGAGTCAAATTCCGGGAGTCCACCCACTCATAGAAATAATGACACCCAATAATTCACTCTGCATTCAGTGTGTTTACTTTAACAAAGTAAAAGTACTTTAATGTATATAAAGGCACATACTATACATATAATTACAAAGATAGACTCAATATACAGTAAGCAAAACAATATACCAAAAAGTGGACATGTCCTTGGTGGGGATAATAATGAAAACACTTTCTAAATGCGGGCTTGCGGATACCTGGAGTACAAATGACCTACCCTAAAGATTTATCACAGAGAGGAACTAACCCCATAAGTCAAACTATTGACAGTATCAGCAAGGTACCTAGTGACAAACTGCATGCCTTCAGGCATTAATCTGAAAAACCAAAATATCCTTAACTAGTTCTACTCCAATAACATGACATCTTCACAATCATCCAGGTCTGCAGACTTTCCCAACGTAAAATTGTCAATAAGAAAGACCTGCTATCTTGGACAATGCATTTATATTAGTTAAACAAAATCTACAGTTGTCAGCACCATTAAAACATTATTCTAAGGCATTTGTGTAAAGAAACTTAAAATAATCTTTAACCATATTTATTGCTTTTAAACCTTACCAAAAATTCCCCCACCTAAGAGAAAAATAAAAATGTGGCCTGCCCAGAGGATCTGCATATTACCATTAACAAAGAACTCTCACCCAAAAATTAAGCAAAACTCCAGACAGACTCAATTTTGACTTTTGGAGAGACAGGTACTCCCACCTTGTGTACATTGGTTAATTAGCAACCATAAGGACCCTGTCTTCTCTGTCAGGCTCACCACCACAGTACCTTACTAAAGGCAAACCCAAGAAGTCAGCTCTGTATGGGTACACTCCTGATCATGCACAACTGCTTCCTCTTCCTGGGGCAGGGCTCCAGCCATCACCACCACCTTCCAGAGGCCTCTTGACACCCAGCCTTGCCTGAACTGAAATCTTTTTCCTTTCTGCATAGCTGTGGTCTCCTTTTCTAGACCATGTTTTCCTCCAATGCACAACTCCAATGCAATGACGAGCCTCTTTCCTCAGGACAGAGGCAGCTTCTCCATCAGGGCTAGGAGGCAAGACCCTTGAGCAGCACCACAGTCACCAAGGGCTGCCGACTACATGTCTAGGCTTCTCCTCTGGGAGATGCCGTCCAGCAGTCCTCTCTCTCTAGCTGGCAATTCCTCCTTTCTCCAGATACTCAACAACTCTCCTTAACCCCTTGTGTGCCCATGACGAGCTGGACTCGTCATGGGCCGCGGTTGCGCTGTGCCCATGACGAGTCCAGCTCGTCATGAACCCCGCCCGCTAATGCAACGGCCGGCACAGGGCGGGGAAAGGGCGTGGCACACAAGGGGTTAAATGACCTGGCCCATTTTGCCCTCAATGGTAAGGAAGGTTGCAATCAGAGATCCTGGCACTGATGCTCGAATCATTCTCGTCTACTCAGCTGAGTAGATCCTGTCACTGTTTCAGGATAATACTGGCACCTTGCCTGAGTTTCTAGCTACTCAGGGGCATATTATCAAGGACGGCGTTAAAAATTATCGCCGGTTTAGCCGCAGAAATCTGCCGCTAAAGCGGCGATAATGGGCTTGATAATATGCCGCAGAGAATTCCAATATAAGCCCATGTTCTGGTGTGAACATGGGCTTCTATTGGAATTCTCACGGGCATATTATCAAGCCCATTATCGCCGCTTTAGCGGCAGTTTTCTGCCACTAAACCAGCGATAATTTTAACGCCGTCCTTGTTAATATGCCCCTCAGTATTTACCCTAGTCTTGCAGATCAGTAATGGGGATTCCATAGATCCCTTTCTGCAGGTGGTATAGCCAGTACCTGGCATATGGCACATTAGCCCCAGACTGGTCAGGCTCAAGTCCTAGTGATTTAAGGTCAGTGTTGACTGGCTTATAGAGCAATTAGCAGTGCCTGACAGGCTGTACTGAAAGGGCAATGTGAAGGTCGTTTTGTAGGCCCTTCGTGGCCCTATTTTATGGTCTGCAGGATGGGTTTTACACTTAATTTCCCTAATAACAAACATTGCCTGCAGCATGCTCAAATCCATGCAGTCTTCCATACCGTGCAACCCTCTTATACCGTGTGTCTTTACAAGTTCAGAAGTGCCCCTGTTTGCAAACACAGCACACATTGTTAGCTATCTAATTCGCTAATGGGGGCCACTTTTATTTTGGTGCCCGGCCTATTTTTAATCCCAGTCCGACCCTGTTCAAAGTAAAGAAGGAAGAAGGGTTAGAGCTAGAAGATTGCTGTCAGAGAAACACAAAACAAAGGCACAAAGGACTGAAGAGGCTTTTGCAGCCAGCTCCTACACAACACCGCCCGCAGACATGCCTCGGGGGAAGAAAGGAAGAGGAATGGGACGAGGGCTGCCCCCATATTTCAAAGGGGCATCTGACTCCATCCTTCCTACCAAAGGAACCTGATCCATTTCAATGGACCACATGAATGTTCCTACAATCTGTTTCCCTGTCTGCCAGCCTCCCTCACCTTTCATCTTCTCACATACTGCAGATTCAAAAAGGAGTCATGCACCCTGTTAGAAAACCCCGGGCAACCGGGTTAGCAGTCACCCGGTTTTTCCCAACACAAGGGGTAGCTTGGCTCGAGCGGTCGGGGGTCAGGCACCGTGTTAAGCGTACGTCACACCCTCACAATAACCATGCGTTCATCCGTTCCAAAAACGACTCTACACCGTAAAAATTTATGAAAGAATCTCTTTGTGTTTATCTTAATTTTTCTCTTAGTTGCAGGGTTATGACACAAATACAATACAAAAGGATTTTCTTCAGAAATAGCAGGTCAATTAAATAATAACACTTTGCAGGTGCAATAAATAGGATTAGGTCATAAATACACAAGGAATAAATAGAGGTGCGATAAATACATAGGGCAAATAAATACTGTCAGACAATAAATACAAGGCAGGAATAAATACGGTCAGACAATAAATAAAACACCTTCAATAAATAATATAAGCCATCAAACAATTGCAAATCAGATCACATTTATGAGGTAGATTGATTTTACCATGCCCAAGTACAGCTTATGGTCACTGGGGTGGCCTGGGGATGTCCCACCTAGAGTGGTCAAGGCTGGGGCCTAAGCTGAGGTAGAATGAGGGAAACCTAAGGTTCTGACTCTTCCAACTACACAGTCCCTCACACAGGTCCCTGCACCAGTCTCAGTTCACCCCCTAGCACTCTCAGGTTGGTCCTAACACCCCTCTAGCCCCAAGAATGGTCTTTTAGGGCTCCACAGGGCCTCAGATGCCCTTTCTACCACTTACTGCCCTTTTCACGAAAATCGGCTCCGCTCGGCGCCGGGTCGACGTCGCTGGGCGGCTCTGGTTCGATGTCGCGTCGATCTGTTCCACTTGACGCCGTGTCGATGCCGTGAGGCGGCTCCGATTCGATGTCGCTGGCCGGCCTCGGTTCGATGTTGCGTCGATCTGCTTTACCTGACGCCGGGTCGATGCCGTGAGGCGGCTCCGGATTGATGTCGCTGGGCGGCCTCGGCTTGATGTCGTGTTCCGGCGTCACAGGGTCACGGTTCCCCCGCTTCCAGGCGACTCCGGAGTGCGACCTCCACTCCCGACCTCCGTCGGCTCCACTTCGGGTTCCGGCGACTCCGGAGTGCGATCTCCACTCCCGAGCTCCTGCGCGCTTCGCCTCGACCTCAGGCGACTCCGGGGTGCGACCTCCACTCCCGACCTCCTGCGCGCTTCACTTCAGCTTCCGGCGACTCCGGAGGGCGGACTTCACTCCCCCGTCGACGCCTCACCTCGACCTCAGGTGACTTCTACTCGACCTCCGGTGTCTCTCCACGACCTCCGTCGGCGCCCTCACTCGACCTCTAGCGGCTCCGGGTACGACGTCTGCCTTCTGTCAGCGCCGCTTCTCCACCTCGGGCTCCAGGTCTCCAGGCTACTCGACGTCAGGTCTCCAGGAGGATTCCACCAAACAGGTCAGGAACTTGCTGTTCTTCTCCTTTAAGGCCTGTTCCGGCTGTTCAGGTCCTTAAGATGATTTTCTGGTCTTTCTCCCACACAGGGCTTTAGGCTGGGCTTGGTCAGTAGGGACTAGTATCAAGGGTGGGTTTCTGGACCCCACTCCAGGCACAAGTTTCCACCCCTGCTGCCTTACTCCTTCCTCCTTCTGTTTCTCTGTCCTCTCTCCTCTCCAGTCAGGTGCCAACTGCCTACTCCAACTGCCAACTCTGAGCTGGCTTCCCAACATTCTAAACCTGCCTCACACTGTCACAGGGTTCTAGAATGTTCTGGAAGGTACTAGTAGGTTCCAGCTATGTCTCAGGTGACAATGGGTGGCCACCATTTTGTGTTTCAGGCCCTCAGACAGAAGTTCCAGGGGTAGGGAAAATGGCTCCCTGACACTGCATCAACACTAAAAAGTCTGGTGGTTCCCAAAAAGGAAAAATACTAACAGGGTTTGAGGCAAAAGTGGGACAAAATAAATAATGATGAGGAGGGACCACCCAAAGGGCTGACAGGTCTAACACACCCCTATAGTCTAGCATAGTGGTACTCAAAGTACGGCCTGAGGGCCGCATGTGGCCCTCCTGACCTTTACGTGCGGCTCCTGGTTGAACAGCAGCACTAGGCTGCTGTTTACTTTACAAAGCACTAATACCCATAAAGGTGTTAAGTAAATGGGAAGCATTTATTCACAGTCGAACTGAAGTAAACCAAAGCACAGAAGCTGTACTGTACCACTTAACTTTGAGAACACTTTGATTTTAAAAGAAATTTGCAGCAAAAGTGTAAAATAAGATAGTAACTTCAAAATTGAAAAAAGTGTATTCCATTAATCTGTAGAAGCGTTTCGCCTTAGTACATGACATTTTTTTTTTAAAGTGACAGTTTTCAAACATGAGTTTAGAAACATAAACATTTATGCCTCCCCTCCCTGGACAATAATCCCAATAAGCAAAGTAAAATAAAGCAATTGCCCAGGATCACACAGTTTGATCAAGTGCGGAAACTAGGAGGGCTGCCCGGTGCAATTAAACCACTAGATTTACAAGAGTCAATTCCGCTATGCCCACTTTACGCCTCCCACGCCCCCGCCCGCCACCATTTTGGCATCAATGCGGCCTTCGGTTGCACCACAGATGAACTTTTTGGCCCCTGGGAAAATGTTTGCGAGTACCCATGGTCTAGCACAAAATTCACACTTCATTCTAATCCTTACTTGTAACAAGTATCGTGAACTTGCACTCTCTGCACTGCAACGCATGCAGAGTCCCTTCCCCTACCTGTCCAGCCTTACATTAAAAGGCAAGCACTACAATCCAATTTAAACAGATCTTACAGTATGTGAGCATCCATTGGGGAGCCCCACTACACAGCAGAGGCCCAAACACCAGAGGACAGTAAGTGAAAAACCTGTGAATTTCCACCATTTAGAACACATTTTCCCACCAGAGAGAAAAAAAGAAACAGCACAAGGGATTTACAGAGGACATTAAAGAAAGACGGGGGAGAATATTAAAGAGCGACAGAAGGTGTGGAGAAAGTTTGTTTTCACTTAGGTACGGCAGCTTCAGCCTTTCCAATATTCATGTCTGTTGGTCCCCTGTGAGGCTCCAGTGCATTCAGGCACCTGCACGCTCTCTTACATCGCTTCTTAATTTAAAGCCAGTATCACATTAAGTGTAAACAATCACCTTACATACATTCGGAAGTCATTACCGTTCATTAGAGGAGCCCGGCATTTCAGCAGACTGCATCTTTCAGAGAACCCTGGCTTTCTCTGGAGACCATCACTGGTAAACATGCAATACTGAAGCGGCCTCATCTCACAACAACCATGCCTTCTCTTCACTATTGGGGCCCCGTGATCCGCTGCAGACGAAATTCTAAATGAATAATTGATCTGTTTCAAACATTTTCTGGGCAGAGCAACTGCTGGAAAGCGGAGCTCTTCTGTGGCAACACTGGGGGAGGTTTTCAGAAAGCCCAGCCAGCAGCCTCGAAGTTGGGTAATTTCACACTTCACAAAGAAGTGCAAAGTTCTCTGAGTTTTACTGAGATAAATCTAGTATCACTTCACTCATTGTCTATCCCTGAAACCGGATGTTTCACTCAACAAGGACAGACATTAGGCTGCAGGGATTTAGGTTTCCACCGCACACTGGGGAATATTTACAAGCAGGCGATAAAAAAATATCGCCACTTTTGCGGCCGTTTTCGGACGAAAAGCGGCGATAATTTTATCGCTATATTAGCAAGGCCACGCTATCGCGTGAAACCTTGCTTTAGCGTGGGGATTCTTTACGCCCAGCTTTGCATCTCTAATGAGATGCAAAGTGGGCGTTCCTGGCCTAACATGACAGGAGAAATGTCGCTAAGCGACATTTCTCCTATCATCAAGCCCCACGCTATGAAGCATAGCGTCAGGAAAAGTAGCGATAACCCCTGTTATCGCTACTTTCCTTACGCCTGCTTCAGGACTGATTTAGCCATGATATCCTACGGAAGGTGGATATCATGGCTAAGTTTGTGAGCCCCTATCAGCAAGCTAACGCCACATTGCGTGAGATTATTGCTGGGTTTCCAGCGATAATCTCACGTTAGGCAGTTAGCGTGAGGATTTTTATCGCTGAGGAGATGAGAGTTGCTAATAGCACGCTATCTCAGAGATAAAAATCCACGTTACCCGGCGATAATTATCCTCACTCTAAGAGCGCTGAGCGATAATTATCGCCGGGTGTTGCTGATATGCCCCACTGTCACTTAGGGGGACCACTTCTCTCCAGATCTCTGAGTTTTCCAGTCCTGGTTTTATGTGTGATAAATTAACCTTCCATTGTATGTGTTTTAACTTCCATTGAAGTAATAACACAAACACGCCTAAAAGCAATGGGTTGAAAGCAAAAATTCAGGTCTGGAACCAGTGTCCATAATGATCTGGAGTGAGGTGGTCACCCAACCTGAGTGCATTAGAGAAACACTAGTGCAGTAGCTTGGCCACTCATCTACTTTTCCCAGTCCAATAAGTCATGCCTCTAGGCTTCCATCATCAGGAAAAGAAGACAGAGGTTGGAGCCGCTAAGCGAAAGATTAAGCGACTGCTACTACTGGTCCTGTGCAGAAGTGGGAAAGATCCTAAAAAAGTCACCGCCCCCACCCTCCTTCAGGCACAATTAACATAACTCTGCCATATTTGCTAAACAAAGCTTTGTTAAACAATGAGATCACTTCCTTCCGTACTTGACCCACCCCTACTCTGTCCCACAGTGGCGTAACTAGAGCCAAATTTCGGGGGGGGGGGCTAAGGAAACATTTCGGGGGGGGGGGCTGAATCTTTAAGCAATAGGAAGAGTGGAGCTGTAGGGGCTCTTAGAAGAGGTGAAACAACAGCAAGACCTCATTAACATGCAAATGGTCTTTTAGTGCTTGGTGCGGCTGTGTGTGTGCCGGGAAGCTGTCTCATCCCGGGCTGCCACACACGAGGGGGGGGGCTGAAGCCCTTTGAGTCCAATGGGTGTTGCGCGCCTTCTGTCCCACATGACATCCTTTTACAATGGCTGTCTGATTGTGGTGTCAGGGGAGTGGCACCTGATTGGCTGACCTCGTTCCTCTCTGAGCGAGAACAAGCAGTCTGGACGAAACTGCACCTCTCCAAGGCCAGGCTTCTAAAATGTAGGGTACCCCAGGGTTTCGCACTCAGCCCAACATTGTTTAATGTGTACTTGCCTCCATTGGCCACCCTGGTTGAGACATTCGGCATTATGATAGTTTCATATGCAGACTATACCCAGCTGGTCTTTTCCTTCGAGAGCAACTCAGTATCCCACAAAGTAGCCTTCTCAAATTCCATGAGAGCAGTCTTCGGTTGGCTCAAAGAAAGCCAATTACTGTGCAACCCAGAGAAAACAGAAATCATATTGTTAGGGCCTAACCCTAATCTGGGTTGGGATGCCACCTGGCCCAAAGACGGGCAAGCCTCTCTCCCCCAACCCTGGCAGCTAGAAACCCAGAAGTCACCTTCGATAACTACCTTTTTTTTAAAGACCCAAATTCACTCGGTTGTTGGAAACTGTATGGGGATCCTGAAGGTCCTCAGGAAATTCCTCCTCCTTCTTCCATGGGAAGCCGGCAAAACCGTAGATCGTGTCACGATCCTCTCTCGGCTGTACTACATGAACGCCTTGTACATGGGTTTACCTGCATATTTAATCCGGCGACCACAAGTGGTCCAAAACACAGCAGTGTTTCTTCTCTTCAGTTTGCAAAAAGGTACCCCTACTTCACCTACCCTACCTTGCCAAACTGCACAGGCTCCCTGTCAATAAAAGGATCATCTTTAAAGCACTCACTTAAGCACTGAGGGCCCTGTATAACCCGGTGCCAGTTTTCTGAACAATTGAATCACTGAGTACCAGCCTAGCCGAAATCTACGTTCCAATCAGGCGCATCTCATAGCAACGCAATACAAAAGGACCCTACACATGAAGGGAGGGTGTGGGAGGGGGGGTCCGAGGGATATGTTTAAAGACCAACTACAGTATAAATCCCCAATCAACAGACATAATACAAAGAATACTGTAGGTCTAGAGTTCTGTGTGACAAAAAACTGATATAATGGAAAGAGTAAAGCAAAAGACCATCTGGGGCTTGCCCAAAAAGTTAAGTTCCCATCACCCAAGCTTATCATCATCTGGGAGCTGTGGACTTAACCATAGAAACCAACCACGTGGATGATAGTGGTGGTTATGTGGTAGTCCCAGGCGTGGGTGCCGAAGATGGGGTGATGGTTTGCAGTGCAAAAAGTATGAAAGAAAAAGGTGCTATTAAAAGTGGCTAACAAGACACAATAAATTTTATTCTGGTGCTGTCTTGATGCCACTTTAAAAACAGTGCATAGACAGCTTCACAAATAACTGTCAAGATGTCGATCTACATGTTTCGGCTACTGGACTTGGGAGTCCAAGCTCTCATCAGGACCATGCTGACGCTACTGCAAAACGTGTGAAAAGGAAACTTATAAACACAAAGAAGGCTTTGGGTTGATACCCAATACAACCTGATTGTTCAAGTACGTTCCCGTTGCGTTTTTACAGGGAAAGAGACCTAGTAACAATGAAGAAAAAAGAAATCAACTCAATCTTATAAAATATCAGTGTTAATCACAGAACTAAGCTAGATAGAATGTGCTAGCAACATTAAATCAATACTAAATGATGTATTGCTTTGCAGGGTGATAATCATATCAACATTAAACTTGTGCACTTACCCGAAAAGTTTTGGGTACGCACCTCGCCTCGCCTGGCATCCGCTCAGGACTTGAGGCACCGCTCTACAAAATGAAAAATGTCAAACAACAAAATTACCCCAGTTATGGGAACATGGCAGGATCAAACAGTCTTAAAAACACGATATTCAGGTGTAAATACATTTTGCTGAACCGCTAACAGTGGATGTAGAGTGTTTGTATCATAAATGAGCATCAAGGAACCAGATAGTTCATCTTAGCATCCAAGCCTGGACGAAGACATCTGATGTGCTCTATGACTCGGAAAAACCGTAATGGAGGAGGCTAAAGCTGAGCGCTGTGTGAAGTCAGTACCTGCAGTTAGACTAAGAGATTGTCTCACAATAGCGGCAGTACGTTAGAGAAAGCAAAATAAGTACAGCAAGGCGTCTAGAGGTAGCGCCGTTTCAAAAAAACACACAAAAACCCACAAAAACAACGGAGGAACACGAAAAGAAACTCACCTGTCCGTCGGTACCCCGCTCTGGCAACTGAGCTGGAAGGGGAGGTAGCGAACCGACAGGGGGAGTGTCCTTATAAGCTCCAATGAGCGTCCTTCCGTGCTGTTTGCTACGGGGCGCTCGAAGGTACAAAATACCTCCTGTGATGTCACGTAGTCAGGGAAACTGGGAAATGTAGTGTTGAATGTGGTTACGTTTTTATCCTTGAGTGATCGAAGTCAGAAGAGATCTTGAGAAACATGTGCAACATCTCAGAACAGCGTCCGATCATTATGAGAGTTCATAATATGCTCACACTGAAAGGAACAGGGTTTGGGTTAATAGCAGATCGATGTATCCATATTAGTTCTTGTGAGCGTACCATCGTGTTGTGAACTATGGGGCGCTCAGAGGTACACAATACCACGTGTGATATCACGTGTATCTAGATTGCTGGGAGTTGTAGTGTCGGGTGTGTTTCACCGTTTCTGTTGATTGATTAGTAAAAAAACGGGAAGAGGACACTATGTGGTCGGATATTACTAACACCGTGGGATCAGTATGGTAGTTCAAGACTCGTAGACACTAAAATGCGCTTTAGTTTAGATTAGGAGTGCACCTTGAAATATGAAATTGAGAAGAGCTCCATGGACTTGAATGCTAGTCTTATTAGATAAATGAATGTAACTTTATTGAGTACACAGAACGTAGGTATCTAAAGAATTAGAGGGATGACCATGGAATATCATCGTTTAGGCCAAGTTGATCACTCTTAAGTTTAAACACCCATTTCTGTTCTTTGATGAACAGAAATTTACTAATGTCTGTCACATGCATAGGGATGAAAGGTTGTTCTAAGATCACCCATCTCAAATCTTCTGGTTTGTGTCTCAACGACAGAAAGTGATTGGTGAGTTTAGTCGCTTGTTTGTTCCGCCTAATAGTGCTCTTGTGTTCATTGATGCGTGTCTTGATCTTTCGTGTGGTCATACCTACATACCGCAATGAGCAGGGGCAGGTAATGAGGTAGATGACTCTTTCTGTGTTGCAGGTGGTATGTTTTTTTAAAATCCATGGAGTATCTGTGCCTATGTCAATGGTTTTAGTTGGCTGAGTCTGTGGACATGCAGAACATTGGCCACATGGGAAATGCCCCTGTACTGGTGGCAAACTCCACAGGGTGTTAGTAGTGGTGGGAGATTTGGCCCGCGGTCTGGTATGCACAAGACTATCTCTGATGTTGGTGCCTCTTTTGAAAGAGAAAAGAGTAGGTGGTAAGACCTCATTCCCTACATTCAGTATTCGCCAGTGTTTCCGCACTGTTTTTTGTACCTGGTTAGACCACGTACTGAAAGTATTAACAAAGGTCATTCTGGACAGAGGAGGCTTCGGCACAGGGGGTTCTAGAAGGGCTCCCCGATAATTGTTGGAGGCTCTTTTTCAAGCGTGTCTAACCAGACGTTTTGGGTATTGTCTGTCTTGCAATTGGTTAGATAGATCTTCTGCATGTTGATTGAAGGTAGTTAAATCGGAACAGTTTCTGCGAATGCGCAGGAACTGTCCAACAGGTAGATTCTCCCGAAGAGATCTGGGATGATGGCTATGAAAGCTCAGAAGGGAGTTCTTTGATAGAGGTTTCCTATATAGCTCACTACCAAGTCTACCGTGATCAGGACATATCACAATGTCTCGGAAGGGTAGTCGAGTTTTATCATAGACAACTGTGAAGCGCAAGAAATCATTCTTTTCATTTAGCCAGGCATAAAAATCAAGCAAGGAGGCAACAGGCCCATGCCAAACAACCAGAATGTCATCAATGTATCTTCTCCAAGTCTTTATCTGATCTCTGAATGGATTGGACTGTGTAAGTACATTATTCTGTTCAAAGAGATGGACATACAGGTTGGCCAGGCTCGGCGCAAAAATGCTGCCCATGGATGTACCCGAGACTTGTAGAAATATTGTCTCCTCGAACTTGAAAAAGTTCTCCATCATGGCCAGCCTGGCACATTCCATTATAAAATGGACCGGTGTTATGGTGTCTAGATTTCTCATCTCTAGAAGACTCTCAATGGCTTCTAAGGTTTCCATTTGTGGAATAGAGGTGTACAAATATTCCACATCGAAGCTGACCAAGAGGTCTGTTTCCGTATCAAAACTGATGTCTGGAAGCAAACGGAGGACATCCTTGGAATCTTGCAGGTAACTAGGCATTTCCTTGACGATAGGTCTAAGGAAAAAGTCGACAAAGGTGGAGAGAGGTTCTAATAAGGAACCTATACCTGATATGATGGGTCGCCCTGGGGGTGGCCTTTGATTTTTATGTATTTTTGGTAAAACATAAAAATATGGCATCGCCGGATGTGTGGTAATTAAGAAGTGTGATTCTTGCTCTGTGATCCAACCTGCAGCTTTGGCATCGTCTACAAGGGTTTGTATCTCTCTCGTGAGTCTGGGAGTTGGATCTTCAGTGAGTGGTTTGTATGCTGTAAGATCATTAAGTTGTCTTAGACATTCAGTGCGATAAGCCTCTGTGTCCAAAATGACGATTGCACCGCCTTTATCGGCCGGTTTTATCGTTATAGTGTCATCTTTCGCTAGAGCCATTAAGGCATGTTTGTCACTTTTAGAAAGATTATGATAGACTTTGTCTTGTCTTGTGCTAAAAGAGGTGATGTCTTGAATCACCGCTTGTTCAAACACTTTGACTCGATCCGGAATAAGATGGACTGGAGGGTTAAAAGTGGAAGGTGTTTTCAGGCCTGTGTTCTTATCAGAAGAATCATCTGGAGAGTTTGTAAGTTCTTTGTCCTTAAAGAAGAAATGTAGACGTATTTTTCTGAAAAATTTGGCCATTTCACAACGTAGTTGGAATAGATCACCTTCATTGGTTGGAACATACCCTAAACCTTTATTAAGGACCAGTTGTTCATTGGGTGTGAGGACCCTGGTACTCAAGTTTATAACTAGCTCGTTATGTTCAAGCTTGTCCCTGGTTGTGGTTGTCCTTTTCTGCTGCGGGTATTGGGTGGTTGTTGATCCAGCTGCCAATGTACCTATGGCTGCCCTCTCCTTCTGCCCCTGTTTCGTCCACGGCCTACTCCTAAAAAAGACGGTTGACCAAAAAATGGAGGCTGAGCTGTAAATGGAGGCAATGGCTGAGTAAAAGACGGTTGATACCCCCATGGTGCAGGGGGCCACCAAGACGCACCTGGTTGATAGGGGTTTGGCATGCCTTGTCTAAAGTTAGGTCGAGATTGTCCTCTACCCCTCCTGGATGGTTGCGCATTATTCTGGGAATCTGAGTCATTCGAATAGGTATCTGACCCAGATGAGGAATAGTTGGAGCCATACCTCTTGCCTTTTCTATTGTACTCAGGTGGAACATACTGCTCACTGATGTAAGGATAAACCTTTTCCAAAGAGAAGCGCGCTAGATCTTTTTTGAACTTCTCTATTTTCGTCAGTAGGATCGTGTCTTTATGTTCTTTATTGGTTTTATTTGTCTCATCCATTTTCCTTTTGAAAATGGCGCTAGATATGGTGGTCTTAATCTGCCCTTCCAATGTTTGAATCTCAATGAGTATGGCATCAGCTACCCTTTTAGCCGTGTTGATTATTAGGATTAACCAATCGCGTGTGCAACGCCACGCGATTAGTGACCAGTCTTTGAGGAATGCTTTGTCTGATAGAAAGAGTCTAGGAGCATTTGTCACTATTAAGCCCATGGGGGCACTATTGCTTCTCAAATATTCCGTCATAATCGCACCATGGATGAAGGTGCGAGAATGAGAATTCTTCAGGCTGAGTAAAGACTGCCAGTCATCCTGTGTGTTATTTGTGACTGAGGGTAAAGAGTCTAAAATGCTTGGATTAGTGCTCAGTATGGATTGTAGCACATCTTCATTAAAGGATAGACCTGTGAGTTTTGCCATGTTCTTAGACTGCCAAAAGCGGTGAAAAAAGGGGGGTGAGTTCTCCCAGATATAGGACCCGCAGCCGTAGCTGCTCTGAGACTCAATACAAAAGGACCCTACACATGAAGGGAGGGTGTGGCAGGGGGGGTCCGAGGGATATGTTTAAAGACCAACTACAGTATAAATCCCCAATCAACAGACATAATACAAAGAATACTGTAGGTCTAGAGTTCTGTGTGACAAAAAACTGATATAATGGAAAGAGTAAAGCAAAAGACCATCTGGGGCTTGCCCAAAAAGTTAAGTTCCCATCACCCACCAGAGGTGGCTTATCATCATCTGGGAGCTGTGGACTTAACCATAGAAACCAACCACGTGGATGATAGTGGTGGTTATGTGGTAGTCCCAGGCGTGGGTGCCGAAGATGGGGTGATGGTTTGCAGTGCAAAAAGTATAAAAGAAAAAGGTGCTATTAAAAATGGCTAACAAGACACAATAAATTTTATTCTGGTGCTGTCTTGATGCCACTTTAAAAACAGTGCGTAGACAGCTTCACAAATAACTGTCAAGATGTCGGTCTACATGTTTCGGCTACTGGACTTGGGAGTCCAAGCTCTCATCAGGACCATGCTGACGCTACTGCAAAACGTGTGAAAAGGAAACTTATAAACACAAAGAAGGCTTTGGGTTGATACCCAATACAACCTGATTGTTCAAGTACGTTCCCGTTGGGTTTTTACAGGGAAAGAGACCTAGTAACAATGAAGAAAAAAGAAATCAACTCAATCTTATAAAATATCAGTGTTAATCACAGAACTAAGCTAGATAGAATGTGCTAGCAACATTAAATCAATACTAAATGATGTATTGCTTTGCAGGGTGATAATCATATCAACATTCAACTTGTGCACTTACCCGAAAAGTTTTGGGTACGCACCTCGCCTCGCCTGGCATCCGCTCAGGCCTTGAGGCACCGCTCTACAAAATGAAAAATGTCAAACAACAAAATTACCCCATGGCGATTTAACCCGTATAGTTCGGAGAGGGGGGAGGAGGAAACTTCCAACAGGAGTCGTTTGAATAAGCAGTTATGGGAACATGGCAGGATCAAACAGTCCCTTCTGAGCTTTCATAGCCATCATCCCAGATCTCTTCGGGAGAATCTACCTGTTGGACAGTTCCTGCGCATTCGCAGAAACTGTTCCGATTTAACTACCTTCAATCAACATGCAGAAGATCTATCTAACCAATTGCAAGACAGACAATACCCAAAACGTCTGGTTAGACACGCTTGGAAAAGAGCCTCCAACAATCATCGGGGAGCCCTTCTAGAACCCCCTGTGCCGAAGCCTCCTCTGTCCAGAATGACCTTTGTTAATACTTTCAGTACGTGGTCTAACCAGGTACAAAAAACAGTGCGGAAACACTGGCGAATACTGAATGTAGGGAATGAGGTCTTACCACCTCCTCTTTTCTCTTTCAAAAGAGGCACCAACCTCAGAGATAGTCTTGTGCATACCAGACCGCGGGCCAAATCTCCCACCACTACTAACACCCTGTGGAGTTTGCCACCAGTACAGGGGCATTTCCCATGTGGCCAATGTTCTGCATGTCCACAGACTCAGCCAACTAAAACCATTGACATAGGCACAGATACTCCATGGATTTTAAAAAAACATACCAACTGCAACACAGAAAGAGTCATCTACCTCATTACCTGCCCCTGCTCATTGCGGTATGTAGGTATGACCACACGAAAGATCAAGACACGCATCAATGAACACAAGAGCACTATTAGGCGGAACAAACAAGCGACTAAACTCACCAATCACTTTCTGTCGTTGAGACACAAACCAGAAGATTTGAGATGGGTGATCTTAGAACAACCTTTCATCCCTATGCATGTGACAGACATTAGTAAATTTCTGTTCATCAAAGAACAGAAATGGGTGTTTCAACTTAAGAGTGATCAACTTGGCCAAAACGATGATATTCCATGGTCATCCCTCTAATTCTTTAGATACCTACGTTCTGTGTACTCAATAAAGTTACATTCATTTATCTAATAAGACTAGCATTCAAGTCCATGGAGCTCTTCTCAATTTCATATTTCAAGGTGCACTCCTAATCTAAACTAAAGCGCATTTTAGTGTCTACGAGTCTTGAACTACCATACTGATCCCACGGTGTTAGTAATATCCGACCACATAGTGTCCTCTTCCCGTTTTTTTACTAATCAATCAACAGAAACGGTGAAACACACCCGACACTACAACTCCCAGCAATCTAGATACACGTGATATCACACGTGGTATTGTGTACCTCTGAGCGCCCCATAGTTCACAACACGATGGTACGCTCACAAGAGCTAATATGGATACATCGATCTGCTATTAACCCAAACCCTGTTCCTTTCAGTGTGAGCATATTATGAACTCTCATAATGATCGGACGCTGTTCTGAGATGTTGCACATGTTTCTCAAGATCTCTTCTGACTTCGATCACTCAAGGATAAAAACGTAACCGCATTCAACACCACATTTCCCAGTTTCCCTGACTACGTGACATCATAGGAGGTATTTTGTACCTTCGAGCTCCCCGTAGCAAACAGCACGGAAGGACGCTCATTGGAGCTTATAAGGACACTCCCCCTGTCGGTTCGCTACCTCCCCTTCCAGCTCAGTTGCCAGAGCGGGGTACCGACGGACAGGTGAGTTTCTTTTCGTGTTCCTCTGTTGTTTTAGTGGGTTTTTGTGTGTTTTTTTGAAACGGCGCTACCTCTAGACGCCTTGCTGTACTTATTTTGCTTTGTCTAACGTACTGCCGCTATTATGAGACAATCTCTTAGTCTAACTGCAGGTACTGACTTCACACAGCGCTCAGCTTTAGCCTCCTCCATTACGGTTTTTCCGAGTCATAGAGCACATCAGATGTCTTCGTCCAGGCTTGGACGCTAAGATGAACTATCTGGTTCCTTGATGCTCATTTATGATACAAACACTCTACATCCACTGTTAGCGGTTCAGCAAAATGTATTTACACCTGAATATCGTGTTTTTAAGACTGTTTGATCCTGCCATGTTCCCATAACTGCTTATTCAAACGACTCCTGTTGGAAGTTTCCTCCTCCCCCCTCTCCGAACTATACGGGTTAAATCGCCATGGGGTAATTTTGTTGTTTGACATTTTTCATTTTGTAGAGCGGTGCCTCAAGTCCTGAGCGGATGCCAGGCGAGGCGAGGTGCGTACCCAAAACTTTTCGGGTAAGTGCACAAGTTGAATGTTGATATGATTATCACCCTGCAAAGCAATACATCATTTAGTATTGATTTAATGTTGCTAGCACATTCTATCTAGCTTAGTTCTGTGATTAACACTGATATTTTATAAGATTGAGTTGATTTCTTTTTTCTTCATTGTTACTAGGTCTCTTTCCC
Organism: Triturus cristatus; assembly: GCF_964204655.1. Lineage (NCBI taxonomy): Eukaryota > Metazoa > Chordata > Amphibia > Caudata > Salamandridae > Triturus > Triturus cristatus. Next base: position 1,152,603,414 of record NC_140585.1, read on the forward strand.
TGTAAAAACCCAACGGGAACGTACTTGAACAATCAGGTTGTATTGGGTATCAACCCAAAGCCTTCTTTGTGTTTATAAGTTTCCTTTTCACACGTTTTGCAGTAGCGTCAGCATGGTCCTGATGAGAGATTGGACTCCCAAGTCCAGTAGCCGAAACATGTAGACCGACATCTTGACAGTTATTTGTGAAGCTGTCTACGCACTGTTTTTAAAGTGGCATCAAGACAGCACCAGAATAAAATTTAATGTGTCTTGTTAGCCATTTTTAATAGCACCTTTTTCTTTCATACTTTTTGCACTGCAAACCATCACCCCATCTTCGGCACCCACGCCTGGGACTACCACATAACCACCACTATCATCCACGTGGTTGGTTTCTATGGTTAAGTCCACAGCTCCCAGATGATGATAAGCCACCTCTGGTGGGTGATGGGAACTTAACTTTTTGGGCAAGCCCCAGATGGTCTTTTGCTTTACTCTTTCCATTATATCAGTTTTTTGTCACACAGAACTCTAGACCTACAGTATTCTTTGTATTATGCATCTCATAGCAATCCTCCTTTTAAAAAAAGCTAGACGCGGTGGGACCTCTTTTGCGTATACTTTGCCAAAATCCAGAGCTGGCTCCCCTTTCAACTCAGAAGCACAGAAACTGACTCCGTCTTCTGCAAATCTCTAAGGGGCATATTATCAAGCACGGAGTTAAAATTATCGCCGCTTTAGCGGCAGAAAACTGCCTCTAAAGCGGCGATAATGGGCTTGATAATATGCCGCAGAGAATTCCCATAGAAGCCCATGTTCACACCAGAACGTGGGCTTCTATGGGAATTCTCTGTGGCATATTATCAAGCCCATTATCGCCGCTTTAGCAGCAGTTTTTTGCCGCTAAGGCGGCGATAATTTTAACGCCATTTTTTGATAATATGCCCCTGAATACCTCCCTGTTTAGATTATTATATCTTATCTCACTCACTCCTCTCTATATCTCCTCGTTGGCAGTGCAGGGACACTCAATTCTGAGTAGCTGTTCGCGCTATATAAATACCCCTCATTCAGTCATACATTTATAGAGGTTTAACACCACTAAATAAATAATTAAAATGACACATAGCTCAATTTATCGTCTACCTTGCTTTATTTAATAAATCATGTGTGACCTCCTCACAGCCACACAATATTTTCACCAAATAGGGCTCTGGAAGCAAGCTGCAAAATGATTCTTTTTAAAGGTTATATTAAAAGGGCAAATTATAATGCAAAATGTGGGATAAGGATAAAATGCTTGCCATATTGTTTGACCCTATCATTTGACTGTTATTTTATTTTAACACACTTTGCGGCACAACATGGTTTCCAATACTTAAGAGTAGTGTTTTTTAAGAAAGAAATCTGCACCTATAGCAGATGGTACCCAAAATGCTCTTCACCAAAGACCTAAGAAGTAGTCTTGTCAGGAGAATCAACCCTTTTAAAACGTTTCGCAGTAAATCCTTACCTTTTCTCAGAAAAAAGCAAGTTTAAATAATTACATACAGCTGAACACAAATGTCATGCATACAATTGTTGGAATAAAAGGCACACCTCTTTAATTAGGCTCATGACCTGCTATCATTTAAAACCTGTCTCAGTAGAGTTTTTATTCTGCAATTACATTGTAGGACTACAGGAAGCAGGCCCGCTCAAAAAGAGCATTTATGAGTTTTTTTTGGTATTCTAAAAAAAAGCACTTTGAGCTTTCAAGACGTCAATCAGACTTAAGCTCAGATGTAACATGTTTGGATTGTTCTAGATTCTAATCCCTCCTTTTTAAAAACCTGCATTTCTGAGTCTGCCACATTTAAAGATCCAGTAGTTGTGCTGAGGGATATTTCCCCAAAGCGGGTTCTACCGGCATGGTGGTAGCTGCCTCACGGGAAATAGTCACAACAGTTTTCTGGCATGGTGGAAATGCTGTCACCAATGTGGATATTGGAAATATTCCTCTAGAGTGGGTCAACATTTCCAGCACCCACATTACAAACATCCATGACATGATTATATTTTTTTTAAACAATTTTATTTTGTGAATGGGTTTTAATTCATTCACTTAATTTCATTCATGTACTGCCCTAAGTGGAGGTGCAAAAAAAGATTTTTAATAACTTTATTTAGTGATTGGATTGTAATTCACTTAATTTCATTCATGTACCACCCTAAGTGGCATGGGTGTGCCCAGATGTGGGTCCGTGCTCACTCTGTCACTGTAACCAAGCTGTACCCAGCTGATGATTCTATAACTTGGGCGAAACCGATCCTGGGTGGCTTGTGTTCCATTTTAGGACAGACCTGACTTTGCAGTTTGGGCTGGACTTTTCCCATGAGGAGCCGGGTAAAGACTGATTTGCATGTGACTGGGTTCAAACTGAGGTGGCATGGTGAGCGAAAGAACGATGGGTTGAGTGCTACCACGAGCTATTGCCAGTGGTCGGACTTAATGTAAGCAGCCTCCCATCAACATATGTGTGCATGATGTACCGCTATAAGTGCTATGGTTATGCCGTATGCCCAGACATGGGTCACATGGCCACTGAAACCAAGCTGTGCCAGGCTGATGAGCCCCTAACTAGAACAAAACTGGTCCTAGGATTCTTATGTTCTGGTTCTGGGAGGACCCGGCCTGGCATTTCGGTCTGGACTGTTGCCATGAGGAGCAGAGTTAAGACTGATTTGCATGTGGCTGGGTTCAAACTGAGGTGGGATGGTGAGCAAAATAACAATGGGTTGGAGGGCTGACCTGAGCTATTGCCAGTGGTCAAACTCAAAGATAGAAGCCTCCCAGCACATTTGTTGTGTTTCATGTACTGCCCGAAGTGGCATGGGTATGCCTAGACGTGGGTCCCATGCTCACTGGGTCACTGGAACCAAGCTGTACCGGGTTGATGAGTCCATAACTAGGGCAAAACCAGTCCTGGGTTGCTTGTGTTCCGGTTCAGGTAGGACCGGGCTTGGCAGTTTGGGCTTGACTGTTCTCATGAGGAGCAGGGTCAAGGCTAATTTGCATATGGGCCGGACCAACTTGAGGTAGTATGGTGAGCAAAAGAATGATGGGTTGGAGTGCTACCACAAGCTATTGCCAGTGGTCAGGCTAAAATGAGGGCAGCCTCCCATCACCTTTTGTGTGTTTCATGGATTTTAATTCCAGCACATCAGGGAGACGTTTAGGATGTTTCCTCGCAGACTGCTCTATAAGAAGCACAAGCAAAAATGTAGGCGATTGGTAACCCTAAAAGAGGCATTTTGTCTACTACTCTATACAGCAGCTCCACAACTGCTGATATGACATTCACGATGCAGAGCAACATTGCTCTATGTCAGGATTAAGGGTTGCGGCAGAAATTTCACTCGATCGAGCTGCAGGAGACAGAAAATGGGTCAGTTGAAACTTAGAAGATTTGGAACACTAAACCACTAACTGCAGACAGTTGCTCTACTCTTTTATTGGGTCAAAGGTCAATTTTGGATCATTGGTAGCAGAGCCCTACATAAGATATATGAGGACTTGTGCACCTTGCCTTGCAAAGAATCGTTAGCTGCACTGGCTCTTTGCTTACACTTAGTTCACACCCGTGCTTCGTTCCCGCCCTTTTTTTTAACTCATGTTTGGGTCTTGCGGTATTCCCAGTCTCTTAACTCTTATTAGTTTGATGTTCAGTAGTATTGTGCTATGTTTCACTTAATTTGCTCCTCACTGTTAGACCGCTATGTTGTCAGCAGCATTCTGGGGCGGTCAGCTGGTTTTGAGGTTGGCTCATGTCAAACTCGCTTTTAACACTGGTAATGCAAAAACAACAAGGTGATGGATGTAGTGCTTGAATTAATCTCAGCCACTGACAATCACTTGAGCCGCATACCAATCCACCATTTTTCGCCCACCATGCCAGCTCAATTTAGATCCATCCATATGCAAATCAGTCTTGACCCTGTACCTCATGGGAACTGTCCAGCCTGTACTGACAGGCCATGTCCTCCCTGAGCCGGAACATAAGCAACCCAAGTATGGTTTTGCCCTTATTATGGGTTCTTCAGCAGGATATTGCTTGGTCCCAGTGGCACAGTGAGCTGGGACCCACGCCTAGGCATACCCGACACACTGAGGGCGTCAAATGCAAAAACAACAAGGTGATGGATGGAATGTTTGAATCAATCTCAGCCACTGGGTATGCACAGATGTGGATCCTGGGCTCACTGTAACAAAGATATACCTGTCTAAAGAGCTTGAATTCCACTTCAGGGAGGACCTGGCCTAGCAGTTCGGGCTGGACTGTTCCAATGAGGAACAGGATTTAGACTGATTTGCATGTGGCTCGGACCATGGTGCAGACCCAAGTGATTGCCAGAAAACTAAAAAATCTTGACTGTAAGCAGTCAGTTTGATAAATTAGTTCCCATTAAGTCTGTGTGGTACCTACAACCATGACAGGTAAGCCCCAGTACCCTCAGGACAGCAGAAAATATTACTGCTAGTGGCCAGTTCCAAGATGATGGTGAGTTTGTCCATCCACTAGCTTCAGACAGACAATGCAAGCCTTTTATATCTGCAGAGATTGAAAGGCCTAACACTTGAAGCTCAAAAAAGCCCCCAATGTCCCACCAATGATGTTGAATCCAAGTTTTTAGGTGGAAGCCTACAAACAACGCAAATGTCTGTTTGCGAAAAGACTTCTTGGCGACATCCCGAAAGCTTCGCTGGGAATGAATTCCACCCATTGCTTAAAATGGCTTTGTGGTTGGAAACTCACATTTGCCTGCTTTCTATTTACTGGCTTTATTTGTTTTAGACTATCCAGCATGTCTATGTGCCTCCTGTGCAGTATAGCCTGTTCACCAAGTCTCTGATTCACACCTTGTATTTTTCCACACGTTCGCTTTCTGTAAACAGGCTTTTAAAATGTGTTCTTATCTTGTCACATTTGCTGTGCACTGAGAGACCGAGTTCAAATGTCGGGCTCTATCTTCCAAGGGTGCTTAGTGTTTATTTTTTTTTCTCTGACTTCAAAGTGAAAGGATTTATGTGACAATCTTGGTAGATTCTGGAGTGGGAAAGGAAAATGTTTTATAGCACACAACAAAATCTAAGAATTAAGAAAGCACAAATGAAACACATTTTTTTGTAATTCTGCAGTGTGGTGGAAACAAATATTTTATTACAATCAAAACAAAGCAATACACTAGGTGATGCCATTTCCACACATTATCATATTGTGCTGTGTAGTTTCATCACTAAAACTGTGTGTGCAAATGTAATGGTCATTTTAATTGAAAATGTGATGTCTGTAATGGCAGTGCACTACCACACTATGCATACTCCAATTTATGCCACTCCACTCTAACCCATTCCACTCTACGCCATTTCACTCTACGATACTCCACTCTACGACACTCTATGCCACTCCACTCTATCCCACTCCAGTCTATGTGACTCTACTCCATGTCACTCCACTCCATGAAATTCCATTCTACGCAACTTATTCCACTCGCCGCCACTCTGTGCCACTCCACTTCACTGTAGACCACTCTACGTCACTCCAGTCTACGTCACTCCATGCCACCCCACTCTATGACACTTCACTCTACGCCATTTCACTCTACGACAGTCCATTCTACAACACTCCACGGCACTTTACTCCAATCTACGCCTCTTCACATTACACCACTCTACTCTATGACACCTTACTCCACTCCACTCTACGCTACTCCACTCCACTCCATGCTACAGCACTCCACTTTACTTCATTCTTAGACACTTTACTCCACTTTACAACACTTCATTCTACGCTATGACACTCCACTCTATGCTACGCCACTCCATTCCACTCTAAAATACTTCACTCACTGCCACTCCACTCTATAATACTCTACTTCACTCTGTGCCCCTTCACAGTATGACACTCTATGCCACTCTACAGCACTCTATTCTACTCAATGCCACTCCACTCTACAACACTCTACTCCACTCTACACAACCTCCTCCATGTCACTTTACTCCACTCTACGCCAGTCCATTCGACACCACTCCACTCTGTTCTACTCCACTCTATGACACACTACTCTACTCTATGCCACTCCACTGTACACCACTCTATGCCACTTCACTCTACGCTACTCTATGCCACTACACTCTATGATGCTCTACACCACTAACTCTATGACACTGTACTTCACTCTATGCACCTTCACTCTACATCCCTCCACTCCATGACTCTCCACTCTACGACACTCCACTCGACTCTACAACACTCTACTCCACCCTACAACACTCAACACCACTCTATGCAACTCTACTCTGACACTCTACTCCAATCTACACCACTTCCCTACATTTCACTCTATGCCACTCCTCTACGACACTTTATGCCACTCCACTCTCTGACACTTTACTCCACTCTACAACTTTTTATGCCACTGTACGCTGCTCCATGTCACTCCACTCCACTCTACACTATGCCACTCCACTCTACACTACTCCACTGCACTCTGACACGTTAATCCACTCTATGCTACTTCAATCAGCACCACTTCCCTCTATCTCACTCCAATCTACGAAACCCTACTCAACTTTATGCTACTCCATTCTAAGACACTCTATGCCACTCCACTTTATGGCACTCTAATCCACTCTGTGACATTCCACTCTATGCCCCTCCACTCTATACCCCTATACTCTACGCCCCTCCACATTACTCCACTCTACTTCACTCTACTCTACTCCACTCCATCCTACTGTACTCGGCTCAACCCCATTCTACTAAGCTCTACTCCACCCTTCGCCATTCCACAACACATCGCTCTACTCCATGCCACTATTCTTTGATTGTCTTCCAGTGCTCTCGGAGGCAGCCTTGTCTACTTGATCTTAGCTATTATTGTCATTTGGATTTTATTGTCTTTTTGAAGTTTGCAAAGTTCCCTCTAAACCTTTGCTTTGGCCAAAATAATGGACTGATTTAGAGTTTGACAGACAGGGTACTCTGTTGCAAAGGCAATAGAGTACCCTGTCCACCAAACCCTCTATCCATTTGCCTCTTTTAGGGACAGCTGACCTTAAGTTTTCCATCATCAGAGCCAGTGTTGGCTCCATTGAAGGAAAAATTCTTCTGATGTCACAATTGGATTCGAAGCTATTGGAGGAAGGACATCACACCACCCGCCCTACTTAGAACGGAAGATGTAATGTCATTTTAATTCTGACCTACACACCCTGGGAAAAAACTCCCAGGATGTGGGGGTCATTTGTGTTTGGTTTTCAGAAAAAATCATGGGTGTCATTTAGGGGTCACCATGCATCACAACAGTGACCATTGGCATGTTTCCCCTAGTGACCTCTAGCAATATGTTTTGTGCCCCTTGCCTCAGAGCAATGTTGCACACTTCCAAAACAACTATTTATTGTTGCAAGTGAAGTGGACCCCAATAAAAGGGCGACTATGCACCCCTGGTACCCCTGGGCAGGTGAAGAAAGCAAGAAATACAGGAGCGCGCAGGGGGATATAGAGAGAGGGGGTAGAGGAGAGGATTATAGGGTAAATGAGGGGAAAATCACGAATGGAAGAGCAGCAAGAGGACATTACAGAGAGAATGGCAAGAGATCAAGAAACACATGGATGTATGTGAGAGAGACAGGAGGATTACAGAGCATCAGAGAAAGGTGGCAGGTGCGAGGAGAGAGATGTAGACAGGTGTGAAAGGGAGTGAAGTAGGTCCGAACGATAAATGATAGACACATAGGTGACAAAGAGACAGCCAAGAGACAGAAAGAGGAGAAGACTGGTCAGAGGGGATGACAGTATTAGAGGTATGATATAGGTAGACACAGATGGGAAAGAGATACCTTTGAGAGACAGGAAGAGAGGGGAAGAAATGTGTCAGAAAACTGATAAAGAGACTACTGGTTCTATACCACTGAGAGGCAGAGGGGCAGGCGAGACTTGTTAGAAAGACCAGCTCTGAGATGGCCAATAGGACAAGTCATAAAAAGGCAGCTGCGAGAGAGTAGGGAGACAGGGGAGAGATTACTGAGAAGGAGTTTGTCCAGAGAGAAGGAGGGGCAGATGGTGGGGAGACAGTTGAGAGAGGTGACAGAGACAATGATGAGAGAGACAGCTCAGAGAGAAGGGAAGGCAGATGAAGAAAGATAGCTGAAAGAGGTGGTGAGGTGGACAGGCCAGAAAGTGACAGCTGGAAGAAGGGTGACAAATGAGAGTGGTCATAAAGTGACAGTTGAATGGAAGACAGAGTGGTTATGCAGTTTAGAGACACAGACAGAGACAGGTTAGCAGCTGTAGTCAGTGCAGGTAAGCGTGGCGGGCGTGGGAATGCCGACAAACGACGGAATAGGGACAATTAAATAAATAAATCCTATTCCGTCGCCTGTCGGCATCCGCCCGCCCCGCCCCCACCATGCTTACCTGCACCGACCACTGCTGCAGGTTAGAAAGAAACAGCTCAGTGAGAGTTGCAGAGGAGGAAAAGCGAGAGATATGGAGGTGATATTAAGGGAGAAACTGGGGAAAAGAGACAGAAAAGGAATAAGAGAGGTAGGAGACAGATGAAAGAAAGGTGATGAAACAGATGAGAAAGGTGAGAGAGAGGAAGACGTGAAACGTTATAAGGAGATGAGTGAGAAAGACACAGGTGAGGTAGAGGAGAAGAGGGAGTGAGAAAGATACGGTAATGCGTGAGAAAGACAGGTGAGAAAAAAGACAGACAATTGAGACAATTGAGAAACAGCTGAGGGGAAGGTGGCAGCAGGTCAAAGGGCATATAACATCACTTCCTGTGATATAATTAGGGTCAAAGGACATGTGATATCAATTCAGCTACCCCTAGCATTTTGCTGAAAAAACATCCATGGGAAAAAACACCTGATTTGGGAGTTTGTTTGTGAAAACTAAAAGCAAAACCTTTGAAAAGGTTTGGTAAAGGATTGTCACCCTGATGGACTGTACTTCAGGCACCACACTTTAAATCAGACCCTTGGGGGCATATTATCAAGCATGGCGTTAAAATTATCTCCACTTTAGCGGCAGAAAACTGCCGCTAAAGCGGCGATAATGGGCTTGATAATATGCCTTAGAGAATTCCAATAGAAGCCCATGTTGACACCAGAACATGGGCTTCTATCGGAATTCTCAAAGGCATATTATCAAGCCCATTATTGCCGCTTTAGTGGCAGTTTTCTGCCACTAAAGCGGCGATAATTGTAACGCCGTTTCTTGATAATATGCCCCTAAGTGTTTTACACAGTATAATATACATTTTGCACAAATTGAAACCAGCCAAGCTGGAAAAAAAAATTAGCTGCAAGTTTACCGTTTGCCGAGCTTTTCTGTGCACAATGGTATTATGCAGGAAAATAAAACTAAGGAGTTCCTTTGAAGTGGATTGGGGGGCTCCCAGTTCATTCATTCAGTCCTCATTTCCGGCTGCTTGGCACACTTTCATCAAAACTGTAATGTTGGCTGACCACCTTATTATAGTGGTCACTTTGTATTTTTTTTATTTTAAAAATTTGACCCCAGAATAGAAAAAAATAAAAAGTCCTGATGCACAGGGACAGTCCTGTGCAGGAAAGTTGTACGTCGGCAAGCTCGCTCTAAGTAGGAGGGTCTTCCAATGCATTGACTTGGTAGTCCAGGGGTGCATGGGATGCTGAGTCATAGGTTTGTGATAGTGAAGTAAGCAGAGGCACCGCCACCATAAACGTAGCAACAGTGGTGGCTCCCCCGCTAAGACAGAGAAGCATCTCCCCTCCCCACTGCTCTTTGAGTAGTGCAAAAAAGGAAAATGAAGACAGTAACAGGATGGTATTATAATTTCATTTTTCAGTGCAGACTCGGAGCCAGGTTGGGGCAGGGTGGGACTGGGCTGTCCTGAGCAGGGGAAGGAGTGGTGGGCACTCTTTAAGTGTGTATGACGGTTTGGCCGGTCGTCTCGGGCCAGCCAGACAGACATGCACACTTACCATTTCTCCACCTGGCTGTGTTGCACAGCCAGTGGAGAACTGTCCCAGGTACTGCCTGAGCGGCCAAACAGGCTGCTCAGACCAATCACGACGCTGCTATCATGCTGGTGACAGCAGCGTAGCGATTGGCTTAGGGGAGTCTGTGCTTCTGTTCCATGCTACCGGCAAGATAAGAGGACGGAGGAGAAGTGGCTGCATTCACAGGTAAGTGTTATTTCTTTAATTCCCCCCACCCTGCCCCACCACCCCTGTTCTGCAGTAGCTGCCACTGCATAGCAGTTTCCCATCTGTAAATGAGGCAGGGAGGTGCAAGTTTGGTAGAACGAGAGCCTCTCTAGTTAACGATGCGGCTCCCATCTGCCAAACGCTGCATGTTTTTTGCAAACTATTCCTTTTTGTAAGTGTTAAATAAGGAAACGAGCAACATAATCGGCTCAAAACTCACGATTTTCAAGTGAATGTGGCAAAGAAAAAATAATTTTCAATCTTCACGCAAGTCTAAAGTATTTTTACAAAGACTGTTAGAACAAATTTACAACTGGCGATGTCCTTAAGAAAATGAAGGAAAGTGAATGGATGCTGCCCAAGCTCTGCAAACACCAGTGTCCAACGTCCTGGGCTAGAAAGCAGGATAGGCAGTTTCAACTCGGAATCCTCCCAGCCAGCCGGGGTTCGGTGTGAGTACATAGGTAGGAGTAAAGAAGATCATAGCATTGTTCCATTTTTGCCGCAGCACACAAATTAAGGCAGTGGTCTTCAAACTTCCTAATGCTGCACCCCCCCCCTGTAACAAAATTTACATTTCTCTGGCCCTCTTCATTTTTTTCACAATTATTCTGGTAAATTGGCAATGTTTAAACATATTTAAACATTGCAGCTAAGCTCTTCTACCCCTTTTTAGGTCTCGCCTGACCCAGCGCATGCGCTGGTCTGGCGAGACTTATTGAGAGGGCTCCAAAAAGTGCTACCTGGCCAGCCTAGAGCCACAGTGCATGTGCGCGGGCGCGCGCCGCGCTTTACCGCGATTACTTTCACTTTCGCGGCCGCTTTGCATAGCCAATAGGTCTCGCTTTTGGGACCTTATAAGTATTTAGTTATGCAACTGTTGCAAGGCTAAACACTTATAAGGTCCCAAAAGCGAGACCTATTGGCTATGCCAATGTTTGTTACACATACTCCCAGTCAGGAAATAAATGACAAAAGTTGTTAGTGACAACCCATTACAAGGTGGGTTACTGCCGCTCATGCTTTTAATACTTAAAACAAAGCATGATGCTCCTCTTGGCCAGAGACTAGCACCCCCTGATATCACTTAAGCCCCCCCACCCAGGGGGCCCACCCCACTGTTTGGAGATGCCTGAATTAGGGTCTGGCAATCTCACAATTTATATCTGGGGATGGAGCCTCCCAGTGGCGTAATTAAAGTTGAAGGGGCCCTCCTGCGATGTACACAGAGGGGCCCACTCCAGATTTAAAATGGAGCTATCAGGCCTGAGTACCATGCTGGGGGGCCCCCTGCCACTCTGGGGCCCCCCACACCACGGGGTCTGCGGGGCCTGTGTTACGCCCCTGGAGCCGCCTCCCTAGGCACCCTGCCCAAGAACCCTGACTCAAGGAACGCCCCTTGGGCACTTACCCCAGGGGCTCTTCTGTCACCCCACCCATCAGTAAAGGCAAGCTTTAAACCTTTGGGTGCTCATGACGGAATGGTTCCGTCATGAGCACCAGTGCACCTGTGCTTGTGACGGAACCATTCCACCATGAGCACATGCTCAGAAAATCCCTCTGCTGCAGACAGCAGAGGGATTTTCAATTTTTTTTGCCTGGGGAGGTGAGGAGGAGCTTCCCAAACCTCCCTAGGCAAGTTTAGTGATTTCCTTGCAATGACGATCGCGCGCATGGCGCGCTATTGTCATTGCAACGAAAATGAAACTGAAACTTGGTTTCAGTTTCTCTGTTTCGGTGCTTGTTGGGCTATCTCATCCCCCCGAGCACCGAAACAGATCAGAGAGGCATCGTTGGAAAGAGGAGGGTCTCCTCTTTCCAATGGTACCCTTCCCTAGTGGATCCCTGCTTGGGGATCACCCCAGGAGGGCGATCCCCAAGCAGGGATCTGCCCACTAGACACCAGGGAGGGGGTGCGGCCCCTTGGGCAAGAACCTTTGCTCCCCCCATTTAATTTTCCCAGACAGCCTTTCTGCCCCCCGGGGAGGCATAAAGCACCCTAGATGCCAGGGATTTTTTTTATACGCCAGGGATGGGGGCTGCCCAGAATGGGCATGCCAAAGCCCCTACCCTACCCCCCAAAGAAGGAATAAGACTTTCTGCCACCACAGGAGGCAGGTGGGGGCAATAGACCCTGATCTGCCCCTGGGGGAGCAGAAAGCCCACTAGGCCACAGGAATTTTTTTTATATATACGTTGGGGTGGGGGCTGACCAGAATGGCCATGCAAATACCCCCCCCCCCCAAAAAAAATGCAAAAGTCTTTCTGCCCCTCCTGGGAGGCAGATGGGACAATTGCCCCCAATCTGCCCTACCAGGGGGGCAGAAAGAACCCTAGATGCCAGGGATTTTGTTTATAAACCAGAGGTGGGGGCTGCCCAGAATGGGCATGCCAAAGCCCCCACACTACCCTCCCAAAGAAGGAATACAACGTTCTGCCCCCCCAGGAGGCAGATGGGGGCAATAGCCCCTGATCTTCCCCCGGGGGGCAGAAAGCCCACTAGGCCCCAGGGATTTTTTTTATGTATATACATAGGGGTGTGGGCTGTCCAGAATGGGCATGCAAATACCCCCTCCCCCCCAAAACATGCTGCAGTCTTTCTGCCCCTCCATGGAGGTAGATGGGGCAATAGCCCCTTATCTGGCCCCCCGGGGGGGCAGAAAGCGCGCTAGGAAACAGGGATTTTTATTTTTCCAAAGTTCAGGGCAGGGGCTGCCCAGAATGGGCATGCCAATGCCCCCACCCCCAAAAAACATGTCACATGCCTTCTGCCCCTCCTCAGGAGGCAGATGGGGACAGTAGCCCCTGATCTGCCTCCCCAGGAGGGGGTGGCATAAAGGCCCACTAGCCCACAGGGATTTGTTTTTTTTATACGTAGGGGTGGGGGCTGCCCAGAATGGGAATGCCAATGCCCCCACCAACAAAAAATTACCACAGTCTTTCTGACCCACGGGGAGGCATATGGCGCAATAGCCCCTTATCTGCTCCGTAGGGGGGCAGAAAGACCACTAGGCACCAGGGGTAAATGTTGTTAAAAATTCAGGGGTGGGGGCTGCCCAGAATGGTAATGCTAATGCCCCCACCCCCCAAAACAAGATGCCACTTTATTTCTGACTCCCCCAGGAGGCAGATGGGGGCAGTAGTCCCTGATCTGCCCCACGGGGGTAGAGAGCCCATGAGGTGCCAGCGATTATGCTGGCTTTCTTTATACGTAGGGTTGGGGGCCGCCCAGAATGGGCATCCCAATGTCCCCACCCACCCAAAGAAAGTAGCCACAGTCTTTCTGCCCCCAATTTCCCCCTCCCCATGGCGGCAGAAAGCCCACTAGGCACAAACGTTTTTGCGGAATGTGCCTACCTCTGGATTTTGGGTCGTAGCGCAGCTGGCACCCAAGAAAACCTAGCAAACCTATACATTTTTTAAAACTAGACACCCAGGGGAATCCAGGATGTGGTGACTTGTGTGGCTCTCACTCGGTTCTGTTACCCAGAATCACTTGCAAACCTCAAACTTTGCAAAAAAAGAACCACATTTTCCTCACATTTCTGTGATGGAAAGTTATGGAATCCGCGCACATCCACAAACCTCCACCCACCCCGCATTCCCCAAAGTCTTCCAATAAAAATTTCACCTCACTTGTGTGGAGAGGCGTAGTGCCCGCGGCAAGAAACGGCCCAAACCGCAACGTGGACACACCACATTTTTACAGTGAAAGCTGACCCTTTGTTTGCAAAGTGCCTAGCTGTAGATTTTGAACCATATCTCTGCCGGCACCTAGAGAAACCTAGCAAACCTAAACATTTTTGAAAAGTAGACACCCAGGGAAATCCAGAATGGGGTAACTTCTCTGGCTCTCACCAGGTTCTGTTACCCAGAATCCCTTGCAAACCTCGAACTTTGTAAAAAAAACACATCTTCTTCACATTTCTGTGGTGGAAAGTTCTGGAATCTGCGTGGATCCACAAAATTTCACCCACCCCGCATTCCCCAAAGTCTTCCGAGAAAAATGGTCCTCACTTGTGTGGGTAGGCCTAGTGCCCGCGACAGGAAACGGCCCAAAACGCAATGTGGACGCACCACATTTTCACAGTGAAAACGGACCCTTTTTTTGCAAGGTGCCTAGCTGTAGATTTTGAACCTAGCTCTGCCGGTACCTAGGGAAACCTAGCAAACCTATACATTAGACACACAGGGAAATCCAGGATGGGGTAACTTGTCTGGCTCTCACCAGGTTCTGTTCCCCAGAATCCCTTGCAAACCTCAAACTTTGTATAAAAAAGCCACATTTTCCTCACATTTCTGTGGTGGAGAGTTCTGAAATCTGCAGGGATCCACAAAATTCCACACACCCCGCATTCCCCAAACCCTTCCGAGAAAAATGGTAACTCACTTGTGTGGGTAGGCCTAGTGGCCGCGACAGAAAACGCAACGTGGACACACCACATTTTCACAGTGAAAACTGACTCGTTTTTTGCAACGTGCCTAGCTGTAGATTTTGAACCCTAGCTCTTCAGGCACATAGGGAAACCTGGCAAACCTATACATTTTTGAAAACTAGACACCCAGGGGAATCCAGTTTGGGGTGACTTGTCTGGCTCTCACCAGGTTCTGTTACCCAGAATCCCTTGCAAACCTCAAGATCTGTCAGAAAATACACATTTTTCTCACATTTCTGTGGTGGAAAGTTCTGGAATCTGCGTGGAGCCACAAAAGGCGACATCAAAATGATCTATCACTAAACAACCATGTTTTGCAAGGGGTGTCCCATGAGTTTTTGGCCCCGGGCTCGACGGCCATCTAGGGAAACCTACCAAACCCGCATATTTCTGTAAACTAGACACCCAGGGGAATCCAGCGAGGTATTGCTTGCGTGGATCCCCCAATGTTTTCCTACCCAGAATCCCCTGCACACCTCAAATTTAGTTGACAAAACCACATGTTCCACATATTTTTGGGTGGAATCACAGAGCCATCAGAAATGTCCTACCACCCAGCGTTCCCCTTGTTCTCCCGAGTAAAATGATATCTCACATGTGTGGGTGGGGTAAGGGCCTGTGACTGGGAAAAGCCCAAAACATTGGGATTACGGGAATAGCACCGAGAATTCTAAGCGCTACATTTTAAAAAAAAATATGTTTTTAGCCAGTTCTACATTGGACACCCACACAGGAGAGGTATCATTTTACTCGAGACACTAAAGAGAACGCTGTGGGGTAGGACATTTGTGCCGGCGCGGTGAATCCACATAGAAATATGTGGAAAATGTGTTTTTTTCAGCTAAATTTGAGGTTTGCCGGGGATTCTGGGTAGGAAAACGTTGGGGTATCCACACAAGCCATACCTCGCTGGACTCCCCCGGGTGCCTAGTTTTCAGAAATGTGTGGTTTTGTAGTTTCCCAAGATGGCCGACGAGCCCAGGGCCAAAACTCAGGTGACTCCCCTTGCAAAACCAGATTGTTTTGTGATAGGTCATTTTGATGTCTCCTCAATACGTTTTGGGCCCTTGCCTGTCACGGGTACCTTACCCACCCACGTGAGCGAGGTACCATTTTTATCGGGAGACCTGGGGGAACGCTGGGTGGGAGGAGATTTGTGGATCAACGCAGATTCCAGAACTTTCCCACACAGAAATTTGAGAAAAAAGTGATTTTTTTCAGCTAAATTTGAGGATTGCAGTAGATTCTGGTTAGGAAAACGTTGGGGGACCCATGCAAGCTATACCACGCTGCACTCCCCTGGGTGTCTAGCTTTCAGAAATGTGAGAGTTTGGTAGATCTCCAAGATGGCCGCCGAGCCTGGGGCCAAAAACCCAGGTGACCCCCCTTGGAAAACCAGGTTGTTTTGTGATAGGTCATTTCGATGTCTCCTCAATAAGTTTTGAGCCCTTGTCTATCGCGGGTACATGGGGCACCCAGATGAGTGAGCTGCCATTTTTATCGGGAGACCTGGGGGAATGCTGGGTGGTAGGAAATTTGTAGATCTATGCAGATTGCAGAACTTTCCACTGCAGAAATGTGAGGAAAATGTTTTTTTTTTTTTTTACAAAGTTTGAGGTTTGCAAGGGATTCGGGGTAACAGAACCTGGTGAGAGTCAGACAAGTCACCCCATCCTGGGTTCCCCTGGGTGTCTAGTTTTTAAAAATGTATAGGTTTGCAAGGTTTCCCTAGGTGCCGGCAGAGCTAGGGTTCAAAATCTACAGCTAGGCACTTTGCAAAAAAAGGGTCAGTTTTCACTGTCAAAATGTGGTGTGTCCACGTTTCGTTTTGGGCCATTACCTGTCTTGGGAACTAGGCCTACCCACACAAGTGAGGTACTGTTTTTCTCAGAAGACTTTGGGGAATGTGGGGTGGGTGAAATTTTGTGGATCCATGCAGATTCCAGAACTTTCCACCACAGAAATGTGAGGAAAATTTGTTTTTTTGACAAATTTTAGGGTTTGCAAGGGATTCTGGGTAACAGAACCTGGTGAAAGCCAGACAAGTCACCCCAACCTGGATTCCTCTGGGTGTCTAGTTTTAAAAAATGTATAGGTTTGCTAGGTTTCCCTATGTGCCGGCAGACCTAGGGTTCAAAATCTACATCTAGGCACTTTGCAAAAAAGTGTCCGTTTTCACTGTGTAAATGTGGTGTGTCCACGTTGCGTTTTGGGCCGTTTCCTGTCACGGGCACTAGGCCTACCAACACAAGTGAGGTACCATTTTTCTTGGAAGAATTTGGGGAATGCGAGGTGGGTGGAATTTTGTGGATCCACGCAGATTCCAGAACTTTCCACCACAGAAATGTGAGGAAAATGTGCTTTTTTTGTAGAACTTGAGGTTTGCAATGGATTCTGGGTACCAGAAACTGGTGAGATCCAGACAAGTCACCCCATCCTGGATTCCCCTGGGTGTCTAGTTTTCAAAAATGTAAATGTTTGCTAGGTTTCCCTAGGTGCCGGCAGAGCTAGGGTTCAAAATCTACAGCTAGGCACTTTGCAAAAAAAGGGTCCATTTTTTTACTGTGAAAATGTGGTGTGTCCACGTTGCATTTTGGGACCTTTCTTGTCGCGGGCACTAGGCCTACCATTTTTATCGGGAGACTTAGGGTAGCACAGAATTGTAGAGCAACTGTTATTATCTATTGACTTTCGATGCATTTCTGCCTTCCAAATGAAAGACAATGTGTAAAACAGAAGTCACTTTGAAAAATGTTCTATAATTCTCATGCTAGTATGGGTACTCACAATTTCAGAAATGTGCAAATATCTACTGTTTCTAAACTCTACATTTTGTTTGAATTTCAGAAATACATAGGTGTCTTTCATACCGATTTTTCCATGAATTTATTTTCTCAAATTAATTTTTATATGCCTGGTACATAATAAAAAAACATTGCAAGACACTGCTCAGTTATTGGCTCTGGGTTCATCGGGTTCTTGGTGAACCTAAAATTCCTAGACATCCCCACAACCAGAAAGGTCCAGTGGATGTAACGGTTTATTGCTTTCAAACAGCTGTCATAATTAGAAGAAGTTACAGGGGAAAATGTTGGCACAAATGGCTGTTTTTTTCAACTAATTTTCAATTTTTCCTCTACTCAACTGTTGGTTTCTATGAAGAAACCTTGAAGGATCTACACAAAGGACCCCTTGCTGAATTCAGAATTTAGTCTACTTTTCTAGGATCCATTATTGCTTTCATAGCCATTTCTACCATTAACTGGAAGAAAGTTGAAAGCGCAAAAAATAGCAAAAATAGGCTATGTCCCAGTAAAATGCCAAAACTGTGTAAAAAAAATGGGTTTTCTGACAAACATCTGTTAGTCTCTAAAATATGGGAAAATGGTGATTTCCGCCCCACAAACCCTTTGTTGACACCATTTGCAGGTAAAAAAAACAGACACTTTCATTTGCAGCATTGTTTTCCAATTTTTCCAAACAAAACCAAAATTTAGCTGTATTTTCGCTCACTTCTGGATACCTTTAGAATCCCCATGATCTTGGAAGAAAGGACGCAAATTTGGTGTGGATACCTTATCTAGTCAAAAAGTTACAGGGGCCTAAGCGCGAACTACCCCAAATAGCCAAAAAAAAGGCTTAGCACGGGGGGGAAAAGGCCTAGCAGCGAAGGGGTTAAAGGCAGACTCCCTGTCGCATTGTACAGCACTGAACAATGGGAGGGGATGTCAGGTACAAAGTGTTTTAATGGTCTCACACTTTCATGCTTGGTAAATCTGAGGGGTTGTGACTACTAAAACTATTTTTGAAATGTACTATCCCAGTTAAAGATTCGTAAAAGGTTTTCTGAGTCATTAACTGGCTTTAGGAAACAATAAGGGATCAGTATTTTAAAAAGGGTGTGTTTAGGGCTTACCTTCCAAATACTGATTCCTCTTGATTTATTTTTGCTTTAGGATCACCATCCGGTATTAAAACATTAAACTTTTACCACCGTCTTAATGGAGGTGGTAACCCACTACCAAAAGGGAAAGGGTGCCCAAGATACACATTCCCCTTTGTGAATGTTGGCAACAATGTTCTTAGTAGTCAGTAGTACTTAGAAGTAGGCAGTTCATAGGACCACAGCCTACTCCTAAGAGAGGTTTGCATAACTTAATTTTTATTTTTAAAAAACGCATCTTGTTTTCCGACTTGGTGTGCAATTTGCAACAACTTTTACTGAATTGATTCTCTGTGCACAAGGCCCGTCCTTGGTAAAAATACAATCTTATTGACTGTGGATGTTCGAAAATTAACTCCAATGGGAGTAGAATGTGTGAACAAGATTTATGGCATGATATTTCTGTAAAACAATATTTAGTTTTAAGCACTCTCAGTCATTTAAAGTAGTTGTTTTTGAAATGTTTGACACAGAAACATTTAATATACTCAGGGCAACTGGAATTATGAGATTTTGTGGCCGAAGTATTTTTTGCATAATTATGGACATGCTGCTTTTGCCACAAAACCCATCATCGGCCTCATAATCTGTAGACTTTAACAAAAAGTTTTTCTACCTCAAACAGTTCAAAAGTTATTAAGAACGCAGCAACGCATGTTTCTATGCAGTGGAAAGTCCTTTGCAAAGGTTGTCTGGTCACCTTTCTGTTGCTTATTGATATATTGGGTGTTAAACTGATACTAAGGATTCGCAACCCATGCACACACAGTGTTGGCAAGTGTAAAAACGACAATATATTAAAGTTATACTGTCACAAAATATGCCGCATTATGCCTCCTAGTTTGGCTTTTCATGCTGCATAATTTAGTCACACCTGCCGCATAAAAGAGGCCTTCCTCTCGCGCATAATGCCAGTGGCCCTGATTGTGTTTCTCTGCTTTCCTCTTAAGACTATCCAAGAGAATAAACTAAATTTAATTCACACTATATAGGGGCATATTCTCAAGGAGCTATCGCCGAGTTAACGGCACTTTATCGCAGCCAAAGTCACGATAAATTTATCACCCCATTCACAAGCTGGTGTTAACAGCCCATAGCACCAGTTTACCTGCGATAGCAGCCGCAAAAAACATCGCCACAGATGACCCCGGCAACTATCGCTAATGAGATGCAGAGTAGGCGTTCCAGAGCAAAAAGCCGCGATAACATCACTCCGCAACATTCTCAATGACAGGCCAGATCAGCGAGAAGAACACGAAACAGGCGATAAGGCACGTTAGCAGCAGGAAATTAACACCTGCTCAGACCTGGTGCAAAGTAGGCCCAAAACCTGCACCAGACAAGGGAGCACAGCCCATAGCCACACATGATGAACAACAGATTCCCCCTAGCAACTGAACATGCAGCACGGACACCCAAGAGTGCCACAAAACCCGCAGACACCACACCCAGGCCCGCAACCCCCCCCCCGGCCCACCCCCAACCCCGAACAAAGAAACTGCACACCAACACCACGAATCCTAAAACAAATATTTTGCCTGATGTCGCACAAGCAGGAAAATCAACATACATGCGTGTCCAGAAAATGGAGAATCAGTCATACAGCAATGCAATCACCAACACAAAAGACCATTCAAACAAAAGCCTAAACAACCATTCGGATGAGTCCTAGCGGGTCCTCACTGGACAATCCGTAGGACACAGCCTGGAAGACAAAATCCAAGAGAAGAAGGTGTTCCATGCGCCCAACAAAGGAAAGAGAGGGAGAGAGCGAGGAAGAGAGACGGAGTGAGATTGCACAAGCAGTGCAAGGCCTCTCGGGCACCTGGCTCCACATGCCAACATGTGTGTGTGTATCTCCATCTGTACACCATTAGCCCAAGGCCGTGTCCCAATCCAGCGCCAAAGCCACATTACATTCCGAAAACGCAAGTAGTAGCCAGACAAACATCAGGGATGAAAGCTCCAGTGTCCCAATGCAGAAGGCTGGAGGACACCTGCACCTCTGACCTTGGTCCAGAACGCGGCTGAACACCCTGAGAGAGATGCCATGGCAAATGGGGACGACTCCCACACCACGCATTGCGCAAATGAACTATCCGACTTATCCACATCCCTCACACAGAAGCCCCTGCCTGAGGTACCCCCGTATGGAATGCCCTTGACACTCATGGAAACAGCAACCCATTCTCCCCAACGTTGCACACACATTCGAATCATTGCTCAGAGCTGTGGCATATCCTCCACACAACTGCCGCAGTTCAGAAGAGTGCCGGTTCCACGAGACGCACCAACGCAACCCCCATCACGTGGAACAGTACCGTGCATGTATGCTGCATTTACTTGGTGCACTGCCACTGGCAGTGCTGCGGATCAGTCACCGGCTGAGCTTCCGCATTGCCTACGTCACCTGCGTCCAGCCCTGGTTCCACCGCCAAACATGCACATTCGAGTGTCCCATGGGTGTCTGCCTCGCCAACACAACCGTAGATTAATTGGACTATGACTTGTGTCTGCGCCTCCTGTTGGATCATGAACAGGAGTGTAACCGAGACAGCCGTGCATGGGATGCCTTGACATACTGCGTATGTACTGGCAGTTGTGCATGGGAGATTGCACAATTCCTCGTGAGCAGTGACCACATCGAGGCGCTCCCCTATTGGGCTGTGTTGCGTATTGGTGAAACGGAGTGGGCTGAGCACACCTGCCCGGACCAGTTAATGGATTGGCTCACCCTGGTGTTCCTTGAACACAACAATGACGTACTATTGGAACACATTGCACATGAAGCTGCACGGGCATTCATGGACGAGTAACTACGTTCCTGCAGCCACATCCAATTGATACCCACAGCACACGTCCCGAAAACTTGTTGCATCGTGGGGATTGCTCACATATCCCACCACAACAGAGGACACGTCTGCCTTCGTCAGGACTCTGGATGTATGTGCATAGAACTATGCGTGTGTACAAACACCTGTGCAAGGTGATGCTAGTCCATGGTCGGAGCAACACAGCGTCATTTGGCAACATTGCCAATTCAGACACACTGCTGGGGGGAGAGCACACACATGGCAATGTAGCACGACATGTGAACCTGTCGGATCCTTTTACCAGATCACTGTCAGCAGAGCAGACAATCGGTACACTCCGGTGGCAGAGCACTATGCAGATCCCATGGGCTGTGAGGCGTGCCCCCTTACACGGGGTAATGGGCAGACGCCAAACAACACATGACTCATCCAGCAAGGCAAGGAAGTCTGAGACCGTTGCCATCCATGATTATTGTTGTCTATTTTTGCCCCACCATTTTCTGAAGCTTGCCATATACCCATGCTGCGTGTAAGTGTCTTAAGCATGTCCCTGCCTGTTGTGGCCGTTGCCTCGTCTGTACTGACACGCACATGCCAATAAAATCTATGCCACTCCACTGGTGTCTAACTGTGAGGTGTGTTGATTAGATTGTCCACTCGTGTGCCACAATGAGCATAGTCCCTACACAGAGAGGAACTGACTGACGCATGTGCAATGGGGGTGTGTCCCTTCTGCAAGCTCCACCTCTGTGAGCAAGAACATTGTTTTGGGATAGTTGCTGGCCGACATGTGCACGTACATGACTTCAGCAATGTGAGTATGGTGTCCAACCTCTGACCATGTGAAGCAATGTCATATATCATAACAGAATCTGTCCACACAGATCTGTGTAAGTAGGTATGCAACGTGAAGTTCTGTTGTCACATGTGATGTAGGACACCACTCCTGGCCTGCTACCGATTTGGTCATTCCTACACACAGCCCTATTCAACACATGGACGTGTGCCCACGTTTGGGGGTTGTGAGATTGTTGTTGCTGTGCAATGGGGACACAGCTAGTACTCACCTTCACAGTCATCTAATTGGCCATGTGTCTCAGGGATACACATGCGCATAGATGTCAGTTACCAGGGTGTACCTTCATGTGCAATCATTGCCCCTACATCCAGCCATACTTCCATACGTGAGTGAACATAGTAATGACACATCTGTGTGATTTAGAATGTTTTAATCACATTCCGGTGATTGACGGAGCTGGGGCTGTACATGGCCATCCAAATCCCACATCACATGGAATCCCAGTGATGTGCCAACCAGAGTCCTTTGGGTATTGAAACGTAATTAGGAAGAGGGGGAGTGCAGTCTGCAGCAGGATTTCTGTTTAATTGACCTGCAGTTAAGAAATGGCAGTCCGTGTCGGGGTCCGGGTGAATGTCGCAGAGTGTTCCGGGGGTCAGTGGGAGGAATTGTCTCAGGGCATGATGCATAGGTCAGAACCAGGCAGAGACAGGCCATATGGCGGTGATGGATGCTACTGCCTCCTTCCTCACACAGTAATTATCATCACCTTCTTACTCCCCTGATACGGGTTCTGTGTCCGGTGTGTCCGATATGTGTGGCAGGGTGATGGCTGCATCACTGTGTGCCACTGACACATCAGACTGCGAAGGTAATGGGGCAGCATCACTGTGTGCCACTGACACATCAGGGGTCGGAGCTGTGTGTGTCGATGTTTCCGCTGCAGTCATCTGGGACCGGCTCAGTGGCAGCAATGGCAAGATGAAGAAGTGCAGGGCATTGAAGTTCCTAGCTACTATTTGCTGGTGTCCAGCTGTGGCAGCCATACTTCCAGCCTGCATCTGCTCCATGGTCTCCATTGACCTTCACATCTGTGCCAACTCTGTGCTGTCATTGCTGGTGCCTGTCTGACCAGACAGTTCTTGTATTCGATTAATGGCCCCAGCGAGGTCAGCCAAGGTCTGTGGTGGAGCATGGTGCATACAGGGGGTGTCCGATAGGGACTGTAGGTGCTCCCTGATGGGACTCAGACATCCACGTATGGCATCGAGTTTGGCTGCCACAAGCTCTAAACCCACCCGCAGCTGTTCAGTGAACTCCACCTGGCAACCCCACACACGTTGTTGGAACTCCATGTATTGGTCGGGGGGTCTGGGGAGACAGCCGTGGTGGTGTGTGTTTCCTGCTGTGTGGTCTGTGCAGGTGGTGGGCTCACCTCCGGGCAGCCGGCCTGCCCTGATCCTGGGGATGGGGTGCTGAGGCTGTCCATTATCCGTTGGAGGGTGTCTTGACATATGTGCAGGTTGTCCTCTTCATCATCAATGATGGGAAGTGTGGTGTGCCCTGCAGGAGGTGTTATTTGTCCATCTGCAATATAAAAGGGAGATGCAGGTTAACAGAGTTACACATATATATTAAAGATTTGCAGATGTTTACATTCAGACTGCATGCCAATGTTCATTGTGACTGTTTTGGTGGAGCTGGCTATTTGATGGCAGTCAGTGTGTTTTTCGACTACATGACGGATGTGTGGTAGTACACGTACATTATCATCACACAGTGTCAGGCAATGCCAAATGTGAGTGGACAGTTAGTACGCACGTGCCGAACCTGTTGTGAGCCCTGTCCTGTGGTGTTGGTGTTGCACTTTGTACCACATTGCCGTCATTGCTGATGTTCTGTGATTGCTATGTGTGTGTGCTGCATTGTGGGGGAGTTGCCCCTGCAGCCCTGATTTCGTGTAGCCTTCTCCCTTTGAGGCAGGGTGCCTTTGAATTGTGTGCTTTTCGGGGGCTGGATTGTTTTTGACTTGGGTCATATGTGCTCTCTGACAGATTTTGTGGCATGGTGCATTGTTCGTCTGCTGCCTGTATTGTACAGCATGGGTTGTTGGTGCATGTGGACATGTCAGAGTGTAACCTGCTCCTTTACAGATGTGAGCCGCACTGGGCTACCTCCATGTCGATTCGTGGGCCATGTCATGATTTTTGGCTGCTGCCATGCTATCGGGCATGCAGTGTTACTTGCATAGCCTGTGTGGGTCACAGAGCCGCTGCTTTGCTGGATTCAGCACATGTGTATGGGTCGGTTGTGATGTTGGTGATATTGAGGGGGCCCCTTTGTGCACATTGTGGACGGGGGCCTACTTGGTGTTTCTATGTCTTCTGCAGTGTGTCAAGGCTATCAGGGACATGTTCCACGATCATTGTGGGTGTGCAGTGTGCTACACATAATTATGCATGTGTGCCATTGTGCCCATCTCCCCCCGTCCCTGGTCGTTACTCACCCTGTTGCTGTTGGGTCAGGTCGTATCGAGCTGTGTCCAGGCCCCCAAATCCTGACACCGTCTCCACACTGCTGACTGTGGCCACCATTTCCTCAAGCTCATCCAGCTCCTCCTGTGTCGCAGCACTCTCACCTGCAGTCGCCCTTGCTGCCTCCCTGTTGGCGGAGAGTTTCTCCTTGGTTTGGCTATTCACTTCATGCCAGCACCTCTTGACCTCCTCCAGTGACCTCCTCGACACTCCGACTGCATTGACGTTGGTGACGATGGCCTGCCATATTTCGGTTTGGGTTGCCAGTGCCGCAGTGGAGGTGCCGAACAGTTGTTGATGGTGTTCTATCACCTCCGTGACGATGATCCGGTCTTCCTGCGGACTGAACCCCGTCTTCCTCTTCCTCTTCTCCTTGCTCTTTCCCGGACACGGGGTTCCTGGCAGGACCTCCGTGGGGCTTGTGGAGTTCGGCTTGTCCTCTGCACTCGGTCTGGGTGCATCCATGTTGTTACGCACTTTGAATTGTTTTTTTTTTTCTTTCTTATATAGTGCATTTTCCCACCAGACATGTGGGATTTGCAGGCCTGTGGCTGGTTTTCACTGATTTTTGTACCACGAATGGCCTCATCGCATGATTTTTTGCGTTCGCGTTTCGCATTTTTGCGGCGTGGCGTTGATTTTCACGCTGACATTTGACGCGTTATCTGGTGCCTATCGCATGCTACTGCCGCGTTGTGAATACTTGGTTGGCACGGCGTACTTTTCCCGCGATGGGCTGCGATGTTGGGAGTTGCGTTAAGCTACTCTTGCGGTAGTTATCACACGTTCTTGTGAAAATACCCCATAGAAGGCAGGAGGGTGGAGGTGTGTGCATGTGTAACCATATGCCAAGGTGCGTATGTGCCAGCATGTTAGTATCTGATAATGTGTGTCAGTGCTAATTTATGTGTCTGCTAATGTGCAGATTCTGTTATCAGGTCTGGTATATATTCTTGTGATATCAGACTCCATTTGTCGAAATTCTAGTCAACCACTTTCAAATTGTTTCTTTCTAGTTGATCCAGTTGGTGACATACAGGTTTTGAACAGAGGGGGTTTGGAATTTGCATTTCTTTCAGTGACGTATACAGTTTTAGGTGATACTATATCTATTACTGTAAACAAAATCTGTCGGTGTCTCGAATAGCTTTTCTTTGCAAGATTTCTTGCACAGAAAATTAATACCATAGACAAGCAGGAGAAAATGTTTCTTGGAGAAACATTTTTTACTTGTATTCATGGACAAAAACCATGTCAGAGTTTTGTGTTATGCGACATAGTGAGGATTTTGCACATTTCGCATAACACCAAAATCGGGAACTAGAAAAGATTAGAACCCAAAAATCTTTGCATAGGCTTAATTTACTTAATCACAATAGAGAAAACTCCAGTGGTGTCTCAGAAACACTTATTGGTGTATATAGGTGTAGGAAGTCGAGGGCAAATTCTCCTACCACCGCTCCAAACTAGTTTCTAGTCAGCCAAATACTGATTTTCTAAGTGTTAACAGTTTATACACAAAACATGAATCAATAAACCACTCGGAAAAGCTGGCAGACCAATTTAGTCAAGTAAAAAACATGTTTTATTATGAAAATAAGACCAAAATAACCAACATTGTATAAGTCTCCAGGAGGCGTTTTAAAAAGACAGTCTTGCTCCACAGGGCTTCTCCACTCTGCATGGACAGTAAATGGAAGCTTCTGCGCAGGCTTCACAAGTGGCCACTAGAATCTTCTCTGTCATCCAGTCACATAGCACAACTCCAGGTTGTACGTAGTCTTCAGCCAGGCAGGAGGGACTGGATGGGAATCAGTCAAATGGTGCAGGCAGAAGGAGTGCAGAGCTTCCAAACATCACTGAGTTCCTGCGGGGGTCTACGGCTTGTGTCTCCACCGCAGAGAGGGTGTCTCTGGTCTTTTTGAGTCTGCCTAAGCCCTCTTGGCTATCAGTCTAGTTCTTGGTGTAGTTGACACCAAACCTCTTGCATTCCTCTGCAGAGCTTTCTTTCTGGATACCAATTCACAGCAACTGTAAGTTAAATTAGCCAATCACTTTCCGGTTCCAACAAACAATCTTCACCAAGTTGTGTGCCGTACCAGTTACACATGGTCAACTGGTCTGCTTTGCATGAAGAGTCTTTAGGTGTTTTTTTATAGCTTTTGGGCTACTTGGGGATCACTTGAAGCTGGCACTTTTTGTATAACAAAACACACAAGGTTTGTCCCGGGTGGTCACGCTACTACCCACAATCCAGCAGTCTTTCCTCGCTTCCATGTCCTACATTACGCAAGTTTGGGATACTGGTAGTCTTTCCTGCCTGGTTAGAGATCCAGCTGTGCTTTGTGTCTTGGGACCTTCGGAGTGTGAGCTGTGGTGGCTTTCAGGTGTCACACAATCCCTCCCCACATCTTGGGTCTGTGTCCCAGTCTCTCAAGTGACAGGCAACAGATGTATGCCAACGACAACAGTGTTTCGCTTTGAAATAACATCATATATAACACCTAGCAAGGGTGGGATTAACCACATTCTAATTAGTCTCCACCCACAATCAGCCTCTGATTTACGGCAAAAACACTGCTAAGTGAAAAGTGAGTTTAAAGCTTTCCAAATATTACAGTTCACAAACTGGGCTGCCCTTGTTTAGCCTATTTATTTGCAGAGTTTTATACAGCGCGCACTTTACCACGAATCCAATCAGGTAGCTTTACATAGCACCCGTTACGTTACATGAGGACATACATTCATTTATTTTTCGTTAGGCACGGGGAGATTAAGTGATTTGCCCAGAATCACAGGATGTTCAGCTGTCATTACCGAGACTCGAACCCAGTTCCCCAGCTCCGAGGTCGAGCGCCCTAGCCCTTAAGCCAACTCCTCTCCACAGATGCTTTGATTTGCTCATATGGAATACCAGTGCTGGTCTCACCAACCTGGTTTGGTGACCCCCTGGGTTTAGGCTCCAATGGAGAACAGGTTGAAAATATGTATCTCCCCTTTTTAGCATCCCAGCCAGAATTACTAGTTCGTTAGTGAACTTTACGGTTGTAACAACTCCGACCTAACAAATATGTGGTATATAAGCGTATCCTACTATCAGAAGTAAAACAGGCATTGGTCAGTATGAAAAAATACAAGCCCCAGGACCGGAACTGATGCCCACAGATCTCTTCCAAGAAAATCCGCACTTCTGGGCTATGCTGCTTACTAAGGTTGTTAAAACTGCTATAGATAATAACAATATCCCACAAATGTGGCGATCGGCAGTTCTTGCAGCTATATTAAAAAGAGAACCCTAGCTACTGTTCTAGCTGTTGCCATAAGTTCCATTTAGATAGTTCAAGTAAAATTCTCAGGAAAGTTATATTAAACCGACTCCAAGAGTGGATGGAGAAAGGAAACATTCTAACAGAGATACAGGCTGGCTTTAGGACTAGGGTGGGAACAATTGACCATTCTATAATGCTATACATGCTATATCACAAATATGTTGAAATAAAAAAAGCATCATTATATGTAACATTTATTGACCTGAAGTCAGCGTTCGATCTTGTTGATCGGACAAGGTTATGGGAAACCTTGGATACACAGGGAGTAGAGGGGTATGGTTATATGCTACGCATAAGAAAGGCCATACATACAGATAACACAGCTAAGGTTAGGTACGAGCCAGCTGGTGAATGCAGTGAAACATTCCCTGCACAAAAGGGAGTCTGACAGGGATGTGTGCTTGCACCTGTACTTTCCATCCTCTTCTTAAATGACGTAGCTGACCATCTGGTAGAGAATCCCATTGATGTTCCCACCATAGATGGCCAGAAAGTTCTGATCCATCTTTCTGCAGATGATGCGGTCTTATTGGTCCAGACAGTAAATTCACTGCATATTTTGGTAAAAAGTTTTACTGATGATTGCAATAAGAAGGCTCTTATCATCAGCTGTAGCAATACTAAAGTCATGGTGTTAGGATCATCCCCGGGACTAAAAAGAAAGCTAACGATAAATGACAACCTCATTGAGCGTGTAAAGCTCTATGACTATCTTGGGATATGGTTTGCAGAGAAACTTAGTTGGCAGGCCCCAATGTTGAAGGCTAGAACAACCTTATTATTACAGTCTTCTGGGGTGGTTCTAAAATGTAAGCAAAGGGCAAGTACACGTAGTAGAAGTACCATACTCCAAGTAAACAAGGTCAAAGTGGTAGCAGCTGCAACGCATAGGGGGGAGCTTTGAGGGTATGGTAGCTTAGATTTGTTGCAAGTGGCAGAAAATACTTTTTTGAGGGTTCTGATAAAGTTGGGAACAGGTACCCCATTGATAGCTCTCTATAAGTAACTTGAGATAACTCACGTCCCGCATGTGTAAGCAATAAAATGGTATTATATTGGATCAGGCTGTTAAGGAGCCATAAGCCCACCATATACCTGCGGTCTGTGGAGGATGTTTTGGGATGTGGTGGTCCGAGTCAAAGGAAAGGGGAGAGGAGTTGGCCTAACGGCTAGAGCGGTCGACCTCGAATTTGAGGAACTGGGTTCGTGTCTCGGAAATGACGCTGAACATCCTGTGATTCTGGGCAAATCACTAATCTCGCCGTGCCTAACAAAACAAAAAAATGAGTGTGTCCTCATGTAACGCAACTGGTGCTATGTAAAGCGCTCTGATACTCGATACCTTCGGGTCAGGTTTGCGCTATATAAAACTCCGTTAAAAAAAATGAAAAAAATAGAAATTGGTTGGTGCATGTGAGGAGGTTGCTAACAGAAATACAGTTGAGGAACCTCTAGTCAGATCCGAGTAAGATTGGGTGTGATACCAGTGATCTTGCGAAAGATCGATATTGCACACTTAGGTGGGTATCAAAGATAGCTAGTTTAAAACCGGCCAGCAAATTGAGTGATTACCTCATGAGCAGAAGAGAGAACCTACCCTGGCTTGAAGTCCCATCTGGACCAAATCTACCCAGAATTGAAATGTACACTGAATATCAAATTCAGATTTGGCATTTTTCTTACTAGAGATTATCTTGGTAGGCATGCAAGTCTCCAGAAAGAAAGTCCATTTTGTGACTGTATACATGGGGGGAAGATAAAGTTTTGCACCTTCTGCTCTTTTGCACAAAATGTATGATTCCCAATTGAAAGATGGTTATTGCCCCTGTTTTAGTCCGTTAACGATGCCCTGGCCTTATGGTGTAGACCGAATGACTAAATTATTTTTAAATCTGTAGCTTGATATCTGTGGGCAGTCTAGCCACACATAAGAGAGGTTTTTAATTAGTTAACCAGTAAGGAATAGACTCTCAGGACCTGTTGGATGAATCAAGAGCGTGTGCCTTGCAGGTTTTATACATGAAGGGTTGTGTTTTATAGATAGCGCTTTCGTTTGCATTATAAGTACCAATGTACATAGGACTTGTGCATAATAACAATGGCAAGGCTGTTAAAAATGTTTTTCTATTCCCACTGCCACTATGAACTGAGAGGCGTCTTATTTGATGTATGCATTTTATGGTATTAGCACTCATATGGTGATGTTTTACCGCACACAGGATTTATGCATTGTAGTTAAAGACTACATGGGCGACTAAAACTTCACGCTATTTCATCTGTACGAGATTTGGCAAATGCACTTTTTGGAATTTTATTTCAAATTTGGCACGCATTGCAATCAGGGAAAAGAGTATACGCTGCTAGAGGGACGGTGCAATATCAAGTTGGCCAAGGAAAGTAGAGAAGTAGAGTGCGAAAATGTAAAGCATGGACAGAGAGGTAGGTTGTTGTTATTTCCATATGTTGTAGTTTGAACAGAGCTTAATATTTATAACAATTTATACATACTGGTATTATTGATCAATTAATTTGAAAACTTATGGCTGTATTGTATGGTTTAATGCTGAAACAATAAAGACTATTGGTTGATTGATTGATCGATGTCTTCGATGGTTCACTGTAGGAGTGGATCAGCTCGACCAATTCACATTCTTCTCTTATCTCCTCTCTGGACCGCCTCAGAAGATGGCTGCCAACTTCCTTCCTCTTTAGGATCCATGCCCTGGGGGGTCCTGCAAGGGAATGGGAACTCCTGCATCTCTCCCTTGCAAGTTGTGCACCAGGGAATCTGAATACAATCAACATATGTACCATGAAGGATACACACACATTGGAAAACCAGTGAGCGGTTTCTTATAAGGCAGAGCTGAAATACCGGCATTCCCAAGCAGTGAAAAAGGATGGGTACCTTATGAAAAAGTGTTTTTTCTACAACAGTTGTTTGTTGGTTTCAGTTAGTATGCTTAGTTGCTTACGTGTAAGTCTGGGCGATGAACTCTGCTCCGCTTGAGGAGTTTGCGGAGTTTTCTGCACTCTGCGTTACATGGAGCTCGCGGAGTTCAGAAAAACTCCGCTTCGCGTTGTGGAGCGTAGGTTTTTTCCGCGCTCGCGTTCGTCAACGTCAAGCTGGTGAGCGCCGGTGAGGAAAATCCACTTCCCGGTGAGATTTTTCCTCGTTCGCGAGTGTCAACATCAAGTTGGTGAGCGCAAGCGTGGAAAATCAACCTGCCGGCAAGATTTCTCAACGCGGGCGGTCAGATTTCTCATTGCAAGAGGTCGTGAATGCTCGCGACCTCTCCCTTTGAGAAACCATCCGCTCGCATTGAAAAAGCTGCCGCTCGAGTAAAGATCTACTCCAGTGTCAGAAAGGAAGCAGCGCCTGCTTTCGCTGTGCATGGTGCCGTTCGCGATGATTGCACAGTGTGGACAAGCAGCTGGCACTGAAAATCATTGTGAACAGCATTTTTTCTAACGCACTCCGCTGCTCGCAGAGCTCCTCATAGCATGGCGGAGTTTTCTTTGCACTTCGTGGTGGTCCGCATAGCGGAACTCCGCGAACTGCACCCAGGCTTACTTACGTGTTCTAAATTTTAATCAATAGATTGAGGAAACACAGACAGAACATGGTCATTTTATGTCTACAAATTCTTCATGATTCCTGCTAGTGTCTCAAATGTGCTCTGCTCAGGTTTACTTTGGGCTACAGACAGGAGAACACTTGATTTGTACAATCATTCATGCGGTGAGTGGAAACTCACTAGTTCGTCCCTACTGGGTAGGCCTTCATTCTATGCTCACCTTTCTAATGGAAGTTATAGTGGCACCTTCAAATAGTGATTAGGGCACACTGGGGTTCACATTACTTGCGCACAACCAAGTATTTCATTTCCAGGAGGGCAACGGTAAAAATGTTCACCAGTGGAGCTGGGCAAATTGCAAACGTTGCACTTGTAAGAATGAGCACAGTGTTCTGACTTCACTGATGCAAAGTTTCCTTGCCTAGATGGGCAGGCCTGCACAACTGGGATATTTCCCAGTCCATGAAGGACAGGGCATCCTATGGCTGGAAACAGCAGCATGTGGATTCCTTGTATGCTGGGTGACAGGGTTGACCATGAGGTGGGGGCGTTAGTGTGGTACAGGTTCTGGAACCCTGGCAATGCTGTGTGGGAGGGGACAAAGCAGAAAAGAGACCTTGCTTGAGGGCATATCATAGAATGCAGCCAAGAGAGGGGACAGAGGACATATCAGAGTGGGGCAAGGATGCCAACTGCCTTCAGCCCTTCACTCCCCCGCGCAGCAGCGTAAACAGCATCCCACTGCACCAAAGTGCCACTAAACATGTCGCTCTTTTTTAAAAAAAAAAAAACTTTTCAGCTGTAAAGCTCACAAAGGTGTTTTTTTTTAAACACATACATTTGCATGTTACTCTGCTTTGCATCTTTGCACATCCAGCATTTTATTTTAATTTAAAAAAAATGTTAACAGCTAATCTTACTGACTTTTCTGACGTGGGTTTGTGCACAGTGTTGCTTTTGCTACCTATTAACCACAAAGAGTACATTAGGGCCAGGGTTTAGCGTCTGGAAATGAAGCGGGAACGTAAGTAACAACCAAAATCTTGGCCTTTATTTATTTACTGGCATAATGAAGAAAACCAAACATACATGAGTCTTTTAAAATTGATAACAAACGTCAGACGTGCATTGGTGACTTTATATACCCCAAGTGAAGCCGTTTGCATCACAATCATAGCCTACAAACTTCAATGTTGGGGAAAAAGCTGACCAGAGGGTGAACAAATTTTAAATAATTATTATCCCCAACCCTTAACCTCCTCGCCTGGGGAACATTCCTGGACAGTCACACCACACCATGGCCCTGACCCTTCCCACCGCACGCGTGGGTTGCAAGTGGTGTACCCTGTGAATAGGGTGACCAACCGTCTGTAAATTTCACGGACCGTCCGTAATTTGGATCTCATATCCGTTGTCCGTAATAATCCCTTTTATGGACGCCTTATGGCCATAATTTTGGGCATGACTGGGAACAGCCCTGTTCCCCCTGCATGTAGCCTCAATTCCCTGATGGGGCCGCCTTGCACTCCTCCTAGAAGCACAAGAGCAGCCCCACCCTGCCCTTTGTCATTCTGTATGCCGGCTCATTGCCACATACGGAATGACAATAGGCCAGTCTGGGCTGCAAAGCATCAGGTGAGCCTCCCCCAGCCTCCGGGCAGGGCATCCTGTCAGATGGAAGACATGTGCAAAAACGCCAATGCTGCCAGGTGAGAATCCCGTTCAAGAAAAGAAGCAGGTGAAAGGAGTTAAAAAGAAGGGGCTAGAGTTCTTTTACAGTCTCATCATTTTAGAACTGATGCATTTTCAATATTATATTCAACGAAGCCATGGTTGTTGCTTTTGTATTTTATGCAACTAACAACCATTGACAAAGCCGATAGTTTTGGCTGGTTATAGGTGTAACGTTACTTGTTGTATTATATATCTGGATACAATGACAGAAGAGGCAAAATACCAGTCAGGTGGTACACTATACTAAGCATAGATTTTTAGCTTAGGTGTTTTAAGCAGCGCCTTTAATTACATCAAACACCATGTTTTGAGAGACTCCCCAGATTTTCCATCCCACTTAAAGACCTGGAAACAACATCATGTCACAGTCACCTCATGGCCTGGCACTGTGCATCACGACTTCCACTTTTACAGCTTGCCTTTGTGCAGGGGCATAGTGAACCCTACCCCCACCCCACCCTTTGCTTTAGGAGTTACAGCAGGGGTGAAATTGTTGATGGGCCTCTTCTGTCTGCAACTCTGCAGACAACGGCTCAGCTCATAATTAATATGAAAAAGTGGGCGAGTGAGTAAATAAAGGGATGGGTGGATGACTTGATGGATTAGTGAAAGGGTGAATGGATAAATGAAAGTGTGAATGGATGGATGAGTGAGTGGAAGGATGGATGAGAGAAAAGATAAATAGATGGATGTATGGGTGGAAGGGTAGATGGAAAAGTAAAAGGACGGGTGGATGTGTGAAAGGATGGATGGTGGGCGAGTGAATGGGTGGATGAGTGAAATGATGGATGGATTGATGAATTGATATGTGCAAGGGTGAATGGATGGACGGATGAGTGAAAGGGTGGATGTAAGGATGGATGAGTGAGTGAAAGGTAGGGTAGATGGACAAAAGGATGGACAGATGAGTGAAGCAGTGAAAGGGTGATGGATGAGAGAAGGGTGGATGAGTGATAGGGTCAATGGATGGATTCATGAGTGGATGAGTAGATGGCTGGGTGGATGGATGGAAAGAAGAAAGGCTAAATGAAAGGGTCGATGAAGAGAGAAAGGGAAGATGGATCTATGATCGAAAGGGTGAATGGGTGGAAGGATGAGTGACTGGGTGGATGGATGAGTAAGTGAAAGGATGGCTGGATGGGT
The DNA here is from genome assembly GCF_964204655.1 of Triturus cristatus. NCBI lineage: Eukaryota > Metazoa > Chordata > Amphibia > Caudata > Salamandridae > Triturus > Triturus cristatus. The sequence goes on from NC_140585.1 coordinate 1,152,637,948, forward strand.
GAAAGGGTAAATGGCTGGATGGATGCGTGAATGGATGGATGGGTGGTAGAGTAGATGGATGAGTGTACGGATGGATAGGGTGAAAGGATGGATGGATGAGAAAAAGGGTGGATGGAGGGATGAAGAGTTAAATGATGGATGGAAGGATACATGATGGATAGGTTTGCAAATGGTGGAATATGTTTGGATATGGATGGGCTTACTTATATACTATTGGGCGACCTCCTCTTATGTGTCTGTAAAATGTACCCTTTGTCCTGAAGTTTTGTTCTGAATTTTGACCTCCTGTCCAGAATTTTTGTCCTGACTTTTGACTCTTTATCCTGAATTTTTACACTCACCGTCCTGAATTTTTACCCATGCCAGTTGGTCACCCTACCTGTGATGCCCCAACCCACTCATGGATGATACCTGCCTCTTGACTCCACAGCCCCCTGCCCCGAACACGTACCTGAAGATAAAAGGAAATCAAAGGACATTGATCTCTTGTGATATACAAAGTTAATATGCTAGAATCATCCACACCCTTTAAAACCCCAATACAACAATAAGACAAATAGCTTCCTTTTTAGCAACCCTCACCCATTTTGGGAACAGGACAAATGTTTCCCTACCCCCAAAAAAACAAACTTTGACAAGGCCTTCAGGTCTGCCCTTGGCAGACTCGTGTAATGGCTAAATGTGTTTTTATTGTAAGCCTATGCTACAGAAAGAAAAATAGAACAAAATACGCCAGCACATAAAAGTGGCCACCATGTGCTTTCAATAAAAGTGTCAAATTTTAAAATATTCACTGATGTGGCAGTTTTACTAGTGGATGTCTAACAAAAACTTGCATTTGCACAATTCATTTTATTATTATTATTTTTTGTGGGAAAATTAAATCTCCCCCTAACCAAGCACTGCTATTGCATACTTTCAACGAGCTTTGGCACTGAAGAAAAAATTAACTATTTTTAGGAGGGTGCGAACAATGTGTAAAGGCTGTGAGCAGTCACTAAAAGTGAAGGAAGCCAATGGGTAAATTTGGCCGACCCACTGCTGTAAGCTGTATGCTGTAGTGGCCGGAAACAAAATGCCAAATGACAATTTAACGGACCAGTGGATGAATCCCGCATACCAGAAGTCCTTCTTTGTATGTATACTATGTATGAATTTTTGCAAAATCAATTGTCTGGGGAGACAGCTAAAGCTGTCTCAAAGGCCAGACCCAAAAAAGAGGGCAGAGGAAAAAAAGCGGATTCTTGGTGGCGGCGCAGGCATGCTGTGGCAGGTGGGCAATAAGAGAGTCAGTGGTGGGAACAAAGAGGCTGAAAAGTCCCTAACATGGGTTTATAAACCCATTCCAAGAAGTATCCCAGTCACACAATGCTGTGCAGCAGGCATAATGCCCAACTGTAGCCTGAGAATGAGGCAGCCTGGGAAGCCCCCTGCATCATAAGTACCTCGGCTAATCAGATGCTCTTTCTAAATTTCCTGTTCCTGCTTGTTTATAGGCACAGCTCCCCATGGTTGGGAGCAATCACTGCATCTCCTCAAAACTTCAGGACTGGTGTAAAAACAATGGATTTACAAAAAAGACATAGAGAAGTTAGAAGGAAACAAAAAAGAGACCAGTTAGGATAATTGCGACATAATTGCTTTGTAATAGAAGCCCATGTGTACCTCTCACAAAGCCAAAATCAAGTCCACCATCTTACTCGCCTTTAAGGGGTATCAACAAGTTTTTGTTCATTCTTAGTGAAATATCCTGCTCTCTCTTCTGGACAAGACAGCTCTTGTTCATCTTCAACCAGGAGAGAGATTCAACCAATCACTTTAGGGAAGTTGCTGCTAGGTAATATTTGTGGCGTATAGTTTAGTCTCAGAAACAGGAGAGCGGCCCCACTACTCCGAGAAACAGGATTTCTTTGAGGGATCAACAATCAAATAACTCACACTCCACTCCTTTCACTAACATATCTTCATCAATACCAGTCTTAAAAGGACCCAAGAGGCAATTATATAACATCTAGTTAATAAACCATATGATAAAAAAATTGTACAGTTATATAAAATTCATACTGTCAAAAATAATTATTAGGAAATATATTGCACACACATTATAAAACCATTTGAAGGAATCAGCCATTAAAATGATCTAAACCCTATTTTCCCAAAAATGTATTGTTCCTCAAATTTAACATCAGTAAGGGGTCGTCAACACGTTTCGGTGGATATACAGTGTAGAACCACCTTCTTCAGGACACCAACAATCTTTATCTCTCTAATCAAGTATGCAATATTACCAGCTTCCTATTATTAAGGTGAAGCAGACTTTTTATTGTTACACAATCCGGTCTTCATTGGCATAAAAACTCAATTTTATTTTGAAGTACGCATGTATACTAGAGGCCTGACCTTCTCATGTCAATATATGATGGCCACGTGTGATTCTAGCAGGAGTATTATGTACGTATACGTCCTACGTTCTTACACTTTATGGCGTGATCCAAATAAGACTGTCAAAATCCGATCAGTGGGACGACAAGATACGTAAGATACGTAAAACAAACCTATGTGTAATAAATCAAAGGTCTGATGATGGGACGTCTGATTACGGAACTTCGTGCTGGGGACTCAACAGCCCTTCTAATTGACATATCAAGATATCAATAGTCACATCAATAGAGGTATATAAAATCACTTAATTCAGTGTCCTGCATCCTCCCTATCACAGTTAAGACTGGTATTGATGAATATATGTTAGTGAATGGAGTGGAGTGTGAGTTATTTGATTGTTGATCTCTCCAAGAAATCTTTTTTGTAATACTTTGTTGGATAGTTTAGTCACCAGTTTTTGAGTCTTTTATTTGTTGTCATAATTGACTTTAGAATCATCACCAAAATGTACATTGTAGACTCAATCCTAGGGATGGACTCATCCTGCAGTTGGTGTGCCAATATTACAAGACTAACATCTGTCATTGTGCTTGCTGAAGGTGGTGAAGAATGGTATATTGCAACCCCACGCGTATCACCTCCATTGTGTTCCTTGGAAGCTACCTCTGGGTTGACCTCCCCAGCACTTTTCTGCTAGTAGTAGAGCAGCAGCAACTCACAAAGATCTGGAAACTTAGTAGATGTCTCCTTTCACCTGAAGTCGCATTTCAGTTAACCTCACAGATATTCTTCTGCCAATAGACTTTCAACCACACACCTCTGAGGGGGCCACTGAATTTTGCGATTTTGCAGTCTTGGCATTTTCTGCATGATTATACATTTGGCACATTTGCAACATAAACCATAATTTGCTGCATAATCGGCAGATGTTACTAAAAGATGTGTTTCTAGCTCAAACGGATCAAAAGTTACTACAAATTCAGCTATGCGTGTTGCTGCGCAGTGGAAGGCCCTTGGCAAAGGTTGACAGGTCATTTTGCTGTCCCATATTGCTGTTTGTGTGTTGAATTGGTACTAATGAGATGAAACCTTTGTCCAGACAGTATCAACATGAGTAAAAATGACAAATAATGAAGTAATACTGTCACAAATTGTGGCGAATTATGCTGCATAATTTGCCTTTTCTTTCCACATAACTTAATCAGCCAGCCACATAACTTGGACTTTCGCTGACTTATAATTCCAGTAGCCCTGTCACAAGCCTAACAGAGACAGGAAATGAATGCATTCAATGTAAGATGTGTCTGGTTCCATCTCACTGGCAATTTCCTGTTGGTAGTGTGTTAGCAATGAATGTACAACCTTACCACCAATTCATGACTGTATACTTCCCTCTGGTGTTATTTTGTAACTTCTGTAAGCATCTGATTTCCTTGTTGACATTATCTGATTGATGTTACAGAGATTTTGTTATTTAGCAGTGTTATACATGTGCTTTCCAGGATCCAAGTAACTCTGGGACACCCTGAGATATCACATTTGCTTGACGTTGAAGTCTTCTCACCAATTTGATAGCAACTGGGTTCACAAAGCCTGATAAACTCCCAGCATGCTCTATACTCTCACTTCCAAGAATGAGGTGCGAATGGAACATCCTGACATTCAGTGCACATCATTCTTTGCTAACATTAACGGGTGCAAAACACGTCACACTCTAAACTGTGAATGACTCTCACCAGTGCAAAGCAACCGGGACACACCCAGAGGCAGTGCTTGAAATGGAACTATTAAAGTGCTGGGACTCCTTGTACCAATGTTTTACCTGTTTCCTGCTGAGACGTACCAGTACTCTCCCATTAAAAATAACAGAGCAGTGCTAAGAAATGATGGTACTGTCCCTTCCAAAATATTAGCTCTACCAGATTCCATTAATGTTTATTGCATATAAAAAAGGCTATTCACAAAGGTAAATTTACATGTGAGTATATCTACACGTCTGAGTTTACTCTTGCACTTTGTTGTAAATTTTCTACTTGCTATTCACCATTTATGAGAATAAATTGACTACAAAGGGGCAGATTCTGATGTCGGACGGACCGACCTGCTGTTGGTTACGGCCCTGCTAGTACGATGCGACCAAACAGGGTTCGGTCGCACTCGTATACAACACGATGCAAGCATGCATTCCGAGCGGAATGCATGCTTGCATCGTGGAAAGCAGGGGTGCAGTTCATCCCTGCACCCTGTGGGCGGCACCCCAAGGTGCCTGCCACCGGGTGCAGGGATCCACAGAGGGGCACCATAGGTGCCCCCAGGCCGCCATACGGTGGCCTCGCACCCATTAGGCCCTAATGGGGGCCCCCAAAGACAGTTTCTGACTGCCTTTTCGTGCCGGAAAAACCGGCACGAAAAGGCAGGGAAAAACTGCCATCGTACTCCCTCGGTCGCAGAGAGGCGGCCGGGGGACTACTGAAGGATTTCTGGACTGCGGACTGGCTCTCCGAGCCTGTCGTCCGCAATCTGGAAATCCGTGCCGGATTCCTTTCCGACCGAGCCCATCAGAATGGCTCGGTCAGAAAGGAATCCGTCCGACATGATCCGAATCGGTCGGAAGGGCTCCGACCGTCGGTCGGAGCCCTTCTGACCGAAATCGAAATCAGCCCCATAGAGTAGGCACATGTCTCCATACCATGAATTCACAATTTAAAGCACTGTTCATAGGTGAACAGATGCACCACAACACAAACATGATGGACGAGCATAAATACAGAAGCACATGCAAAGACGCGAGATCTCATTAAATCTAAAAAGACATGAAGGCACGCAGACACAAACCTAAATGAGCACAAATACAGATGCTCCACAGACGCAGAATGAAAAACACATGACAGAAACGTCCTGTAAGACAAATGCAAATTCACGCAGGGCAACACAAGCACAGGGCCAGAGATAGACTCATTCAAGAAATGACAGCCAGACTTTTATAACAAATGGACACAAAGACACACAAATAAATAGGATTTACTGCCTCTCAGCTGAAAATGCTAAATGCCAAATGCGCCCAACAGCAACTTATTTCACTGCAGCTCCCTAGAGTGCTGTGTCTTTTACTTCCAGAACCCAATGTACAGCTTGGGGAGATGTATTAACTGGAGGAGAAACAGTGAGAGAAGAAGGTGTGGGCTTTCCGGCAGGCTCCACTCAGCAAGCTGCTCTGCAGGTGTGTGATGCCGCATCAGAACCCTCACAAGGGTAGGGCTGTCGAGTTTTTTGCACCAAGTCACGCGCTTTTGGAGGCCCCGCCCTTGCGTCTTTTACAACATGTTTTTAATTATCAAGGCCAGATCTGTTTTCAGGGCAACTGGAATTATGTGATTGTGCGGCCGCAGCGATTTTCACATAATTAAAGATTTGCTGCATTTGACGCATAAACCATTATCTGCTACGTGATCTGCAGATTTTAACAAATAAAATGTTGTTTCTAGCTCAAACAGATCAAAAGTTAATAAAAATACAGCAACACATATTGCCACACAGTGGAAGGTCCTTTGCAAAGCTGGACTGGTCGCCTTTCTGTTGTGCATTGCTATATTTGGGTGTTAAACTGGTACTAATGAGGCGCAAGCAATGCCCAGACAGTGTTATCATGTTACAAAATTAGGAAATAGTGAAGTAATACTATTACAAAACGTGCTGCAAAATGTTGCATAATTTGGCTTTTCTTGCCACATAATTTACTCGCACCTGGTGCATAATTAGGCCCTCTCCTGTCGCAGAATTCCAGTGGCCCTGTCTATTCCTTATTGATGCGCCCAATGTGACAACCCCCATAGGGCAGCATCAAATACTATACTTTCTTCCATGAGTACATGTCTTCTTAATTCAGAATTGTTTCTTCCATCAGACATCAGAGAGGCACCACATAAATGTTGGCTGCGGCCCAACAACAGCTTCTGATTAAGGATGTGTGAAATTCACGTAATTTGCTTTTGTATCCTCACGTCCATGCCTTAGGTGCTAGAAAAAACTAACGCAAAGAACACATGCGCCGCGCACGTCTTGGTTGCCCCCGCTGTTCCTGTGCGCTCATGCTAAGTTATTGCAACAGTGAGAAATTGTGAGGCATAATAGAGTAACTTCAGGAACCTTGAATAACAAGCATAAAGAAAAATCCCCCACATTAGGTGAGAATATGCCTGTGTAAAGGATATTTTGCCTGAACCTGCTACTGACATGTATGTGCCACACATGAGCGAGATGACATTTATGAGGCGGCACGTGAAAAGTGAGCCTCGGAGTGTGGCGTAGTACAGAGTCAGGAATGTGTCATACTGTGGCTGTCTGCCATTATATAGAGCACACTACACACTGAACTGCTCTTTGTGCTGCTATTGGTCTATGCCAGCAGCACTCTGCCCCTGGCCCTGGAGCTCTGGACCCTTATGGGCTTCTTACTGTCTTGTGTCTGCTCCATACCCATACCCTCAGAGCTGCAGAGGGTTAACTCTCAGCATGCATTCAAATGGCTGAGCTGCAAAGCTGGGGCCTGGCCTTGAATCGTGTCTTTGGTACCTTACTGAAAGTCATGGGATTCTGAGCAAATCGCTGAATCGTCATTACAAGTATCTTGGAATACCTGTTTTTGACCGGAGGGATTAGGTAATTCTGGGAACACGTTTTGTGTCATCGTGCCTTTTTTTATTTTTGGCATGTGCACAGCCTTTTGCTGATGCTGTGTAGCATGGCTAAAAGACAGACTTATTGGCCTTGATAATGCCTGATAAATAAAAGGCCAGCAGGTGGAAAACAAAAGGCCCAGGAGTGAGAGGCAGCCTTTGCATTTCAAAGGGAAATCAACCCCCACCCTCCATCTACTGTGCATGGCCCACTTCCAAGTCCAGAATGTGGAATGGTCCAAGGTTTCCCTCAATCCACAAACGTAACTAAACAGCCTCACTTCTGTGTCCATCTTGTGATTCCTCCATACACAACAGTTCCAAGATGGAATCCTGTCCTCTCTTAGGGATGTTAAAGACAAGTTTTCCCTTTGAAAATCCTAACACACTATTTACCCACTTTCAACAACTATATCAAATTATCAACTCTCATACAAAGTCACAATTAATTAAAATAATTTGTTCCTCCCATAAACAGGGTGTTATCCATCTCCAACTAACCCAATGATTGCACTGCCCATCCCATAACAAAAGAGAAGGCATACAGGTAATCAATTAAAGAGCTTAAAGAAGGAGGATAGGAGAACCATGAGAATTTAAATGAGAACATTAAAATAATGTTTCTCTTATTTGTATAGCCACAAACAGAATCATCAGGTTTGCATCATCCAATCTGCATTGGAGCTACATTTTCCCGAGTGCTTGAGCACCGGTGAGTTCCATAGGGACATGCGTATGTATGCATGAAGGAATGTGAACAACTTTCGGTAATGGATATGGATGGACATGGAGTGAGTCTGGCTTTCTTGGTTAAGCTCCCAGTAGGGATGTGCGAGCACTTATAGACTATAGGAGAATAGTGTGAATTATTGGTTTTTTGTAAAAAAAGAATTGAGAATGTTGGTCATAGAATAGTCAGAATCGTATCATGGATCGTGACTAGAAAGATGGTGGAAATGTGCTTTTATAAATAGGAATGCTTTCTCCTGTATACATGTATAACTACCTGTGTTCTATTTATATTATGTGCATAAATAACATACTACTATGCTATATGAATAAGGAAAGGATGATAGAAATATTTGAGTCCTGAAGAAGGTGGCCGAATTATTATTGTCCACCGAAACGCGTTGATGCTGAGTGCTTCTGTTAAATTTGATCGAAAGTCAGCAGTCACACAAAGACAGGGAAGCTATTCCCCTGCGGGATGCTGTCTGTTATTGTCTCAAAGTAACAACTATAAGACACATTTTACTGTCTTTTTTTAATTTTCTCCTTTCCAGGGAAATTGTTATATTATATCATTGTATTAATTGTGATTTACTGTGTTTTTAATATTGTTATGTACTGTTTTATGTGGTGATACATATTTTTAATTGGAATTCTTTTGGCAAGACTTATTAGACATGTGTATAAGTGCCTATACATCCTGAGTGGAGCATTAATTGTGACTTTGTATGAGAGTTGATAATTTGATATAGTTGCTGAATTTGGGTAAATGGTGTGTTGAGATTTTCAAAGGGAAAACGTGTTTTTAACTATTGGGATTTTGGGTGCTCTGTCCCTTTGGAATTGAAGAGCCCCTCTCCTTGGTTTCAAGGCTCTCTTAGTGATGCAAAATGCACTCACTCAATGCTCACTGTACCACTGGTAATCAGGTCATGGACTCCATCAGGTCCCTTATGGCTGCAGCCAAAGACCTGCTTGCAGGACTTCAGAGAGACATTTCAACAGGAAAGCCAGTTGGCATTCCCCTGTGAAAGACACAGGCAGCAACAGCTACTATATTCATCTGCCTGCTGAGAGGACAGCAGAGGAAGTACTTTATGTGCCTCTCCCGAACTCAGAGCCACGCATTGGGATCTCAAAATGTAACAAGGGAGGCCATCAGTAAACATGCGACAAGTGACATGTTCACTAAGGGAAGAAATCAAAAATCTATGGACAGTTAGAGGACCCGATTCACAAAGATAAACTGAGACAAAAGTCTAACCTTACGGCTTTCAGTAGACACAAAGTGCATTTACGAGAAGTAAAGTCATACTTTTTGTCTCCGTTAAACGTTTGTTTTGGTCTTAAGTTTAACTGAAACCAAAAGTCCTAAGTTAATATCAAAACTTACATTTAACTGAGACTAAAGTCTAACTTTACTACTCGTAAAGGCGCTTTGTGAATACCGAAAGTCGTAAAGTTAGACTTTTGTCGCAGTTTATGTTTGTGAATCGGGCCCAGTGACTTTAGTAGCACAGAGCAAGTTACATGCTCTCCAGAGCCATGCAGGCAAGAACAGGTACACATGCTCACTGTGAAAAACAATAGACAGGCACACTGTCAGTAGGGCGCCTAGCATTCACTCACAGCTGACCACGGATACCCTTTCAGGTCAGCCTGTGACACCATTGGTTCAGGCCCGACACACTCTCAGCTCAGCCCTTGCCACACACTGCCAACATAGTCTCAGACAGATGCTCACTCAGCCCATAACATACTGTGAGCACAGCTCCTGGCACCTGCTCTATGCTCAGCCCCTGGCACACACTGTGGGATCAACCTCTGATACTCTCAGGTCAGCAACTGACATGCAGTGTCCGCACAGCCCCTGGCATTTTCTCAGTTGAGCCCTGGACACACAGAGGTCGAAGTGGGCGGAATCTAAGGGAGAAGACATGCCCATTCTTTTTCAATTTGAAAAAAACAGTTCCTCTACTTTGGGGCTGAATACGATGTCAGGAAGACATTCCCACCGAATCAGGTTAGGTACGCTTTCTGAACGATTCGTATTCGGGGAGTCCTACAACCGATTACGATGTGTCTTGATGGCTACAGACTCGGTTTGGTTGGACAACCATTGACTTCAATGGGAGCCTGTGTTCTGAAAGAGAACACAGGCTCCCATTGAAAAAAGGGATGGGTGGGGAAAACCTTGCACCCTTTGGCGGGCATCCCACGTCTCCTGCCACACTGTGCATGGTTGGAAAGGAGGGTCCCTTGCGTACCCCCACTGGCCCCATCCAGCAGCCTACGGGTAAAGGGGGGCCTGCTACAGGCCCTCGAAGTCTGATTCACACAGCCGTTTAGTCTCAGCCAAACCGATTGGGAATGGCTGTCCCAATCGGTCATCGTACTCACTCGCTGGAAAACCGTCTCCATTGGGCTTCACGATTCGGCTACGAACAACTCGAGCTGCCTGAATCCCATTCGGAACTGATTCAGACAACCCAGATGGCTTCCTTGCATCGTGATCGGTTGTCCGGAAAGGTGACTGATTCAGTCGGGAACATAGGTCCCGAATCGGTTTTGCAGAATCTGAATCCGGTTCGGTGCCTTTCCTGACAACATCGTAATTGGCTCCTTTATGTTAAAAGGCAATCCTCCCAGGATGGTTAATTCCCACAATTGAGATGCCTAAGCTGAAGTGGAAGTGGAGAGAGTCTCCTGTGCTGTGAAGGAGAGAGCTGGACAGACAGCTGAACAAGAAACAAGCCTTCTTGCCAAGGTGTCTGCTGTGTGAAAGAAATGTAAATGTGCACATTTGTAAAGGCTGCTTGAAAGCCTGCATTGGCTTGAATTGACAGAGTCACTTGAAGAGTGTTTTTGGGGAGGTATTGAAAGGTGACCTCATGAGCTGTGGAGTGTGTGATTTTAATGGACAGATATAATCAAATGTGGGCACTTGGTACAGTCTGCACATTACTCAGATCTATATTATGGAATCAATCTTTATCTTAAACCTAAATCTTTTTGTGCACTTTGTGGCAGACTATCTTATAATGTGTGTAATGCAAGTTTAAAATAATGAAGTACATATTCACAGTGCTGGGACCTCGTAACACTAAAACACACACAAGTCAATATTCCCCACTGCATTGACCAGAATCCAATTTTGTGGCGTTCTGGTTACACACGCAGAGATAACTGCAGTGATCATTCACCAGTTCAGGTTTCACAATGAAAAATAATGAATCTCTCACTGATTAGTTTTACTTGCGCTTATTTTTCATTTAAGGTGTGTGTGTGTTTTTTAATTCAGTTGCCGGAAGGGGAAAGACCAGCACAACAGTTAAAGAATATTTTGTTGTTCTTAGCAATGACCAGGGCCATTGGAATTATGTGGCAGGAGAGGGCAAAATTATGCGGCAGGGTTAAGTAAATTATGCGGCAAGAAATGGCAAATTATGCAGCATAATGCGGCACATTTTATAGTAGTATTACTTCATTGTTTTGTCATTTTTTAACTTGGTGGCACTGTCTGAGCATTGGTTGCCCCTCATTAGTACTGGTTTAATACTCAAATATAGCAATAAGCGACAGAAAGGTGACCAGTCCAGCTTTGCAAAGGGCTTTACACTACGCAGCAACATGTGTTGCTGCATTTTTAGTAACTTTTGACCCGTTTGAGCTAGAAACATTTTTTTTGTTGAAATCTGTAGATTATGCAGCAAATGATGGATTATGTGGCAAATGCGACAAATCTATAATAATGCAAAAATCGCCACGGCTGCACAATCACATAATTCTAGTGACCCTGGCCATGACCATGATCCTGCCAGAACGTTGCTTGACCCAGCCCCCTTTGGACTCAGGAACACAGTTCCCTTACTTTTTTAATGCACTTTGACCACTGCTGACATGCATGCAGCACAGCTCCCCCATTCGGCAAATGTTTAGTACCACACAGTGGCTCTCATCAACAACAGTCAGTCACCAGAACAAGACACCAACACCTAGACAGGGTCAAGTGTTCTCAAAGGGAAGATATTTATTTCAGTTTAAAAAGAATTTCATCACAGTTACAATGAATAATCACATACACTTACAAGGATAAAAACATAAATCAAAAAGTTAAAAACCAAACTTTCATTTTGTACACAAGTTACATGCTAGGGAGAACATGTAAGAAAGATGCTTTCTTATCAACAGAGAAAGACAAAAAGACATTTAATCCAGATCAATTGTTCTCCTTGAAGTTTATATTCAAATGCTTAATTATTCGGATAACAAATGTCTCCACAATCTACAGTCTGCCTTCTTAATCTTGCGTCGACGCGTTTCGGTGGAAGTCAATAATAAAAGACCACCTTCCTCAGGACAAGTGTTAAAATCTCCCATAGAGTGTGCTTTCAATCTGTTATAATGAGGAGCACACCCACTTCTGTAGAGGCTACAAACCCTTGCACAATCGTGTCAGAGGGCGGGACCCACGGATCCGATAACTAGTACGAGGCTCCAACGCACCTAATAAAGTAATTAAAGAACTCCCTCAACACAAAGGGTTTTAACCATGGTCATTGGATATATGGATCGATGAATTCCATTTTAAGCAGTTCTCCAATTCAACTGAATCTAAAAGATATCCATCCTTCAACACAAGGTCCTTGATATTCCAGGATTATATTTGGGCAGATTGACTGGCCAGTTTTTAAATACGGCCCTATGGAGTGACCCCCGCTCGCTGACACGACAAGCATTTGAATATAAACTTTAAGGAGAACAATTGATCTGGATCTAATGTCTTTTTGTCTTTCTCTGTTGATAAGAAAGCATCTTTTTTACATGTTCTCCCTAGCATGTAACTTGTGTACAAAATGAGAGTTTGGTTTTTAACTTTTTGATTTATGTTTTTATCCTTGTAAGTGTATGTGATTATTCATTGTAACTGTGATGAAATTCTTTTTAAATTGAAATAAATATCTTCTCTTTGAGAACACTTGACCCTGTCTAGGTGTTGGTGTCTTGTTCTGGTGACTGACTGTTGTTGATGAGAGCCACTGTGTGGTACTAAACATTCGCCGAAAGGGGGAATTCTTGTTTGACTACTGTCTATCTGGTGCTCTACCCCCTTTGTGGTATAGCGCCCCTCTCTTTTATTTTGTGATGCAGCACAGCTCCTGCAGTGCCAGACTGGCCATAGTGTGCACAGGGCGCTTTCCCGGTGGGCTGGACGGGTGGGGGCCCTTTTTGGTACAGGGGGCCGGTTTTGCAGCAGCAGTGTTTCTCACCAGCATCCACCCTCCCTCCTCCGTGGCCAGCCAGACTTAATTGCCAGGACCGGGTTGTGTTCCCAGTCGGGCCCTGTGCTCTTAAGACACAAACACTCAGCACAGCTCCTAACACACACTGAGCACAGCTCCTAACACACACTGTCACCACAGACGTCGCCCGACACCCATCCTTACGCTAAGGAGGCGGAAAGTGGGTTCCTGCTGACCTCCTGCTGCTGGCTGCTGTTCTGAGCAGCTACCGTGACTCACAACTCATAACATCCTCTGCGCGTGTCCTGGCACTGTATCAGCCCAGAAACAAGGGCACGGGGTCTCTTTGGCACACGTGCAACAGACACTGAAGACAGCGCCGCTGCCTTTCTCCTGCCAAGAACCGCGCCAGCGACGAGAGAGAAGGGCTATGGTGTTGACGAGGAGCTGACGAGAAGCCGAGGCGGGATAAAGAGGGGTGTAAAAGAGAACTGATGATAAGAGAGGAAGAGGGGTAGGAGACGGGGCTAGAGAGACCAAAAGATGGAGAGGGGAGTGGGGCTACGGAGAGAATACAAATAAAAGGATGAAATGGCGCCATGGAGACCAACATCCAGGACGCAAGATGGAGCGAGAGCAGTGTGCGAGTTAGAAAAGGATAAGTGAGAAAAGAGTCTGGAAAGGCTGGTACCGAGGAAGAGTGCAGAAGGGTACAGACGAGCCTTGAGGGCAGGAGAGAGGGCAGCAGACACGGGTGGGGAAGAGGTGGAGGCGGAAGGGTGGATAAGAACAGGAAGATAGAGAAGAAACGAGGCCACGAAGAAAAGGGAAGACTTTAGTATCAAGAGAGCAGGCGAAGGAAAGAGGAAGGGTATTTCAATGGTCAGAACGAAAGAGAGAGAAAGAAGAAGAAAGGCCTCGAAAAGATGCTCATTCGTGGGAGAGAGTGGAATAGAGGGAAGCAGAGAAATGGTTGAATGTGTTTCTCACAAAATATCTACTTATAGAAAGGGGTTCTGTTGAACTTTTCTCCTCGAAATCTTTGGGCAAATGTCATTATTGGTTTTCTACAGTTTTAGGAAACCAAGGTGTACAAAACTTTTTTTGAATGAATATGTGTTTCTTTATATTGTTTTATTGTTTGTGGGGGTTACCACCCCATGACTCTCCCCTCTTTCTATGGGGTTTTCCTAATTCCCCCCCCCCCCCTTTCCTTAATACAAAATATCTTGTAACCTCCGACCTTACTCCCTTTTTTTCATTTATTACTTCCTCCACCCGTTTAGATTTTTCCCCATCCTATACTCCATTCCCCTGGTAGCTTTTCCCCTTTACTTCCATCTATTCTTTTACCTACCCATCTCTTTCTCTAATGCCGTTAATGCCGCTTTACTCCCTTTTCTTTTAGTACTTCCCCTTACCCATTCACATACTCCCCATGCTATGCCCTCTCTCTGTTACCTTCCCCCTTACCCCTTCTACTCTTTTACTTCTCCTTCCCTTCATTTATCACACATAAGTCTTCTACTCTCCCTCTTTTTATACATTTTATTTCTATTACTTCCTCCTGCTAAGTTTCCCAATCCTATAACCTCATCTGCTGCAAACTTTCTCCTTTTGCTTCCCATTCCCTTTCTTTAATACTCACATGAACTGTCCCCTTCTGCGTTACTCCATTTAAAAAAAAGTTTACTTCTTTCCCCACTCCATTTACCTTTTTCCCATCCTATACACCCTCCCCGCTAACTTCCCCTCTTTACTCCCTTATGTTCTTTTACCTTACCTTCACTTCCTTTTATACTTCCCCACTCCCCTTCTACGTTTCAAAATCATATACTCTCTCCCACTGCTACTTCTCTCTCTTTAATACCATACATCTTCTATCCTTCAGCTTTACTCATATTTCATTTTATTTTGTATCACTCCCCCCTACCCCATCTATGTTTTTCCTCATCCTCTACACCCTCCCCTCTTACTTCCTTAAGTTCTTTTCATGGAATATGCCTTTGCCATGAAAATATACTATTTTCATAAAAATGGCGTTTCATCAATTTGGCATTTTTATAGCATGTAGTTTCATCAGCCTGACTTTCCTCATGCTGACAAAAACTCAAAATGAGAAAGCAAGAGAGAGAGAGAGAGGGAGAGAAAAAAGGAAAGATGGTAATGCGTGTAAAAGAGGGTAGATTTGCTAAGGGATGGATAAAGAGGAGCTCAAAACAGGGGGGAACAGTTATGGAGAGCAGGGAGGGGAATTGACGGGGAGAAGGTGAACGAGACCAAGGGCATGATTTAGGAGAGAGCACAGAGTGGGCGGAAGGGTGATTCAAAAAGATGTAAAGGATACACCTGCAGGACAGAAAGGTCATAAGAGATATAGGAAAGAGGAGGGAGGAGAAGAGAGGTGGCCGCAAATAAGAAGGAAAGGTTGGATTCCAAGGTGAAGAAGAGGCAAAGGAAAGATGGGTAGAGCAAAATGATGCTGCAACGTCCTGTAATCTTAATTATTCTAATTCTGAGTTCCTCATCTAGGTCCTCAATTGACTGAGGTGTGCATCCTGCGTTGCCTAAGCAACAGAAAACCCAGACACAATTCCATCTACCAGCCCTTCTCCCCCAACTCCCCAGGGATTAGTGATGTAGCATTCCCCTACTTAGAAGCCCTCGTGTGTCAGCTCCCCATATTGAGGTAGGAGCCACAAAGAATCAGAAACAAGGGTTCTGTGGCATAGGGCAAGGGAGGAAGAATTGGAGTAATGAAGATTACCAGTAAGTAATCCGAGCATCCGTTTCTTATGGCAGTATATACATCACTGAGGACATATTCAAGTGGTGTGACCTCTGTCCCCACCCCACTTACTCCTATAAAAACACACCAAACTCCGATGGATGATAAAGGGGGTCAGCAAAAACAATTTTCTCTGTAAACTTTATGACATTGTCTTTACATTTTTGTATGCACTGCACCCTTTGCAGAGATTGTGAAGGATGATTCAAGAATAACTATCTAAATTTAGGTTTTGAGGAAAAAAGCCTAAAAAAACGTACATCTAGCCGAAAGAAAATGAATTGCACGAACGTTTCTAACAAAGAGCGTTTGCAAATGAAGTTTGGTGAACATTACAAGACTCCATAACTATTGCTAAGTGTTAGGCCTATAAACTTGGCAAAGCTCTGCAAGTGATATTTACCTTTCGCCCACTTTTGAAAGGCAACCATGCTGTCTCATTGCCAAACAAACTTGCAATATCTCACACCAGCAGCACAGTGGTCAGAACCATGGCATGCGCGAAACCCCCATACCTTCACTCACAGCTGGTAGTTGAAAGAGAGGCCAAGATTTACTGTAATTTAGCACAGGCACACAAGAAACACTATAATACACAAAAGGCAGTATCTACCAACTTTCGTCTTCAAATTAATTTGTTCACCAAAAGTGCAGTGCTGAATGGCTTTATGTTGCATAGCACCAAGCCCACAGAAAAATCATGCAACGTGGTACAGTGAAAAAACACACATAATACCCAGATCAACTACAATCACAAAGCAAAATGTGACCTCTCTTGTGTGGAATCCAAACACCAAATGAAAATAGGTGCAAACAACGGGCAAAATAAAAATCGCATGATAGCCCTATTGTTAGACCTGTAGCCATAGGGTGGTCTTTCCTGAACTTTTTTGCCTTCCTCGTCCATTGTTTGCTGATCTCATGTTTTCTGGCCTTAGGACTCTGTGCCCTTTATTATTGCTAACCAGTGCTAAAGTGTATGTGCTCACTCCTTAAAACATGGTAACATTGGCCTATACCCAATTGGCATATTTAATTTACTTATAAGTACCTATTAAAGTGGTACTCCATGTACCCAGGGCGTTTTATATGTCCTGATAGTGAAAAACTCTTACATTCATTGTTCACTACTGCAAGGCCTGCCTCTCCCATTATATACACATTAGATTTACTTTATTTGATTTAATAAGCTGTAACTTCCAAATGGGTATAGGTAAACAGCTTGTGTTTGGTGTCTTTGGGATTGGAATAAAAAAAATCCTCCTTTGTGGTAAAGCCGGAATTTTAATAACAATTTTGCAAATGCCACTTTTAAGAAAGTTGGCATTTTGCTGCCTTAGCCATTTGGTACCTGTAGTCTGTGTCTGAGTCACACGACTGAGTGTAATTGACAGTTGGGCTTTGTGTATTCCTCCTAGACAGCCACACAAAGTAGATAGCTAAGGTGGGCCTGGATGGGTCATCATTGGCAGAATGGGAGGGGGAAGCTGGGCACAGCCCTACTTACACTTGAATGGATTGTGTCCTGCTCCCACACAAAAGGCAGCATACTCCTGCAGTTAGTTTGGAGCCAGGACCAGGAAGTCAGGGCACCTGTGAATTTCAAAAGGGAACCTCTAGAAGTTTCTACCATTTCAAAGGTAGAACTGGGTATAATGATTGGACCTCAGACACCAACTCTTCAGTACACTCTTAGACCTGGGGATTCTCTGCCAGGAAGAAGGAATGCTGTGCAACTGAAAGGACTGCCACACTTCTGGACTGGTGCTCTGAAAAACTGCTGCCCTGCTGTGCTGACCTGCTGCCCTCCTGCCTGGGTGAGAAGGACTGGACCTGCATTTGTTGAAACCCAGGACCAACAGAGTGACTCCATGGGCTAGTTGGCTGGCCTCCTGACTTGAGCCTCAGAGACAGATGGCTCCATCAAACTTGACCCCAGTACGCAGACTTCACGGAGTACTGGGCAGAGCAATAACTATCCTGGAACCAGCTGTACTCGTATCACTGGACGGCACTATGGCGTTCAATATGGTGGAATAGCCATATCTTTTTGCCGTTCTAGACAAATTGGGATTCGGACCCCAATTCGTGAGCTGGGTCCGACTACTGTACTCAAAACCCATGGCGCAAGTTGTAGTGAATAATCGCAAATCAATGACGTTTCAACTAAGCCGAGGCACATGCCAGGGGTGTCCCCTGTCGCCGCTCCTTTTCGCTTTAGCCCTGGAGCCCCTGGCGGCTTGGATCCGCAGAGACCCAGTGATCCATGGTATGCGCTGGTCCATGGACTGGGAAGCTAGGATATCACTATATGCAGATGACATCATGCTGAACCTGACCTCCCCGCAAGCCTCCTTAATATGCCTGCTGGACATCCTCGCAGTGTTCGGCAGGTACTCAGGGTTCACCATCAACTGCTCGAAATCAGTGATTTATGTACTGCAGGGTGAACCGCCAGTTCTCCTGAGGTACTGCCCGATCCAAATAGCGTCAGATGGCTTCCGCTACCTTGGCATATTTATCACATTAAGACCCATGCTTCGCTTCACCCACAACCTCCTGCCACCGATCCAGAGATTGAAAAGGGATATCAAACACTGGAAATCTTTGCCCCCCTCTTTACTGGGTAAGGCCGTCCTTTTCAAAATGATCGCTCTGCCCCGTTTTCTTTACGCTCTTCAGAACTCAATGGATCCAGTACCCAAATCCTATTTTAAGGAGATTGAGAACCTTCAAAGAGATCTCCTATGGGACGGTAAGCCCCGGATCGCCTTAGCTAAACTCACTCTCAACTGGTACGACGGTGGCATCTGTCTCCCAGATATCAAAAAATATTATTGGGTGGCCCATCTTGCTGCTATAAAACAGGGGACGTATGACCGTCCAGATGACCCTGGGTACACTATGGATAGATGGCTCCTCGCAGGAGGGTCTACAGTAGAGCACTTTATTCCAGGCCCCCAAAGTATCCCCTCACGGGTCCAATCGCACATTCAGTCCACATATAGCATGTGGTAAACAAACACCTGGGTTGGGATCGCAGACTCACCCTGACAACTCCCCTCTGGAACTTCGAACAATTGGGCAACCTGTGGCAAACTAAGGGGTTTGATAAATGGGACCTTATTGGAATTACCCAGATTAAAGACTTCGGGTCAAAGATGAAATCCTTCCCTTTGCCTCCCTTCAACAGCAATATAGCCTGACAGACACTGAACACTATAGGTATCTCCAGGTTCGACATGCCCTCCATACACACCTCACCGGTAAGTCCCCCCTCCCAGATACCTCCCCCTTGGAAGATAGAATACGTGATGGCCACCTTCCCAAAAAAAACATCTCCCTGATCTACAAAAAACGAATTAATAATATGGCAGACCCACTCCAATCCCTCAAGGAGAAATGGATGAGGGACGGCCTAGAACTGGATGAGGAAGACTGGCGAGAGGCGGTGTCCTCCCCAAGAGAGGTGGCTGTACAGGCCAGGCTACGCCTAGTACAACTTAAAATTTTACACAAGGTCTACATTACTGGGCCGGGGTTGGTACGTATGGGAGGGTCAGATGTGGGGGGAGTGCAGACGTGGGTGTGGGGAGGTTGGCACTTTTCTCCACATTCTATGGGAGTGTGAACACATACAAATTTACTGGCATTCAATACATCACACTCTTCGTGAGGTACTCACAGTCGATTTACAGCCGGAGGCACGCAGGTGCCTCCTAAACATTTGGGAAATGACAGACCTTACCTCTTACACTAAGCAATAGGTAACCCTGGCAGTAATGATCGCTAAAAGGAACATAGCTCAAAATTGGGGGGCCCACCAACCACCCACATTAGGAAAATGGCAGGAAGATTTAGACTGGTGCATGTTCCGGGAAAAGTCAGTCTATGTGGCCAGAGGGTGTCCCAAGAAATGGAATAGGGTGTGGGGGCCTCGGAACTCCTATAGAGGGAATATCTGCACCCCACCATCATCCCTGACTGAGGATGAGACTCTTATAACCCCTTAATAGTTATATATCGTTCATTGTGACTTGATTTTTTGTGACCCAAGTTGGACGCTTGGAAGAAGTATTGTCTCCTGCGTCGATGTGATATGTTATGTCAATGATGTTTAATAAAAATAATTATTTAAAAAAACCAACTTGACCCCAGCATCTGGACTCTGCCATCTGTGAGTCCACCCTGCCAAATGGTGCTACCCGAGTCCTGGACCCTTGGGAAGTGGGCCTAATGTGCTCTGCCTGCCTCTGTGGATACAGCGGAACCATCAAATCTTCTCTACTGAGCCATGTAACCTCGAGCAGAACCAATGCATCGCGGCTTCTTCATGGATCGGCTCCATCGCAAAAACTCCCATCTCACTGCAGCCTGTAACCTCATCGGATCCGATGCTGTCAAACTCCGCATTGTAGCCTTAAGGCTCATCGGAACCAGCGCATTGCCCTGACTGCACAACGCATCCTCTACATCGGATTTTGCACCAGAGGCCCTCGTAAATGGGGTCCTCAACGCTGACGCAGGTTCTTGCACAACAGCCTTGCTGCTTCTCAAAACCATTGCACTAGAATTTAAGGTAATTTGTTTAGCGGGACTAACTGGGTCCGTGTGGCCGGTGAAGGCTCTATCGAGGTAGGCCAGAACTTGTGACTTTGTCCCAGTCCGGCACGACCAGATAGCTACAGCTGGTGATTTGTGCTTTTTGGCACTATTTTAACTAAAATCTTTAAAATTGAAAATCTCCAGTTCTACTGATTGGATTTTTGTTATTTTGTCTTATTTTGTTTATTCAAAATTACTATAGTTTTCTATCCTGGTGTGGTATCATTTTATGTTGGGTTTTTACTGTGTTACTGTTTAAGTGTTGCACAACTACTTTGTATAGTCAATCAGGGTACTTGTTCCTATGGTGAGTAAGAAAAGGAGAGAAAACTGGTTGGATTATGATGGTTCTGAGGGGGATCTTCCTTATTTGGAAATGTTGCCCTCACACACACCCTATAGGTGTCATGCTTCATCATCGGGCCATGCTCCTCGTGGGGCTGGTGTTGCAATGCCCCAAGGGCCCCGCGAGAGTATAGGTTTCTACGATTGTACGTAGATGAAGTGATTTAGCTTTATGCCCCACAGGGTGTCAGTCTTGTCACATTCTATTTAAAGGAGGTTCCAGTTATGTGAGTATTAGGTATATGGTCACCCGATACAGTCATGCCAGGGAATGTCATCATTCGGCCCCACTATGTCACCCCTACACAGAACACCCAACGCTGTTCTCTTGTAAATAAGGGCCTTTGGTCCCAACAGTCATTGGCTTCCAATATAGTCCATTTAATGTCTTCTGGTGTATGGTTGGAGTTAACAAAATGTGTTGACATCTTGGTAGAAAAGCATTTGCAGCGAATGTTGCAGTGGTGTTCCATGATCCTAATTTAAATGGGCCTGGTCGTCATACCAACATATCGTAGGTTGCAAGGACAGGTTATTAAATAAATGCAATTTTTTGTGCTGCAATGAGTGTGCCCATTTCATACCCAAGGTTGATTATCTCCTAGGTTGATCTCTTTACTCACTTTCGTGAGAGTTCATGCCGCACACTTTCGACATGGATAGTGTCCATTTACTGGTGGTAGTCCCCACAGAGTCGGTTGATTAATTTTTGGGGTCTTCTGTCGACGTATATGTACCAGGAGGTCTCTCAGGTTTTGTGTTTGTTTGACTGCAAACCTCGGGTCTGGAATATTAAGAGTCCTTGTTTTTAGGATAGACCAGTGTCTTCTTATGATCTTTTGAATTCTGTTGGATGATGGGTTGAAGGTGGCTACACAGGTAAGTAGGCCATTTCCTTCTTACTGGCCAAAAGGTAAGTTGTTCCTCAGTGCCTTGGGGTGATGGCTGCTGTAGAGTAGGAGGCTGTTACGGTCTGTGGGTTTTTTGAAGTTGGTGGTGGTTAATCCCTCCTCACTATGAGAAAAGTAAATCCAGAAAAGGTACAGCTTGATCCGACATGCTGCTTACAAAGTGTAAGTAGGGACTGAGACTGTTTATCCAGGTAAATAAGGTCTCACATGTCTCTACATCACCATGCCATAGAATCAATATATAAGTAATAATTCACCTCCATATTCTGATGTTAGTGCAGTAGGGATTGGTCTCTCCATTGATATGTTTGTTTTCAAAGTCTGCCAAATACAGGCATGCTAGACTCAGCATGAAGGTGCTCCCCATAGAAGTGCCCTGTATTTGATGATATATTTGATCTTTAAATTGAAAGACATTTTCTTTCAGGGCTATGGTGGCACATTCTACGATGAAGTTCCCGGGGTGGTACTCTTCTGGTGTGTTTCAGCTAGTAAGCAGGTCTCCATCACCTCAACTGTTGCATCCTGAGGTATATTAGTATAAAGTCCTTCCACATCAAGGGTTACTAATAAGTCAATATTTTGCTGGTGTTCCATATTTTGAAGCAGGTTAAGTACATCAGTTGTATCCTTCAAGCATGAAGTTGTGTTTGCAACCAAAGGTCTAAGAAAATGGCACAAAATTTGCTTAGTGATTCCAGTACAGAGTCAATGCCAGATACAATGGGTAGTCCTGGTGGCAGTATGGTGCCCTTGTGTATTCTCGGTAGAGTATAAAAGTATGGTGTTCTGGGCGCTGAGTTAATCAGGAACTCAGCCTCATGCCTGGAGATCCAGCCCTCAGTTTCTGCCTCAGTCACCATCTAGGTGATGCTAGTTGTAAGTCGCTTTGTCGGGTCCTCGATAAGTGGGCGGCAGTACCGCTCATTAGGCAATTCCTCTTTATATGAATATGTGGACATGAGAACTATCACTCCTCGCTTGTCTGCGGGTTTAATGATGATGGTTGGGTCTTCTGTTAGGCTTTTGATGATGTGCCTCTCTTTGAAGAATAAATTGTTGAATCCAGTGGAATGTTGTAAAATTCCCACTTTTTTTAGGACAGCTTTCTCAAAGGTAATGACTTCACTGGGTACCATAGCCATGGTAGGTGTGATTCTTGAAGGTGTGCATAGTCCGGAATCCACAGGATCAATATATGGTTTGTCTTAAAAAAATGCATGTAAGCAGATCTTTCGGAAGAATTGGTGTAGTTCGCTGTGAAGGTGAAAATTATCGATTTTCGGGGTGGGAACAAAACCCAATCCTTTCTATAGTGTATCCTTTTCTTCTGTGGTCAGTATCCTGTTTGATAAATTGACCACTTGTTTTATGTTGTTGTCAATGTGTGGCTCCTCAACAACATTTGTGGTTCTGGTTGCTGCCATTGGACCCTCTTGTTGCCTCCTCTTCTTCTGCCTCTTCCTCTGCCCCATCTTCTGTTGAAAAGGAAGGAGATAGAGCTACTGTTCAAACACTTTCTAGAATGGTGGTGAAAAATCCAACAATAGGAGGCTGAGGAAAGAGTTGTTAGTATACCGGTGAGGGAAAGTGGGTTATTGGTAGGGGCAAATGTAGGTCTGCCACTGGCAATAAGGCCACTAACACATGATAGGACTCAGCATAGGTCTTGAAAAATTATTCCTATGCTCAACCCTTGGTAACGTGGCAGTGAGCAGACAGGCTTAACTTCAAAGACAGGTACGTAAAGCATTTAAAAACCCCATTTTGGTAAATAATTAAGACACAACACATAATAGAAATCCAACACTAATTTATAAAAATAGGTAATATTTGTATCTTTAAAATGACATCAAAACATCAAAAATCCAATGTAGGGAACCGGAGATATGAATTTTCAAAGATTTAATAAAATATAGCACTTAGAAGATTATAGCACCATATTGTGATACCTGCTCGTGATAGACCGGACCAAAGTCAAAGTTTCAGGGCGGGCGCGATGGAGCCCTGAGGGGCTACAGCTCCCGGCAGTTCCCGGTCTTAGTTTCTACCTTCACACTTAGAAACCTTTCTGCAGCTTTTCTTCCCAAGGATCCTCAAAGCTCCCAGCCAGTCGGGATCCGGTGAGGGTTCGCTGGCTGGACTTGTGACAAGGTCCCGGTCAACTTCCCTGGAGCAGACTTAGAAAATATTTCAAGATTACTTCAGCGGGACAACCCAGGAATCCAGGCCGTCACGCGATGGAAGGCAGTCGGCTTGGCTCTCGCAGTTGCTCCCGGTCACCTTTTCTACAAGCGGACTTAGAAACTTTTCTGGAGTTTTATCTCGCTGGGTCTCTCGATGCTCCTCATGTAGCCGGATCTGGTGAGGGTTCGCCAGCTTCAGATTTTCTCTAGTCCTGGTCAATCTCTGGAAGTTGATGCGATGGAGCTTTTAGTGGGACGAACGTGGATGGGTTGGCCGGCTCGCGGTTGAAGGCAGGCGGCCTGACTGGCCAGGTTGAGTCGGTCCCTCTATGGAGCTGTTTTTCAAAGTTGCTCCAAAGTGCTCCAAACTTCTTGAACTTCTTCCTGGAGTTCCTCAAGGGGCCCCAAAGTGTCTCAAACTTACTCCTAGGGTCTGGAAGCTTCAAGATGGTCTTTGAAATTTGAGGACGTCACAATCCACTGGTACAAAACCCATACAAATCCTCTGATGGGTCTCCAAGGTGTAGATTTAGTTGGTGATGTTCCAGTTGAGCTCTTTTAACCTGCAGCTTTCAGGGAGTCCACTCTTTAGTTCTTTTTCAGCAAAATAATCCACAGGGCTATAGTTTCAGATGGTGCCGGTTTCAGGGGTCAGGCCTTAGAAATCTTTGCACAGCAAAACTTCTCAACAGGGCACTTCTTGCTTCAGTAAATTTCAAGCAACAGATCTGGAGGGCTCTGCCCCTCTCATATACTTATTCCAAGTTCTCTGGGTCATGCAGAAGGTCACTTCTGACCAATGGGAGATGGGTAACTCCTCTAAGGTATGACCACATCCTGTGGAGTGTGGCATTATGTTGTCCCAGAGTGCATCAAATCTTCCAAATCCATAATGGGTGATTTTCCAGCAAGGAGGTAAGAGCTGGCTAAACACACCCACTAGGATGGCTTATTTCCATAGACTCTCCCCCTACCATCTGCACATACCTTCCCTAATCCTGGGTCTGGTGGGGGTCAAAAGTGTAAAGTGGAAACTGTCATTGTGGCCATCCCTCTGCCTTTGAAGCCCGTGGTTTACGACTCCTCCCCCTGGCCTGGCATTCCTATGGAACAGCACACTGCCCTCCCAGCAGAGCTGGTTAACCCCAGGGGCTCTTTATCACCTCTTCAAGGCAGCCTGGCTAATCCACTTAACTCTGACCAATCAGGACAGACCACTGGAAGGCCGAATTTGGATCCACAAACAAGCAAGTCTAATAACTCCTTGTCTGTACATTTTAGGAGAAATTCAACAATATAATATTGTTGGATTTTTCACCACCATTCTAGAAAGTGTTTGAACAGTAGCTCTATCTCCTTCCTTTCTGGAGCTATTATTTAATAACTTCCTGTAATGTTAACCTATGTAGCAAGGGATTTGCAATGGGAAAAATGACTTGGGCCAGTTTTCCAGCACCAGGACTTACAAAAACCTATTTTATAAGTACTTGCCTTATATCTACAGGAACCCCAACCCATGTGCAACTAGGGTAGACTTTAGGGGTTCTGAATCTGTAGAAATATTGCAGAGTCTCCCTCTACAGTGCTTCTAGCATCAAAGTCGAATTTGAGCAGCACTTTACCACAATGTGGGGAGTGAAATGTGAAATTTCACTTTACCCAGGCATATAAATACTCATTTTATAAGGGTGTACCGTATACATATCTGACCCACCACCCCTGGGATACCTAGGGGAGACCATGGGGGTCCCTAATATGCCAAAACATTATAGGTTATCCATTTGTAAGTGCCCCAAACACCAAAGTAGAGTTTGGGCATAATTTACTTTTTGAAAAGCAGTCCTGGCACCCAGTGCTGCTTTTAAACTGACCTCAGGCTTCAGCAGTGCACACATGCAAGTGCAAAAAGAGCTGCTGGCCTTTAAACTGCCATGCCCCAGGGTACTAGGGACTTTTAGGTAGTTTCAATCCCCCTGCCCTATTATATACTAGGGTCTTATAGGGTAGGTCATGCCAATTACAGGGTACCCCACCCTCCCCATTGTGTACCCTAGTGTATGTAGGTGTTTTAACTGTATTATAATGGGTTTATTGCAGCCTAGCACTGGTCCTGGGCCTGGTTAGGCAGAGCCCAGAGTCAGTCAGAGTCAGCTACCACCAGCATCAGTCAGCAAAAAGTTGGGGGACGCCCATGGCACAGGATGACTTTGCAACAACCAGGATATGTGATTGTAAGCTCATTGGATACATTTGGGGCCAGACCAGTGGATGGCAAGGGAATGTGGTCATGTGTTAGTGTCCTTGGACAGTGGCCAACGTGTAATTTAGTAGAGATGGTCAACTCCATCCTCATTGATTGTTGTGGTTACCCCAGCTGTCATCACTTGAAGTGCTACTGAACGAGATGTGCTTTCAAGTTGATGTCATTGAGTCGTCTTCAGATGATGTATTTGTATGTTTTTTAGTGTAGGGGTAAATTTTTTGTCTATAGAAGTTCTTGATATCCTTTTTTAACTTCGAAATTCTTTGTTGGGTAAGGTACTCTTGGGGTTCATTAATTTCCCCTGTCCTAAAAGAAGTGGGAATTTTACAACATTCCGCTGGATTCAACAACTAATCCTTCAAAGAGAGGCACATCATCAAAAGCCTAACAGAAGACCCAACCATCATCATTAAACCCTCAGACAAGGGAGGAGCGATAGTTCTCATGTCCACATCTTCATATGAAGAGGAATGTCTTCAACAATTGTTGAATGAGCAGTACTACCACCCACTTATCGAGGACTCGACAAAGAGACTTACAACTAGAATCACCGAGATGGTGACTGAGGCAGAAACTGAGGGCTGGATCTCCAGGCATGAGACCCAGTTCCTGATTAAATCCACGCCCAGAACACCATACTTTTATACTCTACCAAAAATACACAAGGGCACCATACCACCTCCAGGACGACACATTGTATCTGGCATCGACTCTGTACTGGAACCACTAAGCAAATTTTGTGACCATTTTCTTTGACCTTTGGTTGCAAAAACAACTTCACACTTGAAAGATACGACTGATGTACTTAACCTGCTTCAAAATCTGGATATTGACCTATTAGTAATCCTAGATGTGGAAGCACTTTATACTAATATACCGCAGGATGCAACAATTGAGGTGATAGAGACCTGCTTACTGGCTGAAATACACTGGAAGAGTACCACCTCGGTCAACTTCATTGTAGAATGTGCCACCATAGCCCTAATAGAAAATGTCTTTCAATTTAAAGACCAACTATATCATCAAATACAGGGCACTTCTACGGGGAGCACCTTTGCGCCGAGTCTAGCATGCCTGTATATGGCAGACGTTGAAAACAAACATATCAATGGAGAGACCAATCCCTACCGCACCAACATCAGAATATTATGGAGGCGATTTATTGAAGATATATTGATTCTATGGCATGGCGATGTAGAGACATGTGAGACTGTCTGTAACTGGATCAACAGTCCCTACTTACACTTTGCAAGCAGCATGTCGGATCAAGCTGTACCTTTTCTGGATTTACATAAGTCCCGGAGTGAGGAGGGACTAACCACCACCAACTTCAATAAACCCACAGACCGTAACAGCCCCCTACTCTACAGCATCCATCACCTCAAGGCACTGAGGGACAACTTACCTTTTAGCCAGTTCCTATGCCTAAGAAGAAACTGTGACACCCTTCCTGAATGTGACATCCAAGCAAAAGAACTCTGCATTCATGATTATCCAAAGAGAATAGTCACACAGGCTTGAAAGAGGGCCAGAAATAACCACCTCAATACCCTACTGGAAACACGACAGAAGGAAGGAGATGACCTACTTACCTGTGTAACCACCTTCGCCCCATCATCCAACAGAATTGAAAAGATCATAAGAAGACACTGGTCTATCCTTAAAACAGGAGCTCTTAACATTCCAGACCTGAGGTTTGCATTCAAACAAACACAAAACCTGAGAGACCTCCTGGTCCATACATGTCTACAGAAGACCACGAAAAATAATCAACTGACTCGATGGGGACTACCACCAGTAAAAGGACACTATCCATGTGGAAGGATTGTGGCATGCACACTCACGAAAATGAGTAATAAATCAACCTAGGAGAGAATCGACCTTGGGTACGAAATGGACATACTAAATGCAACACAAAACAAGCATTTGCAATGCAACAGGTCTCGCATCGGTTAGAGTTGGAGTTATTGGCATTGTAATCACAAAATTGCTTAATGTTTGTTCCAGGTTAACTCACTACACAACTAACACAATGGGCTAATGTCGCAAAAGCAAAAGTCCCATGAAAATTTAGGAACCTACACACTTAAAATAAAACGCTGCGATATGAGCCAGTAAAAGCGCCAAGAAGATCCGAAAAGGCACTTTAAAAAGAAAGAACCGCTGTGATGTATTGAAAGAGAGCAAGATGAAGATGAAAGCAGGCAGATTGAAGCCAGTGAACTGAAAACAACTAAAAAATAAAGGACAGATGCAGCTAAGGCTCCTTCCAGTCTGCTCTCTTCCTGTTCGCAATATAAATAAAGGTTTCACGGACATGAAAGAGGTGGCAGCATGCTTGTTACAATCCACAACACTTTGCTTTTAGAATAATTCACGACGAACAGCAGATGGTGCCATAGATAAGATTTAGAAACTAACCCCCGAAACAGTAAAAAAAAGTGCTGGAGGGCATGTGTCTGCCTCGTGTGAAGTATTTAAGTAGACAAACAATTACATGGAGCGCTAACAACTGGTATACCACAGCATAGATGCTATGATCTATGTGTTTTTTGTGTAATATAACTATTTCTCCTGTAAAGCTCGCAACTACTTTTGGGGGTAGTTCGCACTACATAAAACTGCAAAACAAAACAAAAAACAACCAGCCAGTATACCCCTATGGGCAAGATCTCACTACACCGGCTGGTCCAGCACACGCACAGCTATGAAAGCTCTGTACACCCTAGTACTGTCCGTTAGGTGGAATGTTCCCAGTACACATATAGCGCTGGCAGTGGGCCGTATCCAGACACACACCGAGTTAGTATACGGTCCTTGAACCCGTATACAGCTCTGGGGTGGCAGGAACAGCACACTGCACTCCCACAGCAGATAAATCAGAAAGGCAGCTTTGCTCTGTTTGCTGACAAAACGACAAGCCACTAAATCGTATTCATCAAGAGTGAAGCTTTAGTTCATCGTATATTTTTTTGAGTGTTTGATATTGGAACAGTTCTGCCAATCTATGGGGTGCCTTATTATTTTCAGGCGGTACTCTGCGTTAAGAGATTAGCCTGTCACATACACATCTCGCGATATTACTGCTTGTAAACCAGTGCAGAGGTAATCGGTAACTATTGAACAGATGTCGCTTTTGTTTGTTTCCCTGTACAGTATGTGTAATCTGACTGTACGTTTAGAGAGCACTGTATATAGGTAGGATAAGAATGACAGCATCCGGGCCTTTATCAAGAGGTGATTTGAAACTATGCCTATTGCCGCTAAAGCAGTAATGTTAAAATATTTCAGAAGCTATACACCTAAATGATGCGCCACTATTAGGTTAAGTGAAAATTAAAAGGTGTAAAAAGGCACATATAAATAATAATGTTGCAATGCGCCAATGTGGGAGCGCTATAAACCTGGAAACAGCGCGTTCTAGATACTGCACGCAAAAGCGACCAAGAACAGGCAAATGTTGCCTGAGGCTGTCCCCCCAAGTAAGTATAAAGTACAAACACTTATGTGGCACAGCACATCAGGCGCACACAAGTACGAGGTCAAATATTGCAGAAGCCACCAATAACAAATGATAGATGTTGCCTCTGTGTGTTTCTCTGTGTGTAGTATGAGAAATTGTATTCATCCATAATATAGCGCTAATATCCCTGCAAGTTATGAGAGCGCCGCATAGAGACACGTTAGAAGAAACACCAGCCAGAACTGCTGTGTGGGTTAACCTGAAACAATGGGCTAATGTAGTAACAGCAAAAGCCCCATGAAAATTTGGGAAGCTACACACTTAAAATAAAACGCAAGTAAAAGCGCCAAGAAGATCTGAAAAGGCACTTTGAAAAGAAAGAACCGCCGCGATGTGTTGAAAGAGAGCAAGATGAAAATGAAGCCAGCGAACAGAAAACAACCAAGAAATAACGGGCAGATGCAGCTAAGGCTCCTTCCAGTCTGCCCACTTCCTGTTCACAATCTAAATAAAGGTTTTACGGACATGAAAGAGATGGCAGCATGGTCGTTACAAACCACAACGCTTTTGTTTTTAGAATAATTCAGGACGAACAGTAGATGGTGCCGTAGATAGGATTTAGAAACTAACCTCTGAAACAGTAAAAACAAGAACAACAAGCAGGAAGTGGGATAAGGGAGGGGGTAGGGGAGAGAGGCAATGCAGGCTGGCAAATGGTGAGCAATTTTCGCGGGCGGCCGTGCGGCCGCGAAAGTGAAAGAAAACGAATGCTTTCAGGCTGCCAAATGGTGCGCGCGCCCGGAGCACATGCACTGTAGTTGGCGGCCTGAAATGCACTCGTTTCCACTTCCAAAAGTCGCTTACTATAAGTCTCGCCAGAGCAGCGCTAAAGCGCTGTCTCAGGCGAGACCTAAAAATTGCCTTTATTTCATAACCCGTCCTTGCAACCTACGATATGTTGGTATGATGACCAGACCCATTAAAAGTAGGATCACTGAACACTGCAGCAACGTTTGCTGCAAACGCATAACTACCAAGATGTCAACACATTTTGTTAACTCCAACCATACGTCAGAAGGTCCTTATTCAGAAGAGAACAACGTTGGGTGTTCCATCTTAGGACTGAGTCACATAGAGGGGCTGAATGATGACACTACCTGGCATAACTGTATCGGGGGATCACACACCTAATACTCACATAACTGGAACCCCCTTTAAACAGAATGGGATGAGACTGACACCCTCTGGGGCATAACGCTAAATCACTTCATCTATGTATAATCGTAGAACCCTATACTCCAGTGCTTAATTTGTGCCGGTGCTTTCCGGTGCTTAGCACCGGCACTTTCTTTTCAGGGCCGGGTCTACACGCATCTGCATATGATGACATGGTGCAATACTGACTCAGTGACTCGGAGTTGGCGCAGAGTGTTGTTCTGGGTCTCCTGAGTACAGTGTGCTTCGGTTGAGTCAGTCAGTGTGAATGTGAGCCGGAGGTCCGGAGCAAAGCTATTGCTGGCTGCATTAATTAATCATATTAATGATACTCATGGAGTTATCATGGCGGCCACGTCGTCACGGCGTCGCGCGGGCACAGCCCTTAGTTCAGGACTGTTGCCGGGGGTGGGCGGGACTCGGGAGCAGTGCTGGGCGGGAGTCAGGCATTGATTGGGTCAGTTTTCACGCTGCGCGCAGTTTTATTTCCGCTTGCCACGCACACCCGCACCCCACGAGTTAGAGCCACTCTGACCACGTTGAGGACAGGCCTATCAGTTAATAAAGTGCCCCGCAGCCCCGGCCGACCACAACGAGTGTAAATGTAAGTACTGTAGCAGTCAGTCAGACATCATGCCACATGCGACATGCCCAGTCAGTGGTGGCGTGGTGGCGGGCTCCGGGGTAGCTCCGGCTCCATTCGATGATGCACTGTTCTGCTCCTGGCCTGCTGCTTGGCCTAATAGCGGTCGCCCACGCTGTACACACATTATTATCACAACAGGGCGGGCCGGCCGGCCGGTGTTAAAGTTAAAGGCCCTGCCCGGCCCTTGCCTTAGAATTTTGTAGTAATAGTAAACTCCGTAGCTCCAGAAGACTCGATAACGCACTGTGCATGTCCTGGCCTAGTACCGGCTGTCGGCCCACATACACATTTATTATACATCACAATAGATAGGGTTACGAAGTTAAAGGCCTGCCCCTGCCCTTGAAGAATCCTCCATTCCTTCCCAAACAAACCACACCTAATAAATGAGCCCATCCTAGGCATATCCACTGGTAAAGGAGCTCTTCAAGCGTGCCATGGTTTTTGTGCTTTTAAAGTAAACTAAGTTGTAATCGTGCCTTATGTGCAGATTAGGAAGTCGATGTGCAAAAACAACTAACAGAAGTAGGCCCGTCAACCACCTGCAATGTCGTCCATTAATTTAATTTGAAGCCAGTTATATTGCGCGATGAGTAGTGGCTTCCAGCCCTAGCCCTGGTGGCGGGAGGGGCTGTAGGGGTGGGGAGGTATGATCGGGGCTAATGAATAACGCATCCGCGCGCCACCTGATCTTAGTAGCAGTACTCATTGTAAAAGACTATTTATAATCTGCAGGCTACAAGTTTAAAATCTGACAAACGCATTGTTTCTTTATACTTAGCAATAAGTATTGTTATCAGAAGTTTATTGGCAAGGCTGCTCGATGTCTGTTCGATGTTGTGCGCTCAAAGTAAAATCAAAGGGGCTGCCTTTCCAATTGACAACGTTTTCACATGAATGTTGAATTTCAAGCAGTGGAGGCTTTTCTCATTTGGGCAACATTCTGCATTGGACGAGTTGTTAAAGGTGGAGTCCTTATGGCTTCTTTTGGCTGTCATTCCATGCAAATTAGGAACGCCCACCCCTAAATTGTGCATCTCTTTGCTACTCCTGTGGGGTTCCGTGTGTGCATACTCAGCATGCTCTGTAGGGTGCCACAGGTTTACCTCGCCAGCACTGCCTGGAATGATCATCAGTAGTACTAGCGTGCATAAATACCTGGGTGACTTTACAGGCATTGTATAAAGCGGCATTGCCATGTTCGTGCACTCAAGGATAGAAACAGCAGTGCAGAAGAATTCACGTTTACAACACATAACGTATGCTTTAGTGCGAGGTGAAGATGCTTAGTTACAGTGGAGTGGATAAGGGGGCAATGGGCCCTAACGCAAGAAGAAAAATTATCCTCCTACCCCCAGTTTTAGTAACCAATTGACATAACTGAAGTTCAGTGGTTCGTCAACTCCCAGGGCCCCATTGTGACCCTACCTGCAGTGGTTATGATAGCTACGCCCCTAAGCATGTAATGTCAACCCTCACTTTGATTGATGTTTTTCTCCTGCTCCTATTCAAATGTGTTTCTATCACATGTGCTCCTTGACTAATTAAGACGAAGACGGAGTTGGTGTCTTACTGCACGTGTGGTTTTTATGCACAGCACACTTGTTTTGGTGGCTCTTATGGTAAATGGTTCTTGAGGGGACACGTTATTGGTGCATTTGTGCATAATAAGCAACACTTCCCTCTCAGTGTGAGGGGAAAGGGTTCGGATAAATATGCATTTCAAATTGGTAAAGGCCAGTGCACGTCGGGACAATGAAAGGTACTGAAGAGTACAGATGCGTCCGTACCTACATCTGTTGCAGCTGTAACATTGGAGGCTGTCAGAAAAATTGCACTGTGTCCAGGTAGAAGCTGTGTGTTACCTCCAATCTATGTGGAGATAGGCTGTTACTGGCACAATGTGACCGCTGTCACTTTAAACAACGTATTCACAAACACATTGTGCTCCACCTCTCTCAGTACAGACGACATTTATGAAAACAGGCCCCAGGGTGACATGCTGTATGTATAGCACAACCCAATGGTGCGTTTTTATTGATTTCATAAGTATGCAAGTCTGAGTCACCCTTGCTTGGATTTGAAATTGTCACATGATGACTTGGAGTTGGGGCAAGTGCATTGTCACACACACTCAGCTGTTTTATCAAATGGCAGTCCCAGGAAGTAGAGGTCCCTTGCTGAAATTCATCTGACTTTTCGCAGTGCCAGTTGAGGATGTGGGTGGAGCTAATAGAGGAAGTGGGTAGAGCCAGTGGATGAAGTGGGTGGAGCCAGAGAAAAGTAGGCGTGGCCTCCGACAAAGATTTGAGCACCTGCACTTCATATTTTACAAATTAAGCTCTGCTATACTCCATATAATTATTCCAGGTGGAGTCAACATTTATATGGTCCTGCGAGTAAATTTTCACAGCATCATTACTGTACCTGCGTCCTTTTCTAATAGCAATTTTTATACTCCATAGGTAGAGTAATTTCCACCCTACAATGGAGAATACTCCAACTACAACTTCCACTCCGGATCTCCGTCAGACCCTTGCCCACAACACATCTTCAACAAAACCAGCACCGCCATCGCACCCCATCTCTGGAAAGCCATCAACATCTCCTTCAAGACAGCAACCTTCCCGGAGAGCTGGAAGCATGCCGAGATCAACGCCTTACTCAAAAAACCCAAGGCGGACCCCAAGGACCACAAGAACTTCCGGCCCATCTCCCTGCTCCCGTTCCCGGTGAAGGTCATCAAGAAGACCGTCAACAGACAACTGACCCACTACCTCGAAGAGAACAACATCCTGGACCTGTCCCAGTCCGAGTTCCGCAGCAACCACAGCACCGAAACTGCCCTCATCGCTGCCACAACGACATCAGAACCCTGCTAGACAACGGAGAAACCGCGGCCCTCATCCTCCTGGACCTGTCAGCCGCCTTCGACACAGTCTACCATCGCACACTACGAACACGCCTCCACGACGCCGGGATCCAAGAGAAGGCCCTGGACTGGACCACTTCCTTCCTCTCCGGCAGAACACAGAGCGTCCGCCTCCCCCCCTTCCGCTCCGAAGCCACCGAGATCATCTGCGGCGTACCCCAGGGCTCATCCCTCAGCCCAACGCTGTTCAACATCTACTGGCACCGCTCGCCCACGTTGCCAGACTCCACGACCTCAACATCATCTCCTATGCTGATGACACACAACTATCTCCCTCACCAAGGACCCTCACACTGCCAAAACCAACCTCCACGAAGGAATTAAGGCCATCGCCGAATGGATGAGGAACAGCTGACTGAAGCTGAACTCGGACAAGATGGAGGTCCTCATCCTCGGATCCACCCCTTTGGCCTGGGATGACTCCTGGTGGCCGACCGCACTGGAAACAGCTCCAGCACCCACCGACCACGCACGCAACCTAGGGATCATCCTCGACTCCACCCTCTCCATGACTAAGCAGGTCAACGCCGTCTCTTCCTCCTGCTTCAACACCCTCTGCATGCTCCGCAAGACCTACATGTGAATCCCCACTGAAATGAGAAGAACGGTCACCCAGGCCCTCGTCAGCAGCAGACTGGACTACGGAAACGCACTCTACGCAGGAGCCTCGGCCAAACTCCTGAAATGGCTTCAAAGCATCCAGAACGCCTCTGCACGTCTGATCCTCGACATCCCTCGCCGCAGCCACATCACACCCTACCTGAGAAACCTGCACTGGCTCCCCGTCAGCAAGAGGATAACCTTCAAGCTCCTCACCCTCGCACACAAGGCACTCCACAACACCGGACCAGCGTACCTCAACGAACGACTCAGCTTCTACACCCCCACCCGCCAGCTACGCTCTGCCGACCTCGCCCTCGCCAAAGTCCCCCGCATACGAAGAGCAACCTCCGGCGGCAGATCGTTCTCCCACCTCGCCGCAAAGACCTGGAGCACCCTCCCCATCCACCTACGGCAGACCCAAGACCTGCTGACCTTCAGAAGACTCCTCAAGACCTGGCTTTTCGAGCAGTAGCAGCATTCCCCTCCCCCAGTGCCTTGAGACCCTCATGGGTAAGTAGTGCGCTTTACAAATGGAATGATTGATTGATTGATTGATTTACAAATACTTGTGCTGAAATATATTTTTATCAAGTTGTACAAACACAATTGATATTAGATCTATGTTTGGCCACACCTATAGTAGGTCATACACATTCTTAATACTACACTCCAAGATGGCCGCTATGGTATTCCCTCAGACTGAGGTCACACAGGGTCAATCTGTGACAATCAATCTACTTCCGCTTCCGGGTTATCTTCCGGAGCCGGCACACGGAGAATGCTATTCCGCAATTTACAAACGTGCCCGTAATGAGCTCCCCACTTACAGAAAGGCGAGAAGGGGGGTAGGTCACAAGCAATACGCCACACATGAGACCATAAGTACGGCAGATCCCCTAGAGACCAGAGCGGCACATGAGTACTCTGTAGAGAAATAACGCATTGAGCTTTCCTGTTCTACATTTCGTCTCACAGAAAACATTATAATTACGCGTTCCTCTGCCTTGACATAAGGCACACGATGGCCTAAATTTGGGGGTAAGAAAAAACATTATCTCATGGAACCAACGCTTACATTAACACTGATGTTTTTATATTGTAAATACGAACATATGAGTGGTATGTCTGTATATATCTGGTCCTGTTTGACTTATGTGCAATCTATATGTTATTTGTATACAGTGATATCACGAGTGACGTTGGCACAGGTGGCACTCACTGACAGCAGAGCAAACGCCGAGCACTGACAACACAGCATGGCACTGCATGATGTGACAATATGCAGAGACCAGTTCCGCATTAACTGTGTTGTCCACAATACCTTAAACAGTATCACCTGTCCTAGAGTTCTTATGTATTTGTATCTCCTCTTTACACTTTCTTTTTCTAGGTTGGTTTATGGATACCTTATTTTGGGTTGAGCATATTATAGATACAATTGATCGTATGCATCATATCCACAGTTAACTTAAGACAATACCCAAGCAATCCTCCCTACACAAGGAGAGAATACTCACTTTTGGTCCTGAAGAAACGCCGGAGATCCAGTTCAGACCAATAGGACGTGAAACATGTTGACTTGATTTATGAAGCTACAAGAGTCCATTGCATTACACCTACTAGATAGTGGCACTTCCTAGCTCTGTGTGCACTATCCTGACACAGTTTTTAACCTTACCAAAGAAACCTTGAATAAAATGTAATTTGAATTCCCGTAGGAAATTTTAGATCACTCTTATCACTAAACATCTAGCTCCTCACACCTGCATACACCATCACGGCTTAAATAAAAAAGATCTCCACCAAAGAACCCTCTTGCAGGGCCCATGGGGCATTGCACCGCCGGCCCCACGAGGAGCAAGGCCCGATTATGAAGCATGACACCTATATGGGTGTGTGAGGGCAGCACTTCCAAATAAGGAAGATCCCCCACAGAACCATCATAATCCAACCACTTTTCTCTTCTTTTCTTACTCACCTTAGGAACAAGTACCTTGATTGACTATACACGTGATCTCATTCAAGATCATGGGTCCTGGACCTTAATCTAGCTCCTAGTGCCCCCTATGTGATTGATGCCAAATACTTTACACACTGCCGCAAAGTTAAGCCTGACTGCTCTGCGCCAAGCCATCCGATGTTGACCACAAGTTAATTTAGGGTTTGTTTGTGACTTTGCCCTGACATGGATTGTGGTTCTTGCTTAAGTAGGGTGTCACCACCGCCCCTCAACCAGTACCCCAATTCTTTGCACCAAATACACTATGGTATATATTTTCCGTGAATTTAGATATATTTCACAAGTAACACTTGGGTGATTGTTTGCACTTAGGAGATATAAACTGGAGGGTGTGTCTGGGGTATATATCTCATGCAAGACTCCACTTGCTCACTTTTGCACCATGGCACAAGGTTACACATTGCTGTTACACTGTGTTCAATGCCGTGTTCAGATTGCATTTTTTTTTGTGCAAGGCCACATCATTGGAGTATGACATGTAATCAACATGGTGCTGTTCTATTTTTTTTCCCTTTTGCACAATGCAGTGCTACAGATTTCCGCACAGTATTGCTTTTCTCTAATCCTGATTAAACTTGTCCAGAGCCCAATGGATCTGCCCATGTGACAGGCTCACAGTGGACAGGCGATGGAGAGGAGCTCCGATGGTGATAGCTGGCAGCCTCATGACCGAAATAAGGTCGAGGTGCAAGACTCAGCTTATGGCAGCAGAAAAGTCACTGTATGAAAACATTTATATTTAAACATATGTGGAACGGGAAACAAAAACATTATCTGCTCCTATAATAAGTGGCAGCTGGCTTGTACCAAGGGTGGTGAGGCGGGGGCACAAAAACAAATAATAATTAAAATAGACTTACCTTTTATCGTGCAGCGCAAAAATGCTCCTCTCATTGGTGTCTTCTCTCCTCATTGAAGTTTCTGATGCAGGAAACTGCACTACCCAATCCTGGTGCTGCTTTCACAGTATGAAAGCAGTGCCAGGATTGGGCAGAGCAGGCTCTCTCAGTGCTCCTGGTGGACTGCGCTTTAAAATGCGCATGTCTGGCTGGCCGGCCCACGAAGACCGGCCAAAGAGACATGTGCATTTGAAAGCGCACAGCTCTCTGCTGCTGCCACTCGGCAGCGCTGGCCCCGCCCCATCCTGACACTCAGTTCAGGATGGGTAGCTGAAAAATAAAACGGCAATAAACTAACTTTATTACCGTGTTACTTTTCAGCTCTGAGGCTCATTGGGCGGCACTCCTCTGCAAAAATGGATGATAATGAAAATGGAAATTGTTCAAATGAGCATACCAAAATCCTAGAACAAAAAATAGAGAAAATGCAGGCAACAAATTGCCCGTTGCAAATACCTAGAATATGTCCTTCAATGCTATTAACATAAAATAAAATCACAGGCATTCCATAGGACATCTTACTTCAATGACTTAGGGGCATATCAGCAACAATCGGCAATAATTACCGCTAAGTGCACTTAGCGCTAGGATAATTATCGCCGGCTAGCGTGGATTTTTATCGCTGAGATAGCGTGCTATTAGCAACGCTTATCTCAAAAGCGATAAAAATCCTGGTGCTAACTTCCAAACGTGAGATTACCGCTGGAAACCCAGCGATAGTCCCACGAAGTTTGGCGGTAGCTTGGTGATAGGGCCTCACATACTTAGCCATGATATCCACCTTCCGTAGGATATCATGGCTAAGTCAGTTTCAAAGCAGGCGTAAGGAAAGTAGCGATAACAGAGGTTCTCGCTAATTTTCTTGTCGCTATGCTGCTTTGCGTGAGGCTTGATAATAGGAGAAATGTCGCTCAGCGACATTTATGCCGTTATCCTGGGGTGGAACGCCCACTTTGCATCCCATTAGAGATGCAAAGATGGGCGTTAGGAATCCAGGCGCTAAGACAAGGTTTCACGCGATAGCTTGACCTTGCTGATATGGCGATAAAATTATCGCCGCTTTTTGGCTGAAAACGGCCGCAAAACCGGCGATAATTTTATATCTCCGCCTTGTAGATATGCCCCTTAGTCAAAAAACTTTATGTCGCAGAATGTTTTAAGATAAACAGAACATTTTCCCCAAAATATTTGCAAACATCGCACAACTGTTTGTCAATTAACGGGTGACATTAATAAAAATGCAATTAAATGTAATAAAAATAGCAAGTTCAATTTGTTTTTAAAAACAGAATTACATTACATTGCACAGATGACGTGCTTTTACGGTGGAGCCCCTAAAACCATCGTTTTGAACGATTTCTCTTCTCCTTTGATGTTCCCTCTAATACTGTTGGAAAACTCAAATCCTTACAAAAAAAATTCTCAAGATCTTTCTTCTGCTTCGAATTGCTTTCGTACATTCTTTTTGCATGATGGCCTTGTCCATGCAGTCTTTTATTCTGAAGGTAATGTTTCTGCAGGCTTTGCACACATTGCAGACCCTTAGAGTGAAGAATTTGAGAGCAACAAATCTCTCCTGAGCCTGGAATCAGTGCTAAATTTGAGCCGGTGGTTGCTGATGGAGATCACCTGCACTAATTTTTGGGGACTAGCACTTTTTTCTGAATAACAAATGTATCTTCAGCAAAAGAGCCAAAACCACACAAAGATAAAGAGGGAGAAAGAGAAAGAGAAAGACAGAAATAAGTACAAAGGGAAAAAGCAGGAACAAGCAAGAGTGAGAACAAGCATTGGCATAGCTAATAGGTCTCGTCTTTGGGGCCTTATAAGTATTTAGTTATGCAGCACAATATCCTTTGTGTAACAACATCAACTGTTGCATGGCAAAACACTTATAAGGTCCCAAAGGCGCGACCTATTGGCTATGCCAATGCATGTTTTCCTAGATGTTGTAACAGTATATATGTGTCTTACACCCTGCCATTCGGAACAGTCTTCATTGCATATGAATAAGCGGACTGCCAGGGGTTACACATAATGCCAGTGGTGTGTCAGGACTCGAAACCTTTGTGTCCAACAATAGGCCTAAAACTACTTCAGAATAAGGAATGGGTGTAAATCGGTGCCGTGGTGTGTTTGAATTGCCTGTTTATGGCTATATCGTTCCTTTTGCTAACTGACTGCTCAGAACAGATTTGGGTTAAAAGTACAAGAAAAGAATCACTTAAAATGTTCTCGCGAATTAGCTCAACAAGCTCACTCTAGGATCTATGGAAATACAATTTTAAAAAGTGGATGGAGACACGTATTTGCTCCGTGAGACGTGAGTCACAAGAAAACACGCAACAAATTACCTCAGCACAGAAAGACACAGACACAACAACCTGGACAATGTTTAATAGAATTAAAGTTAGCTATTGTGCGCAGGGGTTTACACTACTTCAATTAGGGCCTCACGCTGCATGTCAGAGATCCGTGTAAGCAGAATTACGATTCCATCCTAACAGAGCAGTTGGTGTATCAATTGGGGTGGATGCGTTCTAGAAAAAACAGAGGGCTGTGTTGCAAAGGGCAGAGAGTGAATCGGGGTGAAGAGTGACTGTATGCAAGTGGGGACCCTGAGTGAGAAACAAGGCGGAGGAAGGCTGTGCCTTTCTCTGATGTGTACCTGTCCTGTAGTGCTCGAAGCCCAGCACTGTTTACGGTATATGCTTCAAGCGCGTGGGCCATCACGTTACTTTTGCAATGGCCACACAAAGGGGCATATCATTGAGGGCTTTATCTCTGCTTTTCTGGCCTTAAAAGCCAGAAAAGTGGAGATAAAACCAACGCCCTATCAGCAAGAGGATGCTAACATGCGTATTCGTATGTTAGCACCCTTTTACACTACGCCTACCTTTGTATCTCTAATGAGATGCAAAGTGGGCGATCCTAACATACACTACATGTCAGGAGAGCAATAACGCGTCTTTGCGCTATCAGCGAGGATGCCCTTGGATTTGAGCAGACTTTAATTTTTGGAGAAAACTGCTGATTTCTCCAAAAACTAACGTCTGCTAAAATCCTGACTAAGCCACCCCTAACATTGGGGGTGGATTATGCTGATACGACTACAGGGTCGTATCAGCAAGGTTATCGCCCTTTTGCAGGGAACATCGCTGGAAAACCAGCGATGTTCCCTGCAAAACGGCGATAACATCGCTATCTCTGGAAGTTTTATCGCCCTGGAGCAGCGCGTTGATGATAATGCGCTACCAGGGCGATAAAAAGCAGAGATAGTCAGCGATAATAAAATTATCGCTAAGCACGGCCAGCGATAATTATCGCTGGCCGTTGCTGATATGGCCCTATGTGAGGCCCAGTGCAAGGCCTGCACTGTGCAGGGCCCCAGCACAGTTTAATGTAATTCATAGTGTAACTAACGGTCATCGCCGGCTTTTAGGTTGCAGTAAGTGAACTTCATCCGGGGTGCCTGCAGCGTATGTGGACAAGCCCTGTTATTGGTGTGTATGCAGCATGTGTGGCTCATCACCGGCCACTAAAACGTGCAGTCTTAATGGTTGGTCCGTCGCTGCTTCTGGTATGATGCTCGTACTGCGTGAAGCTCAGCACTGTTTAAGGACCGGTACTGACACTGGGTAATACATGTTCGTCATTTTTTGTGGTGCATGCCTGCAGTGGTAATGGGCCCGTACTGCCCCTAGTGTGAAATATGAACTACGCAAGGTTCACCACTGTCTCTGGTGAATACCTGCAGTGTTTAAGGACCGCCACTCACTGGTGCAATGCCTGCCTTGCACGAGGCTCTGACAGCACGAAGAGAACGCCGGCCGCAGCGAGAGCTGGGGTACATAGGGTGGTCCCAGGGCACCGCACTCGCGGGGAGGCTAGGGCTGCTTTCAAGCTCATCTCCTTCACATGCACTCACCGAACCGAATCAGAGCAGCCCTGGTCACAGAGACTCCCGAAACGTTTCCATCCAAGTGTGGGTCCACAAAAAAAACTATCCGATAAGTTGGGAGAAAATAATTATTGCTACCAAACGCGCTTTCGTGCCTTTGAAACAAAATACATCACTTCGACGTGTGCTGTGATAACGGGTTAGGTTTACAAAGTAATAGTTTGAATTATTGCAGTGTGTACCTCTTGACATGCCCGCTTTCTCGTTGCCTTAGGTGGGCGAGGATGGGTCTGGGGAGGCTGCAGTGATAACGTGGAATTCGGAGAGCGGATCTCCAAGCTGTTCGTTGAAGCCTTAGAAACGGGCCAGGACTTCAGGGCTCTGATGAACCTGCACAACAATGAGGCAGGCAGGCTGGTAAGTACACATCCTGATGTCAATAAAAAAAGGGGGATTAATGTTTCATCGGTAGAACTGAGAATGCTCATGAGGCAACTCTTAACTCTGCATTGTGAATACGTTCAAAATAAACATTCCCATCGCTAAACGTAATTACTAAATTTGCGCCCCTCTTTATGCCCCACTTATGTTTCTCTGCAATGCCTCATTGAAATGCCTAGATAAATTCATAAAGCACTTGGAATGTATTTCCTCTTGAGAAAAAAAAATCAGAAAGATAAAAAAAAGGCAGAACTGGTTTCAATGAGCAACAAACGTCAACGTTTTGAGGCGCTCTGGTGAAAATACATACTTGTTAGTTAAGTCAGATGCGGAAGTGCAGGGTATGTGGTGGACCATCAATGGGATAAGCCTCCGAGTATGAGCTGACTGACAACTGTAAACACAGTCACATAAGAGATGTTATATATAAAATACTATTAGGATAATAAGCACTCAGAACTAAAAAAACAAGCCTTGAGGCTTGAAGTCCGCGAGCGATGCGAGCGCCAAAAGGGAAAGTGATCGCGCGCAAGGCTTGAAGTCCACGAGCGATGGAGCGGCAAAAGTGAAAGTGATCGCGCGCACACCATGACGAGAGAGGAAAGACAGATGGCGCCTACGCTCGTGCATGTGCGCGTAACCGCATGCTCCATGCCACCGAAAAAGCTGTGGTTGGACTTTTAAAAGCCCACTCACTAAATGTCTCGCCAGATCAGCGCATGCGCTGGCTCAGGCGAGACCTATAAAGGGGCAGGAGATGCCTGGAAGTTGATCAAAAAGGCATCAGATGGATTTTGGACTACACATCCTTGGACAGTTATTAGCGTCGGCCACAGGCTTCTCAGCAGAGCTTTGGGCACCAGCACTCTTTCTTTCGAAAATTAAGCACTGCCTGGGACCATGTTCTCAGATTTGGGGGGGAAGAAGATCTGTAACGTTGTAGAAGATGACAGACCACAGAAGGAACCCAAGTGGAAACACACCATAGCACCCTGAAGCCCAATAAAGTCTTCAGAGGGAGAGTAGGAACTAATTCCCTTTCTATAGACCACTGCAGCCTGTACTGTGATATATCAGGTATTTGAATACTGTAGTATCAGAATATTATGGACAGAATATAGAGGGACAAATATCAAAAGGTCATGTTATTTCGTGCCATAGAGATTCCTATTTCGATATTCTGCAGGCACACCCCACTGCACAATTAATGTAAGGATATGATGGATAACATCTAGGCAGTGGAACTTCCTGCCCCAGAACAACTCTATTGCTGACTCCACATCTCTCTGACGGCCTCAGGTAAGTGGCTCCATGTCCAGATGAATCTTCAGAAATTTCCCAATGAAATTAAAGTTTTAAGAGGGAACAAGCTGGCATATCCTGAGGTTGGGCCGGGATTCTCCAGGCAATGAGGAACTACTAAGCTACCTTGTTGTCGGACACCGCAGACATAGAGTAGCAACATGCTGAGGCTTAGATACTCAATCTTCTTTGTGCCCTAGTATTTTCTAATTTCAGATAGGCCGACTAGAACATTTAATAACCTAAGAGCACCCTAGAATGAAGACATGTGGCCTATGGATTATTGTAAGGAGTACAGCGTTGATGAAGAGTATGAATACACATAATATGTAACAGTTCAAAGATCTGGCAAGGTACTAGCTCACCCAAGTGAGAGTAGTGAGTGGGTTGGTTCAGAGGACTGCAGCCTAGAGTCATCCCATGTGGGTGGTCTGATCTGGCAGGCATACGTTTGCCCAAATCCTACTATATTACATTGGCAATATGTTTCAGCCTCTTGTTTACACTACAACAAACCATCATCAGGATACATTCAGAGCCATGCATGGTGTTCGACAAATCCGTGGCCCGTTCAATTAAGTCTAGTTCAAAATTGTGAATTATTTCTAGTGTGGACATTCCTCCTCCTCAGGCAGTGGTGAGCTGTGTTAGTGTATTGTAGTTGGTTCTGAGTATCTGAAACTCTAACATCACTTCCGGAATTGTGGTGGGATGAATATCAAAGGCGATTGATGCTTGGGAAATCGTCTACTGTTGCATTTTCTCAGCTCTTATTGTGGGGATAGAATGCCTCAAATAAAGGTGAGGATCATCAGCTAAAAATGGGGCTGTCTTGAGGTTCAGTGGAGTGCAATGGTCAAGAGTGCTCTAGCAAGATATGTGAGATGAAGTGCGCCGCATATAGACTAAACGCCCTCTTTCACCGTCAGTAAAGGCAACCCAGCCAAGACAGAGTATGAGTGTGAGGGGAAACAGCCGTTACAAGGCAGACATAACCACGCATGACCATTACCACGCATCCTTTACAACGAACATGCCTCTACCAAGCATGCCAGTTACCACGAAGCATTTACCATGAATATGCCTTTATCACGCATGCCTTTACTGTGAAATCGTGCATACGTGGTAAAGGCCTGTTCGTTTTAAACGATGCGTGGTAATGGTCATGGGGCGTGTTGTACACCCAGGGGTCGGGTGGGTGTTTTCAGGACACAGGGCTAGGGGAAGGGTTTTAGAGCTCAGGGCTGGGCAGGGGACAGCAGCAGTGGGCCGTTTTAGGGCTCAGGGCAAGGAAAAGGGGCAGACATAGGGTTCGGGCCGGGCAGTGGGCTGCGGCAGGGGGTGGTTTTAG
Source organism: Triturus cristatus (assembly GCF_964204655.1). Classification (NCBI taxonomy): domain Eukaryota; kingdom Metazoa; phylum Chordata; class Amphibia; order Caudata; family Salamandridae; genus Triturus; species Triturus cristatus. The sequence goes on from NC_140585.1 coordinate 1,152,682,849, forward strand.
GGCTCAGGGCCAGGTAAAGGCATATGCATGGGAGCACACACAGCATTCAGCTCACCTCTGCCCCTCGGTACCTTTCAGCCTCTCTCTTGGAACCACTTTCTGGTGAAGTTCTGGGCCTGCGGACTTATGGTTCAGGGCCAGGCAGGGGGCTGCAGCAGGGGGGCGTTTTAGGGCTGGTACGCATTATCCGGTTCTGGCCTCTCTGTCCAGGTTTTCCATCAGTAGATAGAATTACATTCACAGTGTCTATTTACCACTGTGAGCGGATCACGTGGGGAGAAATACTTTATAACTAGAACGCTCATTCTGAAATTAGCGAACTCAACTTGATAGTGCTCCCCAAATGCATGCATGTCATTACAGAGCTGATGCCTTTACCACGCATGCCAAATTCTGACCACCTATATACCCTCACCAAGCATGCTTTTACAAAGAAATTATCGTGGTAAAGGCATGCGTGGTAGAGTCATATACATTGTAAAAAGTTTCGTACAAACTGCATGCTTGGTAATGATGCATGTGTTGTACAAACAACATTGTAAAGGCATATGTGGTAATTTCATGCGTGGTTCCATCATACAACCAAGTGTGAGAGATGAAGCAGAGGGCACACAGGCTTACAACCCACCCACAGCATACCATTACTTGTTTTCATTGTCATTCTCATTTGCAATCTTTCAATTGCTTAGCTCCCTTTGGCTTCACTTCCTTTCGTGTGTAATCTCCTCCCTGGAGCATGGACCAAGTACACGTGTTCTTTCTTGTCTTTGTCCTTCTTTGTCTTTTTGCAATGCACTATTTTTTTTATAAGCATTTCGGTATTATTCCTGGACATGCAATGCGCTTTCCTACTTTTCACACAGACGTACGGCTTCTTATTTATGTTGATTTCACCCTATCCGCCATCTCTAATGATGCTTTAGTTACTTACTCCTACAACTGTACTACTCCACACCACTCTACTTTACTCCACTCTATGGCACTCCATGCCACTCTACACCACTCCACTCTACTCTATGCCACTCTACTCCATACCACTCAACATGACACTATGAAATGCCATTTTACTCTACGCCACTCTACTTCACTCTTTGCCACTATCCCCCACTCTGTGCCACTCTACTCCACTCTGCACCACTCAGGACATTGACAAAGCCAATACCATACCATACCATACCATAACATTTATAGAGCGCTCGGCTACCACCAACGGCAGTGTTCCGGCGCTAAGTGGCGGCATGGTCAGACGGGGGTAAAAAGGCTGGCTAGGGCAAATCAAACAACCAAGCTTTTAATGCCTTCCTTAAAGTGGATTCCGATTCTGCTTTACGCAGGTGATTAGGCATAGCATTCCAAAGAGCGGCTGTTCTTACTGCAAAGGCTCGCCCACCGATCCTGACTTTAGCAAAGCGAGGGGTGTGGAGAAGCATCTGAGAGTTGGAGCGCAAGGTCCTTTTCTGATGGTATTTCTGAAGTCTCTGTTCCAGGTATCCTGGACCTCTATCTCTTGTGGCTCTATAGGCAAGAGACAGTGCCTTAAATTCGATTCTCCTTTTCACTGGAAGCCAGTGAAGGCTGTACAAATGAGGAGAAATGTGATGTTGGAGGGGCACATTTCTGATGAACCTTGCTGTAGCGTTCTGGACTCTCTGCAATCTATGGGTAAGATAGGTACAGACTGTTGGTGTAGTCCAGCTGAGATGTAATGAGAGCATGGACTATTGTAGCCCGGCAGTCCATTGGCAACAGGTGGAGAAATCTTCGCAAGGTTTTGAGTTTCCAAAAACACGCTCTGGAAACTCTCACACATGCAAGACTTATTGGATTTGTCAATGTTTGCCTTTAATATCAACGCAGGCGGCATGTGAGGTAAATCACATGCACATGGCACACGGGTCAAGCTCTGTCACAGAGTTCTGCCAGGGAAGAATGCATGTGAGGTGCAGCACTGGGTACACCTCCTCCCTTAAGTTACAGGGACACCCCAGCCCTGCCAAGGCAGACAGCATGTGAGGTGAAGAAGGGGCCACACCAATTAATAAAATAGGTCCTCTCAGGGGGCAGGGGGGCAGCCTGGTCATGGCAGGGTGCATGTACGATGCAGCAGAGGCCACCCCGGTCAGCCTGTGTGGGTCAGCTAAGGGGATGTAACTTAAGCGCCCCTTTTCTCAGAGTGCATGGGCCCCCAGCCCTGCCAGGGCAGAGGCCATGAAAGATGCAGAGGAGGGGGCACTGGTTACGCCCCTTCCCTTAGAGTTCAGGGCCCCACTGCTCTGCTATGTGGCTGTGAGCATACCAGTTAATCCCCCTCTCTTAAGGTGCAGGGAATCCAAAGCCTGCCACATAAAAGTGTATGCCAGGCAGTGCTTAATTTGTAAAAATGTAAGTGGCAGGTCCCGAGGTATTTCTCAGAAGGCCAATAGGGTTGGCACTGCCCGTGCCCCCACTGCCTACTACTAACCATCACACAATACAATTGTGTCATTTTGAACTATTCTTGCTCACCTCAACCCGTAACAACTGCCTGGACAGGCTGTTTTCTAATTTTTTTTTAAAATACTGAATACTTTTTTGATGATCTCTGCTAAAAAAAAAAATAGACAACGCAACCCTGTGGTAGGCCCGTCATAAATAAGTGTTGGGGTTCAATTATAAGTGCTTGTATTTAGAAATAATAGACTGGGCCAGGTAAGTACCTCCAAACACCAGCACAAATTTAGCAATGATACGGGGAAGAGCAGGCCGGCTAAGCCCTCGTTTAGTGTGAAAGGAGCCCAGCCAGTACCAAGACAGTGTGTTTGAAGTGCAGAAGAGGGGGCGCCTGTTAAACCCCCACCCCTCAGGATACAAGGACCCCAAACCCTGCAAGAGCAGAGTGTACGTGAGGTGCAGAAGAGGGCAGACCGGTTACGCCCCACTCAGGGTGCGGGGATCCCCAGCACTGCCAAGGGAGTGTACATTTGAGGCGCGGCAGGGGGCCCATCGGTTAAGTCCCTCATAGAGTGTGGGACCCTCAGACCGGCCAGGGGAGTGTACACGTGAGGCGCGGCAGGGGGCCCATGGGTTCTTATGCCCCTCTCTAAAGGGCGGCGGAGTGCTCGGCAGAGGTCTTCTTTCAGTCGTGCTCCGCGCGCACGCGCTCAGCCCGAGGTCCCTCTTTTGTCTCAGTTATTCGCATTCATTATTAAAAGGCGGAAACAAATGTGTCTGAAATCCGGCGGTAAAAGTGGGTCGGTGGCCGGGAGAGGTGCCATACATCAGGCTCGGGACGGACGGGGATGAAAGAGCTCTGCGCCACCCTGGAGCTGCGCGGCCTCAGCCATTCAGCGCGCCAAGAAGATTAATCCAGTGGATCGGTAGAGCCCCCCCCAAACCTCTGCAAGCCCTCACCCTCCCCTCAGTCATACAAGTGGAAAGGAAAGTTGTGGCAGCAAGCCCCCCCCCCCCCCCCCTCCCATGCCGAGTGAAACAGTAGCGCCTTCAGGTCACATTACTGGCATGAACAAATAAGTATGACATATTCACAGGTGGCCTTACATTCACAATCAAGGTACACATCCACATGCTCGCTTACATCATATGCAATATTGCATGATATTTTCACAATTACATACACAAGCGTCTTAATTGTAATTTGAAAGCGTCTTAACACATTCCCAAAAATATAGAACATGCAAACTCACAAGTACAGAAATATTGCACAGGCACATTGCACGCAGTACACCCGCCAGCACATTGTACACAGAGGCATAGCTCCATGGAAGGGGGAGAGAGGGGGAGTGTGTTACATCTCCCCTCATAATTTTTTTTTACCGGTAAATAGTTGGGTACAGGTGCTTTTAGTAGTATATGATGAGGATAATTGTCGTATTTCACCAGGAGTATTACATACGCACAGACATAAATACATACATACTCTCTCCATCTCTATGTTTTGAAAGTCTTCAAATATATTTTTTTAACTCAATGTTGGCATTTCTCTCACATAGTACCCCTACCGATCCACATTCCTCTCCCTTTTCACTGCTCCTTAAGGCCCTCTCATGCCCTGCTGGATAATCTGAAGCCAACATCCCCCTAATCTTACGGATCAAGCTGCTCCCCTGGTTGTACGTTCATACGCTCCAATATGCACAAACCAATATGCGCTCATACACAAACACAGATCACAAGCTTTAAAAAACTGATGTGGGACTAACAAGGTTAGGCATGATGCAATTGACATCATGGCGCGTGACATCACAATGCATGACTTCACAGCGTGTGACAAGGAAAGTGGCATCACAGGCAGTGGCATCGCAACCCATGACCTCACAGGAAGTGACATCACAAGAAGTAACTTCAGATCGTAAGAGGTCACACAAATGTTTAACAGGTCTATCGCGAGTACATTTGAGCGCATTACAATGTTTAACAAATGACATTTTGAGTCGGAGTTGTGCCAAAAAAGTGACACCCTTGACGCAAAATCTGGGCCTCAAGATACGCGTTTATTTTTTAAAACCCTGTCATGGAGAAATTGGCAACAAGGTGAAACATGGCAGCAACTCTGTTCTGCTTAATTGATTGCAAAGTCTGCATTTTAAAATATCTTAAAGGGCACCTGCTGCAAATATCTTTGTGTGCCAATTAAACATCAGAAAATTATAATAATGGTAAAGCAGCATCTGGAGGTAATGTATTTGCTGGATAAATCCTTGTTTTGTCTAGTCCTAGTTTTGAATCAATGTAGCATAGAGGGTTAATATGTCTTCTGCAAAGCACATTATGGTTCTGCAAAGTCTGCATTTTAAAATATCCTAAAGGGCACCTGCTGCAAATATCTTTGTGTGCCAATTAAACATCAGAAAATTATAATAATGGTAAAGCGGCTCTGGAGGTAATGTATTTGCTGGATAAATCCTTGTTTTGTCTAGTCCTCGTTTTGACTCAATGTAGCATAGAGGGTTAATATGTCTTCTGCAAAGCACATTATGGTTCTGCTAAGTCTGCATTTTAAAATATCTTAAAGGGCACCTGCTGCAAATATCTTTGTGTGCCAACTAAACATCAGAGAATTATAATAATGGTAAAGCAGCTCTGGAGGTAATGTATTTGCTGGATAAATCCTTGTTTTGTCTAGTCCTGGTTTGAATCAATGTAGCATAGAGGGTTAATATGTCTTCTGCAAAGCACATTAAGTAAAACGCAGGTAACAGAATTTTATTTTATGGAATTGGGTAAGCGGGTTACTGCTTTTAACTCAGAGATCATTATTTTTTACTTGCAGTTTATAAATTGTCATTCTTCTTCTGTAGCACAGTGAGGTGTGAAGGACATATGGCTCCTACACCTTGTAACCCTCACTGTCTTATGACACACATCCAGCACAATGAGTTAAACAATTGTCAATGTATAATGTGTACACTTGATGTAAAGCGCTCTCACCCACTGTATTGGGATGAGTAGCGCTATTGCTCTATAAAAGAAATGAAACAAAGCAGTGGAATTGAAATTGCTACTGTATAAAATACTGGGACAGCCCAACACATCTGACATTCCTACAGTGCATGCATATCTCTTATATGAAGGGACTGAACAAAGTCAAAAGCTTGCCTCTCTTAAATACCTGTGACGTGTTCAGCTGTGTGCCTTTGTTTCTCCTCCTTTGCATTTAGGTGTGAGGTTCCGTATAGCTCCCAGCCAGGATACTCCTACAAAAGGAGGGCCAATGGCCTCTTCACTTCAGCCTTTGCTATGGGCCCAGCTGGAATCTGATAAGCTCCATCCCCCCTGCATGACCCTTCTATTCATAAGAATATGTGGTATTTGTTGGTCGTCCAAAACCATGTGATACCCAGAGCCAACAGCTGAGCCGCACCTTACAATGCTTTTTTTTATATTGTGTGCGACCATGCATCAATTCATGTGGTAAAATCTAATTAATTAAAATGGATATGAGAGAAACGTATGCAGTTTTGAAATGTGCTCACGAAACTAAATTTAGGAATAGTGGTTATTTGTAAAGCTCCGAATTTGGGATTACTCAGTCTAACATGTAATTAGGAGGGCATTCACAAGATGTGTTCTTTCTTGCACACTGGAAGCCAAAAATGGAGAGAAATTAATTTTATAATATCTATTTAGTGTTCCCAAAGTTTTCACATTAAAAATGGTATTCCTCTACTGTGACTGGACTTATGCCCATGACAGAAAAGGCATAACAAACCAAGGTGGAAGCTTTAGGATTTCGCTTTCCAGAATGACCAATGTTGGCGATGTGGGTATTTTCTGAATTAGGGCCTCTGTCCAGCCATCACCAAGGGAAATCTACAATTTCCAAACATTTCTGAAAAAAAGACACCCAGGGAAGTCCATGGTGGTGTGGTATGCATGGATCCCATTATGTTTTCCCTTACCCGTATGCCTTCAAAATGTAAAAATTTGACTAAAATCACACATTTTCTTCATATTTTGTGATGGAAAGTTCTGGAATCTGCATTGATCCACAAAACTCTACCCACCAAGTGTACCCAGACTTCTCTGCTAAAATGGTACCCCACTTGTGTGGCTATGCCTGTGACAAGAAAGGCTCCAAAACGCAACATGAAGACATCTACATTTCACCTTGCAAAATAACCCACTCTGGTGATGTGGACAGCTTCAGCATTTGGCTCGGGCTTTGACGCCACCCAAGGAACCCTACCAAAATCATACATTTCTGAAAATTATACAGCAAGGGGAGAGTCCAGTGTGGTGTGACTTCCATGGAACCCACTACATTTTCTTACCCATGATGCTCTGTAAATGGAAAACTTTAGCTATAATCATGCATTTTCCTCACATTTCTGTGAGAAAAAGTTACAGAATCTGTTGGGAAGCCACAACATTCCTACCACTAAGCATTTCCACATTTCTGTAAATAAAAATGGTCCCCACTGGAGTGGCTGAGTCTTTTGCCCATGTGAACTGAATGTGATGTCAATAAGGTCTTCCCATGGTTATGGTTTTGGTCCATTTCAGTGATTTGCATTAGGTCTACCCAAGGGAGGCAGCACTTCAACCAGGAGACGTGTGGAAATACAGTGTAGTAAGACTTTGGCCATTGGTTGGAAGCACCTTACTTTTTTGTCACATACTATGTAAAAATATCAAGAATATGGCTTTTTTGACACACATTTTGGCATTATGGGTAAGAAAACTTAGAGGGATCTCTGTAAGCCACATCACCCTAGTTTCACATGGATATCTTGCTGTAAAAAATGTTCAAGGTTTGTATGGCTCCCTGGCTGCCAGTCAACACTGAGCCTCATGTGCTGCCATTCACTATAGGAGTGAGAGGATATTATGATTTGTTTAGGAACAGTTTTGACACATGGGCTGGCAGAGGTAAAGTTTCCCTTTCTCCATCCACATGGGGACAGAAACACTGTCTGGTGCTGGTGTGAGGACATGAGCCCAGATGGCCCTGAAGCCCAACCATTCCTTTTCTCACATTTTTCCCTAGTCGTTTGGTGGGTGCTCAGCACCCCTGGGTGGGCTGATTGTGATATGTATCACCTATTTGTCCTTCGAAATGGAGGGAGGCAGAGAAACCACCAGGTAATCTAGGAAAAAACTATGAAACCGAATGGAACTCGGGGTATGGTGACTCTGGCACTGCACTGAATCCCTCAACACTGGGCACCATCCAGTCTGTCAAACTGGGGGGAGTTAACCCCCTCTCTGTACCCATATGTCAAAACGATGCCCACATAAATGCACATTTCCTTTCATCATCCATGGGGATGCCCTATAAGTCAAGGGGGCATAAAGACTGTTGTGTCTTTTAGGGTGGGGATGTGGTCTGATGCCCTGCCGTGCTGGCACTCACCTTGTTTTTAAAATCTCTCCCTTGCATCTAGTGGGCTTTCTGTCCATCTGGGAAAAGGTTGAGTATAAATCCTCCAACCCCCCAAGGAGGGAGAAAGGCTGTTGGGGCCTTTAGGGGTGAGTGGTAGACCCTATGTCAGAGAGGGCTGCACGCCTCATTTAGAAAAATAAGTAAAATAATTCTCTGGTGTCTATTGGGATTTGTGCTTCCCTCCGAGGAAGCTGATTGGGTCTAAGGCCCCAGTCTGCCTCCAGGGAAGGAAGGAAGTCAGTTTGGGCCTTACAGAGTGGGCTCAGGCCCCATGCATGGGATGGCCACTGTCACCATTCGTTTCTATACTAAAGAGTCCCTTGTGTTTAATTGGTTTCTGTTCCTTAGCCTCCCACCCCATCGGAGATAATAGATTGGGGATAAAATCACCAATCTTGCTCACCTGGGGGCAAAAAGATTGTTGGGGCCTTTAGGGTGGTGGTCAGGCCCTATACCAGGACAGGACGACCCCACCCCATTCTTTTATTTGTACAAAAGTATCCATAGTGTTCTAATGGGCTTTGTCCCCTCTCCCCTCCTACAGGGAGGGCAGATTGGGGTAAACCCCCTAATAATGCCTACCAGAGAGGAAGAAAGACTGTTGCGGTCTTTAGGAATGGGGATCAGACCCAATGCTAGAGTGAGTTACCCCCACATAATTTGTTTGAGGTAAAAGTAGTACCCTATTGTTCAGTGGGATTTCTGTTTCCTGTGGGGGCAGAAAGACTGTTGGGGCCTTTAAGAGGGCGGGTCAGGCCTGATACCTGGCCAGGATGCCCCCACCTGATTGTATAGTGAGGGCGGATTGGTAGTAAACACTCCAATCTGCCTCCCCAAAGCGGCTAGAAAGACTGTTGGGGCCCAATGACAGGGCAGACTGCCTGTCCCTTTTTAGCTGCCCTGGGAGGATAAAATGAAGGAAAACCTGGTTGTCTGCTCCACTGGGGTGCAGAAAGGAAAGACCGTTGCAGACTTTAGGAATAAGGGTCAGGCCTGATGACAGGGAGTGTCACCGCCATCCTGTTCTTTCTATTGTACAAAAGAGTCCCTGATGTTCTAGTGGACTTTCTGCCCTCCCTCAAAGAGAAGAGATTGGGTTAAAACCCTCAATCTGCCCTTGTGGAAGTCAGACAGGCTGTTGGGCTATTTAGGGCCTGGGTGTATGGTCTGACTGATGCATCCATTTTTGATGCAAGGATGCATTTTTGCCCATCACCATGAACAATAGCTGCATGCAACCTGTTGTTTCGTTTGTTACTTTTTTACTACAAATGACACATTCAGGGAAACTTGTTACTGCTAATCGCACCTACTTACATGCAGTAGCTTAATGGCGCAAGTTCTTGAATTTCACGTAACAAGCATTACGCGAAATTCCAAATTAAGTGAATTACGCCAGCATAATTTACATTTTGCCCAGGCCTAGGATGCTGCATCACACAACATGGCAGCAATTTTTAAAGTATAGAAAACAACATTTTCATTGTTTTCTACACACCTTGGACAGCCCTATTGGCTTTGCTAATGGAAGTGGAGTTTAAAACCTAACTCCGCTGGTATCGGCAAAGCCAATAGCGACAACCAACATGAATCAAGAAGGCCATCAGCAAGGCTGCCATTTGGTGTGTGGGACAGAGGAGCACCCGGAAACATCCACTACATCACCATAGTTGCTGTCTGGCACCAATTGCGCTGCCATGGAGCATCAGGAGAATGGGTGAGACAAGTTGGAGTTTGCGGGATTAATGTAAATACTAAGTGCAAGAGCTCTCTGAAAACAGAGACCCGTATTCTGCTAAGGAAGTAATAACATAAAAAAACACACACAAAAAGTAGTTCCCTGTTGTTAACAGTGGAAGGCTACACGCTACCAATCAAAAGCAAGGGTAAAAGAGGTATGGTCTAGGACAGGGGCAAACAGAGACTGGAGAGGAAATCCACCAATGAAAAGAAGGGAACTGAGATTGACAAGAAAGCCATCTAATCATGTGCAAGCATTGACTCTGTGGAGTATTGTATGCAGTGCTGTCTGTGACAGTAACTGAAGTAGAGAAGTGTGGCTCAATGGTTAAAGCGGCAGACCCTGCTGCAGAGGTCTGGCCCGGGACCAGGGTTCAATTCCCCGCCTCGGCAGGTCTTGGGCTCAAAATTCCACAGACCTGACAATTCTCGCCTCGGTGCCTATTCCAATCATGGAGTCCCACTCTGCAGCTCTGGGCAATAGCTTGCTTAATCTCCACAACAGCCCCCACAACGCTAAGGATGCCTGGCCTCCACCTTGGGGGTGCCCAGGAGTGGATACCTCACAGGGAAAGCCAGGATGGGTTCCACATGGGTATTTGTACAAGCGCCTTGAGACCCTTGCGGGTGAGTAGTGCGCTATAGAAGTATCAATTTACAAGCTGGCTGGTACAAGAAGTGGCAGTAAAACTGCACACTCCTCCCCACCCTGTGTGAAAATGGTAACATTTTCACTGCAGCAGATAGCCTCTTTTTACACCCGTTTTTTTAAAAAAAACATTGCAAGCTTTGTGCATTAAGTTGTTTGTTTGAAATTGAAAAATTGCAACGGTGCAGCACTTTACACCATTTGTTCTCTCTAATTTGAATGCCGAGCTTAGAAAAAAAAACTGCACAACTTTCTTGGCTCTCCTATGGTAAAAGGCATTATGGTTTACATCAGAAAATGGCCCCTAACAATTCATTCAAGTTTCTAAGCTTAGTCAGCACCTTTTATCAGGTCTGGCTTGACAATTTAGCTGTCAGCAATAGCTATTGTTATCAGTTTTTCACATGGGCCTGATTACAAGTGTCCTATTAAATTGAGATCCCTGAGCAAACATATGTTTGTTGACTGCAATTACAATTGGTGCAATGTTTATTGCAGCCAGTAATTACCAGGCGTGATAAACATTGCACTCTTTGTTAAGTTCCAGAAGAACAAAACTTTGGGAAGTTTACAGTGGGGAAAAGCCTAGAATTTAATGGGAGATGCATATTTTGGTGCAGTAAACACCAAAATATATGCATATTATTTCTAGAAAAGTTACAGTGGGTGCTCATTATCACATCCAATAAATTCTGAATACCTCGCTGCTGCGAATGATGTTTTCCAAATGGATACTTCTAGTGATATGATACAGGTCCACTCGTAATCACTGGATCCTTGCCTGGGCAATTGTTCCCAACCATAATATGTGGTGCATGGAGGACACGAGTTGCAGATGCACTGAGCCCCGGTTTGAAGAAGTGTGTAGGAGAGTGGAAAATTGGTCATTTTCTTTTGCATGATTCTACGAAATTTCCGAAAAAATTCCGGGAAATGCAAATCTGGTTTTTGTCGCTATATTTTAGCATGAAATTCACCTTTGTGTCCATTTAGGATGTGGGGACAAATTCCAGGCTTAAAAAGTAGCGCAAAAACACAAGTATTAAAAAAAACGCGAATTCACGTCTGTTCATTGGACTTGTTCTTGTGCATACAGCGATGGGTCACAGAGGAAGCACTTCCAGTTACCCTGTAGAGGGTGGTGATGATGCAAGCTGAGATGGCCAATAAGGTCAGGCGGCCATTTTGTGTCCAATACCCACATGCAGATTAATAATAACATTATGGAGGAAAGGCTAAGAAACTGAGCTGCCCTAATACCCCATGGCTCTTTTAGGGCCTTCCTCTTCCAGTGAAATGCTTAATGTTTTATGGGTATGCAAGTGAGTGTGGAGTTGGCTCACCACTTCATTTATGAGTTCCCAGTTCCATGCTCCTGACTCCAGTCCTTGTTTTCATATGTCTTCTGCTACTTGTCTTCTATAGCCATGGCCATTCTTGACTTGCTTTTTTCTGGCCTTAACAATTCAGTACAGTGCATATGGGCCTAAAAGTCCTGCATATGCTGCACAGAAGATCCTATCCAACACTGATAATTCGGTCCAGCGAGGTTAAAGTCTAGCCTTTAAAGGGTTCTTGGTGTTTACCTTCTGATGTTTTTATGCCACTTCTTCTCATAAGGTATTTATAATTAACTGCCCACAGGCGGCAGCCATTTTGAGCTCTGAGAGGTGGTAAACCTGTAGAAGCCTTGTCACTCCCAAATGACACATGAGAAATAGGGCCACAGTCTCCCTTCACATCATGCCTCTCGCCATGGTAAATGTCCAGTCTTTCAGAATCTTTTTCTGCTACTTGCTCATAGACTGTTCTTCTGCAGAAAGCCAGTGCTATCAATATGTTACATTTGCCACATGACACATTTAGCATAGTTGCTAAAATAAAAGGTAACAAATAATTATCAGATTAATAACTTCTCACGATATTACATACATTTCGCAGCACTATAAGTTCTGACTTCAAAATATCATGGCTTTAAGAAACCTTTTCTTCACATATCTGACATGCCATATTCTAACATATGTAGTACCACGAACCACTGCAGGACAAAGTTAACGAAGTAGTGTGCAGTACATTGTAAGAAACTGGATTAATGGTCGAGGGGGCAAAACTCTACTCAAGCAGGAACCAAAACCCTTGTCAGGGTGAGGCACAAGAAAAGCCCAAATGAACCTGTGCTCACCCCTGGTAACTTGGCCCAGAGCAGACAGGCTTAACTTAGAAGCAATGTGTAAAGTATTTGTGCAACACTTTAAACAGTATTTGTGTGAAAACCCACAGAAAAGAATCCCACACCAAATTAGAAAAATAGAGCAAATTTTAATAAATAAAACAAGAATCCAGTCAGTAGAGCCAGAGATATGCAAACGTTAAGATTTAAATGGAAACAGCGCCAAAAATCACAAAGTGCCAACTGTGGATATCAGTTCATGCCAGACTGGGCAAAGTCATAACTACAGGCTAACCCCGATGGATCGCACGTCAGCTACAGGGGCCAAGTTAGGCCCACTAAACAAGGGTACCTTAAATCCTGGTTGTGGGGTCCGGTGTTGAGGATGCATCACACAGCGGAGGGGCTGTGAGGTTCGGGTTGGAGATGCACCATGCAGCACCGGGTCCGAGGAACTGTGAGGCTGTAATGTCATCGAGTGGGCTGCCGATGAGGGAAGCTTTCAATGCAAAGTCCTGCATCGAGGATGCATCCTGCACCGGCTGGTTTCCAAGAGACTGCAGGGCTTGCAATGGGAAGTCCTGCGTCGTCATCAAGGTTACCGTCGATGAGAGTCTTGGGATGTGAGGGCCTGCATCAGGGATGCGGCACGCAGTGGCAGTTCCGATGAGGCTGTGGGTGGCACGGTTGATGTAGCAGAAGAGATGCGCTGGGTCTGCTGAATCCAGCAGAGTGACAGTCCTTTCAGCAGCACAGCAGTCATTCTTCCTGGCTGAGTATTCCATAGTTGCAGAAGTGTACTGAAGAGTTGGTATCTGAGGGCCAATATTTATACCTGGTGCCCTCTTTGAAGTAGGATAAACTTCTAGAGGATTGCCTTTGAAGTGGGGAGTTTAGGATCTCTCACCAAACTGATCCAAAGCAGCAAAACGGGATTTGAAAACTCCGACTGTCCTTTCAACAAATGTCTCGTCTTCCTCAATGCAGCATTGTATTTTTTTTCCGGCCACTGTATGGGCTTGGCTAAATCAGGGCATCAGCCATGCTTGCAGCCCATAGCCTTGATCACCTGATGAGAGAGGCAGAAATACATATTAGGAGTTGTTGCCGACTTACATGTGCATGCTGTATGAATGATAGTTGTGCGACCATGTACACAAGCTGTTAGACTTGCCGTTATTTTTTGTTTTGGTTGTCTTATTGTACTGGGGATAAATGCAAGTCATCTACATATGTTTGTACAGAATGTCGTTGTTCACTGAAAAATAAACAAATCTTGATCTTACATATTTCTTTGTAAGAATGCCCCACATTAAACACTGATTTGATTACTCTATTCAATATTGTAAATTTTCCCAGAAATAATTTTTACGTCCTTAACATACATTATTCACAGAGGGCCAGAGTTAAAACACCTTTGCATTGTTCTCGCATCATGCAAAGTGAGGCAATGACTTAGCAAAGTCTTTAGTGAGAATATGAACAGCACCCAAGGCCTGTCGTGCGTGGCCTTGTATGGCTTTCTATGTATATGTGAGGCAAGGCTGCTGCTTGTGCTGCTTTACATGACATTTGGAAGCAGGAGGCATTCTATGGGTGGATCATGGCCATTCACATGCATACACTCATGTATTGTTGTGGATTGACAGATTTACTACAGCTAGTAAACCTGGACATGCATCTAAATAGTGTACCGGCCAGATCTAGACATGACAATTGCATACATATGTATTTTGGCTCTTTAGTTCCTGTGTCAATATTTACTGCATTGTGGAGCAAACATAGAAAGAGAAACAAGAATAAAAGATTGTTTTTGTGCAGGAAGGAAGCAAGCAATTTTATTTCACGTCCACATAAAAAGGTTTAGCTAAACAAATTGACTAGCCAATGAGTAGTCGATTTCCATGTGTTCCACTCTGTAGAGATAATTTATGGTGCAATGACCAAAACTGTATGACTCATGGGCATTTCATGGGAATTTGGCTTCCACAATGCTGATTAATACATTATGCTCAACTATTGCCTGCACATTGATGAATAGCTGTGCTTCTGATGGTGGTAAATGTCTGCAGTAGCTGCAGGTGGCACTAACTGCACCTGGGTGCAATTCTCTGCTCCATGAACATGAGGGAAGCCGCAATCTCATAGAATCATTGTTTGGTGGTGAATTGTTGTTGGCTGGTTTTAGGAAACAGCAGGTACTGTGGAGTTAGCTTGATGACTGCATCCAGCACAGATGGCAGAAAAGCATAAATAGCACCCTGTGTTATTCCAGCCAACATACAGATGACTTCTGAAAACAGCCAGAGCCCAACATGTGGAGTACTGCCATCAGTTTCATGTGTGGTGGGATGGCATTGGATCGTCCTGTTGCTGGTTGCGGACTTGGGGTTATCTTCTCCAACAATTGCGGGCTACTCTCCTTCTTTAGTCAGCGTAGCTGACTCACCTCCTCCTCCCGCAGATCAATGAGGGCGATCCTTTGTCTGAATATCCGCTCCTTTCACCTTCGCTGTCGTCTTGCACCAACTCCCAGTTGCAAAATAACTATCTTCATGGCTTAGACGAGCTTGCTACAGTGTTTTAGGTCAGAGATCTTTTTGTACTGTTGGAATTGTGTCATTGCTTGCGCCTGTGTTGACCATGCGCTGCATTCTAACACATTTCCATTATTGCATTACACTTCGTGGAACTGCACCATGTAGTACTATGTCGGTAAATACCACTGCGTTACTGTTGCAATGGGATTTGCATGGGAACACCGACCTTGCATACATTAATTCCTGCATCACCTAAGACAGCACAGGGTGGCACTTGCACCATGTAAGTCCAAACAACTGACACCAGGTGCCCCCTGCGTCACTTGTTAAATCTGACTTAAGGCCTTGTGTTGCCTTGTGTCACCTTGCGTGATGCAAGGGCTTAGTAAATCTGGGCCCACGTCTTTAGCTCCAGCTGTTTTGCACTGAATCCAAACGCCCTGGTTATAGCGGGACAGCACCCCCATAGGAAACATTGGAAAATATTATACTTTGTGTGTTATAGGTGACAATGGCGGTGCAACACTGTGGATAGTGCAGGGAAACTCTCTAGTATTTTCACTGCTGGGCTGGGCACCATCTCCTGGGCATGAGGCAATGTTCTATCTCAAAATGGAAGTGAGTGATGTGGTGTTCCCACAACCTTGGATTGCCGATTGCCGCTTCTCTTAGAGTTAAGGTTATTCAAAGTTAATGCGTACTCTCGTTAGGCTGGCTATCTGCCTCTGGCTCACCTTATTTTTTTTTTTTTTTAAAAAGAATTTTATTGTTTTGTAAAACAGTGAAAACAATAGGACATTTAAATGAACCTTGTATACATATCCCTAGATAAAGCACCACCCCATTGCGCAATCCCTCAACCAACCCAATTTCTATTGCAGTTCGGAAGACTCTGGCTCCCCACCTTCCCACCATTCCGCAGGTTCCCTTAACCATCTGAGTCTGAGGAGTCCTCATCTGAAAGAGGCGGCGGATCGCATATTCCTCCCCTGTACTTGTTCCATGCCCCCCAGACCTTGGCCCACTTGCGAGGGCATCCCCGTCTAATGAATACAGAACGCTCTGCAAACATGGCTGCGTCCATTTCCCTGCGCCACATGGATAGCAGTGGCACCTCCTCTGCACCCCATTTTTGGGCTATATTCCTTTTGGCCGTCATGATGCCCAGCGTCACCCAGCCCTGTGTCTGACGATTGAGGTCATTGGGCTCCCACACATTTATCAAGCAGCGTCTGGGTTCCGGCAACAGCGATACTCCACATGCCTGAGACATTGTACGCAGCACTCGTTTCCAGAAGTCTTGAATGATTGGACAGTCCCAGATAGTGTGGTAAAAGGTTCCCTCCTCCCCACAACCCCGCAAGCAGAAGGGATGTGACGCCCTGCCCAGCTTGTGTAGTAGGCATCTGGTGTAGTAGGAGCGATGCAAGATACGAAGCTGCACCAGTTGCAGCCTCGAGGGTATACCCGCCTCGCGCGGCGAGGCCAGTGCCTCACGCCACTCTGGGTCATCAAAATCGCCGAGCTCGTCAGCCCACCGCTCCCGCAGGACCCCCATAGGATCCGGTAGATTGTTGACCAGCTTGCGGTACGTGAAGGAAGTAGCCTTTTTTGGCATATATTCCGTTAGCAACCTGTCCTCCAGCGGGGACGCCTCCGGAACCTTCGCTCCAGGAGCCAACTGCGTCATTAAGGCATGCCTCATCTGGAGGTATCTGAACCATTCCGAGGGGGCCAGCTCGTATTGCTGCTGCAGGCGCGCGAACCGGACAACCTCTCCCTTTTGCCACACATCGCCTATCGTCGATATTCCAATGTTATCCCAAGCGTCGAAGCCCTTGCTGTCCCTCAGACGTCCCAGCTTCTTGGCATCCCACAGAGGTGTTAGCTGAGTCAAGACCCCTCGCCATCCCAACTTGGCCTGAGCAGCATGCCAGATGGACAGAGTCTGCCGCAAAGGGCCAATCATCCTCGAGGCCAGTCGGGTATCATACAGTGGGGACAGCATACCCCTCTCACCCAGCACGTCCCTATCCGCCTTGAATGCCGGGTCAGATTGAGGCGCGTGGAGCCACTGGTTAATCACCTTCAGCTGCGCCGCCCAGTAATAAAGCTGAATATCCGGGAGTGCAATTCCCCCATCGTACCACCCGCAAACCAGCTTAGACTGCGCTATGCGCGCCGGCCTGTTGCCCCAGAGCAGGCCGGACACCTGTGCCGCTATCGCACGGAAGTAGGCCGGAGGCACCTGGTATGGGGTATTCTCTAGTACATATAGAAACCGCGGCAGCGCCATCATCTTGAAGAGCGCCGCTCTCCCAACCAGGGTCAGGGGCAGCGCTCCCCAATACTGCACGTCCCGCTTAAGGCGGTCTATCTGAGGGCTTAGATTGCGCTTGAAGAATTCCGTCTGGTCCAGCGCGATGTGTATCCCTAGGTATTTGAACGACCCCTCCGCCACCCGGAGCGGGCAACTCGGCGGTAGTCGTGGGAGTGGGCCCCTTAGGACCAGGAGGACCGACTTCGACCAGTTGATCGTGTAGCCAGATGCCCGGCCAAAAATCTCGCAGATGTTCAGTAGCGTCAAGATGGAACGCCTCGGGGAGGACAAATAGAGTAGTATGTCATCCGCGTAGAGTGAGACGCGGTCCTCCCAGTCGGGAGACCACCGGAGGCCCCGCATCATGGGCTCCCAGCGGATCCAAGCCGCCAGCGGCTCAAGCACTAGGGCGAAAAGCAGAGGCGACAGAGGGCAGCCCTGTCTCGTGCCACGTGTCAACGGGAAGTCCTCCGACATGTGTCCGTTGGCCGTGACATGGGCTAGAGGTTTAGTATAGAGGAGCTGGACCCAGGCACAGAATCTCGGTCCGAACCCCAGATGCTGGAGCACCGCGAAAAGAAAGGGCCACTCCACCATGTCGAACGCCATGCGTGCGTCAAGGGAGAGAATAACAGCCGGCTCCTGCAACCGCTCCACTCGGGCCAGCACACCATGCAGCCGCCTCAGATTGTGAGACGTGCTTCTGCCAGGCATGAAACCGGATTGATCCGGGTGTACAATGTCCGATAAGTGAGGCGAGAGCCGGGCGGCCAACACCTTCGCGAGGATCTTGGCCTCTGCGTTGATCAGCGAAATGGGACGGTATGAGGTACAGCGGTCCATCGGCTTACCCGGCTTCGGGATTACCACAATGGTGGCCGTTCGCTGGTCCGCCGGGAGTTCTCCCACCTCGAGGCTATGTGTGAACATATTCAGCAGGTGCGGCGTTAACGTCTCGGAGAGTCGCTGGTAAAGCTCGATTGGGATGCCGTTCGGTCCGAGCGCCTTACCAGGCTGCAGCACGCCGATAGCCGCCTGGAGCTCCTCCACCGTGAGCTCAGCCTCGAGCGTCTCTCGAGCCTCCGGGGAGAGCTTGGGCATCTGCAGGTCTTTGACGTAGGTCAGTGCCATTTCCACCGTCATGGACGAGCTGGAGGAGTATACTTCGCGAAAGTGCTCCGCCAGAGTGCGCACTATTACTCGTGGGTCTGTTACTGCCAATCCCTCATCAGTGCTCAGCTGCGCAATCCCCCTGGCGCCGTTGTCGCGCCTGTCAAGCCACGCCAGCAACCTACCAGTTTTGTCCCCCACATCATAAACTGTATGCCTCGATGCCTCAAGGCGCTGCCTGACTCGCTCTGCGAGGTGCTCTTTATATTTCGTCTGAGCCACATGCAGGTCATGCGAGGTTGCACGGGAGGGAGCCGCGGCTTGGCGGGCCTCCGCCGCCCGGAGCTCGAGCTCAAGCGACTGCAGTTCAGCTACCTGTTCGCGCTTGTGTTCTGCAACGGCGGCCATCGCCCGGCCCCGCACCACCGTTTTGTATGCCTCCCAGAGAACCGCAGGGGAGTCGACCGAAGTGACATTTTCCTGGAAGTAGAATTTCGTCGCTTGCACTATGGATTTACTAATCTTTGGAAGGCGAATGTAGCTAGGGCGTATCGGATAAACGCGACGGCGCTTTAGGTGATAACTAGTGTAGTGCAAGAGGATCGGAGAGTGATCAGGGATGCCTCTGGGTTGAATGTCTATACTGTCCACATTCTGGAGACAACCGGGGGAACCTAGAAAGTAATCAATGCGGGTGAGACTGTCATGCACCCCGGAGTGATACGTGTAATGCTGTGCCGTCGGATGATGCAGCCGCCATATGTCCGTTAATCCGATCGCCGTCGCGAAGCCCGCGAGGCGGGACACTCCCCCTATCTTTCCCCTTGGTGGAGATCGGTCAGTGAGATCGTCCATTACCGCATTAAAGTCGCCACCCAATAATACCTCTCCCTCCGGTAGTGCGAGCAGGAACTCACTGAGTGCTGGGAGCGCCGAAGCGTGCAGTCCGGGTGGGATATAGACAGACACTAAGTTGAGGGGCCGGCCCTCCCATTGTGTGTGCGCTGCGGCGAAGCGCCCTGCCCCGTCCGTGTGTACACTAAGCACGATCAAGGGGGACCGACGCCGCAGCAGGATACCAACCCCCCGGGACCCAGAGGTGAATTCAGAGTGCGCCACCATCTTATACCCCCATCTGTCAAGCGCTTTAGTTGTGGAGCCAGTGAGGTGGGTCTCCTGGAGCAGGGCCACTGTCGGGGAGCATCTTTTGAGATTATGCAAGACCAGGCCTCGCTTAATTTTATCACCCAAGCCCCGTACATTCCATGTAAGTAAAGAGAGGGGTGGCGCCGGAGTCTGAGCGCTGGCAGGGGGTGGGTCACGCCGCACTTCGGACATTACGGTGGTTGGGCAAAGTGACGGAGCATGGTGCGGATAGCGTGGCGTGATGCATGTGTCATGTAGTGAAAGCGCGGTGAGTTTAGGTCAAAGGCCCGTGTCCTACAGAACCTCAACATAACAACAAAACTGTAAAACATTCCCCACTCCCCCCCCCCCTCCCTGCCTCCCTGCCACACGGACTCAGAACTGCCCGCCACCCCAACTCAGCAGAGTGCTCCATTCCCAAAACCCCAACCAGTACTTGCGCTGTAAGGAGCGTGGGGTCCGAGGAAGACCAAGACATCCCCTGTCCCCAGGTCCCATCGTTCACACCCTCTGGCAATAGGACGTAGGCCAGTCCAGCATCGGCGGGCACCAGATATTAGTCTCTGGCTTCACGCCGCCGCCACAGCATCAGCCGGTGGGCTCCCCCTCAGTCTCCTCTGCGCGCCGGTCGCGGCCCTCAGAGTCCTCCTCACTCCCTATGCACCTCGTCCTGCGGGCCGAGCGTCCACCACCCGCAGCCGGGCGCCATCCCTCCAGCCAGTCGTGAGCCTCCTCCGGCGTGTTGAAAAATACAGTTTTGCCATCCGCCACCACACGGAGTCGCGCCGGTAAGAGCATAGCGTAGGGAAGCTCTCGGGCCCTCAGCTTCTTTTTGACCTCCAGGAAGCTTCGGCGTTGCGCCGCCACCGCCGCCGTGTAGTCCGGGAAGAAGGACACCGTAGAGTTCTGGAGACGGATGGGCGGCGCCACCCGCGCCGCCTGAAGAATGGCATCCCTGTCGCGGAAATTGAACAGGCGGGCCAGGACAGGCCGCGGGGGCGCACCCACTCGCGGTCGGCCGCCCGGCACCCTGTGGGCGCGTTCCACCGAGAAGAAGGTCGACAGGCCCCTGGGCTGCAACTTGGACTTGATCAAGTCTTCAATGTAAAGGTCCATGGCTGGGTGCCCTTCGCTTTCGGGGATCCCTGTAATTCGTACGTTATTGCGGCGAGAGCGCCCCTCTTGATCGTCCAGCCTGGCCGCCATGCGCTTGTTGTCCATCTCCAGCTGGGACACCTTTTGTAGGAGATAACTCGAGTCTTTTGCCAGGGTCTCCGTCACCTGCTCAACATCCGCAACCCTGGCGGACATTTTCTGGAAGTCTGCTCGGAGAAGAGACACGTCCGCGGAGATTGACCCCACCGTCGTCTGTACTTGTGTCAGGGCAGCCATGATGTCTTCCAGCGTTACTTTAGGCGTCTCTTTGTCCGCCGCCATCTTCTCGGTGCGCCCGCCACGGTCAGGCGGCGTGGAGTCCTTGGTGTAGGCGAATTTGTCAAGTTTGCCCTGCGTATTCCCTTTGGGCCCCTTCCCGCTCATGGTCACTGCAGGCGGCACTCTCCCTCCCGCTCGCCACTGGCGAGCCGGTGAAACGGGCCTCTCCGACCGGGTAACGTCCAATTCAGGTCGCACTGCGAAGCGCCCAGGTCTCGGCGAAATCCGGCACCAAGCGGGCGCACAGCCCTTAGTCCTCCCTTCCGGTCTCAGTAAGTAGTAGGCGTCCCGGGGTACCTCACAGGTGCCAGGCAGCAGTGCCAGGAGTCGCGCTGCAGGCAGCCAGGGCGAGCAACACCCCCTCTCCGCTATACTCGTCGGACCTCGCAGCCGGGGGCAGACCAGGATCTCCGGGCTCGAGTGTTACCTCTCCGCAGGGCCAGTCAGGGGCTGCAAACACCCTGCCTCCGCCGCAGAGACGGCCGCTCTTCGTCTGGGGCACTTCAGTCACTCAAGGCCCCGGCTTTCAGCGCCGAAGCAGGCCGCAGCTCACCGGACCTCGCTGTGCACGCTCTGGAGCAGCTGGCGTTGCGTCGTCTTCGCCTGTGGTAGCCGGGCAGCCCCAAGTCCTCCCCTCCGGGGGGGCCTCACCGGCGCCAGGCCGCGGCGCCCAGAGTTGTGCCGCAGGCAGCCAGGATGGGCAGCACCTCGGCTCCACTCCGCCGGCCCTTCCTCGTAGCAGGGGGCAATCAGGATCTCTGTGCTCGATTGTTCCGCCCCCGCAGGGCCACCCTCTGTGATATCGCTCAGGCCTCGCCCATCCGCACAGGCAACGGTTCGCCCGGGGCCGCAAACACGCCGCCTCCGCCCCAGAGACGGCCGCGCCCCGACCGGGGCACCTCCGTCACTCGAGGCCCCGGCTTTCAGCACTGGTGTAGGCCGCGGATCTCCGGACCTCGCAGTTCGCGCTCTGGGTGCCCGAGAAACTTCGGGATCGGATCATTCGGCGTCGCTTCGGTTCCGCCGTTGGTGCTGGGACCCTGGAGCCGGATCACTTCTCGGATGTTGCACGGATGTCAGGGGAGTCGATCTCACCCTCGGAGCCCAACTAGGCTGCGGCCATCTTGCTCGGCTGCAAGCCACGCCCCCCCGCTCACCTTATTTTTGATGATCACACCACTCAGTTTTTTCACTATGGGGCAGGTCACTTGGACTTTCTTTTCATTGGTTTCCTGAACCAAAGTAGTCTAGGTATTCACCTAACTTCTCATAGGCTGGAAATCACACAACAGCAATACATATGTGGATTTCGCGTAATTTTCTTTTGCGTAACCATTTTTTTTAATTATAGGAATTTACTCAAAATGCAAAATCGGAATTTTTTTATATATTTGAGTACGTTTGCATTAAAAAATAGTACAAAAAACACAATAACCTCAACCAGCAGTCACTCGGGAGCGTTCATGCAGTTCCTGTGTGCTCGCACAGCACCTAATTACACGCAACAATATATTTTCAGACATTTTCTGTAACAACTGTAATGGAAAATCAACAAAATTACCACTGTACAACTGAAATCACGCCGGGGCCTAGGCACCACCTGGTTTAGGAAGTAGTTTCCACAATTTGATACTGGTCTGGAGGGTCCACGGTGATCCCTTTCACTGAAAGGGATCACCGTGGACCCTCCAGACCGGCTATCACCATTAGTATAGTTCTGCTACCCAAGTTGGGATCTCTGGGAACCAATCATGAAGTGGGTCGGCGCTGAGGTGGGAACTTTCATCTGACCACTAGAAATTGATCTCTCTGACAAGACTGGAGCTGGGTGAAGGGCACATGATCCTGACACGTTTTGGGTTAACTAATTTACCCTAATGTTACTCAAAATAAGAAATTGGACAATATGACAGAATTTTCAAGAGCCAGTGCCCAGGCCCAGCTCTCCACTTACCTGGACTGGTCATCCAACAACTCACGGCCCTTTTGGACCGAGCTGCTCGTTCCTGATGCTGGCCTCTTGCTCTCTCTCCATACTCTCTCTCACCTTTTCATTCCTGCGCTTTTTAGGTCCCGCCTAGGCAACGCGCATGCGCTGCTCTAGGAGTGCCGTTAGCCATTAGTCTGCTCCTTTTCAAACACACTTGTGCTTGTGCTGGCATCTACCTTGCGGGAGCGAGCAGCGGCACGCGTGGTAATTGAAAACATATGGCTCCCGCGCCGCCGCTGTTCGCTCCCGCGATGCGGATGCCAGCACAAGCACGAGTGCATTTGCCTGCTCTCTCGTGGCCGCGGGTCCGTGCCACGCTCCCTCACGCTTGTTCATTATTTTCATGTGCCGCCAAGAACTTCTTTCGAGAGTCCACTTTTCATTATTTTTTTCACCTCCCATGGGTTTCTGACATCCCTTTCTGTCTCTTCCCAGCTGTTCTCCACACATACCTCCTCACTTTCACCCTCCTTCAAGCTCCCCCCTCCTTCACAGCAGCGTGCTCAGTCTGTTTGGAAAGGATTCCTCAGGCGCCGCCTCCACACCTCAGTGATTGGCCTTTCTGCCAACAAGCGGCTTATGTGTTAAACCGAAGCACACCTCTTAAGTGCCGGGTTGCATGTCTCCCGGGCAGTGTGTGCTTCTAGTCCGCACTCTGATTCTCAGAGCAGGAACAGCGCCAAAAATGTCACCGGAGCTCGGCTTCCTGGGAACTCCTTTCCCTGCCTTGCCAAGTCCAGCGTGTGATCTTTGTTAAAGTTAATGTCCTTTAAATGGCACCGATGTGAGGCTTATTCCAGCAGTGTGCTGCATTGACGTGTAATGCCGAAACATTACTGCCTTTTAAGTGTACTACGAATAAACAACTCGCTTTATGCCTTTCTTTAACATCTTTGTAAAGCAAAAGCCTGAAGCGCCTCCGAGTTTTGTAAACTGCCCCAGGGTACCCAGTTTGGTCAGGAGGGAAGGCAGGATTTCACCGCGGGTGTTCCCGTTCCCATTCCAGGGTGGGCAAACTAACCCCAAGCTCATACCTCTTCAAGGATATTTCAAGATGCCATGTGAGATGCGGTGTCAAAACGAAGTGTCCCAGACACCCCCCAGTCCTATGGGTCACAGAATAGCCCTGTGCCAAGGGCATGTACACCTGATAGGCCAAGACAAGCTACCTCAACACGCCAACTCTCACGACAGGAGCATCTAGACCAATTAGCTCGCATTGGTTTTAGTTGGAAATCAAAAGAATTGAAAGCTAATGATTTGAAAATGCTCAATTACATTCAAAATGTCACTGATATCTAGAATTTGTTTGCGTTTTTTAAACTTCCCTGTCCCTAAATCTAATCTTAACACATGTAATAAGTCTAACCTTGACTCCAAACAAAACAAATTTCCAACCTAAACCTAACTCTCCCCTATGTTTCCCTTTTGTCTTCCTTCTCAACAATTTTTCAAAACACATGGTGCAAATTTCATAGAAGTGGAACAAAGTGATTGCTGCCCAGCACATTTTGCTGATGTTCTTCTAAGACTTTCTAAAAAAAAAACAAGGATTGGCAAAGACAACTGTCTTGCCTTTTGTTTGTCAATGTAGACCTATTGTCTTTGCCAATACTTTTTGCATATGTAGTGCAGCATTGAAAACAAAAAGCTAAAACATATTTTACCCTCACAGCTATAATGACACATGTACATGCGCTCATTTGCTCCATTTTGCTTATTTTTTATATTTACTGATCCATTATGTTAGGCACCGATCTTGGAACGATGAATAAAAAAAACCCGAGCCTTTCCAAAAATGCATTGTGTAAAAGGAGCAACCAGGCAGCAAACTGCAGTTGACAGGCTCTCTAAAAACATAATAATTAAAACAAGAATTGGCATAGCCAATAGGTCTCGCTTCGGACATTATAAGTATTTAGTTATGCAGCACAATATCCTTGGTGCAACAACATCAACTGTTGCATGACTAAACACTTATAAGGTCCCAAAGGCGAGACCTATCGGCTATGCCAATGCTTGTTTCAACTTTGCCTCTCTTTGTCTCTCTGTGCCCCTTTTTGACATCCCACTCATTTTTACTTTGCTCTCACTCTTGTGCTTTCCAGATTCTGACTCTCTTTGACTCTCTATGCCTCTTTTCCCCATTCACTTGTGTTTTCATTGCACTCATTCTTGCTCTTTTCAGCTATTGCCTCTCCTTCTTCCATTCACTCGTGTTTCATTGCACTCACACTTGCCCTTCTCAGCTTTCGCCTCTCTCTGTTGCCTTGGGCAGCTCTTTTGCCTTTTCACTCGTGCCCTTTTCTCTCAGCTTTTTAACTTCTTTTACCCCTTTTTGCCTCTATGGCCTTTTAGCTATTCCTCCCCCCTTTTTGCTGCTCCCACTGCTGTTCCCCCGCTCCCCTTCCCACTTCCCCTTATCTGTTCTGCTACACATCTTCCAACCATGCAAGCTCCGCCCACAGCCACCGTGCGCCCCACCCACTTCTAGGATCTTCTTAACAGCTGCCGCAGTACGGCCGCACTAAAATCGTGCAAAAGGCAATCCCGTCTGTGCCGGTCTGCATCTTGACTGTGCCCAGCACCACAAACCTTGGTCTGTCCATTCTCCCAACCCACACCTCTGCCATGCTCTGCACCCTTGACACCGGACGCAGCCACGATTATTGCCTCCATACCACCACTCTTTCCATGATAGGCCCATTCACCTGCAGCGCTTGCCACTTCACCTGCTACACCACGTACATTCCTACTCCCCCCAGCCCTGCTCTGACTATTCCACGCACTACACCAGGAACACAACAGCAGATCACTTGCATACTTCTCAACTCGTGATCGGTTGCCAAACACTCTACCGAGGACTGGAACCTCATTGACTCGCTCATACTGGACACCCTCTTACTCACAGAGATCTGGCTCAACCCGTGTTCAGCCCCCGACTTGGCTGCGGCAGATGACCCAGAAGCTTACAAGATCCCCCACTGTAACTGTGTCAACAACCACATCATTCTCCCCTCAGGCAGTTTCAATGGTTCCTGGTGCCAGATTCAATGCCAGTTTAAGCTCCTCACACAAGCATTCAAGGCACTGCACAACACTGGACCCTTCTACCTCAACCACCACCTCCACTTCCACTAGCCCTCCAGGCATCTGTGCTGTGCCTCTCTCTCACTCGCCCACACACTCACCATACACAGTTTGCAGCGAAGTCCTGGAATGACCTCCCTCTCTCCATCAGTACCTCCACATTGCTGCTGAAATTCTGTAAGAAGCTAAAGACCTGACTCTTTGACCAGTACACTAGTCCCGCCATCCCCCTCAGCCAGACTCACATAACACCTCCCTGGTGCCTAGATTCCCTTACGGGTGATAAGCCCCGCTCCACAAAACCACTAACAGAGATCGGATGCCGAAGGAGGAATGGATTTCAGATGGGTTACTGGCGTAAGTTCTTGAATTCTACATAACAAGCATTACACGAAATCCCCCTAATTTTGATAACTACGCCAGCGTAATTTAAATTCTGCCTAGGCGTGAGGTGTTGCATCATTCGACAGTGAGGTTAGAGAGATATCACAGCTCCAAAAACAACAGTTGATGGACAGAATGCAGAACAATGTCATACATTCACCCCAGTACAGAGATCTGGGCCTAAATCCATCATTTGTTTGCTCACCATGCCATTCCAGTTTGAACCCAGCCATATGCAAATCAGTCTTGACCCTGTACCTCATGGGAACAGTCCAGCCTGAACTGCCAAGCCAGGTTCTCCCTGGACTAGAAACAAGCATCCTAGGACCGGTTTCGGGATTTCATCCCTCTTCAGCCAGGATAACTTGATTCCAGTGGCATGGAGAGCACGGGACTCACATCTGAGCATTCCCGTCCCACTCGGGGTGACAAATGCAAAAACAACAGTTGATGGACAGAATGCAGAACAATGTCATACATTCACCCCAGTACAGAGATCTGGGCCTAAATCCATCATTTTTTTGCTCACCATGCCATTCCAGTTTGAACCCAGCCATATGCAAATCAGTCTTGATATCACAACTCAGCCTGGATCGAGTCAAGGAGTGTGGGGGTTCATGAAATCTTCCTGGAGAAGGAAAGCAATGATCCATCTCAGAAGTTGCAATAGAATCAGTTTCTGATTAAATTGTTAGTATAAATGTTAAAACGCAAAGAAGGATCCTATGCAAAGTGTAGGTGAGATGTGACATGAAAGCAGCGAAGAAAGCCCTTGAAAGAGGAACAGTCGCAGAGCAAGTCATCAAAAAGAATGTTATTTGTTGGAACAAGCTTTAAACAGGCATTGGCATAGCCAACAGGTCTCGCCTTTCGGACGTTATAAGTGTTTAGCCATGCAACAGTTGATGTTGTTGCACCAAGGATATTGTGCTGCATAACTAAATACGTATAAGGTCCCAAAAGTGAGACCTATTGGCTATGCCAATGCTTTAAGGGTTTCCGGGTTGAAGTCTGCCTCCTCAGCTTCACCATTCTTGTGTGTAAGTATACAAACTACTCAATTAGGAAATAAATGAACTTGAGTCCCACACGTCTATTTTCTTATCTGAGCATTGGATTGCACTGAGTGATCAGAATAAATATTATTGCAGAACATTTCAAAATGATTGATTTTTTAAGACGCTGGACTGCACTGTGCTTGCTGGTGGTAAAGAGTCATGTGGTTTTAGTTGTCCACTCAGAGAAGTTGATGTTATGTTATTGTTGGGTGTGTTTCCACAACATGGATTCTACTTTTAGCATGCTGTCTGAACTGATACCCCAGACCTCTTGCAGTGGTGTGGGTGCCAGTTTGCGAAGGAAGCGCTACCAAGGGTCTACTGAACGTGTCCATGATGGCAGATTGAGTAAGTCCAGCGTCAGGGGATATGAGCTTCTGCTGAGCATGAGAGCATGCCTGCACAGACGCGCTAGGCATCCCCCACACCACTCCCGTCTCCGCCTTGGAATGGGGAGGGCTGAAGAGCAGCTGTTCCCTGGGGCAGGGAGGAAACACAGTGCAAGAAGAGCTGGAGAGAGTCAATTGTAACCAACGGGCAGAAGGCATTCTCAATGCCCCCAAGATGTCTTTAGCAAACCAGACAGCTGCACTGTGTGGTAGTATGCAACCTAAAATGGATAACCCAAAAATATTGACACATGAGAAACAAACAATGGCAAAGCCAATAGGTTTGACCTTGGTGTGCTGGCTCAATGGTTTATCTTTTGCTGCAAGCATATGCTGCAAAAATAAAAAATTAAATTATGCTAAAAAAATTTATTATGCCTTAACCTAAGCATGACTTGCTTTATATTTGCAAAAAATATATATATAACATTCACCAATGCAGTTGTTTTACTAGTGAAGTTTTTATTTTAAATAACAAGTCTTTCGGCTCTGCTATGCATTGTTTTATTATATGCAAAGGAGACAAGAATAAATCCCCACCTAACCAACCTCTCACATTGCAGGCAGCTACAAGGTCGCTTAAACACTTTTTAACATAAATGTTAAAAAGGAGTGAAGAAAAATAGGTGGTATGTAAAGTTATTATAAAAAATAAATCAAATATAAAAGGCGTACTTTGAACCAGCTTTGCTGCTGAAGAGAAAGGAGCAATTTGTAGGCGGATATGAACAATCTACAATCAGATATTTCCCCATGCAATGGGGCAGTTGCAGTCTACAAGCTTTCTACACAATAGGAGCTGCCATTAATCAATAGTGACATCGGAAGGATCAAAGGGTGAGCCGACCCTGCCTGAATTTGGACGTGCAACCGCAGATCGCATTTAGGTCAGAACTTAGCAGTAGCGCAACTCATAGACCAATCTTGGCACCAAAAACAGCAACGCACTGTCAGAGGAAGCAACTGGCATCAGCAAAGCGGTTTTAGGGGAAAGAAACCATTTGATCTGCACAGAATGACACAATGCACAGCTGCAGCTAGGATACAAACCCAGCTCTATACTTTCTAAACTGCTCCATTCCGTGATGTAGTTTTGGGAGACAAGGGTACCCCGATATGTGAACCTGGAGTGGTAAGGAATATTTAAAGAACAATGGTTCAAGTGTGGCCTAAAAGGTCCAAAAGCAAGAGGGGTGACCCAGAGAGGGGCACTGTCTTTTACAAATGAAATCAATTCAATAGGGAGCAAGAGACAAAGTCTGTAAAGGGTCATGTAGGTCAAAAGATGACAGATATTTATTTGAACAAATTCAATTTTTAAAGTGCTCACATAATAAGTAAAAGAAAGTGTGGTGTGAAATAGTGATAGTGGATTGTTTAAAAAGGCTTCACATTGACAACAATGTAGTAGAACTCCATAAATGATTTATACATGTTATGAGGAGTTCATGTTGTGGGGTGGTCGACGGCGTTCCGAACCCAATTATTGGGGTTCATCTTCAGGACAATGGTGAGCAAGCTGAAATTAAGAGGGAGAAGGGAAAGGGGAACACATTTGTTTAAGACCCTGTATACATGTATACAAACATTAATACTGTGTACATTCTAGCTAAAAGAGAAGTAGCTCCCTAAAAGGAAAAATTCTTACACTTGACAGGCATTATTATCATGCATTTTTGGAGGCCAATTTATCAAGGAGGCCAAAATTATTTTTGGGGTTCATGAAAGGAAATCAAGGGTTGGGTTGACAGAATTTCACTGTAGGTGTTGCTAATATAGCTATTGTATCTAAGGAACAACAAGTTACAATTACCATGGTGCTAGAGTGAGCAGCTAGGAAAAAAGGCATTCGGAAAGGCAGCAGGTGGTACTACTTAATTAAATACCGGTGCTGAAAGCAATTACGCTAAACGGCCAATAATTGGGTTCGAAACGCCATCGACCAACAACAACAAGTGATGCCACACGCAAGCAGCATCGCGATCGGCGATCTTCACTTTTGAAGCACTGCACTTGTACTTGTGGCGGCATCCACCTTGCGGGAGCGAGCAGCGGCCATATGTTTGTAATTAACGCGGCCGTGCCGCTTCTCTCTCCCGCAAGATGGATGCCGCCACAAGCATGAGTGCAGTGCTTCAAAAGTGAAGACCGATGGCTAAAGGCCCTCCTAGTGTAGCGTATGCGCGCCGCATGTGCGAGACCTAAAAATGGCTCTATTATTTACAGTAATCCATGCCAGAAGGGCGGTTCTGGAAACTAATCATATTTACTCGAGGCTGGCAATTCCACAGAACACACAATAATTTGTAATTGTACGTACTCTAAACAGTCATAATACCATGACAGAGGTTCAAACCCAAAAGGACTTCTCTTCCCAAACTGTTAGGCCGACAAACGTGAGAATACGCAAGGCGAGGTAAGGTAGCAGCGTTGGGGTGCCATCACTAGTTGGCACTAATGATAATGCCAGGAAATTGTTTTTTTTTCAGAGTTTGGGGAGGACTCCAGAGGTGAAATACTATTTTGTTTGGAGCGCCAAAAAATCCTTGAACCATTCCTCCGCCAGCCATCGGAAAATATTGCAAATATACCATAGTGTTATCAGCACACTCAAATAATATGTCAGGGAAAACACAATAATTTGAAGCATAGCCCAAAAACAGCCATAACGCGATTAGTGAGGTTCAGATCAAAAAGGGCTTTCCAAGCTGGAAAGCCACAAACGTGAAAAAACACACCGGCGGTTGTTCACCATCTTTGAAAGATGTCTGCGGTTGGCTGATAACGATGCGCTTGGTAGTAGTGCCTTTAGATCTTGACATTATTCAGAATATTTGCTTGAAAACGAGAAGTTGAAAATGTAAATTAGCACTCCCACAGCTCATGCATGTTCATTCAT
Organism: Triturus cristatus; assembly: GCF_964204655.1. Taxonomy (NCBI): domain Eukaryota; kingdom Metazoa; phylum Chordata; class Amphibia; order Caudata; family Salamandridae; genus Triturus; species Triturus cristatus. The sequence continues at coordinate 1,152,713,650 of NC_140585.1, forward strand.
TCTGTGGGGAAAAAAACTCTCCACGAAGATGCGGCTATGCCTTGTGAGCATCCATGATTATTGAAGACGAATGCAACATTTCTGCAGTAGAAACTACTTAAAAGCCACCGTGAAACAGTCAAGTAATAGCTCAGAAAATCCTACCATGAACAGGCAGATAGTCATTTGAGTTTCGAGTGCAATTAATTATGAGTGACAAATCACAAGTTCGTTGCTTATGGGCTAGCCAAAATTAGTGATTCAAGCAAATACTTCATGTTAAAAATACAAGTTTTTTTCTTTTTGAAGTATTCATTGGTTTTTTTTCTTCTTTTTTACTCTTTGCTGTGATTTATTGCCCATAAGCCTGATATTTTAAGTCTGTTGGCAGGTAGTTTAGTTACCTGCCAGAGCTCATGTTATATCAAAAAAGAAATAGAGTATGCATTGATGGGCTTTGGAATGCTTACTAGCCAAAGTTAAGGACAAATAAAAAAAATACCTTTTCAATGGGAAGTGCGGCTGAACCATAAGTGTACAGTGGGGCCTGTCACGGCAACTCCTCCGTTAAGGCGTAGGAGCAGCGCCCCACTGCTTTTTTGCAGTGACACAAAGGGAAAGTAAAATGATAACTCACGTTATTATCATTTTATTTTCTCCTACTTCCGCTTGCTTTGCGTTAGGGGGCAGGGGAGGAGTGGCAGTGACTGCTTGGTCGGGCAGCCCAAAACAGTCTTGCTCACTTCGCATGTTCTCCATGCAAGCTGCATTACAGCCTATGTGGCGAACATGCCCAGGCCCCCAGTCAGCATTCGAGCACCGAAACACGGTGGCCAGACCAATCTCAACGCTGTTGAGGCAGCGTTGGGATTGGCTGACTGGTCACCTGGGTGTGCTCCTGGTAATGCAGAGCGGGGGAGGACTACGGAGGAGAGGAAGTGCTGAGAAGGTACGTTTTTAATTTATTTATTTTTATTCCCGCTTCCTAATTCACCCTCCCGCCCCAACCCCTACCTCTGATCAGTGCCGGCCACCGCTGTATTTGTACTGGGGTGCAATAGGATCTTAAGTGACGGGTCCGTCCTAGCACCACTGAGACTGCACAGGTCAGGTTTATGCCCCTGACTCCTTCCCACCATGCTCATCCAGATGTCTATTGACACTGAAATTCACTTCTTGTTAAAGAGTGATTCTGGCAAACAATATCCGATGCCCGGACAGTACAGATAGATGGACAAGAGAACATTGTTCACCAGAATCAAGTAAAATCCGATATCCCAGAAGTGTGCAGGGCCTGACAGGCCTTTTTTTCCACTGGACATTTGCCCAGTGGCCTTAGCCCCTTGGACATAGACATCATTAAGAGATCTCCAGGGGTCGCAGCTACGACCCCTGGCTTGCCCCTTGCAACCCCTGGCACTGTCTTTGCGACTATTGGCCTCAGAGGTGGCAAAGTCAGCGCCAAGAACACAGGGGCAGCTCCACATTCCTTATATTCAGCCCATTTTTCATTACACTACTAGTAAATAATATATTTTTCACTAGTAGTGTAATAAAAATCAGCACACTTAGCTGGGATGGGACATTTGGTGGTCGCTGTGGTAAGTAACAATTGTTTTAAATGCATATTGTGTGCATGTTTGTGGGTGAGAGTGTATTTAAGTGATAAACATTGTGTGTGTGATCACGTGTGTCTTTATGTGTGCAAACACAAGGAGATGATGGACGGAATGCTGAAACTTTTCAAACACTCACCCCCAGTCACAGATCTGGGTTTAACCCATCATCATTCTTTAGCTCCCTTTGCCACCCCAGTATAGACACAGCTATATGCAAATCAGTCTTGACCCTGTGCCTCATGGGAACAGTCCAGCCCGAACTGCCAAGCCAGGTCTTCCCAGAACCAGAAACACGCATCCTGGGACCGGTTTCGGGCTAACAGCCCTCATCAGCCAGGCTAGCTTGAATCCAGTGCCAAATTGAGCAAGGGACCCAAGTAGTGTGTGAGTGAAAGTGAATGAGAGTCGCTGACAGGTAGTAAGTGAGATTGTGTGAGACTGAGGCCCAGATTTATTATTATTTGATGCACCGCAACACTGCACTAAAGTTGCTGCACTGCGTTGTGCCAGAAGGAGAGAGAAAAAATGCACAATATCTACTTTAATTTGGTGCATTTTTTTCCCACTGTGTGGGATGGCGCACTTTCGCTTGTCATGCCCCAAAGCACACACTCTTGTGCCATAGTGCAAGGGTGTGTGCATTCTCTGAAGCATATTTCTGTACTGTGAGGGGCCCCTTCCACTTCAAAAACAATGCTGTAAGGCTTTTCCTACGTTATATGTGTGTAGTCAGGGGCAGCTCCTCCGCAATGGCGGAGGAGCGTCGCTCCACTGGCTCTGAGCCAGAATCAAAAAATATAAAACTATATTTCATTAGCGTTTAATTTTAAGCATCTGTCTCACCCAGCGTGTGCCGGGAGGGGCGGGGCCTGGGCATTGGGGGGGGGGGACGGAGGAGTGCTATGTGCACTCTCGAAGTGCAGATGTGTGTTTGGTGCCAGCACAATGGAGGTACGTCTTGACAAAAAGTTGGATAACTAGACAAAATCCTGGCTCTGACATACTGAGGTCATTTTTGACATGATGGTCACCTGTGGTATATTCATGGGACAATATGCAAAATCCTGGTACTGGCATTTTTTTATGCCATTTTTGATTTACTAGGGGCCCCATGGAATAAGGGGGCACCAATGACAAAATGCTAGGCCAGGCACAATAGAGATCATTTTTTTTAACATATTTTGGCACCCATACCATATTTCGAAAAAAGGGGCACAACTCCTGGAAAATGTCAGGTTTCATTGGCTTGACACACTATGAAAGGATTTTAGTGCCCTTCAGCGGCTATGGCATTTTATCAAATTTATTTGAAAACTGAGCTTTAAAATGCTCAGTTTCACTCCATTCCTTTTGAAGTTTTCTTGGGGGGGGGGGGGGCACCCTAGAAGAGGTCTGGCTTACTCACTTTGCTCACTCACTACAATTCGCAGCAATTATTAATGCCCCAGAACTCGCAAAGAGTAAGTCAGCACCGTAATATAAGTGACATCTAAAATAGACTTGTGCCTGTGTCATCCAGTTACACTAATCATGCAGTTATTATGGAACATTAGCTATGTCAATTGTTGGGATTCTAGGGTCATGTGACATGCCTTCCTAAAAGGAATCAGGGCCAAGGGTCATATTGTGTTGCTTCCTGTGATGTCAATAGGGTTAAAGGGTATTCAATGTCACTTCCGCTTCCCCTGAGATTTTTGGTGAATTGGCCAATGCCCTTGCAGGCCAGATTGGAAAGCCCAGGGCCACCCCTGGTGCCTCTGTCCCCAGCTGTCGGAAGTTAATTGCAGTAGGCACAGGGAGATGACAAAGGAAAGCAAAAGAGCAGGAGGGAGGAGGAAGGTAGAGAGAAAACTCCGAGAAAGAGGAGAGAAGGGGAGAGAGACAAAGGGTGGATGAAGAGAGGTAGCGCGAGGATAAGAAAGGAGCGGGGCTGGTTTGCACATTTTTGCCAGGGTTGCTTTTAGTTCCCCAGCCCTGGCGCTGCGTGGCGTGTGGGTGACGCAAACACGTTAGAATACAACTAACGTACAAGGCTGGGGGCCCTCCTTCCCTTCCACTGAGCATCAAAAACTTGGCAGTTATTTTCAATGCAAATCACACGTTGGCACCACAAATCAATGCCACGGTTGAGAGTATCCCCGGCTCCTGCAGGGTGCACACTGGGCAGAATGACAAGAGACTTTGTTATGGTGTGTCTGTACAGCTGTGACGCGATTTACATGGGCCTAAATAAAAAGCTCACTCATGGCCTGCAAAAAAATGAAAATAAGCACGGCCATGTTTTTTAACGCCAGGGTAGTATGTGTATTACGCAAATGTACCATTATGTGGATTTCAGGAAATTTTGTGGAATGAATTCAAAGCTGAATACTGCTATAGGCCTTTTGTCAGGGGAGATTGGTAGGAGCAGAAAATGTCTCAGTGCAACAGCAAAGCTTCGGTCAGGAGGAATTTCTTCATTGAACTAAGGGGCAGATCATCGAGGCGATAAAAAATTATCGCCGCTTTTGCGTCCATTTTCGGACGAAAAGCGACGATAATTTTATCGCCTAATCAGCAAGGTCACGCTATCGCGTGAATCCTTGCATTAGCGCCTGTATTCTTAACGCCCAGCTCTGCATCTCTAATGAGATGCAAAGTGGGCGTTCCTGCCCTGACATAACTGGAGAAATGTCGCTAAGTGACATTTCTCCAATTATCAATGGGCACGCTAACCTGCAGAGCGACAAGCAAAGTAGCGATAACCTCTGTTATAGCTACTTTCCCTACGCCTGCTTCAGGACTGACTTAGCCATGATATCCTATGGAAGGTGGATATCATGGCTAAGTATGCCTTGCCCTATCAGCAAGCTTTCGCCAAACTTTGTGAGATTATCGCTGGATTTCCAGCGATAATCTCACATTTGGCAGTTAGCGCTTGGAATTTTATCGCTTTTGAGATATGCGCTGCTAATAGCACGCTATCTCAGCGATAAAATTCCACGTTACCCGGCGATAATTATCCTAGCGCTAAGTGTGCTTAGCGATAATTATCGCCGGTCCTTGATGATATGCAACTAGTCTCCTTCGAGGAAGACCTCACACGAAACACTGTCAATCATACCTTGATACATTTTGATCCACAATTTCACAAAATACAGTTTTGCAGTTTTGCACGCTGCTTACTACAACAAGCCCCTAGGAAGTGACTGAATCCAGGGTAATGGGATCAGGCCCAAGTGACCCCGAAATGGGTCTACTGACTCAAAAGGGATGTCGAGAGTAGAGTTTAAATGTGCTGCATCACACACAGAGCCCACCGAAGTGAAGGCCTGAGGGTACCTGAAAAAACAGGATACCCATTATATCCAGCCAAGAACCCAAGCTCAGCAGCATTACACCTGATTCAGCCAGTACAAATCAAACGTCTAAAGCACAGGGGTCCATTACCCTGAAACGTTTTGGGCCGTAGCTGGAAGGTAGAACCAAGGTTCCTGCGTGTCCAATGCAGGTCAGGAAGGCCCATGCTAGTATTTCAGGAAAAACACAAATGATATATTTGCAAAAAAAATGCATCTAATTGGAAATAATGTGCATAGTCAGTGGTAACCTGAAAAGCTAGCAGGGGGCGCCCTCAGGCACCTGATAATGTCTGTCATTTTAGAAAAGCAGGACCCAGGAAGATATCTTCACATCTTCACAACTGCCCTGTTCTGTTTCCCTTTATTTACTCACTACCGAACGCTCTGACGTCCCTAAAAGGTGACGCCCAGCATTTAACAGAACAAATAAATGAATCTGTTCTGCTTCCACGGCCGCAAGTCTGAAGATGACCGCCTCTACATTCAGTCCTTGCGCCGCCGCCCTGAGCTACGGGTCTTCCGGCAGGCCACACCGACAGTCGAAGCCTGTGTTATATTACACATTACTAAGAAATCGTTGCCAATATGGAACTCGACAGAAGACAGATTTCCTTCCATGCAAATCGTTCAATAAATAAAAATTGATGTCCAGTTATGGCGCTCGCGGCCCCTGTGGGAATGCACTAGACGCAGCGGCGCGACGGGAGCGCGGTCACGTGATATCAGATAAATGTGGCGCACCCTTACGGCCCCGGGGAGGTGGAGAGCCAGGGCAAGGGAGTGCTGTGGAGGGCAGCGCTGCCTGTCTCCTCTCTCTTTTTAAAATCAACCCTCTTCCACGCGTCCTCCCATCAGCAATATTCAATTTCTCACATTTCACCTCTTCTTTCTAACGTTTAATCTCTCCCGCTCTCTTTTTTTCAGTCCTTTACCCACCACTCTCGTGCAAAACCTTACCCGCCAATACTCACACACACAGGCTTGGCATGTAAATTGTGTAACAAATGAAAGGTAAATATATGACAAAACTCTTTCGAATTAAAAACAGGTTATGTCTTCAACATTTGTTTTTTAACGGAATATATTACATAATCAGTGCATTGAGTGCAATTATTTCTAAACATAAACTTAGAGAAATTTTTTTTAATGCAGATTTATATAGCGCGAACTCGACCCGAAGGTATTGGAGCGCTTTACATGAGTACCGGTTACGTTACAGGACACATTCATTTTTTGGTAGGCATGGGAGATTAAGTGATTTGCCCAGAATCACAGAATGTGGACGCGACCCCGATGCTTGAACCTAGGTTTTCCAGCTCCGAAGTCTGCAATCTAGCCGGCAGACAACATCCTCTCCCCCGTTGAAGAATATCTGTGTCCTGTTGATAGTCCCTTGAACCAACCAAGAAATATATGTCTCCTGTGCATAGTATTTCTTTATGTGCTGTTTTATATAGTTATCGTAAAAATCACTGTGACTACATAAGTTAAAACATATGCTAGCTCCCAAGCAGGATTTATGGTTGGTGCTTAACCAGTTGCACAGAGTTGAGCAGAATAAGGGGCAACTAAACACAGGGCTGTAGTGTATATTCCCCTAGGAAGGAAGGACTGCTTACACCAAGGTCGCTGGTTATGGCGTCTTTATTGTACAGGTAATTGTGCACACATGGGGAGAGTGCCGGGAGACGTCCGACACCTACTCGGACTCGCGCTCACTCGCACGGGCGCTTACTCCGCCCACAAAAGATGGCCGCCGCGCTCTACGTCATGGCGGTGTTACGCGATGACTAGAGCGCTACACTACATATCTCCCCCTTTTACAAACAACATTCAAACTAACATAATGTCTCCAGGCTATTTGCTGGTGTGCTCGTTCCCTTCTCCCATTTCAAAGTCTCTATACTTCAACGGTCTTACCACAGTTCGTCCTATGCGGGTGCGCCTCACCGGAGTCTTGGGAGTGTACTCGTCTACTTCTTGGGACTCCCTCGTTTCGCTTCTTCCTGCACTCCATGGAACTCCTCTGCCCGGCGACTTGCTGGTGCTTCCAGATGGTTCTTCAGCTCTGGGTTCGTTCCTTTCCTGTACTTCCTCTTTTCTCTCTCTTCCTCTGCTAGTTGCTGCTTCTGTCCCGCTAGGTTGGACGTCCTTTTCTTGAATCCTGGGCGTCGCTGGGTGTCCACCTTCCGTCCCATTCCATCTCAAGATCTTGTTGCATTTGGACATCCTATCCTGGGACCACACTTTCCCATCACTTAGTAAGGCGGCTCGGTTGTATACTTCCTCCACTTGCATGGGTGCACTGAACTTGCTGTCACCTTTCTTTCTTAACTGGGCTAGTTTGACTCAAACCCATTCCCCTCTTTCCAACTCTGCCTCCTTGGCATTTCTCCTCCTGTTGAAGTGTTCAGTGTATGTTCTCTGTGCTTTCTCCAAGTTGTGTTGTACCACTGCCGGAGACCACTTGCTGGTGATAGTGCGCTCTTTCCATACAACGTTGTCCTTCGTGAAGGGATCTCGACCTCTGAGGATCTGGAAGGGGCTGTATCCCGTGCTGGTCAGGGTGATCCTGTATGCCCAGAACATGCACTTGAGTTCTTTCTCCCAGTCCATCCCAGCTCCTATAGCCGATTGTATCGAGCCCATTATTACTCTGTTGTACCTCTCGGCGAGTCCGTTCCCTGCTGGATGATATATGGACGTGTGCTTGACTTTTATCCCATTCCTATCCATGTATGCATTCCATTTTTCCGACGTGAACTGAGGTCCGTTGTCACTTAGAAGAGAGCGGGGAAGGCCCTCTCTTATGAATACTGTCGTGAGAAACTTTAATATTTTGTCGGTATACATCTCTTCCTTTACGTCCACTTCGGGCCACTTGCAGTACCGGTCCACCAATACCACTACATACTTCTGGACTCCTTGATTATCCAAAATAGGCCCCAAGATGTCTATCGACAGATCTTCCCAAGGATTTGCAGGGTTGTCGATTTTCCCTAAGGGTGGACGCATCAGGTTTTGGGACTTGTCAGCTCTTTGGCATTGTTCACACTCTCGCACGTGTCTCTCTACTTGGTTGTCCATTGCCGGCCACCAGTACATCTGTCTCGCCCTGAGCTTAGTTTTCACTATGCCCAGGTGTCCTTCATGTATGAGGGCTAGTAGGCGTGGTTCCAGCGTGTTGGGAGGGATTACCTTTTCTCCTCTCCGCAGGAAGATCCCTCTGTCGCAAACTGATAACTCCTCTCTCACTTCGTAGAATTTCCGGAGCACTGCCTCCATGTGTCTCTTCTCCGGCCATCCCTCGAGGGTGAACCGTTTGACCGCCCGATGTCCATGTCAGTCCCGTACGCTTTCTTCCACTCTTGCTCGCTTATCGCGCGTTCGTGATCTTCCGTGAACGCCTCTCTAGTGTCATCCTCCTCCGGTATCCATGGAGCTTCCTCCATGGCTGCAGCCCGACTGAGGTAGTCTGCCACTTTATTTCTGGTTCCTGGGATATGTTCTACGTCGTATCTGTAAACTAATAATTTCAAGGTCATCTTCGCGATGCGGGGTGTCGTACTTGCATGTCCAGAAGATGTGAGGACTTTGACCAAAGGCTTGTGGTCTGTTCTTATCCAGAATCTTGTACGCCAAAGGAATTGGCGGAACTTTTCCATGGCCCAGACCGCTGCTAACATCTCTTTCTCAATCACGCTGTACTTTTGTTCCGTAGGTGACAAGGCTCTGGATGCGAAGCTAAGGGTGGCTAGTTCCCCACCTTTCGTCTCTTGCATTAGGACCGCTCCTAGACCCCTCTCACTCGCGTCTGTCGTTAATACCGACTTGGCTTGTTGATCATACCCACTCAAGGGGATTGCTGTGCTGATGTCTGTCTTGATCTTCTGGAATTCTTCTTGCGTCTCCTCCATCCACTTGAAGATTGTTTTATCCCTGAGGAGTTGGCGTAAGTGGTGTGTCTTAGTGGCGAAATGTGGGACGAATTTGCTGTAGAATTCAGCCATGCCTAGGAAGGATCTGACCTCTTCTTTTGTTCCCGGAGACGGCGCCTCACATATCGCTTTGACATTGGATTGCATAGGTGTGATGCCTTGGTCGCTGATCTCATGCCCTAGGTACGTGACGGATGTCATCCCGAACCGGCATTTGTCCCACTCGGCTGTGAGTCCATTGCGCTCCAGGACATGCAGGACTTTTGACAACTTGGCATTATGGTCCGCTTTGTTCTTGCCCATCACCAGGATGTCATCTTGGAAATACTGGACCCCTTCTACTTTGCTGAACAGCTTGTGCATGAGTTTTTGGAATACGGCCGCGGCCGAGGCCAATCCATATGGCATCCTGCGAAACTGATAGCATCCGAACGGGGTTATGAACGACGTCAATTTCCGGCACATGTGGTGTAGGGCTATCTGATGGTAAGCTGATGTGAGGTCAATGGTAGAGAACCATTTCACCCTCTTGGTTTTCGCCAAGAGAGGTGTGCTGTGCTGTCATTGCGCCTTATAATTTAGAGTAATAAAAGCGTACACTGTGCAGACACGTGACGTGGCTTTGCAGACACAAGTGAATAAGCTAATTTTGTTTGTTAGTCACCACTCCCCCCGACCAGAGCTTGTAGTCCTTAATAATCAATCATTTTTGCGCCTAAATAATAGACACTGCTGGCAGGCAGTTGCTCCAAATTATGACAAGCAGAACATTTGGAACTTTAAATCAGGGCGCTACTTCATCAAATTATTTCATGCGCTCAGAACTTGCTTTGGGCATACACTTACTTACATTATTCAGCGACGGTGAAGAGAACAGCTGCATTCCCATGTCGGAGGCCCATGGCCTCAACTTGTCTGGAGACCAGCTGCCCGAGCTCGCTCCCCGTCAGCTGAGCTGTAGTCAGGGATCCAGGCCGGGTTGCTCAGGCGGTGCAGAGGTCATGTGAGTCAGCTGCCACCCAGACAACTGTGGCCCTGTGGGGTTCTCAGGGGTCGGACTCACGCTTGGCTGTGAAACCGCAGGACGCATTTTGTGTGGGCTCACAGTGCAGAATTCAACTGCCGCTCGCTGACTGGCCATTGGCAGCACTGACTGTGACGTGTTTGCAAGCGCGGAAGCCGCGCGCGCAGTGATTATTTCAACAATCTAGCAGTAAATGTTGCACACTTTGTAGCAAGCTTACCCAGGCCAGCCTCTGACTGCTGTGCTGTGCGCACCGCGCCCTGCCGGCTGCTGTGCCACTCCATTAGCAACTAAACAAGCCAGCTCTCCACTGTAGCACTTGACAGCTGAGGGACACAGGCCCTAATATGCTTGACTTCGCATTTCAGTGAGGTGATGCAGACCACCACACTGAAATGCGTTAGTCTAACGCCTGATGCGTGGTACTTGGCAGGGCTGTACTTAGGCTCTTAACCCTTGTATAAACAATATGATTCTACCCTATATAAATAATAAACTATTTAATATTTTTTGTTTTTTAGTGATGTTAAATAAGGTGTATTTAGTGATCCATAAAATGTCATGGAAAAGCACTAAGTGTTTTTAAAATACCCCTCACACACTATGAATCCCATAGTGTCATGCTTCATCATAGGGGTCTTCCCGTCCCTCTACGGGGCAGGGCGTGCTACAACCTGCGAATACGGGGGAGCACTGTTGTTATGAAAGAATAGGCTATGTGTGGTGTGGGAGTGAGAGTGGTAGGGTTGGTGAAAATTACAAAAAATGTAATTAAAAATTCCCTGGCTAGTAGAAAAAACTATTTTATTCATTTCTCTGGCTGGGAACATTAAGAGAGGGGATGTGTAGGGGGTGTGTCTTAATGCGATACCCCCTACTGGGTCAACATGTTTCGTAAGCAGTCCCCACTGCTTTACTCATCAGGACCTAGTGTGATCCCTACTGCACTCATAATATAAAACTTATTTATATGGATTGTATGCCTATTATTCAAAAGCCAAACCGCAAAAATGTGTGGGTCTGGAGAAGGTTTTTTAAAGGGTACAATGACCCCTGTATTTCATAACCAACTAGGTATCTGAAAAGATAAGAAAAGTCAATATAGACAACCCTTTGATTGTTTCATTAACACATCACCACACTGTGGAATCACCTAATTTGATTAAATATCGTGATATATTTTTCTTGATATACTTTTCTCTATAGTTTATGGCAGCGTAGGTTTTTTGTTCTAAAACCAGTGAACTACTGCCCATTGATTGCGGAACATAGTGGCAGGTTTGTTGAAGAGGTGCACTTCATTAGACAAGAAACAACAGTCACACACATTCATCAAAATCACCCTGTATTGTTCAGCAATGTTTATAAAAGTAATCAATCATTAACCCGTAAAGACAGACATGCTGGTAGATTTGAGATCATTATTGCCCGTTTATAGTTATACAAAATGCATCATTACGTAAAAATAGCTTTGTACATACACTATTAGGAGTGATAATCGGGCTTCATGAGCTTGCACTGGAGGGAAGGATGCCTCGAAATAAACACAGTTGGTAAAGGAGGAAAGCACATAGTGTTAGCGTTAAGCGATCACGCCATGTCTTTTCGGCAGGATCGCAAAGACGTCAGTGCATAGGGTAAGTGTGCCTGGTTTAAAGACTTGGCATAGTCTTATTCACATGATAAAGGATCTTTCCTCGCTTCTGTATGCCTCCGTGCCGCTCTGTGGAATGCAATACGGGTGTGAGCGATGAGTATTTAACTGGTTTGTAAACAGGATGAAGCAGGAAACGGCTCCTCTCAAATAGACTAGAGCGTTGAGCTACTTCAAAATAGCTACGTATTTAGTGCCAAGACGTGGGTCTGAAAGGCATTACTTCCTGGTGTTGCGATGACCGCGAGGAAAGTAAAAAAGCATAGAGCGAGAGATTGCTAAAAATGGTTGCTTATTATGTATCGAGATGTGGAACCAGAAAAAATTACTTCCTGGTGTTGCGCGTGAGACTTGGAAAAGGAAAACAGGGCGTTGCCTTGGTGATGCGGGCAAAACAATGACCGCGGAAGACTTTTATAAACAAAAAAGCCGGTTAGAACCTTGGATTGTTAAAAATGGTTGTTCTCTCACCTCCAAAATCAGGAAGGGTGACTTCTTGGTTTATCTCGTGAAGGACGGTTAGAAACAATAATTATGCCTGGGTAATAAAAATATTATTATTGTTGTCTGTAGAGAGAGAGAGACACATAGGTCTATATGAAAACTCAATGAATTGTTTAATCTAAATACGAAATGAAGGTCTTAAAATTAATGTCTTAAAAATGTCTTAAAAAATAAGACTTATGTCTTTCTGAAGACCCTTTCAATTATTGATCTGTTGTTCTGAAAAGTTTGTATTTTATCATTGTTGTTTATATAGGCCATGGCACTTGGCTGTCTGATATGTGTGGATGCTCCTCCACAGGGTTGTCTGACGTTCTGGAGACATACAATTGATGAAAGGATATATGGTAGTCTCTAGTTGGGGATAACATGATGTGAGCGTGGAGTGAAGGCGTCTGGCTGATAGTTTGGTCATAATTGACCCCATGGAATTTCCTAGTTCAGGCCTTTAATGTTTGTCTTTAGACGGAACATCCTTCTTTGTTCTTTTTCAAAAAGGTACCTTTCATTTGGGACTTGTTCGATCACTGTCCAGGATATATCTTCTGGTGTATGGCCCAGTTCTATGAAATGTGATGCCATTTTTGTTGTGCTTTTTTTGCACTTGATGTTGCTTTTATGTTCTCCTATCCTTGTTTTCACTGGTCGTGTTGTCATACCTATATATTCGAGTAGGCATGGACAGGTGATGAGGTGTACCACGCTGCTACTATTACACGTGGTGAATTTTCTCTGTTCCCATTTGGTGCCGTTAAGGAAGGTGATTTCTTTGCTTTTTTTTGTGAGTGGGCAGACTTTGCATTTCCCACATGGATGATGTCCATGTATGTTGGCCATAGCTGTTGATTGGCCTGTGGGTTAATTCTTGCGGGGTCTTGTGTGTACAATCATGTCGCAAATGCTTTTTCCTCTTCTATGCGAGAAAACTGGTTTTGGGAGATTCAGACCTCCACTATTAAGGATCCGCCAATGTTTGTTGACGATCTTTGTTACTTGGTTAGAGTTGGTGTTGTATGTAGTGATACAGAATGGCCATCTCTCATCTGGCTTGGGGTTGGCAGGTTCAAGAAGGCTCTCTCTGCAGTTGTTACGTGCCCTTTTGTAAGCTTTTTCTATGACCTACTTCGGGTATTGTCTTTTTCAAGTTTTACTTTAAGATCTTCTGATTGGGTTTTAAAATCGTTAACTTCTGTGCAATTTCGTCTAAGATGTAAAAATTGTCCACAGGGGAGGTTATTTAGGGTGAAAACTTTGGTCCATAAGGAGGCAGTTTTTAGATGTAGTTTTAAAATGTGTTGTGGTCATGAGTCTCCATCTTTCGGGTGATATATTTAGGTCAAGGAAGACCAGTTCTTTACTAGAAATGGTACTGGTGAAGTTTAGGAATTGATCTTGGTAGTTGAGCCAAGTGATGAAACGATTTCCAGTATCCTCATCGCCATCCCAGATGATCAATATATCATCTATATATCGTTTCCAGGTATTAATGTGACTGTGAAAGGGGTTGTTTGGATGTAGAATTTTCATTGTCTCCAAGTGGTGTACATAGAGCCCAGCTATGCTGGGAGAGAAGGTACTCCCCATGCTGGTTCCGTACTTCTGGAGATATAGGGTTTGGTTGTATTCAAAGAAATTCTCTCTTAGTGCTAAATTGCAGCATTCCATAATAACATTTCTAGGGGTTTGATAATCCTATTGAGTGTCAAAGAGGACTTCTTCAATGATGTTTAAGGTCTCAGTGTGGGGGAGACTAGTATACAGGCTCTCGACATCACAACTGATTAGAAGTTGGTGTTGGGGGTCAAAGGAGAGATCTTCTAGTAGTACGAGGACGTCTTTGGTATCCGTCAGATAAGTTGATGTTTTTTGCACCATCGGTCTCAAGTATGCGTCTGCAAATTTTGAGACTGGTTCCAAAATAGATCCTATGGACACAATAGGACGGCCTGGAGGGTTTTCCAGTTTTTTATGTATCTTGGGAATGGTGTATAGGTAAGGTGTTCTGGGTGAGTCTTGGATCAGGAAATCTCCCTCTTTTTTTGTTACCCATCCATGGGCAAGAGCTTCTTCTACCATGCTCATTATTTTTATCGTTATCCTTTCTGTTGGACCCTGATCCAGAACTTCATAGTTTCTTTGATCTTGGAGGAGGCGTCTACATTCCTTGTCATACTGGTCCATTGATTGTATAACAATCGCCCCTCCTTTGTCTGCAGGTTTTATCACCAATTTGGGATTGTTGCTTAGCACTCGTATTGCTTGTCTTTCGTCACTTGTCATAATCCATATAAATAAGTTTTATATTATGAGTGCAGTAGGGATCACACTAGGTCCTGATGAGTAAAACAGTGGGGACTGCTTACGAAACATGTTGACCCAGTAGGGGTTATCACATTAAGACACACCCCCTACACATCCCCTCTCTTAATGTTCCCAGCCAGAGAAATGAATACAATTGTTTTTTCTACTAGCCAGGGAATGTTTAATTACATGTTTTGTAATTTTCACTAACCCTACCACTCTCACTCCCACACCACACATAGCCTATTCTTTCATAACAACAGTGCTCCCCCGTATTCGCAGGTTGTAGCACGCCCCGCCCCGTAGAGGGACGGGAAGACCCCTATGATGAAGCATGACACTATGGGATTCATAGTGTGTGAGGGGTATTTAAAAACACTTAGTGTTTTTCCATGACATTTTATGGATCACTAAATACACCTTATTTAACATCACTAAAAACCAAAAAATATTAAATAGTTTTCATTTATATAGGGTAGAATCATATTGTTTATAAAAAGTTATACAGGAGGTAGATTCTATCCAGATACCTCTCTACTCCCCCTTTTGGTACTTTTTCTGATTCTTAACCCTTGTAAGCAGTATTTTTTTCTTTAGTTGTCCTCGAGCTGAGCTGGAGCTCAGTTATCCTCAAGCAGCGCTCACGTGCACCTTTATTTATTTACGAACGGCACCTGACCACTTTTTTCTTACCTTACCTCAAAAGTAGGCCCCTACCTACAACACAGCATCAAGCAGCACTCACCCTGCTCCTTTATTTATTATTAACGGTGCCCGTATGCTTTTTTCCTCCCTTGCCTTGTCTCAAAAGCAGTGCCAACTCACCTATGACACAGCACCGAGCAGCACTCCCTGTGCGCATTCATTTATTTTTTTAAGGCGCCCATATGTTTTTTTTCCTTGCCTCACCTCAAAGGTACACCCCTCCCACCTCTGACACAGCATGGCCATGCACAGTGAGGCTTTCACTTTGGACTCGTCTGCTTGCAGTGTTGTTTGTGGAATTTCCTCCAAAGCAGACCCCTCCCAACTCTCAACACAGAATGGCCATGCAGCTTTATTTGTTTATTAACAGCCTGCTTTTACATTACATTTACATGTAAATAGCTTTACATGTTATGTTACTGCACTGCAAAAGCTAAAAGTAAAAAACATTCAAATTTACAATGCCAATTGTAGAACTTTCACAAATGCAAGAGCTTTTGCATTGCAAATGTTTGTTACATTTGGTAACATTGTCTGGGCATGGGTTTCACTCATTAAAACCAGTTTAAAACTCAAATATGGCAATAAGCAACATAAAGGTGACCATTTACACTTTGTGTAGGGCCTTTTACTGCATGGCAACACATACTGCTGTGTTTTTAGGGGTTGTGTGATGGAACCACCCATGCCATTACCATGCATGCCAGTTCAACGCGGTCTTAACCATGCAAGTCTTTACCATGCAAATGCCTTTACCACACATACCTTTACAACAAAATATGCCTCATTAAGACATGAATGGCAAAGACATATGCGTGGTTAAAACTTAAAACCCTTGCCCCCTGCCCTGAGCCCTAAAATGCCCTCAGTGAAAAAATTCTACATCCGAGCCAGCCCCCCACCCGACCCAAGCCCTGAACCCTAAAACGTCCCCCAAGCCCAAAAAATGAACCTGATCCCTGGCCTCCGCCTTGAGCCCCAAACTGCCCCAGACAAAAACAATACCACTTTCTCCCCGTCCTGAGACCTAAAACTGCCCTCTCCCCTCTGAAAACTAACCCCCACCCCCTGAACCTTAAAAACGTCCCTGACTCCCCCAGCCTTAAAAACGACCTCTTCCTCCCCGCCCAAGACCTAAAACTAACCCCCTCTTGAAAACAACCCCCTCCCCGAGCCCTAAAAACTACCCTGACCCCCAAACCCTAAAAATTACCCTGACCCACCAGCCCTAAAAACTTCCCCAAACCCTGAGTCCTAAGCACTTCCCCTTACCCCCCCAGCTTTGAAAACCACCCCCAACCTTAAAAACTACCCCCACCTCCCCCAAAACCCGGTCCCAGCCCCACTTACCCCACTGTGTCCTCTCCTGATGCTTCCTCTCCCTGTTTCCAGACATCTAGACTGCGCATGTGCCTTAACCACGCGTATGCGTGGTTAAGGCATATTTGTGGTTAAGGCATGCGTGCTAGCGCTTGCGTTGTTTGGGCATGCGTTGCTGAGGGCCTGTTCCATCTGTTTCCCATTTTTAGAAACCTTTGAATCATTTGAGCTAGAATCTTTTTTTGTTAAAAGATTATGCAGCAAATGATGGATTGTTTGACAAATGCACCATTATGCAGAAAACACAGTGGCCACCTAATTGCATTGTTCCGGTGCCATGACTAAATCTCACTTATGGCTGTTTGGCTTGCACGAGGCGAGGAGCAAGTGCTCTCTTGCTGTGCCAGTGTTGCATTGGGTCTCACACAAGAACCCACAAGAGGGGAAAATTGAAGAATGGGAGACATCTTGGTTTCAGTGTCAGAGACAGAGGGCAACAAGGGGAATGGGGAAAGTTGGGAGCCCATGTTTTTAACAAATTTCAGAGAAAACAACCCCCTTCACAAGGCAGTAGCTATCATGAGTGAAGCATGTTGGAGGTACACGCTGGGTTCAGGAGTCTGATGGATACACTTATTCACAAATATGACTGTCTTTCTCTAAAAAAAAAAAGAGTATGGGATAATTTGTTCTTGTACAATAGAGCTGAGAGCACCTTTGTTGCAAAAAGGTGAGAGTAAAACGTTGGAGTGAAAAAAAATAAAAAGGCGGGAGATGTGGCCTAAGGGCTAGAGCTGCCTATGTCGGAACCTGGTTCAAGTCCTGGCATCAGCTCAACACTCTGTGATTCTGGGCAAATTACTTAATCGACCAGTGCCTAAAAATCTGAAATTGTTTAATGTAACTGGTGCTTAAGTAAAGTGTTGCGGTGCCCTTGGGCCGAGTCTGCGCTACATAAAACTGAGATTGAGAGTCTGTTCCAAAATTAAAGTGATGGCCCGGTATTGTGAGGAAGAGGTAAAAGAGACAGAGGAGATAAATAGCTACTTAGGGCCGCATCTGTCATTAGTGCAGTAGGTGCAGTTCAATAGGGGCAAGGAGTGCGAGGAGCTCACAACACCCAACTTTTGAAGAGCAGTTTTATAGTTAATTTCTATTTTTGTTTGATGATTTTTCCCTATCATAAGTCTCACATTTATTGTGGATTAAGAGCTACAGAAAGAAGTATCCATAAAATGATCTCATAAGCTTTACCTCTGCACTCAGCCCTGCCTCACCTACTCCCAATCCTTGCCTTAAAGTTTTGGAGGGGAGGCCCAACTTCAAAGAATTTTGCTTTTGGGAGCTCAGAGCAGTTTTGAAGACCTCTGGTCTAAAGAGAGTTTGATTGCTCTTATTTTGGAGTAGAAGAATCTGGAGATGTTTTTTTGTGTGCAGGATTCTTTGGAGTTGGCATTTAGGTTAGTATTGACCAGGGACACTGGAATTATTCAGTTCTGCGTCTATGTTTTTTTCTGCATATTTATGGCCTTTTACCACTTTTGCCACCGAATCCACCATCTACTGCATAATTTGTAAATTTTATAGAAAAATATTTCCTGGCTTAACAGGATCACACGTTATTAAATAAATGGCGACACATGTTGCTGTAAAATGGAAGACCCTTTGCAAAGACTAACTGCTCACCTTTCAGTTGCTTATTGCTGTAGTTGAGTATTAAACTGGCACCAAGGAGGTGATTTTTGCTGTGTGTTGACATGTGTAACAAGCATTGGTATAGCCAATAGGTCTCGCCTTTGTGTTCTTATAAATATTTAGCCATGTAGCACATTATCCTGGGTGCAACAACATCTACTGTTCCTTAATGTAGAAAGCTTTGACACTAATGGGCACATTATAGCACTACATTGAGAAGTATTCATTTAAAGTGTTATTTTTGTACAACTGGTCGTCTGAACTCACATATCTGGAAGTGCTTTCATACGCGATAATGAAGAAAAAAGAGTTTTAGTGGAATAAATAATTTGCCTGATAATACAATTTAGGCATGGAAGCCACGATGCAGCCATGTTTTCTGGTTTCACTTTGTAGAAATCAACCAATAAGTGGATATCAATGTGTCTTTCTTCACGGTAAGCTTTGTTTTTTATCTTAGTGCACTTTTCAAAATATAGAGCAAACTCGACCAGAAGGTTATTGGAGCACTTTACATTCATTAGTTCCATTACACAAGGTCACACGCAATTGTTTATAGGGTGGGGAGATGAAGTGAGTTGCCCAAAGTCACAGGATGTTGAGCCAATGCTGAGACTCGAACCCAGCTCCCAAGTTAGCAGTAGCCCTGGGTGGAGTTTGCAGAGTTCTGGTACACGGAACTCTGCGAAGTGCAGAAAAAACTCCACAGTGCTCCACAGAGTTCCACAAGTGGCGGAGTGCGATAAGTCGCACTGCTCGCACTGATGTTTTACACCCGGAATTTGTCTCGCGCTGTAAAATCAGCATGAAAGGCAGCACGCGCAGCACAAGAGGGTGCTGCTTCTTTCTGATGCTCGAGTAGATGTTCTACTCAAGCAGCAGCTTCTTCAATGCGAGTGCCAGGTTTTTCTACGTGAGTGGTAGCGACCTGTCATGACTGTCCGCATTGAGAAATCTCGCCAAGATCTGGTATAGCATATGGTTTTCCTTGCTCTCTAACTTAATGTTGGCGAGCCGGGGGAGAAGAAAAACTCCACTTCGCAGAGTTTTTCGGAACTCCGCGCTCTACTCCGCGAACTCGGCTGGCAAAGTGGAATTTGTTACCCGCCCCTAATTAGCAGCTCTGACTGTAACACCACATCATGGTAGAGAAAGGCAGGCAGAAGCCAAATAAAAGCTCGGCTTGTTATAGACTTCAGGTTTCAACAGGAACTCAAACGGAACCAGATCCAGGCTTCAGGCTCAAGCCTGGCTCGAACTTTTAGTGACTCGCCCACCTCTAAGGTTGTGGTGAACAAACACTGGCTATAGGGCGAGGGTACTGGCTGTTGTGTGATTAATGGTTGCATGAGCACCCACCATGGTGTGACCTGTGCTATGGGAATACTGGCTCAGGTCTGCATTGTTGCACACCAGTGCTGGCTGTGGTGGAGCACATTCTGTGCTACACCGGTTGTGATGCCAGTGTCGTAGCAAGTGCACATTGAGTTCTAATGAGAGCAATGAAAATGGAACCCTATGGCCTAGTTTTGAGTAAAACATAACCACAGCGTATGGTGTTGAGGGTCCTCCAAATGAGTGAGCCTGGTGCTGCTGCACCTGCTGTACTCTGGTGCATATTATGGTGCAAGAACATCGGCCGTGGTGTTGGAGGGCTGACTGCCACAGGCGTGCAGAGAGCTGACTGATGTA
Organism: Triturus cristatus; assembly: GCF_964204655.1. Lineage (NCBI taxonomy): Eukaryota > Metazoa > Chordata > Amphibia > Caudata > Salamandridae > Triturus > Triturus cristatus. The sequence continues at coordinate 1,152,733,422 of NC_140585.1, forward strand.
CAAGCAGGGTTGCGCGAGCAACCGCTGTGGTGGAACGTTGCTGGTTATGGTATAAGAAGTAGTGCAGGAGCAATGGCTGAGGTATAGGAGAGCACTGACAGTGGTGAAGTATCAGAACATCGATTGTGGTAAATGTCAGAGCCCTGAATGTGGTGTAAAAGTGCTGTTGGTGAAGCACAAGTGCTGGCTGTGGTGCAGGAGCGCTATGCCACTGGAGCACTGTGTCAGCTGTAGAAGCACTGGCTACAGCGCCAGAGCACTGGCTGTGGTGGAGCACATTCTGTGCTGCACTGGTTGTGATGCCAGTGTCGTAGCGAGTGCACTTTGAGTTCTAAAGTGAGCAATGAAAATGGGACCCTACGGCCTAATTTTGAATAAAAAATAGCCACAGAGTATGGTGTAGAGGGTCCCCCAGATGTGTGAACCTGGTGCTGCTGCACCTGCTGCACTCTGGTCCATGTTATGGTTCAAGGACATTGGCCGTGGTGTTGGAGAGCTGACTGCCACAGGACTGCAGAGCGCTGACTGATGAATAAGCAGGAGTTCATGAACAACAGCTGTGGTGAAACGTTGCTGGTTATGGTGTAAGAGGTGGTGCAGAATCATTGGCTGAGTTATAGGAGAGCACTGACAGTGGTGCATTATCAGAAAATTGACTGTGGTGAATGTCGGTGCCCTGAATGTGGTGTAAAAGTGCTGTCGGTGCAGCACAAGCACTGGCTGTGGTGCAGGGGCGCTGTACCACTAGAGCGCTGTATCAGCTGTAGAAGCTCTGGCTGTGGTAAATGACTGGTTGCAGCTAGGGCCGACTGGCTGTAGCGTCCACCGGGCGTTTCCACAGTAGGCCACCAGGGTGGGGGGACGTTTTTGTTACTGGGGGCCGGCAATATCGTCCCCCTGTAACAAAATTGGCCGTTTCAAACAGCTCAGCCGCACCCCCCTCCTCACCCCAGGGGGGCCGGCAGAGCAGCTTGCCAGGACTGGTTTTGGTTCCAAATCCGGCCCTGGTTTGCAGCTTGCTGGATCAGCTCCTGAGATGTCTGCCACAAACCCCACATCGAGGTAAGCTAGTTCAGATATTTGCTGCTGCAAGTACCAAGGATACGAAGACACATTCTTGAATCATCTTCTATTTCCCAGTACTGGTCTCCTCAGGCGCATTGGGTCACCAAAGAAAAAACAAGTGGATCGACAAGAGAGCGCACTTGCACTCACAAAGCAGCGGAGCACCCATCACAGCAGCTCTGATCGAAGCACAAGTTCTGGTCTTTTCGGCTACAGCTAAGGAGGAAATTAGAGAGTGCAGAGTTAAAAGCGAAGCGGAGCACGGGTGCACAAGTTCTGTTAAAGGGGCGGCATTGGCTGTTCGGAGGAGTAGGCTGGTAGCAAACTGCAGAGACTCAAACCCTTTTAAGAGCTTGCCATAGATGTGTGTTTTAAAGATAATTGTTTCTTTGATTTCTAATACATTGTGCTTCACAGCCTTCAATTATAAAAAAAGATTTGGAAGATCACGCTGACTTTATAACAATAAAGGACAAGGGACCCAGACAACAGCAAACAAGGGCAGGAAACAGAAATAAATAGTCCCATAAAATAAACTCAGAAGCACAGAAGCGCAAAAATACCAGTACTTGGGCAGTGCTCCGTGGGAGACAGAAAAAACACAAAAAGAAGGGACAAAGATGAAGGATTCACCACTAGGAAGCAAGGACAATCAAAAGGATGAAGAAAAAGACATCGGGCGGGCTGGATGCCCACAGAGTGAATACAGCATGTCTTGGGAGACAGCACAAGCACTGCCTAGGCTCGACCTAAAAACAGACATAATAAATTAATACTACCACAAAATGTGCTACGTTACTCCACATCATTTGCCTTTTCTCGACACATAGTTTAGACAACCCTGACAAATAATCTGGCCCTCCTCTGTTACGGCAGGAAAAGGGAGGGGAATGGAAGGGAAGGGAATGGGAAGGGAGGGAAGGAAGGAAAAGGAAGGGAATGGAAAGGAAAGGAAAGGAAAGGAAAGGAAAGGAAAGGAAAGGAAAGGAAAGGAAAGGAAAGGAAAGGAAAGGAAAGGAAAAGGAAAAGGAAAAGGAAAGGAAAGGAAAGGAAAGGAAAGGAAGGGAAAAGGAAATGAAAAGGAAGGGATGGGGAGGAGAAGAAAAGGCAGCATGAAAGAAAAATTTGAAAATTAAAAACTAGATTAGGTAAATTGTATCAATGAAAAGAAAGATATGGAAATCAGTTGGGTAGGTTTGAGTAACAGAAACCATCCATATGTTTTGCAGCACACCTCCTCAACCATTTGTCTCGTACATAATATACACCCAGGGCCGGACTGGGAACCAAAACAGGCCCTGGCAAAGAGCTCGGCCGGCCCCCCAGGGGGTTGGGGATGCAGCCGAGCTGTTTGCCAGGGCCGGTTTCGGACAATTTTGTTACAGGGTCCGATATTGCAGCTGTGCTGCAAAAACGGCCCTGTAACCAAAACTGCCCCCATGGGCCCAAAACCGGCCCCAACCCTGGCGGCCCACCGGGGAAATGCTCGGTGCACGCTACAGCCAGTCGGGCCCTGTATACACCTTTACGTTTTGAGCGGAGAAAATGTACTTTCTCTCTTCCGCAGTCAGCTTCTCTTCTCTCTGCTCTTCATCACTGCACTGTCACGGAGTCGCTTCTTCTTCTACTTCTTGTTCTTTTTGTCTCCTTCTCTTGCCCTTCTTTCCTGTCTTGCGTTCTCCTACCTCCCTCTCACTTTCTTTTTAGCATCTACCTTAGTCTTCCTTCCCTGCTTTTGCTCTCCCACTTTACATTCTCTCCTTCATTACTCCTTCCTCCACCTTCTCTACCACTCCCTTCCCTCCATTTTCACATTTATTACTTCTGCTTCCCTCCTTCATCCTCCATTGTGGCCTTCTTTCCTTTTCTCTTCTTCTGCCTTCCTTACTCTAGCCTCTCTACCTCCATTCCCATCTTCCTTCCCCCTGTATCCCTCTCTCTCCTCTCCGACTTTCTTTACTACTTCCTACACATTCCTTACCCTCAGTCATTCTCGACCCCTCAACTTTTCTCCTGCCTTAATATTCCACTTTTTCTCTTGCCTGCCCCCACCCTCTGGTCCCACCTTCAATTCCCCTGCAATGATCTCCCTGTTCCTGCCTCCACCCACTCCCTCCTCCAACCATCTTTCCCAACCCACCCGTCATCCTCCTTCCGACCTTGCCACACATCTCTCCGACATCCGTACCCGTGCCTCACTCCCTCTCCCCCACTTCTTCCCATCCATATTCACTCTCTCTCGTTCCACCTCCCTAATTCCAGCCCCCCCTTGCCAACTTCTTTTCTCATGTCCCTCCACCTTTCTTACCTGTCTCTCTCTTCTGCTCTACTTCCCCTGCTACTTTTCTGATCCTGCCTACTTCCTAACCCTCCTTCCATTTCCTGTCTTCCTTATCCTCTTCCCCCTTCCCTCGCCCCTTTCTGCTTTACTCTTGCCTCCTCCATGCTTCCCCTGGCTCCCTCAGAGAGGCCACTCCTTCCCTCTGTCTTTTCTACCTTACTTTATCCTTCCTCCTCGCTTTCCTTACTCCAATGCTTAATTTGCTCCGGCACTTAATTGTCAACACCAGCACTTATAACAGTCCGCCACACAGTGGTGCTGTTAGTCGAATTTAAAGTTAAGCACAAGAGCGGTTTAGTAATTCAATACACAATAAATCGACTAATACCTACCACCAAGGTCATTTTTTTTTTTTAGCTTTTTGGGGTTGGAATTGTCACACTTTTAAGAGTGTGATGATTAGTAGTGTGTTGGTGCTGTCATTGGCAGAGCTGGCAGGGGCAACAGGTGGTGCAAGCTGCAGTGGCCTCCTGACGAGGGCACTGGCACTTTTTTTTTTTTTACAAATTAAGCACTGCATTACTCCTGTCGCCCTCCATTATCCTTCCTCTATTCCTTACTCGTTCCATCTTCTTTTCCCCTCCTTCCTCTGCTGCCTCAGGCCCTCGGCTTCCCTGTCACTTCCTTCCGTTCGCTCCCCCCGCCCCCCCTCTCCACCTAGCTTCTGGTCTCCTTTCCTTTCAGCAGGCATTTTACATATTTTTCCTGCAGGATCGTCGCCGCTTTGCCTGATGATGGCAAGAGCGGCGCGTGCCAATTGAAACAATACATCTTTTATGAGGAACTCCCCCTGGAAAGGCTGGAAATTTCACATTAACATGCCATTGATTTTCTTCTGAATATATTAGGCGGCCGCGCTGGCACGGGAAGGTATTGGCAGCTAAGTGAGATGGTTTGTACCGGATGACGGCGGGAGATGAACGCGGGAGGAGACGAGGGCATGGAAGGGGCAGTGAGCCCCGTATTAGCACCTTCCACTCAGCGGCTTTCCAGCGGCGCGAGTGTATTAGAAACAAGCATTGCAAAGCCACCAGGTCGGGCCTTGGTATGCTGGTGCAATCTGTAGTATCCAGCTGGATACGTTCGAGTGTTCCACCGAAGATGTAACCCGCACTATTCACCTACCCACCACAGGCGTCACCATGGTGACCCTGTCAATAAAAGGGGCCGGGCGCACGTGCCCTGGGCCAGTTCTAGTACCATACTGCAATGTGTGTGAGTCATCATTGGTAGCATGTGGGCCCAGGGCCCACAACACCACACAATCTTCATTTCTTTTTACTGTAAGCATATGTCACACAAAAGGTAAAGAAAAGAGGCCGCGCATATACGTGGCCACGAAAACTAAAGAAAACAGACCGCCAAATAAGACTTCCATGCAAATGTTACTTTAAAAGAATATTTAACTGATGCGGCGGACTTTTTCTTTTTAACAAGCCTTTAATGTGTGCAGTGCATTTTACCTCTATCTTTATGAAGGCAACAACAACAAAGTATTACCCTTTGAAGCACTCAAATTGCAGGCAGCTACAATGTCACAATGTCACTTAAACACCTTATAACAGCAATTTAAAAAAAAGGAGACATGAAATAAATCACCAACGTGCTCAAGCCTTGTGCAGTCACTCAACGTGAAGGGAGACATGAATAAAGTGGGCTGAAAAGGCCTTTAAGTAGGCAGGGTCCTGGTTCTAAAAAGCAGGTGCTAAGATGGGTACCTATTGGGCTCTCCATTTTTGCCCTCACCCTTAGGGTGGGAAAAAGAAACCTATATTGCGCAAGCTTGACAAAGGTCATTTTATTGGAGCACTTTGCATGAGCAACAGTTACATTTTTTGGGTAGGCACCAGGAGTTTTAAGTGATTTGCCTAGAATCACAGGATGTTGAGCTGACGCGAGACTCAAACTTACTTCCCCAGCTCCAGAGTCGCTGCTCTAACGACACAACCTCTCCCACAAGAACGAAAGCATTTTATATATTCTACACAACGAAGCCATAGTTGTTGCTTATTAATCTTATGCAAGAAACAACCATTAACAAAGCCAATAGTGCTGGCTTGTTGAAGGTGTAATGTTACTCGTTGCATGATATATCAGGACGCAATGACAGAACAGCACAATACCAGTCTAGTAGCCAGCTACATTAGGCACAGATTTTTAGCGTGTTTTTAAGCCACACCCTTAATCACATCGGCCATGCCCCTTTGGGAGACACCCCCTAAGTTTTTTCATCCCACTTAAAAAACCCTGGGGTGACTCATTGGCCCATGCGGTATTTGGTGGTGGGTAGTAGCAAAATGTGAATGACAATAAAACATACCAATGAATGAAGCCTGCTGACTATGTGTGGATATCATTTATGATTTTTTTCAGAGATCAATAAGTCGACGAGATAGAGGTAAAGCTGTCACAGAGGCCAGACCTATAAAAAAACTTCTAGCGGGCCATGTTCCGGGAGGAGCAGCTCTAGGTGGGCTTAGAAGAGTCTCTCAGCAACACTGAAGGTGTGTCAAATGGGTTCTGAAACATCACAACAATATCTTGGGGCCACACTAGGGGATAATTCATTGAGCATATTTTATTTTTTAATAGTAACAACAGGATCATTTGCATTAATATTCTTTTTTGCCTCATTCTGGCTTGACCTGCCTCAATCTCCTCCCTCACCACACTACACAGAGACACACAGACTGGGATTTCGATGGATTATCCCAGCAGTAGGTGTGTGGCCACAGGAATTATGCAGCAGTGGCGGTCCCAATGCAGGATTAACTACATTATGCGCTAAGAAAACTATGTAGCAAACATAATTATCTCACTATTTGCTCTTTGTAACAGATATTTCCTGGATGAGATTGACAAGGTTCTTAACCAAAAATATTTATTTTGCTTTGCATGAAATGACAGGAGCATTTATATTAACACTGTCCCTAGTCACTTTCATGGTAAAATAGTTAGTTTACAACATACAATGTTGTATTAAGCTTCACGCTTGTTGCAATGTTGTTCGTTATAGGCACGCACATCTTGTAATAAAAGGCGTACCGCTTTTATTCTTCGTATCCTAAGTATGTATTAGAACTGGTCTACGGTGTACAGCTCACCTTGGTAGCCCACACAATCTTCAAACCAGCAGCATTGACTACAAATTCATCTCAGCTGGCACCTGTCCCTACTTGAAAGACAAGCTCACCATCTCTGATGGGTCTCGACACACACACAGCTAAGACACAGGATTCAGCCTTTAGGCAAAAAAGTATAAAAAAAAAAGTAACGGGCCCTTCTCCATCTATAACCTTAAACAATATCCCTTTACCCATCAGGACTGCCCGAACCCTGTTCCAGTTCAAGAGTTGAAGGCTCACCTCTTTAAATAACACTCCATCATGATGCAGTAGGGCTCCACAAACCAGCTACTCCTCTTGCGTATGTCTTTACCTTTGACATGGCACAGTGCTCATCTTCCATTTGGCTACGTTCAAACTATGTAAACTCCACATACATGCACACATAAATACATAGCTACATACGTATGGACATATTTTCCCTCCAGCAGATGTATTGATCTGTTGTAGAGTAAAAGAACTTTTGTAGGATACACAGAATCCTACTTTATTAATATGAATGAGGTGGAATTCATTTTGCAAATCTTATCGGAAGGGCTGGGAATGGCAGACCCAACGGACCTCAAGAACTTCAGGTCTATCTCCCTGCTTCCATTCACAGCCAAGGTAATCAAAAAGGCCATCAATGCCCAGCCAGCAAGCTTCGTGGAAGCCAACAATGTCCTGGATATCTCCCAATCCGGATTCCGCAGCAACCACAGCACAAGTCTGTCCTACTCGCCGCCACCGATGACATCCGCTCCCTCCTCGACCAGGGCCAAATGGCAGCCCTCCCAGCTGCCTTCGACACTGTCTCCCACCGCACACTAGCCACCAGACTCCAAGACGCCGGCATCCACAGAAAGGCTCTTGACTGGATATGCTCATTTCTCTTCCAGGCAGAATGCAGCGCGTCAGACTCCTGCCCTATCTCTCCGAAACCAACAGAGACCAGATGTGGAGTGTCCCAGGATTTCTCCCTCAGCCCCAATCTTCAACATCTACATGGCCCCCCTCACAACCATCGTCAGAAACCACTGGCTCAGCATCGTCTCCTATGCCGACAACACCCAGCTCATTGTCTCCCACACCAAAGAACCCAACATCAACAAACACAACTTCCAAGAAGGGATAAAATCTGTCGCCACCTGGATGCAGAAGAGCTGCCGTAAACTCAACTCTGAGAAAACAGAAGTCCTCATTCTTGGCTCCACCCCATCCCCATGGGACGACACATGGGAATATAGCACTTTACATCACATGCGTTTACAACGCATGCGATTACAACGCGGTCGTTATAACGACAGCGTTGTTGCATCACAGTACCATTACAAGGAAAGTCGTTAAAACGACTTGCTCTAGGGGGAGCGTTGGACTTCAGAATAGTATAATTTACTATTCCAACTCCGGTGTGTGCAACAGTAGGGAAGGTGTTGGAATAGTAAATTATACTATTCTTTAGTTTAGAGCGCCCCCTAGAGCAAGTTGTTGTAACGACTTGCGTTGTAATGGTACTACGATGTAACAATGCGGTCATTGTAATGACGGCATTGTAATCGCATGCATTGTAAGGCATGCGATGTGATGGCTGTTTCCCACACATGGTGGCCTCCTGCCCTCGGAAAGCCCCCCAACCTGACGGAACACGCACATAACGTCAGCATTATTCTAGACTCATTGCTCACGATGAATCGCCAGATCAACGCCGTGTCCTCTGCCTGTTTCAACACCCTCCACATACTCCGAAAAATGTTCAAATGAATCCCATCCGAGTCCAAAAAAACAGTCTTGCACGTCCTCATCAGTAGCAAACTGGAATTTGGCAACAATCTCTATGTTTGAATCAACAAGAAACTACAGCGCAAACTCCAGACCATCCAGAACGCCTCAGCCAGACTGATCCTAGATATCCCCTGTCACAACCACATCACCCAACACCTCATGATCTCCACTGGATGCCCATCGAAAGAAGAATAACCTTCAAGCTCCTCATTCATGCATACAAGGCCCTCCACAACATCGGAGCAGCATACCTGAACAATCGCCTCTCCTTCAACGCACCCAAGAGACACCTTTTATCAGCTGACCTCTCTCTGGCCACCATCCCATGCATCTACAAGACCAGAATGGGAGGAAAGTCTTTCTCCTACCTCGCCGCCAAGGCCTGGAACGACCTCCCCCTTCAACTCCGGCAAGTCCCTACACTGCTCCAGTTCAGGAAGGACCTCAAGTCCTGGCTCTTCGGATGACTCCAGCACTCAAAGGAGCCACCCGCCCCTCCCCAGAGCTTTGAGACCATCAATGATGAGTAGCTGCGCTTTACCAACCCTGATTGATTGAATGTTGGAATGGACGACTGCAAAGGACAGCTGACTTCTATAACTATATTACAAATCGCAACATTTAATTTTGTTTTATTGCCGCCCCTCTCTCTTTAAAGGACAGGAGCTGAAACCAGAAAAAAAACTGCCATGTTGTGAAAGACATTGTTAAGCATGCTGTAGTCCCATGGACAGCTGTGCACTCCCCCAATGTTCGCAGCTGACATATCACTTTACAAACCTTTGCTTGTCAGAATGCAGCCATTGCTTTGTTACCATGAATGGAGGTGCAAACCATTGTTACATTCTACTACAAGTCTTTAGAAAGGGAGGTGCCCATTTCACACCTCTTTTTACTAACGATTTAAGATAGTTTGCAAAGTCTATGCAACTCTAAAAGACACAGGTGATCACAATATGCCCATACTAAATTGTGACACTGAAGTTTGCAAATTACAGTTTTTGAGACCACAAAATCCATTAGTACATCAGGCCTCTAACCTATTGGAAATCTTCTAGCTCAGGTTAGGATTAATCATAACATCCTTTGCAGCTCGGCCACTCATATAATAAATCATTCTCTTGTACACATTGTATTGTAATTGCATTTATGTAGCACTTATTACCCCTGACCAGGCATCTAAGCGCTTTTTCAGTGAGTAGCACGCTACTACGGAACCCCTAAAAGATTAGTGTTGAATTAGTATAGTGAAATATGAAAGTAATTTGAGTGGTGGTTAGGTAAGTCAGTTATTTGGATTCAGAAGGATAGCGGAGGGATAGAATCGGGAAAAAGGTTTGCATTTATATAGCGCTTGTTACCCCCGATGGGGTGTTGAAGCGCTTTTTTTCGGTGAGTAGCACGCTACTCCGGAACCCATAAAGAATTAGTGGCGAATTAGTGTAGTGAAATATGAAAATAATTTGAGTGGTGGATATTAGTCAGTTATTTGGATAAAGAAGGATAGCGGAGGGATACAAGAGGGAAAAAAGGTTTGCATTTATATATCGCTTCTTACCCCTAATGGGGTGTTGTGCAACTGAATAGCCCTGAAGTGTAAATTACTGTATTATTCTTGTGTATAGACTTCTTTAGCACCTATGCAAATTCATCTTTCACATGCAAGTTTTAATGTTCTGGAGTTGTAGTAGATTACAGAGTACTATTCAAAACAGCAAAGCCTTTACCTCTTTGAGAGCCCCGCGTGGCAGCGGTAAGCACACAAAACTTTCATATTTCAAGACCAGCCTCCAAGAATATCTGCAGCTTATTCCTCAAAGCATAACTACATTTGTGTCCAACCTATGGATGAATAGGGTATCAGCCAAGCATGCCTTGCTGTGCCAATCCATGGAAAGCATATGTGAGTATATGCAATAAGCCCTTGCTAGTACGCTCAGAGTGTGTTCAAGAAAGCACACATCACAATCTACCATGCATGCATGCAAATGTAATGACAGTGTGTCATGCAGGTTTACATAGAGCGTGTCCATGCGAGTTTACATGGAGAATGTCAATGCAGTATACATAGAGCGTGCTCACTGAAGTGTATTTGTGCCTGTGCAATTATGCGAAGAGAGAGTTGACGCAAGTATACATGGAGTGTGCACAGAGTGTTTCCAAGCATGCATTTAAGTAGTGCGGCCATGCAAGTGTACATAGAGTGTGTCTAAAAAAAAAAGCGATACCAAAGGGGATGATGGACGGAGCGCTTGAGCAAATCATACACTCACCCCCAGTCAACTGATCTGGGTTTAATCCATCATCATTCTTTAGCTCACTCCACCACCCCAGTTCAGACATGGCCATATGCAAATCAGTCTGACCCTGTGCCTCATGGGAACAGTCCAGCCCAAACTGCCAAGCCATGTCTTCCCTGGACCGGAAACAATCATCCTGGGACCGGTTTCGGGTTCAGAACCCTCATCAGCCAGGCTATCTTGAATCCAGTGGCTAAGTGAGCAAGGGACCCACATCTGGGCATACCCTGCCAACTTAGGGCGAAAAAAGCGATACCAAAGGGGATAATGGACGGAGCGCTTGAGCAAATCAAACACTCACCCCCAGTCAACTGATCTGGGTTTAATCCATAATCCTTCTTTAGCTCACTCCACCACCCCAGTTCAGACATGGCCATATGCAAATCAGTCTGACCCTGTGCCTCTTGGGAACAGTCCAGCCCGAACTACCAAGCCATGTCTTCCCTGGACCGGAAACAATCATCCTGGGACCGGTTTCGGGTTCAGAACCCTCATCAGCCAGGCTATCTTGAATCCAGTGGCTAAGTGAGCAAGGGACCCACATCTGGGCATACCCTGCCAACTTAGGGCGAAAAAAGCAATACCAAAGGGGATGATGGACAGAGCGCTTGAGCAAATCAAACACTCACCCCCAGTCAACTGATCTGGGTTTAATCCATCATCATTCTTTAGCTCACTCCACCACCCCAGTTCAGACATGGCCATATGCAAATCAGTCTGACCCTGTGCCTCATGGGAACAGTCCAGCCCGAACTGCCAAGCCATGTCTTCCCTGGACCGGAAACAAGCATCCTGGGACCGGTTTCGGGTTCATAACCCTCATCAGCCAGGCTATCTTGAATCCAGTGGCAAAGTGAGCTCACTCCACCACCCCAGTACCTGCAGCTTATTCCTCGAAGCATAACTACATTTGTGTGCAACCTATGGATGAATAAGGTATCAGCCAAGCATGCCTTGCTGTGCCAATCCAAGCAAAGCATATGCGAGTATATGCAATAAGCTCTTGCTAGTACACTCAGAGTGTGTTCAAGAAAGCACACATCACAATCTACCATGCATGCATGAAAATGTAATGACAGTGTGTTATGCAGGTTTAAATAGAGCGTGTCCATGCGAGTTTACATGGAGAATGTCAACGCAGTATACATAGAGCGTGCTCACTGAAGTGTATTTGGAGTGTGCCTGTGCAATTATGCGAAGAGAGAGTTGACGCAAGTATACATGGAGTGTGCACAGAGTGTTTCCATGCATGCATTTAAGTAGTGCGGCCATGCAAGTGTACATAGAGTGTGTCTATGCAATTCCAAATATAGAAAGAACCTGCAATCATACATGAATTATGTCCTTACAATTATCATAAAGTAATAAAGCCTGCCCCTACAATTATACACAGAGTGTGCTCATGTAAGTGCACATGGTGTGGGTTTGTGCAAGTATATTTGAAGTATGGGCAAACAATTATACTTGGAATGTGTTCAACACAGCATTTGTGTACTGCTAGTGCTGCTAGTGTATCCATTCAATAACCCCAGAGTAATTCCATGCAGGTAATTACAGAGTGCGTCCATTAAGTATGCATGGAGTCAATCCATGTAAGTTTATGGAGTGTGCACATATAATTATACAAAAAATGTGTCAATGCAAGTATCCCTGGAAAGTGTCCAACAAAGCCTATGTACATGTAATTTCACTGCAACTGAGGCTAATGTGTTCATACAAATACACTTTTTGTGAGTCCATGCAAGTATACATGGAATGTGTTCGTGCAAGTATACCAAGACTGTGTCCATGTAAGTATACTTGAGTCTGTCAGCGCAAATGCATCGTGTGTCCACACAAGTATACATTGAATGTGTTCTTGCAAATATGCATCGATTGCGTTTCAAGTGTGCTCCTGCAAAAATATACAACAAATGTGTCCATTATAGTGTGTTTCCACGCAACTATACTGTATTGTATAATATATAGCTGTATTGAGTCCATGGAAGTATCCACAGGCTGTGTCCATACATGTATGCATGAAATGCGACCAAGCAAGTATGCAAGGAATGTGATCATGCAGATATACCAAAGTCTATATCCTTGCAAGTGTATATAACTTATATCTAAACAAAGAGATATATATATAATTATTATATATATATATATATATATATATATATATATCCAAGAGAAAAGGCGCCAAACCCGGTTCTGGACAAACACAACTTTATTTCATTTGGCGCAGGCACGAACAGGATGAGATGAACCTGACGCGTTTCAGCAGTTTTGCTTTTTTCAAAGGTTTAGTCATCACGTGTGCAGTGTCCCAGGTAAAGTTCATGATTGCAAATGTCTCACTCCTGCCATACTCGCTCTCCCATAATTCACCATTGAGCCACAGTACAATTGCTGGTGTAATCACGATGATGTTATTCATGCCGCAAACTCAGGAAGTGGTGTTGCAGGTAAGTATGGACGGTGAGACAAAGGCTGGTGCACAAAATGTCATCTTGTAAGTAGCCCCACACTTAGAATAATGCGCCTGTGTCCAGAACCTGCTTTACGGAGGTGTCAGCCTCCTTCAGCTCCCTTTCTCACCTTCAGACTGCAATAATCGCCGGTAATTCCAAAGGCTTGCAGAAAGGCGAGCGGGTCATGCCCCCCAAATTAATATCCTCCAAACACATACTGTCGTCGGGGGCCTCCAACCCTGCAGGGCGAGCCTGGCTACATTGGAAGACAGCACTTTCCAACAATTTAAATCCAAGAGAAAAGGCGCCAAACCCGGTTCTGGACAAACACAACTTTATTTCATTTGGCGCAGGCACGAACAGGATGAGATGAACCTGACGCGTTTCAGCAGTTTTGCTTTTTTCAAAGGTTTAGTCATCACGTGTGCAGTGTCCCAGGTAAAGTTCATGATTGCAAATGTCTCACTCCTGCCATACTCGCTCTCCCATAATTCACCATTGAGCCACAGTACAATTGCTGGTGTAATCACGATGATGTTATTCATGCCGCAAACTCAGGAAGTGGTGTTGCAGGTAAGTATGGACGGTGAGACAAAGGCTGGTGCACAAAATGTCATCTTGTAAGTAGCCCCACACTTAGAATAATGCGCCTGTGTCCAGAACCTGCTTTACGGAGGTGTCAGCCTCCTTCAGCTCCCTTTCTCACCTTCAGACTGCAATAATCGCCGGTAATTCCAAAGGCTTGCAGAAAGGCGAGCGGGTCATGCCCCCCAAATTAATATCCTCCAAACACATACTGTCGTCGGGGGCCTCCAACCCTGCAGGGCGAGCCTGGCTACATTGGAAGACAGCACTTTCCAACAATTTAAATCCAAGAGAAAAGGCGCCAAACCCGGTTCTGGACAAACACAACTTTATTTCATTTGGCGCAGGCACGAACAGGATGAGATGAACCTGACGCGTTTCAGCAGTTTTGCTTTTTTCAAAGGTTTAGTCATCACGTGTGCAGTGTCCCAGGTAAAGTTCATGATTGCAAATGTCTCACTCCTGCCATACTCGCTCTCCCATAATTCACCATTGAGCCACAGTACAATTGCTGGTGTAATCACGATGATGTTATTCATGCCGCAAACTCAGGAAGTGGTGTTGCAGGTAAGTATGGACGGTGAGACAAAGGCTGGTGCACAAAATGTCATCTTGTAAGTAGCCCCACACTTAGAATAATGCGCCTGTGTCCAGAACCTGCTTTACGGAGGTGTCAGCCTCCTTCAGCTCCCTTTCTCACCTTCAGACTGCAATAATCGCCGGTAATTCCAAAGGCTTGCAGAAAGGCGAGCGGGTCATGCCCCCCAAATATATATATATATATATATATATATATATATATATATATATATATATATATATATATATATATCCAAAACCAAATTCTTTAGCTTCCCAAAGACGGTAACGCACTCCAAGCCAAAAGATTTTTCAAATGCTTTATTCCACTTTATTCCACCATTCTTGACAAACCGGTTTCGGTCATGACGACCTTTCTCAATGTCAAAAGTCCATTTACCATCAATCTCTTAAATACACAGATGTTAAAGGATATAGAAAGAGGATTTCCATGTTTAGATACATAAACATAAAAGAAGGGCCTCTGCGCTTATATTGCAACACAGTGGCCATTTTAAAGATACTATTTACAAGTCATTATAACATTTAACCAAAAATAAATTCATTGGTATTTTGACTGAAAAGGAAGGGCATTAAACATTCATGACTTTATACAATGTTAATTTCCACTCTAATTATTGTTGTTATGATGCCAACATTTTTTATAAATAAAACTTGTTTAAGTTATTAAGCCCTGAATGGGCTAAGACTCATAGTCTTACTTTTTTCCTTTGACAGTCAAATCATGTAATAGAATGTAATACAACTAACATCATCATGTATTGTGTTTCAAAGGGTGGAAGCGGACAGCATGGGAGACAATGAAATGATTCTAACATATAATGACAGATCAATTAGATAATAAATTGTATTGAAAAAAGCGCGTCACATCTTCTCATTCAGTTCATTTAAGTAAATAGCTAATGCTGTAGATATTGATTTGAAAAGAACAATAAAAACAGTGAAGGTCGGGGGACGGACTGGGAGAAAACTCACAGAACTATTACAGTTTATTGCGGTCTTAAACCTAGGAAAAACTGCCCTTCTTATACATTAACCTATGTGTACCCATAGTTCTTCCTCCCTATTTAGGCCGAAAGGTGCTAAGGTTCTCAATTCTAGAATATACCTTGATTCTAGTTGGCGTAGTGTTTTAACCCTGTCGCCTCCTCTTTGCTTTAGTGGGATTTGGTCAAGGCAAAAGTAACTTAGTTTCCGGCTATCACTTTGATGGTGCAAGGCAAAGTGTCGTGCAACTGGATAGTTTTTGTCGTTGTGGGTAATTGCACGCATGTGCTCCAACACCCTCTTTTTAGCAGGGTGTACCGTGCTCCCAATGTATAGCAAGCCGCAAGGACAACTCAGACAGTATATTACAAAGTCTGAGTTGCAATTTAGGAATTTAAAAATTAGTTTCTCGGTTGGTCTCCCTGGGACTTTATAACCTTTAGTTTTCTTACTATTTTTGCAAGCTTTGCATTTGGAACAGGGGAAAAAGCCTTTGATTTCATTTCTGCTTTTCTTGGTTTTATCAAAGTGACTGTGTACCAATAGGTCCTGTAGAGACGTGTTCTTTCTGTATGTAATACTAGGATATTGGGGCAGTTCTTTCCCTATGATCGTATCTGCCTGTAGGATTTTCCAATGACGGTTAATAATTTGACGAATTTGTGGAGAATTTTTAGAAAACGTCAAAATTAACCGGATTGTGTCATCTTGTGTCTCATCATGTTTTGCAGTTAGCAGCAGATTCCTCTCTTTCTCATCTGCTCTTTTTTCTGCAGCTTTCAATATTTTGCTTGGATAACCCCTTGCACTGAAACGTTTGATGGCTTCTTTCTTTGATTTTTGATAGTTTGTGTCTAGTGTGCTATTACGTTTAATCCTTAATAGTTCCCCGTAGGGGATGCTGTTTACTAGACTTCTTGGATGCTGGCTAGTGAAATGTAAGGTGGCATTACCTGCAGTAGTTTTGCGGTATAGTTTGGTCATTAATTGCCCCTCACTAACATACACCGATAAATCTAAAAAGGCCACTTGTGAATTGCTGATATTACTCGTAAAGTGCAGGTTGAAAATATTATTATTCAGGATGTCGAGATACGTAAGAAATTCTGGTTGTGACCCTTTCCAGACGATAAAAATATCGTCGATGTATCTGGTCCAGACAGCTATCTTGTTCATCCAGGGCTCGTTAGTCCCGTACCAGGCCACGTGCTTCTCCCACCAACCCACGAAGAGATTCGCGTAGCTGGGGGCGAAGCACGTGCCCATTGCGGTACCTTGTGTTTGGATGTACAGCTGGTTACCAAATAGGAAGATATTGTTGTGCAGGCAAAAACTCATAAATTCCAAGATCATTTGATTATGTTCCGCATATTGCACGGATCTAGATTTCAAAAAGGTTTCTACTGCTTCTAAGCCCTGTACATGGTTGATACTAGTGTAAAGGCTGGTTATATCCATGGTGACTAACATATAGTTCTCCTCCCATGGTATGTCCGCAATTTGTTAAAAAAAAAAAATATATATATATATATATATATATATATATATATATATTCAAAGAAAAAACCATAGGTTTCAGGCACGTTATAGTTAGGAATTAGCATTTAAAAAACCTCAGAAATTCACTGAAAAAAACATAGGTTTCAGGGGTGTTATAGTTAGCTGGACTTTTCACTTGTACAAAACCATTGAAATTCCCCCATTATAGTGACATGGGTGTCTATATAGGTTATTAGTTGGTTTTTTGAGTATCAGTCTGAGTGTCTGCGTGGTTCGGTGGGGGGTATTATGTAGTGCATAGGTGCATGAATGAGTGACTCACTGTTTGTATGTGTTGAAGACAGCATGTGTGCAGGACTGTATGGGTGGATGAGTGTGTGTATGGGTGTGTTAGGGAGTGAATGACTGTCTCAATAGTGTCTTTATGAGTAACTACATATGTTTTAAACTAGTATATGTGACTATTGGTGTATATAAGTGAGTATATGTGAGAGTGAGAGATTGAAAGAGTTCCTGTATGAATAAGTATGTGTTTCTATAAGTGATTGTTTAAAAGACTAAGTATGTGTAAGTTTCCGTAGAAGTAAGTGTGGTGGTGTGTGTATAACTGTATATGCAAGTAAATGTATGTTTGATTCTTTATTAGCATGAGTGACTATGTGTGTGAGTAACTCTATGGATGAGTGGCATTGTGTAACAGGATGTATAGGTGTATGAGTACATATGATGAGTGAGTACATGTATGAGTGACTGTATAGGACTGTTGGTGAATGAGTGGATGTGTATGTGGATCTTAGAATTACTGAAGAGGTTGTCGTAACTGGTATTGGTATGTCCATTGTTTTGAACATTTTAGTCTCTATTTTTGAATGTGTGTATCAAAGGTTATATTAGGGTGAGAGGAGGTCTGCCACTCTATCACAAGGATGATGTCATCAGTGATGTCATTTGAGATGTCATCCTCGCGAAATTTTCAAAACTAATGGGGCCCTCCGCTCAGCTCCTACCCTGAAAGTCTCGGGGGAATTCGTCAAGCGGGGGCCGAGAAAAAAGGGGGGGTCCCAAAATGCGTTTTCCCCATGCATTTTCCCATAGGAGTTTAGTCGAAGGTACAGCCCGAACGGCTGAACAGAATTACTTGAAATTTGGCAAAGAGGTAGTCCTCAGGTCAGGCATGTGCCTTTTGCATATATAGTGTCAATCTGTTCAGTAGTTCCTGAGAAAATTGCATTTAAAAGCACATACATATCTATAGCCGAGCACCGTCCGCGCACCGTACGCGAACGGTGCGCGCACCCTAACGTGCGCGAGCGTAATTCTTGTTGGTGGTTACATGTCAGTCAACGTTCGAATCGGTCGAAATCAGGAAGTGTCGGCCGCCATTTTGTTTGTTATCAGTGCGAGAGTGGAAAAGGAAGGTGGCGAACGTGAAAAGGGGGCATGGTAGAGAGTTCCTGACCCCCTAGCCTTTGTCAGGGGGTCCCTGAAGGACCCCGAAGGCAGAAAAAAACATTAAACATTTTTTTTTTAAAAATCGCGGGGGTGCGCGCACCGTGCGCGCACAGTGAAAAAACATTAAAAAAAAAGATTAAATTTTAATACGTAGTTTATTGTAAAAAAAAATATAAAAAAAACTAATAATACATACATAACTTAGCATTTAAAAAAACGTACAAATTCACTGAAAAAACCATAGGTTTCACACACGTTACAGTTAGGAATTAGCATTTAAAAAACCTTGCAAATTCACTTAAAAAACCATAGGTTTCACACATGTTATAGTTAGGTGGATATTTCACTCGTAAAAAACCAATGAAATTCCCCCGTTATAGTTAGTTCAGATAACTATAACTCGCGTGACCGCCACTCTATCACAAGGATGATGTCATCAGTGATGTCAAGAGTGATGCAACTGACCATGTCATGAGTGATGTAATATGTGACGTCATGAGCAGAGGATTGCGGGCGCGCGAGTTATAGTTATCTGAACTAACTATAACGGGGGAATTTCATTGATTTTTTATGAGTGAAATATCCACCTAACTATAACATGTGTGAAACCTATGGTTTTTTAAGTGAATATATATATATGTATATATATATATATATATATATATATATATATATATATATATATTCATATGAAAGCACACCACAGTTGAGGCGCCACACACAGTCGTTGAAGTTACCTTCTTTATTGGCAAGACAGCAGGGAGACAGAAAGCATCCTGATAATTAAAATCTATATATATATATATATATATAGATATATCCAGCAACACAAAGGGGTGTCCCATACGGAAAAGCCTCTCCCTGCCAACACCTGTAGCCTTATTCAGGAAAACCACAAGTCCCAGGTACCATGCACTCGTGATCCACAGATCCGCACTTCCGCGGTGGACAGTTCCACGACCGGGCCAGCCGTCTTATATATCCAACAACACAAAGGGGTGGCCCATATGGAAAAGCCTCCCAGGTGGATTCAAATTCCTTTAATGAAGGTGCAGTAAGCACAGCAGCGACAGGATACCTTATGAATGACAGCCAGACGCGTTTAGGGCTTCCACGCCCTTGTCCACAGGCAAGACACAGAGTCAGCGGGTCCGCCTCTGTTCACTGGGACGGGCATTGACGGAACAGGAGGTGCCTGTTGGAAGGGGAAAGCAACTGCAGCAAACATTGTGAGCTTTCCTGGGAGTTGGTTAAATTGGTCTCGCAGTAGCGACCCACATGGGGATAATTGTGTCACCACCAGTCCCATAATGCATCAGTTTTGCTTACATGAACATGCTTGATGGAAATAAAAGAAGGAAAATACTGGTGTTCTGACTTTGTCTGCTGTCTTTTCTTGAAAGGCTATCCATGAAGAAGGGCGGAGCCCGAAACGCTTCGGATTAGCGAAAGATATCGGAAAAGGATGTATGTCGCAGTGGCTTCCTTTAAAGAGCATAACCTACCTGAGAGAGCCATTCCACTTGGGGCAACCTTTTGTTGGATCTGTTGTGGCCAGCCCGGCCACGGAATGGCACCGCCGCATTAACTTCAGCGGGTCCGCCTCTGTTCACTGGGACGTAATTGACGGAACAGAAGGTGCCTGCTGGAAAGGGAAAGCAACTGAAGCAAACATTGTGAACTTTCCTGGGAGATTTTTAACTTGATCTCGCAGTAGCGACCCACATGCGAATAATTGTGTCACCACCAGTGCCATAATGCATCAGTTTTGCTCACATGAACATGCTTGATGGAAATAAAAGAAGGAAAATACTGGTGTTCTGACTTTGTCTGCTGTCTTTTCTTGAAAGGCTATCCATGAAGAAGGGCGGAGCCCGAAACGCTTCGGATTAGCGAAAGATATCGGAAAAGGATGTATGTCACAGTGGCTTCCTTTAAAGAGCATAACCTACCTGAGAGAGCTATTCCACTTGGGGCAACCTTTTCTTGGATTTGTTGTGGCCAGCCTGGCCACGGAATGGCACCACCGCATTAACTTCAGCAGTTCCTCCATTGTTAACTAGGACGGCAATTGATGGTACAGGAGATGCCTGTTGGAAGGGGAAAGCTACTGCGTCAAATATTGTGAGCTTTCCTGGGAGTTGGTTAACTTGGTTTTGCAGCAGCGACCCACATGGGGATAATTGTGTCACCACCAGTCCCATAATGAATCAATTTTGCTCACATGAACATGCTTGATGGAAATAAAAGAAGGAAAATACTGGTGTTCTCACTTTGTCTGCTGTATTTTCTTGAGAGGCAATCCATGAAGAAGGGAGGAGCACGAAACGCTTCGGATTAGCGAAAGATATCGGAAAAGGATGTATGTTGCAGTTGCTTCCATTAAGAGCATACCCTACCTGAGAGAGCCATATCAATTGGGGTAACCTTTTGTTGGATCTGTTGTGGCCAGCCCGGCCACGGAATGGCACCACCGCATTAACTTCAGCGGGTCCGCCTCTGTTCACTGGGACGCTAATTGACCGAACAGGAGGTGCCTGTTGGAAGGGGAAAGCAACTGCTGCAAACATTGTGAGCTTTCCTGGGAGTTGGTTAACTTGGTCTCGCAGCAGCGACCCACATGGGGATAATTGTGTCACCACCAGTCCCATAATGCATCAGTTTTGCTCACATGAACATGCTTGCTGGAAATAAAAGAAGGAAAATACTGGTGTTCTGAATTTTGTCTGCTGTGTTTTCTTAAAAGGCTTTCCATGAAGAAGAGCGGTGCCCGAAATACGTCGGATTAGCGAAAGATATCGGAAAAGGATGTATGTCACAGTGGCTTCCATTAAAGAGCATAACCTACCTCAGAGAGCCATTCCACTTGGGGCAACCTTTTGTTGGATTTGTTGTGGCCAGCCCGGCCACGGAATGGCACCACCGCATTAACTTCAGCAGTTCCTCCATTGTTCACTAGAACGGTAATTGATGGAACAGGAGATGCCTGTTGGAAGGGGAAAGCTACTGCATCAAACATTGTGAACTTTCCTGGGAGTTGGTTAACTTGGTCTCGCAGCAGCGACCCACATGGGGATAATTGTGTCACCACCAGTCCCATAATGCATCAGTTCTGCTCACATGAACGTGCCTGATGGAAATAAAAGAAGGAAAATACTGGTGTTCTGACTTTGTCTGTTGTGTTTTCTTGAGAGGCAATCCATGAAGAAGGGCAGAGACCAAAAAGCGCCGGATTAGCGAAAGATATCGGAAAAGGATGTATGTTGCAGTGGCTTCCTTTAAAGAGCATAACCTACCTGAGAGAGCCATTCCACTTGGGGCAACCTTTTGTTGGATCTGTTGTGGCCAGCCCGGCCACGGAATGGCACCACCGCATTAACTTCAGCGAGTCCGCCTCTGTTCACTGGGACGGTAATTGATGGAACCGGAGATGCCTGTTGGAAGGGGAAAGCTACTGCGTCAAACATTGTGAACTTTCCTGGGAGTTGGTTAACTTGGTCTCGCAGCAGCGACCCACATGGGGATAATTGTGTCACCACCAGTCCCATAATGAATCAGTTTTGCTCACATGAACATGCTTGCTGGAAATAAAAGAAGGAAAATACTGGTGTTCTGACTTTGTCTGCTGTGTTTTCGTGAAAGGCAATCCATGAAGAAGGGCGGAGCCCGAAACGCTTCGGATTAGCGAAAGATATCGGAAAAGGATGTATGTCACAGTGGCTTCCTTTAAAGAGCATACCCTACCTGAGAGAGCCATATCACTTGGGGCAACCTTTTCTTGGATTTGTTGTGGCCAGCCTGGCCACGGAATGGCACCACCGCATGAACTGCAGCTGTTCCTCCATTGTTAACTAGGACGGTAATTGATGGAACAGGAGATGCCTGTTGGAAGGGGAAAGCTACTGCGTCAAACATTGTGAACTTACCTGGGAGTTGGTTAACTTGGTCTTGCAGCAGCGACCCACATGGGGATAATTGTGTCACCACCAGTCCCATAATGAATCAATTTTGCTCACATGAACATGCTTGATGGAAATAAAAGAAGGAAATACTGGTATTCTCACTTTGTCTGCTGTGTTTTCTTGAAAGGCTATCCATGAAGAAGGGCGCAGACCGAAACACGTCAGATTAGCGAGAGATACAGGAAAAGGATGTATGTTGCGGTGGCTTCCTTTAAAGAGCATAACCTACCTGAGAGAGCCATTCCACTTGGGGCAACCTTTTGTTGGATCTGTTGTGGCCAGCCCCGCCACGGAATGGCACCGCCGCATTAACTTCAGCAGGTCCGCCTCTGTTCACTGGGACGGTAATTGACGGAACAGGAGGTGCCTGTTGGAAGGGGAAAGCAACTGAAGCAAACATTGTGAACTTTCCTGGGAGATTTTTAACTTGATCTCGCAGTAGCGACCCACATGCGGATAATTGTGTCACCACCAGTGCCATAATGCATCAGTTTTGCTCACATGAACATGCTTGATGGAAATAAAAGAAGGAAAATACTGGTGTTCTGAATTTTGTCTGCTGTGTTTTCTTGAAAGGCTATCCATGAAGAAGGGCGGAGCCCGAAACGCGTCGGATTAGCGAAAGATATAGGAAAAGGATGTATGTTGCAGTGGCTTCCTTTAAGAGCATACCCTACCTGAGAGAGCCATATCACTTGGGGCAACCTTTTGTTGGGTTTGTTGTGGCCAGCCCAGGCACTGAATGGCACCACCGCATTAACTTCAGCGGGTCCGCCTCTATTCACTAGGACGGTAATTGATGGAACAGGAGATGCCTGTTGGAAGGGGAAAGCAACTGTGGAAAACATTGTGGGCTTTCCTGGGAGTTGGTTAACCTGGTCTCGCAGCAGCGACCCACATGGGGATAATTGTGTCACCACCAGTCCCATAATGCATCAGTTTTGCTCACATGAACATGCTTGATGGAAATAAAAGAAGGAAAATACTGGTGTTCTGACTTTGTCTGCTGTGGTTTCTTGAAAGGCTATCCATGAAGAAGGGTGAAGCACGAAACGCTTCGGATTAGCGAAAGATATCGGAAAAGGATGTATGTTGCAGTTGCTTCCATTAAGAGCATACCCTACCTGAGAGAGCCATATCACTTGGGGCAACCTTTCGTTGGATCTGTTGTGGCCAGCCAGGCCACGGAATGGCACCGCCACATTAACTTCAGCGGGTCCGCCTCTGTTCACTGGGACGCTAATTGACAGAACAGGAGGTGCCTGTTGGAAGGGGAAAGCAACTGAAGCAAACATTGTGAGCTTTCCTGGGAGTTGGTTAACTTGGTCTCGCAGCAGCGACCCACATGGGGATAATTGTGTCACCATCAGTCCCATAATGCGTCAGTTTTGCTCACATGAACATGCTTGCTGGAAATAAAAGAAGGAAAATACTGGTGTTCTGACTTTATCTGCTGTGTTTGCTTGAGAGGCAATCCATGAAGAAGGGCAGAGACCGAAAAGCGCCGGATTAGCGAAAGATATCGGAAAAGGATGTATGTTGCAGTGGCTTCCTTTAAAGAGCATAACCTACCTGAGAGAGCCATTCCACTTGGGGCAACCTTTTGTTGGATTTGTTGTGGCCAGCCCTGCCACAGAAAGTCACCACCGCGAATTGTCACCCCCTACAATGTCCTGCAAACCTAAAAATGTGACTGTCACATTTTGCTTGCATTATTGTGCTCAAATTTTCACGCTGCAGAAAGTAACATCAAATTTCCAACCCCCCAGCAGTTCTCTAAGTATCCAAATAGAAATGGTAACTCATTTGTATGGGTGGGCCAAGTACCCGCGGCAGGGAAGGGCCCAAAACCTATTGAGGCGACATCAAAATGAACCAACCTCGTTTTAAAGGGGGGTCCCATGAGTTTTTGGCCCGGGGCTCGGCGGCCATCTAGGGAAACCTACCAAACCCACATATTTCTGGAAAAAAGACACCCAGGGGAGTCCAGCGAGGTATGGCTTATGTGGGCCCCCCAACATTCTCCTACCCAGAATCCCCTGCAAACCGCAAATTTTGCTGAAAAAATCACTTTTTTCTCAAATTTCTGTGTGGGAAAGTTCTGGAATCTGCGTGGATCCACAAATTTCCTCCCACCCAGCGTCCCCCAGGTCTCCTGATAAAAATGATACCTAACTTGCATGAGTGTGTCAAGGACCCGCGACAGGCAAGGGCCCAAAACCTATTGAGGCAACATCAAAATGATCTATCACAAACCAATCTGGTTTTGCAAGGTGGGTCCCATGAGTTGTTGGCCTGGGGCGCGACGGCCATCTAGGGAAACCTACCAAACCCACACATTTCTGGAAACTAGACACCTGGGGGAGTCCAGCAAGGTATGGCTTGCATGGGTCCCCCAACATTCTCCTACCCAGAATCCCACTGCAAACTGCACATTTCGCAGAAAAAATCACTTTTTTCTCAAAAGTTCTGTGTGGGAAAGTTCTGGAATCTGCGTGGATCCACAAATTTCCTCCCACCCAGCATTCCCCCAGGTCTCCTGATAAAAATGGTACCTCACTCGTGTGGGTGAGTCAAGGACCCGCAACAGGCAAGGGCCCAAAACCAATTGAGGCTACATCAAAATTACCATTCACAAACCAACCTGGTTTTGCAAGGGGGTCCCATGAGTTTTTGGCCCAGGGCTCTGTGGCCATCTAGGGAAACATACCTAACCCACACATTTCTGGAAACTAGACACCCGGGGGAGTAGAGCGAGGTATGGCTTGCATGGGTCCCCCAAATTTTTCCTACCCAGAATCCCCTGCAAACCGCAAATTTCGCTGAAAAAAATCACTTTTTTCTCCAATTTCTGTGTGGGAAAGTTCTGGAATCTGCGTGGTTCCATTTTTCTCGAAAGACTTTGGGGAACGCGGGGTGGGTGGAAATTTGTGGATTCATGCAGATTCCAGAACTTTCCACCACAGAAATGTGAGGAAAATGTGTTTTGTGTTGACAATTTTTTAGGTATGCAATTGATTCTGGGTAACAGAACCTGGTGAGAATCAGTCAAGCCACTCCATCCTGAATTTCCCTGGGTGCCTAGCTTTCAAAAATGTATAGGTTTGCTAGGTTTCCATAGGTGCCGGCAGAGCTAGGGTTAAAAAACTGCAGCTAGGCACCTTGCCAAAAAAGGGTCGTTTTTCACTGTTAAATTGTGGTGTGTCCATGTTGCATTTTGCGCTATTTACTGTTGCGGGCACTAGGCCTACCCACACAAGTGAGGTACCATTTTTCTCAGAAGATTTTCGGGAACGCGGGTTGGGTGGAAATTTGTGGATCCACACAGATTCCAGAACTTTACACTCCAGAAATGTGAGGAAAATTTGTTTTTTTGACAATTCTTTAGGTTTGCAAGGGATTCTGGGTAACAGAACCTGGTGAGAGCCGGTCAAGTCACCCCATCCTGGATTCCCCTAGTTGTCTAGTTTTCAAAAATGTATAGTTTTGCTAGGTTTCTCTAGGTGCCGGCAGAGCTAGGGTTCAAAAACTACAGCTAGGCACATTGCCAAAAAAGGGTCATTTTTCACTGTCAAACTGTGGTGTGTCCACTTTGTGTTTTGCGCCGTTTGCTGTCGTGGGCACTATACCTACCCAAACAAGTGAGATACCATTTTTATCGGGAGACTTAGGGTAATTCAGATTTGTAAAGCAACTGTTATTACCTATTGACTTTCAATGCATTTCTGCCTTCCAAATGAAAGACGATGTGTAAAAAAGAAGTCATTTTGAAAAATGACCGATAATTCTAATGCTAGTATGAGTATTCCCAATTTCGGAAATGTGCAAATATCTACTGTTTCTAAACTCTATATTTTGTTCCCATATCAGAAATACATAGGTGTCTTTCATACCAATTTTTCAATGTATACATTTGCCCAGGATAATTGCTATATACCCGGTACATAATAAAAAACCCATACAAGTCGCTGCTCAGTTTTTGTCTCTGGGTTCGACGGGTTCTTGGTGAACCTACAAGTCCTATATATCCCCACAACCAGTAAGGTCCAGCGGATGTAACAGTATATTGCTTTCAAAGAGCCGTCATAATTAGAAGAAGCTACAGGTGAAAACGTTGACAAAAAAGGCTGTTTTTTTCAACTAATTTTCAATTTTTCCTATATTTAACTGTTATTTTCTATAAAGAAACCTTGAAGGATCTACACAAATAACCCCTTACTGAATTCAGAATTCTTTTACTTTTCCAAAATGTATAGCTTTCCAGGATCCATTATTGCTTTCATACCCATTTCCACCATTAACTGACTGGAAGGAGGTTGAAAGCACAAAAAATAGCAAAAATAGGCTATGTCCCAGAAAAATGCCAAAACTGTGCAAAAAGGTTTGGTTTTCTGACAAACATCTGTCATTCCCTAAAAGCTGGGAAAATGTTGATTTCAGCCCACACAAACCCTTTTTTGATACTGGTGGAGCAGGTAAAGCAAAATTTTGCATACCTTCTCTATTTTGCATGAAAATACTAATTACGTAATCATTCTAAATCTTTACATATATCAATCGTTTGGAGTGTTACGACTAACCAACTTTTGCACCTTAATAAACACAAGATACACGTGGGACTAAAATGCTAAGTGCATGGCTAATAATTTTAATGATTAACTGTGGTACGCAAACTAACTATAGGAAGTGTTGAAATAGAGAATTGCATGATTTATGTTGCTTTTGTGATGGTTTGTGCTCCTAGTGTTGCGGAATGGTGAGTATTATTGCTTTAAATGTTGCTATAAACTAGGCAAATACTAATATATATTGGGATTAGCGTGGCTTTTGTTTGTTCTTGCTTAAAATGGAGTTCGAAAGTGGCCACCGTCATTTGAGCGCGATCATGCCTACTGCGCAGACTCGGATGGCTCTGAAGATTTCCAGGCGACCTCTAACAACAAGACGATGTGTTCCTTTTCAAGGATAGACATGTGGAGAATTGCCAGGACGCAGGTAGTGTGAATGACTGAAAAGACAATAGAGACCTGTACCCGGAGGTCTACATGTTGTTACTTCGGAACTTTTCGCCTGTGAATTGTACAAAAGAATACAATTTGGAAGATGACATGTTCAATCTCATGGGAACCAAGAAAACCTGGGAACAAAATATGATTTCAAAATTCAAGGGATTTAGCCAATCAGAACACTTCTGCTTTAAAAATTGTTTCACATTGTTCTAGAAGTAAGGGGAAAAAGGATATATAAAGGTTATACTTAGTAGAAGAAAAAAAAGTCTGTACCAATTTCCCGTTGGTGACTGTGGGTGTGGAGAATCGAGTTGCTAGCGCGATCGCCTGGTCCTTTAGCTAAATTTTGGGACTGTATCGTGCTGAGAGAGATTTCCCTGGACTTATTTGGGTTCCTATTTTAGTCTAACAGGCCGATTCCATCTGAAGGGATATGAGTTATGCTGTGGGTTGACGGGATCTTCTGGAAATGGTTGCCAATATTCAAATTTAGGTAAATATAATTGTCATGTCAATTTGTGTTCAAGATCAAAGTGTTAGAAATCACTCATTAGAATTCTGATTGGATTGTAATTTTGATTATGCTAACGGAGTGACTTAATTAGATAAACTAAACATTGAATAATAAGAGATGAGTCTGTTATTCTTTGATAAGGTATTGATTAACTGAAAGGTTCCAAAACTTTAAATGTGTTTTAGTTGATTCTAAATCACCATCAACCAGTCCAACTAATTGGTCCATCGACCAAGTGGTGGAGTGCCTTGATGTTAAAGTTAGGTCTCTATAGGTACTGATGTATATAATGTAAAGACATTTTCTCCCATAGGTAACAAGGTACCCCACATGTCCAGCGCTTCTTTCCTTCCAGTGTGCTGACTCGAGTGAGACGTATGAGTGTTGGTGTTATGGGCCCCACCAGTGAATGCGTGTGTGAATTAGTAAGTGTGATGATGGGTCTGTGACGCAGGGAGGCTGTGTAAATTTGCCCTTTCCCGCTGGAGCAGTTTTTCTGGTTGATGGTTTTATTTCATTGGTTTGGTGATTATTTAGTATTGATTATTGATTATTGATGATTGATTATTGATTTATGTACTAACATTCTATGTTGATTCGTGTTGCGTTTTATGTTGTTTTGGAAGAATTCCGGGATGTAGGAAGTTGGATGCCCTGTAGGTACATGGGAAAAAATGTGTGGCAAGTGAAGTCGCACGGTGTATTGTCTGGTTGCCCTGTAGGTACACGGGGAGATGTGTGGCAAGTGAAGTCACACAATGCATTGTCTGGTTTCGAGTTGGTAACATCGTCATGTGTTATCGTTAGGGACATTTATGTGTGAATGTGTGTGAGTGCAATAGCAACAGGTTCTCTCGTGAAACTCTGGCCTTAAATCTCAGGGGCAGTGTAGTCTCCACATGTGTTTTATCCCCAGAGAAACTGTAGCCTTTTTGCTTGTTAGAAGGGTAAGGTAGAGGGAAGTGCTACTTTATTGGGGAAACTGAATAATTCTGTGGTAGGGTAGAGGTAAGCGCTGCCTACTGGTAATACAGAATTCTTGTGTAAATGAATAAAACAATCTCTTTGGTTTAGCGAAACAGGCAATGGTGGTGTTTTTATGTCGTTACTAACACATTTGATTGAAGAAAATGTAAGAAAAGTGTGTCGATAAATTTTGTAAAGGAGGGGTCAGCAGAAGCCGGAGTAGTGAGAAACGCTGACTTCAAAAAGACCGCGCTGAGATTGGCCAGCCTTAGAGAGACGAAGCTTTCACTGATTGGTGCGTTAGTGTGAATCGCGCTAGGAGTGGAAAATTACCAGTGTGACGTAGACGCACAGGATTGGTGCGTTGGTGTGAGTTGATCTGGGATTGGAAAATTACCAGTGTGCCGTAGACGCACAGGATTGGTGCGTTGGTGTGAGTCGCGCTGGGATTGGACAGCAAACGGAATAGTCGTAAAGCAGTGATTTGATAAGTCTAGTGATTCGGAAATAAGAATAAGTAAAAATGATGTATTACGATCCACCGGAGAAGGAGAAAAGGTCATGGTTTGGGAAAATTAAAAGGTTATTTAAAAAGGATAAGCCAATTGTGACTAGGGAAGGACAGATACTTCCTCCACCGAAATCACCTGCATCCTTTATGGTAGCGAAATCTGGGTACCATACATGTATTTGGCTAGATAATTGGGCAAAGTATACAAAAGAAGATGGAGTCTTAGCGTTTCCAGAAAGTTGTTCGTTTAGTTTAGCTGTATTAAGAAACTTAAGAGACAGAAGGATGAGATTAGAACCAAGACCTAGACCTACTCAGTTTGAGGCTTTGAAGGAATGGGAAGAAGAGATGTATGAAAGAGAACATCATCGGAGTTGCAGAAGGTATAATTACATGTTCGGTAGACCGGGTGGGCAGGAAAGTCATGATAACAGAATGAGGAGATGGCGGAGTGCAAACATGACTGATGGGATGTTTCCATTGAGAAATACTGAAGAGACAAGTGGCAGATAGTGTACAGAGAAGAGAAACAATACAGGGTCAGAAGGTTATAAGTATGGTGTGAATGAGTCGAAGGATGATCTGTTAGAAGACATGTTTTATAAAAGTCCTCCCCCTTATCAACCAAAATCTACGTTGCTGACGCCGAGTGCGCCAGTAAAAGAAACAATGCGAAATAAACATTTTAAGCAAACGCCACCAGATTTAGGGAAAAATAATCCATTTAGAGACTCGGAAATAGCACAACCTGTCAGGACTGGAAATGAAAACTCAGCTGAACTGGCTAGAACTACTCTGGAATTAACTGAGAAAATTAGGGAATTAACCAAATATATGGAAGCCGTAACTGTACCTGTAACTATAGGGCCAGTGATGCCTGTCTTTGATAAACATAAAGATAATGAGCATTGTTTAACAGTTCCCTACAATAGTAATAAACAAATCGAGACAGAAAGAAGTGGATCTGGAGGAAATGCATGGGGAAAATTGGTAGGAACATCAGGTTTAAGAACTCCTAAAAATCTGTTGATAAATGAATGTCCAGCAAGTAAGACGCTGATGACAACAGAATCGGTACCAGAAACCCCAGAAATAAATACGGAGCGAATAAGAAATTAAACAATCCCTGTAGGTCCCACTTCTGATGAATTAAGCGATTGGTTATGGAGTTTACAGCGAAAAGATACAGAACCTCAACCTTTAGATGTGGCCAAATTAAAGGTAACATTGGAGGAATTAATAGTAGGGACTATTCTAACTGAAAAATTAAAAGCATATCAGGATGAAGAGCTAATGTTTCTTTGCAAAAGTATAACTTGGAGAGCAAGGAGTTTGCATGAGAAACTTGAAGAAACAGCAAGTGAAATGGGCATTGACTTTGAGAAAATAAGAGCATTGCAGAAGCCATATAGAGTAGATTTCTCTGAAAAAGATATTGAAAATCTGAATACTGTAGGAAGATCGACTCAAATTAAAGAATTGATTGCCTTGTTAAGAAAATGGGGTGATGTAGACAGGTGGAAAAGTAGGTGGTTTCGAAAGAGAGAGGACTCGACAGATAAGACATTTTCGGCATTTCTGGTAAGAGAAAAAGAGACAGTAGTAACGGAATGTCCCATGAGGGAGATCCCCGGCGTGGGTTATGTACATGTTCCTTGGACTAGACAGGACATTTTGTCATTTACCAATGATTTTCCAAGGCTAAGAGAAAAGCCCGTGGAATGGTATCGACAAGTTGAAAGGTTTGTTAAATTATCAAAAGTGTCGTGGATAGATTTGAATGGTCTTTTCGATATATTTGTACCGGCAGATCTATGGGCAGAATGTAAAATTACAGTATGTTGGCCCACTCAAGAGTATCCTAGGGATCCTAAGACGGGAGCCCCTGATCCAGAGGTAATGAGAAAGTATGAACAGGCAATTACTTTTTTGAAAAACAAAGTGCCACCAAAAGAAACTGATTGGGTAAAAATTGATAGAACTCACCAAGAAGTTAAGGAATCTGTACATGCCTATTATGAAAGGTTGCTGTTAGCTTTTAAGCAATACAGTGGTAATGAGCAATTGAGTGAGAAGGATTTAAGTCATTTTGTATATCGATTCGTTTATGGTTTAGAACCCTGTAGGAGAGTAGGATCTGCACTTATGTTGCCCCCACTTTTTGTCTGATTTAACACTGGTTTCTGGCTATAGTCTGGCTGGGTCCCTGCTAATCAGGGCCCCAGTCTCTCTGTTCTCTCTAAACAACTTGGAGTGCATGATTCAAAAGTTGGTCGCACTCTGCTCGTCACACCAGCAAGTTGCCCCAAGGAACTGTGGTAGATGTAGTGGCGACGGCGAGTACGCCTATGCCACGATGTATGTAGAAAAGTATGTGTATGCATTAGCCATCCCTGGACACGTGTTTCGAGGTAGTTGCATCTCGTCAGCAGGGAGCAGGTCAGTGTAAAGGGGTGCCGCGTGGACTGCCAAAATGTAATTAAAACAGGTGAAGTACCTCTCATGGCGCACAGGTGCAGGTCCAAGGCTCGTCAGCCCATTGGCTCAAGGGAGCCGTAATAAATGATTCAAAAGTTGGTCGCACTCTGCTAGTCACACCAGCAAGTTGCCCCAAGGAACTGTGGTAGATGTAGTAGCGACGGCGAGTACGCCTATGCCACGATGTATGTAGAAAAGTATGTGTATGTATTAGCCATCCCTGGACACGTGTTTCGAGGTAGTTGCCTCTCGTCAGCAGGGAGCAGGTCAGTGTAAAGGGGTGCCGCGTGGACTGCCAAAATGTAATTAAAACAGGTGAAGTACCTCTCATGGCGCGCAGGTGCAGGTCCAAGGCTCGTCAGCCCGTTGGCTCAAGGGAGCCGTAATAAATGATTCAAAAGTTGGTCGCACTCTGCTCGTCACACCAGCAAGTTGCCCCAAGGAACTGTGGTAGATGTAGTGGCGACGGCGAGTACTGAGACCTGAGAGACTATGGCAGCCTTTCCAGCAACCCCAGAAAGAATTTTCGTTTTTTATCTCTACTGAAGACGGATAATATCCAGAAACACGTGTG
This sequence comes from Triturus cristatus, assembly GCF_964204655.1. NCBI lineage: Eukaryota > Metazoa > Chordata > Amphibia > Caudata > Salamandridae > Triturus > Triturus cristatus. Next base: position 1,152,765,605 of record NC_140585.1, read on the forward strand.
GGTAGAGATTCACAGCACTAACCTGCACAAACTTTGGTGAACCACTACAGCTAAAATTCAAGTAAGAAATCACTGTGAACTGCATTTACCACAATGCTAAGGGGCAAACTGTGCTGGGAGGTGTGGCAGTGTGCTCCCATCCCCCATTTGTTTGAAAAGGCTCCCTTGAGCCACTGAGCTGACGAGCTCATGGCGATGCACCTGTGCGCCAGAGAGAGGTACTGAGACCTGAGAGACTATGGCAGCCTTTCCAGCAACCCCAGAAAGAATTTTCGTTTTTTATCTCTACTGAAGACGGATAATATCCAGAAACACATGTGTCTAGAGATTCACAGCACTAACCTGCACCAACTTCGGTGAACCACTACAGCTAAAATTCAAGTAAGAAATCACTGTGAACTGCATTTACCACAATGCTAAGGGGCGAACTGTGCTGGGAGGCGTGGCAGTGTGCTCCCATCCCCCATTTGTTTGAAAAGGCTCCCTTGAGCCACTGAGCTGACGAGCTCATGGCGATGCACCTGTGCGCCAGAGAGAAGTACTGAGACCTGAGAGACTATGGCAGCCTTTCCAGCAACCCCAGAAAGAATTTTCGTTTTTTATCTCTACTGAAGACGGATAATATCCAGAAACACATGTGTCTAGAGATTCACAGCACTAACCTGCACCAACTTTGGTGAACCACTACAGCTAAAATTCAGGTAAGAAATCACTGTGAACTGCATTTACCACAATGCTAAGGGGCGAACTGTGCTGGGAGGTGTGGCAGTGTGCTCCCATCCCCCATTTGTTTGAAAAGGCTCCCTTGAGCCACTGAGCTGACGAGCTCATGGCAATGCACCTGTGCGCCAGAGAGAGGTACTGAGACCTGAGAGACTATGGCAGCCTTTCCAGCAACCCCAGAAAGAATTTTCGTTTTTTATCTCTACTGAAGACGGATAATATCCAGAAACACATGTGTCTAGAGATTCACAGCACTAACCTGCACCAACTTTGGTGAACCACTACAGCTAAAATTCAAGTAAGAAATCACTGTGAACTGCATTTACCACAATGCTAAGGGGCGAACTGTGCTAGGAGGTGTGGCAGTGTGCTCCCATCCCCCATTTGTTTGAAAAGGCTCCCTTGAGCCACTGAGCTGATGAGCTCATGGCGATGCACCTGTGCGCCAGAGAGAGGTACTGAGACCTGAGAGACTATGGCAGCCTTTCCAGCAACCAACCCCAGAAAGAATTTTCGTTTTTTATCTCTACTGAAGACGGATAATATCCAGAAACACATGTGTCTAGAGATTCACAGCACTAACCTGCACCAACTTTGGTGAACCACTACAGCTAAAATTCAAGTAAGAAATCACTGTGAACTGCATTTATCACAATGCTAAGGGGCGAACTGTGCTGGGAGGTGTGGCAGTGTGCTCCCATCCCCCATTTGTTTGAAAAGGCTCCCTTGAGCCACTGAACTGACGAGCTCATGGCGAAGCACCTGTGCGTCAGAGAGAGGTACTGAGACCTGAGAGACTATGGCAGCCTTTCCAGCAACCCCAGAAAGAATTTTCGTTTTTTATCTCTACTGAAGACGGATAATATCCAGAAACACATGTGTCTAGAGATTCACAGCACTAACCTGCACCAACTTTGGTGAACCACTACAGCTAAAATTCAAGTAAGAAATCACTGTGAACTGCATTTACCACAATGCTAAGGGGCGAACTGTGCTGGGAGGTGTGGCAGTGTGCTCCCATCCCCCATTTGTTTGAAAAGGCTCCCTTGAGCCACTGAGCTGACGAGCTCATGGCGATGCACCTGTGCGCCAGAGAGAGGTACTGAGACCTGAGAGACTATGGCAGCCTTTCCAGCAACCCCAGAAAGAATTTTCGTTTTTTATCTCTACTGAAGACGGATAATATCCAGAAACACATGTGTCTAGAGATTCACAGCACTAACCTGCACCAACTTTGGTGAACCACTACAGCTAAAATTCAAGAAAGAAATCACTGTGAACTGCATTTACCACAATGCTAAGGGGCGAACTGTGCTGGGAGGTGTGGCAGTGTGCTCCCATCCCCCATTTGTTTGAAAAGGCTCCCTTGAGCCACTGAGCTGACGAGCTCATGGCGATGCACCTGTGCGCCAGAGAGAGGTACTGACCTGAGAGACTATGGCAGCCTTTCCAGCAACCCCAGAAAGAATTTTCGTTTTTTATCTCTACTGAAGACGGATAATATCCAGAAACACATGTGTCTAGAGATTCACAGCACCAACCTGCACCAATTTTGGTGAACCACTACAGCTAAAATTCATTAAGAAATCACTGTGAACTGCATTTACCACAATGCTAAGGGGCGAACTGTGCTGGGAGGTGTGGCAGTGTGCTCCCATCCCCCATTTGTTTGAAAAGGCTCCCTTGAGCCACTGAGCTGACGAGCTCATGGCGATGCACCTGTGCGCCAGAGAGAGGTACTGAGACCTGAGAGACTATGGCAGCCTTTCCAGCAACCCCAGAAAGAATTTTCGTTTTTTATCTCTACTGAAGACAGATAATATCCAGAAACACATGTGTCTAGAGATTCACAGCACTAACCTGCACCAACTTTGGTGAACCACTACAGCTAAAATTCAAGTAAGAAATCACTGTGAACTGCATTTACCACAATGCTAAGGGGCGAACTGTGCTGGGAGGTGTGGCAGTGTGCTCCCATCCCCCATTTGTTTGAAAAGGCTCCCTTGAGCCACTGAGCTGACGAGCTCATGGCGATGCACCTGTGCGCCAGAGAGAGGTACTGAGACCTGAGAGACTATGGCAGCCTTTCCAGCAACCCCAGAAAGAATTTTCGTTTTTTATCTCTACTGAAGACGGATAATATCCAGAAACACATGTGTCTAGAGATTCACAGCACTAACCTGCACCAACTTTGGTGAACCACTACAGCTAAAATTCAAGTAAGAAATCAATGTGAACTGCATTTACCACAATGCTAAGGGGCGAACTGTGCTGGGAGGTGTGGCAGTGTGCTCCCATCCCCCATTAACTTGGAGTGCATATTAGATGCACTAGTGATTGGATACTGTGGTACCTTATGAGCGCCTAGTATATGGTACCTTAGGTATCAAGGGCATAGGTACTTCACAGGCCTACCAGGGGCTGAAGCATGTATTATGCTACCCCTGGGAAGCAGACTAAATCTGACACCACAGGCCAGCTACTGCAGCCTGGGTGAGGTAGTGATAGCACTCCTCACTGAGGTATAGGTTCCCTATATCTCACCATACACACACATATAAACCTATCAGTCACCCCTAAGGCAGGCCCTATCAATCCTGAGGGCAGGGTGCTTGGCTTACAATGTGAGGGGGTGCCTCTGCATGAGCAGGGCCCCTCTGCAGCTGGCAGAGTCTATTCTCTGTGGCTGTTTGTGGATGCGGTTAAACCATATACTTTTAAGTGCATTATAACCTACCAGTAAATGCTAACTTTGGAAAGACTGCATCAAAACATGTCGTGTTTGATGTCAAACAACTTGGAATCATACCCCCATACCAGTAACTGGTGTGGAAGTATGATCCCACCCTTCTAGAGGGGAAGACTTGTACATACTGTGGAAACACGTTAGAAATCTGAAAGAGCCCTGGCATCACAATATGGATGCCACCAGCACAGACACTGGGCTGCCCTCCTGCTGCTGACTGAAACTCGCAGTGGAGGAGGCCCAACAATAGGCATCCTGTCACAGGGAGGTGTAACCACCTTCCAGACAGGATTTAGTGTATTGGGGCTGGGTGGGTGCACTCCTAGAGTGCTTTGAAGTCCTGCACTGGGGGAGCAGTAGGCTCCTCTGTGCATATGCCAGCTCAAACTGTTTCAGGGGCTACCAGGCCCTGCTCTGGCGCAAAACTGGACAAAGGGAAGTGGGTGTAAACACCCACTCCCCTGACCCTCCCAAAGGAGTGGTCATAGAGCTAGTCCCTCCCTTTCCTTTAGAATAAGATAGGGAAACCTTGCCATTGCAAACTAGATATCCCTGGACTACGCTCTACAAGAAGAATCCTGGCCCTTCGATGTTCCACTACCTTTGGAAGACTGAAGAATCTCCCTTGGAGTCAAGGAGTGACTCCCCTGCTTGGCAGGCACCAAAAACTTGAATCAACGGTCACAAACTTTCCTGCTCCTGCCGGAGTCCAAAGTCCCTGCAGCCCTGGAAGTAGATTTCCTGACTTCTCGACGGCCATTGTGAGTCTCCAGCAAACCTGAGGAGAGTGGACCCCACGAGTGACGAGGAACAGCAATACCCGGGTACCGTGCACTATCGTCGAGTGCAACCTCTTCACGACGTTCTATGAACTTGTGCATTGGACCACATGTGGATCAAGCCTCCCGCAGGATTCCCCTAAAAAATCAGAGGCCTACCTCGCCCCGAGTGACTGTGGGCTCCTGTGAAGCGAATCCTCATGAGGCATCTTTGCGATCCCTTGCTGGCTGGCTTGTGGGTCAACTGAAGATGTTCTCATCAAACCAAAGGGCTCCCCTGGTTGCTCCAGGCCTGCCCTGACTTACCTTTGCTGGGTGAGTCCCTCAGACCTTGCTGGTCTGCACCGCTGACTTTCTTCACATTCCACAAGACTGTTGCCAAGGCTTGTTGGCTCTAATCCAGTTGCTGACACCCCAGTAAGCTGCAGACTTCGTGGGACACTCCGAATCCAGCTCCTGGTTGTCGTCGACGCCTCCTGGACCTCGTGGCTGAAAAGTCAAAACACCCTTGATCACCTGAAATCACCCGACTTCCGTGGGCATCCATCTTCCTGGCCCCGGGTCACTGGCAAGTGACTGTGAACACTGTCCCTTCTGCTTTCAGGTCTTCTTCATCTTGAATCCAGCCTTGTATTCCACCGGACACTTCTACAGTCTTCACAAGCAGCAAAACTTTTTCAGCTTCCATTGAAAACGACGACGTGACCCGACACCTATGCACCCGGCTTCCCTGGGTGAGGTAACTCGTGCACTCCGGTGCTCCTGTGGGAGTTGGCCCTCAAACTACTTACCTTGTAAGTGGCTTGCTTGTAGACTCTCGAGAAGTACCCTTAAACTTTAAAAATCCAACCGCGACTTGCTCCATTGAAATCAATAGGGAACCCGTGGCTGTGTTCTCACACTGCACGCGTCTCCTGTGGGTCCTTTACTTACCTGCCTTGGGTGGATTAGTGAGGCCCCAGCGATTCTACAGGCCCTAGGCATTGTCCCCTTGCTAGTCGACATTCCTAAACCTCTTTTTTAGTATATGGTCTGGTACGCCCCTAGGTCCCCAGCCATATTTGTGCTTAACTTATTGTGAAACGTTGATATTTGCATATGTTCGTGACTTCTAATCTCATAAAGAGATTAGTAGAGTGTGTCTAGTAATAAATACATATATATTTGATATATATACCTGTGTGGTGTCCTTTCATTTGGTAATTCAAGAGATTATAAGGTAAAATAAGCTTCATTACATTCCTCTGAGACTTAGTCTGAAGGCTGCTCTTCACAGCTACCACTAGGATAGCTATCTTTAAAAGGTTGTCTTAAACCTATCTACCATAAGAGTCGAATTGGACTGGTGCAAGGTGGCCACTATAACTAGTGACCAGCATATGCCAGGCCAACTTCTCACAAACCTGTAGTAAGCGAAATGATTAAACAGCATACAGTGTATTGGCAAAATAAAAAGATAGATGAAGTATTGAGACATGTAAAATATTTCAGTGACGAAATCGAAGCAAAACAACGCAAGCTGAAAGAGAAGGCCATGTGGGCACAGGTTATGGTAGCGGAGAGACAAGAAGCCCAGCTGATTGAACAAGCAAATGGCATGGGCCAAGTGAGACAGAAACCTAATATTGGAAAAGGAAAGGGACAAAGTAGCTTAGACGAAGCAAAAAAAGAAATGGCCATGTCATAATTGCGGAAAATTAGGGCATTGGAAATCCAAGTGTAAATTGCACCCGAGTGCTAATGGCGATAATGCATCATTGAATCCACAGGTGCAGAATGAGGTGAGTTGTCAACCGCCATGACAGCAGCAGGGTGTTGCCCAACAGTGTCAGGTGCCAAAGCCACCTTTTACACAGAGCGTAAATCCTCAGAGATACAGTAATGAGACAGGATTCTACACCGAGGAACAGGTAACAAAGCTACCGCGCGCTAGTGGCTGCAGCGCAATGAAAGTGAGTCAGAAGAGAGCTATTGAAGGTGCCTAGGAGAGGAAGGGGAATGCGTACTTGGCACAATCCAAGTAGTTGGAGTCTGAAATAGACAGATAAAAACGTATCTTACTGAACCTGTTTAAGTTAAAATAGGGAAATTTACCGATATGCATTGATTTGTCGTGTGTGACACTAGCCCTGTGAATTTGTTAGGGAGAGATTTGTTACGTAAAATGAGCTGTACGGTCTTCTGTACTCCGGATGGTATAGCTTTTGAAACTCCTGATGAGGATGTACTGTATAGAATGACAATGGCTAATCTGGAACCCGAAATTACTGAGGAATTTGTTGTATTTGGCCCAGAGGAACTGCCTCAGGAAATAAAGAAAACAGTGAATACCGAGGTGTGGGATTTCATGGGAGAAGATATGGGATTGATGAAGAGTAGACCCCGTGAAAATGACAGTAAAAGAAGGAGTGAGCTATCCGAATATTACCCTGTATAAATTGACACCAGAAATAATTGCAGGAGTGACTCCTGTAATAGACAAAATGATTGAGCTGGGAATTTTGAGAGAGGTAATGAGTAGTCCGTGTAATTCACCAATCATGGGTTTGAAGAAGCCTAACGGAACTTTCAGGATAGTGCAAGATTTGAGAAAAGTGAATAAAATTGTTGTACCGTGCTGTCCCATTGTACTAAATCCTAATGGTGGCATCGAGGACACGAGAGGCATGTGTGGTGGACACAGTTGCATTGTTGAATCATTTGGCGGATGGAGGAATTAAGGTATCCCCATCGAAATTACAATTTTGTAAAAAAGAAGTACAATATTTGGGTCATAAGATTGAGAAAGGTCTGAGAAGGGTGACTGCAGACAGGATCAGAATAATAAAGGGAATAAGAGCACCAATGACTCAAAGAGAGGTGAGAATGTTTCTTGGAGTGGTGGGAAATTGCCGTCAGTGGATCAGCAATTTCTCGCTGATTGCAAAACCTCTGTTACGCTTGACAAAGAGTGATGTGAAAGACCCCCTTGAACTGAACAAAGAGGAGATGAAGGCATTTAGGCAATTGAGAGATAGTTTGTGTGAAGCACCAGCTCTAGGAATGCCTGACTATGAAAAGGAATTAGAGCTGTATTGCAGTGAGAGAGATGGGTGTGCACTTTCCGTGTTAGTACAGAAGCATGGAAAACTGAGACGACCAATTGCATACTTTTCAGCTGTACTAGATCCTGTAGCTGTAGCGTTGCCTGGTTGTTTGAAAGCAGTGGCTGCTACCTGCAAGAGTTTGGAGCAGAGTGAAGGAATCGTGATGGGATATCCTGTGAGAGTGTTTGTACCCCATGATGTTGCAATCCTTTTGACAAGAAGCCGCACACAATTTATGACGCATAGTCGTCTAACTAAATATGAGAAAGTCATTCTGGGTGCTACGAATGTGAGCCTTGTGAGGTGTCTTAATGTGAATCCCTCAACATTGCTGTCTGATGCTGTGAATGTGGAAGTGAAGGATGACGTAGATCTTGATTGTTTGGAAGTGCTTGATTTTTGCACTAAGCCCCGACCGGACATAAAAGATGTGCAACTGAAAGAAAGTGACTATGTGATGTTTGTGGATGGGTCATGTCTAAGAACAGAAGAAGGAATTTTGAGTGCAGCATATGCAGTATATGCTGTAGAGGCTGTGTTGGAAGCGTCTTGCCTGAAAGGAGTCAGATCAGCTCAGGTTGCTGAGTTGTTTGCACAGACTAGAGCATGCAAGTTGGGAAAGAATCTGCGAGTCACTGTGATTACCGATAGTCAGTATAGATTTGGAGAGGTGCATGACTTCGGGCAGATTTTGTTCCAAAGAGGGTTCTTGGCGTCGAGTGCGACTCCTATAAGGAATGCTGAAGTGGTTGGCAAGTTGCTTGAGGCGATACAGCTGCCTAAGCAAATAGCGGTTGTAAAAGGCACTGCCCACTCTAAGGGTACTGACTATGTGTCAGCAGGTAACGAATTTGTGAACGACATAGCGCAGTATTGTGCGCGAAACCAAAACTATGTGAATCGGCTTCGGGAAAAGGAAATGAACTCATATCCCTTACTTTTTACTAACACTGTGAGTACCTGGGAGGAAGTGAGGCAGTTACAGGAAGAGGCAGGAGAAGAGGAAAGGAAACAGTGGATAAAATCAGGATGTGCACCACGCGAGATAGACAAAGTCTGGGTTTATCGTGATGGAAGACCAGTAATGCCTGATAGCATGATCTCTACCATGGCACAGATGTACCATGGACAAGCACATGTAGGTAGGGATGCCATGATTAGACTTTTCATACAGACCTGGTATAATGCCAAGTTCCGGCTTGTAGCTGAGAGTCTTTTTTAAGATGCCTTATATGTCAGCAATACAATCCAGGAAGGAAAACAGTAGTGAGTTTGGTAACCATAGGACGGGAGGGAGGTCCTTTCACCAGAATGCAGATTAATTTCATTGAAATGCCCTCATGTAATCGGCTAAGATATGTTCTAGTAGTTGTTTGTCTGTTCTCACGCTGGGTGGAAGCGTACCCGACCAGAAGGAGTGATGGGGTTACAGTAGCGAAACTCCTATTGAGGGAATTCATTCCAAGGTTTGGGTTTCCAGTGAAGATTGAATCGGATAGAGAAAAGCATTTTACCAGAATGAAATCATAAAATTGATTTGTGAAGCACTGAATGTACAACAGAAACTACATTGTGCCTATCGTCCAGAGGCTTCTGGAGTCGTGGAACAGATGAATGGCACCATTAAAAACAGATTGGGAACAATGTTTTTGGCCACAGGTTTAAAATGGCCTGATGTCTTGCCTCTAGTGCTTATGACTATTAGATTGATTCCTGATTGGAATATTGGCCTGAGCTCCCCGTGAAATCATTATGGGTAGAGCAATGAGACATGTTTTAATTCCTGTCAACAAACTACTGCATATATCTGATGACTTCGTGTTGGATTATTGCAAGGGGTTGGCTGATTCCATTCGTTCTGTGTTTCATCAGGTTGGATCGGATGCAACCACCCTTGAAAAGAAGCCAGCTCATGATTTGAGTCCTGGAGACTGGGTGCGGATCAAAGTGCACAGAAGGAGAAATTGTCTGGTCCCACGTAGGGAGAAACCATGTCAATTGATTATGACCACGGCGACTGCTGTGAAATGTGCCAGAGTGAAGAATTGGATTCATGCCAGTCATACTCTTCGAATCCTAGTCCCACACATAGACCTGAGGAAGAGTATTTGGGAGAGTCTGATACCAGCTCTGAGTCAGAATCAGAAGAAACAAGAACAAGACAAACTCCAAGAAGAGGAAAATTGGAGCCGAGTCAAGTGGCGGAGCCAGCAATATTACCATTAAGAAGATGACTGGAAATTTCCGATACTAGCTCCGAATCAGACACTGAACAGGTGGGAATACAAGGAAAGATAAAAGAAACCCTTGAGGAAACTGACCAAGAAATTCTTGTCATAGAACTAGAACGTGAGGAATTAGATACAGAGAGTAAGGGTAAGATTGTTGCGGAAGACCACCGAGGAGGTGTAGGGACAACACACATCCAGGTAGAAGAAGGGACAGTTAGTCAGCAGGAAGATTGCATGGAAGAAAACACGAGGAGAGAAAACTGTAGATAGGGAACCTGAGGTCTTGAAGGTAAAATCCAAAGAAGGTAAAGGTCACACCGATACAGAATCTGAAGAAAGTGAAGGAGAAGAACAAGGACGAGTTTTGGGGAAGAGAGCTTGGAAAACTGAGCGAGGTGAGAAGGGAAATAGGTTGAAACGACCGTCAAAAGAGGAAATTTGGCTAAATAAAATAAAAAGATTGAGACACCGACTGACAAGAGTAAAATCATCCAAAGCTGCACAAGTAAATGAAGTGTCTAGTCAAGAGAAATCAGAAGACACTGATCAGACACACTTGAAGAAAGAAAAGAGAATCAAGAAACCCAACCAGAAGTATAAGTCACCAGAATGGACGTATGTGGCTCTTCTTCATATACAAGAGGAAGCAGACAGCCAAGAAAGCCTAGAAGTGACTGCACCGGAAGTGGTTGAAGAAGAATAAGATTCAGAAATCCTGAGAGTTATCTTATCTGATAACAGAGAAGAGACGGATGATCCGGAAGTTCTGAACCAAGACTGTAAAAACAAGGACAAAGACGATCGAATGCCAGATTGAAGTAACAAAAAAGATGCAGAGATATTGAAATATCGGATGAGACACATAACCGAAAGAACCAAGTAGGTGCTTAGAGCCTTGGGTTTAGACAAAAGTTTAGTTGGGAATAAAAGAGGCTAAGTCAAAAGACACTGATCATTTCCGAAATGACAAACACAGAAGGTAGAAAACCTACATGTGGGTTTCTCCGAAGATGGTGCAAGGTGTGTTGTTGTTGTACAGGATTACTAATGCTTCTATGGATCGTATTAGCTATAATAATTTTGTTTAGAGTAACATTCGAAAGGGTAGAGAATCACCCTGAGAATAAGACTAATAGAGAAGAGGTTTATGATACTCATTCGACTAAACTCGAAGATAGAACTGATTTGCATAAGGATAGGTCTATAACTGATTTTTCTAATAATGTTTTTTCAAAGTTATTTTGTGAATATGCAAAGACTATGGACGTTAGAGATTGCTATGTTTGTATGCAGTTACCTGCATCGGTGTCAGAGGGTTTTACCTATCACCACCTTCCTGTGACATATGGAATAACATGTAGTGTATTAGCAAGTTTGTTCTATAAAACAGGGAAATTAGAATATTATTATTCTGATGTAGATAATGTTTTCTCACAGGTACCTGTAGCTCCCGAACTAAATAAGGTGATTCCTGGTCAAACTTTAGGTGAATTTTTCTTAGAAACTAGAGAATTAACTTTAGAAGAAGTGTTTAAGAACAATCTTACTTGTAGTCTGAAGAAAGAAGAGAAGACTTTCTTGGACCTGGTAGAAGAGAGGAGAATTAAGATGCAAAGAAAGGTACCTGGGGAAAAGAGGGAGACGACAGTTTGGGATGTTGAGAAAGAAAACCATTTTAGGGAGAAACAAGTCCTGCTATGGCTTTGGATTGGCCTCAGAGAGGAAAATTGTGCATTAGAAGAAATAAAACTGTTTATGATAATTATTTTGTAGGTGCAAGTGAATGCCATGATGTTTATAGAATCATGGGAGGATGGGGTTTTAAAGGAGGAAAAGATCCGGTATTCCCTGGAATATATTTCATCTGTGGGAACGGGGCTTATTATAGGTTACCGGACCATTGGTATGGTACATGCTACCTAGGCCTGGTTTTCCCAAAAATATTTCATGTGGGAAGAGGAGAGAACAGTGTGCATGAAATAGGTACACAACTAACACATAGAAGGAGGGAAAGTTGGTTAGAAATTGCAGGGAATATTGTTGGAGCACTGATACCAGCCGTTGGAATATCTCTGAATGCACATTAAATTAGAAAATTGTCAACAGTAGTGGATCGCTTATCGACAAGCACGGCTGGAGGGTTCTTACTAGTAAATACCGAAATTGTTGCAATGAGAGCCATGATTATGCAAAATCGACTTGCCCTTGATATTATTTTAGCCAAATTGGGAGGAGTCTGTGGAATGCTGAAGGTAGAACACTGTTGTACTTACATTCCTGACGAGATCCAAAATGTAAAGAAATATATTAAGAATATAACTGATTTGCCCGGAATAAACTTAAGAAAGAAATTAAAAATCAAGTTTGGAATAACCTTTACGAGGCTCCCTTACGTAGGGATTGTTCCTATTTCTGGCAGGCAGTAAAGGCACCGTTTTTCTCTAATAATAAGGAAGCAAGGGTTGAGTTAGCGATTGATGAGAAATCATGGGTTGACTTTTTTTCTGAGGTCTATGTAAGTGAGGGTAATGAGGATATTACTATAGCCCAGGAACTAAACCCATTTGGTGACCATATTGATTTCTCGCCGATTGATATCCATTTTACACATGGCGAAGTGCTGGCGGCAATAAATGAGAGTAAAAGAGGTAAGGCCCCAGGCCCCGACGGGAAACCGATTGACCTGTACAAAAGCACGACAGAGCTTTGGTCTCCGTTACTAACTCAAGTTTTAGAAGCATGTTGTGCTATGGGTTTTATTAAATCCTGGTCGAAGTCCGTAATAATACCCATTTTTAAAAAAGGGGACCGGGAAAATCCTGCCTGCTACCGACCCAGTTCTCTCTTAGACTCATTCATGAAAATTGCAGGAAGGGTCGTTTTGAATAAACTTCAACTGTGGGCCGAGGACAACAATATTCTGAGCCAGGTCCAATACGGTTTTAGGGAGGGGATGGGTACAATCGAGCAGGTCCTAAATTTTTCCATATTACAGGGGAAGTATACCCAAGCGAAGGCAGGGAAATTATTTGTGGTATTCGTAGATCTTACCGCTGCTTTCGATTGCGTTGACCCTAGTAGGCTATGGAAAATTCTAGAGGACCTAAAGGTTGAGCCCTCATTGGTGCAATTTTTGAGGCAATTATACACGGGGACCTCAGCCAAGGTGAGGTATGGACTAAAGGGTGAGTGCACTAAGTCATTCCGCGTGGAGAGGGGTGTTAGGCAAGGCTGCATACTGGCCCCGTTCCTTTTTTCATTATATACCAACGCTTTGGAAGAGGAATTGGTGGCCAGGGCGAGAGATTCACCGAAAATTAATAATAAGCAGATTGTCTCCCTTCTTTACGTGGATGATGCGGTGTTAATGGCCAGAACCCAGCTTGGTCTACAGAGGGCCCTTCCAACTTATATTTATTTTATGGACAACAGGGGATTGAAAATTAATGTTACGAAAACATTTGTAATGTCATGCGGGAAGGGGAAGAATATATGTAGAAGTCTAGCAGCTGGGAACGGCAAAATTCAATCAACCAAAACGTTCTCTTATCTTGGCATTTTATTGCAGGATACGGGTTCCTGGGGACCAGCGGTCAAGAGAAGGACACTTTTGTTTAAGAGATCGACCGTGATGATTTTTTCTAAAAAAAATGGGAAAAAGGCCCCCGGGAATACTACTTAAAATATATCAAGCTAAATGTACAAGTATTGCTACATATGGGGCGGGGATTTGGGAATTGTATGATGTTTCATCAATACAGGTGGTAGAAAATGCTTTTTAAAGGTTTATATTAGCTGTTCCTCAGAGCTCATCTGTTTTTAACTGCCACAGTGAATTGGGGATTCCCCACATCTCTGATCTGATTAAAATGCAACCAATTTTACTCTTGCATAGAGTCTGGACCTCTCCCAGCCTAGGGTTGAACCGTGAGATTATTAAAGACTCAATGGGATTAGATCAGGTTAAAAAAATTCCCTGGCTGAATTACATAAGAAAATTGTCAAATGACTTGAGTAGACCAGATTTTTATGTTAAACCAGATACCATGAGCACAATATCTAGAAAAGAGCTTAAAGCCCTATGTTTAAATCATTTTGAGACTCTCAGATTGGTAGTGGAAATAAACAAAAACTCTGTGATTCACCATCAACTAAGTTTGGCCACTAACTCCATTCAACCCTACCTAGTGTGGTGTATAGGGGAATATGATAGATATATACTGACTAGGTTTAGATTTGATTGTTTTCATCGTCTGGTCTCTTTTCCAGCTATACATGACTGGTCCAGGAATCTTTGCCACTGTCCGTGCGGTAATCTAGCACCACAAACAACTATGCATGTTATCCTTTTTTGTAAATTTTATGTTAAAGAACGTGCTAGATGGATTATGCCTTTTTTAAAACAGGGAGCGTGGCGGCAATGTAGCCCGGCTTTCCTATTTTTACAATTACTGGATAATGTGTATTGTATTGGAATCATGACTGGGCTTTTGAAAAGTATACTGAGGAAAAGGAGAAGTATAATTTGTTAGTTTTTAAATTGTAAAATTATGTATCATTGGGCTAGATGTATATGCAAATGCATTTTCTTAATGTGTATTCTAAATGAATCGTTTTTTGTATCCTCTGCTTTTATGATTTTACCAAGTATTTAAAATCGAATAAAACATTTTCTGATTCTGATTCTGAACTGATTTGCATGAAGAAATAGTTCAATTGGAGGTTGAAAGTGTTTGGGAAAGGCTTGGTAAAGGGCTTTCTACTATAAAAAGTTTATTAATAAAATTAGGTAGTTCATTTATAGGTAAGATTTTAATGCCAGTAACTTGTGTGGTGATACTAATATTGATTTTGAGATTAGGTTGTATATGCATAAAAAGAAGAAAATTACAAAATAGAATAAAAAGGGAAGTTGCGAACAGAAAAGGAAAGGAGATGAAAGAAAGAGAAGTAGGAGAAATAGAATTGGAAGAATGGAAAGAAAGTATATATAAGGAAACAAGAGAGGATGAAATGGGGGAAACCATGATGTAACGTAACTAAGAGAACTGAGAAATAATTTCCACAAAAATGTTATGAAATTTAGTGGGATTTGTGGTGATGTTAAAAATCACCAAAGGGGGGATTGGTGGAGCAGGTAAAGCAAAATTTTGTATACCTTCTATATTTTGCATGAAAATACTAATTACGTAATCATTCTAAATATTTACATATATTAATCGTTTGGAGTGTTGCGACTAACCAACTTTTGCACCATAATAAACACAAGAAACACGTGGGACTAAAATGCTAAGTGCATGGCTAATAATTTTAATGATTAACTGTGGTACGCAAACTAACTATAGGAGGTGTTAAAATAGAGAATTGCATGATTTATGTTGCTTTTGTGATGGTTTGTGCTCCTAGTGTTGCGGAATGGTGAGTATTATTGCTTTAAATGTTGCTATAAGCTAGGCAAATACTAATATATATTGGGATTAGTGTGGGTTAGAACATTAGAATCTTCATTTCCATATATTAATTCCTTTTATGTTTGTTTTTGCTTAAGTTGGCATTCGGACCTACTAGGCCGCAGTACTTAAAATGGAGTTCGAAAGTGGCCACCGTCATTTGAGCGCAATGCCTACTGCGCAGACTCGGATTGCTCTGAAGATCTCCAGGCGACCTCTAACATCAAGACGATGTGTTCATTGTCAAGGATAGGAACGTGGAGGATTGCCAGGACCCAGATAGTGTGAATGACTGAAAAGACAATAGAGACCTGTACCCGGAGGTCTACATGTTGTTACTTCGGAACTTTTCGCCAGTGAATCGTACAAAAGAATACAATTTGGAAGATGACATATTCAATCTCATGGGAACCAAGAAAACCTGGGAACTAGACATTATTTCACGTGATTTAGCCAATCAGAACACTTCTGCTTTAAAAATTGTTGCTCATTGGTTTGGTGATTATTGAGTATTGATTATTGATGATTGATTATTGATTTATGTACTAACATTCTTTGTTGAGTCGTGTTGCGTTTTATGTTCTTTTGGAAGACTTCCGGGATGTAGGAAGTTGGATGCCCTGTAGCTACACGGGGAAAGCGTGTGGCAAGTGAAGTCACACGGTGTATTGTCTGGTTGCCCTGTAGGTACACGGGGAGATGTGTGGCAAGTGAAGTCACACAATGCATAGTCTGGTTTCGAGTTGGTAACATCGTTGTGTGTTATCGTTAGGGACATTTCTGGGTGAATGTGTGTGAGTGCAATAGCAGCAGGTTCTCTTGTGAAACTCTGGCCTTAATTCTCAGGGGCAGTGTAGTCTCACATGTGTTTTATCCCCAGAGAGACAGTTGCCTTTTTGCTTGTTAGAAGGGTAAGGTAGAGGGAAGTGCTACTTTATTGGCGAAACTGAATAATTCTGTGGTAGGGTAGAGGTAAGCTCTGCCTACTGGAAATACAGAATTCTTGTGTAAATGAATAAAACTATCTCTTTGGTTTAGCGAAACAGGCAATGGTGGTGTTTTTATGTCGTTACTAACAAATTTGATTGAAGAAAATGTAAGAAAAGTTTGCCGATACATTTTGTAAAGGAGGTGTCCGCAGAAGCCGGAGTAGTGAGAAACGCTGACGTCAAAAAGACCGTGCTGAGATTGGCCAGCCTTAGAGAGACAAAGCTTTCACTGATTGGTGCGTTAGTGTTAACCGCGCTAGGAGTGGAAAATTACCAGTGTGACGTAGACGCACAGGACTGGTGCGTTGGTGTGAGTTGCTCTGGGATTGGAAAATTACCAGTGTGACGTAGACGCACAGGATTGGTGCGTTGGTGTGAGTCGCGCTAGGATTGGACAGCAAACGGAATAGTCGTAAAGGAGTGATTTGGAAATAAGAATAAGTAAAAATTATGTATTACAATCCACCGGAGAAGGAGAAAAGATTATGGTTTGGGAAAATTTAAAGCTTATTTAAAAAGGATAAGCCAATTGTGACTACGGAAGGACAGATACTTCCTCCACCAAAATCGCCGCCATCCTTTATGGTAGCGAAATATGGGTACCATACATGTATTTGGCTAGATATTTGGGCAAAGTATACAAAAGAAGATGGAGTCTTAGCGTTTCCAGAAAGTTGTTCGTTTAGTTTAGCTGTATTAAGAAACTTAAGAGAAAGAATGATGAGATTAGAACCAAGACCTAGACCTACTCAGTTTAAGGCTTTGAAGGAATGGGAAGAAGAGATGTATGAAAGAGAACGGCATCGGAGTGGCAGAAGGTATAATTACATGTTCGGTAGACCGTGTGGGCAGGAAAGTCATGATGACAGAATGAGGGGAGGGCGGAGTGCAAACATGACTGATGGGATGTTTCCATTGAGAAATACTGAAGAGACAAGTGACAGAACGTGTACAGAGAAGAGAAACAATACAGGGTCAGAAGGTTATAAGTATGGTGTGAATGAGTCGGAGGATGATGTGTTAGAAGACATGTTTTATAAAAGTCCTTCCCGTATCAAGCAAATTCTACGTTGCTGATGCCGAGTGCGCCAGTAAAAGAAACAATGCGAAATAAAAATTTTGAGCAAACGCCACCAGATTTAGGGAAAAATAATCCATTTAGAGACTCGAAAATAGCACAACCTGTCCGGACTGGAAATGAAAACTCAGCTGAACTGGCTAGAACTACTCTGTAATTAACTGAGAAAATTAGGGAATTAACCAAAAATATGGAAGCCATAACTGTACCTGTAACTAGAGGGCCATTGATGCCTGTCTTTGATAAACAGAAAGATAGTGAGCATTGTTTAACAGTTCCCTACAATAGTAATAAACAAATCGAGACAGAAAGAAGCGGATCTGGAGGAAATGCATGGGGAAAATTGGTAGGAACATCAGGTTTAAGTACTCCTAAAAATCTGACGATCAATCAAAGTCCAGCAAGTATGAGGCTGATGACAACAGAATCGGCACCAGAAACCCCAGAAAGAAATACGGAGCGAATAAGAAATGAAACAATCCCTATAGGTCCCACTTCTGATGAATTAAGCAAATGGTTAAGGAGTTTACAGCGAAAAGATACAGAACCTCAACCTTTAGATGTGGACAAATTAAAGGTAACATTGGAGGAATTAATAGTAGGGACTATTCCAACTGAAAAATTAAAAACATATCAGGATGAAGAGCTAATGTTTCTTTGCAAAAGTATAACTTGGAGAGCGAGGAGTTTGCATGAGAAACTTGAAGAAACAGCAAGTGAAATGAGCATTGACTTTGAGAAAATAAGATCATTTCAGAAGCCACATAGAGTAGATTTCACTGAAAAAGATATTGAAAATCTGAATACTGCAGGAAGATTGACTCAAATTAAACAATTGATTGCCTTGTTAGGAAAATGGGGCGATGTAGACAGGTGGAAAAGTAGGTGGTTTCGAAAGAGAGAGGACACGACAGATAAGACCTTTTTAGTATTTCTGGTAAGAGAAAAAGAGACAGTAGTAACGGAATGTCCCATGAGGGAGATCCCCGGAGGAGGTTATGTACATATTCCTTGGACTAGACAGGACAATTTGTCATTTACCAATGATTTTCCAAGGCTAAGAGAAAAGCCTGTGGAGTGGTATCGACAAGTAGAAAGGTTTGTTAAATTATCAAAAGTGTAGTGGATAGATTTGAATGATCTTTTCGATATAATTGTACCGGCAGATCTATAGGCAGAATGTAAAATTACAGTAGGTTGGCCCACTCAATAGTATCCTAGGGATCCTAAGACGGGAGCCCCTGATCCAGAGGTAATGAGAAAGTATGAACAGGTAATTACTTTTTTGAAAAACAAAGTGCCACCAAAAGAAACTGATTGGGTAAAAATTGATAGAACTCACCAAGAAGTTAAGGAATCTGTCCATGCCTATTATGGAAGGTTGCTGTAGCTTTAAAGCAATACAGTGGTGATGAGCAATTGAGTGAGAAGGATTTAAGTCATTTTGTATATCGATTTGTTTATGGTTTAAAACCTGAAGTGCGTGAAATGATTAAACAGCATACAGTGGATTAGCAAAATAAATAGATAGATGAAGTATTGAGACATGTAAAATATTTCAGTGACGAAATCGAAGCAAAACAACGCAAGCTGAAAGAGAAGGCCATGTGGGCACAGGTTATGGTAGCGGAGAGACAAGAAGCCCAGCTGATTGAACAGCAAATGGCATGGGCCAAGTGAGACAAAAACCTAATATTGGAAAAGGAAAGGGACAAAGTATCTTAGAGGAAGCAAAAAAGAAATGGCCATGTCGTAATTGCGGAAAATTAGGGCATTGGAAATCCAAGTGTAAATTGCCCCCGAGTGCTAATGGCGATAATGCATCATTGAATCCACAGGTGCAGAATGAGGTGAGTTGTCAACCGCCGCGACAGCAGCAGGTTGTTGCCCAACAGTGTCAGGTGCCAAAGCCACCTTTTTCACAGAGCGTAAATCCTTAGAGATACAGTAATGAGACAGGATTCTATACCGAGGAACAGGTAACAAAGCTACCACGTGCTAGTGCTCTTTCGCAGTATTGTCTGCAGCGCAATAAAAGTGAGTCAGAAGAGAGCTATTGACGGTGCCTAGGAGAGGAAGGGGAGTGCGTACTTGGCGCAACCCTAGAGGTAGACCAGACAGGACCCTTTGTGGATGGAAAAGTAAATGATGAAAATATTAGTAGATACTGGTGCTACTCGTTCAACTGTTAGATCAGCCGACGTTAAAAATCTTCCTCTCTCGGGTGACACAATCCAATTAGTTGGAGTCTCAAATAGACAGATAAAAACTTATCTTACTGAACCTGTTAAAGTTAAAATAGGGAAATTTACGGACATGCATCGATTTGTCGTGTGTGACACTAGCCCTGTGAATTTGTTAGGGAGAGATTTGTAATGAAAAATATACTGTACGATCTTCTGTACTCCGGATGGTATAGCTTTTGAAACTCCTGATGAGGATGTACTGTATAGTATGACAATGGCTAATCTGGAACCCAAAATTACTGAGGCATTTGTTGTATTTGATCCAGAGGAACTGCCTCAGGAATTAAAGAAAACAGTGAATACTGAGGTGTGGTATTTCACGGGAGAAGATATGGGATTGAGGAAAAGAGTAGGCCCTGTGAAAATAACAGTAAAAGAAGGAGTGAGCTATCCGAATATTCCCCAGTATAAATTGACACCAGAAATAATTGCAGGAGTGACTCCTGTAATAGACAAAATGATTGAGCTGGGAATTTTGAGAGAGCTAATGAGTAGTTTGTGTAATTCACCAATCATGGGTTTGAAGAAGCCTAATGGAACTTTCAGGATAGGGCAAGATTTGAGAAAAGTGAATAAAATTGTTGTACCGTGCTGTCCCATTGTACCAAATCCTTCAGTGATCCTATATCAGATTCCCCACGATGCAGAATGGTACACAGTCATTGACCTGTGTCATGCTTTCTTTTCTATCCCAGTGCACCCCGACAGCCAACAGATTTTTGCCTTCCGGTTCGGCCAACGTACTTTGGCATGGTGCCGAATCCCACAGGGGTATGCAGAAAGTCCATCGATATTTAATCCGATTCTAAAGAAGTTCTTGGAAGATTTAGAGGAGAATTGGAGCCAAGTCAAGTGGCGGAGCCAGAAATTTACCATTAAGGAGACGACTGGAAATTTCCGATACTAGCTCAGAATCAGGAAAGATAAAAGAAACCCTTGTGGAAACTGACCAAGAAGCTCTTGATAAAGAAGCCTCACATGCAAGCACGAGAGAAATTCCACCTGAGGTCATAGAACTAGAAGGTGAGGAATTAGATACAGAGAGTGAGGGTAAGATTGTTGCGGAAGACCCCCGAGGAGGTGTAGGGACAACACAAATCCAGGTAGAAGAAGGGACAGTTAGTCAGCAGGAAGATTGCGTGGAAGAAACACGAGGAGGGAAAACTGTAGATAGGGACCCTGAGGTCTTGAAGGTAAAATCCAAAGAAGGTAAAGGTCACACCAATACAGAATCCGAAGAAAGCGAAGGAGAAGACCAAGGACGAGTCTTGAGGAAGAGAGCTTGGAAAACTAAGCGAGGTGAGAAGGGAAATAGGTTGAAACGACCATCAAAAGAGGAAATTTGGCTAAATAAAATAAAGAGATTGAGATGCCGACTGACAAGAGTAAAATCATCTAAAGCTGAACAAGTGAATGAAGTGTCTAGGCAAGAGAAATCAGAAGACACTGATCAGACACACTTGAAGAAAGAAAAGAGAATCAAGAAACCCAACCAGAAGTATAAGTCACCGGAATGGACGTATGTGGCACTTCCTGATATACAAGAGGAAGCAGACAGCCAAGAAAGCCTAGAAGTGACTGTACTGGAAGTGGTTGAAGAAGAATAAGATTCGGAAATCCTGAGAGTTATCTTATCTGATAACAGAGAAGAGACGGATGATCAGCAAGTTCTGAACCAAGACTGTGAAAACAAGGACAAAGACGATCGAATGCCAGATTGAAGTAACAAAAAAGATGCAGAGAGATTGAAATATCAGATGAGACACATAACCGAAAGAACCAAGTAGGCGCTTAGAGCCTTGGGTTTAGACAACATTTTAGTTGTGAATAAAAGAGGCTAAGTCAAAAGACACTGATCATTTCTGAAATGACAAACACAGAAGGTAGAAAACCTACATGTGTTTTTTTCCGTAGATGGTGCAAGGTGTGTTGTTGTTGTACATGATTACTAATGCTTCTATGGATCGTATTAGCTATAATAATTTTGTTTAGAGTAACATTCGAAAGGGTAGAGAATCACCCTGAGAATAAGACTAATAGAGAAGAGGTTTATGATACTCATGCGACTAAACTGGTAGATAGAACTGATTTACATAAGGATATGTCTATACCTGATTTTTCTAATAATGTTTTTTCAAAGTTATTTTCTGAATATGCAAAGACTATGGGCGTTAGAGATTGCTATGTTTGTATGCAGTTACCTGCATCGGTGTCAGAGGGTGTTACCTATCACCACCTTCCTGTGACATATGGAACAACATGTAGTGTATTAGCAAGTTTGTTCTATAAAACAGGGAAATTAGAATATTATTATTCTGATGTAGATAATGTTTTCTCACAAGTACCTGTAGTTCCCGAACTAAATAAGGTGATTCCTGGTCAAACTTTAGGTGAATTTTTCTTAGAAACTAGAGAATTAACTTTAGAAGAAGTGTTTAAGAACAATCTTACTTGTAGTCTGAGGAAAGAAGAGAAGACTTTCGTGGACATGGTAGAAGAGAGGAGAATTAAGATGCAAAGAAAGGTACCTGGAGAAAAGAGGGAGACGACAGTTTGGGATGTTGAGAAAGAGAACCATTTTAAGGGAGAAACAAGTCCTGCTATGGCTTTGGATTGGCCTCAGAGAGGAAAATTGTGCATTAGAAGAAATAAAACTGTTTATGATAATTATTTTGTAGGTGCAAGTGAATGCCATGATGTTTATGGAATCATGGGAGGATGGGGATTTAAAGGAGGAAAAGATCCGGTATTCCCTGGAATATATTTCATCTGTGGGAACAGGGTTTATTATAGGTTACCGGACCATTGGTATGGTACATGCTACCTAGGCCTGGTTTTCCCAAAAATATTTCAGGTGGGAAGGGGATAGGTAGACAACTAACACGTGCAAGGAGGGAAAGTTGATCAGAAATTGTAGGGGATTTTTTGGAGCACTGATACCAGCCGTTGGAATATCTCTGAATGCACACAAAATTAGAAAATTGTCAACAGTAGTGGATCGCTTATCGACAAGCACTGCTGGAGGGTTCATACTAGTAAATACCGAAATGATTGCAATGAGAGCCATGATTATGCAAAATCGACTTGCCCTTAATATTATTTTAGCCAAAGAGGGAGGGGTCTGTGGAATGCTGAAGGTGCAACACTGTTGTATTTACGTTCCTGACGAGAGCCAAAATTTAAAGAAATATATTAAGAATATAACTGATTTGCATGAGGAAATAGTTCCATTGGAGGTTGAAACTGTTTGGGAAAGGCTTGGTAAAGGGCTTTCTACTATAAAAAGTTTATTAACAAAATTAGGTAGTTCATTTATAGGTAAGATTTTAATGCCAGTAACTTGTGTGGTGATACTAATATTGATTTTGAGATTACGATGTATATGCATAAAAAGAAGAAAATTACAAAATAGAATAAAAAGGGAAGTTGCGAAAAGAAAAGGAAAGGAGATGAATGAAAGAGAAGTAGGAGATGTAGAATTGGAAGAATGGAAAGAAAGTATGTATAAGGAAACAAGAGAGGATGAAATGTGGGAAACCATGATGTAACGTAACTGAGTAAGGGAACTGAGAAATAATTTCCACAAAAATGTTATGAAATTTAGTGGGATTTGTGGTGATGTTAAAAATCACCAAAGGGGGGATTGGTGTAGCAGGTAAAGCAAAATTTTGTTTACCTTCTCTATTTTGCATGAAAATACTAATTACGTAATCATTCTAAATCTTTACATATATCAATCGTTTGGAGTGTTACGACTAACCAACTTTTGTACCTTAATAAACACAAGATACACGTGGGACTAAAATGCTAAGTGCATGGCTAATAATTTTAATGATTAACTGTGGTACGCAAACTAACTATAGGAGGTGTTGAAATAGAGAATTGCATGATTTATGTTGCTTTTGTGATGGTTTGTGCTCCTAGTGTTGCGGAATGGTGAGTATTATTGCTTTAAATGTTGCTATAAACTAGGCAAATACTAATATATATTGGGATTAGCGTGGCTTTTGTTTGTTCTTGCTTAAAATGGAGTTCGAAAGTGGCCACCGTCATTTGAGCGCGATGCCTACTGCGCAGACTCGGATGGCTCTGAAGATTTCCAGGCGACCTCTAACAACAAGACGATGTGTTCCTTGTCAAGGATAGACACGTGGAGAATTGTCAGGACCCAGCTAGTGTGAATGACTGAAACGACAATAGACACCTGTACCCGGAGGTCTACATGTTGTTACTTCTGAACTTTTCGCCTGTGAACCGTACAAAAGAATACAATTTGGAAGATGACATGTTCAATCTCATGGGAACCAAGAAAACCTGGGAACAAGACATTATTTCAAAATTCAAGGGATTTAGCCAATCAGGACACTTCTGCTTTAAAAATTGTTTCACATTGTTCTAGACGTAAGGGGAAAAAGGATATATAAAGTGGATATTTAGTAGAAGAAAAAAAAGTCTTTACCATTTTTCCATTGGTGACTGTGGGTGTGGAGAATCGATTTGCTAGCGCGATCGCCTGGCCCTTTGGCTAAATTTTGGGACTGTGTCATGCTGAGAGAGATTTCCCTGGACTCATTTGGGTTCCTATTTAAGTCTAACAGGCCGATTCCATCTGAAGGGATTCGAGTTATGCTGCGGGTTGACGGGTTCTTCTGGAAATGGTTGCCAATATTCAAATTTAGGTAAATATAATTGTCATGTCAATTTGTGTTCAAGATCAAAGTGTTAGAAATCACTCATTAGAATTCTGATTGGATTGTAGATTTTGATTATGCTAACGAAGTGACTTAATTAGATAAACTAAACATTGAATAATAAGAGATGAGTCTGTTATTCTTTGATAAGGTATTGATTAACTGAAAGGTTCCAAAACTTTAAATGTGTTTTAGTTGATTCTAAATCACCATCAACCAGTCCAACTAATTGGTCCATCGACCAAGTGGTGGAGTGCCTTGATGTTAAAGTTAGGTCTCTATAGGTACTGATGTATATAATGTAAAGACATTTTCTCCCATAGGTAACAAGGTACCCCACATGTCCAGCACTTCTTTCCCTCTTGTGTGCAGACTCGAGTGAGACGTATGAGTGTTGGTGTTATGGGCCCCACCAGTGAATGCATGCGTGAATGAGTAAGTGTGATGATGGGTCTGTGACGCAGGGAGGCAATGTAAATTTGCCCTTTCCTGCTGGAGCAATACCATTTGCAGGGAAAAACCCAGACGCTTTCATTTGCAGCACATTTTTCCCCCCAAAAAACAAAATTTAGCTGTATTTTGGCTAATGTCTGGGTTCCCTCCAGGGCAATCCACAAACCCTGGGTACTTTTAGAATCCCCAGGATGTTGGAAGAAAAGGACTCAAATTTGGCACGGATACCTTAAGTGGTCAAACATTTACAGGGGCCTAAGCGCGAACTACCCCAAATAGCCCAAAAAATGCTTAACACGGGGGTGGGGGGGGGGGGGGGGGGTGGGAAGGTCTAGCAGCGAAGGGGTTAAATCCATTTCCAAACTACAATGTCCCTGTAACCTTTGTTTTTTCCAGTGATTTTCTTAGGCTTTTCAAAATCTAGTTCCTAACTATAACGTCCCTGTAACATTTGATTTTTTACATTAATTTCTATGGTTGTTTAACTAGCAGCTGCGTGTGCAGAGTGGTTGAGAAAGGAGGCGGGCCTCTGACCAGCTCTCAGGAATCCTGCTGTAGGGGTTTAATGGAGGTCACAGGAGTGGATCTTGTCCCCCAAGGTCCCTCAACATTCAAGAGGACTTCATTCCCCAACCAGTAGGGCACCAGGAGGTGCGTTTGCAGAGTGGTGGAGCAAGGGGACATGGCTTCCGAAGACCTCTCAGCAATCCCGCTGTATGGGACTTACTGGAGGTAACAGGAGGGGTAGTTGGCCCCCAAGGACCCTCAAGAGCCGAGAGGACTTCATCCCCCAACTAGAAGTACACCAGGAGGCGAGTTTGCAGAGTGGTGGAGAAAGGAGGTGTGGCTGACGACAACCTTTCAGCATTCCCACTGTGTGGCACTTAGTAGAGGTAACAGGAGGGGTAGTTGGCCCACAAGGTGCCTCAGGAGTAAAGTGGATTTAGTTTCCCAACCCATAGTGTGTCAGGAGGCGTTTTACAAAGTGGTCGTGAAAGGGGGCATAGCCTCCAAATTGCTCTCAGCAATCCTGTTGTGTGGGACTGGAGGTAACAGAAGGGGTTCCTGGCCCCAAAGGACCCTACGCATTGTTCACAGGAAAAGGGGAGAGGAGTTGGCCTAATGGCTAGGGCGGTCGACCTTAATTCTGGGGAACTGGGTTCGAGTCTCGGCAATGACGCTGAAGATCCTATGATTCTGGGTATATCACTTAATCTCCCCGTGCCTAACAAAAATGAATGTGTCCTCATGTAATGCAACTGGTGCTATGTACAGCGCTCTGATACCCAATTCGGGTCAAGTTCGCGCTATATAAAACTCTGAAAAAAAAGCCCCGGAGAGATGAGCTCCCCTGGATCCGATAGGACCCCCCAGTTAAAAATAAATAAGCCCCGGGGGTGGTTGTCCCCGGGCAGCAGGGGAGGCTGTACGGGCCTCCCCCACATTCATTTATGGTGAAGTTCCGGGAAGGTGGTGGTTCCCTGGCCAATATTAAGCCGCAAGAGGTGGTCACTCCTCCCTTATCACAAAAAGCCCCCGGGGACCTGGCCCACCTGGGAGCCGATAACTAACAAAGCTTGGGAACCAGCGCTTTTGTAGTTTGTTTAATACTTTTTTTGACCCTGCAGGGGTCAAGATATTTCTACCCTGTCTCCTTTTCTTTTTTTTAAATGTTTTTTTTGGGACTTGGCTCAAGCCAAGTCCCAAGATGGCTGCCAACACTTTAAACAACTCCGCAACTACTGAACGTATTTACACCAATTCACAAAAAAGCATCCTTTATGTTGATTTCCATGCAGAAGAAGTCAGGACACGGACACCATAACTAAGTGCAAAAGTTCTTTATTAAACTCTTCACAATCCACCACAACGCGTTTTGGCCAAGCTTGGCCTTGATCACATGACGCAGCCATGGTAATTTCAAATCTATTTAAAGTGCTCAGTGCCTAATAGTAAAATAAATGTAGAAAACAGACTATTTCTGAGGAAAGGTCGAGGTGACTCATATATATAAATAGATGAAATGCTTTAACAATTTCCATATTTTAAAATCGTATACAGTTGTAGGTGTAAACCATTAAAAGGGATAGGGCTTGAACATTTCATTGCATCGTTGTTATCTGAATGTTATAAAAATGACTGATTAGATATGTAAAGAAACAAACAATATATTTAAATGTATTTGCAGAAACCTTGAACTGTGCAAAATATGACAATATGCAAAAAAATTAATTTGGTGCGATTTATCTTAAATTGTGCAAATCATTGCCTTAATTCTGTGCAAAATAGATAACCTTTTACTTAATTCCTGAAGTTATGTATATCTATTGATTATCAGTCATGTGACATTATTATATCAGGCTAAATGACATATATCACAAGGTTAGTTTGCCCAAGATAATGTATTCTAACTACCTTTTTGCAGAATAACTGTATTTGATTTCCTCTCTCATACGTATGATATGAAGAATCCTGAAAAAGCTAAAACTTACTGCCCATGTCGGCAGTGTCATCTTCTGTAGCCACTTTGCTAATCTGACAAAGTGCTCAAAGTGCAATAAAGTGCCTGATAAAAGAAAAGACACTATGAAAAAGAAAAATATAAATGCAAAGTTGTCCTGCAGGCACTATAATTTCAATTTTGCTTGCTGTCCTCAGTTTGCCGAGTTGTAACTATGGAGGTGTAGAAAGGGCCCCACAACTATTTAGAGTGCAGTTCTATCAATATCAGAAAGTGCAAAAACTGTCATTAGAGGCAGGTATACATGTGCTCATTAGTGTTGAGCCCATTCAGAGTCTTAGTATCTAGGTGTAGAATATACCTAGTCTCCAATTTTCTTAATGCAGATTCTCGATTGCCTCAACGTCTTGGACTAGGTACAGTGTCTAACACAAAATATTTAAGGTGGCTCAAATTGCTACCATGAAATTCTTTGAAATGACAGGCCACTGGGTACGCAGGATCAAAGTTCGGAATTGCCCAGATGTGCTGTGCATTTATGGACTTGTAGCTTAGTCCTACCAATGTACTATAGCCCACAAGTACATTCCAAGATGTAGATGGCAAATTCTGTTTTGCAAGTAAGGAATTTGCTGATCTTAAATGGTCTGTCATGGAAAGGGGTATGGTATTGTGTCGTATTCGCACCAAATTGACAAGCTCAGCAGGAACTACATTTAAAAAATCCCTTTCTAGAAGTGAGCGAATTGCCTCCTGAGATTTCTGTATTGCTCAGTACAAGGGCGTTGCTCATGAAAAGGTCTCTCCTAAAGGTGATCTTTAGTGATTTAGTGAGTTTGGGACCTATGACAGGATCGCTGAGAATTAAAGGCCAATCTTTTCTGAGAATGGTTCTCAACTGACGCTTCTGCTTACTTCAGGTCAGAATCAACTATGTTTCCCCACAGTATAATAATAGAATATATATATATATATATATATATATATATACATATATACATATATAGACGAATCCGCAGCGCTACTGCCTTAATAGCCACACACAGACACGGACCACAATCGTAGTGCAAAAATTACGTGTTTATTTTCGTAGATGACTCTGCCATTACGCGTTTCAACTCATCCGAGTCTATATATATATATGTATATATATATATATATATATATATAGCACTTCCGCGGCTCACCGCAGCATGGTTCCTTGCTGCCTTGAGGAAATGGACTGCATCTGGGAGCAATAATGGCCGCAATTCTGAAAAATGACATTGTGTTAGCTGCAATTGACAAATGATTTCACTGCTCACTGGGGCTTTACAGAACTGTTTGGCAACTACAAGATTGCTATTTCCTGTGATCAAGGTCTTCCATGACCGAAATGTGTCAGGAGGATTCTTGCAGCTGGTGATTGTATTTTCTAAATAAAGGATTGCAGTAGCCATATCGTGAGTGCGGCTCCTCTTTCCTTTGGAGAAAAACCTATATATATAGGAGGCCCCAGAAGGTAGTTATAGTTAGAACCTAGTTTAGATAGGAAAAGCATTTTTTGAGTCGCCTACAACTTTGGCGCCGTTGGACGGATCTTCACAAGCTTTTTTTAGGTGTGCATGCAAAGTTTCAGGATGATCCATCAGAGGCTGAGAAAAGGGGCGGTCATAAAACGTGCCTTTCCCATGTTAATTCCCATAGAGATTTTAGAAATTACTCAACCCTGAACTGCCAAATGGAATTACACCAAATTGAGCATAAAAGTAGGTCTTGGATCAGAAAGCGACCTTTTTGTTATTTAGTGTAAATTCATTCAGTAGTTTTGGAAATATTAAAGAAAAAACTAATTTGCGTATATAGAGGCGCGATCCCTCTGCAAATGCTCCTGATATGCAGAGATCTAATTGGCTGCCACCACGTCAACCAGGAAGTGACTCGGTCTCAGCCAAATCCCAAACAAAAAGCCTAAAAAAAGAGAAAGGGGCAGAGTAGGTACAGTCATTGATCTCCTAGCCCTGGTGCTGGGGTCCTCCATGGACCCTGCCAAGGCAATATATATATATTTTTTCCAATTTTTGCTGTGATTTCATGATGGATTCGCGAATTCATGGACAAATGCAAAATTGAAAGTTGAGTTATGTGCCTGGGTAGGCCAGGTCCTGGGGATCTCTTATTATATATAAAATGGGGAGGGGTGCACTCGATCCCCTCCCCATGGTCAATCTTGGCCCTGGGGACCACCACCTCCCTGGTGAAGGCTGGTTGCTATTTTAATTGGAGGGGGGCATGCGACCCCCCTTTATTGCCCTGTAGGACCCTTGAGGACCACCATCTCCTCAGGGCCAGAAACGCAAAAGAAACTGGGCCACGCAAACATAAAGAAGGGGGCCAAGTGGCACCCCTCCTAGAGCCACTAAGGGCTGGCTCCCTCTGTCCCGAGCGCCCACCTCCAGGACATAGTTGTTTACTGTCACTTGGAGGTAGCTTTGACAACTCCAGTCAAGCTAGAGCAAACAGTA